>NC_140586.1:687923962-690630212 GCF_964204655.1 Triturus cristatus | reverse complement strand
TTGCAAATCCTATGCTAAACTTTGAAAAGAAATGGTATACAAAGTTTTCATGCCGTTCCATCACATATAGTCAACTCCCATCTGATGTAATTTCAGGAAATGCTGCATAGAAGAGAACCAAAAAAAAACGGTGAAAAGGAAGGGAAGTGAAGGGAAACAACTGAAAGGGAAGTAGGGAAGAGAAGAAATATAGAAAAAGGAGAGAAAAGAAAAACAACGCATTACTGGGTTGTTCAACTACTCAACATAAGTATAAGTATAAGTATGTCCCTATCTCTATTAAATCTCTCATGAATCTACATCTAAAACACTCTTAAAATCGTAAGCAAACTCAATGAAAAATATATACAAATATTAATTACTTCACAAGTGTACAGACAACTCTTCACTTGAATTTAACCCGATAGGTGTAAGTGTCTCAAAATCAATTATAAATCTAGATTCCATCCTTCTTAGTTCACGCTGCCTGTCACCCCCTCTTTCAGCTCTTGGAATAGTATAGAATACTACAAAGGACAACAATTTAGCATTCTGGTTGTGTTCTTTAAAGAAATGTCGTGCTACTGGGTATTGCACGTCATTTTTCTTTATAGCACGAAGATGTTCCAGAATTCTTTTCTTTGCGCGATGGATGGAGCTCCCAATGTACATTTTGCCACAAGGACAACGTAAACAGTAGATACAATAATCTGTTTCACAGGAGAAGTTACCTCTGATTTGATAATCTCTGTTCTTTTTAGGTAGAACTAAGGATTTACAGTCTCTACTGTTAGCGCAAGCCTTACAGTGTTTACACGTTGTAAAACCAGCAAAGTTCATATTGCTGACCACATTGATGGAAGAAATGGCATTTTTGCATAGTTCGTCTCGTAGAGAATTATTTCTACGAAATGTTATCTGTGGAGTAACATTGAGACACTTTTTCAGGGTCGTATCACTTAATAAAATGTGCCAGTTATGATTAAATAACTTCCTGATTTTAAAAGCACTGTTAGAAAAGGTGGTAATAAATCTAACAGACTCATTCTGTTCATCTACTGACGGTTTGGATCTCAAGAGTTCAGCTCGTATAAGCAAGTCAGCCTTATTTTCAGCTTGTTTGATCAATTTATGACTGTACCCGCGTTCACGGAAGCGATTATACATGACCAGCTTCTCTTTTTCATATTCAACCTGTGTACTGCAATTACGTTTGGCACGTATAAGTTCTCCATAAGGGATGCTTTGGATCAGACTAGATGGATGGGCACTTTGGGCATACAGGAGACTATTACCAGCAGTGTCCTTTCGATGTAATTTTGTGACAAGGGTTGAATCTTTGACTTGGATTTCCACATCAAGAAATACAATGTGTGTTTTACTGATGTGTGATGTAAATTTTAAATTCAGTTCATTGTCATTAAGCGTCTCAATAAATTGATTAGCAGATGGTATATCGCCTTTCCAAATTAGGAAAATATCATCGATAAATCTAGCCCATGTTATAATATTGTCTCCTTTCAAGTCCCATTCCTGGGACACCTGCTCCTCCCACCAGCCCATGAATAAATTCGCATAGCTGGGGGCGAAGCAGGTGCCCATCGCAGTCCCTTGGATTTGTTTGTAGATGTTATCGTTGAAGAGAAAATAATTGTTAGTCAAACAATATTGTGTCATTTCAATCACCATTTGTGTGTGCATTAATAGCGAGATGTGTCTGGCTCTTAAAAAATGTCTCATAGCCTGGAGCCCCAGGTTATGGGGAATACTAGTGTAAAGACTGGTTACATCTAGTGTAACCAGTAACATATCCGATTCCCATACCATCCCATCAATTAGTGTTAAAAAGTGAGTAGTGTCCTTGATGTAGGCAGGTAGTGCCATAACAAAGGGTCTTAGGTAATGATCAATTAATTTAGAGGTTGTTTCTAGTTGTGAACCCATCGAAGAAACAATTGGTCTACCGGGAGGTTTTTTGCTATTTTTGTGCAGCTTGGGAAGTAAATACATGATAGGCAATTTAGGATGTTTGCAATATAGTGCCTGAAATTCATCCCATTCGAGTAAACCTTGATCCTTCCAGTTTACAAGCATTTCATTATAGGTAGAGTATGATTGAAAAACCTCTGAATAGTTACTTAAACTGTAACACAATGGGTCATTAAGTTGGCGTATTCCTTCACTCAAATATTCCTTTTTGCTCCAAACTACAACATTTCCACCCTTGTCTGAGCATCTAATGACAATGGATTGATCATTTTTAAGTTCTTGTATGGCTCTGAAATGGTTAACACTCAGATTTTTACGAGCTCTGCCCTCCATCTCATGCCTCAGTTTCTTGAGATCCTGAGTCACATTTTTTTCAAAAACCTCAATTGCATCACAATGAATGTATGGTGTGAAAGTAGATTTAGGTTTAAATTTGCTTGACTCCCGCAGGTGCAATGGTACTTGTAATCTGTCCAAATCCATGACGTCATCATCTTGATACGTTAAGTTATCTTTGAGTTCAGTCAAAGTATGTAATACATCCACATCAGAAATACAAAGTGACTGAGAGCCTGGTTTACCACTGATCTCAGGAATTGATGGTAATTTGGTTGAAAACCACTTCTTTAGCTTAAGTTTTCTCAGAAAACAAAAAACATCAATGCGGGTTTGCACATAATCAAAATGTCTTGAGGGGCAGAAGGAAAGGCCCAGAGATAGCAGTTTAATATCAAGGGGAGATAACTTACGTTCCGATAGATTTACAACAGTCATTTTGCTCCCCTCTTGGCTCGGGTTGACCAGGCCACTGATTTGCTTGCTTCTCCTTTTTCTTCGCCTTGTTCTGGCTTCTTTGTTCCTGCGATTCCTCCGCGTCCTCTCATTTTCCCTCGTGATCCTCGTCCTCGACCACGACGAAAATCCTGATTCCCCTGTGGCTGATTTTGTTTTGCTCGTGTTATCATCTGAAACTGTTTCAGGAAGTTACTTTGGCCCACATTGCTAGTTGGTACAGGTTGGCCTAAAGTTTCTGCTGATAGATCAGAGACATTGCTGTCTGAGACGTCACTTTCTTCTGTTGTCCCACCTCTGGATGATGCTTCTGAAATTGTACTGTGTTTTATGATGCCACTTTCTTGGAATAAATGGTCATATTTTTTATGAAAGGTCAGAGTTCTGCCAGATTGATAATCTTTAAAGTCTCTTATGAATTTCCTCTGTTTTTTGCCAGTAATTTCCTCTTCGATTTTATCCAATTTCAATTGTGCTGTTGTGTTGAATTCATCCAACGCCTCTTGAGAGACCAATTTCAGTAACTCCTCACTGATCTTATTAATCTCTTCAAGGATCTTGGTCCGGTCTTTCAGAGCGTATTTAATCAGTATACGCATCATTGTTGTAGAGCACTCTTTGGAATTGCCAGCCCATTCCTCCAACATCTCGGGGTCTGGATGTTCGTACGTAGGGACTGTATAAATGCGCAAACCCCTAGGTACGCGTCCCACATCAATGTATTTCTGCAGAGATTCTGCTTCCCACCACTTAGCGAGTTCCTTTTTATATAACTTTTCAAGTTGATCATATAATGCCAGGATTTGTACCTCTTTATTGATCTGCACCAGTCCCATTTCTATGTTATTGAATGCACATATGTAAAGAGAACGTGTTTGTATTGGAACCACACCGTGAACAAGCTTATTGCAAAACGCGTTGGTGAAGGCTATCACTTGCCTGGATTAAATACTTGATGAACAGCATTCCTGGGTGTCCTGGATTTCTTTTCGTGATTTTTGGAAAGTTGTGCTTTGAATGTTTGGGGCCACCGGAGCCCATCCAGGACCGCCGTAACTGAAGCTCCGCACTTCCGGGATTCGTGTTGTGATATATATATATATATATATATATATATTTTATTTTTTTTCACTGAAAAAACCATAGGATTTACAGACCTTATAGGTAGGAATTAGCATTTACCTTAGAAATTTACTGTAAAAAAAAGTAGGTTTCAGGGACATTATAGTTAGTTGGACATTTGACTCATATAAAACCAGAGAAATTCGCCTGTTATAGTTAGTTGAGCTAACTATAACTCGCGCGCCTGCAATGCACTGGTGATGACGTCACATACTACATCACTCATGACATGGTCAGTGACATCACTGATGACATCACTGATGATATCTCAAATGACATCACTGATGACATCATCCAGTGAATGTGTGTTTCTGTAAAGTTTGAATATTTTTCATATATATCTATGCCAAGGTGTATTGAAGAAAGTGTGAATTTACAAGTCCCTGAATGGATTATTTAGTAGGTGTGTGCCTGACTGTATTACTGAGTGATTGAACATGTGTTACTGAATGTATGGGTTAGTGACTAAACTGTGTGAAAGTCTGTATTAGTGTCTCAGTTGGTGTATAAGCGGCTGCATGGGTTGGTGAGTAGCTACTTGAGTGTCTATATGGGTTATTGATTTGTTGTCTGAGTGTCTGTATGAGTGCCTGAGTGTCTAGTTGGGTGGGTGGGGGAGTGTGTGACTCTGTGCATACATGTCTGAGTGGGTGATTCACTGGTTGTATGGATTCAAAAGTACATCTGGGAAGGGCTGTATGGGTGAGTTAGTGTATGTATGGGTATGTTGGTGAGTGAATGAATGTCTCACTGGTATATGTGTGAGTAACTACATATGTTTTAAGGCAGTATATGTGAGTGTTGGAGTATATAAATGACTATACGTGAGAGCAAGTTATTTGAAGGAGTGGATGTATAAAAGTGTCTGCTTGTATCAGTGATTGTATAAGACAGTAAGTATGTGTTAGTATCTGCATAAATAAGTGATGTGGTGTGTGTATAAATAACGCAGTTGGTGTGTATAAATGTATACATGAGTAAATGGGTATGTGATTGATTCTTTGCATGACTGACTAGGTGTGTGAGTAACTCTATGGATGAGTGGCGGACTGTGACTATATGTATAGGTGTATGAGTGCATATTATTGTACTGTATTGATGAGTAACTGCATGTATAAGTGAGTGGATGTGAGTGTAGACCTAGGAAATAGTGGGTGCATATAGTATCTGGCATTGTTGTGTGTATGGTTTCAAAAATAGTAGTCTGTATTTTAGAGTGCGTGTAACAAAGTTTATATTAGGCCATCAGTATGTGCATCAGATTATCAGGTGGATGATGTCATCAGTGATGTCATCAGTGATGTCATTTGAGATGTCATCAGTGATGTCATCAGTGATGTCACTGACCATGTCATGAGTGATGTAATATGTGACGACATCACCAGTGCATTGCAGGCGGCCGAGTTATAATTAGCTCAACTAACTATAAAAGGGTGAATTTCTCTGGTTTTATATGAGTCAAATGTCCAACTAACTATAACGTCCCTGAAACCTATGTTTTTTTCAGTTAATTTCTAAGGTTTTTAAAATGCTAATTCCTAACTATAAAGTCTGTAAAACCTATGTTTTTTTCAGTGAATTTCTAAGGTTTTTTAAATGCTAATGCCTAACTATAACGTCTGTAAAACCTATGTTTTTTTCTGTGAATTTCAAAGGTTTTTTAAATGTTAATTTCATATTTTAATATTTATAAAACCTATATTTTTTCTATTTTTTTTATATTTTGGAACTCTATTATCCTTATTTGTTTTTAATTTGAAAAATGTGTAATGTTTTGTATCTTCAAAAAAAAGTATGTATATCTTTTTTTTTTGTTGTTGTTGAGAAAACTGAAGTCCCATACTGGAAGTGTACCAAGCTCCATCAGCACGCAAATCCTATCTGCCATATTGCTAAACTCGTCAAGGATGCGCATTTTGTATCCGACTGGTTCGTGGCACCGCGTCCCACGTAACATCATATACGTATGTGGTCGAGCCAGCTGCTACTTTGGTATGCGACGGGTACGCAGTACCAAGCCGCGCCTTACGTCATCTACGTATGGGGTCACGCCCGCTGCGTGTTGTGTATGCGACGAGTGCACGCTGCCAGGCCCTGTGTAACATCATAGACGTATGGTGTCGCGCCGGGAATGCAATTCCCTCCTTTTTTATTTTTGTCTCAAAACTATATCTAAATAAGTTTAAAGTGTACATGAGAACAAGCGATAATCTAAAATATTTTAAACATTTATATATTTCTAACTGTAATAAACTTATATTATGGTAATATTTTCTCAAAATCTCGTCGGGTGCTGCCTCCTTGCGCGCCCGCTGCGCGATTGCCATGTGACGTTAAAGAAAAGCATTTGATTGGTTCATAACATTTCCCATTGTAACAGTTGGAGGACCCAACCCATTTTCGCCATTCTATCTACAGCGTTTGATGAGAGACTCCTCTTATGCTTACAGAGCTTTTTTGAAAACTTTTTGCTATGTACACATATCTGACAGTACACACAACATGCAACCATCATCTTCATCAATATTCATGCTCTGTAAAGCAGCCTTCCACCTGTGATAGCCATGCATCTAAAAGCTACATAACAGAACTTTTCCCACTGCCAGAGGTAACATGGTTGCATACGCTGTCCACAGCACAATGTAATGTGGTACGGCCCAGGGGAAGTATCATGCATACATAATGAACACACAGACACAGATAGATAGTGGAAGTGGGTAAGGGCACGTGCGCTCCACTTCTTTTTATTACCAGGGTCACATATCCAGTGACGTCTGTGCTGGATGCGTGTGGGGTGAGTGTAAACCAGCCCTCAGGGAATGGTTGCTGCTAGCATCAACTACAACAGTAATCATTGGATCCCACACAGAGATTCAATAATAAAATGGTCAATAGTTTGTGCTGCAGTAAGGTAGGGACACTAGATGTGAAATAATACTGAAAAGATTCTATCGTAAAACAACCATAACTTGTGGTATACTAAAATACAGGAAGTAGATCTGAAATAATACACAAAAAGATTGCATCATAAAGGGTCCATCAGGTCTAGTGCACTTAGATAGCCACATCAAAAGCATTCAGCATGTGCACAGCCAACGATGATGCGTGCTGCGGACGGGCCGCACTAGAAGCAATGTCTGTTGCCTACAACACTACATCATCTGCAATAGCGACTCGATCTGAATTGTAAACACTGCTGTCTGCAGTGTAGGCCAGAGAGCCAGAGAGTGGTCAGCAAGGGCCCACAGCCACGTGGTGTTGACTTGAGCTGCCCAGTTTGCCGTACGCAAAACCGTGTGCGGATCATTTGATTATGCGTGGTACGGACAGAGCACACTGGAGCAATGTCTTTTGCCTACAGGACTGCGTCATCTACAATAGTGACTCGATCTGAATTGTGAACACTGCTGTGTGCTATGTAAATTGAAGGCAGTAGTGAGCACAGTCTTCCATGAATACTTTTTATCACGTCCTCTTCACAAAATACAACGACATAAATTACACAAAACTCTGCAATAAATAAGTCAAAACAATTCGAATTGCGATCTCTGCTGTTCACTGTGTACACTGTTATTCAGTGTTCTTTACCCCTACCAAGAAGAATTTGCTCATTGTACTAGACCTATAAGTCATCTTAAAAAACTTCTTCAAGCAAGTATACTAAAAGGCTATTGTGTATATTTCAATAGACATTGTAGTTAGTTGCCTACTGGATTCTGTAATTAAACAATCACCACTCGTTCTGAATTGTGACCCCTGCTGACCGCACTGTAGGCCAGAGGCAGTGGTCATTAACGCCTCACAGCCACGTGCCGTTGGATTCGGAAGCACGCAGTTGGTTGCACCTGATCGGGGTGGGTACACAGAAATCATCACAAACTTTAACTTCTGACATCCTCAATCACAGAATCAAGACCCCGTTTCACTGTTCTGACCTGTTGTACCATGGTGTGCTCCACCGACTGCAGTCATCCAAGCCCAATAATCATGTGCAGCAGTTAGCTACGGAAGCACAGAGTCTGATGCACCTCAACGGAGGGAGTTCTCTCAAAACAAAGCAGCAAGTAATATCGGATATCGTCCATTTTGGGACCAAGACACCGTTCCACTGTTGGGACCTAGAGTTGGTTGCACCTGATCGAAGGGACTACCTTCATCTCCACTCTCAGATACAGTTCTAACATCGTCCATTGTGGGATCAAGACACCGTTCCACTGTTAGGACCTAGAGATGCTTGCACCTGGTCGCAGGGAGTACCTTCATCTCCACTCTCAGATACAGTTCTAACATCGTCCATTGTGGGATCAAGACCCCGTTCCACTGTTCGGACCTGCTGTACCGCGGTGTACTCCACCGACTGCAGTCAGCCAAGCCCAATGATCATGTGCAGCACTTAGCTATGGAAGCACAGAGTCTGATGCACCTCAACGGAGGGACTTCTGTGAAAACACACAAGGATCAAGACACCGTTCCACTGTTGGGACCTAGAGTTGCTTACACCTGGTCGAAGGGAGTACCTTCATCTACACTCTCCGATGTACTTCTAACATCGTCCATTGTGGGATCAAGACACCGTTCCACTGATGGTATCTCTTCGACTAATGCGTTAGTAGTATACAGAGCACTTCACAGTGCTGGGCCTCAGGCTGGGTGCTGTCTGCCTGTGTCGCGGTAGCCAGCGTTGATCTCAGGAGCCTTCCCAGCTTGCAGACCACAGCCCAAAAGCTTCCGGTGGCACGTGGCGGGCCCTCTTTCACATACGACGGTGTCGAAAGGTGAACTGTGGGGCATATGTGCGTCGCAGAGGCCATGATGGTTTCTGGGTTGCAGCAGGCTGAGAGCATTATTCCCGCAGCCACCTTCACTCACGGCATCAGCCTCGTGGCGAAGTAAGTTGCGCAGACCTGACAGACATGTTCGCCATTCCGGAAGAGAACCACACCCAGAGAAATGTGCCTTTTATTCATACCCCTACGCTAGCCTTGGGTACGCCGAGCCAGCCCACTACGCTAAAGATTTGGGGGGGAGGGGGCACGTGCACGCTATGTTTTCGTAATCTTCCCTACTAACTGTACTATCATGGTTGCGTTCACTGTCGACTTCACTCAATAGACCATCAGTGTATGTTGCCATGTTAGTGTCTGTGCTCTGCATACTCAAGTCTGTCCGGCACATCCTCTCAACACTTTGCATTGTATACTTTTATAATCGAGAATCACTTGCCACCTTCGCACAAACTTTGCTCCCATCTCACTCCGCATTCTGCATTGTGTGGCAGAGGTGCCATGCCATGTTTGGTTTGTGTACATGGCTAGCCACGCTTCCCACAGTACGTAGTGTCGTTGTGTCTGCTAGGTGTACATGTTGTTTGTCATGTTGTATGTGATTATATAAGGTAGCACGTTTATTCACGAGCAGTGGTTTCTCCCATTTACATATCACTGTCTTAAAGAGGATACCGAAGTTTTTCTCACAGGTTAAAAAAAAGTGGGACCACAATGGCAATCATTCATTACTATGCAAGAATGTCCAACTGCACGACGCTTCTAAGCTTACAGTCCCCAATCGTGCGTACTTTCTTAAAAGCACGCCAACTCCCACAATCAGACCAACATTCACACAGCTTTCTAACGGCAGTTATCTGCTTCTTAATAACATGGACTGCTACGCGATGTGAGCTGGCATACCGTATGTCCTTACTGTTTCAAACTGGATAACTACCTCGGGCAATCTCTATTCCCACCCACACAAAGTAACTCCCAAAGTTCAACTTGGCCTTCAATACCTACTTTGAAAACAGATTTTATTAAACGGAGCAAACTGAAAGCGCTTTTGTTTCAAATAGAAGTGTCTCTCACTTCTCCAAAAGTAATTTATCGACGGCAGATAGCACGAACTTCAAGTAAAATACACTCCCTTTTAAATATGAACCTCCCATTACACTTTGTGAATTGTTACACAATTTTCAACACATCTGACATTTAAGGTCTGGCACACTTTTTTAACATTGTCTCCTCCGGCCTTCTCACAGGCTTTGAAACTGTTTTTAGTCTAATACCTGACTTCATTCAATCAATCATCTCTGGAATAACAGCAACAGTGCCCATAATTCTCGCTCTGTTTGCGTTTTAGCTTGCTAAAAATGGCTACGCTCCCTGTGGTAACAGCATGTCCGACAGAATACGCCTCTACGCGAAGCTACATCAATACCGTGAAAAAATGGAACAACTTTTCGGCTGCCTGCCTCTATCTATTATCGGCGCCAGATACAACATAACATTTATTTACACATATACAATCTGGGTGCAACCATCTTTTTATTGCAAAACTTGCCCAATCAACTGGCGAATGGATCTATGCCTTGCCAACATCCCTGCAAACGCTCCCGATATCCAGCAGGTAATGGAGTATCTTGAAAACCATGAACTTGATTGTTCGGGCAGTAGAGTAATGACGGATGCAATGCAAAAAGGTATCCTGGCGGAATGGGATTTCTGTGCAGCTGCGAAAGATCTCCTGCAACATGCAAGCTTTGACAACATCGCAGATTGCTTGCCAATTCAAATTGCCGCTCCAACATTGGAGGAACATTACTGTCTGTTCGAGGTCATGAATTGGATTGCTTCGCTTTTCTCAAACGATGGCAACAATCGACTCTTGGAACTTTACGCATCTCAAGCCGCTGAAGAACTTCCGGACTGCAATCTCCAAGACTTGTAAGAAATTCAGTTTATTCATGGATTGATTTTTTCCAACTTTTTTTACTTTTTCCTTTTACATTTTTTAATACACTTCAATTTAAATATTTTCATATAATAACTTTCTAAGTATGCTTAGGCATTTGAACTCTGTTTTCATTATTGGCCCTTATCTCTCCACACTAACCAGGGATGGATGATGTATGGCCTTTGCAAATACGCTATTTACTTTCTAAATTAGCCTAAACCCGACATCCATTTTAATACCATATCTATTCTTTGTACACACGTCTCTCTGCCTGCCTCTTATCCTCGAAGCCCTTTCACACAAATTAGCTCATCCTCAGCCTCTGTTCACAAACTGGCGATCAAGATCAAAAACACGGCATTGTTTAGGAACTGGTTGGCACAGTGTGGTAATCGTATCCTACCTTTATTTTCATTCTGCAATTTACAGTCATTCATGTCTAATAGGTATTGTTTATGTCACATGGAACTGTAACATGTAATGTGGAATTGACTGATGCAGAAGCTTAGCTTTGAATACAGCAGAAGCAGTTGGAGTTTGCCTCAGCTGGATGCCTTAGCTCTTGCACCAGTAGTTCCATTTATGGCACTTACATAAAGACACTTTTTATATAACTTGCAGACTCCATCGCTTTATCCCACACAGCCACTTTCTTAAACACACCTGATTTCACCATTTGTCTTCTGTGGCATTGCAACATTCTGCATTATATTCTTCATGATTATTTATTTTATTCCTGCTTGCTAAAACACTCCATTTGAGTCTTCAGACCAGTAGGGGTGAGTAGTTTGCTTCCCACTCCTGCTATAGTCTAAACCCATACTAACACCACTTGAACAGGTATGCTACAGCAGCCAGTATGCTACAGTGCCAGGAGCACATCAGTTTACAGCAATCAGCTCACGGTTTCATCCCGAGTGTACTGGCACCTCACCTCAGCACCATCTCACTCTGGTCAAAACAGCACTTTCACACCGCTAGGGGTGAATACTTCACTTCACACTCCCTGTATAGCACACCCTAACCACCCCACAGAGCTCAAACCGCTATACTCTAAACCCATGCTAACACCACTTGCACAGCTATGCTACAGCGGCCAGTATCCTAAAGTGCCTAGAGCACATCAGTTTACAGCAATCAGCTCACAGTTTCATCCCCGAGTGTACCGGCACCTCACCTCAGCACGATCTCACTCTGGGCAAAACAGCACTTTCACACCGGTAGGGGTGAATACATCGCTTCACACTCCCTGTGAAGCACACCCTAACCACCCCACAGACCTCACAGCGCTCCTACCCTCCTCTTTCCTACTCTTTTCACCCTTTTTTCCCCTTACTTGCTTCAACGGAATCACAAAATGGCGGCCAACACTTCCAAGTTGCAACCGCTTGCAGCGCTCACAACCAATAAGCAGCAAGCTCGTGCTCGTAACGCCTCAGCCAATCAGATGGCAGAATTCCCAAATATCGATATCTGTAAATTTCAATATTTCTCAAAAACTACTGAACGGATTTACACCAAATAAACAAAAGTGTGCTTTCTAGACCAAGACCCTTCTCCCTGCCAAATGTGGGGTAATTACGGAGAAAATATGTTTTGGGACCCCCCTTTTTTCTCGCCCCCCCCTGATGAATCACCCCCAAACTTTCCACATAGGAGCTGATATGAACATAGAATTTGTTTGGAAAATTTCATGAAGATTCATCAAATGACGCCAAAGTTATAAGCAAAACAAAACTGCTCTTAATATGGAAACTTGGTCCTAACTATAACTACCTACTGGCGACCGCCAGTAGGTAATATATCTATATATATATATAGTAAATAGAAAACTGGAGTAATTACAGATAAACCATTGGTAACATACAGAAGATGTAAGACTCTGAAGGAAAAAGTAACTAGAAATTATCTGTCACCAGTAAGTTCTAATGGCGAGAACTGGTCACCTGATCCCCTCCAAATGTTTCCAGGTCTTATTTATGGGTCCCTGTGACACTTTTATGCCTCTGGTGCGTTACTTTTTGTGATGCACCAGCAGTGTAAAAAATTCACCCGTTGCTCCCTATTTACAGAGCTCCACATTATATCTGCACCAGTTATAATGTATGCAGGGTGGGCATTCTCCTGCATAAATGCCTCGTAGAAGTGGCGCATTTAAATCTATAAAATTTCAGTGCGCCACTACTAGGACGCCATTGCATCAAAACTTTACATCTGCCTCATGGCAGGCATAAGGGTGATGCAGTGCATTAAGGATAGGCCTCACCCACGCATTGCTGGAGTTGCGTAATGCTTGCGGCACAACTCCAGCAATGCGTGACTTTTGCGCCGACAGATACGTCAGGATTCCGGATGTATCTGTCATTCCTTGTGACATGGAGTACCGCACATTAAATACACCGCATCCATTGTGTCACAAGGATGGCACAGTGAAAACTGTCTCATCTCTGTTTTGTCTCAGCGATGCAACAGTTTTCATAAATGAGACCCACTATGTTTGCACTAATTGTAATATGTGTGAGTTGAGTTAGAACAAAATTAAGACGTTTGAATACAATACACAACTAACATATCAAATTTAACAGTTTATCGACTGTAATAGTGTTTATGTTATTTATATTATGATTTGTGGATGTTCAAAGATGTATGTGGAAAGTACAAAAAGAATGCTCAAACTGGGAATACAAGAACTTGCTAGAGCAATTAGAAATCAAGATCAATGTTACCCCCTAGTTCAAAACATTAGAGATTGGAATCCAGATTACATGAGTTTGAAGTTGCATGGGTTACAAAAGATAGGTAAAGCTCCAAGGGATGGTGATATGGAGCTTAAGCTTTGCCAGGTTGAGGCCAAATGGATTAGTAGGTTGAGATCCTTGGAAAAAAGACAACATTGAAAATTAGTTCTATTCCTTTATATGATGTTTGAATGCATTGGCTATGGTTATTTGACACTGAAGAATGGCATTTAATAATGTTAATGCCGTAGTGTAAGGATTTTGTGATAGAGAGAGGTGAAACTTCACTTGGACTAGTTATATTTTATATATTATAAGCATGCTGTCTATGGGACAATAGTGAAACCAAGAGGAATACTCTTATGAACGATAACCCGTGTGACTAGACAATCTTGTATGTAGCTAAAGAAGGACGAAGGAGACTTTGGGCTGTAAGAATTGTAATCTCTAGGTTGACAAATTTCTCAGTATTCAGAACAAGTATAATGTGATTAAAGTGATTGGCAATATCGAATATATGACGTTACAACGCATAGATTTATAGTGCATGCCTCTACAACGCAGTTTTTACATCGCAACATCCTTTACAACCCATTCTTTTACATTGCATGCCATTACATCGCATTTTCAGAAACTACCTTTACAACGCATTCTATTACATCGCATTATACCTTTACAACACATACCATTACAATGCATACCATTACATCGCATTTAAGGTAAGTGTTGGATAGTATAGTGGTAATAATTACTATTCTAACTCCAGTGAGTGCAACAGTAGGGTAAGTGTTGGATAGTGTAGGGGTAAAAATTACTATTCTAACTCCAGTGAGTGCAACAATAGGGTAAGTGTTGGATAGTGTAGGGGTAAAAATTACTATTCTAACTCCAGTGAGTGCAACAGTAGGGTAAGTGTTGGATAGTGTAAGGTACTATTCGTTGTAATGGTATAAATTGTAATGACTTGTGATGTAATGCCTGCGTTGTAGTGACATGCGTTGTAATGACATGCGTTGTAGTGACATGCAATGTAATGGCTGAGTTGTAATGACATGTGATGTAAAGGATGTTGCGATGTAATGACTGCTATGTAAAGGTAGTGCGATGTAATGACTGCGTTGTAAAGGTTGTTTCCCGGCAATATCAGACCATACACTTATCTTCGTTCGGATTGGTGGTTTTTAAGCTTTAACACAGCTGACTAGGTGAGAGAAAAAGCAAGAGGGATGTTTAGATACCAACCAGTGTCTGCAGTAAGCTAGATATTAGAAGACCGTGTGAATGAAGTATTATGGATTGGCTAAGAGTGGGATTTAAGACAGCTGACTGGCAGACTGAAAGAACATAGGGCCTGATTACGACTTTGGTGGTGCTGTGCCAGCCCTGCACCAGCTCAGCACCGCCAAAGCCGTGCAGGGACCGCCCACCACATTACAAGTTGAACTTGTGTCTGGTGGGCTTTTCCTGTCTTTTCATGTGCCGTTCCCATGGCGGTGCCCTGAAAATGGCAAAGCAATGGGAACGCAAAAGAAGTTTGAAAACGGCATGGACTGTGAAGTCCATTCCACCCTGGAATTTGCGGCACATGCAAACAGGGGGGCACGAATGGATCCTCATGAAGGAGGATTTGTATCCCTTCCGTCAGCCTTTTCATGTCAGTGAGCCCGCCAAGAAAAGGCTAGCGAAGGGAAAACTCATAATGTGCTCAGCAGTCCGTGGCAGTCCAGCCTTGCATATTATATAGGTCTGTGCGCTGCGCCAACGGTGGTTCCATGATGCAGCCGGCATGGCAGTCCAAGAAGCCGCCTCGTAACAGGTTCGAGGCAGGACCGCCACCGCTGCGCCACCATGAGTCTCGCGGTTAAAGACCGGCAGACTCGTAATCGGTCTCTAACAGAGATATTCTGGCATTGGACATTGGTGCGAATAGAGCAGGCATAGAGTACAAAGGATTGGCTAATTATGGGATTTGGGTCAGCCGATTGGCTGACATAAAGAACCAATGGGCATATTTTGGCATAAGGCATTGGTGCAAATAGAACGGACTACATTGAAAACCTAGATGGAACACAAAGGAATTCTTTGCTGACTGGTGTGTCAGATATGAGATGGAATTTTATTGGTTGAGAAACTGAACCAATAGAGATGTTCACATAATTAAGCTATTTTGTGAATATGCTTGAATGCCTCAGAATGAATTGGGCCGCTGGAACACGGTTCACATTGGAAACCATGACAGAAGACTAAAACATCCATTGTGGATTGGATGGTTGGGTGTGGAAGTTCAGATTGGCTATTGTGAGGCATTTAAAGGGAGTGCAAAATGTTGTTCTTATATACTGGTTATCAGTGAAGGCGTGGACGTGCTAGGAAGTAGATGTCGATACGGTGAGGAGAAGGGCCATGAAAGAAGGTAAGTTTGTGGGTCCCTTAAATTAAAGACGACTAGGAGGAGACTTATTTTCTTAAATAAATTAAGGAGGATTGTGAAGAGATCAATTTTCCTACTGACACAATGTATAGAATGGTGATTTCAATTATGTGTGGGGGACAGCAAAAAGATAACAGGTGACTGTTTGGAAAGTATGCATCTGTTTATAAAATTGAAAATTGAAGCTTATAGCTTCCTATTTTCCCCCTCCATTTATGCAGGAGTTCTCAGTGTCAATGACCATTAATGATCCACAATATTGAAACAGCCTATGTATCCTGCTGACAGAAAATTATATATGGTGATATTAATGTTTAAGATATATGTGCTGTAAGTACTTTGTCAAAACATCTTGATGAACTAAATGTTGTAAAGGAAAAAATAAAGAATACTATAAATTGAACATGTTATATTTAGATAGTTTTTTCTCTGTTAGAAAAATGTAGGACTGGGGAAGAACAAATTAGATTTTGCAACATTTTGGATTTTTGTGAAACTGTTCATTTACAATGGGGGAGGGGTTTATCTAGATGGATTCAGAATCTTAAACTGATTGTAATATAACGCATATAGACTTAAATAGAGGGAATATAAATGGATCATGTTATATTTAGATCATTTTTACTCTAATAGGAAATGTAGGACTGGGGCATAAGGAAATAGATATTGCAACACTTCAGATTTTTGTGAGATTGTTCATTTACAATGCGTGCGGGTTTTTTCGAGATGAGTTCAAAATCCTTAAATGATTGTAATATGGCATATATAGACATAAATAGAGGGAGTCTAAAATGCAATTGTAGAGCTGTAAATATTTTATCTGTTTTTTAAAATAGTTTTTGAATGTATTTGCTTCACAGCCCTGGTGAAGTTTTTATTGAAGGGGAAATGCATTAGCTGGGCTGGATGTTTCTATTTTGTGTGTTTATAGATGAATGGAAGAATTTCTTGACCCATCTGGATGGACTTATGATTGAACTGTCTTTTTGTTCTTAATATGTATATCAGTGTGACTCCCCAGTGATTATTTTGGTAGCCTTTCTATTGCAATTTTTCTTTTACAGTACAAGGCTTTTGAGCAGTTGGACCTTTTTTTGGTGCAGCCCTGAAAAGTAAGATTTGCGTATTAACACTATTAGGGAATATTTCTAACAATATTAATGTCAACGAAATTTTCCATTGATATTTTTGTAATTTCCTTTATTAGTACAGGCGCACGAAATAGTGGTAAAAACAAGAATTGATGGACAGAATGCAGAACAATGTCATACATTCACCCCAGTACAGATATCTGGGCCTAAATCCATCATTTTTTTGCTCACCATGCGATTCCAGTTTGAACCCAGCCATATGCAAATCAGTCTTGACCCTGTGCCTCATGGGAACAGTCCAGCCCGAACTGCCAAGCCAGGTCCTCCCTGGACTGGAAACAAGGATCCTAGGACCGGTTTCCGGT
Organism: Triturus cristatus; assembly: GCF_964204655.1. NCBI lineage: Eukaryota > Metazoa > Chordata > Amphibia > Caudata > Salamandridae > Triturus > Triturus cristatus. The sequence continues at coordinate 690,612,979 of NC_140586.1, read as the reverse complement.
TTTCACCCCTCTTCAGCCAGGATAGCTTGATTCCATTGGCATGGAGAGCACGGGACTCACGTCTGAGCATACCTGTCCCACTCGGGTGACAAATGCAAAAACAACAGTTGATGGACCGAATGCAGAGCAATGTCATACATTCACCCCAGTACAGAGATCTGGGCCTAAATCCATCGTTTTTTTGCTCACCATGCCATTCCAGTTTGAACCCAGCCATATGCAATTTAGTCTTGACCCTGTGCCTCATGGGAACAGTCCAGCCCGACCTGCCAAGCCAGGTCCTCCCTGGACTGGAAACAAGCATCCTAGGACCGGTTTCGGGGTTTCACCCCTCTTCAGCCAGGATAGCTTGATTCCAGTGCCACGGAGAGCACGGGACTCACGTCTGAGCATACCCATCCCACTCGGGGTGACAAATGCAAAAACAACAGTTGATGGACAGAATGCAGAACAATGTCACACATTCACCCCAGTACAGAGATCTGGGCCTAAATCCATTGTTTTTTGCTCACCATGCCATTCCAGTTTGAACCCAGCCATATGCAAATCAGTCTTGACCCTGTGCCTCAAGTGAACAGTCCAGCCCGAACTGCCAAACCAGGTCATCTCTAGACTGGAAACAAGCATCCTAGGACCGGTATCGGGGTTTCACCCCTTTTCAGCCAGGATAGCTTGATTCCAGTAGCATGGAGAGCACAGGACTCACGTCTGAGCATATCTGTCCCACTCGGGGTGACAAATGCAAAAACAAGAGTTGATGGACAGAATGCAAAACAATATCATACATTCACCCCAGTACAGAGATCTGGGCCTAAATCCATCATTTTTTGCTCACCATGCCATTCCAGTTTGAACCCAGCCATATGCAAGTCAGTTTTGACCCTGTGCCTCAAGGGAAAAGTCCAGCCCGAACTGCCAAGCCAGGTCCTCTCTGGACTGGAAACAAGCATCCTAGGACCGGTTTCGGGGTTTCACCCCTCTTCAGCCAGGGTAGCTTGATTCCAGTGGCATGGAGAGCACGGGACTCACGTCTGAGCATACCCATCCCACTCGGGGTAACAAATGCAAAAACAACAGTTGATGGACAGAATGCAGAACAATATCACACATTCACCCCAGTACAGAGATCTGGGCCTAAATGCATTGTTTTTTTGCTCACCATGCCATTCCAGTTTGAACCCAGCCATATGCAAATCAGCCTTGAGCCTGTGCCTCATGGGAACAGTCCAGCACAAACTGCCAAGCCAGGTCCTCCCTGGGCTGGAAACAAGCATCATAGGACCGGTTGCGGGGGTTCACCCCTCTTCAGCCAGGGTAGCTTGATTGCAGTGGCATGGAGAGCACGGGACTCACGTCTGAGCATACCCGTCCCACTCGGGGTGATGAATGCAAAAACAACAGTTGATGGACAGAATGCAGAACAATGCCATACATTCACCCCAGTACAGAGATCTGGGCCTAAATCCATTGTTTTTTTGCTCACCATGCCATTCTAGTTTGATCCCAGCCATATGCAAATCAGTCTTGACCCTGTGCCTCATGGGAACAGGCCAGCCCGAACTGCCAAGCCAGGTCCTCCCTGGACTGGAAACAAGCATCCTAGGACCGGTTTCGAGGTTTCACCTCTCTTCAGCCAGGATAGCTTGATTTCAGTGGCATGGAGAGCACGGGACTCACGTCTGAGCATACCCGTCCCACTCGGGGTGACAAATGCAAAAACAACAGTTGATGGACAGAATGCAGAACAAGTCATACATTCACCTCAGTACAGAGATCTGGGCCTACGTTTTTTTGCTCACCATGCCATTCCAGTCTGATCCCAGCCATATGCAAATCAGTCTTGACCCTGTGCCTCAAGGGAAACGTCCAGCCCGAACTGCCAAGCCAGGTCCTCCCTGGACTGGAAAAAAGCATCCTGGGACAATAGGACAATAGTGGTAAAAGTTATTTTAGACAGAATATTTTTGTCAACTATATTGTTTACCATGACATTGTATCATTGATCCCATCAAGGCCGAGTGCTCTCTCTACCTGTACCCTCCAGGTTCCACATTCTCCTTTTTAACAACTTGCAGAGCAGGGCAGCAGAAGTCAACGATTTCCGCCTTCTGGAGGTCACACCACAGCAGGACTAGCACATAAAATCCTAGTGAGCACTCCAAGGTCAACCCAGCAACTCCTGCTTCTACTGTACCCTAGGGGGGCCAGTGCCAAAGGCCCTGGAGAAACAAATTTTAGTTCCTGGGTGCCAACTGAATTCAGAAGCCCTTGAATCCATCCTTGCAGTAGCGGGCCAGGTGTCTTCTCTCTTCCAGCTTGGCATACACTCAGTGTTGCTTCCCCCAGGTCCAAAATGTACTTAAAAGTCTCCCCTTTGTGGAGGGGTTTTAAGTGGGGTAGAAAGTTTTAGATAGTATTTACCTCTGCCCAACCCCAGGGTTCACATCAGCCCTCCTCCTTTGCCCCAACCCTCCTGTACACCATGGCATCATAAACTGGTCAATTGAATGACCTTCTCTGAAAGCCTAAGACCTCCCCCTAACTGCCACAGCTTCCTGGTCTCTTCGCTCCAAAACATCAAAGGGCTACCGCTCCTGTGAGTAGTTCCACAGGTCCAGCTATCCTTCATGGGCTGAGCCTTCCCAGGTCATTTGTGGTATGAAAAGTAATTTGCTGAAACTTTTCCCAGGAGCAGGCCTAATTACTAGCTAATGGCCCTATTGTGTGGGGAGGCCTGTGATTCTCCTGTTAGCCTTTAGAATACTTGGCCCAGCAGGGTGATTCAGAGGCTGGAATTTCTTTGGAGCAAAGTCAGAGGAAAAGTATGAATCTTGAAGTGCCACAAAGTGTGCCTATATATAGAATCATTAACCGCTCTACATTCAGATTACTAATTTACCAGAATTCTGGTGTGTTAGCAAAACCTGCTGGCCTAATTATAGTGAAATGCACTTTGATGCAGATTTTGCCCATAGAGTATAATACAGTAAATGGCACACTCTCTTCAGTAATCACTACAGATACACATACTCACAATACTAATCCCCATTCACATAATAAGCCTTGCCCAGGCCAGCACCAATCCCTGAAGTCTCCCTTTTGTGATAGGCTACCTGTGCGTAGATGCCAGGCTGAGCTAGATGGCAGTGACACACACACATGTTCACATGAGTGTTCATGTGCAACCAGTCTGGAGCCTCTTAACCTAGCTGCACAGAGGTGAACCTTATCATAAAAGACGGACACTGGCAGTTAGCAGCCCCAACCCATTATAACAGTGCTTACAGTGAGCGACACTTAGGTAGAGAGACTCACTCACGGAAGAAGTCCATAAAGCAGGTAGTCCAAACAGCAACACATCTTACAGTGATTAAATGGGGCAAACGCATTTCTCACACTGTTACAAAGGGTTTAAGTGGCAATGTAACATTGAAGTTGCCTGCAATATGACTGCTGGGTTTGATTTACTATTGTCTCTCCAACAACAATAATAACCTGCTTGGTACAACAAAATATTTGGCGGGCAAGTTTAGGTTGTTACATATTTTCTTTTTTTTGCTTTTATGGCTTAAACTATTGCACTGGCTTGCTGAGGCCAGACATATTGGATTTGCTAGTGCTTGTTTAAATGTTATCTATAGCAGGAGGTAACATTACTCAATATAATGGTACTAAATTTGCATTGCTGGAGAGGATGATTGCTCTTGCCGGAATTCGAATTCTAACCTGCAGGTCACAGCAGATGTCTGTAAGGAGCTGTATGGGCCATCTTCCAGTAGTAAAAGCTCTAGTTCTCGCTGACACTTAATATTTCAGGTGTTAAATAAAATGGCCTACATGAGCTCAAGGACATCTGGTTTTCCTATAAAATGTTGCACTTTATTGACTTCCTACTCTCCTGTAAAGGAGACTCTGGTTTTCAGATTGTAATTGTGAGTTTTCGTGACACAAACACAGTATTCATATCAATACAGCTCAGATCAGTAAGGAAAAACACAAACCCATATGCTGCTGCGCCGTCCCCTTATGACTTCACAATGCAAAACATTTTGGAATAGGGTAAATTCAACACACTAATCAATTAATTCAAAGACCAGCCACACGCTCCTATTTGATGGACCTTCATAAATGGTAGGCAAGAGTAATATAGCTTAGATCAATAGTTCTTTTTATACTTATAGGCTATGGTTACATTTCGGGGTGGCTAGAAAAGAGTAAAAAAGGATAATAACCGTACCAACAGGGGTATAACAATTGACATAAATGGGAAAACCCAGGAAGCGCATTGTGTCACAAAAACATGTACTTTTAAAGGTATTGGAGTTGAAAGAATCTGCTGTTTATCTTCACGTTTTAGATGTGAATTATGTATACTTTTTTCATTGTTAATTGTCAATGCTTTTTTCTCAGTCACACACATGTGCCCACTCACTTTTGTGTTTTTATGAGAAAGATAATTTCTATATAATTCAAACGATAGGATTGTGACAGGGTCTATCTTTAAAATTCATAATCTTAATGTAGTAAATCATTGAAGCATGATGTGAATGTTCTTGGGATGAGGAAGGTTTTCAACCTTTCACGTTAGATATCACATTTAGATCAGCATGGTTGAGGGTAAAAGAGAGCATGTGGGCCTTCACTAATTAACTCTTTCTGGCTCAGTACTTGTCCAATCAGAAGTGGAATACACTTTCTCTGTGCGTTGGTCTACCCTACAATGTAATCGTTGGAGTATGTATCTATTTAATTCCGAATGTAGAGATAAAATGCAATTTGCTTGCAACGGTGTCAATACACTCTGGGCTAGTTTTACTAACATTTTGTGCTGGGTTTGCGTCACAAAAGGTTTTTTAGTCAGGGCAAAACTTGTTTTGCCCTGGAATGTAGTCTGAAAGTAAGGCAAACCAGCGCAAAGCACCGCTTGTGTCACTTAGCATTAAGGGGGGTTCCATTGGAGGTAGATGGGCGTTCCCATGCAACCACCCATGGTTTTAATGCAAAACCCTATTTCCTAACAATAGTAGACATGGTTTTGCATAAAAAAATATTGCCACTTAAAAATAGGCATTAAAAGGAGAAATGTTTTCATTTCTCCTTTCTTTTTCTGACTTTGCATGTGTGCTGCACTGTACAGCACACATACCAAGTAGGAACATTTGCAAAAGTTGTCTAGGCGGAGAATGTCATACTGGAAGGGTTACCCTTTCAGTACAAAACATATGCTAGACTCATGCACACACCCTTACACTACGGTACAAAGGTGTGTGCGTTGTGCTGGGCAGAGAAATGTTGCGCCGGCACTAGGAGGGGAAGAGAGTGCCATATCTCTTTAGAGATGGCGCTCTCCTGCCTTCGCTTTGCCCCTCAATGCAGCATTTTTGGCTGCTGCGCTGGGCGACACTTTGGTAAATTTGGCCCATAGGGTCTTCATTTTGGGTCCGTATTAATCGCATTGCGGAAGCTATTGAGAGGTACGCTTTGTGATTACGCGATTTGAGGAAAATTCACAGATCAGCAGTGGTTCATGTGGACACTATGGCTGCTGAAAGCAGCTGAAATGTTTGGTTCTGTGGGTGTGAGCGTGCACTCTGGGGGAATGCTGGATGTTAGAGATGGCTCTGTGGGTGCGGGCTGGTGTCTGGAGAATGCTGGTGTAGTGGATGGCTCTGCGTGTGTGGATGTGGTGTCTGTGGGAATGCTGGGGGTGGTGGATGGGTCTGTAGGTATGCTGTCGGGGGGAATGCTGGATGTTGTGGATAGCTCTGTGGGTGCAGGTTGGTGTCAGGGGGTATGCTCGGTGTTGTGGATGTCTCTGTGGGTGCGGATGTGGTGTCTGGAGAATGCAAGGGGTGTGGATGTATGTGCAGGTGCGGTTGTGGTGTCTGGGGAATGCTAGGTGTTGTGGATCGGTCTGTGGGTGCTGGTGAGATGTCTGGGGTATGCTGGGGGTATGCTGGAGGTTGGTGATAGTGGTGAGGAGGTGAGTGTCAGGTGAGTGGTTACGTACTTCTGTGTTTTGTAGTATTTCTGTTTCTGTGTGCTGCTTGGGCTTGTGTAATTGTGTGTGAGCGTATGTTTGAAAGTGCTTGGTACAGGCATGGGAATAGGGAATTTGGATGGGCAAGAGGCAGGAGGTGGGGGTGGAAGTTTGGAATGGGTGGACGGCTGCTGAGAGGGAGGAGAGCAGAGCCTGAAAAGATCTCCGAAGGACAGAGATAGCACTGTGGATGCCTTCCAGGTAGGCCACAATCTATTGCAGGTGGCGGACTTGCCCCTGGATGGCATTTGATAGTACCGTCTGCCATACAGAGATGTGTCTCAGGAGGTCAATAGTGCCCTCACTCAGGGCAGCGGGGTTACAGGGGCAGGGGCTGAGGTGCCCAGAGTGAAGGAGATGGCTCCCATCTTAGGGAAACTGGCATGTCCAATTGGGTAGGGAGCAACAAGGAGGGTGGAGATAGAAGGGGGGTGGCAGACATTCATGTTGTGGGTACTGTTTCTGTGTGTTCGTTCACCACTAGAAAGTGTCCACTGGAGGTTGACTCTGAAGATGATGATGTTGAGTCAACGTGGCAATCCCCTCACCCTCTGGGCCACTGGCTCTCTAGGTGTCTGTCATGTCACGACTGGTGCCACTGTTGCCAGCTGCTTCTCCAACGATGTTGGCCCTGTCCCTTCCGCATGCTTGTGATGATGCTGAAAATACATTTAAAATAGTTGTATTGCATGTGCCAGAACACACTGGACCAAGAGGTTTGACCACAGAACATTATTAAAGTGCACAGAAGATTCCAACTACTAGGTCCACTATAGTGGCTACAACATTAGCATGAGCACATGCATGCATGCTACATGACCTGGCGACAGTTGCTCACAGTGAAGTCATAACCATATATAGATACAATTGCATGAGTGAAATTGTCTCAACCCCATCCTCATGTATTTAGTAGGATACTTGATCACCTTGTATACTTTGTCTCTTCGAGGATGCCATAGGGACCTGACGTGATCAAATTGGATGACAATGACAAACTCATCCCTACAGATTCAACACAAGGCCCTGCAATCGGCAAGTGGTCAGATACCTAATACCACATCATGATGAAATGATGGTCAAGTAATACAACTATGTTAAGAGCGTGGCTTAGTAAGATGGCGGAGTAGACATGCTCCCTGGAGCTCCTGTTAGCTTAATTGATTCGGAACAATTCTGTGTGCAGTAAATAGCAATAAAAATCATAAACAAAGCGTAGGGATTGCCTCACCTCCCTTGGTGCCATCCGAAATCCTGGTGTTGCTGAAGCGAGACGCTGCTTATGTGGTGAGTCGGGAGGAGGCTGACAGGATCTGATGGCCATCTTGTAGCCGCTGTGGGAGGCCTGTGAGGAAAAACGGTGGCGGAGCAATCCTGAGAGCGACTACAGTGGTGAACGGAGGTGGAGACGAGTGGCAAAGGACAGATGGATGATCGCAGAAGAAAAGCGTTCCCGGCCCCCGTGGAGCTGCGGCCCAGGAGAAGGAGGATTGGCTCCTGCGACGCATGGGCGAGGAGCTGCAGGGCAGCACGATTGAGTGGCTGGCACGAGTACATCTGCCCCGTGCACAACGGCCCATCTAAACAGGAATACCAAGGTGCCGGGCAGGGACGGGATGCGGGGGCCGGATGAGGCATCATAGAAGTACTGCCTACCCGCGAGGAGACCCCACAACAGCAGGACCTATTTCAGAAGGCCTGATCCCAGGCAAGAGGCACAACTGCGGGGGTGTTGAAGCGTCCAACACACGGGGCCTGCACTCCGAGGACAGTGGACTAAAGTGAGGACCTTGCAGGCGGCCAATGCATGCAGCCCCACAGGGCTGCGAAAGGGGGCGTGGACATCTGCACAATTCCTCTCAGGCCCACGGCACTTAAAAGCGACCGGACTGCAGTCAGATGAAAACGTCGGAGGTGTGCATTTTGGGAACGTTTCCCTGCTGTCTCTGCAGTATCTAGCATCGCCCGCAGTGGATTCCAGGATTTGCCCCCGCTCTTTGAGGGGTTAGACCGAGTCGAGCCATGATGGACTTGAGTGCAGGCCTGATGCAGCATCGGTGAGGGAGCACCGCTACGCTGCCATAATGCACCCGTGGCCCGAGGTCCGACGGGATAGACTGGATATCGCGGCCCCTATGCTCCAGCCTCCAGCTTCACAGGTAGGTGAGCAAAGGAGAGTGGCAGCGGCAGCATTGACCTTAAAAAAATATTAGTGGGTCTCGATGATTGAGCTGAAGACGCAGAGGGGAGGTCACATAGGATTAACCTTTGTTTGAAGGTTTTCTGGAAAAAGCAGAGGGACCGTCTGTGGAACTCTTCCTGGAGGACTGGCTGGCTGCTGTGCTGTCCACCAAGAAGCTCTCAAAGATCTTCACTGTAGAAAGAGCACACAGAGCATTATTCCCCCCTCCGAAACCAGAGGCATTGCCCATGGCTCTCATTGCCCGATTTCTCAATTTTCGTGACTTGGACGCCATCCTGCAACTCAGCTGAATCTGGGGCCTGCTGACATACGAGGGCCACCAGATCTCCATCTACCCGGATTACATGCAGCAAGTGCAGGAGCAATGACGCTCCTTCCTGGCAGAGAAAAGGCGCATGCGAGACTTGAACATCAAATATAGTCTCATTTTTCCGGCAAAGCTGAGGGTCGAGAGGCGAAGGTGTGTGCCTAGCTGGATGCTATCGGCTATCCGGGCGCATGTTTGGGGTCTTCGATGGCGACGCCTCAGAAGACGGGGTCAGGCTGGCCACCCCGGGTTCTGCACAAGCTAACTCCTTCTCTGGACAGTGACAAGAACCGGAGCCCTGGTCGAATCAGGGTCTGTCCAAGTGGAACGCTACAGGCCTCGGATTTTGTGTCAGACTCAAGGGCTTCATCGCATAACCGACTCATGAACAGTAACCCTAGCGAGGTTACAGACAACTAGCAGAGACATGTGGTTGAGGAACAAGAGATAAACTAACAGAACCAACGGTAACTTCAGTTTGAGACATTTTGTAAGAACCAACTATCGGGTGACTGCCAGGGAGAACTGGAGGACATGGATTGACGGAGGCTCTTATGCACGATCTGAAGACAGTCTACAGTGCCCCCCCCAGAGGCAGGTACCTGGATGGGTAGCTGGAGGCTAGCCCTCGCAACTCACCAGGTGGCCAGCTACTACTGTTGGGAGGAGTGGGAGGGGGATCGCTACTCGTAGGAGTGGGGTTTTCTTTTTTTAGGGTTCTAAGTTTTGGGGTTTTTTATATGGGAAATGGGGCGACATTTACATGCCTTCACCATGTTAAGTTTAGATGCGGAGAGAAATGTGATATTGCCCAAGGGGTGGCGGGGAGTTGATAATGTTTTGAAAGTGTCATTTCCATATAAATGTCAGTCGACAGGATTTTCAAAGTTGGTTGCATTGTTATAGTTGCTTGCATGGTCTAGGGCAGACTGGTTATATGGTGGTACAAAGGAAGATATGTGCACATTATGGCGGCCACCATGATTAAGTTAATCACATGGAATGTCCGAGGCATAGCTGCCTTTAAAAAACTCAGACGTGTATTTGCATACCTGAAGAGGTATAAGGTCGCTGTGGCCTGCCTGCAGGAAACACATATTTGGGGGGGACACTATGCCGTGCCTGCGGAAGCGCTGGAGAGGACAATTGTAAGCCACTTCATATTCCGGGTTTGCCAGGGGGGCTCTTATATGGGTGGCACCGAGGGTTCCCTTTCAACACTTATATCATGTAGTCGACAAAGAGGGGAGATACGTCATCCTGCAAGGAAGACTGGATGGTACGGAAATGTGCATTATTAATATATATGCCCCTAATGAAGATAGTGCGTCCTTTTTCCTGACCTAATGGATGCGGCTTCTTCATATTTGGGGGCACCAATGCTGCTTGATGGGGAAATTAATTGTGTTCTTGATGGCTCCCTCGACCTTGAGCCCCCACAACCCCACACCAAACCTACAATGACTAGCACACTACAGGACATGCTGGAGGGTATGTGCCTCAGGGATGTATGGCACGAGCATAATCCGACCATCAGGCAGTTCTCTTGTCACACTCCCGTCACAGGGACCTCCAGTAGACTAGATTATTGGTTTCTCTCCACAGACTTTGGCTAGAGTATGGGCGGGATAACTTACCTACCCAGATACCTATCAGATCACTCCCCTGTCCTGATGGAACTGGGGGGACAGGAGCTAGATCTGACATATCCCTGTGGTGGCTCAATCCTGAAACTCTGACAGACCCTCCATTTGTGGCCACACTCTCTGAAGAATTAAAACGTTACTTTGAGGAGACCTGGGAGTCGACCTCCTGTCGGGCGGTGAAATGGGAGGCCATGAAGATAGTCACGAGAGGAATCTGCATCAAAACATCCTATTGGGTTCGGTGTCAACTGAAGAGGGATGTAGCTGTGCTAGAGGCCGAGATCGCCACGGCCCTCCAGAAACTGCGGGAGTGGTGTGTGGCCAAGGAGGCCCTGTTGACAGACCTCCATAGGTTAGAAAATCATGTTCACACAGGCTACCGCCAAAGGCTATACAGAGAAGGGGTCAGAACAGAAGCCTTATTAGTGAGGCAGGAAACATCTGTGGCCCCAATAATGCAGAGTCGTACCGACACCAGGATATTGGTGTACACACAAAGAGCGATTGCGGAAGCATTGGCGAGCCACCTGCGAGCGGTATTAAAAGATTGACCTGCCTCAATCCCGGAGACATTTCTCACTTATTTGAATGCTGTCGAGCTCCCCTAGTTGGAGCCTGAGAAGACCGAGGCACTATGCACCACAATCACTAAGGAGGAATTGAGTCAAGCCATACATCGACTTAAACTGGTTAAAAGTCCAGGATACGAAGAGCTCCTGGTGGACTTTTATAGGCAATTTGCCCCACTACTGGTTGACAGAGTCCTGGAAGTCTATAATGAAGTGTTGGGAAGGGGATTTTTACTGCCCCCCATGAGAGAAGCACTGGTGGCCATGATACTTAAAAGTGACAAGGACCCTGATTTACTGAGATCTAAAAGGCCAATCTCACTGTTGAATATCAATGTAAAAATACTAAGTCTCTTCTCGAGTATATCTCAGCTGGTCCATACGGATCAGCCGGGGTTTATACGCGAAGAAGTACAGCTCAGAATTTGCGATGGTTGACGCACGTGTGGCAGTAGGAGTCGGACTGTGCTATAGCACTGTTGGATATCGAACAAAGTTCGACTCGGTTGAGTGGCCCTATATGTGGCAGGTACTTCAACGATTTGGGGTGGGCGAGTGGTTTCTAAAATGGGTGCAGTTACTTTATGCAGCCACTAGTGCCAGAGTACGAGTTGGTAGGATGGTGTCTGGACGCTCACTCTTTGTCGGGGCACCCGTCAGGAATGCCCGCTCCCCCCCTCTATTATCCACAATGGTTATGGAGCCTCTGGCCTGCGGACTGTGCTGGTCTCCTGGGGTGTTAAGCTAGGGGAGACCAATCATATAGTTTCTCTATACGCGTATGATACACTGGTCTATTTAACACAACCAGAGAGCGCTATACCTTCGCTCCTTATGGAGTTACGGACCTTTGGTGACATTTCGGGACTTCACATTAATCCCAGGAAGTCCAAGGTGGTCCCTGTTGGTAGAATTGCCATGGTGCCTGTGGCAGAGAAACAGCACACTGAGTTGCCGTGGGTAGGAGAGGGAGGTGCGATATTTGGTAATTCGCCTGGCGAATACAGCCGCGGCCTATCTCGAGCATAATGTTGGTCGGGTCATTGAGGGATTGCAGGCCTCGATTCGCTTCTGGACAGGATTGGCATTGTTGCTCATGGGGCGCATTGCAATCATTAAATTCATTGTTCTACCTCGCTGCCTGTATGCAATGCAGCACTCATTCTATATAATCCTGCGGCATTATTTCCATACACTGGAAAGTCTACTTGTTGACCTCCTATGGGGAAGAAAAGTAGAAGGGTGCGGTTAACAACAATACAGAGGACGTGCGAAAAGAGAGGACTGGAGGTGCCTCGCTTGGAGTTTTATTACATGGCCTCTCAATTGCAGCATGCAGTTCACTGGTTAGACGGCGAGGAGAATTGGGAGAAACAACTGCTGGTGGGAACTTACGGGGGGCATTCGCAGACAGAGCTGCTGATGCTGGCATGCGGAGTTCCCAAGGAATGCCCGTATATTGTGCACCATGTAGCAGCAGTATGCGAGAACGCGGTGCGGTGGGTGGAGCAGCATGCCCGTTCACTCCAAATCTGTCCCTGTGGGCTCTATGCCCTTAGGCCAGTATCGCAGACTTCATGTCAGTGTACTTTTGGAGGGATGGAGGCAGCCAGATGCTGGGAGACCTGTGCGTGGATGGGTAATTTGTGACATGAGAGGAGGCACAATATACCTTTGATCTAGGACCGGGCCATTTCCTGCATTAGGGGGAAAATCTCTAGTGTTACCCGTGAGCTTTGGCCGGGGTTCCCGGGGGAACCTCCTTCCCCTAATATTTTGAAAGTCATGTTGAATATGGCGCAGGGCAGGCAACTGATTTCTCATCTCCGGAGATGACTGAGAGATGATTTACTGAGTGAAGACCCTGGGAATCCAGCAAAAGTGGGACATACTAGTGGATGAACCCCTGAGAGAGAGCGAATGGAGGAAGGTTCACAAGGGGGTGCAGAGGGCTAGTGCAAATGTACAGTTTAAGCTCCTCCAATACAATTTAATACATCAAGTATACCTCACCCCATGTATGCTACACATAATCGACCCGGCCCAAAGGTAAGAGTGTCCAAGATGCAACAGGCAGGGTGCAGACTTCCTCCATATGGTCTGACCCTGTTTGCTATTACTCCCTTATTGGGAGAAAGTACTTACACGTTTGGGAGGAGCCATGGGCTGGACCATTCCCAGGGATATTCGGCAAGCACTACTGGGTGTATTGCCTATGCCAAATCATGAGAAACTAAGCAGGCGATTTGTTAATCTGGGACTTGTTTTCGCTAGGAGACGAGAAGTTATAGCATGGATGTGTCCTAATCCCCCGCGGCCTGCGGACTGGATTAGGGATGTGAGCGAATGGGCGACCGCGGAGTCGGTAAGAACGAAATTTGTGCAAAAGGATGATAAGGTTGGGGAGGACCTACTAGCATGGGCCGCTATATTGGCAGACCTACAGTGAGACCAAACACCTACATCTCAGAAGGCCTTGGGAGGGGAGGACTCCCAAAGAAAGGAATAAGAGTGGAAAACTGTCAAGGCCATGTTTATTATTCCAGTAAATAGATATAATTTTGTATTGTGCACGTAACCATGTAACCTGACATGGACTGAATGGGGGAGGGAGAGTTGGGGAGGGGGGTGGGGGAGTTAGTTTAATGAGACATTCTTTATGCATTATGTTAGAAAGGATTGTGTGCGGCAGCACGTTGTCAATAAGTGGTAATTGAAAGTAAATTATGCCTATCTGTACATATGTAATGCCATTACTTATAAATGCCAATAAAACATTATCTGAAAAAAGTGATACAGCTCTGTTGCAGCAATATGTGCAGTAGCAGGAAGAAGGTGACATGAAAAAGCTAATTTCACACTGTTGACACTTCCTCAATAAAAGCTTTCTCATACGTCAACTGTCAGAATAGTCAAATGAATGCTGTACTTTAGTAAGTTTGCTATGTAGCACAGAAAAGTATACTGGAGACAATATGGCCCAAATATCTGGGAGATTTGTCTACAAATATCCACAGCATAATGTTTCATATAGGCCTAGGACATCTCCAATCCAGCTTGGTACTAGTGATAACACCATTCTTAGATTGCATACTTAAAAGGCAATAGACCAATAAAGGTTGTTGTGGCTGAGGGAACCTGAAGAAGTGGTTACACTTTCGTTTGCATGGGAAGGCACATCACAGTACCGTCTTGGCTTGCAAACACAAATATCATTGTAATACTGAGCGCAGACACTCACATTTGTTCCCTACATTTCTGCATGTCACTCCCTAAAGAATATCACCCGTGAGTGAATGAACTTTGTCAAATCAACATATGCAGTCCTACATCAATGGCATGAAATTCACATTGTGACAAATTGCTATAAGTCTATCTATCATGTTCTTTGTTGCTTAATCAATCAGACATGACTAATGGAATGACTTTTACAGTATCTCAGAAAGATACGTTTCAGTGGAGCTGAATATCTCAATTTTTTCCTGAGGTAGTTTCGTCTATTGACTTTATAAGGCACAAAAGGCCTGTGTAATAATTACCTCTATGGGCCAGGCATAGTATATTTAATTCTATGGAGCACAACATAATGTGATTTCTTCTAGGGGTGGGCGTGAACTCTGCACCGCCAGCTGAGTTTGCAGAGTTTTGCCTACTCCGCGTTCCACAGGGAGCACAGAGTTTGGCAAAAAACTCTGACTCCGGCTCGTGGCGGAGTTTGCCCCCGCCGATCACCCCTAGTTTCAACTTGAGAAAGTGCACACATGTTCTCTAATGTCCTACAGATGGTAATTAGCTTTTTACGCACCCTTGCTGGTAGGTAAAACACTGCTTAGTGGATATTGTCTACCAGGGGAACGCACAACTTCCTTTATTATCTTAATCATTAAACCCGATCTAAAGCTGATTAAAGCCAAGCTTTGGATGTACCTCAGAAACATTTAGAACAGTTCACCCTTTCCAGAAGAAAAGAGTGATCTATTGTATCATAGGACACGGACATGTTCAATAACAAAATGACTGCTTCTGTACCTTGCTCCAGTTAAAACCCTAATTAACATTTACTGATTAAGCAAAACTTACAAACATGCTGCACGATCATTTCATCTACCACTCCCTCCAACCCTCGGTCAATTACAGAAAATAAGAACTCGGTCAAAAATTGTGAGTGGAGGGGCCTTTTGGGATCCTGAAGGCCAGATTCAGATGTCTGGACAAGACTGGTGGAACACTCCTTTACTCACCCGGGAAGGTGTGTCAAATCACTGTGGCCTGCTGCATGCTCCACAACATTGCCCTGTGATGTAACATCCCTTATAGCGTAGAGGATGGAGACCATGTAGTGCCACCGGGTGAGGATCCTGGATTGCCAAATAATGATGATAGTGGTGAAGAGGAAGGAGCTGACTCTTGTCAAGACCTCATTGACAACTTCTTATGAGTGTATGTTGTGGAATGTCATGACTTTGATTGTTACAGCAACTCTTGTTGTGATGATGTGAGGGAAAATTTTACGATGGTAAAGCTCTGGAAAATCCTTGTGAAAGGTGTTTGTGAAGGAAGGTTTTGAGCATGGCCATGTGGTCAGTGTTGCTCTGTTTAGCTTAGATATTTTGTCATGGACTGTGTACTCCAGAAGTTGACATGTGAATGGTGTTATATGCATGGTTTCATAGCAACTCTCTTTGCTTTGGTGTGTTTTAGGTACCTTCACCATCGTATCTTCATTTCGACATTTCAGAGTTGTGACATTAGCAGGTATGTGATGCTGCTTGAAAGTACGAAGGGGACATGGGCTGTTCCTGTGAATGTTTTTGGGTGTGCGAATCTTGTACTAAACAGATTGTACAGCGATAGGATGGAAGTTATAAGTAAAGCATTGGACTTGTTCCTTGTCATGTGGTGGTCCTATTGCAATATGTGTGCAATTGTGCTGAAAATATTTTGGTTGGAGGGCCACATTATGCTAGTCTCCCTTCACATTGGCTAAATCTTCATTATGTATAAACTGTATGTAGCTGTTGTTGTGTCCCCTCATTGTAGGCCAAAGTACTTGTGGTACACCACAGGCATTTGCTTGTGACATTCCACCAGATGTTGCTACACAGCATTGGAATGGTCCTGTGTTCAGAAAATGTTATACTGCCATGTTTATTGATGTTAGTGATGTGGGATTCCATTTGTGAGGAAGGCTATGTGGCTGCAGCTGATGACATAGTCCAATTATATCTGCTTCTTCAATATGAATTGTCTCATGTATCCCCTCCTTCCATGTTGTGAAGGTCTGCACCTGAAAATGTGATCACTAACACACAATATTTGAGTCATGTATGATTTGCTATGTTTCTGACATAATGTCAGCCTATTGCTGGAACAATGAAATAAAGATGTTATGAGACAATACACTTGAAGGTGTGTATTGGTGTAATGTGGTTGTGATCCTGAGATAAACATAGTGCACATGCAACATATCCATGGTTACATAAGCAGATGTTTTCCCCATTCAGATGGGAGAACATATATATATATATTGCTAGATGTGAGATACACTGCAGCAGACAATGAGTTTCTGAGTAGTGTATTTTAAGTGAACAAGGAGAAAATAAACATTGTGCACAAACAAACAGGAAAATTAAAAAATTAAGAAGTCGGCCATGGTGAATTAAACCATAGTTGTAGAGGCCAAATAGTTTGACATTCAATGTCCATAATACTACTCCCATCAGAAAGGTAAATGTACTTTGCAATAGTTCACAGAGTGGATGTGTTATATACTGAAGGAAATTATGATTGAGCTGTCTTGGTGGTGAAGGTCTGGCCATCCTCACCTACTGGAAAGTTGTGTGGGCATCTATGCTTGTTAATGTGGGGGGTATTCCGCAACTATAAGGACAGGGATGTCTGCAAGTGTTTCCACCTCTGACAGGTCCTCCCTTCCTGTGGCAGCAGCAGATGTAGATGTGCCAGATGTAGTTGGATTATAGGAAGAGGTAGATAGTGGTAGAAATGCTCTGCTCAGGGCTGTGTGAATGAACTGCAGCACCCCAATTAGGGAGGCCATGTTGGAATTGTGGACTTCCATCTCATTGCGTATGTCCCTCTGCAGCTCCTTCATCTCCTGGATTTCAGTCAGTATCTGGCCCATCATGCATTGGGGGTCCTGATAGGCTTCCAAGACTTGGTCGATAGCCTGGGTGTGGGTAGCTCCAGCGGCCTCACTCAACGGGCCCACAGTATCCCTCCCACGAGGTCTATCCCCATGAACTTGTGCCCTTGGTCTAGGGTGCCCTCTCTCACTGGGTCCTGAATCCTTTCAAGGTGGGCTGGTGTTTGTCACTTCAGGATCCAGGACTGGGGGGCACACAATATTGGGAACTGTGCTAGGTACTCAGGTTGGGGGACTGAGGTTGGCTGAGATGTTTCAGCTGGGGTGGGCAGTGTTGGTGTGGGCACAGTGGGGAATATCATCCATGTCCTCATTTCAAGAAATGTTGTCATCACTGAGAACTTGATCCTGGGCTGGAGTGGGAGTCTGTTTGGTGGCCAAGCTCTGGCCAGGTGCCCTGCCAGATAGACCGGTTGTGAAATAGAGAACATTGTTGTTGGTGGAAGTGTGGTATCTATGTCCAAATGTTTGGTGGCATAGTGTATAGAAACCTAGCAAAAACAAAAATAAAAATGACTGTTGTAATATATTTCATTGGTATTGAACTTGTTAACATGGCATTTGGAGACATTAAATACATGTGCCTGAATTAGGGAGTTCATTAGATTTCCTGAGATGTTGCATTTTGGAACAAGGAATAAACATGAAATGTCACAAACATTGAAACCAACACAGTGGGGAGGTAACATGTTTATTGTGCTATTCCAATGCCTAGTTGTGTACGATATAGGCCTACACACAGCTTGGTTGTATATTTAGCATTAGTCATCATGTAAGCAATTCAGAGTCAACGGGTCATCTGCCACTTCTACTCAACTGAGTTGAGCTACACACTTGGTATGGTGTTATTCATGCCATCAATAGCTTCAGTTGAGGAGACCAGCATAAAATAAAGCTAAGTAGACAGACATATGTCTGAGTAGAGCATTGCATGTAGATTCTGAATTGCATCTTCTTTAGGTTTTCAGAAATGGGACCTCATGGTGGTTGCGGGCATTTCAAACTCTACTAGCCTACACTTTCAAAATGGTTTGTGTAACATACCTGTTGTCAAAATGCAGGTAGAATGGACCATACATTTACATATTCACACATAACATGGGTGCTTGATTTTAATTTTCATAGCAATACACTTACAGACATCATTGCAACATTTGGCATGTTATGGATATTGATACGTGTGATCTTATATTCAACAATACACATTAACACTGACTATCTAATACCTATAATACTGTATTGCATGTTAAGAAAGTAGATACACAGCACAATAGCAAACGCTGAGATGAGAGCAAACAGGACATTGAAGTTTTGTGACTGTTAGTGAGATTTAACTTACCAGACTCCACTCCACCAGCTATTCCTGTCAAGCCTTCAGAATTCAGGATGGCCAAGACCTTCTCCTCCCAGGGAAACAGTTGTAATAGGGTGCTGGGTAGACCATCGCCAGTCTTCTGGGCCTCCAGGTGTTGCTTGGAGGCCAAGGAATGCAACTTCCCCCGCAGGTCATTCCACCCCTTCCTAATTGCCTCCTTTGTGAGCAGGGTGGTACCGACAGCATTCACTCTATTCATTCTTTTCATTCACAACTATACTGGACCTCCTTTCCCTTTTCCTACTGAGTGAAGTATGTTGGATTTGGGCTCCAAACAACTGTGGCTCTACTGTTATGATTTCATCCACAATGACTGAACACTCAGACTTTGAAAAACATAAATTCTTTTGATGTAACATAACTCTAAATTAAAGTGAAGGACAATGTAAAAAAATAAACACCAATGGATGCTAAAAGGGATGGGGAAAAATAGGGTTGACTTATCTCACCAAAAATGTTTGGTGTCTGTCTTGATGTCCTGCAGTGGAAAGGCAAAGGATTGTGGTCTTTAATGGGGTGTGTTTTATAGTGTGATTTGCAGGTGTGTCCACTTGGCCAATGGGCATCAGCTGTGTTGTTTTTGTACCCATCCAATGGCCAATGTTCTGGTGCTTTGCTGAGAGCATACAGCGACTGCCTACTGCCATCAGGGTACAGCCGAAAAGGGACCACTATTACACCTGTGTTTTCGCAATAGGCTCGGTGGGAAGCTGTGGCCCTGAAGGCGATCGAGTACACATCGCCAACATTGCAGTCCTCTGCACCACAGGCGGGAACCACTTTGTCAACTTGGTCGGCGGTTCAGGCTGCATGAATTGTTAAACGGCAGGCGGGAGACTGCCACCGTGGCAGTACAATGATGAGACCGCCAAACTTGTGATCGGACCCTTTACCTCTTTTGGCTATTCTCAAAATTTGAGTGTAAATTGTATTTAAAAGTGTAGACTTACATGTCTCTACCGCCTGAGAAAGAAGAGCAGCTTAACTAACAACTATAACTTACTACTAAGTAGTAAGTCTGCCACCACACATGGCCAAACCCAGGTACTTCAAAATACTCCCATATTTAATAATGGAGGCAGTGACTTAAATGAAAATCCTATAGGAAATAATGTTAAATTTAATTAAATTCTGTATAATTAATTATAATTTAATGTTAAACAAATATATAAAGATGGTTCCAATTTATTTTAATTATAAACCAATTTAATAAAGTTTTCTGCATTTTAAAATTAAGTTCAAACATTTATAAAAATGGTGAAAGATTCATTGTTGCGTATCACCCATCCTTCTTAAATTACATTGGATGCTTGTCCATATGCATTTTAAAATCTCTGTATCACCCATCACTCCCCACATGGGAAGATTCTGAATTAGATGTAGGCAATTGACTGTACCATTCTTGTACACTTGCACCATTTATCTTGTAATGCACTTTAATATCCCAGACGACCTGTTTTTAAATATTTTGTATTATTATTTATTCAGAGGCAAACTGTTAAATGTTAGTATTCAATCGAGCAAACATATTTCAAACGATGGATTTTTGTATGTGTGCTGAGAATTTGAAAACCTTTATGGCAGATATGCCGAAATAAAGTATTTGATGAATTAGATCTCTTACAGACTTGTTAGCTATATACCTTCTAGATCCCTTCACTATGTGAATTCTGTCTCTCTAGTTATTCTTAGATGTCATAGACCCTGTTTAGGTGACAAACTGTTTTCATCATTGGCTCCACAGTTGTGGAATTAGCTTCTTCGCAACCTTCTGCTGACTGCTGACCATCTTTGTTTGAGGGAAGCTCTTAAATGCGACTTTGTGCCACTCCATAATTTTCGGGAGTCCTTCTGGATAGTCTTTAGTGCTTAGTTGTTACTATTTAGCATCAAGAGACCTGAAGGATGATGGCTGTGTTATACAAAAAAATTGATGGAGGGAATGCATGAGTTAATCTCAGCCACTGATCATTTCTTGGGGCTGCATCTTAGTCCATTGTTATTTTGCACGCCTTGCCACCTCAGTTTGGACCCAGCTATATGCAAATCAGTCTTGGTCCTGCTCCAATGGGCACAGTTTACTCCAAACTACCAAGCCAGGTCCTCCCTAAACTGGAACACAAGCAATTCAGGACCAGTTTTGCCCGAGTTATGGGCTAATCAGCTGGGGATAGCTTGGTTTCAGTAACTGCCTGCATCTGTTGAAGCCAGGACCCCACAGTGACCCCAAGGGCTAGTTGGCTGGACTCTTGACTAAAGCCTCGGGACAGAAGGCTCCAACAGCCTTAAACCCAACACCTACAACTCATCTCTGAGCCACATCAGTCCTGGGCCCTTGAAAGTGCACCTAAAGGTGCTCTGCTACCCATCTGTGGACCCAACAGAACAAAGGTATCTCCTCTGCTACGTGGCACAAACCCGAGCAGAACTGGTACAACTACTCTGGTGTGAGGATTCTCTCAGCGCAAGGATTCCGCATCAACCACGCAGCCTTCATCGGAACTGCCACTGTGCGGAGCTCCACAGACACTGTCCCTTGCATTGCAGACCTCTTGTCGACAGTAGCCTCAATGACGATGCAGGTTCTTGCATTGCAGCCTCACAGCACTTTGGAACAGATGCATTGCCTCGACCGCATGATGCATCCTTGATGCCAGACTTTAAATCTCAAGCCCTAGTCAATGGGATCCTCGACAATGCAGGACCTTGTATAGCAGTTTGATAGCTCCAAATTTCTTCTGCTGCGCAACGCATGTTCAAAGTGGGACCTCGCAAACACTCTGCAATTAAGTTGGGTTGGTTGTAAATTCCGCTCCGCTGTTGGAGTTCATGGAGTTTTGCTACTCTGTGCTCCGTTTGGAGCATGGAGTTTGACCAAAACTTCTCCAACCACTGAGGGAGCAGTTTACAGGTGCGTGCTCGGTGCTCACCCCTATACATGAGCCAAGGATTCTGCTTTATAATGGAGGAGTCTATAATGGTGTGTAATGACTCAGTACATTACTGCACAGCAGAGAAAAGCAAGATTATGGCCATGTTTGTGTGCAGGGCTACCTGCTCTACCTCCCCGGCTTCTCCAGTGGAGGGGCAGAGGAGCGACTGGCAGCCACTGACACAGCCAGCTGGGCCAGGCCATGGCAGGTTTACTTTATTACCTAGAGGTAGCTCCTCGAAAGTGACCAGCACGGACCTGTCTCCTCTGCTGGCAGTATCCCAGCTGTGGGAGACAAAAGGAATAAAATCAAACAAGATAGAGGGCTACTTGAAGCACCCCAGCCTATGTCTCATGGCTTGTACGAGTGGCAGCTGCCTTCTTGAAGGCAGGTTCCACTCACCCTCCAGGTACCATACATTCATGAAAGTCTCTAGTGCCCCTTTGGCCACATCCAAATAGGAGGTGTCCAGGTAGCTGCCTTGGCTCATGGACACAGACGTGTGTATGAGGAAGAGTAGAATGGGCATAGTGCTGGCAGTGCAGTGCAACCAGGGTACATGGACTCAACAAGCAGTATTTTAATATAAGGAGCTAGGAATTATGAGTGACTCTTCCCAAAGATAAAAGTCTAGTCTTTCTACACACCATTTGTTTTTAAAGGAGGACCCCCCCCAGGCCACTGCCTAGTTCTCTCTACAGTAATGTATTTGGTAGAGGGGCTGCTGGGTTGGTTTGGGCACAGAGCTGCTTTTTTCATTATTAGTTCACTGTCGATGTCACACAAGTTTCACAGAGCCCTGCTACTGCACTGGCTCAAGCCTTCTCTTCCCTCTACTGAATGTTCCCCCACCTTGCCCTTTAGTTTTGATTCATACTTCTACAAAAACTCTTGAGAATTGTTTTTGGTATAAATTGCTTTCGCTTTTCATCAACTGTAAAACATATCATGATCCTCTTTTATACAAGTTGATTTCAAGTTCCTTTAGTGGTACGTCTGTTGATACCTTGCACACGCGCAGTGGAGTCTTTGCACTGAGCATGCAAAATGCTCCTTCAGCACACACAGCTTAATGGTTCATCATGGTGTCCAGCAAAAGGTAGTGGGAGTTGGCCAGGGCTGGCAGGAGGCGGGCAGCACCCTCCTGGGCTTTCAGCCGTATGTGAAAAGTCTCAAGCAGGAAATTGGAGAGCATAACTGCAGTCTGTGCTGGCTACACTGTTGTTAGTGCTGCTAATCACTGCAGGTATATTCTGAGCTTTCCTTACTTAACAGGGTTTCCAATTGATATTTCCTGCATCACCACAAGAAGTTTGTGCTCTGCACCCACGGTGTTATTCCAGCGGTGTCACTGGCTGCATGCCCAGGAGACTGGACTGCGAGCAGAAGGTGAGTTGCCTGGACTGCTGCAGTGCTGCAGACACCTCTCTCGCTTAGACACGCACATGTGCAGGGTGCTGTAACTGTTGGCTACATACAGTACGAAGGAGCTGCAGATATGTGCTTAGCAGACTACGCGCAAACTGGGTGCACTGTAGAGAGGCATCGCTCGCGAACCCTGCAGGCAGTATGTAAGGGTGGCCAAGCAATAGTCTGCCTGCGCGCGGAACTCCACGGAATTCAGCAGAGTTTTTCTCTCCTTGTAGTCAGCCCACGCCCCACTGCAGCTGGCCTGAATTTGTGACTTTGTCCCAGTCCTGAATGACCAGATATCCACAGTTGGTGGTTTGTGCTTTTTGGCACTATTTTCACAGAAATTTTAAAAATTGCACATTTCCAGTTCAACTGATTGTATTTATTTCTTGAGTGGTGTTTTTACTTTAATAAACAAATACTCTACACATTGCCTCTAGGTTCAGCCTGTCTACTCTGTGCCAAGCTACCATGGGTAGGACACAGGTGAATTTGAATATGTGACGTTACAACGCGATCAAAATGAAGGCGGAACGTTACATTGCAGTTTTTACAACGCAAATCGTTACAGCTAGAGGGTGCTGGACTTAGGAATAGTATGATTTACTATTCCAAAACCAGTCTACGTACAGTAGGGAAGGTGTTGGAATAGTAAATCATACTATTCCTTAGGTTAGAGCGCCATCCAGCGCAAGTTGTAACGACATGCGTTGTAATAACCGCGATGCAAAGGCATTGCGATGCAATGCCCGCTTGGTAATGGATGTTTCCCGGTTAATTTGGGGTTTGCTTGTGCCTCATCCTGACAAGGATTGTAGTTGCTGCGCGAGTAGAGTTTCAGCCCCTCAACCAGTAACCCAATTTGTTACAGTTACAATAAATGTTATGTTATGTTATGTTTTACCCTGTTAAGTAAGGAAAGCTCAGTATAAACCTGCATAAACAATGAATTGACCATAAAAAAAACTTTTGCATGTTGCTTGATTTAAAAATCTAATTAGAGAAATACGTCCACTGAGCATTCTTAATGGCCATATTATATTCAAACAAGATGTTTTTCTAAATAGTTTAGGAAGCAAAATCAGAAGACTTTCTTCATAAATATTCAGCTTGTTATATTTCTTTATACTCGTTAGGTATTTGTTAAACCAGGAAGATTTTGAGGAGTGTTTAAAAACTTTGGGGCATATCAACAACAACCGGCGATAATTATCTCTAAGCGCACTTAGCGCTAGGATAATTATTGCTGGCTAGCGTTGATTTTTATCGCTGAGATAGCGTGCTATTAGCAACGCTTATCTCAATAGCGATAAAAATCCTCACACTAAGTGGCTAACGTGAGATTATCGCTGGAAACCCAGCGATAATCTCACGTTAGATTGTTGATAGGGACAGACAAACTTAGCCATGATATCCTCCTTCCATAGGATATCATGGCTAAGTCAGAAAAATACCAGACGTAAAAAAGCAGCGTTAACCGAGGTTAGCACTGCTTTTTTTGTCTCTAACAGGGTTAGCGATATTCTTGATAATAGGAGAAATGTCGCTTAGCGACATTTCTCCTATTATTTTACTCTGGAACGCCTCCTTTGCATCTCATTAGAGATGCAAGGGGAAGCGTAGAGTAAAAGGGTGCTAACATGCCAATTTGCATGTTAGCACCCTGTTGTTGATAGGGTGCTAGTTTTATCTCTTCTTTTTTGGCTTTTAAAGCCAAAAAAGCAGAGATAAAGCCCTTGTTGATATGCCCCTTTATTCTTCTCTGAAGCCACCATATCTACTATACTTGAGAATGTGGAGTGGTATTGAGCAGCAACTATTAAGCACAGCGAAGTCAATCCTCAAATAATTGTTAAGTTGTAGAACAATAAGGGTAAGGACCAATCTCCTCCAATTCCATTTCCTGATGAAAAAGGAGGATTTATTTGTTCTAAAATCAAAAAAAGGAAAATTACATTCAACAGTATGGTGATCTTATCAACCCTAAAAACACTTAGGGCACCATTAGGATGGCGGCCATCCCGATGTGACGAGGGACCGCCCGCCATAAGGGCCGGGGTCCCATGGGGGCAATTAGGATGCGCCCGCCGCAATGCTAAACATGCATGTCGAACATTCCAATGCACAACGTGACAGGCACCGCACGGTGCCTGCCACGTTGTCTATTGAAATGCATGTGCACCCCCCAGAGTCCCTGGGGGCCCACGATGGGCCCCCGCAAGCAATTCCCGCATGCCTTTCCGTGGCGGCAAAGGCATGTTTCCACGCCCATAGTAATATGGCTGGCGGTGTCTCACAGACACCGCCACCATAATAAACTCTTTTCCGCCCGGTCGACTTGTTGACTGGGCGGAAAAGCGGCGGACGGTCTTTCTGTCTGCCGCGGTCCCCCCCGCCATAGTAATATGGGGGGGAAATAGGTGGCGGGCGGGGACGGATCTTGGGCGGATCCTAATGGGCCTCTTAAAGTGCATTAAGAGGAAAGGGAAGACCAAAAACATGGTTCTATTTGTGGCCAGCAATATGAGTGGTTTGATGTTCTGTTTGCATTAGAGAGCAGATGTGGATTAACTCTTTTACTAATTTAGTATCAGTCAACTGCGGACTGTGCAGGTTAGAGAGGTGGGGAGTTGGGGCCCGGGTGGGGGAGATTTCGACATGCGATAATGAGGGAAAATTAAATAAATAATACGTTTGCCCTCGTCATCTTCCGGCGAAATCCCCCCATCCGTCCCCACCCATCCCCACCGACTCACCCCTCTTACCTGCACGGGCCACAGCTGGTATCAGTGTTGCCAATATCACTAACCCGCACATTAAAAACATGAAAAATTACTGGAAATTTAGAAGAACAGCACACTTGTTGTAAATGTCAGTTTTTTGTGTGGCTTATCCCTTTTGCTGGCTATATGACTTTATATGTGCACTGTACGCTCCCCCTTCAACAGGATGATATTGGCATTCCTCTGATAAGAATTTTTTACTTACCTATAAGTTCCTAGTATATGGCGCAAAAGTGTACCCAGGGCCTCTAAGTTAAATGTATCAAGTGGACTGAAGCCCCCATTGTACCATCAACTACATCAACATTTTAAACATTACTTCAGGCCTTCCCACTGTAGCATGGCTTTGTAGCGTTAAGCTGCAAATTCGACCTATAATAATACCCACTTTTGCTAAGCCTAAGCCTTATGTTTAAATAATAATAAGTCACCACTAAGTAGGGTTTACTGCCAAGAAGATAGCATGTATGGCATTTAAAAGCTAGTTCTTCTGTAACAGGGTTGACTGATCCATAGGATAGCATCTGGGATACAATAGTACATAAAATAGTGTTATCAACGGCTAGGAAACTACTACAAATTGTATTCTTGAACATTTTAAAGTATTTATTACGAGCCTAATTCGCTGATGAAGTAGGATTTCTAATACAAAATTTGGAAAAGGCACTTTGAGAAAGTAATTTTTTCTCTTCCTAATCCCTCTGTATGCCCATGTGCATGAGTCCAGCCGTCACTAGGCAGCTCAATAGCCACTTTGATAAGGTGTGAACTTGCTCTCAGACCCTGGACAAAGGGCGAGGGAGTGGGGAGGTGTTCTGTGCTTTGGTGGTTTGACCATCTGAGCTGTTTCCAGGAAATGAATTATCTTCAAGGAGGCCTCCCCTGTCACAGGCAAATGTTATCTGACTCCTGGGCGGGGGCCTTTTATGCCCCTCCATCCGGGCGGGCTGCCATCCCAATAGGGGAGGAGCTGGCTGCAGAACTGGTTTAGAGTGACCTCAGAGGAGAGGATTGCTTGTTCCCCTGACCACACCTCGAGGGTGGTCATACAGGTTCTGTCCAAGAGAAGATGGGTTTCAACATCTTGGATTTACACAGAGAGGGGAACTGTGAATTTGTTTAGGAGATGGCACACAGAAAACCTTGAAAAAGGTTGGTAGGGACACCCCTGAGAACATTTACCTCATTGGTTAGGGAGAGGCCAGGATTATCCCCACCAAAAGGATGGGGAAAATGTGGCATCCCCAATACCCCCTCACAACACTAGCCAGTTCCTCACTTTGGAAAGGAACTGGCACCACACAATCAGGTTTACAGAAGTGTTAAAGTGCTTGGTGCAATCTCTTCACCTCTCATCAGGCATACTTTTAATGTAAGCAGTAGGCTTTATATATTGCCCCTAAGTTGATCCGGTCCGCTCTTTGACATAACTATCAAGGGGTCCAGCTCAGGTTAATTTAGTGACTTTAATGGTTTCCTCTGACAAGGGCTGTGGGTATTACTTGAGATCGGTATTCATTCCCCTCACCTAATAACCCCCAATGTCTTACATCAGGCCAATAAGCTGTTTATGAAAATCAGAGATTAAATCTTCTATCTTGGAAATATTTGAAGAAAATAGACTTCTGAGTAGAACAAAATAGTTTGATTGAAAGTACCTTTGCATTGACTAAGGGTGGAATTTGAACCACTGGACATGTGACAGATTTCCTACTAAGAAAGGCAAGGCCCTCCCCTAATTTGTTACTTGGGCGATATTTTTAATTAATACATGGATAAAATAATTGAACTGAGTAAACAGCGAAGAGAGTGTTAGACTATTGAGCATGCATTGATTAAAGCTAGTTTCATAGCAGCCATACTAGAGGGTAGTGTAGGTAATGAATAGGGAGGCATATGCTTACAACGTTCACAAAGCTAAAATATGACTATAAGAGTTGCCCAGTTTCTGGAGAAATGGTTATCTGCCACAAGGTACAAGAATAAATGTCCACCTCTACTGTACCTTAGTACTCATGAGCAAGAAAAGGTGGGCTGACATTCAAGCATCAAAGAAGGCAATGATGTATGCATCATCTAGCCTTCATGACATTTTCACTAGGCAAGAGAAGGATGGCTATGGCACAATCCTACCTCATACCCTTTTATTTTTCTTAATATACGTTGGTCAATTGGCCATTTTTATCCAGTGTCAGATGACCATATCTTTGGAGTCCAGAAATTAAATTATTTTTAACCACACCCAAAAATGGAGACCACAGATGTAATTCATGTAACACCTTGAGAAAGTATAGCTAATAAACCCCACTTTGGGTGACCCCCCCATTCTTCTAAGTGACTCCCTTATAAAAAACTGTAAACCGTGGTACTGATGGACTACCTGCAGCCATGTCTCCTGGATTATCAAACCTCTGATTAAGTCAAGCATTTTCTTAAATTATTCTCTATTTTCGAAAGGTTATGCTAACTTTGTAACCCACATGACTAATCTTAGTTGCTTATACTCCAGCATGACATTTCTTCCAATTCTTTCTCGAAATATGTCAATTTCTTACTTTTCTTTCATCAGTTTCACAAATAAAATATACATCTTTCCTACCCTTTGCCAGGATTACCATGCACAGATTTTCCATACTTCCACCCAATAAACAGACAGATTCAGAGTGTCGGTAGGGCTTTTGTGGTCAACTTTAAGTGAACATACACCAAACCTGCATCACAGCTCAAGATAAAAAAAATTAACATTAATCCTGACTCTTTTCTTTGTCATCATCCTTGGGGGCGCTGGGGCTATTTGAAGAACTTCTTTCAACAAATGTACTTTGAAGGAACAATTAATATTTTTAAGTCTGTCCACTTTTAAATTGATAAAACGTGCTAACATCAGATCACTAGTAGGAAGCCCTTTCAAAGACAGAATGGCTAAAAGGTTGAAGCGGAAAAATGGGCATAGTTTGATATAATGTTTTACTTGACATTTTATATCGAAAGTCAGAGGAGAGTCCTCTCTACACTTCAAGATATTGATCAAATAATAACTCTCTGTATATCTTAAACTAGTTGTTGGTTTGGCTGGTGCTTTCATCTTTGAGATCCACACTCAGCTAGGGAGATCATGTACTGATGCACTCTGTACACTGTTGCAATGCAACCATGATGCATCCCCAAGAGGACTTTTACAGCAGGCAGGTGGGACCTGGGCAGCCAATTCATGGCACGGGGAGGGAACACCAGTGCTACCCATCTATTGCTTACATCCAGTTCCTCACTTTGGAAAGTAAATGGCTCCAAATAATCATGTTTACAGAAGTGTTAAAGTGCTTGGGGCAATCTCCTCACTGTCCACAGAGCATACTTTTTATAATAGGCAGGAGGGGTTCTATTGAGAGGCCGTACTTGATTCACCAGCTGGCATTAGGGCAAGATATTTACATCTGCCCTTTGAAGGCTAATGAGAAGGGTCACTTTGGTCAGTACTGTCCACAAACTATCAGATTTACACTAGGAATAAAGTGCAAAGGGCAGTCAGTCTTTGGCAAAGCACAGTGTGGGTTTTCCGGTCAATCTCTGTTGCTCACAGCAGATGGTCATGCGCATCTGAGGTGCCTGTAAATTATTTTGTAATTAAATATTTTCAGGATTCGTGCATACTGATGATTTTGTGACAACATTTGCTTTTTTAAATTAATTTTAATGTCGGGCGGTACCTTTTAGGGATATCTCACCGAGGCCTGCAGGTCAGGATATGCTCACCTTGCCCAGCTACGCCATATTGTTTGTATTTTTCCAAACACAGTGCACGGTGATGGGCAACGGCAGTCACTATAGGGAATGTGTCTGCGATGGTCAGCCAATCGAGTGCATTGTTTTATGAATGTTGCTCCAGATCGCTCCGCAAATGATGTGGGGACAAAAGGTTCCCTCGTCCACCTGTCCTGCCTTTATTATTTTTAATGGATTAGTGACTATGTGAATGACCCACAAATTAAGAGATATTTCGATTGTGCCACACTATGCAGGCCTCTCAATAAAGTTGTAGTTTCATGATGATTTTGGTGCAATGCCTTTATGCAGTTTTTGCTCAGGTAGGATGTAAAGTTCTATTGAGAATTAAAAGGGACAATACTTATTTTTCGACCGTCTTCCCTTTATTATCCCCTCACAGGGATCTCAATGAAACTTGAAACGCTGAAACGTTGCCACTTTCGCTATTTGATTGGAAAGTTCCATGCTAATTTGTCAAATGGAGTTAAAGTGATCAGCAAAGCAGAATTATTTTTTTCAATGGTAACTCAGCCCTAGCCATAACTAAGGAGTCACTATCGCTAGCTTTTATGTAAACTGCAAGGTCATGTAGGAAGCCAGATACCGGTCGGTAACGGCCGAAATTCGGTAAATATCCCGTTACCGACCGGTATTGAGGCACTTGGGATGTAGGTGGCTGATTTCTGGATTCGGTATTTACCGAATCGGAATTTTAAGAAATCGGTAAAATACCGATTCGGTAAATACCAGAAATGCTATGTAGGGGGCACTCAAGTGAGTGCATAATTGGTGTCTGGATTCGTTATTTACCACCAACTACAAGTTGATGGTAAATGACGAATACCTTTAAAAAAGCATTTTTTTGCAATTTGTGAAGTGCCATGTGGCAGACATACATGCCCTTAGGGCATGTATGTGCGCCACATGTGCACACATGCACGAATCAGGGGTGCAACAGGGTGTCAATGTGACACCCTGCCACCCATGATAATGCCTCCCCTATTACCGATTCGGTATTTACCGAATCGGTAATAGTAACTGGCTTCCCATTAATTCCTATGGGCCTCCAGGCCCATAGGAATCAATGGGAAGGGATGCATTATTACCGATTCGGTAAATACCGATTCATAAATACCGATATTTACCGAATCAGTAATGATTACCGATTAACTACCTACATACTATTTACCGATTCATAAATACCGAATCGGTAAAATTCGGTATTTATGTATCGGTAAATGTTATGCTACCTACATATGGCCCCAAATGTCGTATCTTAGCGTCTTTGCTAAGTTGGCATTTAGCTGCAAAATGGTTTGTGAAAACCCTAACACGTTTTACTGTTATAGTGCATCAAAAATGTATTTAAACTTATAATGATACGAAATAATTATTGTATTGAAGAAACATTTTCCTTTCTCTACAATGGACAACTTGAATTCCACCACAAAGTATGTAGCAAGCCGCTCAATTCCCAGTAACATTCAGAATTTGAGTTTGCCTGTAAACTTGTCCTATAATTATTGGAACTGATAATGTTCACTATTATTTCATAAGTACTTTCCCCGAAATTGTTACTCAAGTCAAGACGGGAGCACTGACGTGACAGCAGTACAGCAGACCTCCCACATTACAATGGGTACAACAGGACATTGGTGAATGACGCTCATTGTTACAAATCTCTTTCATCGTCAATTTACATAAACACCGCTGTCTGCAATAAATAATCTAGTGTTCAGCAGCTCCAGGGCTGAAAAAAATAAAGAAAAAGTTCAAAGCAAAGTTGGAGCACAGCAAATACCCTTAAATGTGCTCTAGCATCCTCATTATAATTATGTGGAGATTCACTCATTGCTTTATGCTTTTCATGCTGTTCGGCTAATTCTTATTTTTTAATCTTCATTGTTTCTTAGGGAACCACTTTTAAAACAGAATACATTAAAACACAATTTAAAGAAAACAATAAAACAGATATTAAAACACAATTTAAAGACAACAATAAAACAGACATTTCGACATTGCAGCATCACACAGTCTTGCTCCATGGCTACTATTTTAAATTAAAATAAATATTTCCCCAATGCAACTGAAAGATCAAGAAATCAAGGGGCATATTTACAATAAAGTGACGGAGTGCGGCATCAGCCTTCCTGATTTAAAGCGGCACTCCGCCACTTCAGAAACACAGGGCTGCACCATGTTTACAACAATAAGGTGTAGCCCTGCAAGGGTGTCGAGGGGAAGATTGTTTATGTTCAGGAAGGTCTCCCTTTCTTTAAATAAACAATCTTTACTTTTTGTAACTTTCATGTAGTTGTTAAACGTCATTTTTTTTAGGATTGTTTATGTACAGGCAGGGTCACTGAAAGTAAAGTTGTGGTGGTGACAGGGGCTTGTAAATATGTCCCCTAATTTGTTCAGAAAGATAACTGCATCCTTTCTGGGAGCATACATTATATTTAACAATATAGTATGGAAATATAACTTCCTTCCCGATAAGAACAAGGAGCTAATGATAAAAATAAGACTGCAGTGACTCTCTAGTGAGATTATGGGGGGATTACATCAAACGCCTGGATATTTTATGGCCAAATTGTTAGCTATCCGGTTACACTGATCAGGTTTTACTAAACAAATGACAGTACCCCTCACCCATTTAAGGTGGCATGCTTCATCATAGGGCATAGAGCTCTATATGAACTCTGTTAGAAACTGATTGGTGGATTATGTTGATGTATGAAGGTTGTGTATGAAAAAGGTTAAAATGGCATTAGTGCAGGACTTTCAATGTTTATTTAGACTTGTCCTATATTCAATTTTAATTGAGAATAAAGGAGTGGAGCAGTATGCAATTACTTGGGTTCCTTAAACACTATTTTCCATTGACCAACATGTTTCAGCTCTGTACTAAATGTAGCACTGGCTTTTCTTCAGGACCTGTTGGAGACTCTCCATAGCACACCTCAGTGTTTCTTACTCATTGTGGTGCCTGCACGTAGTGCAGGGATATGTGTGGAGACCCCTTTTTGTCTTGCGGCGTGTGCTGCAGCCAGCAGCACACACCACAATACAAAAAATAGGCAATGCGACCTCCTCGGTGGTGGTTGCATCATAATTCCTACTGTGGGAATGCCACCTTGTAGGCGCTGCGGGCGGTCCTAAAAAGGAAACGATAGTAGACGGACTGAAGTCCGTTCACCATCGTTATCAGACCCTAAGTTAAGTTCCCAATGGTCAAACTCAGTCCTTTTAGACTCTTCAAGGCGGGCATTTGATTTTTTAAGCTTCTTCTATGTCATTTACGCCATTAACTTGTGCTGTTCTAATGTCCTCATATTGTAGCTACCTTGACTGCACAATGTTTTTCTTGGTATGGATGTAAGTATCTAGTTCTATGGAACATTCCTGCATTATACGTAAAGCGCTCTGATACCTTCAGGTCTAGCTAGCG
Source organism: Triturus cristatus (assembly GCF_964204655.1). NCBI lineage: Eukaryota > Metazoa > Chordata > Amphibia > Caudata > Salamandridae > Triturus > Triturus cristatus. The sequence continues at coordinate 690,580,334 of NC_140586.1, read as the reverse complement.
CTGTACAAAACCTATAAATAAATAGTTATATGCCGGCCTGAAAAAAATTGGAAATGTATGCAATTATTTCCTTAAATGCTGCAACAAGGTCATAAAGTTCCAACCACCAAAACGCTATAAAACTCACAATCTCAAGTGAGTTTACTATACAGATAAGCATGGCACTCAGTGTCACCTAAATCTTGCCTAGCTACGTGATTTTGAGTAGCTGTTGGGGACCAGATGATATAACACCTAGGCCTACTCCATGCAATACGGTCTAGGTCCTCTGAAAGTAATTGAAATCAATGTTGTATGTTGTATTATCACATAATTCCCCTGTTTTTTCATTTGAAGTGGAATTGTCTAATTCTGAACTTAAAGACATTTTGATAGGGTGATTTATGGGGCATCCATGTCAATGTACATGTTTAACCTATGCTCGAGTAATGCTCCATTAAGCTGTGGAATATAAAGATCAAGGATATTTTTTTATCTGTACTCATATCAAGACAATTTTGAGGGTAACAATAACTGAGAATCTTGGTGGTCGTAAAATAATACACTTGAGCCACCTATTAGGGTCACGCTCTCTGACCAGTTCTTTACCTTTGTACAGAAGGGACACATTTGGGGAATGACAACACCTATGAATATTGATGGTCTAAAAATATTATTATATTTTAGGCTCTTATAAATACAAAGCAAGAAGCACAAAGTTCTGAAAGCCTCATTTTATGAGTGTGGCTGATTGTTATGTGGCACATCACAAGACTATCTGTTGCAAAAGTTGCTGAGCAACAGTGAACTCGATCAATCATTCTTTCTGTTAAAAATTTCAGAGTTGGGTGGCTGTAATACAAATCATGTCCTCTTGTTAGCGTAGAATGATACTGAATGTCAACAAATACACATGTAAAAAGGAATCAATATTCTTTTAGATTCAGGTTGCCGTATACTGACACAGCTAAATAAGGGCATCAAGGTGACTAGTAGAGGAATACATGGGTGCCTCTAACCTAGAGACACTTGTCGGCAATTTCAGTTGTGGTCCCTTCCTCCTCACCTATTTAGGTATTCCATCTCTGTGGGAAACCTAATCCGTTCCTCTTGTCTCAGATTAAGATAGAGGTGCTGATAGACCAGGGGCAGCTGAAGAGGGCTTTTGGGTGTATGTATGCCCAGAAGTACCACATCACTATGTCAGTTGCCTGTGATGTCACTGTATGCCTTGGGATTATAGGATTTCACAAAGTGGATTGACATTATCGGCCATATTGAAGAGGTCACTAATGCACAAAGCTAGTATGTTCAGATAAGAAGAGCTTTAACTAAGGACAGCTGCCTCTACAAATTCTCAGAGAGCATTTAAGAATTTACAAGAAAAGAACTACCAATTAAATGGCATCTCGACTTGCTCTGTGGCAACAGTGTGTTGTTATGATTAAAACATATTGTGGCTTAATTCTTTTAGCCATATTAAAAGAGTGAGATCAGCTTGGGAATTCATAATTAACACTCAGAAGTGATTAATTATTTTACTCCAAAAACAAGAGAATTTATTCTTTTAATGATACCACTGTAATGGATGATGATCATCAACATACCTAAAGAAATGATGTGTCTGAATGAACAATCAAGTTGTATGCTGATATCAGCAATGCCCTATTATCTTTAAGTGATAATTTGTTATTTCCTGAAGTGTGTTTCTTATGGCAATGAGTATCACAAGGGTTCAGAAAGAACGTGTCAGCTCATATGTTCATGACTTAAAGTTTCCAGGGAGAAAACCCTGCTTCTTCAAATACACACATGCCGTGTGAGTTAATGGAGAACACATGCTAGGTATAATATCTCACCTATGTCCCTGTGATAAAGAGTGTGTATGAGCCTTTTTTATCTTAAATAATAGATCAATCCTAGCTCTCCAAACAGAGGTCTGCTTGATGTCTGAGGTGTTGCAAATCCTTCATTTGTCTAGAATGTTTCACTTGAAATCTTCCACAGTGTAGGACTGTTCCAGAAAATGTGTCACTATTACTTCTCCAGGTGTCACTTCTAATGTTGGACTTGTGTTCCAATATTCTAGTTCTGATTTTTATAATTGTCATGACCAGATGGACATTCTAACAGGTAAACTATGTTCTGGTAAATGGTTTCCGTTGCCATAGTGTTTTAAGTCCTAATTGCAATGTAGTAGTTGGTTCAGTCTGTTTGCATGGAAAAGTTGAATTATGGAATAACGTTTGGGAAGAGGGATAATGTTTCAAGCTTTAAGATTCCTCCAAAGTTTCTCCTTATCAACCTAATTGAAGACTGACAGAAAATAATAATTTTCAGAACTTATCTAAAACTCATCAGTCTAAGGCAGCATTCTGCCTATTCTTCTACAGTGTCAATCAACCTTTGATTGAAGTCTGACCATGAGACATGAACGTCAATGGCTTCAGCCTAGTAGCTGAGAATACATGCAAAATCTCTTGGTTTCACCTAATGATTAATATTTCTCCACAAAAGAACACACCACCATAAAAACAGAGACAAGATTGTATCAGTTCTTCCACTTAAAAATAGTGAAACCATTACTATCTACCACAGACTTCAGATCAGCAGGGCAAGCATTGGTCTTTTCCTATCTTGATTGATGCAACACTATGATCCATGGCCTATCCAACTCCACCTTGGCATCTGTACACTCTGTGCAAGCAATGCAGGTAACTGCGATGGGGACTTGTTTCAAACCAAGTTGCACAATCTTATACATAGGATGTGGGAGAAACCTGTTTTATGGTCATTAGATTTGGTAGAATATCCTGCCATTATTATTTTATGAAAGCATATCAAAGTGATGGATGGAATGCTTTAATTAATCTCAGCCACTGGTGTGCTTTAGTGTGTTACCTTAAGCAGTACGGGTTTGCCCAGACATGTGTCCCGAGTACACTGTGTCACTGGGACCAAGCTATACCTGGCTGATGAGCCCTAGGTAGGGTGAACCCGGTTCTGGGCTGCTTGTGTACTGGTTCAGGGAGGGCCTGGCCTGGCAGTGTGGTCTAGACTGCTTCCATTGGGGCAGGGTCAAGTCTGGTTTGCATATGGCCGGGTCCAAAATGAGGTGGCATGGTGTGCAAAGCAATAATGGATTGGGATGCAGCCTCGAGTAGTTACAAATGGCTGAGAATTATTCAACCATTCAGTCCATCACCTTTAGTAGGCCTTAGTGTGTCATCCTAAGTGGGATGGGTATGTTCAGACGTAAGTCCCATGCACACTGCATCACTGAAACCAAGGTATGCCTGGCTGATGAGCCCTAACTACAGTGAAGCCAGGCTTGGGCTGTTTGTGTTCTGGTTTAGGGAGGAACTGGCCTCGCAGCCCAGTTTCAACAGTGTCCACCAGAGCAGGGTCAAGACTGATTTGCCTTTGACTGGGTCCGGATTGAGGTGCATGCTGTGCAAAATAATGATGGATTGGGATGCGGCCCGAGTATTTAGCCGTGGTTGAGATTAATTCAAACATTCCATACATAACTTTTTCATGGTTTAGCGTGTCACCCTAAGTGGGACTGTTTTGCTCACACGTAGGTCCCGTGCACACCGTGTCACTGGAACCAAACTATATCTGGCTGATGAGCCCTAGCTAGGTTGAAACCGGTCTTGGGTTGCTTGTGTTCTGGGTCAGGCAGGACCTGGCCTGACAGTTTCTTCTGGACTGTTCCCATTGTTGAAGGGTCAAGACTAATTTGCCTATAGATGGGTCCAAACAGAGGTGGCATTGTGTGCATAATACCAATGAATTGGGATGCAGCGCATAGTAATTACCAGTGGCTGAGATTATTACAAGCTTTCCAGCCATCAGTTTTTGAATACTTTAATATTATGTTACAGCTACACTATATCAATGAACTATTCATATTTGAAAGAGAGACACAAAAAATCAACAAAACATTTTGTGGACAAATTAAACATCAATGATTTGCATTTACAACTGATCTATAGGACTAAAAATACAGATATTGAATTTCTAGACGTACAGATTAGAGTTGAGGGAGACATATTACAAACCAGCTTGTAACATAAACCTTCAGTAGGCAAGTACATTACACGCTGACAGCAACAGTCTTAAATGGAGTATTCAATATGGAGAATTGGTAAGTGTATGCAGAAAGTGCACTAATGATCAATTGGTTTCATGAAAACACTGAGTGAGATTTTGGAGAGATTCACAGAATGTAGCTAGAACAAAAGGGTCCATAGGCGGGCAATTGACATGGTTAAATTACATTGTAGACTAGACTGTCTCTAAAGCAGGAGCTAACTAGGATGAACAAATATGTATTAATATTCATTACAACACACAATATAGAGAGATCAAGCAGATAATCCACTGGGATTGGAAGACCCTCCACACACAAAGCACCTTATGCTTTAGATTAGGCTAATGTACAAAACATGAAAATCCAAAATGTGTTTTTTGATGAGAGTTTTTTGGAGTGAGACCAAACAAATGATTCAGTGAGATTTGTAAAATGTAGCATGTGCAAAGTAAGCAAAAAAAGTACTAGCATGCTGTAATATGATGTACCTGGTATTAAAGAATGTAGGGAAATTGCTAAATTTTTACATATACCACTCCATTTGTGGTTTATGTGCTCGAATGTCCTAGTCACATGTGGTATGTAGGAATTACCAACTTTTCTGTCAAGAAGCATATCTTGGAATACCACAAAGCGATTAAATTAACAATAAAAGTTACCCTGTGGCAATGCATTTCCAAGAAAAACATAACTGCAGCTGCGAATTGCTCAAATTCTTAAGTGTAGATAAGGTGATTATTCACCAATGTGGTGATGATAGAGTTTTGAAAACATGTAAAATATAATCAAAATATATCATCAGTCTAGCACATGTATCTCCAAGGGTGTTGATATTATTGAAGAAATGGCTATATATCTTTGGGACTGGTCCCCTTCAGAATTGCCGAAATTGACATTTCTCATTTATTGTGCTCTCTCTTTGGTATTATTATTTTTATCTTACTGCTCATTTCTTGCAGGCTATCATCAGTGGGAAGATGATGGTTTGAAGATGATAATGTATTTTTGGATTGTTTCTCTGTGGGGTGAAGTGGGAGATTTGTGCAGGTTTATGTTGTTGGCATCATTTTCAACCACCAAGCTGAGATACAGCCTAACTTACATGTTGCTTTATTACTTTTGCATTATATCATTTGATGTTTCCTCATTTACACTCGATGGTGGAATGGTGGTCTTATATGTTTGTAATGTTGCCTCAGCCCACTTGGGCAATATTGACCTTATAAATTTGTTTCTTGAGCACTGAGTGCCTCACTTATATGGGGTTGCATAAAGAGGAATGCTAGCAATGAGAAAAGAGTGAAATGGCAAGTGTGCAAGCCACGATATAGAGCTAACAAGGTTAAATTATGCAATACAACATGATCATGGAATAACACTCGAATTATAGTTCTTGTTATTATCTTTTGGATGATGACCGACTTATCAATTTATCTCCCTCTCCCAGCACTCTCCTGTACTCATGGGGGTCCCTCAAGGGTCCGCCCTATCTCCCATCCTATTCAACCTTTTCCTGGAACCTCTCACTAACTCATTAAACTCCATGAACATTCTCTTCCACATGTATGCGGATGACACACAACTCTATTGGAAAATCTCATCCTTGGATAACATCATCTCCCTCAACGCTACTCTAACATCTACTCAAAACTGGTTAAAGGAGAACCATCTCCTGCTTAACACTTCCAAAACAGAATTCCTGCTCATCTCCCCCCCGAACCACATCCCCAAGATAGACTTATGGCTGAGTCACCTCACTGCTTTCAATTGCACTCCTCTTATCATAGACTCAGCCAAATCCCTCGGAGTCACCATGGACAAGCACCTGAATATGAAAAATCATATCAGCATTGTATGTAAGGGAGCAAACCATTTGTGGAGGTCACTCAGAAATTTCAAACCTTTCCTTCCACTAAAGGACAACAAGCGGGTAGTCCAAGTGCTTGTCTTGCCGAGGCTTGACTACGGCAGCGCTACCCTCTGTGGCCTTCCCAAATACGCCCTGGCTCCACTAAGGTCAACTCTGAATACAGCGGCTAGACTGGTCACAGGCACCAAAAGATACAATCATATATCCCCAGTACTAAAATCTATCAATTGGCTACCCTACGAAGCTCGAATTCAGTTAAAGATTGCTGTTCTGGCTCACAAAGCCCTTCACTTCAATACTCCCAGGTACCTTGCACAAAACCTTGAACTATCCTGTGGTTCTCCTCCTGAAACCACTTATCCTGAACAAAAAAATAACTTGTCACAGAGCCTTCTCCGGCGATGCATCAAAGATTTGGAACTCTCTTCCACCGGAAGTACGCAGAATCTCTTCAACGAAGGCTTTCAAATTGGAAGCTAAATGATTCCTTATGAACAAATTCTTACCCTAAGAGGGATACGTTCACCTGGTCGGATGTTGATACTGCATTTATGTTATTCCTCCCATTCATTTTGTAAAGCGCTCTGTTATTCTTCGGGATCTTGTTTGCGCTATATAAAATGTTATAAATAAATAAATAAATACATAAAATAAATCTTTCCCTTTAAGGCCAGAGTAGTATTTTCCTTGTGTCAGTCTATATATTTAAGTCAGCCATTTTGGAAGGCAAACAATCTATACTTCAGCAAAGAAGACTGATTTAGGGTCAAAAAGTGTTGGTCATTTGGATCTGTACCATTAACTTTGCCTATACTCAACAAAGTGGAGTCCCACAAAACTTTTGACAACTGTATATCTGGTTAGATGCAGTAAGAGACACCTACCATCCACTGGCAATCGTGTCCACTTATGCCAGGAAGGCATTTGACTCAATACACTGGCCTTATATGCTGGTGGTGCTTTTGGTTTCGGTCTGCGTTATTGTAGTTGGATTTCTCTCCTCTATGATGAACCTACAACTGGGGTGCGTGTGAACAAAACAATTGGTCCTTAACACAGCTGAATATACTTCAATTAATAAGTATATAATGGGATTTAATCCAACTAGCACAAGGTTTCATAAGTGTAAGCACATTCAACAAACATTTAAGTGGTCACCTGAAATCATTTAGATTGCAAACATCAATTTATTCTTTTTATCCAAAACATGGAAAGCATACATGAAACATAATCTGTTGTGTGGTTATTTCCAAGGCAAGAGAAAGAAGTGAGAAATAAGTATTCATGTGTGAAAGAGTAAAGAAAAAGTGTGAGTGCATCAAGAAATATTTACAAAGAACAGGTTTAAAATATTTCAAAAGGGAGGGATTTGTAGAGTGAGATTCAATCTCTGATGGCAGTGGTGGGGGGAGTGGATGTTGGGTGTAGGCCCCTGGGGGGAAAAATTGTTGACGTTTCGACCCAAATGCCAAAAGGTAAAGTAGATGCGTCGGCTGCGGGTCTTCCTCAGGACAGAGAAGGGGGAACCCATCAAGGTCGTGGTATGAAGGATTTGAGTCAATCAATGAGTCAAAGTTCAATAAATGGTGATATAAATACAAAGTTCCACCAGGAACATGCGGCGTGAGAACTTCTATCGAGTGGTTACCAAGAGAATAAGGGCGTGGAGTTCTTTAGTGGAGCCAAGGAGAGATGACCCACATCCGTAAGTGTGTCTCAAGGCACTGTGACGGCTCACCCGCTGGGAGCATGCGGTGTCTCTAAAGGCACTGTGACGGCTCACCCACTGGGAGCATGTGGTGTGATTCCTCTAATCAAAAAACTGCACCCATACGATTATGGTGCTATATTCTTGAGTGAAGCAAGAAAAAGTCCTCCGCGTCCGTCGGTGCCGGTTGAGACACTTACTAATTGAAGTATATTCAGGTGTGTTAGGGACCAATTGTTTTCTTTACTGACCGACACCCAGGTCCTTTGACACTCAACTGGGTTACCCCATTTTCTATAATGGGGTGCGTGTGAACGGCACCACCTCTACCTTGTTCACTTGGGACGCTGGACCAGACAGGAAAGCTTGTTGTCCCTTCTCTTGTTTGCCCTTTAAATAGATCCCCTGGCCAGTTGGATCAGAGACTTGGGGGATGTGGGAGGGAAAGAACAGTGGCTGATGTGGAAGATCTCCGTATAAGCGGATGATGTCCTGCTTTATGTTGCAGACATTGCCGTGAATCTAGCCCTCCTGATTGAGAGAGAAAGTACTTTAGAGACTACTCTAGATAGAGGGTGAAATGGGGCAAATTGGTGCTTTGCAAAATTGGCAAATGTGATCAGAATTCACTATACCCGACTCAATCAAAATAACAACAGATGGTTTTAAGTATCTAGGTTGACAATACAGGTCACGATGGACCCTGAAAGATTCCTAGGGCAGAATTTGGAGCTGCAAATGATAAACCTACATGGGGATGTGGCAAGATAGATGAAACTCCCCCTGCAGCTTCTGGGAGGGGCAGCAACTCTCAAGATGATAACCCTTCCAAAACTGCTCTATGTCATGCAGAATGCCCCTATCTCGATACCAGTAATGTATTTTGCTTGACTGTGTAAGGAGGTCTAATGGCCATTATGGAATGGAAGGACCCCTAAAATAGCACTGGGGACACTTTGGTACTATGGGGCCTTCCAGATCAAAATGATCAATGACTGGGCACATGCCCCAAAGGACAATACCATGGCCCATCTTAAGAGATGCTCTATGGAAGAACCATCCTGAAGACAACATTTTTATAGATAACATTTTTATAATGGACTTGGTAGATCTGGACTATGGGCCTGACGCAGGTGGTACTGGCAACATGAGACAGAGTCAGGCAGCATCTGGGCTTTAAGGAAAGAATGACCAAGACCATGCCTCTCTGGGAAGGTGGCAAACTGCACGAATTTAGAAAAGTTCAGGGTTTTTCCTGGTGGGACTTGATTTGGATTTTCACTCTTGGAGACGTGATTGAAAGTGGGTTGGTGAAGCCCTGTGGGTAACTACAGGAGGACTAAGGTTTACAGGCATGCAGTATTACAAATGCAAACATGCCTTTATGGCAGGATCCAATTTAAATATTATGGGCAGGGACGCACGGGCCCCCTCCCCGAGCCGGATTAGGCTACGGGTATCCCAGTATTTTTTAAAGGCCTTAAAAAAGGCTCTAGGGACCCCATCCCCAAGACCATAACTTAAGAGGAGTGGGACACACAACCCCCCTCCCTGAGCCTTTAATGACCCCAGGGACTCCATCCCCCAGGACTGGCTCACTTGCTGTGCCCCAGGGAGTCAACTCGCGGGACACATTGTTTTCCCAGCCTCCAACGGCACCTGAAGGGAAACATGTGTTTGTTCCCAGTGGGCTGGGACTTTCCTAAGGCTCCTGCAGGCAGGGAGCAGACTTGTGTTCTATTTTCCTGGTCATATGGATGTGTTCAGGGAAACAGAGTAACATATTGCTCCCGACTGGAGGGAACAGCATAAATAGGTGATCCTTCTAGGTGGGAGCAACACCTACTTCTGTAGCATGCAGGGAGCTTGATGGGGCGACTGGGGCCCTTGGGGTTCCCCCGCGGTCTCCAACATGTGCATGGTGGGTGTCCCAGGTGGTCACTGGGGCATCCATCTTTTTAAAATAGAGGCCACGAGAATGGGGTCCCTGGGATCATATTAGGCTCAGGAGGGGGGCTGTTTGCCCCCCCTCGCCATTAAACAAAATATGGCGCTGGTTGATGGATTCCCAGGTCGTAATGAGGCTCGGAAAGGGAATGGCCTAGCTTGTTAGACTCAGGGAGGGCTCCCACTAGGCCCTCTTCCCTTTAAAATGAATACAGCCCTGGGGGATGGGGTCCTTAGGGCCTAATGTGGCTTGGGGAGGGAGGCCGTCCCCATACGCCTCCCTCCCTTTATTAATTATTTGGCCCCGGCGATGGGGTCCCCGGGACTTAATAAGGTCCAGGGAGAGGGAGCTGTGCACCCTGTCCATCTTTATTAAAGTTGGCCCTGGATATGGGGTCCCTGAGGCCCAAAAAGGCTCAGGGAGGGGCCTGTATAAACCCTCCCCTTTTTGATTGGCGTTGACCCTGCGGGATGGGGTCCCTGGGATCTTGCAAGGCTCCGGGTTGGGGGCTGTGCATTCCACTCCATATTTTTTATATTTTACGTAAGATTATGATGTCTTCGGGGCTTAATTAGGCTCAGGGAGGGGGTGGCTGCACGCCCCCTCCCCTTACATTTTGGACTCAGGTGTTGCAGTCCTCAAAGCTCAAAAGTGTTAGGGGCTAGGGGCCATGTGCCCCCACTCCCATTTCATATTGTATTTGGCCCCAGGGAATGTGGTCCCTAGGACAAAGTAATGATTGTGATGGGGCCTGCACGCCCTCTCCCCTTAATATATATCTTTTGGCCCCAGGAGATGGGTTTCCGGGGGCAGAAGGCCAACCCCAAGCAGCTCATTCCAAAGGCTGTGCGCAGTGTGGGGTTGGCAGTTTCCTGGGGGTTTGAACTCAGGGCCTAGCGGCAAGCCAAGGTTGTAACCAACCCCTGCTGTACATGGCCAAAGTATGTTCACAGCATGAGGTTGGCTGTGTGCTTTGAGTTGAAAGATGGGCCTGCAACACGGGTCCTGTGGATAACCCACGCCCTGCACTGAACCCCACTCCATGTGCAAAGAAAGGCTGTGTACAGTTCCTGTTTCTAACCCCCTACTTACACGGCCAAAGGTTGTGCACATTGTGTGATTGGCTGCCTGGGGGGGGCGTTTGTCGCAGAGCATGACCGCAGGGGTGTTGGCTTTACATATGGCAATAAAATATGACTTTAAATTTCAAAAACAAGAAATGCACTGAAGATAACAAAATTTAGTATAACGGTATAGTTACGTATGCTAAAAAGATGTGTTTTTGTTCTAAACAAACTTAGAAATTTACTGATAAAACCAAAGGTTAAAGTAACATTATAATTAGGTGAATATGTCAGTGACAGCCTTAAAGTTTTGAACAAAAAAAAACACTGAAATTCACTAGTTATAGTTAGCAGAGCTAACTATGACTTGCACCCCTTCCATGCACTGCCTATGACTTCACATATTACATCACTCATGACACGTCCTATGACATCATTTATAATATCACTGATGACATCTTAATGGACATCACAATATAAGTGAGATAGTCTTTGATAAATTGTAAGGATCTTTCACCAAGTTTTACAGATGAAACCATTTGAAAATGCAAACATCTTGGCATAACAACAGCAAGAAATTTTATTTAAGTCACTTCGGGGAATAGATTTAATAATCTGTACCCGCCTAGCTGAGTTCTGAAGTTAACAAACTTCCTAAAGAGGAGATAATTGCATCAACTTTTTTAGTAAAATCTAGTCTTTCAGAAAAATAATATTATTGGTAAGATCAATTTAAACCAGGACAAGCGTCTCCCATTTCAGAAATGCTTACCAAGTGGGGCAAACAAATAGACATGTATTTAGAAGCCATTAAGTGGAAAAAATATTAACAAGCTAGTCTTCTGGAGAATGCATTGTAACTTTGACTCATGGCTCTGTCAAACATGACAGAGACATACAGTAAAGTTGCAGTATTTTTTTCTTCAAAAGACAAAACCACAAGACGGGATTTTATTTTTTAAACTAAAAAAAATGCCCTCTCTTACCGTTGGTGAGAGGGGATTTTTATGAATCTTATGTTTTTCCTGCCACTTACCAACAGGCTTTTCCTGGCAGTGATGGGCAATAAAAAAAGGTTATATGTCCGCCTATCTAAATTTGGTGGGCAGACATTTAGCCAATTCTCTGATGTCTGATGTCAGCCCATTGGAGAAGTTTGGCCAGAGCAGAGATTGAGTGGTCTAGGCCATCGCCAAACTATGATCTGCCCCACTTTTAAATTTGGAGGTCAGACCATTATGATGGCAGGAAGGATTCTTCGTTGTTGTTGCAATGGAGTGCCCTTTCTGCCAACATATAAACCAGGCCCTAAGTTTGAACCAGTTCAATGCACTTTTGCACCAGTACCGGGTAATTTTTCAATGACTTTTGCATTGGTGATAAGTGCAAAAACCATATCAGCGTTTTTTGCTGTAGTAGATTGGAAAGCTTTCCCTGGGATTTAAAATAAAAAATTCACTTTTTGTAACCTCCTTTAACACTTTCTACTCCTAGTGGATTTGCACCGAAAATGATGTGAAATAATGTCTTGAAATGACATGAAAAATAAATATATTTAGAATGTTGCATTATTTATCAGAACTAAAAACTAAGAATTTACTTCAGAAGACAGTAGGGCTCATCTTTAATAATGGACAATAAAGGTGAATACGTAAATATAGAGTCTACTTAGCTCGTTTTGTTTTCAATTCGTTTACCGGTTAGACCTTAATGCTCCGGTATTTCAAAGGATTGCTGTGCTTTATTGCACGGTTAAGCTATGGCGTTCCCTTCAACTAGGGGTATTATGATTGATTTTCTTATGTTAATAGCTTATTAATTTACTTGTAAATCTCATCAGATGGCTTTTATGTTTTTAAGTGAAAACGCCTGCACTTTGCTGGTAGGGTTATGATATGAAAAGCAATAGTGGCATTGTTCTGAATTGTTAGAGCAGTCCATTAACTTACTGTCCAAATTTGGCACACTTATGCTTTTCAGAAAATAGAAACAAGACTTGTAGTAAAACAACTAAACATTAATTAGTTTTCCTATAGCTTCCAACTCCTGTAAAGCGAGGAGAAGGAGAGCTGCAAAGCAGGCATAAATGCTCGAGGTTTCCTCTTTATAAAAGCCGTAGGTTGGGTTGAGCTTTGGTTTCCGAAGCCTCTGATAGGTCACATTCAGGAAGGAGGGGTTTTCTTGGTACCCCATGAGGGGTTTTAATAAAAAAGGATCCACTAAAACTGAAAATTACAAGTAGCAGGGCATCGGATAAAGAAATAAAAACAAGTCAGACAATGTGTTGTTCATTCAGCTTTCAGCCTCTATACATGAACACAACTGGCAGGAAATCCATGTTTTCAAGGGCAAAATATGTACGCTTTAATCTGACCTTGTGTCGGATTACGCCAATTTAACACTGGCGCAGGGCTATTTTGCTCACACCAACCAAACCAAGGAAAAAGTCGATAGACTTGTAAAAAATGTATTTCAACTCCGAAAACGGTGGAAAATGTCACTGCACCGGTGCAATGTTGCAAAAGCTCCACCCTTTTGTACTGCACCCTGCTCTGCTGTTGTTGTCAGTCCAGACCCAAAAAGCTGGGTGTTTGGATAAGACATATCCAATATCCAAATCCTTCAGGAAGTGAATTAAACATTGAAATGGTAGCTTGTCCTCGCGTCGTACAGGATATGCAGGGCTTGCTTACGGAGCTCCCAAGCAGCCATTAATAAAAGCTGTCAAATAACCCGTGTAAGCGTTTTAAGATTGCGCCCTCTTGAAGGCAGCGAGAGTAAACCGCAAAATTCACGGATCACTGGAAATCTGTCCTAAGCATGGTTAGAGTTGGGTCAAAATGCTCCTTCAAACTCCCCTTTGTCAATACTGCTAAGGCATGCATGAGCAGCAAGGAACAACATGGTGACAGCTAACATCAACATGTTCTGTTATAGGCACATGATTGTTTTTAAAGAGCAGGACTGAAGGCACCCGATTTGTTAAAGTACATGTTCGCTATAATTAATCCCTGACTGTGCACCAATTCTTTAGTTTTTTAGGTCGAGCCTAAACAGCACTTGCGCTGTTAGGTGATCTGTTGTCTGCACTTTGTGGGCTCTGACTCCTCCAATGCTTTGGATTGGCTTTTCTGTCTGTTATTTAAAAATAGAAGCCTGCATATGGGTAATGATGGGTGCATGTCCCGCCTTTTTAGGTTGAGCCTGGCAGCGCTGTGCTGCGAGGCAGCTGCATTGAGGTATGACATAGAAGCTCCACCCATTTCCTGCCCATCTTTTCAATTGACTGCTGTTACTGTCCTTTCGAAATCTTTGCTTTTCATTTGTGAATAGGCTTAGTGGTCTCTCCTTGATACCGCCTTGTCTGCAATTATAACCTCCCATAACAAATGGACTTTTTAGTTGTGTTGTTACAAGGTCTTTACAAAACGCACATGTGCTTTATCATTAACACGGCACCTGCTTTAAACATTTTTTTTTTTTACTTAGACTGCATACCGCTCTTTATCTATAACATGGGCGCACGCTTTTAAGAATGACGCCCGTGGCTTGCAGCCCATCCCCCCGTCCCACCCCCAGGCATGTTTCAGCACAGCGACTGCTTATACTTTCAAAATCGTAGCACACCTTTCTTGTTGTGTGAGCAAGCAGCCATTGGCTGCCATGCACGTTTTATGTGAAAACACATGCTTCACCCTTGTTTAATATCGGAGCCCTGGGAATACGTGTTTTTTTTCTCTTCTCCTTTTTTGGATGAAAAACGAAGTGGCAACTCTCGGCCCACGTTCTGGAGAGCCAAGAAGACTTTTAGACTGCAGCCCAGGCGCCTCAAGTGGCCGATAGAAAGATAGAAGCTTACGAGGTCCAGGAGTTCAAAAACCGAGGCCTCTGTGAGGGTAGCTCTGAGACCTCATGGTCTTTTCACACTCCCATAAACAGTTCACTCTGGGGCTCCCAAATATTAACACACGCTGCAGCAGTACACGCAGACTTTGTGGGAAAATCTGTGCATATGAATACAGAGGATCTTTGCGGCCATAAATTGTAATGCCACCGTTAGCTGAAAAGCCCAATCCAGTTTGATAGCCTTGTTGTAGCCCATGTCATTATTAGTTAATTCGTTTTTTTGTGTAAGCACGCCATGGACTCTGTGCTGCCATTTCACGAGTACTTGTCCCTCTTTTACTCGCTGGTGTGTTTCTCTTCATTGCTTTCCCCAAATGTGGCCCCTCCATCCCCTATTGTATTTTGAGCCGCCTCTCATGTTGCTGTTTCCTCCCTATATTGCTGTTACCCACCACCCTCTCTCATGTTGCTTCCACGTTCCACCCACCCATCAGCTTAATAAAACAAGCATTTACTTTTTTTTTTTTTTAAAGGGGAAAACTCAGTGGTTCCCGTTGGAGGAGGAGCAAGATGGCGGGCTGACACGCCACGGAGTTGCAGCAGTTGGAGATCCCTGCTATCGGATTCAAGCTTTGAGCTATACTTACATGGAGAAATGGTCTTGCAAAGATTAATGCTCTGAGTACTTAGCCAGCCTCACTCAATGGCAACACGATGGATGGTCTCTTCATCATAATTGTAGATTGATGTACCAACTCTACAAAATTCTTCGGCGGCTGCTGTAGGCGGCGCGTCTTGCTCTGCTGACGGCTTTCAGGTGGCCGGAGCCCCGCCTGTTCGACAGCTTCAGACTCGCAATTTCCGCATCCCCGGTGTATTCAGCCCTCAACTCCAAATCTGCAGATTAAACACATAAACGTTTTGTTGAAGAGGAAGCCCTGCTGCTGCTCTTTGCCCTCTGACCACTGGTGACCTGCCTTTGATTTTAACTGTTCGCCGGACCCGCTTCGCGGGTCCCGCTTCACCAGTATTACCTTTGGGAGAACTGCGCTGTGTCCGTGAGGCTTGTGGTGCTCTGGGGTACTGGGCAGGGCTGCGAGCGTTTCAGCAGGGACTCCGTGTCCCAGGAGTCCCTGCCTGGCCGATTGAAAACACCTGGCCCGCTCTCCTTGTCAGCCCCGCCCCCTGCACACGGTTTGTGAAAAGGAGTCTGCCTGCCTTTCCTCACTGGGACGCTTTGTTGAAGAGGAAGCCCTGCTGCTGCTCTTTGCCCTCTGACCACTGGTGACTTGCCTTTGATTTTAACTGTTCGCCGGACCCGCTTCGCGGGTCCCGCCTCACCAGTATTACCTTTGGGAGAACTGAGCTGTGTCCGTGAGGCTTGAGGTGCTCTGGGGTACTGGGCAGGGCTGTGAGCGTTTCAGCAGGGACTCCGTGTCCCAGGAGTCCCTGCCTGGCCGATTGAAAACACCTGGCCCGCTCTCCTTGTCAGCCCGCCCCCTGCACACGGTTTGTGAAAAGGAGTCTGCCTGCCTTTCCTCACTCGGACGCTTTGTTGAAGAGGAAGCCCTGCTGCTGCTCTTTGCCCTCTGACCACTGGTGACCTGCCTTTGATTTTAACTGTTCGCCGGACCCGCTTCGCGGGTCCCGCTTCACCAGTATTACCTTTGGGAGAACTGCGCTGTGTCCGTGAGGCTTGTGGTGCTCTGGGGTACTGGGCAGGGCTGCGAGCGTTTCAGCAGGGACTCCGTGTCCCAGGAGTCCCTGCCTGGCCGATTGAAAACACCTGGCCCGCTCTCCTTGTCAGCCCCGCCCCCTGCACACGGTTTGTGAAAAGGAGTCTGCCTGCCTTTCCTCACTGGGACGCTTTGTTGAAGAGGAAGCCCTGCTGCTGCTTTTTGCCCTCTGACCACTGGTGACCTGCCTTTGATTTTAACTATTCGCCGGAACCGCTTCGCGGGTCCCGCTTCACCAGTATTACCTTTGGGAGAACTGCGCTGTGTCCGTGAGGCTTGTGGTGCTCTGGGGTACTGGGCAGGGCTGCGAGCGTTTCAGCAGGGACTCCGTGTCCCAGGAATCCCTGCCTGGCCGATTGAAAACACCTGGCCCGCTCTCCTTGTCAGCCCCGCCCCCTGCACACGGTTTGTGAAAAGGAGTCTGCCTGCCTTTCCTCACTGGGACGCTTTGTTGAAGAGGAAGCCCTGCTGCTGCTCTTTGCCCTCTGACCACTGGTGACTTGCCTTTGATTTTAACTGTTCGCCGGACCCGCTTCGCGGGTCCCGCCTCACCAGTATTACCTTTGGGAGAACTGCGCTGTGTCCGTGAGGCTTGAGGTGCTCTGGGGTACTGGGCAGGGCTGCGAGCGTTTCAGCAGGGACTCCGTGTCCCAGGAGTCCCTGCCTGGCCGATTGAAAACACCTGGCCCGCTCTCCTTGTCAGCCCCGCCCCCTGCACACGGTTTGTGAAAAGGAGTCTGCCTGCCTTTCCTCACTGGGACGCTTTGTTGAAGAGGAAGCCCTGCTGCTGCTCTTTGCCCTCTGACCACTGGTGACCTGCCTTTGATTTTAACTGTTCGCCGGACTCGCTTCGCGGGTCCCGCTTCACCAGTATTACCTTTGGGAGAACTGCGCTGTGTCCGTGAGGCTTGTGGTGCTCTGGGGTACTGGGCAGGGCTGCGAGCGTTTCAGCAGGGACTCCGTGTCCCAGGAGTCCCTGCCTGGCCGATTGAAAACACCTGGCCCGCTCTCCTTGTCAGACCCGCCCCCTGCACACGGTTTGTGAAAAGGAGTCTGCCTGCCTTTCCTCACTGGGACGCTTTGTTGAAGAGGAAGCCCTGCTGCTGCTTTTTGCCCTCTGACCACTGGTGACCTGCCTTTGATTTTAACTGTTCGCCTGACCCGCTTCGCGGGTCCCGCTTCACCAGTATTACCTTTGGGAGAACTGCGCTGTGTCCGTGAGGCTTGTGGTGCTCTGGGGTACTGGGCAGGGCTGCGAGCGTTTCAGCAGGGACTCCGTGTCCCAGGAGTCCCTGCCTGGCCGATTGAAAACACCTGGCCCGCTCTCCTTGTCAGCCCCGCCCCCTGCACGTCACACTAATTATATCTTTGATATCCCTCCCCGCTGCACGGGAGCGTGCGGGGGAGCGCCCGGGGCTAAGCCTGGGCAAAGGGCGGGCCGTTTGAGGACGTTCGAGGACGGTGGACGCCGGGACTGGGCCACCCCCCCTTCATTTGTCCTGTCTTGCTGGACCCCCCTGGGGTTCGTACACCTGCTCCCTATATATTCATCGGCAAGCCATTTATCCCACTGTTACAATGGTGTTAACAAGAGGCAGGAAAAAAAAGGCCGCGGGAGGGGTGGGTAACCTTTTAGGTCCAATGGACGATTTTATCATTAAGGCAAACTCTTTTATCGACCAGAGTATCAGCCTTATGGAGGGCAGGGTGTCTTTAGACCTTGCACGCGCCAAGAGATCTTCTTTGGGTGCTCTAGCGAGTGTAAGATCCCCTGAGCTAGTTATTGCTCCTGATCCCAGGTCATTTAATGAAGGTAGGCGTGGCTTACCAAACATGGTGGATCTATCCGCAACTTTGCTATCAGACTTACAGACCAGCACAGATCTGGAAAAATCCCCTGACCTTCTCCCGCAATCTCCACAGCTATCCTCGCAAGTTACGCCAGAAGAAACAAGAAGAGATAGAGGGAGGAGGGAGGGCGCCGTGAGGAAAAAGAAGTTGGACATAAATCAGCCTTCTCTAGTTCCCAATACACTAGTTTTTAATAAATCCGTTTCTAGGCCTAGTTCAACTGAGTACTTACACCCGAGAAAGGTACAAGTAGTTCACTCCGCGATAGCACATCTCCCATCTACAATAGTTCAGACCCCATTTTTGTGGCCTCATTGACTGATGTCCCTAGCGGTGGAGAACCACTCCGGTCTAATAATTTACAGATGTCATCAAACAGTATAGCGGATCTATTGAAAACTCTACTCACCCCAATAGAACGTAGGTTAACAAATATAGAAAATAAATTGATCAATCTTTTAAATCTGTATAAGACTAAGCAGGTATCAGAGACACAAATTCCACGAGTAAAAAACCAGATTCAGACCCAGCCAAATCAGCACTCCCACAAAACCGTATATCTACTCCTACTGCCCCATTACAAAAATTAATTCCATCCACTAACTCAAAAACTAATAGTTCAGCAAAACCCGCCCCTAAAAATATCGCCACCTTAACAGTGGCAAGTACTTTGCCTCAAAAAATAATGGTACAAAATGCTCAAGCCTCAAAAAACTTGTCCCGGCCACTACCAGCTTCAAAAACAGCACCCCCAGTTTCTGACACAGGTGGTATGAGGGTAGGTCAACAGGTTAGACTTCCTGTTGACATGCCCCCGGAAGCCTACCCCCTTGTGGTGGTAATGACGGGTGTCCCTGAACTCTTGGATTATAATTCAGAACCCACAGGGTCCCTTAAGAACAAAGTGCAATTCTGGCTCAATACTAATTGCCCTGTTCCACCGACAAGGTCCTACAGGATCCTTATCGTACGTAGAACTACCTGGGTGGGCCATGGCAGGAAATCACTGCCAGGCGACTGCATCGTGGTAACCTTTGATGATCCTAGAGCAGCCGACCATATCTGCGCATGGGAAAATTCATGTGAAAGTGGAGGAATAAGCATTAAACGGCTTTCCTTTTTTTATCCTCCAAGGTCCTCAAACATCCAAGAGCCATCTTGGCAATCGATGGGTCCCCACTACTTCGACTATGACAGCCACAGGCAGACAATGGGTCCCTGTCATCCCCAACACGACAATCCCTGGCAAATAGTGGGGCATCGACATCTGGGTAGAGACTCGGACAGCTGGGGTGGGACACATACGTTGAGGGCGGTTAATCACGAGCGCACTCGCCGGGCTCCCTGGTCCGGTATTTCCACACATAACCGATTCAGTGGCTTAGAAATGGTCGATTGACCACTAACATTGATTGACCCCTTTAACTCAAAGTCTACTATGGGTAATGTTAATACACCTGATTTAAATAACTCAGTTATATTTGGCGAAACAGAGGGGTTTGGGGTAATAAGGACACAGGCGTTTGATGGTGCAAGCACAACTAACAGGGAATGTCGGCTTTCTTCCTCCACCGTGACTCCTCAGCTATTAACGACACAACATTTACCCAGCGACATCAGCTTTAGTATAAGATCTAGTGTAGCAATCACGGAAGTTAGGCCGAGTTTTTCATCCTACAGCCTGATTACGTGGAATGTGGCAGGTTTGAGTAAAAAGGTCCACCAGCAAGCATGGCTGGATGTTATTAATAAACACACTATAGCCTGTTTGCAGGAAACCTGGACGACCGAGGAAATCCAAATTATAGGATTTCAAACCTTTAATTCGCCCGCACTTATTAGTAAGCAGGGTAGGAATAAAGGAGGCCTTTGTACTTATGTGGCTACAACGGCGGAACTTAGGGCCATCAAGTGTCTTAACGCAGAGTTTTATCAGGTCTTGGTCTTTAAAGGGCCCCGCTCTATCAATGTAATTCTAATTAATTTTTATAATAACGTACCATCTATCCACACAGAGCATGTTCTTTACAATCTTCTCAATAGCATAACATCTCTAATAGATAATCTTGCAGGTGAGAAGGTGCTAATCTGGGTAGGGGACTTTAATTGTACTGTCTGTCCCCTTTCTGCAACTGGCTTGTGCGGTCTAGAGAATTATGGGGAAGACTGCCCTACCCATTTCACCCACTCAAAATTAGGCAACTCCTTAAATAATATGATGTTCTATTTGAATTTGTCCTTTGTAAATGAACTGTGCAGCCCGATTATTCCGTTTCAACCAACTTTTAACGGACGAGGGTGTAACTCCACCATAGATTTCACCTTAATGTCCCCGGCCCATCCTGGTTGCACAATCCTCTGGGAGACAGGAAAGGCTCTCTTCGGAGATCATTACCCCATATCATTCTCAGTAAAAACAATGGGAGAATGTAGTCAACTCAAGAAGAACCCTAATTATGCTCCCAAGGTTAATCTGGGTGCTATAAATGGGTATGTTATCAAATGAGATAAAGTTGAGCCAGCTGGCTTCCTAAAGAGCTTGGTTTCGACGTTTCTCGAGGATATTCACGTATGTCTAACAGCTGCCATGGAGCCTGATAAAGTCGTGGCTGCCTTTTCTAATATCCAACGGTCAGTAAAAGATCTTTTATTTAGAGAACATAGGCAAACAGCTAAGCGCCCACAGGGTTGGTTTGACAATAAATGCACCAAAGCTTTGACTTCTCTCAAAAAGGCCCTACATACCAAACCAAAAAACCAAAAAACCAAGACCTGATCCGTCAAGCCAGAGGAGCTTACAGACTGACCATTAAAACGAGAAAAGACACCCTTAAGCGGGAGGCGTGGGCGTTCTTACGTGAGGCCTCGCAATAACGCGATAGTGTACTATTTTGGAAAGTGGTTAATGCCCCATACCTGCAAAGCAGAGCGGAAGACATCTTAGACGTGGCTATCCCAGGGGATACCTGGATGAACCATTTTAAGCAGTTATATAATAATCCGACTGTAGGGCACTGTCCTCCTTCGCTAACTGTCAGTTTGACGGACCTCGGCGGATCAGGCGAGCGAAATGCTTTTCCGCTGAATATCACTTTCAGTCTCCAATAGGTCATTAAAGCTATTAAGGACAGCCCATCCGATAAGGCTCCGGGTCCCGATGGTGTCCCGAT
Source organism: Triturus cristatus (assembly GCF_964204655.1). Classification (NCBI taxonomy): domain Eukaryota; kingdom Metazoa; phylum Chordata; class Amphibia; order Caudata; family Salamandridae; genus Triturus; species Triturus cristatus. The sequence continues at coordinate 690,559,066 of NC_140586.1, read as the reverse complement.
CGACGTCTATAAGGCAGAGTTGGATCTATGGGCACCCTTACTTACCAATGTTTTAAACAAGTCTAATCAACAGGGATTTGTGGCATCTTGGCCTGACGCTACTGTCGTGCCAATATTTAAAAAGGGTGACAGAAACGACCCAAATTGTTATAGGCCAATCTCTCTTCTGGATGCACTGATGAAGGTGGCCGGTAGGATCATCCTAAATCGGATCCAGAGCTGGGAGGCCGAAAACCAGGCCATCTCTAACTTACAATATGGCTTTAGGACGGGCAAGGGAATGGTTGAGCAGTGCTTGACCTAAGCTCAGCGTTCGATTGTGTGAATCATGAACTCCTTTGGAACACACTTTCTTTCTTGGGCCTTGATGCCCAAATCATCACGTTTATTCGCGAACTTTACAGGGACGCAGGGGCAAGGGTCAGATTCGGACGTCTGGGGGAATGCTCAGACAAATTCACTATCTCGCGGGGGTCAGACAGGGGTGCATATTGGCTCCCCAGTTGTTCACCATCTATATTAACTCCATTGGAGAACACCTAAGTAATTTTCAATATGACTACCCCGCTATAAAGGGTACCTCAGTGCCCCTATTACTCTATGCTGACGACGCGGCAATAATGTCGCGTACTAGGTTAGGTCTACAGCGGGCGGTGGTCCAATTTTCCTCCTATATGAGGGATAGGGAATTAAAGGTGAATACTTCTAAAACTTATAACATGGTCTGCGGCAGGGGCCTTAGAAGTGCACCTTGTCCTATTTACTTGGACGCCCAAAAAATTGAAACCACTGAGAAATTCTGTTATCTAGGTGTGACTTTTGATAGGAGGGGGAGCTGGAAGCCGGCAATAGCAACAAGGAAATTAGCCTTTTTACGTTCTGCGGGAGCCCTGAACAATTCTTCTGCAAAAATCGGGGGGAAGCCTGCTAGGGAACTAATACAAATCTACATTAGTGACATTGTTAACATCTCCCCTCTTTTATTGTGGCACAAGGTCTGGGTGACAGAAGAGACAACCTTAAATAGGGAAGTAATCACCGACTGTCTCACAATGAATGGAATGGCCAATATTAGGTGGCTCTCCTACGTGAAAAATCTTTGTGTAAGGATAGAACATCCAGAATTCTTTGATAACCCGCTCAGTTTGGATGGGCTATCGAGAGCTGCCTTGAAAAAGTTGGCTCTTGATCACCTGGTAACGGAAAGATGGGACAAGGAGAAAATGAAACCTACTGTACTTCGGTTTCAGGAAATTACTCAGTGCGAGGGTCTCCAATATTATCTAAGCTTAGAATTAAGCCCATATGCACGCACACTGCTGACCCGCCTCAGATTAGGCATGTTTTTTCACTTAGTCAGCTTCCCCCTTTGTAATGACTGGTCCACTGAAATCCCTTTGTGCCCATGTGATGATATTTCCAGTCAATCGGACATACATTGTGTCTTTTTTTGTGTATTTTACAAAGTCCCGCGTAGAGCTCTTCTGTTACCTGTTCTTAGGGCCTGGGGGATTCCTACCTGTAAATTAGCATACATGAAATTATTGCTATTAGAAGATGATTCCCTTATTCACGCAGTTTCAAGTTTTTTAAAACTAGTAATTAAATTTAGAAAATCTATGTAATCCTCATGTTCCTAATTTGTTCCGAATTATTATGCTCTGAATCTTTTTAATGATATTTTACCTTGATTCTATGATCGAATAAGCTTATGTTGTTGACTCTGTTTTATTAAAAAAAAATGTTTGTATTATGTGCTTTTATGATTTTATCTTAAAATCGAATAAAGCTTGAAATGATGATGATACACCTAAATTAAAGACGTTGTCGTATACAATGCCAATAGCTCCAAATCTTGCAATTGTGAGACCTATTGCTTTGCAAATGCTTGTTTTAGAAGTTCACTCGCATGGAGTATTGCTGTGGGTAGGGGTGGGCGGAATTTGCGAAATTCACTTTCGTAAATTATCGTGAAAATGTTAAAAATCTCTGCAAACACGCGGAAATATCGCGAAGATGCGGAAGTTTTTTTCCCGCCCGTTCGCGGTATTTTCTGCATGGTCGCGGCTCGCCAACTTACCCATGTGGTTGCTCGCGGGCGCGGCCATCTTGTTTTCAGTTGTCTCGTGGTGCATGATCGCGAGAAGAAAGACGTGATTGCGCGACGCATGACGTCACTGCGGACGCGAACTGTCGCGAGACAGAGCAAATGGCTACCAACAATTCAACATCTCATGGAGAACACGACCGGATCGAGAAAACTTGTCGGCGAACGCGGGGATTCAGGTAAGGCGATCGCGCGCACGCGAGCATGTATTATTTTACAGCACGAGCAAGAAACAAATTATCGCTAAGCTGCGGAATGCGGAAATTTTGACATTTTCGCGCTTTCCACGGAACGCGAAAATGTCAAATTATCGCAATTTCCGCGACTGGAACGAAATTTTAGCCCAGGCCTAGCTGTGGGTACGAGCAGCAATGCACACACAGTCCCTACATGCAGTCTGTTTTTCATGTCGAGCCTATACAGCGATTGTGCTTGAGGTCTCACTGCCGTGTTTGTTTACTTTTCCCCAGTGGCTCTTCTTTTCTGATATTGCAGCTCTGTCATGGTTGCCATATCAGTCCACCCCCCCTTCTCCCCTCCCCCCCCGCGGACACGGAAGTGCTTCGATCACCGTCAGTCTGTTGATTAATGCTGTGGCGGTGGAGCGATGTACCCCTGCAGGTACAACATGTATCTAAACAACAGCAACTGAGAAATGAGAGCAACCTCCCTTCTGATCACCGCCGGCACGTGGCGTCGATAACACAGACTCATTTATATCCCAAAGAAACCGCATGTGAATCAATGTGGCAGTGTAGATGTCAGCTACCAGGAACAGGACCGCAGTGAGACTTCAAGCAGTTGGCATTCATTTATTTACCTTGTTTTAACCCCTTCAGTGCCCATGACGAGCTGGACTCGTCATGGGCTGCGGTGGCGCTGTGCCCATGACGAGTCCAGCTCGTCATGAACTCCGCCCGCTAATGCAAGGCGCGGCACTGGGCGGGGAAAGGGGCGGGCATCCAAGGGGTTAAGGTGAAAAAACGACATCTATACATGAAGATGGCCGCCATGAGATTCTTGCTGCCGGTCCTTGACGGTCTGCTGTTGGTGTGATGCAGCCTGCAATTCCAATGGACAGAAGAAGGAGGTGAGTGACCTCTGTGGTCCCCCCCATGAAGAGCTCCAGAGTGCTCTTCACATGAGCTTCATTGCTCTGTCCGTGATTGTTACGAGGCATTGGCGCTAGGCAGCCGGGGCGCTATATCATCTCATGACTGCTGGAACAGCGGGGACAAATCCTCCAAGGACACTCTACGGGCCTCTGGAGTGTGCCTTTCCACAATGATTAGCTGTAAGCCTGGCTTTTGTTAGTACGCATCCTCACCACACAGCTGCTATTCCTAACATACCACATCCAGGCAGATTTAAAGCAAAAAGGCACCATTTGCAAGAAAGGCAGGGGACAGGAGGGCATCAGAGGTAAATCTATTGCTCGTGGACAGCACCCCAATGCCCTTGGGTCAAGTTTGCGCTATTTGCGCTATGAAAAACTGCAACAAAAAGCTTTATTAGGATTGTAATCTGGGATCTATTATACATAATATTTACTGCAGAATGCGCATTAACCCATAAAGCTTTGTCGCTGCTATTAGAACCTATATTGTTCAGGTTACACGTGCACATGCCTGAGGAAAGTGCATTCACACCCTGAGCTTTCTTGCTGAGACCTGCACCTCAGGCACAGATCCATGCCGTTGGGATGTTGACCCAGTGATCTTTCTAACTAACACTGGATTCAGAGACCTACAAATAAAACACTTATCTCTAGGTGTTGATTTGCAGATCACACAAAGATCTCTGCATTAGGTGTATTAACCCACTGAGCGATTTCGTCCATAGATGAACCGTTTTATTCTCAGCAGTTTTCCGTCTCTTTCCATTCTTTTCTATTTTCTCTCCTTCTATTTCTATCTTTTCGGGCCTGGCACATTTAGGGTAACAGTCTCTCCTTCTATGCATTGCTATTGTTTCTGCCGATTTTCTTTCTCTTTTCATACTTTTACTCTGCTTTTCTGTTATTCTTGTTTAGCTCCTCACCTTTTGTTCAGCATCTTCGATCTCCTTACGTCTTTGCTTAGCCATTTTGTTTTCAATTTCCTATCATGTTGTCTAGGTCTTCTCAGTTAGTTCTCCATTTATAGCTCATTTCATCTTCGCTTAACAATTTGGGGGCATATCAGCAAGGAGGCGATATAAAATTATCGCCGCTTTTGCGTCCGTTTTTGGACGAAAAGCAGCGATAATTTTATCGCCTTATCAGCAAGGTGACGCTATCGCGTGAATACTTGAATTAGCTCACTTTCCCGTAACGCCCACCTTTGCATCTCTAATGAGATGCAAAGTGGGCGTTCCGTCCCAAAATAACTGGAGAAATGTCGCTAACCGACATTTATCCAATTATCAATGGGCACGTTAACAAGCATGGCGATAAGAAAAGTAGCGCTAACCTTGGTTATCGCTACTTTCCTTATGCCTGCTTTTAGTTTGACTTATATTATATTATATCCAATATCCAATGTAAGGTGGATATCATGGCTAAGTCTGCCCTGCCCTATCAACAAGCTATCGCCAAACTTTGTGAGCTTATCGCTGGATTTCCAGCGATAATCTCACATTTGACAGTTAGCGCTTGGAATTTTAACGCTTTTGAGATAAGCGTTGCTGATAGCACGCTATCTCAGCGATAAAATTCCATGTTAGCCAGTGATGATTATCCTAGCGCTAAGTGCGCTTAGCGATAATTATCGCCGATGCTTGATGATATGTCCCTTTGTTTTGAATTTTCTCGTTCAGCTTTTCTCTGCTTTTTTGTCTACCTTTTCCTGCTAGATTTGTCGAGCAGTTTTTAAATCTTTCCCTAGACATTATTGTGTATTTTTCTCGTTTTTCTGATGTCATTCTTTCACATCTCTGCATCTTGGGCTATGTTACCATAGGGCATATTTTTAGAGCTCTACTCTTTCCTTTTTGACTCCCCAGGTGCACTAGTTCCAGTCAAATGAAAAATAAATTTCCTCGCAAGAATGGTTATCGTGTGCATACTGTGTAGTCATTGGAAATCATGATTTTGCTTTTCATCAGTGCCTTTATGCTTGAAGTATATAATACAATAATGCTTATATCAATTTGAAGGAAATTTGCAAAGTAGCCAGACCACTATTGCCAAAGAAATGACTTCCTTAATCGATAATTACTTTATTCTTAAAAAATGACACACGCCTTTCTAAAACTCGAATAATAAACTCGTATGAGCTAGGCAGGGAAACAAACAACTTTTATATTCTATCAATCACTGAATCTAGGATGGGATTCCAAAATTATTTGACCCAGGTGACAAAGCCAACACATCGCTTTGTATTGATCAGACTTAGACTAGGAATAGTACATCATCTAGTTGCTTTTCCTGCTATTAAATTATGCTCCTCAGATTCTACCTCCTGCCCACATGATGGGCAGTCTATGCAACGCACGGTTCACTTTAAGATATTTTGTGATTTTTACTTGTATTTTAGGCGTCATTATCTAAAACCACTATTTTAAAAACAAAGGGGCCGATTCCAATCCTGGAAAAATTTTCCCCGTACGAATCGTATCCGGTATTTTTACTATACGAATTGTCCAAGTAGCGTACAAACTGCCAAGTAAGATTCGTATGGGAAAAAGTCCATACGAATCGCATTGGGAACATTTCCCCACACGACCTCGGGTCGGAAAATGTGTCCGACACATCCCCGGACGATTTACCGTACGAATCGGAAACATGAAGTCCGACCGCGCAAGTACGATCCGTCCCGTCCTTCAGATTTTACAACCGTTGGAAAAAACACCGTACGGACCAAACTCCTATAGCAACCATCGAGACATGTGCCCGCATACGCGCCGAACATCCCCCCAGTCCCCGTATGTACGCGCAGAACACCCCCCCAGCCCTCGTATGTACGCGCCGAACACCCCCCCAGCCCCCGTATGTACGCGCCAAACGCCCCCCCCGCCGCGGATGTACGCGCCGAACCCCCACCAGTGCAAGTACGGCGCGTACCAACACCCCACCAGTGTATGTACGGCACGTACCAACACCCCACCAGTGCATGTACGTGCAGAACCCCCACCCGTGTATGTACGGAGCGTATCCCCACCCGTGTATGAATGGAGCGTACCAACACCCCACCAGTGCATGTACGGCGCGTACCAACACCCCACCAGTGTATGTACGTGCAGAACCCCCACCCGTGTATGTACGGAGCGTACCCCCACCCGTGTATGAATGGAGCGTACCAACACCCCACCAGTGTATGTACGGCACGTACCAACACCCCACCAGTGTATGTACGCGCAGAACCCCCACCCGTGTATGAATGGAGCGTACCAACACCCCACCAGTGTATGTACGGCGCGTACCAACACCCCACCAGTGTATGTATGGCGCGTACCAACACCCCACCAGTGCATGTACGCGCAGAACCCCCACCCATGTATGTACGGAGCGTACCCCCACCCATGTATGAATGGAGCATACCAACACCCCACCAGTGTATGTATGGCGAGTACCAACACCCCACCAGTGTATGTACGGCGCGTACCAACACCCCACCAGTGTATGTATGCGCAGAACCCCCACCCCTGTATGTACGGAGCGTACCCCCACCCGTGTATGAATGGAGCGTACCAACACCCCACCAGTGTATGTACGGCGCGTACCAACACCCCACCAGTATATGTACGGCGCGTACCAACACCCCACCAGTGTATGTACGCGCAGAACCCCCACCCGTGTCTGTATGGAGCGTACCCCCACCCGTGTATGAATGGGGCGTACCAACACCCCACCAGTGCATGTACGCACCGTACAGACACCAAAAACACACGTACTGAACCAGGACAAACCAAAACAACACAAGGAGAGTCCATTCGATTCACACAACACCACAAAACATGTCCAACAAGCCCAAATACACCCCATACACTGACCTGCAACTGCCAAACAGCTAAACAGAGCCCCAAAACACAACCACTCCTTATAACACACCCACCCAAAGTTCAAACACAGCCACACCCACACATTGACCAATAAAAAGGCACAACACACACAAACCATGATCCTTTGCAACAGATCCACTACTGCCAGACCACAGAGACAACGCACTGCACCATACTACAGCCATCAATACACCTTACACTTGCACTCCCTCACACAATCACCATCACAAACACCCCCTCATCACATTCACACACACACCTTCACAACCACACTCACACACCCACAACCATCCACACCCACACCCCCACAACCATCCACACCCACACCCCACACCATGCCCACTAACAAGAATCCAAAGTTCACAAAGGAGGAGCTAGAGGTCCTTGTCGACGAACTCATCAGAGTCGAGCCACAGCTCTTTGGAATATTGGTCAGACGGACCAGCATATCCGAAAAAACAGCCATGTGGCAGAGGATTGTCGATGCTGTGAATGCTGTTGGGGCCACCAGAAGGACCAGGCATGAGTGCCAAGCCAGGTGGTACGATCTGCGGAGGACGGTCCGCCACAAAATGACGGACGATCACAACCAGGGGAACATCACTGGAGGATGGCCGCCCCGCAGACCAGTACACTACCATCCCTGGGAGGAGAAGGTGATGGCCACACTGCCACCGGTGGGAGTAGATGGAGTAGAAGGAGTCCGAGAGCCTGGTGAGTACACAAACAACTCACCTCACATGGGGGGAATGCCATACACAACCAAAATCCCAATCATGCACGCAACCCCCCCAAAGCCAGCACCGGACACAACCACACTCCAAAAACACACACATGCCACTAGCGCCTCCATGCCCCATGCACCAAGCAAGGCCATGCCAAGTCACAGGCCACACAAAACAGCAACACAAGACAGGATGTCCCCGATGCCGGGAGGGTGGGCCACAAAACTAACACATAGCAACTCTGTAGCACACAACAATGCCCTCAGCCCATATGGCCTAGTGCACAGCCATACAAACAGTGTGTCCCCACACAGTACTGTGTTGCCTGCAAATGGTGGCTGCGTTGCAGGATGACATGGGTATGAAGGCACAATTTGCGCCTAACAGCAGATAATCAAGACGCATCACTCTGAAAGAGTGTCAGCACACACCGCCACAGTAGCAGCGCAGACTCAGACACTCCGCACAATGGGTGCCCGGAGATAAGAAACAAACCCACATGAACAAGCCAATGGCCTTTGAAAGACCTGCAAACTGTGTGTGCCCAGGAAGCTGGGCTGAGGTGACAGAGGGTGACACACAGAGGGTGGGAGGAGGCTGACAGAGGGAGGGAGAAAGGGACACAGAGGGAGACGGACAGAGGGAGGAGGCTGACAGAGGGAGGGAGAAAGGGACACAGAGGGAGATGGACAGAGGGAGGAGGCTGACAGAGGGAGGGAGAAAGGGAGACAGAGGGAGACGGACAGAGGGAGGAGGCTGACAGAGGGAGGGAGAAAGGGACACAGAGGGAGACGGACAGAGGGAGGAGGGTGACAGAGGGAGGGAGAAAGGGACACAGAGGGAGACCAAATCACCCTTGGGTGGTGTGGCCATGTCCGCTCGTCAGCAGGTGGACTGTGTGCATGTAGACAAGGTTTGGCAGTGCCTGAACCCCCCCTTTTTCCATTGATGAACACTGGACCATGTGTCAATCTGTGCACAAGTACATCTGTGCTGCAGGCACAAACCTAACCATACACCCAGTAAACCTACCCACTGTGTTTGTTAGAACCCTGTCACAAATGCTTAAGTTACCTACCTGCATTCTCCAATTGCATGGAAAAAACACCATTTGCCCACGTACAGTGCAACATGTAAGGCGGCTCTGCATGGCTTGCTACGCCCGCTCACTACACTGCTGACTGCGTTCCAAAAAGATGCATCAACTAAGATTGTGTCACACATAGGTAAAGTGTCGAAAGCTGTGGCCAAGGGACATACCCATGCATAGGTGCACTGCAAGAGGAATGCAAGCCATATCCAACCACCCAGAGGAACTGTGCCAACTCAAAAATGAATGAAACATGGATGTCGCATGTAACACAATTAACATTGTCTCTCTCACACACAGGTCAACGTCGTCGATCTCCCCCCAACACTGGGGGGGAAGACTCACAGGACCAGGCTCTGCGGGGAAGAGGACCCCACCGGCAGCAACGACTCTCACCATTCCGTGGATGACCCAGACCAACCTGGCCCCTCTGGTGTCCAACCACCTGCAGCACCTGCGTCAGGTACAACTGTGCCAACCACCACCCCCATTCCTGCCACATCCCAGGACACACCCAGGAGCCCTGCCCGCACACAACAACACAGCCAGTCTGTCCAGGAGGGACAAGGTTCTCCGGGCACCCAGGAGGAGGCAGGCGACACCGCAAATGCCATCCCTCAGGGGTCCCGGAGACCCGATGTGCCCACAACGGCAGGCCAGCTGCAAGTGGGCAGGGGTGGTGGGAGTGGAGGACGGCGGAGGCGCGAACCTGACCAGTTGGCTCAGGAACCGGTAATGTCACACGTCAGCAACATCCTGGACACATACCGGCGTGACACCAGGGGCCTCAGCCAGATAGTGGAGACCCTCAATGAGATCAAGAACATGCAGGCCGAGCAATCTGCCAGTCAACAGCGACACCAAGGACGGATGGAGGCAAGACAGGCTGAGCTCGTGGCGGTGCAAATGGAAATGACCCGTGTACTCCGTCGGATTGCCGACAACATGGGCAACCCTCCCTGTGCCACCAGGCGAAGAACATCACCACCCACAGGGAGGGATCAGGAGGAGGAGGATTCATCCGACGGAGCATCCCAAGCATCGTCACGGCCTGCTTCTGAGGGTCCCCACAGGAAGGTGGGTCGTCCACGCAAAAGACTGTGAGAGTCAGCAGAACATCACCATCTCCCAGGTCACCTGGCCTGGCACCTGGCCCTCTGGCCCAACAGCAGCACATCAGCAAATGACATTCTCTGCCACATGGACTTGCTGGTCACTGTCTGACCAATGTTGACAAAGACTGTGGCAGACTCTGATGACTTCCAATGGCAAGGATCCCAACTCCCCCAGTGAACTTTGGATTCTACACTCCCACCAAGCACCCCTTGTCATCCCACAAAACAGGTACCCCACCACAAATAAATATCTTCACAATCACGAGATGATGCCGTCATTTTGCATTATTCCACTACATGTGTGTGTCGTAAAGTCAAACCATGCCTGCAGTCTGAAGTAAGTCCAACCATCCATACCCTGGGGTCTGAGTCTGGCACAGGACACACATGGGTCACAATATATCATCCAATACAGACATGGAGCACCATACTGACCCGTGATAGGCCCAACCAGCTGAGAGAGTGCCCGCACAACTGTGCCCACAGACCTATTTAGAAGAGCAACAGTCATGCGCAGAGGTCAGGGATCATGTGGAGTGTCCTGGGGTGCTACTCCCAGGTATGTGTAGACAGGTGGCAGAACCATGGCCTGCATGCTTGAGTCAGGTGGATGTGGAGAATGGTGGGCCGGACAAGGTTGGATGCATGGAGATGGCACAATGGGGTCTTGGATCACAGTGCCACAAGGTTGTGTTGTGGTTGTGGGCTGCATCCTGAGTGTGTGCGTGGATTGAGAAGGTCATCCTGCAGCTGGCAGTGATCCATTCCCAGCATCTCTGTTGGACGTTGATGTGTCCTGCTTCCTGGATGTAGAAGCAGAGCTGTGCAGATGCACCCTGGATGTGGACAAGTATCATGGGAGTTGTAACGCACATGTCCGTAGAGTGCAGGGTAGGAGTAGACACGGATGTCGTAGTTGACCTGGGGGATGGTCTCTCTTGCCTTGAGGTGGATGCAACTGGGGATCTTGTGCACAATGCAGAGTGTGCTGCAGCATGAGGCACAGATGCTGTTGATCAGCATAGCACATGTCAGCAAGCAATCCATGATGAACACCAGCTCCTTTCCGTTGACACTGGGTGCCCTTGCTGCAGGGCCTGCAGCAGCATGCGGCATGTCAACAAAACAATGACCCAAGTTGCACACAAAGACAAGGATCTCAGGAAGGAACTATGCAAAAGGTGTATGTCAAGGAAGGAATGTCTAGTTCAACATGCCACACACACACACAATGGATGCACATGCAGCACAGTGTCCGTCGTGGAGACTGACATGCCATAATACCTATACAGCCATGGACATCATGCACAATACAGATTCTAATCCCTGACAAACAGCTTGCATCTTGCTACTCTACACATAGACTCATATGCACCATCTCTGATAACTATGCCAGACATGCCGCGTGCACAGTGGCAACAGACCACCATTGACAGAGATGAGGCACCTTGGAGGCAGAGGGACACCTTTATTAGTCATGTGTTTTCGGAATGCTAAAGCAACTCTGTCAACACCTACACAGGTCATGTGGATGAATATGTGGGACCGACACTGGCACCCCCCTTTGCACCACATATGCAGGAAATCCATAGAACTGGCACAGAAGTGACGGGTCACAGCTAAACACCCCCTGCTGCTCACGGAGAGGCTGCCATACACCATTGAGCCTCCAATGGGGAAATCACACACCATGTCAACCCGATGCAACCCGTATGTTTCCGAGGGCAGTGTTACACACATTGATGGCTTCATCACAATCCACAATCCCATAACAGATGACTGTCACCAAGTCTGACCATCAATTCCGGTGAATTCAGCTTCATGTCATGTGCCCCATGGTGATTCTACATGTATGCTAAGTATCCAAACATGAACAGGAGCAGTGCACACACAATCAAAACACATACCACACCCAAAAAGCCGTGCTGCATCCCTTACCCTAAGGAGATTTTCAAACTTGTCCGTGCATGTAACGCTGATTCAGCACATGTTGCTGTGTTCATGAGGAATAGCAGGAGCACAACAATGCCACCAGCAGACAGCATGCGCAAGTACCTGTGGATGAGAGACACACCAGAAGTCAGCCATAAGAAGCACATCCGCATGCATGTGCATGTACTCGACACGTATAAGGTTGTCAACATGCTAGGTGACAATGATGACTCTGGAAAAACATTCGGCTATTGCACCATCACTCGAGTGACACATCCAAACACACCTCTGACTCACCTGGCAAACATGCAGATGGACACACACATTGCAACACATGCCACACACGGCCCAATGCGTGCACACTCAGACACTGGAACTCACCACTAAGCAAAGAAGTTGCGTATGAGCCGACTCCGGATGTCCTTTCCCGCCTCCTCCTCCTCCACATCACTTGCCTCGTGACCAAGCCCTTCATCCTCCACGGGTGGATGGTCCTGCTCATCCGGATCCAGGATGAGTGGCACAGCTTTCTCCACTGCCATGTTGTGCAGCATGCAGCACACGAGGAAGATCTTGCATACCTTCACCGGTGCATATGGGAGTGCGCCACCGGTCTTGTGGAGGCAACGGAATCGGCTCTTCAGGAGGCCAAACATCCTCTCAATCACTTGCCTGGTCCGCCCATGGGCGTTATTGTAGCGGTGCTGGGCAGCCGTGCTGGGGTTGCGGAGAAGCGTGATCAGCCATGGCATGTTGGGATAGCCAGCGTCCCCTACATGGAAACATAATGGACAAAAGTGGGTCAGGAGAAGCAGTAAGACAGGAAGATGACGCTAAATACAGGACTGACAGAGTATACCCACCAACAATACATGCCCGTTCGTTGCGCAGCTGCAGCATCATTTCAGGCACCCTCCTACGCCTCATGATGTAGGCATCGTGTGCTGATCCTGGAAAACAAGCACAGACATGTGAAATTACCATGTTGGCAAGACACACCACAAGGGCATTAATGGAGTGGTAATGCTTGCGGTTCCTATACGCCACCTGCTGTGCCTGTGGTGGTACCAAAGGCACATGTGTTCCATCTATGGACCCAATGACATGGGGCATCCCTCCCAGGGCATAGAACTCACGCTTGACATCTGTCAACTGTTCAGGAGTTGGGAATTTAATGAACTCATCCAGGTGATCCAACATGGCCTCTAAAAAATCATGCAGCACACGGCTGAACATGGTTTGGGACATGCCACCAACGTGAGCAATGGTATGTTGAAAGGTACCCATGGCAAAGAATTGTAGGGCTGCCATCACCTTCATCTTGGGTGTCAGTGCAGTAGGATACCTATGTAGCGGTTGGAGGTGTGTTGCCAGCCGTGTCGTCAAGTCCTCAATCAAACGTTGTGGGAAGCGGTAGCGGCGTATACAGTCATGTTCCCTCAGGTCAGCCAAGTCCAGAATTGGTCGAGGGAGAGGCGGAGCCCTGCAGTGAATTTGAAGGGACAACGAAGAGTGGGTACAGTACACCACCAATGTCAATGTACTGAGCACATGTTCAACAGGCAATACTCATATGCTACATACAGAGTCAGGCCTGTGCAATATGCCCTGGACACGTATGCCAGGCAGGTGACACTCCTACCAAGAGCCAGCTACAAACGTCGATTCTCAACCTCAATATGCCATGCCATGAAATTAGCTGTGGGCCAGTGTAAGTGAACAAGCAGACGCATTACAGGAGTTACAGACATCCACATATGTGCAGAAGCAGGATGTTCATTGTACAGACAGGTTGCCGAACACTAGATGCACAGGTCACATGTCATTTAAAAAGGACTGGCCACACCCCTTGCCATGAAGGAGTACATGTCAAGACTGATCACACATACATTGAGAGTATGCAGATATGTCCCTGTCATGAAACTCCGTGTCCATGCATACATACACACCTTACGTCGGATTACACATGTGTGCTGCTGTGCGTAACAGTTTGCCATGCCCATCTACACACAGACACATGTTGTTTGCAGCAACAGCAGATGCATTTGACCAAACACCTACAGCAAACCTATGGGAACACATGACACACACATGACATAGTTACAGCGTGCAACGCGGGCATACACATCTCAGGGGTAATATTCCGTGTACCTGGCATCAGGGGACAGTTGCGGGTGTCGGTGACTGTGCCCTGCCAGTGACACATGCCTCAACGAGTCTGTACCACATGCACACATGTCAAAGGAGTGAAGGGGATGTGTGGCACATAGTGCACCATCACACATGACATGTGTACACAGCTCATCATACTTTAATTGGCTTCACACCTCAGGAGTAATGTGCCACATCACAGCCTGACACACATGTGCCCGACACATGTAGTACTGCACAAACAATGCCTTGATGTCCAGCCTTGGCCAAGTATGACAGCTCTATTCCTGTCTGTGTGCCGCCTGTCACCACTGTCAGGTGTGAAACGCACCGTACATACGCTCTGAGGGCGTGTGTAGGGTCCCTATCATTATGGGAGTGCTGGCGTATGCGTACGCCATAGTAATACGACCCGTACATACGCGTGTACGGGTCGTATTACTATGGCATACGCATACGCCAGCACTCCCATGGTGATAGGGACCCTACACACGCGTGTCTGGTCCGTATCACTGCATTTGGGGTGACCTAGGGCCATGGAATGCACCGTACCTGTGTGAAAATGTTGAAATAACATAGGGGACACATGAGGGACAAGTATAATGGCCTAAATACATGCTGGTTGTCATGGAGACCGAGTTTACAGTTTGAATTTTTGCATCAGATGGCCAGCAGAAGTCGGTTGGAAACAATATACTTTGTTGCAAAGTGGTTGTTGACTTGACATCATGCTCAATTTTCAAACCATGCAAAGCCCCTCACTAGGGTAGGTTTAAAGGGATTGGAGGAAACGTAGGATGCTAATGTGACTGACCAATCTCTCTGTACTCCTGTAAATGAAACAGGCCAGTAAGGCAGATATAAGGCAGCCAGGTCCCATGAGAGAGCACTTGCCTGCACATCCTTTCATTCCACAACACTGCTGCTGCTCGTGATTCCTCTGGCACCATGTCCAGGTCTGTGGAGAGGAGCCAGCCATTCACCATGGAGGAGAATTTGGCGTTGGTGGATGTGATCCTCCCACAGTACACCATGCTGTATGGTCGACCAGGGGAGCAGGTGAGGGCTGACTACACTAGCTTAGACTGTGCCCCTTTTTTGTGACTGTGACTTCTGGCATTGTGTCCCTGTGTGACAGACATGCAATGTTGTTTAGAGTGGGTCCCAGGGTGGGGAAGGCCTCATGTCTCCCAGGCAGTGCATGCTGTAGTTCCTGTGTGCACTCCTCACTTGCATATTGCTTACTGTGACAATCAATGCATGGTGCATGCCACATTCTGCCTGGCTACTCCTCCTTGGAATGTTGTTGCTACAGTCCTGATGTGATTCTGTGGTCCCCCTAGTGTGACAGGTGACAGTACCCATAGATGTGTGTTTGTTCAGTGTACCTGTGCTGTGAGTGTCCAAATGATGTGTTCGTCCCCTGGACATTGGTGTGTGTGTGTAAGTCCCCTGTCATGTGGGTGAGTGCATATGGGGAGTGTTGCACACCAGCTGCATGAGGGATGGATATACCCTGGCCATGTGATGTGAGCAGGGAGCAGTGCTGTGTGACTGCCGTGCTGAGCCAGCCCCACACCTGTGACAACCCCCAGTCTAGTGGCACATGGGCAGAGTGAGGTTTGTACCCGCAGTTGGCAATGGCAGGTGATTGTCCTGTGCCTGTGTGTGTCTGTGTACTCTGCTGAGGTAGCGTCAGTGGGCTGGGGCATGTGACTGCTTTGAGGTGCTGTGCATAATCCTGGTGTAGCTTGTGATGCACAGTGTGATCCAGGATCATTGAATGTGTGGCACCCCTCATGCCACCTGTGTACTTTCAATGCCACGTAGTGCATTTTGCCTTCCCCAGAGGATAATGTCCCTATGACAAAGGTGCAATGAGTTGCCTGCATACCATGGCCTGTTCAAAAAAGACAATTTAATAATATGTGTGTCTCTGTGTCATTGCTCAGGTGTATTAATGTATTCTCACTTTTGCATCCTCACAGGTAGGCGTCCATGCCAAGGGGGGAGATATGTAGGCAAGCCGTCAGTGCCGTGAGGAAGACAGAGGGTCGGAAGCGGCGCCTAGCCCAGGTGAGGAAATGCTGGCAGGATATCCGGTGCTAGACGAGGAGGATTGCACGGGTCCTGCTGGGGGACTCACCTGAGAGCCACAAGAACCGTGGGCGCCGGCGTCTGACCCACATCCATAAGCGTGTGCTGGCGGTGGTCTTCCCCGACTTGGACAGGCGCTTACAGGAGAAGCAGCAGCAGGAAGGGGGTAGGTACATGTGTGTTTGTTGTGTGTCACCAGCTTTTGGAAGTGTGCAGTTGCATGGATACACTGCCAGGGTTTAAATGTGCAGTGCATAACCAGTTCCCCAAAGTAAACCGGTGCTGTTCTTCCTACCTTCCCCTCCTTGCCATGTGTTCCCTGGTCTGTGTGTAGTCACTCTTGCACAAGGTAATCTAGGCTGGCAGTTAATCCAAGTGCCCAATGCTTGCAGCATCATGTGTGGGGGTGGTGTGTAACAGGTTTTGGGACCTTGACTGTGCCCTGGCCAGTTCTGTCATTGTGGGGTCCATGTCAGTTGGCACTGATGGTGAGTCCCGACATAGGAGTGTGTCTTTAAAGTGTACTGCCTTACAGCATGCTTGTCCAATGTTGTGCCCTCTGACATGATGTGCATGAGTGGGAGTAATGCATAGTGCAGGGACGGTTGCTTCAGTTGCAGTCATATCCATCCAGGACCATGGAGGAGTGTGGCCACTACCGTGCCCTGGGGCACCTTTTCCTAGGTATCATGTGTGTCATCCAACAATGTGGACATTCTGTGTGTCTTCGGCATGGGTTGGGCTCTGTGGCATTGTACCCTCGCCTCATCTGTAGTTACGTAAACTGTGCTACATGTGTCCACTGTACAGTGTGACCCAATTTTGCTTGTGCATACTCACAGTGGGCAGTGCCTGTGTGTCTTGGTACGACAATCTGATGATGGTTGGTTGTCAATGATGTATGTGGACAGGCGCAACAGGGGTGGTTTGTGTACAATCAGGATTTAGTGCAGCCCATGTGTTTTCATCCCTCTGTCTCAATCACATTGTCTCAGGTAGGGGGTGGTTTGTGCGGGAAAGGCCTACATGTCAAAATCTGAAGTCTCCTTGCTAGGTCTGGCCTGTGTGTGATGTCTGTCTGGACATACACTCAAGGTGCAGTGACCCAGTCTTGTTGGGCATGTTTTAATGCGTTAGCTTTGCAGCATGTGCAAAAGGTTGATGGACATGGTTCCTGCTCATCCCTTTTTTGGCAACGCTGTGTGGTACAGATGCTGTGCACGATTGTCCCCAGAGCCTTGCTCCTCTGTCCAATTTGATATCAAGTAATTTGCTGTTGGGTAATGCTCTCCATTGTTTCTCAGTGGCATGGTGGGTCAACCAGCTGTGTGTTGCAGGGCCTACCTATGTACCTTGTATTGTAGATGTTACTCATGTTGCTTTTCAGGCTATGCACTGTGACCTATGTAGATTTGACTCATGTGACATGTGTATACAGGTGTCTGATTATTTCCTGTCTCTTCACCTTGCCCACAGCATCGTCGGGGGACTCCGAGGGAGACACTGGCACGGACCGTGCGGGAGGAGCAAGCACCAGTGGCAGCAGTGCTGTCTTGTCTGACACATCGAGTGGCACGGAGGCCGAGGGGAGTGAGGCGGAGGACCTGTCCAGTCTCACCACCGACTATGACGCTGACGGGTCCGAGGCTGAGCTCCCAGAGGGGGCAGAGGCTGCTCCCACAGCTGAAAGCAGCAGTCAATCTCTACCCGCCCCCTCCGTTCCCATCACCGGCCTCCCACTTGCTCTGGTCCCTTCCCGCCGTGCTAGGTCACCACGTGTCTCCTTCTTGCCAGGCACCGCGCCCCCTGCCCCTGCCTCCACTGCTGCCGCAAATGCCGAGTCTGTGGACATCCTGCGCCAGTTGCAGGTTGGTCAAACTGCGATGCTGAATGTCCTCCATGGCCACACCCGAGTGATCACCCAGATGGAGGCATACCTGGAGGGCATCTCAGCTGCGCAGTCTGACCAACGCCAAATGCTGAGGTCCATAGACTCGACACTGACTGCAGCAGTGGGTCTCCTGCAGCGCTACGTCCCCCCACTACCCCTGCACCATCCACACTTCCCACTCCCATGCCTGTCCCAAGCACACCTAGACATACCCATGCACCCACCCCACCAGACACAGGCACCACACCACCAGGGAAATCCAAGCGCACACCTCCTGTCACGCACACACAGGGTGAAGTAGGCACACCCACTGGGTCGGGGGGCAAACGCAAGACACGCAGCCACAGTGGGAGTCCACATTCATCAAAACCCCCTGCCTCCAAATCCACTCCCCTCAGCTCTCCTGGCCATGATTCAACCAAAGAATCCTTCCTGGCCGCTCTGTCCCTGAGCCCCAGTGTGACACCACCCCGCAAGAGGTCAAAGGAGTCCCCGGTCAGGGTGGTTGAGTCCCCCCCACTCTCCACACCCTCCCCCAGTAGCGCTGCGACCCATCCCTCCGACCCCCCCCCTCCTTGGGGCCTGTGGTTCTTTCGGGTGCAGGGGGGACGCTGGAGGACCTTGCAACCGTGTGCAGCACCCTTCTCACATCCACCTTTGGCACTGCCCCACCCCCTGTGGTGGAGTCCTCCATCACCGCACCCACAACACCTACCCTTGCCCCTCCTGTCCCTGCGGTGCCTGGTCCTTCCCCCCCACCTGATGTCCCCCCTTCTGTGGATGAAATGGACATGTGAACTGTGCAGGCAAGCTAGGGGACACACGTCCCAATGTGTACCCCCCCAGGACTTTGCTGATGGCCTGGCCCATGGGCCTTGTAAATAATGGACATTTAAAAAAATGACAATTCGAATGCTGAATAAAGCTGAATAAAGCTTTTTGTTTTTCTTTTGCACACTTATGCTTTCCTGGACTTGCTGTTAGTGGTGCTGCTCCATGGTTTGGGGTGGGGATAATGTGTTAGGTGTCTGGGAAATGTAGTAGTGTACTGCTCATGAGGTGGACCCTGGTATCTGTGTGCCATCACAAGGTATTTGCAAAATAACTTTGTTCATTTTCAGCTCTTACTGCATGGTGACATTGTCCCAAGGTGTGTTCCTTCCTCTGTGTACCCTGACATCTTCCCTGCAGGGTGTTTCCTAAATGTTGTGCTGAGCTGTGTCTACATTTCCTTGGTGTGTGACGGATCCGTTCAACTTTGCCCATGCATGCTGGGCGATGTCTCCACCTGCATCATTAGTGGCATCCTTTGTGGTCACTGTACTTGAGTATCGAGTGTATTGACGTGACTTCATGTGGACATGTTCCCTTTGACACACTCTGCATGTGTTTCGTGTTCTGCAGGGTCTTGGAGCACCTGACTGACAATTGTGGGTATTGTATCTGTGGGTACTGCACCCTTTTCTTTCCATGGGCACTGCTGGGAGGACTCTGCACCCACCCCTCTTGTGTCTGGGCACTGCTGGGAGTAATAGGCACCCACCGCTCTTGTGTCTGGGCACTGCTGGGGGGACTCTGCACCCACCCCTCCTGTGTCTGGGCACTGCTGGGAGGACTCTGCACCCACCCCTCCTGTGTCTGGGCACTGCTGGAAGGACTCTGCACCCACCCCTCCTGTGTCTGGGCACTGCTGGGAGGACTCTGCACCCACCCCTCTTGTGTCTGTGCACTGCTGGGAGGACTCTGCACCCACCCCTCCTGTGTCTGGGCACTGCTGGGAGGGCTCTGCACCCACCCCTCCTGTGTCTGGGCACTGCTGGGAGTGATGGGCACCCACCCCTCTTGTGTCTGGGCACTGCTGGGAGGACTCTGCACCCACCCCTCCTGTGTCTGGGCACTGCTGGGAGGACTCTGCACCCACCCCTCTTGTGTCTGGGCACTGCTGGGAGGACTCTGCACCCACCACTCCTGTGTCTGGGCACTGCTGGGAGTGATAGGCACCCACCCCTCTTGTGTCTGGGCACTGATGTGAGGACTCTGCACCCACCCCTCCTGTGTCTGGGCACTGCTGGGAGTGATAGGCACCCACCCCTCTTGTGTCTGGGCACTGCTGGGAGGACTCTGCACCCACCCCTCCTGTGTCTGGGCACTGCTGGGAGGACTCTGCACCCACCCCTCCTGTGTCTGGGCACTGCTGGGAGTGATAGGCACCAACCCCTCTTGTGTCTGGGCACTGATGGGAGGACTCTGCACCCACCCCTCCTGTGTCTGGGCACTGCTGAGAGGACTCTGCACCCACCCCTCCTGTCTCTGGGCACTGCTGAGAGGACTCTGCACCCACCCCTCTTGTGTCTGGGCACTGCTGGGAAGACTCTGCACCCACCCCTCCTGTGTCTGGGCACTGCTGGGAGGACTCTGCACCCACCCCTCTTGTGTCTGGGCACTGCTGGGAGGACTCTGCACCCACCCCTCCTGTGTCTGGGCACTGCTGGGAGTGATAGGCACCCACCCCTCTTGTGTCTGGGCACTACTGGGAGTGTTAGGCACCCACCCCTCTTGTGTCTGGGCACTGCTGGGAGGACTCTGCACCCACCCCTTCTGTGTCTGGGCACTGCTGGGAGGACTCTGCACCCACCCCTCTTGTGTCTGGGCACTGCTGGGAGTGATAGGCACCCACCCCTCTTGTGTCTGGGCACTGCTGGGAGTGATAGGCACCCACCCCTCTTATGTCTGGGCACTGCTGGGAGGACTCTGCACCCACCCCTCCTGTGTCTGGGCACTGCTGGGAGGACTCTGCACCCACCCCTCCTGTGTCTGGGCACTGCTGGGAGGACTCTGCACCCACCCCTCCTGTGTCTGGGCACTGCTGGGAGGACTCTGCACCCACCCCTCTTGTGTCTGGGCACTGCTGGGAGGACTCTGCACCCACCCCTCCTGTGTCTGGGCACTGCTGGGAGGACTCTGCACCCATCCCTCCTGTGTCTGGGCACTGCTGGGAGGACTCTGCACCCACCCCTCCTGTGTCTGGGCACTGCTGGGAGTGATAGGCACCCACCCCTCTTGTGTCTGGGCACTGCTTGGAGGACTCTGCACCCACCCCTCCTGTGTCTGGGCACTGCTGGGAGGACTCTGCACCCACCCCTCTTGTGTCTGGGCACTGCTGGGAGGACTCTGCACCCACCCCTCTTGTGTCTGGGCACTGCTGGGAGGACTCTGCACCCACCCCTCCTGTGGCTGGGCACTGCTGGGAGTGATAGGCACCCACCCCTCTTGTGTCTGGGCACTGCTGGGAGGACTCTGCACCCACCCCTTCTGTGTCTGGGCACTGCTGGGAGGACTCTGCACCCACCCCTCTTGTGTCTGGGCACTGCTGGGAGGACTCTGCACCCACCCCTCCTGTGTCTGGCCATGTACGCTCCGAACATACACTGGTGGGGTGTGGGTACGCTCCGTACATACACGGGTGGGGGGTCGCTCCATACATACACGGGTGGGGGACGCTCCATACATACACTGGTGGGGGTACGCTCCGTACATACACGGGTGGGGGTATGCTCCGAACATACACTGGTGGGGTGTGGGTACGCTTCATTCATACACGGGTGAGGGTACGCTCCGTACATACACGGGTGGGGGGACGCTCTGTACATGCACTGGTGGGGTGTGGGTACGCTCCATGCATACACGGGTGGGGGTATGCTCCATACATACACGTGTGGGGGTACGTTCTGTACATACACGGGTGTGGGTACGCTCCGTACATACCCGTACCCACGCTCTGCAGGCCTGAGTACGGCCCGTACCCATGCCTTTGGAACGTGGTTACGGTGCGTACCCCCATTGTTGGGGGGCCGTAGGGGTCCGCACCGTACCCAGGCCTTCAGAGCGTGGGTACGGGTCATACCACGCATACCCCTACATCACCCCGACAATGCTGGTACGACCCGTACCCACGCTCTGAAGGCCTGGGTACGGTGCGGACCCCCAATGGGGTGCCGTAGGGGTACGCACCGTACCCAGGCCTTCAGAGCGTGGGTACGGGTCGTACCACGCGTACACCTACGTCACCCCAACAATGCTGGTACGGCCCGTACCCAGGCCTTTGGGACGTGGGTACGGGCCGTACCGCCATTGTTGGGGTGACGTAGGGGTGGGAGTGGTACGACCCATACCCACGCTCTTAAAGCATGGGTACGGTATGTACCGGAATTGTTGTGTTACCGGTTCGCGTCAACATTCACTTCCGTTGTGGCGGACGCATGCGTTGCTGGACACGCCCCCACCCCCTCGAAGTGACCAGGCCCTGAAGGTCAGGTATGTCCAGGGCATGTATGATTTGTGACTTGGGTGGGGGTTATGTGTCCTGCCCCTGCCCCCCCCTTGCTCCTGGGTTTTGTTCTGACCTTCTGCGGCGTCTGCGTCGGTTCCTGTAGAGCAAGTGGACTGCTATGAGGGCTGGGATGACACGTAGATTGGGGTCCATGGCTGTCCGTCGCGCACAGGTGCTCCTTGTGCGCGTCGTCCTGATTTCCCGGCAGTTTTTGGCAGTTGGAAAAAATAATCCGTGCGGGGTGACGTCGGTACGGATCGTACTTCCTGGTTCGTGAAACGCAGCCTGGATGCGTACCGACGTCACGTCGGCGCTTTCCCGGATCACATTTGTCTGTATAATTTCGTCGGTCGGTGTTTTGTACAATTCGTACCGAAATAGTGTTTCCATACGAATCGTACTTGCATAATTGTAATGTTTTTAGACTGGGTACGAGTCGGACGGAGAAAACGCTCTGACCGACGGTTCGTACCCGGTTTTTCCAGGATCCGAATCGGCAACAAAATGTGAGAATGCAATAAAGCTGCAAGGAATTTACTTGTTGACCTTAACGAACCTGGGGTATGTTTTAATGTTACTTCATTTATTTTAAAAGCTATTCATGTAAGAAAAAGCATTTCTCTCTGACTTATAACTAATATGTAATTAGAAAGGAGTGCCCTATGTAGTTTGCTGTTAAATTCTCTTTTAAACAATTGTTTTTATAATTGTATTTTAAAATTTATAATTGCTTTTATGGTTGTTTGTAAATACCAAACAAAGCTCACATTGAATTGAATTGAATTGACACACTCTATTACCCCTTTAGAAAATAAACCTGTTTTAATCTGGAATCAGTGGAGAAACTGCTACTGCATTTTGTTCTTTTATTCTTTGGAGCAGCCAGAAGTTCGTGGTTTGAAGCAGCTGAACCGGAGTAATTTTTTTAATATACATGTTGAGCATATGTTTGGGATGGCATCTGGGCGAAAACTGTACGTGACGTATGCCCTCGCTGTACAAAAGTCACCCAAGATACCTTGCTCATCATATTAGGTGGTTGTTTGTGTGACATGTTTTACTGGTATAAGCCTCCTATAAAATGAGTAAGTGTAAATAAATACAAAAATAAAGCGGATTACGAAAAACCCAATATTCAGGTTTAATGGAAAATTATCTTTGGGTAAAAAAAAAACCTCAGCTGGCCCTACTTGTGGTATCAAGTCAGTGTGACCTCAATCATATGCCTGTACGCAAACATAATTAAACCATGGCCATCCTCTATTAGATTATACAGCCTTACAAAATGACGCAGCAGGCATTACTGCCCATTAATGGCCCTCATCAGCATTCTATATATAGAAATAACAATCATTTGCAATGCAATAGGTCTTGCATTACTGAAAATCTGATCTATTGGCGTTGCAAATAATAATGCAACATCAATAACTCAAACTTTCAGCAATGCAAGTCCTATTGCATTGCAAATGCTTGTTATGCTTTGTTTGCTGAGCTACAATGCACATATTTATTTTTACTTTATTTTTATTTTTATTCTTGTGGAAGAGACACCAGGCAAGTTCAGTAATCTGAGGTCTGCACAGTAACAAATATTTGACTTATTTGCTAATGAATACTCTAAGAAAATGTCCTTGAACTTTAGTTGCATCTTGGAATTGGAACTTAGGGGCTCATTAGGATGTCGTGTCCTTCACCACTGCCGAGCCGACGGTGGCGACCTCCACGACATCTTAACGAGTGAAACCACCCGCCATATTACAATGGTGGGGGGTTTTGCGGCAGACACTTGGGGGCCGATTCTGATCCTGGATTTTTATTTTCCATACAAATCGGATCCGTATTTTTTTCCTTACAAATCGTACAAGTCCCTTACAACCCGTGTAGTACGATTCGTACGGGAAAAATACATACACGGGTTGTAAGGGACTTGTACGATTTGTATGGAAAAAAATACGGATCCGATTTGTATGGAGAATAAAAATCGAGGATCAGAATCGGCCCCACAATGTATTACTGGCACTTTTTGGCTCCTGTAACAAAAGAGCCGTACGGAGTGCCGTTTGTACGAATTGTACTTGACGGGTTGTAAACTGCTGCCGGGAATACATGTGAACGTCGCATACAGGGCAATCCGAATCGGAATCGCTTGTAAAAACGAGTTGTATGGTCTTTTTTACAATTTGTATGGAGAGCGTCTATTTGTACGGATCGTACTTCCTAGGTTGTAGGGGAATCCTTACAAGTACGAGTTGTATGGGGGAAACGCTCCATACCACGATTTGTAAAGCGTTTTTCCAGGATCAGAATCGGTCCCAAAGTGCGGCCGCCACTTTTCCGCCGGCAGGCAATCGTTCCGATTGCCGGACGGGTGGTATTGGCCCCTAATATGATGGCGGTGCCTAGCAGGCACAGCCATCCATATTACGATGGTGTGATGTGAACGCCTTTTCAAGGCGGCTTCGCAGCCATTGAAAGGCTGGCGGGAATTGCTTTTTCGGGCACGTTGCAGGCCCCTGGTGGGGTTGGGGGCTGACGAACTGCGCTAGGGGGGTACCTACGGTACCCCCTCATTGCCATGCACAAGGTGGCAGGCACCGTGCGGTGCCTGCCACGTTGTGCATGGCAATGCACAACATGTATTTTTGGCATTGCTGCGGGTGCTGCTCACAGCAGCACCTGTCGCAATGTTAACAATACGTAATGCGAGCACCAGGGTGGCGGTCGCATTACGCATTACGCACTACTGGCGGCCGGTCCCAACACCACGAGGGTGGCGGGCGGATTCTAATGGGGCCCTTAGACTCCAATGTTCTCCATTGGCTTAAGCTGGTATGTTTTTAAATAATACAATGTGTCTTATCTTTTTCACTGGACATAAAAGGCTAATTGCCATATATATATATATATATGCATCACAACTCTACACATTGAACACCACATGTAATGGATCAAATGGAATTGCAAAACGTAAATACTTGCAACTTCAGATATACTTTTGCAAATAATCCTGTATGCCGTATATAATAAAACATTGAAGAGGCAGTGATAGCGCCGCTGTAGTTATTGTATTGTTTTATACTGTGCAGTAGCGTAACAATAGCCCCCTGCAGCCCCGTGGTGTTCAGATGCACTGAAATTGTAATTCGATTTGTGTACTTGTGAATAAGTGAAGGTGGTGCAGTGCTCATATGAACCAAAGGAACACCAAATATTAAGGCACAGTTTCATTTACAAGTAACAATTATGGCCCTGTTATAAAATTCAAGTGGCAGTTTGATGAGATGGACAAAGGGCTGAGCGAAACATTGTACGTCAGTCTCTATGAAATGGCTACATGTATGTTGTCAACATTTCGACCCATGCATCATCATCATGGCTAGGAAGATATGAATGGCATCTGTAAAACTGTAGGACTAAGTCATCTGTATATTCCTACAGTTTCTTTCCAATCAGATATGCTCTGTGTAGATAGCTCACGGGAAACTTAACATTTTAAATTAAATGTTGGAATAAAGGATTAGCTAAGCATATTTACGTATGTACACAGTATTTATGTAGCACAAACCTAGATACAGCAGAGTGCTGTACAAGGTCAACGAGAAGCATAAAGTCAAAGAGTAAAAGAAGAGGAAGCTAGGTTATGGATGGTTAATACATTGTGATTCTTCAACTCTTTCCTAAATTGGAACAGTGTTGGGGCTGTCCTGAGGTTCATGGGGTGTTGTTCCAGACCCAGGGTGCCAGGATTGAAAAGGCCTGCTGTCTTGTTTTTTCTTTTTTGCACATAATAGTTTGCAGTCTGATGGTGTCCTAGCATCTGATGTGCCGAGGACCACCAGAGATGGTGAACTTGTCTGCAAGGAAGCAGGGATGCCAGTTATCATTGCTTTGTAATTGAATTCATCCCCATCAGTATTTATTGCATATGATATTTATCCCAAGCAGATTGTTTATGGTTATTTCCACATGCAAAAAATGATGCATGTGATTTTCATGTCAGAACTGAGCGAACCAGATGGAACATACATGTTTTACCAAGACCTCCAGCGATTGGCGATACTAATAATCAGGGCCTAGGAATCTTGCACTGAAGAATATGGTGTAGATTCCGATCCTGGAGAAACCGGGTACGAATCGTCGGACGGAGCGTTTTCTCCGTCCGACTCGTACCCGGTGAAAAGACCGTACAAACATGCAAGTACGATTCGTACGGAAACACCATTTCCCTACGAATCGGAAAAAACACCGACCACCGAAAAAAAACATACAAATGTGATCCGAGACAGCGCATACGCGACAGTCGTACGGAGTTAGGCAGCTATTCACGTACTAGCAAGTATGATTCGTACCGACAGCACTCCGGACGGCAATATTTCTACAGCACCCAAAAAGTGCCGGAAATGCGAAGTACGCCGCGAAGCGTGAGGAAAAGGGGGGCCGGTACGCGCCGAACAACCCCCCAGTCCCCGTATGTATGCGCCGTACCCCCAGCCCCCCCGTATGTACGCGCCGTACCCCCAGCCCACCCGTATGTACGCGCCATACCCCCAGCCCCCCCGTATGTACGCGCCGTACCCCCAGCCCCCCCTATGTATGCGCCATACCCCCAGCCCCCCACGGATGGATGCGCTGGACCCCCACCCCACCCGTGTATGTCCGGAGCGTACCACCACCCCCGTATGTATGGATCGTACCCCCACCCCTGTATGTACGGAGCGTACCCTCACCCCCGTATGTACAGAGCATACCCCCACCCCCGTATGTACGCTCCGTACATACGGGGATGGGCATACGCTCCGTACATACGGGGGTGGGGGTACGTTCCGTACAAACAGGGGTGGGGGTACGCTCCGTATATACGGGGGTGGGGTGGGGTTCCGGCGCGTCCATCCGCGGGGGGCTGGGGGTACGGCATGTACATACGGGGGGGCTGGGGGTACGGCACGTACATACGGTGGGAGGGCTGGGGGGGGTGTTCGGCGCGTACCGGGCACATGTTTGGACGTCTCCATGGTTGCTATAGGAGTTCGTTCTGGACGGTCTTTTTTCCATACGGTTGTACAATCGGACGGACGGTACGGATCGTAGTTGCGCGCTCGGACTTCAGTTTTCCGATGCGTACGTAAAACTGTCCGGGGACGTGTCGGACACTTTTCCCGACCCGAGGACGTGTCAGGGAATTTACCCAATGCGATTCGTATGGACTTTTTCACATACGAATCGTACTTGCCAGTTTGTACGGGACTTGTACGATTCGTACGGAAAAAAATCCGGATACGATTCGTACGGGGAAAATTTTTAACGGATCGGAATCGGCACCTATGTGTCTATATATGTGATTTATTTAGTTCATGGAGAATACCGTGTGAGCCTAATAACCAATAAAAGATTTTCGTTACAGCGACACATTACCTGTAATGGAGCAACAGACACATGACATCGTGGGGCTGGATCACTGACAGAATATCGAGGGACTGAATATCTACCTACAAGAATATGGAGTGCCGAATATCCATAGACAGAATATTGACATCCTATCTCTACAAAGGTAAGTACAAAAATATCGAAACCAAAATATCGTTGTTTAAAATAAAATAATATAAAACTAATGAAATAATAAATATAATTAATAAATACATAGGGGCCCATTAGTATGTCGGGCGGATCGCCACCGCCCACATGGCGGTTGAGATCCGCCTGACATTTCCTTCTGCCTGCATGTAAATTACCCCCCACCATGTTACTATGGCGGGGGGACCCCGGCGGACGGAAAGACCGTCTGCCGGTTTTCCGCCCGGTCGATTAGTCGACCAGGCAGAAAAGCTGTTAATATGGTTGGGGTGTCTGGTAGACACCGCCATCCATATTAAGATACATGCAGTCTTCTACATTGGGGGCCCGTAGTGGGCCCCCAGGGTTTCTGGGGGGGTGGGGGGTGCACATCAAGGGTACCTATGGTACCCCCCTGCATTTCAATGTACAACGTGGCAGGCACCGCGCAGTGCCTGTCACGTTGTGCATTGAAATGCACAACTTGCATTTTTGGCATTGCGGCGGGCGGTGCTTTCTGCACCGCCTGCCGCAATGTTAGGAATGCGGGATGCGCCTGCCAGTGTGGCAGGCACATCCTAATGGTATGTGCGGGACCACCGCATGCATTGCGGGTGGTCCCATTTCCCTGGGGTATGGCGGGCGGACTTAGTTTGAATTATTCAAATAAGTTACAAATGATAAATAATAAATGTAATATAAAAAATTGAACATACATATTTAAAAAAATATATATTATCGTAATAATATTAATAAATAATTATTTTATTTTATTAAAAATATTAGAAAAATAATAAAAATTATAAATACACACATATATATCTCTATATATTGTCGGAGCAGACAATAAAATAATACTTACCTCACCAAATCGTGGTCCGAGCTTCTGTCTTCAGCGGTGAAGCGAGTGCGAGAAAGGAGTTGCAGTTATACAGTATGCTGCTTACTCCGCTCCCCAATCTCTGAGACACCAAGCAGGCACGGACCACGTTTCTGTGCAAACTTAGTTTATTGTGCTAGTCGGCCATGACGCGTTTCGGTCCCTCCTGGACCTTGATCCCATGACAACGCTTTTTGGCTTCAGCCGCCATTATATAGGGGCATATGCATCAACATTAGCATTTGCGATTCCTTATTAGCGAAAAATAAGGAATCGCTAATAAGGAATAGCAAAAGGCTATGCATGTAGGAATCGCTATTCAAATAGCGATTCCTTAACATTCCTTATTACCGAATCGGTAATACCGAATCGGTAATAAGGAATACCTACCCATTCATTCCTATGGGCTTGGAGGCCCATAGGAATGAATGTAAAGCCATTCTGTATTAGCGATTCGGTATTACCGAATCGCTAATAGCTGGAGCACTTTCAAGGGTGCCAGGGTGTCAAAAGGACACCCTGTTGCACCCCTGAAAATGATATGTGCACATATGTTGCACACACACATGCTCTAAGGGCATGTGTGTGCGCAACATGACACTTTGAAAAATGCACAAAAGTGCATTTTTCAAAGTTTTTGCAAATTACCATGCAGTTCATCTTCATGGTAATTTGCTCCCCTTATTAGCGAAATCGCTAATTTTTTAACTTTGATGCATTGCATTTAAGGAATCTCACTTTGGGATTCCTTAAATGCAATCGCTATTTAAGGAATCGGTATTTAAGGAATCCCTATTTAAATAATCGCTATTTAAGGATTCCTTAAATACCGATTTCTGCTTTTGGGTTGATGCATTGGGATTGGGTATTTTTTACTTAATACCGGGAGCTAATAAGGAATCGGTATTTTACCGACTGGATTTTGGCTTGATGCATAAGGGTGATAGTGTTTAAAGTGCTAGTGCTTAGTGCAAAAACGAAATAGACAGCAACAAAATCACATCATCATGGAAAGTAAAGAAATACTTGACATGTGAAATTAAATGCATAGTTTGTTTTTTTGCTGGGCGTAGTAAAAATTGATCTACTTCCAGTTTTAAATGTTTGTTAAATTTTTTTTAATTTTTTTTTTTTAAAAACAATGCTGCCTAATAATATTTGATTTAAAAGCACTAAAATCATATTAGTAAACAATTTGTACATCGGTACATAAAATTTAAATATGCTCAGTTTGCTTAAAAATATCTTGATAAAACCTTGTATAAATATACAGATCAAATCGTAACGCTTCCAGATCAATAATATCAGATCAAACCGTGATTGCCTCAATGCGTGTTATCATTCTTATAAGTTGTAATAACTACTGAAATAAAAGAAACGTTAATTAAACAATGTTGCTAGGCTCTTTGTTGATGCTGTTTCTTTAAAGTGTAATGTAACAAACGTGCTGAGTGAATGTAAAAATTGAATTTTGAAATTATGGACCTGTTTAATGATATTAAAATAGTGAGTGTAGTCTATCTAGTTTGAATTCTCTTATTTATAGAGCGTAGATTAAGACTCCAAGGTGCCGATTACGATCCTGGAAAAAAATTCCCCGTACGACTCGTATCCAGTCTTTTTACCGTACGAATCGTACAAGTGCCGTACAAACTGCCAACTACGATTTGCATGGGAAAAAGTCCATACGAATCGCATTGGGAATAATTCCCCACACGTCCTCGGGTCGGAAAATGTGTCCGACACGTCCCCGGACGATTTACCGTACAAATGTGAAAAGTGAAGTCCGACCGCGCAAGTACGATCCATCCCGTGCGTCCGATGTTACAACCGGATGGAAAAAACACCGTCCGCACCGAAGTCCTATAGCAACCATGGAGACATGGGCCCACATACGTGCCCAACACCACCCCCAGCCCCCGTATGTACGCGCCCAACCACCCCCCCAGCCCTCGTATGTACGAGTCAAACCCCCACCCGTGTATGTACACACGTGTACGTACGAGTCGAACCCCCACCCGTGTATGTACACCCGTGTACGTACGAGTCGAACCCCCACCCGTGTATGTACACCCGTGTACGTACGAGTCAAACCCCCACCCGTGTATGCACACCCGTGTACGTACGAGTCGAACCCCCACCCTTGTATGAATGGACCATACCCACACCCGAGTATGTATGGAGCGTACCCCCACCCCAACAGTGTATGTACGGACCGTACCCTCACCCGCGTATGTATGGTGCATACCCCCACCCCAACAGTGTATGTACGGACCGTACCCTCACCCGCGTATGTATGGAGCGTACACCCACCCCAACTGTGTATGTACGGCCTGTACCCACACCCGCATATGTATGGAGCGTACCCCACCCCAACAGTGTATGTACGGCCCGTACCCTCACCCGCCTATGTATGGAGCGTACCCCACCCCAACAGTGTATGTATGGCCTGTACCCTCACCCGCATATGTATGGAGCGTACCCCACCCCAACAGTGTACGTATGGCCCGTACCCTCACCCACGTATGTATGGAGCGTATCCCACCCCAACAGTGTATGTACGGCCCGTACCCTCACCCGCGTATGTACGGAGCGTACCCCACCCCAACAGTGTATGTACGGCCTGTACCCTCACCCGCGTATGTATGGAGCGTACCCCACCCCAACAGTGTATGTACGGCCCGTACCCTCACCCGCGTATGTATGGAGCGTACCCCCACCCCAACAGTGTATGTACGAACTGTACCCCAGGCCCCAACACCAGCACCCTCACCCAACATCGCGCATGTACGAGTCGTACCAAGCCAGAGACAAGGACAGCACTGTACAACAAAATGGCCGATGTACACACCGTACAGACGCTAAAAACACACGTACACAACCAGGACAAAGCAAAACAACACGAAGACTCCATTCGAATCGCACAAAGCCACAAAACATGTCCAACAAGCACACATACAACCTATTCACTGACCTGCAACTGCCAAACTCCCAAACAGAGGCCCAAAACACAACCACTCCTTATAACACACCCACCCAAAGTTCAAACACAGCTACACCCACCAATGCACCAATAAAATGGCCCAACACACACAAACCATGATCCTTTGCAACAGACCCACTGCTGCCAGACCACACCGAGAAACAACTGCACCATACTACAACCTCCACTACACCTTACACCTGCACACCTTCACACAACCACCTTCACAAACACCCCCTCATCACATTCACACACACACCTGCACAACCACACCCACACACCCACAACCATCCACACCCACACCCCCCACAACCATCCACACCCACAGCCCCCACAACCATCCACACCCACACCCCTCACCATGCCCACTAACAAGAATCCAAAGTTCACTAGCCAAGAGATGGAGGTCCTTGTCGACGAAATCCTCAGAGTCGAGCCACACCTCTTTGGAACATTGGTCAGACAGACCAGCATTCCCGAAAAAACAGCCATGTGGCAGACGATTGTCGATGCTGTGAATGCTGTTGCGTCCACCAGAAGGACCAGGCATGAATGCCAAGCCAGGTGGTACGATCTGCGGAGGACGGTCCGCCGCAAAATGACCGACGGCCACAACCAGGCCAACATCACTGGAGGAGGGCCGCCCCGCAGACGCGTACAATACCATCCCTGGGAGGAGAAGGTGATGGCCATACTGCCGGTGGTGGCAGTGGACGGAGTAGAAGGACTCCGAGAGCCTGGTGAGTACACAAACAACTCACCTCACATGAGGGGAACGTCATCCACAACCAAACTCACAATCATGCACGCAACCACCCCAAGCTATCGCATGACTCAACCACACTCCATAAACACGCACATGCCACTAGCACCACCATGCCCCATGCACCCAGCTGGACAATGCCAAGTCACAGGCCACAGAAAACACCAACACAAGACACGGTAACCCGGATGGCGGGAGTGTGGGCCTCAAAAATCACATAGTGCAACTCAGAAGCAGACAACAATGCCCTCTGCCCATATGGCCTAGGTCACAGCCAGACAAACAGTGTGTCCCCACACAGGAAAGACTTGCCTGCAAATGGCGGACGCCTTGCATGAAGAAATGGGGGTGAAGGCACCTTTTTGCACATGACAGCAGCCAATGAACAGCCAACACTGTGAAAGAGTGGCAGCACAGACACCCACAGCAGCAGCGCAGACACAGACACTACACCCAATGGGTGCCTGGAGATCAGAAACAAACTCACATGAACAAGCCAAGGGCCATTCAAAGATCTGCAAAAAGTGTGTGCCTAGGAAGCTGGGCTGAGGTGACAGAGGGTGACACACAGAGGGAGGGAGAGGGGGACAGAGAGGGAGTGAGAAAGGGATACACAGGGAGACCAATTCAGCCTTGGGTGGTGTGGGAATGTCTGCTCAACAGCAGGTGGACTGCGTGCATGTAGACAAGGGTGGCCAGTGCCTGAATCCCCCTCTCTTCTCCATGGCACAACACTGGGCCATGTCTCAACCTGTGCATGAGCACAACAACAGCTACCTGCATTATATAAGTGTGTGGAACAACTCCATGTGCCCACGTACAGTGCAACATGGAAGGCGCCAATGCATGGCTCGCCACACCTGCTCACTCCACTGCTGACTGCAGTCACAATTGACACAGCAAGTAAGACTGTTTCACACATAGGTAAAGTCTCAAAAGCTGTGGCCAAGGGACATACCCATGCACAAGTGCACTGTGAGTGGAATGCAAGACATATCCAAATACCCAGAGGAAATGTGCCAACTTTGAAACTAATAAAACATGGATGTTGCATGGAACAAAAATGACATTGTCTCTCACACACACAGGTCAACGTTGTGGATCACCCCCCACACTGGGGGGGAAGACTCACAGGACCCGGCTCTGCGGGATGACGATCCCACCGGCAGCGACGACTCTCACCACTCTGTGGACGACCCCGACCAACCTGGCCCCTCTGGTGACCAACCACCTGCAGCACCTGCGTCAGGTACACCTGGGCCAACCACCACCCCCACTCCTGCCACATCCCAGGAGACACCCAGGATCCCTGCCCCACCACCACAACGCAGACAGGCTGACCAGGAGGAACACGGTGTACCGGGCACCCAGGAGGAGGCAGGCGACAACGTAAATGCCACCCCTCAGGGGTCCCGGAGACCCGATGTGCCGACAAGGGCAGGCCAGGTGCAAGTGGGCAGGGGTGGTGGGAGTGGAGGACGGCGGAGGCGCAAGCCTGACCAGTTGGCTGCGGAACCGGTATATTCCCATGTAAGAAACATCCTGGACACATATAGGCAGGACACCACGGGCATGAGCCAGGTTGTGTCCACCCTCAACGAGATGAAGGGGACCCTCGAGGAGATCAAGACCCAGCAGGCCCAGCAACATGCGGAGCAACATGCCTGTCAACTGCGACACCAAGGGCGGATGGAGGACAGACAGGCTGAGCTCGTGACGGTGCTCACGGGAATTAACCGTTCACTCCGTCGGATAGCCGACAACATGGGCAACCCTCCCTGTGCCACCAGGCGAAGAACATCACCACCCACAGGGAGGGATCAGGAGGAGGAGGATACATCCGACGGAGCATCCCAAACATCGTCACGGCCTGCTTCTGAGGGTTCCCGCAGGAGGGCGGGTCGTCCACGGAAAAGACCGTGAGGGTCGGCGCAACAGCACCATCTCCCAGGACACCTGGCCTGGCACCTGGCCCACTGGACCAACAGCAGAACATCAGCAAATGACATTCTCTGCCACATGGACTTGCTGGTCACTGTCTGACCAATGTTGACAAAGACGGTGGCATGGACTCTGACGAATTCCAATGGCAAGGACACCAACTCCCCCAGTGAACTTTGGATTCCACACACCCGGAAAGCCCCTCTTGTCATATCCCCCCCCAACACGTACCCCAACACAAATAAAAACGTACATGATAAAGAGATGATGCCTACATTTTGCATTATTACCTTACATGTGTCTTGTAAAGTCTAACCATGCCTGAGTTCTCATATGACTTCAACCATCCATACCCTGGGGCCTGAGTCTGGCACAGGACACACATGGGTCACAATGTATTAGGCAAGACAGACATGGAGCACCATACACACCCGTGATTGGCCCAACCAGCTGAGGGGGTGGCCGCACAATCGTGCCGACAGACATATTGAGTACAGCAACAGTCATGCGCAGAGGTCAGGGATCATGTGGTGTGTCCTGGGGGCAGCCAGGTAAGTGTAGACAGGTGGCAGAACCTTGTCCTGCAAGCTTGAGTCAGGTGGATGCAGAGAATGGTGGCCTGGCCAACGTTGGATGCATGGGGATGGCACATGTCACAATACCCACACAGTCATTGACATCATGCACAATGCAGAGTCTAATCCCACACAAACAGCTTGCATCTTGCTACTCTACACATAGACACATAGCCACTATCACTGAAAACCATGCCAGACATGCCGTATGCACCGTGGCAACACACCAGCATTGACTGAGAAGAGGCACCTTGGAGGCATAGGGACACCTTTATTAGTCATGTATTCCGGAATGCAGAGGCAACTCGGAGTACACATACACAGGTCATGTGGATTAACATGTGGGTCCAACATTGGCACCCCCCTTCTGCACCACAAATGCGTGATATCCATGGAACTGGCACACAAGTGTCGGGTAACAGCTAAACAACCCCTGCTGCTCATGGAGGGGCTGCCATACACCATTGATCCTCTGATGTGGAAGTCCCACACCATGTCAAGCCAATGCAAACCGTATGTGTCCGAGGGCAGTGTTACACACATTGATGCCATCATCACAATCCACTATCCCATTACAGATGACTGTCAACAAGTCTGACCATCTATTCAGGTGTATCCAGCTACATGTAATGTGTCCCATGGTGATGCGACATGTCTGCAGAGGAACCAAACATCGACAGGGGCAGTGTGCACACATCGTAAACAACTGCCACACCCAATACACCCCTGATGCATCCCTTACCCTAAGGAGACTTCCAAACTTGTCCGTGCGTGTAACGCTGAGTCAGCACACGATGACGTGTCCATGAGGAATAGCAGTGCCACAACAATGCAACCAGCAGACGGCATGCGCAAGTACCTGGGGATGAGAGACACACAAGAAGTCAGCCACAAAAAGCACAGCCACTTGCATGTGCATGTACTCGACACATGTAAGGATGACAACATGCTAGGTCACAATTATGACTGGGGAAATACACTCATCACTGGCACCATCACTCGAGTGATACATCCACACACACCTCTGACTCACGTGGCATACATGCAGATGGACACACACATCGCAACACATGCCACACGGGGACCAATGCGTGCACACTCAGACACTGGTACTCACCACTAAGCAAAGAAGTCGCGTATGAGCCGACTCCGGATGTCCTCTTGCGGAACCACATCCTCCACATCACTAGCCCCATTGCCAAGCCCTTCGTCCTCCACGGGTGGATGGTCCTGATCATCTTGATCCAGGATGAGTGGCACAGCTTTCTCAACTGCCATGTTGTGCAGCATGCAGCAGACCATGAAGATTTTGCAGACCTTCAACGGGGCATATGGGAGGGCGCCGCCGGTCTTGTGTAGGCACCTGAATCGGCTCTTCAGGAGGCCAAATGTCCTCTCTATCACTCGCCTTGTCCGGCCATGGGCGGTGTTGTAGCAGAGCTGGGCCGGCGTGCTGGGGTTGCGGAGAGGTGTGATCAGCCATGGCATGTTGGGATAGCCAGCGTCCCCTACATGGAAACCACATGGACATAAGTAGGACAGAAGCGGTCGGGCTGGAAGTCTACGCAAAATACAGGACAGACACAGTGTACCCACCAACAACACATGCTCTTTCGTTGCGCAGCTGCGTCATCATTTCAGGCACCCTGCTACGCCTCATGATGTAGGCATCGTGTGCTGATCCTGGAAAACGAGCACAGACATGTGAAATCACCATGTTGGACAGACACACCACAAGGGCATTGATGGAGTGGTAGTGCTTGCGATTCCTGTATGCTACCTCCTGTGCCTGTGGTGGTACCAAAGCCACATGTGTCCCATCTATGGACCCAATGACATGGGGCATCCCTCCCAGGGCATAGAATCCACGCTTGACAACAGTCAACTGTTCAGGGGTTGGGAAATGGATGAACTCATCCAGGTGAAGCAACATGGCCTCTAAAAAATCATGCAGCACACGGCTGAACATGCTCTGGGACATGCCACCAACATGAGCTATGGTATATTGAAAGGTACCCGTGGCAAGAAAATGTAGGGCTGCCATTACCTTCAGCTTGGGTGTCAGTGCCGTAGGATACCTGCGCAGCGGTTGCAGGTGTGGTGCCAGCCTTGCCGTCAACTCCTCAATCAACGGTTGGGGGAAGCGGTAGCAGCGTATACAGTCATTCTCCCGCATGTCAGCCAAGTCCGGAATTGGTCGGGGAAGAGGCGGCGCTCTGCAGAAATTTGGAAGTGACAAGGAAGAGTGAGTGCACTACAACAACAATGTATATGTACTGAGCACATGTTAATCTGTCAATACACATATGCTACATAGGGAGTCAGGTATGTGCTACATGCCCTGGACACGTATGGCTGCCAGGTGACACTCCTACCAAGACCCAGCTACACACGGAGATTGTGAACCTCCACACCCCATGGCATGGGACTAGCTGTGTCCCAGTGTAAGTGAACAGCCAGACGCAATACAGGAGTGACATACATCAACATATCAGCAGAAGTAGGATGTTGATTGCAGAGACAGGTAGCGGAACACTAGAGCCACAGGTCACATGTCATTACACTAGGACAGCCCACACACCTTGCCATGAAGGAGTACATGTCATGACTGACCACACATACATTGAGAGGATGCAGACAGGTCCTTGTTACGCTACTCCGTGTCCCATGCATTCATACGCACCTTACATCCGATACCACATGTGGCCTGGTGTGCGTAACAGTGTGCCATGTCCATCTACACACAGACACATGTTGGTTGCAGCAACAGCAGATGCTTTTGAGGGAACACCAACATCACGCTAATGTGAACACACCACACATACATGACATAGTCACATCGTGCACCGTGGGTAGTCACATGTCTGGTGTGGTAACCCCTGTAGCGGGCATCAGGGGACACTTGCGTGTGTTGTTGACTGTGCAATGCCAGTGATGCTCATCTCAAGTGTGCTGTACGACATGCACACATGTCAAAGGAGTGAAGGCCATGTCTGGCACATATAGCACCATCACACATAACATCTGTACACATCTCATCATACATCTATTGCCTTCACAACTCAGGAGTAATGTGCCAGCTCACAGCCTTTCACACCTGTGCCCCACACATGTAGTACTGGCCAGACAATGCCTTGATGTCCATCCATGGACCAGTATGTCAGCTCTATTCCTTTCTGTGTGCTGCCTGTCACTACTATGTGTGTAAGGCACCGTACATTCGCTCTGAGGGCGTGTGTACGTTCCCTATCACTATGGGAGTGCTGCCATAGGCCTACCCATAGTGATAGTGAGCGTACGCGCGTGTGTATGGTCCGTATCACTATGGGTACGCATACGTGAGCACACCCATAGTGATAGTGAGCGTACGCGCGTGTGTACGGTCCGTATCACTATGGGTACGCATACGCGAGCAAACCCATAGTGATAGTGAGCGTACACGCGTGTGTACGGGCCATATCACTATGGGTACGCATACGTGAGCAAACCCATAGTGATACGGACCGTACACACGCCTGTACGCTCACTATCACTATGGGTGTGCTCGCGTATGCGTACCCATAGTGATACGGACCGTACACACGCCTGTACGCTCACTATCACTATGGGTAGGCCTGCGGCAGCACTCCCATAGTGATACAGACCGTACACATGCATGTACGGGCTGTTGCCATGCATTTGGGGTGCCCTAGGGCCCCGGGACGCACCGTACCTGTGTGTGAATCTCCAAATTACATAGGGGACACATGAGGGACAAGTATAAAGCCCTATATGCATGCTGGTTGTCATGGAGACCAAGTTTAAAGTTGGAATTTTTTTCAGCACGTGCCCAGCAAAAGTCGGTTTGAATGAATCTACTTTGTTGCAATGTGGTTGTGGAGTTTACATCATGCTCAAGAAAAAAAATTAGCAAAGCCACTGACTGTGCTAGGTTTAAATGGATTGGAGGAAACATAGGATGCAAATGTGAGTGACCAATCACTCTGTACTCCTGTGCATGAAACAGGCCAGCAAGGCAGATATAAGGCAGCCAGGTCCCATGAGAGAGCACTTGCCTGCACATCTTTTGATTCTACAAGACTGCTGCTGCTCGTGATTCCCTGGCACCATGTCAAGGTCTGTGGAGAGGGCCCAGCCATTCACCCTGGAGGAGAATCTGGCATTGCTGGATGTGATCCTCCCACAGTACCCCATGCTGTATGGGCGACCAGGGTTTCAGGTGAGTGCAGAGTCCACTAGCACAGACTGTGTCCCTTTTTTGTGACTGGGACTTCTGGCATTGTGTCCAGGTGTGACACACATGCATTGTACTGTGGAGTGGGTCCAGAGGGGGGGAATGCCTGATGTCTCCCAGCCAGAGCATGCTGTGGTGCATGTCTGCCGTCCTCACTTGCATTGTGTTTACTGTGACAATCACTGCATGGGGCATGCCACATTTTGCCTGTCTAAGCCTCCTGGGAATGTTGCTTCTACAGTCCTCATGTGATTATGTGGTCAGCCCAGTGTGACAGGTGACTGTACCCACAGATGTGTGTTAGTTCAGTGTACCTGTGCTGAGAGTGTCCACATGATGTGTTCGTACCCTGGACATCGGTGTGTGTGTAAGTCCCCTGTCATGTGGGTGAGTGCATATGTGGAGTGTAGCGCCCAAGCTACATGAGGGATGGATATACCCTGGCCATCTGATGCGAGCAGGGAGCAGTGCTGTGTGTCTGACGTGCAGAGCCAGCCCCACACCTGTGAGCCCCCCAGTCTAGTGGCACATGTGCAGAGTGAGGTTTGTAGCTGCATTTGGCAATGGCAGGTGAATGTCCTGTGCCTGTGTGTGTCTGTGTACTCTGCTGAGGTAGCGTCAGTGGCCTGTGGCATGTGACTGCTTTGAGGTGCTGCACATAATCATGGTGTACCTTGTGATGCACAGTGTGAGTCTGGATCATTTATTGTGTCATACCCCTCATGCCACCTGTGTACTTTCAATGGCACGTGGTGCATTTGCCATTACACAGAGAAAAATGTCCCTATGACAAAGGTGCAATGCTTTGGCTGCATACTATGCCTTGTTGAAACAAGCTAAATTGTACTAATGTGTGTCTCTGTGACATGTGGCAGGTGTATTGATGTAGTCTCACTTTTTCAACCACACATGTAGGCGCCGCTGCCAAGGAGCAGATCTGGAGGGACGCCGTCAGTGCCGTGAGGAGGACGGATGGTCGCAAGCGGCGCCTGGCCCAGGTGAGAAAACGCTGGCAGGATATCCGGTGCTGGACGCGGAGGATCGCACGGGTCCTGCTGCGGGACTCACCTGTGGGCCCTAAGAACCATGGGTGTCGCCGTCTGACCCACATCCACAAGCGTGTGCTGGCGGTGGTCTTTCCAGACATGGACAGGCGCTTACGGGAGAAGCAGCAGCAGGAAGGGGGTAGGTACATGTGTGTTTGTTGTGTGTCACCAGCATTTGCAAGTGCGCAGTTGCATGGATACACTGCCAGTGTTTAATTCTGCAGTGCAGGTCCTGTCACACACAGTATAGTGGTGCTGTCCTTCCTCCCTTCCCCTCCTTGCCATGTGTTCCCTGGTCTGTGTGTAGTCACTCTTTCACAAGGTCATCTGGGCTGGCAGTTAATCCACGTGACCAATGCTTGCAGCATCATGTGTGGGGGTGGTGTGTAACAGGTTTTGGCACCTTGCCTGTGCCCTGTCCAGTACAGTACTTGTGGGGTCCATGTCAATTGGCACTGATGCTGAGTCCAGACATAGGAGTATGTTTCTGAAGTGTAATGCCTTACAGCAAGCATGTCCTATGTTGTGGCCTGTGACATGATGTGCATGAGTGTGCGATACGCAGAGTGCAGGGATGGTGGCCTGTGTTGCAGTCATTACCATTCAGGACCATGGAATATTCTGGCCACTACTGTCCCCTGGGGCATACTTTGCTAGGTATCATGTGTGTCATCACAATATGTGGACACTCTCAGTGTCTACAGCATAGGATGTGCTCTGTGCCATCGTCCCCTGGCACCATGTATATTTACGTAACGTGTTCTACAAGTGTCCACTGTACAGACTGACCTAATTTTCGTCGTTCATACTCACGGTGGCCAGTGCCTGTGTGTCTTGTTACAATTACTGATGATGGCCATTTGTAAATGAGATCGTTGTACAGGCGCACATGGGGTATTTTGGGTGCAATATGGGTTTCTGGCAGCCCATGTGTATTTCTCCCAGACTAAGAGATGCAAGTGCTTCCTGTGTCTCATCACATTGTCTCATGTAGGGGGTGGTTGGTGCGGGCAAGGCCTACATGTCGACCCCTGAAATCTCATTGCTCGGTCTGGCCAGTGTGTGCTGTTTGTCTGGACATACACTCAAGGTGCAGTGTCCCATTCATGTTGGGCATGTCTTTAAGTATTACCTTTGCAGCATGTGCCTCAAGTTCATGGAGATGGTCCCTGCTCATCCCTAGTTAGGGCAACGCTGTGTGGTGCAGATGCAGTGCTGGATTGTCCCCAGAGCCTGGCTCCTCTGTCCAATTCCATATCATGTCATTTGCAAATGTGTCATGCTCTCCATAGTTTCTCAGTGGCATGGTGGGTGAACCAACTGTGTGTTGCAGGGCCTATATATTTACCTTGTATTGTAGATGTTACTCATCTTTCATTTCAGGCTATGCACTGTAACCTATGTTGATTTGACTCATGTGACATATGTATACAGGTGTCTGATTAATTCCTGTTCATTCACCTTGCCCACAGCATCGTCGGGGGACACGGATGGAGACACCGGCACGGACCGTGCGGAGGGACCGGGCACCAGTACCAGCAGTGACACCTTAGCTGGCACATCGAGTGTAACTGAGGCCGAGGGGAGTGAGCCGGAGGACCTGTCCACTGCCACCACAGATTATGAAGCTGACGGGTCCGAGGCTGACCACTCCGAGGGGGCAGAGGATGCTCCAACAGCTGACAGCAGCACAACATCTCACCCCGCCCCCTCCATTGCCATCACCGGCCTCCCACTTGCTCGTGTCCCTTCCTGGCGTGCTAGGTCACCACGTGTCTCCTTCCTGCCAGGCACCGCACC
The DNA here is from genome assembly GCF_964204655.1 of Triturus cristatus. Classification (NCBI taxonomy): domain Eukaryota; kingdom Metazoa; phylum Chordata; class Amphibia; order Caudata; family Salamandridae; genus Triturus; species Triturus cristatus. The sequence continues at coordinate 690,516,876 of NC_140586.1, read as the reverse complement.
CCCTGCCCCTGTATCCACTGCTGCCGCCAATGCCGAGTCTGTGGACATCCTGCGGCAGTTGCAGGTTGGTCAGGCTGCGATGCTTAATGTCCTCCATGGCCACGGCCAAGTGCTCACCAACATGGAGGCATACTTGGAGGGCATTTCAGCATCGCAGGCTGATCAACGCAACTTGCTGCGGTCTATTGACTCGACACTGTCTGCAGCAGTGGGTCTCCTGCAGCACGTCGTACCACCCCCTACCCATGCCCCATCCACACTTCCCACTCCCATGCCTGTCCCACGTACACCCAGACCAGACACAGGCACCACACCAGCAGGGAAGGCAAAGCACACACCTCCTGGCACGCACACACAGGGTGAAGTAGGCACACCCACTGGGTCGGGGGGGAAACGGAAGACACGCAGCCAGAGTGGGAGTCCACATTCCTCACGACCACCACCCTCCAAATCCACTCCCCTCAGCTCTCCTGGCCAAGAGTCGGACACAGGGTCAGTCCTGCCCAGTCTGCCCATCAGCCCCAGTGTGGCACCACCCCGCAAGTGGTGGAGGCAGGAAACCGGCAGGGGAGTTGAGTCCCCCCCCTGTCCACACCCCCCCAGTAGCGCTGCGACCCATCCCTGTGACCCCCCCCCCTCCTTGGGGCCTGTGGTTCCTTCGGGTGCAGGGGAGACGCTGAGCGACCTGGCAGTAGTGTGCAGCGCCATGCTCGAATCCACCTTTGGCGCTGCCCCACCCCCTGTGTTGGAGTCGTCCGTCCCTGCACCCACAACACCTCCCCTTGCTCCTCCTGTCCCTGCGGTGCCTGGTCCTTCCCCCCAACATGATGCCCCCCCCCCCTGTGGAAGACAAAGGAGTCTGACTGTGCAGGCAAGCTAGGGGACACACGTACCACTGTGTCCCCCATCCGGATTGGAGTCATGGACTGCCCTATGGGCCTTGTATATATTGACATTTATGTTGCTTTTTACTTACATCATGCTGAATAAAGCAATTTGTTTTTTCCTTTGAACACTACTGTTTATCTGGTGTTGCTGTTGGTGGACCAGCTCCATGATTTTGGGTGTTGATAATGTGTTGGGTGTGTGGGAAATGTAGGCTTGTGCTGGTCATAGGGTGGACCCTGGTATCTGTGTGCCATCACAAGCTGTTGGCTAAATTACTTTGTTCATGTAAGCAGTTACTGCATGGTGACATAGTCCCAAGGTGTGTTCCTTCCTCTGTGTAACCTGACATCTTCCCTGCAGGGTGTTTCCACTATGTGGTGCTGAGCTGTGTCTACATCAGCTGGGGGTGTGACGGACTCCTTCAACTTTGCACATGCATGCTGTGCGATGTGTCCACCTGCATCATTTGTGGCATCCTTGGTGGTCACTGTACTTGTGTGTGTAGACTGTTGAGAAGACTTCATGTGGACATGTTCTCTTTTAGGCGCTATGCATGTGTGTACTCCCAGCCTTGCACACATGTGGTACATGTACTGCAGGGTCTTTGTGCACCTGACTGACATTTGTGGGCATTGTATCTGTGGGTACTCCACCCTTTGCGTTCCATGGGCACTGCTGGGAGGACTCTACACCCACCCCTCCTGTGTCTGGGCACTGCTGGTAGTGATAAGCACCCACCCCACCTGTGTCTGGGCACTGCTGGGGGGACTCTGCACCCACCCCTCCTGTGTCTGGGCACTGCTGGGGGGACTCTACACCCACCCCTCCTGTGTCTGGGCACTGCTGGGAGGACTCTGCACACACCCCTCCTGTGTCTGGGCACTGCTGGTAGTGATAGGCACCCACCCCTCCTGTGTCTGGGTACTGCTGGGAGGACTCTGCACACACCCCTCCTGTGTCTGGGCACTGCTGGGAGGACTCTGCACACACCCCTCCTGTGTCTGGGCACTGCTGGGGGGACTCTGCACACACCCTTCCTGTGTCTGGGCACTGCTGGTAGTGATAGGCACCCACCCCTCCTGTGTCTGGGCACTGCTGGGAGGACTCTGCACACACCCCTCCTGCGTCTGGGCACTGCTGGGGGTACTCTGCACACACCCCTCCTGTGTCTGGGCACTGCTCTGCTGGTAGTGATAGGCACCCACCCCTCCTGTGTCTGGGCACTGCTGGGAGGACTCTGCACACACCCCTCCTGTGTCTGGGCACTGCTCGGAGGACTCTGCACACACCCCTCCTGTGTCTGGGCACTGCTGGGAGGACTCTGCACACACCCCTCCTGTGTCTGGGCACTGCTGGTAGTGATAGGCACCCACCCCTCCTGTGTCTGGGCACTGCTAGGAGGACTCTGCACACACCCCTCCTGTGTCTGGGCACTGCTGGGAGGACTCTGCACACACCCCTCCTGTGTCTGGGCACTGCTGGGGGGACTCTACACCCACCCCTCCTGTGTCTGGGCACTGCTGGGAGGACTCTGCACACACCCCTCCTGTGTCTGGGCACTGCTGGTAGTGATAGGCACCCACCCCTCCTGTGCCTGGGCACTGCTGGGAGGACTCTGCACACACCCCTTCTGTGTCTGGGCACTGCTGGGGGGACTCTACACCCACCCCTCCTGTGTCTGGGCACTGCTGGGAGGACTCTGCACACACCCCTCCTGTGTCTGGGCACTGCTGGGAGGACTCTGCACACACCCCTCCTGTGTCTGGGCACTGCTGTGAGGACTCTGCACACACCCCTCCTGCGTCTGGGCACTGCTGGGGGGACTCTGCACACACCCCTCCTGTGTCTGGACACTGCTGGTAGTGATAGGCACCCACCCCTCCTGTGTCTGGGCACTGCTGGGAGGACTCTGCACACACCCCTCCTGTGTCTGGGCACTGCTGGGAGGACTCTGCACACACCCCTCCTGTGTGTGGGCACTGCTGGGGGGACTCTACACCCACCCCTTCTGTGTCTGGGCACTGCTGGGAGGACTCTGCACACACCCCTCCTGTGTCTGGGCACTGCTGGGAGGACTCTGCACACACCCCTCCTGTGTCTGGGCACTGCTGGGAGGACTCTGCACACACCCCTCCTGTGTCTGGGCACTGCTGGGAGGACTCTGCACACACCCCTCCTGCATCTGGGCACTGCTGGGGGACTCTGCACACACCCCTCCTGTGTCTGGGCACTGCTGGTAGTGATAGGCACCCACCCCTCCTGTGTCTGGGCACTGCTGGGAGGACTCTGCACACACCCCTCCTGCGTCTGGGCACTGCTGGGGGGACTCTGCACACACCCCTCCTGTGTCTGGGCACTGCTGGTAGTGATAGGCACCCACCCCTCCTGTGTCTGGGCACTGCTGGGAGGACTGTACACACCCCCCTCCTGTGTCTGGGCACTGCTGGGAGGACTCTGCACACACCCCTCCTGTGTCTGGGCACTGCTGGGAGGACTCTGCACATACCCCTCCTGTGTCTGGGCACTGCTGGGGGGACTCTACACCCACCCCTCCTGTGTCTGGGCACTGCTGGGAGGACTCTGCACACACCCCTCCTGTGTCTGGGCACTGCTGGGAGGACTCTGCACACACCCCTCCTGCGTCTGGGCACTGCTGGGGGGACTCTGCACACACCCCTCCTGTGTCTGGGAACTGCTGGCAGTGATAGGCACCCACCCTTCCTGTGTCTGGGCACTGCTGGGAGGACTCTGCACACACCCCTCCTGTGTCTGGGCACTGCTGGTAGTGATAGGCACCCACCCCTCCTGTGTCTGGGCACTGCTGGGAGGACTCTGCACACACCCCTCCTGTGTCTGGGCACTGCTGGTAGTGATAGGCACCCACCCCTCCTGTGCCTGGGCACTGCTGGGAGGACTCTGCACACACCCCTCCTGTGCCTGGGCACTGCTGGTAGTGATAGGCACCCACCCCTCCTGTGTCTGGGCACTGCTGGGGGGACTCTACACCCACCCCTCCTGTGTCTGGGCACTGCTGGGAGGACTCTGCACACACCCCTCCTGCGTGTGGCCATGTGCGCTCCATACATACACTGTTGGGGTGGGGGTACGCTCCATACATATGCGGGTGTGGGTACGGTCCGTACATACACGGGTGGGGGTACGGTCCGTACATACACTGTTGGGGTGGGGGTACGCTCCATACATACGCGGGTGTGGGTACGGTCCATTCATACACGGGTGTTGGTACGGTCCATTCATACACGGGTGTGGGTACGGTCCATTCATACACGGGTGTGGGTATGGTCCATTCATACACGGGTGGGGGTACGGTCCGTACATACACTGTTGGGGTGGGGGTACGCTCCATACATACGCGGGTGAGGGTACGGTCCGTACATACACTGTTGGGGTGGGGGTACGCTCCATACATACGCGGGTGTGGGTACGGTCCATTCATACACGGGTGGGGGTACGGTCCGCACATACACGGGTGGGGGTACGGTCCGTACATACACTGTTGGGGTGGGGGTACGGTCCGTACATACACTGTTTGGGTTGGGGTACGCTCCATACATACGCGGGTGAGGGTACGGGCCGTACATACACTGTTGGGGTGGGGGTACGCTCCATACATACGCGGGTTTGGGTACGGTCCATTCATACACGGGTGGGGGTACGGTCCATTCATACACGGGTGGGGGTACGGTCCATTCATACACGGGTGGGGGTACGGTCCATACATACACTGTTGGGGTGGGGGTACGCTCCATACATACGCGGGTGAGGGTACGGGCCGTACATACACTGTTGGGGTGGGGGTACGCTCCATACATATGCGGGTGTGGGTACGGTCCATTCATACACGGGTGGGGGTACGGTCCATTCATACACGGGTGGGGGGTACGGTCCGTACATACACTGTTGGGGTGGGGGTACGCTCCATACATATGCGGGTGAGGGTATGGGCCGTAAATACACTGTTGGGGTGGGGGTACGCTCCATGCATACGCGGGTGAGGGTACGGGCCGTACATACACTGTTGGGGTGGGGGTACGCTCCATACATACACGGGTGTGGGTACGGTCCGTACATACACTGTTGGGGTGGGGGTACGCTCCATACATACGCGGGTGGGGGTACAGTCCGTACGTACCCGTCCCCAATATGTGGAGTGCTTGTGCGGCCCGTACCCAGGCCTTTGGCACATGGGTACGGGCCATACCGCCATTGTTGGGGAGACGTGGGTGTGGGCGTGGTACGACTCGTACCCACGCTCTTAAGGCGTGGGTACGGTATGTACCTGTATTGTTGTGTTGCCGGTTCGCGTCATCGCCCACTTCCGTTGTGGCGGATGCTGGCTTTGCTGGACACGCCCCCACCCCCTCGAAGTGACCAGGGCCTGGAGGTCAGGTATGTCCAGGGCATGTGTGCTGTGTGACTTGGGTGGGGGTTTTGTGTCCTGCCCCTGCCCCCCCCCCTTTGACCCTGGGTGTGGTTCTGACCTTCTGCGGCGTCTGCGTTGGTACCTGTAGAGGAGGTCGACTGCTTTGAGGGCCGGGATGACACGTAGGTTCGGGTCCATGTCTGTCCGTCACGTACAGGTGCTCCTTGTGCGCGTCGTCCTGATTTCCCGGCAGTTTTCGGCTCCCGGAAAATATTCTCCGCGCGGGATGACGTCGGTGCGAATCGTACTTCCTTGTTTGTGGAACCCAGGCTGCATGCGTCCCGATGTCACGTCGGCGCTTTTCCTGATGTCATTTGTGTGTATACTTTCCTCGGTTGGTGTTTTGTACGATTCGTACGGAAATAGTGTTTCCGTGCGAATCGTACTTTCATGTTTGTAAAGTTTTGCAACCGGGTACGAGTCGGACGGAGAATACGCTCCGACCGATGGTTCGTACCCGGTTTCTCCAGGATCGTAATCGGCACCCAAGTGTGTGAAATAAAACCAAAGCATCAAGCAGCAGTATCTGATAAAGTCATTCCCTGCGTCATATGCGCTAATGGATCTATTTTTAATAGCAAATAGAAGGAGATCTTATTCTTCGCTAAAACTTAGAAATAGATTACGGAAAGTTGTTCAAATATTTTTTCTCACATATTTCATCTACCGGGGATCATTATGGTGTTTGTTTGGTTACTTTAAATTCTAGTATGCGGCATAGTGCTTAGAGTTTTTTTCACCAGATAAGTGACCCTATTACATACTTTCTGAGGTATCAACCAGTTAGATGCAAGTATAAAGGTCCTCAGTGGCATTGAGCCCTCCTGGTATTTTACTGTCTAAGTTTAAAATATACCGGGTCTCAAGTTAACGTAGTGCACCTTCTCTGTCGCCTCCTCTTCTGTTTTTTGGTACCGCATCAATGAGGTAATATGACAGGTATTTGGGGTCACTGTTATGGGTTTCTTGAAAATGTCTAGCGACTGGATAAGTGGGGTCCTTATTAGTGATGGCTCTAAGGTGCTGTAAAATTCTTTTGTTGGCCGGAAGTTTAATACTACCTACGTACTTGAGATCACAAGTGCACTCTAAGATATACACTGCATGATCAGTTTTGCAGTGTAGGGCTTGCTTTATTTCCATCTCCTTGTCACTAAATGGTGTCTTAAATGTTTTTCTACTTACGCCATGAATGCATGCTTTGCAATTTTTGCAGGCCACAAAACCTTTTCTCTGCGAAAGCCAATTCTGAGGTTCTACAACCTCCGGGCTACTGGTGACTAGACTGTTACTTACCGAAGGTGCCCTTCTGAAGGTTAGACCTAATCTTTTGGGCAATAATGTTCCTATTATCGGATCGTCTAGTATTATTGGCCAATTGCGCTGCATTATATTTCTGATGGCTTTGTTCGTATGCTGAATCAACTTTGGGTTTGGTGACTAGAAGTGGTTCTCTTTCTAGTTTCATCGATTTAGCTATGGCTTGATCTATGATTTTGGACTTGTAACCTCTTGCTAAGAATCTTTTCTTACAATCTGACTGTGCCTTTTGTAAATCAGTTGTATTGCCGCATATGCGTTTGATTCTTAGCATCTCCCCATAGGGAATACTGTTGATCAAATGTCGCGGGTGGAAACTCATAGAGTGTAATAATGAGTTAACTGCTGTTGATTTTCTGTAAAGCTTTGTTTCCAGTTTACCACTCTTGACATAAACCTCCACATCTAAGAAATTAATGTTGTGCTTGTCTATAGTTGCCGTAAAGCACAAGTTAATCTCATTGGTGTTGAGATTTTTAACAAAATCATGCGCATCCTGTAGAGGACCATCCCAAACCATAAAGATATCGTCAATATATCTGTAAAAAAGTTTGACATTTTTTTCTACCATTTCTTTATGCGTCACGCCGAGGACCAGCTCCTCCCACCAGCCCATGTGTAAACATGCATAGCTGGGAGAAAAGCTGGCCCCCATTGCAACGCCACGCGTCTGCTGGTAGACAGTTTTACCAAATAAGAAAACATTATTGTTTAAACAAAATTGTGTCAAGTCACTTAACATCATACTGTGTGCAGAAAGTCTTGGCTTTCCTTTGCTTAGGAAATGCTCTAGTGCCCTTATGCCATCTCTGTGTCTTATGCTAGTGTATAAAGACACTACATCCAAAGTCATTAATTGGTAACTGTCCTGCCATTCAAAATTGTTGATTTTCTCCAGGAAATTACTAGTGTCTCTTATATATGTTGGCAATGCCTGTACCAGTTCCTGAAGAAAAAAGTCAATATATTGGCTGGCATTTTCCAATAGGCTATTTTGGGCCGAAAAAATGGTCCGGCCTGGGGGATTCTTGGCAACTTTATGTATTTTAGGGATGAAATAGATGTTAGGTATAGTAGGATTGTCTTTGTGGATGAATTTAAATTCATCTAATGTTAATGTTCCTGCGCATTTCCAAGCCAATAATTTTCCATAAAAGTCATTTTGTATTATTTTCAAGGCACCCCAATGGCTGGTTTTGTAGCAAGTTCTATCATTTAGGTGGGACAGTGCCTACTTCATATATTGTGTCCTGTCCCATAGAACGATATATGTATATACACCTTAACCTGGAATATAAATATAAAAATAAAATATATATATAATAAATTAAAATATTAAAATTAAAATGTATTTGTAAAAAAAAAAATTTTTACACGACATTAACTATAACACTAGGGAAAAAGTTGGATAGAGTAGGGGATAAAATTACTATTCCCACTCCAAAGAGTGCAACAGTAGGGAAAGTGTTGAATAGCGGAGGGGAATAATTTACTATTCCCACTCCACGCAGTGTAACAGTAGGGAAAGTGTTGGATAGCAGAGGGGTTAAAATTACTATTCCAACTCCAGTAATTGCAACAGTAGGGAAAGTGTTGGATAGCGGGAAGGTAAACATTACTATTCCCACTCCAGTGAGTGCACCAGTAGGGAAAGTGTTGGATAGCGGGTGGGTAAAAGTTACTATTTCTACTCCAGTGAGCGCAACAGTAGGGAAAGTGTTGGATAGTGGAAAGGTCTAAATTAATATTCCCACTCCAACAGGTGTAACAGTAGGGAAAGTGTTGGATAGTGGAGGGAAATAATTTACTATTCCCACTCCACGGAGTGCAACAGTAGGGAAAGTGTTTGATAGCGGTGGAGATACAATTATTATTCCCACTCCAGCAGGTGCAACAATAGGGAAAGTGTTGGATAGCAGAGGGGAATCATTTACTATTCCCACTCCAGCAAGTGCAACAGTAGGGTAAGTGATGGATACTGGAGGGGTAAAATGTACTCTTCCTACTCCAGTGAGTGCAAAAAGTAGGGAAAGTGTTGGATAGCGCAGCGGAATAATTTACTATTCCCACTCCACGGAGTGCAACAGTAGGGAAAGTGTTTGATAGCGGAGGAGATGAAATTATTATTCCCACCCCAGCGATTACAACAGTAGGGAAAGTGTTGGATAGAGGAGGGGAATGATTTACTATTCCCTCTCCAGCAAAATAATAAACATTAATTAAAAAATACTTAAATACTAGAAAATAATTTACCTCTCACCAAATACCCCTATAAATACCACCACTATTGTAAAACATGACACAATTAACATAATTGCTTAACAATGAATGAATTAACTAATATAAATAAACAATAAAATTAAAAACAATAAGTAATACATTATTTCATACTATTAAGACTATAAAATAACAATAAATAAGTATTATCTGAAAAAATTAAAAATGATATTAATTTTTAATTTCTTGCCACACTACTCCCCTCTAAATACACAAGTCATTCATAAAAAATTGACACAATTTACATATTTACCAATTCATTATTAATAATTAATAACCAATTAATAATTAACAAGTAACAAATTATTTAACACAATGAACAATATTAAATACACAAATAAATGATTAATTATTGAATTATAATTAAATTACTTCCCACCCTGCTCCCCTATAAACCTGCAACCCGCTTTTAAAAAAAATAACACAATTAAATAATTAATAATTAATATCCAGTTAATAACTAATTAATAACAACATATTTAACTCAATTTACAACATAAAATATTAAATACATAAATAGTAATTAATAAACGTATTAATTAATTAATTAATTATAATTAAATTACTTCCCACCCTACTCCCCTATAAACTCACAACCCGCTCCTAAAAAAAACCACAATTAACATTTTAAACAATTATTAATAATTAATAACCAATTAATAACACATTCATTAATACAATTAACAATATAAGTTAATAATACAAAAGTATTAATTAATTAACACTATTAATTAATTATTTTAATTAAATTACTTCCCACCCTATTCCCCTATGAACCCACAACCCTCTACAGAACTAAAACGCAATATTTAATTTCTTTAGAAAAAAAAACAATTCTAAAAATATATTAACAAATATATTATAATTAAATTACTTCCCACCCTATTCCCCTATAAACCCACAACCCGCTACGGAACTAAAATACTCAAAAATTACTTTACATAACATGAATTACTTCTAAAAATTTAAAACATGCATTACAAAAATAAACTATACTTTTAACACATATACTAAAATACAGAACACTAAAATAAATTTTGATATTATTAACAACGATATTTTGACTAACGATATTACTAACTTCCAAATTTAAATAAACAATATTGCTTACCTGTATGTCAATTTTCTGGTCGATGATATTCTTGCAGGTCGATATTGTATGACATCGATACTTAAACATCGATATTATGGCATATCAATATTTAAACATCGATATTATGACTCTATACCCATGGGGCTACCACTAGAACCAATGGGACCAAATGTAAGCAGATGTGAGTCCAGCCCATATACACCTGATCATGGTGCAAAACAAACAGACTCTTGGAGAATGATCGGGAACCCCCTGCCAGCAGCAAGGATAAGCACAGCAAACTGCCAGCCCCAGTTAGTAGTCAATCTAGCACAAGACACTGATTAAGGACCATTTCTTGTATTAGCCACTGAGGCAATCCCCCACTAGTTTTGGCTTTCATGTTGGACATCCTGCAGGAAGTCTTGCAAGACTCTACATTTACTGTATGACGCATCATGTCCAAAGGAGTTACAGATACATCAGTATTTCTGACGTATCTGTAGGCGCAGTAATAACGTAGTCCTGGAGTGTGTCACAAAAGTGACGCAATTCCAGCAATGTGGCCTTTCACATGTTATGTTATGTTATGTTATATACACTTGTACCGCACACAGATACTCCGAGGAGTGTCCCGGCGCGAGCCTGAAAAGGGTCCGAATCAAAAACAGATAAAAGAACTAGAACAGAAAAGATTTCAACTTTTTCTTAAAGACCAAAGGGTCTTTAATGCCCCTCAAAGCCAATGGCAAAGCATTCCACGCCTGCGCCGCCAGCTGGGAAAAAGAGCTCCCGTCAAGTCTTTGGCGCTTGAATCGAGGAATCTCTGCCAAAGTTGAGAGGACGAATGCAGCTGTCTTGCCGGAGTATAGAAAGCCAACCTATTCTGTAGATAGATGGGACCCAGCCCATGAACAGCTTGTGAGCAATGGATAACATTTTGAATTTTATCCGAGCCTTCGCCGGGAGCCAATGCCGAGATCGCAGATGAGAACGCACACTGCACCTGCTGGAAAGACCTAGCAGGAGTCAGGCGGCTGAATTTTTAATCATCTGCAAATTATCTAACAGGTATCCCGGAATGCCAGCATACAATGCATTAGCATAGTCGAGGTGCAAGAGAATTAAAGCACGAACCACAGTCTCCTTCGCAGCCTTAGGCAGAAGAGGAAGAAACTTCCTCAAAGACTTGAGGATGCTAAAGCAAGAGCCCACCAACTTCTTGATCGTCGAGGAGAAGATCAGGTTCTCACTGAACCAGACCCCGAGATTCATAATGGAATCACCCTTAAAGCTGGGAAGGGGACAACCAGGGGGCCATAACTTCTCTCTGAAGTCGTCAGGGAATGCGCCATACAAGAGGATCTCCGATTTCTCCTCATTGCATTTGAGCTGTGCCTGAGCGAGCCACTGAAAAACCAAGGATAGGCAGTGTTGGGCAGGGAGAACCGAATCCTCGTCTCGTCCCCAGGAAAACAGCAGTTGGGTGTCGTCAGCATAGGCCATCACCTTAGCCCCTAATGCTTCCGCAAGATAGACCAGCGGAGTAACATAGATGTTAAAGAGAAGGGGGCTAAGGGATGACCCCTGTAGTGCACCAGTGGCCACCGCTTGCAGAGCAGAGGCACACGGTGGAAGCCAAACCTGCTGAGAGAAGCCCTCCAAAAAAGACCTAATCCAACCCCACATGGACCTGGAAACACCGATCTCCAGGAGGCGATCCAGAAGCAGGGCATGGGGCACAGTATTGAAGGCCGCAGAGAGGTCCAGCATAACCAAGGCTGCCCGCTCGCTGGCATCAAGGCGCTCTCTGATTGCCTCAGACACCTCCAGTAATGGAGACTCTGTGCTGTAAGCTGCCCGGAACCCCGATTGCGCCGGATGGAGCAGGCCTGAGGCCTCGACGTACTCAGTGAGTTGGTTGGTAACCACCTTTTCACAGACCTTGGCCAGGCTAGGGAGCAACGAGATAAGGCGATAATTTCCAGGGGTAAATGGGTCCAGGGATGGTTTTTGAGGAGGGGAAGAATTTTTGCCTGCTTCCAAGGCTTTAGAACAAGGGCCTACCGCAACGACATGTTAATGATCCGATTGACCTCTGGATTAATACAATCTGCGATGGAGGCCAAAAGTCTGGCTGCACAGGGATCTGTGGGAGAGCCTGATTTCAGAGCCTTCAAAATTTTGAGGGAAGCAGGTAAATCTACGGGTGAGAAAAAAGAAAAATTATGTAAAGGATCAGCTGAGGGCAAAACAGAGATGCAAGGCACAGGTGTTAAAGCGCAAGTGGCAAACGTGGCTTGAATAGCGCAAATTTTGTCCTGAAAAAACCTGGCCAGGGTATTGCACCAGTCCTCCGTAACAGGAGCGGAACGCGCCAAGGCCGACGGGAACGTAAAACTTTTCACAATTGAAAAGATTTCTTTGGAGTTGTTATTAGCCTTGTTGATGCGTGATGTAAAATATTGGCTTTTAGCTGCCACGATCGCGGCGTAATAGCTTTTTTGTTTGACTCTCAGCGTATGTTTCGCCAGAGGGCAGTAATGGCTGGAGCGCCAGACCCTCTCCAGAACTTTGCACTCATGTTTCAGGGTTTTCAGCTCCGGTAGGAACCAAGGTTTAGATGGATATTCCCTGGCAAGTTTAGGCAGGCGGAGCGACAATAGTGAGGACACTGAGTCCGCAATCCAGTTCGAAAACCCGGCCACACTCCCTATAAGATCTTGCAGCCAAAGAAATCTTAAATTGCAGATAATCAGTTTTCCTGAACGTCGGAGGACGAGTGGAGCGAAAATGCTGAACTGGCCAAGTAATCTCCCAAGAAAAACAAATGAGGAAGTGGTCCGACCAGGAGATCGGGGAGGGTTCGTCCACTACCACTGGGAAGTTGGAACAGATGTGGTTTAAAATTTGACCACCCTGATGAGTGGGATGGGAAACCCATTGAGAAGGGTGAGCAAGTTGGAGGGAGTCAAGGAAATCCACCAACTCTCTTGTATCTTGTTGATCAAGATGAAGATTCACATCGCCTAAAACCAAAAAGTCGGAAAAACGCAGTGAGCGTTCAGCTATTTCGTCCCCACAAAATTTAAGAAAAGCACTAGCCGGGCCAGGAGTGCGATAGATAAGAGAGCCGCCCAGTGTAAAAAGATCCGAGAAGTTAATATTAAAATCCGGAACCTCACACCCATCCCATTAACTAGAAACTTTGCTATGAAATATCCAATTCTCCCTGTATAGGATAGCTACGCCACCTCCTCTACCAACCGGGCGATCCACCCTACAAAGTTTAAAGCCAGCAGGGGTGGCCAGCGCAACAATGGGGTTGGAACCGGCATCAAGCCAGGTCTCCGTAGTAAGCAACAGATCCAAAGAGTTGTCCACAATCAATTCAAAAACCTCGGCGTGGTGTTTCCTCACCTATCTGGCATTTATCAGGGCAGCTTTGACGTGTGGCCCTCTCGGGGAATTGGTTTGAGAGTTGACCGACAAGAGCTCTGGACTGGGAGCAAAACCACAGGCAGCGCAGAGAAAGGCCGCTCTAAAAGGTAGGAGACTGCAGCCATGAGAGGGGCAAGGAGGAGGCTGAACCAATTGAAGAAACTCACCCGAAAGCTGGTAGTGGGCTCTATCAGCGGGTGCACATCGGGCAGCATACCTGGCCCTGGCCGCTGACTTGGCGCAGACGGGCTTGCCTTAGGCGCGCCTTTGGCACGCCAGCAGCACACCCGCTGCGCGTCCGACCACAGCCCATTAAATAGGGTTTAAATGTGGGGGCGTGCGGCCTGCGACAGCTAGAGCGCTGCTCGCGAATGACAGACGGCACAGTCAAGATGGCCGCTAAGCCCTGTATGCTGGTAGCGTGAAAGGCAGTGAAGCAAGGAGTTTAACACACTCCGTGATGGAAAGCAGCAAAGTGAATAACACATTTAAAAATTCCCCAAACGAAATAAACCAATCCCCCAGCAGCATGTCAGCACAACCACGATAATAAAAATGATATCTGGATTAAAATCGGTAAGGAGAAACCTTGTCAGGCCAGCCCCATGTGAAAGAGCCTGCATCATTTTTATGCCTGCTGTGAGGCAGGCATATGATTTTGATGCAGTGACGTACTAGAAGTGACTGCACCACTTCTATGAGGCTTTTTAAGTGGATACACCCACACTGCATACATCATACCTGACGCAGGTATAATGTAGTGCAGGGCTTTACAAAGTGACGCATCTGCTTAGATGCATCACTTTGTAAATAGGGAGCAACATGGCGCATTTGTTACGCCGCCGTTGCATCCCAAAAAATGACCCAATGGTGGCAGTCTTGCAAGGCCTCATTAATAAGGCCCAAAGTTTCGCTGATGCAGGCCATCCAACAAAAGTCCTGTCCTCCTGAGTTCATACTCCTTTATTACCAATTTTACTCATGTACACACTATAAATTGGGTGAACGCGACATCTGGTAAATTTTGGCACAGGGTCCACACCAACCAAACTCTAGATAATACCTAGAATATTATGCAGAACCCCAAACACCAATGCTCTTTTCTGAGCACATGGGACTCTTTTATAACTTTGTTTTTCAGAAACTGTGTCTGGTCACCACACAATATGCAGATAAAGGTCATGAACAGTCCCTCAACAGGGTGAGCCGGCAATGAGCTCAGTGCATTTCCTTCAACCGCCCTTGCTCAAAAAGAACCCAGGCCATGAAGCACGTTCAAAATATTCTGGCGCGTAGACAACTTGGGCAGTTCCTGAGTATCATGCCAGGCTACATCAACAAGTGTTTGTTATTTTTGTTAGCCAAGAAATGTTGAACAGCAGGTTCTGCCTTACAGGTTTCGCCTCCAGGCCCCATCTATTCATTTGCAAATGCATGAAGTCTGGAGAAAACAGGTTTTTTCTTAGATCTGGGCTCAGGGGTCATTCCAAGCCTCATGTTGGCTGATGCAGAATGCCAACATTCAGCCAGGAAATGCCAGGTTCCCGGAGAGACAGCTGTTATTACAGGTGCTATTCATGAAGCTGGTGGATGCCATTGGCAAGGTACATTAACTAAATTAAATTAACTCTTTTGGGTTGCTACACGCTTCGCTTAGTGTTATATATCCTCAGGTTTAGCTCGTTCTACCTATGTTTGGTGGAAACGTTACTAATATAGTTGGGAATGACCAGCAAAACCCATTATTTGGCATTAAGCGTTATGCTTTATGCTTAGGCTTTTTATTATAAATGCAGTCTATTTTTAGTTTGTAAACAAAGCCTGCATACCTGTTCTATTTCATCTATCTTTTACTCTCTTTTGTTTTACTTAAGTTTATAAAGGATTCATTCAAAAAGAGGCACTTTCCTAGAAACATGCACATACTTTCCAGACGTACGTGTACCATGCATTTTGTTGTATTTTATGTGAATGGATATTATATATAAAAAAATCCATATAGTGGGCCTGGCACTTAGTTCCACATTTGCCTAACTCTATTAGAGATGAGCATAACCCCCCTTCTTGAGGGAATGAGTACACTTGAAGGCCTCCTGCATTTACTCGCTGGACCCCGAGTTCGCATTCATTCAAGACCCTCCACAATTCCGGGAACACATGTGGCACTTACAGAACTCGGTGTAGGGAAACGATGGGTTGTACCATAAAAGCAGAATTGTATTTAAATCATTTGCGGTAAAAGCTGTAAATGGTATATTTATAATTTGCCAGCAGTAAATTGCACAGGGGTTTGTGCAGGACCATGTAGCATTATCCTGTTTCTTTTTTTATGGCAGTTGTATTTTAATAAATAAAATTTTGCACAATCAAATAAAATGGTGCCAGCATTTTTTTTACCTCCAATAAATGTAAGGAGTGTTTTCTTAATGTGGGTAACAAAACCAATACATTCAAATAACTCTGTTTAAATCTGTTGACTTGATACTCTCCTACCGCTTAATCATAGACACTCAGGCCTTCCCCTCTCCAATAGCGATGTTATGCTATTTTGGGATGGATCTGTAACGTGAAACCTGTTTATTACCTGTTGGCAGCTTGCAAATTGAAACAGCAACCTGGAGTCATCTCGCATCCTCAGTAACCTAACCTAAGCTACTCAGGAGTCTATAGAAGCAAACTACAGGTAAGCCACCAGGGATACCCAGCATTGAAGCATCAGCAGATTCAAACATTCCTGAGACAATCCATCCATCCATACGGTGGCCACAAACCACTCTTTTTGTGGGATAAGACATACATGACACCTTTGGAATGGTGGTGTTTATTTACAAGATACAATACAGAATTAAGAGAGACTGGACCGGAACTCACTCCATAATCTGAAAAACATAGAAATCTTTTTCTCCTAGCTTTATTGCTCCATAATATGGCAAATTCAAAATTGTTTCCTAGTAGCGTTGTTGTTTTATTGCCACGATGCCTTATCCATTTCAAAAGCAGTCGTTAGAGTGTGTCGTCGTGGCTCCTATTTTTAGAGTTCACGTCAAAACAATCAATGTCAAATTCAATTTATCTGGAGTTGACTGTCAACCTATTGGCATTGCCAATGATTGTGTAATGCCTTACTCAGGGGCAGATTTACAAGCCCCTTGCGTCATTTTTGCGCCGCTGTTGCGTCACTTTTTGCGCCGCTGTTGCGTCACTTTTTGTGACGCAGCAGCAGCGTACAAATGCGGCCCATTTACAGCGTGACGCATCTAGGGAGATGCGTCACGTTGTAAAGCCCTGCGTCACATTATACCTGCGTCATGTATAATGTATGGAGGGTGGGCGTTCCAACGCACAAAAGCCTCGTAGAAGTGACGCAGTGAAATCTACAAGTTTTCACTGCGCCACTTCTAGGTCGGCACTGCGTCAAATTCTTATGCGTGCTTGAAGCAGGCGTATGGAGTGACGCAGCACAATGATGATAGGCCTCCCCCTGCTTTGCTGGAGCTGCGTCGTGCTTGCGACACGACTCCAGCAATGCGCCGCCCTTATGCCATCAGATGCGTCACGCATCTGTTTACCCTTGCGCCATGATGCGCTGCATTGTAAATGCGGCGCATCTCTGGTGGCGCAAGGGTAAACTTGCGTGACGCATCTTTCCTGGCGCATCCCTGCTGATTTGCAGGGATGCGCCAGGAAACATAAATCTGCCCCTAAATATTTATTACAAACATTTAAAAAAATGGCTGCCTGTGCATACGAAAGCGTGCACATGCACATGCAGACGTTTTTTGAAGGTTTTTTAATAACATTATAC
Organism: Triturus cristatus; assembly: GCF_964204655.1. Lineage (NCBI taxonomy): Eukaryota > Metazoa > Chordata > Amphibia > Caudata > Salamandridae > Triturus > Triturus cristatus. Next base: position 690,499,629 of record NC_140586.1, on the reverse strand, counting down.
AATAACATTCAAAGGTGCATGTGCAAACAAGTGTGGTCATTTTAGAAAGGGTTGGAACTAGTCAGAACTCATGGAATTTTACTCCATGGAATTCAGCGTAGTTACATAAAAATTCTGAGAGATTATACGGAGATCCACCAATGTGCGGAAAATACACATTGCGCTGCTCGTGCTGTGATGTAGCGCTGGTAGCGTGTTCTGCGCTGAAAAATCAGTGCAAACTGCACCATCATTTTTTCAAGTTGATTTTGCTGCCACTCGAGTAGAAAATCTACTCCGGAATCAGCCCTCTGACTGCGAGTCCTCATGAGTGCCCGCATTTGTAAATCTCACCAGAAGTCCTCCTAGTGACCGGAAATCGGGCTACCAACACTCATTCTGAAGCCTCGCATTATTCCCATTCTCATCGAATTGCTCAAACAGGCAAAAAAGTGGCCAGGCAGAGATTGCCGGAATTTGGCAGGAACTCTGCATTACAAGAGTCACACGGAGTCACCAAAGTTCTTGAAATTCACTCACGGAACTAAAATTCTACCTGGGCCTTGTTGGAAGCTCTTTTAAATAATGCTGTCCGAGCTTGTGCATTCACATGCTGAAGTGGGCATCTTGGAATGGGTTGAAAGCCCATTTTCAAACATATCAGCTGAAGCAATGTGCATGCAGCACATGGTCTACTGCAAGTGGAGGCAAAGGCCAGGTAGCAGTCTCCTGGGAGCTGCCAGGTCTTTGCAGAGTTGAAACTAAGTGGGAAACAATTTTTAAAATAGAAAGCAAGCTCAAGAGTACCATGCCCCTAGCAATGAAAATAACAACTGTAGCTGTGGGTGAAGACATTTTGCATGGCAGAATACCATAATTCACTGAAAAAGAAAACAATGGCTGACGTGGATTGACCCTTTGCACCTTGTTATTTGCTGTGCTGGGTAGAAGCAAAATGTAAACAACAATATACCAGAATAGTGGATAAAGGAGGTTGGCTGAATACCCTTGTAGGTAACTGTATTATGTATATCTACTTTCAGTAAAACTAAAAAGGCTTAATCAATGCAGACCTATAAAAGAGAAAAGGGAGACTACAAAGAGGAGCCTTAGCCTCATTTTTTTCTTGATCAGATATTTTTTTACGGAAGTTTAGGGTTTGATTTGGCATCAGTTGTTTTAGTCCAGCACAAGAGTATTTCCATTGTTGTGCATACATGATAAAGTATCCATCATACCAATAATGCTATTGTTAAATTAAAGATGTCTGGTTCATTGAGCCAAAAGAACCCAGCTCAGCTGCTGCCACAACACCCTAGTGCACCACAAGAAAAGTGAAAACAGCATGTCAGGTACCGTTTTTAGGTGAAAATTGAACAGCAACAGCACAAACAATAGTAAACCAATGACAGGAAATTTGGGAGAAAGCTGGATCTTAGTCCAGAAAGCATATTTTTGTTTTTTGTTACAAACCCATTCAGCTGACTTTGAGCAATAACCACTCAAAAACTTTGTACATGTCACACCACGGAGGACCTGCAGACCCGACTGATCTCAAGCTGAGGTAGGGTTGGCTGCCACAGCATCAACAAGGATGTGGCAGCAGCCTTCTTAAGACTTGGTCAGTCCAGAGTCCTTGAAAAAAGGTTAAAAAAAGTATAGGGAGGCAGAGGATCCACAAACCTACAGCAAAATCTGCTACTAAGAAAAATACCCCCAAGTGGGCCAGGGCTCAAGGGCAGCAGAAGCCCATATTTAGAGAAGTGGAGTGGCCACATGCCACCTACCCTGAGCCTCGAGGAAGCCCCCGGGACCCCATTCCTTGGAGACCGACTTTAAATAAATGGGAGAGAGCTCACAGCCTACCTCCCAAAGCCCCAATAGGCTATGGGGACGCCATCCCTCGGGCCAAGATTTAATTAAAGGGGAGAGGGTGCATGGCTCTAATCCTTGAGCCTGACAGGCACCAGGCCGATTTTAAATAAAGGGGAGGAGTGTGCGCAGGCTCCCTTACCAAGCCTCTATAGAGGCTATAAATGATAGGTGGGCATGCGGCCAGCTTGCATGAGCCTTGAAAGGCCCCAAGGACACCATCTCCTTGGGCCGACTTATTCCCTGTGTCCCAGGATAGCCCACTCCAGGGACACAGTAGTTTCTCTGCCCAAACGAACGCAGCAGAGAACCACACATGTCTGCTCTCACCCAGCAGGAGCTTTAAAAGTGCTCCCACCAGGTGGGAGCAGACATTTACTTCCCTTCCCATGTTCTCACAGGCAGGGAACCTGGAAACTTTGCATTTTCCCCAGCGTGAGCATGAAAATACTGCTTCTCCCACCATGTGGGAGAAATGCCTACTTCTGAAACACTCAGGGACGGGGCACATTGGGAGCTGGCTGGGACGAGGGGCCCTGGGTTTCCCCCCACAGCCCACAACATAGTGTTTTTTAGGATTTCCTGGGAAGGCACCGGCACCACCTCAGGCCCCAAGGGATAGGCTCAGGGAGGGGGGCCACATTCATGGCCCTGTGGCCATCCCCCCCACAGGCAACCAACCCTTTGCTGCACATGCCATTGTAAGGTTGGGTTCACCGCAATGCCTGCCTCCAACCCATTAGCACAGCTCCCCCAACCACTTTAGACCCAGGGACCCCTTCACTGAAGCCTTTTATTTGTTTTAAGGGGAGGGGCATGTGGCAGAAATCTGTTCCCACCCTATGGGGGCATGTTTACATCTCCCACTGGTTGGGAGAAGACGTGCCTTCCCTGCTTGCACTCCTGCAGGCAGTGAAGGCATGTTTGCTCCTGCCCAGTGAGAGATTTAAAAATGCTACTGCCAGGTGGGAGAAAATATATGTTTCCCTGCTCACATTGGTGCAGGCAGGGAAATTGTTGTGGTGCTCTCAGGGGCACAGTAACTGAGAAGGCCCCAGGGCAGGGTTTCTCATAGTACGGCCCGCGGGCCGCCAGTGGCCCGGCAAGCCTTCCTCGGCGGCCCGCGGACCTTGCAGACATCCTACATGTGCTTTTAAAAAAGAATTAAATAGTGTTAGCAGCCCGGACTCTGAGACTCTGCTTTATTAACATGTAAATGGTCTTTTAAAGACCTGTGAAGTACTCGGGTGCGGCTGTGTGTGAGTGCTGGGAAGCTGTCTCAGTGCAGCTGTGTGTGTGCACGCTGGGAAGCTGTCTCAGCCTGGGCTGAGGGTGGGTGAGATGACAGAGGGTGACGGAGGGAGGGAGAGGGAGGGAGACAGAGGGTGACAGAGAGAGGGAGACAGAGAGACGCAGTCTGGGGGAGATGGAGGGAGAGGAAGGGAGACAGAGAGAGGCAGAGAGGGTGGCAGAGAGGGAGACAGAGGGAGGGAGACGAAGGGTGACAGAGGGAAGGAGGGAGAGGAAGACAGAGGGAGAGAGACAGGGAGAGGGAGGGAGACAGAGGGAGGGAGAGAGACAGGGAGAGATAGAGGGAGGGAGACAGAGAGAGAGACGGAGGGAGGGAGACACAGTGAGGGAGGGATATGGAGGGAGGGAGGGAGGGAGGGAGACAGAGGGGGAGACGGAGGAAGACAGAGGGAGGGAGGGAGACGGAGGGAGACAGAGAGAGACAGAGGGAGAGGGAGGGAGACAGGGAGGGAGACGGAGGGTGACAGAGGGAGGGAGGGAGACAGAGGGAGGGGGAGAGAGACAGAGGGAGAGAGAGGGAGGGAGACGGAGGGAGGGAGATGGAGGGAGACAGAGGGAGGGAGGGAGAGGGAGACAGGGAGGGAGAGAGACAGGGAGGGAGAGAGACAGGGAGGGAGGGAGACGAAGGGAGGGGAGACGGAGGGAGGGAGGGAGACAGAGGGAGACATGGAGGGAGGGAGACGGAGGGAGACAGAGGGAGGGAGAGAGACAGGGAGGGAGAGAGACAGGGAGGGAGGGAGACAGAGGGAGGAAGATGGAGGGAGGGAGATGGAGGGAGACAGGGAGGGAGGGAGACGGAGGGAGACAGAGGGAGGGAGGGAGACGGAGGGAGGGGGAGGGAGATGGAGGGAGACAGAGGGAGGGAGGGGGAGGGACGGAGGGAGATGGAGGGAGAAAGAGAGGGAGAGGGAGGGAGACAGAGGGCGAGAGACAGAGGGCGGGAGACAGATGGAGGGAGAGAGACAGGGAGGGAGAAGGAGGGAGGGGGAGGGAGGGAGAGAGACAGGGAGGGAGAGAGACAGGGAGGGAGAGAGAGGGAGGGAGACAGAGGGAGGGAGGGATACAGGGAGACGGAGGGAGGGAGGGAGACGGAGGGAGAGGGAGGGAGAGGGAGACAGAGGGAGGGAGAGGGAGGGAAGGAGACAGAGGGAGGGAGACAGAGGGGGAGATAGAGAGGGAGAGAGAGGGAGAGGGAGGGAGACAGAGGTAGAGAGACAGAGGGAGGGAGACAGAGGGAGGGAGAGAGACAGGGAGGGAGACGGAGGGAGGGAGACGGAGGGAGGGAGACGGAGGGAGAGAGACAGGGAGGGAGAGAGACAGGGAGGGAGACAGAGGGAGACAGAGGGAGGGAGACGGAGGGAGGGAGACAGAGAGAGACTGGGAGGGAGACGGAGGGAGGGAGGGATACAGGGAGACGGAGGGAGGGAGGGAGGGAGACCGAGGGAGACCGAGGGAGGAAGACAGAGGGAAGGATACAGAGGGATTGAGACAGAGGGGGAGACAGAGAGGGAGACAGAGGGAGGAGGGCGACAGAGAGAGTGCGACAGAGGGGGAGGAGGGCCACAGAGGGAGGAGGGAGACAGAGGGAGGAGGGAGACAGAAGGAGGGAGACGGAGGGAGGGCGACGGAGGGAGAGAGACAGGGAGAGAGACAGGGAGAGAGACAGGGAGAGAGACGGGGGAGAGAGACAGTGGGAGAGAGACGGTGGGGAGAGACAGGGAGAGAGAGGGAGGGAGGGGGAAGGAGGTAGAGGGAGGGAGGGGGAGAGAGGGAGGGAGAGGGGGGGAAGGGGGGAGGGAGGGTGAGAGAGGGGGAGAGAGTGAGAGAGGTGTGTGTATACAGGGTCTGGTGGGTCAGTGGACGAAGGCGTCTGCTGCAGGGACCTTTGTTCCACTTCATGGTCACAATTCTTTTTTGCTTTAGCCCCGCCCCCACTAGTGCGGCCCTCGGCCACAAACCACACTGTAAATTTGGCCCCTGAGAGAAAGTTTGTGAGTACCCATGCCCCAGGGGATGGGGTCCCCAGGACCTTATGAGGCTCAGGGAGGGAGCTGCTCTATCCCCATCCCTCGTAAGTTATGTTCGGTCCCAGAAGATGGCGTCCCTGGGGCCTTTAAGGCTTGGGGAGGGGAGCCATGCAGGCACGTTTGGTGTTAATCCTTTTAGTCGTTTTTGTTGTAGCTGTGTCTAAAGTTTCTGTAGAACCCCCTCCCATTTTCCTCGGCCCTGGGGAAAGGTAGCATGAAAAAAGACAAAACACAATTTTTGCTCATGCTCTGAAAAACCTTTCACCAGGACTCTTTTAACTAATATTACATTCCTGCCTGGAAAATGTCGGTGTAATGTTGCTTGGGATGTGTAAGGTATATGGGAGCAGTCCAGTAGAGAGCAAAGAGGTGAAGGTGGGAGGGGAATGGTGCAGAGAAGTAAATGGAAGAGAAAGAGGTGAAGAGGTGCTGAGGGAAGAGACAGAACTCTTGTTTTAAGGTGTGCAGGAAGAAGGTAAAGATGCTCAGGAGAGATGCAGGTGATGGGGAGAAGGAAAGAAGGCATGGTAACAGGGGTTCTTGAGGCGCATCCTCAGGGAAAGAAAACAATTAAGTATAAAATATTAATTCTAAGCAATTACAAGAGCCAACCTATATCCTTCACAACATTTGTTATGGGGTGCCACCAAATATTTCTTATCCTGGACCCCACAGAATTTGTGGTAACCCTAGAAAAAGTGAGAAGGAGGTGGGGCAGTAAACCTCTAGGGCTAGCCCTAGACTGAATTTCTGGAGACAAATACATTATTTCAGAGAAGAGTAATGAAGTACTTATTTTGATCATAGAGTTGCAGTAACAGCACAGCTGTTGTGCTAGATTTCTATTCTTTTCATGCAGTAAAAATTTGAGGAGGCCAGATTTACATAGAAATAGTGCAACGCACCACAGCAACCAAGACGCTGCGCTTTGGTACACTGGGATAGCGAACAGTACAAAGCCATATTTACTAAAGGAGGCCTGCTGCTGCTCTTACCGTGCACTGAAGCACTTCAATGCTGCCTAGCAACCAGACACACATCTTTGCACCATGGTGCAACGATATGTGTGTGCTGTCTAGATTAGATTTTGTACTGGAAGGTGTCACGTCTTGCTCCCTGCGTTCTCGAGTCCACCACCAGGGGGCTGAACTGTGGGACTCTCCAGTGGTCTAATAAGCTTCCAGACCCTCCCTTTCATGTACAGACTGACTTCCAGTCATTTGTATTCTACTTGCAAACATCCATCCCAATCCATGCTGGGTTTTGTGAAAGCCAGCTTGCTCATGCTTGAAGCTAACCTGCTCATGCCTGAAACTCCATTACCTAGAATTCCCTGCTCACTGCTTCATCTCCACCCCTGTAGGCCGAGGATGGGTGGAGGAATTCAGCTCACCTGTGGCTGGCTGCTGCTAGCCTGGTCCCACCTGATGCATGTGATTACTGTGAGCTCTTTTAAGACCCAGCTCCCTTCAGGCCAATGTTGGTCATTGTAGCTGTGTACCGTTGAGACTGACCTTTGTTTCCAGTGCTCCCTGAGCTTTTGCTATCCTTTGTTTCCAGTGTTTCCTGAGCTTTAGTTATTACCTGTTCCTGACCTGCTGCTGTTTTCCTTGTTCCTGAATTAGCACTGCCTGCAGTGCTACTTTGACTTCTGAGCCTTAGTATTTCTTGTTCCTGAGCTGCAGCAGTTTCCCTTGTTCCTGAATTAGCACTGCTTGCAGTGCTTTCTTGACTTCTTGTTTCCTAAGCTATAGTTATTTCATGTTTCCTTGAACTAGCACTGCCTGCAGTGCTACCTTGACTCCTTAGCTATAGTAATTTCCTGCTCCTGAACTAGCACTGTTTGCAGTGCTACCTTGGCTTTTGAGATTTTGCTCAATTATTGTTTCTGCTCCAGCACAGCCTTCAGTGCTACTGTGTGTTTTTTGACTCCTGATTCAACTCTATTCTAGTATACTCTTGTAGACTCCTCTTATGTATATCCTTTTCCAGTCCCTGCTTTTCTTCCCATTTCCTTGGTTCAGGTTTCTAGTTTACAGTCTTTCTATTCTTGTTGGCTTGCTTCTATTACCTTGTAGGTTTGTTACTTGCTTTCTGCCAAGTGTGCCCTGTGATCTTCTTCCTTTCCTGTTAAGCACTCCTCCTTGCTAGCTCCTTGTCTATTTTGCTTGTAGTTGATCATCAGGATCCGTGAGTACAGCTGACAACCTAAGAGGTGTTTCTTGTTCACTGTGAGTATTGTCTTTGAGTTACATTTATAACATCACCATAGGTATCAGCTCCACAGACCCTGCCTTTGCATGCATATCTTATATTTGCAGACAGTATCTATTAACATCAATTGTGGGTGAGGAAATTATCGAACTTCGTTCTTATCGTGTGGAGCTCCCGAGTGCTTTACCCCACATTCCCTTTATTGTTAATGTTGTTGTCTGTGTATGTATATGCATATATTTCTGCATGTCCATTCTGGGTGTAGTTAATCTTAACGCTAAATTGCCTCTTGAGTGCCCATCCATTGTGTCTTAGCCATCTTGTTCACTTGTACAGGCTTCCCCTTTGGATTCCTTTTCTCCTCTGACCTCCTATGTGATGTTGGGCAGTGCTGTACTCCTCCTTCTGTGTACATTTTCTACCCAAGTCCCTTACTGTGTTCCCGACATAGTAACGGACAGTCCCTAACAGAAGGGTATCTTTCCAGTACAAAATCCTATGCTGATTCAAACTTTAACACATTTCACATATTAGATGTGTGCTGTACAGCGCAGCACACATGCAATGTGTGAGATGTTATGAATATTAAACAGGTTTTGCCTAATTAATGCCTTCTTTAAGGAGATGTTATTTTTTTGATGCAAAGACAAGCCTGACAATCTGGCTTTGCAACAACATTCATCAGTCATGGTGTTAGAACACCAAAGAACCACACCTGGAACCCCCTTTAAATGCCTGCCATTTTCTCTACTTTAACAGCAAATTGCAGTGCAAAAAATGTTTTTCAGTGAATGGTAACTACTTTATTGAGACTTTGGTCTGCTTTACATTATTTTGTATGACTATGTGGTGGTGCAAATTCGTAATAGATATGCCACTTAGGCATCCAGTGCTTGTGGGCACCTCCCCTGGAGTTCACGATGATGGGAGTACCAGTAACTCCTGGAAGGGAGGGTGCTAATCGAACCCGTTATAAGTTGAACCTGAGATTCATTTAAGAAGTAAGGAATCACTGGGGGAATCAGTAATTCTGGGTTCGTTCGACCTAGTAATTTCTCATTTTGGGACATACTTTAAAATGGAGATTTTGACTTTTAGCAGCCACAATTTCCAGGTGAAAGTTTAAAATTCTGTGGTGTGTCTACAATCTCATAATTCTGAGGGGGGCTTTTAACTGATATTAACAAGTCTGGTATGCACCTACCTCACACAGAGGGTTACATATGTAAAGTACTTGTGACTTTGCTAGGTCAGCTCCTTACCCCAATCTGTCAAGTATGACATCTAGGGCCATATGTAGGTAGCATACAAGTTACCACTTCTTAAATACCGAACTTTACCGATTTGGTATTTAAGAAGTGGTAACTCGTATGTAGGTAATCATGCGGTAAATATTACCGATTCGGAGAAATTCGGTAATTACCGAATCGGTATTTACCGATTCGGTAATGAGGCATACCTTCCCGTTGATTGAATCAATGGGAAGGTATGCCTCATTACCGAATCGGTAAATACCGATTCGGTAATGGGGGGAGCACATTCAAGGGTGGCAGGATGTCACATTGACACCCTGTTGCACCCCTGATTCCTGCATGTGTGCACATGTGGCGCACATACATGCCCTAAGGGCATGTATGTCTGCCACATGGCACTGTTAGTCCAGCAAAATATTGCTTTTTGCAATGAATTCGGTATTTAGCACCAACATATATTTGGTGCTAAATACCAAATTATTTTCCCTACACATCACTCATTTGAGTGTCACCTACATCTCATTTCAGGATTCGGTATTTACCGAATCGGTAAAATTACCGATTCGGTAATTTTACCGATTCGATAAATTACCAAATCCTGAAATGTTCCCCCTTCATAGCAAAAGCCTAAATACCGGTCGGTAATGGTATAATTACCGAAAATCGGCCGTTACCGACCGGTATTAGGCTACCTACATATGGCCCCTAGTGAGCTAGGTTAATTTTATCCCAATTTTGTGTTGTAATCGTAGCTCAAATCAGCAGCAAAATACATTGCTGCTATAATTATAATGTGAAACTGTGACAATTATGAGTGGCTGGCTGTGACACAGCATTTGAGCCAAACCAAACTCAATGCTAGTATGTGAGTTGCTGAGCTCAAAGGTTAAATCAAAATACAGATGTAGGTATGTATTAAAATAGAGCAATTAACAATGTGTTATTCACCCACTTGTTCCTTGTTTGAATTCCATGTAAGAAGGCAATGGCAAGGCCAGGAAGAGTCATTATTTCGTTAATCTGACTATGGTGAGGTCTGAAAAAGAAATTTTTTACTAATTGAGTTTAACACCACACTTCTGCCTGGCAGGTTGGTCAAACCCGTTCTTGTTATATGTAGCAAACAAATAGCTATTATTACCTTGGAGATGACTTTACATTTGGCTATGTCCACAGTTTCTCAGATGTACTGTGTTGTAAAAATTGATTCCTTGCTACTCAGTGTTGCTGTTTATGATATGTGTGCTGATAGTAGTGAAAGTAGCATATACACAAACTGTACAAGCTGTCTGTGCTTGTGTGTGATAAACCTAAGACTACAGTGCAGCTGTGTAATTGGAGATTTCAAAATATCACTGTAAGATATTGGGTTACTGGTGGAGAGAGTGAAACCCTTCTCATGCAGCAAACACATTCTTTGTCAGGGTGAAGTCACAAGCATACCCCAAATTAATCTGTTCGTAACCCTTTGGTAGGTTGGCACAAAAGTAGTCAGGCTTAACGTAGAGGCAATATGTAAAGTATTTATGTAGCACTTCAAACAGTAATAAAGTGAAAACATGACACATGAAAAATCCCACACCAATTTGGAAAAAATAAAATTTAATACATTACTTGTGGGCAAAACAACAAAAATGCAATTTGTAAAACCAGAGATATGCAAGTTTAAATATTTAAGTGAAGTCAGTGCTTGGAGCACAAAGTCCCAAATGTAGTTATCTGGTCATGCTGGATGAGGACAAATTCACAAGTTCAGACTGACCACGATGGAACTTGGGCCCGATACAAGTAACAAGGTTAAACCCATTGAACAAAGTACTTAAAATTCTGGTTGTGGAATGTTGCAGGATCCCATGTCGAGGATGCGTTCGTGCAGCCGCAGTTCCGATGCAAACCTTTGAGGAAATGCATTTTTGCATCAGTTCTTCCCACAGGACCACAGCTGTTCTGACATAGCACTTTCAGGCCTACTTCCATGGGACCAGGACTGTGGTGACACTACTTGGGGCAAGACTCACAGCAGACAGAGTCTAGGTGTTGGGTTTACAGAGGTTGGAGCCTTTTGTCTCCCCGAGGTACTGATCAGAAGGCCCACCAACTAGCCCTTGGAATCACTCTGGCAGTCCTAGGTTCAAGATGCATGTGCAGTACTTTTCACTCAGGGAGAAAGGCAGCAGGGCAGCAGAGTAGCAGTTATTCTTGCAGCAGAGCAGCACAGCAGTCCTTCTTCAAAGTCTTCCATGGGTCCAGATTAGGCCTGGGCCGTAAATTCCATTCCGCTCGCGGAATTAGCGGAATTTGGGTAATTTCGCGTTCCGTGGAGAACGCGGAATTGCCAAAAATTCAGCGATATGCGGCTTTGTGGAATTTTTTGCTTGTTCGCGCTTTCAAAATGTGTGTTGGATTTAACTTCAACACCTTTCCTACTGCAATTCCACGTGTTCGTAGAACTTTTGCGTGCTCGCGGAGATTTTTTACAGTTTCGTGGAGCTTTGCGTAGCGCGACTATGCAAATTCCGCCCACCCCTAGTCCAGATGCATACTGAAGAGTTGGGTCTGAGGGTCCACTGTTTTACTTGGCTACAGCATTGATGTAGGAGAAGCTTCTTGAGGCTTACACCCCCTGAGATGTCTGGCGCTTCCTGCTTCCCTGCCCTGGCCCCAGCTTGTGTGGGGGCTCAAAAGACTAGTTGTGATCCCTTTGTGAGTTTGCTAAGACAAAGGCTTTGTGATGTGCAAGTGTGGTAAGTGACACCTCCTCCCCCTCATCCTGACAGATATCGCCCATTCTGCCAATACCTATTCCCCCTTTGTGTCACTGTCTGGGAGCAACACACAAAGACCAACTGCCAGCTCCATCTATTCATGAGATGCATGAGCTGCAGGCACCAAATGGCTAACAAGAAAATGTAATCTTTCTAAAAGTGCCATTTTCTGAATTGTGGCTTAAAATATGACTTTAGCATTAAAGAGGGTTCTAAATTATAATTATTTAGACACCAAACTCAATATTCCTACCTGCTCTCAATTGAAGGTTATCACTTGTTAAATGTAATAAGGTAATACGTTGTTATCCTATAGGTGAAGTAGGTCCTGTAAGATTAGAAAAACGAATTTAGGAGTACATGTCCACCTTTTTAAATACACTTTACCCTGCCCCATTGGTGACTTATATGTATTAAAAAGGAAGGTTTAGACCAGGCAAAAGGTTTTTTTTGCCAGGTCGAAATGGCAGTTTAAAACTGCGCACACAGGCTGCAGTGACAGACCTGAGACTTGTTTAAAGGCTCCTTAAGGGGTGGCACAATCAATGCTGCAAGCTGACTAGTCAATAAACAACAAATACTAAGTTGATGGTATCAGGGGAAACCATCCACCTCACTTCAATTGCTCTGACCGTCTTCCAAATGATATAATCAACTTAGTATTTGTCTGTGTTCCCCTGTTGTAGGAACAACAAGACTACAGGTGGCTACACTAGATTGATTTCATCTACGGGGAAGTTTACAGCTTGGATGGCTTTTTGACCTTTCAGCAAGATGTGTGTGAGGTGGACAACTGTGTCCTGTGGAGACCCCGCAAATCATTCAGGGGTCAACACATCAACAATACTTTCCCATGCAGGTATGTATGATGTATGAGTGGAGGGGATAGTCTTGACATACAGGCTGCTCAATGGACTTAGGATCTTGACAATACCGTAAGGAGATGTTTTAAGTGCCATTGTGATATTTTCGTTCTAGGTGTGCTATTGTATATTCATGCGAGCACTGCGTCGTCTGCACTATTGATTCACTTTTTCACACACTGTCTATGTTAATTTTGTAATATATGACCAATAATTGGATTTAAAATATATTCATTTCTGATTAAACCAAATGTTATGCCCAGCATCTTTTTGTGAATTGTGCTATCATTATAGAAATACGAAAATTGATGTCTGATTGAATTCTGGATTGATGAAATAATGAAATAAGTTAACAGGGCTTATTAACCACTTCAGATAAGAGCCCTGACCTAAATAAGTCCCATATGACTATTGCTGTTCATTGATTGTATTCACCCCAGTCCCATGGGCGGATCAATTGGTCCTTGTTATTTTTTTTGGGGGGGGGGGGCAAGCCCACTAGTAGCATTCAATGTACAGGTCCCCAGACTCACTGTATGAGGGCCTTAAAAGTCAGTTAAATGTGACAATTGGGTGTAAGCCAATGTCACTATGTTTAAAGGAGATAGCACAAGCACTTTACTACTGGTCAACAGTGTTGAAATTGTGCAGAGTCCTAAAAGCCAACAAAACAGAATCAGAAACAGGGGGGGGGGGAAACATTTTGGAGATGACTCTGCTGAGAGTGTCAAGTCCAACAATGACAGAGTAACTGGGCCAGATCACAAAACAAATCTGACTGGTGCTATTTCATGTTCTTGGTGGCAAATTAAGGCAGTTCTTGATGAAAACTAATTTTGCGACTGTATTATGAATGCAGATTCTAGAGGTAGTAATGTGTTATCAGAATTTGCATATTTGTTCTGGTGCTGACATATTTTGTGTTTTTTTGTTTGCTGCTGTGTGTTTCTGCTGCATCACTGCAAAGTAATGTTCTTGTTTTGTACTGTGGCTGTAGTGCTTCCTTCTTATTTTGAATATTTTGTTGTGCCCTTTTATGTTTTAATTGTCGTTTTTTTATTGCTTTATGTATTTTGTGTTGTTTTGTGTATATTCTGTGGTTTAATTTAGATGTCAACAAATGCTGCTAGATTTCCAGCCAGGGGAAGCACATGCTTTACAATTCCTGTGACAAGTAACCATTTACCAATGTCTAAAGTGTTAAATAGCTCTGCTACTCCTCTTGCACTACTTAAGACATTACCCCCGGGTCCCTCCAGTCCTCGTCCCATTCATAAACAAAGTAAGATAATCCTATCTCACCAACAGAAAAAAAGAATGAAGGAATGCTGGACCTACTCCACCCCTCCCACTGGGAGTACATAAACGTAACTATCCTAACATTCCCTCTGTTCTTTTTTTCTGTCTTCTGACAGAATGGGACAAGGCAGGAGCTGGGGAGCTCCTGGGTTACTCACATTTCCACCGCTGGACTTGGGGGCATTGCTGCTGGGGAGGAGATGTGTGGATTGTTTCCTGGTTGGTTGCAGGGGAATCCGGGCCATGCCTCCCGGGTTGTCAGGCATGTCGTGAGGCACGCCATCTCTTCGCCTTGGCAAGGTGGTTCCCAGGAGGGTTTCCCTTCTGGTTCTAGGTGCCTGACTTCCAGCTTGAAGGTAGGGCCGGAAGTCAATTGCTGGTTTGCCGATCGGCAGCGCTGCTGCTTCTGAGATAAATTGGCCGGCCTGAGTAAGTACTGCATAGTGGTTTTTGGTACATTTCTTGGTGACTCCTGCCTGTATTGCTGTACTGTGCTCTGGTGCTTCTTGTGTGGATGGGGCAGATCAGGATGAATGTGTGCCCCCCGCAGACTGGTCTTCGCGGCTAGCTGGTCTCTCTGCTGTGGATCAGCTCAGACTGCTTTTCTTACGGTTTGGCCTGCATCTGGTGGAGGGTTCACCTGGTGTGTCCCTGTACAAGAGGCTTTGTTCTCCTGCAGCCATTCTTCCCTCTGGCACCCGAATATTCTGCTTGACACAGGGTTCGGTCTGGTTGGTACCTAGTTGGGTGTCCACCTGGGACTTCCAAGTGCTGTTGGCACTTGGTGGCATCTTGGTGTTCAGTCTGTTATGGGGAAACATTCCAGGAAGCGCAAGCATTTGGAGCTCTCCACATCTTTCTCTTCAGAGTCTTTTTCCTCCCCTTCTCCGGCGCGGTCAAAATGCCGCAGGTAGGGGGATGATGCTCAGATCAAGAGGCTATTTAAGGAAACTCTGCGTGAGATGGGGGGCCGTTCCAAGGGCTCTCTTCCTGTTCATTCCTCTCACTTTTCCATTCTGAGCAGGATTGGATGGGGAGGAGAGGAACAGAAGGGAAAATGCATTGGCAAGGATATGTCACAGGACTTGCTTAAACATGTCAAGTTCAACATGGGTTTTCCTAATGATGAGGCACCCAGCACGTCTGGTTGATTGTTGCTGCAGCAGTTTCAGAGTTCAGCTGCTGTCGATGTACCGGTCCATCCCTACATCCATGAGGTTCTGAAGTGGGAATAGAGGGATCCTCATCGTATCATGCTTCCCAGGTTCATGGCTAAACTTTACCCACTTTTCCCACTTCAAGACATGTCTAAGGAATTGCCAGACTCCATTCTGATTGATTCCTTTGTGGCCATTCTTGTGGGTCGGACTTCCTTGGCTGAGGATGCTGTGATTAAGGATCCTGTGGATCAAAAGGTGAATGCTTCCCTTCTGAAGGTGTCCTTTGGGTCTCATCTAGCCCTACGGGCTGGTATTTATGGTACTTACATTGCTCAGTCTCTGATCTCTGATATCTAGGCCCTGTATCAGTCAATGGATCATACATCAGACTGTTCAAGGCTTTTGGAGCCTATTGAGTGGCTGGTGGAGTTCTTTTCTGATGTGTCCTTCAACGTGGTGAGGGCTTCGGCCCTTTCCGGTGGAGCTGGTGTGGCGGCCCACCACAATCTTGTGTTGAAGGATTCCGCTTGTCTTTTCAGGGGACTATGATGTTTGGGGAGGAGTTGGAGGGCAAGTTGCATAGGCTTTTAAAGGAGAAAGATTTTCAGAGGTCAAGGATGGTTCTCTTCTGGTCGAGGTCGGAATAGGAAGGCTAAGTCCCCCCCTGCAAAATCTCATTCTGACAATATGGCTGCAGATCCTGGATTATTTGTGGGAGATCAGCTTCGGTTCTTTCCCCCGGCCTGGTTACAGTCCTGTTCTGATGTGTGGGTTCTGGACATTGTTTGTCTGGGTTATCACATCATGTTTTCAGAGCATCCTCCAGATTCAGAGATTCATCCAACTCCTTGGCCATCCTGTCGGGCCAAGTGCTGTCTCTGGGGGTCAAGTCTCTATTGGTGAAAGGGGCGATTCAGGCAGTACCTCCTCTGGAGGTGGGATGGGGGTTCCGGCTGGTCCTTGACTTGAATGCTCTGACAAAGTTTGTGGTTCGTCTGCCCTTCAGGATGGAGACTCTTCAGCGGGTGATCCGTTGGTTCTCCCGGGCCATTTCTTGTGCACCCTTAATCTCCAGGACGCTTACTATCATGTTGAGATTCACCCCAGATCTCGTCAGTACCTGCAGTTTTGCCTTCATGGCCATCATTTTTAGTTTTGGGTCCTGCCATTAGGCGTGCGGTCCACCTTGAAGGTGCTCACCAAGGTGGTGGTACCATTAATTACTTCGTTGCGTCTTCAGGGTGTACTCATTTACCCAAACCTGAATGATTGGTTGATCCATGCTCCATCCCGGGATCAGTTGTTGATGGATCGGGAAGTGGTGTGTTCTGCGTTGCCGGATCATGGGTTTCTTCTGAACATTTCCAAGTTTCAACTGGAACCCACGCAGGACTTGACTTTCAACAGGTGTGCTGTCACACTGATCTGAACAGGGTTTCCTGCCTGTCTCTCGGGCGGTGGCCTTGGGTTCCCTTGCTCTGGAGTTCTTGATGGGGTGCTCATTCCCCATCCGTCTCTGTTTGAGGCTTCTGGGCCTCATGTTGCTACAGTGTTTACAGTGGCCTGGCTGCGGTTTCATCTCAGGCCTCTGTGGTTGTATCTGTTGGCCCATTCGAATCCTTTGTCTCGCACTCTGGCCTTCTGGTGCCGGTGTCTCCTTCAATCCTTCCTGCCCTGTGCTGGTTGACGGTGTCTGATAATCTTACTCAGGGTCTGCCGTTGCAGCCTTCTCCTCCAGCGGTCCTGATGACGCATGCCAGTGCTTTCGGGTGGGGGGCGACATTGCAGTCTGGGTCGCTTCAGGGTCCTTGGTCCCTTCCGGAGGAGCAGCATTCTTCAAATTGGTGGGAGTTGACAGCAGTGTCCTGTGCATTCATGTGTTTCCACAGTCAGTTGTTCGGGCGCAATGTGGTGGTACGTTCGAACAACATGGTGACGGTTGCCTATCTGAATCATCAAGACGGTCCAGGTCCAAGACTCTGAATGCTGTGGTGATTCCCTTGTTTTCTTGGGTGGAGTGGCTCTCTCGACTGTTCATATTTGAGATGTAGCCAACAGGGTGGTGGAGGCCCTCAGTCGTTATTACCCCGCCTCTCAGGAGTTATCTCTGTCTCAAGTGACTTTTCAGCTTCTGTGCAGGAGGATTGGCCTTTCCTATCTCAGCCTTTTTGCTACCCGGCACATTTTCAGCTTGTGTGCAGGAGGATTGGCCTTCCCTATCTCAGCCTTTTTGCTACCCGGCACAATGCTCAGCTGCCCCGGTTCTGCTCATGGGTCCTTCAGGAGGGATCATGGGGGGTGGATGCCCTAACCATTCCTTGGCCATTGCGCCTGCTGTATGCTTTCCTGCCATTGCACTGATCCCCCGGATTTTGGCTCACCTAGGTTGGGTGTCCAGGGAAGTGGTGGTGGGGGTAGTTCTATTTTGGCCTTGTCGGTATTGGGTCCCCACTCTGAGGCTGTTGGCTGTGCAGGGTCCCTGGTTTCTCCATTGCTAGCTGTCTACCCTGCAGTCCTATCTGATGTTATATCTCCCGCAGCTCTGGCTGTCGGTGTGGAAGTTGAGAGGCAGAGATGGCAGCATCGAGGTATCCCTGAACATTTAGCCTTGGCCCTGCAGCAGTCTCATAGGCCTTCTACTTTAAAATCCAATGGGCGTCATTGGGGGAATTTTCAGTGCTAGTGTCGGGCTCTGGATTTGTCCCCCCTGGGTTGCTCTCTTCCGGAGGCGCTGCCGTTTCTCTGGGAGGGGTTTGAGAAGCGGTTGTATGTTTCCACTTTGCAGGCTCAATGGACCATGATGAAGGCATTCGTTCCCATTGGGGGAATATGTTGCATGTTGAGGACTTGGCGTCCTAGAAGTGGCCAACTGAAATCTTATAGATTCTAATGCGCAACTTCTATGAGGCTTTGATGTGGGGGAAAGCTCACCCTGCGTACATTATACCTGACACAGGTATAATGTAGGGCAGGGGTTTACGAAGTGACACATCTGCCTAGATGCGTCACTTTGTAAATATGGCGCAACGTAGCGCATTATTTACTCCGCAGCAGTGTCATAAAAAAGTGATGCAACAGCAGTGTAAATGTGTCACAAGGGCTCATACATGAGCCCCAGTAAATCTACCCTCATAGGTTTACACCTGCATTACAAGAAGATTCAAATGTTTTGTAGAATTGTAAAAGAATTCCAGGCGCTCTTCTGGAATTCTGTGGCTATTGCAGCTCTCCAGAAGTGTTCAAACTCGTAAGGATTTACACACATGTAACTGTGCAAGGTGTAGATTTGTTTATGCATAGATGTATCAATGAATTTAAAAATGCAAACTTTTTTTTGCTCCATTAGCAAAATAATTTTCCCTGTTGGAGAACACTTTCTATCAACAGCAGTGGGGATATCCCACCCTGGATGGGTATATCCGTCTGCCCTTACCAGCAGCATGTTTCTGGCAATTTCCTGGGTGGAACCAGCCAGAAAAATATACATGTGTAAATCTGCATTTTGTGACCTGCAAACATACATTGCACTTGGAAATTATGCTATCTGCGCACCAAAGGTATTCTCGGGCCACAAGTAGCTTTGAGAAAAGCTCACAGTCACTTCTACTTTTGGCTATCTTGCAATCTAATTTTACTCTGCCCTTTCTTTCACCACAGGCAAGCACAGCTAATGCATGCAGTTTGTTTACATAACGAGGCATGTAGATTTTTTTTAACCAATCTTTACTGAGTACAGGCAGAGATCACATTGTATCCACAAGTATTTAAAAATGACAGGAATATCATGACAGATTTGAAACAAAATATAACACGAGGGGGTTCTGAAGGCTCTCAGGTTCTGGGTATTATCCAGTGACAAAAGTGAACATTACCGTAGGCGGTTGTATGACGTTACAACGCATGATTTTACCCCACATGCCGTTACAATGCAAGTTTTTACAACGACTTGGTGTTGGGGGTAAACTGGAGTTTGGAATAGTATAATTTACTAATCCAACTCCAGTCTGTGCAACAGTAGGGAAGGTGTTGGAGTTAAATCCAACACCTTATACCCCCTACAGCAAGCCATTTCGTTGTAATGGCATACGGGGTAAAAGCATGCGTTGTAAAGCATGCGTTGTAATGGTTGTTTCCCCCGTAGCCAGGGCCTGTACCTGTCTTTCAAGGGATTGAAAGGCCCGAGTCCTGGGTATGAGGGTGGGTGCGGGCAACTGAGTGTTGCATTTCCTGAGAGCTGAACTGGGGTGGATAGACACAATAAAATGGGGGACCTGTAGATTTATAGTGTATCAGTTTCCGTATGTGAGACTCCCTACATTGTGACACATCCTGAAATCACGTCTAACCTCCATTTTGTTTCTGTTCTTATTCCTTGTGGCTTTTCTGCTCAACAGTTTATGCAGAAACAAGTCACACATTTAATACGGTGCCTGCTGCTTCTTAACTTTGTTGACCATATGTGCCCTAGAAAGGTCCATGCAGCCAGAAACGTACATGTGGGATTTTACTTGAAAGTTATGTGATTTCACTTTGAAATAGATATCCCCAATGGAAAGTAAACCGATTTCAAGAATGACATACGCCATGCACCATATGTAAAAGTTGCTACAGCATTAGCATTTTACAGTGAAGTCTGTGGCTCTGGTGCTGCACAGAAGGTTCAGCATAACTCGCCTGTGC
Source organism: Triturus cristatus (assembly GCF_964204655.1). Classification (NCBI taxonomy): domain Eukaryota; kingdom Metazoa; phylum Chordata; class Amphibia; order Caudata; family Salamandridae; genus Triturus; species Triturus cristatus. The sequence continues at coordinate 690,480,206 of NC_140586.1, read as the reverse complement.
TGCTTCTGCTGCTGTCTGTGGATAAACAGCAGATCATCTGTCAAAGACCCGGTCCTGGCGGCCGAGGAGGGAAAAGCTAATTTCAGCACTCAGTAGAGTGAAGTGTCAGGTCGAAAGGTCAGCAAGCTCTGCCAATCACGGTTGAAAAAGCTGGAAATTAGGGGAGAAATGTCTAACAAAGCATAAGAAGTCATTTTTATGATGCAAAATGTGGTTTCTGAAGCAGCTCAAACAATGTAAAACTAACTCTGTGGGTCTGAACTGAAGTCCCTGCGGTGCGGTATGTATTCATCCGCCACTTAATAGTTCATAGAACTTATCATTATAGTACATATCTGAGGGACTACAGTTCATATCAGTGCAATTTATCTAAAACCTCGCATAGTTTTTTTAACACAAAAATAGTTTTTCTTCCAAGAACGTTGCCATGTTGTCTTCAATTAAATACTGAAAACCTGAGAGCATATTCTGCATATCCCATTCTATTAGACCAAACTGGATGCAAGGCAACCAAAGCACAGAAGGATAATGCAAAGGTCGGAAGGTCACACAGGGCCTGATTCACAAGAATAAACTTACACTTTTGTGTGCGTTTTCTATCTATTTGTATTCACAAACTACAAGTTAATAGTAAGTTTACAACTGCAGAAACTCCGCAGTCGGGGCGGGAGGAGAACTCCGCACATAAAAAGATATGACAGGCCTATTTTAGGGGTATAACAACAACCGGCGATAATTATCGCTAAGCGCACTTAGCGCTAGGATAATTATCGCCAGCTAGCGTGGATTTTTATCGCTGAGATAGCGTGCAATTAGCAACGCTTATCTCAAAAGCGATAAAAATCCTAGCGCTAACTGCGTAATGTGAGATTATCGCTGCAAACCCAGAGATAATCTCACAAAATGTGGCGTTAGCTTGATGATAGGGCCTCACAAACTTAGCCATGATATCCACCCTCCATAGGATATCATGGTCAAGTCAGTCCTGAAGCAGGCGTAAGGAAAGTAGCGAAAACAGGGGTTATCGCTACTTTTCTTGCCGCTATGCTTCATAGCGTGGGGCTTGATGATAGGAGAAATGTCGCTAAGCGACATTTCTCCTGTGATGTTAGGTCAGGAACATTTGTGAATCAGACTCATAGGGGCAGATTTATGAGGCCCGTTGCGCCATCGGAACGTCACTTTTCGTGACGTTCCGTGGCGCAGAAGCCTGCGTGATATTTATCAGGCAGCACTGAGCCACTTTTTGTGGCTTAATGCTGCCTCATAAATATCAGTCCCATTAACGCAGTGTTCTGCGTTAAAGGGGCATGCAATGGGTATTGCTGGGGGCGTTCCCAGCAACATCCATGGCCTTTTGACACTGTCCCAGATTTACGAGAAATCGTAAATCTGAGGCAGCGCCAAAAGCTTCCGCCTCCCCAGGGGAGGCGTAAGGGAGGCGCAACGAGGAGAAATATCTTTATTTCTCCTTGTTTTTCCTTTTTCTATGTGTGCTGCATTCTGCAGCACACATACAAAGAGGAAAAACCTCTTGTGATTATTTTTGTACAGAAAGGTTTCCCTTCCTGTACAAAAATATTCATCTCCGCAACGCAGGCACCCTTGCACCATGGTGCAGAGGTGCCTGCGTTGGCGCAGGCAGCCCATTGTGCGCCGGCGCAGGGGAAAAGGACAGGAATGCGCCGCATTTTATAGATACGGCGCATCCCTGCCCTTTTCTTTTGCCGTAGGGAAGCGCAGCAGGAAGGCCTGCTGCGCTTCCCTACGGCAAAACCTCATAAATCTGCCCCATAGTGTGTTATAATAGTCAATCAGGAATCCTGTTAACAAGCTGTTACTTGAACCCGCCTTCATGAGTTGTATGACATGTACTTTACATAAGCAAATACACTGTGAATAGTGTACATGGAGCTCCACAATTCGATCTATGCAGTCGCAGCCGTCACAGGTAAGAGCGGTGGGGCGGGGCAGTCGACATACGACGGGATCAGTTAAATTCAATACAAAAATAAAAAACACCTTAGGCTCGCCGCATCACCAACTCGGAGCACAGATTAGTGCATTTACTATAAAAGCAGAATAAATAGCTATGCTTAGTGCAGTTCACCCACTTAGTTTAACTATGTAAAATATTCAATGCAGATTTCATATTGGCTACTATAAGTACAATCACTGTTAAAACAATCAGCATATTCTTAAATAATATTTGGTTTTTGTTGGACTTGGCCCTTCTGGCAGGTTCACCCCTGAACTTTTTTGCTTTTTACTGGTGACTTGGTGTGGTGATTTTTTGGTTTCTGCGCACTTTCCATGTGTCCCAGGGTAAAGTGCGTGCGCGCTCTGAGTGCATGTGGTGAGATAGGCCTGCCCTCCCATAGGAATGAATGGGGAATGTATGTGTCCCTAGTAGTTCCTGATGCGTGGGGTGTGCAGGCCCGAGTTTGGTATGTGCGGACTCGTGTGATTGAATGTTGCGCGATGATGTGTGCGGCGTGCATGTACCTAGTGTGGAAGTGCCACTTCTAGAAGTGGGCACTTCGGTGTGCAGGGTGAAATGTGTGCCTTGTCGCATGATTGGCTGGTTGAGGTCATGTGACGGGCTAGGGATTCCCCAGAGTCAGGATGAGTCACCCAGTGGTGAATGGGGAGATCAGCAGCTAGATGGGTGGGAGGAGTACACCTGGGTCCTGAATAGGGCAGGGTTTTCCCCACACAATGCTGGCTCCGCCCCCTGTGGTGCGACTGACGACCCTAGCCCTGCCAGTGAATAGAGTGAGGGGCTGAGCACATCAAGGGTGCTCCCCAACCAGCTGCGACTGGTTTTCCCCCTCACCCTGAACCCAGAACAAAGGGGTTTTACTGTATAAAAATGGGGCTGTGTCCCCACAGAAACTGTTCACTTCCAGGATCCTGAGGGGGGCTGCTGCTGCTGGAGGCCAGGAGGAACCGCCACTTTGGACTGCCTTCCTGCCTGGAGGGCCCAGTGAGCTGGCCCCTGGCCCAGCCTTGCCCCCTGCCCACCTTCCTAAGGACTTTGCTGGACTTATGTGTTTACTGGCACCCCTAAGCGCCTGGAAGCACTTTTCTTTCTCCTGCGCGCCTGGAAGCGCTCTGTGTTTCACCTCTAGCACTGGGAGCGCTTTATTTGTGGCCAAGCAGCGCGGCGCTGCAATGATCAGCGAGGGAACCCCGACATAGGGATTCCCTGCTATTTTCGCCATCTTCAACGCGGGTGCCCACCCCGCATTGTGGTGCTTGCGGGAGCCTACCCCGCTTATTGGCAAATTAGTATCCCTAGCGGGTGCCCACCCCGCCAGGGACCTTGCCGTATTGAATTTCATCCCCCCTCGCGGGTGCCCACCCCGCGTCACCGCGATCGCAACTCACCGCCGCAGCCCAGGAAGTCAGGCAACGCTGACTGGGACGTGGGCGGGACTTTTAAGCAGGAAGCGACGAGAGCCCACCTCGCGCTCCTGCCCTGGCCGGAGGAGAGAGGAATCCGGAAGCTCGGAGCCCGGCAGGCTCCGCTCCCCAAGTCCCGGGTCCCAGGAGGGGGCCCGGGCGAAAGGAAGAGCCGCGCCGCCGAGACCGGAGCAGCAGTCCTGGTGAGTGGGGGGGCCGAGTGGAGACCGAGCGCCTAACGCTCCAAGTACGGGGCACCTCGCTGGAAGGGGGCAGCAGGGTGAAAGAGTCCCCCGTGTGGGACTCCGACGTCTAGGGGGCATTTTCCATTGATTTTGAGCCCTGAGAAGGCTCCAACCTGGGGCACCTTTCCTTTGGTGTCTCGAGTCCCTGAGAGGGACTCCAGCGAAGGAGCGCACACCTGTTTAGAGCGCCGTGCACGCTCTAACGACGGGGCACGTTGTGTCTGAGCCACGGAGGCTCTAGGGGGCATTTATTGATCGGAGCCTGCGAGGCTCCGGAGGACATTCTTCGGATAGAGCCTGTGGGGCTCCACACGTGGGCACGTTGTTTTCAGAGCCCACGAGGCTCCAACGAAGGGGCAGAGTATTGGTTTAGAGCCCACGTGGTTCCTACGACGTCTTGGGGGCATTAGACATGCCCAGAGCCTGGTGAGGCTCCAGCGTTGGCCCCATCATTTGTCTAGAGTGACATACTGGTGTAAAAGGGCACAGTGGTGCCCATGCCCCTTTTCCCACCTGCCCAGCACTTAGTGGGCAGCTGCAACGTTTAGGTTGTGCGCCCTGGTTTGCGCAGCCTGCGCAGGCGCGCCCTGACATTGGGACACAGGACATCCTTGCCCCTTCAAGGCCAGTTGGCCTAGGGACTGCCACCGTGGTGGCTAATGTGAGTTTGGGGCTATTCTTCCTAACCTGCACCGCTGAATGTGTTTTTATGCGTCATGTGCCCTGTTTTACACCTCTGAATGTTATGCATCATGTGTTTATGTGCTTAGACCCCTATAGGTATTGTGATACTTAGGTGGTTGTTTTCTTCCTAGTACAGGTGGTGCTAGTGAGGTCCTGATTCCCTGCGCAATATTTTCCTAAGGTGGTTAGGGTTGCGTAGGTGGTACTTACCTGATACCAGTAGATACTGGTTGTGTTATACATGTACACTTGGTAATTTGTGCTATGTTCTAAGTGCTAATTCCTGACAGTGGTCCATGTGGCCCTGTCCCCTGTATATATAATCCCTTGTAAATTCTGCCCGTGCCTGTTGGCACATTGTAAAGTGTGTGTTTTTATCTAATGTGTTTGGTATAATACATAGGCTATTTTTATAGAATACCTTGTGCGGAGTTTCCTTTGTGGTGGGCCTTGGGTGTTGTTGCTGGGTGCGCGCGCAAATGCTTTACACATCGCCTCAGGGATAAGCCTGACTGCTCGTGCCAAGCTACCAAGGGGGTGAGCAGGGGTTATCTTTGGCGTGTAACTCCCCAGCCCTGACTAGAGTGGTGGTTTCTGCCTGGCTTTGGAGCAAGCCTTAGCCAACCAGAAATCCCATTTCTAACAGTTTTATATTGGGAGCTATCATTCGAGATTATGGTAGATCATAGTGATGAGCACGGGCGACAAAGTTATGTGTGTTGCCCACAGTTGCAAAGGTTGTAACGTCAGCAGGCATTAGTAGTTGTTATATGACAAAAACTGAGGGAAATGACTAAAGAGTACAAGAGGCACTTCCTCTTATTCTTACCAGGAACAGCCTTAAATGAGGATTTTCCTAGAGTAAATGATGGAAAGTTCTAATTTTTGTTTAAATTCAGCAAAAAATCCCATAAAAGTTACAGTTGGTATGTGCAATAAAACAGTCAAGCGAAATACACAATCAGAGTGAGATATACTTACAAAGTCTGTAAAATCAATTATCAAACAAAAACAACTCAACCAATCAATTAATGTGAAAAAATAGCATATCAAATATTCGACCAGTTCATATGAACAATCAAATTACAAAGGCATTAAAAGGATAAAATACATTCCTAGTAGTATTATGTTGCCGAATCATACTGTAGCATCGCGCTACAAATAACCACAGACACTTCTTGTGGTGTAACAGGAGCTTTATTTCTCTACTTGTTATCTCTGCCTTGTCCCTACTCTAACTACCCCTATCCTGTCATGACTCCTCCTCTTCCTTCCACCACCCTGGCTCCGCCCTCCCCAACTACTAGGCTGCTAACTCCATTACATCTCCCCCTTTCTTAATAAAACAAACAATCAACAGTGCTTCAGTCCATTTCTACAATGAGTCTCTTGGGTGGCTGGATTTCACGACGTGGCCGTAGTGACATGTTACCAGTGGACATGCTCGGCCCGGACTCACTCTGCTGACCTCTGCCTCCTGTATCACTAGGATCAGGTTCTTCAGGTGCGGGAGTGTCAGTCGGGCTCACCCCAGGTCCTTTTATGTCTCGCGGACACCTCTTGAAGGGGGAGGTGTTCCTGGTGATTCTGCGTTGTTCAGATTCCGCCGTCAGCATCGTGCCCTTCTGCTGGGTAACTAATAGTGGCTCGTCACGGAATCGGGAATCAGTCTTTCTCTGCTGCTCCTGTTTAATGAAGACATGATCCCCCTCATGCACGGATGGAGACTTCGCCCTCCTCTTGGCATCGGCATGCGATTTCATTCTGTCCTTGTTATGCTTGTCAGTCACAGCTATTTCCCGGTGCATGTAATTTGGTGATACCGCTTGCAGAGCCAACCTAGTTGGTGGCATGCTTCATCATCGGGCCCACCCAGTGACACCTAGTATGTCCCGGGTGTGCTACGACGCCTGATTACAGCGGAGGCGTTTTTGCCTGCCTTGTACCTGTTGTCCCGCCGTCGTCCTACCGGAGGACGACGGCGGGACAACAGGTACAAGGCAGGCACTGACCAGAAAGACTGGTCATCCCCTTACCGCTTCCCTCCAGGAAGCCTTGGCTAATAACCCAAAGCGTATGCATGAGAAGGGAATCCCCCTCTCACATATAGAAAAACGCCTTAGTGAGTGTATCACATAGTCTGTACCACAACACTAAGTCTGTTTTATTTCACCACACCTTTTTAAAAAAACGGTCCTGAGGAAAGCCAGAATACTCTAAGGCACTGGCTGAAACATGTCGACCATCTGAAGGACGCAGGGGGCAGTAACTCGCCACCCTCACGCATCCTGTAGCCTTACTTTTAACCGCTGGTGACGGCTCAGTTATTAAAATTTAATTTACCCTCGGGTACTGGGACCACCACCAAGCCGTTTTAAATCACAACTCACCCAACCTCACTGCACTCTCAGCAATATACCAGCTCCGCTGTAATCAGGCGTCGTAGCACACCCGGGACATACTAGGTGTCACTGGGTGGGCCCGATGATGAAGCATGCCACCGACTAGGTTGGTGGGTGAGGGCTTCATGAATACACCAACAAGGTGCCCGTGACAGAACTAATTTGAGTACTGTAACACTTTGGTCAACTTAAGCTAGTCCTCTTTGTTTAATTACATATAAACCCTCGGGGACTCGGACTAGCTAACTAGTCCTCTCTCTCCCTCTTGTTACACGCACCGCTTGCAGAGCACCTTCCCTTGTCGGGATACGATTTCTCACTGGTCGCCCTAGCATGAGGGTCGCAGGGCATTGTGCGGTGGTTGAGTGGGGAGTTGTCCTGTAGGCTCTTAGAACTTCATTCAGAGCTGCCTGCAGTTCTCTCTTCTCAGCAGTGGCTTGCTGAAATGTCTTTTTGATCGTAGCCATAAATCTCTCAATGGTGTCATTCACTTGTGGCCAGAGTGGTGTAACTTTTCTGTGCTCAAAGTCCATGTTTTTCGCAAACGCACTGAATTCCTGTCCATTGAATGGGGGCCCAGTGTCTGTTTTGACTTCTTTGGGAACACCCCATGTTGCGAATATCTCATCTAGCACTTTGAGAGTGTAGGAGGCGCTTGTAGACGATATTATTTGTGCGATGGGAAATCGTGAATATTCGTCAATTATGGCAACCACATATTTTCCAGACTGCAGCGGTCCATAGAAGTCCATGGCAACTTCTTGCCACACTCCACTGGGTAAGGTGGTCATTTGTAATGGCGCCGGTGAATTGCTTTTGCTGGTCAACTGCGACGGCAGAGGGTGGCGGGGCATGTAGTCAGCCAGGTTCTCCGCCTTCCCCGGTTTGGGAAGTAGTTTGGGAAATGTGCTGACACAGTTCTTATTGTCGTTGACCGTGAATAAGACTTCCACCAGACGAAGACGCTCCGCAGTGGGGAGGCTAAGTAGGCAGTCGGCCTCAGGCCCTTTGATGACATGTATGACCGCCTGTACGGTGATGTCGCCATGGGTGAGAGTTGTTTGGAATTTACCCAGACAGGGGAGTGGTCTTTTGGACATCCACGTGAAGACGCGGACTGGTGCAAAAGTTAGTGGGGGTTTCGGGACCATTTTCTCGTGTTCCGTAACTGGGATATAGTTCAGCGAGGCTCCGCTATCCCATATAAATTTGGTGTCGTGATTCCCCACTTTAATATCTAGGCGTGGATACTTTTTCAGTTGATCAGGGTCCGCAATCAGGTTCAAGTGTTCCACAGTGTAGGTCGAGTCTTTGGAGGAAGATGATCTAGAGTCCCAAGATGGGGATCTGCGTCCCCAACGTGACCTGCGTGATTCCCGGCTGGAATGTGATGAACCTGGGGACCGCCTGGGCTCTCCTTGAACAGCTCTAATGTGATGTTTTCTTGTGTCAGAGCGGGACGATCTCGTTGTCTCATCTCGCCTTTCTTTGTGATAGTCCCCGCACATGGCTTCGAAGTGATTGGATCGCCCACATTTCCTGCATCGCTGACCCATGGCCGGACAGGTGTCTATATGGGGATAGTCATAACCACACCGATAACATAGGCTAGTCCTCTCTGGCTTTTGGTCCCTTCACCCCGTTTCTCTTCTCCTGTACTCCGGGCGTCGTTGGTGAGACGATGGTCTCTGTCTCCATTTATTCTCCCGCGAATACTTCCTTCTGCTACGGATTCGGTCTTGAACGCGGTGCGCTTGCTCCTGACGGCCGCTGTGTCCCGTTTCGATGGTAGCGGCGTGTTCCTCCGCTTCGTCGTATATGCGAGTCATTTCTTCTATCTCTTCCAATTCGTGGGATTTCCTCAGTAGCCGTCTCCTGAGAGCTTTTGAGTGACAGCCAACTATGATTTGTGATTTGATAGCAGCGTCAGGCGAGAAGGTTTCGAACTCACAGTGTCTCGACAGCCGTCGTAACCGGGTGATAAATGCACTCATTGCCTCCTCTTTTCCTTGACGCGCTTGGTGAAACTCGTGGCGCTCATAGTCCACGTTTTTTTTATGTAGAAACTTTTTGTTTAGTGCCTCACGCACCTTGTCATATGTTCCACTATCTGCAGGTGAGAAATCCTTGATGATTTTACTTATCTCCCGGCCTGCTAGGTTGCGGAGTGCAATTAACTTCTCTTTGTCTTCCGTCACTCTGGATCCCTCGATGTAATCTTCGAAGTCTTCTAACCATTCTTGCCACTTGGGGCCCATACTCCCTCCTGTGGTCACGGTCAGAGGTTCCGGAGCGCGCAGGTGTGATCCTCCCGAAACAAGGAGCTTCCACTGTGGTGAGGTCGCCATTGTGTCGTTGTCTTCTTTCCACTCCTTTGTTGGTGCCTGTTTCTTTATGTGTTCTCGTCACTGCTTGTTTATTTGCTCTCGTCACTGCTTGTTTATTTGCTCTTGTCAATGCTTGGTTATTTACTCTTGCCAATGCTTGCCTACTTGCTCTCGTCAATGCTTGTTTATTTGCTCTTGTCAATGCTTGTTTATTCGCACTCGACAATGCTTGTTTACTTCTTCTTGCCAATGCTTGTTTATTTGCACTTAGCAATGCTTGTTTGTTTGCACTCGACAATGCTTGTTTTACGTCTCCTCGCCAATGCTTGTTTATTTGCACTTGACAAGGCTTGCTTATTTGCTGGGTGCCTGACTTAAAAATGGCTGCTCTGCAACACTCAAGGGGTCTTTCTTGAAAGCCGCCTGACTCCAAGATGGCCGCCGTCACTACAGACGCACGAGGCTTTCTCTCCTGGCTCATTCAGTCCTTTCCATGCTGGACTCACCGGCGGGCAGCCTCAAGGGTGGCACTCCTCAGGCCCTGCTTTTCCTCAGCGGCGACAGCTATCAGGTGAGGTCGGGGTGGGCTCCCGCCTTATTCTGCAGCTTCCCGCTTTTCCCTCGCAACAGCGTGCCAAAGCTCACGCATGGGGCGTGAGGTCTGCCGGCATCGACGGGCTTTCAGCTCCTGTTTCAACGCGCTCACCACCGCTCTTTCAGGGACAGCGTCTCCGACGTTGGGGCACTTCTCTCTCCGCTCTTGGGCACAAGGCAGGGTCGGGGTGGGCTCCCGACTTCTGCAAACACTAGCGTCATTCAAGACACACGCATCTAGCGTGAGTCGCGCTTCAGAGCGATCGGCTTCGTCACTTCAGGCCGGTCCACACTTGTTCCTGTGGCTGCTACCGGCTCAACGACGATCTCTGGGGCTCCGTGGTCAGTGGGGCTTGCTCATCCCACCCTCGTCGCCAGTTGTAGCATCGCGCTACAAATAACCACAGACACTTCTTGTGGTGTAACAGGAGCTTGATTTCTCTACTTGTTATCTCTGCCTTGTCCCTACTCTAACTACCCCTATCCTGTCATGACTCCTCCTCTTCCTTCCACTACCCTGGCTCCGCCCTCCCCAACTACTAGGCTGCTAACTCCATTACACATACCATTTCCTGTCTACAGGAGTGGCACATAAAAGAATTAGGGCCATATGTAGGTAGCTAAATACCGGTCGGTAACGGCCGAAATTCGGTAAATATCCCGTTACCGTCCGGTATTTAGCCAATTGAGATGTAGGAGTCCAAAAAGAAGGATTCGGTAATTATGAATCGGTAAATACCGATTCATCTTTACCGAATTCTAAATTTCCAATTCATAATTACCGACTTCATATTTACCGATTCGGTAAATATGAAATGGTAAAACGAGAAAAGAGATGTAGGTAAATTCGGTATTACCGAATTCCATGAAATTCGGTATTTAAGAGTCAGTAATTAACACTGAGTGAAAGCAGGTGGTAATCAGCCACAGTGCATATAAGCAATCCCAAAATGCAACAGCGTGAACACCATGGCGGCTCTGTATGTAATTGCAAGGCGCCTACGTCTACAGGCAGCAGGTCTGAGGATTTGGAGACGGGAGGAACGCATTTACAGACAGCGCATCACACTCTTTCAACAGACTGAGGCTGAGATACATGAAAGGTACAGGCTACACCCCCAAACCATCATGGACCTGATAAGGGACCTGCACCCACTCCTGGACCATCCAACAACAAGGGCGCATGCCATACCACCACATGTGCAGGTGCCAGGGGGTGATAGCTGCGGTAGGCGGGGTATCCCAGAGTTGCCTGTCCCGTTTCTTCAGGAAGTTCCTGGATGCCATGATGCAGAGAATGCAACACTACATTAGCTTCCCAAACACACAGGCTGAACTGCTGAAAACAAAGACCGACTTTTACCAGATGGCACAGTTCCCGCATGTCATAGGCTGTATTGATGGCACACACATTCCAATCTGAACACCAGCAGCCACTGAGCACATCTACAGGAACAGAAAGTCCACCCACTCCATAAATGTGCAGGTAATCTGCGATGCAGGCAACATAATCACTGATATCGTAGTTAAGTTTCCTTGGAGCACCCACGACTCCTACATCTTCCAGAACAGTGGGATCTACACACGCCTGGTTGCCGGAGAATTTGGAGAAGGATACCTGCTAGGTAAATCACTGTGACACTCCCTAATACTTACCGCATACGAATGTGTATTGAGGTATGTGACTAATGGTACTCTCTTACTCACCTAGGCGATAGTGCATATGCCGTGCGGTCATTCATCCTCACTCCCTACCTACACCCATCAACCCTGAGTGAGAGACGATATAATGTGGCACACAAATCAAAATGCAACGTGGTGGAGCGCACGTTTGGACTATTGAAAAGCAGGTTCCGCTGCCTCCACAAAAGCGGAGGCGCACGCCAGTACACACCCATCATCTGCTGCAAGATCATTGCCACTTGTGCAATGCTGCACAACCTTGCCACAAAGACAGGTACAGAGGTGGAAATAACAGATTTTGAGGACAATGATGATGAGTTTGCACAGCCAGAGCCCAACGCAGCAGGAGTGGCAGCAGCAACAGATGGGAGAGAGAGACGGGCAGAGATCACATGCAACTATTTCTAAGTAAGTAAGGGGACGCAGCCAGTAGTTGGATGTTATGACGTAGTTTTAATTAGCCGGCACTACGCCACAACACAACGGCAAAACTGGCCTATCAAATGGGTGACATCCATAGTTGAAAGTCAAGGGTTCCTTCACCCAACTGTGTCCTGTAATTGTGTGCTGCATCAGCGTCTGCGCCCACGCACTACAGTGCGGGATGCCAGTGATTGAGTGTCCTCACTGGCTGTGGGACCAGTGGCAGCCCCATGCCGTCTGATGCTCCTCCGTGTGTCTGTGACAGGGGGGTAATGCTGCTCCTACTGGTGGTGTCCTCGCTGTCCCCAGCATCCACAGCACCAGTTGTGGCAGACTGGCTTGTAAGCAGCACCTCAAGTGCACTGGTCACCTTCACCAGCCCCCTTGAAACATCATTGCTGCAGTGCGCAAGCCCCTCCTGCATTGCCACGGAGCGCCTGCAGAGCAGAGAAGTGGCAGTTGCTAGGCGGTTCACTGCCCTTGTGTGGTGATCAATTTTCTGCCTCTCCCTTCGCCGTGTTGCTCTGTCCTCATCCATTTTTGTGCACAGCAGCATGACGGACTGGGACATGTCCCACATGCCCGCAGCCATCTCCCTCATGCCCTCAGCCATTGAGCTTATGCCCCTGTCAATGTTGCCCATTGTGTCATTGAGGCCCTTCATTTGGCGCTGTACTGACTGGATTGCCTTGCCTTGTAAGCGCTGCACCTTTACCATGGTGGCCTCCAGCCCTAAGAATACACCATAGCTCTCACCCTGTGGAGGTGGACTGCGCACCCGAGCCCTGCGGCGGCGTCTGGCACCTGTGTGTGCTCCCTCAGAGGCGGAGGGCAAACCGGCATTGCTACCATCCAGTGGCACAGTGGATGTTTCCTCCCCCCTCGAGTCTTCTGATGAGGACTCTGACACATGCAGTCTGGCAACAGCACGCCTCCTAGACCTGACCAATGCAGGTGGTGTTAATGCGGGTGAGGCCAGCAGGAGTGGCGAGGCTGGATGTGGTGGCGAGGCTGGCTGTGGTGGCGTGGCGTGGCCGGCTGTGGTGGTGAGGCTGGCTGTGGTGCTGTTGTCTGCCCAGCACTCATGGTGGCCTTCTCTGTGCTGTCCTTCCGGGGTGCCCTCTCTCCCTTCTCCTGAGCAGTCCTGCGCGAAGTATCGCCTGTGGACAGAAATTCAACATCAGCTCAGTGTACCTGCAGCCCTGCATTGCTAACATCATAATACATTTCTGCAACACTATCTCATTGTCCTCTGCCTGCTTATCGCTGATGTGTGTCACATGCCTTGTTGTTCTGTGCGATTCTTGTCATGATAGGGGTTTCACAGACTACATCTCTCATAATGCATTGCTGGTATGCACAAACACCTGTACTGGAGTGGGATTCACATTGCCCAATTGGGGATTTGGGATAGGGGAAGGGGGGGCGCAATGCTGTGCATGCATCTTACCTTGTTTGGTAGCAGCTCTGGCAGAGCTGTCTGCATCCCCAATCCCAATGACACTTTCGGGCTCAATCGTGGACTCCACAAGCTCCTCAAGTTCAGTCAGGGCAGGTGCCCTGTTCCTTCCTCCTCCTGTCCGGCTGGCCTGTTTCTTCAGATCAGCCATCTTCCTCTTTGTGATGATACGGATGTCGTACCACCGCTTCTTCAGCACATCAATGTCCCGGGGGGTCACTCCTATGGCATTTACCTGCGACCGGATTCCAAGCCAGATCCTTCTTTTCTCTGATTCTGCCACTTGCAGGGATTGCTTTCCAAAAAGCTTATTGTGCTGCTTCACCACCTCCTCCACAAGTACCTGCAGTTCCTTTGGACTGAATTTGAGTTTCCTCTTCCTTTCCCCTCCATCTCTCTCTGTGTCCTGGCTGGCCATTGTGTCAGATTTCTTGTGCAAGTTCCGGCACTGGCTCTGTTGCTCTCCTCTGCACTCCCAGCCTCTCCAGAATCAGCTGATTGTGTGCACCTGCCTGTGTGTGGTTACTTCCTGGTTGGCTGGCGTGGGGTTTGCACAGGATTGGCTGATTCCTCAATTGCTGTTCATTTGAATTACCGAATTGGTAAATTCCGAATCGGTATTTACCGAATCGGTAAATACCTAATCGGTATTTACCGATTCGGTAAACACCGGTTCGGAAACACCGGTCGGTATTGTAGAATCAGTAAACATTTACCGATTTTTACCGAATCGGTAAGTGTTACCGAAAAATTAGGTACATAGGAAATACCGATTTCTAAATACCGATTCGGTAAAATTCGGTATTTAGGAATCGGTATTTCTAGGTTACCTACATATGGCCCCTAGTAACTGCGGAACACCCACTATTACACCATCAAACAATGGAGCATGGAAGATACCCATTCCTGGAGATATATGTAAATGAATTAACAACCAGATATGCAGTAAATAGGGATAAAGTGCATCAAAGCAATTAATTCTAGAGTATAACGTGAATTCTTACAGTAGATTCAATTTTTTGGAATCACACTGGTGTTTAAGATTAGTTTACATTAACCCTATATTCCATAGTTGGCATCTCAAAGTGTAATACTAGTCCGGTGTTGGTACTGAAGGTGATAATCAGACCACCGAACAGTTCGAAATTCCTCTTAGCAAACGAGATACTACAGTATTACTACTAAATGACTCCGATGCCAAATGGTACCGCTATCCTGAAAGGTGTCAGTTTTACATTCACTTAATCTAGACCCCACAAACATTCCCCAGAAAAAATGGGCAGAAAAGAAAGCTCAGAACCTAATCATTAGTCAAAAACCTCTTTTCAGGTTAACTATGTAGACATTTAGGTTCTTGCACCAATATAAGGTTTACTAGAGAATGTGCTTAAGGAATAGGCATAGGGCGGTTGGATTACTTAAGGTTGGCCATTTGGCAGTGAGCAAATGGAGGGGCAGAAATCCAAATCTAAATAGAATATATAATTTCCTAACTAGAGGATCCATAATAAAATCTAAATATTGTTTGAAAGCATTAGAGGTTTTAAATTCAGTGAACGCTATTGCTAAGGAACCAGTGCTTGCATTCTGGGCATCATTCTGCACTATTACAAGACCAATAGAGTTTCTTAATTCTCTCTTATGTGGAAAAAATTCATTGGAAGATGTTTCCCAAAGGTCTTGCAAGCCCAAAGAGCTAAGCAATTGCTAGATGTTGTTGAGCCAGTGTATTTTGGGAAATCTATTGTACTTTAGCATCTCTTAGAGGACCTCGGCATAGGCAGAAAGTTCTGGCGTGACTCTCAGTCTCCTCCTAAACGGAACTGGTCTTATTTTAGATTTGTCATTAACCGATTTCCTCTCCATGTCAAGTTTTAATGGGTAATGGATAAAATGACGTGCTAGAGGGGAGGGATACTAGGGATCTTACAAATTTATTTTCAGTTCTGTCCATGTCAGATAAGTTGTGGAAGTCTCAGAACTCTGCACCATAGAGAGCAGTGCACATAGCCTTCACGTCATAAAGCTGTAGTGCTTGAGTGATTGGCTTGCTTCAGGATGTGCTGTGTTCTTTCAATATGGTGCCCACAACTTGTTTGAGTTTTAGGGAACTGCACACGCACACATGCATTTTTCAAGACATTTTAGACAATATATTAAACCCTAAATACTCAAAGGAATCTACATTTTCAAACAAAAACCTTCCCATTTTCATCTTCTGCTTGAATGATCTGAGTGGTTTACTGTCAGGTACTTAGCTTTTAAATCTTTGAACTCTAACCCTCGCTTACAGCGGAATTCCTCAAAGTGATTCAATAAACATTGTAACCCACTCAGTGCTTGGTACACCAATAAGGTGTCATCTGCGAAAGTAGGGTAGGTACACCAGCCAGGGACGGAGCATCATTAGCACACTGTTATAGATGCTGTACAACATTGTTCAAATTTAAGCAGAACAAGTTGGGGCCAGGACACTACTCTGTTGAACACTCTTTTAAATAGGAATAGGATTTGAAAGTTGTCTGTGTGAGCCCCATCTTACTCTGGCGAAGTTGTCCTCATGGAGCCTAATTATGATAGAAAGGATGTTAGATGGGATCCCCATGTTCTGTAAAACTAGCCAAAGCTTTTGGTGAGGTACCAGATCAAAGGCAGACTCCAAGTCAACAAAGACCACATATAGGCATCCTCTGTCAATGAGTATGGTCTTTCAGTGTATGGCCAGAAACAGGAAAACCTTCCCAAATTACATACACTCATAAATGCCTTTTTAGCATCAGGTGAATCTTCTGGCTCTTTTTCAGACGCCCTAATTTGCCTTATACCTAAAGATGGCAAGGATCCACAATATCGTAAAAATTATCGGCCGATTTCTTTGGTTAACATTGATTACAAAAAGTTTTCAAAGGCCTTAGCCTCGCGTTTGGAATCTCATTTACCTAACCTGTTAGGATCAGAACAATCTGGTTTCGTCAAAGGACGACTTATTACAGAAATACTCGTTTACTTTTTGACGTCCTTTCCAAAGCTTCCAATCTTTCGCACTCTTTGGCAGCAATTGCCCTGGATGCAGAGAATGTATTTGATAGAGTTGAGTGGCCCTACCTTTTCCATACACTTAAATGGTTTGGCTTTGGCCCAAAAATAACTGCTCTGATTTCTATTTTATATTCTAACCCAAGAGCGGCTGTTTGGGCAAATGGGGGCCTTTCTTCCTATTTTCCCCTTGGCAGAGGTGTCCGGCAAGGTTGTCCACTTTCTCCTTTTCTTTTTAATCTTGCCTTAGAACATTTTTTGTTAAGAATTCGCCAGAATGATAATATTCATGGTTTTACCTTTAAAGAGACAAACATCAAAATGGCAGCTTATGCCGCCTTTTTGGAGGAGGTTGATTCATTTGCATCCGTGTCTGGATATAAATTAAACCGAGATAAATGCGAAATTCTGCCTTTAACGAAATATACTTTTAAAGCTGATTTTACTGTTTCAGATTTCACGTGGAGTCCCCAATACTTAGGCCTTCAGTTCACTTCCTCGGTTTCAGGAACAATATCACGATGTATGGAGAATTGTATACAGAGATTGTCTTTATTAACCACGAAATGGCATCCATTGTATTTATCTTGGAAGGCCGCCTGGATACTATTAAGATGATGTTATCTCCTATAATTTTATATACAATTTCTAATATTCCACTTTCTATCCCCCTAAAGTTTTTTAAGAAACTCAATTCTATTTTATCCTCCTTTTTATGGAATAATAAGAAATCACGTATGTCCCTATCAAAATTGATCCGCCCAAAAACTGAGGGTGGGGTGAATTTCCCTGATTTTCCCATTTACCATAAGTCCTTTTTACTGCATCAGGCTTCAAGATGGCTCTCTGAGCCTCTTACAAATTGTCCTCTTTGGGCCACGCTTGAACAGTCCTTCATTTCCCCATTCTCCTTTCAAGAATATTTATCGTTTACACGTAAGCCGCAATCTGTATCTACTCCTGTAATTAAATATACTTCTAAGATTTTACTATCCATTTCCTCCTCGACCTCCACTGATTGGACCTCATTTCTCAACTCCACCATATGGCACAATGTTTTTATTTTAATAAATAAAAAACCTCTTTTTTGGAAATCTTGGAGAAAGCGTGGTATGGTATGGGTACGTCAATTGTATGTCCAAGATGAGATTATGTCCTTTTCACAAGCTAGCGGCTCTTTTGATCTGCCTGCATCTTTTCACTCGAAATACTCCCTCTTATCACAAGCCATCCAAAATGCGCGTGTCCAGTATAAATCTCCGTCCCTTTCTGTTTCTCATGAATCTACATATGCAGATAAGTTACACACTCTTCTAATTCATAAATCTAGGGCCTCTGTCATATATAAATTCTTACATAGTTTACTTATTCCAAGAGAAAAAACGAAAGTAGAGCTTTCTTGGGAAAGGGATTTGGACGCTTCTTGGTCTGTGGAGTTTTGGGACAAAATTTGGCTTAAACTTAGGAAATCTTCTAGAGCCGCAAACACCACACAGACACTCTTTTTTATTTATAATAGGCTCCTCTTCTCCCCACTCATTCTAAATGCAAGACATGTTGCACTCTCAGACGTATGTTAGACTTGTTCCTCACCACTCGCTGATCTATTTCATTTACTCTTTACATGTACACTTGTCCACAGCTTTTGGGAAAAGGTGTGGTCTCAAATTAATTTGATCTTTGGCTCCTGTCATCCTTTCTCTGTCTCCCATATCTTTTTGGGCAGTCTATCCCCTATTTGGACAAATTCTGGTTCTAAAGTAAAAATTATAGATTTGTTGTTAGCAGTTGCCTTTCAGCAAATAACTAGGAATTGGAAAGATTTTACTAAGTTGTCGTATCAAGCATGGTGGTATGCTGTCTGCTACAATCACAGACTGGATACAACTTTTGTCTATCCATTGCATATGGCATCCAAACGTTTGGACCTATGGTCATCTGTTACACTGTTTATCGATGCTAGCGCTCAACGTTCTCTATCTCTCATTCCCCTCCAGCAAGAAGTGACTAAACCTCCCTGATTCCCTGTTTATTGCTATTTTCTGGTTTAACTGTTTTATTTTGTTGTGTGATATTCACATAGAGTGTAATGTTCATATACTCACCGATCCTTTTTATGATATTGTTATTTCTCTTACAGTTGGCATGTTTACCTGACTTACATTTTTTTTTTGACCCTTTGTGTTTCTCAAAAATGAATTGCTTTATTATATGTATTTTTTTTATTTTTATTTTTTATTTTTTTTATTTTATTTTATTTTATTTATTATTATTCTATTTTCTGTACCAGTATCTCCTTTTTATCTCAATAAACTTACTTTTGAACTGGAAAAAAAAAAAGAAACAGGAAAACCTGATCTATCATTAGAGTTTTCTTTTTAAACCCAGCTTGTATAGTGGAAAGAATCTTATTCTCGTCTATCCACTCCTGAATTCTCCTCAACACTGCATGGCAAAACGTCTTTTGTAGAGTATCGATTAAACTTATAGGCCTGTAATTTATAGGTAAGTTCCTATACCCCTTTATAAGTCTCAACTCTTGAACCAAGTCTGTTGTTCGTTGTTCATCTGATGTCAAGGAAGGTTCTTAGTGTTTCTCATCTATACGCCTCGTAGGAATACAGTGTGGATGGCTCTTATTTTAGGATGTGTCGACGATAAAAAATCCATTTATCTAAATTTGGAAGGCTAAGACATAGAGAGGTGAACATCTATGATGGAAAAAAACAACAGGGTAGGCTTGTGTTTCTTTTTATCCTGCTATAGGATAATCATAATATGGATTGACCAGGGTTCAAAATCTGAGTAGAAACAACATGGTGGCACCATGTTAAAAGGGGGTCTCTAATCACTTGTTCAAAGGTGGCCTTTAATCACAATCGCTCCATATTTTATGCTGTTAGTAAACAGGCATGTCACTGGTTTACAAAGAGAAAATTGTCGCTAAAGTAGGAATGACTTTTTTTTGGACAGGCCAGCTGCTGCCTCTTTAGGATTTTGTGCATTCAAAACCAAAATGACTTTCTTTAGTTTTTTTATTCATTATTTTAAGGTGAATTAAAAATTTTATGTTCTGTAAAAGCATTTTTTGTCCTTAATCCTAAAAAATGTTTGACTTGGATGTGGATTATTAAAATACAGACATACAGCTTCCGTGTGGATTGACATCAGGCTCCCAGGGTGTTATCACAGATTGACGGCATATCCTTGTAGTGTTGTTGTCAAAATTGCTGGAGCCCAAAAAATAACTCACAAAGATGATTCAAACCTTTTACATACACCCACTTACAAATGTCACCTCGGGGCTATGGAGAGGTCAATGGACCTTTTCCACCATTAGGAGAATTAGAGCTTCTCTAAAGGAAGTCATTAAAACATCATCTTGTTTTATTGTAAGGTTAGAATTTCTAATGATCTTTATTCAGTTTAGCATTTACAGAAATAAAGGAAGAGGCTAGATGTCAGCATGAAAGATGTGTTCTATAAAGAAACCCAATAAACTATCTAAGGGACCTAGCTATGAACCCATGAAGAGTTACATTGGAAAAGAGCGGACAAGGAGGAATGAACTTCTCATGAAGAGTAGTTCTAGAAAATCTGCCGAGTTTCCCACAATTGCAGTACCAAGAGTATTTTAGAATAGCGATCTGTGCAGTAGCATCAATTACAATTTAATCATGGCAAATCACCTCAACAATATCTAGAAGGAATCAACTCTCCATAAAGAAGATTCAAAGGAAAATCCAGCAGCAGGAGCACTGAATGGGTAAAGGAAGTAGAGAGGTGTGTCTAACTAGCTAGGAACACTCATTATTATAGTTTTCTAACAAAAGTATCAACTTCTGAAGGCATCTTCACTTGATGGCCAATAAGAACAGTTCGTAAAGTGGTGTCGTCAGTCATACGATGCATCTTCTTCCAATTCCCACAGTCTGCACTCTTGTCACCCGGGTCAAAACAGTATGTAGCACAATTGTTTCATGAGAGAAGGTTCCCATGAGAACCCTCTTACCTAAGCTAAAAGATGCACTATAAGCTCATTGCATGGACAAAGACTAGTCAGTAATGTGAAAGCATATATCAATTTATTCAGAAGCAACATCAATAAAGTCTATATCACCATTTATTCTTTACAGTTTCAATAAGTCTGTTATAGTCTCGTGAAATGATCTAACATGGTGTGAGGAACTAAATGAATCTGTTATTGAAGTCAGCACATTTCTAAAGATGACATCAGTGCTAGGCAGTTGCACAGAATAATTTACTATGAGCATAGGTCGAAAAGAGAGCTTTGGGCCTAGTTACTGCACAGGCTAAAGTATAGTTACTTGGTGCAAAAGTCTGAGAAACACTCATTTGTAAATGAATCATTTCTAATGGCTCATTTCACTTCTACATTAGTTATAATGTGATATATTTTATGTTTATTTCTTCATATCCTAAGAAAGTGCATTCACTTTTTTATTTGTGAGTCATTTTCTAAAGCAAGCATTTAAAACATTATTCTATAATGCAAATCTAACATAGCAAGTAGTTCAAGTTTCTAAATATATGGTCATTTTTCCCAAACTCCTTTCCTTTTGATGATGTATATCATCATAATAATTTTGGTTTTGCTTTCAAACTTGAATCTAAAATGCAGTTTCATCTTCCAGTGTATCCCGTCTCTTCCTTTTTATCCCCCTCGAGTGTTGTAGTGTCTGCATGTAGTCAACATGCAGTATTCCCACTAAACCCATGTCTTTTTCAAAATGTTTTTGTTGATAACCATCATGTCTTTTGTGCAAAATATATTAGGCATAACCCAGTGATCAGCATAAGCAATAATATAGCCTTAATTATTCCTTTCCCCGCTGTCGAGAAGCCGTTGCCAATTGTGTTCAAACGCTAGGCGAAATATTCATACCGACTTGGTGTTTCCAATTCTTGTAATTCAGGTTTAAAATTTGATATATTTCCTGCAAATTCCTCTATTTTCCTACTCTCGTGTGGTATCTCCGAGCAGCAGTGAGTTAGCTTTAGCATGTGACAGACCCCCTTTCTTGACCAGAAGAATGGCTAGTGCGAATTGGTCATAGACCGAATAGCACTTAATTTTTAGTTAATTAGTAATTAAGCTCCAGATGTACTAGTTGACACCTTATCTACTACCGTGGCTAGCGTCATGATCTTTTCATCATTTAATATTATCCCCACAAGTGGTATCTCTGCTCCAAATATATCTCCTGCTCATGTGGTCCCACTTCCGGCATTTCGCTTATGTCTGTGTGGTGGTGTTAGGGCTAATGCTTCTATACTATTGACATGATGCATTTTTGGAAATAGTATACCTAAATAACACATTCCTTCCCAGTCAGCAGTGAATACAAAGTAAGCATTTTGTCCATAAATGTAGTATTCCCAACGAATAACATTCTCAGCTCCCTTTAAAATTTGCCAAGTGCCCCCTAATAATTCAAAGGTTTGGTCACAACTGCTAATTTCTATTTGTCTGGTTCATTTTTGTGTTCGTTTTTTACCAAAGCAAACCTTTCGTTTAAGTTAGCTGTCCAATCTAAGTTTTGGATACATCAATGTCCTCCTAAATTCATTCTCCTTCTTTTTTAATGCATTCTCTAACACGTCTCCCTTTTGATCAGCAGTCTTTGTCATGTTCATGTAACTTTCTTCTAAGGTTATAATGTAAGTCTTCTCTTCTGGATGCATTAGGCACTTCAGACTTTCCCTCAGAGGCACTTGTGATAGCACTATATTATAATTGGAGTAAAAATATTCAAAATGTTCTCATCTATACACTAGTGAAAGCAAAATGCTACATGAGATTGCATAAGGTAGGGGTAGGTGATAGTAGGTGACTTTTTCTGAAACTGAAGATAGCAAATGTTCACAAGCATAACAATCTTTAACATAAAAAGCAGTTGGGTGTTCTTGCACTAATCTAGAACAGACATTGGTGGAGTAATCATCTCCTTTAACGTTTGTGAAGTGTTTAGTAAAGGTGTTATCTTTAAAATTCTGTGCATAAACATTATTAATGTTAAGTCTAGAGGTTTCTGAATTGGGTGCCAAATAAAATCCTATTAGTACTATGGAAATCATTATAACTGCTTCTATGAAACCACACACAGAATACTTTTACAATGCCTTCTAATGCAACACATACTTTTGAGTCCGTAATTAGAAATTGTTTATTTTATATATTTCTTTTCTTCTTTTCTTCTGGATAATTTCACTGTCAGACAATCCTTAACCCTACTCCATGTTCTTCTAAAAATGTTATCCCTATTGTTCTGCAACTTTCTTCTCGGGCCTATGTTGGTCTTCTGTAAAAACAAATAACTAACAGCCTCATGCATCAAGCCAAAATCCAGTCGGTAAAATACCGAATCGCTAAAAACACCCGTTAGCGATTAAAAAAAAACGAACCCCAATGCATCAACCCAAACTGTGAGCAAATAACGAATCGCTAAATGAAATCCGGTAAAATACCGAATCGCAATTAACCAACATGCCAAAATACCGAATCGCTAAATACCGAATTAGCAATCACCGAAATCACTAATAGCTCCCGGCAAGTGCCAATGGCTAATAACGAATCGCTACCCAATGCAACAACAGTCGCAAATACCGAAAATCCCCAAAATCGCTATTTAGCATGAGCTAAATAAGGGGAATCAGAACCTGGAGGTAAAGTTAAAAAAAAAAAATTGGTGAATAAAAAAAAATGATTCTACAGGTGCAACTGATTGTGGTAAACACCAAACCCTTAAATGTGGCCAAGGAGACCCTGTTGGCTACCACAAAATGGCAGCCCTCTACGTGCTTGCAAGGAGGATGCGTATCAATGCGGCAGGACAGCGCAGGAGAAGGGTCCAGGAGAGAGTTTTCAGACTGCGCATCACCTTGCTCGGCCACAATGAGGACGAGGTGTACGAGAAGTATCGACTCAATTGTGCCATGATCATGTGCCTCATTGCAGACCTGGAACCATTACTGCAGCACCAGACACACCGGACCAATGCAATCCCTGCGCACGTCCAGGTCCTATGCAGCCTGCACCTACTGGCCTCAGGAAGTTTCCAGGGGGTAATTGCGGTAGCCGGAGGCGTATCGCAAAGCGCACTCTCACGCTTCTTCAAGAAATTCCTAGATGCCATGCTGACAATGCTACACACCCACATCAGCTTCCCCACAACCCCACAGCAGTTGGACCGCAACCAACAGGCATTCTACCAGGTGGCACAATTCCCCCATGTAATTGGATGCATCGACTGTACGCATATCGCCATATGTCCACCGGCAGCAAATGAGTACATATTCCGTAACAGCAAGTCATACCACTCAATCAACGTGCAGGTTGTGTGCGATGCCAATCACATCATAACGGACCTAGTGGCACAATTCCCAGGGAGCACACACGACTCCTACATATTCCGCAACAGTGGAATCCACAGGCGTCTACTCAACGGAGAATTTGGAGAGGGACTCCTGCTTGGTACGTACAAATTCCGCTTCCCAACATGAACACCACACATGTATGAACTTCACCATTGCTAAGTCTTTGCTTCTATCTTCTAGGTGACAGTGCTTACGCCCTGCGTGATTTCATACTCACCCCATACATCAATCCAGCAACCCCACAGGAGCAACGCTACAACGCAGCACACATAAGCACCAGGAATGTAATAGAGAGGACATTTGGGATTCTGAAGAGTCGCTTTCGAAACCTACACAAGACTGGCGGCGCCATGCTATACAAGCCTGAAACCTGCTGCCGGATTATTGCTGTATGTGCAATGCTGCACAACATTGCGACCAGAAGGGGGATACCCATAGAGGTGGACAGGAATGGGGACCACCGGGATGACCAACCACCCGCCCAACACCGACAGGCACACGTCCCTAACACAGCAGAGGGCCATAGGAGGCGGACATACATCATGCAACATCATTTCTGAATCAGGTGAGAATGATACATAACTAATTTGTTGGGGGTGCAACTGTTTAATGCACAATAGCACTGCGGTATGTGCAACAAAACAAGCAATGGAAAAAATGCTCCACATGTAAAAAGTTAAAACAAATGTGCGTTAAAGTCACGGCTGTGCAGACTCAGGAAGGGGAGGACCATGGTTGCCCCACCACGGTCAGGTAGGCCTGTAATTCTATCTAGTGGAGCTTGCCACGTACACCAAGCCTCCGCTCAGGTGTCTCCGACGCCTCACCACGGCCTGTCCCCGTGGAGGCCCGCGAACTGCGGCGCCTGGTGCTGGCCTCTGCCACTGACACACTGCTGACACTCGAGGCAGCCTCACTGCCATCTTCCCCTCCCAATGCACCAGCACTGAATGTGCCGCTCTGTAGGTGTTCGACAGCAGCGGTCATCTGCCCTAGTGCCTTTGCTACATCCCCGCAAAAGTGCCCAAGGTCCACCTGCAAGGACACAGAGCGGCGTGCCAACACTGCGGTGCTGTTGCTGAGACGCGTGATAGCCTTTGTAGAGGCCGCAGACCGCAACAATTGCTGACGGTGCCTCCTCCTCTCGCACTCATGGCCCTCCCTCATGGCACGGGTGAGCTCATGGATGTCCTCCCTGAGGTGCCCATTGCCCTCTGCCACCACAGTGGTCATGTCCCTAACCGCCGCAGTCATGGCACGCATTTCCCGAGCAAGGCGCACAATATTAGAGCTAATTGTTGCCATGTGTCATCCCTGCAGGCGCTGTACACGCAGCATCCTCTCCTCGATGGCAGAAGTGTGTGGGAGATCAAGGTCGCCTGAGGAGACAGAACTTGGCCGAGCCCTGCGCCGCTGTTGGAGTCTGGTGCGTCCAGGTGGTGCAGCAGGCGGTGTGATGGTGCGCAGACTTTGTCCCAATTGTGTGGAGGGTGTTTCCATCACCTGCAAGGGCGCTACTTGGGACCTGCGCCTCGGCGCTTTAGTGGCTGTTGTTGCTGCAGCTGGTGTGGCTGGTGCTGGTACTGGTGGTGCTGGTGCTGGTGGTAGTGGTGCTGGTGCTGGTGGTGGTGGGGTGGCAGGTGGAGGTGATGGATGAGCATCCTGCGCTGTCTCCATGTCAGAATCCACCGGTGTCTCGGATATGATCAGCCGGCTGCTGTCGTCCGATTCCCCAGGAGATGCATCTGTGTGTGAAACAGTGCATGGTTAGTGGGATAGTTACACCTCCGTAGTGTTGTACACATACATGACCCTCTGTGATCCACTAAATAAACAGTCTATATTCATGTTCAACTGATGTGGTGATCCGTAATTGTATTTACGCCTGTACATGCACACTGGCCAGACTAGACTACAACTCCCATGATGCACTAGTGTTGAGAGTTAAACTGTGTGGCCCAAAGCTGCATACACACTCAGGTCCTGCTGGGGGCATGGGTATGGATTTACGCTATGCTGGGTATGGGCACAGGCATGCATCTTACCTTGGGCACTTGTGGCAGCGCCGGACGTGTCCACGACGGCTTCCCGCTCGATCGTCCCTTCCACCAGGTCCTCCAGGGCAGTGTTGGCTTGTACCATTGAAGGGCCGCCTCCGGTCCTGCTCGCCTCCCGGAGCCTCTCCGCAATCCTCTCCTTGGCACGCTTCCGCAGGTCGTACCACCTTTTCTTGAGGTCGTCGATGCTGCGGGGCGTTACACCAACTGCATTCACCCTCTCCCGGATGCGCAGCCATATGCGCCGCTTCTCTTGCTCAGGCACCTTGAGGGACAGCTTACCGAAAAGGCGATCGTGCTTGCTGCTGACTCCCTCTATAAGGTACTCCAGCTCCCTGTCAGAGAACTTGCGCTTGCGCTTGCGTGCTGACTCAGCGCTGGATGGTACTTCCTTCTCCATGATGAATAGGTTTAGCGAATTGCACAGTCTGTGTGGCTTCACTCTGCACAGGCAGTCTTCACTCACAGCTCCTGTTTGCTCCTCTGTCGAGGCAATGAGGGTGGGGCTGCAGTATTTCCTGGTTGGTGATGTCATCTGCACGTTCCCGGAGCGACGCGGTCATTTGCGATTTCGCTAATACCGAATTCGCTAATAGCTAATTCGGTATTACCGAACTCGCAACTAGCTAATCGGAGTTTGCATGCCCCGCTATTGATTATTCTGTAAATATAGCGATTTTTAAGGAATCGCTAAAATGTACCGAATCTGTTGATGCATTATCAAAAGCGATTCCTTAATAACGATTCCTTATTTCTCGCTATTAAGGAATCGCTTTTGGTTTGGTTGATGCATGTGCCTGCATATTAATAATCATCTAATAGACGTAATCTGATTGTATTCTTGTTTATAGTTGGACTTCTTCTGTGTTTTAATGAAAATCTTTCCTAATAGTATAATTTAATTTATTTTCAGGGAGGTCCTAATAGTTCATTATTTTCTTTGTATAAATCTTCCAGTGTCACATTCAATGCTGAGTTCACGTAATAAGACCATTCAGGAACTGAATATCTTCTGCAAGGTATTCAAGCTCTCTTGGATCTTCTCACAACCTGATGCTTTGGGTCAAGTGAACTATCGCCTTCTGTGTCACTTTCTTAAGGTGCTATTTCTGGAATATGAGCTGTTGATAGACTTCTTTTAATCTCTTTCTTACTCAAACTCCTTGGCCATTCAGTTAGTTGACAGTATCTCTTGGTTCCAGAGCTTGTTCCTTCAGCAGTATTTGTATCTCTCCTGATTCTGTTTCAGCTTCTCTGTTTTTACCACTAGAGACCCTGATCCCACTTTGTGATATTTCAGAAACTTGCACTTGTCTTTCATTTTCACCCCGCGTTTCTCTTCACACTTCTGCTTGTTCTTCTACTTGCTGTCTGGAAGGTGCCACCGGTTGGTCTAGTCTCTCCACTGGTGGTGCGACCACTAGTGCTCTTCTTTCAGGATCATAGACCAACGATCCTTTTTCTGGATTGGTCACTCTCCATGTGTGTGTGGCATGAATCCAATTTGGGACCCGAGCACATTAATAACAGTGTTCATTGTACATAGAATCTGTTAGGGGCCTTTCCATCTGGGTTCTGGGCAAGTCTTCCAAACATGCTTCTTGATGATGACCCAATCTCCAGGATTGAAGTCGTGGCACTGTTTGGGATGGCGATCTAGTGTTGCAGGTGACACCAGATGAGATATAGAACTAACCACATCAGTGAGGGCTTTGCAGTAGTCCATAATCATATCATCAGTGATGTTCACAAAGGCATTAGTTGGAGCAGTAGGTAACCTCATGGCCCTCCCCTGAGTTTTTCATGTGGACATAACCCACTCTTTCTATCCGCTATACATCGGACACTCATCAGTACCAATGCATCTGGCCATCTCAATTGTGTCAAAGCACAGACTTTCGCCAATCTGGACTTTATTGTTCCGTTCATTTGGTCAACTATGCCTGACGCTTCTGGTCTTTAGCTACAGTGTAATTTTTGTTCAATCTGTAATGCAGGACATAGCATGTTCATCACTTTGTTGTAGAAGTGTGTTCCTCTATCTGACTCAAGAAGGACCGGCATTCTAAACCTAGGGATGATTTCTCGTACTAACAGTTTAGCTACAGTGAGATTGTCATTTCTCCTTGTTGGGTAAGCTTCCTCCCTCCAGGAGAGTACACAGATAATCACAAGGATATATCTCAGTCAGTTTTGCACAGGCATCTCGATAAAATCCATCTGTAATCTGTTGAAGGGACCATGTAATCTCACTAGGTGTGTGCTTCTGACTGGTGTCTTTTGCTGTATATTCAGTTGTTGACATGTGACACATCTTCTGAAATCTTTGTCAACATTTACTAAAAATCTTGGATTAAACCAACTTTGCCTGAATAGCCTTACCATAGCATCCCTCCCCAAATGTGTGTACCCATGATAATACCTAGCCATTGGAAACAACAAGCTGTCTGGCAACACTGGTCTCCCATCGTCTGACATCCAAATGTCATGTTGTATTACGTGCCTTGATCCACCCATTCTGTTCAGTTTCTGTTACAGTTTCTTGTACTCTCCTCAATTCCTCCCAAGTGTCAGTTATTTCCATCATCATTTCAAAAGCACATTCTTCATCAATTCTATAAGTGAAACCATAATTTTCTGTGAAAACCCCATTGATTTTACATGCCAATATGGTACAATACCTTTTTGTAGTAGTGAGTCAGACACCCTCTCTCTTGTAATAAACCATATTCAGGCTTTTAGTAGAAACAGAAAGTTCTTTTTATTCGTGGTTTGAATGAACAAAAGAATCAAACGAACATAGACAGCCAACACGTGTTTCGCCCCCTAGGCTCAGTTGAGGCCGGGGCTTTCTCAAGGCTGTGCGAGGATGAAGGAAAAAAAGTACGAAAAGGAATTAGTCCTGGAAAAAATCAATAAGTGAGGTAAGAGAAGTTAGTGTGACCACTCCCTGTGAGTAGAGGATGTATTTAGAGAGGAGGAAAGTGAAGGCGTGATGTTGGGCCCTGCTCGTGACTATAGGTGAGTCTGAATGTGACAAGTTGCTTTGAAGATATAGTGAGCAGGTTAGTTTTATTTAACTACTATTCATTCCGAGGTCGCGTTTAAATAGACTTGGTGACCTATGTAAGGAGAGAAACGCTGTGCTGGAAAAGGTTGGTTGAAGTTGGTGGAATATAGAGTCCAATACCCAAGAACTATGAATAAGGCAGAAGAGTGCGAGCATATTTTTACCTGGGGATGTACTTTCAAATTATTTTCGATTTATAATATCTCAAAAGGTCATAATATCTTCATTTATCTTGTCATTCTTTCCACAGGTTACGTGTAAAATACAGGTATACCAGCCCCTGCATAAGACAATATATATGTATACAGAAACGAAAATTGAAACAGGCAAAACATACATTGATATTCAGAAGTAATCAGGCAAAGTAGTTATTTATACAATTTGCATTATTTATACAGAGGACACTCCGGTAATGCGAGTTCTAGTTTTTTAGCCAAGCCTTAACATTATTATAAACATTGTGGTCTTATTATCCTTGTTTGTCCCCTCTATTATGTATTCAACTAGAATAAAAAAGTTCTAGGGGCCCAATGGTTGATTTTATGCAGGCAGAGGTTATTTCGGTCGGTTAGATCGGTTGTGAGGAGTAAAATAACCCGTTAACAGGAGAGGCATAATGGCCCATAATGGGGGAAGAAAAAGGTTCTATTTAAATAAAGGACTAAATCGCCAGCTGGATTTCGTTACCGAGACATTGCCTACAGAGGGTCTACTTACTTTCAGGCATGAGAACAGGATCACGGCGAGAATGCCGTCTCTGATGTTCCTCCATGCGGTGTGTTCGCGTTCTGGTCTGCGGCCATCTTAAAGAAGGTTAATGCGACCTGTCGCGTGTTATTCACGTCAGATGGGCTCGTTTTGTCGCGCCATCTTGGAGTGTGGTTATGTTAGTTTATCGGGATGGTTAGTGTCTCCGATCGTAATTATTTATTGTCGATTATTGTAGAATCGACTTTCTTCCTTGTTAGTTATGTTTGAATTCACTCTGATTGTCGCAATTGGTATAAATTGGAGGAGTATTTAAGTATGATTTTATTTATTATTATTTAGCGCGATCGACTATACATAATTATGTGAATAGTCCGCGCCTACCTTGAGGTATAGTCTTAGAGACTGCATGATCTCCAATCAATTCAATTGAATTAATCAATGTGGGCTCGGGATTTGTTAGAAACGCCGTCGCCATCTTCGAAGTTGCCCAGGGGCAATGAAAAGTTTAGATTAATTCACAGCTTTAATCTGTATTTATTAAAAAGCAGTGATCACGTATGCGATGGGTTTATTTTACTCCTTTAGTTTGAATTTGCGAGTCTTGTATTGGAATTGTGTTTAAAGTGTTATTTTGGATATTAATTTCCGCGGTATTATGGTGAGAAGGAAAGCTCAAGAAAGGGAATATTTTGTAATTATACTTCCCATTTATGACGCTGGATGCTCTTTGTATTCAATGGAATGTAGTAGGGCCAGTAAGGGGAAACGTGGGAGATAATTAAGACTATCAGATCAGGGAACAAATTGGTGGACAGACAACAGGAAAACAACAGTGCATTGAAAGACTGAATATACATGTATACACATAAGTGTCCTCATCAATGTGACTAAAAATATTTTGACATTCATTTCAGTCTTTTCATTGGCTTTCGGATGTGGCCAGTGTCTTATTACAGCCAGTGATGCCACTCGTGGTCTTTGTTAAGGCCAAATTCCACAGTTCCACAACGGATTATGTAAGAGCTTTCTTTCTGTCTCAGGCGTTGTTCCAGGTTTCCTCCTCTGTCAGATTGTCGCAACCTTTCTAAGCCACAGAAAACTAAGTTCCGATTATGATCATGGTATAGGTTGTAGTGCTCAACTAAAGGTTGTCTATCATCTGTTTTGTGGATATTGCGATAGTGTTCCTGTATCCGCTTTTTGAGTGGGCGGGTTGTGCTCCCAATGTAATGTTGACCACATGGACATGTGATGAGGTAGATCACATTAACACTCTCACAGTTGATGAAATCTTGGATGGTAATTGTGTGTCCATTTATTGTTGTTTGTTGTAGTTTTGATTGGCCTAGTTTACATATTGAGCAGTTGGAACATGTGTAGAATCCATGTGGTTTCTGTAGAAATGTTGTCGTTTTTTGTTTGGCTTCGAAAAATGATGGACATAGTGAGTCTCTCAGATTTTTACTTCTCTTAAAGCTGAGTTGTGGTTGATCTTTTATTGCAGATCTGGTGGTTGGGTTTAATGTTAATAGATTCCAGTGTTTTTTGAGAACTTTTCGTATGTGATGGTGACCGTTGTGAAACGGGGTAAGGAAACGTATGCTAGATTCCGTCTCCTTCTTTTTCCTGTTTTGTAGAAGGATGTTTCTGTCCAGAGTGGAGACTTGTTGTTGAGTGTTTGTAAGAGAACTGGTGTTATATCCTCGTTGGGCGAGTCGTGATGTAATGTCCCTAGAGTGTATTTCAAATCCTTGGTCTGAGCTGCAATTGATTCTGGCCCTGCGAAATTCTCCTGATGGTATGTTTTTGATGGTATGCTGTGGATGGCTGCTGGTCGCATGTAGGATGGAGTTAGCGGCTGTGGTTTTGCGATGAAACTGTGTTATTAGGGAGTTGTCTTCAACAGATATTTTTACATCCAGGAATTCTATTTCATTTTTAGATATGGTGTAGGTGATATTGATATCCCATTGGTTTGGTGTTAAAGTGCTGAGGAAGTTGAGCAGATGTTCTTCGGATCCTTGCCATATTAGCAGCACATCGTCGATGTACCTTCCCCACATGACTATGTTCTCGGAGAAATTTGGGTCGTGATCCTTCCAAATCCAGTGACGCTCTACTTCCCCCATAAAGATGCAGGCGTATGGAGGAGCAAATTTTGCCCCCATCGCCGTACCTTGGGTCTGTAGGTAGTAGGTGCCATTGAATAGAAAAAAGTTGTTATATAGGCAAAATTCCAGGAATTCTAGAATCATGTTATTTCTCGCTGTAAAGTGTACTGATCTTCCTAGTAAGCATTTCCTTACTGCCGCTATACCATCAGGATGTCGAATTGATGTATATAGACTGACGACATCAATGCTTGAGAGGAGGTAGTCCGGTTGCCATGTGATGTTATTCAGCTTCTGAAGTATATCCTTAGTGTCCCGGATGAAGGAGGGAAGGTCTCTCATGAACGGCTGTAGTTCTTCATCAATGTATGCCCCAATCCTGGAGCATATGGAGTCGATACCTGCAATGATAGGTCTTCCTTTGGGAGGTGTGCCTGGTTTGTGGACTTTAGGCAGAAGGTATAGTGTTACATTTAAGAAAGTACTCTGGCAGGTGATATAATCCAGGAGTCATAGGTGTAGTTAAGTATATTTATTTGTTGTAAGTTAGATGGTAAGAATGCCCCACCGGGAGCAGCATCCAGCTGCTCAGCCCATCTCACTCAACTGCCCACACTTCAAACCATGCATCCATGAGCATTCCAAATGACATCACACACACACAGGCTGAGCAGCAGGGAGAAGGAGAAGACAAGAATACCACATATAGAGTCGGAGTTACTGGCGTGTCTATGAAGAGGAGTTGTTTTTCTGCCAGTGTGAGAAGGCCTTTTTCATACCATTTATTCAGTAAGCACTGCAGTTTGTATTGTATGTCTTTAGTTGGATTGTTTGTCAGTTTGCTGTAGCAGATGGGGTCTTGCAATTGGCGTTCGGCTTCTTGAAGATAATCCGAAGTGTTAAGGATGACAATATTGCCCCCTTTATCTGCTTCCTTAATTGTTAATGAGGAGTCATTTTTAAGTTCCAGTAGTGCATGTTCTTCTTCTCGTGTTATATTGTGTGTAAGGTATTTTCGTTTGGACAGATATTTGCGATGTTCAGATATCAGGTCATTACTCACTGCCGAGAAGAAGGTGTCTATTGGATTACCAGATGGTAAGATTGGCGTAAACTTGGATTTGCCCCTAAGTGTTGTGTTTTTACAGTAAAAGATGTCGATATCCAATTCTTCTGCCGTGCTTGTAAGGGATTCCAGGTCGTCTGTTGGAGCATCCGTAGACAGGTGGGTTAATAGATTAATGTCTTCTAGATCTTTGGCTGAAAGATGGCTAGTAATGTTGGGGTGACCTGGTTGTCTCTGTTGTTGAGTTCCGTCAGAGAAAAAGGAGTGTAGTTTCAATTTCCGAGTGAATTTGTATAAATCCACTTGGGTCTGTACCAAATTCCAACTAGATGTGGGGCAAAACGATAGGCCCTTATTTAGTATTTGGTGGTGAACAGGGGTCAAGGTCTTATCCGAGAGGTTGACCACAAGGTTGCATGGTGTTACTTCTGTACCGATGGTCCCGACTTTGTCAGCTCTTTGCTTCGTGCCCGTGTTTGCACTCCCAATGTACTTGGTTTTGTTGTTTGTATATTTGGAGGTCGGCTTCGGTTGTCTTGTATATTTCCCAGACGATGTCGGCGTACTTCCTCGTGAAAATTTACATGTGGTCTCGTGTTTCTCACTTCCTCTGGTTGTTCTATTGATTCTACGTCTGATGATGGTATCATTTCAGAAGAGCTGCTTGCATGATTTGTGGTGG
Organism: Triturus cristatus; assembly: GCF_964204655.1. Lineage (NCBI taxonomy): Eukaryota > Metazoa > Chordata > Amphibia > Caudata > Salamandridae > Triturus > Triturus cristatus. The sequence continues at coordinate 690,446,853 of NC_140586.1, read as the reverse complement.
TGGTGGGAGTGATGTTATCATACTTTTTTGCAAAGGTGTAGACCCTGCCTTGTTGGTAATCAGTCATGTCACGTCGAAATTTTCGGTTCTTCCTTTGGATGATATCTTCCTCAAAGTCATCTAGGACTTTGTTCAGAATAGCATAATTTTTTATTGTAATGTCACCCCAGTTGGCTTCCTCAATAGTTTTGGACAATGTGTCCACTTCCAGTTTATATTTATCATATTCTTCCTGGGCAATATCTATTAGTTGTCTCAACATGTTGTTTGATGCCGTTCTGAGATTGTCTTCCCAAAGTTGTAGTTTTTCAGGTAGTGTGGTTTCAATTGGTGGAAATATCAGGATTCTCAGGCCTCTCGGTATCAAGTTGTGTTCTAGGTATTTCTTGAGTGAAGCTCCTTCCCACCATTTTGAAGTTTCTTTTTTGACTGATTTTTCCAAAGCCTGGAAGGTACTTTTTGCAGATTGTGTGTTGAGTACATTAGTTGATCTTGATATATTAGTTCCTAATGGGTCAAAGATTTCCTCAAGTCTGATGTTCCTTCTTTCTCTCCTATTGTCATAGGTTGCCATTATTCCTTCCGATTTTCCTTGTTTTGGTGCAAAGTAGTGAGTATTTTTGATATATGACAAGGATCCTAGGGCCTCAGAACTTTAAATGGTACAATACCTAGCTATTGAGTCAGCCTATCTGTTGCCAATGGCAACGTATCCGCTGCATGGTGATGCCCAGGGCATTTCACAACTGCAATTTCTTTGGGCAGTTGCAATGTTTCCAGTAGATTCTTCACATTCTGTCCATTTACAATAGGCAATCCTGTGGAAGTTAAAATCCCTTATTGCATCCATAATTGCCCAAAGTCATGAACTGCGCCGAATCCATACTGGCTGTCTGTAAAGATGGTGACTCTCAATTGTGCAGTTAAACTGCAGGCTTGGGTGAGGGCAATTAATTCAGCAACTTGTGCAGCAAAAACTGATTAGAGTCAGGAATTTTCAACCACATTGTTTATAGTGCACACAGCATATGCTGGCCTCAGTGTGCCTTCATTACTTTGCAGGCATGATTCATCAACAAATAGGACATAGTCTGGCTCAATTAGGGGTTCATCATTAATTTCTGGATGTGGTTTTGTGCATAGTTCAGTGAACTTTAGGCAAAAAAGATCAAAATCATAATCCTTGTCTTCTGGTTCAATTGCAGGCCAAAGAGTAGAAACATTTAACACATTACAACACCTGATTGTGACAGTATCTGGTGCAAGCAGACTCTGCTTAAATTTACTGAGTCTATTATGCATCAGATATTGTGTTTTTGTTCTGGTAAGCAATAACTCGACAGAATCACCACTATTGGATGTCCCATCACTATGTTTTCACTGTTTTCCAGACTTACACTCGCCATGGCAATCACCTTCAAGCAACCAGGAATCCTGACGCTTCAGGGTCAATAGTAGTTGAAAAATGTGCCACAGGTCTTTGAGCCCCTCCATGCATCTGTGTTAATCCTGAAAGTACACACAGATCTCATTCACTGCAAAATAAAGTAAATTCTTTTGTTTAGTCTGGCATTCCTAGAGCTGGGGCACAACACAATTTTTCTTTCAGTTCTAGGAAGGCTTTTGTGCACTCCTTGTCCCAAGGAATTGGATCAGGCACATCTCAATGTGTCAACCTAAGGAGAGGTTTTGCTGTCAAGGAAAAATTTGATATCCATTGTCAGCAGTAGCCGACCATTCCCAAAAACATCCTGAGTTCTCTCTGTATTTATGGTAGATTAATCTGCAACATGGCTTCCACTCTCTGCGGTGACACCTTTCTGACTCCTTTCATAATAATGTGGCCCAGATAGTGAACATCTTTTTGACAGTACTGCAGTTTACCTGGAGACACTTTGTGTCTGTCTTCTGCCAGGTTTTTCAATAATGCGATGGTGTTATTTTTGAAAGCTTCTCATGTTTCTGAAGATCTCAATAAAACACCAATATATTGTACAAGTGCAGAATTATAGGGCATTTGCAAACTATCAAGACTTTTGTTTAGGATCTGATTAAAAATAGAGGGGCTCTCAGTATACCCTTGAGGGACGTGACACCACGTGATTGTCCCCTGTTGGAACACAAATAAAAACAAGAATTGGCTATCTTCTTGCAGGAGCCATGAGAAGAAAGCTTGACACAAATCAATGACTGTAAACCATTCTGCAGTACATAGAATTTGGAAATGCACAGTAGCAGGATTCGGCACAATGGGACAACAAGATACCACTATCTAATTTGTTTTACGCAAATCCTATACAATTCTATACTTTCCGGTCACTTTTTGAATTCACATTATCAGAGAATTACATGGACTGCCATTTAATTCTCTCAGTATGCCTTTCTGAAGCACATCTTTAATTAGAGGTTGTATCCCAGCAATTGTTTCAGTGGACAATGGATATAGTGGTGCTCTTGTGAAAACTGCATTTGGCTTCATTTGGACTTGTCCCGTTTCTACACCTTTTAGCAGTCCGATTTATTTTCCGGTAAAATCCCAGACTTCAGTATTTACTGTAGTTCTGAGATCCTCTGGCAAATCAGCAACTGTCAACAAGGTGAACATTCCTGCCTCTGTATTTTGTTTAATTAATTTGAAATCAACATCCTCATCATGAGTCTGAAAGGCAACACCATCCGGTGTGCAAAAAATTGTACAGTTTAATTTACACAACAAATCCCTCCCTAATAAATTAATTGGAGTGGAATCACAAACCACAAATTGGTGTTATTCTGACTGGCACCTCCTCTGTAACTGGATATGACATTTGGTTATTTGTGACTCCGACTACTTGGATTGTTCTTCCTGAGAGAGGTAAGTTTGGAACTTCAACTGTTCTAACTGTAGATCGGGTAGCTCATGTATCAATCAAAAAGGATACATCGTGACCATAAACATTTGCATCTACATACGGGCCACTTAGGTCTATCTCTAGGACTGCGCCAAGTACACAATCCTCTTCCTCTCGCAGATACCGTCATTGTGAATTTTCAGAACCAAAATCATCCAATTCAAACAAAGGAAATTGTCCTAGCACATCCTGATTAAGACTGTGGACATATGGCATGACATTTTGAATTAGATTTGAGTTTAATTTCAGTAACTGGTTAATTCTGGAATTTTCCATTTGATCTGGTATGACAGGTGCTATTTGGTTCTGACCCCTGAATTTGATTTTCAAACTGGAGTACCTGAATTCTTTGACCTGTCATTCTCTGCGAATTTTGGACTTGCCCTGCACTATTTTCATGATTAAAACAACATTCTGGCTTCAAATGCTCACCCTATTGAAAATGTGACAGGCAGTAACTTTCTTTAAAGCTGCAATGTCGGTTCCAGATCCCACACCTGCAAGAACATCTCTACCTCTTCCCTTAGCTAGCATACATTTGTATTTGTCACAAATTCTGCTTGTGGGGCGATGACTCCCTGCATCATACCCTGACCTCCAGCCAAGGATGGTACTTGAAGCCCTTTCTGAGCCAACTTTGTCTGAGCCAACATAAATTTCTCCTTAATCTTTCTCTGCTTCATGTCCAATTCATCACTGCAATATTTTGCGTATTGCAGGATTTCATCTAGCGATTTTGACTGCCAGCAAATTACATTGTGTGTGATATCTGAACTAATCTCAGGCTTCAATCCCAAAACAAACTGTGACACAAAAATCCCCAAATCCTTCTCTTGAGGATATTCACTTCCACTATGCTGCTTGAAAACCTGCAACAACATTTCATGGTATTCATGAACAGTTTCTTTTGGTTCCTGAGTTGTCCTTTTAATTTTCAACCAGTCAATATTTTCCCATTTCTACAGGTGAAAAACGAGGGCTCAGATCGTTTTCTGGGTGGACCTATAAGCAGCCACTCTAATGCTTGTTTAAGGAGAACAGGAGCAAGAAGCAGAAGCAGGGAGCGGGGAGCGGGGCGGACGCCGAAAACGTTGAAACGCCAAATCCATGGCCCAAACGCTGCCAAATTGCATACGGCCCGGCCCCAGCCTGATCACCCCACCCGCTGAGCCGAGCACACTGGGGGCTCAAAGACAGGACGATAGATCACAGGCGAGGAGCAGGCGAGGCTTCGAGGCTCTGAAACGAGAGGGGGAAAGGCACGGAGTACAGAGGCTGAGAGAGAGGCTGAGCGTGGCTGCTTACCGATTACAAATTATTTTGCAGCTGCCGCTCAGGCCACCTCCGTGACCCCCTCTCACCGCATCCCTCACTTCTCTGGGCAGCTTTCAACAGGTGGCATAACAGGCGAGGGCACATTGTGGTCATACTGGCCATGATTGCTGCCACATTGCTCTAGAGGGGCTGCCAACGCCCATACCAACGCCTCTACCAATGTCCTCAGCCTTCCTCACCGGCCTGGAAGCAGCCCAGCAACTCAGCCCTCTGATAGCACCCTGCTATCTTGCTGTCACTTTTTCGGACCAAAGAGGGGTCAGGTAGGACCCCAGAAGGAAACAGACCGACGTTGAACCCAGGCTAAGATTTAGCTGTGGTAGCCGTGGGAGGAGTGGCCCACGCCTGGAATTCCTTCTCGAGTCTAGGGCGGTTCCGGTTTCCACGTCCAGGAGCGGAGGAGCATTGCGGAGGAGAGGAGCAAAGGAGCGGATGTGCGTTGCGGAGGAGAGGAGCGGAGGAGCAGAGGAGCTCTGGTCTGCTGGGCTGCTGTCGCACGACCGGCTCCCTCTTGAGCGCTTCTGGCACATGGGGCCCAAAACAAAGGGCTGATTGCTCACGACCCCGGAAGAAAGCCTCACAAGCCTAACAACAAGACAATATCAAGGTCTATGAGGAGCAAATCACTAACAGACAGTTCAAATCAAAAGCCATAAGAGGTAGACCAAAGGGGCTCGATCAGAAACTTCCTAATTAAGAAAAGTGACCCCCTCAGCAGCGACAATGCCACTACACAGGATGCTCGCCCCGACGGCCCACGCTCGGCTCCAGAAAAAAGTACAAATGATCATAGCAGACGATCGCCCAATCATACCTCTATACCTAAGGAGGAGACCTCCACCTGCGAGGAATTGAGGACCATCCAGGAAACGACCAGTGCAGCTCACGAGCATCCCTACCCAAAGCAATCAGAAGGCCAATTCAGGGGTAGAACATCCCCCTCTTTTCACAGAAAATGGACAGGACACTACAACCAGCAAGACTCTCGACACAGCTCTGCCCAAAGGCGGTTCCACAGTAACAACGACGGTGCATATTCACCAGCCCAATGCCCCTGGCCTATACCCGCAGACCACGGAGACTAGTGAGCCCCAATACAAATTCAAAGAGCCAAAACCAATAAACCCCTGGTCCCACCTAGCTCCCCTGGCCCCAGTGTCCCCTGTGGATGGGGAGCTTACAGCCTCATTTCTTCATAATCTTGAACAAAAGATAGAAAGAACCCTCGATCTAACCCCAAACCTGTTGTGGCCCTTAGCGTCCCCATGGGCCTCCAACTCAAAAGCTGACTATCGCGACTGCAACAGCAGCGCCAATGCGGTCTCAGGGAAATCATCTTCGATTGAGATAACCAGCAAAACTAATAAAGCCCTCCTGTGGCAATCAACCAAAATGGAAGTGCAAATAGAACTTCTACAAGCAATCACAGGGTGCCTAGCTGACATAAGTTCCAAGGATCGAGGTCCTAGATAACAGGATCACCCAACATGTGGCTTTAACCGGGGTGACTGCTCCTGTCGCTGCTCAAATCTCATCGAGAAGTGGGCTTCCCTTCCCAAGGTCGTAGAAGACATAGTTGAGAAAGCAAAAGGGCGTATGGAGGCACAGACTTTAAACAACATTGACGATCGGGCAAAGCATAACAGTCATTAACCGAAGGCGACACAGCCAGCAGGGATTACATCAGGACAGAAGAACACAGCTGACAACGGGAAAAGCGCAGAGCACATGATCAACAAACCTGTCAGCAGCCCAGAAATACCCAAAGAGACACAAAGCTTAAATCACCGGGCCAGCGACGCCACTGGAACAGACCCGCAGGAACACACTTCACTCGCAACCGACATACACGAACCTGCCTTATCAAGGAGAGCAAAAATGAAGCTGAAGAAGCAACAGAAAAAAACAAAGCTAAAAGTGAGACAACGGCAGACATTGAAAATCAATCAACAGCCCTTACAAGGGGGCACAAAAGTCACCCAGTTCTACCCAATTTTCACCGTCAAAAACTGGGGCAAAAAAATCCCCCCGGTCTCCAGACGGTCAGAGGAGATGCTGGCTCAGGACTAACCCACAAGCAGCAACTAACAATAATTTCCTGGAACATAGCAGGGATCAATAAAATCTGCGAAAATGAAAATCTGAAGCAGTTCCTGGAAAATGGTGATATAATCTGTTCCCAAGAAACATGGGCCCTGTCCAACACCTTCTTTGGCAGGGTATTATGAACATCAGGTCACAGCCATAAAAAGGAATCTTTTTGGCCATCCAGCTGGCGGCCTATCAGCCTTTATAAAACACGAATGCGCCCTTGCAGCCACAGCCATCAATCAGAACTCCCCAGGTCTGCAAGCCCTACAGATCAGAGGTTTGAGTTTCAACAAACATCCAATGCGCCTGCTGGCACTAAACTGTTACATCAATCCCGCACAGACCCTTATGAAAGATCAGCTAGAGGCACTGGCACAGAACCTAGAAGACCTGCTAAACAAACACAAATCATACCAGGTTATTCTAGCCAGGGATATTAATCTGAAAGATCTTGATAAAACAGAATCACCCTCCCCCCCACCGGGGGCCAGGCAGGGTAGCTCCCCTCCAGGACCTTCTTAACAATTATAAGTTGACATCAACCTACGTACTTAAAAAACCTTGCTCGGCCTCCTGGCATCTTCAGTTCACCTTACAGGCTGCGTCAAGAATCGATTATATCATGGCCAGTGAAGCGATAGCGGCCAGAATGGAAGACCTTGAAGTCGTAGATAGGAAGGAAAGCGATCACAGGCCATTAAGAGCAGTGTTTCAGCTGGACGTACCACCAGCCACCATCTACCAACCCTTCGGGGAGACAATCGGGGAGGAAGAACACAGCGTCCCGAGGAGGATCAAGTGGTCATCCAAGACCGGTACCACACTGCAAACATGGCTGGGCCAGGTACAGCAAGGGAGTTTGCCCTCAGAGCGCTCATCCATGAACGGATGGGAAAATACCTTGGAGGACCTACAAACCAAGCTCGGGAACCCCAAGACACAAAACCCGAGACCGAAAGGGCAACTGAGACCAGGAAACACCTGTCCAAACAACGATATACGAGAATTTAAAAGGCTTCTGCGTTAGGCCCGCGCAGAAAAGAAAAAAAGGGGGCAGCCAAATAGAGGGACCATCAATTGCATCGCTGAGGGCATCCTTAAGGAAGAAACTATGGGAACACAAAAAAGCCAACATGGAAAGTGAATGGCTCAAACAAAAGAACCCAGCACGACTGTGGAAATACATAAACCAGCTGAGCAATCGGAGACCGACAAGCGAAAATGGAGTTGCTGAAAAAGACTGGATGCTACATGTGAAGCAGCTATATGTAACAGCATCCATTAACAAAGATTCAACAAGTGGTAGGGTGGATACACCCGAGCAAGTCGATCTAGTTAGCACAAAGCCAGGAGTCATGATCACAAGCCCAGGCAAGGCCCCGATGGGTAACAGATCTCCGGCCGTCACCCATGGCACTTCATTAGCCAGGACAAACACCCAACAGGTTATCAAAACTATTAAGAGTATGAAGAATGGTGGGGCACCTGGGCCTAATGGGATTCCAGCACCTGTCTTCAAACTGGCACCAGAGTTCTAGGCATCACTCCTAACCCCGCTCTTCAATCACACCTTCGCGACTGCCACAACCCCCGAATCTTGGAGGGGTTCCATACTGGTCCCTATTATAAAAAAAGGAGACTGCCTAAAGCCGTTGAACTACAGGCTTATTGCCCTGCTTGATCTGTAAGCCAAGGCATAGACCAGCCTACTACTGAAAGATCTAGACAAGTGGGTCGAAGAGAGAAACATAATACCCTTGCACCAGACTGGCTTTAGGTCACAGGCATCAACCATGGACAATGTTCTGGTGCTAGCACACCTCTCAACCCAGGCAATCCTGAAGACCCATCCCCCGCTCTTCTGCTGCTTCATGGACTATAGTACAGCCTTTGACGAAGTAGTCAGAAAAAGATTATGGTGGAAGCTAGAAAACTGGGGCATTCCATCAGATCTCCTGAAGGCAATAAGATAAGATATGAGGACACCTGGGTGTAGGTCAAAACAAGCGCCCGCACAATTTCCCCTAAAATAACCACGGAGAATGGGTTGAAGCAAGGATGCATGCTGGCCCCCATCCCCTTCAACTTATACAGGGCAGATCTGGGGGAGGCCCTAAAAGGAGCCAGTTTAGTAGCCCCAAGACTAAGAAGGGTGAGGCTGCCAGTTCTACAGTATGCTGACGACAGTTATAATGGACCATACGAAGGTGGGCCTACAAAGAGCCCTAAACGCCCTAAACAGTTTTAAGATCATTAACAACTTGATAGTTAATCAAGGAAAAACTAAGGTCATTATTTTTGGGTCCTGCCATCTGAAAAAGAATGCACTGTGGCAACTGGGAAACGCGCAAATCAATACGGTGGCCTCATACAACTACCTAGGGGTCTGATTGACGGAACGGACCAAGGCGAACGTACACTTAAAACAGCAGAGCTCCATGGCCAGCAGGGTCACACATGTATTTAAACAACTAAGCCAGCACTTGATCAGTCCGCCCGCCAGCCCAATTCTGACAGTTTTAAGAGCGAAGATCCTTCCAGCAATCAGCTACGGCCACCTTGCCTTCCCCGGGAAATTGGACGCCCTCCTCAATTCAGCCCAAGTCAAAGCATACAAGTCAGTGCTACGCATACCGAGGTCAGCAAGAGAAGCAAGGCTAAGACCGGAGTTAGGCCTGGCGAGGCCAGACCTGATCTGCCAGTGGGAGATCATAAAGCTATAAATAAGGATATTAAGGGCACCCGCTAACTCCCTAAAAAATCATCTGAGACATATTTTTGAGGGGCCAGGCTCGGCATGGCATTCTAGGCTAGAAAACGCTATCAGATTAATGAAGATCGAAGAAGAAAGCATACCGCGGCTGGAGATCCCGCTGAATGCCTGGAAGAGAGCTGTTAATAAACAAGTGTGTGAAATCTCATTCGACCTTGATCTTAAAACGCTTTGTCGAAGCTCTCATCTTGATCCGCTGAACAATTACTACACCGCAGGAAAAGCACAACCCTACCTAAGCGAGGCTCTCACCATACAGGCTTGAAGTAAAATCTTATTCATGAGGCTGACCACGCTTGGGATTGTGGACTTCAATCTTGCATGGGCCCGAAGAGGGAAATCCACAACTTGTAGACTGTGCCCCTACAGGAGGGAATCCTGGCTGCACCTTTTATGCTGCTGTCCCAACCTCAACAACAAACACCGGCGAATTCTGCGCCCGATCTGCATCAACAAGGGTATAAAGTCGTGCAGCGAAGCATCAGCCTTGTGTTTTTTAACCACTAACACAATGGCCCTAGTGAGACTGGCGAAATGTATCCATCAAATTAGGATAGCTTTAAAAGCTGCATACGAAAGCCGTACAAAGTCAGGGAAATGCATGGTAAACCCTGTGGTTGAATGCTGATGGGACCACTCAACGATGCACTAAGGACAGTGCCCCTCTGGCATGCCCCCCAAGAGAGCATTTCAACCAGAGAGATACTTAGAGCCCCACAGAGGGTAGTGCAAGTGCTCTGTAATGTAGATCAACTCCAGGGCACAAAACGGGGGCTTCAAGACCATGTCTACAAATGCTAGGGAAAGGCTGACTACGCTGGACTCGGGGAGGGGTGTTAAATTTTATCCAGAACAGAAGTTTGAAATCATTGTTTTTAGCTTTTAAATATTGATTGTTTTTACTGTAATGAATTTAATTAATTATACAGTCAATAAAGTTTACAGTATAGGTGACAAAGCACCTGCTCCCTTTTCTCTGTGTGCTCAGATTTCGGCCATTGCACAGAAAATCTACACTCAGACCACAGTTCTGCTGGAACTATTGTGTCAAAGAATGTATCCAGGGCCTTCCACAATACCTTCAAAATTTTAATAAACCTTTCTGCCTGATCAGACCACTGTACCGGCTTGTCTCTCAGCTTTGGTGAATTGTTTGTAAATGCAAATCACTTCTATTCTAAGGGACATGTACATAAGTACCCCAACTACTACTCTCAATGGATATTCTGCCACTTCTCCCACTCCATCCTGTCTTTCTTTCATTTTCCTTTTATTTTAAAATGTTTTCTTGCCCACTAAGTCCTAGCTTCTCCACATCCTTTAATTTGTGGATTCATTTTATCAATTCCATGATATGCCTTTACATCCCTGGAATATTCAAATTCTCATTAGCTTGGTCATCCAATTCAACACAATAATTTTGATGCAAGTACACATTATTTGTAAGATCCACATTATATTTATATGCTATTCCTGCCAAATAACTGTGCGTAGTAGCTGCATTGCGGGCAATCTCTTTAGATAAAAAGGTAAGTTTGAGTCTCTCATATTGATCTAAATGTTCAAAATCCAAACCTCCCCTAATTAATTCTTCCAAATAAATTCTTTTAATTTTGGAATGTCTAGTGGTTTATCATTTTAAATTTCTGCATCCTTCGGAGGCTCTGTAACTTTCCCCCTTCTTTTCCTAGTCAGTTCGTCAAGCCAAGCTGGTAATCCACAATCTCCACTTCCTGATAACTCACTAGAACCCAAAGGAGTCGTAAATACCCTCCTTCTATCAAGACTTGTAAATTTTGTTGAGGTCCCCACAACACCAGCTCTGTATTCTGTGTAGTCAGTACTTCGACAACTGGGGTCATCATAACCTCTAAGCTTTGTTTACATTTTAGGGTGGTGCAGTAGGGATCACTTGTGGCACAACTGGATCAGTGTCAGTGAGGACCACATTTATTGATCGCCTCATTACCGATGGGACAATACGTAGAACCTGTAAGGGTCGTTCAATAGGAGGTAGTTCTGGTTGTGCTGGAGCAGTAGGCACAGTTTGACTCTCACCAATGCTTATCTCCCCTGGATCAGTATAGGTCAGGGTGGTCAGGATGATAGCATTTCTTCCAATATCTCATCTCCTGAATCAGTATCTGATTCTTTCCCTTAACTGCATCCTTATCCTTCTCCTTAACTTCTGATGTAAAAACTGGATACAGTCAAGTTCCCTCAATAATTTCCTTCTTCCATCTACACTGCTCTTCATCCCATTGGGCATTTGCATAGTTCTTCATTGCTCTACCTGCTCTTCATTGATATTTTTCCTTCTCCTTCTTACTTGCAACCTTTTCCTAAATCTGTAAGGCTTCATATTGCATGGGTCAAGGTGGTGGCTTCATTTAATACTTCTTTCCCCTCAAATGATCTAAAATTCTGGTGTAAAAGTTCCATACCTGGGGAAACACAACGCACCTTCATCCTCAGCAATTCTCATCCATTGTTTCAACCACAAACCCAAATTTAATCCATGCTAAGTAGCCATTATGTAGGCTGGAGTAACCTCAGGAGGCGACTCCTCACCCTTCCGAACAGGAATAGTAACCTCTCCCTTCACAAATTTCTTAAAATCCTTTAAACATTTCAGTTTAGTAATTTAATTGACCAAATCATTTCTGTGAACTCAAAGGTTTTGATTTTGTTCCTTATATGTCAAAAATGTAATAACCAATCATATAGCAGTTTTAAATTACAGTATCGCTTTATCCAATCTAAGATCCAGACTCAAATTCACAATGTCCAATACGCAGTGCAACACAAAACTCCAAACGACCAATACTAGTGCGAAGCACACCACCAGCCAATCTCAGCGCAAACACAATGATGTCAACCTCTCACTCCTCGCAGCATTCACCATCCTTCATAATTTTATCCATTATTTCCAATACAATTTTTGACCAATCTTGTTTGCTGAACTCCTTTCCAACAGAAAATATTCAGATCGACATTCACTCAGAAATTTTCCATACTCTCAAGTGACTTCCCGACCAGCGAAAATTCCTTCCAAATAATGTAGCTTCCCCCAAGTGTTCAATAAGGAGCGACCCTTGACCTTCCCTGGTAGGTCGCTCCCCCCCGCTGCAGCTCCGCCTGCACCCCCACTGTCTCTACTGCCGTCGGTGAAATCGAGGCCCTCCACCACCTGCAGGCTTCCACCTGCGCCTCATCCCTGGTGGCCAGTGGTGGCCTTAGGTTCGTTTCCGCTTGTTGTGTGTGCCTGTAACTGTCTGCTCGCTCCTCTTCTGTGCCCCCCTGTCCTCCGCCTGCCGCTTTGCTTCTGTGCCCCCTTTTGAATTCTGTACCCCTCGCCAACCTCTGTGCCCCCTTTATTTTGTACTGACTGACTTCTGTGCCTTCTGTGACTTCTGTGCCCCCTTTGATTTTGTACCCCTTGTGCTGACTTCTGTGCCCCCTTCTCGAGTCCGTGCCCTGTGCCTGTCTCCTTTCCCCCATCCCCACCGCTGCTTCCCCTCCAGCCCACCTCCTCCACGCCCATTCGCTCCACCCGACCCCTGCCTCCCGCCTCCCAGCTGCTTCTCCCTCCCCACCTCCCCATATATGTCGGCCGCTGTGCGGCCGCACCTAAGGCGTGCCTAAGGCAAGCCCGTCTGCACCCATCCGCACCAGGACCGATCCTCTCCCTCACCAAGGACCCTCTTACCGCCAAATCCAACCTCCACCAGGGACTGAAGGCAGTCGCCGACTGGATGAAGGAAAGCCGACTTAAGCTGAACTCAGACAAGACGGAGATCCTCATCCTCGGGTCCAACCCCTCAGCATGGGACGACTCATGGTGGCCGCATCACTGGGGGCCCCCTCCGACCACACACACAACCTGGGAGTCATCCTCGACTCAAAACTCACCATGACCAAACAAGTCAACGCAGTCTCCTCCACCTGCTTCAACACCCTCTGCATGCTTCGCAAGATCTACAGATGGATCCCAACAAACACGAGGAAAACAGTCACCCAGGCCCTAGTCAGCAGCAGACTCAACTACGGAAACGCCCTCTACGCCGGAGCCTCGTCCGTGCTCATCAACAGACTGCAGAGAATCCAGAACGCCTCTGCACGCCTGATCCTCGACATCCCGTGCCGCGACCACATCACCCCTCACCTGAGGAACCTGCACTGGCTCCCCGTCGACAGGAGAATCTCCTTCAAGCTCCTTATCCACGCACACAAGGCACTCCACAAGACCGGACCAGCCTATCTCAACAGTCGATTCTCCTTCTACTTACCCAACAGGAAACTCCGCTCTGCGGACCACGCCCTGGCCACGGTACCGCGCATCCGTAGAACCACTTCCGGAGGCAGGTCCTTCTCCCACCGCGCCGCCAAGACCTGGAACACCCTCCCCCTCTACCTACGACAAACCGAAAACCTGCTAACTTTCAGGAGACAACTCAAGACCTGGCTCTTCGACCAGTAGCAGCAGCACCCCCCCACTGGCACCTTGAAACCCTTACGGGTAAGTAGTGCGCTTTACAAATTAAATGATTGATTGATTGATCAGCATTAACAAAGTTAATCAATGGCCAACACTTGTCCCTACTGTTACTGATGGAAGTGGTGGTACACTCCATATCTACTGATCTTTTTGCAAAACAAGATTAATATCCTGGGATCTCTCAACTTCTTGGAGCCTGAAATTAACTTCTTTACAACAATAACTTTTTATTAATTCATCTAATTATAACATATTCACTCTACTCACACAACCACAAATTTATTCTCCCTATTGATATGCACAACTTAAAACCGCAATCGCCAATACCTTAACCGCTCGTCACTACATCAGGATTCGGGTACTGGAGCTGGAATTGGACTATTAGGATATACTTTGGAAACTAATTTTAAGCTCTATTCTGGGTGTAAAACCATCAATCTGCTACCAGCAACTGCTGGAACTCAAAAAGGGCTCTCCAAGATGGTTCAAACCTCGTACATACACCCACTTACAAATGTCACCATGGAGAATACTTGGAGCTCCGGAGAGGTCAATGGACCTTTTCCACCATTAGTAGAATTAGAGCTTCTGTAAAGACAGTCCTTAAAACATCCTGGACATTTAGAATTTGTGATGATACAATGACGAAAGATTGAGATAGTTTAAAACCTTTTATTGTAAGGTTGGAATTTCTGATTATCTTTATTAAGTTTAGCAATTTACAGAAATAAAAGAAGAGGTTATATATCTGCATTAAAGATATGTGTTCCAATAAGAAACCCAATAAATTAGCTAAGGGACCTAGTCTAAGTAAGAACCCATGTAAAGTTCCATTGGAAAAGAGCAGACAAGGAAGAATAAACGTCTCATAAAGAGTAGTTCTGGAAACTCAGACGAGTTTCACACAGTTGTAGTACCAACTGTATTTTAGAATAGCGATCCGTGCAGTAGCATCGATCACAAGTCAATCAAGGCAAATCCCCTCAAGAATATCTCAAATGAACCAACTCTCCACAAAGGAGAGTCAAAGGGAATTCCAGCAGCAGGACCACCGGATGGGTAAAGAGAATAGATAGGTGTGTCTAACTAGCTAGGAACACTCATTATTAAATAAAAATCACACAAGTATCAACTTCTGAAGGCGTCTTCACTTGATGGCCAATCAGAATAGTTCGCAAGGTGGTGTCATCAGTCATACCATGCATCTTCTTCCGATTCCCACAGTCTGCGCTCTTGTCATCTGGGTCGATACAGTATGTAGCAAAATTGGTACATGAGGGATGGTTCCCATGAGAACCATCTTACCTTCGCTAAAAGATGCACTATAAGCTAATTGAATAGACAAAGACTAGTCAGTAATGTGAAAGCATATATCAAGTTATTCAGAAGCCACATTAATAAAGTCTATATCACCATTTATTCCTTACAGTTTCAATAAGTCTGTTATATTAACATGAAATTAAAGTCAGCTCATTTCTAAAGACGACATCAATGCAGGGAGTTGCAAAGAATGCTCTACTGTGAGCAAAGGCTGAAAAGAGAGTTTTGGGCTTAGTCACTGCACAGGCTAATGAATAGCTACTTGCCACAAAATTTTGAAAAACACACATTTGTAAATAAAGCATGTCACTTTTACATCAGTTCCAATGCAATATATTTTTAGTTTAATTATTGATATTCCGAGAAAGTGCATTCACACATTTTCTAAAGCGAGCATTTCAATAGCATGTTAAACGACTTCTTCAATGCAATTCTAACATACCAAGTAAGTCGTTTTTCGAACTATCTAGTCTTTTTCCCACAAACAAGGCCTGATCTTGGAGTAATGTTACATTTTTAGACCCTGTTTCTTTAACTATGTCACAGCTGGTAGTCAAGTAACCCTGGGCGGTGAACTCCGCTCCACTCGCGGAGTTTGCGGAGTTTTCCGCACTCTACGTTAAGTTGGTGAGCTCGAGCAAGGAAAATCCACCTCCCAGCGAGATTTGTTCAAGTTCGCTATCATCAGCGTCAAGTTGGCAAGCGCGAGCATGGAAAATCAACCTCCCAGCGAGATATCTCAATGCGGGCAGCCGGATTTCTCATTGCGAGTGGTAGAATGCGCTCGCGACAGCTCGCGTTGAGAAACCGTCCGTTCGCGTTGAGAAAGCTGCTGCTCAAGTAAAAAAATCTACTCGAGCGGGAGAAAGGAAGCAGGAGTCTGCTTGCGCCTGTTTGTGTTGCATGGTGCTGTTTGTGATGATTGCACAGTATGGACAAACACCCGGCACTGAAAATCACCGCGAACAGTATTTATCTAATGCACTCCACCGCTTACAGAGCTCCGCGTAGCGCGGCAGAGTTTTATTTGCAGTTCGCTGAAACAACCTCCCAATCCACCTCTAAATATCTACCTCCCTCACCAATTTGAGGAGTAGACTCAAGACCTAGCTGTTCGAGTAGCTTCAACTCACGCAAATGCCCAGATACCCCTCGGGATGATTAGCGTGCTCTACACGTTCTGAATGATAGATTTAAGTAAAATTTCAGCTGCCATTGTCTGCATTGCTATATTTTCATTACCAAGTAAGGGCCAGGTAAGTACCCATTTGGGCAAGCCTTGATGTCAATGGCCTATTTCCCCCACCAGCAGCCTGACATTATCAGACTTACACAGTGACTCAACTGCCATGGAGGCCCTAATAGTGGAAATGCCCTGTATTTGCTTATGGACATCATCCTTCATGGCTCCCCACTCGTTTGTGCAGAAATGACATGCCAGATAAATCCAGTATCATAGCCTTGAGACCCATTACCTCCACCCTTCGCTCCTTCACTGTATCTGAATCTGGTGTGGATACAGAAGGGCCTGTTGTAACCTTTTGGCCATCGGGCTCAATTGCAGTTTCAGAGATGGATATGTCTGCTTCTAGATCTTCGACTGGCAAAAAGTGATTGGTGCAAACTACTGTTGCCTCTAAAGGGGGATCCAGTAATATAGTTGAGTAACACTTGTATGGGATGTTTTTCTCTGCTGCAGTGTTTCCAGATGTTTTCTTTTTAAATAAGTTAGGGAGTGTTTGTGCTACTTGTTTTATTTTCTTACTAACCACCCTCAGGGCCCCTGGAGATTTTTTTTATTACCAAGTATAGATTTCACCTCTTCAATCAGCAGGACTATTTCACTGTGTGTGCAGTTTCTAGGTTTCTTTGTTGCCTTGCTTTTTTTGGGAGGGGGCCTTGAATAGATTCATTCGTTTTACCTTTATCCATGTTAAAAAGGAAGCTCTTTTCTAATAGGAATTAATCACCGTGGTCACATTTTTACACCAAAGCCACACTAAAAGATCCAAAATGTAGTAAAATGGAGGAACAAAAGCTCTGTGTTTCTTCTTCAATTTCGCAGCACCAGAATGCAGAAGGTTCCTCTCAATTATTAATGATTAGAAAATGTACACAGAAAATGATTTGTGACACTACTTTCCATGGAAAATGACAAAACATGTGTTAAGCTTCACGTTTCCTGAAAATGACAAAATGCAACACTGATTTAGATACTGCTTCGTAAAAGCATGCAGGATGTTAGAATGAGTTTATGTTACATTATGTATTTGAAGAATAGATGTGAATTTTAATGCCTTAATGACATGTGATCATGTGATTAGATAATGTGATAATAACGATAACGCACAAATTTATATGTGAGAATTAAACATTTCATGTGTTTGGGAGAAACATTACATTAGGATGTGTAATGTGTGCACTGAAAATAACCAAAGAAAAGTAAGTGCTACACAAGTTTAGCTGAACATTGTATTTCTTAAATCTTTCTCTTGATGTGCCTTTTAAACATGTGGGATTTAATAACATATGATGTGCAGAAGAAACTTATCAATTTATATGATAGTGATAGTGACATTTTCAAGTTTTTATGAGTACCCTAAACTTACATAAATGGATTACTACATGTCTGAAGTGGTATTAATACATTTAATTGAGAGAACAATATGTCATGCTATATGATGCAAGATTCATATTGTAGCATAAAGTCATTGTGTAAAAGCTGTATTTCATGAAATACTCAACTTTCCTTCTTTTTCCAATATGAACTTATGAACTGAGTAGTCTGAAGCCTTTGAGAACTTATCGTAAAGTTACCATTTGTGTTCTAATTTTTAAATGCTTCCTTTGACAAATGTAGCACAATTCGATTAACCTTGCAACAGAAACTGTTACATGTAGATCATATGCTTGAGAACCAGCAGACAAAAGATGAGAGCATACAATTGTCTATTTCTGGGTATCATATTGTTCATATGACTGAACCCACAACGATTCTAAGGAAACTACGAGTTTATGTATTACTTAATTCTTCCGGATTTGGATACTTTTTACCTACTATATCATCTCCTCCTATCGAAGATGACCAATAGGACAGAACAGTCTGACATTCATGGTGATGTCAAGGGGTGTTAACCCGGGACTCTTGGAGTATAATTGATAACGATCCTGGAACTGACGGTGTGAGTGATCAGCTTTACCACGGTGAGGCTGACAGCTTGGACATCCGAGGACTAACGCAAACTGAAAAGAAATACTGTGAGTTGCTGTCGGCTTGGTATGATAGCATAGTGGGACCTTTCAGCTGAAGGGTTCGTGTCACACGCTGTGACTTTGGTGTTACAGCATCGGACTGAGACAGATTACTGTCTTTAACAAACTGGAACCGGTCACTCGGCACTCTTCAAACTTTTCCAAGGGTTTGTATGAGGTTGAATAGTTTTCCATTGATTCCAATGCTATATCTCCCTTGGGTGAGGAAGATGTATTCCTTCATCTTTGGATCTCACAGAGCTTGATAGTCACTTATTAAATCTCATTTAGTTAAATCTAGGATTGTATGTTATTTCTTAAAATGTTATTTACTTCCGAATGAAATACTAAACTTTAAAATATAAACTGAACTCTGCTGGTTCTGACTCATCATTCAGTTGTGGGTATAATCTACGTTTGATACGCTTTTGACCTGAGTATAGATTTCCTTATGATTTTGAAAGATAAACAATTAGAGTAGCAGTTATCATATTCCTGGTGCTCATTTGGTAATAGCTTATCCTCCAAGTATTTCAGTCCCTTTCAGCACAGAACAAGATCAATTGGAGACCATTAATGTTTGACAGGTAGCAAAGGTTAAATTGGCTTAAGAATAAGTTTGTCAAATTACAGAAACAGAAGAGCCTAACACCCATTATGCTACAACACAAACAAACACTAAGCTAGCAGTGAGCTCACTCGTGGAGGCCTTTGGATTGGTATCTGGCTATAAACTGAATAGAGGAAAAGGTGAGATATTACCCTTAACCAAATATAGCTTTAAGGATGATTTTAAGATCTCCAACTTTACTTGGAGCCCTAAACATATAAAAAATCTTGGTATCTGGTTCTCTCCCTCTATAAAGACATCTATCTCTTTAAACATAGACAAATGTTCTACCAAACTTAAAACTTTGGTCGCAAGATGGCATCCCCTTCATCTTTCTTGGTGTGGTCGTATGGACACAATCAAAATGATGTTGACTCCGATAGTTTTGTATATCCTTTCTAACATTCCACTTTCCATTCCATCTAAATTCTTTCAAAAGATTAATTCTATTTTGACTTCTTTTTTATGGAATGCTAAAAAACCAAGAATGGCGTTACAGAAATTAACAAGACCAAAATCTGAAGGCGGTGTCAATTTCCCCCATTTCTCCAATTATCACAAAGCCTTTCAGTTACGACAACTATCAAATTGGATCACTAATCAATCTGAAGATAAACCTCTCTGGGTGGATCTTGAGACCTCGTTTTTAGCTCTCTCTAACCACAAAAGCTCTCTACTCCCATAATCAAGCAATCCTGTAAACTACTATCCACTGCACCCCACTTAGTAGTACATAATTTAGACACTTCTCAATTCCACAATTTGGCACAATAAACAAATCCTTCTCAATAGGAAACCTATATTTTGGAAGGCTTGGAGAAATAAAGGTCTACTCTGGGTTCATCAATTTTTAGATCAGGGCGCACCCATTCAATTTACGCAATTACAAACTCTTTATCATTTGCCTTCTTCCTTTAAACCTAAATTTTTGACCTTGCAGAAATCAATACTTGATACTTATGCTAAACTCAAATCTTCATCTTCCTCACCCTCCCACCCCCTTTTCCCATGGCATAACCTTTTGCACATAAACCCCAAAGCGTCCACCATTTATTCCTGTTTAATGGTACCTCCTGAGATCCAAGACAAAACCAAAGTGGAACTCTCGTGGGAATCCGATCTGGGAACAAATTGGCCTATCTCTTTTTGGGACAGAATTTGGACGAAACTTAGGAAATCATCCAGAGCGGCAAGCACAACACAAACACTCTTCTTTATTTACAACAGATTGTTTCTTACTTCCACATACCTACATAAAATACACAACACAAATCTCAACACTTTCTGGACATGTTCCCAGGTTCACGCTGATCTCCATCATATGCTTTTCACATGTTTTTATATTCTGGAAACAGGTCTGGCACCAAATCAACACTATATTTCACACCACAATTCCACTCTCCCCTACAAACATTTTCCTAGGTAGTTTAACACCGGACAGGAAAACAAGTCAATCCCAGTTACCACGTATTGATTTGTTAATAGCTGTAGCTTTTCAGCAAATATAAAAAAACTGGAAAGATTCCTCTAAATTGTCCTATGTAGCTTGGTGGTGTGCTGTATGTCACAATCATCGCCTCGATACAGCACTCGTTCATCCTATCTCTCTTGCTACTAAACGTTCTCACCTTTGGAGCCCACTCACACAATTTCTAGACGATACAGTGAAGAAAACTCCTTTACCTGCTCCCTCACAACAAGAAGTGACCAAGCCTCCTTGACCTCCTATTGTTTATTTATAATTATGTTTAATTTATCATTTTCTATAATATATATATATCTATATATATATTTTTTTTATTTTAATTGTGTATTTTTGACATGTACTGTTATTTACGATTTCTGTGAACCTTTGCTTGTATTAATATCATCTTCTATATTATCCTTTTACTATTTTAATGGATATTATATATCGTTATTGTTCTTTATTACACCTTCATGTAATTATGTATTAACAAATAACTGCATATATGAAGTATTGTTTTTATGATCATAATAATCTTTTCAATAAACCTTTTCTTGAACTTAGCAGTGAGCTCACAAAGGGAAACAATCCCCTGTACCACAGTACACCCTTGATTTTTGCTTATAGCGTTATCTGCACCATAAATTGCCAGTGGAGCAGGGAATAGAAAGAACGGAAGGAGAGTTTCCCTTCTACCCCTCCAGTTAATTCTATATGAAACATGCCCTCCATTGCAAGAGCTTCACGGACAAACTTTTAGTTGACAGACAGCCTTGTGAGCAGGCCCACACCAAACTGCGAACCTTCGGAGCAGGGGCAACTGGTATTAATGGGCACAAGGGGCATTGCCATGCCACCCTCGGGCAGAAGCAAGAACAGGGTAAAAAAACGCATGGAGCGGATGAAAAGAAATTACTGCTCCGAGACAGTGGGCAGATTCTCTTGGGTGAACTGTAATGAATTTTGTAGGTGTCCTACTGCTCAAGTGCCAGCCTTGCGTGGTTTTCTTAGACCTGCAGGCACAAGTTACAGCAGTGACATCATATGAGAGGAATTGTTGAATTAGAATGCAATTGAAATGGTTGCTTTTGAGACTCATAAACAGTGGCCCTAGGAGGAGGAGTTAGCAAAACTTTATTCACTTCAATAGCTGTGTGTAAGGCAGGCCGATGAGGACTTGGAGGTAGTGGGTGGCAGCAATTTGTTGATCATCACAGAGGGGCAGGCTGTAAGAGGAGTGTAAGGGGCTGCTCTCCTTGCAGTAGCATGTGTTTAGTACTGCACTTGGTTTCACTTTGAAAATAAAATATCATGGAGATGAGCCAGAGCCTGTTCCTTCTGACTGATTCTTATCTCGACTTTTTCGCTGCAGCAGAGGCCCAAGACACAAAAGGAGGCAGCTGCGGTCCTGCAGACAACAATTTCACTAGTGGACTTCTGTGGCCTTGCCACAGAGACACTAGACCCTTAGTAATGAAGCGAGATAGGAGATTGATGTCAAGAGGAGTGATGAGTCATTGTAACTAAATCACTGTAGGAATATATGTTATCTACCAAGTAAGTGGAGGGAGAGCAGTCATCCCACATGCAGAATTGGCAAGTGTATTACAATAGCTCATCCACACCCTGCAAGTAGTCAGGCTGGGGATGTTGGGGCAGAGTCAGTCAAAGAGTGCCTTGAATGTCTGTAAACCAGCCACGTTTGCATCACCTATACAATAATAAACAAAGAGGAGGCCAGATGAAATACAGTATTTGCCTATGACCACACAGTTTGGTCAAACAGGGATGCTGGGATTGTTCCCGAATACAGTGTCTTAAAAACAGCTAATTTCTTTAACATGCAGATGTGTGTCACCTTAGTACATCACATCATATCTGTGAATTAAGAAGTCTTTATAATAATAATCCTAGTATTTGTAAAGGTCACAGCTACCCGTTTCCAGGTGCTGGGGGCCGTCGGGAAGATTAAGCGAGCTATTGCCCAGAGTCACGCGGTGCTGGGCTGACCTGCCGCCTTTGCTAGGGATCGAACCGTGATCCGGCCCCCACCTGTGCGGCGCACCGGGGGATTGCCCGGTGCCCGCTACGGCCAGTCCGGCCCTGGTTGTCAGTCGCCCTGGCCGCAGCGCCACACCTCTTCAACATTGTTAAAAGTGAATTTAAACTTTAACTTTTCAGTCCCACCTTGATGACAATAACATTATTAAACTAAAAGACATTTGCAATAACAAACAGTCTGTGTGTGGTAGTGTTTACATAGATATTATCTTTTCAAGTTTAGTGGTGGGCCCTGATACTGGGGGATGTGTGGGGGGAAGGGTGGAAGCAGAGAGGCCATTGCGACCAGAGCTACCCAGTTTGGAAGTGGACAACCAGGTTTTGAGTCTCTGTGTCGGCTCAACACCCTGTAATTCTGGGCAAATCATTTAATATTCTCATGCCTACAAAACGAATGTGACCTTATGTTATTTAACTGGTGCTCATGTAAAGCACGCAAATACATTCCGGTTGAGTTTGCGCTGTATGAAAATGCAAAAGATAAAATCTAAGAGTGTGGGCAGTGCCCACTGCCCATGTAGAAGAAGGAACTTGGAACCAGTTGAAACTGCCACAAAACAGGCAGTAAGTCTGTGTGTGGTGGTGTTTACATAGATGTTATCTTCCAAGTTTATAGTGGGCCCGTTCCTAGAGTGTTGTAGGAAGGGTGTACGTAGCAGAGAGGTTTTTATGGCTTATGTTCCAACAGCCTTTAATGCCCTTCACCCACAGTTCAATGTAATTACTTTTTGAGCCATTGGTTCATCCATAAGGATGCTTGATACTTGACTGTGTATACACGTGCCCTGTTGGCCTCAAATATGCAATAACAAACAAGTTGGAGGTCTGATGATATACAGCATTTGCCTAGAATCACACAATGTAGGCAAACAGGGAAGAAGGGGTTGATTCCAGATTAGATGACTTTAAAATTAGTACATCATATTATGTCTGTGAATTAAGTAGTTCTGAGTCTCAGGGTTGGCACAACAGCCTGTGATTGTTGGCAAATCATTTAATCTCCCCATGCTTACAAAATTAATGTTACCTTATCTAATGTAACTGCTGCTCATGTAAAGCGCTCCAATACCTTTGGGTTGAGTTTGCGCTATGGCCAAACTCAGCCTCCTCTGAACTCTGACGGGCTGGCACGGGCCCACCATTGGCCTGCGCATGCCCCATGCTGCAGTAAGAGGAAGGTGTTTAAAAGCGCTCCGGCTGCAGATCGTCCCAGGGTTCCTCCTTTTTCAAGACCCAATGTAAACTAGGACATGCAGTCCCTCCAGGTGATGGCCTCCTACCTCAGAAATAATGCATCCTTAATTTTATTAAAGACACAAAGGTGCGTATTATACTAAGTAGATTATTTTAGTGATAAAAAAATGGATTCAAAATTCTTATATGTAAATATTTTAATATATAGACAGTCATGATTGGGGACTAGTGGATTCCTCATAGACCTGCCCACTGGTACTACTGCACCTGCTGCACTATTGACAGTCAGGAAATCAGTGCCCAATATACATGAGGAGATTATACCAAAATAGAATGTTCTTATTCATTTTTAACCTTACCTGGCATGATTTAAGAATCGACTTTTTATATGTTTATTATGTCTTTTTGTACATGTTATCTTGTATGGTATTGTTACACAAACCAAATACAGATTGATTTGATTTGACAGTTAAAGTCTTGGTTTCAGCTCCAGCAGCATATTTTGTTGAATATTTCCCAGATGTTGAGACAATGGCGGTGAATCACAAAATATGATATCATCAATCCCCATAATAGTGGTGAACTGGCAGTCGCTATAATGAAAGACTCCTCCCACATTAGGAAATAGCTCAAGGGTTATTTCCATCAAGGTCAAATGTCAATGACATAATTGACAGTACTTACATAATTGACAGTAATGACGGACAACTTGGGAGATTATAATGTTTTTGTATTGTATTCATACAGTATAATGCTACCATGGGTGGGACCTGAGTGCGGCACAGTCCTAGCCCACTTTAACATGCGCCATCGTTGTATAAGTGATTTACAAAGTATGTGCTTATAAGAATGTGCTTACACTGTGACCTGTTTTTGCGGTGTTGCGTGGAAGCATTTCTGTGATGCAGAGATGCGTCAGATTGATAGGACAGTGCTTTATTTACTTTTACTGGGTGGAACTTGGATTTATGATTTTCAGGTGTAGAATGTTACTCTGCATGAAGGACCTGAATAACCAAGTATTGCTACTTTCCTGAATACTTCCTTTACGGGAAGTTGCTGATTTACCTGTAGTAGATGAGTTTCATATATCAATTTGGGAAGGATTTTCAAAGTTTAGTGGTCTGTAGAGAAAACGAGACCCCACCAATGTGGGGATTTCTGTATTTTAGGATAGCCAGAAGAGAGGGCCCTCTTGGTAGCTAGGATTGCGCCATGGAGTGTTTGGTGTGCAATAAAGTGAGCCTTGAAGGAGTCAACGAAATGCGTGATGATCAATCAATCATTCAACCAGGGAAGTTTAAAGCGCGCTACCCACCCGTGGTCTCAAGGCGCTGGGGGGGCAGCTCCGGTCAGTCGAAGAGCCAGGTCTTGAGGGTCTTCCTGAAGATGTGCGGAGTGGGGGCGCATCTGATGTTGATCGGCAGCTCGTTCCAGGTCCCCATTCTTGCTCTGCGGATCTGCGGGGGTTCGGGAGGGCAAGGTTGGTGGATCAGAGGTTTCTCTTGGGTACGTGGAAGGAGATTCTGTCATTGAGATATTAGGGCCTGGTGTTGTGGATTCATTTGTAGGCATGGGCGAGTATCTTGAAAGTTACTCTCTTTTCTCGACGGGGAGTCAGTGGAGGTTACGCAGGTGCTGGGTGATGTGTTCGTGTTGAGGGATGCCGAGGACAAGTCTGGCTGGGGTGTTCTGTAAGGTCTGAAGTTTGCGGAGCAGAGACTTGTTGATCCCGGTGTAGAGGGAGTTTCCGTAGTCCAGTCCGCTGGTTATGAGTGCGTGGATGACGGACTTCCTTGAGTCAGTGGAGATCTATTTGAAGGTCTTTTGGAGGATGTGGAGGGTGTTGAAGCAGGTGGAGGTGATGGCATTGACCTATCCGGTCATGGAGAGGGAGGAGTCAAGTACGATGCCAAGGTTTCGGGACTGGTCCGTGGGGTGGGGGTGGCTGCCGAGGGCAGTGGGCCATCATATGTTGTCCCATGCAGAGGGGGAGGGTCGAAGGATGAGTTGAGCTTCAGCCAGCTGCTGCTCATCCAGGATGTGACATCCTTCATTCCTTCCTGGAAGTTGAGTCTGGTGGTGATTGGGTCCTTGGTGAGGGAGAGGATGAGCAGGGTGTTGTCGGTGTAGGATACTATGCTGAGTCTGCGCAGTCTCACATTGGCGGCGAGGGGGGCTAGGTAGATGTTGAAGAGCGTGGGGCTGATCCTTGGGGTACTCTGCAGTTGATTTCCGTGGGTTCGGAGAGGAAGGGTGGAAGTCTGATTCTTTGATTTCTGCCGGTGAGAAATGAGCGGAGCCAGTCGAGGGCAATTCCCTGTATGTGGGCTTCGCAGAGTCTGGTGGTGAGTGTGCGGTGGAAGACGGTGTCGAAGGCTGCAGAGAGGTGAGTAGGATCAAGGCTGTGGTGTGTCCTTGGCAGAGGAGGGTGCAGATGTCATCTGTGGCAGCGAGTAGAGCGGTCTCAGTGCTGTGGTTGCTGTGGAATCCAGATTGGGAGGGGTTGAGGATGAAGTTTTCTTTGATGAGTTTCGTTAGTTGGATGTTGACGGTCTTCTCTGTGACTTTTGCCGCAAAGGGGAGGAGGGAGATGGGTTGGTAGTTTTTGAGGTCCGTGGGATCTGCTGAGAGCTTCTTGAGTATGACTGCTGCGTGTTTCCAGTCATCGGGAAAAGATGCCGGGTTCGAAGGTGGCTTTGATTGTGCATCATA
Source organism: Triturus cristatus (assembly GCF_964204655.1). Lineage (NCBI taxonomy): Eukaryota > Metazoa > Chordata > Amphibia > Caudata > Salamandridae > Triturus > Triturus cristatus. Next base: position 690,420,648 of record NC_140586.1, on the reverse strand, counting down.
GTTCCCGAGCGATGGCAGGGAACCGTCTTGTGGATAATGTGCAGGGGGCAGGGGTCCATGGGGGCTCCTTTCATGGTAAATGCGGTGTCTTCGTGGTGACTGGGGTCCAGGAGGAGATGGTGGGATGGCTGGCGTTGCGGGAGGGGGGAGTTGTTTCGGAGTCAGGTATCTGGTAGTTGAAGTTGTCAAAGAGGCCCTTGATTTTCGGATGGAAGTACGCGCCAAGCTTTTTGCAGAGGTCCTGGGAGGGGGTTTCACGGGGGGTTTGGTGAATTCCTGGATGATGCTGAAGAGTTCCTTGGAGTTACTAGAGTTGGCGAGGATCTTGTTCCGGATGAAGGTCCTTTTGGTGGATCTGATCGTTGGTGGTATTCTGTCATAGCGTTCTTGTAGGTGGTGTGGTCCTTGGAGGATTTGCTGTTTCTCCAGTTTTTCTCGAGATGTGTCTGTAGGTGCGTCTGGATTCTTGGAGGTCCGCGGTGAACCAGGTGGCCTTCCTGTGGCGCTGTCTGTTGGGGTTACGTAGGGGTGTGAGCTCGTCTGCACAGTTGGAGATCCATCTGTGGAGTTCTTTGGTTGCGAGGTTGGCATTGGTTGAGGTGGCGGGGGCATCGCGGTTGAGGTTGGAGTTGAGCTGCTTCACAGTGATTTTGCTCAAGTTTCTTCATGGAGGGTGGGGTGCAGGTTTGGGCTCCGTGGGTTTGTCTATGTGGAATTGTACGCGGTGGTGGTCCGTCCATGGGGGTTGCGTGGTGTGGCTGCAGTGGATGTTGTTACCTCCTGCAAAGATGGGGTCGAGGGTTTGTCCTGACTTGTGGGTGGGGGTGGTGACTAGTTGTTTCAGTCCGAGTTTGGCGAGGTTGTCCAGGAGGTGGAAGTTGAGGTCTCCAATGAGGATGATGGCATGGTGCGTGATGAGGTCGGCAATGGTGGTGGTGAATGCAGTTTGAGGCCAAGGAAGTCTGTAGGCGAGGGTGCCTCCTAGGGTTGTTCTGGGGCTGGTCTGGATCTGGAAATGGAGGTGTTCGCTGGTGGGCTGGCTGTTGCTGGAGGTCGTAAGTCAGACTGAGCTCTTGTGTGCAATGGCAAGTCCTTCTCCTGGGTGGTTGGGGTGGTCCTTCCTCTGGATCTTGTATCCGTCGGGGATTCCGGTGGCGATGTCAGAGCCGAGGTGGAGTTGGTCCAGGTTTTTGTGAAGAAGGTGACCTCTGGTGAGAGGGTGTTGAGGAGGTCCAGATCTCTATGGCATGTCTGTGCATGGAGCGCACGTTAAGGAGGATGTACCTCAGGGCTTTGGTGGCGTTGGCATCCGATGTGGGGGCGGTGGCTGTAGGGGTACAGATAATGGTGAAGGTCTGTCGGCATTGACGGCAGGAGAAATGGCAGTGGGTGGCGTTCGGTGTGGACAGCTGACAGTTGCTGTTCCTTCCGGGGTCAGCAGCCACCATTAAACAGGAAAGGGGGAGGGAAGCGCAGACGGGAGCGGGAAACCAGCAGGGGGTGGGGCCGCGGGGGCAGTAGCAACACAACATGACAACAGGAAAGACAGGACAGACAGATGAAAGAAAAAGAAGAAACAGGCTAAGAGACACAGAGAAAAAATCACAATGACAAGATACCAGGGCACAGTAATAACAGACACAGACAAGGACAGCACAAAAACAAGCACAAGCAGAGAGACAGACAGAGGGCGTTGAACACCTACTGGCAGAGGTGACGTGGGATCAGTGGCGGAGGCACAACAGCGGAGCGGCTCGGGGAGAGAGCAGGTCCCTGATCCACAGTTCTATAATCTCTAGTGCTGTATAAGCCTGAAAGTGACTGTCTGTAGGTAGTGATGTCTTTAATGAGGGTTTATACTGTTAATGAGCCCTGAATTGGAAGATTGGAAGGAGGTGGTCTGGAGATCAGCAGGACGAAAAAACAGCCATATGAAGTAGGCAGGACTTGCTTAGCAGAGAATTAGGGCCTGATTTAGAACTTCGCGGGCAGGTTATTTCCCATGGGAGTTCGAATGGGATATCCATCATCGGTATGACAGAGTAACCCATCCACCAAGTTCTAAATCAGGACCTTACTCTTTGCAACTGGAAATACACAAAAGCAAGTGCAGGGAACTGAAATGGGGGTTGCTTGGGGAATGGGAGAAGAAGGAACTACATTTTAATCTGTTTTAGGAGGGGTTTACGATCGTTTGGTTTAGATGAAAAGAGAGAAAGGTGTATTCTATATGAAAGCGTAGAGTGATGTCAGCAAGTAACAGAGGTGGAAGGAGAGGCAGAAAGAGGCTGCGTATACCTGGGAGAACTGCTGGTATGAGGAGAGGTATGGAGAAGGGCGGAGGAGGGAAGAAATAAGAAATAGCTGTAAAGAAAGTTGAAGGGTGGAGCAGGTTTGATTCTATGTCTCATCTTGAGAGCAAGGAGCCATGAGAGGTGGTATAGGAAAGAGGAGGGGTGGTTTGGCAGAGGTTTTTGAGTTGAGGGATTAGAAGACTGCAATGGCTGAGAAATGTGAGGAGTAGCCAGAGAGGTACAACAGTTGACTTCTGGGGAAAAGTGCTGTTTGGAGAAAGGAAGGTGGTAACTGGCTGAGAGCTGACTCCCCAGGAGGAAGGAGATGGGGCTGATAATGAGAGATGTCTGTGGCTACATAGAGGGATTATATAGCCACATGTATTTTGGTGCTGGATTGCATTTGGGCATTTGTATTGAGTGTTGAGGTAAAACATGGAGGTGTTTGGTGATAATAAGAAGTATCTCGATATCTGGAAGTAGGAAAACATATCTCAAATGTTAATTAGTAAACATCCTGACCTGCACTGGAAGACCGCAACAAAGATTCACCATGCTGGAGAGTGGAGACGTTGTTGTACAATACAGAGAACACGGACTACAAAATACATCACTTGGTAAACAAGAATTTGCAATGCAAATTGGTCTCGCTTTTGTGAGAGTTAGAGGTATTGGCGGTTTAAATGATGAGAATGACTTTTACCCATGTGTTTTTGATTGGAGTGAATGTATGTAGTGTGGAGTGGATTTATGTGCCTAGGAATTGTTCGTTGTGGAATTGTGTGTGGTGGAATTGTATGGAGTGGAATTATGTGGCATTGTGTGTAATGGAAATATGTGGATAGAAATTATGTGGTATTGATTGCACTGTAATTATGTGGAGTGGGATTTTGTGTGGGGAAGTGGGATTTTGTGGAGTTTAATTATGCTGTGTGCTGTTGAATAATGTGGCATGATGCAGAATTCTGTTGTGTGAATTGGATGTAGGTGGTGTGTTGTGTAATTGTGTTGTTGGGTTGAAAAAAGTGGTACAGTGCCAACAGCTCAAATTGCGAGACCTATTGCATTGTAAGTGCTTGTTTAACATTTGTTTGCTGTCATTGTTTACTTTTATCAGCAGTATGGGATTATTAATGCAGCTGTAGACAGAAAGAAAGTGTTACACGCATTTTTGTTACTTTGTATATAACCAATAAGATATTACTTGTTCTCTGCCTTTTATCCTTGAAACATTAATTTTGTTCAGTCATTTGTGGGCTGTGTTTCAATACTCCAGCCATGCAATAATGCACACTTGTTGGTTCCTCCCCATGGTTGAGATGCAATACAAGTAAAATGTGCAATCGCATTTTTTAGCTGCTGGCGTGCGCTCTTCAAAATGTCTCATGGCTACGAAGAATTGGCTGCATTTAAATGTTAAGGGCTGATTTGTAATTCTCTCTACTTACTTCCAACAACTGGTGTCATCGAAGGGGGAGATATTTTGGGGGGCTGCCTAATGAATAAATAAGCGGTACCTCTGCTTTCTGACTCCTGAGTCCACGCCAAATCGCACTGATACGTGGGAGGAGTACACATTTACAAAACTGTTCTTTACCAATGACATGTTAGGGTTGGACAAAAACTTCAATCAATAAATAGCTCACGAGCCTCCAGACAAACCCACTTTTCGATTGATGGACAACATAGGAGTAAATAAAACTGACACTACAGCCTGCCTGTGATTATTGTGCCTTGGCTCCAGCTGCTAGCTGTGACATGATCTATAGGTATCTGAGCTGATCCTTGCTTCAAAAAGGTCTTCATAAAAAAGTTTGAGGCCAACGACCCACCTGGTCCATGAATTAAGCTTCACCCGCCGCTTTCTTTTCTACGATGAATGTAATATAAGTCTTGCTTGTATTTTGCATATAACACACAGATATAAATATCCCTCGCCAGCTGCCCAGTCACAGCACCGAAAGACAAGGGCCTGACCGCTGTATCCCTGTCATACCAGACTCTCAGCTGGCAATCAAAGCTAACCAGTCCTGCACAAAATACATACAACTAGGCTAACTTGGCGCCTACAGGCGACAAAATACAGATGCGTGTGCAACATAAGCTCAAATAAAATAACCCCCCAAACAACGGGGCAGTTTCTATGGAAGGATTGGGAGCAGTGTGCAAAGAGGGCATGACAATAGGCAATGCGAAGGAAATGATTGGGCGAAATTTGCACAGAGGGGTTGAGGAAGGGGCAGGCAGTGGCACAGATTGGAGGCAGGGCGAGAGCACTGCAGAGCTATGTGTAGAGAGATTGGAATGGCAGGCACAGGGAGAACTTGGAATCAGTGTACTGGTACAGGAAATAGACAGGTGTTGTGGGTGGTGAGGAAATGTGTATTTATTATGCATGGGGAAGGGTAGGTGATGGTGTGCAGTAAAGGAATGAGCAATTGTTGGGGTGAAACTTATGGGTAACATTTTAAAAGGCAAGTAAGGTGTACAGTTTATGGAGATTGAGGTGGAGCAGTGTAAAAGGAGGGTGCAGTGTGCAGTGGAAGGGTGTTGGAGTGTGTATAGATACAACAAGCACTGGCACTAACAGTGCCTTAGGGAGCCCTGTTCACTCGGCTCCTCTCGGTGCACTCCACTCGGCATCAACAATGCGCACTGACCGGCCCTACTCACCGGGCTGTGTTGCGGAGGGAACTGGGGGCAGGCGGCGATCAGCAGGAGCCCGCGAGGCTCTGGTCCTTTTTCTGGAAGCCTGCGAGTCTCCGATCCCCCTCTCCGCATCGGAGCAATTGAGGAAGCTCCGTCATCCTCTGCCCGGTGTGCGGGGCTCTCCTCGCTGCACGGGAGCCCCTCCCACACTCAGATGCGAGACGCCTGACTTCCGGTCTTCGCACTTCCTTTTCGCGAGGTGGGCGTGCTTGTGACTGCGCACTATTTTCAAACAGGCATTTGCAATGCAATATGACTCGCATTTACGCGAGATGTATTGCATTATATATGGGAGCTTCCGCGTTTAAGAAGGCACAAACAGGAGTGGGGGAGAGAGGGGGGGCCAAAAAATCAGCAAACTGCGGGAGGGGGCGGGGGGACACAGGGCAGCAAATAGTGTTTGAGTAAAAGGGCTAATAGCCTCGGAAGGAGAAAAATTACGACATAGCTGTCAGGAGGCGGGACTAACAAGCCAAACACCAATCACAATGCAGAATTTATGATTGAAGCCAATCAAAAATATAGGCGGAAAGTGGGCGTAGCTTCCCCCACTATAGTGGATACTGCATGCCTCGCACCCCACAATAGTGTATACTGCATGCCTCGCAAAGCATAAATCGACAGGGTGTTGTGCTGCATCGCTATGCGAGACCTAAAAATGGCAGTAAAATGTAAATGAACAGCAGACTTTCTTTATTCAGAGTAAAAAAAGAAATATTGAAAATAAATGATGTGATATTATAAAAAGTAACAAAAATATGGTGCAAAAATTGTAAAACAAATATGCAGAAATATTACAAATACTAATAAATAAATGCAACTTAATTTATGCATGAGCATGTAGATGAAGGAGACCATTCGATCTCCGACACTTGTGTTTTCTACTACATCCACCAGTAGCGGCCGACAAAGATAAAGAGTGGTGGGCCGGGCTCGCGAGGGGAGAGGGGGGCTTAATAATAAAAATGTAAAACAATAAAATGTACCTAGTGCTGCTGCCTGGATCGTACACCTCTGCATCCAGTTCCTGGTCCAAACAGTCCCTGCGACAGCATCACGGACTCCATATCCAATACTCGCGGTTCTGTCTAGCATTAGGGCCTGAGCGGGCTGGATTTGCTCTCTCTCACGCACTGTTTCTGTGCTGTTTCTCCAACTCGGCTGTGCAGTACTGCTGGATTGGAGAAACCTAAGTGCGCATGTCAGTTTGGCAGATGTCAGAGTGCACCAACCACTCCTCCTCCCCCTCCCATTGTTGTTTTATTTTTCAGCTGCTGGCTCTAAGCCAGTGGGGCAGCGCCCCTCCACCATTGAGGAGGAGTTGCCGCTGCCATCCACTCTGCAAAATTTGGGCTGATTGGAATTTCTTCACACATGGCCTATGACAGTTGCTTTACCGATTTGGACACTTAACTTATGGCTGTTTTCAGAAAGAGGGAATGGATTTAAGAATTTTTGTGAGCTTTGTTAACTTTAAGAGAGTGAGGGTGTTACCTAAAAAAAGCTGTGTATACAAGCTATGCATACAATTACCAATTGCATTTTTCTGTCCAGTATTTTTCATGACTATCGGCTGTGCCCATTAGATAACCAATGTTATGTCTCATTTTTCATCCACTTGAAGATGTAAAAATAACTTTTTGCAGTAACATTTGCACTCAAGAATAACTCGCATGGTGTTTCTTACTCACACATGCATGCATACCTTACTCATTCATTGGTATTTTATGCACTAATGATTGTGTAAGAAACCCATGAGTAAGAAGCGTGCGAGGGACATACACTGTAATCAACTTTATATTAGTGTTAAATATGCATGTGGCTATGATAAAGGCAGATAACAATTCTAGAAAACTTTAATGTATATACATTAACTACATTATTGACAAAATCATCCAAACTTCCTTAAATTTAGGAGGGTGCAGAATTCACGTAATTAACTTTTGCTTAATTATGTGAAATTTAAGCAAAATTGCATGAAGTTATGTGTAATTACACAAAATTTAAAACTGACATTTGGCAATGTACTTTAGCATGAAATGGGTCCTTATGTTCACTTTGGACGGGAGGGTACATGTCATGATAAAAAAAGAAATACATCAAATGAATTAAACCACTACAAATAGCTGCTCTCACTCTGCATATCACGCTGTTCCTGTGTTTCCTGGAAACATTTTACAGTGCACGCCATATCCACGGACATTTTTTACAACGAATGGTGCTTTATAACAATGCAGAGTTACAGATAATATCAGGAATTTGGAACAACAAGCGTACCATAAAATTTCCAAAATACGCTAATTAGGACAGTGTAACACAAATATCACCCAGTCCTTCTTGAAGTTACATATTGGTTGTAATTTAGATATAAAAATGCAAGCTGTGACATAATAAATATGTAATATATCACATTTTAACCAAAATATTAACTTACAAATGTATTAAGTTACAAACATATCGGGTACATGAATGGATTTATGCAGTATCAATTATATTTTTACTTTTATTTACAATTTTAAAGGTGAAGTAAGGTATGCATAAGTTGTGCATTTTCTTTCGACAATGCGCAAGACTTTAAGGAGGCGCTTAGGAGCTTTTGTGAATATCAATCCATTTATGAAACACTCTTAAGTATGTTTTTAAATTTAGTAAATCGTCCCCATAATGTGTAAATTAAAAATGTCTCCTGTGTCATTAATTAAATTAATGTAATATATCAAAACATATTTTGAACATGTACATTATTATTATTCTATACACAACCCAATTTAATGAAAATATGAATGTTTTATTGTTTTTTCGAAAATTAAATCCTAGTGTTATTATGAAAAGTTATATTTGAAAGAAGCAATATCTAACATAAATCTTCACGCATATGGTAAAATATGGTATTTTGAGATGATCAAATATACTATGAAACTGAAAACTTAAGGTAAGTGTTAGGCTTAGGTGGTTGGAGTTATGATTCCCACTCCAAACTTAACCACAATGAGGAAAGTGTTAAACTCCTGAGGAGGCAAATTTACCATTCCAATTCCAGTCATCGGCACATTGGTGAAGATGTTGCACCCTTGGGGTAAGATTTACTCTTCCCACTCCAAACGTAACCAAAATGTGGAAAGTGTTGCATTCAGGTGGGTCAAATTTACTATTTCCACTCAAAACTTACCCACACTGTGTTAGACCTTGGGGATGGGATAGGATGAGTGTTGGATTCCAGAAGGGTCAGATTTACTATTCCCATTTCAAACATGGGGGCCTATTTAGAGTTTGGCAAAGAGGGTACCTGTCGCCTACCCTCTCCGCCAAACTGAAGGTCCTCCTGACTCATTTACAGGTGAGTTGACATTGAGCATGTATATGAAGGAGACCATTCGATCTCCACTGCGTACATACCTCTCCAATGGCCCAATAGACTAAGGGCCATTGGAGTTTTGGCCATGTCTGTCCACCCGGTTTAGAGTAGGCGGACATATGACCAGTGTTTTTTTTTTAACCCTACACCCAAAATGTGGCAGTAAGTAAAAGTAAAAACTTTTCAGTGGCCCCCAGGCCATGGGATAAAACTCCCAAGGCAAGTGACTCATTCCTTTTTTTGTTTCCCAGAAAAATCACAATGTGGGGTTTTATTTTTAAATAATAAAAAGAAAATGAAAGTGTGCAGTGCAGCTCCATCATATTGTTGGAGAAGCACTGCACATTTTCAATGCATTTATACCTGTTAATACACAGGATGTTTTCTAGACTGGTGGACATCTCTAAACTTGGCAGGTGGAGTACCCTCGCCATGGTGGGAGTAAATTACTCTCCAATGGCGACAGTGCTAGCACCATCCTCTAAGTGCTAAATGGGCCCCGTAGCTAAATTAAGAAATTACTATATTAGAGAGGGGGCAAAAAAGACTATAACCAACCTGAATTTAGCAACATTGTGTAAAATATTACAACCACTCTAAAATATATGTTTAACTGTTATTGCAACACAATTGAAATGATACTTAGACTATTTATTCTATACTTTTTTAAATACAATTATCAATTAATTCATCAAATAGTGTGTCTGACAGGAAGCGGACTAACAGCTCCATGGTGCCTAAAAGCTGAGGGCAATCTTTACCTCTCTTCATCCCATCATAAAGAACTTTAATTTTTCTTTGAGAGGGGCTGCATCATAAGCAGCATATGTTGTACGAAAAGAGAAATAGTAATCAGCATAAACTTTCTTGATAGCCCCGTCAACTTTCTTTTCCGCTGTATCAGTCAGCAAGCAAACTTCTAATGAGGACGACTAGGGACCGAGAAGGAAAGTATCTAGAAAGATTGATGAAATCTACTCTCAGAGTCTATCAATGGATAGTGATGATCCAGGTTTACAGCAAGTCAAGCTATATCGATGGTCTTCCATCACTGGGTTAAGATGCCTTCACTTCCATACACAGGGGTAAGGCATCAGGTGGCAGCATACCACAGGGTCCTATGAACTAATCTGAATTTACGGCAGGTTCAGATAACATTCAAGCCCAATCTGTCATTGATATTTATCACTACACCATATAACTGGAAATTAGGCACCAATTTCCCCCATGATGAGACTCAGGTTCAGCTTCTTATTTTTCTTCTGTCTGTTCCATTTATGTTTAACTGACTAGGGACAGTAGCTACCACTGCACTGTCCACAGTTTTGGGAAGGCTTTTGGGAGAAAAAGCTTCTCTGATCTGTGTCTCTGGAGAAACAATAAGTCATACCAATGCCTCCATTTTTTGGAACACTTCTGCCTTTCCATGTTTTTAGGAGCAACAACAGCCCTTTGACCGACATTGAGGAAGTGAGAACACAGGTCCAGAACAGCCTCCCTATGGCCTATTGTCCCCACCCTGAAAGGCCCAGCCAGATACGAAAAGGAAAGGAGGAAACTTAGAGCAGCCCGCTATAGTTAGGCCTGGGATAAGCTAACATGTAACATTCCATTGACTTTCTTGAAATGAGCCAGAAGTAGCCTGTGTCAAAGTGAGATGCAGAAATAAATGTCTCCAGGGCAAGGCAAGAAAAACAGGACACGTTGTAGTGTAGTAGGAGTTTCACGAGTAGAAGTGGTGGGTTCTAGTAATTGGAAACATCAGGACAGGACTATATTTTTATACATTTTTTTTAGGTAGAAAAATTTTAAAAGGAAAGTATTCAGTTTTTGGAATGGAGCAATGTGATTACCTGTTTCAATGGTGAGGGTCACACTCGCGTGATAAATACCGCAACAATGATGGAAAGATGTGAAGGTTATGGAAAAAACATAAAGAAGTCCTATTTACCTGTCCTCTTTACGGCTTCCTGCCTTCGATTATGCAACTATTTACTTCCAAGACCCACCTAGAATCTGCACCATTCTACCTTAACTATTGTGTGGAATATATATATCAAGGTTTTGCATCACCTGTGCACCACACACCTAAGTGAGAGATATCGAGCCACACAAGGCCTCCTTGCGTGGCCCTCCACGGCTTGATAAATCTGGAGTAACACAAGGCAGCGCAAATTGCTGCCTTGCGTTAATCTGCAGCAGAAAGGCGTTTCAAAGGGTGGCGCATTCCCAGATTTACCATTAGTGGGAGACCTGGGAATTCATCAAAATACTACGCCTCCCGAGGTGAGGCATAACGAGGAGAAATATTTTTATTTGTCCTTTTTTTTCCTCTTTCCACATGTGCTGCATTCTGTAGCACAAGTAGAAAGAGGAAAATGCCTCTCAGGATTGTTTTTGGGCAGGAAGGTGTCCCTACCTGCACAAAAACAAGGCTGCCTACAATGCAGGCACCCTTGCATCACAGTGCATGCATTGTCGCTAAGCAGCTAAAAGTGCACCAGTGCTAGGAAAGGACAGGAAAGAGTCAAATAATGTTAAATGTGGCTCATTTCTGCCCTTTCATGCAGCTCAGTGCAGCAAGGTGGCTTGCTGCCTTCCACTGCGTGAAAGATTGATATATTTGCTCCTGGTGTTTTGGGACTATTTGCTGTTTCTTTTGCACATCAATGTATTTTACTACTTTCGATAATCAATACTCTACGAGATTGCTAAGTGTGGTAAACAACACTACTGGGCAATGAGTGTGTGTGAGGGAGGGTCATTTTCTTTGTCAATATTATTTTTTAAAACGTGGCACTTGAAAGGCCCGCTACAAATTCTTAACTGTCGAATCAGGCCGGACTTTATTGTTTTTGAAATTGTGAAATAAGCTGTATTAATTTCCTTTTAGAAGACTGTCTCCCGTCTCTTCCATGGTTTCGGGGCACACAGATGAATATCCCTCTGTGGTTTTGCCTGGGGGTGGGAAACTCCCGGCGAGTCCCGGCCACTGGTGAAGATTTTCGAATCCCTCGCGGATTGATCCCACGCTTTTTAGTGCGCACCATATGTCTTGCTCACGCATTCATTTATAATTTAGAATCTCGAAACTCGGAGCACGGATGCCATTGTTGTTTTTAAGAATATTTCTTGAAAAATACCAGCTGAGCATATTTCAAAGGCTGTCGTGAGTAAACAACCATCACAGTGAAAAAGAAGAAACAGTTACTTTCATGCTCTATTTCTCTAATTATTACCACAGTTTTCTTCCACATGTTGCACACCACGAGCGGCAAAGACACATAATTCAAAGCATGGGGGCCGGTCTGGTGGCCTCGCGCACAGCTGTGCCGATGCTGCCTGTCCGGCAATGCCAGGAAGGGCTCCTGTGTAGTTACTTCCGGGGCTGGGACTTACCCTACTTCTAAAACGGATTGATTTGCAAATCATTTCACCTCAAACTATTTGAACTACAACTCAGCTGACATTGAGATAGTTTGGTAGCACCATCGCTGTTGGTAAATATGACCCGGCGTGCTGGAGTACCTTCCACAATAAAAACGGACCAATGATCTTAGAATATGGCAACAGTTACAGTGGCAGTAGTTGCAGTCAGCTGGGATTCGCTTGTGTTGTCAATGGTAACTCCAAACCCTCACACAAAATTGCTGGTAAAATGCTGGGGTAATTAGGTGAGACGTGGTAGCAAGTAAGCCGCAGCAGCAGATCACACTGTAGAGGTGCGCCTTCTCATCTAGAATTAGTGCAAAAAGGGAACAGTGATGCAGAATATCCTGGATGTGGGTGAACCCATTTGGCCTGGGCCAGAAGCAGACTGCAGTGCACACTCAGTAACACTTGCCACCAGCAGCCATTTTGAAAATCCTGAGGGAGATGGGTGGCCATTTACTTGGGTGTACAGAGGGGTAATTTAATGCCAGCCTTGTGTTATGCTATATTGTGTCATGTTAAAGTTATTTGAAAAGTTCATAGCCTCCCCAAACACGGGACTTCCCAGAGCTAGACCTGTGTACCCTGCCACACTATTCTCCATGTCATTACACTCTACTTCCAAAGCATACCCTCAGTGCTGTATTTCCCACAGAGCCAGCACCATGGTTTTCACATGGTGGCCTTACCCATCAAAATTCAATGGGACAGTGGACAGCGGGACAGATGTGTAGTTGGAGACCTCCAAGATGATTGGGAATTGTATTTCAACCCTAATAGCACAGTGAGCCTAGAGATCAGCCACATTCCTTCAAGGCAGGCCCATGTGTATGTCAATCTAAGTGGGAAGAGCACATTACACTGCCATTTTACATTTGATGCTACCTGTGTCATTGCCAACACCTTCATCAAGGTGTCACTCAATACAAGAAACCTACATCTTCAACGCCTCAGCTCTGTAGTCAGAGCAGGAAGGTGGTGATTACTAGCATGGATTCTGTCTTTGGTGAATATAGCTACACAGGAATGCCACATGCAGAGGCACCACAATGTAATATGTGCATGCCTCCAATACATTAGAAGTTTAGAGAAATGGGTGAACACGTGCACCATAGCTCAAGCAGCCAGCTACGCAACACACGATCTCCGCACTGATGTCAATGGCAGGTATATGTGAGAGCAATTATAACACAGTGTGATAAATGATTATGTAGCCCGAACTACATCAAGATGGCGAACAACTTTCATCAATCAAGGAAATAAAAATGTATTTTAGGATATCGTGAGCCTCATTACAGAAAGTGTCACTATGTCCCTGTTAAACGTGATACTTTTTGGACAACAGTAGTGGTATGCTCTGATAGAAAGGCTTAAATAAAGTAATCCTGCTCGACTCTGACAGGAATTGAATGGCGGGTATCAGTTGATAAGGACCCCGTGATATAAGGGATCAACTCTACTTTTCTTTACTCTCTAATATTGAACATCAGGTAATGCAGCAGCGTGCACCCAGAAATTATCTGCAGTTATGATATTTCCAGGCACAACTTTAGCGCATTGGAGCGTTGTGACATAAAGTTACTTAACCCCTTCGATGCGAGTGACGGGGCGGTTCCGTCATGCGCGTCGGTTGCGCTGTGCGCATGACGGAACCGCTCCGTCATGGCCCCGCCCGCGCACGGAACCTTCAGCACAGCGCGGTAATCCGCGCCGCGCTGAAGGGGTTAACAGCATGAGTTATAGTTTCTTTAGATAAGTATAACTATAAGTAAAACTATAGGTGCGGAATTTCGATGGTTTTGTGTAGGTAAAATGTCAACCTAACTATAAAGTCCATGTACCCTATGGGGCAGATTTACAAGCCGCTTGCGCCCCTTTTGCGTCACTTTTAACATGGAAAAAGTGAGGCAAAAGTGGCGCAAGGGGCTTGTAAATATGCCCCTGTGTTTTTTCATAGAATTTCTATGTTTTTTTTTTGTAATGTAAAGCCATAGTGGGTGAGGTTTTTTTTCTCAATTGGGCTATGGATCTGTGCAGATCGGTGGAGGATATGTGTCCCTGGATATTTATAAATTTCTTTCTTTAATAACTCCAAAACTACTGAACAGATTTACACCAAATTGCAAAAAGGTCGCTTTCTGGACCAACATATACCTTTCTGCTACATTTGGTCTAATTTTGTTCTACCCTTGGGGCTATACTCATGTTTAAAAAATTCATAATCCCTACAGACATTGTGTGGGGAAAAAGCGTTTTGGGTCCCCCCTTTTTCTCAGCCCTTGCTTGATGAATCACCCCTGAACTTTCCAGACCGCAGCTAAAGTAACGGGGACAACAGTTTTGAACATTTTGCCAAGTCACAAAGGATGTCAGACATACTGAAGGGTAGTAATGTTTCTTGTTGCTGCGTTCTAATGTGGTTAAACAATGTTTCACTCTGCTGTATTTGCCATGATCAGCCATGCCAGGGTATATCAGTCCTAGTTGTACACACATGTGCCTAAGAGTATGCCAGGGCAGCAACTGTTATAATTGACATCCGTCAATTGAGGTTCAGGTTTCTCTCAAAGGAAAACATTTCCTTTCAGGAATTAATGGACTTTCAAAAGTCACTTGACAAGATTGTCTAACACAACATGTTGTCTTAATGGACAGTCCTAGAACTTTGTATGAAGGTGTGTAGATGCATGCTGTCGAACGTAGGTCATTTAAATGTGCACACTAGCCCTAGGTAAAGATTTTTTTACACCAGCATAATCTTGAGTAATTTCTAGCATGTTGCGCTATGCGTGTTACGTGAAAGTCTTGAAATTACACCATAACACTACATTGCAAGTCTGTTCAGGTAAAAACCCTGTCTCCCGAGCATGGGAAAAATGCCAACGTCGGAAGGCGAATAGTTGTTAGCAGCATTTGGGTCTTTTATCTGGAGATGCATCCTCACATCCAAGATGGACAAAAGGACACATGTTGCACCAAAATATAGTGCTGCATGCCAGATTTGCATTTGGTATAACTACGTATATATATATTTTGTTTTTTAATGAAATTACACAAAAGGAAATTAAGCATATTTCGCACAACCCTAGCAAATATTGACCTGATAATCTATCTTCAGACTAATCTATGAGTATCAACGCTTAGCGGGGCCCATCTGTCAGCAGCAGCTGGCAGGATATTAGACATGTAGCGCTGCAGGTAGACTACACAAATAATCTGTGCAATCCAGCATTTCAAGATTGTTGAAATATATAACTATTTGTGGAAAGGTCAGATTAACATGTAGTGACTTATTGTACTGCATATGATTGACAAAACTTGACATTATTTTGCAATGGTTTTTAATAGCACCAAGAGGTAAACTTGCTTCTCAGTGAAGCTGGTGCAAGAGGAAATGATGTCTCACCTTTAGCCACCTAACTACCTGAAAAGTCTATACACAAAGAGACCAAAAGAGAGAGTCAAGAAGTGAACTTTAAGGTGCAAAACCTGTTGCAACATGAATTGCTTTATTTTAGAACAGACTTCAATGCAGTCTCCCGAATGGAAAATGAAGTATTCATGTTTCTGGCACTACACTTCTCCACAAAGGTGGGAAAAATCATGCTAGGAGAGTGGGTGGATTTGTCTTTAGGGTGATGCAAGGAAACACTTGAAAGAAGAGGATGAACACATGTCAATAGTGGAGGGGGACAAATCCAATGCCAAATCAAGTACAAAATACAGGTTTATCTTATTTTACCATCAAGATAACGAGAAGTTGATGTATTTGGTGGTGGCCGGAAAAAGATGGCAATTGCCATAAGAATTTAGGGCCCCTTTATAGGAAGGATTGTAATGGGGAAAGCAGTTAAAATCAATGAATACCCGTGCACCCAATTTTCGGTTCCACTGCTCATGCAGAAGTAGAGTAAATGCTTTGCTACAGATAGCACAGCCTCATGTAACTTTGCCACTGGAAACAGTCTTTCTGTGGGTCATCTGCTACAGTACCGACAGATTCTGGGCATTGGAATGTTATTCAAAGTGGAGCTGCCATTATGTTTTGGACAGTGTCAGCTATGCATGTCTTGGTGGTCCCAAGCAAGAAAACACTGAATGTTCCTGCATGCATGGAGAAAAATCCAGCCCTTGCAATGTTGATCTCTGTAGATGAATTGAGGTTCACCTTGGGGTCTTTAAAGCAGGGTCGCCGCCACCCAGTACTGCCCGCCATCCCAAAATGAGGTCCACAATCCAAATAAGGATTTGCAGATGTGTCATGGAAATGCAGAAATGCAGCATTCTCATCTGATGCGGAACCATCTCTTTTCAAATGAGGGGCCGGATTGTAAAACATCTCATTGTTCGCCTCAAATAGTGATATTTCAGTAAACCTCATGATTGTTTTACACTAAAATGATCAATTGTCTCTGTTGGACTTGGCCCTTTTTGCAGGGTCATCCCTGAACTTTTTGCCTTCCTCCTGTATTTATTCTGACCTGTTGTTGGCTGTTTTATGACTCTGGGCACTTTACCACTGCTGATCAGTGCTAAAGTGCATATGCTCTCTATTGTAAATTCATGTATTGATTAGTGACTCCATGATTGGGTTATTTGATTTACTTGTCAGACCCTAGTACAGTGCACCCTGGGTGCCCAGGGCTTGTAAATCAAATGCTGCTGTAGGGCTTGCAGCACTGGTTGTGCCACCCACAGAAGCAGCCTGTAAAGTGTGTCTCAATCCTGCCATTGCAGAGCCTGTGTGCAGTCGTGTACTGCCATGTCGACTTGGTAAGTGCACCCACTTGCCAGTCCCTAAACCTTCCCTTTTCTTCATATCAGACACCCCTAATGTAGGCCCAAGGGCAGGATTCATTGTACGTATAAGATATGACATGCCCTGGTGTGTGTGGCATGTCCTAATTGTGAATTACAGCCATTTTCATTTTTCACTGTTGCAAGGCTACCGGTCCCCAAAGGCCAGAATGGGCAGTTTGATTATAACATCTTATAATCCTAACTGACCCAGGGAACATGGTAGAAATTAGAGTTTAGTATGCCTGAACTCAGAATGATAAAATACATCTTTTAGTGAAGTTGGTTTTAACATTCTGTGTTTGAAAATACCACTTTTAGAAAGTAGTTGTTTTCCTACCTAACCATCCAGCCTGCCTCTGCTAGCTTGTGTATTGTGTGTCTGGTTTTGTGAGTGCCAGGGGCTCGGGGATTCCAGGAGACAGGGTGAGTCAGCACAGGGCTGAATAGGGCTGTGCCTGCCTTCCACAATGCTGATTCCACCTCCTGTGGCGCATCTGATGTCTCTGGCCCACAATGTCTAAAGAAAGAAGGAGTCCTGTAAACAAGGTGCTCCAGGACTGCACAGAACTGGTTTGGACTAGGTTAAGGTCCCTCTGCCTTCATAGGACATAGGATTTAGTAGTATAAATATGGGGACCCAGACCCCAAGACATTAGATCACTTCTAGAACAACAAGATGAACCTCTGCCAAGGAGAAGAACCAAGGAAGCTGTAGGAGTTGGACTGCCCCTGCCAGTGTACTGTATTGCTGGGTTGGCCTGCAGTGGTGTCTTCAGTGCCAAGGAGAGGAGAAGGAACTTTCATCATCTTGCAGAATATTACTCCAATGGCTTGAACTTGTGCTTGCCTCCTGCTGAAGTCTCAGCGACAAAAGACTTCACCAGCAGCTCCCCTCTGAATTTCCTTGCTGGGAATTCTGTCTGCAGAAGCCTGTGTGTCGCTGGGAGCTAAAAGCGCGACTCAACGAAGAAGAAGCGTGTCGCAGTCGCAGCTGTTGCCGTCACATCTCCGGAGATGCGTGCGCCGCCGCAAAGGTTGCTGCCGCATCACCAGAGAAGCGTGCATTCGTCAAAGCTGTTACCCGACGCATCACCGGAGAAGCGTGTCGCCGCCGCAGAGGTCGCCGTTGCATCACCGGAGAAGCGTGTCACAGGGGCTGTCGCAGCTCCAAAGTTACAGAGTTCGCCGCACGGCCAACGGGCGTGCACGCATCGTCTTCACGTCATTGCATCAAGGGCGCCATCTTATCGCATCATAACCAGAATGCAGTACGAGAATCAACACATCACCTCCCCTCCGGTGAGGACCAAGACGCATCCCCTACTCTGCGCAAGCATTGAGGCACGACACATCATCTCCCCTGAAGTAAGAAACCGACGCATCTCCATCCCTGTGAACCTTTTCTTTGTTTTGCGTTATGCATCCAGGTACTTTTGTGCGAACTTTGTCGCATTTATCATCAACTTGAACTAAGTGACTTCTACCATCTTTAAGTCTATTTTGAATACAGTATTGTGGATTTTTGTCGTTTGTGGTCTTGTGTTAAGTCTATTTAAAGAATACTTATTTTTATTAAACCTATGTGGTGTCCATCTGTAGTGTTTTCACTGTATTACTGTATGTGTTCACAAATGCTTAACACACTGCCTCTGAGATAAGCCTTTCTGCTCGTGCCAAGCTACCAAGGGGGTGAGCAGGGGTTATCCAGTAGTGTAATCCTCTTTCCCTGACTTAGAAGCAAGGGTCCCTATTTGGTCAACGGTACCTACCTCTGCCAACTAGAGACCCCCAGTTGTAACAATCTCTTAAAGTTCATCCCTTCAAATTCCTTCTAACACACAATTTCTCAATAAAGGAAAGATCAGTGAACTTCACCAAACTATTTGCACAACTTACACCATTTTGATTCGGGTGCAGGTCACGAGTGAAGACAAATGTAGCAAGGGAATCGAGTATATCAATATTTAAAGCTTGTGAGAGTAAAATTCCATACTATAAATCAGGCCCTTGAACTACAAAGATGGAAATGATTTGAACAAACATTTGTGTGTTATCCATCTGGTAGTTGAACGTGAAATGCTCCTAAACTGGGTCAATAATCAAGGCTCTAGCCCTATAAGAATGGGATTTAAATCACTTCCATCCATCTGCCAGGAAAGAGTCCATATTGACGTTGAAATGAAAGGGTGAAATTGACAAAAAATCTTCCATTTACATAGGACACAATTGAGAATTATGACCATGATGTTGAAATGAGAGTATATGCGCTGCTCAGCTCCCAAATGTATGTTCTGATTGCAGATTTCTTCTGTGCCTTGTACCTTTTTCCAGAGACGACAATGCCTCTAGTCATGTGCAGAAGCCAGGCATAGTCTTGGTGGTAGTGTTCGGAAGGGGCACATCACAGTAGAGAGTATGTATTGAGCTGCCCTGCATTGTCTCCTATTAGCAGATTCAATATAGCGCCAAAAAATCAATTGCTCTGTAAAAGAACAAAGAGAGGCATGTGAGAGACACCCCTGGTAGGGTACGCATGGCCATGGGTGGGTTGAGGCAGGTGAGAGATGCTGGGGAGCTGCTTGGGGCTGTCAGGGTGAGCCCTCAAATAGATTTCAACAAGGAGCTCTCTTGGAGCCTGAAGTAGGGAACTGGTCTTGGACACTGCACTGGCCCTGAGAAGAAAGTCACAGGCTTTATGTGACACACTGTTGCACCCGGGGAAGAGACTCAACAGCAGTGCTGTAGACCTGTGGGGACATCTGTTCCTCAGAGATTGGACAAATGTATCCAGATACCAGAGCGGGGGTGGAGCTTACCCACCAGTGGACCAGGTTATCCTAAGCCATACTGGATGTGGTGATGCAGGGATTTAGCTTGCAACAAGGAAACCTACACTGACCATACTTGAGGAACATGCAATGCATAGAGCTGGTCCTGAGGGAGGCATGGGAAGACGCAAAATGCAAAGAATAGATTCAGTAATGTTAGAACTTTGGGTAGCTCTGAGGAACACTCTAATATGGTAGACATTGCCATGGTTGATGGCCCATACTCATAACTGACAACATGTATGTGCATCAGGGCATTGGGGCTGAAGTGGTGCAATGCGATTCCATACTATGAATTGGCTTTTACTCCCTTAGACATCTGAAGCCGGCAGAAATAAAAGGTCAGGAGCCCAGTCAAAGATTGCAATGTTGATGTCTTCTTTGATGTTTTGGGTTCCCTAGTTTATGACATGACAAAATCTGAAAGGCTGAAGCCTGATCTAGTTGTAGTTGTTGGTGGTGCTAAAGTGAGATGACTTTAGTTCCCATTGGGCACAGTTTCAAGACTGATTTGCATATGGTTGGGTTAAAACTGGAATGGCACAGGGAGCAAAGAAAAGATGGATTTAGGCCCAGATCTCTGTACTGGGGTGAATGTATGATATTGTTCTGCATTCTGTCCATCAATTGTTCTTTTTGCATTTGTCACCCACAGTGGAACGGGTATGCCCAGACGTGGGTCCCGTGCTCACCATGCCATTGGAGTCAAGCTATCCTGGCTGATGTGGGGTGAAACCCCGACACCGGTCCTAGGATGCCAGTTTCCAGTCCATGGAGGACCTGGACTGGCAGTTCGGGCTGGACTGTTCCCATTGGGCACAGGGTCAAGACTGATTTGCATATGAAAGGGTTCAAACTGGAATGGCATGGTGAGCAAAAAAAAGATGGATTTAGGCCCAGATATCTGTATTGGGGTGAATGTATTACGTTGTTCTGCGTTCTGTCCATCAATTGTTCTTTTTGCATTTGTCACCCCGAGTGGGACGGGTATGCCCAGACGTGGGTCCCGTGCTCTCATTGCCACTGGAGTCAAGCTATCCTGGCTGATGAGGGGTGAAACCCTGAAACCGGTCGTAGGATGCTTGTGTCTAGTCCATGAGGACCTGGCCTGGCAGTTCGGGCTGGACTGTTCCCATTGGGAACAGGGTCAAGACTGATTTGCATATGGCTGGGTTCAAACTGGAAGGCATGGTGAGCAAAAAAAGATGGATTTAGGCCCAGATCACTGTACGTGGGTGAATATATGACACTGTTCAGCATTCTGTCCATCAATTGTTCTTTTTGTATTTTTCACCCCGAGTGGGACAGGTATGCCCAGAGGTGGGTCCCGTGCTCTCCATGCCAGTGGAGTCAAACTATCCTGGCTAATGAGGGGTGAAACCCTGAAACCGGTCCTAGGATGACTGTTTTCAGTCCAGGGAGGACCTGGTCTGGCAGTTTGGACTGGACTGTTCCCATTGGGCACAGGGTCAAGACTGATTTGCATATGGCTGGGTTCAAACTGGAATGGCATGGTGATCAAAACAACGATGGATTTAGACCCAGATCTCTGAACTGGGGTGAATGTATGACATTGTTCTGTATTCTGTCCATCAATTGTTCTTTTTGCATTTGTCACCCTGAGTGGGATGGGTATGCCTAGACGTGGGTCCCATGCTCTCATTGCCACTGGAGTCTAGCTATCCTAGCTGATGCGGATTGAAACCCCGACACCGGTCCTAGGATGCTAGTTTCCAGTCCATGGAGGACCTGGACTGGCAGTTCGGGCTGGACTGTTCGCATTGGGCACAGGGTCAAGACTGATTTGCATATAGCTGGGTTTAAACTGGAGTGGCATGGTGAGCAAAAACACAATGGATTTAGGCCAAGATATCTATACTGGGATGAATGTATTACATTGTTCTGCATTCTGTCCATCAATTGTTCTTTTAGCATTTGTTACCCTGAGTGGGACGGGTATGCCCAGACGTAGGTCCCGTGCTTTCCATGCCACTGAAATCAAGCTGTCCTGGCTGATGCGGGATGGAACCCCGAAACCGGTCCTAGGATGCTTGTTTCCAGTCCAGGGAGGACCTGGACTGGCAGTTTGGTCTGGACTGTTCCCATTGGGCAGAGGGTCAAGACTGATTTGCATATGCAGTAGCGGTCCGTGGAGGGAGTTCGGTGGGGCAGTGAGGCGGGGTGGGGGAGGGGCAGCGTGGAGAAATGTAAACACCGGAATATGGATGAACGGAGGTAAGTAGGCATTCAGCTCTCCCATTGACAAATGCATTAGGCTTGAATCCTCCATAGAAATCTCCTCCGTGTGCCATGACAAACGTTGGGTTTGTAGAATCCAATCTAATCCCTATGCCAACATCAATAGATCCTACTCTGACGTGGGTGCCTAATAAAATTAACCTTGTTGTTAACTTTATTTGTTACTAATTTGGGGTGACAATGCACCATACTTTAATAAACTCATGCCACGATAAGGAGCACACTCTTACTACTTTTCTCCCCCAAAACCCTGTTTTTATTACATACTCTTTTGCAGCGCCAAAAATAACGGGCTCAATAAAGGGTCAAGAATTATGACACACATGGGGCACTGACATTGTGTGCATTTTTTATGACCAATGCCTATTATACTAGAATTCAGAGTTTATAGATTGCTTCTCAGATGTGTATATATTTTTTATATCTTTTGTGTGTTAAGACAACCATATCAGATGTCTTGACTGATATATATCTCGTTGGATACAGTCCTATTAATTTGAGGAAGTCCGACTCGTGTATAAGCCCACCGAGTACTGTTGATGCCAGGATAGTGACTGACTAGGGTGAGTTACTGTGGCTCGGATGTGTGCTGTGTTCTGTAGATGTTCCACATTGGTGAGTAGTCACTTTAGCTCACCAAGGGATACACCGCTGCGGCTCCTTCACAATTGTGACGAACGTTGCGACACCGCTCCACTTTTTAATTCAAGTTATAGAGTGTGTCTCACATTGAAGGTTTTACCAATTGTTTTTATCACGAGCACCTGTTTACTTGTTTGACAATACCTTTTCTTCATTTCAGGTAGCTCCTGACACTAACAGGTATTGAATCTGGACGCAAAGACGTAGATTGACATATAACCCTAACCAAAGTAGGTTTTCGAATGTAGATAGTCTTTCTTTCATTAAGGTCCTGAAGAATCGCGAGCGTACTTGCTCCTAGCGAGAAACATGTTGACCAACTTCTGTTAATTACATGCCACCTTAATAAGAGCCATTACACTCGTATAAGTGCCATGTACACACGTTTTTAATTAAGATAGGTGGCCATCAGAATAAAACTCATTTTCACCAGGCACTCCTAATCTTATTTTAATCTCACTGTTTTATATCTACATTTACCTGGCCCCACACCTGCACTTCACCTATACGGCAGTCGGATAAAAGATCTCCGCTAAAGTGCCCCTTTTTTAGGGAGCCCGCTAGGCATTGCACCGCCGGCCCGGCGAGGAGCAGCCCATATGATGAAGCATGACACCTGCAAGCGTGTGTGAGGGCATTCAAATCCGACATATGGATTTTCTCTAAGGTCTATATGGTGCATTAATCCACCACAACCTTCGTGTTGATAACACTCTATCTCTGAGGAACTATTGGAACATCCTTTGTTATTATTGAACGGAGGTAAGTACACATTTAAATAAATAAAACGAATTTCGTTGCGTGCGCTGCATCGCATTTTGCGATGCAGCATGTGCAAAGGAATTCGTTTTATTTATTTAAATGTGTACTTACCTCCGTTCATCTATATTCCGGTGTTTACATCTCCCCATGCTGCCCCTCCCCCGCCCCGCCTCACTGCCCCACCGAACTCCCTCTACGGACCGCTACTGGGCATATGGCTGGGTTTAAACTGGAGTGGCATGTTGAGCAAAAAAACAATTAATTTAGGCCCAGATCTCTGTACTGGGGTGACTGTATGACATTGTTCTGCATTCTGTCCATCAATTGTTCTTTTTGCATTTTTCACCCCGAATGGGACGGGTATGCCCAGACGTAGGTACCATGCTCTCCATGCCACTGGATTCAAGCTATCCTTGCTAATGAGGGGTGAAACCCTGACACCGGTCCAAGAATGCTTGTTTCCAGTCCAGGGAGGACTCGGCCTGGCAGTTCGGGTTGCTCTGTTCCCATTGGGCATAGAGTCAAGACTGATTTGCATATGGCTGGGTTCAAACTGGAGTAGCATGATGAACAAAAAAAACTATGGATTTAGGCCCAGATCTCTATACTGGGGTGAATGTATGACATTGTTCTGCATTCTGTCCATCAATTGTTCTTTTTGCATTTGTCACCCGGAGTGGGACGGGTTTGTCCAGACGTGGGTACCATGCTCTCCATGCCACTAGAGTCAAACTAGCCTGGCTGATGAGGGGTGAAACCCCAAAACCAGTCCTAGGATGCTTGTTTCCAGTAAAGGGAGGACCTGGCCTGTCAGTTCAGGCTAGACTGTTCCCATTAGGGCACAGGGTCAAGACTGATTTGCATATGGCTGGGTTCAAACTGGAATAGCATAGTGAGCAAAAAAACTATGGATTTAGACCCAGATCTCTGTACTGGGGTGAATGTATGACATTGTTCTTCATTCTGTCCATCAATTGTTCTTTTTGCATTTTTCACCCCGAATGGGATGGGTATGCCCAGACGTAGGTACCGTGCTCTCCATGCCACTGGATTCAAGCTATCCTTGCTAATGAGGGGTGAAACCCTGACACCGGTCCTAGGATGCTTGTTTCCTGTCCAGGGAGGACTCGGCCTGGCAGTTCGGGTTGCACTGTTCCCATTGGGCATAGAGTCAAGACTGATTTGCATATGGCTGGGTTCAAACTGGAGTAGCATGATGAACAAAAAAAACTATGGATTTAGGCTCAGATCTCTATACTGGGGTGAATGTATGACATTGTTCTGCATTCTGTCCATCAATTGTTCTTTTTGCATTTGTCACCCGGAGTGGGACGGGTTTGTCCAGACGTGGGTACCATGCTCTCCATGCCACTAGAGTCAAGCTATCCTGGCTGATGAGGGGTGAAACCCCGAAACCGGTCCTAGGATGCTTGTTTCCAGTAAAGGGAGGACCTGGCCTGTCAGTTCAGGCTAGACTGTTCCCATTAGGGCACAGGGTCAAGACTGATTTGCATATGGCTGGATTCAAACTGGAATAGCATAGTGAGCAAAAAAACTATGTATTTAGACCCAGATCTCTGTACTGGGGTGAATGTATGACATTGTTCTGCATTCTGCCCATCAATTGTTCTTTTTGCATGATTCACTGCAGAGTAGCCACGGCTGGGTAGGGAGTATGGTTCAGAGAGTAGTCCAGGGCATCCTGGGGGTAATGTATGCTCCAGGAAAATGAAGACGAGGACATAGGTGGGATCCACTAACAAGTTTTTGACTCTTAAGACTGGGCTATGTAAAGTGGACTCTGCTGGATCAGGAACCAGCAGGCCCAGGCAACTCACCACAATCAGGGGAGTCAGGGCAGGCCTAGCACAATCAGGGGAGCCCAAAAGAAACAAGTGTGACCCTCAAGTGGACCCACAGGCCGGAGGCACTGGAGTCGCAAGAGGACCTCGAGCAGCTCACCAAAAGATGCAGGCCAAGATGCACACAATGTGCTGTGGCTGAAGATTCTGGTCACAGAGATGCCGGAGGTTGGGGCTACTTGGAGCCCGAAGATCTTCTTGTAAGGAAGCTAACAAGCCTTTGTAACTGCAAGTTGACGCAGTGCACAGGGATTCGGTTATTGCAACCCCCATAAGGGATACTGGCCTCAAACTTGAGAGGGCAGGGAAGGCCTCGGGAGCTATTGAAAAACACCACATGTGTTTCAGAACCTTACAGAGTCCAGAGGAGCTCATGATCAGCAGACCAGTCGGCTTAGTTGCAGTGGCTGCGAATGCAGGGTAGTGACTCTTTCACTTCAAGGGAGATTACTTCAAGTGTCTTTGATGCTTCACCTGCCTTGGAGGGTTCCTGTATGATGCACAGGCACAAATGATGGAGCAGACTGGAAAGGTTGAAGAAAATGAGTTTTTACTAGGTTCTATTAAATTCCTTACATTCCTCCATTTCCTTGCCATCCCATGACAAAACTGTGCCTACAGCCTCCATTTCTGCTGACGCTCAAAACTATCGCATACCCAAGTCCCCCTGTTCTTTACAGTTAGCCAATTCATCAACAGAAAACCATGAGACACCTATGCCCTGTGTAAACGAGCTTGTTTTTCATCTTCTGCTTCCTGCTTGGTAAACATCCTTGACACCTTGAGCAGGTTATCTGGACAATGGTCTGACTGACCGAGCCTTGATCAAGCTGATTGAACAATGATCTGAATGCTGAGCCTTGATCAAGCTGATTGAACAATGGTCTGAATGCCGAGCCTTGATCATGTCATCAACTACAAACACCGCCTTGATCAGGTCATCAACTTCAAACATCGCCTTGATCAGGTCATCAACTACAAACACCGCCTTGATCAGGTTATCAACTGCAAACACCGCCCTGATTGAACAATGGACTGAATGCCAAAAGAGTGGAGTAAAAATGTATATAAGGCTTGTTCGCTGTGGAGTAAAGCAGCAGCCTCCTGGGTTTTGTCTCTGACTAGCTTGGGACTCTGTTCCATAGTCCGGGCTATTGAAATAAAGGTGGTTCTCTCTGCAGACAAAGGTTTCCGGGTCCACTTTATTATATAAGGAGGGTAAGAGTAGACTCGGGTGATTCCTGCACCGCCAAGCCCCCACTCCTCCTTGAGGTGGGCTTTTCTTGGTTCTACAAATGGCATCTGAACAGGGACACCACGGAGACGTAGGTCTGTCCCGGTGGTCGAGAGGGGGCCCGTGGTGGAAGTCCGACGGAGGTACCCTACCTGAGGGACCATTTTGAGTCCGGTAGACCAGAAGTCTTGCACACGGTCGTCCCCATCCGGTCTGGGACACCTGACTGCTTCTACAAGGTGATTAAGTCAGGCCCAAACGAAGTCCAGCGAAGTCCAGAGGACCCAGACTGTAGAAGAAGAAGTGGTGTCTGATATGAATCTTATCCCACTACGAATCTAGGGACCTACATCCAGGTAAGCCCATAAGAACCTTAGGGAAGGGGTTGAGAAGATTCAGGGGACCCCAGGGACACGGGGGAGGTTTCTCCCATGTCCTTTTACCAGTTTCACGCCAGAGCTGGAGCCAATGGCTCCCAGGATTGGTTTGAACTGGAATATGCACAAGGACACCAAATGTGCCCTTCATGCAGACTTTGTGGTGCTGGCAAGCGCACCCACCCTACCCCAATACACTAAATCCTGTCTGGGAGGTGGTCACACCTCCCTGTGACAGGATGCCTATTGTTCTGCCTTCCCCTGCTTGAGCTTGGCTCAGCAAAAGGAGGGCAGAAATGTGTCTCTGGTTGGCAGCAACTATTTTGTGCTGTCAGGGTCTAGAAGGTTTGCACCGGGAACACAGAGCCTAACGGAGGGCTCTTCCAGTGCTTGGAATCATACTACCACACTGTTTACTGTGTGAGTGTATGATTCCAACATGTTTCATACCAAACATTATAGGATTTGTTGCAGCCAGTTTCGAGATGGTCATCACGGAATTACACGGTACCCCTCTATATAGTATATGGCTGCTTCACTGACATCCCAGGAGAAGGGACTCCGTAGGCTGCAGGAGTGTCCTGCTCATGTAGGGGCACCCTCTCATTTAGAACCAAGCAGCCTGCCTTCAGAATTGCAAAGGCCTGCAATAGGGGTGACTTATAGCTTTTAAGTGCAGTGACACTAGATATAGGAAACCTATATCTCTAGTAAGTGGTGCTAGCACCAACTTACACAGGCTGCAATGGCAGGCCTGTAGTTCCATTTTGAATGGTCTCTCATGGGTGGCATAATACATGCTTCAGCCTGTGGGAGACCTCTGGGGGACCTATGCCCTGGGTACATGTGTACCATATACTAGGGACTGATAAGTGTACCTCAGTATTCAATATGGGTGTACCTAAGTACTGCACATAACCATTGAGGGAGAAAGCATATTAGCAGGATCCAAGTCAGACTAGTCAAAATACTGCTTAGCACCAGGCAAAAAGATGGGGTAACCATAGAAGCAGATCCTACTTTCCTACATCCTGCCTATGTCATTTGTTGCATCCTGCCTTCAGGACTCGGTAGACCTGCCAGATGGGTGACTTACACACATGTACTGAGGAATTGGTGGCTTTGCCATTGCTTTGAACTGCAAAGTCGGACTAGTAGTGCATGATTGCTTTACCAGTCTGCAGTGGCGGACTGGGGGACTTGCTTTACCCTCCAGGGTGGCACAATCAGTGCTTTAAGCCTTTAACTTACATACCCTCTGTACCACAGTACCATTTACTAGGGACTTACAGGAAAGTTCTCCATTTCCAATTGTGAATAGCAATTCAACATACGCTTTTAGGGTCATGGCACTGGCACTGAGGTCTGGTAGGCAGGCCTCTCTGCACTCTCAGAGTTGAAAAACTAGCAGCATCAGTCAAAAAACTTGGGGGTGGCCATACAAAAAGAGGAAAATCCTTACAATGTGCAAATGTGTGGGCTGCTTGTGGTGCCTCTATCTTTATACTTACAACATATGATGTCTGTCTAAACTGGGTTCAGATGAGTTCATGCAAGGATGACGCGCATGCATATCTTTAACTTAAAGAGCTGTGCTTAGCTTTAATATTTATGCATACATGAGATAAGGCTTCTTGAGGGTTAAGTCAATGTTTGTCAGAAAGCAATACCTGTGTAATTGGCCACTTATATGGTCTGTGTGCACTAAAGGCAAAGATTATGAAATTTCTGAAAGAAACACCTCAAGCACAGGAGACAAGCGTAATTTGGGCAATGAAGGGGGTTAACCATATTTTAAATCTCCAGTAAATTAACTTTAGAATGTTGAAAATGAAAATCTATGAGTTTATTTATTTGACTTTTCTGTGTTTTTTTCTGCTTCATCATAGTGGCATTAGTTTGCGGAGACGGTGACAGCAGAGGACTCGCACTGGTACCCTTTCAGCACCAAGACTGACAAACTCAAATTACTTTTTATTAGGTATGCTATCACTAGTTTTCATGTCCTCTGGTTGGCACAACCAGTGGGGCGGGGAATAAAAGAAGTATTAACTGAGGGAATATGGTCAAATATGACATTGTGACCATATAAGAAAGTATGACATTGTGACCATGCGATTGTAGTAATTAGAAATAATTTTACAGTTTAATGATGGTCCCATTGGGCTATAGGGCAATCTGACAAAGCCAGAAAGGCTGGGCTGACAGGCCAGTATGTGAGTCGCCTGTTTGTGGGCTGTTTTGTGGTCTGGTGGGCCAGTTTTTACTGTTGATGCCCCTGATATTACCACAAAGGTTGTGTCGGGAAGCACAGAGGAATGCAGCCTCACATACTTTCCAAAACACATTTACAGTGTGTGTTTAAATTACAAGTTCAAAAATGCCACGGTTCGCAGAATGGGAGGTCAATTTTGTTAACTGTCTGGTTCGCTAATGGGGGGCAGTTTCATTATGGTGTCAGGCACTATTTTCTGTGCCACTCAAAGCCCGATTTTGATCAACAGAAAACCTAATGCAGACTTGAATTAACTCATATGAAAATATCCTTTCTACCCCTCATGGGGCCACAGGTGGATTGAGCATCACTAGTGCAGAAGATGCACTTCTTCGCGTCAGTCTCCATGTGAATCAGCCAATCCGAGCGAGTTTCCAGTAGTGATCAATCCGATCCATGTCCCGGAAAATCAGGAGCTGGATGCATGGTCCTCCTCCCTGGTTACTGTCGGTCACACCCGATACTTCAGCTAATACATCTCAGCAGTGGAAAATACTTGGTTGTCAGTTTCCCATATGTATTTATAGACGCTGGGAACAAATGCTGGCAGTAATAAACAGCATGCGCAATCACACACATTAGCATATTAGATATGTTTGAGAAGAGGCTTGCAGAAATCTCAGAGGATGTGTAAATTCTGCAAATAATATCGAATGTGTTTGTTTACTGCATAGGTTTAGGAGTAAGCTCATGCTAGTTTCACGATGTACTGTTTTCCCTCCCCATCCTTGTCAAAGAGATGCATCCATGACACTGTGGGGTCCTGTGCAAGAGGATGGGAGATTTTCAGTACTGTTATTAAAGTATGAATTAATATTGAAATGCCAGTCTGAAGAGGATGCAGCGAGGAATAAATGTTTGCTAGGTTTACTGATAATTGCTGTGGAGTTATTGTGCCTGCAGACTTTAGACACAATGTTGGAGATGTTGTACGGAGATATAATGAGTGTTTAAACAATATAGTGATGTTCACTTGAAGGATCATTCGGGATACCTAGTTGTATTCTAGTTACAATATATTTAGATGGATCTGGGAGCCAGGAATAGAGCAAGTGTCCCTTTGTGTAGAAACCAGAATTTCAGGGCATCGTTACTAGTAAGGACAATGATGCTCCTATATGCTGGGCCGGCACATGCCCTGCATTCGCCAAGCCGGCTGCTGTGAAGCTGCTGGTCACATCTACGGAGAACATTCGCAGAAGTCAAGGCCAAGAGGAGGGTGATGTAAATAAGATACCTGCTCCTGTACCCGGAAAGACTCAAAATTATCCACCAAGACAAAACGTACTTCTTTGATAATACCTATGAGGCCTGGGTCTCCACCCGCATCTGACTCAGCCCCAAGACTCCCCTCTGTCCCGGGGGCCAGATGCTTCTCACACTCCACTAGAGAAACAATTTTTGTTCCTTTCCTGGAATGTCAATGTAACTACTAATTTAAGAGAACTGCAGTTCTTCTGTGCTAAAAAATTAGGGACATAATAACAACGGCCAGCGATAATTATCGCTGGCCGTGCTTAGTGATAATTATATTATCGCAGGCTATCTCTGGTATTTATCGCCCTGGTAGCACGTTATTAACAACGCGTTACTCCAGGACGATAAAAATTCCAGAGATAGCGAGGTTATCACCCTTTTGCAGGGAACATCACTGGTTTTCCAGCGATGTTCCCTGTAAAAGGGCGATGACCTTGCTGATACGACCACAGGGTCGTATCAGCATAATCCACCCCCTATTTTAGGGATGGCTAAATCAGGATTTTAGCAGACGTTAGGTTTTGGCGAAAACTGCCGTTTCCTCCAAAATTGAATGTGTGCTAAAATCATGTGGGCTGCCTTGTAAACATCAGCGATATTTGCAAGGTAGTCCATCTTGGGTACGCCCAGTAACGCCCACTTTGCATCTCATTGGAGATGCAAAGTGAGGCGTTGGAAAAAGGTTGTTAACATGCGATTATGCATGTTCGCACCCTCTTGTAAATAGGGCGCTGGTTTTATCTCCACTTTTTTGGCTTTGTAAGCCAAAGAAGCAGAGATAAAGCCCTTGTAAATATGCCCCTTAGCTCTTAACGTCCTCCTGCTTCATGAGACTCATCTAATGGGCAATCATTTGTATTTCCTAAACAGACACAGCTATACATGGATCTACCACTCTGGGTATACCAAGGAGGCAAGGGGTGTGGCTGTCCTTCTCATGTGGTCCTTTACCTTGGTTGTGCCCAAGGTCCATACTGATTGCCTTGGGCATTTTGTGATACTCAAAGGCATACTGGACATATATACCTCGTCATTTGTGAGTTCCTATTCCTCCAAACTTGGTAGACTCCTTCCTGGCCAAATTATCCAACCAATTGACATTTATTCTGACTTGTAGATTAGTGGTGGCTGAGGACATCAACACTGTCATGGCCCTGACTCTTGATACTCTTAGAGGTAGACAGACATCTAGGTTGTCCCCTTTGAATCATGGGCTCATTCCCAGGGTCTCTGTGATTTCTGGAGGAGATCGCACTCAGTCAAGAGGCAATAAATGTTCTTTTCATACTCGCACTTCTCATTCTCTCATCTGTACTACTATTTTATACCCGCTACCAACAACCTGGGAGTGAGGTGGGGTACAAATGTTTGCCACCAGTGGAGCTATCTTATGGACCTGTCCTACTGATGAAGTCCTGTGGACTGCATTTTTACCACATGATAGCTCAGCATGGAGAATTTATCGACAAACTCCGGCAGGTAGAGTCATTCTACTGTGATAGAAATGTCTGGTCAGTGGATTCGACAGATACTATTTGGAAAATCTTCAAGACGGTAGCTCGGAGCCACATTAAGGACTTAATAAAAGGGATCATGAGGTAGGAGAGCAGCACTGCTGGGGTCCTGTAGAAGCAAATCCAGAAATTTGTAAATTAGGTTACTGGTTCAGGCGCAGCTCATGCCCTTATGCAACTCAACCCCATAGTGGAGGAACTCAAGCATCTGATGCTAGGGCTGGCCAAATTTGCCTGGCTGACTACTCAGCACAAGATTTAGAAATGGGTAAACAAATCAGGCAAGTTATTCTACTGGCTACATGTGACCTAAAACTCGTAAAATTCACCAGATACGTCACAGCAATGTTACTTTGATGTTGGAAACCACATCTGTTGCCATGCACATACCTCCACCAGCTGAACAGCTCCACCAGGTAGGTCTTGACCTATCTGTGAAGTCATTGGACTCCCTGCAGAGAGGCGATCTCAAAACCCCTCTAAGCCTTGAAGAGGTTCATGAAGCGATCAATGCTTTGAACGCTGGCAGATCTCCGGGTCCAAACAGGTTTCTGGAAGAGTTCTTAAAGAAATATTCCATCACATGGGCCCCACAGCTCATGGCGCTATATGAAGAGGCAATGGAAGTGGGACAGCGGCTGGTTGACTTAAGAGGTGCCATGATCAAGATGATACCCAAACAAAAAAGATCCAATCAAATGTTTGTCATACAGACCCATTTCATTGATCAACACGGAAGAAAAGATCCTGGCAAACCTACTGGCCACTCAATTAGCACATGTGATTAGATCCCTGATTCATTATGACTATAATGGATTTATGCCAGGCCGAGGCACCCGACACTGCATACTGTGTCTCCAGCTGGTCATGGCTAGAGCAGCTGATCTGAATGGGGCCTTCGCTCTGGTCCTGATGGATTTCAAGAAGACCTTTGACTTGGTTTATCAAACCTTCATCTTCCAGGTTTTAAAGCAAATGAACTTCAGTGTATGTTGTGTGTGCTATTCTAAGGCAGGCCTTGTTTAATGCTGTTTGAGTGCAAGTGTACTGTCCTCCCAGGTCTTCATGGAGAGAGGTGTGAGGCAAGGGTGCCCTCCCTCACAGCTGCTCTTTGCCCTCCTTGTTGAGCTCCTAGCTGAATGGATCTGGCATGACGCAGGACTGTGTGGGATCACATGACCCTCAGACACAAGGACCGGGTTTCACTTTACACTATATACTCCTGGCATATATGCCATTGGAGTGTTTTACGCTGTGACTGGGGAAGGTGCTCCAGGTGTCCCAGGATGCCTTGGGCCTTCACACCAACCATTCCAAATTACAATATGTACTGATCATGACGCAACACCCAAACTCCTTTCAAGAGCACAAGTGGGGAAGGTAAATACTCATTTTACACAGTTGGGTACCCATGTAACCACAGACCTACAGGAGACCCCGGCCCTTAACATTGCCCCACTACTTACACAAACTAATGGGGACCTGACAGCCTGGAACAAGCTTCCCCTTTTGTTTATGAGCTGCGGAGCCCTTTATAAGATGTTCACACTCCCTAGGTTTCCTTATCTACTTCAGAACTGTCCATTCACATTGCCTGATACCATTTCCAATGATAATAATTCTATGTTCATTAGGTTCCTATGGGCTGGGTCCCAACCCATGCTGTTACTCATCAAGTGCATCCAAGCTCCATATGATGGTGGGTTAGGGATACCAGAACTCTATTTGTAATATTGGGCCTCACTGTAGATGGTCATAAATGACTGGCTACATGGGGACTTTCAAGACCCAACATAGAAACTGGAGAGGAACTTTGTACAAACTAGGCCCCTGGACTGCCAAGAAAACTGGGCAATTTTCTATATATATTGTGTGGACACGCCCAAGGATTGTTCAACACTGGAACATAAAATATACCACTTAAGTGGTATAGTAGGATATGCACTGAGTCTTAACTCTAAACATGCCATACTGGGGTTGAAACAGGACGGAGTGGATGGTGCGGGAACTCGCCAACCTGTGGCAATAGGTCTGCTTGTGGCCAAACTGTGACATTGGCGGACCCTGGGTTGCACCGGATAGTCCCAGGAGTGAACGCATGGGATGGATATTTGTGCTGAAGCTGAGCAAACAGTTAATAGGGCATTTGGCTGCCCATCCAAGTATGATACAACATGGGATTCATGGTGGGACTATGGTAAATGAAAATATGGGAAGGTTTTGGTCTAAGCCACCTTGCGTAGCTCTGGGTGGCTTAGTCAGTTTGGAGAAAACGAAGACAGCACAAGTAACTGCTTTGCGTTACTCTACCCAGGGAAGACATCCCATGGGTGGAGAGAGGGTGTTTCCATGCATCCAATCATTGTTTTTGGCGCATTCCGGATTTACTACAAGTAAACCTGTGAATCTGCCAAAATGCTGTGCCTTCCCAGGTGAGGCATTACGAGGATAAAAATGTTTATTTGTCCTTGTTTTTTCCTCCTTCTAGGTGTGCCGCTTTATAGATCGCAGGAACATGCCATATCTTAGATCTGTTCATCAGGCGCATTCCTGTCCTATCCCCGTCACGCAACGAAGCCCAGCGTGTTGTCTTGCTGCGTTGCGTGACTTGTCAGTAAATCTGTATCTGTGTAATTAATTATACATTGGCTTATGTGTTTTAACATCATTGTTTGTAGTGTGGTGACGTTGTTCGGCTTGGTTTTTTTGTTGTTGAAAGAATAAAAGAATTAAAAAAAATGATATGAAACACTTCCACTGCGTGGTTTCCTCTCATTTGCTTCCTAAAGTAGGGCTTTGTTTTTCTTATGAGAATGGCTTCTGAAACAAGATGCGGCAGACCACAGACGGGGGCGGGACGGGAGATGCAGCCTAGGATTAAGGAACCGCGATGGTTGTTGAGATTGTCAGCAATTACGCCTGCCCTTCTATTGTTCCTTTTACCACAGCCTGTGATTAGTAATGTCTTCTCCGACCCTATCGCTTCCCCTGCCTTTGTCACAGACGCTTTGAAAACGTTCGTTCGCCCGAGGAGACTGATAAGATATAAACTGGGGGGAGGGGGGGCATGCAACGATGGAAACTCCAGAGTTTGCATGAGTTTTCATTGGTTCACCTTTCCTCATTCATCCTTCAAAGAGGCTGTTATAGTGACTGATCTATAAGGTTACATAACATTAACACCTTTCTTACTGATATAGCCACAAAATATGTGAAACTTTATTAACACAAGTGTATTCAGTTACTTGAAAAAAGTATTTAATGCCAAAACTTATTTTCATGTCGATCGCATGAAAAATTTGGAGCAGAAGTCCGTCGTCTGCACAAGTTTCTCTAAAAAGTTGCAACCCGGCCAGGAGGTTTTTTTTCCAGTACATGCACCCTTTTCCTGGAAAATATTTGCCATTGGCTTTATTGGACGTAGCATGTCACTTCAACGTTGAGCATTTACAGTACAGTGTATTGTAAACTTGCTGTTCAATTTGAAGAATGTTTTTCACTCAATCGGCCTGGAATTGGCAGGGGCACATTTGTCATTTATATCAGTTCTCACATTGGAATATTAGATTTATAGGACACTATTTCACTTATTTGGGGGTTTTATGGCGGCTCCTCCCCTGGTGGCTTGGGTAATGCCCGGTCCAGATGGTATAATAATTGTATTTTTTTGTTTTGGTCACTTAGGGGCAGATTTATGTTGCACTTGCGGCACTTTTGCGCCGCCGTTGCGTCACTTTTGTGACGCAGCAGCGGCGCAAATCCTGCGCCATGGTGCGGGGCATTTACAAACGTGACGCATCTCCCAGATGCGTCACGTTGTAAAGCCCTGCGCCACATGTAGGCGTTCCAGGGCAGGTGGGGGCGTTCCGGCGCAGGAACGCCTCCTAAAAGTGGCTGAGTGAAATCTACAAGATTTCACTCAGTCACTTTTAGGCCCATGCTGCGTCAAAACCCTGCGCCTGCTTGAAGCAGGCGTAAGGATTGACGCGGCATTGTACAGATAGGGCCCCCCAGATCATTGCTGGAGCTGCGTCGCGCTTGCGACGCAACTCCAGCAATGCGCCACTTTTCGGCACAGATGCGTCACGCATCTGTGCCGTTTTTGCCCCATGGTGCGCCGCATTATAAATGCGGCGCATCCATGGTGGCGCAGCTGTGGCGCATAATAACTGGCGCATCCCTGCTGATATGCAGGGATGCGCCAGTCGTCATAAATCTGCCCCTTAGTATTTACTCCCTGCTGTAGTAGTCAGAGTTGCTTTGACCTATAAAGACTGTTATCTATTGCAGTTTGTAAGCATGTTTTAAATATAATGTATCTTTTGTAAAGAATATTTTAATAGCGTTTTGCATGAATACAAACTGAACAAAAACCCCTTCCGTGGAGGACAGGTCGCTCTCATGTACATAGCTACGTTTAGTTTCAATATTCCTTTGATAAATCAGGCCCCCACCCAGTTCGCCCTTTTCCTCCTGCTGACCTGCTCCGCACGAAATGTATCATCCTACCTGCAACCGATTCACTCATTGCCCATGTCTATCTCCTCCCATGCTATGGTCTTCCCTCTTAAGAGAAGAGCCCTAGCGCTCTCCTATATTGTGGCGGAGTGTGAGTGAATAAGTGAATATGCTGGTAGATGTGGGAGCAGTGACCCCCATTGGTCCTCAAATGCCAGATGCGAGCCCACAAAATTACTGGCCAGCTTTTTCATCGCCAGAGTTGTCCATAACATCTGCTCCTATTTGTCAACTGGGGTTGAGGATTTTTTCAGGCGCATGCGACTGATAGTGTTTCTACTCCAAGGTTCTTTAATGCTGCAGACCAGTCAGTTGTATTCATAGGTGTATAATTGGTGGGTCTAAGCCCCAAGAGGCACGTGCCAGGGTCAAGCCAGAGTGGAAATCCCAGAATTCTCTGAACAGTGTCTGCAAGGTCTCCCAAAAATGGGTGAGCTGGTGGCAATCCCTCCAGATATGCATAGTGTCCCCATACTGTCCACATCCCTTGAGCCTGGTGATGAAGCTGTAGGGTACACCTTCTGTAGTTTTA
The DNA here is from genome assembly GCF_964204655.1 of Triturus cristatus. Taxonomy (NCBI): domain Eukaryota; kingdom Metazoa; phylum Chordata; class Amphibia; order Caudata; family Salamandridae; genus Triturus; species Triturus cristatus. Next base: position 690,383,998 of record NC_140586.1, on the reverse strand, counting down.
CCGGTGTGTAGTGCAAAGCATATACGACCTTGTAGTGTAGTTCTTTGGGGCATATTCTCAAGAACGTGTGATAATCATCGCAAAATTAGCTTAAAGCAACTTTGCATATAGCAGTCTATCGCGTGAAAACAACGCTGTTTTAACATAGTATTCCCAACCCGGCGGCACCATGCCATAGTCCCACGATAACGTGTCAAATGACGGCATTAAAATCAACATGACGCCGCAAAAATGTCTGAAACACGAACGCCCGAAAACTTGCGATGAGGCCAATCGCAATACAAAAATCAGCGATAACCAGCGACAGGCCTGCAATTCCCACGTGACATGCGGGAAAATGCACCATAAAAGCAGAGCAAAAAAAACGGTGAGATGACAATGTACGAGCACAACCCCACATTCGTTGCGTAGAACAAATGACCATTGTCTCTCATCAAATAGGCATCTCCTCACAGTCACAATGTACATTGACATGCAGTCTGCATGTAAACTGCTCCAAGGCTGAAACATGCATGGAACACACTTTGAAACCGTATCTTCCCTTCACATTGCAGAAGCACAAGCAACCCCTCATGCACACAGATGTGTCATGACCATGATCATTCAATAATGAAAGCGTGGACGAATGTAGGGGCAGTGACTCCCACTTATGTACATGTTGCCCATGTTGTGGGACTTGAGTCACAGGGGGCATCCCTGCATCATGGTGGTACATATCTGACCCCAAAAGAAGCCCTGTTGTCACATGTACGTCACAAATGGCAGACAAAATAGAATGATTCTGGATACATGTGAAACTCCAAAGAGTGGCATTCTCTACTAACTGTGACACACAGAACTGGCAGTTCGAATATGTGACACCCAAACAGCCTCTCTGCACAGAGGTGAAACACCCACCATCCATGAACAAATCATAAAATTGTTAGCACTACATGTCGCACTCACACCTGGCTGAGTGATGTGCCTGTACAGATGAGTGACATGCACTCAGGGAATGTTTTTGGGAATGCCTTTATTTGCACATGCTGTGCCTGTGGTAATTTTGTACTGTCCCATGATTGCTAAGGACTGTCACAATGTGACTTGTTCATGTGAAGAAATTGTCAATGATGATGTTCCTACGTGCTATTCCTGCTGTGGCTGCAGTGGGGTGTGGTCCACCTGCCTCATCTTCATCATCATCATCCTCGTCCGGTGCATCGGGCACTTGTATCCATGGGGTATTGCTGCGTACACATATGTTGTGCAACGCACAACATGCAACGATCATCTTGCACACGATGTCCGGCTGTACAGGAGCCTTCCACCAGTGACGTCTAGGCACCTGAAATGTGACTTCAACACGCCAAATGTGCATTCCACGATGCACCTGGTGCGTTTGTGGGCCGCATTGTACATCCTCTGGGCCTGTGTGTTTGGGGCTTGGAGGATTGTCATCATCCAAGCGCAGAGTGCATACCCTTGGTCACCTGTGACAGTGCAGAGAGACATGTGTCAAAAGTTGGTTCTGCATGATGTGTAGGCAGGCTCACTGGTTCATTGGTGTGTGATATGTGTGACTTTGTGATTTCTGTATGGCATATACTGCTTGTTGCAAATGAGCAGCATAAACGTGTATTACGTAGCCTCGCTGCTGTTCCTCCCTCCCCCCGAGCCCATTCACTAGTGTGCGCATCGCGGTTGCATCACTTGCACACCTACGGCACACCATTGTCATGTCTGTCTGCACATGGCCACAAGCCTGACAACGACACAGTGATGTTGTGCGCTGAAGGTGGCCGGCCACGTGTGTGTAGGACAGGGCGGACACAGATGTAGAGTTCATGCCTGGCTGAACTTGCCATGCGGTTGAGGGTAGACCTCTGGCTTATGCTTCAGAAATAGCGACACACACAACAGTTGGCATGTCTGATCCCTGACCCGAGCAGGCTTGCGCACCCTCATGTACCCCTCGGCCGAGCCCGCACTCCGGGGGCATGCTACATAGCAACATTGTATATTGCGTGACGGGTGGCACCAACACTACACCAGAGACACACGCATCAGTTACTTTCTTGGCAAGGCCTAAACTCAACCACGCCCAGAGCCACGTGTTGAAGGACCACACCCCTACAGCCTCACTGCCGTATACCGGGCCACTCCTTAACGCTCACAGGGGGGTCCGACACAGCTACATGTCCCAGGTCTACCCCACTCCCTGAGGTGACAAGATTGTGCCCGCTGTACACAGCACAATGTGGTATGGCCCAGGGCCCACATGCATACATAATGACCACACAGACACACTGAGATAATTTGTGGAACTGGCTATGGGCACGTGTGCCCGGCACCTTTTATTGCCAGGGTCACACGTCCAGTGACGCCTGTCCTGGATGGGTGTTGGGTAGTGTAAGCCACCCCTCAGAGTGTGGTTGGTGCTGGCAACAACTTCAACAACTTCAGAGGTTCAAAGTACAAACAGCTAGGGTCCATGACTTGAGCTGCCCCAAGTTTGTGGCCCCGGATGCACTGCGGCCGGCACAGGCACATCCGCAAGGGACTGTGACTTGCGGTGCACTGAGATAGGGCCACAAGAGCTGAGCGGGTCCTCGTTGATGTCCAAGGAGAATGTCGCAGAGTGTTACGGGGGACAGTGGAAGGTGTCCATCCAGGGCATGATGCAGAGGTCAGAAGCAAGCGGAAACAGGCAATATGGAAGAGTTGAATGCTACCGTCTCCTTTTTCCCACCATGTCAGTATCAGCTACATGATGATGAAGACAACCCCCAGGCCATAGACTCAGACACCACTGAAGTTCCACCAGTGAGTCGCCCTGACTCCCGTGGCACAGTCAGTGGCACCAGAGATGGAAGGGGATGCAGTCTGCGATGAGGCCTGTACAATGATATCAACTCGGCCATGATCAAATCAAGGCTCAGTTCCAAATGTGTGACCTACAGGACCACAGTGTAGGCTGGAGGCAGAAGTCAGCATGGGCCCACAGCCGCTTGTCATTGGCTTGCGATGCACAGAGTTAGTGGCACCAGAGCAGTTGTTGGTAGTGTTCGATCACCTTTGTAACGAGGATCCTTTTTTCCTCAGGACTGAACCAAATCTTCCTCTTAATCCTCTCCTTGCGTACAATGATGTGTACTCTGCCGTTGCATGATCAAGACTCAGTTCCAAATGTGTGACCTACTCGACCGTATTGTAGACCGGAGGCAGAAGTCAGCAAGGGCCCACAGACACGTGTGGGCGGAATACAATGCACAGAGTTGGTGGCACCACATTGAAGGGAGCATAGTGACATCAAGACAGCCATAAAATATCTACCCTGCCATAGTGTAATCAAGACTCACTTCCAAATGTGTGACCTACTTGTCCGCTGTGTATGCCGGTGGAGGACGTCAACGAGAAACGAGTACTGCGGGCCTTGCTCGCAGAGGCCGTGATGGTCTGAGGAGGCTGCCAAGGTCGCGGGCCTCGGGCTTGGAGCTTGCACCAGCACGTGTGGGCCCCTCTTGGAGACAGGCCAGTGTCGGCAGGTGAGCAGAGATGCCTGGATGCGTAGGTGCGGGCAAGACGAGGTCTGGGGACCAACGGCCTGGGGTGCAGCAGACGCACAGGATTGCAGGCACCACCGCACACGGAATCTGCCTCGTGGTGGGGTGAGAGGCGCAGCCCTGGCAGACAAGTTGGCCATTCCAGAAGAGAACCACGCCCCGGGCTACATGCTTTTTATTCACACCCCTACGCTAGCCTGGTGTACGCCGGGCCAGCCACTCCGCACACGCTTACAGGGGGGACGTAACAAGCTACATTTCTGAGATCTTCCCCACTGGCTGGGGTGACATGGTTGCGTCCACTGTCCACAACACTGCCACCACCAGAGGTATATGTTGACATGGATATGTCTGTGGTCTGCATACTGCAGTCTATCCAGCACATCCACGCCACACTTGGCATTTTGTGCATTCTCATCCAAGGGTCACTTGCCTCTTTCGCACATGCCTGGTTACCACCTCTCCCCACATTCTGCTATTGTGTGGCCTAGGTGCCATGCCATGGATGGCTCATGTACATGGCTAGGCCAGGTTACCGCAGTACGTTGTGCTGTCATGTATGGTGGGTGGGCATGTTGTTTGGCATGGTGTATGTGAGCTTGTAACATGTGCATTGCCAGAGTTGTGAGTTGCATGATTGTGGAGTTGAGGTGTGTGGTGTGTTCATTCAGTACTTTTCAACGAGCACTGCATTTACGTAGGTGCCATCTTGGAAGAGCCGGTTGATGATGGACTGTCGGAAGATGCATGAATCATGTACAGTGCCTGGGTAGTTGGCAACGACATTGGTGAAGAGTCCCAGGTGGTCCACTATGGCCTGCACATTGATGGAATGCGTGTGCTTTCTGTTGCAGTAATTGTGTGCAGTGGCGGCAGGGGGCACGAGGAGTACATGTGTGCAGTCAATTGCCGCCAACACGTGCGGGAATGCAGCTATGGCGTTGAAGCCTTGCTTGGTCTCCAGCTGTTCCTGATACAGTGTGTGGGAAGTATAGGTACTGGGGTACCAAGCTGATGATGGCATCCAGGACAGGTGTGAGAAACTTGGATAGGGCTGGCTGTGAGACTCCTCCGACTCTGGCGGTTGTTGGTTGGAATGTCCCAGAGGCCAACAGATGCAGCACAGCCAGCAGCTTTATCTGAGGTGGGATGTTGGTTGTCCGCTGTGTTGGTACCGTCAGCCTGTGGGCTATGATGTTCAAGATGTGGAGGATGGTTGTCCTTTTTAGTCTGTAGTGGGCAATGACATGCTGTGGTGTTAGGTCTGTGAGGCTGGTGCGTTTCCTGAAGGTCCACTGTCTTTGCCTGCGCTTCCTCTGTGGTGGTCCGGGGGGGGCGGGAAAGGCGGTTTGGAGGGGGGCGTGTCTGGGGGTGGTTGCGATGGGTGTTGTGGCCCTGTTGGGTCTCCGAGCTGCATGATGAGTAGCTCTATGGTGTCTGTTGTTCTTCAGGTGTGGCTGTGGTCTGGGCTCCCTTTTCAGGTGCAGGTTGTCATACGACTTTGTACCAGGTCAGCGCAGGTGTTAATTTCCTTCTGCTAACGCGTCTTATCACCTGTTTTTGATCTTATCGCCATTCTGGCTGGTTGTTGAGAATATTGAGGTGTGGTGTTGTTGCAACTTTTTGCTCGGTAACGCCTACTCTGCATCTCATTAGCGTTAGTTGCCGTGTCATCCGTGACAATGTTTTTAGCGGCTGCTATCACAGGGAAACTGGTGATATCGGCTGTTAGCACCAGCTTGTGAATGGGGCGATACATTTATCACGACTTTGGCTGCGATAGAGTGCCGATAACTCAGTGATAAGTCCTTGAGGATATGCCCCTTTGTTTCTACTGTTCGTGAAGCATTTATGAATATCCTGTCTCAGGCGACACATGCTTTCCAGTAGACCTAAGTGTTTAAATATTTTTCCCATCAAAGAGGAATCATCTCTTGTATCCCTCTTTTCAGCTCTGCCTGTAATGCCCAATGCCTGACCTGTATCTAGAGAGGTTTCCCAATAGGAATAAATACAAAATAATTGTGAAATAGCAGAATTAGTAACTACTGAAAATCAGTACATGATTCAGGAATATCTAAAATCTATACATTTATATTCAGATACATTCCCTTTAGATTCTTGTCATAATAGAAGGTAGCATGGACAGTAACAAAAAATTATTCACTAAGAGCAATGAATTCCCACCAGCTCAGTCAGGGACCTTCAGCATTAAAGGGTGGCTTGGGGAGGTTCCACAGTCCCTTCAAAGGTCCATTCATTAGGAAGGAAAGGCAGCCCCCACGTCCTGCTACTCAAGACTCTTGGAGGTGCCACCGCCAATTCCCTCTCAGTTTTTGTCAGCACGCCGGTAGTGTGGGCACTCATTGACACCCTCACCCACTCATCATCTTGCCAGTGGCTGCATTCGAGCTTACCAGGACTCACTCCAGGAGCGGTGTCCTGCGGTGCCTCAGTGATCATCCCACTCCTTTATCATTTGGCTGCACCTTTGTCTTCACTCTACTACTATTTCAGCATGGTGATGCCTGAAACAGCCAACAGGGAGGAACCCAGAGCAATGATGCAGTGGGGAACGAGAGGGACCACAGCCACCATCTTGGCTCTGCCTATATATATTTATTTTAACAATGTGTTTTCATATCGCTTTTAAGTAATCATCTAGATGGAATACAACTGTTTTACTACTACTACTTCTTGGGTGCATCAGTGCTTAAACGAGTGTGAGAAGCCCAAAGCTCCAAGGTTGCAAAATGTGCAGGGTCAAGGCTGTGGGTAATGACTGGTACTGGCAGATCCTACAAATAATCTCTGGCACCCAGTGACCTCAAATGGCTGTAGATCAGCAGATTGCAATGCTGTAACATGCTTGTCCGTGGAACTGTAATGAGGCAATCACATTTGTCTTGATAAGTTATTGGAAGATGCCAAAACCCACTTTGAAGAAGTTCACCACCACATCATATTTTAAATCTGGGGAATGTAAATTAAAACCTAGTTCCCTCAGAGAGGTAAAAGGAATACCTAACCACACAAGCCTCTTATTCTGGGACCTACCACAATACATGTCCAAACTGCATGTTACTTGTATTTTACTTCAGCCCATGACCTCTACCTACCCTCTGGGCAGTTATCCTTTGATACAGTCTTGAACCACATGCTTACAAAAGATATCCTTAATCATATATTAACAAAGTGGAACTAAATATTAAACGAACATGGTGGCCTAGCTGACCATTGAGATATGCCAGCAACTGAGGGGACAAAAACTAAACACTGATAAAGATTATAAGCTCAGCATTTTACGGTGAAAAGCTCTCTGTATTGACGATGATGATGCATTTTATATATATGTGGGTGGAGACGGAGACTACTGTTATGGATGTTTTACAGAGCTGTGTTTTTATCACATTAGAGTGTGGACTTAAAAGTAATTCTGATGGTGGTAGCGCAGATGCCTTGAAGAGTGGTAGTGCTTTGGTATGGATGCAGTAGCGCAAGGGTGTGGAGATTGTAATGTGGTAAAGTAGTATTAGGACTGCCAGTCCGTTTGTGGGCATGGGACTGGGTGTTAAATTTCAGTGCTGTTGAATAGCAGCGTGGTGGTAGTGTGGAGTTGAGATTATGGTGTTGTTCGGTAGAAGAGAAAACTTGAGTGGCAATGCAGTGGTATAGGTTGTAGCTTCGTGTTGGACAGGTACATTTTCATGGTTTGAGGGTGGTAGTGTGGGACAGTTATACATCATGATAATGTTGTGCTAGAGGCTTGTAATGTGGTGCTTGAAGTATGAAATTGTAGTGCTGTAGGATGCTAGATCAGTGCTAAAACGCGGTAGCTTAATGCCAGACAATGCTGTGATGAAGCTTGTAATAATGTTTTGGAAAATTAGTATGTGGGAGAGGTGTGTCCCCTCTCAACCAGGACCACCCTAAGGTGTCCTGAGCTGAAGTGACCCCCTCCTTTGAAAATCCTCCATATTGTTTGTTAGGATTTCAGCCAATAGGATTGAGCATGCCCCCTCCCCAAAGGAAGTGGTCATACAAATGGAATAGTCACCCTAAAGGTAAGTAGCCCTTTGGCTACTACCTGCCAGCACCTGTAACACCCCTAAACTGAGTATTTAGGGGCACCCCTGAACCTTGAGCCTTAGATTCCTCACAACTTAAAGAAGAAGAAGGACTGAAGAGCCATAGCAGCAGTGAAGACTCCAGACTACAACTGACTTGGTGCAAGCCCTACCGGCCTGTCTGCAGCCCTCGAAGGAACCTGTTCCAAAAAGCGACTAGTCCTGTGGAACCAGCAACCTCCAAAACCCTGGGAGGACTGCCTGCCTTCCCCAAAGCCCAAGAACTGTAGAGGACACAAAGAAATCAACAAGAGCTCCAGTGCCCTGCTTTACTGCACAACCAGACTTCCACACCTACCTCTGCACCGACGCCTCTGGCCCAGTTGAAGTAGTCCACTGGTCCTAAGATGGCTCCCCAGCAGTCCTGAGTTCGAGTCCACTCCAGAATGACCTCTCCTGGACTCCACCTCAATGCCAGAAGCCTAAACATGAAGGGTTCCCCAACCGTGACCAGCTCCGTAATATTTTTCTGACCTCCAAAGTCACCCCTGCACCAGCAGCGCCCCAGCCTTGGGAAGCTCCACCAATGGTTCTTCAGCATCCCAACTTACCTCCAGAGCCAACAGTTTCCTTTGTCCAGCTTCCTGGTCTGAGCCTGCAGCCTTTGTTCGAAATCTTAATTCTCTATTGATTTGTATTAGGCGCCCAATGCACTACCAGCTGCCTCTGTGCCACTGAGTGTGTATGTTTGGTCCTGCCTAGTGGCCCGCCAGTGCTGGCCTAAACCCTTGGAGATTGACCCACACCTCCAATGTTACTTACCTTCATCCGGCACCTCTTTGAGTGCCCCCAGTCTACATTGATTAACATTGGCCTCCAGTGACTGAATTTGACCTCTGCCCCCGGCCGCCCCTGTGCTGCTGGTGGTGCAGGCTCTACACTTTCCTGACCCTTTCCCGATGTCGATCCTAAAACCTGGAGATTGGAATTGTAAGTTGTGTACTTACCTGTGAAATTGCATGGTTATTTTCCTTTCATAGGTTAAAATTAAATAGTTTGAAAAATGCAGTGTCCTCTTTTATACTGAATAACTGTGATGATATTATTAAACGTCTTTTACTGCAACAAAGTATCATTGGTTCTATGTAATAAACATACAAAGTAATAGTTTCACAAACAATTGGTCTAGGATTAAGTCATTGAGTGTGTGTAATCATTTTGTGCCTGAGTGTGTACAACAAATGCCTAACACAGCACACTGATAAGCCTAACTGCTCAACTACACTACCACAGAAGAGAGCATTAGCATTTTCTACGTTTAACTTCTGTAAAGCCATTGGGATCCTTTGGACTCTGTGCACACTATACCTTACTTTTTTATAGTATATACAGAGCCAGCTTCCCACAGTGGAGGACCAGGGCACATTATATGGGGCAGGAGGATGATAGTGCAGTGCTGAAGGGTAGTAGCTCTTTGATATGAGCTGGTAGTGTGGTCCTAGAGTTGGTAAGAGATGATGACATGTAGCTGTGAAGTGGAGGTGTTATTGTGGTGTTTATAAAGCTGAGTTTTGGGTTGCAATGACGTGGTGGGAGTAGAAGAAGCATGCTGTGAGGTATTAGAGCTAGGTTAGAAAGGGTAGCCAAAACAAAACATAGCATAACAAAACATAGCATAGCATAACAAAACAAAGCATAGCATAACAAAACATAGCATAGCATACACAAAACATAGCATAGCATAACAAAACATAGCATAGCATAGCATAACATAACATAAGAAAACATAGCATTAAGTTTGATAAACTCATAGTAGCGGGCTAGCTAGCTTTAACGGGCAGTGAGTGTAAGCAACTCCTAAACCCAGAAGCAGTCACTCGGTCACCTTTGCTCTTGTATTGCAGTGGCTCCATTTATTAAACAGTGCCCATATTTATACTGTTAGCACTTTACTTGTGCAAATTCCAGGGCTCACAAAACTTTGATGAATCGAAATTCACAACAGAGGCTGTTAAGTTCGTGCTATATAGAATCCTAAGGATAAATAAAAAACATTGCCATTTACAATGTGAATAGCTCCAACAAACACAAGACCTTTTTCAAAGTACAAAACATTGCCATTTACAATACCAATAGCTCCAGCTCCAACAAATGCGAGACCTATTGCATTTCCAATGCTTGTTTCTCTTTCCATGTGTGCTGCAGAAAGAGGAAAACTCCTCCCAGGATTGTTTTCGTGCTGAAAGGGGCTCCTTCCTGCAAAAAAACATTCCTGCCAACAACACAGGCACCCTTGCACCATTGGCACTAGGCTGCTGAAACGGCTTCAGCACCGGGGGATAGGACAGTAATGCACCTTATTGGATAAATACTGTGCATTCCTGCCCTTTCACTTTAACATAGTGCAGCACAGCAAGGTGACACCAAATCCCCATTAATGAGGCCCTAAGTGTACCAACTGGGACTTAAAGCTGTGCGGGGTTGGTGAACTCAACCAATGTGAGTTTAATTCATTTTTTAATGTATTCTCATAGCCTGGGCCGGATGGGAGCCCCCTAGGCATGCTCAAACATTTAATAAGTGAAGCAAATTAATAAAATGTTAGGAGAAGGAGATATTGAAAAGATATTTTGTAAGTATGAAATGCAATGACTACAAAAGAGTGGGCCATGCTGCTACCTACCGCTCGGGACCGACTTTCAGTTTATGCAATCGTTAATGCAAACATATTCAGATTATAGAATGCAAAAAATGCAGCTCTTCACAGTGCACACACTATTTTTATATTTTGAACATGCAATTAATATAAGTCAAAATACTGTGATTTTAGTACAGACAACTGTTAACCTTGTTTGTGCTTCTTTTTTCAATACTAAAAGCATAAAAAATAAAAAGTTAATTCTTGAACAAAGTGCTTAGTGGCGCCAGACAAAAGAGATTAACATATCCTCATCAACGCATATGTTTCCAATTCCATCTGAATAAAGAGGAAAGTGCATTCAAGGATAAAGTGACTAATGTTTGAACAATCGAATGGCCACATTTACTAAACTGTCTCTTATGCAGCACGTTTCCTATTACCCTCTAAGTGTTTTATTTCAGCTGTTTTAAGTCACTGGCCCTTTCTAGCACATTATCTCAGGGAGAAAAACAATAGGAGTGAATGTGATCAACAAATTCCGCCAACTTTAATATGCCTTCAACAACAGCCCAGAGTCATTGTTATCAACCTCTAGTGTAATGCAAAATAATCTGTCTTCGCCACCAATGACTGCCAACTGAAGAGATCTGTATTGTGCAGGTTCTTATTTAATTGTAAACTGATGTGGTCAGTTCGAAGAATAAGACAGAAACATGACACAGCTGGTTTGATGACTTTTGAAACAATTTTCAAAACTATAATTGACAAGTCTTGGTGGCCTAATGCGCATATCTCTTGAATTGAACGTCCTAGATTGCATTGTGAATATGTCCTGTTAATTTCAGCACCTGTAATCAAAATAGGTGGAAGCGTTTCTGCACCCAGAGGGTATTTTTGCATCTTGAAAAAGATACACCACCACATGAAAAGAAGGGATCTAGTAGAACACATGGGTGAAACAATGAGCAGTGTTGTGCAGTTTATAGGACAATAAACATTAAAACAAATCTGAAAGAGCTTCAAATAAGGAGGATGTGACTACAGAATTGTTTGGGAAATCTTGAGAGATGACAGGTCAATGAGTAGATGTAAACACTCCAAATTAATATTTTATAAGAACTCAAGTGTATGTACAAGTCACTCCCAATGTAAATAGTTTATTTAAGTGGTTTATTTCACTCTGTCTATACCAAAGTTTTTGCCTGAATGGAAATCTATAAATGTTTGTGCCATCCTGGTGTCTAAGTCTCTTTTTAATAGAGAAATAGTACTACCTATATAGCGCTTCTAGCGTGGCTACTGTAATCTTACTTAGATTAATCTTTATTGGCAATATATTTCAGTATCCATTGCTCATAATCAATGTATATGCTTTGCAGTTTCAACATTTGACAACTTTTGCTCGTGGTTTCAACCAATAGCCTTCCTTTCCCTGTAAGTTACTTATCACTAGTTCATCATGTAGGTCTCTAGTCCTTCTGAAGTTTATTAATGGCCATTGGCCAATATGATAACCATGTCGGACATAGAACATCCCAATGTAAAGATGTTAGAAATCTTATTTGTAGGACATTGGGTTATTAGCTGCACGGCCTGCACGAGTAATAGGTCCACAATTCTACTTACTCGCAACCAAGCACCCCATTGTAGCACTTCACTCTTTCAGGGTAGTGAAGCAGAGAAGTCAAAGGCCTACTCAGAGGAGGTGGTTCGGGCTAAGAACCACTGTTAACTGGTACACAGTAATAACACTCAATAAATGATTATCCAGTCAGTGCTTTATCTTTAGAAAAAGGAAAAGTACATTTATTACAAACACTGCTAAATACTGTGTAGTACCTTACAAATATGTACATAGGCAGATGGAAAACACAGGAGATGACGTTACTAAATCACCATTGGGGGAGCGGAGCTTGCCGGCACCAAAGATGGCCGCTTGAGGGAAGGGCTCCGCACTTACAACATAATATCCTGAAATACTCCTGCATTATTGTGGTACATAAACCCCGCTGATCACAACCCTGCAGTGCGGAACAGGTCTGCTTTCAGCAAAACCCTTCAGCTCCCTCCTGGGAGGTGTATGAGTGCAGAGCACATCAGCCGGCAGTGTCGTGCCGACTAGGCTGCACATCCCCGGGCCCTGGTACGTCCATAGCCGACCGGAAGTGTGACTCAGCTGGGTGTGCGAGCCCACACGAGTCGGTCCAGATGTTGGAGCGTCACAGACGCGCTCTGCTTACAGCTGTCGGTGGGGGAGGAAGATAAGCACATAGTGCTCCATTGTACGGTTTAGCGGTGCATTCGGGACGCATAGAAGACTCACAGGTATACGGGAGTGACGTGAAGATTGCTGCGGCGGCCCACCAGGGGTAGCATCTATTGATCGGTACAAGCGTGGGACGGACGTGGGGAACAGCCATTACAACGCGGTTTTTACCACGCAGTGCAGTTACATCGCTTGCGTTACAACGCAGGCGATGTTACTACGCTATGCCATTACAACGCAAATCTGTACATCGACTTGCGCTAGATGGCGTGCTAACATTACAAATAGTGTAGTTTACTATCCCAACACCTTCCCTACTGTTAAGTGGACTGGAGTTGGAATAGTAAATTACACTTTTTTAATGTTAGCACGCCATCTAGCGCAAGTCGATGTAAAGACTTGCGTTGTAATGGCATAGCGTTGTAACATCGCATGCGTTGTAACGCATGCGATGTAACTGCACGCGTGGTAAAAACCCGCGTTGTAATGTCATACATCCGACGGACGCTACAGTCTGGCTTGTGCCCCGTGAGCGGAGATCCCTGCTGTGCGGCCTCTCCCTTGTGGAATCACGACGGGTGCTTGTGGGGCTGTGGAGGAGTGTGATATAATCCTCCCCCCACCTTGGGATTAACACTGGTGGAGATTCCATTTTTCCAAGTGCAGTGGAGCCTGGCTTGATACGGATCTACCCAAGAGCCCTGAGCGCCCGACATCCTTGTGCGAACTGGCAGGGCGAGGTCATTTTCACCGTTAGTACCAGCTGCCACTTGTGCACTCTCGGCGGCTCGCAGACACAGAGTGTTTTCTTGCCCTGACTGCTCAGCTTCTGCTATCTTCCCTGCTGGGAGTCCTCTCAACCACCCTTGCTGTGTATTGGCCGGCAAGGAGACTTACGTGGCACGAACTGAGGTGCTCACTGTCACGACGTTGCCTCCACTGGTGGATCTGGTCCTCTGAGGGTGACTGCCTATGTTGAACAGCACATCTGAGGGAAGCGAGACGATCTGTATTGATACTTCCCCCTTGCGGTGCCCATACCTACCACCTTCCATATTGCTACTGGTGGGATCCGCGTCTGATCTCAAGGTTCCTGGTGAGTGTGATAACGAACAATCGCTATGGGCGGAATGGAAAAAACACAACAATAATTGTCCTTCGAACAGCACAAGTCAAGGGACCGTGCGCACTCTGTGGACGATAGAGACACAGGCGGGGAGAGGGAGCTGGGTTAGCAAGAGGGCGACATCAAGACAATGCTAGCCTCGATGGAGAAGAGCCTTCAAAACTCGCTAACAGTCTTGGGCACGAAGATTGACTCTCTCTCTAACCGCATGGATAGGAGGTCTGAAAGAATAGACAAACACGCGGAACGCATCGACATGGTTGAACGTCGTGTCACGGGGGTAGAGGAGGCGCAGATGGACATGGAAGCAGGCCGTAAAAGTATGGAAAAGTCCCTTCAGTGGCTGCAGGACAAGACTGAAGATTTGGAGACGAGGTCCCGGAGAAGTAACCTGCGGATCACTGGCCTGCTGGAGTCAACACCCACTGGCAATATGGAACAGTTTGTGGAGAAATTGCTGATCACGCTGCTGGGCACAGACGCCTTCTCATCCATGTTTGTGGTCGAGAGGGCGCATCAATCCTTGGGCCCGAGGCCGGCTCCAGGTGCCCCTCCACTAATAGCTAAATTACTCAACTATCGTGACAGGGATACGGCGTTGAGAGTCGCTAGAGAAAAGCAGACTTTGGACTACGAGGGATCTACACTTGCCTTGTTTCCCGATTTCACCATTAAGGTTCAAGAGGCACGTCGTCAATTTGCCCACCTGAAGAAACAGTTAAAGGACAAGAATACTGACTATGCGATGCCGTATCCGGCTCGTCTCCGCGTCAACCGTCAAGGAAGATCGCTAATTTTCACGGACCCGAAACTTCTACAAAAAGCTATTAAAGACTGGTCCAGAGAGCAGCGGCATAGGTCCAGAGCGGTGGAAGGCTCTTTGGAAGAGCAGGACTGAAAACCAGATCGACCATGATTCAGATAAGCCACGTGTGATTGTTGGGGCTGACGATTATGTTATTGACTGCGACTTACACTGTATATTGGTGTATTCTGGGGGGCTCCTTGTGGTCCATATTTGGTTGTGAAGTAACACAGATTCTCTGTATATACCTATTCCCTCAGGTTATTGTTGGTGCTAAGGTACGATAGTTGGGCAGGCACGGCCACCTGATTGATAATATCACTGTGCGGTCTGTAGGATATGTATGCTACACGCTAATGCATAATATTGTTTAGTTGAAGTGCGGAGGGGACCGTTCATTTCTAACGGTCGGATCGATATCATACTGTTGGCAACCTCCGCCTGCGAGTGAATCACACACTGGGGAGATTGTTTCTGACATATCTTGGTGGGAGGGAGAGCGGGAGGTGGGTTACAATCGGTTTGGATCAATAGTATGACTGTTTGGAGTTGTGGGGCATGTTGGGTCTTTTTTCGTCAGGCCCTGGTCGGGGGGCCTCGATGTGGGTGGGGGGCGGGAGGGAGTTGGGACACAGCCAATGTTATAAGCATACAATAAGCTTTTCTGTTCACTGCAAAACTCTATTGTACTGCATAAAACTGAGGTATGGTTACACTGGATGACACTAAGACACGAACGACGGAGAGCGGGCAAGACTCCAATGTAGGCACACTTAGAATACTCACATGGAACGTCAGAGGCCTGAATGATCACAGGAAAATCCGCAAAGTCCTGTCATATTTGAAGAGGCACTCCATTGATGTGGCATTATTGCAAGAAACGCATCTACCACTCAATTCCCCTATGTTAAGTTATAGAGGGCTACTTGGCAACGTCCATGCTGCAGGCTTCACCACGCACGTGCAAGGGGTCCTTACATGGATTAATCCCAAGTCAGCTCTAACTTTCACTCCACTGGCGACTGACACTGAAGGCAGGTATGTGCTCACTAAGTGTGGTGGGAAGGGCATGGATATACTTCTGGTCAATATTTATGGCCCGAACTTTGACAACCTGGATTTTTTTACTGAGTTGGCCCGAAGAGTGAGCTGTCACTGTGGGGGGGACCTTAATTTGATCCGGGACCCCAGATTAGACAGATCGGGAGGCCCAATGAGACGCACCTCTGCTGCTGCCAGGGAGATTGAAAGTCTGTTAGTTAGGTTTGATTTACACGATGTATGGCGAAGGACGCACCCACAACAGGGGGGCTATACATATTATTCTGCATATCATAATATACACACTCGTATCGATAATTTGCTCGCAGCTAGTTCACTCTGCGATAGGGTCCGTCCTTGCCAAGTGTTGCCTCGTACACTCTCTGATCACTCCCCGATCCTCCTGGTGTTGGACACGTCCCGCATGCGCATTCCCCCATTTACCTGGAGGTTTCCTCCCTACTCTCTACTGGACGTTGTTTTTAAAGAAGAACTGACCGAGGCTGTAGAGATATTTTTTGACAAGAATGTAGACTCAGTCGAAAACTATCAAATTGTTTGGGAATCCTTTAAAGTCTATATTAGGGGGATCACCATATCGAAGCATTCGGGGGTCCTTAGATCCATATGCAACCGTCTTACTGATTTAGAGGGGAAGATTAAGGTTACTGAGCGTCGCCTCTTGTTGGACATGGACGAAACGGCAGATAGGGAACTGGCAGAATTACTGGGAGAATACAATACTGCGGCGGATGATGAAATTAAACATCTGGGTAAATATGCCACAGCTAGAGCATATGGTGAGAGTGAGAGACCTGGAGCGATATTAGCACAGTTACTCAAAAAAAGAAGGGGGGCTACGCAAATGGGGGATATTAGGTCGGCTGAGGGCACATGCTTATCGGATGAAAAAGAGATAGCGAACAGAATTTGGCAATATTATTCTGAGCTATATGCCGCAAGGGACACAGCCTCAGAAGAAGATATTATTGATTACATGGCACATATCAAGTTACTGTGGCTGACTAACATGCACAGGGAATTCCTTATGAGACCCATAGAGAGAGAGGCAAAATATTGCTAGCCTTAGCCAGCATGCGAACAGGGAGTGCTCCTGGTTCTGATGGCCTTACTGTTACGTTCTATAAGACATTCATTGATTTATTGCTCCCACAACTGGCTACGCTCTTTGATGATATGTGCGTCACTGGTACTATGCCACCTTCTATGTCAGAAGCGGTGCTTGTAGCTCTTCTTAAGCCTGAAAAGTCCCCGGAGGAATGTGCCTCGTGTCGTCCCCTGTCCCTGCTTAATGTGGACACAAAGTTGTATGCTTAAATCCTCGCTAATCGACTAGTCCCACTTGTACCGATTTTGGTTGCGCTGGAGCAGGCGGGGTTTGTCCCTGGAAGGAATTTAACTTATAACATCCGCACTGTTTTCGGAGTCCTGCAACACACTAGACCTGAAACACCTGCTGCGGCGGTCTTCTTGGACATAGAGAGGGCATTGGACTCGGTTGAATGGCCGTTCATGTCACAGGTGTTGACTAGGATGGGAGTGGAACCTATATTCCTACAGCTATTAGGCATTCTTTATAGTAAACCCACGGCCAGGATCAAAATAGGCAACATAGTCACGGACCCAATACATATCTCCAGGGGCACGCGGCAAGGCTGCCCGTTGTCGCCATTGCTTTATGCCTTGGTGGCAGAGCCATTGGCATGTGCACTGCGGGAATACCATCAAAACCTGGGTATATGCTTTCCGCGCTATAAAATTATAGTTTCGACGTACGCGGATGATACACTCCTTTACGTCAGACACCCTGAATCCAATCTCTCGGCAGTACTCTGCAAGGTAGTGCGCTTCGTAACATTGTCTGGCCTTCACGTTAACTGTCCGAAATCCATTATCTTCCAACTTACACCATGCACTCCTCAATTTGACCTAGATTACCCTCTCTTATGGACAACTGAAGCGGTACGTTATTTGGGCATCAAAATACACACAGACTCAGAGACAGTGTTCAGGGAAAATTATGGGGTGACCTTTAGCAAACTTCAAGAAGATGTTGAAAGATGGATTAAACTTCCTCTATCCCTGCTGGGTAGAGTTTCCATTATGAAAATGGTGGTTTTGCCACGTCTATTATTTTTATTCACCAATATTCCCATGGTGATACCCCGGGCTTTCTTTGACCGCCTCACAACGTTGATGGTTAGATTGTCATGGGCAGGTAAGCAACCGCGTGTCAAGTGGAAAGTACTGCTTTTACCATATTCTATGGGAGGTCTGTGTGCACCAGATTTTGATTTATTTTACAGAACGGCACAATGCGCGCACGCTCATTATTGGATACATGGTTCCCCTGACCTACCGCATCTTAGAATTGAAACGGAGGTGGCAACAACAATCTCACTGCCAGCTATGCTGTTTCAGTCAGCTGACCGGAGAACATGTATTTGAGATTCTATCAATTCCACAATGCATGCCTGGCACTACCTATTGCAGCAGCAGGCTGGAGTGATTCTTTATCCACCAAAAGCCCAACTAGAATGGTGCACGTGGCTAGCACCTTGTAAAGAAAAGGAGTCATACGCGCACTTAACATTATGGGTATACATATAGTTGGGATCTGTTTGAGGACGGGGTCTCCAAAAAATGGGACGATTTTAGTACTGCTGAACCGGCGCTTACCACCTTGACGCAATTTCAATTTTATAGAACCGGCACTGCGCTGAGAGACTTACTTGAGGACGATTACCTTGAACCTCCGGAGCTACTGGCATTAACATACATTATACGTTCTACTTCCCCAAAGCGTATAGTATCTAAACTTTATACCATATCAATGTCTTATAGAGCTAATCATTATACAAAGGCTCGCTTGGCATGGCAGCGTGATTTGACCATATAAATATATGATGCTATGTGGATCTACTGCTGCACTAGTACCAAGCGTGTCTCTCTTAATGGTAGACACCGGCTGGTTCACTTTAAATATTTAAATCGGGTATATTACACCCCTGAGAGGCTGCATAGATACGGGTTAAGAGATAATGACACCTGCGACCATTGTCACGGACAGTCGGCCGACTTCCTCCACCTTTCCTGGGCATGCCCTGGCATTGTGGCATACTTGAATTGAATTGAATGTAGATTTGTAAAGCGCGATTGCTGCCCCAGGGGCGTCCAAGCGCTGGGTATCTATATTTAAAAATTAAGTCAATCAATCAATCCAGACTTTATTTCGGTATTATTTCACACCATAAAAGTACACATGTACAACACATATTATTTACATTAATCATAGTTAAAAACATCCATAGTACATGAGGCAGATAGCAAGTTTAAAATAAAGTGCAAATAATATCAGGTTTGGTAAGTGTTAAAAGGTATTCCATTGGTTAAACTAATCATGAGTTAAACAATGCAGCATCATTGATCCAGGCAGTTCCTCATTTTAACAGTTAATTTTAAAAATTCTAGTACATGTAAAACACTATCACTATACAGGAGCTGAAGATACACAAGGGCTGGTCTAATTTGATTAAAATTAAGTTTTTTCAACAGGGCAACCAGGTAACGTCTGCGCGGATATTCATAAAATTTACATAAAAAAATAAAATGCAGCATATCCTGTGGAGACATTCCGTCGCAGCCACAGGGAGCAGCAGTTTTATTAAAATTGTCTAGTTTTGGTCTGATTAAAAGGTGATGAAAAATATTGAGCCTAAACCTTGTCAGTAAAATTTTTTCGTGCGAAGTAAAACTGCCCGTTAAATACGGCTCCATTGTATCGCAAGTTTTAGGGATCACGTATTTTCTGATACTAGGCTCCACCCCTTCTCTTTGGGTCACCCTATCTAAAAGAAAAGCTTGTTTAATTGCTACCACGTCCGCCTTTACAATCATGTCTGGGTGTTCAAACAGATGCAAACGACCCAGCCTGAAGAAGCAAGCTTTCAAATATTTCAACCAGGGGACGCACATTGAGTTGTCCTGGGATACAAGATCTTTCACAATTAGATGGGTGAGCGGTATATCTTTATTTAGCCACAGCTTTACCCAACAGATCAGTGGTCTTAGGGCAAACATATCACATAAATATTTTGTCCCCAGTTCTTCATGAACTGCCATATTCGGTGTACTACCGGGAACACAGAGTAGACGTTTAAGAAAATTATTTTCCGCGACCTGTAAATGTTCTCCCTTTACATAGCCCCATAGTTCGCTGCCATAAACAGCGCTAGCTACTGATTTAGCATTATAGAGTTTAATCATTGCATTAGTTGGCTTCCTCCCCAGTTTTGATGTGAAATTAAAAATAGAGCATTTGCCCTTAACATTTCCCCCTTTTTTTGGGCCAGATGGGGACCCCAGCTAAGCTTGGAGTCAAATAAAACACCAAGATACGTGAATGATTGTGAAGTGGAGATTAAAACGTCATCTAATTTAAAAACAAACTTCTTCTTTGGTTGACGGCCAACATGCATAATGTATGATTTGGCATTATTGACCATTAAGTCTCTATCAGACATAAAATTGTTAAAAGCGTTTAGGAGAGCCTGGAGTCCCTTCTCCGTTCTGGAGATTAAAACTGCATCATCTGCATATAAAAGAACTGGAATACTCCGCCTGCCAACTCTAGGGCAGTCAGCCTGTACCTCCTGCAGGACAACATCTAAATCGTTAATATAAAAGTTAAAAAGAAATGGGGCGAGAATGCAGCCCTGCCGTACTCCCTTCTTAATGTCGAAATTACCAGTGGTGTCCCCATTTGCAGAATACCTAACATTTGCACTGGTATTACTATGCAAATCCACCAGAAAATCAACAATACCCCTATCCACCCCCTTCTCCCTCATGGTCTGCCACAGCCTTCCCCTGTTAACACAGTTGAAGGCTGATGACAGATCCATGAAGGCGAGGTGAACAGTCCCCTTCTGAACCACCGTGTATTTACTCAGAACCAGAAAGAGATTGAGGCACTGGGTTATGGTAGAGCGTCCACTGCAGAAACTGTATTGAGAGATTGACATAATATCGTTATCCTCCGCCCAACATGACAATCTCTGTAACAAGACTCTCCCTATGATTTTAACCATGGAGTCGATCAATGAGATTGGTCAATAGCAAAGAGGGCTGCCCTTATCTCCTTTCTTAAACACAGGGACAATCGTTGATAACCCCCATGCCAGAGGACAGCCCAGTTTAGCGGCTGCATTAAAGACTACAGCCAGGATTTGGCCCCAGAAACTCGGATCAGACTTATACAGGTCTGGAGGGATCCCGTCAGGTCCTGGAGCTTTCCTAGCTGTCAATCCCTCTATGGCCTCCATGACCTCACTTCTATTGAACTTGATGGTATCTCCCCTTACACTCAATTGTGAATTATTTATTACAGGGAGAGCTGAATAATACAATTGTTTAAAATGATGTTCCCACTCCTCTTTGGTTATGCAGCAAACTAAACCATCGCCAGGGTCTTCTACCAAAAAAGGTTTTTTAACTAGGGCCCAGAATCTGGAACTACTTTTTAGGATGGCGGGGTCTAAAATCTCTCTCCAAGCCTCATCTCTTAAGGTCTCTTTATGAGATGCAATAACAGATTTGTATTTTTCCCTGCATAGTTTTACATCCTCCTGGTTTCTCGGTTTGACTGCCAGGGCGCTCCTAATATTACGAGCAGATTTGGAGCAATCATGGTTAAACCATCTTGGGCCACCTTTCTCCATATTATTAGCAGGGACCAACAGCATCTTAGACACCTTCTCCGTCAGGTTATGATATGCATTAAGAACCTGCCTTGGGTCTCCCCCCTCGTATGTACAGATCTTAATGTCCTTAGTGCATTTATCTATGATATTTTTATATAGTCAATCTTGTGTGACCATTGACCACTTGAGTCGCCTCCTCCCGTCCGTTGTACCCAGCCTACCTGAACTATAATTCTGTTTTTCCATATTAATCCAGGGGCCCTTAAGGCGGATTGTCAGGGGGTTATGATCACTGAATTCACTGTGAACTATTTTGAACGAATCCAAAAAGGTCTGCATAGGTACTGACAGAAGCATATAATCAATGAAGGTGCCCCTGCCATGCCCTTTAAAAGTAGGGATGTCAAACCATTTTGAAGGATCCCTAAGTGTCATTGCCAAGACAAGATCTACGTTGTTTAATAAATCGTTACAAAATTCCCCATCTAACGTATGTTCCAGATGTAAACCACCCAGGCGCTCACACTGCAGATCTGTTAAACATTTGCTCAGAGGGTCACCACACGGGTGCACATTAAAATCACCCATGATCATAAGGTTATGAGTGAAGTCCTTCATAGAGGTAATAATAAAGACGTGTAGTGCAGTTATTGAACTTGACATTGAGCTAGCATTTGGGGTGTTATAAAAATTCACCTAACCCGCCGAGCAGTTTTCACAAGTTAAAACAAGCCCCATTATTCCAGAATGATGTGATGCAATTCTACGAGTATTGCACGGGAGTGTAATAGAGACAAAGGTCACCATTCCCCCCTTTGCTCTGCCTCTAAATGATGGTGTAGCTGGCACAAAAAAGGCCTTATAACCTTCTAAGAAGAGGTCGCACTCTACCGACCAGGTCTCTTGTAGGCAGATTATCTTGAATTGTTTAATGTAATTAACCCAGTTAGCATCCGCCATCTTAGCGACCAGTCCCGCGATATTCCACGAGACAACGTTACTGGTCGATGCTTTACCCTGTAGGTTTGTGGCGGGTGCTGAGTCGCCTATAACTTCCGAAACCTGGGCCTTAGGTGCTTTATGTCAATCGCACATCTCTAGCCCGGATAGCACTTCATACATCACTAAGATAACGCTGGACCCTGACCCAACCCTGGCATTATTGGGCTATTCTAAATCAATACCAAAAGGGGTTCGACGTTTGATTGATATGAGAATGCTGCTGGCCAAGCACAGGGTGGCGATTAATTGGTCTCTTGGGCCACTACCCACGATCCAGCAGTGAAAAAAGACATGACATATTGCAGCACACAGACAGAACTCTTCAGCGACCTCCTCTCCCCACGCAATAGGTCCAAAGGTTTTGGGAATTGTGTAATATTTACCGATATACTACCTCTGACAATAGTGACGATTCACCAGTTGATATCATGCAGAACGTGGGATCGAAATGAAGTCCGCAGTTCTTACACTTAGAATGTGTATGTTTCATTCAGCATGTAGTAATGCCCTAGAAGGTATGCCTGCCAATAGATTCTACAAGTATTAAGTGTGTTCTGATGTAGAGTTGTACTTATGGGGGTCTGTATTGGTTATCTGTTTCGTTTGAAATTGGAATTATTAACCGCCTGCTCACAAAGTGTATTAAGTGAACGTAAAACTGTATTGTTGTGTCTCGCAGTTGAATGTTCTTAGAAACTCAACAAAATAACTTAAAAAAAAAAACCGAAATCACCTTTGATCTCCTAAAGGGGTCATACAAATATATAAGTTAAGTCTATTGGTGGGGTCAAAGGTGGGAGAGCAGCAAACCACATGTTAAAGACATTGTTTTGTTTGTAAATGCAATCATCAATAATAATAGTCATTTGTAAATGCACTTACTGCTAATAATGAAGCATATGGACTGTGTTCAATAATCATTGTCAACATTATTATTTCAATAAAGCATTTAAAATAAGCCAAACATGTCTAGGTACTTTTTATAAACTTTCCAGCCATGAAAATGCAATAGTCAAGGCACCCCTAGAATGGCGTAAACATTTTGATTACATTACATGGAACTATAGGCTTAGCCCCTAGAGTGTGCTTCAATACATCTTTATACACCTTTAGGCCACAGTATTTGAGACCGTAAAGTAAAACCCTACATGGGGCTACACTCACAGTTAAAGAGCAGAAGCTACAGACTGGGGAGTGCTTTGGAAATATAAGAAAATCCCGGTAGGGTCCTAGTTTTCTTGTCCCCGTAAATATAAGTTCAATACTTTTATAAAAATCCTTTGGGCCTCATCAGGGGGAGCTGTGATTCTACTGTAACTCCCCCAAACTCTATGTTATGTACTTGGTGGTGGCCCTGCCGCCCTGGGGCCCCACCAACAACAGAAACATTTGTTAGTTTAGTTAATGACTAGCTCCGCAGGGCATTAGGGAGTGCTTCTCTGGAGCAGTTAATACTTAATGAGCAGCTCTCCCACTTTGCTTGGGAGAGCAGCTGCTTTGTTTTTGCTGAGAGCCTTGTGCAGTGCAGCTTCTCCTTTTGTTTCTGTTTTTTTAGGGGGGTGGCCAGTCCCACCCAGACACCCCATGCCTCCTCTTGTTGGGGCAGTCAAAGAAGACCACTTCTTACTGCCCCACCATCTCCTGCTTTACCGCAGCTCCGCGTGCAGCTGCGTGAGCCAGCAGCATTTCTCTCCCAGCCCACTTCTACGGGCAAAGTGCAGTCTTCTTCGGTGGCCACCCCGCTCCCCCAAGACATGGGCACAGGTATCAGGGGTGAGGCCACTGCCATTGGGGGAGTGCAGCAGTGCAACCCCATCCTCCTTTTGTTTTGTGGGCCGGGGATGCGGTCCAAACACACTGGGGAATGGGGTGGAGAGTCCTTGGGAGGAGGCCCCACGCACCCCTCCTCCCTGAAGAAATTGAATAAGTAAATCTTGCGCTGACCCCCGGTCACCAAACTTTCAAATGCCATAACTCCTGCCATGTTGGGACAGTTTTTTACGATCATGGGGTCATTTTACTCCTGGTGGTGAGTTCTAGCCAGCAGGGGCAATTGCAGCAGGCCTACTCACCTCCAAAGAAGTGTAATCCTCAGAGAGCTGGTTTTGCTGGTTCCCTGCACTAGCCTTCCTTCTGATCTCTGTCTCTGAGGGCAGAGATCCAGAGCTTTCCCCCAATTAGACCTCAGGGGATATAAGAGGGACAGCCTCATCGGCACTTGGGAAGACCTACTAGTCCTGGGGTCACCTGGGCAAAGTCCTTAGTCCTTTCTGGGCATCAGGCGATTCGTTCTTACAGTTCTCCATGATGGCCCCAGGGTCCAGCAATGAAGCACTGAGAAATCACCAAGCAAGAGAGAGTCTCCCCCTTGTGCAAGAGTTTTTAAAGGGGAGTGGAAGGTTCCAGAAGTCAGGCACTCCTGGCCAATCCTAAGGTACTACGTCACCTCTCCACTCCTGTCCTAACACTCTAGCACAGCATGCTGTAGAAAGTTCAAAATGGCGCCACCCAGGAGTCACTAGTTACATCTGCTCTGGGGACCTCGACTCAGCCCCTCACTGACATCACAGCCAGGGCCTTTCTCACTAAACTTTTAAAGGGGAGTCCCGTCCTGTGTTGGCTCCAGAGGTCTGGGCTCCATCCTATGGTCAGTGGGCTTAGTGAAGCCTTTCCCTGGTACAGAGTGATAGTTGATCATTTGATGTAGATCCTTCAGCCCCCCCTCTTCCACATCAGATGGGCGAAGCACTGTTAATTGCTCCCTTTGTGTGGGGAGGGTTTTGTTCCTGCTGTTGGAGAGAAAGGAAATTATCAGTTGCGGCCGGTGTAGGCAAGAGTGATGTGGCGGGGTGGGGGGGAGTCGACAGATGATGGAATATAGAAATTAACAGTTAAAAAGACGCCATGCGGTGAGCGCAAGGTAAGTGGTTTAATTTAATTCTTTATTGTATTTTCCCTAATCTGTCATCTGTCGGCTCTCCCCGCCTGCCCCACCGCTGTTACCTGCACCAGCCGTAATTGTTAATTAACCTGGCACAGCAGGGTGACAAGAGGCATGGGCTCTGATCCTGAGCTGAGACAGAGACATTGTACAGATATCTTTTCGGAACCTGCAGATTTGATTTTATCACACAGATTACACCCTATTTCAATGTGTCACTGGTCTCTGTAGTGAAACTGAGCAGTTTTCTCCCTATGAGTATAATAAAGTGTCACTATAGATCAAAAAAGTAAATCACACTGACTGTCCCTATTGGTGTTCACTAACATTATAAGGTCTACCCAAGGTCAACATCTAATCCTTCATGAATCCCCACTGCACCAGGCTACCTGTGCGTAGTTACCAGGCTGCGCACAAAAGTAGTCTCCCATGCACAACGCTCACATGTGTGCACACATGTTCATGTGTAAACATCCAAGCACCCCTCACCCATGCTGCGTCGCAGCAGCCTTTTCTTAAAAGGCGGACACTAGTAGTAAACATGTGCAGTCAATTTGATTACCGTGGGTGAGACACATGTAGTGAGACTCATTTTTGTGGCTTGTCTTTGTTACTGTGCATCCTCCATAGTTCTATGTTCACTGCTGCTCAGCCAGCATGTGAGGTCATTGGAATGTTGATGAGTGTTTGTGCTTGGAGAGAGTCAGGTGATGAGAGTGGGCTGAGTAGCAAGGATGCTGCTCCTGGTGGGGCGTTACTTGTAACCTAAGCCAAATAAACCTGTAACTTATCGCACTGATGATCCATCCTTATTCACAACACTGGCGCCGATTGGAGACTAAACCTATGAGTTGAAAGGAGATTGAAAAGGGGCTGAATTTATATCGAGAAACTAAGAGAAAAGTAATGTAAGCCTGAAGAAATTCCCTGTAAGCTCCATCAGTGTTTTTTCTACCAGGCAACCTGCAGTCAACTCAAGAGTGAAGGGATTTTATACCTGCTTAACCTTCAATGTATTCTGATTCTTCGTGACATATTGTTAGGTTCTTGTCCCTTAGTAACATGGAATGCCTCTAGTATGATGTTCCTGGAATGTATTTCTATGTCATTGTAGAATACATTCCCATGACATTGTAGAATGTGTATGCTTAAGTGGGTAACTGTAGGCGGGCAGTTGGTAGGTGAACACAGAAGGTTATGGATGTGTTTACCTGCGCTCCTCAACTACAATAAAGGAACTTCAGGTTACGATTGCAGGGCGTTCCTATTTAGCACTGAGGACGAGGAGTTCAGGTGCAAACAGATTTAAACCTATGAGAACGGCAATCAGATAATTCTACAATTAATTCTGGATTCCTCCTTTGGATTAAGACTGTCATTGGATCCTATTGGGAACGTCTTGTACAAACCAGCGAATGTATGTTTAAGTGGGTAATTGTAGGCAGGCGGTTGGTGCGTGAACACAGGAGGTTATGGATGTGTTTACCTGCACTCCTCAACTACAACAAAGGAACTTCAGGTTTTGATTGCAGAGTGTTCCTTTATAACACATATTCAGCTTCATGGTGAGTGAACTGTCAGTGATTTGGATAGTGTAACATAAAAGGACATCATGTAACTCATGCAGTGCACCGTTATTAGCACTTGGACTGTGTATTTATATTTGATTCTCTGTGAGTCCCGAGCCCTGAGTGCGAGAGACTTGAAGTACTGTTAGTTTGTTATAAGAAGACCAACCACGCTAAAACTGAATTAACTGGCCTGGTGCACGAGACTTGAAACTGTTGTCAGAAGAACTGTGCCTTATTCACCTTGAGCACCATTAACTGAGCACTTGGATTGGTGTCCATGTCCCTGTGTGAGCAGTGAGTGAGTCCAGATGAGAGTGCTGTCAGGGTGGCAACTGCGCTGGGAACGAGGGGAGGTGCAGGGTCCAGTCCATCAAGGATAAGGTCTATCAAAGAGCCAAGTTTTGAGGGTTTTTTGTGAAGATGGGAAGTGGTGTCGTCAGTCTGAGGTGGAGCGGTAGGGTGTTCCAGGCTCTGGCCGCGAGGAAGGAGACAGAGCGGCCTCCTGATCTGGTCTTTCTTGCGCGGGCGACCACGGCGTAGGACAGCTGGGCTGATCTTAGGGTCCTTTGGTGTGCATGGAATTCGAGTCGGCTGTTCAGATATGATGGTCCGGTGTTGTGGAGGGCTTTGTGTGCGTGGGTGAGAATCTTGAAGGTGATTGTAGCATTGACGGGGAGCCAGTGGAGTGTGCGCAGGTGATGGGAGCTATGGCAGTGTCTTGGCAGGTTGAGGGCCAGTCTAGCGGTGGCGTTCTGGATATTTTGTAGCATGCGGGTGAGGTTTTTGTTTAGTCCGGCATAGAGTGCGTTGCCGTAGTCAAGTATGCTGGTGACGAAGGCATGAGTGATGGTGTTTTTGTGCCCGAGGGGGATCCATTTGAAGGTCTCACATAGGCGGCAGAGGGTGTGGAAGCAGGAGGATGCAACACAGTTAATCTGACAGTCCATTTTGAGCTCGGAGTCCAGGATGATTCCGAGGTTGCTTGCGTGGTCCATGGGGGTGGGCGGGCTTCCGAGGGAGGGGGCCACCAGGTGTCGTTCCAGGTGTCGGGGTGTTGGCCCATGATGAGTGCTTCTGTTTTGTCAGTGTTGAGTTGTAGGCAGCTGCTTTTCATCCATTTGGTGACATCTTCCATGCCTTCTTGAAAGTTGTGTTTGGCTGTTTTGGGTTCATTGGATAGGGAAAGGAGGAGTTGGGTGTTGTCTGCGTATGAAAGAATATTGAGTCCATGGGTTCTGATGCTGGGGGTGAGCTGAGCCATGTAGATGTTGAAGAGCATGGGGCTGAGGGAGGATCCCTGGGGGACTCCGCAGGTGGTAGGTGTAGGGTCCGAGATGAAAGGAGGGAGTCTGACCCGCTGCGTTCTGCAGGAGAGGAAAGAGTGGATCCAGTCAAGGGCATTGTCCCGTATCCCTGCGTCGTGAAGTCTGCGTGTTAGGGTGCTGTGAGAGACTGTGTCGAAGGCCGCTGAGAGGTCGTGGAGGATGAGAGCCACTGTTTCTCCTCTGTCCGGGAGGGAGCGGATATCGGGAGCGGTGGCGAGGAGGGCGGTTTCTGGACTGTGTTTTTTTCTGAAGCCGGATTGGGAGGAGTCGAGGAAGTTGTGCTCTTCGATGAAGATGGGCAGTTGGCTGTTCATGGCTTTCTCGATGACTTTTGCTTGGAACGGGAGCAGGAAGATGGGCCTGTAGTTTTTGAGGTCGGTGGGGTCCTCTGAGGACTTCTTCAGGAGGGGGTTGATCTCTGGCCTGTTTCCAGTCATCAGGGAAGGAGGCGTTCGCCAGGGAGCAGTTGATGGTGTGGCGAAGCATGGGTGCGATAGTGTCGGTGGCTCTGTTGAAGATGTGTTGGGGGCAGGAGTCCGTGGGGGCCACGGAGTGGATTGACTTAATCATCTTCAGTGTGTCTTCGGTGGTGAGGGCTGTCCAGCTGTCAATTGTTGGCTTCAGGGTGTTTGGGGTGGCTGGTGAGGGTTCAGTGTGTTGGCTGTCTTCGTCGAAGTTGTCGTAAATGTTCTTGATTTTGTGGTGGAAGAAGGTGCTGAGTTTGTTGCAGAGGTCTTGAGAGGGAGGGATGTCAGTAGACTCACTGGTGGGTTAGCAAACTCCTTGATGATGCAGAAGAGCTCTTTGCTGTTGTGTGCATGTGTGGAGATTCTGTCTTTGATCGCTGTTTTTCTCGTATTTCTGATGAGTTGGTGGTGGGTGTTGGTGGCGGCTCTGGAGTTGTTGTGGGCTTCTGTAGATTTGGAGTTCCTCCAGGCCTTTTCGAGGCATGTGCATCTGGACTCTCGAAGTCTGTTGGTAAACCATCTGGCTTTCTTGGCATGTGTTTTGTTGTTCTTCTTGAGGGGGCTATAGTGTTGACGCTGTCGGAGATCCATCTGTGTAGTGTTCGGGCTGCGGTGTTTGGGTCGTCATCTTCCGCGGTGGTTGGGATGGAGTTGCCGAGTGGGGAGGTGAGCTGGTCGCACTGATTTTGGTCCAGTTTCTTCATGGGAGCAGGTGATGGTGTATGTGGATGGTGGGTGTTTTGAAGGTGAAGTGGATGCATCGATGGTCTGTCCACAGGAGTTCGGTGGTGTGGCTGAAAGTGATGGAGTTTCCTGTTGTGAAAAGGGGGTTGAGGGTGTGTCCTGCTGAGTGAATGGGTTCGGACATGATCTGGCGGAGCCCAATGTTGTGGAGGTTGTCCAGGAGGGATGTGGTGTTGGAGTCTAGTTGGTTGTTGAGGTGGAAGTTGAGGTCTCCCAGCAAGGTGTAGTTGGTGGATGCGATGGCTTGCGGGGAGATAATGTCCGTGATTGAGCTGGTGAATGGTCCGCGGGGTCCGAGGGGTCGGTATATGGGAGTTCCTCGGAGGGTGGTGGTATGGCTGGCCTGTATCTTGAAGTGTAGGTGTTCCATCAGGGCTGTGGGCTCAACGGGGAGTGTGCTCAGCCGGAGGGTGGATTTGTGGACCATGGCGATTCCTCCTCCAGGGCGGGTGGGACGGTCCTTCTGGTAGATCTTGTATCCTTGGGGAATGGCGATGTCCGGTCCCGAGGTGGTGTTGGTCCAGGTTTCGGTGAAGAATGCTATGTCAAGGAGGGCCCAGATTTTGGTGGCGTGTTTGTGGAGGGATCGGACGTTGAGGAGGATGCATTGCAGGGTCTTGTGTTCTTGCGGGCGGGTTGTGCTGGATCCGTGGTCCTGGCGGTGCTGCAGGTGTGCGTGATAGCTGAAGGGTCTGTGGGTGTTGGCTGGTGATGCTAGCTTGCATTTGTTGTTACGGCCTGGGTTGAGTGCGTGGAGTGTCGCTGGGTTGCAGCGTTGGCGGTGTGGAGGCCCAGGGTTCCTGGCACTGGTCGCGGACCGGAGCAAACGGGCTTGCCATTGGTGCACATCCACGCTGCCATTAAGTAGGGGTCAGGGAGGGCTGTACAGCTGGGAGGCAGGAGCGGGGAGGGGAACTGGCTCGGGCTGGTCGCGCTTGGCGGAGGGGCCGCGGGGCAGCAGCAGCAGGGAAAACGAGGAAAAGGTAGCAAAAATGTAGAAGAAAAGTGATAGAAAGAGTAAAAGGTTGAAAAAGATAAAGGGTGAAACGGAGCAGAAAGCAGAATAAAAGTAATAGAAAGAGTAAAAGGGTGAAAAAGATAAAGGGTGAAACAGAGCAGAAAGGAGAGGATGAAGGGGGCAGAAAGCGGAGCGAGAAAAGGAGTCAGAGGTCCACTGAACCACCAGGGATGATGCG
The DNA here is from genome assembly GCF_964204655.1 of Triturus cristatus. Lineage (NCBI taxonomy): Eukaryota > Metazoa > Chordata > Amphibia > Caudata > Salamandridae > Triturus > Triturus cristatus. The sequence continues at coordinate 690,353,541 of NC_140586.1, read as the reverse complement.
CAGGTATAACCTGCGGGTGGAGGACAACCTCGAACACCAACACTACGGGAGTGCAGGGGCTCAAGAGGGCCTCACTTAATGGTGGAGCTGTGAGGGTGGGAGAGCAGTTACACTGACAATGAGTCAGTGATCTTGCTCACCTGTCCCCGCACCGGCCGCCATTAAGTAGGGGTCGGGGAGGGCTGGACAGCTGGGAGGCAGGAGCAGGGAGGGGAACTGGCTCGGGCTGGTCACACTGATTCTGTTGTTGGGTACAGTAGGAGGGGTAATTTTTGGTCCCTAAATGTGACCGTGATTCGGTGAAGGGGATCCATGGTCCTGTAATGAGACCGCGTTACTCTAAAATGCTGAGACGCTTCAGGAGGCAGGGAGCAGAGCAGACATGGGCTCTCTGGTACCCATGGTAAACAGGACGCCGCAGGAATGCCAGAGCAGGCCCGAACTGGACCGGGAGCCAGCCCAGGATTGTGGCCGGGCAGGAGTGGTTTTGACCTGAGGCCCAGGCCCATGAGGCCCAGGCCAGTGGCCTGAGACCCAGGGGTGGGGCCAGATTAGATTTCCGATGCCCGAGCCCACGACATTGTTTGAAGTAGAAAGCAGAGGTGAGAGAGGGTCATGCACCAGGCAGTAGGTGTCCTTCCCACTGGACACTCCCGGACCCATTCTCAATGGGTAGCCAAGTTCTGGAGCCCTACCAAGCTGCTCCTCGGTGAATAACATCTTTTTAACCCTCTTAAACCTCTTAAACCTTAAAAAAGGTGGGGGGAGCTTTAGATAGCTGTGGGAGGACCCGCAACTCATGGAAGCAGCCGGCTTTAGGCTGGTGTGGCTTGGTACGCTGAGACCCCCGCTCTCTCCATGCCCTCTACCAGTATAATTTAATCATCTAACTACTTCATCCAACAATTAGAATAAATCAGTATTAAAAGCAGTTTCCCCAAAAAATTATGTATTTGCGATGCTAAGACCATTGAGGGGAGTGTACAGGGTGCATTAAACCTGCATTATCTTATCAGAGGCCACAAAGGTCCGTAGTGCTGCAACTTACACAGAGCCTGTAGTTTGGGGTAGATGTGGGGGCTCAAAGACCCCTATGGAGGTGCCCCGGTTGGGAGTTGTAACAGTACACAGACTTGTGAAATGGCAAATTGGCTCTGCCGGAGTAAGAGTAGCAAGTGTAGCTTAAGTAATCAGAAGAAGACAATTATCTGTAAGCTACTGAGGCCGCATGAGTACAGACTACTACGAGGGGACCTATAAGAAGGAATTTAATAAGCAGAACAAAGAGCAGAATAAATAGCAGAACAAAGAAAAGAACAAAGAGCTTTGGGGCGACCAGGACCAAGGGGTGACCAGCACTCCCTGCACCCCCGCATTAATTCCAAGTAGAGGGGGACAGTGTGCTATAAAGAGGACTGGCAAACATAAGGCACTCATAGTACTACTACAGAGTATAAATAAAAAACATTGCTGTCTCCTCCATTGGCCTTCAAATTGTAGGAAAACCCTACCATTGTAGGGTGAATGTTATGGCCTACAAAAAGTTAAGAAATCATACAATATACATGAAAAGACTGGGTACAATGCAATCACAGAGAAAGAGTAAATTACCGCCCACACATATTTGCTCACTCCCAGGGTCACTTACAATACCGGAGTTCAAATTCAGAAATGCAAAAGGAACACCAATTTCAATCATAGAATTCAAAAATGAAGACATTAAAGGGCAGAATACTTCCGGTTCAGCAATATTATCGCAACAACAACAAACTCCTCCACCAATTGGGTCAACACACATTCCTGCGATGGACTTTACTCTTCCGGATATTAACATGAGCCAGGTCACCATTTTGCCAGAGCCAAAATTAACAAAGTAGACTCTACAATTATTTAATAGCATGGCAAGCAATCCTTGGGGTTGTGAAGAAAACTTATCCCACTCTCCTGATTTTCCATTATTATCTCCAGACTTTATAAATAAGCATTAAATTATCTCTGAATCTCTCAGCTGCTTGCAAAGAGTTTTAGCATCGATACTTATACTTCTAGAAAAATCTGTATCAAATTCCAATCACATTCTGGAAATACAATCATTCGTACTACAGTTTTTGGTGGGCCAGAAAAACAATCAAACTTCATCAAAGTCCCCCTTTAGAAACGAAGTACAAGATACCAAAGAAACTGGCCACGCTTATGTTACTGCACCTCAGTCCGATTGGAATCCTGACCCATAAAACAAGCGCAACTCAAACCGACAGTATATGTAATAAAACCAAAAACAAAGAAAGAGGGAAAGCCGAAACAATAAACTCACTTCGAAAGCTGTTTTCGGTCCCTACATAAAACACCGAGGCAAACATATTCCCTCAGTAATTTACTTGAAGAGAAACATTAACGTTCTCACAAAAATCTTTGTTGCACATTTCAGAATCACAAAATATAAGGGAAAAGTCATTAAAAAAAAAAAAACCCGAAAAAACTCTCTAATTTAACTATGAGAACACAAACAAAAAGATCAAAGAAGAGAGGGATAAGGTCAAGGCGTGAAATCTCAAAGCAAAAAATTGCAAGACAAAGTTTCCTCAATAGTCCCAGCTGTCTTCTGATATACAAGAATAATTAAAAAGGCCTAATGAAGAAATACCATCTAAATCTGAGAGCAATATTGAGAAGGGAATACTTCCCTATATACTTGAGGGGAACCAATAACACAACTGAATCCCTTAGTGTTACATTTTATAATTAAAATCTGTCCTCAGAATCATATCCCACTTACTCATACCGTACACTCTTTTAACTTAAAGGAAGCAGGAAAAAGGCAAATACAGAGGGCCATATTATAAAGAACTATAACTTTATCGCAGTTTTAGCGGTAGGAAACTGCCGCTAAAGCGGCAATAGGGGCTTGATAATATGCCCATGAGAATTCCAATAGAAGCCTAGGTTTTGGTATGAAGGACATCAAACCTGGGCTTCTATGGGAATTCTCAAGGGCATTTTATCAAACCCCTTATCGCCGCTTTAGCGGCAGTTTCCGACGCTAAGGCGGCAATAACGTTATCGCCATTCTTGATAATATGGCCCAGAGAGTATACCTTACATTAGAGATATCTGAACTTTTCTCTGTAGGAAACGAACCTCTAAATCGAAAAAGGGTCCTCCATTTACTACATACACTTTCTCCTCTCAAACCTTTAACATCCTCAGAAATAAAATTATCTTATCCAGATAAGTCTGTTGTTTCCACGGCTAGAGTTACATTTTTGTCTGGTGTCATTCCATCAATCATCCTCAACTAAAGTGAATCTTTGCATACATTCGGACTCAATGTAATTAGAGTTAAATCAAAAATCCTGTCTGTACTCCCTAAAGCATCATCAGTCCCAACAATGGAGGTTCAACAACATTCTTTAACTCCATATCAAAATCACTATATAGAAGATTTTTTTTCAACCCCAAGTTGATAAACTAACAATCTGCATTACTGAAGGTGATAGGCAGATCTTAAATCACAGCCATTCTGACCCTTTAATATCTAAAAAGGGCAACTCTTGGTCGTGGCTCACTGGCAATTTAAATGGAAACAGGCAGGGAAGAGGAGTAAAACGTCCTTTTTAGCGAACACATCTCCAGTAGAATGTAGATATTCTATCATGGAACATAAAAGTCCTGGAACAGCAAAAACTCTGTCAACTTTCGGATAACTCTCCTGCAATTGTTTGCTTTCAGAAAACCTGGTCCCTCAGAAAACTCAACCCCCAAAATTACTTTGTTTTCAAAATCCCTGTAACGAGGGTAAGGTATGGCCAAGCAAAGCCGGGGGTGGGGGGGGGAGGGGGGGGGGGGACTGGTGATCTTGCTAAAAAACTGAAAAGAAACAAAAAGAAAATCAGTAGAGAAATAATTGATAAAAATTGGATTGATTTACAAATGGCACCCAGCAAAAAATAGCAAACGCTTCTGACAACTAATTGCAAAAGGAATCGGAAGCAGAAAATCACTAAAGGCCACTACGGTCTCTCAAAAAGAATGGGAAAGCTATCTGCTTGAGCTCTGTAAAGCAAATTCAGATCCTTTCAGCAACAATGAAGTCTGCAGTTTGAGGTCTCTGTGAACCTGAAAAGCAGATAAGACCACCTTCAGAAAAACAAATTAAATCTCAATAAGGCTAGGGCCTCAGCAGCTATGGGCCCACATATGATTCCAGGAAATGTGCTCCAAAGCATTCCGCAAGATGGAACAAGTTTCTAGAACCACTTATCTCTTATTGTTATGAGTGGGGCCAAATTCCTAACTCATGGACAGGAAGCATCGTCATCCCCCTTCTAAGAAAAGGGTCTCTCCTCAATCGTCAAATTGCACTCCTAGATGCAAAATATTTTTGCTGTGAGTATTCTTTCACATCTAAAAGACTGGGCTTCCTCCACGAATGTAATTTCAATGGTCCAAGCGGAATTTTGGTCAAATCATTTTGTGACCAGCAAAATTGCCAATTTACAGACAATTATTGATAAGTATGTAATAAGCAAATCACAGGTGGTTTATAGTCTGTTTGTCGATTTTTCAACAGCATTTGATGGGCTGATAAACCTACACTGCAATGGAAACTAATGAAAACCGTTCATCTACGTTGTGTAAAGTTCAAATGGGGGGGTTAGGTCTGACCCATATGATACCCATCTCGAATGGTTTTAAGCAGGGTTGCCATTTAGCCCACCTCCCGTTCTCACTATTTATAAGCAGCTTATCAGACAGTTTTACAAGAATAAAGAATTTTGCACCCAAAACAGCTTCAGACAATATCTATGTGCTAATTTATTCCGACGATGCGGTTCTTTTTTATCTCAATGTGCTCGGGATACAACGTAGCATAGACGCCCTTAGTAGGTTCTCAAAAGCAAATTTCTTTAAAGTATATATCTCTGAAACAAAAGTGGTACCATTCAGGAGGAGGAAACTGTATATCCACTTTGATTGAAAATTCGATGGGAGGCAAAAGCATATATTTGTTATGGGAGAGTATTTACAGGATCACTTGAAATTACTTCCCACTTCCAGCATATGGACCAAAAAGTGGTAGGTCATATAAATGACTTCAAGAGATTTTATTCCTTATCTGGTTAGAGACACTTTAATTCTCTCCTTGAAGTATATCGGGCAAAAATTCAACCTACCTTAACTTAAGCAACAGAAGATATCCCTACTAACAAATGGCACATTCTGAACATGAAGGAAGGTAAACTATTACACAAAATGACGCTAATAAGCCAAGCTACACTGGTTCAAGCACTGCGCTTCGAGCTATCTATTACTAGTGCCTATTCAAGAGCTCTGGCCAATGTAATCAGATAACAATTTTAACCTCTTACCTGGGGTAGAAGGCTCCTTAAGGGCCTGACTAAATCATGAAACCTTTAAGGCTGAAATAAACCAAGATACTTTTAACAGAAATATTTAGATAGCCCTCGAGTACTTCCAATGTACTGAAATTATTCTACAATCCTGATTTCCGGCTCACTTGAAATGATTTGTAAAAAATATGACTCCACGATTTAACTTCAATCTCGATATGGCACACTCTTCTCAACTACAAGTGTTTTGCGTCTACTATTGAGTTCAAGATTCACCAAAAATATGTGAGATATACTCTTACGCATAGTGTCTGTTGTTGCATTATTATGCTTCATCTAGGGAAATTACCCTTAAATGCTAACACAAAGAGCTGGAGAGACGTAAGTGAAAGGACAAGAATATGTGATAATTGTAATAGAGTAGTCCAGGATTTTACTCATGTGCTTACTTTTGTTCTAACAAAGTTCTGGTTGAGGCTAGAAATCACTTCTTAAAACCCATATGTTCTAGGTATAACATCTCCACTATTAATGACCTGATTGTCTTAATGAAATCCCTGCCAAAAGAATTTGTCTGTTATATTATGTCTACATTTTGAAAATCTTTTTTATCTATATTTTAATAGGAACATTTCTATTATTATGTTTTATTGGTGAATATTTTATATAAATTACATTGGTTATGGATTTATTTTAAATTGTTGATAACCGTGGAGGTCTAAATCAATAAAATAAATTGATTGATTGATTGGTGTGGTCCTAATGCGAGGGAAATGTGTAGTTGATTTCCGCAATGTATGATCATTTGAGGGTGTGATTAAGTCCCTGGTCCTGCCATGCAGAGTTGCTGCAATAGAGAGTTCAAGAAGTCCCCGGTCCTGCCATGAGTTTCTGAATGTATGCAGTAGAGGATTGAGAAGTGCATGGTCCACTGGAATGTTGATGAGTTTTTGTGCTTGGAGAGAGTCAGTTGATGAGAGTGGGCTGAGCATTAAAGATGCTGCCACTGGGGGGACGTTACTTGTAACCTGTAAATAAGCCAAATAAACCTATAACTTTTAACACTCAGGATCCAGCCCTATTTACAACACTTACCAACAGTAAAAAGTCCAAAACCAGATGATCCAAAAATCAAAATATCCAGGCATACTGAATGGGCGTAACCCAATTGCAATAATAATGATATCTTTAATAAAGGTTTTACCAAGTCTGATTGCATTCTCATTCTTCTATTCTTCAAGGAAAGCATTCTGCTGTCTCATAATGTCTAAAAACCAAATCACCACGTTCTCTTTTAGCCAACAATCAATAGCTTTTTTATGTATAGGGAAGGGTGTGAGGGGGCCTTAAAGGATCTGAACAGTTCATTATTTTCCCTTGTATAAATGTATCACTGATCTACAATTGTGACATGCCAGATCATAAGATAATTAGGGATGTCATCAATGATGTCATTTAACATATGATGAGTGTAAAACGGTAGGTCATAAGAAGTGCATGGCAGGAAAGCAAGTTATAATTAGTTCAATTAGGTATAATTCGTGAATTTCAGTGTTGTTTTTGTTTTAAAACAATAGTTTACTTATTTGTACAAGGTCTGACTATAATGGCACTACTGTTATTTATTTTTTAATGTAAGCTAAAATCGTAGTAACTTACCCAACTATAGTGTCATTTTAACAATTATTTCTTTGTGAATCTTTAGGGTTTGTTTAACATAAAGTTATCTATTATTTCCATACATAACTATAATATCACTTTAACCTTAACAGCCAGGCCCTGCACCCAACTCCCTGTGGGTGGCCAACCCCCCAAAGGCTCCTACCCAACATTTTACATTTTCTTTGTTGTACCAGGGTACTCCTGCGGTACTGTTGAACCAGCAACTCCTGCAAGATCACCCCAGATGTTTGCTTGCTGTTGCTGAAAACGTTTTTGTGGGCTTTTAGGACTCTGTGCTTTTTCCTTGCTGTTCAGTGGTAAAGTGTTTGTGCTCTCCTTTGAAAGAATGGTAAGATTGGCCTACACCTGATTGATACACTTAATTAATTTATACATTCCAGTTAAATGGTACTATGTGCACCCATGGCATGCCAATTAAAAGCTATTAGTGAGATGCAGCACTCATTGTATCACCCACTAAAGTAGCCTTTTAAAACATGTCTCAGACCTGCAATGGCAGTCTGTAGTGCAGTTATAAACTACTGTTTTAACCTGGCAAAGTTAGCTTTTGTCAGGCCTAAACCTTCCTTTTCATTACTTATAAATCCCCCCTAAAGTAGGTCATAAAGGCTCACAGGGCACCGTGCATGGTATTTTAAAATTAGCACTTGTCTTCTTAAGTTTTACATGTACTGGCAGTGCAAACCTCCCAAATTCGATTTTCACTTATGCAAGGCTAGCCTCCTATAGACTAACACTGTTTTACCGTAGCACATTTAGTAATTGATAAAAGCAGTTTAATGGAAATCTAAAATCCTCTTTAAAGTTAAAGGGTGATTTTAATTTACTATTTTGGAAATGCCACTTTTAGAAAGCTTGTAACATAACAATGTCTCAACAGGTAATATTCAAAATAGGCTATTATATAAAGATGCACATATAGTTGCCAAGAGGAAAATACAAGGGAGACTCCAAAGTTGAATAATGTGCCAGTAAGTTGGCACTTTCCTGCCTAAATCAAATGGATCTTTCCTCCATTGTCCAAGAGTCACATGACTGTTAGTAGCTGTCCTGTGATGGGATGTGTATTTCTTCCACACAGAAGACAATAGGGCCTTCTGTGTGGAGAAGGGTGTTCCTCTCCTGAGCAGGATAGAATGGTGGGTTTTAGCCATCCCCTTTCTGAGCTTCAAAGGGTAGCCTGAGGGCTGTACCCAGCCCCATCCTGGCTCCAGACGATGGCTGCCCTGTCACTGGCAAATTCAGCTCACACCTGAGCCTGCCTGGCTGCCCTTTGTTTCTAGCCAGGCTGGAGCCAGACCCAGGGGAAAAGGAGGAACTGACCAGAACCAGTTAGGGTTAGACAAAGGGGGCATCCCCCACCCACAGGAATAACACCTGGAACTGTAGAGACTGAGAAGAAGGTAAGCCCTGCTGTCTGAAGACTGAGGCAGACTGGGCCTGCTTGCCTTGAACCAAAGCCCAAATAAGTGACTCCAAAGGCCAGTTGTCTGGTATAGAGTTTCAGCCATTGGGACACAACAAGCTTACAAAGGCCTTTCCCTTCCCTGCAGCTGACCAGCACCAACTGCCCCTGGAAACCAACGCTGGCATCTGCTGGAGTGAGTCCTACCTCCACAAGAGGTGCCCACAGGTCCTGGACCCTTGGTTGGTGTTAGAGTGTTCTCCACCATTCCTAAAAATGCAACAAGTGGGCTCCACTTGAACAGTTAGGGATTCTGAACTCTTTGCATCAAAATAACTATCCCCAGTCCCCTTGTGAACGGACTTTACTGAGGCCAAAGTGGTAATGGTGTCTGATTGCTGATGAGACCTGCCCTGACACAGACCTCAGACCTTGAAGCCCAGAGCTTTGTGTCAACAATGATCACCCCACATTTCCCAACAAAGTGAAGTTGCGATCAGGGACCATCTATTCTTATTGACAATGACCACACCCCAGAAAAGCCCGACCGCTAACGACCTCGTTGAAGTTGGCCATAACTTTTGACTTTCACCCAGTTCAACGTGACCAGAACACTGCAATTGGGACTTTGTGATTGTTGGTGCTATTTCAACTGAGAACTTAAAAACAATATATATATATATATATATATATATTATCTACTGGCGGTCGCCAGTAGATAGTTATAGTTAGGACCGAGTTTCCATAGGAAATCTCAAAATTCTATTTTGAATAACTTTGGCGCCGATTGACGAATGTTCGCGAAATTTTCAAAACTAATGGGGCGCTCCGCTCCGCTCCTACCCCGAAAGTCTCGGGGTGATTCATCAAGCGGGGGCCGAGAAAAAGGGGGGGTCCCAAAACACGTTTTCCCCATGGATTTTTCCATAGGGACTTTAGTCGCAGCTACAGCCCGAACGGCTGAACAGAATTACGTGAAATTTGGCAGAGAGGTAGCCATAAGGTCCGTTTGGTGCCTTTTGCAGGTTTGGGGTAAATCTGTTCAGTATTTTCTGAGAAAATAGCATTTAAATCAATATATATATCTATACGCACACAGCGTGCGCGCAGGGTGCGCGCACTCGGCCGCCCGCGAGCGTACTTCTGATTGGTTGTTACATCTTAGTAAACATTCGAATCGGTCGAAACCAGGAAGTGTCGGCCGCCATTTTGTCTCTCGCACTGAGAGGGAGGTGAAACACAAAGGAGAAAAACATGTAAAGGGGGCACGCTGGACAGTTCCTGACCCCCTAGCAGGGGTCAAGGGGTCCCAGGAGGTCCCCCAAGGGCAATTAAAAAAATAAATTTTTTTCGGTAAATCGCCGAGTGCGCGAAGTGTGCGCGCACTATAGGAATGAAAAAAATTCCACGAGGTTCGCGCAGCGTGTGCGCACGGTGTAAATGCTTTAAAAAAAATTCCAATGTCAGTCCCCCCGTGTGTGCACGCTGCGCGGCAGCGCAGTGTGCGAGCATGGCTTAATAGTAAAGAACAGTTTATGCCTAAACCCTTAACAACAAAGCGTATCATGTGTCCTCCTTGTGCGGACGGTGCGCGAAGCGCACCGTGCGTACATGGCCCATTAAGCGTAACGTGGGCGCGCGGTGCACGTAGCGCACTGCGTGCCCACCGTGCGTGCACGGTGCGCAAAGTGCACCGTGCGCGCACGGAACGAACTGCGTAAAGTGGGCGCGCGGTGCGTGCATGTACGTAATATATGCCATAGAGTGCACCTGCAAACTGTGGTATATAGGTAGCACTACGTGCATGGCTAAAAAACGTATTCTGGAACATTGTAGGGCCATTACTAATTTTGATCAGAAATATCCTGTAGCACGGCACTTTAAGGACAAACACCTCTCCAATACCAAAGAGTTACGATTTATCCTCCTAGAACAGGTAGAAAGGAATCCCAGGGGCGGGAACAGAGTTCTCAAATTAAGACAGAGGGAATCCAAACTCATCATCGATTTTCAGACTAAGACCCCGGGAGGGTTAAATCAGGAAGAAGAATTGTCCGTACATCTGAAAGAATGATAGTGTTGAGATAGATGAATTCCTCTTTGAAAATACAAACATTCTCTACGTTTATGACTGTGCAGGTATTGTGCTTATGAAATACAACTGTATATTGTGCACTGTCAGCAGATTTTGTAAGCTCTGTTTTTAAATAAGGGTTTTAATTTTTGTTTTCATTTGTTTACTTTCTGGAAGGAAGGAAGGGGCCCATTCACCAGATCTCACCTGCACGGGCTGCCTGCCCTTTCTCTCTTTTTCCACATTTTCCCCTTTCCCTGCCCTTTTTCCTCACGAGCATGATACACTGTGGGTATCATGACAGCTTGAAATAGGATAGAGACAATTCTTTCCTTTTTTTCTTCTGGCCTCTTTACTTTGTGGGTGTTAGAGTGTACAGATAATGCCTATATATTTTTTTTGTGCTCTCAGGCACTTGTCAATAGGGCTGGTAGGGCCGACCTACATGACAGCACCTGTATTATTAGGTTAGTCTACCACAGTTTGGGAGTGTTATAAATGTTTCATCAAGAAGTATAGTCCCTATCCCTACTACAAGACACTTGTCAACAGAAGTAGGATGTTTTTGCTAAGGGAGTGATCCCTCTGAGGTAATGTGCGAACATGCCATGCGATATTTAGTATAATTTGTTTAATTACAAAATCGAGCAACCCCGCAGATTGGTTGCGGCTGTATTCGTGGACTGTATTGTCCATATGCCGCAATTGATATAATTTTGGTCGAGATTCTAGCACTATGCTTTCACTCAAGTATAAGGATTTCCAGGGGTATTGACATTGGTTGCTAAGATACGGACTAGGCATGCGCAGGGCGCTGCCAGTCCTTTTGAGCGTAACAACTTTATTGTCCCAAACAGAACAAGTGTAACTTTATGATGTCTCAGACTTTTTATATCTATGTATACAGTTTAAGAAGGTGTTACGGGAGCAGTACACCCACGAAGAAGAAGACGTTGTGAAAAGAGAGGACATGCATATTTATTGTTGTTGAATGCAGGTCGTAATTTTATAACATGCAATGAGGGCACGATAATGTTCATCTATGCGATGCTAACCGTGACAGTAACATTGATGTAGAATAGTACTGCATTTGATATTTGATTGTATTTACTGATTATTATTGTCAGACTTGATACCGTCGTCCCCTTTCTATGTTTATTATTCATGCGGATTGCAGTGCGTAATTTCATTAATTGCAATTGGGGTACGAGAATATGTGCTTAATGACAACAGTACCAGCAACATGATTTATAATAGGAGTGTATTGAATACAACACTTTATTTTATTTATTGAAGATTGCTGGCTGATTTGAAAATGTTGTCCTCTTTTTATGCTTATTGTTCTCTACGATATATACGTTGTCTACCACAGTGATTTTGTTTACACATGATCAAGCCTATTGGTGAAACGCGTTGTGTGAATAAAAAGCAGTCTACCTAATTCTTTGTTGGGTCTGTGATTCCTGAGAGCGCGCAGATTGGAATAGTGATTCTTGCAAATGTATATATATATTATATATATATATATATATATATATATATATATATATATATATATATATATATATATATATATATATATATATATATATATATATATATATATATATTACCTACTGGCGGTCGCCAGTAGGTAGTTATAGTTAGGACCCCTTTTCCATAGGAAATCCGCAACATTCTATTTTTTTGAATAACTTTGACGCCGGTTGACGAATCCTCGCGAATTTCTCAAAATAGGTGGGGCGCTACGCTCCGCTCCTACCCTGAAAGTCTTGGGGGGATTCGTCAAGCGGGGGCTGAGATAAAAGGGGGGTCCCAAAACGCGTTTTTCCCATGCATTTTTCCATAGGACCTTTAGAACGAGCTACAGCCCGAACGGCTGAACAGAATTACTCAAAATTTGGCAGAGATGTAGTCCCTAGGTCAAGGAAGTGCCTTTTGTAGGTTTGGTGTAAATCTGTTCAGTAGATTCTGAGAAAATAGCCTTTAAATCAATATATATATCTGAGCCCGCTTACGGTACGCTTACCGTACGCTTACGGTAAGCTTACGGTACGCGTACGGTGGCGTGCGCGAGCGCGATTCTGATTGGCTCTTAGATCTTAGTAAACATTCGAATCGGTCGAAACCAGGAAGCGGCGGCCGCCATTTTGTGTATTTCACTCTGAAAAAAAAGAGTGAAAACAAGGAAAGGGGGCAATGAGGAGAGTTACAGACCCCCTAACATTTGTAAGGGGGTCAAAGAAGGACAGAAAAGTACAAAGAAAACATTTATTGATTTTTAAAAAAATCACGGGGTACGCGTACGGTAAGCTTACGGTAAGCGTACGGTAAAAAAAAATAAAAATAAATAAATGAAAAGCAGATTTAAGAGTTTAGATATTAGGGAGCTCTAAAAAGAGCTGTTGTGTTTATGAAGTCATTTTTTAGTGGTACCTACAAGTAAGTACCGATGCAGAGTCTAAGGTTCAAGAGGAAGACTCTGTTCCCTTCATCATTGAAGTGCACACCATCTCCTCTACGTTATAGTTAGGAATTAGCATTTAAAAAACCTTGCAAATTCACTGAAAAAACCATAGGTTTCACACATGTTATAGTTAGCGGAAATTTTACTGATAAAAAACCAATGAAATTCCCCCGTTATAGTTAGTGCAGGCAACTATAACTCACGCGACCGCAATCTTCTGCTGATGACATATGTGTCTTTATGAAAAAAAAATGTTTGTAATATATGTATAGCTAAAAATGTATGGAAGAAGACATGGGCAAATAAGTGTCTAAATACAGTATTAGCATCAGCAGAGGATTGCGGTCGCGTGAGTTATAGTTGCCTGCACTAACTATAACGGGGGAATTTCATTGGTTTTTTATCAGTAAAATTTCCGCTAACTATAACATGTGTGAAACCTATGGTTTTTTCAGTGAATATATATATATATACATATATATATATATATATATATATATATATATCAACACAAGAACACCAGACTTGGTGAGCCACACGTCTTGTGTGTCGATTTCTTTCCGCTAGGCAGCACTGTCTGCATCAATCACTGCTTTGAAATTCATCTGCCCAATTCAAAGTCCTTACGCATTTCGAGCGTCCCGCGCTCTTGATCACAGGTGTGGGATGAAACATGGAGCAGCATACTTCCGCAAAGGCTCGGAGTCACAATTTTCTAGTCTCTCCAAGTGGGCGTGTCTGCCAAGTGCATCTTGGTACTCCGAGTTCTTTCATCTAGTAAGTTTATATCATAGCGGTTGCCACATTCATGTTTAAAATTCAATCACCTTAGTAGGTTTCTCTGTCAGTTAACGGATGTGGCAGTGCTGTATTTCTTCCTCTGTTCCCAGAAAGCACAAGGCTCCGTATCAATTGGGTATATATATATATATATATATTATTTATCACAGTGAAGAAAAAGGGTCAAAGTATCATTATAACATCATAGTTCGGTGTGGCAATGAACATTTTTTTTAAGAACTGAAAAAACACTGACATTTGTTATAGCTCAGTGAAATAACTATAACTTGTGCTGCTGTGCTGCACTGCGTATGTCCTCACATATTACAACATTTAGGACTTGTTAAATTGCATCAGTGGTGACATAACTAATGGCATTCAAATACAAAATTACACCAAGAACCAGAAGGTGGCTATTGTTCAGAGCAATTGTATCTTTCGCTCGATTTTTTGCATGAAATACGTGCACGTTTCCATAAATGTCAAGCGGGTTTAATTCTCACTGAAATATAGCGCAAAATGATGGATTTTTTTTCGGACGATTAAGTTTAATTTTGTGTCATCTTCCTGAAATTTTGCAAAATTACTGAAAATCAAATTATGCAAATTTTTCACACTGCTAGTCTTGATCCTATCCATTGTTCCAAGTCTTCATCATTCACTATTATTGATCAAGGTTTTTCTAAAAACTTTGGGCCTGATTTAGACCGCGGCGGCTGGGTTACTCCATCGGAAGGGTGAAAGGTATCCTGTCCACCGAAATATAAATCTCATGGGATGAAATGGGATTTATATTTTGGCGTACGGGATATCCATCACCATTGTGATGGAGTATCACACCCACTGAGATCTAATTCAGTCCGTTTGTCACTTTAAGTGCACTACCAGAGCATTTAAATATAAATCCAACTTTCTAATTTGCTTCTTTCATATTTTTAGATTTTTTTCCAAATTAGCAATGTTGCTCTTTTAATTTTGATCACCTTCTCCATAGCTGCATTAAGAATTGCTTTCATATACCCTCTTTTGTCAAATCTGGCCAAACATTGTTCAACACATTCATTAAATTCCTCTGGTGTTCAGCAATTTTAATCCTCAACAATTTCCCATTAGGTAAATTTCTTTTTACAGAAGTTTGATGGAAGCTTCTTGCTTGAAGAATAGTATTTATTGCCATTTTCTTACGATGCAATGTGACCTGGGTTGCTCCATTGTTAATGTATACTTCGGCATCTAAAAAGTAATTTATGTGCTGCTGCTACCACAGCCGAAAGCTTGATTAAAAAATCATTCAAGACTATATGCAGACGATCTTGACAGGAGATTTACAGCACTCACTTCCAGCGATATGGGAGCTGTTGGAAGGCTTTGGTAGGGTATCCAGATATTCCATTAACCAACAAAAACACGAGCTAATGTAATGGAACACCTCTTATAAGAGCGATTTAATGAAACAGGAGATAAGATATCTGGTAGTCCAAATAGTACACAGTGTAGAGAAAATAGCCCAGGTGAATTTTGATAAAGTAGCCACAGGAGTTAAATCACAGTTAGAAGCATGGGGGGGCTCTCCCACTTTCTTTCTTGGGTAGATCAAATCTCTTAAACATGTAATTCCTCCCAAAGTTTACCCGCTTGTTTAATACTATACCATTAGAATTTAAGAAGACCTGTTTAAGAAAGTTCCCGGGGGAGTTTTCCAGTTTTATTTGGGGAAATGAAAGACCTACAATCTCCTTGAAGAAGTTCCGAAGAAAGAAAGAACATGGAGGCATCGCCAGTCCAGAACTCTACCAATACTACTGTGCTTTCCATCTGAAGAACTTTTGTCCGCTGTTGATGGGAAGCTCCTGTTTGTCCCCGCTTTTTAGGGTTCTTACGGCAAACTCTCCATATCAAGCAGATTTCTTCCTCCTGAAGTTTGGTCATCTCAAATTCTTTAAGAAGGTGAGGTTGAAAGTGCTTTTAGCGGCCTCAACGGTTTGGTATCAGGTGAGATCGGCAATACAAGTACCTTACTATTGTGATGTAGTGCCTATTTGGGACTCTCCAGGTACTCCGGATTGTTTACTGGATGCACACACAGTCCCGCTTCGAGGCTGTGGCATTCTTAGGTGGGGGCAGCTCATTGTGGACACTAAACTAATCTCATGGCAACGTCTCGCAGAGATCTCTGGAAACTCGGTCTCTAAATTCAAATATTATCAACTTTTAAGCTGGGTTAAAACGTTGGGGGAGGAAGGCAAAGGGAACATGGATTTGGTTTCCAAGATTTACCTACGTTCCCCTTTACAGAAAGAAGTTGCAGAGCGGTATTGGGTGCTAATTCAAAATGGAGAAGAGATGCAAAACCCATGTCCAGAAATCTGGAGGAGGGAACTGCCAGGTGAAGACCTCAAATCCTTAGGGCAAGTATCTATGTCTCATTTGTGGTTATATGTGAATCCTGCTCCATTAAGGAAGAACCATCTTTTTACTGTCCACAAGGCTTACTGAACGCCAAAGAAAATATCAAAGCTGGGGAGTCGTGTAATGAAAAGTGTCCAAAATGTGGAGGAAACAACGCGAACGAGGCCCAAATGTTTTGGCAGTGTCCCTCAATCCAGCTTTTCTGGCAGAAAGTGGGTAAGATCATCTCAGGTATTATTTGCCAGGAGATCAAGATGAGCTTAGCTCTTGTGATTTTTGGGATGGCCCGAGGTGGGGCTGTCAATCAGGGTCTCCTTAAAACCCATAAAGCCCTTATTTGTGTGTTAATCCTCCTTGCATGAAGGGAGCTGTGTGTTAAGTGGATTCTCCCTTGTCCCCCCACCGAGGCCAAATGGATTTGATCTATTCAAAAAATGTCATACCTTGACCAGGCTGATAAACTCATCAGGAAGACAATATTTTGGGAACTCTGGGACGACTGGTTTAAGCTTTATGTCTCCAGCCTATCTCATGGAGCACGGAATCCCCCTAATTTCCCCCTCTGTATCTTTATTTTTATGCAGTTCTTTCCCTACCCTTCTTTCTTCCTAACCCTGCTTATTACTATTCTTTTGCTCATGCATGACGTATGTTTAAGTTTTCTTCGAAACCTTACGGTCCAATGATTAATTGCATGCTATACAGGTTGCTTTAGTGCTTGGGTCACCTTTTCAGCACCTGTCTTCAGAGGAGTCCGTGCCACCGTCCACCTAGGAGGTATAATCTTTTTGACCCCGGGATATATCTATCCCTCCACTCTTGTGGAGAGACTGGGTGCCTCACTGCCTCTTCCTGGTTTAGTCTGGTTTTGGCTTTCCTGAATCCAGAGCATGAATTGATAAATGAGGACCAAAAAAAATAAAAATAAAAAAACTTCTTTCTACAGAAGGTTGATGGAAGCTTGTTGCTTGAACAATAGTATTTGTTGCCATTTTCTTACAATATAATGTGGCCTGGATCGCTCCATTGTTAATGCATACTTCTGCATCTAAAAAGTGAATTATGTGCTGCTGATACCACAGGCGAAAGACTGATTAAAATCATTCAAGCTCAAAATCGCAAAGTAATCTTGAAATTGTCCTTTGCTGCCAATAAACAGTTTACCAAATTATGTCAATCACAGGATCATTCAGCCCATAAATGTGATATTTTTTAAATTCCAAGTCACAGCTTACTCCCACAAACAATTGTCAGGTTGGTATTGCTTGGAGCAAAATAATTGCCTATTTAAGTTCCAACCATCTATTTGTACATGTTTTTCAAATAAATATAGTTTGTATTTAGACAGATTGCTAGCACATCTAATATCATTTTGTGTGCTGAAATTTCCCTTAGTGGACTTTTGTACTCCATTGATGTCTGATTATTGTGTAATAGAAAATTACATCTATTGTAATTTGCTTTCTATTGATGTTCCAAGCTATAGCCTGTATGTGCTTGAGAAAATCCATTGCATTCTTAATATTTATTTATTTTATTTATTTATTTAATTTGTAGGGCGCAACAGCTACCCAAAAAGGGTTTCCCGGCGCCGGGCGGACTAGGTGTAAGTAAAGGCAGTAGTAGATGGGGTTACTGGTTGAATAACCAGGTCTTGAGGGATCTGCGGAAGAGTGTGTAGATAGTCTCTTTGCGTATGGTGGGAGGAAGGGTGTTCCACAGTGACGGACCTAGGTATGCGAAAGATCTTCCCCCCATCCTGGAAAGTTTGAACCTTGGTACTGTGAAGTTTCCGAGAGTGGTAGATCGTAGATGGCGAGTGGGGGCATAGGGACGGACGAGGGATTTCAGATACTGTGGTGCCGTTCCCATTTTGATCTTGAACATATAGCTCAGGGTTTTAAACTTAACGCGGCTCTCTACCCTGAGCCAATGTAAGTCACAGAGGTAGCCAGAGATAGGGGTGTCTTTGGGAACCCTGCAAAGTAATGTTGCTGCAGTGTTCTGTACCAACTGTAGTCTTCGGGTCACTGCTTTGTTGAAACCCAGATAAAGGACATTTCCATAGTCCAGCCGAGAGGTGATGAGGGCATGGACCACTGTTTTCTGTGTGTCCCCTGGCAGCATCCAGATGATCTTCCTGAGCCACTTCAAGATGGTAAAGCAAATGGCTGTGACCTTCACTGCCTGATGGTGCATGGTTAGTGAGTCGTCGATAGCTATCCCCAGATTACGGACATGGCTGGAGGGCTGCGGGAGGGCGCCCATCTCAGCAGGCCAATGTAGCGGGCCCCACAGATCTTTCTTTTTGCCTAAAACGAGGACTTCAGTCTTTTCACCATTTAATTTAAGGTTCATCCATGTAGCGATTTTCCCTAGGCCTGTCTGAAGAAGGGATGTCGAGCCGGGGTCAGTGCTGGAGAGGGGAAAGATTAACAAATAAAGGATGGTGAACAATTTACAAATGGTGTGAAGAACTGATCTGTGTTTTGTAATGAAGTCCCTATAGAGGAGGCTGTTGGTCTTATTAGTGGTTTCTCTTGATATCTCTGAAGAAAACATATTGTAGGGGTTATGGTGTTGTTTTCTTTCAGACATTGGCATTCTTACCCATTAATCTTACCCATTTCTCTCCAGTCCTGTAATTTCACACTAAACTCTTTTTTTATTCTCACGATAGTCATTTCCGTATTCCAATTGGCAGTGAGTTTCTGATATATTCCTTTTTTACCCCAAACTATTGCATTACCATATTTCCCCCCTTTTTTATAACAATTGTTGTATCATTCCCCATTTTTATTAAAGTGTCATTCTCTTCCATTACCAAATGATGTTTTCTTATATATGTCTTACTCTTGTTCATGGTCTTTTATTTTATTGCCGGGCAAGTTTTTATTTACTACTTCTCTAACTTTTGGGGTGATGCTAGCTGTCCTTATTTTATTCGGTAAGATGTCCTATAGTTTACATGTTTGTGCTGAAAAGACAATACCTCTTATATAGTTATTTCTGAAGGCGGGATGATGAGAAATTGTGCTGTTCTTTATCTTCATTGGGACTAGAGGTTGAATTTTGATTGCAGTAAAATCAGTTCAATGCTTTGGATTGGCCTGTGAGTGATGCAAAGTGATGCGGAGAGCTTTGAAGAAGGTTCTCCCTATTAATGGAACTATTTCTGAGCCTTGATGGCAGAAGTTATGTAGACACATAGGTTAAGTTTAAGAAAGTGTGTCTGGGGGCTGCATTATGGCATCATTATGTTTACTGTTTATAGGCTTTGTAAGCCTCATGCTGAGCCTGTTAGCAAGGTCCAGACTTTACAGTATAAAGGCATTTGAGGCAGTAACCCTTTGGGTGCAGCGGTGGTATGGGAATATCCATCATAACATTCCTATGGCCTTGACGGTGGCAGACTTTTTTTCTTCTATCAAATTGTTGGGTTGAATTCTAATATCTTTAAGCCAAGATACATCAGGGTCAATATTCCATTTTCCAGAAGTTAATTCACTGGCCTCCTTTAAATGGCTGAAATGTGACGCTCTTCAAAAGACCAAACATGCCTAGACATCAGTTATGGGAGATCACTCCTTCAAATAACTGACCAAAAATGTAATGTATCTGGGCATACATTCACACTCTACTATACCATAACTCAATGGATTCACTCCACTTTTCATGTGTGATCCTGTCAGACAGTTAATATCCCCATAGCACAAAGACTTACGTTCGTTTTTGGCTTGATCCTTGCGATTGAAACCTGTATCAAGCAGTTTACATGGGACTCAGCCAAACATAGACTGAAGAGTTGCTAAGTTCTTGCTGGTGTTCTGTATCTACTGTACTGTGAGACTGAGAGGACAATTGTGATTCTTGATCCTATAGTTCATCCAAAGTGTCAGTCTGGAGTGCCGTACATAAGCAATCTAAAATGTATAGCTGCAAATATTCAGAGTCACATATATGCAGGACTTAGGATCAGACATCAAACTTTTCTCTAGAAGTAATGGTATTGATACTTTAGGAGAACTTTTCTGTAAAGGACATCTGAATTGTTTTCCTGACATTTGCCCTGAGTGTGGCCTAGAGCCCTCCCAAATTTGGGGGTTCTGTCAACTATCACACAGCACACTACTTTCAATCAATACTTGGGTTACCACTACACAATTTACCCTCCTCACTGAAATGAGCATGCCTGCAAACATGGGGGCAATGTGATATTTTGTCTTTAGAACACTATCACAGACCTCCTTTTCTCAGTACCAAAGGCTGAATGGTACGGCCAACAAGGACAGATTAGCCATTGTGCCACTCTGGCATTTTTCAGTGAGCGGCAGGCTAGGGGCTGTTTTTAAAGTAGGATGGGTTGCCATGGTCAACCATACGCCATTATGGTCTCTCACTCATGCAGAGACTGCAAGTTTGAACAATTTTGCCAGGGCTGATTTTAGTTTCCAGTCCAGCCCTTCAAGCTATGCTAAAAGGAAATCTGGTAGTACAGTTTAATGAGGATTATTGGTCACAAATTGCAGTTATATATTTTAAAATTCTTAGGGAAACTTGCGTAAAATATACCTTTAACAACATCCCTTAGAAATACCATCAGGTGCCACCACAGCTACACACTGCAAATATGAGTCCAAACTTACACCCCTGGAGGTGTAGTTAGGCTTAATGTGATGTGCTGCATGTACTATGGGTGTTATGCCCTATCTTAGCTGAGTACTAGTCTCGAACATAGTCCAATTGGAACAGCTCATGCAAAGATTCCTAGTGACAGCACCCTTGGTCATGGTCCATGATGCGGTGGATATTCCTGGCTTCACCAACTTCTGGAGGAAATGGTCTGCAACATCCTTTGCTGTAGCTAAACTCTGCATCCTGTGAAGATGTAAATCTTTTACTATACCATGGTTGCCTCCATCAGAAATGTGTCAATGTTGAAGCTCTTTTGAGGATGATTGAATTGGGTGTTGTTGGAGGTTTAAGTTGAAGTGAATAATATGATGATTGCTGTACCAGGCTGTATGTTTCTTATATTAGATTGCATTGTTTGAGGGGAATAGCTAATTCAAGGTATGGTCTGCACCTTGTAAGGCTCTACTGACAAGCTGGAGGAAATTGAGTACTTCAAGGCTGTTGTGTAGGCGTCTGATAAGTTAGACATCAAGTTTATTGCAGCTGGTGTTGAGGTCTTCTTGGATACAAAGATCAAGGTGGTCCATTGTGATTTCACACATCAGCATTTGAAATACCTTTAAGTGAGGTGTGGGAGATGCTGGTGTGTTGTAATTGGATATTCACTGTTTAAGGCCGATGTTACACTTCCATCACTCACTAAATGACCCCCGAAGACATTTTTGGAAGGAAAATTTTAAGTTCTTTCATTAATATTTGTTCTAATTTATAATTCAAAATTGCAAAGAACATATTTAACTTGCTGGTTCTAATCTGGGTTATACTTGGTCCTTTTCATATCTGCACATAGCCGCCTACAAACCTAACCATTGATCTTCTGAAAATAAACAGCACAATACATTTGCTTATACCTTCATTATTAATACCTCTTAAAAGACCCCCAAATCATACTTGTATTCTACATAAAAATGTATCAAATAATTCTAGTCACTCTTGACATTTATAGTAACGTTTTCCTGTAGTAGCAGCTGATTTGAAGGGCACAGAAATGAATTCTAAACTCACCACTCTACTGATTCTGAGTTACTGACCCTCATGTCTTGAATACGTTATTTACATCCCAGTCTCTTGTAGTCCATATCTCAATGCCATTCAATCTTTTTCTAAGATAGCGAATATCAAAGGACACCTATCTGTACTCACCTTAAAGAGGATCAGCCACAGGCTAGCCATTTTGCTTACTGTCCCATGACTCAGTGTATTGCATGCCGAATTTTGATACCTCTCTTTTTCATTGGAAACCATTTATCATTTGATCCATTATGGAACTGAAAAAGACATGCAACAGAGTAACACAACACACATGAATTCCCCAATATGGTTTTAGAAGTCAGGTCGACTTCCTACATTGGGAATATATGCATCAGGTGTTAAAGCATCTGATGGTCCTTTAATGGCTGCAAATGGGTAAAATTGTTATACTGAGTCCAAAGTGCTAGGGCTAGTGGAGGCAGTGAATATCTCGCTCCTTTGTGGTGGGTAGAAGCAGCTGTCAGGGTTGCCCGCTGTCACCACTGTCATCACTGCTGTTTGCCTTGGCAATAGAGCCCCTTGCAGGTTGATTGAGACTTCTTGGAATGCAATGGGGAATATCTCTCAGAAACTACCCCTTTATGTGGATGATTTGCTTCTGTATATTAAGGATGAATGGCTGGACCTTTCCGCTATTGCTCAACTCTTGGAAGACTTTGCTAGAATCTACGGCCTCTGCATCAGTTGGGCCAAATCCTGCATCTTTCCCCTTTATGCTGGATATACCCTCCCTCAATGATAGATTAGCACGTTCATCTGTATAATTTAAATACCATGGCATTAACATTTATCGGTCCTCTGATGATCTCCATGGGGGTAATTTAGGACGGGAAATAAGAGCGCACTATGCCTAATTTACTCTTTGATCTGTGTTGCATCTGGCAGAAGGGGCCACAAAGCCTTAATCAAAATGGTGGCTCTCACGCGCTATTGTATTATTTTGCCATCCTACCATTGGTGCTTACTCATTCCCTAATCAACAATCTTGCTAAAATACTATGGGTATTTATATGGAATGTGAGAATGTGGTGAGTTGCTATTTCAGTGTTTAAGGATTTCTGTCAAAGCAGGAGGCCTCAGTCTTCTGGACATTGAATTCTATTATTTAGCAGCACAGCTGCAATGGGCCTCCAGATGATGTGCTGGTCATTACTTATCTGGAACAGATTTTACCTCTTCATCTTAAAGGGGAGGTTCTTTGCATTCACTGATCCTTTCTAGGAGGTGCAAATGAACTGATAATCCTCCACTGCTGAGCATAGCTTTGTCTTGCTTATGCCATTCTGAGGCCATCACGAATCATATTATTCATTATGCTCCTCCTATTTCTATTATGGGGTTAACATCTAAAATGGACTGGATCCGTCCTAGCCAGATCCATCTTAGGTTGCATGAGAGATTATCCCCACTGCACAATCTATTTCCTAATGGCAAATTGATGGATTTTTCAATTCTCATGGCAGAAAATGACATTCCTCACAGACAGTTTGTTACCTTTGGATGTGTCAAATCTGTTCTTTGTGGCTTGTTTCAAAGCCATTGGATGGACCCTCCCACTCATGAATTATTTCAGGCATTATATACAATGGGAAATGAAGGCAAATAAATTAAATGGTTCTATAGAGCATTTCTCCATCGTAGGAATCCATCCAGAGCACCCCTTCGAGCATTATGGAAAGCAGATCTGTCATAATCACTGTAAAATACTGAAAGGCAACAAGCACTGTACTATCATCATAATGTCACACAATACCAGATTCAAGTATATTGAATCTGGTATATTCAATTTAATATCTAGAATCGAGTGTGCCTAATGCCTAAACGTGTTAATAGAATTTACCCTGGGGCAGTCTCAACTTGTCCTCATTACCGTGTGGTGGATGCCGACCTACCTCATGGTTTGGTCTTGTCATCCTACGGAACTGGGTTTTCGGAGTTGTTGTCTCATACTACTGGTGACCTGCTAGTTAATTCCTTGGAGTTCTTAGTGCTTAGTCCGTTCCCTCGACTTCAAACTGACAACCCCCTACCAACTCCATAGACCTGGCACTGCTCCTAGTCGCATGCAACATTCTTATTAATTGGAAAAGCTTTGCTCTTGCAACTGTAGATACTTGGGGTAAAGTTTTACTTACTTGGCTTTAGTCAAAACGTACGCTTCTTCATTGGGAGGATCATGCAGGTCTGACGAAATATTTTATAGCGCAATCTTGTGATCTTTCGGGGAAATAATTTAAATGCCTCATAGGAATGATCACCGTCCTACATGAAGACCCCCCTGAATGGTCCTGTTGGTTTTCTTTTCCGCTTAGGGCTGGGCATCCAAGGGGCTTCACTGATAAGGACCCTGTAAGGTTATGCTGATCACTTCTTTTATTGTTCTCCATTCCTTCATTACAGGGCATGTATGTTTGTGTGTGGGTGGGTTTGTGGGAGTTACAGGTTCTGTTTTTTTTGTACAGTAGACAAAAATGGTATTTCACATTGCAATTGTTTGTGTCGCACTCGTCTGGAGTTACTGTTGTAATTTATCCCTACATATCAATCCGAATGATGCAAGGTGTGCATATCTATTTTGATGTATCAACAAATAGAAAAAACATGTTTATGATTTTAGATCTTTGATAACATCTTATACTTGTCGTAAAAATAACTATATACTTATGCGCGGCAACCTGGGGCCGATATATACAAAAGACTGATTGCTTGATTGAGAAGATTTGTGGACAAGTCAGTAAAGCTTTACAACACTACCCAGATTTGAGGGGCCCATTACTTTTTGCCTTTATATCCTCTAGATATTCATTAGTTGTTTTTCTGAAGTGAGGACACTTAATTCAGATATTTATAAGGAATACAACACACAGGTCTATTAAGCACCAAAAAGATGTCCTTAGTAATGCTAAGCTTTGCTGTATTACTATCAAGATTAGGTAGGATTATTATTGACAATTATTATGCTTTTTTCCCTTTCACAATTGCGCATAATTGATGGAGGATAAAATGAGCAGGTACGTCTCTTCCACAAATCTGGAGAGATGTGGGAACATTGTACCCAATGTTCCCACTTCCCAACTAGAAATAACAGCAGATAAAATCAACTTTGAACGGGATGCAGTGCAGCCCAGTGCTACTTCCTTTCCCATATCTGACTGCATTTCAAGGGATGGGGCGAGCTTCTAATGCTTCCCCCGAACCAGGCATCATCCTTCCCTTCCATCTCCTACCCTCAAACCCCTCAACCAAGCACAAAGATTTCACCTGTTCAGAGCAGGTGGTAAATTAATGTATTAAATTCCTTGGAATGGAGAATCCTGTGCTAAATTCTGGCTGAAACAAATGTGCCCGCCCACTTTCTCCCTATTCTGTGAAGTTTAATTCGTAATAAGATAATATATGTGCAGAGATTGTGACCAGAATTGTTAATTCCAGTACCTCCACACACGTATCTTCCTTACTTTTAATCAGGCCTCAAGTAGAGAAACGTCCATCTACCTGTTACTCTCAAAATGGATGTAATGTTTTGGACAAATCTGAACCAAATTGTACGAGAGCACAAAAAAAAGTTTGCACAAGTCAGTACAACCAACTTTTCTGCGTCCAGTCCATGGAAATATTGTGAAAAAAGACAGTATTACATGGGTAAATAAGAGAACTTCAGTCTTTGATCACTGCATTTTACAAAGACGTAATTTGGGTCCCTAAAGGTCTATGTAGTCAAGAATGAAGGAAAAAGAAGTGTCAGCATTAGCCCTAAGGAGAGAAAGTTGTTACAACTGAGATAGTGTTTAGAGATGAGGCATATTAAAAACAACTCCCTGTGTCTGACAGGTTTTCATAAAATACACCATATATGGTTGTACTTCAAAATATTGCTAAAAATATTGTCTCACCTAAATATTGTGCCTACATATCATTTATAAAGGTTTTGCTCCATCGGGTGTAGATTTAATTTATTTATGATAATGAGGCAATATTTAGGCGCAATATGTCTTCTAAATGATATTTAGGCAACAATATTCTGATTCCACATCCCAATATGTAAGAGGAGACTATTTAAAAAGAGGTAAAAGAGAATTAGAAAAAGCATGCGGTGATCCCACAACAGCCAGAACAAGCATTTGCAATGCAATAGTTCTCGCATTTACGAGAGTTTGAGCTATTGACATTGTAAATGACAATAGCTGAAATTCTCGCAAATGCGAGCCCTATTGCATTGCAAATATGTTGTTGTTGTTTACAAGTGCCGCGTGCGGTGCTTTGACGTTAATAGAGGCCGCGCCCCCTTCTTTAGACAAGCCGCGTCAAAAGAAAGGTCTGAGGCTGCTATTAAAGGCAAAGCACTGTATGAAGCGTTTTTTATTGTAAAAGCGTACAATGCCGTGGTTTCACTTTAAAAACGGCTGCAGACCTTTCTTTAGACGCAGTTCATCTAAAGAATGGGGCAAGGCCTCTATTAACTTGAAAGCGCGGCATGGGTGCTTGTAATCAACCTCAAAAAAAGTTTAAAAATATTATTTATTGAAAAACAGGCTGCCACGTTTGGCACCGCAAATAAAGCAAAGGCATGGCCACCACTGTGTATTAAAAAAATAAATAAAGGTCAGGAGACATTGGGGCATATTTATAATAACTGACGCATTCCTGCATATCAGCAGGGATGCGCCAGTTATTTTGCGCCCCAGCTCCGCCATCATGGATGCGCCGCATTTATAATGCGGCGCACCATGGGGCAAAAACGGCACAGATGCGTCACGCATCTGTGCTGTAAAAGTGGCGCATTGCTGGAGTTGCGTTGCAAGCGCGACGCAGCTCCAGCAAGGCTCTGGGGTGCCCTATCTGCACAATGCTGCGTCAATCCTTACGCCTGCTTCAAGCAGGCGCAGGGTTTTGACGCAGCATGGGCTCAAAAGTGACTGAGTGAAATCTTGTAGATTTCACTCAGCCACTTTTAGGAGGCGTTCCTGCGCCGGAACGCCCCCACCTGCCCTGGAACGCCTACATGTGGCGCAGGGCTTTACAACGTGACGCATCTCCCAGATGCGTCACGTTGTAAATACCCCGCACCATGGCGCAGGATTTGCGCCGCTGCTGCGTCACAAAAGTGACGCAACGGCGGCGTAAATGAGGCGCAAGACAAACATAAGTCTGCCCCATTGTGTCTTGCATGCAACAGCAGGCAGGTGCAAACAATTTAAGGAAATTGTGCTGGAAGGGTGTAATTAAAGCCTACTGAGTACCACCACACGTAAAAGGGCCAGTCTTTATGGAAGGTTACAAGATGAGACAAGGCTGTACTAAGGAGGGACTACTAAGCCTATTGATCAATGAAAAGCCACAGTTCAAAAAGGACAATGACATAAGCCAATGAAAAATATTGGCAGAGAGTGGACAGAGCTTCAAGTCCATACCTGAATGCAGTCTGCCTCACAGAGCAGGGCAAGCGATGCCTGGGTTCGACCTAAAAAGCCGTCAACCCCAGCTCCTATATCATTTACTGCCACATACAGTAACATTTGCACATAGACCAAAAGGTTACATACAATTTGTTAGGACAGTGTAACCGACTCATGTTTATGTGCTTCCGCAAACGACATCTAAACTGACAATAGAATACATTGAGTCTTAGATGGAGGGTGAGCTGCCTGCAACTGGAAACTAAAAATAGCAGGATCCCCCTGGGTGAGTGAAGGGAGGAGTTTGTACGAGACAGGGCAAATGATTTGTGCTTTCAAAGGGCACTTCCACAAATGTCAATACAAACTGCCAATACAATACGTTACCTCTGGAATGGTTGGTGAGGCTGCCTCCTGTAGGAAAATGAAACAAAAACAGGTACCTTCATGTGGTGACTGGAAGGAGGAGTTGTTTAGGCCAGGCGGAAGATGGTTACCACGATGCGACTCATTTTCAATAAAGGGTTTATGACACCGAGAAACAAGCATTTGCAATGCAATAGGTCTTGCATTTGTTTAAGCTATTGGCATTGTAAATGACAATGCCTTTTATTTATCTGTTTTGCTAATTAAGTCATTAATAAAAGACATTGTCATTTACAATGCCAATAGTTCAAACTTGTAAATGCGAGACCTATTCGAAGAAGCGTCCGCCATTGTCCAGGGCTGCTCGGAAACTGAAAGCACGCATGGCGCACTGAATGCTGCAAGAAAGCATATCGTGCCTGCAGAAGGAGAAACTCATTAAAGAAAATAGGGGCATATTATCAAGAAACAGCGTTACAATTATCGCCGCTTTAGTGGCAGAAAACTGCCGCTAAAGCGGCGATAATGGGCTTGATAACATGCCGCAGAGAATTCCCATAGAAGCCCATGTTCTGGTGTCAACATGGGCTTCTATGGGAATTCTCTGCGGCATATTATCAAGCCCATTATTGCGGTTTTAGCGGCAGTTTTCTGCCACTAAAGCGGCGATAATTGTAACGCCGTGCTTGATAATACGCCCCATAGTGCTTACAGACTTAAAATAAGACGTACCATGCAACAACTTAAATAAAAGGGCCTGTCCTCAAGGGAGGTTACAAATGAAGACACGGCGGTACTAAGGAGGGAATAACAAACTGAAGCCAGCATTTATGAAGGACAATGACACAAGCCTATGACAAATATGGGCAGAGAGTGGGCGGAGCTTCTATTACATACTCCAATACAGCATGCCGCAAAGCAGCGCATGCGCTGCCCAGGCTCGATCTAAAAATGATTTAAAGAGATCACGGTCTACAGTTTGAATAAAGACCGATCAAAATACTATACTATTAATGATACATATGTAGAAAGTATTAGTGAAAAATACCTAACCACTTCTGTTGTTTACAATATTCTGCATTTGTCTGAACGCATCAGACAGCACAGAATTATGTGTGCAACAAAAAATTGGTAATGTCTTTCAACACTTAAGCATTTTCTTGGAGGAAAAGCACTTAGCCCTTGGCAACCCCTGGCATCCCTCCCACCTCCGACATTTCATCCAAGGACTGATCGACAATGACAGTGATAGTGAAAGAAGACAAAGATGAACACCTCTTAGCAATGCCTATGTCTCTGCACCCCTGTGCCCAGGAGACTGGAATCCTCGGTAGAACTTTAAAAGCCGTGCATCAAAGGGGCCTAGCTTGAAGGTCACTTGCAGGGTCAGATAACTTTGCAGGCCAGGAATTCTGACTGCATTAGAAGCAGACTTGCTAATTGAGGGCTAACAACTGGGAGGTTTAAGAATGTGGCTAATATAACAGTAGAGCAAGGGCCCATCCTGTAAAGTGGACTGTGCAAGCAGGTCGCTGTGTTTATAGTTATATGTAATCCCGAAACTGTTGAAAATGAACTAGGCCAGAGAACATGCCATACTTAACACCAGAAATCCCTTCTGGGCTGTTAGTTGGACAGGAGGTGAGTTATGGGGTTAAAAGGTGTCACACTTTATAATGTGCTGCAAGTTTAGACTAACAGCGCGCCGCATTCCTTCTATGAGTGCATTCATCAGCCTTATTGCATACAAACTGTTGAGCTGGAAAAAAACTGGCGTCCCTGAAAGGACATCAGATCTTTCATTAAAATATTTTTTACAGGCAAGGCCTTTTGACAGTCCTATATTTTGCCCGTTTGCAGTTGCTGACGTTTTCCCATCATGCAGCATAAATATTATGCTACATGAAATGTGAACACGCGCGCCTCTCGGAGCCGCAGCTCGTTCACAGTCTCCACACCCAGCCTTCGTGATAGATGACGTTTTTGAGCCTGACTTATGAAGGTGTTTTATTTCAGCAGCTGGTCACCGAAAAACCTCACCATCATGTAAAATGCTCCTATGAACTGACAGGATATAGTGGCTGCGAGAGGGGGAGGGGGGCCAACACCTGGTAGTGCATAGATTCAGCATCCGTTCTGAAAGATTATCCAAATGCAAGGTGGAATTTGGCTGAAATTCATTAAATTGAACCTAGCAGGAATAAAGGTCACATTGTATTCACTCCAGTTGCATCATACACAGTGCCTAAAGCTTGCTCTCGCTCAGACTTTTGTAAAAAATAAAAAAATAAAACAGTAATGTAGGCAGTATGAACTATAGCAATGCAACAACGAGGGCTGTATCTTCCATTTGTGCTGGAGGTGCAGTGACACCAGGACCCACAATTGTAAGCCTCACTCTCCGTTACTTCCCAACTGGGGTAGGACGTCACATTTTCCCTACTTGCATTAGGGTCTGCACACCTTCCTTACGCCACTGGCAAAAACAGATAGGGTGAGGAGTTTTTTTCACAAAGCTGTATATTTACAGTTGTACAATACAACATCCAGTTGTTACATATTGGTAATCTTCATTATTCCGATTACTCTTCCCCACCCTACCCTCTGTCTTGTGCATCCTTCATAGAGCCCAGCATCTTACTTGGAGTTGCAAGAAGGATGACACCGGTGACTTGTCATCACCAAGCACTGGGAATAGAGGTTGTGGTATTGGGAGGGAGGATGAGTGTAACTACTCCAATGAGGGAGGTAATCAGAGTAATGAAGATTACTGGTAAGTAGTCAACCTATTTCTTCTTCTGCCCTTTCCTCGTCCTAGCTCTTACTAAAATTAGTATATGCCAGAGAAGCAAACCTGTGACTGAAACCCTACAAAGGTGCCGATCAGGATCCTGGAAAAATTTTCCCCGTCCGACTCGTATCCGGTCTTTTTACCGTACGAATCGTACAAGTGCCGTACAAACTGCCAAGTACGATTCGCATGGGAAAAACTACATACGAGTCGCACTGGGAATAATTCCCCCACCCGTGTATGTACGGTGCGTACCCCCACCGTACATACACGGGTGGGGGTACGACTCGAACATACACGGGTGTACATACACGGGGGGTTCAACACGTACACGGGTGTACATACATGGGTGGGGGTATGACTCGAACGTACACGGGTGTACATACACGGGTGGGGGTACGACTCGAACGTACACAGGTGTACATACACGGGGGGTTGGACACGTACACGGGTGTACATACACGGGGGGTTCGACACGTACACGGGTGTACATACACGGGTGGGGGTACGACTCGAACGTACACGGGTGTACATACACGGGGGGTTCGACACGTACACGGGTGTACATACACGGGGGGTTCGACACGTACACAGGTGTACATACACGGGGGGTTCGGCGCGTACTCACGGGGGCTGGGGGGGGGGTACGGCGCGTACCGGGCCCCCTATTCTGGTCGTTTCGCGGCGTACTTCGCTTTTCCGGCACTTTTTGGGTGCCGTGAAAATATTGCCGTCCGGACTGCTGTCGGTTCGAATCGTACTTCCTGGGTCGTGAAACGCTGCCTGACAGCGTCCCGACATCACGTCGGAGCATTCCCGGATCACATTCGTATGTATATTTTCGTCGGACGGTGTTTTTTACGATTCGTACGGAAATGGTGTTTCCGTGCGAATCGTACTTCCATGTTTGTAAAGTTTTACAACCGGGTACGAGTCGGACGGAGAAAACGCTCCGACCGACGGTTCGTACCCGGTTTTTCCAGGATCGTAATCGGCACCCAAGTATGCAACTCCAGCATAGTGCCACATGTCTATTTTAAGAGCGAATACAGCTTTACAGGAGCGACTCGGTCAGGAAGAACCACCCTAGATATTCTAGTGACAAAGCCAGAAGCCATTGATACCCTAAATGCATATGATAATGAGAGACAAACGTGGAAGGAATCACCAGAATTAAAGCCAAACATGTCCTGCATGGAACCCCCTCCCCCCTCCCAGCCCACAAAGCAAGATATCCCACTACTGGACCACTACAGCAAAGCTCCATGAAATGGGATACCTGTGACGCACAAACACAGTCCTGACCCAATGAGTCAATGAGCGGAGACCTTATGTCCCCTCCAGAAGATTCCTAATCTCAACCACAATTCTCCCAGATTGGGTGTCAGCAGAACAGGAAAGGCAGGTCTGAATGGCTTAGGTGAAATCAAGGAGATGCTAAGCTTTGTCTTTAGACAAAGAAGAGGACCGAAAAACGGAGGGTAGAGTCATCTTCTGAACTTATCAAGGCCCTAGCCTCAACACCAACATGTTGGGAAAGTCCTGCAAATAAGGGGCCTGATTTGGCATGTGGATGGAATGCCTCCAAGAAGAAAACCTTCAGGTTCAAGAATCTAAGGACAACTTCAATCTGCGGCTGGAAGCAAAGAAGCAGCAGAGTCATGAGAACAAGCTGCAAGTCCCGAGAAGAAACCACCAATTGAAAAGAAGAGCAACACTTCAATGGAGGAAACTCTCCAGAATCTTCATATCTGAAAAGCTCTCCAACGAGTGCTCCCTGCCTTTACATAGGACCATTGGACCCAAAGGAAGTAAATTGCCAAGCAAAAATTGAATCCATCCTTCAGCTATTGCAATACCCTTCTGGGTTCACAGCCACAGGAATCCAAGGGATGCTGTGAAGACTAGAGGGAAAGAATGCCCGTGGTGGTCATAACTCTACAGGGTGGACAGCATCTGAGACCTCTAGACTGAATCTACAAGGGGAAATGAGATCCCTAGATGCTGGAGAATCCCTCCCCTCAACCTCTAAACCAACAGGCAAATATGCTGACAGGAAACCTGTGAGAGAAGAGGTCTCTAAGATTGGCAAGGGACCTGTGGAAATATTCACTCTGGGGCCAGAGCGATACTAGTCAGCAGAAGGAACCACCTTACACAAGGACAGAATGGAACCACTAGGGTAAGCTCTGAGGTCTCCCTATTTGGCCAAACTATCAGGCTGGAAATCCGAGAAAAGGGAGAAAAACCATAGTGCAAAAGAGAAAGCCAAGCATCGGTCAGAGCATCAGTCCCAAAGCGTCCACCTCAAGGAAGCAGAGTATGAGAGCTTTGATGGTGCTGGCAAAGAGGTCTACCATCAAGGACTCAAATGTCCTGCACTCTTCAAAAAAGATGGGACAAATGAAGATAAAGTTGTGGCTCGGGAGAAATGCCTTGCTTAGATGATTTTTCACCATGCTGTCTACTCCTCCAATATGGGAGCCTCACAAGGCCAACAAGCAGTTTCCTGTCCAGCTCCTTATCTGCAATGATGGAAGCCAGAGCCAAAGAGTCCATCTATAACTGTTTGCTGACATAAGACTTTTCTATTGTGTTATGGGAGTGGCTCAAGATCAGCTGTCCCTGTAAGTGTGGAACAAACCAGAGCATAGCCCGGAGCACTGCTGCCAGTTTCCTCTATTTAGAAGGGTGAGAGCACTCAGAAACGAGCCATTCCACCTGTGCTGCAAGAGACCCCAGATTCACACCTGTTCCAACCTCCTCTAATCTGTAGAAAAAAATCAAAGGCACCGGGAAGGACAGAATAACATCTCACTCAAGGTTAGCAGGAAGCAGTGGCTACTGTAGATCTTCCTCTACTGCAGAATTCCTGGGAAGGAGGGTGTCATTTACTGGGGCAGAATGGTGCCAGACCAGGGAGCCCATGCTACCATAAAAAAAAAAATATCTGGAGAAAGAGAATAATATAGATGTAAAGATGATTACATGATGATCCACAAGGTATCCACCAAAGACCCTCCCTCCCCAACCAACAACTCACCATGCAGTCCTCCACCCAGAGTCAATCACTGCATGGATTATAATTCAGAGCTGTCAAAATGGACAGGTGATGCCAGAGTTCCATGGCCCACAGAACAAGGAGAGCAACAGCTACCACTACCAATACATGTAATTGGGCCTCCTTAAACTCCCGATACTGGGTCACCATTAGTCAGTACTTCTAGGTATTGATGAGAAAGTCATGTTATATGAGGAGATGATAAACTCTGTCTGTGTCCTTCACAGTGCCTGCAACTGAGGGACAATAAACTAGTTAATCTTCCAATTGAGGATGGACATGGATTCCTGCAAGGTAGAGGAGAGACACCAACAAAGTGAACATCTTGGCAAATTACCTCAGATGGATATCGGACTGAAAGGCAACACGCAGATCTGTCATTGGTATCCCAGTCGGTAGAATCATCAAAACCTTTGCTTGGCTTGGAGTACAGGAATATACAGATGTGTCTTATGAAGAATGATGGCTGCCAACCACCTTTCCTGAACTTCTTTTGATGAAGCAGTTCAGACCATTGAGGAGGATGATCAAGCAGTCTATAATAATGTTTATTTCCGGAGCAGCCCCATCAAGCACACTTCAAATACAATTGTCATATTAAAATAAAATCCATTCTTAAAACAATGGGGCAGATTTATGAGCCCCTTGCGCCACTTTTGCGTCACTTTTAACATGGGAAAAGTGACGCAAAAGTGGCGCAAGGGGCTCATAAATCTGCCCCAATGTATTTAAAACAATTATCACATTATGAAAATCAACCACCAACTAAATACTTAAATATCATGTGCTGTACATTCTGGCAACTGACCCATGTCTGATCCACCAAACAGCATGTAGGTATTTAGAGAAGCAAACACAATTAAATCAATACTATCCAAACTCAAGATCCTAAGTGCTACTTCATACTACCTTATAGCTAAGTTTTGGTATATTAGGGCTATCCAGATCTTTCTAGGGTAAAGGTATGCAGTGGAGAAAAACATTAAATTAGCAGTAGATTCTGATGAAAAAAGATTTGTGTTTTCAGAACATGCACGCAATTCACTGCGAAAGCAGTTAACTGGTAAAATACCACACCGAAATTCTAAAACTGACAATCTTGCTTCTAGCATATCTGTATTATTCAAAAACATTTCAAATTCCTGCACACTTTTTGAGTCAAGAAACTTCTTAGTCAGATTTCCAGAGTATGAGTCTATAAGCAACCTTTCTTGAACTTGAGCCCAATATCTTGATTCTAATAACTCAATTGCTCCTTTAGATATGGATTTCGGATTATCCATGCTATACACATGCCCAGTTTATAGAACCAGCACTTGAAATATTGAAGCCATGATATCTCATAAAACTTAGCCATCTCTTTAAACTCTGCAAATGTGTTCTTGAAGGGCTGTGCTACATTGTTAGACCATTATCTCAGCCCGTATACTAGGGGTCTGAGGTTTGAAACTTGTGCTATGTCATTTTAGCCCAAATCCAGGCATGCAGGAGTTATTGGGGCACTTTGTGGCAGGTTAAGGAAAGATCTCATGAACCTTTTTTCTACTGCAACCAATTTTGTTAGATTAAAGTTGCCCCATATCTCTGTGCCATGTAGCGCTGCCCCCAACTCTTTAGCACAATATATCCCTAACACTGCTACTATTGGGCGGTATATGGAAGCTTTTGCAATTTAAAGACTGAAAAAGCTGTGTACTGCAGTGTCAGTTGACTTTTGAGGTGTTCATAACAATGCATTTTCATACCGCACCTAAAGATACTCAAAATACTCCACTCTCTCAATAGCAGTACCCACAGTTTAATCTTGTTCCAAAAGGTCCTGTGTGGGGGGTGATCAAGCAGTACTTCCTTGAAGATTTCAGAACCATGAAAACAAACAAACCCCCAGTCATATCTCTGTGTGCTTCTGGGTCAAATTTGAGCACCTTTGAAGTAGAACTAGCTGCTAGACATGGTCCATGGGTCAGGCAATCAGAACCACTCACGAATCTGCGGAACCTATCACAAAGTCCTATTGGCATTGATGATTGACCACATCCAGGAATGAGATGTCCAAGGCAGAGTGTGCTCGGGCCTGATAGAATAAAGAGAATCCCCACAGCAGCACTTCAGGCATAGGAATGCCATAGCCATAACTACTGTCTGGCTTCTGGCAGAAGGGACAGCAGAAGGTTTGCCACTTTGAGCTCAGAAAGAAGAAGAATGAAACTGATCTTGACCTAAGGGCACTAAACCATCCAGGTTGATGTTTGCAAGTAGGTTGGTGGGGAGACTCCAATGGTTGAGGCTGGGTAGTAAAACCCGCAGCATGCTTCTGATTCCTGAATGATCATCAGAGGAGATCCTCCAGCTGATCTCCAGACTGCTCTCCCCAAAATGGCTTTCAAAAAGACACTGTACTGCAACAACCACCACCTGCAAATCCTTAACCAGTTACTTAGGTGAATACACATCATAGATGATAGCTGGATCTGCCACAGTTACAACAAAATGATACTTGGGAAGGTTGGACTACCTGAGATGAAGGTTGACAGGTAGGGTAGGGCCAGTTCACTCCTGGCCAAATGGTGTTGTCTAGTAGGTAACCTGTGCAACTTAGCTGTTTTTGGACTGTCCCCTAGCCCACAATAGAAGGTCCTAGACCTTATGGCTCAGTGTCAAACTGGATGGAGCTCGATATGAAACTTTTGAAACATATCTGAACTGGTGCTGAGCAACTCCTGGTGGGCACCTGTAGATTTACTGCCAAATATTTCAAGACCACAGGAAGATTAAAGCATTTCATTAAGTGACTCCTGGAATGGGGTTCATGATCAGGTATTTTCTCATCATATTCCGTGAATGGAATGAAAAAACTGAAGAGCGAAAAGAGACATCCCATAATGACCTGGAAGAAGGAGAAGAGTTAGCACAACTTCACCCCTTGCTCACTGAAGGACATGCAGTGAAAGAAACAATTGAAGCCTCCCCTGGAAACAAGGAGATGCCCATATCATCAACACCATTCGGAGCATCCTAGGAGGAATGGTACCACTTGCATGAATGTTTTGTATATTGCATTTCATGTTGCAGTCACACAGAAGCACTTCCTCCCCGAGAACCCAAGGTGGCCAAGTAAAGTGCCAATAATTCGGGGTGCAGTAGAAAGAAAGACGGGCCCACAGGACTACTCCGCCCAGCAGAAAAGGAAAGAACCTGACTCCTAAGGGACCAGCCAGCCGTAAAGGAAGGGGGAACCTATGTCATCCAGAGGCACCTCCACACTTCCAGCAAGTGAAACCAAACCATTCAAATACTTTCTTAAAATGAGGAGGAAAGCTGCTGTAGCACTTTGAAGCCAGGACCGCTCATCTTAATTTTCCATCAGAAAGTGTTTGCAACAGCCCCTATAGAAAGGTGTTGGCCCACGGACCTGGCTCTGTCCCTTGGGCGGTGTCTCAGATCCTTTCTATGGCAAGACCTCAGCCACTGTCCCTGGCTCTGGCCACCACTGGAAGCACAACAAGCCAGTCCTGGTGAGACTAACAGCAGAGCAATGGGTTAATGCCTGGTCCCACAGGAACTAGGATCTGTTGAATGCATGAGGAAGGTACATAGGAGGTTACCTAGTGGTGTCCGACTTGATACCCATCTCCTAGCTGAAATGCCCATTCACCATCATACTTAACCGCGGCCAGGCTTCATTTCAATTATTGAAAATAACAGCCTGGGTCTCAGCAGAAAACCAAACACCCTAACCAGCCCGAGGATTTTTTTTTAAAAAATATAGAAAAAAGTGTCAACCCTGCCTTAATATTTCCCTAGAGACCAGGTCAGACTCTAAGCTATATTGGACAATTAGCCCAGCCATCCATTCAGGGAACTGTCTGTGGGAGTAGATGAGAGAACAGGGTGTGTTGCAGATATTCTCTTCCTTGTGGTTCATGGTAGGAGGGAGGGGCCTAAGGGATAGGTTAGAGAGAAATTGGAAGTTATTCAGTTTTAGGGTAGGTCATGTGGTGGTGAAAGGTGGGCTCGATTCACTTTAGTATTGGTCTGCAAAAGCTTTGAGGGGGTAATCTAATTTAATGATCTTCAAGAGTCCAAAAAGCACTGTATTATAACAAAGCATGATTAAGGAGTGGTAGACTGTAAAGGGTGTTTTTTTCAAAATATGGCACTTAAGCTTGAGCAAGTGCAAAAAGCACCACCATCAGCAAAACAACAGCATGCAGCGTTTTATGACTGCAGGTCCCACCGTCATGAATATAGTGATACTGAATGCAACTGAGCACAAGATTGCAGAGCGCAGTAACAGAGCAGGAGTCTAACCTGCCAGTACGTCATGGCTTGCCATACAGTAACATTTAGGGGATACTTAATGAATCAAAGAAGAATGTGCAGTGTTATCAGCCAGCCAAATTAATGGGGGTCCAAAGGCATTCCCCAAAGCGCTCTTCAATGGGGCATGAGTGCTAGACCTTCAGTCCATCTCCTGGGAGATTGCTCACAACTGTGAATGCGTCTGTAATGGGAACATGCTCATTTCAAAGAGAAACTCATTTTTATGGAATACTCCCACCGAAGTCAATGAAAGGCATGTTAGTATTACCTGGGGGCTATCTTTTTCACAAGTAGCGTTACAAAAGTGACCATGTGGAGGCATCCTACCTTCTATGTCATACAGAACTGCCTTTGGAGGGCAGAACCTGGTGCCTTTGAATCATGCTGCTAGCACAGTGGTGGAATGCAGCACAGGGGGCCTGAATCTCAGAGAGAGAGCCTAATGTTCACATACTTAAGTGAACAACTATGTAAAAGGTACATGCATGTAACTCATCTAAAGATCTTCTGGGCGTGCAGGATAGAAATGTATACTCTTACACATTTCTGCAAAAAACAGTGAACTGGGAGCGTCATATGGCTGCATGTCCTTCATTTACAGAGGGGTTCTGATACACAGCCATTGTGTATCCCACGCCCAAGGGACTTGCACCACCATCAAATTGGAGTAAATGCACAGCATAGGGGTACAAGCGGTAATCTTTAGACCCCTAAAAGTGACCTTTTCTCATGAGGAGCAATGCTCTTGTCCTAATATTCTTTCTTCGAATGGGAATATGTTCAGTCCCACATTCCTGGCCTCTTTAGTCTTGGACCAGGATGGAGGCTTGAAGTCCTCTGTTCATTCATTGACAAGTGAACAAAAAATATTCTACATTGGTGATCATTTTTTGGGCCAGAGCCTGCAGATTGCTTTGTATTGGACTAATCACCCTATGCGTGGAGATGTGCTCTACTTCACCCAGTGAATGCAGTGTAGGTGGAAAAATATATTTATTATGAATAATTAAAGACGAATAACCTCAACTACCGCATTTATTTGGGGGTGAAGGACTTCTCTGAAGGAGTCAGCGTGCCAGGTTCTTTCCTTTTGAGCGGCTGATCATTGCATGTTTTGTGAGGTCTGGGGGTGCACCCAGGCTAGGGAAATTGTGAGATCGGTGATGCTGGGAGCGACCACCATGAAGAATTCCTCGATAGAAGAATGTTGTAAAATTATCTTGCAGATTTGTGGCTTTAATCTTTTTTTCTGAGTTCCAAAAAGTTTTTTAAACCCATACCTTCAAGGGATGAACTTAATGATTGTTATTATGACGGGCAAGCTGTAGCAACAATATGAGATAATCTAGGATACTTTCTGGCACGTTAAACAGGTTTGTGTGGCAATACCTTGTTATGTGATTCCAGAAGTCGTTCTTATGCTTTTTTTTCAGCATGTGATCTATCTCAAAGATTTTGTCTGCCTAATTGCTACAGATGTCATGTTGGCTCAGGGTGTTGAACGCTTGTAACTGCGAACTGTGGTGATTGTCAGGTTATGAGTTTTAATGCTAGCAAGGCTGATTTAGCCATCCATCTGTCCAAGGTCAGTAGACTGAGTGCATTAAATACACAATTTTATCACCTGCTGTTTGCAGCGCTAAGAAATGGTGCAAGTTAATAAGAAGCATTATATAACACAGGAATTATGATGGTTGGTTCATCTTTTTAGGTCTCGCCTAGCATTTCAGCGCGCATGCGTTGCACACTGAGCGAGACATATTGTTAATGAGGAGATTTCAGAAGGGGACTTGAAGCCCCGCCCCTCTTTTTCATTGGCTGGCGTCACCATTTATGCTTAACGGTGGCCTGCCATTGGAAATTAGGGTTTTTTGTTGTCGCCCTCTTCCCTTTTCATTCGGCCCATCCAGACAGGATTGTCTGCTTTGTGGCTGTCACGAAGCAATTTCTTATCTTTAGGGGGACCATCTGTTTCTAAATAGCAGTATCGGGTTACTTGTCTTGTTTCAAGGGTTTCCAGCGTTTCCACTCCAATGGTTCTTTTCGGATCTCACGTATGGGCCTGCCTGCCTTTGGATCCGGACAGAAAACACTTCCTCGGTTAGGGCAGCGCTTCAGGCTGTGTATGGGCGACAACTGAAAATAATCCAATTTAGGCAACTTGGATTGTTTCCAGCTAACAGAGAGGACGAAATGTAGCTCAAAGAGACATACAATTATGTATTTATTGTAGGTAAATATGTGTATCTGTGGAGAGAGCGCTTACTTCCATCTGCATTGTCCTGTAGCGCTTACACAAACTGGGCTTTATACCTCGTAGTTCACCGCCTGAGTAACGGAATGCTTTATGTGGAGAACTAAGAAATAGGCAAATAAGCCACTTTACCTGCGGCGGGCCACGTCACTTCCTGATCCCAGGTGTGTAGAAGTGTGTTATGGCGGCGAAACGGGGCTGATTTCAGATCTTTAACGTGTAAAAATAAATAGAGATTTAAATTGTAAAACAAAAAAACATTTTCTGATGACATCTTGTGCTTGTTTCACGAATAAAAAATACGATTCCTTTGGTGCCACCACCAACGGGCTTCGCTCATGTGCGTGAGGGCGGCAGAGGTGCCAAACAGGGGCACAAAAAATATTTGTTGATATTACATTTCAAAACTTCGAGACAGCTTATCTCTCCTGGGTTAGTAAGGGACAATTTAATCAGAAAACAATGTTATTTTTAATAAGTCACATACATTTCTCAGCAGCTGCAGCGAAGGTTGGTGGGAACCGTAAAACCCCATCCCGAGTTTCCCTCACTCCACATTGGGAGAGGCAGAACCCTCAGATTGGCATGCTTTAGAGTTAGACATTTGCTGAACTTTCCTTAATGTAAAACGTGTTTGTTTTATGTTTTTTATCAGTGACTATGTGACCCGCTAATAGTAACGCGTCACAATCATTTATGCAAATATTAAGGCATTTCTAAAGTTTTATTGTGTATTTAATAATTTTATGTACCTCTGGCCAAACCTTCGGTTACTTTGAAATATTGTTGAATTTTCAAAATGAACGGGATCCTATGATGCTGATTTTGTGTTGCTGCAGCCCAGGCACTTGATTGGCTCTCCAGAATGGACAGATTAAAATTCAATTAAAACGGATTTTCAATCAGAAACGTGATTATTTTATAAATAATTTATATATTTTATATATATATATATATAGGCAGTGAGTTTGCAGTAAACGTAATTGTCTCTAGAAGTAATGAAGCACTCTGCAGAAAAGAGGCGTAGGACCCAGGAATCAAGCAGAGTAGGGCGTTCAAATCCTGGCTTTTATGGAGATTGTGTAGTTTTGGTCAAATCGCTGAATTTCACAGTGCCTCGGGCTGTGTGTGCATTTCAATTGTTCCAAAGTGTAATTACCTGATTTAAAGAAAATATGCACACAATATTTCTGAACATAATGGTCCAAGGGTCATGCAGTGACGTTTTGGGGTCACCTTAGTGAATTTCCCACAAAC
The DNA here is from genome assembly GCF_964204655.1 of Triturus cristatus. Taxonomy (NCBI): domain Eukaryota; kingdom Metazoa; phylum Chordata; class Amphibia; order Caudata; family Salamandridae; genus Triturus; species Triturus cristatus. The sequence goes on along the minus strand of NC_140586.1, from coordinate 690,312,197 downwards.
CAACTTGAGCCCCACAGTCAACCCAAAATCGAGCGTAGACATGAGGGGTGGCAGGGGGAACACAAAGGGGAGTTTGGAAATGTTTATAATGTTTTATGGTGACCATCCGATCCCAGGCACCTCAATGAGCATTAATTAGCAACTCATTGAGGCGTCCTCTGAGCGGCGCAGATGGGTGTCTGCCGTCCCCCCCAACCCCCAGGTGCTCTGAGTGCAGCCCTGATGGGTGGGCGCTCGCCCTCTGACTGGCAGCTTTTTGTGCCACTTTGGAGGAATTTATGTCGCCTCTGTCACATTAAACATCTTTTTTTATCTGCTCCTAAATCAGGGTTTTCTTGTCTTCGGGAGCGGGGTTGGTTAATTATTGTCAGATGTCAGCCACAACATTTGTGTTTAAAGAACGTTTTTACGAGCTCAGATAGTGAGCGGATTAGAGCTGCTAGTTAATTAAACGCATTTTGGGAGAGGGGCAAATTTTGGGTGTGGGGGTGGAGAAGGATGTGTGGGGAGGGCCGCAGAAAAGCTCCTGTGTGGGTGTGAAAAGAAAGTAAAACAAGCATTGGCATAGCCTATAGGTCTCGCCTTTGGGACCTTATAAGTGTTTAGCCATGCAACAGTTGATGTTGTTGCACCAAGGATATTGTGCTGCATAACTAAAAACTTATAAGTTCCCAAAAGCGAGACCTATTGGCTATGCCAATGCTCTCTGCCCCCCCCAACACACTCTTTTTTCTTTCACTTTAATAAGCGCGGCGCCGTGTTAATGGACACCGCGCTATGCAATGCAATAGGTGTTGCTTTTGGTATTGTAAATAACAATGCCTTTTAATTTTTTTAAAGGGATTGCCATTTACAATGTCAATAGCTCAAAATAATGTCATTGCGAGACCTATTGCATTGCAAACGCTTGTTATTTACATATTCTCACCAATATGTGTATTGCACAGTATGTCATGAAATCACCGACATTCAAAATTTTAGACCTCTTTATTTTGGTTTTTACTCGTAAGCTGTCAGACCATTGGGGCTGCGCTCCTGTGGTGGGCTCAGGGACTGGCCTTAGAGAAACCAACAACAAAAGATCCAAGAGGCGATTTTCAATGCAGAATCCCCCCTAAGGGCAGGGCATTGAGATTGCACGTGTGATAGAGAACGCAGCAACATATAGGAGAGAAATTGATCTGATGGATTGGAAGCAGCGGTGGGCGTAACTGGCTTAACTCTCTCTTGCGTAATTGCTCGTGTGCATAACATTCATGGCTGATTCTGGATCCCTGCACACCTTGATAGGAGAACCTGAACGGGAGAAGTTGGTAGGTAAACATTGAGAAGTCCTTTTTCATGCCATTGTATAAGGAAGAAGCCCTTAGAAGTTTGACCATAAGTTAATGCTAATCTCCAATTACAAGGAAATGCTACACCCAGTGTAGTCTATGTAGCCACGAGGGGTTAATGTTTGCCCGTGTGGGGAGAGGAAGGGAATCACTCTGATCAGGTCTTGGTAAGGATGGAAATTACGTGGGTTAAAAATGCTGAGAGCCTTAACTCAAACGAGAACTTTCCTGATGTTTTCAGTGGGCCTTTTAGGAAACTAAAGGGGCTTAGTTGCAAAATGCAACTGAAATTAAATGATCAATCAAGTAGTCTCAGTGTGTGCAGAGTTCTTATCTCATTACAGGAAGAATTATTTGTTGCTTAAAATGTATTATTCATGGATGATATAATTGAAAGGACTCAGGGTACAGAATTGTTAGACAAATGGATCTCTGAGTTGACCTCCTGCACTCAATGCTTCCATGTGGGTGGACGGGTATTCTCTGTCCTATGTAGCAGAACTGTTGGCATTGCTCAAGGAAGCAGAGGTGTTGATTACCCTGTACCATAAGATTGTAATATATAAGGACTCAATGAAATTGACATCATTTTTTGATGCCTGAAATGGATTAACATTTTTAAGGGGATGCTTTTGGGATGGCGTCAGTTTAAGAAGTTTTTTCAGCAAATCACGGATGCCCTTAAATATCTGTAAGGGTGACATGCTTTGAGGATTCTGTGCTGGTGTATGGTGGGTAGGACAGACCTTTTATTCCACCGGACATTTCTGCAGTTGTCTGCAGTCCTTGGAGGCCAGTTTTACAAGCCTAGGGTGACTCCTGGAGCCTTTGTCACTTTCCCTAGCTCCCTGAGATTAACAACAGAAAGTATGGGAAGGCTTCAAGAAGAAAGAGAGGGAGAGATGGGGAAGGTAGAGAGAAAGTGACCAGAGAGGAGGAAGAGAAAGGAGAGAAGGAGATAGAGAGAATGGATGGAAAGGAAGGAGAGCATGAGGAGAGGAAGGGAGCTGGGCTGGTCATAGCATTTTTGCCAGGGCTTTCTTTGGCTCCCCAGTTTGGCCCTATTGTATGGGGCAACAATGGAGTATATTATTAGAGATTGGTGAGAGCTTTATCATTATGGGAGAAAACAACTATTTCTCGAAGATAAATAAATGCAAGTTTGGAGTGAATGGTGCAAATTTTATAGGTGGATGGTATTTTGATCAAGATAGGGAGAAAAAGAAGGGAAGGATAGCCTGAGTCCGAAGAAATTAGTACGGGAAATCAAGCTTATTCCGTCTGGATGCTGAATTAACTATAGAAGAATATGCCATCAGAAGATGTTTTGGCTATTAGAGTAGTACTGGAAGAAATGAATTTTCTGGATTTGGGACATTAGAGGATCAAATTGGCATGAGAGCTAAAATGTGCAGGATCAGAGAGGATATTTTGTGACCTAATTCTAGTGCTTTATATTGTATGCCCTTTTACAGTGCTGGTAGAACAATCTAAATACTGTCTCATAACTATCAGCAATTTCGCCAGGTGGAAGGAAGTGAGGTTTGCCAATAAAATAATCACTGCAACTTTAATTGATTTTATGAGGGATGTTTTTGAAGGGAGTCTTTCCTGACAAAATTGTCACAGACAGTCAGTCATAAGAACTTTATTCAATTTTGAGAAATCATAAAAGCATATTATATGTACACAAATAGGTTATAACAACAATTAAACTCTGTTAAAATTAAAAAGGATTGGCGGCCCTACGGCCAATTGCAAGTTCCTTAAAAATCACCATAAGTAATAAAAGAAAAAAAAGTGCAAAGCGAGTATTTACAAAAGTACAACTCACAGCAACACGTTAGTCAATATCAGTATCAAATCTCAGGACCTCAATTAGCCATAAAGTTTCCTATTAGAAAGAGCCCCCCTTATAGAGTTGAGAACAGCATTACAAATTACATTTGTTTCCAGTGAATATAAAAGTCTTCAACCATCTTGATAGGAACTTGGTCTATACACTCTCAGTAATGGAAGTAAAGAAGTTGTTCTTACAGAGTGATAGAGGGCACAGAAAAATAAGAAATGCACTTTAGATTGACTTGACATATTGTTGTAAGGGTATTGGGAGAGGTTTTGCAACCATCCACCTTTAAAAGGAAATGCCACTAAAAAGTGTACAGTGCACAGGCATAATCTTGTCAAGGAAAATCTTTTCTGGGAATTTAAAAGAAGCTACAAATACAATTGTATCACTAGTTTAGGAGGGATACCAATAGGCTCATTCACAGGCAATAGTCTGGGGGCTGGCCTCTGATGATTGGCCAATGCCCTTTTCCAAAAAGCTTCCTTAATGTGGGCTTTAGCTAGAGACAAGATGTGGGCTGGGTCATTAAAAAAATCTATAAGGCCCAAATTACAAAACACACATTGGGCATATCCTAGCCCCGAAATCTTCTCAAACGTTTGTTCAGACAGGCATTCAAGCAAAATGTGTCTAGAAAATTCAAGTTCATCACTAGACCATAATTTTACCCTTGGCAATAAGGGAGCAAGACCTATAGAATCCTCTAGGTGATTCAATCCCACTTCAGAATGGCAAAAAGAGGTTGAAGAACCTTGGGGGACCATCAGAAGTCTCCTAAGGAAAGCATTCTCAACAAGTTGAGGCCTAGAGCAACCAGTGTGCCCTCAAACTCCAGCCCCATAGCTGGCAATTGAGATACATTTTACTCTGTACAACATTATCATTTCCCTAACGGGCTTCTGGCCAAGCTTAGATGTGAAGCAGAAAAGAGCTTCAATTGCACTATTAACGTCCTGCACCCTTAAAGATAAAAGAGGATTCAATATGAATTGATTATTAAAAAGGACCACCAAATAGCAACTAATATATTTGTGAGAATATGTGTCTTGAGAATTTTACCTAATCCTTGCCTCTGAATGATATTCTTCTTTCCTTTGCTTTTGGAATGTAGTTGGATGTGTTGGTTTGATTCTAAATCATTGTAGCAGAAGTAGAAGATGGAACTTACAGTTAATGATGCTTGTATGGAATGTTATGTTTAATGTTTTCATATTCCTTACCAATAAGGTTTTGCTGACCAGAGGAGCCTATCCGTTGTACATTGCTGATCTTCATTAAACAAGCTGTTTTCCAGGATTCATGTTTTTGGACCTCATCTTTTCATAAGTGTAATCAAGAACTGGGTTTTGAGCAAGCCCACACACAAAAAATTAACATTTCACACTGCCCTAGTTTGCAACCAACTGCAAAAGGAAGTGGATGTGCAGAAACACTCCTGTCAGGGGGATTTGAAATGCTAAAGTGCCACATTTTTGCCACTGTCATTAGACTGCCAGCTAACAGTCTTCACCCTTAAAGTAGGTAGGGAGTAACTACGGAAGACATGGGAAGAAGTTAGGGCTAGTAGAGCTGAATGAACTTAAAAGGATCATGGAGCTAGCAGGACTCCACTCTATCAGGGTGATTTTGGTTATAATAAATACTGAGCCTGACACAAAACCACTGGAATAAGAGCTCTTATTTAACTTCATTAGCTCGTTCCTTGAGCACAGAACACTTAGTAGAGGCACAAGCATATATTTTAAGGATACAAAATTATTTAATTTACTTGTGATGTGTGAGAAGCACCTCACTCATTTAAATATTTCATCTGTTCAACTGGCTTAGGCTTTAGTTTGGCACAAAACTCCTACTTACTCAGTTACCCTCAACCTGCAAGTGCAGGTGATGTAATTAATAGGGGACAACATTCATGATGAACTAACCAAGCTGCTAACCAGCACTGTACTTACACTGTTACACAACTGCTATACGCATCCTGATCACTTTGTATATCCACTTAAGCGATGTGACTGTTTTGCCCTATGTTTGTCACACAACTCCTACTTACTCAGTTACCCTCGACCTGCAAGTGCAGGTGATGTAATAATTAGGGGACAACATTCATGATGAACTAACCAAGCTGCTAACCAGCACTGTACTTACACTGTTACACAACTGCTATAGGCATCCAGATCACTTTGTATATCCACTTAAGCGATGTGACTGTTTTGCCCTATGTCTCAATTTGGAGTGGTCTTCTTTTGTAAGTGGTATAGTGTTTTTAAACAAATACTTTCAAGTTGAGAGGAGGAGGATCCCATATCTGTAAATGCAGTTTCTTAGAATCCATGCTTATACCATGTTGGTATACTCCAGGTGTACTTGCTGCCTTTAGAGACCACTATGAGGTTTGTCCAGAGGCCTGCCATCCATGTGTGGCAGAATAAGGGGAACTATAACAACAGTAAATTTTGAAAGGAGGGTCAAAGGGAAAATTATTTACCGACTCTGTGGTTACCAACCCCTTTACCTTAATGCAATATCAACAAACGGAAACCAGGGTCAAAATTCAGGAGCCAATACTTTCTATATAAGCATCGCCTAAGTTAGGAAAAAAGCACAGATGTGAGCAGTATCATTGATATTGAATCACATCAGTCACTAAAAGTAGCGCATATCTTCATTTAGGATTCAGCCATACACACAACTCCAGTTCAGGAGAACCATGTGGTGTATGAAACCAGAGGAAGCAATGAAATTCACAACCCCGGGTCTACTATGATGTCGCTAAAGTACAATTAGATGTGGTAGATGGTGTTGAAGCAGTGCAGAAAAACAAAATTAGTGAGTGCAAATGTTAAAAACAACTACTGGGTCAGTACAACCATTTTATTCATAACTGACTGAGTGATGCAACTAAAAACAGTGCAAAAGCAGTTTGAAAGAATAACTGCTATTGTCCTAGAGTTGGTCTACATGTTTCAGCCTATCGATTGAGTGCCAATCAGGCTTTCGTCAGGACCAGATTAAACATGCTACTGCTATATGGTGCAAGTATCCAAAAAGAAAGGAAAATACAAAACCTACTTGAGTGCAGGTTCTGAAGCACTCCCGAGTATTCGTGGAGTAATACTCAAATCCTAAAATTAACAATAAAGAAAATTATAATAGGAATATCAATGTTGTTCACAGGCTTTTATCAACATTATCTCAGAAAAAATATAGGCGCTTACAAGGCTCCACTTGGTTAATAAAATGTCTTTCATTTAACTTAAATAGACAAATCTGTAGCATATTATGCTGAATTCAAAAATTATCTCACCAAAATGAAAACTTATTTGGTAAAATGCTTACCCCTCAATGTAGGGGGTCTTGCCTCACCCCACCTGGCATCCGCTCAGATGAATGAGGCCCCGCTCTGTATTAAAATAAACGGGTATGACAATTTGTATGCCAAGCAAAGTTTGCTGTCAATATTAAAATCACTACGCGCTTGTCCTAAAAACAGGAACATGGAGAACATAACAATGAACCATCTACGAGCCTGCCTTCTCAAATCTTATCTCAAGTATGGACATGACGACACAGACAGGCTAGAAAGAATAACAATACTGATGTTATCTAGATTGCTAACTGTGAGGCTGGTGTCGTTACGAGCCAGTCTATCTAACTTGGGATTAAAGATGTAAACGAAGCATTGTGTAGGGACGCTCACCTATCCGTCGGTACCTCCGGCTGTGTAGAGCTGGACGGGGAGGCACCGGCGCGTACAACTAACGCGTATAAATAAACACGCGTCTTTGTAACGGGTGCGTCAACGGCGAAAAACCCTGTGAACAACATTGATATTCCTATTAAAATTTTCTTTATTGTTAATTTTAGGATTTGAGTATCACTCCACGAATACTCGGGAGTGCTTCAGAACCTGCACTCAAGTAGGTTTAGTATTTTCCTTTCTTTTTGGATACTTGCACCATATAGCAGTAGCATGTTTAATCTGGTCCTGACGAAAGCCTGATTGGCACTCAATCGATAGGCTGAAACATGTAGACCAACTCTACGACAATAGCAGTTATTCTGTTTTTAGTTGCATCACTCGGTCAGTTATGAATAAAATGGTTGTACTGACCCAGTAGTTGTTTTTAACATTTGCACTCACTAATTTAGATTTTCTGCACTGCTTCAACACCATCTACCACATCTAATTGTACTTTAGCGACATCATAGTAGACCCGGGGTTGTGAATTTCATTGCTTCCTCTGGTTTCATACACCACATGGTTCTCCTGAACTGGAGTTGTGTGTATGGCTGAATCCTAAATGATGATATGCGCTACTTTTAGTGGCTGATGGGATTCAATATCAATGATACTGCTCACATCTGTGCTTTTTTCCTAACTTAGGCGATGCTTATATAGAAAGTATTGGCTCCTGAATTTTGACCCTGGTTTCCGTTTGTTGATATTAGACTAAGGGGAACGCCTTCAGGAATAATTGTAGAATGAGAAACGTTACAGACTTGAACATCAGGCCAACTATGAGGGTACATGAATTTCCTTTACAACTATTGCCTTTGGGTGCCTTGCATACCACTAGTCAAAGGGAAGCCAAGAGGTTCCTCTGGCACTGCTGCACATGCTTGATAGTGAGAGGTGAATCCCCAATGATCTTGCATGTTTGGCTGGATATTAACCTCCGGGGGAGAGTAATGCAAGGGCTTTATGTACATCCTATAGGGATCCCTGGGGTTCTCTCACCGCAATGTGCAGCAGGGACAGGTTTCTCAGGATCCTCGAGCAAGAGGGGGAAACCAGACCATTTTGACTGACAGAAAGAACCAAGGAGAGATGTTTATAGCATTAGCACAAAAATATTCTGATGCCTGCCATTGCCTCGTCATCACCACCTTGCTGCTATTCTCTCACTACATTCGGAGGTAAGAGAAACAGGGGCCAGTGTGGGGTAATGGCAGAGAAATCATCAGACCGAGAAATGCCCCTGTCTAAGCCAGATCAAAGTGTTTTGGACACACACAAAACGTCACACAGCTCACCTGGTAATGCAGGGAAGTTTGAAGGAGCATAATTAAAATGGCCTAAATTAATTTACATTACATGGGTGGGGAGGCCTGTCCTCCTGTTCTTTTTGCCTCATCCATCAGCAACCTTTTCTTCTCCGTCTGGCTGCTCGAGGGACAGTAGCCGTCATCCACTATCAGTGCAATTATTTCAGGCATGGACAATCAAAACCTAATGAACTCAACAAGATTGACTGAACTGTGATCCAGTAGGCCCTGAAGAAATGATTGTATTGATGCTCAGGCCCCTATGCCCCACTACACCTTCAGAGCCAGCACACATATATGTCCTCTATAAGGAAATTGAGGGGAACGAAGGGGGGTTTAGGACGAAGGAGACAGAGAATTACAGGTGCCTGATACGTGGCGTCTCTTCACTGACGTGTTCCTTCACACTTATTGATTCTCCCTCTGAGGTGTTCCTTCACACTTATTGATTCTCCCTCTGAGGTGTTCCTTCACACTTTTCTATTCTCCGTCTGAGTACTGTAATTTAGAACACACACTGCCCTATTAGACAACTCTCCCTTAACCAAGGAGGTCAATTCTCATATACATAGTCTTTTAACATATAAGCAATTGTTTGTGTAACTTTTGAGCCTGAGGCTCTACCTTGAATCTCTCTTCCTAAACTGAATCTTGACTTTGTTTAACACAGGTTCCTTCTAAGCTTTCCATATTTCGCTTAGTCCTACTTTATGCAGTGCACGTGTCCATATACAACCACATTTAAATGATATATTTTTTATGTTGTAATTTTATTAAATGTAAAATAAAATGGACAAACGAAAGTGAAAGACAATGTATACAATCAAATCGTGTCTTCAAAGCCGCAACCGCCCCCCCCACCCACCCCCATTCTCAGGCAGAACAATAGCAGAATTACAGCACATGTCGGACTACAAGGCATCCATTTATGCAAAATGAGGCCAAGATCAGATCCAAATAGAGCTGTTATCCATCTCCAGGCCCAACTGGAATCCATAGGCGACACAAGAGCCGCTCATAATAGGTCTGGGTGGGACACCAGCTATTCCGTCAAGGGGCCCCAAAGATCCTTAGGGCGAGATGATTCAGGCAGTTCCTCCTCAAAAGCCAGAAGCTGGTTCCTACAATACACCAAATAACGCAGCCACTTTTTTACAGTAGGCGGCGTTTTCACCCCTCAGCACTGTGCCACCGCCCGCTTTGCAAGAAGAGTAGAAACTGCAACGATACGCCTGTTGCAGGGCTTAAGGCGCTGAACATAACCCAGCAAGCATGCCTCAGCAGTGCAGCACACAGGTTCCAGCTCTACATCCGAAAGAATAGTCACCACTGCATTCCAAAAAGCATACACTCTCACACAGAGCCAGGCAACATGAAAAAAATCCGGCTTCGCAGCACGGCATCGCACACAGTTAGCGGTATCTCAGAGACCATATCTATAGAGCTGTAGGGAGGAGTAGTATACCTGATGCAGGAACTTAAAATGGATAATTTGCAGATTACAATTAGCCGTAAGGTGGCCTGTCAGTTGACAGCACGCTTTCCAGACTTCTGGGGTAATAGAAGTGCCCAGCGCCAACCGCCAGCGCACACAGGGGGGATGTTCCTCCATATCTCGTTCATGCAAGGAGGCATTATAGAGTCCTGTGATTAGCTTTTTTCGGCTCTCTCCCGTCAGCAGCGCCTGCAGTGCTCGTAGAGCAGTGGGCTCAGTTGGATAAGCCGGATACGCCACGCGAACAGCTTGGCGAACCCGAACATATGTGAAGTTGAACATAAAGCCGCGCTATGTGCCGTTCTGTGCCTCTTGTAGCATTTTAAAATGTCCCCCTGCGTATAAGTCACCCAGGCGAGAGACGCCAGCCGCAGCCAGCGCCCGTAGAGCGGACCCCTCCCTTGCCGCAGAGATTTCAGGGTGTGATGCCAGAGGCAGTGATGGCGCATATAGATAAGGTAGCCACACCCTCACAGCAAGCATTCGCAAAGCCCACGCTGTGCACTGCATGGGGTTTATCTCGGACCGCGGACCACCTGACCCCCCGAAAGGGTTACAGCCTGCAGCGGAACAGGAAGGACTGCATCTGCCTCAATAGCCACATGGGGCTGAAACTTCAGTGGAAAATACCAATAGTGCGCGAATTGCGCTTGGGCGCATAAATAATAGAGGCGAAGATCAGGACCCTCAAAGCCTCCCCGATCAAAAGGCTGCACTAACACATCCCATCGACACCTGGGCTTCCTACCTCCCCACACAAATGTTAGCAGCGTGGACTGAAGAGTGTTTTAAAACGCGATATTCAATTTTCTAGGGATGTTGACGAACAAATACAATAACTTGGGCAAAAAAAACATCTTTACAACCGCAATCCTATCTGCCAGGGAGAGGGGTAAATGCGCCCATCTCGCAGCTAATTCAGAAATACGGGTAACCGCGCGGCCGCAGTTCTCAGTAACAACAATCTCCGGATCCCTATAGACCCAGACCCCCAGATAGTTCACAGGGTCAGATGTCCACAACAATGGGAAGTCCAGCTCCACTTCTTTAGTAAATGCAGTTAGTGGAAACACCACAGATTTGGACCAGTTTATTCCTAGGCCAGAAAAGCGCTCAAACCGTACATACTCCCTGAGTAGCGCAGATAAATGGACCGCTGGTTCACAAACATAAAGGAGCATGTCGTCCGCATACAGGGAGACAATCAAAGGCCGTTGCCGGAACCGTAAAGCAGCTGCAGCATGTTTTTGACGCAGTTTACAGGCGAGGGGTTCCAGTGCTATGGCAAAAAGCATAGGCGACAACGGGCACCCCTGCCGTGTGCCTCTCCTGATAGGGAATAATGATGACACCCACCCGTTAACCCGCACTCGGGCAACCGGGTCACTATACAGCACTCTCAGCCACTGCAAAAAAAAAGGAGGAAAGCCCATTCTACTTAATACTGTAAAATAAAAGGCCATTGTAAAGAGTCAAAGGCCTTAGCCGCATCCAGCAGCACAGCCACCGCTTGGAAGTCCGACTCAAAGTAATGTAGAGTAGAAAAAAGAGGGCGCAGATTATGCGTGGTGGAGCGCTCCATGACAAACCCAGACTGGTCCGGCAATACCAATAACGGAACCAGAGGTTGGATTCTGAGAGCTATCATCTTCGCCAAAATCTTGGCATCTATATTTATAATTGAAAGGAGTCGATATGATGCGCACTGGTTTGCCGGCTTATCCGGCTTCAGTAATGTGACCAAGAGGGCCTCCCGGAGCGAAAGCGGCAGGGTCCCAGTCTCAACGGCCTCTGCATAAACCGCCAAAAGCCGAGGAGCAAGTTCCGCTGCATATGCCTTGTAGTATTCGCTGGGGAGTCCGTCCGGACCTGCAGCTTTACAAGTCGGTAGAGCCATGATGGCCTCCTTAACAGCATCCTCGTCGAACGGCGGCACAAGATACTCACGATGTCGAACGGACCACCACCCAAGCGCTACATCATCTAGATATTTGTGTATCTCCTCTACCGGCGGAGACTCACCAGCGGCGTAGAGGGGGGTATAGAATCACAGAGATCAGCAGTCGAGTGCCGGGCCTCCCCTGCTTCAGTAAGGAGCTCAGTTATGTTTTCCTGACGCGGTTCAGACAGCTTCTGTGCCAGCGACCGGCCAGGGCGGCCACCCTCCCCATAATAACACGCTGTGCTGCGCCGGGAACAATGTAGAAGCTCCTGATCAACAGTGTCATTGTGGTCCGTGACCAGTCCCCGTATGACGGCCAGTTTAGCCGAGTTAGGGTTGGTGTCATAATCGCGCTCCAGCCTGGAGATGTCGGACTCTAACTTCTTCAACCGACACCGGATATCCCGCAGGACACCGTACTGGGCACTTATGCAGGCCTCCCGTACCGTTACTTTAAATGCTTCCCAGAGCACTCCCGCACTGTCCCCTCATTTTCACAAAAAAAATGTTTGATTGCGTCAGCTATAGTCTGCTTAAATACCGCGTCCTTGAGCTCGGAAGGCTGCAGCCGCCAAGCAAAAAATCGGGGTGGTGTCTGATACCTAGGGAGCTGTAGCGCAAGGAGTACCGGGGAGTGGTCTGATAGAGAGCGAGCCTCATGCGACTCCGCTGTCGTCCAGGTTAAAACCGTCTCGGAGACCAACCAAAAATCAATGCGGGACCACGACCCATGCACAGAGGAGGTGAACGTGCTCTCCCGGCCTGTGGGATGACGCTCACGCCAGACATCCTGCAAATGACCGGCATCTCAAAGCCCTAGCAGTACCTCCGTCGCTCACTTGGGTTGGGCCATACCACTGCCAGTTCTATCCATGGTAGCATCGAAGCACAGATTAAAATCCCCCCCCCCCCATATAACTGATGCCGGAGAGAACAACGATATGCGACACCACACATCGGAATAAAATGCAGGGTCATCAACGTTCGGTCCGTAAACATTCACAAGCAACACGCTCTCGCCAGACAAGCATCCACGCACTATCACAACTCGACCACCATCATCCGTTTCAGATCCAAGCACAGTGAAGGGTACCCCTTTCTTCACCAGGGTCAGCACACCCCTAGAGTAGGTTGAGAAGGAGGAGGAGAGCCGCACACCCGCCCAACGAGCGCCCACCTTAATTGCCGATTCCCTAGTCAGGTGAGTTTCTTGTAGAAGGGCAACCTGCACTCCCAAACGGTCTAAGTATGCAAATACCGCTCTGATTTTTTTAGGCGTATTTAGGCCGCGAACATTCCAAGTAAGGAACTTGAGCCCACTAGTCATCCTGGGGAGCCTGAAGTATATGGACACATAGATATAAATCCGACAGGTGATATCCTGGCTTCGCATGGAAACACTCTGGGTATCGATCTGACAAAAAACAAACTACATTCTGCCTTTCCAACAAATGAACCCCCCTACCCCCCACCCACTTCAGCCGCCCCAACATGCAAAAGCCATCCCGATAACCTACCCAAGCCTCCCCCCACCGCCCAACAACTAAAGAGTCAATTTGGGGTACACCCATAATCAGGGGGCACCGAGTGCTACTAGCCTCCCACATGTGGGAGGTGGCCAAGCTTATCCCAAACATTAATCTGCCTTCAGACATCAACTGTGACAAATCGTCATAAGCTGAATACCTAAACTCCTGGATGGCAGGGATTATAAAGACGAGCAAACCACCCCGCCCGTAACCAAATGCCAGCGGCCATCAACCCATATGGGACTTTCGCTCTCACCATAGGTACCAAAGCCACCGGGAAAAAAGAGGGGCCTACAGGCAAAGGAATCTTACAACCACCAATGTAAAAATAGCAAAGGCGCAACAGCACTCGCACCAGGCCCTGTGTTACACAAAGGTGAGCAACATTAGGGATTAGAGCAAGAGGAACATCGATGATAGCCACAGCTGGAAATCGCAGGGAACTAAGGCGCCCCGATCCTGGAGATACATCCCAACCCTAACCCTCTGCCGCAGTGGCAGTTGTAGAGTCCCGTTTCTTGCGCTTCAGCTGCTTGGCGTGGTCCATCACGGCTCTTGGGTTAGAGAAGATCTTACTCTCCCCATCCAACCCGACGCGGAGTCGGGCCGGATACAGCATCGCATATGGGACCCCCTCAGCCTGCAAGAAATTTTTCACAGCGCCGCCTGAACAGCCATCGTAAAGTCAGGGAAAATGGACAATGAGTTGCCCTGATGGACGATAGAACCTTTCTCTCTTGCCATTCTGAGGATAGTAACCTGTTCCCTGTAATTCAAAATTCTGGCAATAATGGGCTGAGGAGGCGCACCGGGGACAGCTAAGGACCGATGGGCTCGCTCCACTATAAACATGCTGGACAGTTGGTCCGTACCAAAGATATCTGCGATGAGACGTTCAATATAAGTCTCCATTTTACCCACATTTGTGGACTCCAGCAGCCCCGTAATGCGGATATTGTTGCGCCGGGACTGCGCTTCTAAATCCTCATTCTTTGCCTGAATAAGGGCGAGCACTTTCTCCATGCTTCAGGTTTTGTCTGCTACCGAACTGATGCCGTCTTCCGTCGCCGATACCCTCTGTTCCACCTCATCCACCCGGACATTCTGTTTTTCGAGTTGCGAGGACATGTGATCTAGACGGTTATTCACTGCCGCCATCGTACATTCGATAGATTGCAGGGAACGCTGCATAGCCGTCAATGTAGATTCCAGCATGGGGGGACCCTCAGCTAATGAGTCAGCCTCAGAGTCCGACGCAGCCTTCTGTATGGGCCTGTTGGGTTTGCGCGGTTCGAAATTCAGGCGCGGCTGCGACCTATCATTTCTCCCCATGGCTCCGGACCCCCCCCCCTGTGGTGTACACCTGATCCTATGAGAGAGCCGCAGGCAGTCGTGCACCGTTACACAAGGGCTGAGAATCAGGTAATGGGGGGGGGGGGGCGACGTTATCTCCAACCCCTACAGAGTCCGCACCTGCCGGGGGTGCTTCCTCCCCACCAATCAAGTGTCTAAGTGGTGGGCACGAAGGACCCCTCAGGCAGATAAATGCCTAAGCCACACTATCGAGAATGAAGGCCCAATGCAGCACGCAGTTCCCATGGGGGCCCCCCCAACCGTCAGCAGCAGATAGGAGGCCTATAAGCCAGGCCACAGTGAGCCCCCCAACAGTTAAACCAGCAGCATTGCGATCCGCGTCAGCCTGAGCGCGCCAGCAAAGGCACCTGAGCACAGTAGCTATGCCCCCCGGTGATCACTGTGAAATGGCAGAGCAGGCAGTCGTCGGAACAACGAGGTGGGGGTGGCGAGGTGGTACAGCTCTTTCCACAGGTCCAGGGGGCGCATACTAATCCCAAGGAGTTCGGGGAATAGGCCAAGGGGATCCTCAGAAGGCCTCAGAGGTCGTACGGGAGCCAGGTCACAGCGTCGCGCCCCGCGTCAGCCACTGCAAGCAGGCCAGGGCTCCGGGACGAGGCCCGATCCCACCTCCGCAGCTCGTGCCTCAACTGGGCCCCATCTCCACTCACCACAGCAGACGCCGACGGCGTCCGGAATCGAAATCCGTCTCTCAACAGCAGGGGCCGCCGCAAGAAGATTATCACAGCAACGAGGGCTCGCTCCTCACAGCCCAGGCAGCCCCCCGGCGCCCGCACCAGCAGTCGGACAGCAGCACCCGGGAGCACAGCAAGGCAGGCAACCAGTCGTGCCGCCGCAGCGGAGCACACAGATCAGGGCCAGGCACTGGGTCTCTCATCAATATGCGGCCTTCAACATCAGGGCGGCAACCATTTGCAGCAGTGCGGTGACTTAGCAGCGCGGGATCATTTAGCCTCAGGTGGGGAGCTGCAGCGCCAATTTCACCACCGATGGATGCCGCAGGCTGCCAGGAGTTCACACAGGTAAGCAGTATTCATCAGACTGAAGAGATGCAGCAAATACTTGGCGGATTGTTGCTCGGCCGGGCAGAGCCTCACAGCAGTGCGGCCATTTTGCCAGACGCACTCTAGCACCCCCGATAGTCTTTTGTTTAATGTCTCTGCTGATGCTACTACATCAGCCGATGGTTAATCATGTAGCTGGTTAGTCTTAAAAGGTCAGGTTAATTTAGAAGTCTGGCTTTGTTATGCACACATGCAAGTTAGCACTAATCAGTGTTTTCTCAAGGTTGTCCTACTAGATCTGTTTTTATTTTTTTTCAGGTTCCAGTAGATGGAGAGATGGTCCCAGCTGTGGAGGCGTGTTGGGCTTCTGGAGCCGGTCGCATGGTGTGCCGGTAAGTCATAGAGCAGGTGACAAGTGGCTTCTTCGGAGAAAGTCGATTGCCAAGCAGGGTGGGGTTGTTGGTGCATGGCTTATATGTCTGCACCCTTCAAAATAGCCACTGAGATTTCCATATCTTATGTGAGCCTCCTGGACCAGTTCTGAATTAATTACTTCCAGGTAGCACGGCTAAGCATCTCCTGTGCATTGGTAAGTCTGTTTTTAAATCAAACACTTTCTTTTAGCATCATGCCAATACAGGTGTGATTAAATGTCCTTCAAACCATGGCACATTTTGCAGTAAGAAAGTCTTTTAACTTTTGGCACGAATCACTGTAAACATAGCTGTACACACTTGCGCAGTATAAACCTGTTTACACTTTGGCCATGCTCTTATTAGAAATGACCAGTTGCTGATGAGGTGGCTAAGAGCCTTTCTTTTATGTTTCAGTGATGGAATGCTGTGAAACAGTGTCCACCGTTTCAGATGAGTTCCTGGTATGTTTGGTGCAATGGTTATCAGCCACGGTGCATGGAGGAGGTGCTTGGCAGGTTCCCATGACCTATCTTCAGGCTTGATTCCTAATCAATCCACTAAATAATACATTCTTCCTGGTACCCTTTTTGAATACAACACTTGTTTTACTTTGGATTCTTGTTCTCCGTCTACCTTTATTGGAGTTGGGGGTGTAGTTAGTCGAGTATCTGGATGGAACATTTTTATCAAAGATATGTGGAACAATGGGTGAGTTTGAAATTTTGATGGCAAGTTCACCTTAAGGCTTATACCAATCAAAACATGACATGTTTGGAAGGAAACCATTAAGACAATGAAAAGGAGAGCAACCCAATGTTGAGTGTTCTGAATAGTTATACACAAATTCTTTCATCCAGAGACTCTTGCTCCATTCTCGTCCTTGGTGAATAGCTAAATACTGTAGATTATGTCCTAAGGTTTGGTTGAGAATCTCTTTTGCATCATCTGTCTGATAACTTGTGGACATTCTAGCATAAATTGTTAATTTTGCACATAGGCTTTGCCAAAAGTAGAAAGTGAATTGTGTTCCTCAATCTGTGATAAGCACTCTGAAAATGTCAAGTAACGTCACAATGTCTTTGGTGAATATGTGTTCTACAGCAGAAGCTGTTCATCACTTATATAGTTGAGGTACCTGTCTTCCCTTTTTCTCTCCCTCAGAGCACCAGGATGCTCATTTCGGAGTGATAGTTGCACTCTATAAATAACTAAATCAAATCAAGCTGGGAGGAACTAGCTGTGGTCAATTTGCCCTCCACAAATTACAAGTACTCCTGCCACTGCATGGGGTTGGTCTGTTGGGGGTCCAGGGGTGCCTTCAGTGATTGTGTTGTGTGCTCCGCCACCAGTGCCTTACGAAGGTCCATTAACTAGGTGCATGTGTTGGGGGTTGCGCACGATTTCTAAGACATGGCAATGCTTCGCTTTGCCAATACCAGAGCCAGATCTAAGAATGTATTGAGGTGTTTTCACTCTGTGGATCGCTTGGTGACACCAAGCAAGAAGTGGAGGGCTTGCACTGGGATTATAGTGTTGGTTGCTTCCCCTAGTATTGCCGCAATCTAGCTCCAGTAAGCCCCGAGGCAGGGGCACGACCAGACCATGTGAAGGAACTTTGCATCCGTACGGGTGCATTGAGTGCATAAGTCGACTGATGTAGGATACATGTGAACCAGCCTGTTCAGTGTTAACTATGTGTGGTGCAGGTAATTGAAACACGTATATTTCAGCCAGGCATTTGTAGATATGCTTCCCGACCCCCCGCCCCACAATCGTCCCGCTGTACACCATATCGCACAACTGCAACCCCTGCTCTACATAGTAGGAGATATTGATCACATTGACTAATAGTAATACTCCCTCAACTCCCCACCCAAGACCGGCTTGCCAACGGGCAATTGGCCACATGCACTGGTATGCTGTTAAACTACTTCATAACACAATTGTTGTCTCAGCTACTGAACGTCTACAGGGGTTGAAGCTGTAATCTTTCTCAAGCACATTCCTGGCTGCTATTTTTTGGGAAAAATTATAATAAGAAGAATTACATTCAACCCCCCATTAATGTCTGGTCGTCCGACCACTGATTGTGTGTAGACTGAAAAAGAATATACAGGGAGTCCGCCGAGCTCTCTTGTCCATTAATACTTTATCACGGGTTCACTGCTGGCATGCCTAAGGGTAGCCATGTGCTATATCAAGAATTAATTATTAATAATAATAATAATAACTGCCTCAGGTCTCTGCACGCTGCTAAGCTTCACCCAATGTCGTTCACCATTTGGGGGTCATCTCCGGACCTTCTCCTCGTACTTCTGCACTTTGTGAGTCTGTTAGGGGCAACTGGCGGTGCTGCCCATCGTCCGAGTCCGATTCTGATCTTTACAGAGCTGTGGCGTTGTTAAGGTGTTCTGCCATCTTTATGGCCTGTGCCCACTCCTCCGCCACCTGCATCTTGGTGGGCCGCTGCACCTTGCTTTTCTTCCGGCCCCTACGTGCGCCCACTGATTTCCAAGGTGGTCGTGAATCTATCTTGAGAAGTGGGTGGAGGGTGTGCGAGCCCGTTGTGGTTCATCCAGGACGAGGCTTCTTCTGGAGTGGAGCAGAATTTATTGGACTCCTTGTGGTGGATGCTGGGTACTGCAACGCATACTGTATCTGATGTTCTCTCAGGCACCATTTGACCTCTGTGTAGGAGCCTCTACAGTGCTGTACAGCCAGTGTATTGTCAAGGTAGATGTGTACTGTTGCGTTCTATACCTGCCAGGGGCCCTTGGTCACTTGGAGGATGTGGTCTCTGTCCCGGTAATTGAACAATTGTGCCACTACTGGACGCAGCAGGCTACCTGGACGTGGAGGGCCACCCGGGACCCTGTGCGCCCTTTCTATGGAAAATTATTTTGAGACCTTCCCCTAAGGATTTCGGTGGAGATCCAGTTTTCCAAATATAGGTCCATGGCTGGTCCCTCTATTCGCTCCGGCAGCACCACCAGACGAATATTGTTCCTGTGTGACCGCTCTTCCTGGTCCTCCAGCCGGTGTGCCAAGTATTCCACCTCTTGCTACAGGGATTTGAATTGGTCAGTGGTCATGGACACAGTGGGGCACATTGCCGCCAGGGCAAACTATGACTCCTCCACTCTGGCCTTGAGTTTTCGTATGATCCTCTCTTAGGTAGCCCATATCGAGACATAGAGTGTCTATTTTGGGTCCCAGCGTGGTCTTAATGTCTAGTATTGCTGCCATGAGTTCATGGAACCTATGCAATTGATCTGGAGGGGCACTTACATTAGGGACACCGAGTTGTGTGTCGTTTCCACCCTCCGCCGCAGCCGTCAATGTTCGGCCTGCTGGGGCTGCGATTTATTTGCTTGTGGCTTTCTTATTGTGTGTTGGGTTCTGATTATTCCTTTCAAACAAAGAGTATCGGGCTCGTCCCATGCTGCAGTCCTCCGTGAGCTCCCTTGTGTCCCTCCACCCACACCTCGCAGGAAGTTGCAGTATGCTGCCCTTGCTCTTTTCTGACGGCGTGCTCAGGAATGCAGTTACTCTGCTCTAGTGTTCCCTGATCGTGGGGAGAGAAAGCACCCGAGGTGCCTCAGGCCCTGTGGGGGGGGGAGCAGCTCCAGTACTTCCTCTGCACGGTCTTCCATTCTATTTCAAGGTCTATGGGCCCTCACACAGTGTGGGGAGCCAGGCCACCTTGGGTGTGTCCTCAGCAGATGTGGCAGGGTGAGATTGTCCTGTGCCCCTAGGCCTTGATGTCTTGTTTCCTCATGCGGGCACCTCTTCCACCCTTTTAGCCCACCCCTCTGATGGCCTCAGGATCGTTAGCAGCCTCGATTAATCAGGGGCCCCATGGCGCATCAATGCAGTGTCCCCCATTTTCCGGTCTTCTTGCCCTTTTTCTTTTCTCCCCCTGTGCTTTGCTTTTAATGCCCTCTAAGGCCCGGGCGCATGTCTCCAGGCCTCCTGCGCAGGCTATATTTCAGGTGCAGGGGGTAGAGGGGGATGCACTGTATCGATGGCAGCAAGGCCTTGCTGCAGTTGCAATTGGATCCTCCAATGCCAGGCTATATGTACAGTTGCGTAATGTGGGCCGCTCAGCGCCTGCCGTGCAGCTTTTGTTGGGCTCAATCCGGCTCCCGGGGGGAGAGAGTCTCCTAACGTAATCGCCTCTGTTGATGCCTCTGGCTTTGCAGCATGTAGGGCCCGGGAGGAGGAAGCAAGGTTTGCTGCACTAAGCAGAGGTCCGATCACCCGCAGGCTTGACCAGTCATTGGCCTCTCGATGCACAGCTGCAGCACCAGCAGGTCCCAGTCCATAAGTCGCTCGCCTCTAGGAGTGTATGCAATGTCTGTGCTCACCTCCGGTTGCCGGTCGCAGTTTCAAGGAAGGGAAGGAGTTGCTACTGTTCCTGCCACCCCAGCTGATGGTAATCTCCGCCTCGCCTGTCCTCCGATGCCGTCAGATGGCACAATCGTAGCCGAGGGCCGTGATCGCTGGCAGCCCCTGCGCCACACCTTGAGTACCCCACTTGCTGTTTCTCCACTCTGACTCCGAAGGTCAGTGTATATGTGAGCAGTGTGCATCACATCTCTAGACCCTGGATATTAGGCTCATTTCTCGCACTTGCAGGATGTTTTTGTTTGGCCTAGCGCAGAGCTCAGTGACTTTGGGCAGAGATGCCAATTCCTCTTTGGCTTGAAGCAGGAGGCAAGAATAGCAGAGGGTGTCTACATCTGGCACTGCTGCCCTTCAGCACATGGGCCAAAACGACCTCACAGGACTCCAGATTGTCAAAACCCAACACTGGAAAGCACCACAGCATTCGTGTCACCTAGCCCGAGCTGAAGTGGGTCAAGAAGCCAGCATGGTTCCCTGGCTCTCAAGAGACAAAGCCCTCTTTGAATTTACCCACTGTGAACTTCCCGATGCCACCTGCAGCATCTGTTTGTAGGCCCCCTATAGTGTTCTTGTGGTAAAATTCAGACGCCTAAAGACACCTTTGCACCCGTTGCCCTTGGCCCACGGAGAAGAGGACCAAAGGTGTCCCAAAGCATGTTAAAACTTGGGACCCCTTGTGATTCAGACCGACTGACTTCCCAATCCAAGCCTGCAGCCTCTTTTCGACCTAACCAATCCCCATAGGTTAACCTTTGGCACTCTACGCTGAAAAGCACCTTTGCACCCAGTCGCCCCAGTACCACCCGAGGTGACCTGCAGGTGCTGCCATGGACCTTGCCTCATAATCACCTTAAGTCCAGGAGATTGGTCTCGTAAATAGCTGTAATGTTCCTGAATGCCGTACTTGTTTTTTCTCCCACTGGAGAATACCACAGATTCTGAAAAGTGTTGACTTTTTAAATGCAAAAGTATTGCTCTTGAATAACGTACTTACATGATCATATTGATTCTGGTGCCTAAACTTATATAAAGATATGTGTTATTTTTATAAATGAGTGTGGATCCCCTTATTAAATTGTGTGCATCATTTATTGCCTATTGTGTGTATTTGCAGATGTCCAACACTCCTCTCTGATAAGTGTAAGGCTGCCCAGCCACACTACCCCTAGAAGCTATAACTTGTACCCTAGCACTGTACTCCTTAGGACCTCAAATGTTACATCACTCATGACATGGTCAGTGACATCACTCATGACATCTCAAATGACACCATTACGCAACCTCTCATATACCCTCTCAAACACCCAACCACTCACATATGAATTCACAAACCCATACAAGTACTCACACAGCTACTTCCACTTCCAAAGAGCCACTCACATACCCACTCACTCACTCATTCAGCCACTTAAACAACGACTCAATGATCCCATACAGCTACTTGCACCACCAGCCACTTACCCATATAGCCACTCACATAGCCACACACTCCCCACACAGTTACTCACATACATACTTATTCACCTATACAACCACATACACAGCCACTCACTCACATATACAGCCTCCCAACACAGCCACTCATTCAACCATACAAGCACTCACACACCCACACACCCACACAACCACTTACATACCCATTCACACATCCCCATTCACACATTCATACAGGCATTCCCACATCCACAGCAACACAACAGATTCTCCTCACATCATCGACTACGACCCCCCTGCTAGCCTGGGACAGCGTGGGCATCGATGACACCATCAAGACCATGAGCACAATCCACTCAGGCTCTCCGTCAGACCCATTTCCGCACCACGTCTTCAACAAAGCAAGCAGCTCCATCGCACCCCACCTGCGCAACGTCATCAACCTCTCCCTTGAGACCGCAACCTTCCCAGAGAGCTGGAAACATGCCGAGATCAACGCTCTTCTCAAAAAACCCAAGGCAGCCCCAAGAGACTTTAAGAACTTCCGGCCCATCTCTCTACTCCCATTCCCGCCCAAGGTCATCAAGAAGATCATCAACAGACATCTAACCCAATACCGCGAAGAAAACAGAATCCTGGACCCTTCTCAGTCAGGGTTCCGCAGCAACCACAGCACCGAGACCGCCCTCATCACCGCCACCAACGACATTAGGACCCTGCTGGACAACGGTGAGACCGCAGCACTCATCCTCCTAGACCTCTCCACTGCCTTTGACACCGTCTGCCACCGCACACTACACGCATGACTCCACGCCACTGTGGTAAATAAAATAAATATTACCGGACTGAATTTCGTGCGGAATCTTAAATTAAAGTAAAATAGCTCAAAATAACGAGAGGCAGAATCCGTGGTATAAGAGGTTTTCTAATGGGCTTTATTCCATTCAAAATGGCCGACTCGAGTCGCGGCCCTCAGGTTCCGTCACCACGAAGGTTCAGGAAGTGAAGTACAATAATTTATTAACAGACATGTATTTTTATAATAAGTACATTACAATGAAACGAATGTAGAAGGCGTAACATTTGATAAGAAAAATGACGTGACAGTGACATAATCGAAACTAGGCGTAATAAGGAATAAAAGAAACATGATTGGTTAGAATTATCAGACATAGGTGGATCTATAAGATAATACTTGGCATAGATGCGCGCGCAGCAGCATGACGTGTAATTGACGTGTAACTAGGGGGTGAAGGGGACTTGACATTTAGCTCTACATGTGGAGACGAGAAGTCTGGGGTCAAGTCATCCTAATCCCAAATCATATCTAACATCCTATGTTTAAAGAACTATGTTATCCACAAGGAAGAGACTCTCGGACAGAATCTATTCTATACTGACTGTGTGCGTGTACAAGCGTCTAAGTGTCTATATGAGATGCGAGGGGCAGAAAACTTTCCATGGCAACAGGGCTATGAATCACTTGCAGGAGGACGGAAAGGCTGAGTCCTTTGCTTGTGAGCTAAAGGAAATGTTTACCTAAATCACTGGACAGGAATGCATCGGCTGAAGAGCAAAATAGATAATTCGAAGGTGAAATACAACTTCTTGGCAGACAAGCGAAAACTGGCCGAGGCAGGCACCGTTAGCTGCACAGGGAGTAGGACAAAGTTCATGGATACAGATGCGAGCTCAAGCTGAAGCTGTCAGAGACAGAGAGCAGGGAAAGGCTTTGAGGACAGAATCGGGCCTACTCGCCTGAACTGTAAAAATGGAGTAACTTAGCCATATAAAGTCGGTGGCCTTTCATACCTAGGAATCGAATATCCAGCCCATTGATGGCGGATCTGACAGAGAACATGTTGACGGTAGACACACATATGTTTGCGTCTTAGAAACTGGAACTGGAGGGAACATACATGTACTTGTAACATGCATATAGAACCGTTGGGGTCCAAGATAGGGGACATAACTGATCAGGAAAATCCACATTTCCACATTCCCTCCTTGTCCCCTTCTTGCCCTTCACGAGACATCAATCTTCATCATTCCATTGATTTGCTCATGGAGCATCATTTCTTCTTCTTTCTTCTTCCGGGATCTTGAGCGAAAACTTTGATGTGGAATACACGATGTGGCACACAGACCACAAATCGCTGGTCCACATTGCAGGCATAGACAACAACTGAAGAGCATAAGAAGGCCAATACCTAGGAAGGATAGAACTCTCCATCCCCAGGCTGATATCACACTCCAAAACCACCCGGACCACGTCCAAGTGCCTGAATTCTCGTGTATCTGGCTTACAATCTTATGAAGGCGTGTTATAGCTTTATATACAGATGGCGAATTTTCTGGTATGAAAATGCAGCAGCTGGATCCGATGACCCTGCAAGCTCCGCCCCTATCGGCCAGGATGACGTCAAGGACAAGACGATTCTGGAGAACAACAATTCTCATCACTGATTGTTCCTCTGTCAGATTGCCTAGGGCGGCTATAGTCTCGTTTACTACAGCTTCAAGAGTCTTGGTGAGTCTGCGTATCAGCTTACTATTTGATATAGTACCTATATAGGGAAAGATACCTTTATTGAAATCTACATACTTGTCCCATGCTGTCTCAGTATAATCGACAACTGGGAGATCTCTTCGCTCTCTATTGTGTACTAAATGAACATTTCGATAATAATCAGGAGGAGCTAGGAAAACAGGTGGCAGAAGGAATGCTATGTAACAGGTACCATCCCAATCTAGAGGCAGACGCATATATGCCGTTTGACCACATATAAAGTAAGAATGGCGAGAAGCTCTAAATGAAGATTTGCCTTGATCACTATATTCTTCTGTAGTAACGCATTGGCTATGGCCCATATGTATGGAACCAACTTTTCTCACACATAATTCACCCTTAACTGGAAATACTGACATAGTGGGCAGAATTAGTTCAACTTCGGATTTGACATTCAAAATCATAAGATTAGGCGTAAAATTACTTAATTTATACACTTCATTTTCTAAATCAGTTCCTGTTCTACTGGGGTGACCCTCCTTATTAGGGTGACAGACTTTGAATAAAACTAGATTCAGATTTCCCCATATCCAATGTTGTTGATAAACTGCTGTGTCTGGGTCTATGGAATTTAATAAACTAAACCATGCTCCACAGGAGCCATTGCGTGTAAATGGATGTGGAAAGAAAGGCAGAACTCCTTTGTTATTCTGATAGGGAGGAAGTCGGCCACACACCCAACAATTGGTCGCATTACTAGTCTGATGGGAATGATGTAACATACTAATGAATGTGTTATTGCGCAGCGCAAGTCTATAAGATAATTCATGTGGCGGTAGGTCACTAAAAGAATGTTCATCAGTTATATTGAAAACACGTTTAGAAACAGGATGATATATGTGCAAAATCATACTCGTAATAATTACTAAAATACTCAATAAAAACAAAATTAATAATGTCACAATACAGTGGTTACGCAGTAATTTACAATAAGCATGTCGTTTCATTATGATTCTGGACTCTACATGATTCAGACCTAAAGGGTACATGTCGGGACAGATTCAACCGCTTCACCTTGGAGAGGACTTAAACAATCAAATCGTCCGACAGTTTAGATCTGGACCTGAGTTTCTGTTTATAGCACTGAGAGTCATTCAGTTCAACAAAAGGAAGTTTTGAATCAGTCTGTGAGGGAGTGCAGGGCACAGTGTCTATATCTGAAGGTAGTCCATGAAATTTTTTTACGTGACTGGAATGAATCCACCCTTTTCGTCCCTCGATCTTCACGGCTGTTCTTGTGGTCAACAGGACCAACTTGGGTGCTTTCCACCTGGGCTCCAATTGACTCTTCCTGTCGAAATTTCTCACAAAGACAAGATTACCCGGAACAACGTCATGGGGTTTCGCCTCAGTGTTGTCGGGAAAGGCTGCAGCTACCTGTGAACGAGAAGATTGTAGTGCAGACATCAAGGAAGCCAGGTAATCTGTCAGCATATTACAGTCAACATCAGTTATTTTACGTGGTATAGGCGTCCCCCACATATTCGGTGGTCTACCAAAGATCACCTCATACGGGGATAGCCCTGTTCTAGAGTGTGCTACCATTCTCATGTAAAAGAGTGCAACTGGTAATGCTACTATCCAGTCGACACCTTTCTCTCTACATATTTTGGACAGTCTGATTTTCAGTGTCTGGTTATGTCTTTCTACGAGACCTGCTGCCTCGGGGTGTCGGACACAGTGGAATTTCCACTGATATCCCAACAAGAGTGAGACATGTTTCATTAATTCGGATGAGAAAGGCTGACCGTTATCTGAATATACAACACGTGGTAAACCGTACCGTGGGAAGAATTCTCGAACTAGCTGCTTGGCAGTAGTCGAGGCAGTGTAATCTGATACGGGATACGCCTCTGTCCAACGGGAGAGAGCGCAGACAACTACGAGGACATATTTGAATCCTCGACAACGTTCCATCTGAATATAATCCATCTGGAGGACTTCAAAAGGATGGTCAGGAGGCTGAAATCCACCCTGCTCTACGGGAACACTCTTTCCTGGATTAAACTGACAACATATCATACAGGTACGAACTTTTTGTTTAGCTGCTGCTCGTAAATGTTTGTTGAACCAAATGTGCTGAATGCTGTCTAGCATAGCCTTCTCTCCTAAATGTGCTGGACTGTGAACTGTAGCTATAATGGCTTGAACCATGGAATCAGGGAGAAACCATACAGATTTCTCCTTCGTCATCCATCCTTGATCTGTCTGGATCCCTCCTAGTTCAGTCCACTTCTTTATTTCTTCTGCTGTGGCATGTGTCTGTATGTCAATTACGTCAAGTGCGGGATCCTTAATTGTCATACACTGTGTTGGGGTCTGAACTATTGGCTTTGTCATGTCTAATGTGCGATTCTGAGCAGTCTGTTTAGCTGTTCTGTCAGCTAAGTCATTGCCTTGAGAAATGGTATCAGTAACCTTCGTGTGTGCTTTACATTTCATAATTGATATAGCAGTGGGTAGATGTATTGCGTCTAACAAGGCATGAATGAGGGGTCCGTGCTGAATGTGGGCACCATGGGAAGTTAAATAACCTCTCTCTCGCCATAGTACGCCGAAGTCGTGTACAACTCCGAATGCATAACGTGAGTCAGTGTATACATTAACTTTCTTATTTGTGGCTTGAATACAGGCTTGTGTTAGAGCAATAAGTTCTGCTGCTTGGGCTGACAAAGTATCTATACAATTTGTCTCAATAACTTCAGTGTCTGTTGTGACTGCATACGCGGCCACTAAATCTCCTGTATTTGTTCTCATGCACGATCCGTCTACATACAACGTCAGGTCTGGATCTAACAATGGAACGTCTGTCAAGTCTTGTCTAGGTTTCGTCTTTATTTCAATGATTTCAACACAATCATGAGCTAGTGGGTCTGTTCCAATTACAGGTAATAGTGTAGCAGGATTCAATGTATTACACCGTCGGATCTCTATGTGTGGTTGAAACAATGTCAGTTCATAACCGGTAAGTCTTGCTATGGTCAAGTGTTGTGTTTGTGTTCGGTTCACAAGAACCTCTACTGCATGTGGTACTTGTACTGTCAATGGGTGTCCTAATACTATGGCATCGCTTTGTCTGATTGCTAAAGCTGTCGCTGCCACTGATTTCAGGCATGCAGGCAAAGCCTGAGCTACGGGATCTAATGTACTGGAAAAATAAGCACATGGCTTGCGTGATCCTGCTTGATCCTGAGTGAGTACTGACAAGGCAGTACCTTCGCGTTCTGTAACAAAGAGTGTAAAATGTTTGCTATAACATGGTGTTGCTAAAACAGGTGCTTGACATAAAGCTTCCTTTAGGCTTTCAAAAGCTTGTGTATGTTCCTGAGTCCAAGGGAGAACAGTCGATGTGGCTGCCTCCTGTGTGGTTAACTGAATGAGTGGTTTTGCTAGAAATGCGTACTGAGGGATCCACTGTCTACAATATGAAGTGAGGCCTATGAAAGCCCGCACCTCCTTCTGTGTCTGGGGTATTGACATGTTAGCAATTAACTGGATGCGATCTGGTGTAAGCTGCCTTCCCTCCTTGGACAGCGAGTGACCAAGATAAATAACTCGCTGAACACAGAATTGCAGCTTAGAAGGGGACACCTTGTGCCCCTTGTCGGCTAGGAAATGTAAAACTGTCAGAGAAGCTTTTTCACATTCTGGCTCGCTTCTCGCGGTGATCAGCAGATCATCGACATATTGAAGCAGTGCAGTATTGACTGGCATGTGGATACTGTCAAGTTCTCGTTTCAGTGCTTGGCTGTAGATGCTGGGGCTTTCTGTAAATCCTTGAGGAGCGCGTGAGAATTTAAAGCTGCGCCCATTTAAACTGAATCCGAACAAGTATTGGCTTTCCGGATCTATTGGGACGCTGAAAAAGGCATTCTTGAGATCAATTACAGTAAAGAATGTTGCTTCGGAATCAATTGCTGTCAATAATGATGATATATCAGGGACCACAGGGAATTGTGGTACAATACACTTGTTTAGTTCACGCAAATCAATAACCAATCGATATACTGGCGGAGCAGTAGGATCAGTTCGTTTAAGAATCGGAATTATCGGTGAATTACATACATTGGAGTCTGTTTCTACAACTACTCCCTGGGCAATTAGTTCATCAATGATTTTCAGCAAAGCCACTACAGCATCATGCGGTAACTTGTATTGTCGCATTCGTGGTAGTACCACTCCTGCTTTCAGTGTGACTCGATAGGGTGTAATGTTAACGCTGATACTCAGGGTATTCATACTGTGCAGTCTGATACATTTGTTGTGTTGTGGTTTGTGTGGCAGTAGTAGGCAACGGTGGTGCAGCTGGCACAAACTGTATGGGTTGCTGTGAGGCTGGCATAGACTGTTGCTGAACTGGCACGGACTGTCCATGCAGCATAGCTCCTTGTTCATTCTGATCTTGTCTAACTAATCGTGGTCTCTCTTTTGCAATACCTGTAGCTATATTACGTTTCAGGACTTGACAATCATGTACATAATGGCCTAGTTGTTTACAGTAATTGCAGGTTCCCTTTACAGGAACTGCAGAATCACCAGAATGTGTCACACCCTTTTTGTGACCATCTGCTGGTACTGTCTGAGAAACTAGCATTTTCATTTTTGTATCCTTCATGCGTCTATGCTCGTGTTCTTGTTCATCCCTAATTCTATTGTGATGATACTGTAACATTTGTAGCATTTGCGACGGAGTGTTACTTTGCCAGGCACTCTCGAACTTCAACACTCCATTCTTCACTGGAGGCAATGCATTTTCCACCAATTTTGTCACAAACAAATGTGGACACGAGTCACCACTTGCCTCTATACCACTATCTATACCAAAACATCCCTCAAATCGAGCATAATAATCGCTTGTGTCTTCATCTTGCTTTTGTTTGCAGGCTGTGATTGCACCCCAATCTTCCTTTTTTGTAGTTAATAAACGTGGCAGTACCTGTACTAGTAAACCTGGTAACAGTTTAACTTTATCCCCGAGCCCTGAACCTGCAGCTCGGCCCCTTTCTTCCTCTGCTAATGCTGTCCAGTCTATCTTTTGGTCTCCCACTTCCCACTCTTTTTCTTTCAGTTTTTCATATATGCCAGCAGGCAGAAGCACCTTTAATATCGTCATAATATCAGGAAAGGTGTACTCTCCCATCAGTAACATGTCTTTAATTTCTCGGTGGAAACCCGCTGGGTCTTTGTCATGACTAGGTACTACTTTTTTCATTTCTAATAATTCCATTTTTGATATGGGTGTGTAAACAAATACACGGTGAAACTCATTGTCTTCGCCTTTTATTGGGTGCACTTCTCGTAGAGGATTTTGTCTATCCATGTAGTACGGTGCTCTTTCTCTGGGGGGCAGGGAGAGAGAATCTGGATTTACAAAAAGGACGTACTGCTTACGTGACACTAATATCTCTTTAATTAGCTTGTTACTAGAACCTCTCCATCTGTACGTAAGTAGTTCCGTTAATATATCAGGTAAAGGACCAGGGTCAGCATGTTGGCTCTTATATAATATGAGGAGTTGCTGAATCATATAGATTCCAGCTAAACGTTGTTCATCTGTACTGAGGTTGAGAAACGTGTGTGCTACGGTCTCATCACCGTATTTTTCAGGACTAACAATCCAGCGAACGGCTGATCTGGCTAATTCTTGCTCATCCATGGAATCGAGGAGGTGGTAACCCCTTCGTTCTCGTAGTATTTTATCTGCGGCTTGAAACGAATGTTCAGGAGATTTCAGATTTATTACAGGCGTCGGATACGTTCTGCTATTATTTGGACATACAGAGTGTATTGGATCAGAAAAACATCTAGTATTTTCACAAGATCTTCCTCTGCCTACATAGGCTATGGTCTCTGACTGTCTTGCAGAGTCCCCTGATTCGGACACTTCATCTTGCTCAAACTCGTCTGTTCCCAATCTCTCTTCATGAATACGCTCTATTTCTTTACGTATTTTTCGGCACATGGCTATTATACAATTTTGCTTATCGTGTCTCCCTTCTGATATATTCTGACTCCATCTTGTAAGAATAAGCATTGCATTCCGGTCTACCCCCGGACGATCTTGATTTCTGATCACACAGTTTATGAGGAAACGTAACAGTTCCCCTTGTATCTCTACTTTCTGGAATTCCATAGCTCTGTTAATACATCCTGGATCTCGTCCTGTTTGAACAAAATGATATATGTTATCTAGATGCGTAGCCATCCCTGGTAACCTTGCTAAATACTCTGCGGCTCGTCTGATACGTAATGATGCCAGGACCATTTCGTCCTCTTTACCAACCACCGGGTCATATCTACAATTTACAAGAAGTTCCTTAAGCGTACGTTCATTTACGAACTTAGGTGTACGTGAATGTGCTGACTCTTGAAAAACAAGTTTATTTATTCTAGGTGGTGTAAAAATACTGCTAGCACCTCCCGTGGCCCCATCTGGGGCGTCGGGTGTGAAAGGGTTCGTCGAACGTGATACAGCAACTATGGGTGTCGATACCCCTGTAGAGTCGACTGCGGAAACAGATGCGGAAACAGATGTGCTTGCCGATGCTTGTATCGGGACTTGCTGTTGCACGGGGACAGATACCTGATCCTGACGTTGAACCCCTCCGCCAGACGGTCTATGTGGTGTGGCGTTAGCATACTCGGGGGCTGCATCGTCTAGATATGAGGAAAGGAAAACATCTTCTGCGGTTCTGGGATGCCCCTTTGGATGTACCTTAATTGGAAATAACGGGGGTGGCAAGTCTTTTGGCACCTCCGTAACAGCCTTAGGTAGTCCTTCGGCTAGAAGGGGATACATACCATTCATAAGAGCATTTCTTTGTCTATTTACTTGTTCTGATTTCACTCGGATACCTTCCTCAATTAATAGATTTTCTTGAACTTTATTTGAACTTTCTTTACTCCTCTCTTCTTGTCTACGTGCTTTTTCTGTTCGTCTGTGAGATTCTTTACGCCATAACTCAACGGCGTCTTTCTGTGACTGTCTGACCTTTCTTTTCCATAACTCTTCCTCCACTTTCATGATGCACTCTGCATCCCAGGTTCCCGCTATGGGCCACCTTTGACTTTCCGGTAATCCTTTGGTATAATCTACCCATAGATCAAGAAACAATATGGCATCTAAGCCATGTTTATGGTACATGAAATGTCCTGGAGTGTCTCTAGGAGGAAGAGGAACTGCTTCTTCAAGCACCCCTTTTCTGGTAGTAATCTGTCTTAACTTCGAGAAGAGCGGCATATTGACAACTGACCTGATACTTACTCTTGAACTTACTTAATACGAGAAACACAATAATGAACAGTGAACTATGAACAGTCATTCATACCACAATATGCAAGACATTTTCTGAATACTTTAAACATTAAACATTAAACATTATAACAATGATCGACAATGATGACAGTCTGCCTAACTAATCACCACGCTGAATTCTTGACAATAACTGAATACTTCGGAATACTTGATATACTGCTAAACAGTACATATACACTGCTAAACAGTGCAGACCGGATTTGTGTACCCAAATCCGTCTTGACCGGCACAACCTATGTGCGCGTCAACACGCCTCCCCGGCGATGGTACTCACCGAGTAGCTCCTTGAAACGGAAGGCCTCAGAGAATGGACAGGACTCGATAACTGCGGACATCGGACCCTCTGGACGTCGGAATTTCGGAAAACCTGGTGGGCCTCTGTATACCTCGGATCTTGCTCTCTCAGCTAGGCTCTGGTCGGGATACTTCGCACTTCTCACCGCCTCGTCTGGGTTGATCGCAGCCTCAGTCGCCCCCGCTTGACCGGAGGGAGCTTACAGGAAATCCTGCTGGTACGCGTTTATGGTCCGTCCAGCTGTGGCAGGAGACCGGGCCTGCAACGCACCGCCGGCGCGTGAGATGAGAAAGTGTCCCTGTTCGGGCGCCATTATGTGGTAAATAAAATAAATATTACCGGACTGAATTTCGTGCGGAATCTTAAATTAAAGTAAAATAGCTCAAAATAACGAGAGGCAGAATCCGTGGTATAAGAGGTTTTCTAATGGGCTTTATTCCATTCAAAATGGCCGACTCGAGTCGCGGCCCTCAGGTTCCGTCACCACGAAGGTTCAGGAAGTGAAGTACAATAATTTATTAACAGACATGTATTTTTATAATAAGTACATTACAATGAAACGAATGTAGAAGGCGTAACATTTGATAAGAAAAATGACGTGACAGTGACATAATCGAAACTAGGCGTAATAAGGAATAAAAGAAACATGATTGGTTAGAATTATCAGACATAGGTGGATCTATAAGATAATACTTGGCATAGATGCGCGCGCAGCAGCATGACGTGTAATTGACGTGTAACTAGGGGGTGAAGGGGACTTGACATTTAGCTCTACATGTGGAGACGAGAAGTCTGGGGTCAAGTCATCCTAATCCCAAATCATATCTAACATCCTATGTTTAAAGAACTATGTTATCCACAAGGAAGAGACTCTCGGACAGAATCTATTCTATACTGACTGTGTGCGTGTACAAGCGTCTAAGTGTCTATATGAGATGCGAGGGGCAGAAAACTTTCCATGGCAACAGGGCTATGAATCACTTGCAGGAGGACGGAAAGGCTGAGTCCTTTGCTTGTGAGCTAAAGGAAATGTTTACCTAAATCACTGGACAGGAATGCATCGGCTGAAGAGCAAAATAGATAATTCGAAGGTGAAATACAACTTCTTGGCAGACAAGCGAAAACTGGCCGAGGCAGGCACCGTTAGCTGCACAGGGAGTAGGACAAAGTTCATGGATACAGATGCGAGCTCAAGCTGAAGCTGTCAGAGACAGAGAGCAGGGAAAGGCTTTGAGGACAGAATCGGGCCTACTCGCCTGAACTGTAAAAATGGAGTAACTTAGCCATATAAAGTCGGTGGCCTTTCATACCTAGGAATCGAATATCCAGCCCATTGATGGCGGATCTGACAGAGAACATGTTGACGGTAGACACACATATGTTTGCGTCTTAGAAACTGGAACTGGAGGGAACATACATGTACTTGTAACATGCATATAGAACCGTTGGGGTCCAAGATAGGGGACATAACTGATCAGGAAAATCCACATTTCCACACCACAGGAATCCAAGACAAGGCTCTGGAATTGACCACATCCTTCCTCTCAGGCAGAACCCAGAGCTTCCGCCTCCCCCATTCCGATCCGAAGCCTCCGAGATCATCTGCGGCATACCCCAGGGCTCCTCCCTCAGCCCGACACTATTCAACATCTACATGGCCCCGCTTGCGCACGTCGCCCGACAGCACGACCTCAACATAATCTCCTACGCCGATGACACTCAGCTGATCCTCTCCCTCACCAAGGACCCCATCACCGCCAAAGCCAACCTCCACGAAGGAATGAAGGCCATCGCCGACTGGATGAGGGCCAGCCGCCTGAAGCTGAACTCGGACAAGGCTGAGGTCCTCATTCTCAGCTCCAACCCTTCAGCCTGGGATGACTCCTGGTGGCCGACGGCACTGGGGACAGCCCCGACACACACAGACCACGCACGCAACCTGGGAATCATCCTAGACTCAACGCTCTCAATGACCAAGCAAGTCAACGCCGTCTCCTCCTCCTGCTTCAACACCCTCCGCATGCTCCGCAAAATCTAAAAATGGATCCCAACAGACACAAGAAAGACAGTCACCCAGGCCCTCGTCAGCAGCAGACTCGACTACGGAAACGGCCTCTATGCGGGAGCCCCGACCAAGCTCATCAAACAACTACAACGCATCCAAAACACCTCGGCACGACTGCTCCTCGACATACCACGCCACAGCGACATCACCCCCCACCTGAGAAACCTGCACTGGCTCCCTGTCAACAAGAGGATATCCTTTAAGCTCCACATCCATGCACACAAGGAACTCCACAAGACCGGCCCTGCCTACCTCAACAGTCGACTCTCCTTCTACATCCCCAACCTCCAGCTACGATCCGCCGACCTCGCACTTGCCACCGTTCCGCGCATCTGAAGAACTACCACCGGCGGGAGATCCTTCTCCCACCTCACTGCCAAAACATGGAACACCCTACCACTGAGCCTACGACAGACCCAAGACCTGGTGACCTTCAGGAGAACACTCAAGACCTGGCTTTTCGATCAGTAGCAGCCTCCCCCCAGCGCCTTGAGACCCTCGTGGGTATGTAGTGCGCTTTACAAATGTCTGATTGATTGATTGATTGACTTACTCACCCATACAGCCATTCACACAGACAATCACTCTCCAATACAGCCACTCACATACCAACTCACTTAACCAAACACTCACTTACCTATACACCCAATTACACACCCACTTTCTCACTCACATAGTCATTCAGACACCCACTGACTCAACCTTATAGTCATTCACACACCCATGCACCCACCCAGACAGCTATTCACACAGGCACTCACTTACCCATACAGTTGCTGAAACACCCACTCACTCACCCACATAGGATGAGTACACCACCAGTTAACTTTCCTTTCTCTGCTTCCTTGATGATACATGATTTCTCTGTGTGCACTGCGGCTCGGGGAGGGCTCTTCACCGAGACACAGTGCTAGCAGGTTGGAAAACTTCACAGGAAGCCTAGCCTGCTATGTCCCCTCCACCTCGGGGGACATGGACTGTTCATTTCTCCATAGTCTTGCTGTGGTCCCTAGTGATTCACCTCATATAATGATGACATCAGTTGGCGGTCCGTCCAGCCTGCATTTTTAATCCTTTTTCCTTTTATTTTCATTTTTTTATTTTTTAATCCACTCACTTACACCATTCCCCACACGTCAGGCACTTGCTGACATTTTTCCTTGCCCCCCTCCCGCAATGGGTACCCCCTCACGTCACTTTAGTACACAGCCTTTTTCTTTGGCAACAAGAGACATTGGTTTGGGACACACGATGGTCCCTGTGAGTGAAACAGGGATGCATTATTTCATTTATCTTTTCTTGATGTACATAATCATTGGGACCGTAATTATGATATGGTGTCATAACTCAGTGGCAACATGGCTTGTAGGTTACCCCAAAACTTGAATGGGCCACATGGCCATGACTATGCAATCCTTTTGTTTTCTTTAAGTGGTCTGGACTAAATTTAAGCTTGCAGTAAAGATGTACAAATCAAACTCATAATCACCCAGCACTCTAACAGGCCACTTGGCCAGAGAAAAACAGGGTGATGCATGATGAAATTAATTATATCGTCATGTTCTATGTTAATTATGAATTAACAATATGCAAAGGTGTGTGTGTTTTTATAAATATAACACATAGTCTGTCCTCTACACAACAAGCATAAGAATTGCAATGATTGTATTTTTTCCATGTTTGTACGTCATGATGGTCCTTCTTTTGTGTTTATTAAATGCACTTTAAAATGGTGATCACTAGTGGTAGAAGTTTGGCTTTGTGAATGATAAATACAGGCCCCAGCTAGGCCCGCAAGGCACAAGGGTTCGCTCTCCTGTAACGGAATCTATAAGGAAGTTGGCACGGAAACTGCAAAGTACAAAAACAGCATTTATTAACCCTTAAGGGTGGTCCTACAATCCACACAACACCCTTCAGTATTGCATGGAGTAGCACACAGAACTTGCGTACACAGTCCCCTTTTATACACAACAGAGGGGCTCATAAGTGGGTGGATACAACATGAGGCCGAAGAACATTACCATTTATGGTCATTCTCGATACTGAATCAATACATGGGCGGAGCCAACACACTCCTTGAGCCCGCGAAACACATGGTCAAGCAAGGCTAATTATAACAGATGTGGTCAAATCTGGGCATGCGCCAGATGGACTAGAGAGAGCTATTTATAGACTGTTACTAGGCAGATTACAAGAGCAACTAACACAAAGGTCGGACTCTCCTCGTGGCGAACACGTGGCACATGATAATACAAAATGGATTCCGAACTTCGGTCAACATAACGGAGAAAACATGATCTAAAGGGAAAGCATTAATGTCTTCAGTAAATGCTTAATCACATTGCTGTTTTAATTTACAACAGACGACCCTTTCAGCATTTACTGAAGACATCCGGTTTCCAAAAATCATCATATATGTCAATTATCATCATTCCTTTAACCTCTTTAGCTAGACGCTTCTGATGAGCAACATCGGCAATAGCTTTCTTATCCGGGATGCAGAATGAAATGCATACGGAGCAGAACAATGGTCCACATTGAACACACATACAGAAAAAGAACAGAATTGCTATAATAATACAGAGACCAGTTAAGACCTTCCATCCCCAGGCAGTAACCAATGCCCAAAACCATCCAGAAAAGGACCAAGTGCCGTTTTCTGTGTGGATTTCAGCTGCTATTTTATGCAGCTTGTTAATGGCGTTATAAACGGATGGCGTATGATCAGGGATGAACACACAGCAACTACTTCCAATAATTTTACAGGCTCCACCTCGATCAGCTAGCATTACATCTAATACCATACGATTCTGCAATGCAACAATCCTAGTTATTTGTAACTCTTCCGTAAGATTCCCAAGAGCAGCAGCAGTCTGATTTGTCACAGCTTCTACCACTCTTGTTAATCTTCGGATCTTCCTACTATTCAAAGCGGCTCCAACAAAGAAAAACAGTCCTAAGTTAAAATCAATATACTGCTGCAAGCTGGTATCAGTCTGATCCACTTCATCAATCGATAAAGTACGTTTATACCTATTTACAGTCACATTATTCAACAATTTCAAATCCTTATGGTAAGATGCTGGTGCTAGGAATACAGGAGGTAATAGGAAGGATACATAACATACCCCAGACCACCCAGCCGGCAAACGGTAATAACCTTTATTTCCGCACACAAAATAGGTATTATGGGACGCTTGGAAGGTACTGTTATTCAATCCATCAATGTTCAAGACAGTTAGGCAATCACTGACACCGACAGGGATAAAACCCACACTCTGGACACACAGGTCCGCTTGAGCCTGTGACACTTGGATCACGAATTTGTCCTTCCCCACAGTGTCTCTGGTGTTCGTGAAGATATAGGGAATGGATTCATTGTCTGGTCGGTACTCTTCCCATTCCCAAATTGTCCCATTCGCTTGCGGATATCCATTTTTATCCTGATGACATTCTTTATTAAGTCTGAAAAGCAATCGTCCCACTGTCGGTTTCCGAGTGGCAAACAGTAAGGTGTACCATGCTCTACAAGAGCCATTATGAGAGAAAGGAAGTGGTATGAATGGCGTACCTCCTTTCTTCTGATGGGCCGGCATCATCCCACATATCCAACAGTTCGTAGCATTCGTAGCAACGTGGGTATGATGCAGCATCTGAATGAAAGTGTTATTCAAATAAGACTGTCGATGCTTCAACTCTTGATACGGCAATGTATAGAAGTAGTGCTCCGCAGGCACCGGAGTCGTCAACACAAGTGTTTTCCGAGCAGGAGTTACCTCCTCTACAAACCATGTTGTTATTCCAACAATAGCTACTGTTAGCATGAACCCCAACGCACAAAGGATTTTCTTCTTCTCCATGTCAAAGGAAACAATACCCTGATATCTTCCTGAAACTAAAAAGTCTGTCAGAACTCTTCCCCTTGGGCAGCGGTTGATTTCTTCACCAGCGGGCCAAGACGGGTGTCACTACACTAATGCAGGGCTGATCCCCCCCCCTTGCCTCATCGGCTCTCCGTTTCACTAACCCAAGGGCCGTTCTGACAGTATGTCCCGGTACTGGAAACCTCACTTCCTCGGTCGAAGATGATATCGCCTTCCTCCAGAAGTCGCGTGGTCCGGAAAGAGCTCCTCAGTGTCACCCGGCTCCGCAGCACGGCCTGTCTCTGCTGCCAGGATTTCTCGTTGATCGGTCAGCACGGCAGACTCCACCAATCCGGGCGGTACCTTTCGACAGTGCAAGGAATGGATCCAATTCTTCCTGTTCGAGACTCGCACAGCCGTCCTCGTTGCAAGGAGGACTTGCTCAGGGCCCACCCATCTCGGCTCCAAACTGTTCGTTCTGTCGAAGACTTTCACCATGACATGGTCACCAGGCCGGAGACCATGTCCTTCACCGGTAGACCGATCAGGGAGCGCCTCTCGGACCTGTTGATGAATAGAAACCAAGTTATCCGTTAACTGTGCCAGATAATCGCTCATCATTACACAAGGTACATCATACACAGCCTTAGGCCTTGGTGGACCCCAAATGTTCATTGGGCGTCCAAATACTATTTCATACGGCGTAAGGCCGGTTCGGGAGTGTGGCACTGATCTAATTGACAATAACGCCAGTGGCAGGGCGTCTGGCCAAGTCAAAGACGTTGAAGCTTGGATTTTGGCTATCTTAAGCTTCAGTGTACCATTATACTTCTCGACTAGTCCTGCAGACTGAGGGTGGAACACGGCGTGGAACTTCTGAGTGATGCCCAGGCCCTTCAAGACGTACTTTATAACATCCGCTACAAAGTGAGGCCCATTATCACTCCACAGAAGTCTACAGACGCCGTATCGAGGGAAAAACTCTTTTAGCAGTAGCTTCGCCGTGGTCATTGCAGTGTTGTCTTTCGTAGGGTACGCCTCAACCCATTTACTGAAGGCGCAAACCACTACTAGAACATACTTCAAATTGTTACAGCGCTCAAGCTGGATATAGTCCATCTGCAGAACCTCAAAGGGTGCAGTGGGCGTCGCAAATCCTCCTGCTGGAGTTCGAGTACCCTTTCCTGGGTTATACCTCAGACAGATCATACAGGTCTGCACCACCCTCTTTGCCGTGCTAGCAATCTCTGGATGCTCCCAGACTTGGGTCAGCAATTTCACAATTGCAGAAGCTCCAACATGTGCTAGCCCATGTGCCATCTGAACCATAGGTTGTACAAAAGCCGTGGGTAACTTCCATCTATCCATCTGCTTATTTCTCCAGCAACCCTCGTCATCCAGTTCTCCCTCGCTAGCCCATTGTTCCCGCTCTTTGTCAGAAGCGGTCCGTTGCATTTCGCGCACTTCCTCCTTCGCATCACGCCATCTTTCCACCTGTGACTTTACTACATACATGGCAGTAGTACCGGGCTGCATCGCAGTCTCCCGTGCTACTCGATCCGCTAGCGCATTCCCTTCTCCAACTTTATCAACCACTTTCCTATGGGCGCTACACTTAACAATGGCAATTTTCTTTGGGTATGTCAATGCGGTTAAAAGATTGTGAACTAACTCTCCATGCATTATCTGCACCCCATGTGACGTTAGAAACCCTCTCTCCTTCCAGAGTAGGCCGAAGTCGTGCGCTACTCCGAAGGCATAACGGCTATCTGTGTAAACATTCACACACAATCCTGTACTGAGCTCACATGCTCGTGTCAATGCTATCAGTTCCGCTGCTTGAGCTGATTTCTGTGGTATGCGTGCTGTCTCCACTATCGTTTGTAACGTGGTAATTGCATACGCTGCTGAAGTCGTACCATCTGGTAGCTTCAGACAGGATCCATCCACCCACAGTTCTCCATCTACATCTGAAAAGGGCGTATCCTGGAGATCAATACGACCCTTTGTTTGTTCCTCAGTCACAAGAATACAATCATGCGCTTTCCGCGCCTCAGGCTGAGTTTCGGGGTATGGCAACAATGTTGCCGGGTTTAACGTTACGCACCTTTTCAACGTAATATGAGGAGCCAAAAGCGTCAACTCATATCCCGTCAAACGGGCACTGGTCAAATGCTGCGTCTTTGTTTGATTAAGCAGGGCATCAACAGCATGGGGGACTAATACCAACAGCTTGTGAGATAACACAATTCCCTCGCTTTGGCGTATTGACACAGCTGTCGCCGCAACCGAGCGAAAACACCCTGGTAATGCTCGGGCGACAGGATCAAGTACAGCCGAAAAATATGCACAAGGGCGCTGCTTGTCGCCGTGCATCTGCACTAAAACTGACAATGCACATCCATCTTTCTCATGCACATACAACGAAAAGGGTTTTGCATAATCAGGGGTCCCTAACACTGGTGCTGAACAAAGGGCCTGTCGCAGTTGCTGAAAAGCAGCATCACACTCATCTGACCAAGGGATTGGGATAGGCGTATCCTTTGTCAAAAGGGCTAACAATGGCTTAGCTATGTGTGAAAACCCCAATATCCACTGTCTACAAAAAGAAACGAGGCCCAAAAATGCACGGACATCCTTCTGTGTGGATGGTCTCGGTGTATCCAAAATTACTTGGATACGATCCGGTGTGAGTGCACGTCCCTCCTTAGACAAAAGGTGACCCAAATAAGTCACCTTTGGTCTACAGAATTGCAATTTCTTCCGAGATACCTTATGATTGTGGGATGCTAAAAAGGAAAGTAAGGATAGCGTGCTTTTTTCACACAATTCCAGGGTGTCAGCCGCCAACAAGATGTCATCGACATATTGAATGAGGGCGACCCCCTCGAGTAAAACAAAGGAATCCAACTGTCGTTTCAAAGCCTGACTGTAAATACTAGGGCTTTCTGTGTAGCCCTGGGGAATTCTACAAAAACGATAAGATCTATTGTTTAATGTGAACCCAAAAAGAAATCGGCTATCGGGGTGAATGGGAATAGAAAAGAAGGCATTTTTCAAATCAATCACTGAGAACATGGTCGCCGTAGGCGGGACCAAGGTAAGCAACGTCGTGATATCGGAAACCACCGGGTACTGAGGTATCACGATCTTGTTTACCTCCCTCAAATCAATTATGAACCGATAGACCTTTGCATCCGTGTCC
The DNA here is from genome assembly GCF_964204655.1 of Triturus cristatus. Lineage (NCBI taxonomy): Eukaryota > Metazoa > Chordata > Amphibia > Caudata > Salamandridae > Triturus > Triturus cristatus. The sequence continues at coordinate 690,271,052 of NC_140586.1, read as the reverse complement.
TTTTTCAGAATAGGGAGAATCGGACTGTTACAGATATTATAGGGAAGTTCTTCCACTACTCCTACTGCGATCAAATCTTGCACAATCTGTATGAGAGCCTCCTCGCCCTCCTGGGAAATACGATACTGCGGGAGGCGCGGTAACACCGCCCCCTCCTGGACACTAATGTGGACCGGAGGAATCTCCATTTGTCCCACATCTGTGTCCGAAGTCGCCCATAAAGCTCGAGGGAGGGTGGCCAACAACGCATCCTCTGATATCGTACACATCCGCCCTGACCGGGGGTAGTTGCCATTTAAGATCACCCTCACACCCTCAGGGGAGCAGCGGATCGTAGCCCTAAAGTGCTTTAACATATCAAGGCCCATAATGTTATCCGGTGTATACGGAGCAAGCAGAAACGGACAGGGCGCAGAAAAAGAATCAACCTTAAATGTAAGGGGCTGTGAAAGAGGGCTTCGGGAGAGTGTACCGTCAAACCCTACCGATGTAACCACTGAGCCGGATGGGGGAGCCCCCGGAACCAAGTACCTAGACAATGCACTACGTGTCGCTCCTGTATCCACTAGGAACTGATCAGTAGAACCTAAAACCTCAGCCGATACATAAGGACCCGTCTGATCGACCGGCACCTCAACTGATTCAGACCCCCATCCAACGCATTCCTATGCATGCTGAGAATCATGATATCCTGATCGATCAATCTCCGATACGCGATACTGATGCTGGCGATCGAAAACATTTGAGCTATCTCGGTGCTGCCCAGCGGTATCGAAACGAACGTGATCGTTAGAATTCCCTCTAAAGTTCGAGGAACCCCCTCTACCTCTCGGGCCACCCGGAGTATGCCCCTGACGCGAAGCACGCAACACTGGGCAATCCCTGGCCCAATGGCCCAATTGCTTACAATACGCACACTGGTTCCTATTCAAATCAGATCGGCCCGAAGGGGGACCATAAGATCCTCCCCTTCCTCTATTATTACCCCGTCGGGGCAGGCCATATACTTGTGCCAACATTACCTTAGTCTTAAGATCTTTCGATTTCTTTTCCTCCTGGCCCTTCGCCTCGTGCTCCTGACACTCATAATACTGAGCGATAGTCAGAAGGGCCGTCGGCGTCGCGGAGGACCAGGAACTCTCGCTCGCTTTTAAACGGGCCGCAACTGCCGGTAGCAGATTAGCCACATATTTGTCCGCAAAAAGGTGGCGGCCCGTGTCGTCAGTAAGCGACTGGCCACTAAAATCATGAAACGTTTCCTCGAAGCGCGTGAAGAAATCTGCAACGGACTCGTCAACTTTCTGTTTACATGCAGCTAACATATTCCAGTCAATCTTTTTAGGGGGAATAATTGTTTTCAACTTAGCCACAATAGCAGCAGGGAGATCTAAAATATTCTGGGGTGGTTTCTGTGCGGGCTTCCTCTCCCTGGCTTCATCCTCAAGCTCAGACCACCGGGCCTTGAAGGCAACCGCATCATCTACCTTTCGGACAGACCGCCATGTGTCCGGTGGTAGAATAAGACCAAAGAACAGGTCTATATCCGCTAAGGTCATAATGCAAGAATTCAAGGCCCCCTCGACTTCTTCATAGAAGGCCGCTGGATTCTTGCGGGGGTCAGGCAATGCATTCTTTAACGCCATAACATCGGCCCTATGCCATGGAGTATAAACCCAATTATACACAAAATATCCCCTAGCATCGCGGCATGTCCGAGCTAGTCCCCGCTCCTTTAGGAGGAACATACAAAGGCGCCGCCTCTCGCATTGGTTTAGCATGCACTACGTCATCCTTATCTGACTGGGAGGTGGATGAGTGGCCCCCTGCTGCAAACGAATCCGACTGCTTCTCCTCCTCCGTTAGTTGGCGTGCTTTCTCTCTAAGGGCCAGCACCTCGTCCCGCAAAGCGAACAACCGCCGAGCCGCCTCAGGAGCCTTAGGGGGAGAAAAAACACCATTACGTAATGCTCCGGCATCCGAAGACACTTCGTCAGGCTCAAAGACACTAGAATATTTTCGGAAAGCAGTAATTACTTCATCCGCGAAATGAGACAGAAAATACACCCTCTCTCTATCTTGCCATGACCCCCAAGTATGGAACAACTCCTCCTTAGACATCTTGCCCTTAAGTGCACGGAGGGAAAGTTTCCGAAGCTCAGCCATATGCTCGGCCGATAACATGGACCGTGTGTCTACCTTACCCGAAGCCGGGCCAGAATCTTGCGGCCGCGGAGCAGATGCGCCAGCATAAGGGGGCGGAGAGCGATCTAGCAAATAAAAATCATCATCAGGATTATTAAGGACAGGATAAAGTGGCTGGCGAACAACATATTGACCCGAAACTTGTAGCCTACGCTCTTTCTCTTGTCTGTCCGCCTGCTCTTTGTCCTCCCGACGCTTCGCTTCCTGTGCTCGCACATGATCATTCTTCCGTTGGTCTTTATCATACAGTGCTTTCTCATGCTTCTCTCGCTCACGCACTTCCTTCACCCATAATCGCACACACTCAAACACATCCTGACAAGCACGTCGCTTACACATACACTGTTCCACATACTCAATCTTACGTATATCAAACGATCCATACAAATGCCATCGCAACTCAGGATCCTTCTTCGTGTATTTCCTCCATACTGTGCTGTACATTATGGAAGAAAGACCATGCTTTACATACATATCCCTATTAGGCGTCCCCTCTGGGGGAGCTGGAGCAGATTCCTCGAGGTTCAACCGGTTTCCAAAACAGCAGCACCACTTACGGAGTGCGCTGAAAGCAGGCATGCTCAGAAATAATGCAAAATATGCAATATTAAAAAAAATGGCACTTAATCGTTGCGCCGTTCAAAGTTACACAGCTCTGGAGAAATCTCTCCACATTACCTGCCTATATGTGTTGCAACGCATATATTTTCAAGTAAGCCTGGCTGAAGACGGCTGAAATGCCAAAAACCTTTCTAGGAAGCTTGTTTCTGGTCCAGGGAAGGCATGGCTTGGCAGTTCGGGCTGGACTGTTCCCATGAGGCACAGGGTCAGACTGATTTGCATATGGCCATGTCTGAACTGGGGGGGCAGAGTGGGCTAAAGAACGGTGATGGATCAAACCCAGATCTGTTGACTGGGTGTGAGTGTTTGATTGGTTCTGATGCTCCGTCCATCACCACCCCCTTTTGTACCGCTTTGTTTGCCATAAGTTGGCAGGGTATGCTCAGACGTGAGTCCCTTGCTCACTTTGCCACTGGATTCAAGCAAGCCTGGCTGAAAACGGCTGAAATGCCAGAAACTGGTCTAGGAAGCTTGTTTCCGGTCCAGGGAAGGCATGGCTTGTCAGTTTGGGCTGGACTGTTCCCATGAGGCACAGTTATACAACAAAGTTATTTCCTGTGGGAATATTAAACAATACTTCTTCTGTATAATGGGAATGAGAAAACAGCTGCAGGCAATTCATTCCACCAGGTTGGCGTGTGCAGAATTAAGCCGTCAGAAGGAGATAGAGAAGGACAGAGCAGGTAGATTGGCAGTGGCCACTTCTTTGATTACTGCAACACCTTCGACTACTTCATCAACATCATCCATTGCATCTGTCCCTCCAGTAGCACCTTCTACTTCTTCTGCTTCATCAGCACTAGCACCAACACCCAGTGCATCTGTTCCTCCACCAGTAGTACCTGCTCCTGGTACCACGGTACAAATACATCTTTTGAGGCAGAATCATGAAATAATAGAGCAATATGAATCTACAGCGGCATACTATCTCGTCTGCCGTACTGTTATTGTTGTGGGAGAGAGAAATATGAGCATTCATCATGAGCTTGTCACGGCTAATCACTGCACTCCTGAAAACTCCTAGTTTGTTGTTTTGTTATCTTACTATTCAGACTACTGTTTTGGTTGGTCATGTTAACCTTGCAAAAAAATAAACACGTCCAGAAAATAAATCTTAAAATAAAAAAGAAGAAAAGAGCTTCTGCCTGTATTAACTACATTTTTGTTTCAGGTATTTGAAATAGTAAATTGTATATAATATAGAGCTAAATGAAAAGTGTAAGGTAAGTTAAACATGTGTCTTATGGTGGCCTCATAGTAGATGATAAGTTAATAATAGACTGCTACACTGATATCTGATTGTATTAAATGAACATAACACAAAGTTATTCTGCCATTGTTTTCCTTTTTATATGTTTTCAGACAAAACTACAATTTCTGCTATACTACTGTGTCATTATTTAGAACATTTACAGTTAATGATGATCATATGTAGTAGTATTCATGAGCTTTACATTTTTTAAGGATTCTACTAAGTTCTTTGCATCTATCAGTATATAATTTTTAGTGTTCTAGTTTAATATCATACTCCACAGGTAGTAAAAGTAGATGATGTAAAGTAATTCATTTGATATGTACTGCAAGCCAATAGGAGCAGTAACGACGCAAAAATTAGAGGTAGTAACTCATTCACATAAGTAATAATTGCTTTAATGCAAAAGCTTTTCTTTGTGTCTACTTGTCCACTTTGATGTTGTAATGTAGGTTGATAAGTAGTAGATTCACACATTTCCCCTGCCAGGGGTTCCTCCTTGTCGTTGCTTGTTTTTTTACTTTCTTCCTCTTGCATGAAACCTGACTTCTACAGTGCAAGCATATGGGGAAAGCAATCCTTGCTCTTGCTCTTACCTCTTTAGGAGTCAGGGTAAATCCAATGCTGAACATGCCACTACTAGAGTGGGTGAGGGTTTTATATCAAAAAAGAGGTTTTTCCTCCTTCCACCTCTGAGTGCGGTGAAAGTGTATATACTACTCTTTTGCTCTTCTTCCTTTGATCATTCTCTTTCAGTGAGAGGATACCTGTTTTTGTATTAGCATTCTTCTCCTCCATAGGAACACGCCTCTTTGCTCGTTGCCGTGATTGTCCTTGCCAAGTTCCATTTTCTCAGATCGTGCTATCTAACTAAAACGAAACCCCTTTTTCTCTACTTAATAAGACCTTGTCCTCATCTGCAGTGGAAACAAAAATGCAAGCACATATATTGTACAGTGAAGGTTAAATATGAATAACATGTTAGACTTTAAATGTGAGCTGATAATGAACAGTTCTCGAGGCCCAAAAATTCACCAACTGAACTGGGGTGGCGTGGTGAGCAAAATAACGATGGATTAAACCCAGATCTGTGACTGGGGTTGAATGTTTTGCCAATGTGCAACATTTTGTCCATCATCTTGTGTGTTTTTTTTTTTAAATTCACCAACTTAACAGTTCACAGGGATACAAAAACGTGCACATTTCTACACCCACAACAAATGCAGTTTCTCGTCGTATGAATAATTGCAAAGGATTAAGAAAAAGTAATTTCCAATATATCAACATGAATATAATTTATTGTTACACATATAAATGTTTAAACATTAATCTACACATACACTTTATTTCATTAGCTTCACAATGAGTCATCACTAACCTTTAAGTTTTTCTAAAATATTAATATGTAAATGTTGTAAAGACCCTTTTAGTCACATTTCTATACACACAATTTATCAGTATCAATAATTTTCAAGTGGAGTAATTTAATTATGCAATACCCCATCTTTTCTTAGTAACATTTATCACACAGAATATATTTGAGTGCGACTACACATGAGTATGATGCACTCCTACAGTATCCCAGGATAGGATCAGAATTACGCTGCTCCAAGTTGAAGCAATTCACTGCCACCCAGATGTAAGTGTCTGGTATGTCCAGCAAGTAACAAACCCTTCAGAAATAATTTTGTGAGGTTTCTCAGAAATGCATGGTCACCTGTAAGGGTAAGAAGTTTTCTCAGACATGGCTGTATTTTTATGGATCATCTATGAATTGACCAATGTCCAGGTACAAATGCTCTTCTACTCCTCCTGAACTAGCTCCTAGGGAAAGGGTTGAGGATCAGATGTGTGTTCAAGTTAAATGAACAGTACTTCACTACATGGCACATTTTGTTCCTTGGCTAGCATCTATTTATGTATTTTAATTCATATATTGTCTCCATTTTCAGGCAAAATAATATTATTTTACACCCACAGCAAAAACATGTGGCTTCCCTCCTTTTCCAGCATATCACCTTGATATATAAAAATCTCTTACTACAAAATGCATCTCCAGAGTATTTCTTCCGTCCTTCTTATTGACAACACTAAGAAAGTGCCAAAATCAGTGCCAGAGTGTAGTGGATAAAAACACATTTTTAGGTTGCAGCTTATCAGACAGCAATGTGTTGTCTGTAACGGGAGTGTGCTACCACAGCATGAATACTCCACTCTACACCACTCCACTCTGCTCTGAACCACTCCACACTACTGCACTCTACTTTACATCACTCCACTTTACACCCCTCCACGCAAGTGCACTCTGCACCACTCCACTCTATGGCACTTCCCGCTATGCCTCTCTACACTACCCTGCACCACTCACGTCTATGCAAATCCACTTTTGCCCACTGCACTCTGCACCACTCCAGTCTATGCCACACCAGTCTACTCTGCACAACTCCACTCTACATCACTCTGCAACACTGCATTCTAAACCAATACTTTACTCTGTAACACTCAACTCTCTGGCCCTGAACTCTACGTCAGTCCACTGTATGCCACTCTAATCTACTCTACATGATTGCACTTCATGCCACAGCACTCTACACCCCTTTACTCAATGCCATCACACTCTATGCCACTCAATGCAACTGCACTCTACCCTGCACCACTCTGCTCCATGCCACTTCACTCTACTCTGAAACAATATACTCTACATCACTGCATTCTACTTCCCTCTGCACCACTTCACACCACTGCCCTCTACACTACTCCACTCTTAACCACTGCACTCTAAGCCAATGCACTTTACACAAATTCACTCTTTCATAAATGCACTCTATCACTGCACCCTACACTGAATTACTGTACTCTATGCCACTGCTCTCTATGCTACTCTACTCTACTCTACATCACTTCACTCTGACACTCTTCTCTGCAACACTGCACTCTCTGCCACTGAACTCTAGGCCACTCTACCCTGCACTACCCTACTCTATGCCACTGCACTATGCGCCACTACATTTTATGGCACTATATTCTACTCTGCACCACTCTATGCTATTCTAGTCTGCATCACTCTATGCCACTCAACTCTACTCTCTACGCCACTTCATTCTATGCCACTCGACTCTACTCTACGCCACTGTCCTCTGCATCACTCAACTCTACATTACTGCACTCTGCACCACTCAAATCTATACCCCTCTACTCTATGCCACCCAATTTCACTCTATGTCAATCTACTCTATGCAACTACACTCTAATCCACCTCTGTGCCACTCCACTCTGCGCCACACCACTATGCGCTACCGCACTCAGCATCACTCTGATCTATGCCGCTGCATTCTATGATGCTGAATTCAATGCCACTGCACTCAATGCCACTATATTCTGCTCTATGCCAATGCACTCTACACCAGTCGACTCTACTCTATGCCACTCCAGTGTATGCCACTTTACGTGACTCCAACCTGTTACTCCATTGCACAACACTCTCTGCCACTCAACTCTATAACATTCTACTCCACTCTTCACCATTCCACTCTTTGCCACTCCATGCTAATCTTCTCTATACAACTAACTTTTTGCCATGCTGAAAAGCACCCACACTTGGGTACACCATGGCTAAAAATCATTGGCAAAGCCAATCATTCTTGCATAGGCAAGATCTATTGGCTTTTCAAGTGCTTGTTGTTTTAATGTGACCACAAATGTTTGTACCAAATGCAGTTATAAAACTTTAAAAACTTTTTAAATGTAATTTGTGCAGATTAGTTTGTTTTCTCACTTAAGTTTGGTTTTTGGTAGTACTATAGCACATAAATATCCCAAATTGTATTTGAGCCGATAATTGTCCTCCTTTCAAAATTAAGTTATGATGTAGTTTGCTAATGGTCAATCATCTAAATCTCTACACATTTGTCTGTCTGACTCTGTGTTCCTTATTCTAGAATGTTTGTGCATGTGCACAATGGTTAGAGTTTGGTTTATTGGGCTCAGTTTCGGTTTTTGGGCCAGACAGCATGCTAAAAAAGTAGGTGTTGAAAATGATTTAGGTTTGAAAGGAGTTGAACTAACATGGATTGGTGAAAGAGGTTTGAAATGGAATCAGTTACTCCCTCTTTTCCATCCTAGGGTCCGATTACGATGTTGTTTAGAAACCTTTCCGACCGAATCAGTTTCAGGATCGTATCCAACTGAATCAGGTTCTGCGATTCCTACTGAACGATTACGATGCTTCTGGACATCGTTCAGTCAGACTTGCCTTGCCTTCAATGGGAACCTATTTTCCAAACGAGAACACAGGCTCCCATTTACAAATGGGGTGGTTGGGGAAAATCTTGCACCCTGTGGCAGGCTCCCCATGGTACCTGACACACTGTGCATGCATGGAAAGGTGGACCAATGGGTACCCCCACGGGCCCGATTCAGAGAGGCCCAGGTAAACGTGGGCCTGCTACGGGCGCCCAAACTCAGATTCCGACAGCCGATCCGTGTCCGCACAACCGATTCGGTTGGAAATGGAAACACAGTCCGTAGACCACTATGATTCGGCTCTGACCCACTCGGTTACTCCCAATGCCTTTTGGAACCGAGTCGGATAGTTAGACCGCTTTCCAGCCATTGTAATCGGTCATTGGGAAACGTGTCCGAGTCAGTCGGAATGGCGGGTTCCAAATCGGATTCGGACAAATCGAATGGCGTTCGGAATGTTTCCGGACGAAATCGTAATCGACCCCTTCATGTCTAAGGGGCTCTTTACAATGGCGGGTGTACCTGAGTCCACCCACCATCGTTGCGGTGTTTGGGACCGCCCGCCAGACATGCAGCGGTCCCACACTGTAATTACAATGCGCCCACCATACTGGAGGGGGCGCATCCAGGGCATTTAACATTGCGGACGGTGCTGCTGGCTGCAGCACCGTACGCAATCTCAAAATGTCATGCTGTGAATTTCCCTGAACTACGTGGCAGGCACCAGGCAGTGCCAGCCATGCAGTGCAGGGAAATATAGGGATACCATGGGTACCCCCCCAGTGCACAGCTACCTCCCCCCAACATAAGGGGGGCCCGCTACAGGCCCCCAAATCCGTTTCAGCCTGTCTTTTCGCGTTGGGATGACCACCGCGAAAAGACAAGCGGAAAGGGATATCGTAATCTCTATGGCACCGTGCTGCCCTATGTTTTGGTCCTGCAAGGTGGGCGGAAAAGGACCGCGGCAGACGGTCTTTGCGTCCGCCACGCTTCCCAGAGGATTCCCCCTGCCATCATGATCTGGCATAGAGAAAACTGCTGTCAGATGGGGGATGGCCCGCCACTGCCCGGCTGGCGGTGGCGGTCCCTCCACCGTTACAATGAGCCCCTATGTTTCCAAACACACATTTTGTGTTCTCAAATATTTGTCAGAGACAAAAGTGGAAGTGATCCAATGTAAATGCTGCTGAGCTTGAAAAGACTTGTGCACACGTGAATAAGGCAGTGCCAGCATTCCTTCGCGACCATAAAATATCTTATATTTTTCATTTAAATATAAAATACGGCAATGCTGCACTGTATCATCCTAATGGTGTATATTTTTCAAAGTCTGTAAACCATATTTTCAGCGTGGCTTAACAAACAAATACATTTATTAAAAAACATAAGGTTCTTTTAGAAATCACCCTCTATTAGGTCCAATATTATTTTGTCATATATCATATTTCTATATTTCAATAAGTACTTCAGTACTTTCTTAATAATTTCGAGAAAGTACCACAGTACACTGTAAATGTTTAAAAATCATGAAAATACTTTTGCCTAACTCTACAGACTTTGCTAAACTGCCTCATGGCATCCTATACATGACAAAAAGAGTACTAAGCTGTCTTTCATTTTAAATCACTGAACAAAGACAAAGAGTGATCTAAGTAATATGGGCAAATTTTTATTTTGCAAAGGCTTTCATTGACCAATAACATTTTGTTGTGTCATCATAATGTACCACAGTATGCCACGAAGGTACTATTGTATACTATGGCCCAATATATCACAAGGTTTGTGTGCAATATTACTTAAAAGCAACTGAACAAAATCAGATCAAACAACAAAAAGGACCCTTTCCACAGAATAATTTATATTTCTGCCACATTTCATGTAAATCCATTCAGTCATTTTGCTGCTACGTTTGTTTTAAAATTCTATGGAAAATCGATTGGTGGAAAAATGTGTTTTGTGACCCCCTTTAATCTTTGCACCCTCTTAACTAATCATTATGAAACTTTGCATCATCAGCCAATGTAGGGAGCAGAATAGGTCTGCAAGGTTTTATGGAGATTCATCAAACAGTGACAAAATTATTAGCAAGCACAAATCTAAGGAATTCCTGTTGCTCAAAATCCTACTTGTAACTACATAGTTGCTAACTCTACTCTGTCATATATATATATATATATATATATATATGTTTGACAATGGCCTTGCAGCTTGGGAGAGCACTCGACGGCGCTCATTTATCATGTAGTCTGCCTTCAAGCTCCACACAATATTTTGTATGCCAACGCGTTTCGAGGTGAAATCCTCTTCTTCTCGGGCAGCAATTATCACATTTGAAGCTCGCATTACTTGATAAAGCATTTCCGGTTTTATTTATTTATATTACCGCCCTCCAGTAGGCGTGTGCAAAGTGCAATTCATTATGATGCATGTTTGGACACCAGGTCCTTAATGCGAGAATTAGTATTCATTTTGGTAAATTTCAAATGTTCATTTGCTCTTTTAAAGTTTAAAGGAAATAATGAGCTTTAAAAGAGCAAATGAACAAGGTGTATTAAAGAATGAGTGGGTGTATGACTGCCTGAATGTATAATTTAATAGGTGTGTGTCTGACTGTATAAGTGAGTGATGAAACATGTCTTACTGAATACGTGGGTTAGTTACTAAACTGTGTAAACGTCTGTATCAGTCTGTTATGTGGTGTGTAAGCGGCTGCACGGGTTGGTGAGTAGCTGCATGAGTGTCTATATGGGTTATTGATTGGTTGTCTGAGTATCTGTATGGGTGCCTGAGTATCTGTGTTTGTGACTCTGTGCATAGATGTGTGAGTGGGTAATTTACTGGGTGTATGGGTTCAAGAGTGCATCTGTGAAGGGCTGTAGGGGTGGGTGAGTGAGTGTATTGGTGTGTTGGTGAGTGAATGGATGTCTCAGTGGTACATGTGTGAGTAACTACATATGTGAAAGGCAGTATATGTGAGTGTTGGAGAATATAAATCACTATATATGAGAGTGAGTGATTGTGAAAGTGGCTGTATGGATGAGTGTGTGCTTGTGTCAGTGATTGTATAAAAGAGTAAGTATGTGTTAGTATCTGTATGAATAAGTGAGGTGGTGTGTATATAACTGTATGGGCGAGTTAATGGGAGTGTGAATGATTCTTTGCATGATTGACTAGGTGTGTGAGTAACTCTATGGATGAATGGCGATGTGTGAGTGTCTGTATAGGTGTATGAGTGCAAATGATAGTGCTGTATTGATAAGTGACTGCATGTATGAGTGACTTAATGGGTGAATGAGTGGGCGTGTGTGTAGACCTAGGAATCAGTGGGTATGTAGTAACCAGTGTTGGTGTGTCTATGGTTTCAAAAATGGTAGTCTGTATTTTAGAGTGGGAGTATCAAAGGTTATATTAGGGTGTGAGGAAGTGCATCAGATTATCACATGGATGATGTCATCAGTGATGTCATTTGAGATGTCATCAGTGATGTCATCAGTGATGTCAATGACCATGTCATGAATGATGTAATATGTGGCGTCATCCACAGTGCATTGCGGGGGCGCGAGTTATAGTTAACTCAACTAACTATAACGGCTGAATTTCTCTGGTTTTGTATGAGTTAAATGTCCAACTAACTATAACCTCCCTGAAATCTATGTTTTTTCCAGTGAATTTCTAAGGTTTTGTAAATGCTAGTTTCTAACTATAACATCCCTAAAACCTATGTTTTTTTCCAGTGAATTTCAAAGGTTTTTTAAATGCTCATTTTTAACTATAACATAGCAAGAGAGGAACAGAAATGCAGGAGGGGTACAAAAAGAAGGACGAGAAGTGCAGAAAGAGGCAAGAGAATTGCTGAAAGAAGCAACAGAGCTGTAGAAATAAGCAAGAGAAGCGCAGAAAGAGGCAAGTGAGGTACAGAAAGAAGCATGATCAGTGCACAAAGAACCAACAGAGGTGCAGAAGGAGGCACGAGAGGTGCAGAAAGAAGGAAGAGGAGTGCAGAAACAAGCAACAGAGGTGCTGAAAGAGTTACGAGGGGTGCAGAAAGAAGGAAGAGAAGTGAGGAAAGAAGCAACAAAAGTGCTGAAAGAGGCAAGAAGGGTGAAGAAAGAGGCAAGAGAAGTGCAGAAAGAAGACATTTGACATATGAGCAAGATATTCATAGTTCAAGTTATGTCAGGGTGGGTCTGTAAAATATTCATAGTTCAAGTTATGTCAGGGTGGGTCTGTGAATTAAATGCTCCTCACCCATCGTCTGCAGTGATCGGAGTGTCAGTGTCCTAATTTCATCAAGGTCAACTCAGCCTTCTGAGGTCGGTAAATTGTGCATGTAGCACCTGCTTCGGCATATGCAGCGCTACACAAAGAAAACAAGTTAAGTTTACCGATCCCCCATGTACTTCAGTTTTAAAATGCCGTTCCTTGCCCTTCAAGTGCTAAAGAAAAACTAGACCTGGGCAGAATTTTAATTACCGGAGTAAAGAGAGTACTTTAGGTAATTCCGCATTAATCTTGGATGCGGAATTACCGTTAATAATGCGATTACTCCTGCTTGGGTGATTAAGAGGAATTTTGGGGGAAATCGCACAGTAAAAGCACATTAGTGTTCTGCTGCATTTGGCTCTATTTCTTGACACAAAATGCATTATCGTGCCCATTTTGTGGCTAACCATGCGGAATCTCACACAATTCTTAGGGGATGTTGTGTGATTACACTACACTGAATAACACACCTTACCCACACCCTTTGAAAAAGCTCCTTTTTGGGTCCTCTCAAACTTTGGCATATGTAGGCTTATGCTTTCTTCTCCAAGTGCAGAGACATCTGAAGCCTCACCCATGGTGCGTGAGTCTCACACCTTTGAGAACCCCACTGTGGACTTCCATCCTTTTTAATAGAATATCAACGCTGGCCCCACCCACAATGCTCCTGTTAAAACCCGGAGTTTGCCAGCATCCATGCAGTTTATTTCTTGTGTAGTCTGTGGCTGGAATCTCTGTGTGATTGCCACCTACACCTTGAGGCATCTGGGAGTTTGGGCCCAGCTGCCGCCCTACAATCTTAACCCTAACTCACTCTTTGGAAGTGTTTTGAAGAATGGTAGAAGGGGGTGGAGACCAGGGAATGTGGAATTGTAATAGTAACATTTTGAGGTAAGAGCGGACAGGAGGTACCAGGAGTTTTTGGTGGGGAGGGGCATGGGGGTTACGAGGTGGAGCGGTCAGTAGATTGAATATAGCCTATAGGCAGGGCAGGGACACTAGAATTATGGTATTGTGCTGCTGCAGCGATTTTCACATAATTGTAGATTTGCCACATTTGCCACACAATCCATCATCTGTTGCATAATCTGCAGATTTTAACAAACAAAAAAATATGTTTCTAGCTCAAACAGTTATAAAGTTACTAAAACTGCAGTGACACGTGTTGCTGCGCAGTGGAAGGTCTGTTGCAAAGTTGAACTGGTCACCTTTCTGATGCTTATTGCTATATTTAGGTGTTAAACTGGCCCTAAAGAGGTGCAACTAATGCCCAGATAGTAATAAGTTTAAAATTGACAAAATAATAAAGTAACACTATCACAATTATGCCACATAATCTTGCATAATGTGCCTTTTCTTGCCACATAATTTACTCAACCCTGCCGTATAATTCCAGTGACCCTGCCTGCATGTAGGTGGGTGGTGGAAACAAAGTAACACGTGTGTTGTACATTTTAGCAAACAGATGAAGGCTGGTGGGCCAAGTAGAAGAGGTGAGGGCAGTGAACCAGAGGTGGGTGGGTCCAAGGTGGGCACAAGAGGCAGGTGCCCAGATGCAGCGGGTGGTGGAAGCAAAGTGGAGTGGGAATGAACAGGCAGTGAGTGGTGGTATGAGCAGGGAATGACGAGACCCTGCAGACCGGTGAACGGGCAGGGAGTGGAAAGGGTAGAAAGAGGCAGTTGGCTGGAGAGGGGGCTGCGGAGAAAGTGGCAGTGGGCTGAGAGAGTGGGGAATGGGTAGTTAGTGGATGGAGTATGGGCAGGAGATTGGAGAATGGACAGGAGATGTGGGAATGGGCAGGAGAGTGGAGAATGGGTAGGAGGGTAGATAATGGTCAGGTACTGAAATAGAGGCAAAAAGTAGAAATAGGTGTCAGAGTGGAGAACGGGCAGGAGAGAGGTGAATGGGCAGCTGAGGGGTGAATGGGTAGTAGAGGGGTGACTGGGCAGGAGAGGTGTGAATGGGTAGGAGATGGCAGAATGGGCAGGAGAGGGGTAAATTGGCAGGAGAGGGGTGACTGGGCAGGAGAGGGGTGAATGGGCAGGAGAGTGGAGAATGGGTAGGAGGGTAGAAAATGTGCAGGTTCTGGAACAGAGACAAAAAGTAGAAATAAGCCTCAGAGTGGAGAATGGGCAGGAGATGGGCGAATGGCTAGGAGAGGTGAATGTGCAGGAGAGCAGTGAAAGGGCAAGAGAGCAGTTAATGGGCAGAAGAGGGGTGAATGCGCAGGAGAGGGGTGAATGGGCAAGAGAGCAGTGACAGGGCAGAAGAGAGGTGAATGGGCAGGAGAGGGACGATTGGCAGGAGAAGGGTGAATGGCAGGAGAGGGGAGAAAGGACAGGAGATGTGAATGGGCAGGAGAGCGGTAATTGGGCAGGAAAGCAATGAATCGGCAGGAGAGTTAAATGGGCAAGAGAGCAGTGAATGGGCAGGAGAGTGGTGAATGGTCAGGAGAGTAGTGAATGGGCAGGAGAGAGGTGGGTGGGCAGGAGAGGGGTGACAGGGCAGAAGAGCAGTGAACTAGTAGGAGAGGGGTAAATGGGCAGACGGGTGAATGGGCAGGAGAGCGGTGAATGGCGGAGGAAGGGGTGAGTTGGCAGGGGAGTGGCGAATGGGCAGGAGAGCAGTGAATGGCAGAAGAGAGGAGAATGGGCAAGAGAGGTGAATGGGCAGGAGGGGTGAATGGGCAAGAGAGCAGAGAATGGGCAGGAGCACGCAAATGGGCAGGAGAGGGGTGAATGGGCATGAGAGGGGTAAATGGCAGGAGAGGGGGGACTGGGCAGGAGAGGGGTGAATGGGCAGGAGATCAGTGAATGGACAGGAGAGGGCTGAATGGGCAGGAGAGCTGTGAATGGCAGGAGAGGGGTGACTGGGCAGGAGAGGGGTGACTGGGCAGGAGAGCGGTGAATGGGCAGGAGAGGGGAGAACTGGCAGGAGAGTTTGTGAATGGGCAGGAGAGGGTTTACTGGCTGGGGAGGGTTAAATAGGCAGGAGAGCGGTGAATGGCAGGACAGCGGTGATGGGCAGGAGAGTGGTGAATGGGCAGGAGAGGGTTTACTGGTGGGAGAGGGGTGAATGGCGGGAGAGTGGTGACTGGGCCGGAGAGCGGTGAATGGGCAGGAGAGCGGTGATGGGTAGGAGAGCGGTGAATGGGCAGGAGAGGGTTTAATGGTGGGAGAGGGTTGAAAGGGCAGGAGAGGAGTGAATGGGCAGGAGAGCGGTGAATGGGCAGGAGGGTGGTGAATGGTTAGGCGAGAGTTTACTGGTGGGAGAGCAGTGAATGGGCAGGAGAAGGGTGAGTGGGGGTGAGGAGTGACTGGCAGGAGGGCGGTGAATGGGCGGGAGGGTTGTGAATGGGCAGGAGAGGGGTGAATGGTGGGTGAGTGGACATGGGGTGGGAAGGCAGTGAATGAGGAATTATTGATATATGGGTGAAGATAGAAATAAGTTTGTTGAACGTGGATCCGGGGTGTGCTGTGGCCCTCTGCCGAGAGGGGGAGGTGTGGGGGCAGGGAAGGGACACCTGGGCCCGAGGATGCAGTCGGGGCGCTGCAGGCAGGAGAGGGCACATAAGCGAGTTTGAAGGTCGTCAGTGTTGGGGAGAGTTCGAGGAGAGGTGAGAGTGGTGGAGGGAGGCTGTGAACAGGCTAGTGACCGATGGCAGGAGGGGGGTTGAGAGAGCATAGGGGAGAATAGAGTAGAGGGTGGACAGACGGGAGTCTAACTCCATGGCAGTTGAGGGACAGCCACGGCTGAACGGTGGTCTGGTGCTGTCAGAAAGGGGGCAGTAAGGGGACACCATGGGTGAACTTGCTGACCTGGGAGGGCCCCTTGGCCCCTGAGGGCCATGCCATCTCCTGGCCGCTTCAGACTAGTCCTGAAGATGGGGGCCACCTGGGACTCCCCTGGGCACATATGGGGCACAGCTCCCTGTAACTGGAGGGCCCGGCAGCAGTTCCATGTACCACAGGCGCAGGAGCCCGGTAGAGTCCCTGGGAGAGGTGAGGAAAGTGCAACGCATCCAAGGCATGATGTAAAGCGCAGCAACTGCCGAAGCCCCAGCCTCTCGGCGCTGCACCTCGCCTCAAGCCTCTCCATCCTGAATGTTTGCATCTGGAGCACAAGAATAAACAACTGGACAGCAGGGGACAAGTCACTGGATGAATGGATACATGAATGGATAAATTTATCGATGAATGGACAGCGAGCTGCGCAGGAGACCGAATTTACACCAAGAAGGAGGCCACGATTAATCAATTATCCCCACGACCTGTGGAGCTTCGATATAAAGAACAGAAAACACTTTTTTTTATATGGAAAGATTAAGTGAACAAACCCTGGAATGCAAGAGCTTAGAGGCACACCGTACAGGGTCAGAGATTAACACACACCAGAGTAAACCATGCCCGCAGATGCCCCTCCTCAGCACAGCCCTGTGTCATATGCTTGATAACATGAGTGGTAGTGTGAGGTGCGGTGAAGTACAAATAAAGTATTTTTCACTCACACCCATAGGGTACAAACGGAGCACAAACTGTCCCTTTGGTCGAGGTTTAAGGCATGTGCGCTTTGTCAGGGCCAATCTTCAGACGTGTTATGAAAATGCATACTTTCAAGAAGGGGGCAGCGTGGTACATGTCACGCAGACTGGCATTGCACGGACAGTTATGCTCGCTGCTTGCACATGCATTTGTTGTGTCCAGGTGAAGATGTGTTTGCACGTGTAGGCACATGTGCTGGATGTTCATGCAGTATACTATTAAAGTCTGTGCAAGACGATATCTCTGTGATACTCTTAATAGCGCTTCGTGCAGTCCTGCCATTTCCAAGAGCTTTAAAACAACAGTCTTGCCAGTCATAATATGTTCATGGCAAATGACCCTTACCCATTGACATCTAACTTAACTTATTGGCAACACATCGCGTGATATATAGATATTTATTTGATGTTCTAAGCTTCCAGCGTTTTAAAATGGGACAGAACCAGAAAAAGCACGTACCCTTCTGTTCAGAAATTGAAAATGATGATGGTGTTGACAATATGTGTAGGGTCCGGCTCAACAAAGAGCACACATGTGAGTGTAGTGTGGGTGTGGGTAGCGCTGTGATATGGACATGATGCATACAGCCCCCCTGAACCCCTATGGAAAATAAAAGCAGTGAACGGCCTTTGAGCGTCAAAACCACAACCTCAAGAAGGCATGAAGGATGAGTGGCTGATTTAATGAGCCGTTATGATGAATGGGGCTGTGCTCGCCCACATTCACAACACGTATCATACCACGACAGCGTAGGCGCGTGGCTTTTCACTGCAGTTCGCGATAAAGAAGCAGTGCCAGGTGAAGGGGTATCGGTTTACCACGTATAAGTTTCTGGGACGTCCGCGGTGGTACTTTATGCAGGCATGACTGTACCGAAGATTGTGCTTCACAGCGGTTCCAATTATAACAAACCACTCCGGCAAGCATAAAAAAAAGTGGGGGGGACACAGAGGGTTTGGAAGGGGGGCAGTTTTCAGGACACATAGTACTATTTTGTAGATGAGTATTTGAGGTAGGCGCTGTGCGAAATGAATAATTTTGAGATTTAACCCATGCAGCGCCTAGAAGCACACCACAGTCTGCAGGGTTCATTAGTTCCATGTCAATAATACAAGATACACATCTCATTTAAAAGAATGTTTTGATAAATTCACACAAATGTGAGGCAGTCGCGGCACATTTGCCTTTCAGGCCACCCAGGGAGTATGTTATATATATATATATATATATATATTCACTGAAAAAAACATAGGTTTCAGGGACGTTATAGTTAGGAATTAGCATTTAAAAAAACCTTAGAAATTCACTGAAAAAGCATAGGTTTCAGGGACGTTATAGTTAGTTGGACATTTGACTCACATAAAACCAGAGAAATTTGCCTGTTATAGTTAGATGAGCTATAACTCGCGCCCCGCAATGCACTGCTGATGACGTCACATATTACATCACTCATGACATGGTCAGTGACATCAATGATGACATCTCAAATGACATCACTGATTAAACCTATCTTTTTTTCTGGGTTTTTTAATCATCATCCCATTCTCAACTTGGTGAAAACTGCAAACATCACCACTCTTCCATCAATACCTTACACCAACAAAATTGCCACAAACAAGAGCCACATTTAATGCTAATGAAATGCACAGTACATTCCAGTGTAAAAAAAACACGAAAACACCACTTCCCCATATTTTCAACGACCAGCCAAATCTGCAAGGCGATCCAAAAAGCAGGCGATAAGCCGAGTTAGCAGTAACAAATTAACATCAACCTTTAAGTGGTGTAAGGAGGTCGACTATCTGCTCTGTTATTTCGACCCAACTCACAGCCACATCTAAAGACCAACATGTGATACAGCTACTGATCATGCAGCTCTGACATCCAACAACGCCACAACACCCAGCCTCACCACCACCAGAACCTCCCCCCTACTACCACCGAGGCAGCACAAAACAGAACAACCGACCTTCCCAAAATGCCATGCCCCTCAGCCACACAATAGCTGAATGTTGAAAGATGAGCAACCAACTATATATTAAGGAGGCAAGTCACCCATCACTGATGAAGCACACAATGCCAAGTGTAACGCTCATGTGCTGCATAGACCTCACTATGCAAAGCACAAACCTCTCCATGTGGAGATATACTATTGATACTTGTAGTGTAGTGCACAGTGGACGCAACCATGGTACCTCAGGCAGTGGGGAAGATCTCAGTCATGAAGCTGTGTTGTCCCCCCCTGGAAGCGGAAGCGGAGTGGGCTGCTCCAACGTACACCACTCCAGCATAGGAGTATGAATAAATAGACCAGGCCCTAGGCGTGGTTCACTTGTGGGAAGACCAACAAGTCTGTCAGAACAGCAGCCCTCACCCTGGCATGTGGCAGCCACCATAACCGCGGGCCTCCTCGACACAGGGCCCCTGCGAACCCAGCGGCACAGCACCGCAGACTTATGTCTCTACCGACTACTGCCTTCCATCAACACTACGGACAGCACGGCTCACAATTTCGATGCAGTGGCGATTGCAGATGTCGGAGTCCAGGTTGCAAGACACTTTGCTCCCGGTGCGGCCCACACTGACCACGCATGATCGCAGGCTGCGCACACGCTGTGTGCTTCAGGTGCTACTAACTCACTGCACCGTAAGTCATCCCCACATGGCTTTATCAATGCAGAATTCATTAGACAAAACACATTGCTCCCAGTGCAGCCTGCCGGGACCACGTCTCATTGCAGGGTGCGCACACGCTGAGTACTCCAGGTGCCACTAACTGTGCAGCTCAACTCAACACCACATGGCTGTGTGCCCATCCTGACTGCTGCCTACACCCTACACTGGAGTTACATGGTTCACAATTCAACATTAGCAGTGAGGCAAATTGTGTAAGAGACTATAATAGCTTAGGAAGACCAAATGCTCCCAATCTGTACAGCTCAAGTCAACGTCACCTGCCTGTGGGCCTTTGCTGACTGCTGCCTTTGGCCTACACTGTGGAAGACCGGTGACACGTGGTGCCAACTAACCCTGTTCAACACAAGCCGATCCTACATGTGTAACTGTGTCCTGAGTCCTCAATGGCAGCGACCACAGCACCAGACTCCCTTCGATCACTGAGGGGTATTTCCACATGGAAGACCGGCAACACGTGGTGCCACTGAAACTGTACTACGCAAGGTTTGTTTGGGTCACCAACGTATGCACGTGGCTGTGGACCCTAGCTCACCGCTACCTCTACCCTACACTGTGGGCGACTGGCGACAAATGGTACCACTAACTGTCTTCAACACAAGCCGATCCCACATGTGTAACTGTGTCCTGAGTCCTCAATGGCAGCGACCACAGCACCAGACTCCCTTCGATCACTGAGGGGTATTTTCACATAGAAGACCGGCGACACGTGGTGCCACTGAACCAGTACTACGCAAGGTTTGTTTTTAGTGTGGCGTATTTGCATTTGCAGTCATCAATGTGGAAAGAATTGCGGACGAAAAGATAACGCAAAAGATAAATTTGACACAAACTGTCTATTTCCCTTTCCACGTCCAGTATTTCCAAAGGAAGAGTGAACAGTTTTATGTCAGCAATGAGACATACCATCACTCGAAAATCACCCAAAAATACTTATAATTTAAAAAGAACAGAGCATCGAAGTACAATAATGATTACATTACGGAGATTTTGAAGATGTGAAATGCAAATATGAACATACAATATGATGCACATAACTCAATTGCTGTTTCTCACTATGTCACGTCATATATTACCAACTCTGAGAAGACAGAATTGAAACAAATGTGGGAAGAAATTTCACAGGTGAAGACACTTAGGAAAAAAATCTACAGCTTCAGTTTGAAGATACTTTCACATCGAGAATTTGGATCCTACCAATTTTTGGATCGATAGACATCTGCCAGTTTATATTCAAAGTCAACAGGAACCATCTGGATAAGTCTAGGTTTTCCTGCGGCACGAAATTGAGTTTTATTATAAATGTTCTAAAACAAATTTGTGATGATATAGACTTACGTTTCTTTGCTAGTCAAGAGAACTGTACAGAAAATAACAGTTGGATATGTCTAGGTGTTGATCAACAAATGGAAGATAATACTGTTGTGAAGTTTGAAAAAGAAATAACAAAGTTTAAAGTAGTTTCTGGTGAAAATCCCAACTATTTCTATTTTTTGCCAACATACTCATTATAAAATTCAAACTAGGAATGTAGATGTACTACCACTAACCCTGTTCAACACAAGTCGATCCCACATGTGTGACTGTGTCCTGAGTCCTGAATGGCAGTCACCCAAAGTCCGTGGCAGCGACCACAGCACCACACTCCCTTCGATCACTGAGGCATATTTCGATATGGAAGGCCAGCGACACGTAGTCCCACTAACCCTCTTTAACAAAAGCCGATCCCACATGTGTAACTGTGTCCTGAATGGCAGTGACTCCCAAGTCCGTGGCAGCAACCACAGCAGCAAACTCTCTTTGATCACTTAGACATATTTCCATATTCAACGTTGGCAACACGTGGTGCCAATAACTCTGTTCAACACAAGCCGATCCCACATGTGTAACTGTGTCCTGAGTCCTGAATGGCAGTGACCCCAACTCCGTACCACCACACTCCCTTTGATCAGTGAGGGGAATGCAACTACAGACTCCAGTAGGCAAGTAAGTATCACAGTCTTACACCCTACATATTATCCTTTTAGTATCCTTGCTTCAAGAACTTTTTTTTATATCAGTTATAGCTTTACTACAATGACCAAATTAATCTTCAAATGAAAACTAAAAGGGAATAGCAGTCTACACTGCAGGCAGTACAGCTCGCAATTCCATTTTTATATGCTAATTTCTAACAACAAGATTGTACTCAGAAAATACAACACTTCGTCAGTGTATTCTATACTTATTTAATCTTTTCATCATATGCCTACACTGCACTCACTAAGGCTCCCAATGGAAATTATTTCTTCATTCATTAAGTACAGAGTCCACTACGCAAGTAACTATTACAGAATTCAAATCTACATAATATCCTTTTAGTATCCTTTCTTCTTGAACATTTTTCATATCAGTTATAGCTTTAGTACAATCACCAAATTCATTTTCAAGTACAAACAAACACTCAGCAGTCTACACTGCGGGCAGCAGACCTCGTAATTTGAATTTTGGACACGTTGTGCCAACTAACACTGTCCAACACAAGCTGATCCCACATGTGTGACTGTGTCCTGAGTCCTGAATGGCAGTGACCCCAAGTCCATGGCAGCCACCACAGCAGCAAACTCTCTTTGATCAGTTAGACATATTTCCATATGCAGTGACCCAAAACTTCATGGCAGCGACCACACCACCACACTCCCTTGGATTAGTGAGGAGTATTTTCATATTGAAGGCTGGTGACAAGTGGTGCCACTGAACCTGCACTACACAGGCCGGTGACGCCACCTACGTATGCACGTGGCTGTGGGCCCTTGCTCACCGCTAAGTCTGGTCTACACTACGATCAGCCTCACAATTCAGATAGAGTTGTGATTCAACATGACACAGTCCTATAGCCAAGACACATTGCTCCCAGTGTGGCCCGTCCACACCAAGCATCATCACAGGCTCATACACTCTCAAAACTTCTGGTGCCACTAACCCTCTTTAACAGAAGCCGATCCCAAATGTGTAACTGTGTCCTGAGTCCTGAATGGCAGTGAGCCCAAGTCCAAGGTAGCAACCACACAACATACTCCCTTCGATTTGTGATGCATATTTCGATATGCAAGGCCGGCGACACCTAGTCCCACTAACCCTCTTTAACAGAAGCTGATCCCACATGTGTAACTGTGTCCTGAATCCTGAATGGTAGTCACCCCACCTTTGTGGCAGCGACCACAGCACCAGACTCCCTACAGTCTTATTTGTTGTTCTTTTCTTTAAATATTTTTATTTATATGTAAATCAATACATGTCAAAGACTCTTCTTTGTCCAACCGCACAGGGACACTTCCGGGCCCAAGAAGGTTTTTGGGGGTATGATGGTAATGTGGGAAGAAGGTACGTTACCTGCTGATGTGGGGAGAGGCAGCGTCAAAGGGGTATCTATCATAGAAAGAACTCTGATATGTTTTCACAAATACCTCGGACAAATGCCTGCTGACGGACTGAATCATAAAATGATTTTTCAATACGTATGTAGTGTGAGTTATGAACAGTTCGCACCCAGGCTCTCAGAGGATCAGCTGCGGCCCGTCCAGTCCCCTCACAGATGCAGTACTACGAGCCGGCCGCGTCATTGTAGCTATCCCTGCCCTGTTCCATCGTATGCCATGCCACGCCATGCCACGCCACTCAGATTACGTTCCGACGATGGCCCCACATAGCTACCTGTCGCAGGCGTACTCGCTGTTGGTGTGCAGGTCAGTGGTCTAGTTCTCCACATCTACCACCAATTCCCTGAGAGCAGGTTTGCACACACCCGTCCGGCACATGCGTCACAGGCCATGTGACCACGCAAATATTATAGATCGACAACATGACATCCTTTATTTCTGGTGCTGACTAGATACCGGACGCTCCACGTGTCTCAACCATAAAGAGTCTTTCAAAACTTGCGCAGAAGGTTACTCGCACCCTAATCTGTATAGCCCTCAGGGGCCTACCACCCCCTTGGTGCGGACTTCAGATGCACAGGGTTAGTGCCACCCAAAGCTCATATGGCCATCAGGGGCCTACCACCACGTGGCACGAACTTAACTTCCACAGACTTAGTGGCCCCAAAAGCTGATGTGGTCTCCGCCATTGATGACTCAGGAGTCAGGACTCAGCGACATGTGTGAGATCTGCCGGGCCGTGGAGAAGATGATGTGGTCTCGACCATTCATGACTCAGGACTCAGCGACCTCTGTGAGATCCGCGGAGAAGCTGATGTGGTCTCCGCCATTCATGACTCAGGACTCAGCGACATATCTGAGATGCGCGGAGTTTTGACGGGCACGTGGAGTGCCCACTGCTGCACACTCCGGTGGCACCAGGTAATTATTTGGTTATGGATGCACAGGGGTTGCAGTGTTTCTCTCTCTCCCTCTCCCTCTCCCTCCCTCTCTCTCTCGCTCTCTCTCTCTCCCTCTTCTTTCCTTCCATCTCTTTTTCTCTCTAGCTTTTTCTTTCCTTCTCTTTTTCTCTATGTCTCTCTCCTTTGATATGCGCATTACACACATCCTTATTTTGTGCTTTATTTTCCAGGCACTGTCGTCCACATCCATGGTCCCCACAGCAGTGTTCCACCTTGTTATTTTATATTTTTTTGGGGAAAAATTTTGTTTATTACTTTATCGTTGATGCATGTTAATAAAAAAAGTTTGGAAAAAAAAATTAATATCGTTTCTGGTTGTTTTCTTAACTCATGTGGAACTCTTTCTTGTTCTTATTACTGTTATTTGATGAAGTCCACCATGGTCTTAAATTTTGGAAGACTTATCGCGGGAATACTGGTGATGTCTGAAGTTTCCACCAACTTGTGAATAGTGTGTTAGATTTATCTCAACTTTACTTCCATTAAAGTGCTGATAATGAAATGCAGACTAGCCGTTCCCGTGCAAAAAGACAGGAGGTGCACCTTTGCGATTTATTCTAAATACTAAAATCCTGTATTGAATTGCACTGACGTAGTGGCTGCACTCACAGTGTACACACAAAATCATTTACGAAACCTCATTGTATATATATTGATTGGGAATCGGGCATCAGGTGCTGGATCTTGATGAGATACACTGCCCAGTTCGTATATTGTCCTGCACACACAAAAAATCACATCACAACTTTCACATCAACTGCAATGCGAAACAAATTCTGGTAATAAGCCACGTTAGCACCAGGGATTTTACACCTGCTTTCTGATGGTGTTAAGCAGGACGACTACCTGTACTATGAAAGAGAACACAGCCAAGAACCACACCAGAACACCCATAGGTGCCACAGAATAAATGAGCATGATACAGGGATACCCATGAGGGCCAAAAGACTCTTCGGAACAACTTCGGGACCGCCAACGCCACCCAAACCCGCATCTGAGCAAGTGTGTCCCTCTGCTCATTGTGTTAGCATGATAGGCACCAGCCCTGCAACATCACTGTGTGCTATCACCTCAGCGTTGGCAGTGAGCCTGGACATGTAGCTAGGCACGCATCCTCCTGCATGCACAACCGGCGTGTGCTGGTCCGGAATACACAGGTCAGTGCAGTGGTGTGCCTATCCGACAACGGGAATGGGATGTCTCGGACATCTCTGTGTACAGGAAGTGCGGTAAGTGTGTCTCTGTGTTCTGGTGTGGCCTGCCACAAGGACCGCAGCAGTCGATGTTGTAAAGTGGCATGCACCACCTCTACATGCTGGACATCTCATCCATCCTACAACACCAACGACCCGCCTTTGTACACATCCTCTATGAATGCAGCATGGTTTTCACTTCTTTGCTCGTTCACTGGTGTGATGTAGGCGAGTTGTGTGACTTGTGCTCCTTGTTGGTGTGTTTTATTTTGTTCATTGTTTGTCTATACTTGTGCTATACTTAATTGTGCATGTCTGCCATTCTGCCCACCTCCACCCGTCCCCCCACTCCCTGCTTCTTCCTCTTCCTGGTGCTGTTCTTTCTATAATGTTCTTGCTCCACACATAAATACATGTAAAGAACAAATTAGAATAGTTCCTTGATTCTTTTTGGTTTCAAAACTTCTCTCTCTTGGTTTCTTTTTAATTTTCCATATAAACAGGTTTTTTTAAATATTCAACAACACATAGAAGTCAGAAGTGCAACGTATTCTATCAACACACTTTCTAGAACATCCTACAACACGTTAAAATTCATCAATCTTTTTAAACTTAACCATATTTTTTTGCAACATTTTCTCAAACATTTAACGGCACGTGCAGGTTAAAAGTTCACGATTGTTTTAAGTTCGAACAGTGCCTTCCAAATGCAAGTAGCAGGTGTGGTTGAGTTGACAACTTTTATCCTATGATATGTACTCCACATTGAAATTGCTTTTTCTTAACCAATCACAAAGATGCTTTTCCACAAAACGAATGTGCACCCTACTTTTAAAAAAGAATGCTTTTCGTCTCCCAATCACGTATCGTTTTGTATGGAAATAAAAACTAGTTTCCCATCTTTAAACATATCTCTTATTTTACCAAGGAACTGCATGAGCTACAGACATCTTTCCATACCTTCCAGCCATACCTTCAAAATGCTACTGTGGATCGAAGGACATAGCTATATTTTCTGGTGCAAGAGGTATGCAGAACAGAGACATATTGACTCAGACCTAGGTTTACAAAATGTGGACATTAAATGGTTTGCATAGAGAGGATTGAAGTGGCACCAATTGTTGCCTTTGCTTAAAACCTGTTTGCATCTCCAACACCCTGACCTCATGATTGTGCACTGTGGCGGAAACGATCTAGGCACATTGACTCGGGTAGGTTTGGAAATGCTTATGAAGGACACCTTTGGACAATTGATGTCACTTTTCCCTCAAACTGTCTTTGTATATTCCAATATATGCCAAAGACAGAAGTGGAAATGGTCAAAACAATTTTGTCCTCAGATTGAAAAATCTAGGAAGAAACTCAACAAGGCTGTGTCTGCATACCTCAGAGACCACAACATGGGGTCCATCTACAACAACAACATACGTTTTGATATGGCTGAAATCTACAGAAGTGATGGAGTACACTTCACAGATCACGGAAATCGAGTTTTCCTGAATAACTTGAAGCTGTGCAGCCGCACTTATATGTAGCTCAAACTAATCAACATAAGGGCTCTTTTTAGAGACACCCTATAACTGACAACTAAGGCCTGCTATTTTAGGGCCAGGTAACGGCAACTCCCGGACCCTCGCCAAAATGTATTCTCCACACAGCTGTGACGCAGTGGCCAGACCATCTGACTTTGCAGCTCAGAGCTCTCGCTTTGATCACCACCTCTACTCCCCCATAGGGGTGAGTAGTTTGCGCTTTACAAATACCGTATTGATTTACCTTTGCACTCCCTGTACAACACCACCTAAGCACCATATACAAGTTGGACAAGTGTGGCACAGCGCCCAGAGCACATGTGAATTGATACTAGTATAGTGCACTTCTCACCCGCAAGGGTCTCAAGGCGCTTGTACGAATACCGCTGTGGAACCCATCCTGGCTTTCCCTGTGAGGCATCCACTCCTGGGCACCCCCAAGGTGGAGGCCAGGCATCCTTAGCGTTGCGGGGGCCGTTGTGGACATTAAGCAAGCTATTGCCCAGAGTTGCAGAGTGGGACTCCATGATTGGAATGGCACCGAGGCGAGAATTATCAGGTCCGTGGAATTTTTGAGCCCAAGACCCGCTGAGTTGGGGAATTGAACCCTGGTCCCGGGCTAGATCTCTGCATCAGGGTCTGCCGCTCTAATCATTAAGCCACACTTCTCCACATGACTTCACAGCATAGCAAACACAGGCTCACGGTTTCAAACCCGAGTCCAGCAGCAGCTCAATTAAGCAGCATGACACTCTAGGCAATACCTCACTTAAATTCCGTACCCAGCACTTTCAGACCAGTAGGGATCAGTAGTTCACCGGCTTTACCCCGAGTCCATCAGCAGCTCAGCTTATGTGCCCAGTGCCGAATTGATTTGATACGCGCAAATTTACCTTCACACTCCCTGTATAACACCCCCTAAGCACCATACACAAGTTACAATGTTCGAAACAAAAGTTCCTCCGAGTAAGTATAACTACATACTGACACTACTTGGACAGATGTGGCACAGCGGCCAGAGCACATGACTTCACAACATATGACACACACTGTTTGGACTGCTTTCATCCCCGAGTCCGGCAGCAGCTCAGCCTAGCACCATGAGACTGTACACAATACCTCACATATTTTCCATATCCCAGCACTTTCAGACCAGTACGGGTTAGTAGTTCATCCTACTTACACAGGTGTAGTGCAGCAACCACGGCACATGACTTCACAGCATAAGACACACAATTTGGGCTCACACTTTCATCCCCGACTCCCGCACCAGCTCACCTTAGCAGTATTATACTCTAGGCAATACCTCACTTAATTTCTGTAGCCCAGCACTTTCACACCGCTAGGGGTGAATACTGCGCTTCACACCCTGTCTATAGCACACCCTAAACACCCCACAGAGGTCACAGTGCTCATACCCTCCTCTTTCCCATTTTTTTTGCCCTTTTTTCCCCTTACTCGCTTCAACGGAATCACAAAATGGTGGCCAACACTTCATAGTTGCAAGCACTCGCAGCGCTCGCAGCCAATAAGCAGCATGCTCGTGCTCATAATGCCTCAGCCAATCAGATGGCAGAATTCCCAAATATCTGTAAATTTCGATATTTCTCAAAAACTACTGAATGGATTTACACCAAATAAACAAAAGCGTGCTTTCTAGACCAACACCCTTCTCCCTGTCAAATTTGGGCTAATTCCGTTCACCTGTTCGACCTGTAGCCTTGTCTAAAGTTTCCTATGGAAATTACCATCGAGAAAACACGTTTTGGAACCCCCCTTTTTCTCGGCCCCACCTAGATGAATCACCCCCAAACTTCCCACACAGTAGCTGATATGAAAAAAGAATTAGTTTAGAAAATTTCATGAAGGTTCATCAACTGACGCCAAAGTTATAAGCAAAACAAAAAATGCTCTTCCTATGGAAACTTTGTCCTAACTATAACTACCTACTGGCGACCGCCAGTGGGTAATGTATTTTTTTTTCTAAAACTTTCGGCGGGATTCACGACCTCAACGCGAATTCCGCTGAAATTATTTTTTTTAAAATGCTTTTTATGGCCCTGGGGGTCCTTGTGGGACCCCCTGAGCAGGCCTTGGGTATCAGGGTGTTTCTACCCTGCCCCCTTTTCCTTTTATTAAGTTAAAGCCATTTGGTTTGCTAATGGTATTATATAGCAAAGCAAATGGCTTTAACTTAATAAAAGGCGAGGCCTATTGCATTTTCAATGCTTGTTTTCAATGAGCCACGTGTTCAAACTACAAATCAACTTCTCACGTGAGGAATCGCGGCTCTTCAATTAGATAGTAGATTTCAGCGAGAGAGGAGGGGGTGGATCGCTGGTGTGGGATTCGACAGCAGAGAGGCAGAGGGCGGTTAAGCCAGGAAAGTGCGGGAGCTTGAGGTGGCGGGGAAAGCCAGCGCTGGAGTAACCCTTTAGTGAGATGAGGAGCCGGTTAGTCACAGGCTGCGGTTAATGCCGTGGAGGTCATCCAATCCTTAATGAACTACACGTATTTAAACAATTTATGAGGCGGATGGTAGGATTACTCGCACTTGGCAGATGCTTAGGAGTTACTTTTGTTTTATTAAGCTGCCGCGTGGCAATATGTGCGAATTTCATGCGTGCAAATAAATGGAATACAAATTGAAACATTATTATTCTATATGGCTACATTCCACAATATTGCCGTTTCCAAATTTACCGCCATCGCTGGCCCAGGCCCCGAGTTCGCCGCTCCTAAGCTCAACGCCGCAGGCCGAGTCCCCGTGACATCATCTCTCTGCCACGCTGGGATTGGCCCAGCGGGAGAGAGTGTTTTCCTGAGCTTGGACGCTCCACGCGAGAGCC
The DNA here is from genome assembly GCF_964204655.1 of Triturus cristatus. NCBI lineage: Eukaryota > Metazoa > Chordata > Amphibia > Caudata > Salamandridae > Triturus > Triturus cristatus. Next base: position 690,241,281 of record NC_140586.1, on the reverse strand, counting down.
GTGCTGGGATTGGTCCCAGCCCTCCAGGATTCCTGCCACGTCATCCCAGTGCCGCGCTGGGATTGGTCCCCGGCCCAGAGGGCTCTCCCACGCTCAAAGAGAGAAGTGAGGCTCGGCCTGGGACCGGGGAGTGTCTCGGAGAGGAGAATTGCCCGGCCTGCTGGATTCACCCCGCATCTGAAGGCAAGGTAAGGCTCGCATCCGCGCTTGTGAGCCCGCGAGCTGAAGGAAATCTTCACTCCATTCAGCAACAAACAGAGGAGCAAACACTGCTTCACTCTTTTAGAGCCGTCCCAGTTGGACTGGCTCGCGAGCCGTCCCAGTTGGACTGACTTGCATGACTGGTTTCTTATCTTTATGGGGCCATGTGTTTGTCCCCATAAAGATAAGAGAACCTTTTACGCCGGCAGCCAGTCCAACTGGGACAGCTCTAAAAGAGAAAAGTGTATGTCACTAGATGCTCTTTTCCAATGGCTGGCCACCGTTTAGCATAAACGGTGACGCCAGCCAATGGAAACGAGGAGCGGGGCTTAAAGCTCACTAGAGAAATCTACCCTAAAACATTAAATCTCGCCAGCGAGACTGCGTATGTCTGCGCAGTCTTACGCCAGGCGAGACTTAAAAATGGCTCGTTCTGAACCAAGGGCTACCTTTTGCCAAATTTGGTGTAATTCCGTTCAGCAGTTCGGGCTGTAGCTTTGTCTAAAGTTTCCTATGGAAATTAACATGGGGAAAACGTGTTTTGGGACCCCCCTTTTTTCTCAGCCCCCACTTGACAAATCACCCCGAACCTTTCAAGACAGGAGCTGACCAGAGCGCCCCACTAGTTTTGAGATTCGTCAAAGGACGGTACAAAAGGGGATGGTGATGGACTGAGCATCAGAACCAATCAAACACTCACACCCAGTCAACAGATCAATCAATCAATCAATCAATCATGGAATTTATATCGCGCACTACTCACCCGGAAGGGTCTCAAGGCGCTAGGGGGAGGGGGTCTGCTACTGCTCGAACAGCCAGGTCTTGAGCTGTTTCCTGAAGGCGAGGTGGTCCTGGGTTAGCCGCAGGCGGACGGGCAGGGAGTTCCATGTCTTAGCCGCCAGGTATGAGAAGGATCTTCCTCCGGCGGTGGCTCTCTGGATGCGAGGGACGACGGCGAGGGCGAGGTTCGTGGATCGTAGCAGGCGGGTGGGCGTGTAGAAGGTCAGGCGGTCGTTGAGGTACTTTGGGCCTAGGTCGTGGAGGGATTTGTGTGCGTGGGTGAGGAGTCTGAACGTGATCCTCTTGTTGACAGGGAGCCAGTGCAGGTCTCTCAGGTGGATCGAGATGTGGCTGCGACGGGGGACGTCCAGGATGAGTCGGGCGGAGGCGTTCTGGACACGCTGAAGTCTTTTCTGTAGCTTGGCTATTGTACCGGCGTAGAGGGTGTTTCCGTAGTCTAGTGTGCTGGTGACGAGGGCCTGGGTGACAGTCTTCCTGGTCTCGGTCAGGATCCATCGGAAGATCTTGCGGAGCATGCGGAGGTTGTGGAAGCAGGATGAGGAGACGCCGTTGACTTGTCTAGTCATCGAAAGGGAGGAGTCCAGGATGACGCCCAAGTTGCGTGCGTGGTACGTTGGCTTGGGTGCGGTGCCTAGGGCCGGGGGCCACCAGGAGTCGTCCAATGCGGAGGGCGACGGTCCCAGGATGAGGACTTCTGTCTTGTCCGTGTTCAACTTCAGGCGGCTGATGTTCATCCACTCGGCGACGTTTTTCATCCCTTCGTGTAGGCTGGCTTTGGCGGTGTCGGGGTCTCTGGTGAGGGAGAGAATCAGCTGGGTGTCATCGGCGTAGGAAATGATGTTGAGGTTGTGTTGGCGTGCGATGGCAGCGAGGGGTTTCATGTAGATGTTGAAGAGAGTAGGGCTGAGCGTCGATCCTTGCGGGACGCCGCAGATGACTTTGGTGGCCTCAGATCGGAACGGGGGGAGGCGTACTCTCTGTGTTCTGCCGGAAAGGTATGAGATGATCCATTCCTGAGCCTTCCCCTGGATGCCGGTGCCGTTGAGGCGTTGGACTAGGGTGCGGTGGCAGACAGTGTCAAATGCTGCGGAGAGGTCAAGGAGGATGAGTGCCGCTGTTTCACCGTTGTCGAGCAGGGCTCGGATGTCGTCGGTGGCTGCGATGAGGGCGGTCTCGGTGCTGTGGTTGGCTCTGAATCCGGACCGGGAAGACATGGCTTGGCAGTTCGGGCTGGACTGTTCCCATGAGGCACAGGGTCAGACTGATTTGCATATGGCCATTTCTGAACTGGAGTGGCAGAGTGGGCTAAAGAACGGTGATGGATTAAACCCAGATCAGTTGACTGGGGGTGAGTGCTTGCAATGTTCAACACTCCGTCCATCATTTCCTTTGGTTTTTGCTTTGTTCGCCATAAGTTGGCAGGGTATGCTCAGACGTGAGTCCCTTGCTCACTTTGCCACTGGATTCAAGCAAGCCTGGCTGAAGACGGCTGAAATGCCAGAAACCGGTCCTAGGAAGCTTGTTTCTGGTCCAGGGAAGACATGGCTTGACAGTTCGGGCTGGACTGTTCCCATGAGGCACAGGGTCAGACTGATTTGCATGTGGCCATGTCTGAACTGGGGTGGCAGAGTGGGCTAAAGAACGGTGATGGATTAAACCCAGATCAGTTGACTGGGGGTGAGTGCTTGCAATGTTCAACACTCCGTCCATCATTTCCTTTGGTTTTTGCTTTGTTCGCCATAAGTTGGCAGGGTATGCTCAGACGTGAGTCCCTTGCTCACTTTGCCACTGGATTCAAGCAAGCCTGACTGAAGACGGCTGAAATGCCAGAAACCGGTCCTAGGAAGCTTGTTTCCGGTCCAGGGAAGACATGGCTTGGCAGTTCGGGCTGGACTGTTCCCATGAGGCACAGGGTCAGACTGATTTGCATATGGCCATGTCTGAACTGGGGTGGCAGAGTGGGCTGAAGAACGGTGATGGATTAAACCCAGATCAGTTGACTGGGGGTGAGTGTTTGCAATGTTCAACACTCCGTCCATGATTTCCTTTGGTTTTTGCTTTGTTCGCCATAAGTTGGCAGGGTATGCTCAGACGTGAGTCTCTTGCTCACTTTGCCACTGGATTCAAGCAAGCCTGGCTGAAGACGGCTGAAATGCCAGAAACCGGTCCTAGGAAGCTTGTTTCCGGTCCAGGAAAGACATGGCTTGGCAGTTCGGGCTGGGCTGTTCCCATGAGGCACAGGGTCAGACTGATTTGCATATGGCCATGTCTGAACTGGGGTGGCAGAGTGGGCTAAAGAACAGTGATGGATTAAACCCAGATCAGTTGACTGGGGGTGAGTGCTTGCAATGTTCAACACTCCGTCCATCATTTTCTTTGGTTTTTGATTCGTCAAATGACGCCAAAGTAATTGGGAAAACAAAAAACGCTTTTCCTATGGAAACTAGGTCCTAACTATAACTACCTACTTGCGACAGCTAGTAAGTAATATCATTTAAAAAAAAAAAAAGAAAAATTATAAAATGTCTTGTCTAATGGCATGATTTCTCCTGAGTGGCTTGTGTGCAAGCTTCGTGACTAACTGCTAGACTTTGACCGTGTTTGGGTCCAATTCTTAAATACAAGTCAAGTACACTAGGATTCCTACCTGTTTTGATCAAAGGGATTGTTCACTGATCCATAGAACTACATTTTGATGGCTTTTGGCTTTGAATCTAAAACAATGTGGAGTTATTTAGGGTTCCTTTGCATCTTTGCCAATTTGCGCACACATGCTAAGTATTGATGACTTCATGTTATGGTTAACTAAGCTATCATATATGCTGGCATGTGACCAATAGTTCTGGATAAAGATACTCATTGTGTGGCCTCCTGTCAATTGTGTCTTTACTTTTGCCTTAAGCTCAAAATATTGTGAGGATTGACACCTTCCCTTTCCTGCTCCCCTTCCTTTCTCCCTTACCACTTTCATATCCCGTTCCCACAATTTCTCGAACCTTTGACAAACATCCATATTCTTGCTTTCTGTTACTGAGAATTGTCATAGACCACAGTGGCACTCCAGATAAGGTTTGGTGTTTTACGCTTTTAGCCCAATAAAGATGAATTTGCATTCAAAACCCTTACAAAATGTTTAAAAAACAATCTCAGAGTATTATTTGGAACAAGTCTTTGTTGCCAAACATACGCCACCTTATTTTGCAGCATGGGAGTTGTTGAAATTATTCCGTGTGGGACGTGAGCAGTCGGTAAGACTTACTGACTTCCTCCTTCTCTCATCTGTGCAGGGTCCCACAGAGATCCCGGCTCAGTCCTACTCGTTTTAACACATATGTCTCACCTTCGGCAGAACTGATTTGATCTTTTGGTTTTGCTTTGACATCCTATGCCAATGACACACAAATTGTTCTTTCTTTCGCCTCAGAGGACAAGGATGTTGCTGGCAAATTCTGTGACTGCATGAATGTAGTCTGTTGATAGATGTCCACAAACTGCCTTAAACACAACCCCAGTAAGATGGAGGTATTGTTGTTTGGGGCTCAACCTTCTTTGTGGTCCCCCCTTTGTTGGCCGGTATAACTTCGTTCACACCCTTTCCCAGTCAAGTTGGCAAAGAATTTGGGAGTCCTTCTAAACGATAAGTTGTCTCAGATTAATGCAATCACTTCTTCCACTTATGTTACCTTGAAAATGATCAGGAGAGCTCTGACATTTATTCCAAGTCAACTACAGAGGACAGTGATCACTTTGTTAGTTCTGTCGAAGATTGATTATTGTAACAGTTTATACTTGCATTCACATCAGCATGTTCTAAATAAGCTTCAGACCTTGCAGAATGTGGCAACCCATGCTCTTTGTAGAATACTCAAGTACCAGTTAGTTTCAAAGGTAATCAGGAGTTTTACATTGGCTGCCATTTAGGCAGAGGATTACTTTTAAAGCACTCTGTATGGTGCATAAGGCACTTCATGACCAAGGACCCATCTTTCTGAGAAACTGTTTTTCTTGTTATATGCCAAGTAGGTCTCTGCACTCTGCCTCTTCCTGGTTGGTACCAGTCCCCAGATGTAAGCGTGTGAACTGGAGCGGCAGAGGTTTCGCGCTTGGAGCCTCAAAGGCATGGAATTCTCTGCCCTTGCATCTCAGAGCCATGTCTAATCTTATGGCCCTTTAGAAAATCCTTAAAGACATGTGGGCCATATTATCAAGAACGGCGCAAACATTATCGCCGCTTTAGCGGCAGGAAACTGCAGCTAAAGCGGCGATAAGGGGCTTGATAATATGCCCCAGAGAATTCCAATAGAAGCCCAGGATTTATGTCCTTGACACCAGAGCCTGGGCTTCTATTGGAATTCTCTAGAGCATATTATCAAGCCCCTTATCTCCGCTTTAGCGGCAGTTTCCTGACGCTAAAGTGGCGATAATGTTTGCGCCGTTCTTGATATTATGGCCCATGTCTTTTTTCGACTGTTTAAAGATATTGCCTGGGTTTGGAACTGTTCAGTGAGCCCAGCTAGCGCCAAGACGCCTCTTTTGGTATTCAAGTGCTTTAAAAGCATGTATAAGATAACATAATATTTGCGCTAGCAACGATGCTTAATGAAGATGTTTTCGACTGTGCATGGCAGATGCGTTGTGGCCAAATTAATGATGACCTCTTCTAAACGAGTTACAGAGTATACTCTAATAGTAAACGTATTTCAAGTTAAACAAATTTCCAGACTACAGGTATCCCTTGACTCATTCCTAGTGTACTTTTCAGTAGTGAAAAAAGTAAAAAAATAACAACACATGGATGCCTTTTGTATTAAGAAAACATGTAACATTTGGCAATTCGATAAAATATTTTGGAACTTTTGAAATGCAAGCTATGCCACCCACTCAACCTAACTGCTGAGTCTCATGTTTTGTTTCTATCTGGTATTCTAGTTTACTTTGACTTAGAAAGTGATCCTCCAGCTTTCGTTTCTACTTTTTGTTTTGGATCTGCTGTAATTGAGCCTTATTTTCCTTTTGAGGACAAGCATTTCCCTTTCCAACCTCAAATAATGTACATTTTTGTTACAGCCTAGATTCACAGTATTGGTGATCTTGGATAATATGGTTTTAAAGTTTAAATGAATATTTTCCGTTGCTGTTGCTGTCAGTAGGAGAAGCAATAGCTAGTTAAACCCTTATCAAGAGGAAAAGAGGCATTTTCAGCATTGACACAGGCAGCATTGCATTGGCAGGACTGTGATTAAAAGAAGATGGTAGCATATGATTATGGGTTTCAAAATGTAGGTCTAACTGAATGTGTCCTGCCACATGAACATCAATGACGCCTACTCCTAAACAAGCTCTAGGTTTCACCTCTGCAAGAACTATTGACATTGTCAACATGGTTCAGACATTTTTCACAACAGCGCAGGCTGCTGTGCAACATGGTTTAAAGTAAATAAAAACAAAGCGTTATGGTGTGGCTAGCATTGACCGTGTCATACCACTTTTTAGTTTACTTTAATCCAAGTTGCGCAGCAGCCCACTCTGCTGTGCAACATTCCTAAACAATAACACCGGAGAGCGGGAGGAGAAGGGGATTGTAAGGTTAAAATAATAGAGGGTTGCAGGAGGGTGGGCTAAAAATAACAGAGATTGAGAGGTGGGCAAGGTTGGCTTTACAAATAAAAATTTGCTATTTTTGGCAAACAATTGGAATTCTGGATTCTTGAGGTTTAACATCAGTTAGGCATAGACTGCCATGGCTGCATTGTGTGCAAGCATTGTTTGAACTGTCGGATGTCTGAAGCTGAGGAGACTTTCAAGTAGAGTTGTGTATCATCAGCAAATGTGTTAATCTTGATGCTGTTATCCATAAGAAGAGCACCCAGCAACTCCATGTATAGATTAAAGATGACAGGAAATAATATAGAACCCTAGGGGGACACCTTATGTGATAGGGATGAGTTGTGTTCTAGACTTGCCCATGTAAACAAACTAATACTGGTTGGAAAGGTAGGAGGAGAACTATTGAAGGACAGTGCTGGTGAATCCCACTCATGATTCGAGGGTGGAACGACTAGTTCAGATATCAAATGTATCACTCGTAATTAACTATAATCTTCAATCAGTGCTATTATTTTGTCAAAATGAGCTAATAATTTCCGTTAAATGTGCTCAGTAACTAGAGGTTTTATTCTACTAATAATAAGCAGAGCGCACTTCATACTTCTTAAGTGCTCAGCAGATAAGGTGAGGTGCATGATGGGGAATCACACTTAGCCTTGAAAAAACACAATTGACACCTCTGATCTGGGGCACTGTTTCTATGTATATATCTTACTGTTATTGCTGTCTCTTGTGTATTTCCAAGGTGTCTCCTGGGTGACCAGGATAAGTGGAGGCGCTCATGCTATTTGGAATGGGTTCTGGCTGGCTGCAGTTGCAGAGGGGTTTCGTAGTTTATTATAGTTTGCCCAAGGACAGTAGAGAGTTTTACAACAATAATCTGACGTTACAGAATTTTGCAATTTTAGGATCAGGAAGATTAAATGATTTACTCAGAATCACAAGATGTTGAACTGACACAAGGATTTGAACTTGGTTCTCCATGTTCCAAAGTCAGCCACTCTAACCAAAGTACTTCCTTCAATACCATGCTGGTCTTGGGATGATTGCAGGTGTGCAGGTGGGATGCAGTGTTTTCTCTGGTGGCTCAGCATCATCACAATACAATGCAGGTACACTGTTTGGGGTTTTACTTTGGCTCAGGTGCTTACAGTGGTGATATTCTACCACCCAGAGTGCTTTGATGGGGTCACACATGATGACTTTATGCCCTCAAAGGGGGAAGCCTGCTGATGGGAGCCTCACAATATGGAAGCAGAGGTCGCAAGGGCTATCACCCTGAGGACCAACATGGTATCACTTGTCACTTGCCGCAGCTATGGGATACTTCTCACAACTAGCTGAAAGTCTTGTTTGAAAATTAATTGTCTCGAGGTTGTTTCCCTTGTCAGTGGAAAATGTATTTCGGGGTATATTGAAACCTGCCATACATATAATAAATACTGGTGTATTATTTGCTAGTCCGTCCAGCAACAGCATGAGATAGCACTGCAGCGTATCTTCCACTGTCTACTCAATGATAATGTCAATACCCTATAGGAATTTTCCAAATTCCTACATTAGCTAAAGTATATTTTGGCTTTGAATATTATAATTTGTCACTGGATTATTATCTTCAAAATGTCTTTATTACTTTCCATCCATTTGTCTTGTCTGTTAGTCTCCCCATTTTACTTAGATCTATTAGATGTTTGGCATGAACTTTAATAAACAACATAAGTGTATTTACAGAATAGAGTACTGGCATTGTTAAGAATTCACATTTCTCATTTATAATAATAATAATAATGATATTAAATTGCATAAGTGATTGCGTAGTTAGGCTACAGCGTGCTACAACATGCTCTTTTATGTGAATATTATTCAGTATATTTTTTAAAGTAAGAATTTATGCTCTCAACTCATATCTCTAACCCATGAAAAGCCAATACATTGTGTATCAGGACAAACCCAATCTCTTCCCTTTAACCCAATTATTTACTTATTTAAATGGTCTATCTAGTGTCATTTTACAGGATGTTTTAGCCACTAATATCGCAAAGTTAACATGTCTGTTGCAAAATGTACTTGGATTAAATTGAGTTGCTTTTAATCAGAAGTCCATCTATTCATATATTCTCGTATGATGATATTTGCCTATATATAAGGACTGTGAGAAAGACAATTTTCAGCCTTTCCTCATATATTGTACTCTATGTAACTATCTCATTGGGGTGACAGTATACCTTTCCTGAGTTATGTCAAGCTCAGTCATTCACGGGTGGAAATTCTTCACAGGGTCGTCACTACTTTGTACATCTTTTGTCTAATTTCCTATATTAAGGGTCCACCCATCCGGCATTAGGAACTTTATGGGCAAAATGGAGATGTTCAAGGAGTGGCCCGGAGACAAACAAGGCCAATGAGACATGTGCCCACAAAGGAGTAAATTCCACAGGAAAATTGATGATTCAAAAGCAAGAATGCAAAAATGTTCATCTTTTTGATGTGTTCATAAATTGCCCCCAATGCAATCTGGTATAAATCGAAAGTTCAATTGAGCAACTGCACTTAAATGACTTCCCCATTTCCTTAAATATTGCCTATTTTAATACAGGGGGACTCTCAATACTCTGTTAAAGCAAATTGCAGTTAAGCAACGGATACTTTGTTTTGTTTGCTTATTGGACTTTAGGAAATAAACAGAAAGAAACAAGATATAGGAAATGGAGAGGGAAAGGAGTACATGCCTTGAGAACAAAAACAGTACTTCAGTGCATCACAAATAATATAATGCAATGGAGGAGTACACAAAGGAACGATGAAAATCAATGCAGCGCAATCAAATGCATCAAGGACACAATAGTGACAATAGTGAGTGAATTCAGGAGGAGGAAGCCTCCTCCAAGCCCGGCACGGGCTCAGTGGGCAGCATACATGTATGTGGAGTGGTGACCAGGATCCATAGATTGGCCTTTTGATCCAGAGCGTCTTCTCTATCTCTCAACATTAAGTATGCAGTCAGAGGGACCCAGATGTCTTTTGGTCCTGACCAAACTGGCATAAGGTCCCAATAGTTAGTCGACTGTTCCTGACAATATGCAGCATCTCGCAGCCATTCCCTGTCCTGGGGCGAAGGCTGTCCCCAGTGGTGTAACGAAACTTGATGGGTTCCCACTGCAAAGTACAAGGAGGGGATCCCCCACACTCCGGACTCAGTCAGGAGTTCTCAGGCCCATGCATAGTGCCAGAGGGGATCCTGGAGCTCCCCTGCCCCCGCATTGTGGGGACTACGGGTATTAATGCTACGCCACTGGTCAACACGAGTGGAACGCCACTCTGCATCAATTAATAAATTAGTCTTTTTCTCCTTCTACTTTGGTATGACTACGTTTTCTGCTCAAAATGCTGCAACCAAAACTGTGAGAATGTTAGTAATGCATGGTATTGTGCTTGCCACTTTTTACCCCTAAAAGCGGATATTTTTCCGAGAATTAGAACTTACATGATTTCGCGATACCATTCAAAGAGTGAACCCAGCCAAAAGAAACCGGCTCCTGTGTCATAAATTCAGTTCCACAGTGACTTTGTCTCACGTTGTGTTGTTTCATCTGTGCCATACACAAAGTCTGCTCGGTGCCTTTAATCATGGAATGCATTGCTCCCATTTGAGGTATTGTTGCCCCTAACGCAAGCCAAACTCTGACCCTAATCTTTTGTATTCATTCATGTGCCTCAAAAGAGCTGCCTCTATGTGAGATTGTTGTCTCTGGCTGCAATAATTAATTGATAGATATTGCTGCCCATAAAAAGGTAAAATCTATTAAATATTAAAACAAGGCCTTGTGAATGGAAGCTGATCACTCCCAAGAAGCTACAAATTTCTCTAGTGGATCCGCCATTCATATCAGCAAAGCCTGGAAAGTTGAATAAACTGGTTACACCACAGCCTGAAAAACTAGCTCCGCACAAAGGGCCCGATTCACAGAACTAACTTAAGGCAAAATCCTAAACTTACTACCATTTTGGTATTCACAGAAGGCACTTACTCATTTCAGTATTCACAGAAGTTAGGAGTCCTTACTTTAGGACTCCTAAATGCCTTCTGTGAATACCGAAAGTCTTAAAGTTAGGATTTTCCTCAGTTTAGGAGTAGTAAAGTTAGGACTCCTAACTTTAGGACTCCTAAATGCCTTCTGTGAATACCAAAAGTCTTAAAGTTGGGATTTTTCTCAGTTTAGGATTAGTAGAGTTAGGACCCCTAATTTTAGGACTCCTAAACTGAGAAAAATCCTAACTTTAAGACTTTCACTATTTACAGAATGCATTTAGGAGTCCTAACTTCTGTGAATACCAAAATAAGTAAGTGCCTTCTGTGAATACCAAAATGAGTAAGTGTCTTCTGTGAATACCAAAATGAGTAAGTGTCTTCTGTGAATACCAAAATGGTAGTAAGTTTAGGATTTTGTCTTAAGTTAGTTCTGTGAATCAGGCGCAAAGACATTTTTAGTTGGTATAAAAATATACATGTAAATAGCTTATGCAACAACTCAAGGAAGAGAAACTATTGCTGTGCTTGTGTGAAATAATTTTAAGGAAAACATATGATGAGCCGAATAATATCACCAAACCAGACAAATGAAAAGATAAAGCAATAAAACAATATTTCTTGAGGAAAATTAATTCTGCTAAGAAACGTTACATTAACATCTATGAAACTTTCGAAAGCGCAGTCAACCAACAGTGTCTACTAAGTTTACGGGGGAAACAAAACAATTTCAGCCGTGCATCCATCCTGCACATGTGACTCGTCTCTTATGTTTTTCAATGCTTTCATTGTTTTGTTTTAACTCATTCCAGCGCTCTGAAGTGGCTTAGGCGACATGGAGCAGAGATGTGCGTGTCCCGATATGACCAGCAAGCATTTACATCTGGTATGAATGAGAGGGATGGGAGGGCTTTCTGGAAAGATTTAAAGTGGAAGGAAGAGAACATTGGGATGGACAAGCACTGAGGCTACGTGTAAAGCCTCTGCTGCCTATGTTTATTTTGATCACACTTGTTCCATCCTAAATAAGACTAATAATACAAAATAATAGTACACCATATTATGATGTCTAATAAAATATAGTGATAAAACAATAATATCACCATAAAATAGTTCACCTTATACTACAAAATAATTAGCAGTATATTGCAGAGTAGTTAAGGAAATTAAACCATACTTCAGTTTTTTGAAGATGTTTGTGCAATGTCTCACTGCAAAATGTGCATAAATAATCAGGATGTATTACAGTTTCTTGAAAAATTCACATCTACAGTTCAGTAGTTTCTAATGCATACTGAAATAGGGGAGGCAGAGCTGGGATGCACCCAAGATGGCCGCTCCACGTTAGAGATCTGCAAGGCTCTGTGATTCCTGCCTAGGTACTGTGGGGCAGATTTACAAGCCCCTTGCGCCACTTTTGCGTCACTTTTAGCATTGGAAAAGTGACGCAAAAGTGGCGCAAGGGGCTTGTAAATCTGCCCCTGTGTACTTAGGGCTCACAGTGGCACCACCACGGAGGTCTACATTCATATCTGTTAATTCCCGAAACCAGGGGAGACCTCTGCAGCCTGCAGAACTGAAGCGGTTCACCCACGGTGGACAACATCATTATCAGCTTCAGCACTTTCTAATAACTAGGGCAGTTATGGCGGCCTGGGGTACAAAGAGAAAGCGTTGTAGCAAGAAAGCAAGGAGAGTGCAACATGGCGGCTGCACCTTGATCAATGATCGGGATAGGGAGGAGACAAAGCTCTGAAGTAGAATGGCCACAGAGTACAATTACAATCTTAAGTGGCACAAATTGGATGCTGAGATGGGGTGAACAGACTAACAGGTCTGTGTTGCCATACAGCTTCTAATTGTGATCAGAAGGAAGAGAATTGACTAATTGGCTATGTCTTCGCGATTCTCCTTCCTACGGTTGAAGCATGCATACATAAACTCCATATTGTACTAATTAAGACTCCTTGTTGATTGCCACTTTGACTTTCAATAAGTACAGTGACACAGCCAATAAAGTGCATTAAAAGGAGCTACCTAAGACTCCGCTTGGGACCACTCATGTAATCATTGTAGTGTACACCCCCACACTTGAGCAGCCTTGTATTAATGAGCACATGGAATCGGACAATATAAGAGTCATGCTTGAATAAATGATAGTTTCTCTTACTGTAGAATTACAAAATAGGCCCTACCACAAAACTCTGCCACCAGACTTCAACCTGCATTGATAAACCTGATGTCCTTTTCATAGCCAGTAGACTCAATAGAGACATAAGTTGGTTAGAGCACTTTGGCTATTCCTGTGTAGGTGTGCAATTTGGTACTAAAATCTTACTGATTTTGCTACCCCCTGAAGCCCCTGAAGCACATTATAGTGGTAAAGGTTTTCTTGTGAGGACCTTATACCGACCAATCTCTTTGGTTGCACCGGTTTAACTTGACAATATTTTTGTTGCGAGCAGCAAGACAGAATTTGTTTTCTGAAGCCTTGTCTGACACCAATTAGACAATATTCTGGAAAAAATGTCTGTGATTGTTGCTATGCTTTCTACGTCGGATACTAAAATGACTGAATTATCTATAGAAATGAAGTCAGTATGCTCTGACATCTCAGCCTTTCAGATGTGACACTATATTGTTGAGAAAATACTTGTGAACTTTTAATCTAAAAAAGGATGTACTTCCTGATTGGGGCCAAGATGCTAAACCCTCAAAATCAAGATAATGTATTTGGAAGAGCAATCCAGAAGAGACAGTATCCACAATCATTGTGTTTCAGGAAATGCAGAAAACAAGGAAAAAATTGGATTTCTGACTGATTCCATCCCACGACTCCTCCCAATACAGTTAAAAAATCCATCTGAGTTTCACATGCCCACTGAATCAAAAACTAGGAATCTGAACAATAAGAAGTGGCGGCTGCTAATGATCGGGGATGGTAGGGCAGGGTGAGGGGGAGCGGAATAGCAAAAGAAACACCTACCTAGTTACTGCCACCGTCTCTCCTCTGTCGTCTGTCCTAGCAGCAAGCACACAGTATCCCAGGCTCCCCTAGCCAATCATGATGCTGCATGACAGCAGTGTGGTGATTGGTCTGATCGCCTTGGTTCAGCATTCAGAGAGGGGATTGGAGGCTGTGAATGTTCTCCACCCAGGCTGTCCAATACAGCCTGGTGGAGAACATGCAAAGTGCGCATTACTTTTTGGCCGGCCCAAGACTGCCGGCTAAACCATCATCCACATTTACTGAGTGCCCACCACATCTCCCCCTACTCTGGCCAGCCCCGCCCTGCCTCCATCTAAGCCATTACAGAACAATAAATGATAAAAACATTGTGTTATTATAATTTTATTGTTCCTTTTTGAACTGCTCAGAGAGCAGTAGAGCAACTCTCCTCCGCCTTAGAGGATGATCCGCCACTGAAAATAAGTGCCGAAAAGTGCATAATTTGAGCTGGTGAGGGCCATCAGCACTCATTTGGTTAACTGGCACTTCTTTTTCTGCATCTGACATTCTCGAGAGAAGGAGAGAAAAATAAACAAAGCAGAAAGACGAGGAAGAAGAAGATGGAAAAAACTTAATGAAGGAAGAAATCAGGAACCTGCAGACGTGACATAAAGGTGCAGGGAGTGTCTGGTAGTGGATTGAAGAGGCACAAGGTGGAATAAAGACTATTCAGCATTGGTATTGAGCACACCAACATTCAATTGCACCTGCTGCTGTAGGTTAATGAGTAGAGCTTTGGGCACCAGTACTCATTCGTTTACAAATTAGGCACTGGGGCAGACCCTTCCAAAAAGTGCATGTTATGAATCATCTACATGCCAAACCCATTCTTGAAGCAGCCAAGAAAATAAATGGCCGGGTTTTGTTTGTAGGCAGCTCCTTTTTTTGTTGTTAGATAATTATCCGTCAGACCCCAGTGTTAAATGCATGACATTTTTGCAATTGGATCTTACATTACATCAATAAGACACTAAATAAAGCCTGCTGGACATGGCATGTAGGCCCATGAAGATGGCTGGAAAGGTGAGCATTATTGGAACCAGAGGTCCTTCAGGATTTATGTGAATTGTTGGAGGCTTCAGGAATGGACAATAATGCTGTGGGTATCTGTTTGTGGAAACACACGACACAAGGACCCAATGTGAAATTGAATAATTTAGTTATGACCACACATACGGAAGTGGATAGGGACGGCCTACGCCAGATTGTGGCATTTCTGTCCAAAGACAAAGATAAGAATGACTCACCAGAACTAGAATACTGTGATACATGACCATTAGGATTGGATGGGATTTATTGGAGATGGGGAAGTGATATGCTGTATATTTTAAATACTATCCTCGACACCCCCAGAAAATAAAGGACTATCCTCGACACCCCCAGAAAATAAAGGACAATTATCAGTTACATGGTCCCAATCAAATGCATATAGTGAGTGAATGTTATAAAGATGCCATGACCATTAATAATGCAGTTGCTATAACCATTAATAATGCAGTGACTAAAATCTTCAAATCACTTTTCCACCTTCCACATAATGCATCATCTGCTCAAATTAGATTAGAATTTGGGCTATCGAACCAGCTAATTACTAGAAAAGGCCAATTTATAAAAGTGTGGAAGAGAATTAAAACAGATAATACTAACCAACTGTGCAAATTGTTATAAGAGGATATACAAACAAATCGGAAATCTCAGTCTTGGAAATATTTACAACTTGCCCTAGATGAATATTCAGTACAATCAATTTGGGATATGCCTATAACTATGAAGTCTTTTAAAAAAATGTTGCATAAAGATAAAGAATCCCTTGCAAAAAGAACGCCTGCGTTTGCACTAATGAAAGAGTACAAATCCATTAAGGGACAATCATATCTAGAAACATCATGGTCTTTAAAATTGAAAAACATTTTTTTAAAAGCACGATTTGGCCTTTTCCCAGGATCATGTCACGCAATGTGATGGCAGCATACAACAAAACGAATACCCTGCAGATTATGTAAAACAGGAGAAGAGAACATTATCCATCTGCATTGCATATGTTCAAAATTGAAAGAAGAAAGACGAATGACACTTAAGTGGCATTTAAATACCCGGGGAATTCGGATTTGCGGAAAGCTCACTTAAGATGTCTAAAATCAAATGACATTTGAACTCTGCATTTGTAAAATGTATATTAATGATAAAAAAGAAATTAATTCCCGATGATCTGATC
Source organism: Triturus cristatus (assembly GCF_964204655.1). Lineage (NCBI taxonomy): Eukaryota > Metazoa > Chordata > Amphibia > Caudata > Salamandridae > Triturus > Triturus cristatus. The sequence continues at coordinate 690,225,420 of NC_140586.1, read as the reverse complement.
AAAGAGAATGCATAGGAATGGTTTAATAGTTAATCTGTATAATATGTTTTGCACTATTTAGAATTGCAATATATTTAAATGTGGAAGTTAATCTGTACATAAGTTTTGCACCACTCATAATTGCAATATTTTAAAATATGGAAGGTCCCAATTAGTATAATGAATATATTTTTATCCTAATATCAAGTTTGTTTTCGTTATGTATGTGTTATAATATGTGTTATAATATGAATTTCTATTGTAAGAGTTTAAATAATAAAACAATAAAAAATTATTATCATTATTAGAGGGAATGTGCTTTTATGCCGGCTTATTGTACCATGACAAGCATAGAATGTTTCCATTGTCACTTGTTAGCATGTCATTTAATGACATTATTCTTTGTTTCATTGTAGTTCAGATGTACCCACAGTCCAGACAGCTGCTTATCACTGAAACCTGGCCCTTCTGCTTGGTCATACCTCTCTTCCTCACATGATAGCTTTCTACAGAGGTGGTATTACACTTTCTCAATAACTCCAATACTTACCCCTCACATATAATGCTATATACAGAACACAATCGGAGGTGGGGCAGCGGTGCCTGGAGGCATTTTGTATTCAGTGACCAGATTTATAATTTCTAATACTTTTCCTGATTTCTACCTTGCTATTAAGGACTGGATGGACTGATTTCTCTCTATTCTGTGGTATCTATAGCATGCCTAGCCCTCAAATCGAATAAAGTGAACCTTGATGTGAAGTCCAGCACCTCAAATCTCTTCATTTGCACCACCCACCAATAATACTGCACTGTTGATTACAATGAATGTCACTGGCATGTCGCATTTTTTTTAAATGGAACAAAATGTTTCATTATGTACAAACTAAACAGCTCACAGACCAAGAACCAATAAGATCTGCAAATATATGAAGGCAGATGTTAAACGTGTTTCAGTTTAAAAAAAAAATCTTTATTATTTTTTGCAAGAGACAATGCAAAAGGATGCAAAAAGGGTAACAAAAGTATATAAAAGATCATGGTTGTCCTGAGTTAATTCAAGGAGTGGGAGTTGTAACATTGCTGTCATAAACAGTTAGTAGAGTCTGCCTGGTGGTCAGACAGCATGATGTAGGGTCACAATCACTTAAGCAGGCATTCATTTAACACAAAATAATAACAATATTAATAATAATTCTATTATTATTATTAATAATAATAATAATAATAATACTACAAATATTAAAAGCTAGAAATCCAGTTAAGAATCAAGCACAGCAAATTATACAGGAGAGAATTGAGTGTAGGAATGTGGAGCAAACAATGTTGTGGCTACTCGCAATGTCACTAGAACAACCATTATAAGCTTCCCAGCATCTTATATTGTGTTCTAAAGGTGGATGTTATTCGTGGGGGCTTTGTGTTAGCCATAACACTGTCTAGCATGCACCAAATTAATCTTGATTTTGCTTAAAAGAGGGAAGTCTATAGGTACATATTGTCGTCCCCCAATGAAGGAAATCCAATTCTTCTAAACTGCCAATTTGAGGACACACACAATTTTTTCTAGTTACTAAGGACAAGTTTACATGCAAGTGTGAGTAAAACATCTAAGTATCTATCCTCCTCTTTTTTAAGTGTGGATCAAGGAGACCCGTAAGTAAGAACAGGAATTCTTTGTGTGGGTGAATTTTAAAAAGTGTTCTGATGAATCCATAAACATATTTCCAAAACTTTGACAAGGATGGGCAATAAAAAAAGCATGTATGCTAGATAACCCTCAACTGGGTTTCAATTCCAATACGTGGGAGTTTCTCTATCTTTCAGCTTTTGCAGCCGGGTTGGGGTTCAGAACACTCTATGAATTAACATGAAGTTAGACTGGGCCAGTACTGGAGTTACCTTGTAAGAAAGGTGAGTGTAGTATTTTTAACCAGTTTGTGGTATTATTGGGTGACGAGCCCTCTCCCACCAATTGATCATGGATACCTTTCAAATGTTTAGAGGAAGATGGCCTTAAGTATTTATCTTTTTGGGAGACTTTGTGTGCGGTCCTAGTTAGGATGTGAGTGAAATGTGGTAGTGAGGAGACTTTATCCGAAAAGGTTAGTTTACAAATGCCATCTTTAAGCTTCAGAAAGTTGTAAAACGTCATATTATTCAGGGTATATGTTTGTTGCAAATTAGCAAATGTTATGGGGTGTTTGTTCGAGCCCAATTGGTTAATGGTAAATAGTCCTCCAGATAACCAGTCCGGACAACGAATTGGTTGACCTTCCAGTTTAATCTTGGAGTTGTCCCTTATAGAAGCTAAGTTTGAAGTGTGGATTTTGTTATCTAGAAGAAAGTCAGGGGCATATTATCAAGCTCAACATCGCTGCTTTAGCGGCCGTTTTCGGATGAAAAGCGGCGATATAGTTACCTCCATATCATCAATGCGCTACTAACATGCATTAGCGCATGTTAGCAGCAACTTTACTAACACCTCGCCTCGGATCACTAATTAGATGCAAAGTAGGCGTTCCTTCACAAAACAATATAAAATAGGTGCAAAGACAACACCGCGCTATTAACAAGCCGGACCCAGACACGCGATGCGATAAAAATAGCTGCGCTAACCGCGGTTATCGCAGGATTCTAACGTCAGGTAAAATCCTGACTTAGCTATGTTTTTTATGGGAGGTGGATTGACAGATTAAGTCCACACTCCCATATTTACAAGCTTTTCATTAGCGCTGTGAAATCATCGCTTGATTTCACACGCTAATGATCATTATCGCCGTCTATCGCTGGTTTGAACATCGCCTGTTAGCAAAGCGTTGCTAATACGCCGCTAACACGGCAATGTAATTCAGAGATAGACAATCAAATGTGTCTAATCAAATCATAACCATTGGTGTGGTTAGAGTCCAGGCCTTGTCAATTACATGGCAAAGTAATCTTGTGTTCAGTTGCTAGAGTTTCTCCTGGGTCAAACCACTGTGCAGCGATGTTGAGTGTGTTATTGATATAGTGGGTCCAAGTGTTAAGCGGACATCAAGGCATGTGTCTTTGTCCATCTAGGTTTGAGGTTGGCGGGTTTTAGAGTGTAGTGTTGGTTGATCCTATTGCTTATTGTCGAGGGCCTGGATATTGTAAGTGGCCTGGGTAACAACACCGTAACCTAAAGACGCAGTAGAACTGCGGTAGTGTTCAGATCATGGCCTGTCATATCTGTACCTCTGAACCAGCATTGTAACGCAGGGCTAATCCAGTATGATGTTAACATAACCAGTAAAATTTAAATGAAACAAGTTAAGTATCCTATGGCATAGAGCCCATAGTAAGGGAGAAAACCCAAATTCGCTAACACTTTCAGAGTTTTGTAGTTACTTTTAACTGGACTTAGAGAAAGACCCCACATATCTTGGTACATTGTTACATCACTACATCTTTACATTGATACTTCTATAGATCATTAAATCTTTGTCAATCACGATGACCAGATAGGGTCAAGTCAGACTATATTAGTCAAACCTGCATGATTCAAAGTTTTGGGGTTTTCGAGGTAAGTTTTGGCTGCAAGATGTCCATGTCGGCTTCAGCTTTTTCATCCAGGAATCTCACCAAGTTTCTGTAGTCACTGAAGATATGCATCATACCATCCAGGTTAATCTGAACTATCACAGGGCTGGCAAAGAATAACATAATGTTTTGATTAGGCAGTCTCTGGTGTAAGTCAAGGAAGCATTGCCTAGTCTCAACAGTGGCCTTTAAAAAATCCTGTGAGATCCTTCCAGTAAATAAATATATTCTTCCTCATGTTTTAAAGAATCTTTTCTGCATGTTGGAGCCTTAGTGGTTTCCAGATGATGGGTCTATGTTTTTCTGTACAGAAGGATTGAAGGTTGGCACTCTGTGTGCCCTTTCCAACTCTAGTTCTTTGAGGAATTGGATGCTGGTCATTTTTGGGAGCCACAATTCCAGGATCTTTGCAAATGACCTGGATGTGTTTTCTGCCCCATTTGGTATGCCAAAAATTCAAAGATTACTCCTCCTCTTACGATCTTCTACTTATGATATGTCTTTGCGGGGTTATTGAAGTGGACCTCAATGAGGTGATGTCTTTTTTTGCATTCAATTGGAAGACTTAAAGATTACTGATACTGTCTTCTGGCTTTGGCAAATCTGTAGTTTATCACCTTGGTATCGGATCTGTCTGTGGAAATGCTGATTTTTCATTACATCAAGGTTCAACTTTGTTGATTTAGCGAAGTGATGCACATTTGCAATTTGTTTCAGAATCATGTCCATGGTTGCATTAAATTTGCCTTTCCTTTAACAGGAGAGCCAGGGTTAGGGGGGGTTGGCTTTAGGCCTCTGATGAGTTGATTTGGTTTCCTTGTTGGCCATGATATCCCTTGTAGTGTTATGCACTTGTGCAGATTAGGCTGGGCTGAAGTTGCACTGAGAAGACGTGCTAGCGCTCTGGATTTTTAGTGCAGGTACTTATTGGTCAATTCCAGAATGAGACCCTGGCTCTAAGTGTCCTCTAAGTGATCAGAGTGCAGTTTGAGGCTTACATGGCGACACAGCTGGCCCCTCCTATTTGAGGCAAAGCTCAGGTCTCTGTTATATGCCTGTGCTTGTGTGATTTGCTGCTCACAGCAGGCTCCCTGAAAGACAGAGTTTTGTTTCCGTAGCATGGTAACTACATCTTTGTCTGGGCACTGGTTTAAGAGAGAGCCAGTATATGCTGATTGCAGGTGAGGAGGAAAGATAGTTCAATTGAATGATTGTGTCTCGAAATGGTGGGTGAGGCTGAGCTTCCAACAGCTAGTTGGACTTGCAGGAGGGGACTCTGCTACACTGTTAGTTTAGAACTTCAATAGTATTGTCTGCTTAAGGCACTTTATTCAGGTAGCCGAGCCGAGTCAGGGTCCCTCCAAATCTCTGCTCCCATTGGGCCACTTTCCCCTGCAGTGTGTATCTCGCTTCTCGTTACTTGCTTGCTCTGAGGCCTTGTGTGAGGGTAATACAGGTTTTTGCTGAGGCGTGATAGGCAGGCCCAGTTTATATTTGCTGAGGTCATTGGAGGATACCCTCAGGGGCAGTGCATTTTTCCTCAGATCAAGGTGCCCATGAAACAGCACGAAACAGCACAGTACAGCACAGATCTAAAGTGCCTGGTTTCTACCTGGTTCTCTCTTGTTGGTGATTAGAAGGCCATGTGTGGGGTTAATGAAAGCCTTTGATCAGGCATGAAGGGGAGGTACAGTTTATGTTCATCCCCTTCATTTAGACAGTCAGTGGGTTTGGCGCCATTATGTAGCGGTGCGTGCTCTTGGTAACAGTGCATTTTTCCCCCAAGTCTATAGGGCCACAAAACCACATTATTGCCAAGGTGGCTCGCAATATCAGGCAGACTCACCCAGGCCACCAAAGATCATTGTGATACCTTCCCTACTTCAGTTGCGTACAGATCGGCGATCTGATGCTATGCAGGCCGGCTGTGGCTGCCTGAGTCACTGCTTGTCTTTAAAATCGCTGTAGTGTCGTAGTATTGTTTCCTCTTACCTCCTTGGTGTTAGGAGAGCTGGTGGGGTGATACTGCTAATCTTTTGTTGGTTTGGGGAGCAATGATTGGGAGTTTCTCGCTTCGGTGGTGGACCTCATTGGGCCCTCAGTGCCATTTGCTGTCTTGGATGCGGCTCTGTGAACCGCACGCTGATTCTCGGTGGGTCAGGGCTCACAGATTCGGTCCGTTTTTGCAGTTGGGTGTTCTTCCTTCCTGGTGGTTAAGGCTTTGTTTTCCTGCCTCCTGGAGCTTGCCATTATGTGTATGAGTTTTATTAATGAAACGCTCAGTGCAGAGCCGAAGAGCTATGCCGCCATCATCCCCGGAATAAAAGCCACACCCCTCTGCAGATGTTTAGCTTGTAAAACCAATATTTTCTAATAAATTTACAGTATGCAGTGCTCCCGAGACTCTTATATTATTTCATAAACTTGCCGGTTTACATCCCGGCCTCCTTCTTTGTCCCCATCGAAAAACACATTTGGGATTTCATCTGGGGTAACGCTAGACATAGGATTGCGCAGTGGAAGCTCTACCTACCGGTAGACCAAGGGGGAATGGCGGCTTCTTGCCTTGAGCATTATTATCTTGCCTCACAACTTCAGTGGGTGGTGAGCTGGCACTCAGATCGCTACTGTGCAGACACTGCAACTACGTGCCCGCCCTATCCACTGCAACATATCATTAGCCTTTTTCACCCAGGTGCACGTTCTAGACCACCGGAGCCTCTGTTACTTGATGTAGCCTACAGATGCTTCCACAAGTGCCTGTACATCACTCGGGGGTGACCCGTTTCACTCCTGCGATCCCTCTGGAGAGAACCCCTGATGGTCGCGCGATAATCTCTCCGCGAATCCTTAGAAGTTGGCACAAGAACGACATTCAGACACTTGGAGACTTGTATTGGGAGGGGGTACTTCTACCATACACCTCACTGTTGAGGAAGATGGGCTGCCGTCTGAGCATTTTGGAAGAGGTGTGGCGCAGCGGCCAGGGTGCCTGACTTCGGACTACAGGGCTCACGGTTCGATCCCCGGTGCCGGCTGCAGGTTAGCCCAGCACCATGTGACTCTGGGCTCGCTTAATCTTCCCGACGGCCCCCAGCGCCGGGACACCATTCGGAGGTAGCTGTGTGCTTTACAAATACTGGTATTTCATTTCATTTTCTGACTCACCGTGCATTGATAGCCTCACTCATAACCAGGTAGGGGACATGTCCACGGAGCCGCATACACACCTCACCATACAGTACTTACATGTAATGGGATTGGGTAGGCACCTGACGCGGTGGTTTGCAGCTTCCCTAAGGACTCATGCTGCAGTTAGCCTCGACCCACTGCGTCACAAATGGGAGCAAGATCTGGGGCACCAGCTCACTGACAAGAAATGGGTGCAGGTGCTTGTGAGCCCAACACGTATACCTCGCAATATGCATTTCCGACAAATACAACTTTTCGTCATTCACAGGGCATATCTCACACCAGCGAAAATTAACCAGTACTTCAACCGGATGGATGCAGAGTGCACCAGATGCACCGAACGGGGGGTTGATTTAACCCACATGCTATGGGGTTGCACCCGGGTGGGTATTTACTGGATCCAGGTGGCCTCCCTCTTGTGTACATGCACAGACCGAACGCTGTCACATGACTGGCCGACCTACCTGCTACATACGTTTCCTAGAACCCTGGCCACAAAGGCTACCTCGAGATTCCTAGACTTAGGGCTGATAGTGGACAAGCGACTCCTTACCAAGAAGTGGGAAGCGCCAAATCCCACCACCTCAGTGGCCTGGCGAAATTCGATGCTTGCCTGGGCAAAGACAGAGAGCATTGCTATTAGACGCAAGGAAATACTGGGACTGCGCAAGACCCCCATTGCAACATGCTGGGACGCCCTTTACAGCGAGCTGCAACTCACTGTGGACATAGTGGGAGGGGATTCCCCCGCTCCGCACTCTGTGGATGACTGATACTGTCCTCAATTTGGGTGGTAAATACTGTGCGTCACTTCCCTAACGTATTCCATATCACTTGTACAAATGGGCTGCTGCTAATTATAGTTGGGGGGAATGTTAGTTGGCATTCTCTGGTTGCGAGTAAGTAGCATATAATTTTCCACAGGATATCAGCGGCTGAATATCAGTTATTGGGGTTTTAATTTGTTCCTTGTTTAATGTAAGTTAATGCAATCTGTGTTTTCCTGTTCCTCTTTACAAGAAACTTATGATACCACCTAATCCAGTGCAAATTAGGCCCAGACTAGTGGATAATGTACAGTCTGTATAATCTTTTGTGTACTTGCGGCCAGACATCCATAATTGCTATCCTAAATTCATTGCTAGACACGTAACGTGATTATGTTTCTAGATTGGAGACTACTACTACTTCATGCTCCAGATGAACATTGTGCCTTTGAACATCACACTATAACCATGTTATGTTGTTATATATATAACACACCCATGTCGTATGTTAAAATGTTTGGTTACTGCTTGCACCAAGGCTTCACTGGAACTGTTATCTCATTGCATTAAGAAAAACAATAAAAACAGAATTCCAACAAACAAAATGTACAGTATGCAGATGCAGAAGAAGAGAAAATGGAAGTTTGAGCTGATCTGGGGTCACCAGGACAGAAATCTAAGGATTCCAGCCAGTGCTTATTTTGTAAAAGAATGCGTGCTAGTGCCCAAGGGTCTGCTGACATGTCCCGGGCCAGTGCTATTAAATGCCGGCACTCCGAATGCATAGTCTTGAATCCCCCCCATGCATCTTTAATCCACTATTAGAAACCCCTGGCCCCTTTATCTCTGCCTTGCAGGTTCCTGCTTTTTCCCTATATGATGGTTCTCTTCCTCCTTTTTTCCCCTGTGTTTCTTTTTCACTCTATTGCTCTAGGGCAAAGTCTGATCAGGAAAAATAAGTGGGCTCCACTGGCAACCACCTGCTCAAATTAAGCACTTCTTCAAGTGGAGCCTAGACTTTAGGAATTATCAGGGTATGGTGGACAATGCCCTTGTTGAATACAGAAAGTGACCCATGCACATAAGTGTCAGATACCAGACATAGATAAGGCTCTGTGCTTGTTTTCAATAACAAAAAAGATCTGAGTGGAGACTTAGATGATGCGCCTCATTTTCCTGATAGGCCTCTACATTTAAAAACGCATTCCTGGACCACATCTTGACTCCAAGGATTGTAAATAAAGCTGATCTTCCCAATTCAGATTAGGTATTCCGAATATAATTTCATTCATTCTTTATTCTTTATTTCAGTTAGTACACCATAAAAGAACAAACACAGATAAGTACAAACAATACTAAAACAGTTAAAAAGGCTAAAAGTCAAGATAAAAATAATTTTAGGTTAAAATTATTTTAGGATTAAAACAACGAGAGGGTCAATCGCATAGGCAAATCCATGGTTAAACTTTAAGAGAATTCATCCGGGCCCACCACATAGAGCTTAAAAAACAGGATACAGCATAAACAATGTGAAGTTTAGTGTTATATTTTAGGAGCCTGAATGCTTCTTTGCAATGTGCTGTGCCAAGGTTTCTACACAATTGGATCAACCATCTGTGTCTGATTCTATGGTAACCCGGGCAAAAAAAGAAAACATGGAGTTCATATTTTAGCCACAGACTACAGACTACAGATCTGAGCTCTAGCAACCCATGATGACCTTTCTACTAAGAAAAGCTAATGGACTAGCACAAATGGATGCCCACAAAAGAATCAGTGCTAACAAGTTAATGATATCCTTCAGGTACCTCAATCCCAGGTCTTCCTGGCAAATGAAATGGGGTTTCATTGTGAAAGTCACAAAAATAACAATTACAGAACCTGCTCTCATCCAAGTCCAAACTCTTGAATTATATATCCCCAGGCCTGAAAGAGGACAACTCATTGGCTCTGTAAAATTGTGAAGCGGTGTCATATGTGACCAACGTCACATTGAATTAAGGCATGATAATTCGTGGTCAATCCTCTAAAATAAGTATGCACATAATCCAAAAGATATCTGGCTCTCCAGTAAGCACCCTTTGCACAATCTGCCCCGACAGGCAGGAATAGAGATGGGTCTGAGTACTGAATCATATTATAAAGATTGCCTGGCATTGATCACTGGATATTATCTTTTCTGCAGGCATACTTTTACCTCCACAAAATAATTTTCTAAAATGTGATAAGGTCCCAGTGCAACCAATGGGCATTTTAATGTAAAGCTCGCTCACGAGGGTCGCATTTGGAAAGAATGATCGGCATGTGTAACATGTATACCTCTTCATGCGTCCCGCTAGTAAGGCGAGCACCTGCTCAGGAAACAGGGTTCACCTTCAGCACCAAAGCAGCCTTCGAGTTCTCAGAGACAACAGATGGACTGTGCAAATAAACTCCAAAAGGAAAACAAAGCGCCTTAGGAAATCAACCCGCGCTGTTTTGTTGACAATGGGGTCAAACTTCCGTTTTCATTAGCACTGCAGTGAAGCGTTTTTTGTTACGTTTATTCAACAATTTCGTTGGACGGTTTAACATGAAAGGGGACATTTGAGGACGTTCAGGTGAAGGATGAACACGTTTCTGGCGATAGAAACAAAAGAAGGGTTAAGGTGTATCCCTGTTTCCATTCCCCACACAAAGGCGGCATTGAAAGCGAGGTCCAGCCGCAGACAGGATGCTCACGGGCCTCCATTTTATTTTCACTCTTCGAGCTCATGGGAGCCACAAATTATCTTCTGCTTTCTTTCGTCTGACAAGAGCAGAAGCCATTTTAGAGCTGGTCACTGGTTTATTTTTATAGAAAGAGGCCTACCTGGGATGTTTTTGCTGGGCATCTCCACAGTTTTCGCCACTGATGTTGCATTTAGTTAGTATATTCTCTCACATCGTTTGCCAGTGAAACATAATATATTTTAAGGAAATATCACTTTTGTTTATATTTGGAGTAAAAGAAGCCCTGAGCAACCTAGCAAAACGATTCTATGCCAGGCTCCTCTGGATCACAGTGGCGACGGACACTTCGGAATATTCAAGATCTTTAACAGATGTATTGTGGTCATGGTCTCAGTTTATGAGCAAGTCTATCTTACTTTTACATTCTCTGTTTTTGCATGTCCACTTTGAATTTTTAGTTTTTGCTCTCAGGCTTCCGAATGGTCACACATTTCTTTTAATGTTTAATGCTTGCGAATGTTATTTCAATCCTGTGTTAGCTGGACCACAGGGAAGTTTCACACAGGGGGAGGTTGTGAACTTGTCACAAAATGTTGGTAGTAAATGTGGTCTTGGGACTCTTGGGCATGTCCCTTTGTACTCAAATATATGGATTCAATACTTTAGTTACGGCTCCATCAACATCTCCCATGGTAAGAAAAAGTGGATGATGAAACTTGGGTCCTAATTTAGACTTTGGCGGACGGGCTACTCTTTCACAAACGTCCACCTTACTTCACGTGCATTATATCCTGTGGCACTTGAAAGAAGGCTGAAAGGGTATTCGTTGCACTTGTGATGGATAATCCATCTGCTAAACTCTAAATCAGGGCCCTTGCATAGTACAGGCTGCTTCACAAAAGCATTTGTAAGTGTGGAAAGTAGTTCTTCAGGAGTACTCTTTTACATACTCTTACATGCCTTTGGGAAGCAACCCCAAAATGTCCAACTCGTGATTAGTAAAAGTGAAAAGATGGCACTGTCTTCTTGTATTTGTACTAAGTGTATCTGAATATTCTCTGAAAAGTCTCGCTTTAGATGCTTTGGAGGGAATTCTCAAAGGTTTTTAAGAGTGCTTAAAAGAATACTCCAGAAACATTACTTTGCGTACTCCAAAATGGATTTGTGAATAGGCCATAATAGGTTAATTATGTAAAGTGGCATGGACAAATAGAAAGCATTGCAATAGTGCATAACTAAAATGACTGGCACCTTAAATCACTGCAAACATAATCTGCAGAGCGAACAGTGGTGCAGGCACATGTGAATTGCGGTATGCTTCTCCCTGTATGTCCCACAGCACATAGTGAAAGGTGCTGAATCCAAAATAGTTGGATGAAATTGTAAGCTCCACTCCCTCTATCCAAAGGCTGAAGATGGAGCTATGAGAAGGGGAGCTGTCGCAATAACATGGAGATATGCTCTTCCTCTCATTAGACGCTTTACACATTTCCTGTGACGTGTTTCCAGTGCATGATAAAGTGAGCGAGGCCCGCATGAGACCTGTGCGGACAACAGAGCTTTGCACTGCGCCTATGAGTCAGGCCCCTCGTCCCCCAATGCAGCAAAACAGGACGTCAGCAGGAAGTAGGCAGAGACCAATAGAGGTGCTAGAGGAGGAGCGGGAGCCGAGCTAGGCTGGGCCACATGGCCTCTGGGTAACCACTGCGGGAGTGCTGGGGGGAGTTCATGGCGAGCGGAGGTAGAGGAGAGCAGCAGATAGTTCTGCTGCTGTAGGTTGAGCCCCATGCACCATGGAAGTGACCGACTAGGTTCGGATGTGGCTTGAAGTGTCAGGTAGCTTCCACCCCCTCTCCTTCACCTGTTAGTTGCAAATTTGTGCCCACCACATACATTCGGCTGATGCAGTTTCTTGGCATTTTTAAAAATCTGAAAAGGGCAAAGGACCATCCCAGACAGGGTCCCAGTCTGTTTTAATACTGAAAGGGTGCCAAGATGGCGCCTGAGATGGGCTGCTAGGGGGTGAATTAGGCTTGAGAGTGAGAGGAATACCGCCCCCTCCATCCCGTCTGAGGAGGCCAAAAGGGTGCACAGGGGCACTTTAAAATTCCACATGCCAAATGTTTCCAGAAATTGCCATGGGTACCTCCCTGATTTACGGTCTGATTTTATAGTATAAGAAGACCAGGGCCCAGGAGGGGAACTGGTTACACTTTGCGCTTTGCCATGCACTACATACACTATAGTGTAAAACATATGTAATTATGTTTTAGGTTATGCTGCTTTGACGTGGGCCAAACATGTCAAAGCATAAGCACTCTGTTCACTATCTGCTGCTATGCTCTGACTGATGTCTCCTAGCCTGTAATTTTACAATGTTTTTATACTTGTTTCCAAAGCTTTCCCAGATTTAAGGACGCACTCCACATCAGATCAGGTACAACCTTTTATTTTTGCAATGAAGGCAGCATTCCACCCAAATATATCTGTCCGTATGCCAACGCGTCTCAAAGCATTTTTGCTTCTTTATCAAGGCATGCGTGAAGGTGCAGCAGTGTAAGACAAACACAGTCCCCATATGCTAATTCATTTTATAGGCCTCCGGTGTGCCTTCTTATTGGAAATCTCAATGCATCCTGGGACACATGGTTCATTTCTTCTTTGTTTTTACCTTTTTTTTTTTAAGTTCAAAAGATTTTTATTGGATAAGTAAAGGTGTCAATACATGAGAAAGAATACAAACATATCTTCAATAGAGGAGAAAAGTAAAACATGGTAATGAAAATATACAATTAATCAGAGGATAACAAAGATTTGAGGCTAAATAACAAAAGACAACGCTGGTAATAATGAGCAATAAAGTAGCTTATATAAAAAGAATAATGCAAATGAAAAGCAGTGTCACTCAGGGAGGCTTAGAAACCTCTTGCTGAGTAGGTGATACGTGAGAGGAGCGTTTAGCACAGGTATCTAGGTACAAGGTTACAGGAAGCCATAAATCATGTCGTTTAGCAGCTAAAGTAAGGGGGTGCACAAAAACAGTATCTAGCCTGTGATTATAACAAACATTGTACCACCATGCTTTAAAAGAAATATTCGTAAAGTTTTTCCAATTGACGGTGATTTGCTGGAATGCAACAGCTAACAACAAATCAACAATTTGCGTGTTGAAATCAGTGTCATCCCAACAAGGAGAGAGGCTCCCTAAAAAAATATTGACATAAGAGAAGGGGGATGTAGTGTGGAATATGGTATTGATTTAGGCCCAAACTAGTGTCCAGAAATTTTGCGTGAGAGTGCAAGAAAAAAGCATGTGAAAAAGAGTGGCCTTAGGAGCAGAACAGGACCAACAGAGATCCGGGATAGAAGAAAATCTCTTATTTAACACCTGGGGAGAAAAGAGAAGTCTGTTGTAAATGAAGAAAAGGGTTTGTGTGAGGGAGGCAGCTCTAGATGTCTTGCGAAGTTTGGTCCATAATTTGTCCCAAAGGGAGGTGGGCCAAGAAATGGCATAGTCAGATTCCCACTGTTCCTCAACTTTGGATTTTGGTCTAGGTGTGAGAATCGTATGAAATGAGTGGTATAATGAGGAGGCTGTAGGGTGAGTACGCAAGAAGGAATGAAGCTGTGAGGTAGGATTGGGAGGGTGAGGATGCATGAGGGGGTTAGAGAGAAGACCATAAGTGGACATAACTGCATTTTTAAGCGCAAGATATTTGCAGGCAAAAGAACGAGGGAGATGGAAGTGTTGGCTAAGAAGAGAGAAGGATAAGAAATCAGATTTAGAGAAGAGTTGAGATACCCAGATTAAACCCCTCTGTCTCCAGGTTTTCCAGTAAAAGGGCTTACGATTGATGGTTATACTGTTATTGTGCCAGATAGTGGAATTGAGAAACTCTGTCACAGAGGAAGGGGGGCCTGGGGAGGTGGAAAGAAGCAGCTTGGCTGTGAACTTGTGGATAGGAATGGAGGAAAAGTGAGGCTTACGAGAGAATGAGAGGTATTCAGCAAAAGTGAAAGGGGATAAGGAAAGGCGCTCAATGACAACCCATAAGGGGGACGACAGAGCAGGGTCTTGCAGCCAATGGGAAGCTTGCCGCAAAAGGAATGCCTTGTGGTAGGCGGGAAAATTCGGAAAGTTAACTCCACCCTCAGACTTGGGGAGTTGCAATCTGAGCAAGGACATACGTGCTTTTTTGCCGGACCAAAGAAAGGAAGTGAGAATAGTGTTGATTTTCTTAAAAAACTTAGCAGGGATAGGAATTGGAATATTAGAAATGGTGTAGAGGACTAACGGGGAGAGCATCATTTTAATCGTGTCAAGACGGCCCCACCAGGAAAGGTATAATGGGTGCCATCTGGAAGTGAGGTCGGACAATTTCTGGATGCATTTATTGAGGCATAACGAAACAGTGTCAGAGAGGGAGGAAGTAATGTGTAAACCTAGATATTTGATGTGTGAGGGGCTCCAAGTAAATTTGGACGCCATAAAGTCCGGTTTAAAAGTGAACTTAGTAAGGGGTAAAATCTCACACTTGTCATTGTTTAGCTTATAACCTGAAATCTGAGAATAATCATGGACTTCAGCTAGGAATGCGGGAATAGAAGTTGCGGGGTTAGACATGAATAATAGAATATCGTCTGCGTAGGCAGCAAGTTTAATATTAGTTTGGGAGATTTGGAAACCATGTAAGTTGGGGTTTTGACGAAGCTTTGAAAGAAAAGGTTCCAGGGCCAAATTAAAAAGAAAGGGGGAGAGAGGGCATCCCTGACGAACACCCCTACCTAGATTGAAAAAAGAGGAAACTAGACCGTTGGCGCAAACCGCCGCTCTAGGGCTGGAATAAAGGAAGGAGATAAAGGAGATGAAATGCGGGCCAAATCCAAACCATTTGAGGGCGGAGAAAAGGAAAGTCCACTCCACCCTATCGAACGCTTTTTCTGCGTCTAGGGCAATGGCTGCTAGTGAGTTTTGGAACTGTGGAGATTTGGAAAGGACATTAAATAAAAGTCTGGTGTTATCTGTGATGAAGCGACCTTTAACGAAGCCAGATTGTTCAGGGCCTAGCAATTCGGGAAGAAAAGGATCTAATCTAATGGCGAGAGATTTGGCATACAATTTATAATCAATGTTGACCAAAGAAATTGGTCTGTAATTCTTACAATGCTGGGTATCTTTGCCTTCTTTGGGTATAACACAAATGTGGGCGTCTGAAAATGTACCTGAGGAAGAGCCACTTAATATGAAGGAATCAATAAGGGAGTGGAGTCTGGGCAACAACAGTTTGGAAAAGTGCAAGTAAAATTCAACTGTGAATCCGTCTGGGCCAGGGGCCTTATCTTTCTTGAGTGACTGGAGTGCTGTAAGTAATTCATCACTAGAGATTGGTGATTCGAGGGCAGATAAATCAACAGGGAAATTGGAAGGTGGTTGGATGGTGGCAAAGAAAGTAGCAAGAGAATGAGCAGTGGGGTGCGTCTCAGAAGAGTAGAGTTTGGAATAAAACTGGGAGAATTGCTCTAAAATATCAACATCTGTATGCTTTAAAACAGAATTAACAGCGTAGACAGATTCAATGTTCAGTTTGTTTTGCTTGACTTTTAGATAGTTGGCTAAAACCTTCCCCGCCTTATTTTTACCCCCATAGAATTTTGAACTGGATTTCAACAAATACAGTGAAGCATCCTCAGTGGATTGTTTGTTAAATTGCATCTTGGCAGCAATGAGAGCAGTCAGACTTTCTTGCGAATGGGATGTATAGAAGGAATGCTCTAACTTTTTAATCGTAAAAAGGAGGTCATTAGTGCGTTTACGAGCGTTCTTGCGTTTAGTAGCCACAAAGCTGATAATAAAACCTCTGGCTGCTGCTTTATAGGCGTCCCAGACAACGTGGTTAGGCATAGTGGGTGTGTCATTAATGGTGAAAAATTCTGTGGTGAAGTCAACAAAGGAGGCGGAGAATTTGGGATCGAGGAGTAAAGTGTTGTTAAAGCGCCATCTCTTTGGTCCGGTGGACTTGGGTAAGATGTCAATGTTAATCAAAACGGGGGCATGGTCAGAAAATAAGATGGGGCCTATGTCAGCGTGGGTAAGGGATTGGGACATATGATGGGAGAGGAAAATATAGTCAATACGCGATTGGGAATGGTGAGTCGGGGAGTAGAAGGTGAATTCTTTAGAGGTAGGATTGCAGAGACGCCAGGCATCAATAAGTTTATGTTGGGATATCGCTTGAGCAAAAAGCTTGTGAGATTTATTAGGGATAAAAGGTGCCTTGGAGTTTCTGTCTAAAAAAGGATCAAAGGGTAGGTTACAATCACCTGCTAAGATAAAATTATCATCAATATATTCAGTGATGCGGGAGGCCATTGCGCGCCAAAAGACCTGATCACCACCGGTAGGGGCATAGATATTAAGGAGGGAAAGAGGGACGCCTTTTGAGGAGAGTTTGACGTATAACCATCTACCTTCAGGATCTGATTCAGAAGTCAAGAGCAAATGAGCAAGAGATTTGCGAACTAGTACAACCACACCGTTTCTCTTACCATCACCCGGAGATGAAAATACAGCACCCACCCATCCTCTCTTAAGTTTAGCAGCTTCAGCGTCAGACAAATGGGTTTCTTGTAAAAAGGCAATGTCTACATTTAATTTGGCTAAATGAGAGAGGATTTTTTGTCTCTTGATAGGAGAATGCAGACCTTTAACATTCCAGGAAACAATTCGAATTGACATTAAGGATTAATCAAAAAGTGGACCAATTGGAGAGTAGGACAGCAAGGAAATGCCTCGCACCGAGCAAGGGCACAAGAGAAAGAGAGAATGAAGTGAGAACTGACGTGGTGGAACATGAGTAGAAGAAAAAGTGAGAGAGGAACCAGAGAAGCCATGTAAATAGGAAAGAGCCAAGAAAATAAAAAGAATAATAAGAGGATACAGCAATTCTCAAAGATAATGGTAAGTAAGGGCCAAGGGAGAGTAAAGTAGGTAAAGGGAGATGAATACAAGCGAGAGAACCAATATACAATGGGGAGAAGAAAGAATGAAGAAAGAGAAGAGGAGGAGAGCCATTGAAAAGGTAATGACACCAATAAACCTGAGAGCAACGAGGGAAAAGGTAAAATAAGAAAATATAGAACATAGAAAAACATGATAAATAAGGAATGAAGAGTACTTACGAGGGGTAGCATGGGAAAAATACAATCAGGAACTGGGAATAAGCGGAGACATACGTGGAGACGAGGGGAGGGAGGTAGGGCCAACTGGGAGAGGCAGGGCATTCGGGGTGAAGGAGATGTCCAACCAGAGACAACACAACGGAACGCAAAACAATGATCTGTGAAGGGAGAAAAAGAACATAGTTAGACACTCGAATACAACGAAGATAAAAAACAAACATATGACCAACTGAGGAACCAGAACAACACTATCGGACGGTAAAATGAAAGATATAATCTTAACGAGAAGTCATACAATCTGAAGAACCTGCAAAAATGAAAGCATTAAAGCATAACAAATTAGGGAATCAAACTGCAACAACAGAAACAAGTCATGGTGGGTGGGAAGAGGGACCAGATAACTCCATATCAGCTTGACCGCAGGAGTTCAGGAAACTTCGAAGTCGCGCAGGGTCCTCCTATGTCATAGTCTTGTTATTGTGAGTGACCTTAAATAGACAAGGATGAAAGAGCCCATATCTGGCACCAATGGAGCGAAGTTCAGGTCTCATATCTAGGAAGGCCTTGCGACGGTTTGCAGTGGTCCTGGCATAATCTTGCGCAAAGAACAAAGTGGAGCCTGACCATGTGAGTCAAGGAGAGGCTTTGGCGGCTAAGAGGACTTTCAACAAGTCCGTGTACTCTAGAAAGTACATTATTACACCTCTAGGCTTCGTTGACATGGAAGGAGAGGAGGATGCTCGACCAAGCCTGTGAGCACGTTGGATATTCAGTGAGGTGTCTTCAGGTAGGTGAAGAAGCTTCGGGAGAAAGGACTTGAAAAAACTGATGGGATCATTTCCCTCACAACCCTCCACCAAGCCGTAAAGACGGAGGTTGTTGCGTCTGTTGCGATTTTCAAGGTCCTCCACCTGCTTCTGAAGAGAGGAAATCTGCGTATGCATGTGAGAGACCTTGGACGCGGATTCCTGAAGAGAGGAGACGTCACGCTCCACCGACGACACTCTTTCGTCCATCGAAGCCCAATTGTCAGTGAGAATCTGCAGCTTAGCGTTCTTCTCCTCCATGTAAGGGTGCAGGGCCCGTATCTCTTCGAGGATTAGCTCCATAGAGATGGGCGAAGAGGACTTATGAGGCGAAGGCGGGTCTTTCTTTAACCTCTTAGAGTTCACTTTTGCCGAAGGTTGTGAGGAGATGTCCGCAGTCGATGTCATCTCAGTTGAAGGTGGAGACTGAGAAGCTTCCAAATGGGCCAGTGCCGTGAATAATTTGGAATTCTTAATATAACTGCGCTTTTGAACTTGACTGGAGCAATGCGCCATCAGCACGCCAACGGAGCGCGAGGTCAAAAAATATCTTATTGCCCAACTGAAAAAGGATCAGAGGGCAAATTAATAAAGGAAGGAAAATGCCAGGCCACAGAATTGGAGTCAAAAATGTTGGAGACTGGAATCATAAAGATGGCCGCCGTATATGAGGAAAGTTGAAAATTCCAGTCAGCTTACATAAAAAAAAAGGCAGCGGAAATAATCATAGTTGAAGAGAAAAAAGTCACCTTAGAGTGCTGATTATCCACATCTGTGCTTCAGGAAGTGCTGGGGTCAGAAGTGTAAGCATGAGGCGTCCAGGGGATCCATGCGCGATAAAACGCGCTGCTGAGGCGCTCACGGGCGAAAATAAACAAGATGGCGGCCGCGGCCGATGACGAGCCGCGACCGAAGATAAAATGGGCTGTAAGACCCAAAATAACTGTGCCTCAGCACCAAAAAAGGATTGAAAATGATCCTGGCATGCTCCGACAGGGAAGACTGCCCTTCGTTGGTGGAAACTGAGGCGCGAACCGCCAGTAGACCCTGGTGTGAACGGAGCTCCTATCCGAACGCCGCCATCTCCTTCGGGCGCCAAGCCACGCCCCCTTGTTTTTACCTTCAAGTAGGTTCTGTACGAATTCACGGTTAATTTCAGACCCAATATATATATATATATATATATATATATATATATTCACTGAAAAAAACATAGGTTTTAGGGGTGTTATAGTTAGCTGGACATTTCACTCGTACAAATCCATTGAAATTCTTCCGATATAGTTAGTTGTACTAACTACATCTCGCGCGCCCGCAATCCACTGCTGATGATGTAACATATTAAATCATTCATGACATGGTCAGTGAGATCACTGATGACATCTCAAATGACATCACTGATGACATCATCCATGTGACAATCAGATACACCTCATCATACACTAGTATAACCTTTCATCACTCACTGTAAAATACAGAGTACCATATTTGAAACCATTGACACACCAATACAAGTTCACTCTCATAGGTTCTGGGCACCTGTTCCTCCCACAAGCCAATGAACAAGTTTGCATACCTGGGGGCAAAACAGGTGCCCATCGCTGTTCCTGAGATTTGTCTGAAGTATTTACCCTCAAACAAAAAGATGTTATTCACAAGACAAAATCTAGTGAACTCCAGGATCATTTGGTTGTGTCTTTTAAAAAGTAACTGTCTCTTATTCAAGAAATATTGCAGGGCTCTTAAACCATCTTCATGATTAATACAAGTATAAAGACTTGTAGCGTCCAGCACTACCAATTGGTATGAGGGATCCCAAGAGATGTCCGCAATCTTGTTCAAAAAGTCTTTGGTTTCTTTCACATATGACTTTAATTCCACCACAAATGGAAATAGAAAATAGTCAAAAAACATCGATAAATGTTCAATTAAACTCCCCTGGGATGAAACTATCGGCCTACCTGGAGAATGTATGTCGTCTTTGTGGAGTTTAGGAATATGATAAAAGGTAGCCACTATTGGATTCATGATCCTCAGGAAAAGAAGTTCATCCGTCCTGAGCATGCACCTGCCATGCCATGTCTTGATAAGAATTTCATATTCACACACACTGGCCTGATAGATTTCTCGTGAACTCTTTTCATAGTATTTTGTATCCGATAGTTGTCGTAATGCTTCCTCGCAATATCGTGTCCTTGTTTGCAGCACCACATTTCCGCCTTTGTCTGAAGGCTTTATGATTATTGCTTTGTCCCCCATTAAGTCGGTCAAGGCCAACTTTTCTTCCTCTGTTAGATTGTTTTTCCCGATATTTGCCCAATTTTTGCATCTAAATTTTAACAAATCATGAACCATGGCTTCTGAGAAGACATCTATAGCATCATAAGGCATCTGCGGTGTAAAAATAGATTTTGGTTTAAAGGGACTTTTTTGCATTCCCTGTTCTATTCCTGCACATGCCGCTCTTTGTACGATATCCATGACAGGACTCTCCAGATCTTCTGAATCTGTATGAAGATTCTGTAAAAGCTCTACTGCTTGTAAATCATTGCATGTTAACAAATCAGTCGCCATCATCCTTAGTAGTGTTTGTTTGATTTCCTTCATAGCCGGTCGTAGTTTGAAATATTTAAAAAAAAATGTTTCTGCCTTCGGGGTCCTTCAGGGACCCCCTGACAAAGGCTAGGGGGTCAGGAACTCTCTACCCTGCCCCCTTTTCATGTTCGCCACCTTCCTTTTTCACTCTCGCACTGAAAACAATCAAAATGGCGGCCGACACTTCCTGATTTCGACCGATTTGAACGTTGACTAACATGTAACCACCAATCAGAATTACGCTCGCGCACGTTAGGGTGCTCGCACGGTGCGCACACGGTGCGCGCACCCTGCGCGCGTATAGATATTGATATGCTTTTAAATGCTATTTTCTCAGGAAATACTGAACAGATTTACACCAGACCTGCAAAAGGCACTTCCTTGACCTTATGGCTACCTCTCTGCGAAATTTCAAGTAATTCTGTTCAGCCGTTCGGGCTGTAGCTGTGTCTAAAGGTCCTAGGGGACAATGCATGGGGAAAACGCGTTTTGGGACCCCCCTTTTTTCTCGACCCCAACTTGACGAATCACCCAGAGACTTTCAGGGTAGGAGCTGAACGGAGCGCCCCATTAGTTTTGAAAATTTCGCGAGGATTCGTCAACCGGCGCAAAAGTTATTCAAAGTAGAATTTTCAGATTTCCTATGGAAACACGATCCTAACTATAACTATCTACTGGCGACCGCCAGTAGATAATATGTATATATATATATATATATATATATATATATATATATATATATATATATATATATATGTATATATACACACACACACACACACACATACATACAGACAACAAACAACAATAGAGACAAGATGCATCCAATAGTGTATTTCATACTGTGGTGATTTAGATGCTATACAGCAAGATTAACAGGGCACTGCATGTATGGACATTCAAACAACAACACTGATGCAACTTGGGATCTGTAGGAAGATGACATCAACTACGTGGACATATGGACTAAAGCACTCTTCCGCCGTGATTGCACTTGTACTCACCTGCTTCCTAGGACCAGTTTCTGGCATTTCAGCCGTCTTCAGCAGTCAGTTGACTGGGGGTGAGTGCTTGCAATGTTCAACACTCCGTCCATCATTTCCTTTGGTTTTTGCTTTGTTCGCCATAAGTTGGCAGGGTATGCTCAGACGTGACTCCCTTGCTCATTTTGCCACTGGATTCAAGCAAGCCTGGCTGAAGACGGCTGAAATGCCAGAAACCGGTCCTAGGAAGCTTGTTTCCAGTCCAGGGAAGACGTGGCTTGGCAGTTCGGGCTGGACTGTTCCCATGAGGCACAGGGTCAGACTGATTTGCATATGGCCATGTCTGAACTGGGGTGGCAGAGTGGGCTAAAGAACGGTGATGGATTAAACCCAGATCAGTTGACTGGGCGTGAGTGCTTGCAATGTTCAACACTCCGTCCATCATTTCCTTTGGTTTTTGCTTTGTTCGCCATAAGTTGGCAGGGTATGCTCAGACGTGAGTCCCTTGCTCACTTTGCCACTGGATTCAAGCAAGCCTGGCTGAAGACGGCTGAAATGCCAGAAACCGGTCCTAGGAAGCTTGTTTCCGGTCCAAGGAAGACGTGGCTTGGCAGTTCGGGCTGGACTGTTCCCATGAGGCACAGGGTCAGACTGATTTGCATATGGCCATGTCTGAACTGGGGTGGCAGAGTGGGCTAAAGAACGGTGATGGATTAAACCCAGATCAGTTGACTGGGGGTGAGTGCCTGCAGTGTTCAACACTCCGTTCATCATTTCCTTTGGTTTTGGCTTTGTTCGCCATAAGTTGGCAGGGTATGCTCAGACGTGAGTCCCTTGCTCACTTTGCCACTGGATTCAAGCAAGCCTGGCTGAAGACGGCTGAAATGCCAGAAACCGGTCCTAGGAAGCTTGTTTCCGGTCCAGGGAAGACGTGGCTTGGCAGTTCGGGCTGGACTGTTCCCATGAGGCACAGGGTCAAACTGATTTGCATATGGCCATGTCTGAACTGGGGTGGCAGAGTGGGCTAAAGAACGGTGATGGATTAAACCCAGATCAGTTGACTGGGGGTGAGTGCTTGCAATGTTCAACACTCCGTCCATCATTTCCTTTGGTTTTTGCTGTGTAAAGCAAATAAGCAATCCATTATCATGGTTTCCTCCAGTTGTACCAAAGTCCTGAGTAATTTAAATTACTATCTCACAATAGCTATTCTCTGTAAAGCTTGCATTTCGTTTATTGCTAAGAGAGAACTTTTTTTGTTACATAAGAAGCCAAACATTGTTTCCTTGCTTACATCTATTGACATTATTTATGGCATGTTTCTGGTTCTTATCAGTGCATTCAACATTTAGTTTCCAAATTTTGAAAAGTTTTTAGAAATTACTAGGTGTTTATAAAGACCTCAATGGACATACCTATCATTCATTTCCAGTCTTTATAGGCTTTTAAGCACCGTGTGCTGCAATTTTAGAAAAGATTGCAAATTAAGCAAAAATACTTTTTAGCCTAGCGTTGGGCTGTTGAAATACTTAAGAAGAATCGCTTCATCAGATGGAACACCAGCTTCCCATTAAAATAATGAGCTTTTTTTCTGAAAGACCTCCGTGAACGGAAACAGAGTATTCTTAATGGTATATTAACTCGCAAACAAAAATTAACCAGATGTTGCACTATGAAAATTTATCAGAGGTAATCTACAGCGTTCTATCACCTGACCCCGGAAACAGACTCTTCATTTACGAAAAGAAAAGTGTATGTACGATTTGCTGCCATCTTGTATGCTACATGGAGTTGTTTTATAAATTTGACTTTAGCTCTACCCCTTATCTTCAATTTAAATGGATAAGTATTATGTGTTTTTGTTTTCGGTAATTTAAATGATTAAATAATTAAAATGTGATTTGTGATGCCCAGCGTAGGAACCTGTCTGTCCACGCTGGGTATTGAACGTTATTGGGCCTTACAGGGACCCATCAGAGGGACCCGGGCGCTAGCATCCCCTATTGGCCAATTTATATATATACATTGGGGCAGATTTATGAGGCCCGTTGCGCCATCGGAACGTCACTTTTTGTGACGTTCCGTGGCGCAGAAGCCTGCGTGATATTTATCAGGCAGCTCTGAGCCACTTTTTTTGGCTTAATGCTGCCTCATAAATATCAGTCCCTTTAATGCAGTGTTCTGCGTTAAAGGGGCGTGCAATGGGTGTTGCTGGGGGCGTTCCCAGCAACATCCATGGCCTTTTGACACTGCCCCAGATTTACGAGAAATCGTAAATCTGAGGCAGCGCCAAAAGCTTCCGCCTCCCCAGGGGAGGCGTAAGGGAGGCGCAACGGGGAGAAATATCTTTATTTCTCCTTGTTTTTCCTTTTTCTATGTGTGCTGCATTCTGCAGCACCCATACAAAGAGGAAAAACCTCTTGTGATTATTTTTGTACAGAAAGGTTTCCCTTCCTGTACAAAAATATTCATCTCCGCAACGCAGGCACCCTTGCACCATGGTGCAGAGGTGCCTGCGTTGGCGCAGGCAGCCCATTGTGTGCCAGCGCAGGGGAAAAGGACAGGAATGCACCGCATTTTATAGATACGGCGCATCCCTGCCCTTTTCTTTTGCCGTAGGGAAGCGCAGCAGGAAGGCCTGCTGCGCTTCCCTACGGCAAAACCTCATAAATCTGCCCCATTGTGTTTTTGGGAAGATGACCTCTGGGCCAGAGTAGTTAACTTGTTTTAGATCTGTTTCCTCTCCCGACAGTGCTGTTCTAACAAACCACCATCGTGACTGTAGTGCTTTCTTGACAATAGGACATGTTCTACCCTCCTCAACCGACATTGTCATCTTATGCCTTTGTTCTCACCTGCTGGCACATTCTCTGGGTCCCACCAGCTCTGCAGGGTGTGTACACTGGCAGATATCAGGCACAAGGGTAAGAGTCCACCATTTACGGATGCTTTTGGTGTTCCAAGACCTTGTTGCCACACTAGCGATGGCAGGTGATATAATCTGGTGCAAAACATCAAAGTCTTTTTGCTAATCCAAGATGTCGCCCTCAGGCTTTCTCCTTGCTTCCTTCGTGATTCATTATGGTGAACTGGAAATTGATGTCAGCATGGTATTATACATCTAGCTGCTGTTCAGTTCCTACTCTGACAATGATAATCTTTCAGTTATTCCTTCTGCTCTGCCTACCTTTATTGCTGGAGTCCAGGCACAATTCCAATCTATTCCTTACTTGCTCTTGCTTCTTCCACCATCTTACCCTAAAGAAGCCTCAATTAACCTTGATCTCCTTTGTTTTGGGGTGACCTTCTCCGAACACCCATCTGTCCCTGTATGTTATCATTAGGATGCTTGCAGCCTTTCATAAGGATGCTAGTAGGTTTTTTGAGTTGACATTTAAAACCAAGTTCAAGTCCACCACTACTAATGAAGTGCCCAAATCATAGGTGTCAAACAATGGCATACCGGCTTTCCTGTCCTTTGGCAAAAGTTGGGGTTTCCATCTTATTTGTATTAATCATCAGCTCTCTGGTAAGACACAAGGGGGAGATAGAGGGAAGATCATTCCACCAACATGAGCATATAGACTCAGAGCGTTTCCCACTATAAAGCTTATTTTTAAAAGAGCAACACCCCCAAACCTAAATTTGCTGAACTAAGATTTCACATAGGCATATACCAAGACCTAAAACTTGACTGGTCTCTGAATGAAGAGGTTTTTACATATGCACCAAAGTAATATGACCCTTAATATGAATGGCCTGCGAAGGGTGTGATATCTATCACACCTGATAAAATCCGAATACGCAGAGTCAGAATTTATCAGGTGAGATAAATCTGACTTGAATTCAACTTTAAGGGGAATAACATGTGGATTTTGGTGCTTACCACTGTTAAAACCACATGTACTGGTCCATACCAGGAGTTTTTCCTCAATAAATCTCAGCAGGTTTGACCTTTCGGAACTTATGAGGGGAAAACTAAATGGGTGTGATAATCATCACACAACTTGTACTTCCTATACCTGTGCAAACACGGGCTTGCACAGGGATTTAAATTTAACTGTAAACTTCTAATGAGGTCTTAACTCAAATGTTATTCTATAGAGTAGCCAGTGAAGGCATCATAAAATAGATGTGATGTGGTGGAATTATCTTAGAGCCCGATGGATCAACTGATTTTGCAATCAGAATAGGGGCGGTTTCTCCATTTGGGCTCTGAGTCTGCACCCTTCTGAAATTCCTACATGTTTACCACAAATCATATTAAATAGGTCGATTTATTTATGGATAGGATCGTATCTATAAACAAATCGATGTATTTAAGTCTGGGCTGTCTGTCCCAGGCTGCCTGCCCCATTTTGCTTTGAAGCAGGAGACAGACACCAGTCAGTAAATCAAATTTCTGCAAAGTGATGCAAAATGCTTGGCTTACCTTTCTAAAGCCCTTCATTGCCTTTGTAGTCTATGGTTGCCTCCACTGTAGGCTAGTGATGCTGTCAGGATGAGACTTTCAGGCATCAGAGTCTGCATCCCTGCTTGAGGCCAGACATCTGTCATTCACAGGCATGGATCCCACCCTGTACCATTCAGCACATGGTAGGACAGGATGCAAGTACATGTGAATCAGCACCTTGCCCTCAGTAATAGTAAGTGTTATAATGCTAATCTTGTGTTATGTATAATATGCTGAGAACTCTGGTCATGCTAACCTCCCCCAGTGTGATACCCCAGGCCCTGGCTGCAGGCCGCTGGCCCCTTTATAAGTGGAACTGCTGTATTTGTTCCCCCACGAATTTGATCTAAAACACTAGCAGAGTTTTTGTTCCCATGCAAAGTTGATCAAAATATCTGAGTGAAGCTCAAAGGGAGAAATATGTGTTTATATTAAAGACAGTTACATGATGTATGGCATTAAAACCTGCCCTACCTTCATGCCCTTAACTGTAATGCTAGAAATATGGATTGATTTACAAACAATGAATGTTAAAAACGTTGAGGTCATGAATGTCAGTGATTTAATTCTCCTTTTATTCCATATTTTACTTAATCTTGCATTCCCAAAGAGAGTTGACTATTTCATCATGTTGTGTTTCTGTATTTTTGTTGTGCATCTTATTACTCTTGTATAGTGCATAATTTCATTTGTTCTAGATGTTTATGAGGGGCTTTGATTGAGAGCTGTGGCTCTAAGGCTGAATGCAAAGCAAAGTGCCTTGTAGTGACCTGGTGTCATAATGTTCTATTCCCCACTTGGTCTCTAGAGTTCCTCTTTCTAGAGCCTTCATCTAATGTGAGCTGCTCTGGAACTCTGAGAGTTCAGTTGCTGCTGGAGCTGTGTGGGTAGGACGTTTTATATGAATATACCTGGTGTTGATCAATAAAGACTCTTCTAGCAACCTTTTCCAGTGTGCCACGATCCTGCTTTATTACACTGGCGACGAGCTTGAAACGAATCCACAGCCATCCTCCTTGCTGTTCTACAATGTCTTAACACATTAATCATCTTTACTGAGACTACAGTTTTCAGCACGAAGATGTCAGCTTTCAGCATGACGACCTGTTGTCTGCTCTGCCACTTCTAAAGGTACTGTGTGCGCACCCTGTCTGCCCTGTGTTTGTGTCCTAACCAAAACGCGATTATATTTTTATGTAGAACAAATTTATGAATTTCAATCTCACCGTTAACTCATGCGCACCCCTCGCGCCTACAGTCCCTTGCGCACCTCCTTGATGACTCTGTCTTCATTCGGAGCAACGTACGCAGCCAGGTTCTGTTACCTAGCGACAAAAGGCTGCATTTTTTTAAAGGGAATTCTGGTTTGTGCGCTGCTCTGCGTCCTGCAGCATAACCCAGACAATGGTGTCTACAATCTATGGAGCCAAGCAGCTCCAGTCTGTTGCCGAGCAATGAAAGACACCTTCTGAGAAAAGAATCCAGACTGAGCGCCGCTATGCGTCTTGTCACATAACCAATAGAGACACGCTTAAGACTTTGACCAACATCCTTGCAGTCCACATTTATTTTCCCATAGCTGACTCAGCTCTTTCTTTTGCCTGCCATCAGTAACACACACTTTTAGCTGGCTGGCACAGTTGTTACCCTGTATAAGTCCACTTTTCTCTGCCTGCTTCGCTGACAGGCACAGTATTTGCTTCAACTTTTCTTCTTGCCTGCCTCCCTTCAACCATATGCTTTTGGCTGGCAGGTATAGCCATCAACTTAGTTAAGTGCTTTTTCCTGCCTGTTTCACTGACAGGCACAGCTCTCACATTTTAATAGAAGACACAGTACTTGTTTTCGCCTGCCCTTGCTAACACATGCTTTTCACTGGAATGCACAGCCATCACCTTGTTTAAATACAGGCTCAACCTTGAATTCAATAAAATACATATTGTCGTTTCCTTTACCGGCGCATTCGGTGATAGGTACACCACTTTTCACATGTGTCTTCAAATCGACTACAATAAAAATCTAATTTTTGCTTAAGGTGCTTTCACTTATTTATTTCCTAGGGTGACAGGCCCACCTTTCTACGGTGACAAGAAAGTCCAGGCAAGCCTTCAATCCGCTGGTCAAAGTGGAAGAAGGTCTTCCTCAACTACCCTAGGGTGTGTGGAGTGTCACTGAGAGCCGAGCGGAAGTCAGCCTTACCCTTACACTGCCTGGGCTCAGAGGGATAAGAAGTGTTCTAACACTTGCCAGATCTTAATGTCACTGAGTCTGATAGTCTCAATGAATTTGAGATATGCTTAAAGAAGCTTGATAAACATTACTTACCCAAAGTCAGTACCATCTTGGAAAGAAATCACTTTGGAAAACGTGTACAACAACCTCAAGAGTCTGTTGAGTTATATGTCACTCAATTACGTAAATTGGCTTCCACTTGCAGATTTGAGGGTACACTTGAAGAACGTATACGTGAGCAGTTTATGTTGGGTTGTACAATAGAGAAATGCAAAAATGAACTATGGTAAAAAGATGATCCAAAACTGGATGAAGTCATCACAATTGCAAAACGCATCGAACACTCTCTCGCTTGTGTTGAAGTACTAAAGAAAGAAAATGGGACTACTAACACTTCTAATGAGAAAACCAAAACTTTAAAAATAATTGAGCCTCAGCCTTCCAAGTTCAAAACTGTCTTCTCTGGAAAGTGCTACCATTGCGTCAGCGTTGGCCACCTAGCCAATGACACGTCTTCTCCTGCTTTGAACTCCAAATGCCTCAATTGTGGGAAAGTTGGTCACATAGCAAAAGCTTGCAGAGCCTTGAGATTTAAAATGAATAAGCATATAAAAGAAGTTTAAGTCCAAAATGAGTCGGACTCTGATCTGGATGAGTTGCTTTGTGGTGAGGTCATAGCTCAGGCCTGTGAGAACAAGTGCAAAAGTCCCATAGAATGTGTTCGAGTAAATAATTATTCTGTCAAAATGCTCTTTGACTCAGGGGTGAAGATTGCATTAGTCCCAAAGAGTTTTTATGAATCTTTTTTATTAGGAAAAGTGAAGGTATTGAAACCAGACATCAGACCATGGGAAGGTATATATTTTCTCCAGAGGCGACAGTATTGTGAGCTGGATCCACCAGGCCGATCTCGGTGTCATGCTAGTTCCTGGAGGAGAGAGAGATTTAGAGAAGGTGCGCAGTTCCTGTGTGGACGTGGGGGGAAGACAGGTCTTTCTTCGTGATGCCCTCACACACCCCGAGAGGTGTCATGCTTCATCATAGGACGTTTTCCCCATCGTCAGGCCCGCGCTGCTTTGCCTGACAGGCTCCCGGAACCGGGGCTCTTTGTCGGGGATCTTTTGAAGAAGAAGCCGTGAGGTGCATGCGGGTGTGGGGGCTGGGTAGTGCACAGAGAGGTGAAAATAGTTAAAATAGGTATACAGCAGTCCCCTTAAATCAATTTTTATAAAAAGGTAGTTCTGGCCTAATTAAAAACCAAGTGTTTGCCCCTGTGTGGAAGATAATGTTCCTAGGGGGCAATCTATGTGTGGAAGGTCGACATGTTTCGTGCCTGGTCTTGCCCCTAACAGGTCAATTGGCACTTCTTCAGGACCGAAAAAGAAATAAGTGAAATTTGTGCACTACCGCCTGGTATTCAGATATTTAGCATAAATTACCAGGGGTGGTAGAAATGCCCTAGTTGACGTGTACTGGGGAATTCAGTAGACCTGTGTGAAAGGGAACAAAAAATGGGGAGGGAGGTAGGGGAGGAGGAGAAAGGGGAGAAACCAAGGTAAGGTAACAACCATTAGTCTGAGTAGACAATATGTATTGCCAGTCGTAGCAACACATAATGCATTAAACATAAAATAATAAATGGGTTGCTTATACATCCTGTGTGAGTAGACAGCATGTATTGTCAGTAGTAGCAACACATACTGCATGCAACATACAAACAAGGGTTACTTGTAGCAATGGAAGCAATGCACACAAGTGGTGGACGTGGTTGGCAGATAAATTGGACAGCCCTGTGCAGAAAAGCTGGTGGTAATGCGGCGAGCTGAGCCGTGAGCAAGTTGAATTAAAGTTCAAGTTACACAAGTAGGGCAGATAGCAAGTGAAACCCCTGTATTGTAAGGGTGTGTGCGACTGAAGGTAGATGCGAGGCACGGTGGTCACGTAGTCGCTACCAGCAGTGCCTTTGTGAGTGAGATCTACCGTGGTCTTGACGTAAATTTATAAATTTGTGGAGTGAAAAGGCCATGGGGTGGCCAGCATAGTGGTATAGGAGTCCTAACGATTTTCAAAGACGTGAACAGAT
The DNA here is from genome assembly GCF_964204655.1 of Triturus cristatus. Taxonomy (NCBI): domain Eukaryota; kingdom Metazoa; phylum Chordata; class Amphibia; order Caudata; family Salamandridae; genus Triturus; species Triturus cristatus. Next base: position 690,194,875 of record NC_140586.1, on the reverse strand, counting down.
GGTCGCTCAGTACGTTAAAAATGGCAAACCAGGGTGCTCGGTATGAGTACGCTGTTCAAGGCGCTGTAAAAGCGCAAAAGTGCGCGGTGGGTATAGGGGCACTTAGTAGGCAGTTGGATGTGGAGAGTTACTCGCCAGGTAGGTCAGAGTTGGCAAAGCAGGGTGCTCGGTGTGAAGTAGGCAGCTAAGAACGCACACTTAGAATGTCTCGCTAGGTCTCGGATGTGGAGGACCTAGAAGGTGCTAAGACAAAGGCAGTGTCTGAATTAAAGTACAGAAGGCTGAATGGTATGAGTGGTGGAACAAGGTTCTAGCAGAGTGTATGCTAGCGCGGTAGACAGAACGTAGCGTGCGTGTGTCACACTAGATGGGGGCATGAGTGAAAGGAAACTCTAGTGAGTAACAGGTAAAACACACTTGCATACTGCACACAATGGTAACATCATACACAACCTAATAAACATTGCCATGACTCACCCCTAGAACAACGTCAAGGGATTGATGGGGATGGCCAGAGCACCTTGTTGCTCCGGTGATCTGAAAAGGATAAGCGGTGCATACAAATATTGTTAAGTGGCAGTAGCAGGCTTACTGGTAGTGCGGGAGAGGGACCGCGGGGTCAGTATACTCACAGGCATGAATTAGCAACTTGCCGTCCTCCTACCCTAGCTCCAGGGCCCCGTGACGGCAACTTCCGGGTTGCCTGTATTTATGTGAAATAACTAGACCGTCAATTAGGTAGGTGGCCATCTTGGAGCAGTGCTGTGTTTGAAAATCTTTATTGAGCGGAAGACAACGCTTGTGGAGAGAAGGAGCCTGCAGAAGCTGCAGCCTTTGGGCACTGTTGTGTAGGCACTTTACAAGGGGGCACGTTGCAAATAAAATGAGAAGGGCATAAACTAGTTGAGGTGCAGGCATGATAAAAACTAGACAGATCTCGTAAGGGGCATGAACGAGATACAATTGCAGCAGTCCACGGAAGGTGGCCACTCATTTCCAGGGGACCAATGTATGTATTGTGCCTAGTTGGTGGGCACTTGTACATAGTGAAGGGGCAAGGATTAGTGCATCTTATTTCGGTGTAAGCCGGGTATGTGTATGGACTGGACAAAGGACTGGAACTGTTTTGGGGGGGCCGGGGATGGTGATTCCGGAATCATGAGCAGGAAGTGTGTCTGGGGCATGGTGGTCAGGTGACCAAAAACCCTAGTGGTTCAATTCTGCCCAGGGGATATCATCGTTGAGGCCCCTGATATGTCCTCCCAGTTTGAACACCCAGCACTGTTGTCTTCTGAAAAGGGCCTCCTTGGTGATGGTGGGGAAAGCCTCAATAACAGTCCATCGCATGTCATTGGGTGAATGTTTTTTCTCCACGAAGTGTGCACACATTTGGTGTTACTTTTTTTGCATCGGAAATTGCTCCTGTGATCGGTGATCCTAGTTCTGAATGCACGTGTGGTCATCCCTATGTATTGGAGTAGGCAGGGGCACGTTATGAGATAGATGCAATTCCGTGTGTTGCAATTTGTGTGTTTGTTTTGGGTCCACCTCCAGTTGTTGGTGAGTGGAATGCTTTTCGAGGCCTGGGTGAACGGACAGACTACACACTGTCCACAGGGATAGTGTCCAGTGACGGGTGGTAAATCCCAAAGAGTATTAGGGACCCTGGAAGTTTGCTTTTTTGGTCTTGTATTGACCAGTAGGTCCTTAATATTAGCTGTCCTTTTGAAGGCGAATCATGGTTTGCTGAGGGTAAGTTCCCCGGTTTCCAAAATTCTCCAGTGCTTTTTAATGATTCTTTTTAGCAAGTTGGATTTGGGGGTGAAGGTGGTGATGCACGTGATGATGTCATTTACTGGGTTTGTATGTGTTTCTAGAAGATTTAATCGGTCAGTGTTCTGGGCTCTTTTTTGAGCTTTGTTCACAATTTGTGGGGGGTATTGTCTCTTGACCAAGTTAGTACTTCGTTCAGAGGTTTGTTTTCTGTAATCACCAATGTTGCTACAATTCCTGCAAATAGGCAAGAATTGCCCATAGCGTAGATTCTCCCTCAGTGCCTTTGGGTGAAAACTTTGGTACAAGGGTGGGCTGTGGCTGTCAGTGGGTTTTTTGTAAGTGATTGTTATGATCATGAGATCAAGGAAAGGGAGTTCCTGTTCCGAGCAGTTGGCTGTGAAATTGAGGTACGGGTTAAGGTAGTTAATCCAAAGGAGGAATTCATGGATGGCGTCCCTGTCTCCTCTCCAGAATATCAATATATCATAGATATAATGTTTCCAGAGGAGAACGTTATTCGTGAAGGGATTGGAATCAGTAAGCACATGTCTCGCCTCAAAGTCTGACATGTAAAGACATGCCAGACTTGGGGCAAAAGTGCTGCCCATCGATGTGCCCTGTGTCTGGTGAAATAGTTTGTCCTCAAACTGAAAAAGATTTTCAGTGAGTGTGATGTGGGCACACTCCATGACATGATGGGGGTCGGTGAGGTCCAAGGCATGCCCTTTAGGGTTTCCTCTACTACCTCAAGTGTGTTTATTTGAGGAATGTTGGTATAAAGGGCCTCCACATCTAGTGTCAGTAGTACGTCAGGAAGGAGGCCCTCCATATTGGTAGTTTTAATGAGTTTTAGAACATCCCTAGTGTCTTGGAGAAAGGAAGGGGTTTTGCGAACCAAAGGTTGAAAAAAGTGGTCGCAGAACTTGGACAAGGGTTCTAAGACTGACCCAATGCCCGAGACAATAGGTCTCCCAGGGGGTGGATTTACCCCCTCGTAAATTTTGGGCAAGGTGTAAAAGTAGGGTAGCCTGGGGTTATCGTTGCTGAGGAATTCTGCCTCGTTTTTGGTGATCCACCCTTGATTGAGGGCTGCTGTGACCATAGATCGTATTCTGGTCTGCAGACGTGGGGTGAGGTCTTGGGTCAGGGGAGTATAGTAGTGGGTGTTCTCCAATTGGCAAAGACATTCCATCCGGTAGTCTTTGGTGGCCATGATGACAATGGCACCCACTTTGTCTGCTTCCTTTATTGTTATGGTGGCATCATTTTATAGTACTTTGATTGCTGTAGATTCAGAATTCGTGATGTTATAGAATCTGGACTCCAAACGTTTCTCTGGTAATTCTTTGAGGACAGCATGCTCAAAGGTGAGGACTTCTGGCGGTACCATATTAGAGGTGGGTGTGAAGGTTGAGGGTTTTCGAAAGCCAGTGTCAGGTGATTCAGTCTCAGGTTGGTCCCCAAAGTAAGCCTTTAGGCATATCTTTCTGAACAAGTTTTGGACTTCGCAGTTGGTGCAGAAGTGGTCCACTTTGGGGGTAGGAACAAAACTCAATCCTTTCTTGAGTATATTGGTTTCTGTGGCTGAGAGGGGTCAATCGGATAGGTTCACAATTAGTTTCTCTTGTCCTGGTTGCTCCTCGGTTCTGTGTGTGACGGATTCAGTTGTGTCTGGTCTTGCCAATGAACTTGTTTGGGTTGGTTCTGTGTGCCTCTTCTTCTTCTGCCGCGCCCCTTGCCCCAACCTCTGCCTAAAAAAGGTTGTGGTTGAAAGGGGGGGGAAGAGTGGTGGTGGTCCATTCTGGTATTGAGGGTAGAGCCACATCAGAGGTCCTTGGAATAGAGTGGGCCCTTGGTAGGGTGGCAGGCCATAGCCGTACATAGGGTTCGGTGGTGTTCTTCGTTGTTGGTTATGGTGGTAACTTCCTTGATTTTCCATGCTAGAGTTACTCCCTGAAGAGTAAGTTCTTCGACACGAGCCAGTGCTGTCATCTGAAGAGTAGTCATCTCCCGAGGGTTTGTAATCATCTTTCAGGTAGGGATATATTTTTTCCTTACTGAAACGTGTAATATCCTTTTGGAGTTTGCTGATTTTGTTTTTCATCAAATAGTCCTTGTTATCCTTAATTTCCTTGGTTATTTCCGCAAGTTTGGCTTTGAATGCGGTGTGGGCGATACTGGCTTTGAGGTTGCCCTCTGCGATGGAGATCCGTAATATCAATTCATCAGCTAGTCTTTTAGCCGGTTTTAAGATGAGGATTAGAAGATCCCTGGTGCCTTTCCACACCACCAGGGACCATTCCTTCTTGAACTGTTTATCCTCAAGGAAAATTCTTGGGGTGTTGCTGACAATAAGTCCATTTGGCGCTATGTTCGCACGTAGATATTCTGTCATGATTGCCCCATGCATGATGATCTTCATGAGTTGGCGCTTCATGTTCATGATGGTTGTCCAATCACTAGAGGATCGACTAGTAGAAGCTCCTCCATCTTGGTCTAGAAGGGAAGGACCGTTCAGGAGTTCTGTTACCCAGTCCTTCCCGAAGGAGAGACCTTGAATGTTGTTCATGGCGATGTTGGAAAGGGGGGAGAATGAGCAGGTGGGACCCAAAGGTATGGGGGTATGCATCTGCAAGTTTGAGGGCAAGGGGGGACGTCCCAAGGCTGAGCCGCCGTGCTAGCGTTTTATCAAAAAGGGGGGACAGAGAGCCGGGGTATGAGGTCCTGCACACAGGCTCCTAAGTGAGGCTGAGATTTAGAGAAGGTGTGCAGTTCCTGTGTGGACATGGGGGAAGACAAGTCTTTCTTCGTGATGCCCTCACACACCCCGAGAGGTGTCATGCTTCATCATAGGACGGTTTCCCCATCGTCAGACCGGCGCTGCATTGCCTGACAGCCTCCCGGAACCGGGGCTCTTTGTCGGGGATCTTTTGAGGAAGAAGCCGTGAGGTGCGTGCGGGTGTGGGGGCTGGGTAGTGCACAGAGAGGTGAAAATAGTTAAACTAGGTATAGAGCAGTCCTCTTAAATCAATTTTAATAAAAAGGTAGCTCTGGCCTAATTAAAAACCAAGTGTGTGCCCCTGTATGGAAGATAATGTTCCTAGGGGGCAATCTATGTGTGGAAGGTCGACATGTTTCGTGCCTGGTCTTGCCCCTAACAGGTCAATTGGCACTTCTTCAGGACCGAAAAAGAAATAAGTGAAATTTGTGCACTACCGCCTGGTATTCAGATATTTAGCATAAATTACCAGGGGTGGTAGAAATGCCCTAGTTGACGTGTACTGGGGAATTCAGTAGACCTGTGTGAAAGGGAACAAAAAATTGGGAGGGAGGTAGGGGAGGAGGAGAAAGGGGAGAAACCAAGGTAAGGTAACAACCATTAGTCTGAGTAGACAATATGTATTGCCAGTCGTAGCAACACATAATGCATTAAACATAAAAACAATAAATGGGTTGCTTATCCATCCTGTGTGAGTAGACAGCATGTATTGTCAGTAGTAGCAAGACCCATGTATTGTCATAAAGGGTGAAACATCATCTTCACTCCCTGTCACCACTAGTGTACCCGAGCCTGCCATCGTTTATCAAGTTAATGTCTTACGCAATGAGTTTGAGCAAGTCTTTAGCGAGAAATTGGGGTTTTGTCTGACTACACGCACACGATCACTCTAAGGCCTGGTGCAACACCTGTCACGTGCAAGGTGCATGGTGTCTAGGCCTGGGTGAAAATTTCGTTCCGTTCGCGGAAATTGCGATAATTTGACATTTTCGCGTTCCGCGGAAAGCGCGAAAATGTCAAAATTTCCGCATTCCGCAGCTTAGCGATAATTTGGTTCTTGCTCGCGCTGTAAAATAATACATTCTCGCGCGCGCGCGATCGCCTTACCTGAATCCCTGCGTTCGACGACAAGTTTTCTTGATCCGGTCGCGTTCTCCATGAGATGTTGTATTGTTTTTAGCCTTTTGCGCTGTCTCGCGACAGTTCGCGCCCACAGTGACGTCATCTGTTAAGTATCTGTGACGTAATTGTGACATGTAAAGGGTGGGCAATTTTGCCCTGCACCTGTCCCCCCTCTGATGGTGAATCAAGTCATCACATCAATGTCTTATCAGATGGAGAAATCACAATCAGTTTGTTTTCATCATCTTTCTCCTAGACTCCTCCAGAAATGTCATGTCATCATAGTATTCACTCTGTCTATTCTCCAGTTCATTATCTGCTCTCTTCCTCTTCACTCCCTTTTTCACTAGTGCATGCTTGTGTCCCTTATAGATTACAAACAGAAATAATCCAAAAAGAGCAAATACCACCAAAATGCTTCCAATAAATCCACTACTTAGGTTTCCAAACCATCTGCCTGTAGCAGAAAATACATTCACTAGGGTTTCCGAAGCACCTGTTACAGTTAGACCTTTCAAATCTTTAGAATGGTAATGTTGCTAATGTAGGTACAACAATGTTGAACTTTTAACATCCTGTAGACTCCACCGCCTTTTGTGATAAGGACGTCTAAAGCAAGTCAATTCAGCAAAACCGTGGATGTGATTGCAACTCTTTCTGTATATATGACTAAAAATCCTCCGGCTATGCTAGTTGACAACTTATCCACTACAGTAGAAAGCTTTCCAATCTTGTGTGAGCTTGGTATCACTCCTACAGATGGTATCAAAGCATCAAACATGTTTCCTACATTTTCCCTTGCACTAGCACCTCTCTTTATCCTCAAATGTTCTTCCCTTGTCGAATCAGCAATTTGTTCCACATGATACATTTTGAGAAAAAACGATCCCCATGCAACATGTTCCATACCATCTGTTGGGTAACCTGTAAAATGCATTTTTCCTATAAATGTAATAAACTCTAGAAGAAACAGGATCTGCTTCATCTAAGTATAATCCGTAATTTCCTCGAACTTCAAAGGTATGATCACATTCACTATGACCCGGTAAAATATGTGCCAGTTGTGGATTTCCTAACGAATATGTATAATCTCCCTATATGTTGCCAATCTAAAGCTAAGGCTGCCATGTTTCCCACTAATCTATGCTCACTTTTGTCTTTAGCCCATTGTGACATTTTGAATGATTCTTGGCTTTAGCCAATATGTCTCGTCTTCCATCTTCTACTGAATCTATGAGTTTCTTTTCTACAGTGGTAAAGGAACAAGTTAAGTTGTGTCTATGGGGCATATGTATCAAAAATGTGGTGTGCAATTCTCAAATAGCGATTTTTCGCCAATCGCTAATTGAGAATCGCAAAACGCAATGTAAATTTTTTTTCGCAAAGAAATAGCGATCTCGAAAATAGAGATTCCTTATAAGCAAATTCGCTATTAAGAAATCGCACATTTTGCGAATCTGCAATTCAAGTGCAGCTTGATGACATCACACCCAGGAAGTGTGACTGCCCATGCTGTTCCTGATTGCTTGAGGCTGTGTCAGAGGCTGGGAAGAGAAGCAAACCACTCTGAACTGCAACACCACCAATACACAATGGATCCACAGGAGAAGGATAAGTAGGCAGCTGGGGGGAAAAGTAAACACAAATTCAGTGAGCAGGAGGTACTCATTGAGGAGAGGGTTAATAGCCATGAGTTGCTATTTGGCAAGAATTCCCTGCATGTCCCTGAGACTCAAAAGCGCAAAATCTACCTGGACATTCAGGTGAAGGTGAATGCCATAGGTGCAACACAGCACTCCATTGGTGACCTACGCAAGCGCTGGTATGACATGCACTCAAGCTCCAAGGACAAGGTCACCACCAGGCTTGCGGAGGTGAAGAAAACTGGTGGAGGTACATCCACAGAGCCTGAATCCACACCCCTTGAGGAGTTGGTGGAGTCCACCCTACAGCCTGAAAGCATCAGCGGGGTGGCAGATATCGATAGCTTTGACACGCCAAACACCAGACAAGGTAAGAAGCTTACTAAATAAGCCCAGACACATTACCACCCTAATGACACACTCAGGAATGCCCCAATTACGAAGTAACAATTCAACTTCATACCACATCTTCCAGAGAACACCCAGCAATGCATCATGAGAGATGTAGTCACACATATAACACAGTTGAGCAATGACACACAGCAATGTATCAGCAGTTGACACAAAATAATAAAGCCAAAAATGTAAGCCAGCACTTAGGCAACCAAAATGCATAAAGAATTATTCAGTTAACAATGGAAAGCAGAACACACAATAAGTACTGCTTTTGTATTTACAGTTGAACCTGAAACACAGGGTGACAACACCTAAGTGGAGAAGGCAGCACAGACACAGGACCAGGCAGGGGGAGAGGACACAGAGCAGACACCACTGACAACACCTGTCCTACAAAGACACAGTCACATTGTGCCTCCACTCCCGGTGTTGGATAGAGAACCTGAAGCCACAGAGGATGAGGCACATACAGACCAAGAATAGCATGCACGGCAGGAACATGATCACCCCCCTATGCACCGTAGGGACGAGAGTTGCAGGAGATGCAAGCCAAGGGCACAAACCAGCACAGACGCAAGAGTGGATCCTTCCGTTTTCTATGGCCTGGAAGGCACAATGGTGAAGGTCCAGCACCTGCAAGCCATAAGCATGAGGTTAATGCACAGGCAGCTGGTGTCTGTTAACCATAACCTTACAGACATGAAGGAGGGCTTCAGAGAGGGCAGTCACAAAGTTGATGAGGGACATAAGGCCTCTGCAGACAGCATTAGGGAAATAACTGGAGCAATCAAAGAACTCTGTGCCACAATGAAAAAGGACCATGCATCCAGATGCAGGGGAAAACAATGTCTGTTCACCCGTCTGGATATATATAGCAAGGCGGTCAACTGTTTGACAAATGCCACATCAGTACTGTCATGACGCACGGTGACCATACAGGTAAAAATGACACGCTGCAGCCAGGATGTTGCCAAAGGTTTGGTGCAGGTCACCAATGCAATTGACCAGCTGCAGACAGCTTACATAGGTAGCACAGTGAGGAGCTCTCCAGCCGAAGCAGCATCACCCCACCTATTTCAGAACCCAGATAATCTGAATTTCAAAGTGCCATTGACATACTCCACAATTCCAGAATCCACTAGTCGGTAACTACAGGGGAGCCTCTATCCGACTTGTAATGCAGCACATAACATATTCAGGACCTCATTATTAATATGAGTTCCTCGGTCTGACTCCAAAAAAGTTGGGAAACCGAAATGCCGTGCCACTATGAGACTATCATTTCTCTATTAGTTGAGTAAGCTTTAATGCATTGTGAAAAGATTCTCACAATCACTTGGACATATTTCAACCCATTGAACACAGGCATCACAATAAAGTCCTGTTGCATCCTGTTGAAGGGACGTCCTGATTTCTCTATGTGACTCATTGTTACTGCTGTTCTTCTGCCTACATTCTGCTGTTGGTACACAAAATATCTGTGACACAAACTTTCAACCATCAATCTGAATCTAGGGTTAAACCAAATTTACCTAAACAGGCGCACCATGGTGTCTCTTCCTACATGTGCGGGCTCATAATATTGTCTTAATACGGGCAGTAACAAGCCATCTGGAAATTCAAATGTCATCCTCGTTTCTTTTTACACAACCTGCTCTGATCCAACCTTGCTATTCTGCTTCTGGCAATTCTTCCTATAAACTCTTAACTTTCACCCAAATATCAACTTCCGTCAACAACAGTTTGCAATTTGTGGCATCCAAATTTACATTGACATACTCTCTATTAAAGGTGCAAGAATTCAGAGCGCAGTACCTCGCTCTTTTATCAGTGTACCTATTGCCCACTGTCACATAGTCAGTGTCATGTCAATGTATGGCACACAACCAAGGCAATCTGGGCAGGTAACTGTAAAGCCTGCAAAAGATTTCTTACTCTCTCGCCATTCCTTATTGGTAATCCTGAGGACGTCATGAATCCACGTTGTGACCATAACTGTCCAAAGTCATGAACAACAATAAATCTGGACTATGAGTGAAAACTGTCCCTTTCAGCTGGTCTGAAACACAGCATGCTCTAATAAGAGCAATCAATTCTGCCAATTGAGCTGAAAATACTCCTTGAATCCAGAAAGCTTCGGCTACACCTGAGACAGTAAAGACTGCATAGGCAGCTCTCCGGTTTCCATCATGGTCTCGTAAGCAGGAGCCATCAACAAACAGAACATAATAAGATCCGGCTAGTGGCACATCTTGCATGTCAGGTCTTGGCTTGGTGTGTAGTTCAGTCACATCAAAACAGTCATGTTAAACTTCACCTTCAACAATTTAATTCCCAGGAATGGGCAATAAGGTAGCAGGATTTAGTACAGTACATCTCCTTAACGTCAGATGCTCAGCTCAAAAGATGACTTGCTCTTACTTGGTAAGCTGACTATTGGTAAGTTGCCAGGTTTTGCTACGTCTTAACAACACCTGAACTAAATGAGGGACAATGACAGTCAAGGGGTGAACCATAACAATGCTCTTCTGCTGATTGATGCTGACACCTGTGGAGGCCACAGCTTTGAGATAATCAGGCAAAGCAGCAGCTACGAGGTCAGGTGTGACAGAAAAGGTATGCCATGGGTCTACAAGCATTTCTGTGCATCTGGGTTAGCACTGAGTGGGTACAGCCCTCTCTTTCACTGCAAAACAAAGCAAACCATATAATATAATCAGACATTCCCAGTGCCGGGACGCAGTAGAGACATTCTCTCAGCACTGAGCAGGCACCCATGCAGCTGTTATCCCATGATACCAGATTTGACAAATCTTTATGTGTCAGTCTCTGCAAAGGCTTGGCCATCAGGAAAAAGTTGGGAATCCACTGTTGACAGTAGCCTACCATGCTGAAAAACATACTGACTTCTTTCAGGGTTGTTGGCGGATTCATTTTGGGAAACACAGAGATTAACTCTTGTGACACATTCCTTGTTCCTTTCTCAATATGATTTAGTTGATACAGGACTTCTTTCTTACGGTACTGCAACTTGGTTGGGGACACTTTATGCCCATTTTCAGCTAATTCGTTGAAGAGAGCAATGGTGTGCCACTTACAAGCCTACTGCATATTTGATGCCACCGTTTGGTTGTCAATATATTGCACTAGGACTGAGTGATAGGGCATAACCAAGGACTCCAAACTCTATTTGAGTATCTGATTAAAGATCAATGGGCTCTGTATACCCTTGTGGGACTCAGCACCATGCCAAAACACCCATGTCGAAATGGTAAGCAAAGAAAAACCGACTATCTTCGTGCAATGGTATAGAAAAGAAAGCTTGACACAAATCCATGACAGAGAACCACTCTGCCTATCATGGAATCTGAAATAAAATCGCAGCTGGATTCAGTACCACAGGACACCATGGAACAACAATCTAATTGACCCTTCTCAAATCCTGCACTATGTTGTACTTGCTGTTGGGTTTCTGCAAAACTATATTTGGCGACTTACATGGACTCCCCATAATCTCTTTCAGAAGGCCTTGCTCAATCATTGAGTCAATGACAGGAGCAATCCCAGCAATAGTTTCAGGGGTCAGATTATGTTGTGGGATTCTCGGTTACCCAACATTTAGCTTCACTGTATTGTGAGCTGGTTCAACACCTTTTATAAGTCCCATGTCTTTTACTGAAAAGTCCCAGACTCCAGGTAAAACTTTGTTTCTCAACTGTGGGGGTGAATCATATTTTGCCCACATAGGGTACACTCTAATTTCTGATCTCTGTCTGACAAGTGTAAAGGCAATATCCTCATCATGAGTTTCAAACTCTATTCCAATTGGGGTGCAGTATATGGAATAATTCAGCTTGCACAAGAGATCTCGCCAATCAGAGTTACAGGACTCAAATCACACAACACAAACAGGTGATTCTCGTCAAAGGATCCTATTTTGAAAGGTACCGCTTCTGAAACTGGGCTAGTTATTTGTTTATTTGCAACTCCTACATTCTTTATCCCAAGAGGGTAGGTTGGGAACCGCTGTTGTTCACACAGTGGAGCAGGTAGCACCAGTGTCAATGAGGATTTCAATTCACCTCACCATCCACGTATGGACCGCTCTAGTCTCCCTCTAAGGATGCACCAAGTACACAATCCTCCTCCCCTGTCAGTTCTGCCATTGCGATAGGTCTGAGCTGAAATCGTCATCCATCTGAATCATAGGGCCAGATGTACGACCCTTATATTTAGCACCTCGCAATTTGCAACACATTGTGAGTTGCAAATTGTGAGGCGCTAAATGAGATGTGCAACAGTGTTTTTAACTCTGTTTGCAATTACCAATGGGGTCGCAAATTGCGAGGCTCATTAATATAAATGAGCCTCTCACAATTTGCAAGCCCATTGGGAATGCCAGCCCTTCCAGGGATGGTGGCCTGCTGGGCTCAGCAGACCACCATGTCTGGGACTGATTTTAAATAAAGCAGTTTGTTTTACAAATGCAGCCCGTTTTCCTCAAAGGAAAACGGGATGCATTTAAACAAATAATAATGAAACATTTTCGTTTCATTTTTTAAGGGCAGGCAGTGGTCCCATGGACCACTGCCTGACATTAAAAAATAATTTTGCATGCATTTGCAAAGGAGAAGGGGTCCCCTGGGGACCCCTCCCCATTTGTGAATGCATTACCACCTGCTTGAATTAGGTGGTAATTGCAAGTGTTTTGCGACTGCAGTTGCGGTTGCAAAACATTTGTACATGGTTTTGAGACTCGCTATTTGGAAGGGAATGCCCATTCCAATTAGCGAGTCGCAAAACCTATTAATAGGCCATTTACATGGCCTAATAGGTTTTTGCATGCGCAAACGGGTTCGCAAACCCATTTGCGCATGCAAAAACGCGTCGTACATCTGGCTCGTAGAGTACTGTTAAGACGTACCCTGATTCACAAAAGGATTGATATTTCCATTGTGGATCTGATTTGCATTGTATCTCTGGACATTTACATTTTGTTGTGGCATTGGGGCTCGTGGAACCTGTATCACCTGAGCTGGGGTACATTGGGATTGTTAATTCTTTGTCTCTGTACTTGCTATGTCTGAACCATATTGTTTCCATGTGATTGCACAAATCCCCCATTCTGAACCTGATTCCTATTAACCATGTTACCAGTATTAAACTGACACTTGTGCTTCCAATGCCCTAACCTGTGGCAGACACGGCAGGTATTAATCTTCTTTAAATATGGCACATCAACACCTGTACTCGGATCAATCAGGACACCTTGCTCTTTACCTTGTGGTTGAAACCCTTGCTGTTGAACCCCAGTAACACCTTGCATCATCGGAGCTTCCTGCTGATGCATTACCTGCATGGCACCAGCATTGCCACCAAGCTGTAGATTCTGACCTCTCTGTGCAATTTTCATTTGTGCTATCATTAATTTTTCCTTCAATTTCTAGTGTTTCATTTCCAATTAATTGCTGCAGTCCTTGCCATATCTCAGGATTTCGTCAATGGGCTTACTCTGACAACAAAGCAAATGCTGCTGAATCATGAATCTAACCTCGCGCTTCAATCTATACACAAATCTGAACACAAAATGTCCCATAACGTTCGCCTCAATGGTCTCTGTCTCACTGAACTGTTTAAATGCCTGCAACAGTCTCCCATGGTAGGCATGTATTGACTCTTTGGATTCTTGTTTCTTTCTGTCAATCTTGACTGAATCAATCTCTTTAAGATAGATTTTCGTTTTTAAAAATGTAATCACCTTATATTACTTTTCATTACCAGTGGTGATGGAGAATGTGATCGAGGATGTCTCATTGGCTCCCCCTCGGGCCAATCCACAGAAAATTTGCATTCAACCCACAGATCACCTGAAACCATGATTTCAAACAAAGTATCCAAATCTTTCCATAAAACCTTCAACAACTGTCTGTACCATTCCACTGGGTTCTCTTTCAATTTCAGTGTCTGAAAAGTTTCAGTGCACCGTCCATCATCTCCTTAGGTTTGCTTTGTTCGCTGTAAATTGGCTCGCTATGCCCAGACATGGATCTTTTGATCTCTTTGCCACTGGATTGAGGATAGCCTGGCTGATGAAGGGTGTTAACCAGAAACCGGTCCCAGGATGCTTGACTCCGGTTCAGGGCAGACCTGGTTTGGCAGTTCTGGCTGGACTGTTCCCATGAGGCACAGGGTCAAGACTGATTTGCATATAGCTGGGTCTGAACTGAGGTGGCGAAGTGAGCTAAAAAATGATGATGGATTCAACCCAGATCTGTGACTGGGGGTGAGTGTCTGAAAAGTTTCAGAGCTCCATCAATCATCTCCTTGTGTTTGCTCCATATTTATGAAGCCATTCAATGTAGCACTAGCGGCTTTGTGTGACTAATTAAACATGACTTGGAACTTTGCTTCATGTATGTGTCAATTGCGTGATGCAAACATGATGCAAGGCCCGCATAAATATGCCCCTAATTAATCCTGGCAAACTGAACCCTTTGGAGTGTTGCCACACAAAGATTTGACACCGTTTATCTACAGAAAACGGTGATCTGAGGTTACACTCCCCTTAAGGAAGAGGTAAACTAACATTACCTCTTGGACATTGGACCTGACTGAAGCTGGTGTCTTTGTCCAAGAATCACCATATTCAATTAAGTATGGTTGTATTTGTTTTATTATTGAGTTTATACACAGAGTGACAACATCATAGGTCCTGATGAATGCCACGAATTTATGTTCAAACTGACAGAAACATGTTGACCATTGATAAATAGGATATTCTTTCAGTCCTTTATCACATGCTTTTACTTTAGCCCATCGGGACTACTATTAAAAATAACTTTTTGTTACCCAGGAGCTAATTTTAATGCACCTTTTTTTTTTGTATTGTGCACTCTGTCCCTTACTCCCATTGCCTAAATTGGTTACTCTGTAAAACACCTCACGCTCCTCTCATCTTTTTAAGAGAGTTGTAGCCCACACTGTCTACCTTGCGGTGGCAGTGTGCAAGAGGGGACCCAATGATGAAGCATGTCACCTCTGGGTGAGTGAGGGTTCTCGTCTTTATAAGCTAAGACTTCTGACTCTATTGCTTGTGTTTCCTGCTAATAGACACAGTAGTGACCTTTCCAGGTCATACCATTCCATCACCCTTGTGAGATATATAGTTTTGGAGTAGTGATGTTGTGTGTGCGATACAAACTGAAGATTCCATCAGTCATTTGATATAAACAAACACATCGATAGGCTCTCCAGTTCTGTAGAATTCACTTTATTTAATCAAGACAAGAAAAAATATCCATACTTGCTTGTGCCTATGGCCATATTTGGCCGCTGAACAGAGAAGGATTTTACCTCTTGCATCGTCATGTATGAATCTTGAGTAGATGTAATTGCCCATAAACATAAGGAGTCTTAATAGACATGCATTTAAGAGAAAGAATGTACATAAAAAGACAGTAAAGTAGCATGGACATCAATTTATATTGGCTGTATTCCATGAAAGACAGGAATAACTTGGATTCTACATCAATGACAGGTATGACCCCTGCATCTCATAAACTATCCATGGTTTTGTCACTATATGTCTCCTGGGATAATCTGTTTTCCATGAATCTCGCAGAGTTATTGTTTACTTTTCCTCTGTTGCTGAAAGCAAACAGTAAGGTCTTTATTTCCAGAATGGTTTTTGTCTCTTCATACTCCACGATCTCACAAGCCATTAAAAAGATTATTATTAATCAGTGGGAATTGCTTCAAAATGAGGATGAATTTAATGGCATCTTTCGTGAAAAACCTCTTTTTGCACATACAAAAGGGAGAAACTTACGATCACTACTATCAACCCCGCAAGTCTCCCCTGCACTGGAGGAACAATTAGGCACCAAAAAATGCAATAACTGTATCCACTGTAACAATGTTATTGTAGGAGATAGTCTCACCCATCCAGTCACAGGCAATAAAATAAGATTACTCCACACCAGTGATTGTAATTCTTCAAACGTTATCTATTGTATTAAATGTCCTTGCGGTAAAGCTTATGTTGGTAAAACAGAACGCAAGCTTAAGATCCGTATTTCCGAACATAAAAGTAAAATTCGCACCAAATCTACCACCTCTAGTCTTGCCAATCATTGGGAAAACGCCCAACACACTATAGCGCAATTACGTTTCCAAATAGTTGAAAGACTCACAGTTAGACCAGGTACAGACACCACAAAACGGTTGCTTCAAAGAGAGATTTATTGGATTAAAACTTTGCAAACCATGTTTCCTTTGGGGCTTAATGACCGTTATGATATGAGTTGTTTCCTGTGATGTACCGCATTGTTCATATATCATTCATTTGTCAGTTGTCTTTGCAATACACACCTTTTTGGGTGGTGGGCTCCTTTTCTTTATCGCCAATTTTTATCACCACACATCATGATAACACTCAGCTACCCTCTTTTTCATCAGTTCTTTGTGACCCTCCTGTTGGTCAACCTATCATCCCATTCTTTCCCCCATTACTTTTTTGCCCCGTGTCACATGGTTTTCGTGTTTATTTTGGGCTTATTCCCATATCCTCCATCATATTTACACATTTTTTTACTCACGTTTTTAGCTTAGCTCTTATCTCTTTTATTATCCAGAGCTTTTTCATTTTTCGGTAGTTTGCTCCATTGTTCCTGTCATTTTTATTACTGACAGCTCACCTACACAACCTGTGGGTTACCATCAGTCACACCAGTCCAAGATGTCCGACACCCGACGTCACCCAATAGTCCCTCCTCTATGTTTATTACCGTTGCGCTTTAATTAAACCGCCCGGCACAGGGATAGTGGTATCCCTGTTTGCAGTAATGGCGTAGCGTTTGGTCTCTATCTTGGTATCTTCTCAGGTAGGCGGCTTAACTTATGCCCCCGTCATTAATCACCGGCGCCTTTTTTAATTTCACAGAAACACTTTATGCTCATTAGCAGCCTTTTCATCAGCCCGGTTACCTCCATCAGACTGGTGAGCATATATCGCATTGATGCGAATGTGTTTATTTCTGTTTTGAAGACTATTGGATCGCATTAAGATCGTGTATCATTATTCCCACAGCTCCCATCCAACTTTCATTCAACATCTCGTAGAAGGTTGCCAATGTTTATCCTCACGATCGGTGAGCTCCCATTTTGTGTCCACCTCTTTTGACACACACCAGCACCACGTCACGTTTGCTTTCTTGACCCCGCTCAATCCCACAGGATTTTCAGTTCACCCTCTGTTCGCTATAGACTCATCACTAACTGTTCTGATAACTGCCTTAGCACCCCTGTACGCACCAGCAACCCATGCACAATTTTTATTTTTGGTCCCAGCAGCGTTTCATTTTCTTCATTTGCATAATGGATTATTCATCACAATAGATGTAGTTACATTGAATACTGGACAGTCTTGCTACTCTTACTGTCAACCATGATCACATGTTTTTTCAATTTCCCATTCACTATGGTGCCCTTTTCGGTGTCTGTTAGATATTCACATATACGTTTCAGTTAATGTGACATTTCTATTTCATAGGTTTCCCCTGAAGAAGGGACACTCCAGTCCCGAAATGCATCGGGCATGATTTCAAAAATTTCAACTGTGAACGCTAAATTGTTTTTGACGCCATTATTATGTCGTTACGTTATGTTATGACCACATCATTGATGTTTGCACAAAACAGAAGTGTATCTACATTGGATTGTTACATATGCCTAAATATGTTAACAGCTCTAAAATGCTATGTTTGAACTACAATTTCATGTTTTAATTCCTTATGAAAGAATTGTATGTTTATGTACATTTCAAAAAGGGCTGTTACCCTTAAAGAACAGTGCGCAGTGTCCATGACCTTGCTGGTTGTGTTATTTTCTGTTCTACTTTCAACACTTGGTTTGACAGCAAGCGTTACACTGCAGCACCCTTGTTTTTAATGAGAAGAGCTAGTTGACAGGTTTATAAAGGTGTGCGCCTCCACACACATTTATCTAGTTACTGACTGTCCTAGGACGCAGCATCCACATTCACAATGTCATTCGATTCAATTATCAACCTCACGGACAATAGAGCAACCACTAAAGCATACACCATGGATGAAGCTAGTGAAATTTATGCTCTTATTCAGGAAGTAAAAACTTCAGACACCCATGGAGGTACCATCACACAACAATTGCGCCAACTGGAGTACATCACTAGAAGACAACTCAACCAAAAACTCCACGCATCCACATTGGTACGATACCATAAGGCCAAACACATACCACGTGGGCTCCGAATAGCCATCAAACCTCTACTATTTCGATTTCATTTAAACTCTAACTTCATGGCCAAATGGTATGCCATTTTAAACAAATGTTCTCTTGACTTAATTCTCCTTATCATCGAGGAATTATCCAAAACCATCAAGGATTTAGATGAGGAAATCTACACTTTAAAGAGCGAACTAGAAATTCGCATGGAATCCAATTGATGGAAACTTCAATTAGAAGTTTTGAATCAAAAATTGGAAAAATATGAAAAAGAATTACAAGAAAGCAAACTCCGCAAATACAAGATAGATACCATTGACTATAAACTCAATGAGGTTTACACATGGGCAGACATATATACAAAACGCCGTTTTGAACATCGCAAAACCACCACATCATCTGATGAAAGTCTGGCATCGGAGAAAGATACTACTACGAATAGAACACCAGCACATGTAGTAGCTCAGTCACAAGCCGCAGGCCCCTCAACTACACCACATGAAACACCTCAAACTTCTGCTTCTGTATCTTTTTTGTCACAAGCTCCGGATCAAGGGCGTCCACCATCGCAACTGACCCGCAATGCAACAACACAGCCCGAAAAACAAGGAGAGGACAAAGAAAAAAGCGGAAAAGCGTTACGCAGTGGCAAAACAGTGACTTAGTAATGAATATTTCAACCAGACAACTAAGTTCCCAAGAAATTGCCGTTCTGGCACGTGGCATGTCATTTGTACCTACTGGTACTACCACTTCTCTCCGAGTACAAGCTGAACTATTTAGGTTCATGAGAACCCTCAGGCTGCGCCATTACTTCACCAACATCATTCCTTCCAATCAAAATCCTGAAGATATCCTACCTACAAAATTCAAACCTAAAAGTACATTTATTCCTCCGGTGTCTCATAAACTGTTAGATACCTTTGAAACCCTAATCAATAAAGACATTCACACTTTGCAATACAATTCTAAGAAATTTGACAACCTTACCAAACATGAGAGAAATACCATCAAATCTCTAGCGAATGATGTCACCATCACCATGCAACCTGCTGATAAAGGGGGAGCTATTGTTGTTATGGATACAGAGTATTACCGAAGCAAAGTCCAAGCACATGTCGCAGATACCAACACATACATGTTGCTTACTTTTGATCCCACTGCACAACTACAAGAAATGTTGTCCAAGCTATTATCGGAAGCATATGACAACAACTGGATTAACGAGCAATTGAAAGCATTCCTTATCACAAAAAATCCACGATGTCCCAGACTCTACATGATACCAAAAATGCATAAAGATGCTCAAAATCCTCCTTTTCGCCTGATAGTGTCCGCATGCGGCTCCATTTTTGTTACCATTTGAAAGTTTTTGGATTTCTATTTACAGAAGTTTGTACAAAATTGGCAAACCTACCTTAAGGATACCACACATTTTCTTCAAAAACTTTCGGCAGTGGACATTGACCAGCATACACCTATTATTCTTTGTACCATCGATGTTACCACTTTATATACATCTATCCCACATTCAGCTGGCTTGGAGGCAGTAGAATGGGCAATCCTGCAACTCGAACACTTGGACATTGACAGAATTTTTATTCTCCAATTACTCAAGTTCTGTCTTCACAACAGTTACTTCGAATGGCAAAATAATTTTTATGTTCAGTTAAACGGTACATCGATGGGCTTTTCAGGGCACCTTCTTATGCCAATATCTATATGTCACAGTACGAGTATGAGAACATTATATCCAATTCCAGCTGGTGGCAAAATATACCCTTGTACTGTGGGTACATTGATGATATCTTTCTATTATAGTCAGACACTGAGCAAGCTCTTGTATCAATGATTAACGACTTGAATGGCATCAATACTCATATTCGCTTAACTTACAACATCCAGATGGACACCATTCATTTCTTGGATGTCCAAATCCATAAATCAATCAACAACATCTTCGATACATCAGTTTAAACCAAACCCACAGATCGTAACAGCATTTTGGCTTTCTCATGTTTCCATCCTAGAAATGTCATTAACAACCTTCCCCTCTCTCAATTCATCAGATTTGTTCGGACCCAGCTGTGAGCTCCCACAAAATATCTGAATCCAAACAAAGATTTCAAGCACGGGGCTATCCCGAGGAAATTCTACATGAATGCCTCATGAAGGCACAGTCTAAGCCTCAGTCGATATTATTACAGCAAAAACAACAATCCACGCCCATTTCCAGAATAGTTTTTGTCTCTTCATACTCCACGATCTCACAAGCCATTAAAAAGATTATTATTAATCGGTGGGAATTGCTTCAAAATGAGGATGAATTTAATGGCATCTTTCGTGAAAAACCTCTTTTTGCATATACAAAAGGGAGAAACTTACGATCACTACTATCAACCCCGCAAGTCTCCTCTGCACTGGAGGAACAATTAGGCACCAAAAAATGCAATAACTGTATCCACTTTAACAATGTTATTGTAGGAGATAGTCTCACCCATCCAGTCACAGGCAAAAAAATAAGATTACTCCACACCAGTGATTGTAATTCTTTGAACGTTATCTATTGTATTAAATGTCCTTGCGGTAAAGCTTATGTTGGTAAAACAGAACGCAAGCTTAAGATCCGTATTTCCGAACATAAAAGTAAAATTCGCACCAAATCTACCACCTCTAGTCTTGCCAACCATTGGGAAAACGCCCAACACACTATAGCGCAATTACGTTTCCAAATAGTTGAAAGACTCACAGTTAGACCAGGTACAGACACCACAAAACGGTTGCTTCAAAGAGAGATTTATTGGATTAAAACTTTGCAAACCATGTTTCCTTTGGGGCTTAATGACCGTTATGATATGAGTTGTTTCCTGTGATGTACTGCATTGTTCATATAGCATTCATTTGTCAGTTGTCTTTGCAATACACACCTTTTTGGGTGGCGGGCTCCTTTTCTTTATCGCCAATTTTTATCACCACACATCATGATAACACTCAGCTACCCTCTTTTTCATCAGTTCTTTGTGACCCTCCTGTTGGTCAACCTATCATCCCATTCTTTTCCCCATTACTTTTTCGCCCTGTGTCACATGGTTTTCGTGTTTATTTTGGGCCAATTCCCATATCCGCCATCATATTTACACATTTTTTTACTTCCGTTTTTAGCTTAGCCCTTATCTCTTTTATTATCCAGAGCTTTTTCATTTTTTCGGTAGTTTGCTCCGTTGTTCCTGTCATTTTTATTAGTGACAGCTCACCTACACAACCTGTTGGTTACTATCAGTCACACCAGTCCAAGATGTCCGACACCCGACATCACACAATAGTCCTTCCTCTATGTTTATTACCGTTGCGCTTTAATTAAACCGCCCGGTACAGGGATAGTGGTATCCCTGTTTGCAGTAATGACGTAGCGTTTGGTCTCTATCTTCGTATCTTCTCAGGTAGGCGGCTTAACTTATGCCCCTGTCATTAATTTTAGCACCGAATTTTCCGCTCGTCGTGTTTACTATGGCCCTGTAATCACCGGTGCCTTTTTTAATTTCACAGAAACACTTTATGCTCGTTAGCAGCCTTTTCATCAGCCCGGTTACCTCCATCAGACTGGTGAGCATATATCGCATTGATGCGAATGTGTTTATTTCTGTTTTGAAGACTATTGGATCGCATTAAGATCGTGTATCATTATTCCCACAGCTCCCATCCAACTTTCATTCAACATCTCGTAGAAGGATGCCAATGTTTATCCTCACGATCGGTGAGATCCCATTTTGTGTCCACCTCTTTTGACACACACCAGCACCACGTCACGTTTGCTTTCTTGACCCCGCTCAATCCTACATGATTTTCAGTTCACCCTCTGTTCGCTATAGACTCATCACTAACTGTTCTGATAACTGCCTTATCACCCCTGTAAGCACCAGCAACCCATGCACAATTTTTATTTTTAGTCCCAGCAGCGTTTCACTTTTTTCTTCATTTGCATAATGGTTTATTCATCACAATAGATGTAGTTACATTGAATACTGGACAGTCTTGCTACTCTTACTGTCAACCATGATCACATGTTTTTTCAATTTCCCACTCACTATGGTGCTCTTTTCGGTGTCTGTTAGATATTCACATATATGTTTCAGTTAATGTGACATTTCTATTTCATAGGTTTCCCCTGAAGAAGGGATGCTCCAGTCACGAAATGCATCGGGCATGATTTCAAAAATTTCAACTGTGAATGCTAAATTGTTTGTGACGCCATTATTATGTTGTTACGTTATGTTATGAGTATGACCACATCATTGATGTTTGTATAAAACAGAAGTGTATCTACATTGGATTGTTACATATGCCTAAATATGTTAACAGCACTAAAATGTTATGTTTGAACTACAATTTTGTGTTTTAATTCCTTATGAAAGAATTGTATGTTTATGTACATTTCAAAAAGGGCTGTTACCCTTAAGGAACAGTGCGCAGTGTCCATGACCTCGCTGGTTGTGTTATTTTCTGTTCTACTTTCAACACTTGGTTTGACAGCAAGCGTTACACTGCAGCACCCTTGCTTTTAATGAGAAGAGCTAGTTGACAGGTTTATAAAGGTGTGCGCCTGTTCACACATTTATCTTATTTGCAAAAGCCATCAACCACTTACATTAATTTGTGTTTTGAACTAACGCAGCCCAAGCCTAGCAACAATAGCATAAAAGTGGTGCACAAGCAGGGAAAGCATGGCATGTGGGGGCATCTGTCTGCTCACGAGCCACTGTGCATTCTCTTCACTGTGCGTGCCTGTGCAACATATTGTAACTCAGTTTATCCTACTGTATCCTCCATTTTTACCACTTCTTCTGGCACAGGAATTTCATTCAAATCATGGCCAGGAGATTTGCAACAGTTTCATTAGACACGGTCCCTGAATTGTATACCTCACTCTTTGAGCAGTATCCATGTTTATTATCATAATGCATTTAGTTCAAATCCTTTGGCCACAGAAGAGGAATACACTAGGGATGACAGCATCCCGCTAGTTGTGGCTTGTAGACTAAAGCACTTACATGCCATACCCATTAATTGTAGTCTTGTGTAGGTTAGTATGTATAGCTGCAAATCTTATACTTATTTAGGAGTTTTTATATAGTGCCACATGTGTCACCTTTCAGCAACAACCAGTCGCCGCTGCTGCCTGGAAGCAGCAGTTTAAGGGGCGGAGGGAGGGATCAGTTTAAAATAAAAAAAACTCATCTCCCGGCCGGCCAGCTGGCCTGCCACTGCCGCCTCTCCTGCATCCTCTTCCTGGGAGAAACAGGAAGCAGGAAGCACCAGGGCTCTCACGCTCCAATCACAATGCTACAATGCAGCGTTGTGATTGGTCTGAGCGCCGTGACACGGCGCTCAGCCAGGGCCTGTGGGTGGCATGTTCTCCATGTAGGCTGTAATGCAGTTTGCATGTAGACCTGGGAAAGCGCGCATGACTGATTTGGGCGGCCCGAGTGGGCCAGCCCAACAGTCATTGCGCACTTAGGAGTGTTCTAACACTCCTCCCTTGCTCTGCAGCCCTGCCCCACCCCCTCACACAAGCTGCTACTACAGGAGGACAACATAAAATGATATTATCATAACATTATTATAATTTATTTTTTACTTTCCTTTCCTTTTCTTTGCTTCTTTATGGCAGTGGGGCGACGCTCATTCGCCTTAGCGGAGGAGGCGCAACTGGCCACAACGGAGCCCTGAAAGCAAAAGGGTTGAGTCTAACCTGCTGTAGAGACTGTTATAACTCTATGGTACTCTTGACAACACAAGTGTTTAGAAGAATGACAACCTAATGAGCTCTGTCATCAGGTGTCATCTGTACTTGAGCTTATTGAGATTTGATATTCGACTGGGAAGAGAGGCATTCCAGAGTTTAGGGCTCTTAAAGCCCAGAGGCTTGCTGCCTGTTTTGCTGTTTAAAGGGTTGTTGCTGGAAAAGGTGAAGATTCAACAGTTCCTAGATGGAATTAGGGTTGGAACCAGGTCCATGGTTTCAGTAGGCCATGTAAATGGTACAGAGGGTTTGACCCTGGAATCCACTAAGAGACAATAAAGGATGTCTGAGCCAGGATTTTTTGCATGATCATTTTATTAGATGCTGAGGCGGAGTTTGGCTGCAGTCTTTGCAATCTGTCTTGTGGAAGCAGAGTGCAGACCACATTACAATAGTCATTACCTTAATAGGGTTTTTAGCACCAATAATGAATGACTAGCTTTGAAGTAGCAAAAGGATCTTACTGAACATGCACAATCGCACCTCTAAGTAAATGATTACAGAGAAAGCCTATTTTGTGGAATAGAGATAGTGTGGTGTCCAGTCCTTTGGACCACTCAAATGAGGTATCATCTTGTCTTGTAGGCCTAGCAGCAGGATTCTTATTTTAACTTTGTGATGTGGTCTACGGATTGAGAGCTATCTGTTTAGCCAGATGTGGATTTGATTGTCATCAGCCTAGATTTAGAAATGAACCTGTTGGTTCTCACATATGTGCACCAGTAAGAATATTAATTTGATGAAAAGTAGGATAGAATAGGAGTATCACAAGGGCCATACACGTTGCTCTTTGTATTATTAATACCTGTGATGTGATGGCTAAATGGTGCATTAATGGATGTGGGAAGATAACACCTGAAGAAGAAAATGTCTAGACTCCTGACCTTTACTGGTTTCCAAAAATATTTATATAAAGATCCTGCCTAACATCTTCCATGTTTGAAGTCCTAGTTGCACAGATTGCTGGACGTAGATCGCCTAACAGCTGTTTTCTTAGCTGAGAAAGCCATATTTCTGGAACTATATCGTTTTTTTAGCCAGAATTTGTCATAAGGATTGATTTGGCCTTAGCTTAAAGAGAACTTTCTACCACTGCATTATATCAGCGAAATAGAGCACACTGCTTATAATTTAGTGAGTTATCAAAAGTGTGTAAATTCTGAAATATTAGGCTCTACTCAGAGACAGGTTGACATTATGATCCATGCCTTCTGCTTGTGCAAATACAAGGCACTTACACAAGCATATAGTCTAGATTGTATTCAACACTTTTGGCCACTGAGACATATCACACATAAGCAATGACAAAGACACAACCAATAAATAAAAAAAGAAAGCTGGTAACTCAGTTCCTATTGTGATATATCCAAAAGATAGGGGAAGACAGTTTTATGACAATTTCTGAAAGGGGTGGGGCTACTGAAGCAAAAGATAGGGAATATACCTGTGGAACCTTTTAATATTTGACCACAAATTTCTAATTGGTGTTCTTTCTTTAGTTCTTGCAAGGTCCACTGTCATATTCCCTACGTCCTACCTTGACCACATGAAGGTCATTCATGAGAGTTCAGTCAAAAACCTAACCTACCCTTTGTTATATTTCCTGCTACTCCATTCCTGAACTATCTTCCCTCCCACCACTAGACCTAGGGCCATCAAAAAGAAGGCCAGTCAGGCTATCAACCCTGGTTTGGCACTATTCATGTCTGCCTCAGCAAAAATTATCTGTGTGGAAGGAAATGGTAGCTAGCACTATGTGGTGCCACATATTACAGTTCCTCCAAACTTTTCATGGATATTGACATTGTTTCTCTATTGGACAAAGTGCTTGAGCAGAGGAAAATCAATGCGGGTCCATGTGAAGTTTGTGACACAGCCTCAAAAAGCCTTCTGCCAGGCATACGCTGACAAAAAAGTGTGTCAATGTCTTTGTCCTATGCTTGTGAAGTTCAATGAATACATTAGTTGTTACTCTCAATAGAACTGGTCTGAATTAAGGTATATTCATAACTTGCTTGGTGAATGACAAAAGACATTTGTTAGAACCATAGATAAGTTGTTCAGTAGTGCTAGTGTGGAGGATTTGTTGACTGTAATGAATGTCTTAATTTGCCATTCTCATTCATATAGATCATTGCTGCCACAAGAGTTTCGCTGAAGCACTTTTTACCTTACTGTTAGATGCAGCATGCACAAGATACACATTTGTGATGAGATTGGGCTACTTGAACAGATGTGCTCCATTGATGGCACTGTGTGTGTCAGAAACCTGATGGGGCATGTTCTTTAAAGAGAAGAGGAGTTGGTCAAACGTTGAGGAGGTGTGCAGAAGTTGGTTGCTGAAGTATACAATATTGATTAAGAAGTGCTGTGCTATAGGTCTAGGGGCAGGAAAGTGTATTCTTGTATACACCGATTGGTTAAGTCCTCTAATGATAGGGAAAGGGTTGTTGTTCTGGGCAATTCTCTCATGTGAGGGTTTCCCACATAGTGTAACTCATACAAAAAGATTAACAGAATGCAGAACAATGTGATACATTCACCCAGTACGGAGATCTGGGCCTGAATCCATCACTTTTTTGCTCCCCATGCCATTCCAGTTTTAACCCAGTCATATGCAAAACAGTCTTAACCCTGAGCACAATGGGAACAGTCCAGCCCGAAATGCCAGGCCAGGTCCTGAGGTTCTGAAATTTGTCGTTTCTCGATCGCACCCAGACTCCATAATGTGTTTTCCGCCATCTTAGGTTGCCCTCACTCAGGCAGCTGGTAAACGAGATGTTTTTGTCAGTTCTGCCCTTGCGTGTCAGGTAGCCTGTCGTCCCGTGTTTATTAACTAGTGTCAGGGTCTGGCCGAATACACTAATTCATGTCTGAACTGGATAACCCCCGCCCGAACTATCTGTTAGCTCACACCATTCTTTCCTCTCGCTTATCTTATCTACTGCCCTTCGCTACACATCTCATGCATTCTCTGGCTTCACGACTGTCCTTCTAGAACATACAACCATGTTTTCTCTCCTTGTAAACTGTATCATGTGGATTCTCTTTGCAATTTGCTTAAAGGGGCCAGCAACAAACATCACCTGGACCCGAGTCAGTTTTTAGCTTAAACCATTGCTGGTGACGTTTGTCGATGTCTCAAATTCTATATGTTTTTGGTTATCCATTGTATCCATTGTATTTCACTGTATAAAAGCTTGTGCGCCACGGAGGTCAAGCAGCAGTCTCGTGTGAACCCATCCCTGTGTGACTTCACGGACAACTGTCCTAGCTGCAGCTAATAAAACTCGATCTTTTACACCAGACGGAGTGTCCAGTGTCTCTGTATTGCAAGGCAGGAGAACTAGAGGATTTCAGGCATACTCTGCGCCGCTTGGCCCTTAATGGTCAGGTTCCTCAAATGGCGACCACGAAGGGACGGCTTCAGTGGTAGCGGTGCAGCCAGGGGATCGTGAGGGGCCCCACAAGGAAAATCCGGAGGAGGCGCCCGACGTGATTGACCCCTGTATGCCGGAAGTGGACCGAAGGATTTTGCGGCGTGGATTGTCCTTTCAGACGGCTGCTGCGACTGCTGCCCTGACTGCCGTCCTGCCTTGGCCCCGGTTTTTGTGACGATTTGGTAGAGCGAGACGATAGACGGACCTCCGGTTGGTGTAAGAAGATACTTAGTTAAGTATTTGATTGGTGGGTCGCTCCCACAAATTTTGTTTTTTGGGTCTTTGAGTTTCCTTTTTGTATTTCAATTGTTGCAATAATTGAAGCCAAGGGGTGAGTACGTTTGTGCTGTTTTTGTTAAGAATTGACCCCCCCCCCCTTTTTTTGAAGTTTGTAGAATAGTCCAGAGAAATAACGATGCCTGGTCTAAGTAAGTTTCGTCGATTTTGTTGCTTAGGTTGTACTAGGGACTCCCAGCTCGAGGACTCTTGTCCGATTCCTCCGGTTGGAACTCCCACTTATGAGCTCTATTCGAAACATGGTATTGGCCCCATTACTTTTAACAAAACATGGGTCCGATATACCAGAAGAGACGGTGTTTTACAGTGGCCACAAAATGGCAGTTTTGAGCCCAATATATTAGACAATTTAGAAACCACTTTGTTTAGAAGAAAAGCCCGGCCGGCAATGTTTGACTCGTTCCGCCTTTGGCGAAAGGAAGCCAAACAGAAAGAAATGAAACAAGCAAGAAGAGATCAAAAGGATAAAAATATATCGATTTTACAGGCTGTCCAGCAGTTCAGAAATAACGAAGTAGACTCTGCTAGGGAGGTATCAGAAAGACAACATCGCATGGCAGTAGATAGATGCTATCCGGTGTTGCCTACTTCCCCTTCAGAGAAGAGTAAAGATATAGAGGAAGACCCTTTAATGTCTTGTTCGTTGAATTCTCCTCCACCCTATGTGCAAACTCCTAATGCACCTCCTATGGCCCAGCCAGCAGCTGCTCAGCGACCTGCTCAGCTAAATAATACTTCACTTCTTCCCCAGCCTTTGTTTTCTCCTCCTCCTGTTATTCCATCTCCTTTAAATTCCTCTCTATCCCCTGCTCTGGTGAGAAACTCTCCAGGTACACCGAGGAGACTCACAAATACTGTCACAAGTTTCTTTTCTCCCTTAATTGGAGCTCTGAATCTGTCTCCGTCTTTTTCTAGACGGCAATCTCGTTGTCAGCTTCCTATTACGGAAGAAAAAAGCAGTATTAGGTTCCCTCGCCCGTAAATGTATTGAGAAAGGTCCAATATATAGTGCACGGGATATTTTGAGCACCTTCTGTCAATGGACAGAGCCCATTCAAAGATATGTTTTTGACGTAATGGGCGACACTCTCATTAAGGGTTGGGACGATATGGAATTAGACACGGCCCCTATGGAACTGATGAAGCTCCAAGCCGATTTTGATAAAGGTTTTATTGTAGGAGCAGACGTTGAGAAAGCGGTGATTATGCTGATTGAATTTAGGACTTCATTTCTCTCTCTAACACTCCCCGAAACTGATCTCATTGATAAAACTAAACACTATCCAATGCGTGAAGTCCCCCCAGTATGGAGAGAGGCGGTAGGTGGTGCTCAGCCGGTGGCTGCTCATTTCCAGCGTATATGGGTACATGAACCTTGGAAAAGAGCCGAAGTTTTAGCCCTTAAACAAACACTTCCAGACCCACGTAAAAATCCTGCTGGCTATTATAAAGAGCTATCCCAGACAGTTGAGGCTTGCGTTATGAACTTAGCTGACATTGATATGTTATTTGGGAATGTTGTTCCACAAGCAATATGGGCGAAAATTCGTAGGGAAGATCATGCTGCCGAACTAGGTGGTGTTTGGGCAGCTATTAGAGCTGCTGACACAGCACAAGTTGGCGGCGCAAAGCCTGACGATCTGATTACAGCACTTCCTGGTAGAATCATTGATTTAATGAAGACTCTTATGCCTGCAGTACGAGTAAATTGGGATAAGTTAACCGCCTGTAAGCAAAAGAAAGACGAGAGCGTCTCCGATTTCTTCACTCGTTTTGAGGAGACCTTTCTGGATCATAGTGGCCGGGATATGAGCACTGAAGGTGGACAACGCTTATTTGTGGAAAAGTTCGTATTTAACTTGCTTCCCGAATTATCGAATAAATTAAAAAGTTCCGAGAGTGCATGGGCTGTTTCTTCTACTGCTAAAATATTGGCTACAGCACAATATTATGAAAACAGGGACAAGGAAGAGAAAGATAAGCAGGAGAAGAAAAATAAAGATTTAAAAACAAAGGTTCTTTTACAGCAGGCTTATCCTCCACGTCCTGCTCAGCACCAGTCTTCTCAGCCCCCACAGTTTCAGAAAGTGTTTCAGAAGCCCGAACATTATGTACCCCGATCCATGCTAGGTCCAAACCAATGCGCTTACTGTAAAGAAGAGGGACATTTTAAGAGTAATTGTCCACTTTTGCTCCAACGCAATAATGGAGTGTTAGTCCCACGAGGCCGTGGTAATTTCCAGTCAGTCTCCAGGGGTAGAGGTAGAGGTACGTCCCTCCAAGAGAAGCGTTCCTTTCCCTCCCCTAACGCTGTGAATTCTTTTGACCAACAGAGAGTCCAGTCTACACAATATTATAGTGACTATTATGTTGAAGACGGCGACGAAAGCTTCCAAAATGAATAGGCCAGCCATGGACAAAGTAAGGGAGTAGTATCAATTCCAGTAGATCAGAATGGTCCTTATGTCACTGTCAATGCAATGGGTATTTCAGAGCCATTTCTTTTAGATACTGGTGCAATGAGAAGTTCTATTATTCATTCTAAACTCCCTGGGGCACCTTTGTCTGGCTTAATAAACACATCTGTAGGATTTTCCGGCGCCCCAGTTCGGAACCCAGTCTCTTGCCCTTTACCTGTTTAGATTGGTCCATATGACCTGGAAGCATCAGTTATCCTTACAACTGGCTGTGGTGAGAATCTATTGGGTTTGGATCTGTTAAAAAAGTTACATGCCACGTTACACTGCTCCCCTTCTGGTGTGTATCTTACACTAGGTAAGAAACTGACATTGTCAATGCATCTGTCTAGAGATAAGTTTCCACCTGAATTACTATCTCTTCCTAAAAGTCTTTGGGCTACGGGTCCGAATGATGTGGGTCGTCTTGCGATTCCACCACATGTTGTCACTCTCAGTATAAGATTTCCAATGAAGGTGAAAAAGCATTATTGGCTATTGTTCAAGATTTGGTCCAAAAGGGTGTGGTGGAAGAAACGAGAGGAAATATGTGTAACAGCCCTATTCTTCCGATTCTTAAGCGAACTGATCCTTCTCAACCACCAGTCTATAGATTTGTGATTGATCTTCGAGAGGTGAACAAAATTGTTTCACCACAGTTCCCTGTTGTCCCAGACATTACAGCCTTACTGACGATGATACCAGCTTCAGCAGCTTGGTTCACCGTGATTGACTTAAAGAACGCTTTCTTCAGCATTCCTATTGCTAAAGAGAGCAGAGATATTTTTGGATTTTGTTTAGGAGGCCGAAGCTTCCGATTCAAGAGAGCACCACAAGGCTATTGTGAAAGTCCATATATTTATAGTCAAGCTCTTAAATCACAGCTTGATACATTCCCTTTGCCTCCAGGAGCCACTCTTATTCAGTATGTGGATGATTTGTTGATCGCGACTGATTCAAAGGATGAGTGTAAAGATGTGACTGTGGCATTGTTGCGGCATTTGTCTGATCTCAATCATAAGGTATCACCTTCTAAATTACAGTATGTGTGCCAAGAAGTTACATACTTCCGTCATCTCTTATCAAAGGAGGGAAGACGATTAACCCCCGAACGCATTGAAGCAATTACGCACATGTCGGTACCATCGACGCAGAGAGAAGTACGTGCTTTCTTGGCATTACTTCCTACTGCAGGCAATGGATACCTAATTTCTCTTTATTGGCCAAACCTTTATTAGCACTTACACAGAAAGACACGCCCCATCCACTCCCATGGACTGATGAATGTCAGAAGAGTTTTTCTGACTTACGATCAGCCCTGTGTTCTGCTCCTGTGTTAGCTGCCCCTGATTACAGTAAATGTTTCACGCTCTATGTCCATGAGAGAGAAGGTTGTGCATTATCAGTTTTGACACAACAATTTGGAGACAAACAGAGGCCATGTGCCTACTTTTCTGCTACGTTAGACCTGGTAGCTAAAGCGTTACCTAGCTGTCTCAGAGCTACGGCGGCGACAGCAATCTCTATTCGTCAATCAGCTGGAGTAGTATTGGACCACACTCTCACTGTCATGGTACCACATGCTGTGGACACTTTATTGAATAGAACTAAAACACAGCATCTCACGAGTGCTCGGTTGTCTGGTTACGAGTTGACTCTCTTAGCAAGCCACATACGTATAAAGCGATGTAACACCTTGAATCCAGCTACTTTGTTACCACTCCCTGATGAAAGAGATCCTCAGGATCATCACGACTGCTTTCTTCGCACAGAAGAAGAAACAAAAGGAAGAATAGATTTAAAGGAT
The DNA here is from genome assembly GCF_964204655.1 of Triturus cristatus. Lineage (NCBI taxonomy): Eukaryota > Metazoa > Chordata > Amphibia > Caudata > Salamandridae > Triturus > Triturus cristatus. The sequence goes on along the minus strand of NC_140586.1, from coordinate 690,163,096 downwards.
ACTGCGCTCGAGGATCCGGATGGAACCTTGTGGGTTGACGGTTCCTGTTTCAAATTACCCAATGGCGAGACTACCTCAGCTTATGCAGTCACCACATAACATACAGTAGTGGAGACAGCATGTATCCGATACAATTCAGCCCAGGCTGCAGAATTGATAGCCTTGACTAGAGCATCTGTGTGTCGAAAGGGAAAAGAGTGAATGTTTACACGGACAGCCAATATGCTTTTGGCGTGGCACATAGTTTTGGTCGTTTATGGAAGGAAAGAGGATTCTTTACTTCCCATGGAACGAAGATTCAGCAGCCAGTTGGTCACCGATCTTCTTGACTCTCTCACATTACCTAACCAAATTGCCATCATCAAGTGTAGTGCACATAAAAGAGTCACAGACGACATTGGTCGCGGGAATGCTTTCGCAGACGAGGTAGCGAAAAACACAGCTAGGGACATCACAAGTCACATGTATGTTGCAGGCCCTGCAAATCAGATCCCAGAAAGAGGAATGTGTGAGGACACAATTGAGAGCGTAAGAACGATTCAGGAAGAGGCTACAGAGAAAGAATTGAGTAAGTGGAAAGAAAGTACGGGAATGTTGGATTCGAATGGATGTTGGACAGAATTGTCAGAGCATCAGCGATGGATGTTGCCAGATGCATATGTATTACCTGTAGTGACTATGGCTCATGGACCAACTCACATTAGTGCTAAAGGCATATGCAAACTCCTGGCTCCAGTTTGGCAAAATGAAGGAATTCCGAAATATGCAGACAATGTGGTAAAACATTGCATCATATGCTTAATGCATAACCCAGGGAAGGGTACTCCAACTCCTGCAGGCCATTTCTCTCCCCCTACGTACCCCTTTGAAGTATTACAGATTGATTATATACACATGGATCGATGCAACAATCTCAAGTATGTTCTGGTGGTAGTATGTGCATTCTCTAGATGGATAGAGGCTTACCCCTTAAAAGATAACACAGCTGTATCAACTGCTAAAGTATTAATGAAAGGGTTTTTTCCTAGATTCGGTTTGCCGCGAATTGTCTGGAGTGACAATGGAAGTGAATTTGTAGGCAAAATCATGCAGAAAGTATGTCCGGGTCTTGGTATAAGGCAGAAATTCCATGCGGCAAACCATCCACAGTCAGCGGGTTTGGTAGAGTGCTACAATGGCACTCTCAACTGAAATTGGCAAAGATTCAGGCCAGCACAGGTCTTGCCTGGCCTGACGCTTTACCATTGGCCTTACTATCCACCAGAACTACTGTACACTCTCGTATGGGACTTAGTCCATATGAAGTGATATTCGGATGCCCCGCCAATATTTGGGGAGTTCCTCGCCCTAGGAAGTACTCAGACATACCGTACCCTATGCTTATTGATAACCTTCATGACTTGACTGCTAAATTAAGTGTTCTTCGCCAACAGGTTCAAAGTGCTCTGCCAGAGGCCTCAACAGACCCAGGTCACTCTATCAAACCGGGAGATTGGGTCTGCACCAAGAACTTTCAACGAAAGAAAAATCTTGATCCTCGCTGGTTGCCTCCTCGCCAGGTTCTACTGGCTACGCGGACAGCAGTAAGGATAGAAGGCAAGAAAAACTGGGTCCACGCCGTACATTGCAAAAAGGTACCCTTGCCCTTGCCTTTTGACCAGTGGGTCCGCGGGGGCATAGGTGAATCTGAAGGAGACAAGATTCCCCGGTTCGTACCATTTAGTAACGCACGGCTGGAAGACACCCAGACTGAGGAAGAAAGTGATGACACTCTTCGAAGAACCATCCCATTACATCTACAAGTGAACACTACTAATCCGGAAATAATCTTTCAGGACCAAACGACTCCAACAAAGAAACGATACAACCTGAGGACCAGACCTGAAGCAAAGACTTGAACATTTGTTACTTTTGCCACCAATGAACTATTTTTCCTTTTTTAGATAGTATTTGTGCCATCTGTCCCCGTCGCAGGGTCTCGGTAGGAGTCTTGGACTGAACCTGGTTTATGGTCAAGATCCGCTAGGTTTAGGATTATCAAATAGCCAAGTGATTGATGAAGATTGCCGCGAGCGACAAATTTTTCTAGCCAGGATGGATGGTACATCACGTCAGGAAGATAGGAGACAGAATATGCAAACCAAATATCGTAAATCATTACGTAGTCGTTTTGGCGTAACCTTGTGTGTGTTGCTGATTCTATGTGTTTTGCTAGCATGTATAGGTTGGATTGTCCATGTGTTACAACTAAAAACTGTTCCTTTATCTACTTCTGTACCTTCTCGTCCCACTAAAATTCAACACAAGATAAGTGCCCTTTCCTCACATGAACAAATAAGAAGGATGGAGTATCAAAATAATTTGGTTATCCAGCTGTTACACCAACACCAGTTAGTTGTCAACATATCTGACTGTTGGGTATGTGGACTCATGCCTCACACTGCCCATAAAGGGATGCCCTATTTAGTATTGCCTTTCTCATATAAAGGTTCAGCATGGGCTTACTTGGCCATGTTTTCGGCTGCCTACCACAACAGACTTCGATATCCGATAGGTACATTTGAGAAAGGAATGGATTTTAGCCACGGTACTTTGATAAAGGGTATAGTGGCCATGGCTAGAATTCCAGGGAAGAGTAAGATTTCTTTGGATAAAAAGAACGCCTACGAAGGTTGGAATGTAACTCATTACATTTCCAGTCTTAATAACAAGACCAAACAAGAGAAGTCTTCCCCAGCATGGACTGTACCCCACCAAGGCAACTTTTGCCTCCGAATCAATAGCAAGGAGAATGACACTCAACAAAACTGTTCCCAGATATATGTATTCACGTCTCAAGATAACCCTCCATTGATCCCATCACAAGGAACCTATTTTGTCTGCTATGACAAAGCATATACATGGCTCCCCTCTGACTTTTCGGGAACATGTTACATAGCATTCTTGCTTCCCCCAACGTATACTGCACCCTCAGAATATCACAGACACAGATATGGTAGAGGCGTATTTGATGCCAAAGACACAGCTGGCCAGGAGGGAGGAGATTTCTTCAAAGGATTCATTCCCTTCTGGGGACCAATGATTAACAGCGGAAACATTAGGCAATTTGTTCGCGTGGTTGAGACAACCATCGATGTTACTGCAGGTGCCTTAAGTAACATCACTGCAGAACTCCGAGCGGACTGTCTCATGACGTTACAAAACAGAATTGCGCTAGATGTGATCCTAGCAGACCGAGGAGGAGTCTGTAAATTAATTGGATCAAGCTGCTGTTTATACATTCCTGATGACGCCCCGACTGTATATCAGGCCATCTCAAAATGACATTCCATCTCCGCATCGATCCATCAGGACGAAGGAGATTGGTCCCTCATGGGATGGTTATGGGGACTGTTATCTACCTGGGGATGGAAGATACTAACATTCCTTGGAGCAATTCTGGCCGTCATATTCCCTTGTTGCTTGTGCATACACTGTGGTCCTGCTATCTGTGGTCTGTTCGCTACCTTATGTGTATCAAAGCCTGTAACCCAACAAACAGAGAATAGTAAGATGATGGTCCAGCAACAGTTAAACGACCTCATGGCAATTGATATCGACTCCGACTCAGACTAACATGAGCCCAGTCATTGTGTTATTGCCTGAGTAATGGCAAAAGGAGGGACTGAGGTTCTGAAATTTGTCGTTTCTCAATCGCACCCAGACTCCATCTTGTGTTTTCCGCCATCTTAGGTTGCCCTCACTCAGGCAGCTGGTAAACGAGATGTTTTTGTCAGTTCTGCCCTTGCGTGTCAGGTAGCCTGTCATCCCGTGTTTATTAACTAGTGTCAGGGTCTGGCCGAATACACTAATTCATGTCTGAACTGGATAACCCCCGCCCGAACTATCTGTTAGCTCACACCATTCTTTCCTCTCGCTTATCTTATCTACTGCCCTTCGCTACACATCTCATGCATTCTCTAGCTTCACGACTGTCCTTCTAGAACATACAACCATGTTTTCTCTCCTTGTAAACTGTATCATGTGGATTCTCTTTGCAATTTGCTTAAAGGGGCCAGCAACAAACATCACCTGGAACCCGAGTCAGTTTTTAGCTTAAACCATTGTTGGTGACGTTTGTCGATGTCTCAAATTCTATATGTTTTTGGTTATCCATTGTATCCATTGTATTTCACTGTATAAAAGCTTGTGCGCCACGGAGGTCTGTTAAATGGTAGCGGCAGTTTCAGTCGATAACCCTTCAAGTATTGCCCGGCGGTAATCGCCTCTCATACCATTCGATAATTTACCAATGAAAGAGGCAGGCGCCGGAGACTGGAAGGCAGGAAACAAAGTTTTATTCCGTCGGAGCAGAACACATCAGATCAGACAGCAAGGTATCGTCACGAGGTGCTCTAACTGCATCTCTGAGGCCTGGCCTCTTATACACAGGTTTTATGACTTTATTGCAGGTTTATTGTACATGGCACATTCTTGAGATTACTTTGATGTATAAAAGAACGTCTTCGGAATCCCCACTTCGAACTCGTTCCCACACATATCTACAGTGGAAGTCCCCACCCCATCTACAGTAGGAGATGGCTATCACGCAGCTGGGCATTCCGCCAATTCCCGGGGGTGTGTGCAACCGGCCGGGTCTCAGGGGGTAGGGGCTTTGATCCACTGTAATCCCTTTGATGTGGGGTGTTTCCCTTACAGTAGGGGCAATAAACTGCATCCGCAGGGCTAGGTGATGGCCTGGGATCGGTTCGGACAATGGGGCGCAGAGGAAGGGGGTTATCAAAGAGATGCATGACCATGTATGGGATGTCGGTCGGGCGTGGGATGTGGTTCCATGGCAGGGTCGCGCAGAAGGAGAGGGTTTATGGCCCGCGTATGAGAGAGCGGGGGTGGCCGGCGCGCGGGGGATGCTCGCAGCGCCAGGGGAACGCGCTGGCGATCGAGAATGAGCGGGGAGAGAGTGGGGTGCCTAAAATGGCGGCCGTGCGTTCGCTGTGCGTGGCGCTGGGGAGAGGCAAGATGGCGCAGATAATGTTCAGTTACAAGCTAAATTTCCACAGTCCTCCCTTTTAACGTATCTCGCCAGCTTGCCTGGCCGACGTTTACCTTCGTTAACCTTCAGCTATAATATCGCTAATGTTTTTCGTACATTCCTTAAAGATACAGGGTTTTTAGGGCAGGCAGGAGTAATCTGACACATTTGTACATAGTTACATACAGGTGGTAAAGTAGGCGAGGAGGTAGTACATACAAAGTTACATCAGCTGCTCCGCATGTCAGGCCCAGGGGTAGGAAGAGGTGAGCTTGTTTGAGCACAAACAGGATACTGTAAAGCAAAAAAAATGTTTCTGGCAAAGCAAGGGATATTCCGTACATTATATAAGGCCCAGACTTCGTGTGGATCAAAGAGATAGTCAGTATAGTCGTGTGCATGGCTGGTGTTGTATGAATGTCATTATACAAAGTTAGATTTTCTAAACTTCTCAGTGTGCAGTCGGAAGTGACTGATGCAACATCATGAAAACTCGATAGGAAGATAGTTAATATAAAAAGGTGGTTGGGAGAGGATTTTCGACTTAACATGGGTTCTTCTTTCCAGTGTCCTTTTATAAAGAGCCATCACTGGTAAGCTCTTATTGTTGTTCTTCTTTCGTTGGCACTGTTGAGCACCGGCGGTGGAGCTAAGGTCCAGCTCAAATCCAATTTCTCACGTGGCAGGGTGTGACCATTCGCTGTTCTCCGATCACAGTCCTGTTCCTTAACACAGTTCATCATAGGTACTTTGAGACAGGGTACCTGCTTTTTGTTCTTCTGTAGTTAAGTCAAATTCATAATCCATATAAAAGGGGGAGAGGGAGAGAGAAGGGTGTGACGTGCTTCGGGATGCCGAGGGAAGAGGGGGTGGAGTGGGATCGGATCAAAATGCGGACCAAGGAGAGCAGAATCTTCCAGCACTGGGCCCATCAATCGGGCCCGATGGGTTGGGACTTCAGGCACGCTGGTCAGTGAGCAGGGGGCCTTGATATAGCCCTTCGTTCTTATCACTTATCATCCTGATATTGGTGCCTCGTCTCACGCCCTTTTTGCTTCGATGCTTCCCCCTTGGTCGATGCCATAGATGTTCCATGGTCCGCAGCCAGGCTGTGCGTCACGTCGGACCCCTCTCTTCCGATGGCCGCAGGTTATCTTTGAATGGGTACAAGAAACAAAAATCTTAGAGAGTTGGCAGGGAAGACATTTACATACTTCATCCTCTCTCCCAACCACCGAGTAGTTGCGGAAATGCTTTTATCGGTTGCTGTATGATTGGTGTCTATTGACTCTGATGTTTGTGTGCGTGTTACCAATCTATTAATCATTGCTGTGGTGCAGGTTTCTGTGGGTGTCCCTGTCCATCGTCTGGCCTTCTAGGTGTCGATTTCTGCGCCCTATAATCGTTGCAGGAAGCCTGACATCTGTCAACCTTCTGGTCTAGTAAAAATTCGAACCGGCTTCTCCGGTAGAGACTCGTTCATCCTAACACAAGTTTTGTTAATACACATTTTCCTCCGAGGACTGCTAAGTTTAAGAAAAGAAAGTGCGAGGTGTTACTGTCACGGGTTCACGAGTATCCTTTTCGGGGAGGAACATAAGCTAAGCATTATTTTTGCTGGAGACAATAGGTAACCCTTTATCAGTTTAGGCGATGTATTATTAGAGAATAAGGTCATCAGCTGTTTCGTTCGAAATACTCTGAGGCGGCTAGTATAGGGCTGGGGTTATTTTGGGAGAACGGGGTGCTTTAGACATTCTATTTCGGGGTAATTGGGCGGGGGCAATTCTGGGGGGTGGGGGTGGTGTTGTTGAAGCTCTAAAGACAAAAACCACTGACATATAGTCCCCGTGATGAGGGCCAGATTGGGAGACTCAGTCGTCTTACCTGTCCTTTCTTTTTCAGCCAATTAAGCTCAACATTTGCAGAAAGGAGAGGTAGTAACGTGGTGAAGTATGGTCGTTTTATTTCTGTCAATTTGTTCGAACACCACCGTGTTTTTAGGCCAATTATACACTTACCGAAGAGGTATGTGTCATTAAGTTATTTCAAAAAGAAAGAGGGCAAGAAAGCCTTTAGAGAGGAGGGGGGAGTGAGTGAGAGAGAGAGAGAGAGAGAGAGAGAGAGAGAGAGAGAGAGTGAGAGTGGGAGTGGGAGTGAGAGTGAGAGTGAGAGTGAGAGAGAGAGAGAGAGAGAGAGAGAGAGAGAGAGAGAGAGAGAGAGAGAGAGAGACGTGTGCATCAAGTAGGCTATTTGGCATATGTACGACACATAACGAGAGAGAGAGACATGGGTACGATAATAGGCCACTTGGTGCACACACAACATGGAGTAGCATGGGTCTGTTCTATGTAAGAAAACACAAGCGGGAAAAAGACATAAATTCGGTGATCACGTACACACAAATACCGGATAGGGTGTGACAGTGCATGCATTAAGCGCAGAAACTTAAGACGGAGACTCAGGGCTACACTGAGTATGGGGACCTCTCCTTTCCTGTCCTCTTTCCTAAGCATGCTGCGTATTTTCAGTATTTTGTAGTTTATCTTGGGGGGGAGTGTTGGACCTTTTACTCTCCTCCCTTTGATCGATGGGCGAGCACTTCAATCATACGGTGGCGCTCTTTTCAAGTGATCCAAGCATGAAATGCATACACAGTCATACCGTATAATCGTAGCACACACGCACAGTCATATCATACAGTTTTTCATGTTCCCAATGGTGGTCTGCACTTTACGCACTACCCCACAACGTTTGTCTATGTTTTTCCTGATATCGAACGCGGTGCGGTCCATGTCCACTCCATTCTTTAGTCGGAACTTCGTCGTGACCTATAGAGGGGAGAAAAGAGGGGAGGGGATGTGCAGTATTCAAAGTACCTTAGCGCGCGTAGACACGAAAAAGTTCTACTTACCACGTACCAGGCTAGCCGCAGGAGTGGGTAATACCACAGACCTATTATTCTTTTTGTCCGAGGCAAAGATGCTCTATTTCATTTGTCTCCTAAATTCGGGTTCCCTGGTCGCGCATGCCTTTCTCAATCGGTCGTGTATTATGGTGCAAGATATCATACCTTGCGTTCGGCCTACACCTTAAGCTATAGTTGACCATCGAGTTGACAACTCTTGGAAAAGGACAGGTGTGATGGGTACAAATTCCGTTAATCAAAAAGATTCAGGCAAATGGGGTCTGCATTATCTGTATTCTTTTGCTTGGGAGTAACAATCATTTATTCAAAAGAAAAATCTTTATCAACCTATATGATTTGTCATGACACTGATTCAGTAATCCTTTCAAGAAGCCCTTTATTTAAAACAATGTCAGTATACAAATACGGGCCTACAACCGTTCAGGCCGGCCACGGCGTGAGAGGCATCGAATATCATGAGCAATACCATCTTAGCTAAAAATAAAAATGGGTAGGTCAGCAATCAGTAAGGTTGTACGTATGCTCGGTCAGTACCCTTCCCGTCCCTCTGCTCATCATGTGTGGGAACATCACATTCATATCCTTTTAACACAAATGCCACGTGACTGGAATGCCACAAGGAGTTGTAGGCCTCTCCTACATCGGCGCCATTTTGGGGCGAGGTCGGGCCAGTGTACAGTCTAAGTTTTTCCATGAATTAGCTGTTGGACCAGAATTCCTTTCGGTAGTTCGAGAACTTTCGTTAGCGTCAGCTTGCGTCAGTATGGCGTCACCGCGATCTTGTAGCAATGCCATGGTCCGTTCTTGGGGCGGGGCAGCAGGCGGGTTCTTCCGCCGACGTCTTGAATCAGTCTTTCTCACTGCACCAAGCGGAGGCAAGGTGGCTGCCGCCCGGGTCAAAGAACAATGGCGGCGGTTTGTCCTTACCGGAAGTCCGCGGGAGTCGAGTGCCAATGACTCCAGCAGATTCTGCAAAGCTGAGGGGAGCGTTTTGTCAAGGGTGGGGCCCACGCCCAAGCAGACAAGCTTTCGAGTCCAGAACCGCCTCACGGAGGGCTAGGTCTGGATCCGAAGAACCGACCGCCGGAGTCCAAAGGCAGCAGCAGTAGCAGCTCTTCGGTACAGCCACCGGAGAGGGGCCAGCAGCAGCAACGACAGCAGTTCGGATGGTATCGCCACCGGGGTGATTCCAGTAGCAGCAACAACAGCAGTTTGGATGGTATCGCCACCGGGGTGATTCCAGTAGCAGCAACAACAGCAGTTTGGATGGTATCGCCACCGGGGTGGGTCCCCGATTACTTGGCTGCGGGGGCCCACTCCTCACGTCGGGTGCTAGTGGCAATTCTGGTGAACCCGTGCTTGGGTGGTTGTCCGGCGGTCGAGTGCAGGGGCGCTAACTCAGCCGGACGGCGAATTAATGGTTGGGGTGCCCTCATCTGCTGGCGAGCCTCCACCTGGGGAGGCGGGGGAAGCCCGTCCGCGTCGCTTCCCCCCGCCAGGGCACCCTTCGTTATTGAAGGAAGAAGAAGAAAATGGGAAGATCCGCACGACGTGGCAGGCTCCGCCTTGGTGCTGCCAGAGCTTCGGCGCTTCGTGCAGCCTCCGGCCTATTCGCACAGTCGTCCGCCACTGATGTCAATGGATTTTTGCATGGCTTTTATAGCCCAAAACCGACTAAAAGGACCGCCCAAAACAGGCCAATGTTGCAACTTCGAGGAAGGAGAGGCGAGGACGGTGTCACGTGGACGTAAATGCTTTGGGATGCAGGTCGCAGCAGACTGTCATGTAAATAGTTGTTTAAAACGTGTTTTAACCTGTTCATCTTGTCGCAATGTTGTTATACCTATAAGTTATTAAAATGTTTAACCATACCACTTTGTTGGAGTGTTGTACATATTTGCAATTTAGTTAGTGTAATCCGAAAATGGCATTGTCCAATGGCGCGTGATCCTAGTCAAGTTCGGTGACGTTGATGGTGGGTATCAACGAACTTCTGGTTGGGTCTATTGGGTGGGGTGGGTGGTAGGGCAGACATGTTTAGGTAGCGAGAGCGATGGAGTCGGGCTACCTCGTGGCCGTCTCGACCGTGAGCTTGGCTCCTTCCCTTAGTTCCATATATCCCACAAAGGGCTATTTCCTAGCATTACTTTAGTTTTGTAGGGTCAAAAAGGATTCTGCCAGTGGCCACTGACTCTCGGGGTCCCCCTTTGTATATTTTATGCCATAGCTTGCCATAAACTACGGCGATTAGTTTGTATTTTAGTGAACATGTCCTTATTAGGGGTGCCCTCCAGAGGAGCCGGATGGTCCACCTCTAATAAGCGGTCCGGGCAGAACCAACTACCAATCAGTGGGGAGAAGATAGGCATGACGGGTTTCAATGGGGACAAAAGTCAGCACTACCTATCTTTTCACTGCTTGCAAAGACTAGACGGAATATCTCTATTCCTCGTTATTTGTAAGCAGAGAATACCTCCAAAGAACCAATATCGAACAACTAGTGTTCGGACAATCAATCAATCAATCAATGGGGAGATAAAGATAGGCACGACGGGTTACAACGGGGACAAAAGTCTGCGTTACCTACCCTTCACTATTTGCAAAGACTAGACAGAATATTTCTAATCTACGTTATTTGCAAACAGAGAATATCTCAAAGAGCACTATTCTTCAAAACAATCAATGTTCGGACAATCAATCAGTGGGGAGATAAAGATAGGCACGACGGGTTTCAACGGGGACAAAAGTCTGCGTTACCTACCCTTCACTATCTGCAAAGGGAGAGAGAGAGAGAGAGTATTTCTACTCCTCCCCGTTTGTAGACAGCGAATATCTCAAAGAGAACAATTAATGAGCAATACTAGTATTTCAAAACTTCAAACAATCAATCAATTATTTCGCAATTTGTCGTGTATCACGACCTTACCCGGACCGCGTGGACAGTTTCTCGTCTTCCGCCTCCAGCGCCCGATCGTCCTCTACTCTCCGTATTTGCCGCGGCACTCCTGATGGTTCCCAGTCAGGACCGTAGATCACTCGAGAGAGGTCTGCTCGGAACCAGTGAAGTTCGGATGATCGGCTGCCAGACGAGGGTCTATTGGGCAGGAGCTCTCCCGATCGTTGCAGTCGTTCACTCTGTCGTCAGGACCTCTCCCACTGGATCCACGTGTCTCTGATGGGCCCCACGTTTGGGACGCCAATTGTTAAATGGTAGCGGCAGTTTCAGTCGATAACCCTTCAAGTATTGCCCGGCGGTAATCGCCTCTCATACCATTCGATAATTTACCAATGAAAGAGGCAGGCGCCGGAGACTGGAAGGCAGGAAACAAAGTTTTATTCCGTCGGAGCAGAACACATCAGATCAGACAGCAAGGTATCGTCACGAGGTGCTCTAACTGCATCTCTGAGGCCTGGCCTCTTATACACAGGTTTTATGACTTTATTGCAGGTTTATTGTACATGGCACATTCTTGAGATTACTTTGATGTATAAAAGAACATCTTCGGAATCCCCACTTCGAACTCGTTCCCACACATATCTACAGTGGAAGTCCCCACCCCATCTACAGTAGGAGATGGCTATCACGCAGCTGGACATTCCGCCAATTCCCGGGGGTGTGTGCAACCGGCCGGGTCTCAGGGGGTAGGGGCTTTGATCCACTGTAATCCCTTTGATGTGGGGTGTTTCCCTTACAGTAGGGGCAATAAACTGCATCCGCAGGGCTAGGTGATGGCCTGGGATCGGTTCGGACAATGGGGCGCAGAGGAAGGGGGTTATCAAAGAGATGCATGACCATGTATGGGATGTCGGTCGGGCGTGGGATGTGGTTCCAAGGCAGGGTCGCGCAGAAGGAGAGGGTTTATGGCCCGCGTATGAGAGAGCGGGGGTGGCCGGCGCGCGGGGGATGCTCGCAGCACCAGGGGAACGCGCTGGCGATCGAGAATGAGCGGGGAGAGAGTGGGGTGCCTAAAATGGCGGCCGTGCATTCGCTGTGCGTGGCGCTGGGGAGAGGCAAGATGGCGCAGATAATGTTCAGTTACAAGCTAAATTTCCACAGGTCAAGCAGCAGTCTCTTGTGAACCCATCCCTGTGTGACTTCACGGACAACTGTCCTAGCTGCAGCTAATAAAATTCGATCTTTTACGCCAGACGGAGTGTCCAGTGTCTCTGTATTGCAAGGCAGGAGAACTAGAGGATTTCAGGCGTACTCTGCGCCGCTTGGCCCTTAGTGGTCAGGTTCCTCAGTCCTCCCAGAACTAGAAACAAGCCTCCTAGGACCAGTTCCGGGGTTTCACCACTCATTAGCCAAGATAGCTTGACTCCAGTGGCATGGGGAGCATGGGACCCATGTCTGGGCATACCCGTCCCACTCAGGGTATCAATGCAAAAAGAACAATTAATGGACAGAATGCAGAACAATGTCATACATTCACCCCAGTACAGAGATCTGGGCCTAAATCCATTGTATTTTTTGCTCCCCATGCCATTCCCGTTTGAACCCAGCCATATGCAAATCAGTCTTGATCCTGCACCCAATGCGAACAGTCCAGCTCGAACTGCCATACCAGGTCCTGCTTGGACTGGAAACAAGCATCTTAGGACCGGTTTCGGGGTTTCACCCCTCATCAGCCAGAATAGTTTAACTGCAGTGGCATGGAGAGCTTGGGACTGATGTCTCGGCATACCCGTCCCACTCGGGGTAACAAATGCAAAAAGAACAATTGATGGACAGAATGCAGAATAATGTCATAAATTCACCCCAGTATAGAGATCTAGGCCTACATCCATCATTGGGAGCAGGGTCAACACTGATTTGCATATGACTGGGTTCAAACTGGAATGACATGGGGAGCAAAGAAACGATGGATCTATGCAAAACGACTCTAAAGCAATATGAAATGTACCATATAAAACAAATGCATATGACATAAGACAGTGTGACTTCCAAGGAACTGCTCTTCATGGAATTCTTTCACTTACAGAAACACCTTGCTGGAGGTGTGGCCTTCCATAAAGCAGGGATCACGTCCCATATACTGAAACAATCACACCACAAAAGAACGAGATTACTGATCAATTACAAATTTGGAGTAAAACCGTTTGACGACTCTCAGGATCCAAGTGCCTTACGTCTGCCTGCTCATTAGCTGATCAAACAACATCTGGATCCCTCTAGTTTGAAAAAGCTTCATCATTATTTTCTTATTATTATTTTTACAGTTTTATATAGCGCAAACTTGACCCTAAGGAGCGCATTACACGCGCACCACTTACGTTACACAAGGACACATTCATTTTTGTTAGGCATGGAGATATTACGTGATTTGCCCAGAATCCCAGGATGTTGAGCCGACGCCAAGACGCGTACCTGGTTCCCCCGCTCCAAAATCAGCAGCTCTGGCCATTAGGCCACATCCTCTCATTGTGCAGAGGATATCAAATTATGAGAGCAGTTAACAGCTACACATACGAAAGGTAAAACCCTTGACTCTTCCATCTCACAGGCACTGTCTTTTACATAAACATTCTCTTATCAGTGTAAGTGCAAAATTGTTGTTGCCTGCATAATTCTTCAAACACATGCTTTCACAATTGCAAACCAACGTGGCAACAAGGAGAGACGAATTGTTCCTCCCCTGATCTCCAGTCCGTCAGTGTACAGAAAAAAAAGGCCGAGCTTAAAAAAAAGTTTCGTTTTAACCCTGCCATTTTTAAAGGCAGGGTGGGATCAGATTGTCCGGCTACTGTGTCGAGTCCAGTCAAGCATGGCAGGACTAACATTGAACTGGGGGCGCTGTTCCGGAGCATCCCTCCGTTGATGGCATCTGAGGGGGTTCGAACTGTTCAAAAGAGGACGCTTGCATTCCGTGGTCTTTCAATCAATGTCTACGAAAAGGCGTCGAGTTTTTCGAAGAACATCCAGCAACGTTTTACAAGAACACTGCGGGCCAGTGAAATATAAAGAGATGTGTCTGAGGTTGTAAAGAAAGTTACCTAATCATCTGCTGGGGGTCGTAAAGTGCGCGCAGCCATGAGCCGGGTCTCGCGATCGGACAAGGCATCCTGCCAGGAAGCAGAAATTCCAAATGGTTTGCATCAGCGGCTGAAAAACAACTTTATTTCATGTATACACTAAAGTTGTTTTTATTTCAATATTCACGTTACTCTTTAAATCATTTTGATACTATATATCATTTTTATTTCGATCCAAGTGTATTTTACATTTCCATCGTAATAACTCCTAGACTCTGCCTCGGTTTACACGAAAGTATATTTATTTCAGGTTCTTTCTTGAATTTAGATTGTTGGATCATTGTAGAATACATGTCTGGTCTACGTCTGTATTGTTTTTACATTCGCAGTGACGTTAAACTATTACTATACCTATGTCCCCTTCACTGCAGGATTAAATATGGTGGTGACTCCATGGATGTATTTCAATAAAATGATTATCGAAGTCCTTGTAAAGTAAGTGATACTTTTACTACATAAAATACCTAAACGCTCAATTGGTGATATAAGAGCAATCTGATATATCACTATAAAGAGCGAATTTTATGAACAGGAACACGTTTATTATATTATATTATATTATATTATATTATATTATATTATATTATATTATATTATATTATATTATATTATATTATATTATATTATATATTTTGCACAGAGCTTCAAAGTCACCTGAGTACCCTTTCAATGTTGCATATTTTGAAAAGAAATGTGTAAATATGAGCCCAACTTAAGTAAAGCAAAACGTTGTCGGGGAGAGACATGCTTTCTCGTATAGCATACTGGAGTGGCCTATCATGAAATGGAAAGCCTTTGTAAACGATGAAGAAAAGTTCAGTGTGAGGGCTCGGCCTTTAAAGCAGATTTAGAGATCAATCAACTGGAGTCATATAGGCATTATTAACGTCCCAGTTACAAGGTGCAATCCAAGCCATGATCCTTCTGACCATGACAGGCACCAAGAAAAGGCTCAATACATCTGCATTGAACTCATGTTCCTGAGGAATGTATGGGCCAATAAAATTCACTTTCTGGCCTATGTGAGGGATTTGCCAATCATACTGTGCTAAGACGGCGAGATAAGTGCTCAGTGCTGACATGGTGATGCCTGCAAACCAGATCTTTGTGATACTAAAGGGGAACTGGCCTTTCATCCTTCTCAGGCTGAAAAAATGGGGCCTATTCACAAAAGTAATTTAAACTTTTGAGTAAGTTACACGAGTACATTTATTCTTACACTTTATTAATTTTGGCTATTCGCCTTTTATGCATGTAAAGTTACGTATGCCTGCATGTCTCCACCTGGAATAGGGGGTGGAGCAATATTTGCAAGCCAACTTTACAAGTTACTACTGCCAGAAGGGAGCAGTTGTAAGTCAACCATCACACATGGACAACCGCAGATGATGCAACACCCTCCCATGGACAGTATTGGAGAAAGGGACTTAAAATAGGACACCAAAGCAAATAATGTTACGGTAAATTATATTATTTCAACTTTCAGTGGTCGAGATCTCCCGACAATAAGGTATAGGCAAAAGCAAAAAAAAAGTTATTTAACTTGAAAAACAATTGTTAAATTATTTGTATGTTAAATATCAATGTGAATTAATTATATATATATATACTTTAAAAGTAATACAAACTAAAACAAATGCTAGAACACTTGTAACTTAACTTTGAATGAAATATTGAATTAACTTAAATATCTTAAATTTAAAAAGAATAGTTTGAAGTTTCAATTTGATAAAATCCCACCTTTCTTTTACTATGTATTAATAATTAGCTGAAACGATTTATAGATACAACCAAGAATAATTCCATCTATTTTAATAAAAAGCTATTAAAATATTGTATGTTCTATTTTTTATTTTTAAGCATCACATTGAATGTATTTATATATTTACATATTTCAAATACTTGAATTTAATTTAAGATTATTTTCTAAGGGGTTTATTTCAAGTTCCTATAGCCATTGAGTTCTGTGGGAAGGTGTTGCAGGACCAGTGGTTGGCCATGTGTGGTGCTGGACATATTCCAGCTTTGAGCTGGAGTACATTTATACTGCTGTGGGTAATTCTGTGTCTGTAGTAACTTTATCAATCAATCAATCAATCATAGCATTTGTACACTACATACCCGCGAGGGTCTCAAGGCACTAGGGGAGGGGGGGGAAGCTACTACTTTTCGAAGAGCCAGGTCTTGAGAAGTCTTCTGAAGGTCAGAAGGTCTTCGGTTTCCCGTAGGCGGATGGGGAGGGTGTTCCATCTCTTGGCGGCGAGGTGAGAGAATGATCTGCCACCGGTGGTCACTCTTCGGATGCGAGGGACTGTGGCGAGGGCGCGGTCTGCAGAGCGGAGCTGGTGGGTAGGGGTGTAGATGCTGAGTCGGCTGTTGAGATACGTTGGTCCGTTGTTGTGGAGTGCCTTGTGTGCGTGGGTGAGGAGTTTGAAGGTTATCCTCTTGTTGACAGGGAGCCAGTGCAGGTCTCTCAGGTGGGGTGTGATGTGGCTGCGGCGAGGGATGTCGAGGATCAGGCGTGCGGAGGCGTTCTGGATGCGTTGAAGCAGTTTCAGGAGTTTGGCTGGGGCTCCTGCATAGAGTGCGTTTCCGTAGTCCAGTCTACTGCTGACGAGGGCCTTGGTGACCGTCCTTCTTGTTTCGTTGGGGATCCACTTGAAGATCCTGTGAAGCATGCGGAGGGTGTGGAAGCAGGAGGAGGAGACGATGTTGACCTGCTTCGTCATGGAGAGGGTACAGTTGAGGATGACCCCTAGGTTGCGTGCGTGGTCTGTGGGTGTTGGGGGTGTTCTTAGTGCAGTCGGCCACCAGGAGTCATCCCAGGCCAAGGGGGTGGATCCGAGGATGAGGACCTCCGTCTTGTCCGAGTTTAGCTTCAGTCGTTCAGTTGGCTGTTCCTCATCCAGTCGGCGACAGCCTTCATTCCTTCGTGGAGGTTGGTTTTGGTGGTGTGGGGGTCCTTGGTGAGGGAGAGGATCAGCTGGGTGTCGTCGGCCTAGGAGATGATGTTGAGGTCGTGCCGTCGTGCGATGTGGGTGAGCGGTGCCATGTAGACATTGAACAACGTTGGGCTGAGGGATTAGCCTTGGGGTACGCCGCAGATGATCCCGGTCGCTTTGGAGCAGAAGGGGGGAGGCGGGCACTCTGTGTTCTGCCGGAGAGGAAGGAGGAGGTCCAGTCCTCTTGGATTCCGGCGTCGTAGAGGTGTGTTCATAGTGTGCGGTGGCAGACCGTGTTGAAGGTGGCTGACAGGTCCAGGAGGATGAGGGCCGCGGTTTCTCCGTTGTCTAGCAGGGTCCTGATGTCATCGGTGGCGGCAATGAGGGCAGTTTTGGTGCTGTGGTTGCCGCGGAAGCTGGTCAGTTGTTTGTTGACGACCTTTTCGATGATCTTTGCCGGGAATGGGAGCAGGGAGATGGGTCGGAAGTTCTTGAGGTCCTTGGGGTCCGCTTTGGGTTTCTTGAGTAAGGCGTTGATCTCTGCGTGCTTCCAGCTCTCCGGAAGGTTGCTGTCTCGAAGGAGATGTTGATGGTTTTCCAGAGATGGGGTGCGATGGTGCTGCTGGCTTTGTTGAAGATCTGGTGTGGGCAGGGGTCTTCCGGGGATCAGGAGTGGACGGTGTTCATGATCTTGATGGTGTCGTCTTCGTTGATGTTGGTCCAGGCAATCAGGCGGTTGGAGCGGGTGGTGGTCGTGGGAGCGGGGGTCTCAGTGGTTGCCGGGGTGGTGACGGCGTTTAAGCTGTCGTGGATGTCTGCGATCTTGCGATGGAAGAAGGTGGCCAGCGAGTCGCACAGGTCTTGTGAAGGCGGGATGTCGTTGGTGTTGGAGCTGGGGTTGGAGAGCTCCTTCACAGCCTGTTGGCCTGTTGGAAAGGCGGCGCAGCCGCGCGCTCTGCACGCCGGGTGCATTATTGGCAGCGTGCACTAACCGGGACTACTACCTCTGGTGACTGGATGGTGGTGCGCCGGTGAGCCACATCCCATCGTGTCACGCGGGAGGTCCCAGACTGCGACTTCCCCATCCGTGGGCCGCGATCGACTGTGGGAGTACCGCCGATGCTCTGGAGCCTAAACGGGCTGAACACTGTGCGTGAATCTGAGAGGCCGGTAATAGCGGAGTTGCGCATCGGCACCTGTATCGGCCCCCACTGAAGGGAGCAGTACTGTGGAGCGACTGAGGTGAGGTGGGAGCCCCACGCCGGGAGGGAGGTGAGTACCCAGGCTGACCATCGCCTTGCTGGGAAGACGTCCCGAGGCTCCGTGCACCAGGAAAACACAGGGCCAGAACTGCAGCACTACTCAATCAATCAATCAATCAATCAATCAATCAATCAATCAATGCATTTATATAGCGCACTACTCACCCGGAGGGTCTCAAGGCGCTTGGGGAGGGGGGGGTCCGCTACTGCTCGAACAGCCAGGTCTTGAGCTGCTTCCTGAAGGCGAGGTGGTCTTGGGTCAGGCGGAGATGGGTCGGGAGGGAGTTCCAAGTCTTGGCGGCCAGGTAGGAGAAGGACCTTCCTCCTGTGGTGGCTCTTCGGATGCGGGGGACGGCGGCGAGGGTGTGGCTGGTCGATCGAAGCTGGCATGTGGGAGTGTAGAAGTTGAGGCGGCTGTTGAGGTATCTTGGGCCTTGGTTGTGCAGGGCTTTGTGTGCGTGGGTGAGGAGACGGAAGGTGATTCTCTTGTTGACCGGGAGACAGTGCAGGTCTCTCAGGTGTCTGGAGATGTGGTTGTGTCGGGGGATGTCGAGGATGAGTCTTGCTGAGGCGTTCTGGATCCGCTGGAGTCTCTTCTGTAGTTTGGCGGTGGTTCCGGCGTAGAGGGAGTTGCCGTAGTCCAGTCGGCTGGTGACGAGGGCCTGGGTGACCGTCTTCCTGGTCTCAGTGGGGATCCACCGGAAGATCTTACGTAGCATGCGCAGGATGTTGAAGCACGACGAGGAGACGGCGTTGACTTGTCTGGTCATGGAGAGGGAGGAGTCCAGGATGAAGCCCAGGTTGCGTGTGTGGTCCGTTGGTTTGGGTGCGCTGCCCAGGGCGGGGGGCCACCAGGAGTCGTCCCAGGCAGAGGGCGAGGAGCCCAGGACGAGGACTTCCGTCTTGTCTGAGTTCAGTTTCAGGCGGCTGTTCATCATCCACTCGGCTACATCTGTAATCCCTTCGTGCAGGTTGGCTCTGGCGGTGGCGGGGTCGTTGGTGAGGGAGAGGATCAGCTGGGTGTCGTCGGTGTAGGAGATGATGTTGAGGTTTTGTTGGCGTGCGATGGCCGCAATGGGGCTCATGTAGACATTGAAGAGGGTGGGGCTGAGCGAGGAGCCTTGAGGAACGCCGCAGATGACTTCGGTGGCATCTGATCTGAACGGGGGGAGGCGGACTCTCTGTGTTCTTCCGGCGAGGAAGGAGATGATCCATTCTAGTGCCTTCTCTTGGATTCCGACGTTGCTGAGGCGCTGCACTAGGGTGCGGTGGCAGACAGTGTTGAATGCCGCGGAGAGGTCCAGGAGGATGAGGGCCGCCGTTTCCCCGTTGTCGAGCAGGGCTCGGATGTCATCGGTGGCTGCGATGAGGGCGGTCTCGGTGCTGTGGTTTGCCCGGAATCCAGACTGCGAGAGGTCGAGGGATCCGTTCGTCTTGAGGAAGGCGGCCAGCTGCTTGTTGACGGTGTTCTCGATGACTTTGGCCGGGAACGGGAGGAGCGAGATGGGGCGGTAGTTTTTGAGTTCGGTGGGGTCCGCTGATGGTTTCTTCAGTAGAGCGCTGAGTTCGGCGTGCTTCTAGCTCTCCGGGAAGGTAGCGGTGTCGAAGGAGGCGTTGATGATGTCCCGTAGGTGGGGTGCGATGACAGCGTCGGCCTTGTTGAAGACGTGGTGAGGGCAGGGGTCGGTTGGAGATCCGGAGTGGATGGAGTACATCGTGCGTCGGGTTCCTTCGGTGTTGATCGGGGTCCAGGCACGGAGGGTGGTGGGGGGGGTTGCAGGTGCGGTCGTGGGGTGCGTTGGCTGTGTGATGAAGCTGTTGTGTATGTCTGCGATCTTGTTGTGGAAGTAGGGGGCGAGGGAGTTGCAGAGGTCTTGTGATGGGGTGATGTCGTTGTTTCCGGCGTTGGGGTTGGAGAGCTCTTTGACGATGTTGAAGAGTTCCTTGCTGTTGTGTGCGTTGTTGTCCAGTCGTTCCTTGAATGTGGTTTTCTTGCTGGTGTGGATCAGTTGGTGGTGTTTTCGGGTGGCGAGCTTGAGGGTGGTCATGTTGTCTGGTGTTGGGTCTCTGCGCCAGGCTCTCTCGAGGGCTCGGCAGTTCTTCTTGGAGCTCTTGAGTTCGTCGGTGAACCATGGTGCTTTCTTACTGCCGGGTCTGCTAGGCGGGGTCCTCAGAGGGGCGAGGTCGTCTGCTCAGTTTCTGATCCACTTCGTGAGGTTGTTGGCGGCCTGGCTGGGTTTCGCTGAGCTGGCGGGGGGGTCCTGGTTCAGGGATGCGGTGAGCTGGTCGGCTGTGATCTTGTTCCAGCTTCTGCGTGCAACCTGTTGCTGGTGGTGGTGGATCGTGTTCTTTCTGAAGCTGAAGTGGACGCAGCTGTGGTCCGTCCAGTGGAGACCGGTGGCGTGGCTGAAGGCAATGTCCTTGCTGGATGAGAAGACGGGGTTGAGTGTGTGTCCGGCGTAGTGGGTGGGGGTGGTCACCAGCTGCTTGAGACCGAGGTTGGTGAGGTTGTCCAGCAGGGTGGTGGTGTTGCGGTCATTGTAGTTCTCCAGGTGGAAGTTGAGGTCCCCGAGGAGGATGTAGTCAGCGGAGAGGAGGGCGTGCGGGCTGATGAAGTCGGCGATGTCTTCGCTGAATTGTGTGCGTGGTCCCGGGGGTCTGTAGATGAGGGTGCCTCTGAGCCACCTCACAGCTGCGTGGTTGCCATATAAGCCCATGACCAAGGGCAGTTGATGATTTGGACTGCTTCTTGACCTGCGACATACTGAATGAGGAGCTCTCTAGCTGGAGCACTGTCATAACCCCCTGCGGCCACCTGGACATACCGCATCGTCGCCCTGCGCCGTGGGCCACAAGAGTCGCTGCGCAGGAGAGCGCTGACTCCCGCTGAGAAGCTCCTGTGGGATGGAACCCCTTTTCCCTCAATGTCAACTTTGATTCACAGCTGAGGCTTATTTCTGGAGAGGCCCTGGCGTGCATTTGAGAGCACCCTGGTGCTGGGGGTCCAGGACGTGTGCTGCCAGTAACCTGCTGTTCGTGGACTGTGTCACGTAGCGGAGCGGTGATTGGTGATCCCACAGCTACTGCCACATACAATACCCCTTACCAACTGTGACTAAGCTCCACAGGTGGGATCTGCATACATCATGGCTGGGGGTCGCAGCCATGATGTATGCAGATCCACCCTCCAGGTCAAATTGACGAAATATGCATGGGAGGGAGGCCTCGGCGCAAGCCCCAAAGGAACCCAAAACACATCCGATAAATCTGAGCCCCGTGGGAAGCACAAGGAGACAACATTGCAGGACATTCTTGGAGCCATCACCACCGTCTGCACATCCTTGGAGTCACGTATTGATACAGTATCCACAGAGATGTCCCTTATCAGGGAGGATATGCGCTCAATGAACTCGCGCTTAAAAGATGTTGAAATCAAGGCGACCTCCCTGGTGGAAGACACGTCAACGCTGCAGATGAAAGTGGATGACCTGCAAACGCATGCTGGATGACTATGAAGGGCGCTCCAGGCGCAACAACATCCGCATAATTGGGGTGCGGGAACGTGCGGAGGGGCCATCGGCGGACCTCTTCGTGGAGGACTTGATTACTACTTACCTTAAGCCACGGGGACTCTCCAACTTCTTCTCCGTGGAGCGGGTGCACCGGGTGCCAGGAGGCCGACCGAGGCCTGGAGCCCCCACGCGACCACTTCTTGCCAGGATCTTCAATTTTCATGACAGGGATGTCATCCAGCAGTGTGCCCGCTCCGCACCACCAGTGGAATTCCAGAATAGCCGCATCACTTTCTTCCCGGACTTCACCCTCAAGGTGCAGCGACAACGACGATGCTTCTTGGAAGTGAAAAAAGCGCTCCGCAACAAGGACTTGAAATATGCTATGATGTTCCCGGCCAGGCTGAGGGTGGAATCGGAGGGGAAGTACTGGTTCTGCACCACCCCGGAGGAGACCTGGAATTGGCTGGAGGGATGGCGTATGATGGGCCGCCGCAACAATCATGCCCGGGGCGGAAGGATGGACGGAGATGCCCGAGCTTCTAGTGGTGGCTCGCCCATGCAGGACTTGAACGAGGCAGCGGATGGTGTCGAATAACTGGTCTGTATGTTTTCCCTTTTGGATATGGACTGGTTCAAATAAACGGCGGGCTGTGGGAATAGTGATGTCTCAGCCACCTGCACCAGACTTTGTTGTCCCGAGTTAGACTGTCATAGGCGACTTGGTTGAACTGCTTTCCCCGATGTTGGCCCGTTCTCCTCTTAACCGAATGGGTGTCTTTGGGTGTATTTTAGGCCCTGGCTGATGCTCTTAGCATGTGTATGCTTGAGTATTCATGTTGATGTTGGTAAAACAAAATTTCTCTTTGACGGGTGCTCGGGTTGGCTGCACAAACCCGTAAGTTCTTGGAAGGGTGGGCGATAGGCACTCTGCTAGTTTGGGGGGCGGGAGGTTTTGTTTCCACCGAGCAGGGAGGCAGGGAGGGGAGGTTTGGGGGTTGTATGTTGGGTCTGTAGGGTGAGTGGGGGGATTGTAATTGTAGTTTGATTTTGATATTGTTTTTGTTCAGGCATGTCATATTCGTTTGGGCACGGATGCCAACTGCGACAGTTGTGATGTTTGTATTGCTATCATTGGCTACAGTGTTTAGGATTGCAATGGAATCCTTCTTCATCTCCCCCTTCATGTGCCCGTCTTCGGATCACTCCACACCTTTAACTTTGAGAAATGGGTACTATGAGTAGACAGAAACTCACTCTGCTCTCCTGGAATGTGAATGGGCTGGGGGACAGAATTAAGAGAGGGGTGGTTCTCCAATTCCTGAAAAGACACTCGCCAGATATCGTGTTCCTGCAGGAGACCCACTTGTTGGGCAATGGCTGTAAGACCCTGTCTCATTGGGGATTTCAGTTGGTAGCTCACTCTGCCTTTGGTTCTGGTTTCTGGGGGGGTGGGCATCCTGGTCCGTAAATCCTTCCCCTTGACTATTAATACAGTCTGAACGGACCCACTGGGTAGATTCGCGGCTCTGTCTGGGATCTGGGAAGGTGCCACTCTTAATCTGATCTTAGTGTACATTCCCCCTGGTCTCCACACGCAGGCCTTTGTTGATCTTGGTGACATCCTCCTGGGCCTGCCTGATGGGCGTTTATTGATCGGTAGGTGACTTTAACTCCATTGTCTCAGATTCTCTAGACCATTGGCCCCAGAAGGACCTGCCATTATCCCGCAAACGGAGCCATAGTTTTCTGGGTGCTATGGGACTTGTGGATGTCTGGAGATGCCTGCACCCTGTAGAGCTCCAGTACACTCATCTTTCGGGTCCCCATGGCACCATGTCACGCATAGACTATGTATTCACACTCACACACCATCTTCACACTGTCAAAGATATTCAACACTTGGCCAGGGGAATCTCAGATCACTCTCCGGTTCTGTGTAGGCTTGAAGTGGGGTAGCCCTCGGTCGGCCGTGTGGGGGGTAGTTCTGGGACAAATCGCTGGGCACCGCAAAGAGAGGGCAGCTGATATGTCGTGTTTAAAGGAAGAAATCCTTGAACCGGAACACGCGGTCAGCGCGCGGGACTCGGAGGATGTGCGACCACAGCTCAGAATTAAGACCAAGGAGCTTTTGGACTAGGCCACCGATGCGGCCAAAGCACAATACCGGGCTACCCTTAGCTGGATCTATGATGTGGGTGATAAAGCAGGCAAATTGCTGGTCTGGCTGGACCGCAGAGAGGGGGCTCGGCGGGTTGTGGCTGAAATTACCACTGATACACACTCCCGTCTAACCGCTCCGCAAGACATTGCAGACACTTTTGGTAGTTATTACCAATCCCTGTACACCTCCTGCAAGAGCTACTCAGAGGAGGAGGCCATTTCCCTCCTTCGAGATATTCAGATGCCAGTTCTTACCGAGGAGGAGAGTTCCGACCTCGACCGAGATATTACAGTAACTGAAGTGGAGAAGGCCATTCATGATCTACGTGGGGGTAAAGCGTCGGGCCCTAATGGGAACCCTGTGGAATTATTTAAGCTAACTGCGGGCATGACTGCCTCTTTTATCACAGACATGTTTTGGGAAAGCAAGGAGTTGGGAATTCTTCTCGAGGATCACAAACTAGCAAACATCATCGTCATCCTTAAAGCGTGTAAGCCCGCCAAACTGTGTACCTCATACAGGCCCATCTTGTTACTTAACTGCGAGGCCAAGATCCATACGAAAGTCCTTGCCGCTCGTCTGCTACAGGTCCTTCCCAATCTGATTCACCCGGATCAGTCTGGGTTCATGCCGGTGAGAAATACATCTCTTAACCTCCGCCGACCACACGCTGTACTCTGCAGGGCAGATACGATCAGAGATGGTGCCGTGATTGTATCTTTGGACGCCACTTCGGCCTTTGACACCATTGAATGGCCCTACATGTTTGCTGTGCTTCGCAAGCTAGGACTTGGCACGGAATGTATTAATTGGGTGCGCCTCTTATACTGTAAACCGTTGGCGCAAGTGGTTGTTAATAACCGGAACCCCCCTGTCTTTTCTTTTGGTCGGGGCACCAGGCAAGGTTGCCCCCTGTCGCCGCTCCTCTTTGCCGTGGCCTTGGAACCTCTGGTGGCATGGATCCATCAGGGCCCAGCCATTAGGGGCCTTCATTGGACACACAGGTGGGAGGACCGCATATCACTGTATGCTGACGATATCCTGCTTTATCTTGCCTCCTCAGCGGCGTCTCTCAACATGGTGATGGATATATTTAATATTTTTGACAGGTTCGCTGGCTACGTGATCAACTGGTCCAAATCGCTGTTCTATGTTCTAAGTGGACGGCGACCTCGTCTTCCCAGGGGCTGCCAACTGACTGAGGCTGTGGACGGCTTTAAATATCTGGTAATCTGGGTATCTAAAGACCTGTCGCACTTTTATGATACTAATCTCCGGCCGCCACTCGCATGTCTTAAATCCAATGTCCTGCACTGGAAATCACTCCCCTTGATCCTCCTGGGACGTATGGCCCTATTCAAGATAATGTCCCTCCCCGTCGCACTACAAAATACGCCTCTTCCGGTCGCGGCGCCATACTTCAAAGAACTGGAGGGCACGGTGCGGGATCTACTGTGGGAGGGCAAACCCCCCTGCATTGCCACAGATAAACTCACATTGGGGTGGTTTGATGGGGGCATTGGACTCCCAGATATGAAAAGATACTACTGGGCGTCACAGCTTGCTGCTATTAATCAATGCACTTATAGACGGCATGACGACCCGGCGTTTTGGATCGATCGCTGTCTCCTCCTCGGGGGTGGGTTTGAGGGCACATTGTACATGAAATCTCCAAACAGCTCCTTGACTGGCCCGACCAAACATGCCATGCAAGTATGGAAAGACGCCACTAAAAAAGCCTGGGTTGGGTGGGCAGGCTCACTCAAGCTACGCCGCTTTGGCATTGTGACCAGCTGGGTCGGCTGTCGCACTCCTTGGGCTTCAACAAATGGGATACTATTGGTATATTCAGAATTGGGGATCTCTGGAAATCAGGCAATGTCATACCCTTCTCCCAATTCAGTCAGGAATTTGAAATGGCCAACTCTGAGCAGTTCCGTTATTTCCAAATTACGCACGCTTTGCATGCAGTTCTCCCTAAAGGTACGACCCTCCCCGTTTCCTCCCCTCTGGAGGATAGGATCTTAGATGGTGATTTGCCAGAAAAAGCCATATCTCTCATATATAAGAAGCTTCTTAACAACATGACTGATCCCCTAGCCTACTTAAGATGTAAATGGGACCATGATGTTGCTGGCTTGGAGGATGAGGAATGGCGGGCTGCAGTGGCTTCTCCCCATGAAGTTGCCATCTCTTCTAGACTCCGATTGGTCCAGCTAAGTATCCTCCATAGGACGTATCTGTCCGGTTCCTCGCTGGTCCATATGGGCTACGCCCAATTCAGTGGCTGTGCACGAAACTGTGGGCAAGAGGGCACCTTCATACATACACTCTGGGAATGTGTGACTATTCAAAAATTCTGCGGAGGGGGTAGTACTCATGATGGCGGAAGTATTGGGGCAGCAGGTACAGTGCAGCATCAAACTGATTTTGTTGAATATATGGGACCCCACTGATCTCATGGTCAAAGAGAGGATCTGGGTCACTTTGGGTTACATGGTGGCCAAACGGAATATCGCAAGATTGTGGAAGGCTTCGAACCCACCGTGTGTTGCTGACTGGGCCAAAGACATGGACTGGTGTATGGTGACAGAAAAACCTATTTATGTCTCCAGGGGATGCCCGAAAAAGTGGTCACAAATTTGGGGGCCATGGAACACCTTCCGGGGGGGAGATATGTGTGCCGCCGGGGCGCCGAGATGATGTTGTTGACAATGTTGGTTAACATGGCACTCCTGAGGACTAACTAACTGTACGGGGGAGCAGAGATATTGATGTTTTCTTGCACTGTGTGTCATTGATTATATATGCAACGCTATGACCATATTGTATACATGCCAAAAAAATGTCAATAAAAAAAGTTCATAAAAAAAAAAAATAGTAACATCTGGGGGAGTCTAATACTACCATTTAGTGATTTAAAATAAATGTTCATACTATATCAGTGCATGAATATAATCTGAATCCTTACTTACAATTAGGAGTTTCATTCTCCATTCCCTAGATAAACAAGCAATTAGACAGAGTATCAAAAATCAGCTGACCTCTCATTGCAAGAGGGAGGATATTGCAGCAGAGTGCTCCAACCAATCAACCGTAACTGCACTGCAGCAGAACCACAATATTAAGTTGACAATGATGTCTTGAAATTACAGCTATGTTAACACAACAGAGTTCTCAGAATGAAACACTATTTTGTCATTGTTTTGCGATTCTGGAATGATGGGCGGTTGGTTGATGCAGGTGGTGTTGAGAAATGTTTGAAAGAGGTGTCAAAGTCATTTTGTTTTAACAGAAGAAACTTGTGTACATAGCATATTCTAATTATGAGAATAGCCTTCTAGAGTGTGCATGCTCCTGTGGGGAAGGAGGCCATAGTTCTAATTCAACAAACTTAGGTCCTCGAGGTAGTGAACAGATCACTCTAGGGGATGCAAAAATCCCTATTTCTGGAGTATACTTCAAGCTAAAGATCATAGGGCCAGATGTACAAAACACTGGTACCAAAATACTGGTTGCAAATTTCAACCAGTATTTTTTAGACCAGTGTTAGGTTTTGTGAACTGACCTATGTACTAATGGATTGTTTCACAAAATTCCGAATCATAGTGGGTTAATAAACATTGATTCATATCACAACAAATTATAATTTATAAGGGATGCTCTAAATACGCTCCTTCCAAATAGCGATTCTTTATGCCCTTCTAAACCCATTTTGCAATTCTGTAACCTATTACCAGCTCGCACAATGTGTCCGGTACATTCCAAAATGCCATTGAACTGTGGCAAATCCTGTGATCTTGTGTATCAAAAGGTTTGGGACCAATAAATGGCTTCATAAATCTGGCCCATGTTTCCATGCCAATATCTCAATAGGGAAATAAACAGATTTCTCATTTGTGAGTCTCGTGGTCACCTGGGCATTTGGCCCCATTCATAAGCAGAGATGTTTTGAGGAATGGCAAAGTGGGCAATTGCCCAGAGTTCCCACATTCCAAGGAATGTTAAAAAGATTGGGGTAGCACAAATTCACACCATAATAAGGGTATGATTTGAATCTGTTTTTTAAAAGATTTGAAAGCTGGGCATGTTCAACAGAAACTTAGTGTGCATGCCCGGGCTGTCCAAATTTACCCCAGAGCTCTTGAGCAATTGGTGGGAATTAAATTGAAAAATACATTTTCTCTGTCATTTCTCTCTCCGTACTTCACCTCACCTCTTCTACCTCACTGCTCTCTATTTATCTTTCTTCCTATCTCTGTATCTCTCTCCTCCTCAACTCTCTTCATGTCACCTACATATACCGCATCTCTCTCTCATTATACTTCTCTCTACTTCACTTCTCTTATGGCCTTGCTTCTCTCACTATCACTCTATGTGCCTACCTTAATATTTGTCCCTCTCAACCCACTCGCTCTACCTTTATTCTCTATCACATACTCATTCCTTCCTCTATATATCACTGCTCTGTTTCCATCTGACCTCCCTGTATCACTCTTCCAACTACATCAGCTCTCTCTCAAACTCATCTCTCTCTTTACCCCACCTGTACATCTTATGCCATGACTCTACTATACAACCTTTATCTCACTCAGCCTACTCTCTACCTCACATATCCATCACAACCTCATCCCTTTCTACTCAACTGTTCTATTGCTCACTACCTAAACTCTCACTTTACTTCACCAATATTTCACCTCTCCACCTCCCATCTCTCTCTTTCTACATCTTTTTCCTTCTCATCACCTCTTTCCCTACTATACTCATTTCTATCTACCACAGTCTCTCCACCTCATTCTCATCATTATCTCTTCTCTTTTTCTTGCTTTCTCTCTCCCCATCCCTCTCTCTCTCTCTCTCTCTCTCTCTCTCTCTCTCTCTCACTTACATCTCTCCCTGCACCTCATTTTATATTTTAACTCAACCCATTTCTCTCACTTATCTCTCTATCTCTCTCTTTCTACAACTTCCTTCTTCACCATGTCTACAGCTCTATCAACTCACCTCTTTTTCTGTGATTCACCTGCCTGTCTACCTCTTGGTTTACACTACACTTCAATTCTCTTCTTTTTTCCATTCACTTCTCTCTCTACCATTCTGTATGTCCCTCTTCTCTTCTTACCTACCACTTTGTTTCTATAACTCTTTTCATGTTCCCTTTTCATAGCCTCAAGTCTCTCTTGCTGTTCACCTCTACCTCTCTCTCCCTTCCCTAGCCCATCACTCAGCTTCCTTTCTACATTATCTTTCTCTAAAGCTCAGTATACCCCAGTTAAATACCTCTCTCTACATTTCATTCTCTGTATCTCTCTCTACTTTTCGTCCTCACTATAAAATAATAACTATTTCCAGTCTCCCAGATAAGATTTCGTTAATCTGGTCACAATGAGATTTTGATGAAGGGGATACCTGATGAAAAGAGAGGACATGTCAGTCGCTGATGCCACATGTTTCATTCTATTGCTTACTGAGAGGGCTCTAAAGAGAAATCTCTTGCTGATGGGCAGTCAACAAAGAGATTTTAGGTGATGGGAGATTCTGATTTGGTGAATGAAGCCAATGACAAACAAGGCTTTAGTATGCTTTCTGAATGTGTTAAATGTTTGGCAAGAATAACCCAACTTATTGCAATAAGCTAAGCCACTAAGAATGAGAGTTTGGACACTTGTCTGATAGTGAGTGGGAGGAACAAGCATGACTTCCCAATAATCTTGAAGATTTAAAAACAGGTATTGGAAAAATTGTTGATGTGCAGGGAAAAAGACGATTTTAGAAGTTTGAAGATGTGTTACATTTATATTTACTGGACCCTACCACAGTTTTATTGGTCACTTTTAGATATTACATTTTCAAAGAAATCTCTTTATTGGGAGAGTTCAGGCTGAAGCCTAACTCATCAAAACATTTTAAAAATATGTTTATTTTGAATGCTCAATACACTGCTCCCACGTGAAAATGTCCTACTTAATCTTACTTAATTCTCACTTTGCCACGTGATAAATTGAATAATCTCAATAAAGGCGAAAACTATCCCTAGCATGACACTGCAGTTGGTGGATTATTCCACGTGCATGTCAAGTATAGGTAAAGTTAAAAAAAAATGAAATTACTTTTTGATTTTGAGTAAACAATAGGTGCCAATTACGATCCTGTAAAAACCGGGTACGAACCGTCGGACGGAGCATATTCTCCGTCCGACGCGTATCCAGTCGTACAAAAACTACAAACATGGAATTACGATTCGCACGGGAACACCATTTCCGTACGAATCGTAAAAAACCCCGACCGAACAAAATAAACCTACAAATGCGATCCGGGAAAGCGCCGACCTGACGTCGGGACGCTCGCAGCCTGCCATTCACGAACCAGGAATCACGATTCGCACCGACGTCATCCCGCACGGTGAATATTTTCTGGCTGCCAAAAACTGCCGGGAAATCAGGACGACGCGAACAAGGACCACCAGTACGCGACGGACAGACAGGACGACGCGAACAAGGAGGACCAGTACGCGACGGACATACAGGCGAACAAGGAGGACCAGTACGCGACGGACACACAGGACGACGCGAACAAGGAGGACCAGTACGTGACGGACACACAGGACGACGCGAACAAGGAGGACCCGTACGCGACGGACAGACATGGACCCGAACCTACGTGTCATCCCGGCCCTCATAGCAGTCGACCTCCTCTACAGGTTCCGACGCAGACGCCGCAGAAGGTCAGAACAACTAAGGGAGGGGGGTAAGGGGGGTGGGGGGGGGTGGTGGCAGGACCAGGGCAGGCCACAAACCCCCCACCAAAGTCACACAGCACACATGCCCTGGACATACCTGACTCCCAGGCCCTGGTCACTACGAGGGGGTGGGGGCGTGTCCAGCTAAGACAGCGACCGCCACAACGGAAGTCCGTCACAATGCGAACCCGCAACACAACCAGACATGTACGTCCCGTACCCACGCCTGAAGAGCGTGGGTACGAGTCGTACCACGCCCACACCCACGTCACCCCAAAAATGGCGGGACGGCTCGTACCCACGTGGCAAAGGCCTGGGTACGGGCCGCACAAGCATCACATAGCGTGGGGACGGACATGTACGGACCGTACCCCCACCCCGTATGCATGGTGCGTACCCCCACCCCAACAGTGCAAGTACGACCCGTACCCACACCCGCGTACGTATGGAGCGTACCCCCACCCCAACAGTGTAAGTACGACCCATACCCACACCCCGTATGCATGGAGCGTACCCCCACCCCAACAGTGTAAGTACAACCCGTACCCACACCCCGTATGCATGGAGCGTACCCCCACCCCAACAGTGTAAGTACCACACGTACCCTCAGCCGCGTACGTATGGGGCGTACCCCCACCCCAACAGTTTAAGTACGACCCGTACCCACACCCCATATGCATGGAGCGTACCCCCACCCCAACAGTGTAAGTACCACGCGTACCCTCAGCCGCGTATGTATGGGGCGTACCCCCACCCCAACAGTGTAAGTACGACCCGTACCCACACCCGCGTACGTATGGGGCGTACCCCCACCCCAACAGTGTAAGTACGACCCGTACCCACACCCCGTATGCATGGAGCGTACCCCCACCCCAACAGTGTAAGTACCACACGTACCCTCAGCCGCGTACGTATGGGGCGTACCCCCACCCCAACAGTGTAAGTACGACCCGTACCCACACCCGCGTACGTATGGAGCGTACCCACACCCCAACAGTGTAAGTACGACCCCTACCCACACCCGCGTACGTATGGAGCGTACCCCCACCCCAACAGTGTAAGTACGACCCCTACCCTCACCTCGAATGCATGGAGCGTACCCCCACCCCAACAGTGTAAGTACCACCCGTACCCTCACCTCGAATGCATGGAGCGTACCCCCACCCCAACAGTGTAAGTACCACCCGTACCCACACCCGCGTACGTATGGAGCATACCCCCATCCCAACAGTGTAAGTACCACCCGTAGCCTCACCGCGAATGCATGGAGCGTACCCACATCCGTGCATGTCATGAGCGTACATATCGTGACATTGGAGAGGTGGGTGCAGAGTCCTCCCAGCAGTGCCCTGAGACAGGAGGGGTGGGGGCCTATCACTCCCAGCAGTGCCCTGAGACAGGAGGGGTGGGTGCAGAGTCCTCCCAGCAGTGCCCTGAGACAGGAGGGGTGGGGGCCTATCACTCTGGGTGCAGAGTCCTCCCAGCAGTGCCCTGAGACAGGAGGGGTGGGTGCAGAGTCCTCCCAGCAGTGCCCAGAGACAGGAGGGGTGGGTGCAGAGTCCTCCCAGCAGTGCCCAGAGACAGGAGGGGTGTGTGCAGAGTCCTCCCAGCAGTGGCCAGACACAGGAGGGGTGGGTGCAGAGTCCTCCCAGCAGTGCCCAGACACAGGAGGGGTGGGTGCAGAGTCCTCCCAGCAGTGCCCTGAGACAGGAGGGGTGGGTGCAGAGTCCTCCCAGCAGTGCACTGAGACAGGAGGGGTGGGTGCAGAGTCCTCCCAGCAGTGCCCTGAGACAGGAGGGGTGGGGGCCTATCACTCCCAGCAGTGCCCTGAGACAGGAGGGGTGGGTGCAGAGTCCTCCCAGCAGTGCCCTGAGACAGGAGGGGTGGGGGCCTATCACTCCCAGCAGTGCCCTGAGACAGGAGGGGTGGGTGCAGAGTCCTCCCAGCAGTGCCCTGAGACAGGAGGGGTGGGTGCAGAGTCCTCCCAGCAGTGCCCTGAGACAGGAGGGGTGGGGGCCTATCACTCCCAGCAGTGCCCTGAGACAGGAGGGGTGGGTGCAGAGTCCTCCCAGCAGTGCCCTGAGACAGGAGGGGTGGGTGCAGAGTCCTCCCAGCAGTGCCCTGAGACAGGAGGGGTGGGTGCAGAGTCCTCCCAGCAGTGCCCTGAGACAGGAGGGGTGGGTGCAGAGTCCTCCCAGCAGTGCCCAGAGACAGGAGGGGTGGGTGCAGAGCCCTCTCAGCAGTGCCCAGAGACAGGAGGGGTGTGTGCAGAGTCCTCCCAGCAGTGGCCAGACACAGGAGGGGTGGGTGCAGAGTCCTCCCAGCAGTGCCCAGACATAAGAGGGGTGGGTGCAGAGTCCTCCCAGCAGTGCCCAGACACAGGAGGGGTGGGTGCAGAGTCCTCCCAGCAGTGCCCTGAGACAGGAGGGGTGGGTGCAGAGTCCTCCCAGCAGTGCCCTGAGACAGGAGGGGTGGGTGCAGAGTCCTCCCAGCAGTGCCCTGAGACAGGAGGGGTGGGGGCCTATCACTCCCAGCAGTGCCCTGAGACAGGAGGGGTGGGTGCAGAGTCCTCCCAGCAGTGCCCTGAGACAGGAGGGGTGGGTGCAGAGTCCTCCCAGCAGTGCCCTGAGACAGGAGGGGTGGGTGCAGAGTCCTCCCAGCAGTGCCCAGAGACAGGAGGGGTGGGTGCAGAGCCCTCCCAGCAGTGCCCAGAGACAGGAGGGGTGTGTGCAGAGTCCTCCCAGAAGTGGCCAGACACAGGAGGGGTGGGTGCAGAGTCCTCCCAGCAGTGCCCAGACATAAGAGGGGTGGGTGCAGAGTCCTCCCAGCAGTGCCCAGACACAGGAGGGGTGGGTGCAGAGTCCTCCCAGCAGTGACCTGAGACAGGAGGGGTGGGTGCAGAGGCCTCCAAGCAGTGCCCTGAGACAGGAGGGGTGGGGGCCTATCACTCCCAGCAGTGCCCTGAGACAGGAGGGGTGGGTGCAGAGTCCTCCCAGCAGTGCCCTGAGACAGGAGGGGTGGGTGCAGAGTCCTCCCAGCAGTGCCCTGAGACAGGAGGGGTGGGGGCCTATCACTCCCAGCAGTGCCCTGAGACAGGAGGGGTGGGTGCAGAGTCCTCCCAGCAGTGCCCTGAGACAGGAGGGGTGGGTGTAGAGTCCTCCCAGCAGTGCCCTGAGACAGGAGGGGTGGGGGCCTATCACTCCCAGCAGTGCCCTGAGACAGGAGGGGTGGGTGCAGAGTCCTCCCAGCAGTGCCCTGAGAAAGGAGGGGTGGGTGCAGAGTCCTCCCAGCAGTGCCCTGAGACAGGAGGGGTGGGGGCCTATCACTCCCAGCAGTGCCCTGAGACAGGAGGGGTGGGTGCAGAGTCCTCCCAGCAGTGCCCTGAGACAGGAGGGGTGGGTGCAGAGTCCTCCCAGCAGTGCCCTGAGACAGGAGGGGTGGGTGCAGAGTCCTCCCAGCAGTGCCCTGAGACAGGAGGGGTGGGTGCAGAGTCCTCCCAGCAGTGCCCTGAGACAGGAGGGGTGGGTGCAGAGTCCTCCCAGCAGTGCCCAGAGACAGGAGGGGTGGGTGCAGAGCCCTCTCAGCAGTGCCCAGAGACAGGAGGGGTGTGTGCAGAGTCCTCCCAGCAGTGGCCAGACACAGGAGGGGTGGGTGCAGAGTCCTCCCAGCAGTGCCCAGACATAAGAGGGGTGGGTGCAGAGTCCTCCCAGCAGTGCCCAGACACAGGAGGGGTGGGTGCAGAGTCCTCCCAGCAGTGCCCTGAGACAGGAGGGGTGGGTGCAGAGTCCTCCCAGCAGTGCCCTGAGACAGGAGGGGTGGGTGCAGAGTCCTCCCAGCAGTGCCCTGAGACAGGAGGGGTGGGGGCCTATCACTCCCAGCAGTGCCCTGAGACAGGAGGGGTGGGTGCAGAGTCCTCCCAGCAGTGCCCTGAGACAGGAGGGGTGGGTGCAGAGTCCTCCCAGCAGTGCCCTGAGACAGGAGGGGTGGGTGCAGAGTCCTCCCAGCAGTGCCCAGAGACAGGAGGGGTGGGTGCAGAGCCCTCCCAGCAGTGCCCAGAGACAGGAGGGGTGTGTGCAGAGTCCTCCCGGAAGTGGCCAGACACAGGAGGGGTGGGTGCAGAGTCCTCCCAGCAGTGCCCAGACATAAGAGGGGTGGGTGCAGAGTCCTCCCAGCAGTGCCCAGACACAGGAGGGGTGGGTGCAGAGTCCTCCCAGCAGTGCCCTGAGACAGGAGGGGTGGGTGCAGAGGCCTCCCAGCAGTGCCCTGAGACAGGAGGGGTGGGTGCAGAGTCCTCCCAGCAGTGCCCTGAGACAGGAGGGGTGGGTGCCTATCACTCCCAGCAGTGCCCTGAGACAGGAGGGGTGGGTGCAGAGTCCTCCCAGCAGTGCCCTGAGACAGGAGGGGTGGGTGCAGAGTCCTCCCAGCAGTGCCCTGAGACAGGAGGGGTGGGGGCCTATCACTCCCAGCAGTGCCCTGAGACAGGAGGGGTGGGTGCAGAGTCCTCCCAGCAGTGCCCTGAGACAGGAGGGGTGGGTGCAGAGTCCTCCCAGCAGTGCCCTGAGACAGGAGGGGTGGGTGCAGAGTCCTCCCAGCAGTGCCCTGAGACAGGAGGGGTGGGTGCAGAGTCCTCCCAGCAGTGCCCAGAGACAGGAGGGGTGGGTGCAGAGTCCTCCCAGCAGTGCCCAGAGACAGGAGGGGGGTGTGCAGAGTCCTCCCAGCAGTGGCCAGACACAGGAGGGGTGGGTACAGAGTCCTCCCAGCAGTGCCCAGACATAAGAGGGGTGGGTGCAGAGTCCTCCCAGCAGTGCCCAGACACAGGAGGGGTGGGTGCAGAGTCCTCCCAGCAGTGCCCTGAGACAGGAGGGATGGGTGCAGAGTCCTCCCAGCAGTGCCAAGACATAGGAGGGGTGTGTGCAGAGTCCTCCCAGCAGTGCCCATGGAACGCAAAGGGTGGAGTAGTCACATATACCATGCCCACAAATGTCAGTCAGGTGCACAAAGACCCTGCAGTACATGTACCACATGTGTGCGAGGATGGAAGTATACGCATGCATAGGGCCAAAAAGAAAACATGTACACATGAAGTCATGTCAATAGTCCACATACACAAGTACAATGACTACCAAGGATGCCACGAATGATGCAGCCGGAGAATGGCTCAGCATGCATGTGCCAAGGTGAAGGAGTCCGTCACACACCCAGTTAATGTACTCACAGCTCAGCACTCAATATTGGGAACACCCTGCAGGGAAGAAGTCAGGGTACACAGAGGAAGGAAAACACCTTGGGACAATTGCAACATGCAGCAACTGCTTACATGAATGGAGAAAGGTAGCTAACACCGTGTGAGGCACACTGATCCCAGGGTCCCCCTATGAGCAGCACACCACTACATTTCCCACACACCCAACACATGACCAACACCCACAACCATGTAGCAGCCCCACCAACAGCAATGCCAGCAATGCAGGAGTGTTCCAAGGGCAAAAAATAAATTGCTTTATTCAGCATGAGCAAAAAACTAGTATGACGTAAGTCCCATCATAACAAAGGCCATAGGGCAGTCCAGGAGTCCGAGCTGGATGGGGGACACAGTGGGATGCGTGTCCCCTAGCTTGCCTGCACAGTTACGAGTCGTCGTCTTCCACAGGGGTGAGGGCATCATGTGGGGGGGAAGGAACAGGCACCGCAGGGACAGGAGGGCAAAGGGTAGGCGAATTGGGTGCAGGGATGGAGGACTCCACCACAGGGGGTGGGGCAGGGCCAAAGGTGGATTCTAGGATCTCACTGCACACCTTGGCAAGGTCCTCCAGGGACTCCCCTGCACCCGAAGGAACCACAGGCCCCAAGGAGGGGGGGGGGTCAGAGGGATGGGTCGCAGCGCCACTGGGGGAGGATGTGGACAGGGGGGGGACTCAAGCACCCTGACCGAGGACTTCCTTGACCGCTTGCGTGGTGGGGTCACTGTGGGGCTCAGGGACAGAGCGGCCATGAACGAGTCTTTGGGGGAGATGTGGCCAAGAGAGCTGAGGGGAGGGGATTTGGAGGGAGTGGATTGGGTGGAATGCGGACTCCCACTCTGGCTGCGTGTCACACGTTTGCCCCCCGACCCAGTGGGTGTGCCTACTGCACCCTGTGTGTGTGTGTCAGGAGGTGTGCGGCGGACCTTCCCTGCTGGTGTGGTGCCCGTGTCTGTTGTGGTGGGTGCATGCTTACGTCTGGGTGTATGGGGGACAGGCATGGGAGTGGGAATTGTGGAAGGAGCAGGGGTAGGGGGTGGGACGTAGCGCTGCAGGAGACCCACTGCTGCAGTCAGTGTGGAGTCTATGGACCTCAGCAAGTTGCGTTGGTCAGCCTGCGATGAATGAATGCCCTCCAAGTATGCCTCCATGTTGTTGAGGACCTGGCTGTGGCCATGGAGGACATTAAGGATCGCAGTCTGACCAATCTGCAACTGCCGCTGGATGTCCACAGACTCAGCATTGGCGGCAGCAGTGGAGACAGGGGCAGGGGGTGCGGTGCCTGGCAGGAAGGAGACATGTGGGGACCGGGCACGCTGGGAAGGGACACGAGCACGTGGGAGGCGGCTGATGGCAATGGAGGGGGCGGTGCCAGATGTAGGGCTACTGTCAGATGGTGGTGCAGCCACCGCCCACTCGGAGAGATCCTCCTCGGACCCGTCGGCTTCATACTCTGTTGTGCCAGTCGACAGGTCCCCGGGTTCACTCTCCACCGCCTCAGTCCCACTCGAAGTGCCAGCCCCGATGTCACCGCTGGTGAGCAGTCTATATATCGACTTTTTAATATCGAGGGACATAAATATCGAGTCCAAAATATCGAATGTCCAAAATATCGAAATAGCTAATATCGATGTGAAAAATATCGTTTTTTTTTTTTTACTTATATGTCGATGTAAGTAATATCGTTCGTAATAATATCGACATGTGAAAATATTGTTATTGTGTAATATGAGAAATATTTATATTGTTTTAGGGGCGGGATGTTGGGTTATAGGGGATAAGGGTGGGGAGTGTTTTAAAAAAGTTAATTTATTTTTGTAATATATTGTAAAATTTAATTATTAAATTTAATTTAAAATGTGAAATGTATATTTAATTTTAGGAGCGGGATGTTGGTTTATAGGGGATAAGGGTGGGAAGTGTTTTAAAATTTTTTATATATTTGTAAATTTTTTAAAATAATTTTCTAGAAATTCTAAATTAAATTTAGAATTTTATAAAAAAATTTAGGAGCGGGATGTTGGTTTATAGGGGATAAGGGTGGGAAGTGTATTAAAAATGTTTATATATTGTTAGAATTTTTTTGAAATTTATTTAGAAATTGTAAATTTAATTTAGAATTTTAGAAATCATTTTAGGAGCGGGATGTTGGTTTATAGGGGATAAGGGTGGGAAGTGTTTTAAAAATGTTTATATATTATTTAATTAAAAAAAAAAAAAAATTTAGAAATTGTAAATTAAAATTTGCATTTTAAATAAAATTTTAGGAGCGGGATGTTGGTTTATAGGGGATAAGGGTGGGAAGTGTTTTAAAGATGTTTATATATTATTTAATTTTAAAATAAAAAAAATTTAGAAATTGTAAATTAAAATTTGCATTTTAAATAAAATTTTAGGAGCGGGATGTTGGTTTATAGGGGATAAGGGTGGGAAGTTTTTTAAAAATTTGTATATATTATTTAATTTAAAAAAAAAAAAAAAATTAGAAATTGTAAATTAAAATTTGCATTTTAAATAAAATTTTAGGAGCGGGATGTTGGTTTATAGGGGATAAGGGTGGGAAGTGTTTTAAAGATGTTTATATATTATTTAATTTTAAAATAAAAAAAATTTAGAAATTGTAAATTAAAATTTGCATTTTAAATAAAATTTTAGGAGCGGGATGTTGGTTTATAGGGGATAAGGGTGGGAAGTTTATAAATATTTGTTAATTTTTTATTAAAAATATTTATAAATAGGAAATAAATTTTCGATTTTTACAAATATATTTCGGAGTGGGATGTTGGTTGATAGGGGATAAGGGTGGGAAGTGTTGTAAAAATGTTTATATATCTGTTAATTTTTTAACAAATTAATTTAGAATTTTTTTTTTTTTTTTAGAATGTTACAAATAATTTTAGGAGCGGAATGTTGGGTTATAGGGGATAAGGGTGGGAAGTTAATTTAACATGTTTATATATTGTTACTTTAAAAAATATTAATATTTAGAAAATTTAAATTTATTTTTAAATTTAACTAATCCCATAATTAAATATAGATTTCAGTCAGAGTATTAAATTAATTAAGTTCACTGTCCAGCACTTATTTTAATTTAATATAGAATGGAGTGGGAATAGTAAATTAATTTAGTTCAGTGTCCAGCACCTACCCTAATTTAATATAGGTTGGAGTGAGAATAGTAAATTAATTAAGTTCATTGTCCAGCACTTATCTTAATTAAATATAGAGTGGAGTGGGAATAGTAAATTAATTAAGTTCATTGTCCAGCACCTACTGTAATTTAATATAGTTTGGATTGAGAATAGTAAATGAATAAGTTCAGTGTCCAGCACTTATCTTAATTAAATATAGATTGGAGTGGGAATAGTAAATGAATTCAGTTCAGTGTCCAGCACATACTCTAATTAAATATAGGTTGGAGTGAGAATAGTAAATTAATTAAGTTCAGTGTCCAGCACTTATTTTAATTTAATATAGACTGGAGTGGGAATAGTAAATTAATTTAGTTCAGTGTCCAGCACCTACCCTAATTTAATATAGGTTGGAGTGAGAATAGTAAATTAATTAAGTTCAGTGTCCAGCACTTATCTTAATTAAATATAGAGTGGAGTGGGAATAGTAAATTAATTTAGTTCATTGTCCAGCACCTACTGTAATTTAATATAGTTTGGAGTGAGAATAGTAAATTAATTAAGTTCAGTGTCCAGCACTTATCTTAATTAAATATAGATTGGAGTGGGAATAGTAAATTAATTAAGTTCAGTGTCCAGCACTTATTTTAATTTAATATAGACTGGAGTGGGAATAGTAAATTAATTTAGTTCAGTGTCCAGCACCTACCCTAATTTAATATAGGTTGGAGTGAGAATAGTAAATTAATTAAGTTCAGTGTCCAGCACTTATCTTAATTAAATATAGAGTGGAGTGGGAATAGTAAATTAATTTAGTTCATTGTCCAGCACCTACTGTAATTTAATATAGTTTGGAGTGAGAATAGTAAATTAATTAAGTTCAGTGTCCAGCACTTATCTTAATTAAATATAGATTGGAGTGGGAATAGTAAATGAATTCAGTTCAGTGTCCAGCACATACTCTAATTAAATATAGGTTGGAGTGAGAATAGTAAATTAATTAAGTTCAGTGTCCAGCACTTATTTTAATTTAATATAGACTGGAGTGGGAATAGTAAATTAATTTAGTTCAGTGTCCAGCACCTACCCTAATTTAATATAGGTTGGAGTGAGAATAGTAAATTAATTAAGTTCAGTGTCCAGCACTTATCTTAATTAAATATAGAGTGGAGTGGGAATTGTAAATTAATTAAGTTCATTGTCCAGCACCTACTGTAATTTAATATAGTTTGGAGTGAGAATAGTAAATTAATTAAGTTCAGTGTCCAGCACTTATCTTAATTAAATATAGATTGGAGTGGGAATAGTAAATGAATTCAGTTCAGTGTCCAGCACATACTCTAATTAAATATAGGTTGGAGTGAGAATAGTAAATTAATTAAGTTCAGTGTCCAGCACTTATTTTAATTTAATATAGACTGGAGTGGGAATAGTAAATTAATTTAGTTCAGTGTCCAGCACCTACCCTAATTTAATATAGGTTGGAGTGAGAATAGTAAATTAATTAAGTTCAGTGTCCAGCACCTATCTTAATTAAATATAGAGTGGAGTGGGAATAGTAAATTAATTAAGTTCATTGTCCAGCACCTACTGTAATTTAATATAGTTTGGAGTGAGAATAGTAAATTAATTAAGTTCAGTTTCCAGCACTTATCTTAATTAAATATAGATTGGAGTGGGAATAGTAAATGAATTCAGTTCAGTGTCCAGCACATACTCTAATTAAATATAGGTTGGAGTGAGAATAGTAAATTAATTAAGTTCAGTGTCCAGCACTTATTTTAATTTAATATAGACTGGAGTGGGAATAGTAAATTAATTTAGTTCAGTGTCCAGCACCTACCCTAATTTAATATAGGTTGGAGTGAGAATAGTAAATTAATTAAGTTCAGTGTCCAGCACTTATCTTAATTAAATATAGAGTGGAGTGGGAATAGTAAATTAATTTAGTTCAGTGTCCAGCACCTACCCTAATTAAATATAGGTTGGAGTGAGAATAGTAAATTAATTAAGTTCAGTGTCCAGCACTTATTTTAATTTAATATAGACTGGAGTGGGAATAGTAAATTAATTTAGTTCAGTGTCCAGCACCTACCCTAATTTAATATAGGTTGGAGTGAGAATAGTAAATTAATTAAGTTTAGTGTCCAGCACTTATCTTAATTAAATATAGAGTGGAGTGGGAATAGTAAATTAATTAAGTTCATTGTCCAGCACCTACTGTAATTTAATATAGTTTGGAGTGAGAATAGTAAATTAATTAAGTTCAGTGTCCAGCACTTATCTTAATTAAATATAGATTGGAGTGGGAATAGTAAATGAATTCAGTTCAGTGTCCAGCACATACTCTAATTAAATATAGGTTGGAGTGAGAATAGTAAATTAATTAAGTTCAGTGTCCAGCACTTATTTTAATTTAATATAGACTGGAGTGGGAATAGTAAATTAATTTAGTTCAGTGTCCAGCATCTACCCTAATTTAATATAGGTTGGAGTGAGAATAGTAAATTAATTAAGTTCAGTGTCCAGCACTTATCTTAATTAAATATAGAGTGGAGTGGGAATAGTAAATTAATTTAGTTCAGTGTCCAGCACCTACCCTAATTAAATATAGGTTGGAGTGAGAATAGTAAATTAATTAAGTTCAGTATGTAGTGGGAGTAGTATGTTAATTAAGTTTGGTAAATAGCAAATATTAGAATTAATTATAGAGTTGAATAAGAATAGTTAAATTTATTGGATTTAATTGACAAAAAATCTGTAGATTTTAGTTTGGGTTGGATAAAACATAGAAGTTATATCAGAATGCAAATTCCAAATTATTTTTAAATTAAATAGTAGATAGGAAAATAATATTTATTTTATAGTTGTTGGAATGTATATTCATTCGAGAGAAAATTTTGTTTATTATTACGCATATTTTAATAATTACATCATTGCAATAAACATGTCTGATATATACCATACGAACTGTCTAAAGCTATCGACCTATTACCTAGATTGAACTCTGGGTCCTGCCGATTTCGTCATACTACCCCCCGTTTTGACGTGTAAATATTTCTTATTGTTGAAACTCGCCTTGAAAATCCCATGTTTGTGCGAAATGCATTGGCTGCGGATCTGGTCTCACTAAATCTTGGAATAAAGGAATTCAAGCAACTACTCAACTACTGTGTGGATTCGAAACACAAAAGTTTATTTTGACATTAATTTACATTTCTTCCAATATGTTGCCTCTCATACTTGTGGATAATTGTTGTCTTGGTGGTCATTTGAGCAGCTGACCATTTGAGGTGGGCAATATTATCGTTACTGATAAAGTGAGAAGTCCAGGCTGAGCATTCACCTAAAACCGTGCTGCTTTAATTTTCAAACTTCCTATGTTTGTTTGGTTCTTTTATTTTGTAACCGCTCGCTGTTGTTTTGGGTTATTTTGGTCGAATCCAGGTCGCGGTTCGGAGCTGTTTCGCGTTTGAGAAGGTAAGAGTTATTTGCTTTATTATTAAATAGTTTTAAGTGTTTTGTGGAAGTAGTTATGTTGTAATAAGTGTGTATTGATTGATGTTTTAGAAGTTAGGGTGTTAGTAATAGTTTGTATACGGTTTTATAATTAACGTTGTGTTCCGTGTTTGTGGCTTTGTTAGTGTTTTGGTATTTCGGTGTGTTAAAGTTTTATAGTGTTTGAATAACGTTTGTAGTGAGGTTTGTACGTGCGTTTTGTGTGTTTGTGGGTGGGTGGGAATGTTTGTTTCTGTTTTGTAGGTTTTACGGAGAAGATATTTTCGTCGGTTTCAAACACCTTATTTTTTTAAAGGAAGTGTGTATTAGTTGTGTTTACTAATGTTTATTTAACACTTCCTTTATTGTTCGGGTTTCCAGGAGCGGTTATTTACCTTTTTTATATTTTTCGGGATTTTTATGGTTAATGGATAGTCATTTTTTGGATAACTATGGATTTTGAACTCCCTGGATTTATTTGGAAGGAATGTTATTATCCCATTGGAGATACTACACAGGTAAGTTCATTTAAATATTTTTATTGTTGGTGGCGAAACCTTATATATTTAATATTGTTGTTGTGTACTTGGTTTGTTTAATTATGTTGTCTAAATATATGTCCATACAATTCATGTATATATTTTAGACCACATAATTAAATATGTGATATAATAAAGTGGATTATTTATGTTGTGATAGTTGTTTTAGTAGAATTGTGGGTTAATATTTAGAAAAGGGTTTAGAAGAGAGTTTGAGCTATTATATTTAAGTACTCAAGTCCTCTTGTGGATGGGTATAGCTGTACCTGTTGTTGTAGGTAATTATACATTTGAGTAGTTTGTCTAGACTGTTTTGGTTTTAATTGTAGGACAGATTGTTGCATTCTTAATTCTTGGAAACTTTGTTCCTTTTGTATGGCAATTAGTAGTTTTTGTAGTGTTGGAGTTGTTCTCCCAGTAGAAGTTAGGAATGCATTATGCCAGCCCTCGACGGCGTTGTTAGTTTTGGCTTGTTGGTTGAGTGTACTTACATATACATTCCACCAAGGTATTTGGAACTTGGGCTGACGTCTATGGCCTGATCTGTGCAGTCTCCCCACCCAGGTATCCTCAAAATAATCTAACAGGGGAGATAACTTTACTTCATTTTGTTTGTAGAATGGACTTTCTAATAAAAGATTGTAATGTTCTGCAACATCTGTGGTTGGTACATAAGCTAGGGCTGTTAGAAGGTTTATTTGATGTGCAAAACTTATGTTAGTGGCGTATTCTACACTTAGTGAAGATTTTTGTAAATGTCTCCATATACATTGGTTAAGATGGAAGTAACATCCCTGGATAGCTGTATGGGGGTACAGTTTTAGAATGGAATTTATCATGGCTTGCTCAAAGTCTATGATAATTGTTTGAGGGTAAAAATCATTAGATTCTTGTTTTACTTTTCCTAGCATTTCATTATATGTTGTGTTTTGTTTGTTAGGTAATAGTGCATAAATTAAAGGTATGGAAGTGTTGTGATATTGACCGTGTATTGTGTAAAGCTGATAGAATGGTTTTGGGCATATTGTAAAGGTGCCATCCATCATCCATGTTTGGCATTGTTGCAGTTTAGTTATATTGTTTGCAGT
The DNA here is from genome assembly GCF_964204655.1 of Triturus cristatus. Taxonomy (NCBI): domain Eukaryota; kingdom Metazoa; phylum Chordata; class Amphibia; order Caudata; family Salamandridae; genus Triturus; species Triturus cristatus. The sequence goes on along the minus strand of NC_140586.1, from coordinate 690,118,987 downwards.
AGCAAACATTATGATTCTTTTTTCTGGGCTTTTGTTATCAAAAAAAATAAAAGGTTCATTATTGTGGGTGATACTTAATTCTGGTGGAATGATGATCTCTTGAAAAGTTTTAGGGGATGGTATAGTTGTCGTGGTTGCTTTTTTGGTCCTAGCAATAGTTCTTTTTATAGAAGCAATTGATGGTAATTGGCCTCTTGCTTCTTTGGGCACTCTAGGTAATAGTTCTTTTAGGATTACACTTGTAGCAGTTTGTGAACCTGTGCTTAATTCTTTGATATTTTCAAGAGTTGATCTGACTTCTATTTCAGAGAGATTGGGTGGATGGTTATGCTCTCTTGTATATAGTACAGTTGTTTCTCTTGTTGTTGCTCGGCCGTAGCATTTGTTAGAATAATATTTAGTACACTTCCAGTTCACTTTTCGGTCCGTCTGCTTTTCTTGGGTGTATGTGTAACCCATGTAACACAATAGGAATTTTCCTTTCTGCGAAGTTATAAATTGGGCTTCTTCTGTCATCGTGATGTGTTACAATTCTGGAAAAAATGTATAGGAAAATATATGCTATAGTACTTTATATCTTTATATGAAATTAGCAAAAAAGCATTTTTTATATATACTTACCAAGTCTTTTTTGTTGTATTTGAATGAAGATGTTGTTTGTCAAAAAAATGTTGTTTAGTTGATTTAGTCTCTGAAAGTTAAAGAACATTTATTGTTGTGGTTGGTTTAGTTTTTTAAGTGGGGTGGTATTGCTGTTTGGTATAGACTATGGTGCCGATCACGATCCGGTAAAAAATTCCCCCGTGCGACTCGTATCGGGTCTTTTTACCGTACGAATCGTACAAGTGCCGTACGAACTGGCAATCACGATTCGCATGGTAAAAAGTCCATACGAACCGCACTGGGAATCAATCCCCACACGTCCTCGGGTCGGAAAATGTGTCCGACACGTCCTCGGACGATTTACCTTACAAACGTGAAAATCCAAGTCCGACCGAGGAATCACGATCCATCCCGTGCGTCCGAGGTTACAACCGTATGGAAAAAACACCGTCCGCACCGAACTCCTACAGCAACCATGGAGACATGTGCCCGCATACGCGCCCAACACTCCCCCCAGCCCCCGTACGTCCGACACGTACCCCCCGTATATGTATACCCCCACCCGTCTAGGTACACCCCAGTACGTTCCAGTCGAACCCCCACCCCAGTACGTGTCATACCCCCCGTGTACCTACACCCCAGTACGTTCCAGTCGTACCCCCACCCCAGTACGTGTCGTACCACCGTGAACCTACACCCCAGTACGTTCGAGCCCCACCCCCACCCCAGTACGTGTCATACCCCCGTGTACCTACACCCCAGTACGTTCCAGTCGTACCCCCACCCCAGTACGTGTCATACCCCCCGTGCACCTACACCCCAGTACGTTCCAGTCGTACCCCCACCCCAGTACGTGTCGTACCACCGTCAATGTACACCCCCCCACCCCAGTACGTGTCGTACCACTACGGGTACGCATGCGCGTGCAGACCCATAGTGATAGTGATCGTAGATGCGTGTGTACGGCCCTATCACTATGGGTCTGCACGCGTATGCGTACCCGTAGTGGTACGGACCGTACACTCGCATGTACGCTCACTATCACTAGGAGTACGCATACGCGTGCAGACCCATAGTGATATAGAGCGTACATGCGTGTGTACGGTCCGTACCACTACGGGTACGCATACGCGTGCAGACCCATAGTGATAGTGATCGTAGATGCGTGTGTACGGCCCTATCACTATGGGTCTGCACGCGTATGCGTACCCGTAGTGGTACGGACCGTACACACGCATGTACGCTCTCTATCACTATGGGTCTGCACGCGTATGCGTACCCGTAGTGGTACGGACCGTACACTCGCATGTACGCTCACTATCACTAGGAGTACGCATACGCGTGCAGACCCATAGTGATATAGAGCGTACATGCGTGTGTACGGTCCGTAACACTACGGGTACGCATACGCGTGCAGACCCATAGTGATAGAGAGCGTACATGCGTGTGTACGGTCCGTAACACTACGGGTACGCATACGCGTGCAGACCCATAGTGATGGAGAGCGTAGGCATGCATGTACGGGCCGTTGCCATGCATTTGGGGTGCCCTAGGGCCCCGAAACGCATCGTACCTGTGTGTGATGCTCCAAATTACATAGGGGACAAGTATTAAGGCCTACATGCATGCTGGTTGTCATGGAGACCAAGTTCAAAATTCGAAATTGTTCTGGAAGGTGCACAGCAGAAGTCAGTTGGAATTCTTCTACTTTGTTGCAATGTGTTTGTGGGGCTGACATCATGCAGGAGAATGAAACCGATAGAGAACCCACAGACTGCTAGGTTTGAAGGGATTGGTGGAAACATAGGATGCAAATGTGAGTGACCAATCACTCTGTACTCCTGTGCATGAGACTGGGCAGAAGGGCACATATAAGGCAGCCAGGTCCCATGAGGGAGCACTTGCCTGCACATCTTTGCATTCGTCGACCCAGCTGCTGCTACTGATTCCCTGGAACCATGTCAAGGGCTGTGGAGAGGACACAGCCATTCACCCTGGAGGAGAACATGGCTCTGCTGGATGTGATCCTCCCACAGTACTCCATGCTGTATGGGCGACCAGGGTATCAGGTGAGTGCATAGGCCACTGCCACAGACTGTCCCTATGTTGTGACTGTGACTTCTGCCATTGCGTCCAGGTGTAACACACATGCCATGTACTGTCGGGGGGGTCCCAGGGGGGGGGTGCCTGATGTCTCCCAGCAGTGCCCTGAGACAGGAGGGGTGGGGGCCTATCACTCCCAGCAGTGCCCTGAGACAGGAGGGGTGGGGGCCTATCACTCCCAGCAGTGCCCTGAGACAGGAGGGGTGGGGGCCTATCACTCACAGCAGTGCCCTGAGACAGGAGGGGTGGGGGCCTATCACTCCCAGCAGTGCCCTGAGACAGGAGGGGTGGGGGCCTATCACTCACAGCAGTGCCCTGGGACAGGAGGGGTGGGGGCCTATCACTCACAGCAGTGCCCTGAGACAGGAGGGGTGGGGGCCTATCACTCACAGCAGTGCCCTGAGACAGGAGGGGTGGGTGTGATGCACAGTGTGAGCCTTGATCATTGATTGTGACATTGCCATCATTCCACCTGTGTACCCACTGTGGCACGTACTGCTTTTTCCCTCACCAGGGGATGATGTCCCTATGACAAAGGTGCAATGCGTTGGCTGCATGACATGCCTTGTTGTAACCAGCTAATTTGTACCCATATGTCTCTCTGTGACATGTGGCTGGTGTATTGATGTGGTGTCACTTGTTCCTCCTCACAGGTAGGCGCCACTGCCAAGGAGCAGATCTGGCTGACCGCCGTCAGTGCCGTGAGGGGTGTGGATGGTCGGAGGCGGAGCCTGCCCCAGGTGAGGAAACGCTGGCAGGATATCCGGTGCTGGACGCGGAGGATTGCACGGCTCCTGCTGGGGGACTCACCTGAGAGCCACAAGAACCGCGGCCGCCGCCGTCTGAGCCACCTCCACAGGCGTGTGCTGCCGGTGGTCTTTCCAGACCTGGAGAGGCGCTTACAGGCGATGCAGCAGCCGGAAGGGGGTAGGTACATGTGTGTTTGTTGTGTGTCACCGGCATTTGTAAGGGCACAGTAGCATGAATTCACTGGCAGGGTTTAAAGGTGCTGTGCAGATCCTGTTTGCCCCAGTATAGCGCTGTGCCCCTGCCACCCTTCCCCTCCTTGCAATGTGTTCCCTGGTCTGTGTGTAGTCACTCCTTCACAAGGTAATGTAGGCTGGCGCTTTGTCCACGAGAACAATGACTGTAGCATCATGTGTGGGGGTGGTGTGTAACAGGTTGTGGGACCTTGCCTGTGCACTGTCAAGTTCACTGCATGTGGGTTCCATGTCAGTTGGCACTGATGCTGACTCCAGACATGGGAGTTGGTCTCTCATATGTCATGCCTTACAGCGCGCATGTCCTATGTAGTGGCCTGTGACATGATGTGCATGAGTGTGCGATACACATATTGCAGGGATGGTGACGTGTGTTGCAGTCATTACCATTCAGTAGCATGTAGTTGTGTGCCCACTACTGTCCCCTGGGGCAGCTCTTCCTCAGTGGTGTATGTGTCATCATACACGTGGCCAATCTCAGTGTCTACAGCGTAGGTTGTGCTCTGTGCCATTGTCCCCTGTCACCATGTATATTGACGTGCTATTTTGTACAGGTGTCCACTGTGCAGCCTGACCTGATTGTCCTTCTTCATACTCACAGTTGCCAGTGCCTGTGTGTCTTGTTATACTCTTCTGAGGATGGGCACTGGTACCTCATTATTTGTACAGGCGCACCTTGGCTGTTTGGCGTCCAATCTTGCTTTTTGCCTGCCCCTGTGTGTATCACCCAGACTATGAGATGTTGGTGCCACCTGTGTCTCAACAATTTGCCTCGTGTAGGGTCTTGTTGGGGCGGGCAATGCCTATGTGTCAAATCCTGATTTCCACTTGCTGGGTCTGGGCAGTGTGTGATGTGTCTGGACACACACGCAATGTGCAGTGACCGAGTCATGTTGGGCATGTTTTCAGCATTACCTATGCAGCATGTGTCTCAAGTTCATGGATATGGTCCCTGGTCATCGGTATTTTCGCCAACGCTGTGTGGTGCAGATGCAGTGCTGGATTGTCCCCAGGGCCTGGGTGCTATGTCAGACTCCGTTTCCTGTCTTTAGCTATTGTCTCATGCTCTCCATGGTATTTCAGTGGCATGGTGGCTCAACCAACTGTGTGTTTCATGCCCTACATCGGTACCCTGTTCAGTAGATGTTAGGGATCTTCCTTTTCAGGCTATGCAATGTTACCTATGTAGATTGGACTCATGTGACAGATGTGTACAGGTGTCTGATTAATTTCTGTCTCTCCACCCTGCCCACAGCATCGTCGGGGGACACAGAGGGAGACATGGACCGAGCACCAGTGCCAGCCGTGACATCGGGTCTGGCACATCGAGTGGGACAGAGGCGGAGGAGAGTGTGGCCGAGGACCTGTCGACTGGCACATCAGACTACGAAGCTGACAGGTCCGGGGAGGATGTCTCCGAGTGGGCGGAGGCTGCACCAGCAGCTGACAGCGGAACAACACCTCGCACCGCCCCCTCAGTTTCCATCAGCCGCCTCCCACTTGCTCGTGTCCCTTCCCAGCGTGCCCGGTCACAGCATGTCTCCTTCCTGCCAGGCACCGCACCCCCTGCCCCTGTCTCCACTGCTGCCGCCAATGCAGAGTCTGTGGACATCCAGCGGCAACTGCAGGTTGGTCAGGCTGCGATCCTTAATGTCCTCCATGCCCACGGCAAAACCCTCACCAACATCGAGGCTTTCTTGGAGGGCAATCATTCATCGCAGGCTGACCAACGCAACTTGCTGAGGTCCATAGACTCCACACTGACTGCAGCAGTGGGTCTCCTGCAGCGCGACCTCCCCCCACCTACCCCTGCCCCATCCACACTTCCCACTCCCATGCCTGTCCCACGTACACCCAGACGTCGGCATGCACCCACATCAACGGACACGGGCACCACACCAGCAGGGAAGGTCCACCGCACTCCTCCTGACACGCACACACAGGGTGAGGTAGGCACACCCACTGGGTCGGGGGGCAAACGTGTGACACGCAGCCATAGTGGGAGTCCGCATTCCACCCAGTCCACTCCCTCCAAATCCCCTCCCCTCAGCTCTCCTGGCCACATCTCCCCCAAGGACTCCTTCATGGCCGCTCTGTCCCTGAGCCCCACGGTTACACCACCACGCAAGCGGTCAAGGAGGTCCCCGGTCAGGGTGGTTGAGTCTCCCCCCCTGTCTCCACCCTCCCCCAGTGGCGCTGCGACCCATCCCTCTGACCCCCCCTCCTTGGGGCCTGAGGTCCCTTCGGGTGCAGGGGACTCCCTGGAGGACCTTGCAAAGGTGTGTAGTGCCATCCTGGCCTCCGCCTTTGGCCCTGCCCCACCCCCTGTGGTGGAGTCCTCCATCCCTGCACCCACAACGCCGCCCCTTTGCCCTGATGTCCCTGCGGTGCCTGTTGCTTCCCCCCCCCCTGATGCCCTCACCAGTGTGGAAGACGATGCCATTTGACTGTGCAGGCAAGGTAGGGGACACGCATCCCACTGTGTCCCCCATCCAGCTGAGAATCATTGACTGCCCTATGGGCTTTGTGAAGATTGAACTGCCTGCGATCCACGGACATTGTGCTCATGCTGAATAAAGCTTAATTTGTTTTTCATTATCACACTACTGCTATGCTGGTATTGGTGTTGGTGGGGCTGCTACATGGTTTTGGGTGGTGTGTAAGGGTTTGGGTGTGTGGGATGTGTAGTAGTGTACTGCTCATTGGTGGGACCCTGGGATCTGTGTGCCATCACAAGGTGTTGGCTAACTTTCTTTGTTCATGTAAGCAGTTACTGCATGGTGCACTTGTCCCAGGGTGTATTCCTTCCTCTGTGTACCCAGCTTTCTTCCCTGCAGGGTGTTCCCAATGTTTAGCGCAGAGCTGTGTCTACATGAGCTGTGTGTGTGACGGAGCCCTTCTACTTTGGCCATGCATGCAGGGCCATGTGTCCACCTGCAACAATCGTGGCATCCTTGGTGATCACTGTACTTGTGTGTGGAGTCTGTTGACATGAGTTCATGGGGACATGTTCCCTTGTAGCCAGTATGCATGTGGATAATTCTGGCCTCACACACATGTGTTACACCCCTCCTGTCTCAGGGCACTGCTGGGAGGACTCCACACCCACCCCTCCTGTCTCAGGGCACTGCTGGGAGGACTCTGCACACACCCCTCCTGTCTCAGGGCACTGCTGGGAGTGATAGGCACCCACCCCTCCTGTCTCAGGGCACTGCTGGGAGGACTCCACACCCACCCCTCCTGTCTCAGGGCACTGCTGGGAGGACTCTGCACACACCCCTCCTGTCTCAGGGCACTGCTGGGAGGACTCCACACTCACCCCTCCTGTCTCAGGGCACTGCTGGGAGGACTCTGCACACACCCCTCCTGACTCAGGGCACTGCTGGGAGTGATAGGCACCCACCCCTCCTGTCTCAGGGCACTGCTGGGAGGACTCCACACCCACCCCTCCTGTCTCAGGGCACTGCTGGGAGGACTCTGCACACACCCCTCCTGTCTCAGGGCACTGCTGGGAGGACTCTGCACACACCCCTCCTGTCTCAGGGCACTGCTGGGAGGACTCCACACCCACCCCTCCTGTCTCAGGGCACTGCTGGGAGGACTCTGCACACACCCCTCCTGTCTCAGGGCACTGCTGGGAGTGATAGGCACCCACCCCTCCTGTCTCAGGGCACTGCTGAGAGGACTCTGCACCCACCCCTCCTGTCTCAGGGCACTGCTGGGAGGACTCTGCACACACCCCTCCTGTCTCAGGGCACTGCTGGGAGGACTCTGCATCCACTCCTCCTGTCTCAGGGCACTGCTGGGAGTGATAGGCACCCACCCCTCCTGTCTCAGGGCACTGCTGGGAGGACTCTGCACCCACCCCTCCTGTCTCAGGGCACTGCTGGGAGGACTCTGCACACACCCCTCCTGTCTCAGGGCACTGCTGGGAGGACTCTGCACACACCCCTCCTGTCTCAGGGCACTGCTGGGAGTGATAGGCACCCACCCCTCCTGTCTCAGGGCACTGCTGGGAGGACTCTGCACACACCCCTCCTGTCTCAGGGCACTGCTGGGAGGACTCTGCACACACCCCTCCTGTCTCAGGGCACTGCTGGGAGGACTCCACACCCACCCCTCCTGTCTCAGGGCACTGCTGGGAGGACTCTGCACACACCCCTCCTGTCTCAGGGCACTGCTGGGAGTGATAGGCACCCACCCCTCCTGTCTCAGGGCACTGCTGAGAGGACTCTGCACCCACCCCTCCTGTCTCAGGGCACTGCTGGGAGGACTCTGCACACACCCCTCCTGTCTCAGGGCACTGCTGGGAGGACTCTGCATCCACCCCTCCTGTCTCAGGGCACTGCTGGGAGTGATAGGCACCCACCCCTCCTGTCTCAGGGCACTGCTGGGAGGACTCTGCACCCACCCCTCCTGTCTCAGGGCACTGCTGGGAGGACTCTGCACACACCCCTCCTGTCTCAGGGCACTGCTGGGAGGACTCTGCACACACCCCTCCTGTCTCAGGGCACTGCTGGGAGTGATAGGCACCCACCCCTCCTGTCTCAGGGCACTGCTGGGAGGACTCTGCACACACCCCTCCTGTCTCAGGGCACTGCTGGGTGGACTCTGCACACACACCTCCGATTTCAGGATATGTACGCTTGGAACATACACGGTGGGGGTACGCTCAATGCATTCGAGGTGAGGGTACGAGTCTACTTACACTGTTGGGCTGGGGGGTACGCTCCTTGCATACGCGGGTGAGGGTTCGAGTCGTACTTACACTGTTGGCATGGGGGGTACGCTCCATGCATACGCGGGTGGGGGTACGGGTCGTACTTACACTGTTGGGCTGGGGGGTACGCTCCTTGCATACGCGGGTGAGGGTTCGAGTCGTACTTACACTGTTGGCATGGGGGGTACGCTCCATGCATACGCGGGTGGGGGTACGGGTCGTACTTACACTGTTGGGCTGGGGGGTACGCTCCTTGCATACGGGGTGGGGGTAGGGTCCGTACATATCCGTCCCCACGCTATGTGATGTTTGTGCGGCCCGTACCCAGGCCTTTGCCACGTGGGTGCGATCCGTCCCGCCATTGTTGGGGTGACGTGTGTGGGCGTGGTCCGACTCGTACCCACGCTCTTCAGGTGTGGGTACGGGACGTACCTGTCTGGTTGTGTTGCCGGTTCGCGTGGTGACGGACTTCCGTTGTGGCGGTCGCTGGCTTATCAGGACACGCCCCCACCCCCTCGTGGTGACCAGGGCATGGGAGTCAGGTATGTCCAGGCCATGTGTGGTGTGTGACTTATGTGGTTGTTTTGTGGCCTGCCCTGGTCGTGCCACCCCCACCCCACCCCACTTTCCCTCCTCCCTTAGTGATTCTGACCTTCTGCGGCGTCTGCGTCGTAACCTGTAGAGGAGGTGTACTGCTATGAGGGCAGGAATGACTCGTAGGTTCGGGTCCATGTCTGTCCGTCGCGTACTGGTACTCCTTGCTCGCGTCGTCCTGTCGCGTACGGGTCCTCCTTGATCGCGTCGTCCTGTCGCGTACGGGTCCTCCTTGGTGGCGTCGTCCTGTGTGTCCGTCACGTACTGGTCCTCCTTGTTCGCGTCGTCGTCTGTCCGTCGCGTACTGGTGGTCCTTGTTCGCGTCGTCCTGATTTCCCGGCAGTTTTTGGCTGCCGCAAAATATTCACTGTGCGGGGTGACGTCGGTGCGAATCGTGATTCCTGGGTCGTGAATGGCTGGCTGCGAGCGTCCCGACGTCAGGTCGGCGCTTTCCCGGATCGCATTGGTAGGTGTTTTTTTGTTCGGTCGGGCTTTTTTACGATTCGTACGGTAATGGTGTACCCGTGCGAATCGTAATTCCTTGTTTGTGAAAATTGACGACCGGGTACGCGTCGGGCGGAGATTGTGCTCCGTCCGACGGTTCGTACCCGGTTTTTGCAGGATCGTGATCGGCACCTATATTTTTATTGAAGAAACTTATTTTATTGTTTTACAAATTAACAATTCAAAAAACATTCCCCCACCTTCATCTGTCCCGGAAGTACCACACATTTATCATCAAGACCAATTATTCAGGAGAATGAACAACCTTTCCACCCAGTTCTCTACCCCCCCCTCCCCCACCACATGTCAATGTACCCCCGTCTCCTACCCCTCTTACTATGTGCCCCTCCTGCCTAATAAATAAGATGCAGTAGCCTAACCTCTCACTAAGCAAACAGAGCCTACCCTCATGCCCAGTGGTATAGACTATAGGTGTTAATTTATACAGGTTTTTTACAATTTAAAAAAGAGAACATGGATTTGTTTAGGGGTTTAGGATGTTTTGGGGTTTGAGTAGGATTTAATTAATATTTTATAAAGTATTTTGATAGTATACTTACTTTTTAGTGAGTCTTTTCTGGCAATCTTCAATATTTTCTTTAGCTGTTTGGAGTAATATCTGTAGTGGAAACATAAAGAGATGGAATATATAAGTTAGTTATTTATTTGAGTAAAGATAAATTAGTGTTTTAGTTTAATTTGGCAGTTTAGTTAGAAAAGAATATTTACTTACGTTTTTAGAATAGTAATAGGATGTAGGTTTCTTCTGTTTAGTAGAGCTTCTTCTTCGTTCGATGCTTTGGTTTAAGGCACCGTGGAACACTTGTTTTAATTGGTTTATATAGTGGTTTCAAATTGTTTCTTGAATGTTATTGGTTGTTTTCTGTATGTGGCCTTTCTATTGGATGGTTTGAATTTTCTTTAGTTAATTGGTTTCCTTTTATGGAAAATGCTAAGTAAGAGTATATTTAGTTTTAAAGGAGGAGAGTTTTAAATTATTATATATAAAAAGATTGTTTATAATGTGTACTAATTTTATTTAAATGTGTTCGAAATGCCAATGTGATAATTATTTTAGTTTTTTTTTATTATGTTGTTAAATATAGAGATCGCTATATATGTTATGTTTATGTTTAAGTAGAATCTCATTTGAAAATGTATGTTTTGGTAAAATATTGTCTTTATGTTGTTGAAAGTATTGGTTTTATTAGTATTAGAATTGTCGATATATTTAAAAAAACGATATTATTGATGTCTATATTTTGGTTATCGATATTTGTGACATGTGTCATATTTATTAACTTATGTCGATATTTAGTATTTCGATATTAATGTGTGCGATATTTGTGTGATCGATATAATTGTATTACAATATTGTAGTGTCGATATTAGTGTAGTTTTTTAAATAAGTATACAATGTCGATATTTTTGATGTCGATATATTTGTTGCGATATTTGTGTAGTTCGATAATGTGTCTGTCGATAATATGTCAGAGATCCGTCACCGCTGGCACTGGTGCTCCGTCCCTCCGTGCCGTCTGTGTCCATGTCTCCCTCCGTGTCCCCCGACGATGCTGTGGGCAGGGTGAAGGGACAGAAAGTAATCCTACACCTGTATACATATGTCACATGAGTCAAATCTACGTAGGTTACAGTGCATAGCCTGATACAAAGGAAGAGTTACATCTACAAAACAAGGTACATATGTAGGGCATGCAAGACACAGTTCCTCTACCCACCATGCCATGGAATAACTATGGAGAGCATGACACACTAGCAAATGAGATGATATGGAATTTTGACTGAGGAGCAAGGCCCTGGGGACAATCCAGCACTGCATCAGCACCACACAGCGTGGCAGCAAATAGGGATGAGCAGGGACCATAGGCAGGAACAAGAGGCACATGCAGCATAGGTAATACTGATAACATGCCCACCCTGACTGGCACACTGCACCTTGAGTGTATGTCCAGGCAAACATCACACCCTGGCCAGTCCTAGCAAGGAGATGACAGGTCTTGACATGTAGGCCATGCCCGCACCACCCACCCCCTACATGAGACAAATCTATGGAGACACATGAAGCACGTACATCTCTTAGTCTGGGTGAAATACACATGGGATGCAAGAAATCAAGGTTGCACACCAAATACCCAAGGTGAGCCTGTCCAAAGAATCATGTACAAATGGGCATCATCAGATGATTGCTACAAGACACACAGGCAATGGCCACCGTGAGTATGTACTTGGAAAATCAGGTCAGGCTGTACAGTGGACACTTGTAATACATCGCACGTAAATATACATGGTGCCAGGGGACAATGACACAGAGCACAACCTATGATGTAGACACAGAGATTGTCGACATATTCGGATTACACACATGATACCTAGGAAAAGATGCCCCTGGGGACAGTAGTGGCCACACAACTCCATGCTCCTGAATGGGAATGACTGCAACACACGCTAACATCCCTGCACTATGCGTAATGCACACTCATGCACATCATGTCACAGGCCACCACATAGGACATGCGTACTGTAAGGCCTCACACTTGAGAGACTAACTCCCATGTCTGGACTCAGCATTAGTGCCAGCTGACATGGAACCCACAAGTCCAGAACTGTACAGGGCACAGGTAAGGTCCCAAATCCTGTTACACACCACCCCCACACATTATGCTGCAGGCATTGTACACTTGTAGAAGGTGTCAGGCTACATGACCTTGTGATGGAGCGACTACACACAGACCAGGGAACACATTGCAAGGAGGGGAAGGGAGGCAGGAGAGCACAGCAAGTCTGTGGGGGATAGGTTCAGCACAGCACCATAAACCCTGGAAGTGTATCCATGGAACATTGCACTTACAAATGCTGGTGAAACACAACAAACACACACATGTACCTACCCCCTTCCGGCTGCTGCATGTCCTGTAGACGCCTGTCCAAGTCAGGAAAGACCACCGCCAGCACACGTTTCTGGATGTGGGAGAGACGGCGGCGTCCATGGTTCTTGTGGCTCTCAGGTGAGTCCCCCAGCAGGACCCGTGCGATCCTCCGCGTCCAGCACCGGATATCCTGCCAGCGTTTCCTCACCTGGGACATGCGCCGCCTCCGACCTTCCGCACTCCTCACGGCGCTGACGGCGTCCAGCCATATCTGCTCCTTGGCAGAGGCGTCTACCTGTGAGGATGGACAAGTGACACTACATCAATACACCTGGCACATGTCACAGGGACACAGATTAGAACACATTCGCTGTTTACAACAAGGCCTAGTATGCATCCAACGCATTGCACCTTTGTCATAGGGACATGATCCTCTGGGGAAGGGCAACAGCAGTACGTGCCATTGAAAGTACACAGGTGGAATGAGGGCAACGACACAATCAAAGATCCAGGCTCACACTGTGCATCACACCCACCCCACCTGTCTCAGGGCACTGCTGGGAGTGATAGGCCCCCACCCCTCCTGTCTCAGGGCACTGCTGGGAGTGATAGGCCCCCACCCCACCTGTCTCAGGGCACTGCTGGGAGTGATAGGCCCCCACCCCTCCTGTCTCAGGGCACTGCTGGGAGTGATAGGCCCCCACCCCACCTGTCTCAGGGCACTGCTGGGAGTGATAGGACCCCACCCCTCCTGTCTCAGGGCACTGCTGGGAGTGATAGGCCCCCACCCCACCTGTCTCAGGGCACTGCTGGGAGTGATAGGCCCCCACCCCTACAGTACATGGCATGTGTGTCACACCTGGACACAATGGCAGGAATCACAGTCACAAAAAAGGGACACAGTCTGTGGCAGTGGACACTGCACTCACCTGATAACCTGGTCGCCCATACAGCATGGGGTACCGTGGGAGGATCACATCCACCAAAGCCATGTTCTCCTCCAGGGTGAATGGCTGTGACCTCTCCACAGCCCTTGACATGGTTCCAGGGAATCAGTAGCAGCAGCTGGGTCGTGGAATACAGAGATGTGCAGGCAAGTGCTCCCTCATGGGACCTGGCTGCCTTATATCTGCCTTGCTGGCCCATCTCATGCACAGGAGTACAGAGTGATTGGTCACTCACATTTGCATCCTATGTTTCCTCCAATCCCTTCAAACCTAGCAGTCTGTGGGTTCTCTATCGGTTTCATTCTCCTGCATGATGTCAGCCCTACAAACACATTGCAACAAAGTAGAAGTATTCCAACTGACATCTGCTGTGCACCTTCCAGAACAATTTCGAAATTTGAACTTGGTCTCCATGACAACCAGCATGCATGTAGGCCTTAATATTTGTCCCCTATGTAATTTTCTGCGTCACACACAGGTACGGTGCGTTTCGGGGCCCTAGGGCACCCCAAATGCATTGCAATGGCCCCTACACGCGTGCCTATGTTCACTATCATTATGGGTGTCCTCGCGTATGCGTACTCGTAGTGGTACGGGCCGTACACACGCATCTACGCTCACTATCAGTATGGGTCTGCTCGCGTATGCGTACTCGTAGTGATAGTGAGCATACATGCGTGTGTACGGCCCGTACCACTACGAGTACGCATACGCGTGTACACCCATAGTGATAGTGAGCGTAGATGCGTGTGTACGGCCCGTACCACTACGAGTACGCATACGCGAGGACACCCATAGTGATAGTGAGCGTACATGCGTGTGTACGGCCCGTACCACTATGAGTACGCATACGCGTGTACACCCATAGTGATAGTGAGCGTAGATGCGTGTGTACGGCCCGTACCACAACGAGTACACATACGCGAGGACACCCTTAGTGATAGTGAGCGTACATGCGTGTGTACGGCCCGTACCACTACAAGTACGCATACGCGTGTACACCCATAGTGATAGTGAGCGTAGATGCGTGTGTACGGCCCGTACCACAACGAGTACGCATACGCGAGGACACCCATAGTGATAGTGAGCGTACATGCGTGTGTACGGCCCGTACCACTACGAGTACGCATACGCGTGTACACCCATAGTGATAGTGAGCGTAGATGCGTGTGTACGGCCCGTACCACAACGAGTACGCAGACACGAGGACACCCATAGTGATAGTGAGCGTACATGCGTGCGTACGGCCCTATCACTATGGGTGTCCTCGCGTATGCGTACTCGTAGTGGTACGGACCGTACAAATGCCTGTACGCTCGCCATCACGATGGGTACACATACGGCAGCACTCCCATAGTGATTTGGGAACGTACACAGGCCCTCTTAGCAGCAGTACGGCGGTTTTTACACATCACAGTGGTGATAGGCGGCACACAGGTAGGAATAGGGCAGACATACCTGTCCATGGATGGACATCAAGCCATCGTCTGTGCATTACTACATGTGTGGGGCACAGGTGTGACAGGCTGTGATGTGGAACATTACTCCTGAGTGGAGAATGCACCAGATGTATGATGAGATGTGTACAGGTGTACTGTGTGACGGTGCAATGTGTGCCAGGCATGCCCTTGACTCCTTTGACATGTGTGCATGTCGTACTGCACCCTTGGGGTGAGCGTCACTGGCATGGCACGGACACCAACACACGGAAGTGTCCCCTGATACCCGGTACAGGGGTTACCACACCTGCCTTGTCACTACCCACGGTGCACAATGTGACTATGTCATGTATGTGTGGGGGCTTCCCATCAGGTTGATGTTGGAGCACCCTCAAAAGCAGCAGCTGTTGCAGCAACCAACATGTGTCTGTGTGTAGATTGACATTGCACACTGTTCGGCACACCATGCCACATGTGGTATCGGATGTGAGGTGCACATGTATGCATGGGACACGGAGTAGCGTGACAAGGACATGTCTGCATCCTCACAATGATTGTGTGGTGAGTCATGACATGTGCACCTTCATGGCAAGGTGTGTGGGCTGTCCTAGTGTAATGTCATGTGACCTGTGGCTCTAGTGTTCCGCTGCCAGTCTCTGCAATCGGCATCCTACTTCTGCTGATGTGTCGGCGTATGTCACTCCTGTCTTGCGTCTGGCTGTTCACTTGCACTGGGACACAGCTATTCCCATGGCATGGCATGGGGAGGTTCTCAATCTCCGTGTGTAGCTGGGTCTTGGTAGGAGTGTCACCTGGCAGCCATACGTGTCCTGGGCATGTAGCACATACCTGACTCCCTATGTAGCATATGTGTATTGATAGATTAACATGTGCTCAGTACAAATGATTTGTTGTTGTGGTGCACTCACACTTCCTTGTCACTTCCAAATTACTGCAGAGCGCCGCCTCTTCCCCGAGCAATGCCGGACTTGGCTGACATGCAGGAGAATGATCGGATCCGGTGCTACCGCTTCCCACGACGGTTGATTCTGGAGTTGACGGCGAGACTGGCACCACACCTGCAACCGCAGCACAGGTATCCTACGGCACTGACACCCCAGCTGAAGGTAATGGCAGCCCTACATTTTCTTGCCACGGGTACCTTTCAATATACCATAGCTCATGTTGGTGGCATGTCCCAGGGCATGTTCTGCCGTGTGCTGCATGATTTCTTAGAGGCCATGTTGATTCACCTGGATGACTTCATCAAGTTCCCATCCCCTGAACAGTTGACTGCGGTCAAGCGTTGATTCTATGCCCTGGGAGGGATGCCCCATGTCATTGGGTCCATAGATGGGACACATGTAGCTTTGGTACCACCACACGCACGGGAGGTAGCGTACCGCAATCGGAAGCACTACCACTCCATCAATGCCCTTGTGGTGTGTCAGTCCAACATGTTGATTTCACATGTCTGTGCTCGTTTTCCAGGATCAGCACATGATGCCTACATCATGAGGTGTAGTAGGATGCCTGAAATGATGATGCAGCTGCGCAACGAAAGAGCATGTGTTGTTGGTGGGTACAGTCTGTCAGTCCTGTATTTTGCATAGCCTACTAGCACGACCGCTTCACCAGTTCTAACGATGTCCATGTGCTTCCCATGTAGGGGACGCTGGCTATCCCAACATGCCATGGCTGCTCACACCTCTCCGCAACCCCATCACGCCGGCCCAGCTCCGCTACAACACCGCCCATGGCCGGACAAGGCGAGTGATAGAGAGGACGTTTGGCATGCTGAAGAGCCGCTTTCGGTGCCTCCACAAGACCGGCGGCGCCCTCCCATATGCCCCTGCAAAGGTCTGCAAAATCTTCATGGTCTGCTGTATGCTGCACAACATGGCAGTTGAGAAAGCTGTGCCACTCATCCTAGATCAACATGACGAGGACCATCCACCCGTGGAGGATGAAGGCCTTGGCAATGGGGCTAGTGATGTGGAGGATGTGGAGCCGCAGGAGGACATCCGGACTCGGCTCATACGCGACTTCTTTGCTTAGTGGTGAGTACCAGTGTCTGTGTGTGCACGCATTTGTCCCCGTGTGGCATGTGTTGTGATGTGTGTGTCCACCTGCATGTATGGCACGTGAGTCAGAGGTGTGTGTGGGTGTGTCACTGGAGTGATGGTGCCAGTGATGGTTGTATTTCCCCAGTCATAATTGTGACCTAGCATGTTGTCATCCTAACATGTGTCGAGTACATGCACATGCAAGTGGCTGTGCTTTTTGTGGCTGACTTCTTGTGTATCTCTCTTCCCCAGGTACTTGCGCATGCCGTCTGCTGGTTGCATTGTTGTGGCACTGCTATTCCTCATGGACACGTCATCGTGGGCTGACTCAGCGTTACAGGCACGGACACGTTTGGAAGTCTCCATAGGGTAAGGGATGCATCAGGGGTGTATTGGGTGTGGCAGTTGTTCACGATGTATGCACACTGCCCCTGTCGATGTTTGGTTCCTCTGCAGCCATGTAGCATCAGCATGGGACACGACATGCAGCTGGGTACACCTGAATAGATGGTCTGACTGATTGACAGTCATCAGTGATGGGATAGTGGATTGTGATGATGGCATCAATGTGTCTGACACTGCCCTCGGACACATACGGTTAGCATTGGCTTGACATGGTGTGGGACTTCCACATCAGCGGATCTATGGTGTATGGCAGGCTCTCCGTGAGCAGCTGTGGGTGTTTAGCTGTTAGCCGACGCTTGTGTGCCAGTTCCATGGCTATCACGCATTTGTGCTGCAGAAGGGGGGTGCCAGTGTTGGACCCACATGTTACTCCACAAGATGTGTTCATGTATACTTCAAGTTGCCTCTGCACTCCCGAAAACATGACTAATAAAGGTGTCCCGATGCCTCCAAGGTGCCTCTTCTCAGTCAATGCTGGTGTGTTGCCACGGTGCAACCAGCATGTCTGGCATGGTTTTCCCGTATAGTGGCTATGTGTCGATGTGTCGAGTAGCAAGATGCAAGCTGTGTGTGTGGGCTGAGACTGTGTAGTTGGCATGATGTCCATGACTGTGTGGGTATTGTGACATGTGCCATCCCCATGCATCCAACGTTGGCCAGGCCCCCATTCTCTGCATCCACCGGACTCAAGCTTGCAGGACATGGTTCTGCCACCTGTCTACACATACCTGGGTGCCCCCCAGGACACTCGACATGATCCCTGACCTCTGCGCATGTCTGTTGCTGTACTCAATGTGTCTGTCAGCACTGTTGTGCTGCCACCCCCTCAGCTGGTTGGGCCCATCACGGGTGTGTATGGTGCTCCATGTCTGTCTTGCCTAATACACTGTGACCCATGTGTCCTGTGCCAGACTCAGGCCCCAGGGTGTGGATGGTTGAAGACAAAAGATGACTCAGGCATGTTTAGACTTTACAAGACACATGTTAGGTAATAATGCAACCAGCAGGCATCTTCTCTTCATAGTGTGATTTATTATTGGGGGGGGGGGGGGGGACAAAGTGAGGGGCTTTCCGGGAGTTTGGAATCCAAAGTTCAGTAGGGGAGTTGGTGTCCTTGCCATTGGAAATCCTCATAGTCCATGCCACAGTCTTTGTCAACATTGGTCAGACAGTGACCAGCAGGGCCATGTGGCAGAGAATGTCTCTTGATGCTGTGATGCTGTTGCTCCAGTGGACCAGGTGCCAGGCCAGGTGTCCTGGGAGATGGTGATGTTGCGCCGACCCTCACGGTCTTTTCCGTGGACGACCCGCCCTCCTGCGGGGACCCTCAGAAGCAGGCCATGACGACGTCTGGGATGCTCCATCGGATGTTTTCTCCTCCTCCTCCTGATCCCTCCCTGTGGGTGGTGATGTTCTCCGCCTTCTGGCACAGGGAGGGTCGGCCATGTTGTCGGCCATCCGACGGAGTGTATCGTGAATCCCCTGGAACGCCGTCACTTGCTCAGCCTGTCTGTCCTCCATCCTCCGTTGGTGTCGCAGTAGACAGGCATGTTGCTCCACATGTTGCTGGGCCTGCTGGGTCTTTATCTCATCGAGGGTCCCCTTGATCTCATTGAGGGTGGACACAACCTGGGCCATGCCCGTGGTGTCCTGCCGGTATGTGTCCATGATGTTTCGGACATGGGCAAATACCGGTTCCCCAGCCAACTGGTCAGGCTCGCGCCTCCGCCGTCCTCCACTCCCACCACCCCTGCCCACTTGCACCTGGCCTGCCCTTGTGGGCACATCGGGTCTCCGGGACCCCTGAGGGGTGGCATTGGCTTTGTCGCCTGCCTCCTCCTGGGTGCCCGGGACACCGTGTCCCTCCTGGCCAGCCTGGCTGCATTGTGGTGTTGGGGCAGGGATCCTGGGTGTCTCCTGGGATGTGGCAGGAGTGGGGGTGGTGGTTGGCACAGTTGTACCTGACGCAGGTGCTGCAGGTGGTTGGACACCAGAGGGGCCAGGTCGGTCGGGGTCGTCCACAGAGTGGTGAGAGTGGTCGCTGCCGGTGGGATCGGGCTGATGCAGATCCGGGTCCTGTGAGTCTTCCCCCCCAGTGTTGGGGGGTGAACCACGACGTTGACCTGTGTGTGAGAGAGACAATGTTAATTTTGGTCCATGCAACATCCATGTTTCATCAGTTTCAAAGTTGGGACATTTCCTCTTGGAATTGGGATCTGTCTTGCATTCCACTCACAGTGCACTTGTGCATGGGTGTGTCCCTTGGGCACCACTTTGGCCCCTTTAACTATGTGTGGCACGGTCTTACTTGCTGCGTCAAGTGTGACTGCAGTCAGCAGTGGAGTGGGCAGGTGTGGCGAGCCATGCATTGGCGCCTTCCGTGTAGCACTGTACATGTGCACATGGAGTGGATCCACACACTTATATGATCCAGGTAGCTGTCGTTGTGCTCGTGAACAGGTTGTGACATGGCCCTGTGTTTTGCCATGGGGAAGAGGGGGGGTTCTGGGACTGGCCACCCTTGTCTACATGCACGCAGTCTACCTGCTGACGAGCAGACATTCGCACACACCATACGGCTGATTTGCTCTCCCTGTGTCTCGCTCCCTCTCTGTCCCCCTCTCCCTCCCTCTCTGTCCCCCTCTCTCCCTCCGTGTGTCAGCCTCCTCCCTCTGTCCATCTCCCTCCCTCTCTGTCCCCCTCTCCCTCCCTCCGTGTGTCAGCCTCCTCCCTCTGTCCGTCTCCCTCCCTCTCTGTCCCCCTTTCCCTCCCTCCGTGTGTCAGCCTCCTCCCTCTGTCCGTCTCCCTCCCTCTCTGTCCCCCTTTCCCTCCCTCCGTGTGTCAGCCTCCTCCCTCTGTCCGTGTCCCTGTGTCTCCCTCCCTCTCTGTCCCCCTCTCCCTCCCTCTGTGTGTCACCCTCTGTCACCTCAGCCCAGCTTCCTGGGCACACACTGTTAGCAGATCTTTGAATGGCCCTTGGCTTGTTGAAGTGAGTTTGTTTCTGATCTCCAGGCACCCATTGGGTGTAGTGTCTGTGTGTGCGCTGCTGCTGTGGTGGTGTGTGCTGCCACTCTTTCACAATGTTGGCTGTTCATCAGCTGCTGTCGTGTGCAAAACAGTGCCTTCACCCCCATGTGTTGATGCAAGGCGTCCGCCATTTGCTGGCGAGTATTTCCTGTGTGGGGACAAAGTGTTTGTCTGGCTGTGACCTAGGCCATATGGGCAGAGGGCATTGTTGTCTGCTTCGGAGTTGCACTATGTGATTTTTGGGGCCCAGCCTCCCGCCATCCGGGTTACCGTGTCATGTGTTGGTGTCTTCTGTGGCCTGTGACTTGACATTGTCCAGCTGGGTGCATGGGGCATGGTGGCAGCAGTGGCATGTGCGTGTTCATGGAGTGTGGTTGAGTCATGCGATGGCTTGGGGTGGTTGCGTGCCTGTTAGTGATTTTGGTTGTGGATGCCGTTCCCCCCATGTGAGGTGCGTTGTTTGTGTACTCACCCGGGTCTCGGAGTCCTTCTAATCCGTCCACTACCTCCACCGGCAGTATGGCCATCACCCTCTCCTCCCAGGGCTGGTAGTGTACGGGTCTGCGAGAGGGCCCTCCTCCAGTGGCGTTGGCCTGGTTGTGTTCCTCCTGCATCTTGGCTCGGACCCTCCTCCGCAGATCGTACCACCTGGATTGGCATTCCTGCCTGGTCCTTCTGGTGTCCCCAACAGCATTCACAGGATCGATGATGGTCTGCCACATGGCTGTTTTTGCTGCAATGCTGGTGTTTCTGACCAATGTTCCAAAGAGCTGTGGCTCGACTCTGAGCATTTCATCGACAAGAACCTCCAACTCTCGGTTACTGAACTTTGGATTCTTGGTAGTGGGCATGGTGAGGGGTGTGGGTGTGGATGGTGGGGGGTGTGTGTGGATGGTGGGGGGTGTGTGTGGATGGTGGGGGGTGTGTGTGGATGGTTGTGGGTGTGTGGGTGTGGTTGTGCAGGTGTGTGTGTGTGTGAATGTGATGAGGGTGTGTTTGTGAAGGTGGTTGTGTGAAGGTGTGCAAGTGTAAGGTGTGGTGAAGCTTGTAGTAAGGTGCTGTAAGTTGTCTGTGGTGTCTGGCAGCAGTGAGTCTGTTGCAAAGGCTCATGGTTTGTGTGTGTGGGCCCTTCTTATTGGTCCATTGGTGGGTGTGGCTGTGTTTGAACTTTGGGTGGGTGTGTTATAAGGAGTGGTGGTGTTTAGGGCCTCTGTTTGTATTTGGCAGTTGCAGGTCAGTGTATGTGTTTTTTTAGTGTTTGTTGGCCATGTTTAGTGGCTTTGTGCCATTCGAATAGTGTATTCTTGTGTTGTTTTGTTTTGTCCTGGTTGTGTACGTGCGTTTTGAGCGTGTGTACGGTGTGTAGATGGGCCATTTGGTTGTACGGTGCTGTCCTTGTGTGTGGCTTGGTACGACTCGTACATGCGGTTGTGATGTTGGGGCATAGGGTGCGCTCCGTACTTAGGAGGTTTTGGTGGGGGTGCGACTCGAACGTACTGGGGTGTACATTGACGGTGGTACGACACGTACAGGGGTGGGGGTAGGACTCGAACGTACTGGGGTGTACATTGACGGTGGTACGACACGTACAGGGGTAGGGGTACGACTGGAACGTACTGGGGTGTACATAGACGGTGGTACGACACGTACAGGGGTGGGGGTACGACTCGAACGTACTGGGGTGTACATTGACGGTGGTACGACACGTACAGGGGTGGGGGTACGACTCGAACGTACTGGGTGTACATAGACGGTGGTACGACACGTACAGGGGTGGGGGTACGACTCGAACGTACTGGGGTGTACATTGACGGTGGTACGACACGTACAGGGGTGGGGGTACGACTCGAACGTACTGGGGTGTACATAGACGGTGGTACGACACGTACAGGGGTGGGGGTACGACTCGAACGTACAGGGGTGTGGGTACATGGTGGTACGACACGTACAGGGGTGGGGGTAGGACTCGAACGTACTGGGGTGTAGGTACACGGGGGTATGACACGTACAGGGGTGGGGGTACGACTCGAACGTACAGGAGTGTGGGTACACGGTGGTACGACACGTACAGGGGTGGGGGTACACGGGGGTATGACACGTACAGGGGTGGGGGTACGACTCGAACGTACAGGGGTGTGGGTACACGGTGGTACGACACGTACAGGGGTGGGGGTACGACTCGAACGTACTGGGGTGTGGGTACACGGTGGTACGACACGTACAGGGGTGGGGGTATGACTCGAACGTACTGGGGTGTACATTGACAGTGGTACGACACGTACAGGGGTGGGGGTACGACTGGAACGTACTGGGGTGTACATAGACGGTGGTACGACACGTACAGGGGTGGGGGTACGACTCGAACGTACAGGGGTGTGGGTACACGGTGGTACGACACGTACAGGGGTGGGGGTACGACTCAAACGTACTGGGGTGTACTTTGACGGTGGTACGACACGTACAGGGGTGGGGGTACGACTCGAACGTACTGGGGTGTACATAGACGGTGGTACGACACGTACAGGGGTGGGGGTAGGACTCGAACGTACTGGGGTGTACTTAGACGGTGGTACGACACGTACAGGGGTGGGGGTAGGACTCGAACGTACTGGGGTGTACATACACGGGTGGGGGTTCGACACGTACACGGGTGTACATACAGGGGGGGGTGTACATTAACGGGGAGTGCGACTCGAACGTATGGGTGCTGGGGGAGTGTTTGGTGCGTATGCGGGCACATATCTCCATGGTTGCAATGGGAGTTCGGACGCACGGGTGGGATCGTGATTCCTCGGTCGGACTTGACTTTTCACGTTTGTACGGTAAATCGTCCGAGGACGTGTCGGACACATTTTCCGACCCGAGGACGTGTGGGGAATGATTCCAAATGCGGTTCGTATGGACTTTTTACCATGCGAATCGTGATTGCCAGTTCGTACGGCACTGGTACGATTCGTACGGTAAAAAGACCGGATACGAGTCGCACGGGGAATTTTTCTACCGGATCGTAATCGGCACCATGTGATAGGTTCACTACAGTAATCCTGCAGCTCATGCAATGGTATTTATTTTATATTCATCTGAACAGGATATGGCTTCTATGTATCATGCAACTCTGGTAATGCACATACAGGAACAAATAATATCAATAAGAGCATTATCAGAGTAATTATCTTCATTTGTCTACCCAGACACTGTTCAAACACCTTTCAACCTTTAATGGGTTCTTTCCAATATTTTCACACATCTATGCCCTGTTCTGTATTGGAGTGTTTCTTCCATTCACTACTTGGTTGGTAACTTTACATTTTTGGGACGATTGTGAAGGTAGCTGTGAAAACCACAGCTGAGCTATTTCAAGGATTATTAGGTTCAATGAACCATAACTGAAATTGAAATGTGTCATTTTTTGATGGATCAATGGATGATAGATCGATGGATGAATCGGTTATAGGTAAATACATTTGTCAGATGTGGGCGGGAACATTTTTTTCTAAAATTCTCCTGGGGATATTGAAAGAGTGGGCAGAATCAAATTCAATAATCCCTATAGAGCAAGGTGGCTTCAAGGAGGGGCCCTCTACAGAAGATCACTGCTTCAGTTTGTGAGTCTTAGCCACACACTCGATAGAGAAAAGACGAGGTCTACATTGTTGTTTTGTGGACTTTCGCCCTGCTTTCGATACTGTCGAACATGGCTCACTCTGGGAAGCCCTGAGAAATTATTAAATATCACATGGCCTACTCCTGAGTTTACAAAAAAAAAATAGAGAAAATTGGGCACAAATAGAAATACATACAAAAGGGTCTCTCACAAGGAGAATATATATCAAAAATGGCCTTAGGCAAGAATATGTTTTGTCACCACTGTTGTTTTCCTTATTTTTAATTGATCGACCAAAAATATTAGGTATATCAAACAGCCTTAGCCCTAAAATAAATGGTGCTTATATTGTTGCCTCCTTTATGCAGATGATTTTGTCGGTAACTAGACATAATATCGAAAAAAAAATATCGAGTAGCCAGAATATCGAGTTTTTAATATCGAATGGACAGAATATCGACTTGCAAAAATATAGTGGTGAAGAATATCGAAAAACAGGTAAGAAATATCGATTGCAATAATATAGAAGTAAGTAATATCGACAGTCATAATATAGTTGTTAAAAATATCGAATTTTTTATAGTGTTTTAAGTGTTAGTATATGTGTTAAAAGTATGTATTAATATTGGAATGTATGTTAGAATATTTTTAAATTAATGAATTTTATCTTTTTTTATTTTTTTGTAATTTAATTCCGTAGCGGGCTGTGGGTTTATAGGGGAGTAGGGTGGGAAGTAATTTAATGATAGTACATTAAATAATAATTTATAGGAATTATTAATTATTTTTAATTTAATTTTGCATTTTACTTCTGTAGCGGGTTGTGGGTTTATAGGGGAATAGGGTGGGAAGTAATTTAATTATAGATTATTAAATAATAATTTATAGGAATTATTAATTATTTTTAATTTAATTTTGCGTTTTACTTCTGTAGCGGGTTGTGGGTTTATAGGGGAATAGGGTGGGAAGTAATTTAATTGTTATTAGTTAATTATTAATTGGTATTGAAAATTGATTGGTTGTTGATGAATTATTAATTGGTAAATAATTAGTATTAATTGGTAATTAATTTGTATTAATTGTTTAATTGATAATTATGTTAATTGTATTCATTTAATATTTGTAGCGGGCAGTGTGTTTATAGGGGAATATGGTGGCAAGTAATATAATTGTAAATAAATAATTATTTAATTTATTTGTGTATATTGTTAATTAATATATCTTTAATTTAATTTTGCGTTTTACTTCTGTAGCGGGTTGTGGGTTTATAGGGGAATAGGGTGGGAAGTAATTTAATTTTTATTAGTTAATTATTAATTGGTATTGCAAATTAATTGGTTGTTGATTAATTATTAATTGGTAAATAATTAGTATTAATTGGTAATTAATTAGTATTAATAGTTTAATTGATAATTATGTTAATTGTATTCAATTAATATTTGTTATGGGTATTGTGTTTATAGGGGAATATGGTGGGAAGTAATATAATTTGAAAAAAAAAATTATTTAAATAATTTGTGTATATCCTTAATTAATATATTATAAATTAATTATTAATTGGTATTATTTGAATTTATTAATGTTTGTTATTGAAAAACAATTGTTTGTTAATTAATTATTAATAGTTAATTAATTAAACAAAAATGTATTGGTATTTATAAATAATCAACTCTTGTGTGATTGGTAATGAATTGTAATACTTGTTTTTTTATTAATAATTAATTAATTAAAAAAAAAAATACATTTATTATTTTCTCTACTATTGCACTTACTTGAGTGGGAATAGTAATTTTTACCCCTACGCTATCCAATGCTTTCCCTATTATTGCACTCTCTGGAGTGTGAATAGTAATTTTTACCCTCCCGCTATCCAACACTTTCCCTACTGTTGCATTCTCTGGAGTGGGAATAGTAATTTTTACCCTACCGCAATCCAACGCTTTCTCTAGTGTTGCACTCACTGGAGTGGGAATAGTAAATTTGACCCTCCCGCTATCCAACCCTTTCCCTACTGTTGCACTCTCTGGAGTGGGAATAGTAATTTTTACCCCTACGCTATCCAACGCTTTCCCTACTGTTGCACTCTCTGGAGTGGGAATAGTAATTTTTACCCTACCGCTATCCAACGGTTTCCCTACTGTTGCAGTCACTGGAGTGGGAATAGTAAATTTGACCCTCCCACTATCCAACACTTTCCCTACTGTTGCACTCTCTGGAGTGGAATAGTAATTTTTACCCCTATGCTATCCAACGCTTTCCCTACTGTTGCACTCACTGGAGTGGGAATAGTAAATGTTACCCTCCCGCTATCCAACGCTTTCCCTACTGTTGCACTCTCTGGAGTGGGAATAGTAATTTTTACCCCTACGCTATCCAACGCTTTCCCTACTGTTGCACTCACTGGAGTGGGAATAGTAAATGTTACCCTCCCGCTATCCAACGCTTTCCCTACTGTTGCACTCTCTGGAGTGGGAATAGTAATTTTTACCCCTACGCTATCCAACGCTTTCCCTACTGTTGCACTCACTGGAGTGGGAATAGTAAATGTTACCCTCCCGCTATCCAACGCTTTCCCTACTGTTGCACTCTCTGGAGTGGGAATAGTAATTTTTACCCCTACGCTATCCAATGTTTTCCCTATTATTGCACTCTCTGGAGTGGGAATAGTAATTTTTACCCTCCCGCTATCCAACGCTTTCCCTACTGTTGCACTCTCTGGAGTGGGAATAGTAATTTTTACCCCTACGCTATCCAACGCTTTCCCTACTGTTGCACTCACTGGAGTGGGAATAGTAAATGTTACCCTCCCGCTATCCAACGCTTTCCCTACTGTTGCACTCTCTGGAGTGGGAATAGTAAATGTTACCCTTCCGCTATCCAACGCTTTCCCTACTGTTGCACTCTCTGGAGTGGGAATAGTAATTTTTACCCCTACGCTATCCAATGTTTTCCCTATTATTGCACTCTCTGGAGTGGGAATAGTAATTTTTACCCTCCCGCTATCCAACGCGTTCCCTACTGTTACATTCTCTGGAGTGGGAATAGTAATTTTTACCCTCCCGCTATCCAACGCTTTCCCTACTATTACACTTACTGGAGTGGTAATAGTAAATTTTACGCGCCCGCTATCCTACACAGAAAATATTGAATATTTTTTATTAATATCACGTTAAGATATATGTATTAATTTGTTTTTTTAACTTACTTTAATTATTCATTAAGTTTACTGTTATTTAAGTATTTTTAAGTATGTGTCAGTTAATTATATGTATTATTTCATTAATTTAACATTACTTTTAAAACATTTTAAAAATTCGATATTTTGACTAACTATATTATTTACAACGATATTTTGGATTCGATATTTTTGTAATTTCCTGTTTGGAGATAGGACTTCGATATTTTGGTATTCTATATTTTGGCATCGATATTTTTGTAAGTCTATATTTTTGTAGTCGATATTATGTCAGTGATCCGATTTTGTCATCATAGATTTGACAGAAATTGGACTGCAGCAAAAACTGGAAGTCTTCTCAAGTTATTGCAAGAAGAAACAATTAATAATAAATATGGAGAAACCAAAGTCTTGCCATTTTGGAAAAAGAAGGTAATGTCAGGATCCAGGCCCAATGCGCCTACAAGAACTACCACTCCCAGAAACCCCTGCGCATGAGGGGGAGGAGCCAAAGGGCATAAAACGCCCAGGACACACGCACTACGTTGTGCGTAATTAACGAAGAATTTGAAACCGACGAGCGGATGCTCATACCCGTGTTTTTTCCCGCTGTTGGATTGCAAGCCGCGGGGATTGAGTTTGTTTCGGCCGAGGATTTCGGCATTTGAGTCAGGCGGAGAATCTGAGCTTGCTTGGTCGACGGTACTTGTTCGAGTATTCGCCTCGAGACAGGACCGGAGGCCTTTCCGAATCGCTACGACACCTTAAGGGCACAGCAGACGGAGTCAGGAATACACGCGATGGCAGCGTGAAAGAAACCGCAAGTATCAAGGGATTATGCGCTGATCCCTGGGGGCGTGTGCGCACGGATCCCGATACACGCTATTACTAGCACAACAAAACTGGTTCTAATTTCGAGGAACACATAGACCTCAGACAAACTCTGGGAAGTTACTATTGACCGCGCACAGGTATAGGACTAGTCTATAAACCAGGCGGGGTGGCATTTAGAACTATCGCAAACAGTCTAGCACGGAAAGGAAATTCCAGCAGCCATTTGAAGGCGAAGACATACCATTATTATTTTCTGTTAAGTGTGCATCCCGAGAGTAAGGGGTGTACGCTATAAGAGTGACATTTACAGCGTTCTGATATATCTCAGTTTACTAACAGAGCCTCTCATTCAAAAACAAGGTTAAGGTACACAACAATCCCAAGACGTCTAGTGATAGTCTGAGAGTGGTCGTGTGGTGTATGGTTATGCAACCGAGTTGTGGTGTGCGTGTGTAAGCGAAACTAGGACGCTCGTTTCAAGAGTATTGATAACTATTAGTGAGACCTACTGAGAGTAGATAAGTGGTATTGCACTGTATTGTTATTTTTGTTTGTATATTAACTTTCTTTACAGGTTCTACTCCCCGCTGTCCCCATCCTTCCCTTCCCTCGCTTGATTGCTCCAGTCTTCCGTGCCTTTAGTGCAGGAAGTTGGTGACGTCGAGAGATGGACCCCATATAGCGTCGCCCGAATCCTGAGGAGTATCGGACCTGGGACTGATTCACGACAGGTAAAGTTTAAGTGGTTCCTTAACAACTCTGAAATTGAGGTTGTTAGTAGGAATAAATATATGGGGATGTGGTTTGTTAAGAATTTGTAATGGACAGACCACATTGAAACCTTAGAGGTAGAAGCCCTTTCATCGGTCTGTGGACTTGTTGACAAAATGTATAGGGGGCCCTCCTTTAGAATCGTACTGGCAGCTATCAAGGAATGATTCATCCACAATTCCAATAAAGAGTTGACTGCTGTGTGGAAAAATAAGGTGAGATCTTGAAGAGGATAGATGTTTAAAAAGACTATTGTCTCTGCCATCGTACAAAATGTTCCAAGCTGTCAAGACGGATGTTGGACTCACGGCATAGAGCAATTTAGCTTATGTGGAGACACTCAGACTCTGAATGAGAATAGACCACACTGATTCCTCAAAATGTTCTACATTACGTTAAAAGGATATGACGATCATTGAATTAAAATGGGCAAGATTTATTAGTGTAAGGATTGATGATTTTATGTAACAAATTAACAATAAGAAACAATGTACAACACACATCTAGAATTAGCAATGGTGACCTTTGAATGCTGAGAAAAAATATGGCAAGAGAGAATGATTTGTGATATTTAAAAAATAAGAAATGGGTACCCCTCTGATGACTTTTTGGTTGGAAGAGGACAAATTCCCATATCTAGAAAAGCTACCCAATATACATCTACAATTGGGCCGCCTAAAATTTAGATGTGGCGTTAACCTAGTTTTAATATCCTAAGTTCAGGGGTTTTATCTTGACGGGAACAATATTTGTAAGTGCTGCATAAAAATGAAAGGGGATTTAATGCATCTTTCATTACACTGTCTTTAGTTTTTAGCACAATGTAAAGCATTAATGGTCCCTTTCTTCAGTGACGGCTCCTCCGCTTAGGCGGAGCAGCGTCAGCCTACTGCCTTTCAGCACTACAAAAAAGGAAAAATAAAGTGATAATAATGTGATTTTATCATTTTATTTGTCTGTGCTGAGACAGTGTCACATGGGATTCGCAAAAACATCGCAACATCACTGCGAATGCCGAAATATATATTAACTAGTTAACACAACGAAAGTACTGCCAATGCTGCACTAGATATGAAGAAGATACTTCGGATCATGGACTGAACAAAACAGTACCACTATAAACCACTTTTTCCGTTTGATTTTAATCAACAATTTTTTGGGGGTCAGTGCTTCATTAACTCATTTTTAAGCACGGTTTTATTTATACAGAACAAATTAGCACAAGTAGTAGAAAAAAACAATACAACATTAATATTTACATTGCCTACACAAATACACACGACACTGCTACTGGCATACAAAAGTCAATCATACCATACATCCATACTACTCAATCATACTGTGAGACACTTGAGACAAATATTCAATGACAGTTTAGAATGACGATTTTTTGAAAAGAGGGGGGGGCTATCGAAGACTTGTTTACAGCCTAATGGTAGTAATTTGAAAGTGATTGAGTTGTTAATTGTACGATTAGCCCACAGCGAAGAGGTCTACGCGTTTCGAATCCCTCGCCAGCAGAAAGATACACGACATCGTCAGGCTGACAAGTAAGACGCATTTCATTAATGGACTAACACCGCTACCTCATCCACCAGCGCTTTAGGCGACATCTATATTAAATCCACTCTCCCTTTTTCTGTCTTTATAAAGGTTCTTTTGAAAAGGTCTATATTCAATATTCGCAAGTCTCCCCTTGGTTGGCATTGGCTGCGAGGTAAGATTCGAGCACAAGGTCTGCGTTGAGGAAATTTTAGTGTTTAAGGGTCATTTGGTCTAATTTAGCTTTTCTGTTCTCCCTTTAGTGAGCATCTGGTCCTGATGAGAATCCCCACAACTCGAGGGATTCGAAACGCGTAGACCTCTTCGCTGTGGGCTAATCGTACAATTAACAACTCAATCACTTTCAAACTACTACCATTAGGCTGTAAACAAGTCTTCGATAGCCCCCCCCTCTTTTCAAAAAATCGTCATTCTAAACTGTCATTGAATATTTGTCTCAAGTGTCTCACAGTATGATTGAGTAGTATGGATGTATGGTATGATTGACTTTTGTATGCCAGTAGCAGTGTCGTGTGTATTTGTGTAGGCAATGTAAATATTAATGTTGTATTGTTTTTTTCTACTACTTGTGCTAATTTGTTCTGTATAAATAAAACCGTGCTTAAAAATGAGTTAATGAAGCACTGACCCCCAAAAAATTGTTGATTAAAATCAAACGGAAAAAGTGGTTTATAGTGGTACTGTTTTGTTCAGTCCATGATCCGAAGTATCTTCTTCATATCTAGTGCAGCATTGGCAGTACTTTTGTTGTGTTAACTATATATTGACTTGGCCTTGCTGCCTTTTAAGTCAAAACCCAAGGTTGTTCCTAAGGTTGTCTGGCGGGTTCCTACTCGCGAGGTTGTTTAGACTTGATTTTCTTTTACATTACGAGTCACGGTTAGTGTGTGTAGTATAGGTATAGCACATTTAAGGGTGTGTATTATAAGGTGATACTTTCCTTTTTCACTTTTCCTTTTCATTTTTCTTTGACATACTATGTCAGTTAGCGACACTTTCGCATACAGCGAGGAACATATACTTAAGCTATTGAATGACCCTCCACTTTTTTCTTCCGCCGCCTTGAGCACGACTGCTAAAATCAATAACGAATCTGATAGACTTGTAAGACTGAAAAAGAAGCAAATACGAACTGATCTACACGGTCATTTTCTAATTGAACATCTGAGGGCAGGAACCATCCCGGGAGGCCTCCAAATACGTAACGTTCCGGTAATATTTACAGAGGATCCAACTTATAAAAAAGGTTTCAGTCAAATCGAAACAAAATGCAGTAGAGACCTCATGGTCCTCACCGTCGAGACAGCACAAAGATTGTCTAAACAACAATTGGAAGAAATCTCGGCTCTTGAGAACGAAATTAAAACTAACCAATTGATCACGGATGCCAAAGAACTTTTGGACAAAGTCGACAAGGAGATCCTCGAATTTAAGGACTATTCAATTAATCAAAAGGGCTCCAAATTCGAAAAGGACAAAAAGAACTTTTCTCTAGATAAGATTTATCCTTATCTACAAATTGATTTTTACACAAGACCTGACTCACGACGATTTCTACAGGATTACCAAGGGAGATCTAGGTATAATTTCATCAATTTTTCTGAAACATCATCTTCTTCGGGCAGCAGTGACACTGACAACCCTAGTACAAGGGGCGAACCCAGCAGACGTGTTAATTTCCAACCAAATCTACAACAGAACTTTCAACAACCGTCTTTTTTAGGACGAGGCCAGCGGAAACCTCGCGGCAGATCCAGATTTTCCAATCAACCATGGGAAATGTCCACGAGACGTCAGAACTACAAAAACTGAGGATTCTAACTGTCACAGATCGGCAAAAACCACGGGAACCGAAGATGACGTCCATCTTCAATCTCTCAGATAAAATTCTGACATATGATGAATGTAGTGTACTAGAAATGGGTCTTTCTTTCGTACCATCCAAAGCAACCAACTTTGTCAAACTTAAGGCTGAATTCATTGAATTCTGCCGCAAGATGCGCCTGATCACCTTCTTCCTGGACAATCCATTGAAGGACAACACAGAGACGACAGGTTTAAGGAAAAAATCCTGCTTTTGCCCACCAACAGCGAAAACACCTAAGGAGGTAATACTATTTGAAAAGGTAGTACTGTCTGCCATCACGGAAGCTGAAAAACACAAAAAGAGATCTGTCAAATTCAACATGACGAAAGCTCAAAAAGAAGCTTTGACTGATCTAAAAAATGACCCATCTATAATAATTAAACAAGCGGATAAGGGCGGGTCTATTGTCATCTGGGCCACTGAACGCTACACGGCAGAAGTGATGAGACAACTATCAAATGATACTTGCTACAGAAAGCTAAATAAAGATCCAACGGCTGAATTGCAAGGCAAACTATTCAATATTCTCCAGAAAGGATTTGATGAAGGCTTTTTAGGCAAGAAAGAATATGAATTTCTTAAAAACAAAAACCCTCGTATACCTATTTTTTACGTACTTCCCAAAGTACATAAAAACGAAAACAACCCCCCGGGTCGTCCCATAGTCTCGGGTTGTGAGTCTTTGACTGAATCAATTTCAAAATTCGTAGATTTCTTCCTTAAACCCTTTATGCAAGAGGTCAAATCGTTTATTAAAGACACCACGGACTTCCTGATCAAATTGAGCACAATGGAGTTTCAAGAAAACACACATCTCTTAGCCACCCTAGATGTCACCTCGTTGTATACGGAAATTCCTCAAGACGAAGAGCTGGCAGTTTTGGAGACATTTCTAAACAGTAGACCTAAGCCTGAAAAGGTCCCGACACAATTCATCCTGGAGCTAGCTACCTTTGCGCTAAAAAATAACTATTTTTGTTTTAAGGATGAGTTCTTCTTACAAATCAAAGGTGTCGCGATGGGGTGTCCTTTCGCCCCTGAGCTGGCCATCCTCTACATGTCAAAATACGAAGAACATTTTGTGTATAACAATAATCCATTCTCAACTTACATCGGACATTGGGTAAGGTACATCGACGATGTGTTTTTAACTTGGACTGGAGAAGAAGACCAACTGCGAGACTTTGTTAATTGGCTGAACAATAGAACACCGGATATTAAGTTCAGCCTAAGTTTTTCCAAAGTCAAAATACCATTTTTGGATGTTGAAGTCTACCCAAGTGAGGGACACCTTGTATCCACACTGTACAAGAAAAAAACCGACAGAAATAAAGCGTTACTCTATTCCAGCAATCACCCACGCAGCCTGAGGGACAATTTGCCCTATGGACAATTTTTAAGAATCCGTCGGAATTGCACATTCAAGGATGAATTTCTCCTTCATGCAGAAAAACTAAAGACTAACCTCTTAGAAAGAGGATATCCTAAAAAACTTTTGAAGAGATCCATGAAACGTGCATGGTGGACCCCACGGGAAGTTCTCTTTGAAAGGAGAGACAAATCCAAAATGGACAGGATTGTCTGTGTGTCCACCTTTACACCCACGTCCAATTGGCTTAAAAAGATCATCTCCCAAAACTGGCACCTGGTTAAAAATTTGGATCCTTCCCTCAAAGAACCCCCACTATTTGCTTTTAGAAAAGATAGAAGCATAGCCAATCAGATTGTGAGAGCTGCTCTCCCAAAAACAAAGGTCCCGAATTTGAGAAGCTTTCTAAATCTTCCTCCTATTCAAGGCCACCACAAATGTGGTACATGTGTGTGCTGTGAATCCACTTTGGAAGGCAACCATTTCATCCATCAGGACATTCATTGGAAACATGATTCCTTCTCAAACTGCAAAACAAAATTTGTAGTATATGGGATATTATGTCCATGCGACAAACTTTATATTGGAAAAACAAATCAGGAAATAAGGTTCAGAATCCAACAGCACAAATCAAGAATACGAAAAAATGTGCAAAACGCTCCTTTGGTTAACCATTGGCGTCTTAACAACCATGCAGAAACAGATGTTAAATGGACTGTGATTTCGAAAGTTACACAAGACAGCAGAGGAGGAGATCTGGATGCCAAACTGTTGAAAAGAGAAGCGATGTTGATAATTAAATTCAATACATCAGTCGAGGGATTGAATGAAATGTCAGAGATTTTCAACCTATGAATCCGTTCCTGTTAGAACATTTCCTGTTTATTGAATGTCTTGCCAAATAACTTCATTAATGATGCTCGCTTCACAGCTTCATCATACCACACCCACGTTTCATTCTTGCATTTCACATGCATATCCATTGGACCGCGAAGTTGCGTGACATGGTGTTTTTGTCAATAAAGTTGAATACACCACGGTGTCTAACTACAAATCCCATGAGCCTCCACATTGACATCGCGATCATCGCCTAATTCAAGCAGTCCTCCTTGACTCTAATCAGCTTCCCAGCGTAAAGAAACTACAAATCCCAGATTCCGCCCGTGCACGAAGACAGGAAGTGTAAAAGGAGATTCCTTCCTGATGCACTTTGAACAACACCTGCATTGGCGTCACAAGCACGGACTACGGCTTCCCTGTAAAACTTTTGCAAACTACATCGGAAGGTAAGACAACATTTGAACGAGCTACACTTGAGCTATCCCGCATTTCCCCTGTAGGCCAGAGAAACGCAACCACTCCATTCCTTTGTGGTTCATTCCTTTCAGACGACAATTAAACTCGTTCCGAAACATGAATCATCATTTTTAATAGCCGGGACTTTGTCCGGAGGAACCTCAACCCACGCCAGCAGAAAGATACACGACTTCGTCAGGCTGACAAGTAAGACGCATTTCATTAATGGACTAACACCGCTACCTCATCTACCAGCGCTTTAGGCGACATCTATATTAAATCCACTCTCCCTTTTTCTGTCTTTATAAAGGTTCTTTTGAAAAGGTCTATATTCAATATTCGCAAGTCTCCCCTTGGTTGGCATTGGCTGCGAGGTAAGATTCGAGCACAAGGTCTGCGTTGAGGAAATTTTAGTGTTTAAGGGTCATTTGGTCTAATTTAGCTTTTCTGTTCTCCCTTTAGTGAGCATCTGGTCCTGATGAGAATCCCCACAACTCGAGGGATTCGAAACGCGTAGACCTCTTCGCTGTGGGCTAATCGTACAATTAACAACTCAATCACTTTCAAACTACTACCATTAGGCTGTAAACAAGTCTTCGATAGCCCCCCCCTCTTTTCAAAAAATCGTCATTCTAAACTGTCATTGAATATTTGTCTCAAGTGTCTCACAGTATGATTGAGTAGTATGGATGTATGGTATGATTGACTTTTGTATGCCAGTAGCAGTGTCGTGTGTATTTGTGTAGGCAATGTAAATATTAATGTTGTATTGTTTTTTTCTACTACTTGTGCTAATTTGTTCTGTATAAATAAAACCGTGCTTAAAAATGAGTTAATGAAGCACTGACCCCCAAAAAATTGTTGATTAAAATCAAACGGAAAAAGTGGTTTATAGTGGTACTGTTTTGTTCAGTCCATGATCCGAAGTATCTTCTTCATATCTAGTGCAGCATTGGCAGTACTTTCGTTGTGTTAACTATATATTGACTTGGCCTTGCTGCCTTTTAAGTCAAAACCCAAGGTTGTTCCTAAAGAAATATATATTAAAACATGGGTATGGCTCGATTGCGATTTTGGCGGTCCATGGACTGCCAGACTCGCTGGGGTGCAGAGGTGGCGGTCTTCTGACCACCATATTACAATTAGTGGCGGCAGTGTAGAGACAGCAATATGCTTGGTGGGAGAGCTGTGGTTACAAGTTTCCTCTCCACCACGGTTTTCATGGCGGCTCCTCCTCCATGCAAACCATGGCAGAGTGGAAACAAAGGTGGCCCCCTACGTTTTTTTTATTGCTGTATTTACTATCCACGTATCCTCTGCAAACTTTGTCCCCAGCATTAAAATAATTACAAAATGAAATTCACTGATAAACCAAATGTTACAAGGTCGTTATAGGTATGCTGACTTTTTACCCTTACAAAACCACAGAAATTCAGCAGCTATAGTTATACTTATTGTTATACTTATCTTGAGAAACTATAACTCATTCCATTAAGTAACTTAAGTCAATGAGTCATAGTTTCTTAACTTAAGTTTAACTATAAATGCTGCATTTCTATGGTTTTGAAGTGCCTGCCAAATAGTGCAGGGATGTTTACAAACATCCATTTGTCAATGGAAGCTTGTGCTGCGGGTCTCCACACAAGCTTCCAATAACAAATGGATGTTTGCGACCATCCTACGTTAGCATTGTAATACTGCAGTCAGAACCGCCGATCTAAGGTTGGAAGGTTCCTTTTCCCAACGGAAGTCCACCCAACATCGTAATTCGGCCCCAAATGTTTACAATAAAAATTATTATTTTCATAAGTCATAAAAATATAAATTTTACATAAATATATTTCTAATTTTTTTATTACAACAATTATTTTATATGCATATTTTTAAAAAACGTTTTTAATTTTATACCATTAATATATCCTAATTAAAATGTATTAAAATTATTCCTATAACAAAATATTTTTAAAAACTAAAAATGATTAACTTGGAAACCTTCAAGATTATTAACATACATTTTAATTTAAAATACACATTTTGAAAAAATCTCCCCACCGTTATCCCCTAATGCCCTAAAAACCAAGTATCCCACTACTAAAAGAAAAGTATTAAACAATTACTATATACATTAATACAACTAAACAGATACAAGAAAACACAGTACAATAAATTATACACTAACACTTACAAATTATATTACATACAATGTTATTTTTTAGAACAATATTAAAAACAACATTAATATGATATTTTTATCTTCAATATTCCTGATGATGATTTTTTTGATCTCCCGATATTCATGCCACAATAATTTTGTATCACAATATTTGTTTTCTGATATTCTGTCCAAACACTGTTGTGCCAGTCAAAGATCTCAGTTAATTACAGGGAGAGTAGGGCAGAAAGTCTCAGATGTTGCTCTAGTTAGTTAGTGCAATCAATGTCTTTTTGACCCCTACTGCTACTCACTGCTCCACTTACATTTGTTTTCTGAACAGCTTATCATTCAACTATGTCACCGGTGCTACTTCAGTGGATGTCTGTCTCCAGTTACTCCTCATATTTCGACAACTCTTGAGATGGATAATAAGATTTTACCTTGGGGGCTGAGCTCCACCAGCTCCAGTGTTCACAGCCCTGTTCAGTTTCAGTGTTTCCAAAAGTCTTGTTTTGGGGTCCTCTTGTGACCCATGCCAGCTCTGTCCACTTATCAGTATGTTTCTCAATTTTAACATGTTTCTCATCAAAGTCGCCCTATTTGTTCCCCGCCACAGGGCATTGAAGAGGCTAGGATCCCCTTCATTATCCAGCATGTCAACCATAACCCATGAATGCAGTATATGTCCCTTCATGTCCATGCCACATATTCAATCTATGCAAACACTGTATGCTGCTGCCTTATTGTGTCGAGGTGTCAATGCCACTTGCAGCACAGTGCATCTTCTCCTACACCTGGTTCCATCCGAAATTTGCATTTGCTTCATCATCATGGTCAGCTGTCATTCCAGCTAGTCAGTCTCAGCGCATGGTACAGTTTACCTGCTGTAATCATCCAAATGTCGTGAAGTACAATGGAACTTTCCCCAGCGCATCTAACTTTATTGCTAGGAGACCTGCGCAGCCACTGAAGCACAGATGGGAGGTGTGCTTTCATCCCCTGTAGCACCCTTTAACCTCGGCCTCTAAGATGGTCCAAGAGAAGGTACAGGAGCAACCAATCTGACTAGCAGGTAAAGGAAGGAAATAAAGTACTCTTCAACATTGTTACAAGTACTCTTTGATCTTTGGTTATGTATCATCCACAGTATCTGCCTCTATCTCCATTACAATCATTGCCTTTTTCAGATCATCTTTTTTCTTATTTCTAAATCCACTTTGTTCGTGTTTGCTGATTTATTTGTGTTTTTTACTTGCAACATATTCTAAATATGCCCCAACTCTTGAGCTGCATTGGTTTTAAAGACGGCAAGATTCGGTTCTGTGATTGTTCTGAAACATTAG
The DNA here is from genome assembly GCF_964204655.1 of Triturus cristatus. Lineage (NCBI taxonomy): Eukaryota > Metazoa > Chordata > Amphibia > Caudata > Salamandridae > Triturus > Triturus cristatus. The sequence continues at coordinate 690,080,713 of NC_140586.1, read as the reverse complement.
TTTCAGGAATGAGAAGAGCGGACATTAAACCTTCTTCTGATAGGAAGACTAACTTGTCAGAGGATCATTATGAAGAATTTCAATTACTCCTACATATGTCTGGGGATATTGATCCAGAGTAAGCCAAGAGCACTGACAAGAAGGGTGAATCATCGATATTGCTGGAGCTTTTCCCGTCCAAAAGGTATTTCCGGTAGTAAAGTGCAAAGATATCCAGCCAGTCTTCGAAGGATCGACTCATTACAGAGGAAGCAATAAACAGCATGCATCCCCTTTAGAATTGCTTATTTATAGCACTTCCACATCAAGATACGCTTCCATTCCATCCTGGGATTGCCTAGTTTGCACCTTTAGAGAATATCCCTCATAGCGAATATATTGCATGAAAAGATATGCTTTTTTTTAAACTTGAAAGACATTACCAATGCCATTGTCTTTTCCAGCTGTGTATCTCATGGAGTAGTTATGTCTAATCCGATGATAATGTTCAAACAATTAGCAATGGACACTGTTGGATTGTAAATGATTATTTTCTTAGGTTGATATACCTTTGCCCATTGACCATTATGAAAATTACAAAATCTATTGGTCTGTTCAGTTGAGGGTCCTTAGTGCTATTGTAATCTCTGTAATAAAAACCATGATTGTATGCTGGAGATATAATATGTGTTCTATGATAAAAAAAAGACACGAATGGAAGAAAAAGTAAAACAATTATTTGGTTGGTATGACTGTTTACTACATTGTGATTAATTTGGTTTTTTTTTTTTTAGATCTAAGCTATATAGTTGGATTAGTATACCAACAAGCATATTATAAGTGGCTCTTAAAGGAGCACCCTCGGAGGAATATATCATGTTGCAACGCTTGTGAATACATTGCATGCTATCACAACTCGGTTGTTACATCTACCGCGTTGTTAGTACGCAATACCTTTACATCGTAAGTCATTACAACGACTTGCTGTAGGGGCACGCTGGACTTAGGAATAGTATTATTTACTATTCCTCCTCCAGTTTCCGCAACAGCAAGGAAGGTGTTGGATTTTATATCCAAAACGTTTGCGCGCCCTACAGCAAGTCGTTGTAATGACTTGCGATGTAAAGGTATTGCATACTAACAACACGGTCGTTGTAACAACTGTGTTGTAGTAGCACTGCATTGTGGAAACAGCATTGTAAATGCTGTTTCCCCCCCTCGGAGTAACTTTGCACTACCAAGTGATGGCTTCTAGCCCATTGAGCTCACCAAAAAGCAAGCCTCGGTGTGCACATATTGGTGTTTACACCGGCATGCCATCCCTTCCACGTTGCCTCCCCCTGCCTTTGTGTTACTCTGCAGCAATGATCAGGACACAGACAATGAAAAACTAAACACATAGGAACGTTTAAAGAATTCAACTCTCCAATAGCAGGCATAGTGGAATGGGAAAAACTGCCAATATACTATGCATTTTTGTATCACCATGCAATGCCCCTAAAGACCATGTGCAGCAAGGGTGGGTGGTAAACTCTGCTCTGTTGATAGAGTCTACTGCAGAGTTTTGCTTTGTTTGGGACACTGAGTTCGGCAAAAACTCTGCCAACCAGCGGCTGGAGCTGAGTTTGCCAGTGTGCTCTACATAAGTCTCTGCAATCCCTCTGTGGGGGACTTAATTGTGGCAATAATGGGGGCTCTTGGCCCCCAATGACCGTCACCAGCCAAGGGGACTTCATCCCCCAACCAGTATAGCACCAGGAGGCCCCTTTGCAGAATGCTTGTGAAAGAGGGTGGGTCCTCTGATGAGATCTCATCAATCCTGTTGTGTGGGGCTTACCTGTGCAACCATAGTGGTTCTTGGTCTACAATGACCCTCAGCAGCCAAGGAAACTTCATCCCCCAACCAGAGGTGCACCAGGAGGCCCCTTTGCAGAGTGGATATAAAATGGGACGGGCCTCCAACAAGGTCGCAGCAATCCCGCTGTGGGGGACTTACTTGTGACAACATTAGGGGTTCTTTGCCACCAACGACCCTCAGCAGCCAGGGAGGCTTCATCCCCCAACCAGTAATGTGCCAGGAGGCCCCTTTGCAGAGTGGTTGAAAAAGAAGGCGGGCCTCCAACGAGGTCTCAGAAATTAGACTGTGGGGAACTTACTTGTGACAACCATTGGGATTCTTGGCCCCCAACGACCCTCAGCAACCAAGGGGACTTCATCCCCAACCAGTAGTGTGCCAGGAGGCTCCTTTGCAGAGTGGTTGAGAAATGGGGCAGGGTCTCCAACCAGGTCTCAGCAGTCCCGCTGTGGGGGACTTACATAAGGCAACAATAGGGGCTCTTGGCCTGCAATAACCCTCCGCTGCCAAGGGGAATTCATCCCCCAACCAGTAATGCACCAGGAGGTTCCTTTGCAGAGTGGTTTAGAAAGTGGGTCGCGCCTCTGACGAGGTCTCTGCAGTCCCACTGTGGGGGACATACTTGTGGCAACCATAGGGGTTCTTAGACCCCAGCAACCCTCAGCTGCTAAGGGGAATTCATCCCCCAACCAGTAGTGCACAAGTAGGCCCCTTTGCAGGGTGGTTGAGAAAGGGTGCGGAGGTCTCAGCAGTCCCATTGTGGGGCACTTAATTGTGGCAACTTATAGGGGTTCTTGGCCCCCAACGACCCTAAGCAGCCAATAGGACTTCATCCCCCAACCATTAGTGCACCAGGAGGCCCCATTGCAGAGTGGTTCAGAAAGGGGGCAGGGCCTCTGATGAGGTCTCAGCAGTCCCACTGTGGGGGATTTAATTGTGGCAACAACAGGGGATCTTGGCCTGCAGCGAACCCCAGCAGCCAAGGGGACTTCTTCCCTCAACCAATCGTGTACCAGGTGGCCCCATTGCAGAGAGGTTGAGAAAGGGGGTGGGGCTTTCAGTGAGGTCTCAGCAATCCCCCTGTGGTGGATTTATCTGTGGCAACCATAAGGGTTATTGGCCCCTAAAGACCATCAGCAGTCAAGGGGACTTCATTACCCAACCAGTAGTGCACCAGGAGGCCCCTTTGCAGAGTGGATGTCAATGGGGACATGGCCTCTGATGAGGTCTCAACACTCCTGCTGTGGGGACTTACTTGTGACAACAATAGGGGTTCTTGGCCCCCAACGACCCTCAGCAGCCAAGGTGACTTCATCCCCCAACCATTAGTACACCAGGAGGCTCCTTTAAAGAGTGGTTTAGAAAGGGGGTGGGGCCTCTGATGAGGTCTCAGCAATCCCACTGTGGGGGACTTACTTGTGGCAACCATAAGGGTTCTTGGACCCTAAAGAACCTCAGCATCTCAGCAGTCAAAGGGACCTTATTAGTCAACCAGTACTGTGCCAGGAAGCCCCTTTGCAGTGTGGTTGTAAATGGGGGAGTTGCCTCTGAAGGGGTCTCAGCGGTCCTGCTGTGGGGGACTTACTTATGCCAACATAAAGGGGTTCTTGTCCCCCAACCACCCTCAGCAGCCAAGAGGACTTCATCCTCCAACCAGTAGAGCACAAGGAGGCCCCTTTGCAGTGTGGTTGACAAAGGGGGTGGGGCCTCTGATAAAGTCTCAGCAATCCCACTGTAGGGGACTAAGTTGTGGCAACCATAGTGGTTTTTGCACCCCAAAGACACTCAGCTGCCAAGCATACTTCATCCCCAACCAGTAGTGTGAAAGGAAGTCCCTGTGCAGGGTGGTTGAGAAAGAGAGCAGGCCTCCAATGGGGTCTCAGCAGTCCCGCTTTGGGGGAATTACTTGTGGAAACATATAGGTGTTCTGGGCCCCCAACGACCCTTAGCAGCCAAGAGGACTTCATCCCCCAACCAGTAGTGCACCAGGAGGCCCCTTCACAGAGTGGTTGGGAGAGAGAACGGGGCCTCAGGCAAGGTCTCAGCATTCCCCCTATGGGGGACTTACTTGTGGCAACAATAGGGGCTCTTAACCCCCAATGACCCACAAGAGCAGAGGGGGCTTCTTCCACAACCAGTAGTGCTCTAGGAGGCCCCTTTGCAGAGTGGTTGAGAGAGGGGCGGAGCCTTCTATGAGGTCTCAGTAATCCCCCTGTAGGGGACTTACTTGTGGCAACAATAGGGGTTCTTGACCCCCAATGACCTTCAGCAGCCAAGGGGACTTCATCCCAAACTAGTAATGCACCAGGAGGCCCCTTTGCACAGTGATTGAGAAAGGGGGCGGGGCCTCTGACGTGGTCTCAGCAATCCCCCTGTGGGGGATTTACTTGTGGTGACCAGAAGCGTTCTTGAACTCCAACGAACCTCAGCTATCAAAGGGACTTAATCCCCCAACCAGTAGGGCACCAGGAGGCGTCTTTGCAGAGTGGTTGAGAAAGAGGGCGGGCCTCCAACAAGGTCTCAATAGTCCTGCTGTAGGGGACTTACTTGTGGCAGCAATAAGGGTTATTGGCCCCCAAAGACTCTCACCAGCCAAGGGGACTTCATCTCCCAACCAGCAGTGTGTCAGGAGGCCCCGTTGCAGAGAGGTTGACAAAGTGGGTGTGGCCTCTGGGGAGTTCTCAGCAATCCCCCTGTGGGGGACTTACTTGTGGCAACAACAGGGGTTCTTGATCCCCAATGACCCTCAGCATCCAAGGGGACTTCATCCCCAACCAAAAGTGCAGTAGGAGGCCCCTTTGCAGAGTGGTTGAGAAAGGGGGCGTGGCCTACCACAAGGTCTCAGCAATCCCACTGTGGGGTCTTATTTGTGGCAATCATAGGGGTTCTTGGCCCCCAATGACCCTCAGCAGCCAAGGGGGCTTCATTCCCCAACCACTAATAGTGCCGGGAGGGCCCTTTGCAGACTGGTTGAGAAAGGGGCAGGGCCTCAGACGAGGTCTCAATAATACCACCGTGGAGATCTTACTTGTGGCAACAATAGTGGTTCTTGGCCTCCAACTACTCTCAGCATCCAAGGGGACTTCATTAGAGTGGCAGAGCAATACTCCACCCTCTCATGGAATTTGGCAGAATTGTTCAGCAATTCCATCACTCCTCAAAGGCCTAATGTGCAGCAGGGATTGGTCACCCAAGGAGAGCTGGTTGCAGTGGCTGATTGGAGGAAAGCCCTGTGGTCAACCCAGCTGCTGATGCTGTCGAGGGTTGGGCACACCACCACTGCGCACAACTACAGGATCAGAACCCATAACTCAAACAACTGCCATGCAAACCACAACTCGCACAACAAATGCAGTAGTCACAACCATTCTGTTTAAGAAACAGAGGCAAATACAAATGTAAATTATCTTACAGATGAGATTACTTATCACAATACCCTTACTACTTTGACAGAATTGGCTATGAATGCAGCAACATAAAGTTGTTTGATTTGATAATATGTTTTTGTTAATTGCATTTCACTTTTAGGTGTTGCAGTTTATTACGGTAAAATTACAAGTTAAGATTTACTTGGCGGTTTTGGAAATCATTGGTTCTGATCTTGACCATAACTTTTTTCAGTTTTAGTTCTGAACCATATTTGTACATTACATTAAATTAAGGTGCATTTGTGTATTTTGTAACATACTATAAGCTATCATAACAAATGATAACTTAACTCCTGCCTTTGATTTTTGAGTGAATTTCAGTTTTTTTTAAATCATATTGTACATTCGAGAGTTCCTTGTGCCCAACCTTCTGCAGGCAGCAATCCCTTCTGAGCACAGCCAAAAGGTCAGCTCCCAATCCTTTATGGTTGGCCAACCCTCAGCAGGCAACAAACCCCGCTGTACAAGGCCTAAAAATGGAGGGTGGCTTCAAAATAAGGTTTATGGCCAGACCATATTTTTGTTAGTTCATTTTTGGATTGCTAATCAGAAGATACTCAAATCGGGGTAGATGCCGGATCCAAAAAATTCCTACAAGATAACCTATTTTTTTATATTTTCAAATCAGATTTATCCCGTTGACACCTCCAAAATCAGCATGTGGTCGAGCATTCTCAGTCAGCTACTTATGAGCGCTTTCAAATATTGTTTGCAGTTTTGCAATACTCTGGACCAAATCCCTGAGTACATTAATGGCAGACACAACTCTTTCTCTCATTTTGAGCATAGTCAAATAGATTCTTCATCTTTATATCTAAAGATCGGAATTGGCAAATGAGATAAGAATTTGACTATTTATTTAATTCTTGGATTCAAGGATAATCCGAATCCTTAATGGTCCTAGTTACCACTAAATCAATTCATGCCCAAAGCAAGCTCCACTGTAAATGTCAATTTCTTTCAATCTAGTGAACGGATTTACACTAAATCAAAACAGGCACAACTAAATTTCTAACTTTGTGTCAAGTTTGGTGTAGTTCCGTTCAGATGTTTTTTCTGTATAAAAGAGCAAAACATCCTATGAGAATTAAAATGAATGGAATTACACTAAGGTTGGCAGGAAGCTAAATCTTGGCCCAGAAAGGTGATTTGGTGTAAATTAATTCACTTGTATTTGTGAAATTAAGGTCCAAAAACTTCATAGGTTTATAGGAAGGTTGGGTTTGCACGTGCCTCGGGAGAGCCATGTGATCACACAACTTCAAATATTAGGGACATCAGTATGGCTGAGGGGGCTTTTTACCCCGTTAACCATTTTGCTTCCATGGGAGCAAAAGTCTTCTATGAACTGCTGCCAGAGCTCACGCTCTGATTGGCTGGCCTCAACATGCAGGTTAATGTTGCCGCTTCAATTTCAGTCTCAGACCATTGTCCTGAAAATGAAAAAACAAGGTCTGGGGGGGCTGGGTAGGGGTACCCCAGACCTTGTGAGGGTCCCCTTGGCCAAATGTAAACAAAATATCTTTTTGAGGTTTCTGTGATCCCGTTAGTGTCCAGCGGGAGACACCAGAGTCCCCTGAACTCCTGTGATAGTCTCATGGGAGCGCAGGGGCTGCGCTGCTCACACAAGACTCTCACGGGATGGAAATTATTTCTTTTAAAAGGAGGCAAGGTCTGCGTGTCTGCAGTAGGTTGCTGTGAACAGGCAATGGTCGTGCGTGGCAGGGGGATGGCTGCTCACGGGGGTCAGGCCCTGCAACCAACCCATTTGGCTGTGCAAGGCGTGAGGTTGGATGGTCACTGGCAGTCAGACTCAGAGCCTGTCGACAGGCAAAACCCACAAAGGCCATGCATGACATGGGGGTTGGCCTTGCGAATGGTAATAAAATATTACTTTAGGTTAAACAAAATCCCTAGAAATTCATTGGAAAAAAAACATTTAAATGTCGTTATATTTAGGCGAAAATCTCAGTTTAAATGTAATGTTTTCAGCTAAAGAAATACTGAAATTCAACAGTTATAGTTATTTTTAGGTTGCTATAACTCACACCCTCACCATACACTGCTTATGACCTCACTTATTACAACACTTAAGACATTTTTTGTGACATCAGTGATAACATTGCTGATAACAACTGAACTGATATCATTGCTGACAACACTGTGTATGGCAGGGGCAGCACAAAACCTCAGAAATTCACCCCCCCAAAAAGGTCACCCTTGCTGTTGAGGTGTATAGAGGCCAGTGTGGGGCCTGCACGCCTGCTCCTTACCCTCTCCTTGAAAGCAAACAACAAATAGATAAATACACCAGAGAGTAACTCATAAATGCAAAAAGGAAATTCTGCTGTACGAAAATGAAAACGGTCTTGATACACTATAGACACTGTTGGACCTGTCAGCCCTAGGGTGGTCTCCCCATCTATTTTTGATCACGCCTCATTTTTTCCACCCTCATTTTTATGTTGGACCTAGATCTTCGGGCGCCTTTTCATTGCCAATCGGTGTTAAGGTGCAGGTGCTCCCTTCTCCCAAGATGGCTGCCACAGGCCCCTGCTACTGCAGAGTGGTCTTCATTAGTAGCACCCTAGCTGCCAGGAGCTGGCTGGAACCCCACAACATTGTTGCGACACCAGCCCACGTTTTTTGTCCCATAGGTAGAATGGGGAAGCTCCTGGAATGTGCTGGAACCTTCTAGAAGGGAGGTGTGGTTTTTACTTTTGCCGCTTTGGATAGAGGTCACCTGACCTAGGGCTACTTAACAGAGGGAGGGAACATTTTCTGGTCAGTTGGCCAGTGGGAGTAAAGCAGAACTGGGGAAAATCCACGCAGGAGTTTAGGCGGTAGGGCCTAGCCAGGGACTTATGCCTCTGAAAGTGACAGGACTTAGGTACTGCCTTTTAAGTGAGTGAGGGATCCTGTACAGCCCACTGATCTAGCCCAGTGATAGGAGAACCCAGGGGCCATCTGCTAAGCTTGACTAGGAAGGAACTAGTCACCAACTCAGTCCCTAACCCCAAGGAACAGAACCCCCCAAGGGCGCCAGTGACATCTGCGCCGCAAGAACTGAATGCTGAAACTTCACGCAAGAACCGAATGCTGAAACTTTATGCCAGAACTGAATGCTGAAACTTCATGCCAGAACTGAATGCTGAAACCGATTGCTGGGACTGCATGACAAAACTGAATGCTGAAACTTCACATTACGATTGAATGCTGGACTGCTGGGGATCAACCAGGTACTAGCGCTGTGACCCCTGCGCTCCCTGACCTGGCCTGAGATCCCCTGCATCAATCCACGTTGAGCGCTGAGCGCCCCTGCTTAATTTAACCCACCCCCCTGACGCGGGGATCAGAGCGCGCTCACCGCCGCGGCCCGGAGGCTGGAAGCTTGCACCATCATCACGTCGAGGCCCGCGGAGAAGCCCGGGGCCCCATCGCTGCCGTCGCAGCTGCTGGCGGAGGTGTGAGAGGCCGTGACCGGCCCCCGTCGCTGAAGTATCGACTGCGGAGTCCGGAGCTGTGTCGGACGCCCCAGGACGCCGAGATCAAGGTAACCTCCGGGGGCTGGGAGGTAGCGTGGCCGAGTGGAGGCCGGGGACTCACCCCCCAGCTCCCCGGGAGGCTTGGGATGGACCCGGTGTGCCCCCTACAGATCGGGAGTGGCACCGCACCCTACGACACTGGTTCCCCTCCGTGGGAGTCCTCCCCGTTCACCGGAGACTCTGACACCCCTCCGAGGGAGTGCCCCTTCCTTGGAGACTGCTGCGTATCAGTAGACCGCCTACTTGAGGCTTGTCAAGTACGAGTAGCGCTGTGTTTGTAGGCTCTGCTCGGAAGTGTCCTATGCCTGATTATTACGAGTAACGCTGTGTTCATAGGCTCTGCTCAAAAGGGTTCAAGGCTCGCTTATTACGAGTAGCGCTGTGTTTGTAGGCTCTGCTCGGAAGTGTACTATGCCTGATTATTACGAGTAACGCTGTGTTCATAGGCTCTGCTCAAAAGGGTTCAAGGCTCGCTTATTACAAGTAGCACTGTGTTTGTAGGCTCTGCTCGGAAGTGTCCTATGCCTGATTATTACGAGTAACGCTGTGTTCATAGGCTCTGCTCAAAAGGGTTCAAGGCTCGCTTATTACGAGTAGCGCTGTGTTTGTAGGCTCTGCTCGGAAGTGTCCTATGCCTGATTATTACGAGTAACGCTGTGTTCATAGGCTCTGCTCAAAAGGGTTCAAGGCTTGCTTATTACGAGTAGCGCTGTGGTTGTAGGCTCTGCTCGGAAGTGTTCAATGCATGATTATTACGAGTAGCGCCGTGTTCATAGGTTCTGCTCCAAAGTGTTCCATGCCTGAGTATTACAAGTAGCGCTGTGATTTCGCACGGAAGCGCTAGTGGTGCCATGAGTAGCGGGAGGCCCGCGAAGTCTGCCCTGAGTCACTACTAGTTCCCAGGTGTGGCGCTACGATTCCCAGTCTTATCTTTTACCGCGCGGATTATTAGCCGCTACGCGGGGTGCCCACGTCAGAAAGCAATACTAGAGGGAGGAAGAGCGCAGCGCTAGGATTAACCACTGTGTTTACAACTCCCCCAGGTTCGCCAGATATTACCACTGGAACTATGAAGGAGTGCTCCTGCCACTGGTGCTAAGGTATACAAGTGTGTCCTATTGCCCCATAGTGAATCGCTGGTGATTATAACGCTGATGTAATCAGGTACTGCCTAGGGCACCATTATGAAATGCTGGTGAATCAAATGCTATACGATGTAAATAATGCCATTGACATCTAATGAACTGCATTTGCCTCTAATGAACTGCTTTTACAAATGACTGCTTATATAAACTTGAGTCTTTTGCCTAAATCCTTCTGTGTGGCGTCCCTTATTGTGTGCATCTCCTGCTTCCGAGGATGTGTGTGTTGTATGGTCGCTTTACACAAAAGCCTTTGGGTGCCCAGCCGCTCGAGTCACGTTACCCCCTTAGGGCTTGGTGACCCCAGGTCTTACATTGTTGGCGAGCGGTGGGATTAGGACCTGTGACCATACAGCACCCTCCCGTGAAGCGGAGGGCACCACAATTAAACGCCTATTGTATTTAAGCTCTGCAACTGTCCAGACTGAGGGTGTAGAAATCCTGGTTAGCTTGCAACTGTCACCCATCTCTTAGATTTTTTTTTCTTCCCTAGTATCTAGGTCCCCACCTGTCACGATGGAGTTCCGGTTAGCCGACCTCGAGGGGTACACTGTAAGGCAACTGAGGGAATTCGGGCAGGGGATGGGGGTGCCTGGGGTGCAGAGGGCCAAAGGACCGGAACTCCGTACCGCCTTAAGGGCATGGGTAGAGGCCCACCCAGAAGGGGGAGAGGATGAGGGACAGGAGGCGCCAGAGGCACCTCAGGAGGAGAGCGCCCAGGAAGTACTAGACATACTCAATGTGGATATGTCTGAAAATGTGCCCCCAGGGAGACGTTCTGGGGCCAGTAGTAGGACATGGTCTAGGAGGAGCGCGTCTCCAGAGGAGTATGAGGACAGGAGGGAGGAGAGGCAGTTAAAGTGGGAGCTGGCGAAGTTGGAGAATGAAAGGGAAAACAAGAGATGGGCAATGGAGGAAAAGAAGCTGGCGCACGAGCTTCAACTGAAGGATTTGGAGCTGCGCGCCCTCCAGTTAAATGCTTCCAATAAGGACAATGGTGGCAGCGTACCAAGAGAGTCCCATGAGTCAAAATTTTATTTACCCAAAAAAGTCATTGCCAGCTACACAGTGGGTGACGATATTGCCAAGTGGTTGGAGGCATACGAGGTGGCCTTGACAGCCCATGGGGTTCCCGAGAGCAATTGGGTAGGGGGCCTGTATCGCTATATACCTCCCAATGTCAGGGACACACTGTTATACTTAGCCAAGGCGGATCAGGTCAGGTATGCCCCCATGAAAGAGGCCTTACTAAAGAAATTTGGTCTCAACCCCGAGAGGTACAGGCAGAAGTTCCGTGGCAGCCATAAGCTGTCCACACAGACGTAGGTGGATTTTTTTGACTATGCCCGTAAGGCACTAGATAGTTGGGTGCGTGGCAGCGAGGTTCAGGACTACCAAGGGTTGTACAATCTTTTTTTAAGGGAGCACCTCTTGGATAAGTGCTTTCCGGAGCTGCGCCAACATCTGGTGGACCGCAAGTTGACGGATCCCCGTGAGCTTGCGGAGGAGGCGGATATTTGGGAGAGCACCCGGGTGTCTCACAAGGGCCCCGCGGGAGATGGCTCGAAAGGCGGACATGGTTTCCCCCAGAAGAAAGAGGGGGGAGATAAAAAGGTGGAGTTCTCAAAAGGCCCCCAAAATATGTTTGGGAAAGGAGTAGGAACCCCACCCCCGTCCAATTCCCCAAAGCCCACTTACCCTGACAGGAGTCAGCAGCCAAGGATTGTGAGGTGCTACGAATGTGGGGAAATTGGACACTACAAAGGAGATCCCAAGAGTCACAAGCGACCCCCAGCCCCACCGGGTGGGAAAAGCCCCGGGGTAAGTAGTGTAGCGCTTGGGGTGGAGCTGCCCTTAGATAGGGAAGGGGAGTGGACAGGCCTGACCCTGGTTTCACTCAGAGATAGAGAGGTGGTCCCCGTAGTGTCCCTGCCCCCGAACACTCCTAAATATCAGCAGAGGGTGAGAGTTAACGGGGTGGAGGTGGAGGCTCTGAGGGACACAGGTGCCAGCATGACCACTGTAGTGAGGCGGCTGGTGTCCCCAGGCCAAGTAGTCCCCGAGGAGTTCCATCCGGCCGTATTGGCTGACGGCAGTGTGAGTCACTATCCAGTGGTTCGTGTTCCATTTGAGTGGGGAGGAGTCAAAGGCCTACTGAGAGTTGCGGTGAGCCCTGCCTTGCCTGTGGGGTGCTTGCTAGGGAACGACCTGGAGCACACTAAATGGAGAGATGTAGAGTTTCGAGCTCATACCGAGATGCTGGGATTACCAGGGTGGACATGCGTAGTCACGCGGTCCATGGCTGCCCGGCATGGAACTCACCCCGGGTTGGAGCCTGGAATTATGGCCCAACCCAATGCCAAGTGTGGCAAGAAGAAGATGGTAGAGGACACGCCCCGTGAGATGGGGAGGACGCAGAGGTGCCCCCGGAGTCCGCAGAGGTGGATGTCGTTCCCGTGGGGGACTTGCCGACCCTTGCCGACTGGCATGTGGAAGGAGGGCCTACCCGGGAGGAATTTTGTCAGGCACAAAGGGCGTGCCCCACGCTTGAAGGCATGCGGCGACAGGCCGAAGCCCAAGTGGCCAGTCAGGAGACGGGCGGATATCATGTGTATTGGGAGGATGGTCTCCTGTACAGTGAGCCTAAGGTGCCGGTGCATGGATCTTCGAGGGCCATAGTGGTCCACCAATGCTACCGGGCCTTCCTGCTGGAGTTAGCGCACGAGATACCCTTAGCCGGACATCTGGGCCAGGACAAAACCTTTGTGCGGTTGGTCCCACATTTTTATTGGCCCAGGATGAGGATCGCCTCAGACACCTTTTGTAAGACCTGTAAGTCTTGCCAGGCAAGTGGCAAGACTGGGACTAAATTGAAGGTCCCTTTGGAACCGCTCCCAGTGGTCGGGACCCCTTTTGAGAGGGTCGGCATAGACATTGTTGGGCCGTTGGACCCTCCGACCGCAGCGGGACACCGGTTCATTCTGGTCTTGGTGGACCACGCCACTCGGTACCCAGAGGCTATTCCTCTGAGGACCATCACTGCACCGGTGGTGGCGCGGGCACTGTTGGGGATTTTTACCCGAGTGGGATTCCCCAAGGTCGTGGTGTCGGACAGGGGCACGAATTTCATGTCGGCCTATATGCAGGCCATATGGAAGGAGTGTGGAGTGACCTACCGGTTCTCCACTCCTTACCACCCCCAGACTAACGGGCTCGTAGAGCGCTTCAACAAACCCTTGAAGGGAATGATCCGGAGCCTGCCAGAGGGCTTGAGGCGTAAATGGGACGTCCTCCTCCCCTGCTTGTTGTTCTCCTACCGGGAGGTACCGCAGAAGGGAGTCGGGTTCAGCCCGTTTGAGTTGCTCTATGGCCATCCCGTTAGGGGTCCCCTCAGTTTAGTAAAGGAGGGGTGGGAGAAGACTTCACAGAAGCTTCCCCGTGACATTGTCAGCTACATACTGGCGTTCCGCAGCCAGATGGCCAAGCTGTGGAAGGCAGCCTCAGAGAACCTAGAGGCTAGCCAGACCGTTATGAAGGAGTGGTATGACCGCAACGCTCGGTCATGGAACCTGGGGAGCTTTGTGCCCTCCAGGACCGGTGGACTGGTCCATATGACATTGTGGAGCGACAAGGCCAAACCACATACGTAGTGTATCTAAATACCCCCCGACAGCCCCTGAGGGTATTCCACGTCAACCGCCTGAAGCCTTACCATGAGCGATCAGAGCTTGCTCTCCTTATGGTGACGGATGGGAGCGAAGAGGAAGAGAGTGAAGCTCTTCCTGACCTTCTAGTGGTACAGGAGAAGGATGGCTCGGTAGAAGGTGTAGTCCTTTCCCCATCCTTGACCCCAGAGCAACAGAGGGACTGCCGCCATGTCCTGGGACAGTTCGCCTCGTTGTTCTCCCTCACGCCTGGAATCACTCATCTGTGTACCCATGACGTGGACACAGGGGACAGCCCCCCGGTGAAGAACAAGTCTTACCGGCTCTCTGACCGAGTGAAGGATAGCATCCAGCGTGAGGTAGCCAAGATGTTGGAGCTGGGGGTGATTGAACCTTCCAGCAGCCCGTGGGCTAGTCCGGTGGTGTTGGTGCCGAAAGCGGCCCCACCGGGTACCACACCAGAACTTCGGTTTTGTGTGGATTAAAGGGGGTTGAACTCTGTCACGAAGACAGATGCTCACCCCATCCCACGAGCGGACGAGCTGGTGGACCAGCTGGGAGCAGCCCGGTACCTCAGCACCATTGACCTGACATCCGGATATTGGCAGATTGCCATGGCCGATGAAGCAAGGGAGAAGACAGCATTCTCCACCCCCGAGGGCCACTTTCAGTTCCGAGTGATACCCTTTGGGCTCAAAAATGCTCCGGCCACATTCCAGCGGTTGGTGAATCAGGTACTATCTGGTCTGGAGTCCTTCTCAGCGGCATACCTGGATGACATAGCTGTTTTCAGCAGCACCTGGGAGGACCATCTGCAGCACCTCCAGGAGGTATTGCAGGCGCTGCAACGCGCTGGCCTAACCATTAAAGCCAGCAAGTGCCAGATTGGACAGGGATCTGTCGTGTACCTGGGACACCTGGTGGGCGGAGGTAAGGTGCAACCCCTCCAGGACAAAATAGAGACCATCTTGGCTTGGGAGCCCCCCAAGACCCAAACAGAGGTCCGAGCTTTCCTCGGCCTCACTGGGTATTACCGCCAGTTCGTCAAGGGATATGGTACCATCGTAACCCCCTTGACAGAATTAACCTTGAAGAAGCAACCTCGCAAGGTTATATGGACAGCTGCTTGCCAGGAGGCATTTGACATGCTGAAACATGCGATGTGTACCGCTCCAGTACTCGCAACTCCAGATTTCAGTAAGGAATTCATTGTACAGACAGACGACTCAGAGCACGGCATAGGTGCGGTGCTCTCGCAACTCAACACCGAGGGCCAAGATCAACCAGTGGCCTTCATCTCCAGAAGACTCCTCCCTCGGGAACGGCGATGGAGCACCATTGAGAGATAAGCCTTCGTGGTGGTCTGGGCTCTGAAGAAGTTGAGGCCATATCTCTTTGGAACTCACTTCCTCATTCAGACTGACCACCGCCCCCTTCGCTGGCTCATGCAGATGAGAGGCGAAAACCCCAACTTGTTGAGGTGGTCCATTTCCCTACAGGGGATGAACTTTCGGGTGGAACATCGGCCCGGAGTTGACCACGCCAATGCTGACGGTCTCTCCAGGTTTTTCCGCCTTAGCGATGAGAACTCCCTAGAGGTTGGGTAGCTCTCCCCTCTTTCAGCTGGGGGAGACGCGTGTTGGACCTGTCAGCCCTAGGGTGGTCTCCCCATCTATTTTGGATCACGCCTCATTTTTTTCCACCCTCATTTTTATGTTGGACCTAGGTCTTCGGGCGCCTTTTCATTGCCAATCGGTGTTAAGGTGCAGGTGCTCCCTTCTCCCAAGATGGCTGCCACAGGCCCCTGCTACTGCAGAGTGGTCTTCATTAGTAGCACCCTAGCTGCCAGGAGCTGGCTGGAACCCCACAACATTGTTGCGACACCAGCCCGCCTTTTTTTGTCCCATAGGTAGAATGGGGAATCCCCTTGAATGTGCTGGAACCTTCTAGAAGGGAGGTGTGGTTTTTAGGTCTCGCCTGACCCAGCGCATGCGCTGGTCTGGCGAGACTTATTGAGAGGGCTCCAAAAAGTGCTACCAGGCCAGCCTAGAGCTACAGTGCATGTGCGCGGGCGCGCGTGCCAGTTTTACCGCGATTACTTTCACTTTAGCGGCGGCACGGGCGCTTTGATGATTGATCGCGATCACTTTCACTTTTGCGGCTGCGCGGCGTTGCTTTTACTGCCGCGCGGCCAATGCTTGTTGTTTTTTTTGGTCCCACTTGGTGCTTTCGCATGTTAAGGCGTTTCTTTTGTGACTGTAATTTTCAGAGCAGTTCAGGAGTCCGTTTTTCACATCCCTGCTCCCGCCTGAGACCCGGAGGCGGGATCCGAGCCACACATGGCCAGACTGGCAGGTGAAGCCTTGCAGGCTGGGAGCAGCTGTACAGGGCTCTTGAAAACACATCAGCTGCTTGGCGTGTACAAAGAAGCCGGGCTTTCGAATCTCGAAAATACCATACAGGGGCGATGGACTGATGGAAGTTGGCTGAACGAGGTGTGAGCATTCCTTTCTTCCCTCCAGAAGGGCTACCATTAGATCTGGCAACTGACATTGTGTAGCGCCAGGTTTCCACATATCTGACATTTTCCTCATAAATGTACAGCCTCGCATTAGCTGCAGGTTCACCTTCATCCTTTTCGCTATCGTATTATGTTGTAGATTTACAAAGCACTACCCCGGACAAGGCTTTGAAGTGCTTTGCTAGCGGACTTGCAACTCTGCTGAGCCTGGAGTTACTTTGTAGAGCTAGCTGTAACTGCTGCATTTGGTGGCAAATAATGCACAGTCCCTCGAATTATATGGTAGAGAGAGACAAAATTATGCGGCAAGAAGCGCGAAATTTATGCAGCAAATACATTTCTGGCAGTATTACTTCGCTATTTTGTGGGGTTTTTCACAATGTTAACACTTCTGGGGCAAATGTTTCACCTCATTAGCATTAGGTGAACAGGGTTAATGTCTAAACACAGCAACGAGCAATTGGAAAGTGACACTGTGCACTAACACCAATAGCAGCATTTCCGGACCCTTTTGATTAGTTTGAGTTAGAAAAAGACATAGAAGATGCTGGATTATGTGAGCTATCTCAACTCTTTGCCAGGGCCTCGAAGGTCTTTGTGGTCTGGATTCCTCTACATTCGCTTGCCACATCAGTGTAATCTGAAGGGTAGTTATGTGGCATAAGAAATACATTAATAGTATATGTACGGCCTCAATAAGGCTGAGAGATCTCTGTCCTGACCCTAGAAGATGCGATCGTAGAGAGAGATAGCTCTGCTGTTTATGAAGGTCGCTGTGAATACGTTTGTAACATGTGGTTAGTTCCTTCTACAGCACGAGAGCAGATTAATTTAAATATTATCGTTTCAAAGCTAGTTTGGCGTTCTCTAGCCATGTTCCTGATCTGGGCTAACCAAATCAAACCTGGGGCTTGCAGACTTCAGCCTCATGTGACGCCAGTTTTATGGTCAGTTACCAAGAATTGGCTTCTGCCTTGGGTAGGGGTATTGTACAAGTTACAGCGCATTGGCATGCAGCTTTAAGAGAGTTTCATTTTTTTCTTGGTTTGGATGGTAATGCAGACGTGACATTCCTGCTACAGTGTGCCAGTCTGTGGCCAGGAGGGCCATGCCAAGGTGGCGACGGGCAAAGAATCCCAGTAAACAAAATACCCTTGTCTGTGCCAGGCCTTCATTAGAAGGGATTCTGTGCTGGTAGAAAACAACCTGGGATGCTTCCAGCAAAGGAGGGGGTGTAGTCTTGTGATATAAAGATGATTCTAGATCCAGGAGACCAGGCTTCTCAACCTGATTTCTACATGTGACACGTGGTGTGATCCTAAGCACATCAACCTATCTGTCAAAATTTAAAAAATAAATCAAAACGGACTAATGCCTGAAGCTCTAAAGAAATAACTAGACATTTGCAATTTGAGGATACAAGGCTAGGAACGCTCAGTGGCATGTTGTGCATGGATCAGTAATCGCAACAGGTGACATTTCAAAAGTATGACATTTCAATCAATAAGCGAGGCAGACGTCTTTGACAAAGACTCTGACTGATAAACTTTCTGAAAATGCATACATTCACATCTAACTTCATTAAAAATAGGCTATTCAGATAAAATCGCAAACCATAACAAACAAGCATTGGCATAGACAATAGGTCTCGCCTTTGGGACCTTATAAGTGTTTAGCCATGCAACAGCTGATGTTGTTGCACCAAGGATATTGTGCTGCGTAACTAAATACTTAAAAGGTCCCAACAGCGAGACCTATTGGCTATGCCAATGCTTGTTACTTTTGCCGCCTTGGATAGAGGTCACCTGACCTAGGGCTACTTAACAGAGGGAGGGAACATTTTCTGGTCAGTTGGCCAGTGGGAGTAAAGCAGACCTGGGGAAAATCCACGCAGGAGTTTAGGCGGTAGGGCCTAGCCAGGGACTTATGCCTCTGAAAGTGACAGGACTTAGGTACTGCCTTTTAAGTGAGTGAGGGATCCTGTACAGCCCACTGATCTAGCCCAGTGATAGGAGAACCCAGGGGCCATCTGCTAAGCTTGACTAGGAAGGAACTAGTCACCAACTCAGTCCCTAACCCCAAGGAACAGAACCCCCCAAGGGCGCCAGTGACATCTGCGCCGCAAGAACTGAATGCTGAAACTTCACGCAAGAACCGAATGCTGAAACTTTATGCCAGAACTGAATGCTGAAACTTCATGCCAGAACTGAATGCTGAAACCGATTGCTGGGACTGCATGACAAAACTGAATGCTGAAACTTCACGTTACGATTGAATGCTGGACTGCTGGGGATCAACCAGGTACTAGCGCCGTGACCCCTGCGCTCCCTGACCTGGCCTGAGATCCCCTGCATCAATCCACGTTGAGCGCTGAGCGCCCCCACTTAATTTAACCCACCCCCCTGACGCGGGGACCAGAGCGTGCTCACCGCCGCGGCCCGGAGGCCGGAAGCTTGCACCATCATCACGTCGAGGCCCCCGGAGAAGCCCGGGACCCCATCGCTGCCGTCGCAGCTGCTGGCGGAGGTGTGAGAGGCCGTGACCGGCCCCCGTCGCTGAAGTATCGACTGCGGAGTCCGGAACTGTGTCGGACGCCCCAGGACGCCGAGATCAAGGTAACCCCTGGGGGCTGGGAGGTAGCGTGGCCGAGTGGAGGCCGGGGACTCACCCCCCTGCTTCCCGGGAGGCTTGGGACGGACCCGGTGCGCCCCCTACAGATCGGGAGCGGCACCGCACCCTACGACACTGGTTCCCCTCCGTGGGAGTCCTCCCCGTTCACCGGATACTCTGACACCCCTCCGAGGGAGTGCCCCTTCCTTGGAGACTGCTGCGTATCAGTGGACCGCCTACTTGAGGCTTGTCAAGTACGAGTAGCGCTGTGTTTGTAGGCTCTGCTCGGAAGTGTCCTATGCCTGATTATTACGAGTAATGCTGTGTTCATAGGCTCTGCTCAAAACGGTTCAAGGCTCGCTTATTACGAGTAGCGCTGTGTTTGTAGGCTCTGCTCGGAAGTGTCCTATGCCTGATTATTACGAGTAACGCTGTGTTCATAGGCTCTGCTCAAAAGGGTTCAAGGCTCGCTTATTACGAGTAGCGCTGTGTTTGTAGGCTCTGCTCGGAAGTGTCCTATGCCTGATTATTACGTGTAACGCTGTGTTCATAGGCTCTGCTCAAAAGGGTTCAAGGCTCGCTTATTACGAGTAGCGCTGTGTTTGTAGGCTCTGCTCGGAAGTGTCCTATGCCTGATTATTACGAGTAACGCTGTGTTCATAGGCTCTGCTCAAAAGGGTTCAAGGCTTGCTTATTACGAGTAGCGCTGTGGTTGTAGGCTCTGCACGGAAGTGTTCAATGCATGATTATTACGAGTAGCGCCGTGTTCATAGGTTCTGCTCCAAAGTGTTCCATGCCTGAGTATTACAAGTAGCGCTGTGATTTCGCACGGAAGCGTTAGTGGTGCCATGAGTAGCGGGAGGCCCGTGAAGTCTGCCCTGAGTCACTACTAGTTCCCAGGTGTGGCGCTACAATTCCCAGTCTTATCTTTTACCGCGCGGATCATTAGCCGCTACGCGGGGTACCCACGGCAGAAAGCAATACTAGAGAGAGGAGGAGCGCAGCGCTAGGATTAACCACTGTGTTTACCGCTCCCCCAGGTTCGCCAGATATTACCACTGGAACTATGAAGGAGTGCTCCTGCCACTGGTGCTAAGGTATACAAGTGTGTCCTATTGCCCCATAGTGAATCGCTGGTGATTATAATGCTGATGTAATCAGGTACTGCCTAGGGCACCATTATGAAATCCTGGTGAATCAAATGCTATACGATGTAAATAATGCCATTGACATCTAATGAACTGCATTTGCCTCTAATGAACTGCTTTTACATCTGACTACTTATATAAACTTGAGTCTTTTGCATAAATCCTTCTGTGTGGCGTCCCTTATTGTGTGCATCTCCTGCTTCCGAGGATGTGTGTGTTGTATGGTCGCTTTACACAAAAGCCTTTGGGTGCCCAGCCGCTCGAGTCACGTTACCCCCTTAGGGCTTGGTGACCCCAGGTCTTACAGACACAAACTGTTTCATTTCAAATACTTGCGTAGAAATTATAGCACACCTGAAAACCAACACAAAATTGACGGTTCCAAGTCTCCTGTGTGACCCTGAGGTGGAACGCAACATGCTGGCTTCTTACACCTGGATTTGCCCTCTTATACAGGCCTTCTGGAATAATGTCACTCACACCATATCACAAATGACAGTAATGTATATTTACAAGAACTGATGCATCTCTGCATAGTAGCAGAGATGCGTCAGTTCATTTACGTCACACAAAAAAACCCTTGCGCCACCATGGATCCGTCACATTTACAATGCGCCGTACTGTGGCGCAAGGATTACCAGATGTGTGACGCAACTCCAGCAATGCTCAGGAATGCCTTTTCCTATTATGCTGTGTCACTACTTACGCCTGCTTCAAGCAGGCGTAAGGTTTTGATGCAGTGGCGTCATAGACGTGACACAGTGAAATCGTGTGTCGGAACGCCCACCATGCATACATTATACCTGACGCAGATATAATGTAGTGCAGGGCTTTACAATGTGACGCATCTCCCTAGATGCATCACGTTGTAAATGTGTCGCAACATGGCATATTGTTTACGCTGCCCCTGTATCATGAAAGTGACGCAATGGTGGCGAAAAGTGTCACAAGGGGCTTGTAAATTTGCCCCCTAGATCTTAACGCAATAATCACTTTATTAGGCTATGTTAAAGAATACCTTGTCAGTGAAATTACTCTCCCTCCCTCGCAACACCACCATTAAGTGGGGCCTTCCCCCGAGCCCTGCATTCTCGAGTCTTGGTGGTCGAGGCCCTCCTCCACCCGCAGGTTTCATCTGTGCCTCATCCCTGGTGGTCCAGTGGACGTCTGTCTCCATTGTATCACTCCGCTTTTTCTCTCCTTTAGCACTTGTTTTTTCCCCTCACTTCTATCTCCCCCCTTCACTCTCCTTCTGGGTCTTTCCTCCATTTTCTGTCGTTTTCCCCTCATTTCAAGCTCCCCCTTCACTCTCCTCTGTGTCTTTCCTCCACTCTTTCTTGCACTTTTTGCTGCCTTATTTGCACTTTTTTCTCTCTTTTTGCCTTCTTCCTACATCAGCCCGTTTTTCCCCGCGGCCCCTCCCTCCAGCACGACCAGTGCGACTGGCCCAATCCAGCTCCCCTCCCCGCTCCCGCCTCCCAGCTGTCCAGCACACCCCGACCCCTACATAATGGTGGCCACTGCAGGGACAGGCGAGCAAGACCACTGACTCATTGTCTGTGAAATTGCTCTCCCTCCCTCTCAGCTCCACCATTAAGTGAGGCCTTCCCCCGAGCCCCTGCACTCTCGAGTGTTGGTGTTCAAGGCCCTCCACCACCCGCAGGTTTCACCTGCGCCTCATCTCTGGATGTCCAGTGGACCTCGGTCTCCATTCTCTCGCTCCGCTTTTTCTCTCCTTTTTCACTCGTTTTTTTCCTCACTTCTATCTCCCCACTTCACTCTCCTTCTGGGTCTTTCCTCTATTTTCTGTCCATTTCCCCTCATTTCATGCTCCCCCTTCACTCTCCACCCCGGATGTAGCATTCTTTACCGAAACCTGGACCAACACCAGCTCGGGAGCGGACATCACCATCGCCATTCCCCAAGGATACAAGATCTCCAGGAAGGACTGCCCCACCCGCCTGGGAGGAGAAATCGCCATCGTCCACAAATCCACCCACCGCCTGAGCACAATCCCCGATGGAACACCTTCACTTCAAGATACTGGCCAGCCCTACCTCCACCCTCTGAGGAACCCTCATCTACCGACCCCCTGGACCCTGCGGATTTTTCGCCAACTCCATCACGGACATCATCTCCCTGCATGCCATCGCGTCCATCAACTACACCCTACTGGGAGACCTCAACTTCCACCTCGACAACCAACTGGACCCCAGCATCACATCCCTCCTGGACAACCTCCACAACATTGGACTCCGCCAGATCGTGACCGAGCCCATGCACTCAGCAGGACACACCCTTGACCCCCTCTTCACAACAGGAAACTCCATCTCCTTCAGCCACACTACCAAACTCTCATGGACTGACCATCGATGCGTCCACTCCACCTTCAGAACACTCACCAGCCACAGACACCAGCACCTGCTCCGACGAAGAAACTGGACCAGAATCAGCGACGACCAGCTAACCTCATCACTCAGCAACTCCACCCCAACCATCTCGGAAAACAACAACCCCAACACCGCAGCCCGAACCCTGCACAGATGGATCTCCGACAGCGCCAACACCATAGCCCCCTCAAGAAAAACAACAACACCCACACCAAGGAAGCCAGATGGTTCACCACCGAACTTCGAGAGTCCAGACGCACTTGCCACCGCCTCGAAAAAGGCCTGGAGGAACACAAAATCCACAGAAGCCCACTACAACTTCAGAGCCGCCACCAATGCCCACCACCAACTCATCAGAAAAACGAGGAAAAAAGCGATTGAAGACAAAATCTCCACTCATGCACACAACAGCAAAGAACTCTTCAACATTATCAAGGAGTTCGTCCAACCCACCAGCGAGTCCACCGACATCCCTCCCTCACAAGACCTCTGCGACAAACTCAGCCCCTTTTTCCACCACAAAATCAAGCGCATCTACGACAACTTTGACGAAGACAATCAACACACTGAACCCTCACCATCCACCCACAACACCCTGAAGCCAGCGATCGACAACTGGACAGCCCTCACCATCGAAGACACACTGAAGATGATGAAGTCAATCCACTCCGGGGCCCCCACGGACCCCTGCCCCCACCACATTTTCAACAGAGCCGCTGACCATCGCACCCATGCTCTGCCACACCATCAACCGCTCACTGGCAACCGTATGTTCCCTGATGACTGGAAACACGTTGAGATCAACCCCCTCCTGACCAAACCCTCGGTGGACCCCACCTACCTCAAAAACTAGAGACCCATCTCCCTGCTCCCGTTCCCAGCGAAAGTCATCGAGAAAGCCATCAACAGTCAACTCACCACATTCATCGAAGAGCACAACATCCTCAACTCCTCCCAATCCAGCTTCAGAAAAAAACACAGTACGGAAACCGCCCTCCTCGCCGTAACAGACGACATCCATACCTTACTGGACAAAGGAGAAACAGCAGCCCACATCCTCCTCGACCTCTCAGCGGCGTTTGACACAGTCTCTCACCACACTCTAATACGCAGACTCCATGATGCAGGGATCCAAGACAAGGCCCTCGACTGGATCCACTTCTTCCTCTCTGGCAGAACGCAGTGGGTCAGACTCTCCCCTTTCCTCTCGGACCCTACACCTACCACCTGCGGAGTACCCCAGGGGTCCTCCCTCAGCCCTACACTCTTCAATGTCTACATGGCTCCGCTCGCCCCCATAGTCAGAACCTACGGACTCAACATTGTGTCATACGCAGACAACACCCTACTCATCCTCTCCCTATCCAACGAACCCAACACCGCTAGACACAACTTTCGAAAAGGCATGGAAGCCGTCGCCAAATGCATGAAAAACAGCTGCCTACAACTAAACACCAACAAAACGGAAGTACTCATCATGGGCCCAAACCCCGATGCCTGTAACGACACCTGGTGGCCCCCCACCCTTAGAAGCCCACCCACCCCTACGTAAGACCTTCAAATGGATCCCCCTCGAACACAGACAGACCGTCACTCACGCCCTGTGTAGGAGAGTAGAATCTGCTTCTTATAGTTACCCCCACTTTTTGCTGATGTTTCACTGTTTTTCGACTTTAGTTTGGCTGGGGCCCTGCTAACCAGGACCCCAGCCTAGCTGCTTCCTCTCTAAATTGATTACCAGTACTTTAGGTACACTCCAGATTGGATTCTGGGGTACCCTCGTAAGTCCCTAGTATATGGTATACTATGTAACCCAGGGCATAGGTACCCCAGAGGCCTACCTGGGGCTGCAGCATGTATTATGCCACCCCTGGGAAGCCTTCCAAAATGACACCACAGGACTGCTACTGCAGCCTGGGTAAGGTGGTGTATGCACCCCTTACTGAGATATAGGTTCACTATATCTCTGCATATCACTGCACATATAACCTATCAGTCACCCCTATGGCAGGCCTTACTAATCCTGAAGGCAGGGTGCTGTGTTTTATGTGAGAGGGTGCCCATGCATGAGCAGAGCCCCTCTGCAGCCTTCCGAGCCTTAATTCCGGGGTTGTTTGTGATGCAGCCAAACCATATACTCTTAAGTGCATTATAACCAAACGTTAAATGCTAACTTTGGAATGGCTGCATGGAAACATGTTGTGTTTGGTGTCAAACACCTTGGAATCATACCCCCACACCAGTAACTGATGCCACCCTTCTAGAGGAAGAGACATGACAGCACCGTTATACCCGGTACCAGCTAACAGAGCCCTGGCATCACAAAATGGATGCTGCCAGCAACAGACACGAGTCTGCCCTCCTGCTGCTGGATGAAACTCCGGCAGGGGAGGCCTGGGCAATAGGTTTTATGTCATAGGGAAGTGTCACCACCTCCCAGACAGGCTTTAGTGTATTGGGGCTGGGTGGGTGCACTCCAAGAGTGCTTTGAAGTTCAGCACTGGGGGCACATTTGGTGTCCCTGTGCATAGTCCAGCTCAAACCGGTTGCAGGGGCTACCAGCCCCTGCTCTGGCGCAAAACTGGACAAAAGGAAATGGGCGTAGCCACCCCTCTTTCCTGACCCTCCCATAGGTGGGTAACTAGAGTTTGTCCCACCCCTTCCTTGGGTATAAGATAGGAATCCCTGGCTACAGGACTTTAGATTACACCTGTACGAAACTCTGATACTGAATCCTGGAACTTCGACGATCTACATTGAACTAGATGACTGAAGAATCTCCCTTGGAGTAAAGGAGTTACTCCCCTGCAAGGCAGGCAACAAAGACCCATCTGACCGGTTTGCATCTCCGAAGCTCCCGCCGGACTCCGAAGAATTTTGCAACACAGGAGGTGATTGTATGTGGTCTTAGAGGTAGATCAGTGGCCACAGCAGTTCTGCGGCCCGTATCCCTCGTGGCGACCGTGCAACCCGAATCCCTGAACACCACGTCACTTTGCAGAAGCATCTGCTTTACAGCAACTCCTGAATCTGAGCTTTGGGTTGCTTGTAGCCCTGACCCCGAGCAGCATTTGCTCTGAAGATTGTCCGCCTACACTCCAGGAGTGTTCCGTGAGCAGGCCCTTTGTGTTTTCTCTTGAGGTCCCTTTGCGATCCCTAGTCCATCGACTGGTGGGTCCCTGTGAAGGCAACTTTACTTCTAATTGGGCTTTCCTGGTTTCTCCAGATGTGCCCTGACTCTCCATTGCTTGGGGAGTCCCCAGGACCTTGCTGGTCCGCACCGAATCATCTTTTCTCTTCCTGAGTTGGGTTGCTGTTGCCAAGGCTTGTTGGGTCCAATCCGGGCACTGACACCACCGCACTCAACATCCTTCATGGGACAGCTCGAATCCAGCCCCTGGTCATCGTCGACTCCTCCTGGTCCTCGTGGCTGCAGAGTCAAGCTTCACCTCTTCGCACATGAATCACCCGACATCGGTGGGCCTTTGTCTATCGTGCCCCTGATCCCTGTCAAGTGACCCAGACTCTGTCGCATGTAATGGTGCAGCAGACACCTATGCCCTACTGCAACCACACACATCCAGGTCCAAAAACATTTGGGACCCACCGAGGGCGTATCTTATACAGCCAGATAGGCCAGTCAAAACAGATCATGATAGCAATACATCTGATCTTGATAAGAATTTTCCCTCACATAGCTGAATTATTCTAGATTGACTACATGATCACTACACCAGACTGAAATGCTTCCCTACTCTGTATCACTGACTCACAAAGTAAGAGGAGCTAGTGTCCTCTGGGACATTTGCATTGGCTAATATTGTTTGAATCTTTTCGGAATCCATCCAAGTTGAGTATAGCTCTTGTATGTGATACAATGTGATTGTATACATTTGAGACGAAAATTGCTTCTCTGCAAATGTAAATTCTCGTTCTTCGTGCTTTTTGGTGAAAAGCAATACAAATAATCTTAAAAACATAAATGCCATATAAGTGGGCATCATTATTTAATATAAGTATTCATCTTTTGATTTTTGTTTTTATTAATTCACTAATAAACAACATATTTGCTCTTGCTCGTCTTGAAACATCATTCACTTTTTCTTTGTAAATATTTTGTTTCAGGGATCTAACAAAGTGCAATGTTCTTCTTATTAACTCGCGGAGTCTGCCAGCAAGATGTGAATTCATATTTAATACACACTCACTGCCATCCTGGCTCTAATTAACACATTTGCTGGAGCCCATTAAGTTTAACTAATTGCTGCTCTGCTTTTACAAGCAGGGCAAAGCATGTAACTCACCAAAATGAGCTGTAACCAGCATGCGCTAAATGTCTTTTTTCTGTGGATTTTGAGCCCTGGAGCAGCGTAATTTAGGCTCCACCTTTTATCTGTCACAGCTATGTATTTATATACTCATATATGACATTTAACTCACAGTGTGTTTTGATTCCTTTAATGTTTATGATGCATTTAAATGTACTAATGAAATGTAATCATTGTAGAAATCAGAGATTTATATACACGTGCACTTATGTTCAGTTAAACATGTAATCATGTCCTCTTTTATTTACGCTTTGCATTTATTTCAAAGTTATATGTGTGTATGTATAATCATGAATTCAACATTTATGATGATTGCTGACTTAACTTAGACTGAGTATAGGCCTCAACCAGTATGTTCTTCCTTACTTTTGCAGGTACATTATCATGCTTCTTATTAGCTAGTGAAAGGCTTATTGTTTATATTAGACTGCTGATAGTAAGGCCTGAAGGGAAGAACTTGGCAGTAAATGTGGAAAACTAATAGACAGAACATGCCTTCTGTTCTTCGTATACCAAGCCAGGTCTGGTTGCTTAGTGGACCGGTACGTCCATTGTTGGGGCTGGTGTATGACCTCTTGGTCACAGGTTTAAATCCTGGTTGGTAACCTCAGCCTTTCATCCTTCTAGGTGAACGTGCGCATTGAAAATACACATGTTATGTGTTACCAAGATGGTAAAATATTCAAGGTTGTGTTCCAGAGTCCCAGGTTCAATGTGAAGAAAATCATTAGGGTATAGACGCTCCTCTCAGCTAATGATTTGGTTGGTTCCAGGTGGTGTGAGAAAAGATAAGGATGCATCAAAAACTCCTGTTGTTTTAATTGGTGTCAGTCAAAAGTGAGTTCCATTAAAAGGTTGAGATAAAGAGGATCCCTAAATAGTTAAAAATATTCACTTTCTCCAGGGTTGAATACCCCATTAAGAAGGTTTTTGAATTCATACTTAGAATAGTTGACCTTGAGATCCAGTTTTTCCATGTATGAGGAAAATGTTTTCAATAGGATTTGCAGACAATTTGCCATCTGGGCAATTAGCTCGGCATCATCCACATGTAATAATATAGTAATTGATTGCCTACCTATTCGGGGGGTAGACTTTCCTACCTCTGCAAGGTGTTTGGAAATCCCATTTATGTATATAAGAAATAGAAAAGGGGCAAGGATACAACCCTGTTGCGCCCCATGAGTGGATATTATTTGGGGGTAGTTTCACACCAAAAACCGGAACGGACCCTCGCATTCAATTTGTGATGAAGACTTTTAATTAAAGTGAGCAGTTCTGTTACCACCCCCATTGACTCCATCAGAGTCCAAAGTTTTGTGCGATTTACCAAATAGAAGACGCTGGATAAATCAATGAACGCCAAAAGGAGGGACCCTTTTTTTGCCATTAAGTATTTCCCTGTTAATAAGTAGAAATTTTGACACGGGTTCAGTGTCTTCACACCTGGTCTAAAGCCATATTGCACATTTCACGAAGTCTTGTTTTCAGTAGTCCAAGATTCCAGACGAGCCAAAAGCACTTTACCAAGGATCTTCATGCTAGAATCTATCAGCGATATAGGTCTGTAGCAAGATGGTAAATGCCGCTCCCCTTTTTTGTAGATCAGGATGATTATGGCCGTCCTCCATGAATTGTGAACTTGTCCCTCAACAGTGCTCCTTTAACATGTGTTAAAACTGGTCCAGATTGGATTTTTAAATGTCTGCTGGTACACCATCGGGCATTGTGCTTTCCCTAGTGCGCATTTCCTAATTGCACTAACTACTTCATTGACCTCTATAATTCTGTATACTTTTAATGGACACGTTTGGTTCTAATTCTAATAACAAACAAAGCATAGTCCTAGGTCTTTCATTGTATGAACTGCCGGTGGAGCTGTAAACTCTACTCACAATTGCAATCACTTATCCAAACACTCCTCCACTCATTGCTCCATTCAATGCACTGCTATCCTCAAATGAATGAATGAAGGTACTTCTAAAGCAAAGAGCCACTCAAGAGTGTCCCGGCGCCGAAACATGGCATATCAGGTACAGAGAAACATTGATTGCTAAGTAAGCATGTTTTTAACAGTTTCCTGAAGACAGTCTCATCCGTAGCATTTCTAAATAGAAAAGGGAGCTGGTTCCAGAGAGAGGCAACCAGAAAAGAGAAGGAAAAGCCCCCTTGCCTCTTTATCTTAAAGGACGGAACAACCAGAAGACAGGCATTCATCGAGGGCAGGGATCCTGGAGGACAGTATGCTCGGATCCTTGAGTGCATGTATTTAGGAGCAGTGTCATGAATTGCGCAATGAGTGATTGTGAAAACTTTAAAGATGGCACTTTTTTAAAACAGAAATCCAGTGTAGTTTCTTGTGGAGAACTGTTACAGGTGACCCTTTCGAGAGTTTGAACAGTGTTTGAAGCACAATTTTTTGAACAACTTGGAGACAATGTATCAGATACTCTGGAAGGCAATGATAGAGAGCATTGGAGTAGTCAAGACATGATAAGATCAACTCCTGAACTATGGCAGAAAAAAAATATATTGTCAGTGTTCTTAAGATCCTGAGACATGACTTGACTACAGACCACAAATAGTACCCCCAAATTCGTGTTGATGTTTGTCGGGACAGTGGGCAGTCAGGAGGCCAACAGCCCATCCATTCAGGCAGAGGCTCAGGGCCAAAGAGCAGGATTTCTATTTTGTCAGATTACACTGAAGGTTGTTGGCACTGAGCCAACCCATGACTGCTTTTATACAGGCTGTGAAAGCCATCTTGGTATCCGTTGAGTTTCCTTTGTACAAGAAAAACAACTGTGTCATCTGTATATGAAGTGATTTTGATACCAAACAACTCAACCAAGATTGCTAGGGTCTACAAGTAAATATTAAAAAGGGTCGGACTGGGCGCTAAGCCCTGAGGGACCACACGTGGCAGGTATTTCACCACTGAGTGGTACAGTCTCATCCAGACAGAGTTCACTTTAAACTCTAGTAAAGAGGAGAGCCAGAGGAGGGCGGCACCCTTCACACCAATTGCAGAGAGCTGGTGTAGTAAAATCTTGTGAGAGACTGTGTCAAACATCGCAGAGAGATCCAGTCGAACCAGCGCCACGTTGTAGCTGAGGTTCAGGTTCCACTTTTTTGTCCAGAGATCTCCACCTGTGCTGTTTCTGTGCTATGTCAAGCTCTGAAGACAAGGTGAATGCAGTCGGAGTGCTGAGGACAATGGAAGAGGTCAAGAGGCGCTGGAATGATGTGAAGCACAAAACCAAGCAGAAACTCGACAACAACCAGAAGGCAACAATGCAGACTGGAGGTGGGAGTCCAGCGCCACAGGAGGAGCTGGATGAGATTGAGGAAATGGTGTCCACAGTCATCAGTGTGGAGACGGTGGCTGGAGCTGGGGGACCGGACACTGCTCAACATGACCTGACACAACAGCAACATGGTGAGTAATGACCAGGGACTGGGGGAACAGGGGGAGATGGGCACAATGGCACACATGCACAATTAAGTATAGCACAGTGCACACCCACAATGACTCTGGATCATGTACCTGATCCCCTTGGCACACTGCAGCACAACTAGAAACAGCAAGTAGGCCCTCGTCGACTATGTGCCCAGGGGGGCCTTCCCACACATCACCAATCTCACAACCAACCCATGTACATGTGCCAAACTCAGCAAAGAGGCGTGTCTGTGAGCCACACTGACAATGCAAGTGACACTGCATGATGAATACTATGGCTGCAGTCAATATATCATGACATGTTACACACCACGACACTGAGGTGGCTGAGTGTGGACCACATACGTAAAGGAGCCGGTCAAACTCCGACACATTCATGTGCACAAACAACCCCTGACGCCAACAACCCATCTGCGGACAAACCATGTCCCAGAGTCCTAACTCCCACCAAGAGATTTACCCAAGTGTGCAACATCTCAGCATTGTATAAGCACAGAAGTCAAAGGCACACCACCTGAAAGGGATAAGGGGCAGCAAAATCAGAGCTGCAGGGCGAGTCTCCCAAAATGCAGACAACGCACATAACATTCAGAGCACAACAACATTGACAACAATGTGGTACAAACTGCAACACGTTCACAACAGAACAGAGGACCCAACTGGTGCCACTTGTGTGTAGAAACTGGCCAATCACATTTGGCATAGCAGGGAAATGTGAGATGATAATGTACAAGTACAAACACATCCGTGATCTTGTCGAAATGTCCACTGTCCCACATCAAATAGGCAGCTCCTCCCAAACAGTCACAATGTACATTGTCATGCAGTCTGTATGTAAACTTGTACAATGCGTCAACATACATGTGAACACAATGTTAAACTGCATCTCCCCTTCACATTGCAGACGGAAAATCAACACCTCCTACAGAGCAGACCAAATATCTTTTCACTGATGACGAAGAGGACCTCCACACCTTCGACACCAACGTCCTCCAAGAGCTCATGGACAGCTTCGGCACCTCACCTCCAGGAGCAGGGCAGCCCAGCTGCATCATCGAGGAGACCTCACCCACTGCACAGACCACACAGCAGGAAGCACCAACCACCATGGCTGTCTCCCAGGACCCTCACGAACAACACATGGCCTTCCAAGGCCGTGTGTTGGGGTGCCAGGAGAAGATGGCTGATCAGGTGAAGGTGGGTTTGACCTTATGGCAGCCAAACTAGATGCCATACGTGGGTGTCTAAGTCCCATCAGGGACCACTTACAGTCCCTAACGGACACCCACAGTCCGCTCCATGCTCTCCAACGATCCATGGCTGACATCACTGGAGTCCTGACTCTGAGACAAGAACAACTGTCTAGTCAGAGTGGCTCCAGCAATGTCAGCCGTTAGTTGGGACACATGCGGAGGATCATGGAGGACAGAGAGCGGATGGGGGCGGAAAGAATGGCTGGCAAGTGGTAGCATTCATCTCGGCCATATGGCCTGTTTCTGCTTGGTTCTGCCCATAGCATCATCACCTTCCACTGTTCCCTGATACACTCTGTGACACTCACCTTGGACCTCGACATGGACTGCCATATTCTGTTTGGTTACCAATGACACAGCAATCAGACTGTGGACTGAACTCTTCCTCTACCGATGAACTTGTCAATCCCTAAAGAACTCTGACTGGCCCTCGCACGGGGCAACAAAGTTAAGTGGGGTTTGCATGGCCCTGTACTGCTCCAGCTTCAACACTCCACCGAATGTGAATAAAATATTCTAATTCACACAGATGTGTCATGTCTATGATCAATCAAGTATGAAAGTATGGATGAATGTAGGGGCAGTGATTCCCCCTCACAACCATGTTGGTAATGTTGTGGGACTTGTGTCACAGGGTGCAACTCTCTGCATCATGGTGGTACATATTTGACCCCAAAAGACGTCCTTTTGTCTTTTCTTGATCACAAATGACAGCCTTTATGTCATGAATTTGGACACATGTGATACGCTGCTGAGTGGGACTACGTACTATCTTTGACACACTGAAATGGCATTTTGAATATGTGACACCCTAAACAGCCTCTCTGTACAGAGGTGATACACCATCTAATTGCCATTTGTGAGATTGTTAGCACTAAATGTTGCACTTGAACTTGTCAGAGTGATGTGCTTATGCAGAGGAGTAACATGCACACAGGGAATATGTGTTGGAATGAGTTTATTTGCACATGCTGTGCCTGTGGTCATTTTGTCCTGTCCCTTGATTAATAAGGACGGTCACAATGTGACGTGCTCATCTGAAGAAATTGTTAATGATTGTTTTCCTTCGGGCTATTCCTGCTGCAGCTGCACTGGGGTGTGGTCCACCTTACTCATCTTCATCATCATTTTCCTGTGCATCTGGCACTTGGATCCATGGGGCATTGGTGCGTACACATATGTTGTGCAACACACAACATGCAATAATCATCATGCACAATATTTCCGGGCTATACAGGAGTCTTCCACCTGTGATGTCCAGGCACCTGAAACTTGACTTTAACACGCCAAATGAGCGCTCCACAATGCCGCCGGTGTGTTTGTGGGCTGCACTGTACTGCCTCTGGGCCTGGGTGTTCATGTCTCGGAGGGGTGTGATAATCCACGGGCAGGGTGCATATCCTTGATCACCTGTGACAGGGGAGAGAGATATGTGTCAATCGGTGGTTCTGTATTCTGTGTTGGCAGGCTTATTAGGTTAGTGGTGTGTTATGTGTGCGACTTTGGGATTCATGTTTGGCATGTATTGCTTGTGGCAAATGAGCGGCATCCATTTGTATTACGTTGCCTCACAGCTGCTCCTCACTCCCCCGAGCCTATTTACTTGTGTGTGCTGCGCGGTTGCATTACTTGCACTCCTAAGACACACCATTGTCATGACTGTCTGCGCATGTCCACAAGCCTGACAATGACACTGTGATATTGGCCATTGAAGGTGGTCGGCCACGTGTGTGGAGGCCTATGGTCAGGAGATGGTGTACACAGAGACACACGCAGTATTTACTTTGGTGTCCATCCCGGTAGTGAACCACGCCCAGAGCCCCGGGCTATTTATTCCCACTCCTACGCTAGACTGGCATACGCCGGACGAGCCCACTCCGCTCACGCTTACAGAGGAGACAACATAGCTACATGTCCAAGGTCTTCCCCACTGTCTGAGGTAACATGGTTGCGTCCACTGTCCACAACACTACAAACACCAGCAGTATATGTCCACATGGACATGTCTGTGCTCTGCATACTGAAGTCTATCCAGCACATCACCACCTCACTTGGCATTGTGTACATTCTTATTCTTATTCATGGGTCATTTGCCTCCTTCGTACAGACTTGGTTCCCACCTCTCCCTACATTCTGCAATTGTGCCATGACGTGGATGGTTTGTCTACATGGCTGGCCATGGTTACCACAGTTACTTGTGTTGTCGTGTCTGGTAGGTAGGCATGTTGTTTGGCCTGTTGTATGTGATTTTGTAATGTGTGTATTCCCACAGTTGTGAGTTGCATGATTGTGGAGTTGAGGTGTGTGGTGTGTTCATTTGGTACTTACGAACGAGCAGTGATCTCCATAGGTGCCATCCTGGAAGCGCTGGTTGATGAAGGACTGACGAAAGATGAAGGAATCATACACACTGCCTGGGTAGTTGTCAACGACGTTGGTGAAGAGTCCCCAGTGGTCCACTATTGCCTGCACATTAATGGAATGCGTGTGCTTTTTGGTGCGGTAATTGTGTGCAGTGTCAGCAGGGTGCAAAAGTAGGACATGTGTGCAGTCAATTGCCCCCAACACGTGCAGGAAGCCAGCTATGGCGTAGAAGCCTTGCTTGGTCTCCAGCTGTTCCTGCACAGTGTGGGGGAAGTGAAGGTGCTGTGGTACCAAGCTGATGATGGCCTCCAAGACAGGTGTGAGGAACTTTGATAGGGCTGGCTGTGAGACTCCTCCTACTCTGGCAGCTGTTGGTTGGAAGGTACCAGAGGCCAACAGGTGCAGCACAGCCAGCAGCTTTGTCTGCGGAGGGATGTTGGTTCTCCGCTGTGTTGGTACCATCAGCCTGTGGCCAATGTGGGTCAGGATGCGGAGGGTGGTTGCCCTTTTGAGCCTGTAGAGGGCAATGACATCCTCTGTCGTTAAGTCTCTGAGGCTGGTGCGTTTTCAGAATGTCCGCTGTCTTGTTCTGAGCTGCCTCTGTGGTAGTCTGGGGTGGTGCCGGGGGGCCTGGGGGTGGTGGCGGTGGGTGTTGTGGCCCTCTTGGGTCTCCGAGCTGCATGATCAATAGCTCCATGACTTGTGTTGGTCTTCAGATGTGGCTCTGGGCTGGGCTCCCTTTTATACTGCAGGTTGTCATCCTGCTTAACACCAGTAGAAGCAAGTAGCTAGATAGGAAATTGCGCAATAATCTTGAATAAACCTAAACCATCAGTTCTAAGCATACGTGATTTAATTCACATTCAATTCAATAATTAATCACATTTTTTTCAAGCAAATATTTCATCATGACAAAGAGAAACACATATCACTTTGCGATATTTTCAACGATCAGCCAGATCAGCAATGCTATTCCAAAAACAGGCAATAAGGCGCGTTAGCAGCAGGGATTTAACAATGCCTTCTACTGGTGTTAGTGCTGTCCTACCAAGGCTTGGGTCCTGTCACTACCTGGCCTAGACCACTCTATTAGCAAAAACAAACAAGTAGCCAGATAGGAAATTGCACAATAATCTTGAATAAATCTAGACCATCAGTTCTAAGTATACGTGATTTAATTCACATTCAATTCAATAATTAATCACATTTTTTTTCAAGCAAATACTTCATCATGACAAAGAGAAACACATATCATCAAGACAAATAGAGGTGAACCCAATAATTGCTTGTGACCTCAATACATTCAAAATTACATAAAATATAGAAACGAATCACAAGACCTAAACAGTGACAGAAACATGACATCAATATACAAAAATATATACAATAAGAACACCATTTATATTCTCATTGGCCTCCTATACATTGAAGGAAACCAGTCCATGTCTGGAAAACGGAAAAATTAACAACAGGCGAACATCTATAGATTAAAAGATCCTGCCTGTGTACTGGGCTGAAGCTGACTAAATAATTTCAAGGGTCATATCACAGCTCGGGGTTAATGTCTTTTACTATTTCCCCTGTCTTGCCCAAACGTCACTAGTAGCCTACAGCCATCATGCCAACGCGTTTCAATCCCTACACAATTCTCGGGTTATCCTCAGGGCGTGGACTGGAAATGTCTGGTTGGAAAAAATAAATAAAAAGGGTGGTGTCATTGTCATTGAACAATACTCCCTACAAGTAATGCAAGTTTACAGCTGTATTAGAGCAGAATGAAGTACCTGCTGATAAAGGTGACTCCCAGACTTTGAATTGCGGTAAAGGAACGAGCCAAAAATCGATGTAAAACAAGCTGCAAGAATGAATACAGCTTGTGAGTATCAATAAAGATTGTCACTAAAGATTTCAATCAACAAAACTTGTAGCTTACGAGGCCAGGACTGTCAAATACCTTGGAAAGTGGTGTATTTATACCCAATTTGAAGATCTATGGCTTCACCGAGTCCTCGTGATAGTTTTGTGGAAGACTTCAGGGTGGGCAAAATCCTAATGAAAAAGACTTGTGTCACCTTGGCGGTATCAAAGGGAATGTAAACACACTTCAGCATTGTATTTAAACTCTATTGCGCAACCTATGCGTTTAACTGTTCATCGCTGGCCCAACGT
This sequence comes from Triturus cristatus, assembly GCF_964204655.1. Classification (NCBI taxonomy): domain Eukaryota; kingdom Metazoa; phylum Chordata; class Amphibia; order Caudata; family Salamandridae; genus Triturus; species Triturus cristatus. The sequence continues at coordinate 690,044,856 of NC_140586.1, read as the reverse complement.
ATGGCACCGCACAAAGCGAAACAAAGTGTTCACGCGTGGAAAAGAAAATGACGGTCTGCATTACACGCGTGCTGTTCCGGTGCACTACCCGACTTTAGATTAAAGCGCGACTTGCCTGATATTTACTCGCAAGAATTCAATTCTCAAAACTGCTCCGTAGGTCAGCATTCCTTCCATCGAATGGCTGGACGGTCGACCGGGGGTCACATGACAGTAATACGTAAAGATTACAAACTGTGGACTGGATTGCTTACACAAGTGCATGCTGGGAACCGTAGTCCCTTTACAGGTTACCAATTTCAGAAAGATCATTAAGACCACGAATGGCAGAATCAAACTTCATGATAAGGAACGCTTCCTTTTGAGACAGCTGTAGGGATGGATCCCCACCCATATTGGATGATTTTATTAATGCTAACACTGTCCATTTGAAATCATTTTGAGTGTGATTCAATGCAACAAAGTGATTAACCAGGGGAGCAGAAGATATTCTGTTCTTCACTCTTGATCGTTGTTGAATTATCCGATGCCGCACTTCTTGACTAGTTTTACCAATATATACCTTGTTACAAGGACAGATGATTCCATATACAACGTTTTTGGATTTGCAATTGGTAAAATCATTAAGGCGCCAACATTTTTTGCCATCGCTGAAAAGTGTTCCTTCTATAGTTGTGCTACAAACTGAGCATGTCCCACATTTGTGATGACCTTGAACTGGCTGGAGATTGAAAAGGGTACCTTGTTGCTTTTTTCTTGCATTACAACCAGAAGCAGTGCTGGTGATTTGTTGGCCAATATTCCGTTTCTTTTTTAACGCAAACAAGGGGGGGCCTATATCCAGAATTGCTCCCTCCACCAAATGCCAATTATTACGAATGATCTTTTTAGTCGGCTGGGTGTGTGGGCCAAATGTAGAGACGCACACCATGCGTTGTGTAGGTGGTTTAGATTTTTTAGTCAGCAAATGTTCCCTAGGCGTCCAACGGGCTCTTTTCAATGAATGTCTAAGCAGTTTGCGAGGGTACCCTCTCTCCTTTAGTTTGTTATAGAGGGTTTCCGCATATAGATCAAAATCCTCTATTCTGGAACAGTTTCTCTTCACTCTGAGAAACTGACCATATGGGAGATTATTTTTAAGACTCCTTGGATGGTAACTGCGGAAATGTAAGGCATTGTTCTTATCCGTGGGCTTAGTGTGCAAAGTCGATATGAGGCCGTCTGGGGTAACTTTCACCTCAACATCCAAGAAAGACATATTCTTAGAGAATCATATGTCAAACTGAATATAATGTCGGGACTCTGATTGTTCAGCCATTCATGGAACTCTTTGAGCAATGGTACTGATCCTTCCCAGATGCACCACACGTCATCGATGTACCTTAGCCATTGCTTAATGTGGGTGCCATATGGATTGTTCTGATATACAAATCTTTCTTCATATTGGGCCATATACAACACAGCCATTTCCGGCACGAAGGGACAGCCCATGGCTGTACCTTTCACTTGCATGAAGAATTCGTCTTCAAACTTAAAAAAATTGAGTTGGAGCGCCAACGACGCCAATTTAAGGATCCAATCCGTGGGGACCCGGTGTGGTCTGGGTCTTCCTTCAAAATAGATTTCCATTGCATCTAACCCATCCTGTTGGGGAATTTGGGTATAAAGTGATGTAACATCCATCGTAACCAACACCTGGATGTCTGGATCAAACAAAAATCCTTCCACCTTGTTGATGAATTCCATGGTGTCATGAAGATAGGAACGTACTTGTGGTAAAAATGGTTTTAGGAACACGTCCACATACTTGGACAGTGGTTCTAGGACTGAATTGCACCCTGACACTATCGGGCGGCCCGGTGGTGAGGAAGCATCCTTATCCACTTTAGGTAGAAAATAAAGATGCGGTGTACGGGGATATTTCTTCACTAGATACTCTGCCTCTTTGGGGCCGAGAATTCCTTGTTCTCTGGCTTCTGAAACAATCAAGGTCACTTCTCGACTTATGGTATTTGAGGGATCCTGTGCAATTTGATGATACCAATGTTGATTATAGACATGGCTTCTGCCTTCGGCTAAATATGATTCTTTGGACCACAACACCACCGCCCCACCTTTGTCCGCCGGCCGCTTTGTGCGGTGCCGTACGTTGGGCCAGCGATGAACAGTTAAACGAATAGGTTGCGCGATAGAGTTTAAATACATTGCTGAAGTGTGTTTACATTCCCTTTGATACCGCCAAGGTGACACAAGTCTTTTTCATTAGGATTTTGCCCGCCCTGAAGTCTTCCACAATACTATCACGAGGACTCCGTGAAGCCATAGATCTTCAAATTGGGTATAAATACAGCACTTTCCAAGGTATTTGACAGTCCTGGCCTCGTAAACTACAAGTTTTGTTGATTGAAATCTTTATTGACAATCTTTATTGATACTCACAAGCTGTATTCATTCTTGCAGCTTGTTTTACATCGATTTTTGGCTGGTTCATTTACCGCAATTCAAAGTCTGGGAATCACCTTTATCAGCAGGTACTTCATTCTGCTCTAATACAGCTGTAAGCTTGCATTACTTATAGGGAGTATTGTTCAATGACAATGACACCACCCTTTTTATTTATTTTTTTCAACCAGACATTTCCAGTCCACGCCCTGAGGATAACCCGAGAATTGTGTAGGGTTTGAAACGCGTTGGTATGATGGCTGAAGGCTACTAGTGACGTTTGGGCAACACTAGGGAAATAGTAAAAGACATTAACCCCGAGCTGTGATATGACCCTTGAGATTATTTAGTCAGCTTCAGCCCAGTACACAGGCAGGATCTTTTAATCTATAGATGTTCGCCTGTTGTTAATTTTTCCGTTTTCCAGACATGGACTGGTTTCCTTCAATGTATAGGAGGCCAATGAGAATATAAATGGTGTTCTTATTGTATATATTTTTGTATATTGATGTCATGTTTCTGTCACTGTTTAGGTCTTGTGATTCGTTTCTATATTTTATGTAATTTTGAATGTATTGAGGTCACAAGCAATTATTGGGTTCACCTCTATTTGTCTTGATGATATGTGTTTCTCTTTGTCATGATGAGGAAATATGAATTTTGTGATCAGTTATGTCCCCTATCGTAGACCCCAACGGCTCCATGTGCATGCTATAAGTACATGTATGTTCCCTCCTGCTCCAGTTTTGAAGACGCAAATATATGTGCGTCCACCGTCAACATGTCCTCTTTCAGATCCGCCATGAATGGGTCAGATATTCCATTCCTAAGTATGAAAGGCCACCGACTTTATGTGGTTCACTTTCCACATTCTACAGATTCAGGCGAGTAGGCCCGAATTCTGTCATCAAGCCTTTTCCTGCCTTCTGCCTCTGAAAGCTCCAGTCTGAGCCTGCATCTGTGTCCATGAACTTTGTCCTACTCCCTGCGCGGCTAACGGTGCCTGATCCAGCCTGTCGCCTGCCAAAAACTGTATTTCACCTTCAAGATTATCTCCTCCGCTCCTCATCCGATGCATTCCTGTCTAGTAGTTTAGGTAAACATTCCTCCAGCTACCGTGCACAGGGCCAGGCCTCGCTGCCCTCATGCAAGTAATTCATGGTCCCGTTACCATGGAATATTCCTACCCCCTCGCATCTAGTGTAGACACTTAGACGCTTGTACACGCACTAACAGTCAGTATAGTCAGTATAGAATAGATTCTATCCTAAGAGACCTCTCTTTTTGGATAACACAGTTCTTTAAACATAGGATATTAGATATGATTTGGGATTAGGTTGACATAACCCCAGACTTCTGTCTCCACATGTAGAGTTAAATGTCAAGTCTCCTTCACCCTCTAGTTGCACGTCAATCACACGTCATGCGGCTGCGCGCGCATCTCTGCCAACTATTTCTGCTGACATTGCAGGATTCTCTTATGGATCCACCCACTTGTGACATCATGTATGATGACGTTTATTAAATTACGCCCATGTATACGCCTCTATTAGCTACGTATGCACCTTTTATCTACACTATCAGCTGTTACGCCTCTTGCATCTGTTTCACTGTAATGTATTTTCTATAAAACTGCCTATATGTCAATAATGTATGCCCTTCCTTCCTGAACTTTCGTGGTGATGGAATAGAATGCCTACAATTCGAATTGTATTCCTTTGTATAGGAATAAAGCCTTTTAAAACCTCTAATACCACGGATTCTGCCTCTTATATTTACTGAGTTATTCTTAATAGACTTTACCGCATAAAAAATAGTACCGGTAACGAAATATTTACCACATAAATTGGCGCCCGAATAGGGACACTTTCTCATCTCACGCGCCGGCGGTGCGTTGCAGGCCCGGTCTCCTGCCACAGCTGAACGGACAAAAACGCGTACCTGCAGGATTTCCTGTATCTCCCTCCGGCCAAGCGGGGACGACTGAGGCTGCGATCAACACCCAGACGAGGCGGTGAGAAGTGCGAAGTATCCCGACCAGAGCCTAGCTGAGAGAGCAAGATCCGAGGTATACAGAGACCCGCCAGGTTCCGAAGTTTCGAGTCCAGTCGAGTCGAGTCCAGTTTCAGTTCCGTTCCGAGGCCTTCCGTTCCGAGCTACCCGGTGAGTACCATTACCGGGGAGGCATTTAACGTGCACATAGTCTGTGCCGGTCAAGACGGGTTTGGGTACACAAATCCGGTCTGCACTGTTTTAGCAGTGTATCTGTACTGTTTAGCAGTATATATAGTATGTTTTGCATATAAATAAGTATAAATAAATATTATCTAGTGTCAGTATTATGTCAGTAACTAGTTTTCTATTAGTTATCATTGTTCGTAAAACTGTTAAGTGTTAAATGTTTTAAATACGTTCTATACATTGTGGTGTGAATGACTGTTCATTATTGTGTTTTCTTGTATAAAGTGTGTTCTAGTAATAAGGTCTAAAAATGCCGCTCTTTTCGAAACTAAGACAGATCAAAACTAGAAAAGGTGTACTCGAAGAAGCTGTTCCCATCCCACCTAGGGACACTCCAGGGTACTTTATGTATCATAAGCATGGCCTAGATGCCGTATTATTTCTTGATTTATGGGTGGACTACACCAAAGAATTACCAGAGAGTCAGAGATGGCCCGCAGCGGGGACCTGGGATGCAGATTGCATCATGAGAGTAGAAGAAGAATTATGGAAAAAGAAAGCCAGACAGTCACAGAAAGATGCCATTGAATTATGGCGTAAAGAATCATATAGACGTACGGAAAAAGCACTCAGACAGGAAGAGAAAGGTAGAGAGAATTCAAATAAAACCCGAGAAAATCTATTACTTGAGGAAGGTACCCGAGTAAAATCAGAACAAGAAGATAGACAAAGAAACGCTCTTATGAATGGTATGTATCCTCTTCTGGCCGAAGGGTTACCTAAGGCTACCCCGGAAATACCAAAAGACTTAACTCCTCCATTGCTCCCGATAAAAGCACATCCCAAAACACATCCCAAAACAGCAAAGGACGTTTTCCTTTCCTCCTATTTAGATGACGCAGCTCCCGAGTATGCTAATGCCATACCACCCACACCGCTTGCCGATGGTGTTCAACACCAAGAGCATCCGTCTGTGCCCCCGCAGCAACAAACTCCTATGCAAGTCCCGTCCGTTTCTACAGTTTTTCCCGCGTCTACAATCTCTATCCTACGCCCAACGAATCCTTTTGTGCCTAGCACCTCAGATGGTGCTACAGGAGGTACGACAGACATGTTTGCCACACCGCCGCGAAATAAACAGACCCTTAGAGATTTAGCACTCCAACGTACACCCCAACTAGCGACATCCGACATGTTTAAAGAACAGCTTGTGGATTGTAGATACGACCCAGTACCAGGTAGACAGGATAAATTACTCATATCATCACTACGTATAAGACGAGCTACATTATATTTAATGACAATACCAGGAATGGGTGAACACCTAGACGAAATATATCGCTTTGTCCAAACAGGGCAAGGTCCAGAAAGTATTAACGAAGCTATGGAATACCAGAAAGTGGAAGTCCAAAGACAACTACTACGTTTTTTCATAAATTGTGTAATTAGGAATCAAGACAGGCCTGGGGCAGATCACGAAACCATGCAAAGACTTGCCAAATGGGGTCAGAACATATCAGAAGAGAAACATGATAGACAGGCGTGTATAATCGCCATGTGTCGAAAGATCCGCAAGGAAGTAGAACGAATACATAAAGAAAGACGAGAAACCGACAGAATAGAATCAGAAGAAGAGGAGGAGCAAGAATCAGATCAATTAGAAACAATAGCTTATGTAGGTAGAGGAAGATCCCATAATCATACCAGAGGTTTTAATGACCCGATACGTCCAATACGTCCAGAATATAATAGACATTTTCCAAACCCTATGTTAAATACAAAATCCCCTGAACACCTATTCCAAGCCGCTGATAAATTACTCCGAGATCGAAGGGGGTACCACATGCTCGATTCCATGGACGAACAAGAATTAGCCAGGTCAGCAGTACAATGGGCTGACAGTCCCGGCGAATACAATGATGATGTACTTGCACACACGTTTCTGAATCTAGACCCATATGAACAGCGTTTAGCTAGTATATACATGATTCAACACCTCCTTATATTATATAAAAGCCAACACTCCGATCCAGGACCCTTACCTGACATATTGACAGAACTACTCACGAACATATGGAGAGGGTCAGGTACTGATTTGATTAAAGAAATTCTAGAATCCCGAAACCAATATTTAAATTTCGTATGCCCAGAACACGTCTCAGTTCCCATCATGGGAAGAAAAATGTATCAGATAGATAGACAGAACCCGTTACGCGAAGTGCACCCAATAAGAGGTGCCGGTGATAATTTTACACGCGTGTTTGTGTACACGCCTATAACTAAATTGGAATTATTAGAAATGAAGAAAGTAGTACCCAGTCATGACAAGGACCCAGCAGGTTTCCACCGTGAGATAAAAGACATGTTACTCATGGGAGAGTATACCTACCCCGACATTATGAAAATATTAAAAGTCCTATTACCCGCCGGTGTTTATGAGAAACTCAAAGAAAAGGAATGGGAGGTGGGAGACCAAAAGATTGATTGGACAGCATTAGAAAACGAAGAAAAGGCCAGAGCTGCAGGAGCAGGGCTTGGGGAAAAGACTACAGCACTAGCAGGATTACTAATACAGGTACTGCCACGTTTATTAACTACGAAAAAGGAAGACTGGGGTGCAATCTCAGCCTGTAAACAAAAACCAGATGAAGACACTAGCGATTTCTATTCCCGATTTGAAAAATGTTTTAGTATAAATAGTGGCATAAAAGCCAGTAGTGAGTCATATCCACATCTGTTTGTGACAAAATTAGTTGAAAATTCTCTGTTGCAAGTCAAGAATAGAGTATTGAAATTCGAAAGTACCTGGCAAGGTAATACCCCATCACAGATGTTACAGATGTTACAATATCACCACAATAGAATTAGAGAAGAACAAGAACACGAACAAAGACCTATGAAAGATACAAAAATAAAAATGCTTGTTGCACAGTCAGTTCCAGCCGATAGTCATCAAAAGGGTGATTACGCAGGTCCTGCGAAAGGGACATGCAACTATTGTAAACAACCAGGTCATTATATACACGATTGTCCAGTCCTGAAACATAATATAGCCACAGGTAGAACGCATGAGAGACCACGTCCACCTAGACAGGATCAGAATCAACAACAAATACCTCAGAATGCACAACCTAGGTTAGCTCCGCAACAACTAGCTCCGCAACAGGCAGCTCCACAACAGATCGTAGCACCACCACAAGCGCAGCCTATTGCTGCAACCCAAGCAACGACACAACAGATGTATCAGTATGCACAAACAGATTATCCCGATTATCAGCGATACTCATGAGATAGCCTAGAGAGGGAAGTTGGCTTACCCCTTATTGAGGTTCCTGTAGACCAAGAGGGACCTTATGTACATAGTGAACTATTAGGGGAAGACAGAAAGTTTTTACTTGATACAGGGGCAAGCAGAACAACTATAAGACGCAGTGAAGTTCCAGGGGCACCCCTCTCAGGCTCACAGAATATTTCCCTTGGATTCTCAGGAAAACCTATAATAAATGACGTAACACAACCTCTTCCACTTACAGTCGGTCCATTGACACGTACTACAGATTTACTGCTTACTAAATCATGTCCAGAGAACTTGTTAGGCATAAAAACATTGAAAGCTCTAGGAGCCATAATATGTTGTTCTCCGGAAGGAGTACGACTATTTTTACGTGACTTTAAAGGTCACTACGTGTCCAGAGACATGGATCACCGACTGCAGAATTTACCTACACATTTATGGGCACAAGGCCCCACTGATGTTGGTTGCATGAACATTACACCATATCGAGTTACACTGAAAACAGGAATAGTACTACCACGAATGCGACAATACAAGTTACCACCAGATGCTGTAGTGGCTTTACTGCAAATCATTGACGAGCTCATTACACAAGGAGTGGTTGTCGAAACCGACTCCAATGTATGTAATTCCCCGATAATTCTGATTCTTAAAAGAACGGATCCAAAAGCTCCACCAGTATATCGATTAGTTATTGATCTGCGCGAATTAAATAAATGTATTGTACCACAATACCCTGTGGTCCCAGATATCTCTTCATTACTCACAGCTATTGACTCAGAAGCAACGTTTTTCACTGTAATTGATCTCAAGAATGCTTTCTTTAGTGTCCCAATCGATCCGGAAAGTCAATATTTGTTCGGTTTTAGTTTAAATGGACGAAGCTTTAAATTCACACGCGCACCTCAAGGATTTACAGAAAGCCCCAGCATCTATAGCCAAGCACTGAAACGAGAACTTGACAGTATCCACATGCCAAATAACACTGCCTTGCTTCAATATGTCGATGATCTGCTGATCACCGCCCGAAGCGAACCTGAATGTGAGACAGCGTCACTGACGGTTTTGAAATTTCTGGCTGACAAGGGGCACAAGGTGTCCCCTTCTAAGCTGCAATTCTGTGTCCAGCGAGTTGTTTACCTTGGGCACTCGCTGTCCAAGGAGGGAAGGCAGCTTACACCCGACCGCATCCAGTTAATTGCTCACATGCCAACACCCAAGACACAAAAGGAGGTGCAGGCTTTTATAGGCCTCACTTCATACTGTAGGCAGTGGATCCCTCAATATGCATTTCTAGCAAAACCACTCATCCAGTTGACAACACAGGAGGCAGCCACATCGACTGTCCTCCCTTGGACTCAAGAACATACACATGCCTTTGAAAGCTTAAAGAAAGCTTTATGCCAAGCACCTGTCCTAGCAACATCATGTTACAGTAAACAGTTTACACTCTTTGTTACAGAACGCGAAGGTACTGCCTTGTCAGTACTCACTCAGGAACAAGCAGGATCACACAAACCATGTGCTTATTTCTCTAGTACATTAGATCCAGTAGCTCAGGCACTTCCTGCGTGCCTGAAATCAGTGGCAGCAACAGCTTTAGCAATCAGACAAAGCGATGCCATAGTGTTAGGACATCAATTGACAGTACAAGTACCACACGCAGTAGAGGTTCTTTTGAACCGCACGCAGACACAACACTTGACTATAGCGAGACTCACCGGTTAGGAATTAACATTGTTTCAGCCACATATAGAAATCAGACGTTGTAATACGTTAAATCCTGCCACACTGTTACCAGTAGGCGGAACAGATCCATTGGCACACGATTGTGTCGAAGTCATTACTATCACGACGAAACCCAGACAAGACTTGACAGATATCCCTTTGTCAGATCCAGACTTGACATTGTATGTAGATGGGTCATGTATGAGAACAAGTACAGGAGAGTTAGTGGCCGCTTACGCAGTCACAACAGACACTGAAGTCATTGAAACAAATTGTATTAACACTTTGTCAGCTCAAGCAGCAGAGCTCACCGCTCTGACACAAGCCTGTATTCAAGCCACAAATAAGAAAGTCAATATATACACAGATTCTCGTTATGCATTCGGAGTCGTCCATGACTTCGGCGTACTGTGGCGAGAGAGAGGTTACTTAACTTCTCACGGTGCCCACATCCAACACGGACCCCTCATTCAAGCCCTATTAGACGCCATTCATCTACCTACTGCAATATCTATTATGAAATGCAAAGCCCACACAAAAGTTACCGATATCATTTCTCAGGGAAATGACCTAGCTGATAGAACAGCTAAACAGACTGCTCAGAATCAGACTCACACAACTGACACGACAAAGACAATAGTTCCGACACCAACACATTGCATGACAGTTAAGGATCCCGCTCTTGATGTAATTGACATACAGACACATGCTACACCAGAAGAAATAAAGAAATGGACTGAATTAGGAGGGATCCAAACAGATCAAGGATGGATGACGAAGGAAAAATCTATATGGTTTCTTCCCGACTCAATGGTCCAAGTCATCATTAACACTATACATAGTCCAGCGCACCTAGGAGAAAAAGCTATGCTAGACAGTATTCAGCACATTTGGTTCAACAAACATTTACGAGCCGCAGCTAAACAAAAAGTTTGTACCTGTATGATATGTTGTCAGTTTAATCCAGGTAAAAGCATCCCCGTAGAGCAGGGTGGATTCCAAACTCCCGATCATGCTTTTGAAGTCCTCCAGATGGATTATATCCAGATGGAACGATGTCGAGGATTCAAATATGTTCTCGTAGTTGTCTGTGCTCTTTCCCGTTGGACAGAAGCATACCCGGTTTCAGATTACACTGCCCCGACTACTGCCAAACAGTTAGTTCGAGAATTCTTCCCACGGTACGGTTTACCACGTGTTGTCTACTCAGATAACGGCCAGCCGTTCTCATCCGAACTAATGAAACACGTTTCCCTTCTATTAGGCTACCAACGGAAATTCCACTGTGTCCGACATCCCGAGGCGGCAGGTCTCGTGGAACGTCATAATCAAACTCTGAAAATTAGATTGTCCAAAATATGTAGAGAAAAAGGAGTTGATTGGATAGTAGCCTTACCAGTTGCGCTCTTTTACATGAGAATGGTAGCACATTCTCGAACAGGGCTATCCCCATATGAGGTGATCTTCGGTAGACCACCAAATATGTGGGGGACGCCTATACCTCGCAAAATCACTGATGTTGACTGTAATATGGTGACAGATTACCTGGCTTCCTTGATGTCTGCACTACAATCTTGTCGTTCACAGGTATCCGCAGCTTTTCCCGACAATACTGAGGTGAAGCCCCATGACGTGGTTCCTGGGGACCTGGTGCTGGTCAGGAATTTTGACCGGAAGACCCAACTGGATCCTAGGTGGAAGTCACCGAAGTTGGTTTTACTCACCACAAGGACAGCCGTGAAAATCGAGGGAAGGAAAGGGTGGTTGCACTCGAGTCATATCAAGAAATTTTATGGACTACCATCCAGTGTAGATACTCAACCCTGTATTCCCTCACCGACAGACTCAAAGCTCCCCTTGGCTGAATTAACAAAACCAGAACTTTACAAACTAAAATTGAGGTCTAGTAAGTCAGACAATTTGATTGTTTAAGTCCTCTCCAAGGTGAATCGGTTGAATTTGTCTCTGACATGTATCCTCTAGACCGGAATAGAGAAAGAAATCATCAGATGCAGCTCAAGAAGCATGCGTATTGTAAATCATTTCGTAGTCACTGCACAGTAACGTTATTAATTTTGTTTTTCCTAAGTCTTCTGATCATCATTGTCAGCATACTATTGCACATGTATTGCCCTATTCCTAAGCGTGTTTACAATATAACTGCAGAACATTCTTTTAGTGAATTACCTCCGCATGAGTTGTCCTATAGATTTGCGTTGCGCAACAACACATTCATTAGTATGTTACATCATTCCCATCAAACCAGCAATGCCACAAATTGTTGGATATGTGGCCGACTCCCTCCCTATCAGAACTATAAGGGAGTTTTGCCCCTCTTTCCCTATCCGTTCACACACAATGGCTCCTGTGGAGCATGGTTTAGTTTGATTAATTCCCTAGATTCAAATTCCGCGGTTTATCAAGACAACTGGGTATGGGGAAACCTGAACTTAGTTTTGCTTAAAGTCTGCTACCCTAACAAGGAGGGACTTCCCAAAAGAACAGGAACTGATCTAGAAAATGAAGTATATGGATTAGGTAATTTTACACTTAACCTCATGATCCTGAACGTTGAATCTGAAGCTACACCAATCTTGCCCGCCATGTCAGTATTCCCAGTAAAAGGGGAATTATGTGTAAGAAAGAATGGTTCCATACACATGGGCCATAGTAAATGCACCACTGTAATAAAATTCAGTGATCAAGGCAAGTCTACATTCAGAGCTTCTCGCCATTCCTACTTTATATGTGGCCAGACCGCATATATACGTCTACCTCTAGATTGGGATGGTACCTGTTACATAGCATTCCTTCTGCCACCTGTTTTCCTAGCTCCTCCTGATTATCATAGAAATACCCATTTAGTACACAATAGACAGCAGAGAGATCTCCCAATTGTCGATTACACTGAAACAGCATGGGAAAAATACACAGATTTCAATAAAGGATTCTTTCCCTATATAGGTACAGTCACTAATAGTAAGCTGATACGTAGATTAACCAGAACCCTTGAAGCAGTAGTGAACGAAACTATTTCCGCCTTAGGCAATTTAACAGAAGAGCAGTCTGCTATGCGGATTGTTGTGCTTCAAAATCGTCTTGTCCTTGACGTCATCCTGGCCGATAGGGGCGGAGCTTGTAGGGTCATCGGATCAAGTTGCTGCATTTTCATACCAGAAAATTCACCGTCAGTATATAAAGCCATAACTCGCCTTCATAAGATTGTAAGCCAGATACACCAGAGTCCAGGTACCTGGACTTGGTCCGGTTGGTTCTGGGGCGTGTTGTCAGCCTGGGGATGGAGAATCCTATCCTTCCTAGGTATTGGCTTTCTCATACTATTCAGTTGCTGCTTATGTCTACAATGTGGGCCAGCGATTTGTGGTCTGTGTGCCACCTCGTGTATCCCACATCCAAGTTTTCGTTCAAGATCCCGGAAGAAGAAAGAAGAACAAATGATGCTATATGAACAGATCGATGGATTGATGAAGATCGATATCTCCTGAGGGTCCGTAGGGGACAAGGAGGGAATGAGGAAATATGAATTTTGTGATCAGTTATATCCCCTATCGTAGACCCCAACGGCTCCATGTGCATGCTATAAGTACATGTATGTTCCCTCCTGCTCCAGTTTTGAAGACGCAAATATATGTGCGTCCACCGTCAACATGTCCTCTTTCAGATCCGCCATGAATGGGTCAGATATTCCATTCCTAAGTATGAAAGGCCACCGACTTTATGTGGTTCACTTTCCACATTCTACAGATTCAGGCGAGTAGGCTCGAATTCTGTCATCAAGCCTTTTCCTGCCTTCTGCCTCTGAAAGCTCCAGTCTGAGCCTGCATCTGTGTCCATGAACTTTGTCCTACTCCCTGCGCGGCTAACGGTGCCTGATCCAGCCTGTCGCCTGCCAAAAACTGTATTTCACCTTCAAGATTATCTCCTCCGCTCCTCATCCGATGCATTCCTGTCTAGTAGTTTAGGTAAACATTCCTCCAGCTACCGTGCACAGGGCCAGGCCTCGCTGCCCTCATGCAAGTAATTCATGGTCCCGTTACCATGGAATATTCCTACCCCCTCGCATCTAGTGTAGACACTTAGACGCTTGTACACGCACTAACAGTCAGTATAGTCAGTATAGAATAGATTCTATCCTAAGAGACCTCTCTTTTTGGATAACACAGTTCTTTAAACATAGGATATTAGATATGATTTGGGATTAGGTTGACATAACCCCAGACTTCTGTCTCCACATGTAGAGTTAAATGTCAAGTCTCCTTCACCCTCTAGTTGCACGTCAATCACACGTCATGCGGCTGCGCGCGCATCTCTGCCAACTATTTCTGCTGACATTGCAGGATTCTCTTATGGATCCACCCACTTGTGACATCATGTATGATGACGTTTATTAAATTACGCCCATGTATACGCCTCTATTAGCTACGTATGCACCTTTTATCTACACTATCAGCTCTTACGCCTCTTGCATCTGTTTCACTGTAATGTATTTTCTATAAAACTGCCTATATGTCAATAATGTATGCCCTTCCTTCCTGAACTTTCGTGGTGATGGAATAGAATGCCTACAATTCGAATTGTATTCCTTTGTATAGGAATAAAGCCTTTTAAAACCTCTAATACCACGGATTCTGCCTCTTATATTTACTGAGTTATTCTTAATAGACTTTACCGCATAAAAAATAGTACCGGTAACGAAATATTTACCACAATGATGAAGTATTTGCTTGAAAAAAAATGTGATTAATTATTGAATTGAATGTGAATTAAATCACGTATACTTAGAACTGATGGTCTAGATTTATTCAAGATTATTGTGCAATTTCCTATCTGGCTACTTGTTTGTTTTTGCTAATAGAGTGGTCTAGGCCAGGTAGTGACAGGACCCAAGCCTTGGTAGGACAGCACTAACACCAGTAGAAGGCATTGTTAAATCCCTGCTGCTAACGCGCCTTATTGCCTGTTTTTGGAATAGCATTGCTGATCTGGCTGATCGTTGAAAATATCGCAAAGTGGTATTTTCGTGAGTTTTTGCAGGGCAACGCCTACTCTGCATATGATTAGCATTAGTTGTCACTCTCATCCGTGGTGATGTTTGTTGCAGCAGCTATCGCTGGAAAACTGGTGATATCGGCAGTTTGCACCAGCTATGAGAAAAGGGCGATAAATCTATCGCCACTTTTGCGGCACTAAAGTGACGATTAATTGCGATAAGTCCTTGAGAATATGCCTCTTGGTCTTTTAATTATAGCTCTTTATCCAGCAGAAAACCCAGATTTTTTACTTTATTTACTGGTTCAGGAGGCCACCATTACGGCGTCCAGAATGAGCGGTTATTGTCAAAGATGATGACTTCAGTTTTGGTACCATTCAGCTCAAGACAATTGTTGTGCATCCATTTGCTTACATTGCTCATGCAGGTTCTAAATGCAGAGCCTGCGTTGTTCTCGGGTTTCGCCAGTGACACCACAATTTGAGTGTCATCTGCGTATGTTGCTAACGAAAGCCATAGTTTTTAATAAGTGAGGGCAGTGGCGTGACATAGAGCTTAAACAGTGTCGGGCTGAGTGCTGAACCACGCAAGGCAAAGAGAAAGTCCTGGATGTAAATATGCCCAGTGCCACTCTTTGTTGTCTGTTGACTAAAAAGGATTGAAGTAGACCTAATGCTGTATCCGCTAATCCCAGACTTCGCAAGCATTCAGCCAGTAGCTTATGGCTGACCGTGGCAAATGCTGCGGCGATGTCCAGCAAAATCAGGGTTCTGGTCTCCCCCCTGTCCAGTGTTTCCCGATTCTCTTCAGTGGCCACTACCAATGCAGATTCCGTGTTGTGATTTTTCCTAAACCCGTGTTGGGTGTCATCTAGATAGCAATTTTCTTCAATGTACTCTGATAGCTATTCATTCATCACTTTCTCAATCAACTTAGCGGCTAAGGGAAGCCTAGATATGGGGCAATAGTTGTTCACGTCCAGCGTATTGAGGCAGGATTTCCACTGTGCAGGGAAGACACCCCCTTCAAACACTGAGGGCAAGGGTCCTGACTTGATTAGTGGGATTAGATTCACAAGTTGTTTTTCAGGAGGAACCTTAAAGGCAGAGAATCTGGCTAGATCTGCTACCACAATTAAGGGTTGCTCCTCCAGTTGTGGGGCTGACCTGCCTGCCGCAAAATTTTTAAAAATGTAGGCTACCTTTTCTTGAAAGAAATCGGCCAGGCCATCACAACATGTTTGATTAATTATTGCTGAGTTGGAGCTAACTGGTACTGTTAATTTTTTATTACTTGAAAGAGAGTTTTATTTGCATCACATGCTATTTTTATCTGCTCAGAGTAGTAAGCGGTTTTAGCCACTGCAATCCATTTTTTTATGTTTGGCTAGTTTGTTTTTATATATGGTTCTTTCTTCGGCCTCATAGGTTTTCCTCCACTTCTGCTCATGCCTACAGCAGTCCTGTCTAAGTGTCCTGAGGGACTCATACCATGGCTGGGAGACTTCCTTTGTCAAAGTTTTTTGTTTGACCGGGGCTAAGATTTCAAAAGCTGTATTTAGAGCAAGACAATTTCGATGTTCTGCTTCAGATTGTCTGCAAGTAGCCAGGATGACGTTGTGAGGATGGCTTCCAATTCGGTCGGCTGCATTGTATGCCAGGCTCTTCTTGGAGTTTGTTGCACTACATCTCTGTAAATAGGGTTTTTTGTGTCTTAATCGGCCATTTGACTGCCCAATGGTCAGACCAGGTGAGAGGAAGAGATGGTGCAGTGTTAATGGATGGGAGATTGGAAAAAAGTCCATCTAGCATTTGTCCACCCTTATACGTTGGGCCTCTGGCAATTCAGGCTAATCCGAACGCATTCAAGGAGTCGATCAGCCTTATAGAGCCTGAATCCAACTAATTTTCCAGATGGAAATTGAAATCACCTAGCACTGAGAAGTTGGAATTAAGGAGAGATGATTAAAGAGTTTTACTAATCTCATCTACGAATCAATCAATCAAGCCATTTATAAAGCGCACTACTCACCCGGAGGGTCTCAAGGCGCTGGGGGGGGGGTGGGGGGGGGGGTGCCGCTACTGCTCGAACAGCCAGGTCTTGAGCTTCTTCCTGAAGGAGAGGTGGTCTTGGGTCAGGCGCAGGTCGGTCGGGAGGGAGTTCCAGGACTTGGCGGCCAGGTAGGAGAAGGACCTTCCTCCTGTTGTCGCTCTTCGGATGCGGGGGACGGCGGCGAGGGCATGGCTGGCTGATCGGAGATGGCGTTTGGGAGCGTAGAAGTTGAGGCGGTTGTTGAGGTAGCTCGGGCCTTGGTCGTGTAGGGCTTTGTGTGCATGGGTGAGGAGGCGGAAGGTGATTCTCTTGTTGACGGGGAGCCAGTGCAGGTCTCTCAGATGTCCGGAGATGTGGCTGCTTCGGGGGATGTCGAGGATGAGTCTGGCTGAGGCGTTCTGTATCCGCTGGAGTCTCTTCTGGAGCTTGGCGGTGGTTCCGGCGTAGAGGGCGTTGCCGTAGTCCAGTCGGCTGGTGACAAGGGCCTGGGTGACCGTCTTCCTGGTCTCTGTGGGGATCCACCGGAAGATCTTCCGTAGCATGCGCAGGATGTTGAAACAGGACGAGGAGACGGCGTTGACTTGTCTGGTCATGGAGAGGGAGGAGTCCAGGATGAAGCCCAGGTTTCGTGCGTGGTCTGTCGGTTTGGGTGCGGTGCCCAGGGCAGGGGGCCACCAGGAGTCGTACCAGGCGGAGGGCGAGGAGCCCAGGATGAGGACTTCCGTCTTGTCTGAGTTCAGTTTCAGGCGGCTGGTCATCATCCACTCGGCTACGTCTTTCATCCCTTCGTGGAGGTTGGCTTTGGCGGTGCCGGGGTCGTTGGTCAGGGAGAGGATCAGCTGGGTGTCGTCGGCGTAGGAGATGATGTTGAGGTTGTGTTGGCGTGCGATGGCCGCAAGGGGGCTCATGTAGACGTTGAAGAGGGTGGGGCTGAGTGAGGATCCTTGGGGGACGCCGCAGATGACTTCGGTGGCCTCTGACTTGTACGGTGGTAGGCGGACTCTCTGTGTCCTTCCGTCGAGGAAGGAGATGATCCATTCCAGTGCCTTCTCCTGGATTCCGACGTTGCTGAGGCGCTGCACTAGGGTGCGGTGGCAGACAGTGTCGAATGCCGCGGAGAGGTCTAGGAGGATGAGGGCCGCTGTTTCTCCGTTGTCCAGCAGGGCTCGGATGTCATCGGTGGCAGCGATGAGGGCGGTCTCGGTGCTGTGGTTGGCTCGGAAGCCAGACTGTGAAGGGTCGAGGGATCCATTCGTCTCGAGGAAGGCGGCCAGCTGCTTGTTGACGGTCTTCTCGATGACTTTGGCTGGAAACGGGAGGAGCGAGATGGGGCGGTAATTCTTGAGTTCGGTGGGGTCCGCTGTTGGTTTCTTTAGTAGAGCGCTGAGTTCGGCGTGCTTCCAGCTCTCAGGGAAGGTGGCGGTGTCGAAGGAGGTGTTGATGATGTCTCGCAGGTGGGGTGCGATGACAGCGTCCGGCTTGTTGAATACGTGTTGAGGGCAGGGGTCGGTCGGAGATCCGGAGTGGATAGAGTTCATCGTGTGGATGGTGTCTTCTGTGTTGATCGGGGTCCAGGCGCTGAGGGTGGTGGTGGGGGGCGTTGGTGCGGTCGTGGGGGGCGTTGTTTGTGGGGTGAAGCTGTTGTGTATGTCAGCGATCTTGTTGTGGAAGTAGGAGGCGAGGGAGTTGCAGAGGTCTTGCGATGGGGTGATGTCGTTGTTTCCGGCGTTGGGGTTGGAGAGCTCTTTCACGATGTTGAAGAGTTCCTTGCAGTTGTGTGCGTTGTTGTCCAGCCGGTCCTTGAATGCAGTTTTCTTGGTGGCGTGGATTAGTTGATGGTGCTTCCGGGTGGCGAGCTTGAGGGTGGTCATGTTGTCCGGTGTTGGCTCCCTTCTCCAGGCTTTCTCGAGGGTTCGGCAGTTCTTTTTGGAGCTCTTGAGTTCGTCGGTGAACCATATTTAGCCATATTTAGGTCCTGGTGGGCGGTAGATTAACAGACCCTTAAAAGGTGTCATATTGAGTGGTTGCACTGAAAAAGCTAGGGCCTCAAAGCTGAGAGTTGTTTGCGGCTTAAAAGTAGCTGTAAAATGATTACGATATAAGACAGCCAGTCCCCCTCCCTTTTTAACTGCCTATCAAACCTGTGGATGGCATATCCTGGTGGGGTTGCAGCAACAATTTCTGTGCCAGAGTTTAGGTCTGCCCATGTTTCAGTTACAAACGCTATATCTGCATGTTGGGCCTGCACTAGGTCAGAGAACTCTTGGTGGTGCTTCAAGAGGGACCTAGTGTTCAAAAGCATGCAAGTAGTATTTATATGTGTTTGGCTGGTGTTTTTCCTCATCTGCTGGCCAGGTAATTTCTAAGTGAGCTACGTTTGTTTCCTAATTTTGGACATGAGTCCTTTGAATGCTTAAGGAAGAGGAGGTGGGGTGTGGTCAGGGAGGAAGCATTAGCCTTATGGTGCATGGGACACTTACCACTGGGCCTTAATGCTAATAATGCTTCTCTTGAGTAACTGTAATTCCTTACTGGACCTGCGGTTGTCCAGCCAAGGGGACGGGCGCTGGCCGCAATCCAGGCACGGACGGGCTTGCCTTTGGCATACCTGTGGGGTGCCCCTGTGCGTCTGCACCATCCTCCATTTAAATACAGGGAGGAAGTAAGGCTGGGAGGAAGACTAGACCGTCTCTTTCCCAAGATGGTGTCAGAAAAAAGGCACACCGCAAGTAGGTGTGCTGACCAGACTTCCCTCCACAAAATCAGCACCTAGGTGCTGCGGTGGACCGGGGAAGAATGGCAGCTGGCAACTAGCCCTGCGAGCAGCAGGTAGGTGTAAAATACAAGTGTAAAGTTCCTATGGCTGTGTGTGTAGCAGCCCGTCAGTCAAACCACTAAAAACACACACAAGAAAATCTAGATGGTAAAATTGTTTAAAAATTCGTAAGAGTAATTGCGATTCTCCTATTAACATGACTAGAGAATCTGGATTTCATTAAAGACACGGAGGCTATCATTATGCATTAATCTTTTAATGCAGTCACAAGCAGCCGCACTACATCATAAAGAAGAAAACAGTTCTAGAATGTAGTGAGCAGGGTACAAATGGCATGAGGCACAGACAGACTGCCTCTTTTAAATGCAATGAAGTAGATAAAGTTCAGAGATGAGGTCCAGGTTGATCTTGAAGTTGAAGTTAATGAGAACTCCGAAGTGAAGTAAGCTGAAGGTAGGTGTTTATGCAGAATTATCTGAAAGAAAGAGGAGAGTAGAAATATGACGATAGAAAAGATAATCGGATAGTAAAGTCATGAATTGATACCAAAGTACAAACTATAAACATACATAGTTCAATAATTAAACCAACCAAGGGAGTGGTAAAGGGTGGGATAATGATAGCCTCCGTGTCTTTAATGAAATCCAGATTCTCTAGTCATGTTAATAGGAGAATCGCAATTTCATTACAAGACCGGAGGCTACATTATGCATGTTGGTAGCCATGAAGAACAACATCAGACATATGTTCAATAGGTTTACAGTAATGGTGAGCAAAGGTTGAAGCATTAGACCAATCTGCCGCTTTAAGAATATCATCTAACTTACCTCCAGACCAAAAGGATTTGCTTGCCATAGCACCTCTGAGAGAATGAGCTTGGAATTTAGAAAGATCAATTCCGGCTAGATTCATTATTGATTTGACCCATCTAGAGATGGAGGAGGAAGTAACTGGTTTAAAGGGTTTAACAAAAGAGATAAGGAGTTGTTTGGCATCTAAAGGACGAAGGTCTTTCATTCTCAAGTCATATTCTCTCATACAGTCTATGACACACAATTTCTTGCAAAGATCAAAGCGAGGATAAAAAATAGAGTCCGACATGGTTTTAGTTCTTCTAAATATATCAAATTTAACTCCAAATATATCATAAGATCTATAGAAAATATCCAGACATTTTACATCTGA
Organism: Triturus cristatus; assembly: GCF_964204655.1. NCBI lineage: Eukaryota > Metazoa > Chordata > Amphibia > Caudata > Salamandridae > Triturus > Triturus cristatus. The sequence goes on along the minus strand of NC_140586.1, from coordinate 690,024,186 downwards.
AACTCTACGACAAGAGATTAGGCATAAAAGAGTAGCAAGTTTAAACGAAAGGTATTTTCTGTTAAGGTAGGCGTTATCTGGCCAAGAACAGAAAAGGTCTAAGATAGCTTTAACATCCCACATGGATTGGTATTTGGGTCTGGGAGGTCTTTTTAGTCTGATACTTTTCGTAACTCTACAAATAATATTGTTCTTACCTACCGTCTTACCATTGACTAGGGAGTGTCCAGCAGAGATTGCTGATCTGTAGCAATTAATAGATCTATAAGATAATCCCCTGTCAAATTGTTCGACGAGGAAATTAACTATATTGACGATAGGAGCTTCCAAGGGATCCAAGTTCCTCTCCATGCACCAACAAACCCATTTTTTCCAAATGTTATTGTATCTATAGTGTGTTCCGGGTGCCCATGATTCTCCGAGGAGAGAAAGAGCTGATGACGAAAGGCCAGACAGTTCGTTGGATTGCCTGACACTTTCCAAGCAAGAAGGTTCAAATTCCCTAAAGTGATTAGGTGGTGATCTTCTCCGTCTGCGTTGGTGACCAGACCCTTGCTCGCTGGAATGAGGAAGGGGATGTCGCAGGAAAGTTCGAGTGTGGTCGGAAACCACGCCTGAGAGGGCCAGAATGGGGTTATGAGAACCAAGGAGCATTGGTCTATTCTGACCTTCTGTAGGACCCTTTGTATCATAGCAAAGGGAGGGAAGGCGTAACCCTGAAGGTTTGACCAGGATTGAAGAAAGGCATTCACCGCTAGAGCTCCCGGGTCTGGCATCTAGCTGAAGTATTTTGGGAGTTGGAAAGACAGTCTGCTTGCGAACAAATCCACATCTAGTGGACCCCAAAAGAGAGAGAGAGTATTGAAAATGTTCACATTGAGTTTCCAATCCGTACGGTCTGAGAGGAATCTTGAGTTCCAATCTGCAGACAGATTTGACTTCCTGGGAAGGTATTCCGCCTTCAGAGAAATCTTGTGTTCCAGACAGAACATCCAGAGTTTCTTCGCTAAAGCAGATAAGTCTGCTGATTTGGTACTGCCAAGGCAGTTGATATATGATACTGCGGAGATGTTGTCCATCTTGAGAAGAACAGATCTGCCTTGAAGAGAGTGTTTGAAGCTCATTAGGGCATATAAACCGGCTGTAAGTTCTAAGAAGTTTATGTGGTGGGAAGATTCCGCAAGTGACCATGCGCCACCAGTGTTTTGATCGAGGAAGCGAGCGCCCCAACCGTGGAGGCTGGCGTCTGATTCCAGGACAAATTCCGGGACGGAGCCGAATATTGCTTTGCCATTCCAGGCATCCAGGTTCTCTAACCACCAGGAAAGTTCCAGTTTCCCTTCCTGGTCGAGAGTCACAGAGTCCTCGTACCAGAGACCAGATTTGAGAGCTTTCCCCTTTAATCTCTGAAGGGCACGGTAGTTCAGTGGGCCGGGGAAGATAGCTTGGATGCTGGAGGAGAGGAGACCTTTAAGACGGGCTAATTCTCGTAAGGTTATAGAGTCTTGTTTTAGAACGTACCTGATTTCTATCCGAATTTTGGCGATTTTCTTGGTAGGGAGAAGGAGGAGACAGCTCGAGGTACCTACGGTGAATCCGAGAAATTCTATGGATTTGGAAAGTGTAAGGATAGATTTCTCTCTATTTATAATGAAGCCGAGACTTTCGATAAGGTGGATGGTGGTATTGAGGCCTTTCTGAATTTGGGAGTAGACTTGAGACATGATCAGAATGTCGTCTAGGTAAATGATGAGGCGGATACACCTCTCTCTCAGAATAGAGACAATAGTCCTCATGATCTTGGTAAAGCACCAGGGGGCGGAGGAAAGACCGAAGGGAAGAGCTTTGAATTGGTACAGACGTTCTTTCTCGGTGAACTGGAGAAAACGCTGGTGTTCTTGTGCCATCGGAATGGTGAAGTAGGCGTCCTTTAGGTCTAATTTTACCAACCAGTCTCCTTTCAACAGATGGTCCCTCAGAAGGTGAATACCTTCCATTTTGAAATGTCTGTAAACTAAGTATTTGTTCACTTCTCGAGGGTTTATCAGTGGTCTCCAGCCTTTGTCCTTTTTTTGAACTAAGAAAAGGGTGCTGATAAAAGTTTTTAAGGACCAAGGTACCTGTATGATAGCTCCCTTTTTGAGCATTGAAGAGATTTCCTCTTCGACGATCTTCTGATGATCGACTGAAGGGGTTAAAAGATTTGGGGGATGAGATTGAAAGGGAATCTCTATAAAGTCTATTTTGAAACCCTGGACGGTCTCTAGAACCCAAGGGTCTTGAGTTAGGGACTCCCATATATGGTAGACGAGTTTTAGTCTGCCCCCTACTTGGGAAGAAGAGGAAAGAGGAGGAAGACTTTCTTTTAGGGTTGGAGATGTTTGGATTTCCGCGGGATCTGTAGCCTCTGTTACGTGGTCCTCTGGCTCGATGAGGGTAGAATTGTTGATTTGAGGGGTAGAAGCCTCTACCAGAACCTCTGAAGGACGAGAAGGGCCGCTGGGTATTGCGGCCGGAAGAACGGCCCCTTCTTCCAGCCTGTCTAAAAAGGTTCGTGTTGAAGACACGCTTCATATTTGATTGAGCCCTGTCAAGGGCGGTAAAGGTGGCAACATATTTGCCGATTGATTTGATCATGTCTTCTCCGAAGAGAAGACCCTTAGGGTTGTCAGATGGTTCTTTTTCTGCCAGGTCACTGAGTTTGGGGTTGATCTTTGTCAGGATTGTTCTCCTTCTTTCGATGTTTAGACTCGAATTCGCATTACCAAGGAGGACAATAGCTCTTTGGCTCCATCCGCGAATGAGGTTGGTATCGAGAGGCGTATTTGAAATGTGTGACTCCTCTGCTAGGTCTAGGATCCTGGTGAGGGGGCCGAGGACGTCAAGGAGGCGGTCCTGGCAGCCCTTGAGTGCTCTCTCCAGACCTCTTCTAGGGTCTTTTCCTAGTTTGAATAAGAATTTTATTAGGTCGGGGTCGAGGTTAGGGGTTTGAGAGACCTTGTCATGAATGGTGGGTCTCGGGCACTCTGATTTGAGGGTATTCCTAGTTTCTCTTTCGAGAGAGGTTCTTAGCCATCTCTTAATGAATTTAGAAACGTGTTCTTGAGGGAACCACTTTGAGCTATTAGGGTGGGAAATACTTAAGGGTGAGAACATTTCTTCTCCTAAAGGATTGAGTATAATGTTATCGGAAGAAGAGGGGGATTCTCCTTCACCAGGATTAAGGTCTAGGTCTTGGTTTGGGTCGTCAAGGTCCAAGACGAGTTCATCATAGGGATTGTGGAAATTTTCTTCCTCTGAGTCAGAGTCTGTGACATCCTTAGTATCATAACGGGTAGTACCACGGAGGGCATTAGTCACATTTGTGCCGCTAGGGGCACCCATCAGGTTTGTGCCGCTAGGGACACCCATCAGATTTGAGGCGCGAGGGCCTCCCAATGTAAATGAGGTGCTAGGACCTCCAATGTCAAGTGAGGTGCCACGACCTCCCATAATGTAAGGATGTTCACATTTTTTGGATTTTTTATTCTTCTTGCCAGGAATTGTGATGTCGTAGGAAGGGTCATCTAGATCAGAGGGAAGGGATCTTTTGGTAGACATCACTTCTTTTAGTGTGGATAACATGCAAGATAGCATTTCTTTCTGTAAGAATTGTTTAAGGAATCATTATTGTGAAGGGGGGAGCTAGCCGTGGCGTCATTTTGGGGTAAGTGAAAAGAATAAAGTCTGAAGAGTAGTTGTATTAATTATTGTTAATTAGAATGATTATTATTTTTTTTTTTAAATATTTTTTAGAGCGATGTTATAATTCTCCCCCCTTTTTTTTTATGTTAATGAGTTGGAAAAGATAATATATAGGGACAAATGAGGAGGCAAAAAATATAGGAAGTCAGTTAACATGCAAGAAGCATGTGAGATGGCAAGAGCTTCATTAAATTTGAAATTGAAATTTTACGTCTTATTTAAGTGTTGAAACGTATTTTTCCTTAAAATACTCCAGGTGCGATCTCCGGCCGCAGCTGATCCCAGCGGAGTAACTGAAGCTCTCGCTCGAGCTCAGCTGCTGTCGGAGAAGCGTCAGCCTTAGAGGAAAGTGCCTTGGGGGATGCCATGGGAGCGTGCACCGTTGCTAAGGTGCATTTCTTTGATGCTTATGACGCGCTCGCTCGGTGTAAGCGAGCGCGACGAACAGCTCTGAGAAAAGGCAAAATTGGGGTTTGATAAGGTAACGGACCTTTCTTAAGAGGTAACAGAGACAGAGTTTAATGTTGGCATGAGGTATACTCTGGTGGAAATTGTTGATTAGGAGGAAATATTTTGTACGCGAGTGGGAAAAGGATCGACAACCTTCATAGGAAGTCGATGGAAGGGGTGAGAGGGGGGGGATAAGGCCCGTAGACAGTCACACGATAGCACGGAGCTTAGAAGTAGCGCGCCTAGACGTAAGGAATATTAATAACATAAAGCAGTGTGGAAAAAAACGTTACAGACAACCAGAATGTTAATAGCAAATCATTGTTTTCTCTTTTTTTTTAAATAAGCAAATAAACGATCTTAAAGCCAATATCTAAGAAGAGAAAAGGATTGTTACTTATCTGCCTGTGAGCCGCATTTGAAAGAGGCAGTCTGTCTGTGCCTCATGCCATTTGTACCCTGCTCACTACATTCTAGAACTGTTTTCTTCTTTATGATGTAGTGCGGCTGCTTGTGACTGCATTAAAGGATTAATGCATAATGTAGCCTCCGGTCTTGTAATGAAATTAAAAAGTCAGGAGTCAAGGTGATTAATGATTATGTCCTCCAGTACCTATTTTACAACAGCTATTAACCGTTGTGTGTCAGCGCCATCCTCCATCTAAATACAGGGAGGAAGTGAGCCTGGGAGGGACACTAGACCATCTCTCTCCCAAGATGGCATCGGAAAAAAGGCATACCGGAAGTAGGTGTGCTGACCAGACTTCCCTCCACACAATCAGCACCTAAGTGCTACGGAGGACCGGAGAGGAATGGCGGCTAGACCGTCTCTCTCCCAAGATGGATGTTGAGAGTGCTTAAGATACCAAGCACCCAGAATCTGCACAAGAAAACAAGCTGGTGGTGACAAAATTGATGTGTAGACACAAGCTGTGAAATTGAATGAGGTGTGAGGGTGAGAGAATGGCATAATACTCTGTTGTATAAACAATTTGGTAACAGTGATCACTGTCCCCTGAAAATAACTGTTGGACTTGGTCCTTTCTGCAGGATTATGCCTAAACGTTCGCCTTCCCCCTCCTGTTTTCTGAACCCATTTTTGTTGGCTTTTAGGGCTCTTCTCACTTTACCACTTCTTACCAGTGCTAACGTGTTTGTGTTCTGTCCTTTAAACATGTAGAATTGGCTCATACCCAATTGGCTTATTTAGTTACTTGTAAGTCCCTAGTACAGTGGTCCTACCTGTGCACAGGGCTTGTAAGTTGACTTCTAATAGTAGTCCTGCAGCACTGATTGTGTCACCCACTTAAGTAGCACTTTAAACATATCTCAGGCCCGCCATTGCAGCCTGTGTGTGCAGTTTTAAACTGATATTTCAACCTGGCACAATAAACCGTTTGCCAAGCCCAAACCTTCCCTTTTAACACATGTAAGTCACCCCTAGGGAAGTCCCTGGACCACCCAGAAGGCGGGGTGCAATATAAAAGTTGGGATATATACTTTTTATGTTTCCATGTCTAGGCAAAAACTCTTACATTCGTTTTTCACTATTGCAAGGCCTTCCTCTTTCATAGGATAACTTGAAGTTCACTATTACATTTAATAAGCTGTAACTGCAAATGGGAACAGGCAACTCATTCATGATTGGTGTCTTTAGAAATGTAATTAAAATCCTAACTTATGGTTTACTCTTGGAAAGTTGCCCTAGCCATTTAGTGCATGCAGCCTGTCTCTGGGTCACATGACTGGGTGTAGCTAACAGCTGGGCTTTTTCTATTCCTCCTAGACAGCCATATACAATAGAGAGTTTAGGCCTGTATTGACCATCACTGGTAAGATGGGAGGATCTGGACACAGTCCCACTTAAACTTGAATATTCTGTGTCCTGCCTCCACACAAAGGGATGCATACCCCCTGTAGTTAGTCTGGAGCCATGGCAAAGAAGGCACAGCACTTGTGCACTACACAGACATGCCTCTATAAGCTTCTCTCCACTTCAAAGGCACAACTGGATATGAATATTGGACCTCAGACCCCAGTTCTTCAGTACACTCTGCTAGAAAGAAGGATTGCTGTGCTGCTGAAAAGACTGCCACTCTGCTGGACTGCTGCTCTGAAGGACTGCTGATCTGCAGGACTGCTGCTCTGCTGTGCTGACCTGCTGCCCTCTTGCCTGAGTGAGAATAACTGAACCTGCAACTCTAAATCCAGGACCCCAGAATGACTCTAAGGGCTATTTGACTCTCCTGATCAGAAGCCGCAGGGACACAACATGCTTCCTACAACCTTAAACCCAGCAACTGGACTTTGCTATCTGTGAGTCCTGCCTTCTCAAATGGTGCTACCCCAGTCCTGAACACTCGAAAGTGGGCTTGAAGGTGCACTGTCAAGCCCAGCTGTGGTTTCCGTCAAACCTAATGCGAAGCAATGCAAACTGATGCAAAGCCCAGCAAAGCCTGGTCGCATAGCTGCCAGCTCATCCGAACAGACACAAAGTGTTGCAAATAGGGGTGGGCGGAATTTGCGGAATTAACCTTCGCAAATTATCGCGAGAATGTTTAAAATTATCGCAAACAAGCAGAAATATCGCGAAGATGCGGAAGTTTTTTTCCGGCATGTTCGCGCGATTTTCTGCATGGTTGCGGGTCGCCAACTTACCCATGTGGCTGCTTGCGGGCGCGGCCATCTTGTTTTGAGTTGTTCTCGCGGTGCATGATCGCGAGAAGAAAGACGTGATCGCGCGACGCATGACGTCACTGCGGGCGCGAACTGTCGCGAGACAGCGCAAATGGCTAAAAACAATACAACATCTCATGGAGAACGCGACCGGATCAAGAAAACTTGTCGGCGAACGCAGGGATTCAGGTAAGGCGATCGCGCGCGCGCGAGAATGTATCATTTTACAGCGCGAGCAAGAAACAAATTATCGCCAAGCTGCGGAAACCGGAATTTTTGACATTTTCGCGCTCTCCGCGGAACGCAAAAATGTCAAAATATCGCAATTTCCGCGAACGGAACGAAATTTTTGCCCAGGCCTAGTTGCAAAGCCATGCCAAGCTATGCCACACAGTTCCCTGGAACCAATGCAAAATGATGCACAGCCTCACAAAACTTTATCAGAACTGACACCGGATGATGCAAAGTCTCGTAAAGCAAAGCCTCGCAAACTGCGCACCACGATTTAAGGTACTGTGTTCAGTGGAGCTAAGTGGGTCTTTATAGCAGGCATGCACTCCATCGCCGTCAGCCTGAACATGTGACTTTTTCCAGGTCCAGGGTGACGAGATAACCACAGTTGCCCTTTGTGCTTTTTAGTGCTATTTTCACCAAAATCGTTAAAAATTGCATATCTCCGGTACTACTGAGTAGATTTTTCTCATTTTGGACTTCTTTTATTTATTAAAACCTTTTTTCAAACTTGTTGTGGGATCCTTTTTGTGAGGTGTTTTTTACTTTATTACTGTTTGGAGTGTTGCACAAATACTTTACACATTCCCTCTAAGGTAAGCCTAAGGTAAGCCTAACTGCTCTGTGCCCAGCTACCGGATAGTTGAACACAGGTTAACTTGTACCTTACCCTGACAAGGCTTGTTGTTGCTGCTTGATCAAAGTTCACACCCCAGTCAACCAACAACCCATTTTGTTACAGTTAGCCTATCTGCTTCCAATTTTAATCAGGAAGTCTTCATAAGTAGGTGTCAACAGTTCAATAGTGAAGGCATCAAGAACGTTTTCTAAAGAGACCCCTATGTAACAGGAGAAAATAAGTAATTACTGGAGTGAAGTGCCAAAGGGCCTTACCCATTCTGTGGCTGTGTGGAAATGCATTGATACATATTGATACATAAGGGTCTTAGTAATAATATGGAAGTAAAGATAGCATTATTGATGAAATATTAACATTCCTAGAAATGTTGGCAGAATAAATAGTTGCAACTTTAATTTATGGGAATAGAATAATAGTGTCATTGTGGGGAGGTGCACTCACAATTGCATGATGAGAATTGTAAGGCGAAAAACAGAACAGTGTCATAAATAAAGGATTCTGTACAAATCATTTGGCAAACCCTAAACAGAATCATAAAGAACCACTAGAGCGAAAGGAGAAGGACTTAACTTTACGTTGGCAGGAAAACTTTAAGTTGAGTTTGAGAAAACAATGTAATTTACTGGAACATGGTGGTCTGCAAAACAATTCTACAAATTTAGCTATTTTGTCTTCAAAGTGGTTACAACATTTCCAAGGCATTTTTAATGGTTGAACTGCCAAACATGAGTTTTGTATACCTTTTTTGGAGAAGCTTCCCTTGCGGTCCAACAGGAGCAGTGCCATGACCTCAGTCCGTGGACTGTGTAATGGTAAAGAAGCATGTGTGAAGAATTCGCTTGGAACCTCGCTGGAAGGGCCCGTTTCAAGTTATACTGGTCACCAACACTGCTGTTAAGTTTGGGTGTCTCCCGAACTGAGTTCACGTAGCGAATACTCTCAGAGTCCCTAGTCCCCTGAGTTACACCACAGAGCCTGTGTGCAATGTGCAGGTGGTTTTAGTAAAACAGTGGGATCAGGTCAGCCAAGCTGTTCGGGACCAGCAAGCTACTGTGACAGCACTTGTTCAGCCTGAGGGGGGTTCGACTGTATGTACGGAAGGGTCACGATCAGTAGGGTTGACTATGAGTGGCACAGGCCCCAACGAAGGGCATAGGGCCCAGGGACCATTGCCCCAAAAGAGGTGACATTATGAGACACTGCTGTACCACAGGAAGAGTACCACCAACTATTCCAGAAATCTCTGGGACATCAGACCAAAGTGATACAGATAATGAGCAAACAACTGTGAGGAGATCCAAAAGAGCAAAAGTCCCAAGTCGAAGGTACACATTTGAATGGACTGATTTGGCTGCTAATGAGTGGGAACGCGAGTTCTACGGCTTTTGTTTTCACAATATTGGTCCACTTTAACCTCCCTAAAGCACACTGTGTTATTTATTTCAATTTCAATCTGGATGTACCAACCAATGGACTGACATAGTTCTTCCTGAACTTACTCATTAACGAAGCTGATATGAGGGGTGAGACTTTGCAAAATTGCTCAAGTCACTGCTGCTATTTTTGATTTTTCTTTAGTTAAACGTTTTGAATCTTGATTAACCATTCAATCCGATTCTGAAATCATCTCCAAATGCAAATGTGTATATACTGTGATTCTTTCTATTATTGTTTTAATATTGATTGCAATGCTTATTGGTTAAATCTGCCACATTATGTTTCTCTGAAAGACTCAAAGCTGATTATTTCTTCCAGAGCTACCAAAAGAAAAGTTTCTGATTCTGTTGACATGAATGGCAATTCTTTACACAATGCTACTTTGAAAATCGATTTTAGCTCAAATGTATATATGCTGTTTTACTTAAAGAGTACGTGGATACTATGGATGTTGGTGATTGCTACGTTTTCACGCAAATACCTTCATCAGCCATGGCCCGTGCAAGTTAGAGATATGGGACGGTTGGGCCGGGTGGGGGACTTCGACAGATGACGAGGGAAAATGAATTATTTATTTAATTTTCCCTCGTCATCATCCGTCGAAATACCCCCCCCCCCACCCTGCACCACCACCCCACCGCTCTTACCTGCACGGGCCGCTGCTGTCCTTCATCTGTTGCTGAGGGTGTAACCTATCACAATTTACCACTAATTTATGGAATTTCTTGCAGTGTGCTAGGTAGTTTGTTCTATGGTACTGATCAATTGTCATATTATTACTCAAATCAAGATCAGACCTTTTATGAAATTTCTGTGCTTAGATATTTAAATCTGCATCCTGAAGTTTCGACAGTTGAAACTTTGGGTACATATTCAGACCAACTCAATCTTTGGATATGGCTTATGCACTTAGATATAGCCTGACATGTAAGTTAGTGAGAACTGAAAAGAAGTTTATAGATTTACTGGAAAGTAGATGGAATCATGAAATTATTAATATTAGTACATTACATAACATTACTGCTTGGAGTTTACCACAAGATGAAAAGAAAATCTTAGAGGCAATGGTTTTGTTAGCTCTGGATTGGCAAAAGAAAATTTGTAGGAGTTAGTGAATGTAAACATACATTTGAAGTGTATGAAAACTAGGGAAAATATTTTGAAGGAGTAGATCCTGTTTTCCCTAGAATATATTATGTCTGTGGGAAGAGTGCCTATTATAAATTGCCGAAAAGATGGTATTGAAGGTGTAATATAGGAATAGTGTTTCTAAAATTTATCATGTGAAAAGGACAAAAAAGAAGAGCGAATGGAAACAAATGAGAGAACGAAAACAAGTGTGAGTGAAATAGTAGCTCATATATTTGGAGTTCTGATTCCTTCAGAGGGAGTAACATTAAACTGTCAGAAAATGAAAAAGCTGTCTACTATTTTGGATAAACTCGCCACCAGTACAAGTTATTTTTTTTTGTTGTGAATGAAGAGAAGATATCGATAAGATTGGTGGTGATTCAAAATCTACTTGCCGTTGATATCCTTTTTGTGAGGAAGGCAAAGTCTGATGATTACTGAAAGTCCAACACTGTTGTGCGTACATACTTGATAGGAGTAAAGACCTGCAAGTTTCAAGTGTTCCCAGTTGGTTGGAAAATGTAGGAAATGAATTATTAATTTCCATCTTGAGACCTGTAGTGATGATCTCTTTGTGCAGAATGCTGCTGATATTGTCAATCAAATTTTTCAGATACCAAAAGAGTAAAAATTGTGGGGTGAAAAGACCAAGAGCTGATCTTGAAATGGAAGATTCAGAATACAATTTGCATAGTCAAATTATAACTTTAGCGGAGAGTAGAAGAAAGAGGTTAAAGACAACACACTCATAATCTGTGACGAGATCTGATGTGGTAGATAAGGTGTCAGCTTGATTTGCCATCAGAGGGGGCTTGATCCAGCAAGATTTTAAAAATCATAATCCATAACACATTTATACACAGAAAACACGAAAGGCTGAAAGTATACATCGCACACGATAGCCATAGTGACACCTGAGATAGATATAGTGACACATGAGACAGAGATAAGTGTAGTAAAAGCGTGCTTTAAAACGTGAGATGAAGAAAACATATTCATGAAATAACACTAATACACACAAATGAGTTGAGGTAATACATTCTAATGCATATGTTGTTATTGTTGTCTAATGGTGAGAATGTTGATGCTCTGTGAAGTGGCCTAGTGATTTTTATGTTTTTTGTTGAGAATGAACCAGTTAGAAAAGTCAGGGCAAATATGTGTAGCAATAAAGTACAGGATTGAGGCTTTGCAAATTTATACTACAGGCGGTAGCTGATAGATTGAGACCTTCCTTGCAGAACCATTTCTATTTCTCCAAATTCCTATTTTACCTTTAAGCTTTAAGTTAATTGGCTCGCCCCTAATGTACTTTAAATCAGAACTTTCCCCTTTGTCTCGTAGGGCCTGAGCTGTTAGAAATTCAAACCATCCTTCTGCTTCAGGGTAGTTGGACTTTGTACTCTGAATTGAATAACCAAATGCTTGGTGCTTCAATGCAAGCTGTGAAATTCTTGACAGAAGTCCTTACGAAACTACTCGTTCTGATGAAATTTGATTCTGTAATACAATAACCAAATTCATCTAAATTTGTCTGAGTCTAATATTCAGTCCTGCTGATTCTTCCATTTTGACTGGGATTAGTGTCCTAAATGTGTTGTAGAGAGACTCAACGAGCCCTTTCAGAACATCAGGATTTACTTCTGTTTTGTGCTGCAATTGCTGAGCTTTTGGTTTGCATAATTCTCACTCAACTTCTTTAGGAGGCTGGGTCTCCCAGTCGCTATTCTTTATTTTTACAGCATAGTCTTGAGAGTGGTCTATCTATATCTGATTTCAAATTTGTAAGTTGGCTGTCATTCAATTGTCCTCGTTCCACAGCCAACATAGAGTTTGGCCACCCTAATTTCCACCCCTTCAATCGTTGGAGAAAGATTCTTTAGAGGATCATTGGATCTGTGGAAAATATAAGCGACGGAGCTGACCGGTGGTAAATAATTTAATTACCGGGACTTAATTTGATACAGAAAAATAATAAAAATAGCTCAGTAAAATAAGAGGCAAAATCCGTGGTATTAGAGGTTCGGAATGGGCTTTATTCCAATGGACGATTCGAATCGTGGACTCCAAGTTCCATCACCACGGAGGTTCAGGAAGTGAAGTACATACTTTATTGATAAGTAATCACTTTTATACAATAGGCATTACAGTGAAGTAAATGCAGGAGGCGTAACAATTGATAGTAAAGATAAAACATACATGCGTAGCAAAAGTGGGCGTAACTGGGTGTAACTAAAGAACGTCATCAGGTATGATGTCATAATAGGGTGGTTCCATGAAAGAATTTCGCAATGTCAGCAGAAATACTTGGCAGAAATGCGCGCGCAGCAGCATGACGTATGATTGACGTGCAACTAGGGGGTGAAGGGGACTTGACATTTAGCTCTACATGTGGCGACAGAAGTCTGGAGGGTCAAGTCAACCTAATCCCAAATCATATCTAACATCCTATGTTTAAAGAACTATGTTATCCAAAAGAGAGGTCTCTTAGAGTAGAATCTTATTCTATACTGACTGTGAGTGCGTGTACAAGCGTCTAAGTGTCTACACTAGATGCGAGGGCAGAAATCTTCCATAATAATAGGGCTATGAATTACTTGCATAAAGACAGAGAAGCCGGGCCTTTTGCTCGGTAGCTGGAATCTTATGAAGGCGAGTTATGGCTTTATATACAGATGGCGAATTTTCTGGTATGAAAATGCAACAACTTGATCCGATGACCCTACAAGCTCCGCCCCTATCGGCCAGGATGACGTCAAGGACAAGACGATTTTGAAGCACAACAATCCGCATAGCAGACTGCTCTTCTGTTAAATTGCCTAAGGCGGAAATAGTTTCGTTCACTACTGCTTCAAGGGTTCTAGTTAATCTACGTATCAGCTTACTATTAGTAACGGTACCTATATAGGGAAAGAGACCTTTATTGAAATCTGTGTATTTTTCCCATGCTGTTTCAGTGTAATCGACTATTGGGAGATCTCTCCTTTCTCTATTGTGTACTAAATGAGTATTTCTGTGATAATCAGGAGGAGCTAGGAAAACAGGTGGCAAAAGGAATCCGATGTAGCAGGTACCATCCCAATCTAGAGGCAGACGTATATATGCCGTCTGACCACATATAAAATAGGAATGGCGGGAAGCTCTAAATGTAGACTTGCCTTGATCACTAAATTCTATTACAGTGGTGCATCTACTATGGCCCATATGTATGGAACCATTCTTTCTTACACATAATTCACCTTTTACTGGAAATATTGACATAGCGGGCAAAATTGGAGTAGCTTCGGATTCGACATTTAGGATCATAAGATTAAGCGTAAAATTACCTAATCCATACACTTCATTTTCTAGATCAGTTCCTGTTCTTTTGGGAAGTCCCTCCTTGTTAGGGTAGCAGACTTTAAGTAAAACTAAGTTCAAATTTCCCCATACCCAGTTGTCTTGATAAACTGCAGAATTCGAATCTAGGGAATTAATTAAACTAAACCATGCTCCACAGGAGCCGTTGTGTGTGAACGGGTATGGAAAGAGAGGTAGAATTCCTTTATAATTCTGATAGGGAGGGAGTCGGCCACATATCCAACAATTTGTAGCATTGCTAACCTGATGGGAATGATGTAACATACTAATAAACGTGTTATTGCGCAGCGCAAATCTATAGGACAACTCGTGCGGAGGTAATTCACTAAAGAATGTTCAGCAGTAACATTATAAACATGTCTAGAAATAGGATAATATATGTGCAACAATATACTTGCAGTAATTATTAAAAGACTTAAGAAAAACAAAATTAATAACGTCACTGTGCAATGACTACGCAGTGATTTACAGTACGCATGTCGTTTCAGTTTTATCCTTCTGTTTCTTTCTCTATACAGGTCTAAGGGATACATGTCAGAGACAAATTCGACCGATTCACCTTGGAGAGGACTTAAACAATCAAATTGCCTGACTTGTTAGACCTGAGTTTTAGTTTGTATAGTTCATGGCTACTCAGTTCAACCAAAGGAAGTTTTGAGTCAATCGGGGAAGACACGCAAGGTGTGTCATTTACATCTGACGGTAGTCCATGAAATTTCTTGATATGACTTGAATGTATCCAGCCTTTTCGACCTTCGATCTTCACGGCTGTCCTCGTCGTTAGCAGTACGAGCTGAGGCGACTTCCACCTAGGATCCAGTTGGGACTTCCGATCAAAGTTCCTCACTAGAACTAAATCCCCTGGAATTACGTCATGTGGTTTCACCTCGGTGTTGTCGGGAAAAGCTGCAGCTACCTGTGAACGACAAGATTGTAGTGCAGACATCAAGGAAGCCAAGTAATCTGTCAGCATATTACAGTCAATATCAGTTATTTTGCGTGGTATAGGCGTCCCCCACATATTTGGTGGTCTGCCAAAGATCACCTCATACGGGGATAGCCCTGTTCGAGAGTGTGTTACCATTCTCATGTAAAAGAGTGCAACTGGTAACGCTACTACCCAGTCGACACCTTTCTCTCTGCATATTTTGGACAATCTAATTTTCAGGGTCTGATTATGTCTTTCCACGAGACCTGCTGCCTCGGGGTGTCGGACACAGTGAAATTTCCACTGATAGCCTAACAAAAGTGAAACGTGTTTCATTAGTTCGGATGAAAACGGCTGGCCGTTATCTGAGTAGACAACACGTGGTAAACCGTACCGTGGGAAGAATTCTCGAACTAACTGTTTGACAGTAGTCGGGGCAGTGTAATCTGAAACCGGGTATGCCTCTGTCCAACGGGAAAGAGCACAGACAACTACGAGAACATATTTGAATCCTCGACATCGTTCCATCTGGATATAATCCATCTGGAGGACTTCAAAAGGGTGATCAGGAGGCTGAAATCCACCCTGTTCTACGGGAATGCTTTTTCCTGGGTTAAACTGACAACAGATCATACAGGTACGAACCTTTTGCTTAGCTGCTGCTCGTAAATGTTTGTTGAACCAAATGTGTTGGATGCTGTCTAGCATAGCTTTTTCTCCTAGATGTGCTGGACTATGTACAGTATTAATTATAACTTGGACCATTGAATCAGGAAGGAACCACACAGATTTTTCCTTCGTCATCCATCCTTGATCCGTTTGGATCCCTCCTAATTCAGTCCATTTCTTTATTTCGTCTGGTGTAGCATGTGTCTGTATGTCAATTACGTCAAGAGCGGGATCCTTAACCGTCATACAATGTGTTGGCGTCGGGACTATTGTCTTTGTCATGTCGGATGTTTGAGTTTGAGCAGTCTGTTTAGCTGTTTTGTCAGCTAGATCATTGCCTTGAGAAATGATATCAGTAACTTTCGTATGAGCTTTACATTTCATAATTGATATTGCAGTGGGTAGATGTATTGCATCTAATAAGGCATGAATGAGGGGTCCGTGCTGAATGTGGGCACCGTGAGAAGTTAAATAACCTCTCTCTCGCCACAGCACGCCGAAGTCATGTACAACTCCGAATGCATAACGTGAATCAGTGTATATGTTGACTTTTTTATTTGTGGCCTGAATACAGGCTTGTGTCAGAGCGATGAGCTCTGCGGCTTGAGCTGACAAGGTATTTATGCAATTTGTTTCAATGATTTCAGTGTCTGTTGTGACTGCGTAAGCGGCCACTAGCTCTCCTGTACCTGTTCTCATACATGAACCATCTACATACAACGTCAAGTCTGGGTCTGACAATGGGACATCTGTCAAGTCTTGTCTGGGTTTCGTCGTGATTGTAATAACTTCAATACAATCATGAGCTAGTGGGTCTGTTCCGATTACAGGTAAAAGTGTGGCAGGATTCAATGTATTACAGCGTCTGATTTCTATATGTGGCTGAAACAATGTTAATTCGTACCCTGTAAGTCGCGCTATAGTCAAATGTTGTGTTTGCGTTCGATTCACAAGAACCTCTACTGCATGTGGTACTTGTACTGTCAATGGATGTCCTAATACTATGGCATCGCTTTGTCTGATTGCTAAAGCTGTTGCTGCCACTGATTTTAGGCACGCAGGCAAAGCCTGAGCTACGGGACCTAATGTACTAGAAAAATAAGCACATGGTTTGTGTGATCCTGCTTGTTCCTGTGTGAGTACTGACAAGGCAGTACCTTCGCGTTCTGTAACAAAGAGTGTAAACTGTTTATTGTAACATGGTGTTGCTAAAACAGGTGCTTGGCATAAGGCTTTCTTTAGGCTTTCAAAAGCTTTTGTATGTTCCTGAGTCCAAGGGAGAACAGTCGATGTGGCTGCCTCCTGTGTTGTCAATTGAATGAGTGGTTTTGCTAGAAATGCATACTGAGGGATCCACTGCCTACAATATGAAGTGAGGCCTATGAAAGCCCGCACCTCCTTTTGTGTCTTGGGTATTGGCATATTAGCAATTAGCTGGATGCGATCTGGTGTAAGCTGCCTTCCCTCCTTGGACAGCGAGTGTCCAAGATAAACAACTCGCTGGACACAGAATTGCAGCTTAGAAGGGGACACCTTGTGCCCCTTTCCGGCCAGAAATTGTAAAACCGTCAGTGAGGCTTTTTCACATTCAGGTTCGCTTCTAGCGGTGATCAGCAGATCATCGACATGTTGAAGCAGGGCAGTGTTGACTGGCATGTGGATACTGTCGAGTTCTCGTTTCAGTGCTTGGCTATAGATGCTGGGGCTTTCTGTAAATCCTTGAGGTGCGCGTGTGAATTTAAAGCTACGTCCATTTAAACTAAATCCGAACAGGTATTGGCTTTCCGGATCTATTGGGACGCTGAAAAAGGCATTCTTGAGATCAATTACAGTAAAGAACGTGGCTTTGGAATCAATAGCTGTCAGTAATGACGAGATATCTGGGACCACAGGGAATTGTGGCACAATGCATTTGTTCAGTTCGCGCAGATCAATAACCAATCGATATACTGGCGGGGCCTTTGGATCTGTTCGTTTAAGAATCGGAATTATCGGGGAATTACATACATTGGAGTCTGTTTCCACAACCACTCCTTGGGCAATGAGCTCGTCAATGATTTGCAGTAAAGCCACTACAGCATCTGGTGGTAACTTGTATTGTCGCATTCGTGGTAGTACCACTCCTGCCTTTAGTGTAACTCGATATGGCGTAATATTCATGCAACCAACATCAGTAGGGCCTTGTGCCCATAACTGTGTAGGTAAAGTCTGCAGTCGGGGATCCATGTCTCGAGACACATAGTGACCTTTGAAATCACGTAAAAACAATCTTACTCCTTCCGGAGAACAACATATTATAGCTCCTAGGGCTTTCAGTGTTTTTATACCTAACAAGTTTTCTGGACATGATTTAGTAAGCAATAAATCTGTAGTTCGGGTCAAGGGTCCAATCGTAAGTGGAAGAGGCTGTGATACTTCATTAACAATAGGTTTTCCTGAAAAACCAAGGGAAATATTCTGTGAGCCTGAGAGGGGTGCCCCTGGAACTTCACTACGTTTTATGGTTGTTCAACTTGCCCCTGTATCAAGTAAAAATTTTCTATCTTGGCCTAATAGTTCACTATGTACATAAGGTCCTTCTTGGTCTACAGGGACCTCGATCAGGGGTAAGCCAACTTCCCTCTCTAGGCTGGTTCATGCGTATCGTTGATAATCAGGATAGTCGTACTGTGCGGTCTGGTACAGCTGTCGTGTCGTGGTTTGTGTGGCAGCAACAGGCAGCGCTGGTGCAGCTGGCACAAACTGTATAGACTGTTGTGGAGCTGGCATGGACTGTGCATGCTGCGGGGCTCCTTGTTCATTCTGATCCTGTCTAGGTGGCCGTGGTCTTTCTTTTGTAATACCTGTGGCGATATTACGCTTCAGGACTGGGCAATCGTGTATGTAATGACCTGGTTGTTTACAATAGTTGCATGTCCCTTTTACAGGTCCTGCTGAATCACCGGACTGTGTCGTACCCTTTTTATGACCTTCAGCTGGAACTGTCTGGGAGACTAGCATTTTCATTTTTGTATCTTTCATGCGTCTTTGTTCATGTTCTTGTTCCTCTCTAATTCTATTGTGATGATACTGTAACATTTGTAACATTTGTGATGGGGTGTTACCTTGCCAGGTACTCTCGAATTTTAATACTCTATTCTTCACTTGGGGCAAGGAATTTTCAACTAATTTTGTCACAAACAGATGTGGATACGATTCGCTACTTGCTTTTATGCCACTATTTATACCAAAACATTTTTCGAATCGGGCATAGAAATCACTAGTGTCTTCATCTTGCTTTTGTTTACAGGCTGAGATTGCACCCCAGTCTTCCTTTTTCGTAGTTAATAAACGTGGCAGTACCTGTACTAGTAAACCTGGTAGTGCTTTAGTTTTATCCCCAAGCCCTGCTCCTGCAGTTCGGGCCTTTTCTTCTGCTTCTAATGCTGTCCAGTCTATCTTTTGGTCTCCCACCTCCCACTCTTTTTCCTTGAGTTTTTCATAAATGCCAGCAGGCATTAATACCTTCAATATTGTCATAATGTCGGGATAGGTATACTCTCCCATGAGTAACATGTCTTTAATTTCTCGGTGAAAACCCGCTGGGTCTTTGTCATGACTGGGTACCACTTTCTTCATTTCTAACAATTCTATTTTCGATATGGGCGTATATACAAATACACGTTTAAACTGATTGTCCTCGCCTTTTATTGGGTGTACTTTTCGTAAGGGATTCTGTCTGTCCATGTAATACGTCGTTCTTTCCTTGATGGGCAGTGAGACATGTTCTGGGCATACAAAAAGAATGTACTGCTTTCTTGATTCTAGTATTTCTCTAATTAACTTAGTACCTGAACCTCTCCATCTATTCGTGAGTAATTCAGTCAATATATCAGGTAAGGGACCAGGATCTGAATGTTGGCTTTTATATAGTATAAGAAGTTGTTGAATCATATAAATGCCAGCTAAACGCTGTTCATCTGGGGTGAGGTTCAAAAATGTGTGTGCTACTGTATCATCACCATATTTTCCGGGACTGTCAACCCAATGAACGGCTGACCTGGCTAATTCTTGTTCATCCATAGAATCGAGTAAATGATAACCCCTTCGTTCTCGGAGTAATTTGTCAGCGGCTTGGAACGAATGCTCGGGGGACCTTATATTTATTATAGGTGTTTGGAAATTCCTGTTATTATCTGGACATATCGGACGTATCGGGTCAGTAAAACATCTAATACTATTACAAGATCTTCCTCTACCTACATAAGCTATGGTTTCTGACTGTCCTGTGGGCAGTCCTGATCCTTCCTCTTCCTCGTTTTGTTCAAACTGGTCTACCGCTAATCTCTCTTCGTGTATGCGTTCTATTTCTTTACGGATCTTTCGGCACATGGCTATTATACATGTTTGCCTATCATGTTTCCCTTCTGATATAATCTGGCTCCATCTGGTAAGAGTTTGCATTGTTTCCGGATCTACCCCCGGTCGGTCTTGATTTCTGATCACACAATTTATGAGGAAACGTAACAGTTCCCCCTGTATCTCTACTTTCTGGTATTCCATAGCTCTGTTAATACATTCAGAATCTCGCCCTGTTTGGACAAAATGATATATATTATCTAGATGCATAGTCATTCCTGGTAGCTTCCCTAAATACACCGCAGCTCGTCTGATACGTAATGATGCCATGATCATTTCGTCCTCTTTGCCGGGCACAGGGTCATATCTACAATCTACAAGAAGTTCCTTAAGCGTGCGGGAATTTATGAGTTTGGGCGTACGTGGATGCGCTGATTCTTGAAAAGTAAGTTTATTTATTCTGGGTGGCGTAGAAAAAATGTTGGTAGCACCTCCGGTAGCCCCGTCTGGGGTACCGGACGTGAAAGGATTCGTTGAACGCGATACAGCAACTATAGGTGTGGACACAGCTGTAGAAGCAGCTGTAGGATCAGATGTAGAAACAGATGTGCTTGCCGGAACTTGTGTCAGGATTTGTTGTTGTAGAGGTACAGATACAGGATCTTGGCGTTGAACTTCCCCGGCAGACGGTCTATGTGGGGCGGGGTTAGCATACTCGGGAGCTGCGTCATCTAAATATGAGGAAAGAAAAACATCTTCTGCGGTTCTAGGATGCCCCTTAGGATGCACTTTTATTGGAAACAATGGGGGTGGCAAGTCTTTTGGTATCTCCGGAGTAGCCTTAGGTAATCCTTCGGCCAGAAGGGGATACATACCATTCATAAGGGCATTTCTTTGTCTGTCTACTTGTTCTGATTTCACTCGTGTACCTTCTTCAATTAATAGATTTTCTCTGACTTTATTTGAATTCTCCTTATTTTTCTCCTCCTGTCTGAGTGCTTTTTCTGTACGTCTATGAGATTCTTTACGCCATAACTCAACGGCGTCTTTCTGTGACTGTCTAGCTTTCCTTTTCCATAACTCTTCCTCTACTTTCATGATGCACTCTGCATCCCAGGTCCCAGCTGCGGGCCACCTCTGACTTTCTGGTAATTCCTTGGTGTAGTCTACCCATAAATCAAGAAATAATATAGCGTCTAAGCCGTGTTTATGATACATGAAGTACCCTGGAGTGTCCCTAGGAGGAATAGGAACAGCTTCTTCGAGTACCCCTTTTCTAGTTGTGATCTGTCTTAGTTTCGAAAAGAGCGGCATATTGAGAACTGATCTGATACTTGATCTTGAACAAACTTAATACAATAAACACAATAATGAACAGTCATTCATACCACAATATGCAGGACGTATTAACACATTTAACATTTAACATTTAAATGAGCAACAATGATGATGACGATCTAAGAAAACTTAATCACTAAACATAATACTCGGCATTAACTGAATTATTCTGAATTTATATACTTGACATACTAGATATACTGCTAAACAGTACAGATACACTGCTAAAACAGTGCAGACCGGATTTGTGTACCCAAACCCGTCTTGACCGGCACAGCCTATGTGCACGTCAGAACGCCTCCCCAGCAATGGTACTCACCGGGTAGCTCGGAACGGAAGGCCTCGGAACGGAACTGAACTGGACTGGACCGAACTGGACTCGACTCGAAAACTTCGGAAACTTCGGAACATCGGAAACCTCGGAACTTCGGAACTTCGGAACTTGGTGGGCCTCTGTATACCTCGGATCTTGCTCTCTCAGCTAGGCTCTGGTCGGGATACTTCGCACTTCTCACCGCCTCGTCTGGGTGTTGATCGCAGCCTCAGTCGCCCCCGCTTGACTGGAGGGAGATACAGGAAATCCTGCTGGTACGCGTTGTTGTCCGTCCAGCTGTGGCAGGAGACCGGGCCTGCAACGCACCGCCGGCGCGTGAGATGAGAAAGTGTCCCTATTCGGGCGCCATTCATGTGGTAAATAATTTAATTACCGGGACTTAATTTGATACAGAAAAATAATAAAAATAGCTCAGTAAAATAAGAGGCAAAATCCGTGGTATTAGAGGTTCAGAATGGGCTTTATTCCAATGGACGATTCGAATCGTGGACTCCAAGTTCCATCACCACGGAGGTTCAGGAAGTGAAGTACATACTTTATTGATAAGTAATCACTTTTATACAATAGGCATTACAGTGAAGTAAATGCAGGAGGCGTAACAATTGATAGTAAAGATAAAACATACATGCGTAGCAAAAGTGGGCGTAACTGGGTGTAACTAAAGAACGTCATCAGGTATGATGTCATAATAGGGTGGTTCCATGAAAGAATTTCGCAATGTCAGCAGAAATACTTGGCAGAAATGCGCGCGCAGCAGCATGACGTATGATTGACGTGCAACTAGGGGGTGAAGGGGACTTGACATTTAGCTCTACATGTGGCGACAGAAGTCTGGAGGGTCAAGTCAACCTAATCCCAAATCATATCTAACATCCTATGTTTAAAGAACTATGTTATCCAAAAGAGAGGTCTCTTAGAGTAGAATCTTATTCTATACTGACTGTGAGTGCGTGTACAAGCGTCTAAGTGTCTACACTAGATGCGAGGGCAGAAATCTTCCATAATAATAGGGCTATGAATTACTTGCATAAAGACAGAGAAGCCGGGCCTTTTGCTCGGTAGCTGGAAGAATGTTTACTTAAACTACTAGACAGGAATGCATTGGGCAGGGAGCGGAGCAGATAATTTCGAAGGTGAAATACAGTTTTTTGGCAGGCAACAGGCTGATGTCAGGCACCGTTAGCCGCGCAGGGAATGAGACAAAGTTCATGGTCACAGATGCAGGCTCAGACTGGAGCTTTCAGAGGCAGAAGGAAAGAAAAGCTTGATGACAGAATCAGGGCCTACTTGCCTGGACTGTAAAATGGCATAAGTGAACCATATAAAGCCGGTGGCCTTTCATACTTAGGAATGGAATATCTGGCCCATTCATGGCGGATCTGAAAGAGGACATGTTGACGGTGGACGCACATGTGTTTGCGTCTTCATAACTGGAACTGGAGGGAACATACATGTACTTGTGATTCATACATGAAACCGTTGGGGTCCAAGATAGGGGACATATCTGATCAGAAAAATCCATATTTCCACAGGGACACTGATCCCTGGAGTCGTAGCCTACTTAGCACGCCCACCACTCGGTTCACAAGCTCATGAGGTTACTTACCTCCTGTTAGCAAGTTAATAGGACTATGTAAGACCTATTAAGGCATTGATTCCGTGGAGGCTATTTACTTCCTTTTACATATCATTTATTATTTTTTTCTCACAATCTTTGTTATAAACACAACGCAGTTAGTGACAGGAAGGGATCCTTAAGGTCCTGACGAAGAAGCATGGGGAAGCTTCGAAACATGTCGACACCACTAGGAGATATAGCTCATTGAGGCTTACACCCTCCTTACCCCACCTTTTAATAATACCAGCTCGACCGGCAGAATAAATTTTCCTAGACCTGAGAGCCAGGTATTTTTTAATTCACTCCTTATTCACTCCTGACCCTTCCTCTCACACCCCCGCATCACACATAGCTGTCTCACAAACAACAGTGCTCCGCGCGTATACGTAGGTCGTAGCACGCCCTGTCCCGTAGAGGGGCAGGAAGACCCCTATGATGAAGCATGACACCAAGGGCCCTTTTGGTGTGTGAGGGGTATTTAAACAAATAATGTGTATTCTCCACGACCGTGGGATACATATTGAGTAATTGAGTGATCTCTTGTACCCGTGGGTGGATCCCTTTGTTTATGTACAATTGACTGGGAGGAAGTATCCACCTCCACCACTCGCTGAGTGGTACCTCTCTACTCCTCTCCTTGTTTTTCTTTACCAAAAAATTATCTTCTCGTCTAACATTCTCAGGGGTAGATTCTCTGCTATTTCATGCAACACAAAGCAGCAAGGCAACTTGCTCTATTGAGTTCCGTGAAAGATAGCGAGCAGAAATGCACCACGTCTACAAAGATATGGAGCCCTTCTGGTCTGTCCTAGCACTTGCGCACTGTGCGCCACTGAGCATCAACACAGACACCTTTACGCCATGCTTTAAGAGTGTCTGCATTACAGGCAGGATTGTTTTGTGCAGGAGGGATTACCTTCCTGCACAAAACCAATCTAAAGAGGCAATTTCCTCTCTCTATGCATGATGCAGAATTCTTTACACATAGAGAGAGAAAGTAACAAGGAAAAAGAAAGATATTTCTCATTGTTACGCCACTGTCGGGTAAGCACACCATTCTAGCGCTAACCCAGGTTTACAAGTCTTCGTCAATTCAGATTTGCCTCAGAATACATGGATGGATGCACAGGAGCTTCGATGCTCCTTCCATGCAACACCTACGCTATGCACTCCCTTGCATTACTTTGTATTTCCTAAGCCGTGCATGTCAACTTTAGGTGCCTTAGTAAATGCCAAAAAGTGATGCAACCCCAGTGCAAAATCTTAGTAAATCTGGGCCTTGGCTCTCACCATGTAGTCTGAGTACACCCCAAATAACCTGCTTTCATAATTGTGAGAGGAGACATCAGTAGCACCTTATTATTTTGTTTCTGGCCTGTGTCGCTTTCGCCTTCTCATTTTCCTAGCACTTTCCCTCCCGACAGACATGTTGTCAATATTTTATAATTGGTGCGGAGGGCTTTCTCCTTTACACCTGACCCAGGTTCACTAATGTTTTCTCTTGCAGGGCTGGCAGCTACGAGTGCCTTCCCCGACCCTGCCGGGTGCAAGGCAGTTCCCCCCTCCTTTGCCGCTCTTCTCTGATTGGTGCTCATATTCCTTCTCCGAATGTCAGCCTTAGAGTTATTTTTCAAATGTTTTGATTGTTGCTTAGGAGGGTGAGGAACACCATGGACCTCGCAGAATATAAAATAAATAACACCAGACTGGTCCTATTTTTATTTTAACGTGTGCGAGCACAGAAACATCGTCATTTTCCACGCAGGAGCAACAATCAGACACAAAACACTGCATCTCCTCAGCAGCCTGGAATGCCTCTCTTCATAGCCAACACGTGCTAACCTTTTGTACCCCTTATTTCAGTCTAATCCAATAAACATCAGGAAAATAAAATCCGCCCTAAAATAGAAACCATTACTTCATGCTTTGTGAAAAAAACAGTTATGGCTCAATAAATGCAAAACATTATTTTCTGAAAGTTGCTGGAGGGAGGTTAACCATTCCAAGACGATTTGCACTCAAATGCGTTTTTAAACCAGAAGGCCGCAAGGCACGTCCAGGGCGTAGGTAGGTGTTGGCGCAGCAGGAGCAGTGGCACCTGGGCCCAGAATCCTGAGGAGCCCATTGAACCCTGATATTTACTCCATTTTGTTACCTTTGCAGCAGTCACAGGGTTCATTTGCCTTTCTTGCACCCGGCCCCATGGCATCCTTGCTGCTACTGGGCACTCAAGCTGGCCGAATGCAGAAAAGTAACTTTACTCTGAAGAGAATACAAGTTCAGAGTAATGCGGCATGGACAGTGAATCATGCTGGTGTGCTTACTGGCTCCAAATTGTCCCTGTAGGATACCGGAGGCCGGATGCATTAAACTCTTTTCACCTTTGAAAGTGTGCACTGAGCAAAGTGGCAAGCTTTGTGAGTGTGAGAAACCAAATTACAATATAGCGACATTGGTAGCAGTGTCATGCTAAGCATTGTGGGTCCGCAGGCAAGACACTTTTGAGGGCCCCTGTATGGAACACATTTGAATTGTATGGCCCATTTCCTACTCATTCAATTTCTTATGATGACAAACAATGCTAAGGGCCTGATTTAGATCTTGGTTGGACCTGTCTCCCAGTAGGCTTTTTGGTGGTCTCCCTAGGCCACCGTGTTGGCAGTCCACCGGCTCGATCAAGATGTTGGCGGGTTGTGGGAGAAAAGACAACTGCCGTCCCGCTGCATTCACTAAGACTCCTGCTCCCGTGGAGCCAGAAGTAGTTTTGGGAGGCAGGACCGCCCACTTTCCACCGTCCAGATTACGATGTGCCTTTCTGTTAAGACTTTTCTGGCGGGGTCACCTACACGCGCGAGTCGGTGGAATGGAAGGTAAAGAGGAGAAAACTCACCTTTTTTGGGGTCGCACTTCGGAGTCCATCTTGTATTTCATTGTCCAGGTCCTTCCTGTGCTGCTGGTCCCTGATTATGATGCTCAGCAACCCCGTTGCCGCCAGAATCGGAGGTAGGATCCTATTTCACTTGTCCTATGCAGTGTATGGTAACATTTCCTTTCGCCTCGTGGTATTTAACGTACAGTACATATTACCTACAATCACGACACATACACAAAATACACGTGTTGTATGAAAATGATACGAAGTACTTACCTGCCTTTACACCGGCAGGACCTCAGTCCATCATGACTCTGCTGCCAGGAGACCTCCAGCGCAAGTTGTACACCTAAATCAGCTCATCGGGAACCCTCCACCCCGAAGGTGGCGGAGTACTGTCAGCCAGCAGAGAAGACCGCCCTGGCAACGGGAAACTTGCCATAGACTCAACATCTAAATATAGTGGTCGTACCTCCATGGGCTAGACGGAGTACTTGGGACCACGGCGGGACGGTGGTAAGACCGCCAAGATCTATATCAGGGCCAAAATTATATTTTAGTCAGAAGTAGAGATATGCAATGCGGGAGAGGTGTTACGATAGAGAAGTAGGATAGACAGAGGTCAAATAGAAAAACCTTTCTGATGGTGGGGTGCCTGGAAGGTAGGGGCCCTGGGCAATTGACCACTTTTGCTAATCCTCAAAAGGTGGAAGGTGTCCAGGAGGGGCAGTTTTTGCTGTTCAATTACCAACCATGGGCATCAGAAAGGGCACGAAGAGTGATGCCATTGCTGCTGCATGCTCCCATTGTCCCCTTCACCGTGTGGGGTTGCCACCCTTATCCCCTTAAGGGAGAGATGTCAGCCTTAGGGTGGTCTTCCCCTAAAAATGGCATTTTGGAAATACGAATGTATAAGTATTCTTTAAGGGCCTTTCCTTGCAAGCATCCATTTCTGTATTCACATCAAGTCACTAGGTTTTGCAGAAGGAATCCTTCCTCCTGAATAATGATGAGGACATGACTTTGGTAATTTTCTGTGATCAGCCTCTTGGTGCTGTACCAGATTAATATTGGGTCCTGTGCTTACTGTGCCATTGGATAAAAGCTTAATCTTTCTGATGAGGCATTAAACGTCTATAATAGATAAGCTATAGAATGCACTACTACCAGATCCTGTGATGGTAAACAAAAGACCGTCTGCACCCCACCTTTCTCCATAATCTTGATGGCAGACCTGGTGACACGTCCCCGATCCGATTTGGAAGGCGCAAATGCCGTTAGGAGGCTTTCCTAACTGCCACGTAATCGGGCCGTAGGTGGGAATGGTTTCCTAACTGCATCGCAATCGGGCCCTAAATTGTGAAGCCCGCAATAGAATCAAGCCTTTAAAAGATTAAAGCAAAAGACTATCTTCCACAAAACTGTAAACCAAATTTGGGTCTGTCCTCTGCAATAATTTCGAGACGTACTGCAAAAGAGAGATGGGCAGAAATGTTTCCAAACAGTATGGGCAGAGGCAGCTTTTTGAGTAAATAAACTACTACCCACAACGACAGAGATAGATAGCAAGGAGCTGTTAGGGATTTCCAAGTACAGGACTAAAGCTACTCTTGTCTTCAATAAAAGTTTGCAAGGATAAGCATGCCTCAAGAGCCTGAGTGTTTGTCAACTTTAACCTCAGACGGAAATCTAGCAAAATAACCACTGTGTTATCACACACCACCAGGTTTGCTAGTGTTGAAAGGCATTCTGTCACAACTTGAGTGTTTGGTCTATTAGCGCCAGTATGTATGTTGAAAGTTTTCACTTTATACATACCAAGCAATCATCAACATTATTTCCTTTTGGCTGTTCTAATGAAATGCACATAATTATGAAATTGGTGCCAATACTGAGCTCCATCACTTGCATTATAAACCTTCTTCCCAAATAATTTGAAGTGGCACAGCCATGTTTTTAGGTCTCGCCTAGGCAGCACTTGAACTGTCTTTTCGAGACATGCTGAATTCAGGTACGAACTTTAATCCCTGCCATTTGTAACTGTCCTTCGTAAATGGTGGCTTTTGATTCGTCGATAGGCTTAGTAGTCCTTCCTTAATACCTCCTTTCTCCTGTTATAACCTCCCATGAGGACTTCCCTTGTCACATGTGTTGCTACTCTGGATGTTTTAATTACAGTCTGTGAGCACTATTTTCTTAAATGACTTTCTCCTGCCTTCTGATGCAGGCAGAACACACACTCCTGCAACTGCTGTTATTTTTAACCAGCACAGCAAGCCATATGTTTTTTTGCTTCAGCTGCAATAATGGCTGCTGCGCCTTTTTTTCCTATGTGTGGCTCACCTAACTCTATCTTGTGACTGCACACAACATATTATATGATTTTATAAGCAACGCAGTACGACGCGTTTTTTTTTTACATGCAGCTCAGCACGATGCGCTTTTTTTAAAAGAAGTGCGGCACAACACACTTTATTTGATGTATTTTTCAGCTGCACAAAGTAATATGATTAATTTCAGCAGCACGTGGTGCTTCAGCTTTAACAATAGCGGCAGTGGCACAGATTGCACAACTACATGTAGGAGTCCAATATATTTTTTTTAAAGCAGCGTGCCAAGCCACTCTTTTTTAAAAAACAGGTGCGGCATGTCACTATTCATTATATATATTTTTTTAGCCTTTCAGCTGCGCAAAATATTATTCATGGTTTATAGCTGTGGACATGTCCCTCTGTTGTGTGTCGATTTAGATACCGTATATAGGTTTCCCAATATATGTCCTTATATAGGCACAATTCGCATTGCCCATATTTAGGCATAGAAATCCTACCCTTATTTAGGCATTATCCATGCTAACCAAATACAGGCATGGCCACCTATATCCGTTCATCTACGTCACAACAAGTTCTTGGAAAACTAGACTCTTAAGCCTTTAGGACTTCCCCTTGCTTGGATATTGATTTTTCCAAGAACTCATTTATTATGCATGAACATCTATTCCTTAGGGGTTCATTCATGACGTTCTACCGCCCGACTTTTACGTCAATACTGGCATTCCTAAACACCTTCAGGGTATAAATATACCTTCACTTACCATGGCAAACCACGGTTCGGCTGCGTACTTGCACGACGCGGCTCGCCAAGGCAAATTCGGAAGGAAGTCAAGTTCCTGCCTGACGCACTGACCAGACGCTGTCATCCTCCTCGCAGAGAATCCAGCTCCAGTGTTTCTGACATCCCTTGCGGGGTGTTAGAGATCGAGACACTGAAAGAGATTTCAACCTCACTCATTCTAAGGTATGGAGCGGACTAGAACCTAGAGGGACTTTTGGCAAATCTTGGCAACTATAGCTAAACTAGACTATAGACAAACAGCACCTACTTCTTACCTCGTACTACACTTAGGTTAGGTACACTAGGGTAGAACTAGCTAGAAGCATCAGATGAGTATTAACATTTTAGCCTGTGTTATTTATGTATGTATTTTTATGAATATCTGTCATAGCTACAAACCATGCTATTGCAGTATTATTTTATCTTACCGCTAACGCTGTACATATTATACTTCGCATTCTGTCTTACGATTGTAGCAGTTCATATCTCTTGCACGAGAAATAAGACTGTTCAATAAACCCTTTTTATTGAAACGCCAGTCTATCTATTTCTGAGTAACTCTGTAGAAACGAAGCATGCACGATTGACTGAGTGAACCTGTTATCTATTGTTTCCACGATTCTGAGATTATTCAGAGTCTAAGGGAAACAAAGTTGTCATGTTTATACGGTTGTCAGAAACTAATCCCATTCTTGTTTATTCAAGAAGTTTTCTAGTGACCTCTGAGTTAGCTGGCACACACTAGTAATTAAGTTTAATGTACTCGATAGAGACATACTGACCTCAGTCCTATGTCAAAACTATAGTGTATATTATTCCAATGCGCAGAGCCTATCAGGGATATAGGAACTACACTACACTCCAACTGGAGCTAGAGTGATTAGTGTCACTGCTGTTTACCCCTTTGGCTTCCGCTTCCTGATCCAGTCTTCACGTTGCCTTCATCTGACGGACGCCCAAGCAGGTCACTCTTTTTCTCCCTAAAGCTTCTCCCTATTGTGATAGCTTCTAAAGGCGGCAGCAAGCAGTCGTCCAAGGAGTATCTGCTCCTGCAGGACTTCAACCACATCCTCCCGGGTATGAACTTTAAAATACGCCCATTTTTACAGGTAAGGCGAAAAATAGCACAAAAAAACCATAAGGGAAACACAAATTGCCTTTTACAATGTCAATAGCTCTAACAAACACAAATCCGAAACCTATTGCATTGCAAATGCTTATTTTTTCTGTAAGACATGGTGTAAAACATTTTTTGCTGTTACATTAGGTTTCAAGGATTTGGGATCCAGTGTGGTAAAAACACTCACTGATTCAGTGTAAAAGAAATCTAAATATGATATAAGAATACAATGGCTGATCGACTAGTACGTGATAGGTGCTTCTGTAGTTACTGACTCCAGCATTTCCCTATGCAAAGGCAGCAGATATACAATGTAATGTTTTCAGTCACCGCTTATCGATACAAAAATGCAGGTGCACGGCCTTAAATGTCCTGAAAAACAAAGATTTCCCTACTGTTGACTGAGAACAACCTATCAGCCCATTTTGTTAGTTCACTTGTCTTTAAATCTTCTGGTTGTCTAAATGTATCTTCGAACATTGAAATGTGTGTGTCAGTCATGTTTGGGATGTGACACAGGGAAGTCAGAGGCTATTGGGCCCCAACCATAGTGATTGAGTTCGTTTACCACTGTTGTCCTGGAGTCTGCCCTACTCCGGCTCTACAAAGAGGTGAAGTGCACCATTTCCACACCTCTCTCAGGCAGGTAGTGTAGCAAATTTTAATTGTACACAGTTCAATGGGGCTCAGCTATGGGTTTGTAATTCAAAATAAAATAGGTAAGTATTTTGCAAGTTCTATGTTGCTCTCTCCTCGTTCTAGAACCCTCTCTAGGACTTTTACCCAAGCATAGGCATAGGCATATGCATAGATTAGGCACAGGTACAACTCACTTGGTCTCTACTCATTCAGAGTATTTAGTTCAGTTCAACTGTTCTGACCCAAAATAGATTGCATAAGTAGCAGCCAATGTTCCTGCTGCAGAATACGGTCTGCACAGCTAGCTCAGTCTTTCGCTTGAGTGGCCATGTTACATGCCCAGGTTGCTGCAGAGATGCAGCACTTTCAGCATTCTCCTGACTTGCACTTTCAGCAGTAACTCTACTGACAAAGGACTGCAGTGGTGACTTCACTCGGGACTTGGACCTTGGCATGAGAGCAGCACAGTGGGCCTGCTCAGTATGTGTTAAATTTGGCCGATGCAGCCTCTGGGCCGTGATCTGACCTGTGCTTGTTATGAGCGGGTAAGATCTCCGAGATGAGATCGTGCAGGGTGATCCTCTAGCCGGTGTAGCTTCCAGGCTGCGAACAGGCCTCTATTGGACTCACCTGCAGTTTGGCAGCAGTAGCAAAATTCCTTTCAGCATTGTGGGTGAGCAGACAGCACGTGGTTACTTTTCAGGTTTGATTTATGTACGTGTTCCACTGCGGGTCAACAGTGGAAGACCAGAAGAACCCGCTAAAGTTTGCATTTACTTCCAAGGGCAGTCAGCAAACTCTGGGTGTTCTGCAGATTGGAAAATAGCTGGGCACTTGTGGGGCCAAGCCCTTTCCTTTCTTCTTTGAGCAGGTAGGCAGACTTCTAGGCATTCACTTCAGCCGACTTTCACCTTTTCCAGCAAGTTGCACAGACTTCAGGTGATGTCCTCTCACCTCTGGGAAACTGGATGTCATGCAGACACCAGTCCTGGTCAAACTCTAGCTCTTCAAGTACTCTGCTAAGTGAAGGTCAAGGACAACTTCGAACTGTGGTTGTTTGAATCCCACATTTAAACACATTTTCCAGAAAGGAGGTGTGGACCCACTGCCTATTGTTTAAGAAGGGCACATTGAAGTGTCAGATGTCTGCACTTTGTGATCCACTCAGTAATCAGGGACAGACAAAAAGGCAGGACCTGCATAAAAATATCCTCACCTTGAGCACCAGAACTTACAGTCCCACTCTTACCCCTACCATCTACCGAATGGCAGTGCTCCTGTCTTGGTCCTGGGTTTTTGTGTTGGAAATGATTTCCATAGTGTGGGCATATGTAAAAAGAATGAGGTATCTGCAAAGTTGATCCCTGTAACTGAGAAATCTTCAGGCAAAGAAAGAACGTTGATTGACATTTTAACCATGGCTTGTAGGCAAGTACCTATTTCTTTTGTAATGGGCCCTAACGTCTTCACTTCTGAGGAGGCAAAGTCCAGGCATTAAGTTGTCTTTATCTGGAATGTTTGATTTTACTGGGGTCTCATCAGCATAGTTGCAGCATGTCAGGACATATGACTGGATCAGCTCAGGAGGTGATTGAAGCATATATTAAACAAGGGGAGGCAAACAGTGGAGCTTAGCGGGCCTCAGAAGAGAGGTGGCAATAGAGGGCAGATGGGGGGATGGAAATTATTAGGTCTTGTTCGCAGAGGAATGAGGGACATCGTATGCAAGGCCCTGCAGATGAAGCATGAGTGATGTACTGGATCAAAATCTGAAGAAACACTCTGGAGGATGAAAGTGACCATTCTATCCCCATCTGCTTTGATTTTGAGGTTATTGGAAATCAAATTCCTTTCCATTCTACCATGAGGATGAAAAACTGTTTGGGCACCTGTAAGCAAGGTATTCTCTTCAGGGAACTCTATCCCCAGCAGGTTGGGTGCCTTTGACACTACTTTAGCCATGATTTGCTTCTTGATGATAGGTGTATGGATGCCAGGGTCTGTGACATGCAGTCCTGTTTTTCATCAATGGTTAATGTAGGCTACTTTGATGCCCATGTGAAGGGAGGTTTATAAGAATATCTTTTCATGATCTAGTACCTCTTTGTGGTGAACAATATTTCCTTCAATCATTCCAGGGTACAAGCTTGCAGCCACGAAGGAACCTAAAGCAATCTGGGACCAGGGTAGGTCAGCAGCCCTGATCCTCCTGGATTTGAGTGCAGCTTTTGACACTGTCTCTCATGCGGTTTTAGGCAAAAGCCTTGAAGAAATAGGTATACCCGGAAGGGCTCTTAAATGGCTTACCTCCTTCCTCCAAAACAGAACATTCCAAGTCTGTGAAGGATTAGCATAATCCGAAATTCAGTCCCTAAAATGTGGGGTGCCTTTGGACTCCTTCTTAACCTCCACCTTTTTCAACCTATATGTCACATCCCCAATGAAGGTCAGAAAGTGTCACAGCTTCTCAATATTTTATGTGGGTGATACACAGATTATCACCTAAAAAAACAGAGGTGATGGTGGTGGGAAATAACCCCGCGAGGTGGATGGAGATGAAAAAGCAAGATTATTTGGGCAGGCAGCCAACCCCAAAATCGGAGGTTGAGAGTCTGGGCTTTTGACTTGATGATAAGCTGTCAATGGCAACTCAAGCAAAAAAACCTGCGGCAACCTTCTTTGGCCTGTTTAGAACATTTGGAAAGCTTCTGAGATGGCTACCTGAACCATCGCGTAGAATAGTGGTTCAAGGATTAGTCATTTCACAACTCGATTATGATAACTCTGTATATCCGGGAAGCCCTAAGACGGTATTAAAAAGACATTAAGTTACCCAGAATGCAGCCTCCCACATATTGATCAAAATCCCCAAACACCAACCCGCAACAGCTGCCCTGGCAAGCCTGCATTGGCTGCCGGTACCTAAAAGAATAAATTTACAGCACTTTTGCTTAGCTCATTGAGCAACGTAGAAAAAGGGTCCAAAGCTAATTCAGAATCTTCTTGCACCCTATAATACGTCAAGAATGTTGCACCCCACCAACCAGTAGCCGTTTGCAGTATCCCGGATAAAGAGATCTAGGAGTGGAGGAAGCTCCTTTGCCTTTCTGGCCCCCAAGCTCAGGAAAGCACCCCCGCAGCACATAGGGAAAACGGAATCCGAACCAAAGTTTAGGAGACTGTCATAAACAGGCCTGTTCCATTAAACCCAATCTTTTGAGAAGTATCTGAAGTTGGTTAGCGTTGGGAGGCCCTTCTGGGTAGCCATGCGCTCTAGAAAGTCCCCTGAATAGAATAGAATAGCTTCCAGTCCCGTGGACTAAATGTCTGGCTAGTGGCTAGTACCTCTAGAAAAACAGAAAATGGTGAGTGAGCTGAAGAGCTACAAAATCTCTTCACTTTTGTTTACGACCACTATGCAATTTCACGATCAATCAATGTATCCGACACTGTATTGGATGTAGCTCCATTCATAGAAAAAAGATGTACATAACATTCTGAAAAGGTGAAATTCGCTATTTTAGAGTTACATCTTATTTGTTACGTATTGCAACAGTCCTTTCCTTGGACCAATCGATCATCGTCTATATCTTCTCTAAATCTGTACCATTGCCAATCCTGACTAATATATTCTCCCCTAAATCTGGGACGAGACATGTGTACGTGGGCTTCAGTGGTTGGTCATTTCTGTACACCATGCCTCCCATATCGGGTACTTTTACAAGTGGGTGAAATATTTTTTAATTTAACTACATATGTTTTGCAATTTATCCAGGGCTAGAATATTTGGGGAAAATACAATTCAATGTAAAGTAAGTATATATAATGCCTGACCGCAGCAGCATCTCTTTCTCTTTTTTGTTATTACATTCATATAAGTGTCTACCTGACATGTCAAGCCTTAGGTTTTCCAAAAATTAGTTGCTACGTTACTGTTTTGCATGTAGAAAAATACTCTAGAACGTGTAGTGTAGCTGCCAGCCTGCAAATTAGCAGTTTTGACAAACGAGAAAAACACTTTGCCAAAAATCATGTTGCCCGATGGTGGCTGCAAACATTAGCAGCACAGACCTGTATCCTTGTGCAGTCACTTGACAAGTACACAGAAGTTGCAAAATCTGACACTTCATCAATTTGAAGTCCCCATGCTATGCCAAGAACATCATGTGGCATATTAAGTCTAACGATCCTGGTGCTGCCAATGAAAGCATTACGTCATGAAAATGGTCGCTGCGTCCTGAGCTAACTGCTGGTATGTGCAAAGAGTGCTGGATAGGGTGTGATGCTGATTGCACCGCATAATCCTTAAGCACTGTGCATCATAGCACATATGTCTATTGCTCACCATACAGCATACCACTTTGACAATCGAGTTGCAGGTAAAAACAGTATCCTGTTGAATCTAGAGTTATGGATGAGCATAAACCAATCAACCACCAGCTGGAAAGGAAGAAGGAAGAAAATAATTCCTCATTCGATGGGCAACTTACTGTTGACATGATATTCGACTGCCTTGACTGATATTTGGCCTGTTCACTGCTAAACTGGAGCATCATCCTGGTGTGACTGTACTACACGTCATCAGGCACAGGTGCACACGTGTGGATATGACCGGTTGTGTGTCTTATCTTTTGCTACTGATGCTAGAGAGGTGTGAATGGATGGATGACCCTGCAGCCAATACAGAACGGATCTACAGAGAAGAGGAAAATGAAATGTGTCGTCAGCAGCCAGATATGTGACAACCTAACACCAGGAGGTTTATGTCATACCAGTCACAGCCCGTGCAGGTAAGCGCGGTGGGGCGGGGCGGGGATGTGGGGGATGGAAGTGACAAATGATGGAATAGGGAAAGTAAAATAAATGAGTAAATAAAACCATTTACCTTGCACTCGCCCCATCGCCGAGCAGCCCCTGCCACGCCCCGCCGCTTACCTGCATGGGCTGCGACTGTGTCATACACAGTGGACCTTTCTGGTGCTCCCTTCCACACAACAATCAATGACAAAATGCAAAACTCACATCACACAGACAAGGTGCATATCGACGAGGAATGCAGCGTCATTGAACACATATGCACATGGCATTTGCATGGAGAAGCTGACACATACAGAAACCCTGTGCGCATAACCAGGGATAGGCACTTCCTCAGGTGAATGCACAACAAACACATGCAGCACCATTGAACAATGAAGGAACAATCTTAAGCCACAAACCAATGAGATCACTTTTCCCTTTTCTGCCAGAAACAGATAGCGAGGGGTCGCAGATGAAGGATTGCCCCATGCACATGGCAGGACAGTTGTGTTTCTTTGCATGTGCTGTATTAGCAACATGGCTGCAGGATAAAAGTACTCGCTGGCATGCACAGCTATTACCCCACCTAGGGAGTGGCATACAGTCAGCGAGCCTCTGGGGGTGCATTTTGAGTGGGACCACAGAGCACCAATGATCCCTCTCAGGTATCCTTCCGCAGGGACACGTGAAGAGCCATTGCACCCACCTGCGGGGTGACCTCTGCTCCACTCTTCAGGTCAGGCCTGTCAACCACCTGCAGTGAAAGACAGCATCAATTTCACACTATGGCCGAGATTTATGTGCTTCTCTCACAATGCAGTGCAGCACCCAAAGTTGCTGCGCTGCTTGCGTGACAGGGAGAGAGCAGGAGAGCGCTGTATCTACAGGGATTTGGCACTCGCCTCCTATCGCTCTAGTGCGAGTGCAAAATAAGGCTGCTGAGCACTAAGCACACATGTTTGCATCTTGGTGCAAAGGTGTTTAGCATGAGTCTAACATGGTTTTGTACTGGTAAAATACCCTTACTGTGCCAAATACTATGCTTAGACTCATTTTGAAACGTTTCCTTCTTTGTACGTCTGCTGCATACATGCAGACGTACAGCATACATGCAAAGTGGGAAAAGTTAGAAGAAATAAAAGCATTTCTCCTTTTTAATGACTGCTTTCAAGTAGCATCGAAAACACAGGAACACCCATGTACCACCCTCTTGATGCAGAGTAATGCAATACAGCACTTTACACTAATTTCCTTAATTTTTTCTTGCAAACCAATACAATTTACTAGCAAACTAACACAAATACCAATTTGCGTTGGTTTCAAAATCGTGAAAAGGAGTTTGTATCAGGTCCATGTTATAAAGGTAATACAAACCATGAGGGTGGCACTGCTTAGCTTCTGGTGAAAACACTGACCCCTGCATGAACTAAGAAAATATTTAGTTGAAGGTGAATTAAATTTGCCCAAAAAAACAAAGACAAATGAGTGCATTGAGTAAGTTAATTCAACCTGATTTAGAATAGAAAGGGATTGACAATTACTATAGTCTACAGCAGAAAATGTGAGAGCACAGTACCCATAAGAATAAGTAGTATAGTATATAATTTCAACAGAAATCTGAAATTGGCAAAAGCAACCAGCCCGAATTGTGATTGTGGCTGTGGGCATGCATGCAGATGGTGGTGAAAGAGCACTGGACCTTATAATGTAATCTTTTAGTTAGCGTTAAAGCTTTTTCCACATTGGTTGTATGAACCTTTGTTGGTTGACTTGAAGCATTGAAAGGGAGAAGACATCCACAATACATTTCCAACTTGTGAAGCCAATGTGACTTATAAGGACCAGGAATCACCAAATATGGCGGGCCCGTCCTTGCCCATCATTGCCAGGAAGAGGCAGGGCAGGGCCAACCCCCTTGGTTGTGGTTTGTGTTTCCTGCAAAACTTGGAACTAACTGTCCTCAAGCCAAGAATCTGTGAGTTGCTGCTAGTTTTCTTGTACTTTGTGTGGCTGTGTTGCCTATTTAGACTGTTTGTGCCTGCTCAGCCAGTGAATATGAGGACGCTAAGCAATGTGCCTTCTTATTTGGTTGCTGCTATCATCTAACACATTTAACACTGTTTCCATCCCTTGCCCTTAGACTCTGTTATCAATCCAACTGTTAGTGTCTTGGCTATCAGTGGTGGTGGTGGGGGTGGGTTCTGAGGCCCATTGGGTCTCCGGAGCATCAGCGACTGGTGGATGTGTAGAGTGGCAGTGTGGTCAAATGCAAGTGTGGTGACCCTGTTTTTATCCACTTTGATATTCTAATATCTTACTTTTCTGTTTTTTTCATCTTTTCTTTAATCATGCGTAAAAGAAAGTCGGCAGACTGTGGAAGCGGGAGGCTCGGCCCAAAAACACTAAAGCTAAACAGGTTCGCAAGTCAGCAGGAAGCAACTGCGTCCTGGACGGGATTGATGACCTTTTAGTTGAATCTGAAGGCATACTTACTCCCTCCACCCCATTGGACCCGGCCGAAGTAGCTGCTCACCCAACAAACCCAAAACTGATTCTGCAAAAAATAATTCCTCAAATGTTCAACAAACCCACCACAAGCAGTACAAACAAGACGTCTGCTGGTCTTACAATAGTGTCCCCTACTGCAGATGCAATTGATTCGGGATTGCTCACAACATTATCCACTATTCCTGTCCCAGGTCCTCCATTTACTGATTTTACTCTAACTAATCAATTTTCCCCATTAATGAATCTAGATTCTACTCAATTAGGAAAACGGGGCTGGAGAATGGTGTAGTTGCTTTGGGAATTGTGGGAGACAAGGAGCTAAGGGCTGGCAATAGTGCTGGTTTGGGTGACGTGGTCCCTTAAGAACATCTTGCTAGCATCGATGTTGCTTCACCTAGAATTATAGTGGACCTAATGGCAGAAGTTAGATTGCTGAAATCTGCTGTTCAGGTTCTAACTGAACAGATCACTTCTCTTCTTACCAAAGGTGATCAAGAAGCCCGCTCCCTGAAGTAGACCCTTGCCCCGCACCCCTAGCCAACCTCACACATCCACAACCCACATTTTCTTGGCATAGCCCACCATTCACAATTGTGTCAATGTCCTTTAAGTGTTACTGCCAAATGTACCTTAGGGGCACTAGATACCCACGTGGTCCGAAAGGAGATGCATAACACACGGACACAAGTTACCAATAGCAGATTCCCCCATCAGGGTTTTGTATCAACCATCAACTGTCCTTTGCCCCCTTCTAGCACCAACCAAGTCATAACAAACTCCTTAACAAATTTGCTTGCCCCCCTAAATGCATCTATTTGACCTGTGTGCCAAAAATTCATTCTCCTGTTAAATATGAAGGTGAAGACTCATGAATCAGCAAATCAATACACTGGATCAACAATCTAAGGGATTGCCACTCAGTTATAAGGGGAAGACATACTGCGAGCTAAAAGGCTGATCCAACCTAATATTTAAACAGATTGTATAGAACTACTCTTGGCTGACGAAATGTGGCCCACAATCTGATAGCCCTGGAAGCCAGAGTGAGCTCCTCGAACCCTACTGGCATTCCGTTTAATATGGTTAAAGGGTTTTATTTTAGATTACCAATCAATCCAGTATGTATGGTAACCAAAAGTAAGTTCAATAAGTACAGTAAAACAATAGATAAGCTGAAATAGCTCAGTTGATTGAGGCGCAATAGAATGACATACTTAATTGTGATTGCCACAATGATACAGAAACAAATTAAAGCAAACGTGTTTTCTATATAGAAACTTCCCTTCTCTCTTCTAAACATAAGTCAAATATTGGATCATCCACTGAGGTTTTCTATTTTGGGAGCAAAGAAGGTGTCAGCATAATCAGACTTCAGTAGAAGTATTGGGAAACGGAAATAAGTCTTCAGCATAAAGCTTCACACTTGCAAGAATAAGGCAAGCAGAGATGTCTTTACCTCTCAAAGTGTAAAGGGAATCTTTGCTGCTTCAAACTATGGGATCACCAATTTAAAAGAAACTGTAGATTCCGAAACGTCCTTATCTCCTTTCACACCACCAGGAGACCAACAAAATTGTTGCTCAAGTGCATCTGCAATTTCCCATCAGTTTCCCATTACATCGAACTTGCACTGTAGTTCTGAACTTTGAATGTCTTTCCGTGCTGGTACATGATGAATGGAAGCCACTTTCAACCATTAATTAATCATGTTCACTGCCAAGTTCTTCCCTCTAGGCCACTCTATCAGTGGTCTAATACAAACGATAAGCCTTTCTCTAGCTAACGAGAAACATGATAACACACCTGCAAAGAAAGAGAAAACATGCTGGCAAAGCAAAATGCATCTCACTTGAGATGCTTAGTTAAACGGTGCCTGTAGTCAGGCAACGTTTAACTAAGCATTTAAAATGCACTTCGAATACATGACCACACATGCACACGTGCAATTTCGATAAATGTAAAATGCGAATAAAAGACTACATGTTTACATATACAAATATAACTTGAAGTATAACTTCATAAACGTGAATAAAGAATACATGCTTACGTGTGTAATCTGGACATTACTGCACATGTGTATAATTCTCTAAGCTCTGCAATGATTTCAGTCTCTTAATTCATTTAGATGCTTCACTCATGTTAATAAAGTTAAGGAACACAGTGAATATAATGTCACTAATGCATATATAATTGCATCTCAGTGATGTCTAAGGGTGGAGCCTAAAGTACGCTGCCCCAGAGGTAACACAGATGCTTGTCAACATAAAAACAACACCCATATAGGTATGCATGCATCCACATGCACATTATGAAATGAGCCATGACATTCCAGCATGGAGTACTTACGTAAACAACGGTTCAGTGGGGATTGCTCAAGGCAGTGGTGCAACATGAAGTGATGGGTCCCTCTGCAGAATGTGATTAGAGGGGGTAATGTGTTTCCCATATCTCACAGATAATCTGAAGGTATCATTTGTTTTCAAAAATATTTTGAAATTAATCTATTAAGAATATATGAAATATCCTCACACCCCCAGAGACTAAGGCAACAGTCCAAATACAAAGCACATGCTTAAACCATGCAAAACAAAAAGTATGCTTTAAGTCAAGCTATATTTCCTTAAAAAGTCCTGGTCTGAGATACAGCACAGACAATTTATTTTTCACCCATTTTTCATGTCCATCATCAATCGCTTGGGGATTGCACTCCATGAGCCCTCTTTTTGGTGGTTCTAAGTGCTGATCCACAAGGGAGTAGACAGAAAATTAAAATGCCCCTCACTTTGAACCAAAGTTCTGATGGAACCAAGAAAGCGAAGCAAGTGAGGGTGACACTTCCTATACGACCTCTCTTGTCTCTTCACTCCAAACATCTATCCGTGTTTCTTTTCACCCTTACATCCGCCCACTGAAATCCACCATTTTACCTTTACATCCTGTCATCCATTCATTCTTTCATCCATCATTCAGTCTTTCACCATTCCATCCACCCACCCTTTCACCCATCCTTTCACACATCCATCCTTTCACCCATCTGGCCACCCATCCATCCTTCTAACCATCCACCCTTTCACCCATCCTTTCACTCACCCATGCATCCTTTCACACATCCTTCCACTCACCCATGCATCCTTTCACCCATTCTTTCACTCACCCATGCATCCTTTCACCCATCCATTTCACACATCCACCCTTTCTCCCAAACATGCATTCTTTCACCCACCCTTTTTCCCACTCACAAATTCTTTCACCCATCACCTCTTTCACTCATCCTTTCATCCACCCATGCATCCTTTCATCCACCCACCAATTTATCCATGCTTTCACCCGCCTATGCATCCTTTAACTCATTCACCCTTTCACCCATCTTTTCAATCACTATGCATC
This sequence comes from Triturus cristatus, assembly GCF_964204655.1. Classification (NCBI taxonomy): domain Eukaryota; kingdom Metazoa; phylum Chordata; class Amphibia; order Caudata; family Salamandridae; genus Triturus; species Triturus cristatus. The sequence goes on along the minus strand of NC_140586.1, from coordinate 689,982,855 downwards.
CTTTCATCCACTCACTCTTCCCTCATTCTTTCTCCCACCCATTCATCCTTTCACCCATCCTTTCTCAAACCCACATATCCTTCCACCCATCCACCCTTTCACCCATCCTTTCAGCCACCCATACATCCTTTCATCCACTCATCCTTCCACTCACCCATGCAGCCTTTCGCTCCTCCTTCCTTAAGCTTCCATTCTTCTTTTTATTTCCTATCAACCCATCTTTATTTGGTTAATTAGAAGTTTTTGTCTGCTGAGTTGCAGTCAAAGAGGCCCATAAAAAATTACCAGGGGCAGCTCCTCGACTATGCCAGCACCCTCCAAAACATGAAAAATAACCTGTTTTATTACCATTTTAATTTCTTGTGCCAAGTCTTGGTGGCGGGGCCACACTGATGACAGGCACTGAGGGGAGTGTGCACGGTTGGGCCAGCCGGCCATCTCAGGCCAGCCAAGCGTCATGTGCATTGAAAGTTCTCTCCAGACCAGCAACGCAGCTGGGTGGGAGAGAGTAGGCACAGACTCCCAGTCTAACCTGGAGCGCAAATCAAGGGCACTCAGGCCAATCCTGAAGCTGCTCTCATGTGTGAGAGCAGCTTCAGGATTGGCTGCAGGGCAGGCTGGGAGACTGTGCCTTCGGAAGAGTAGAGTAGCGGACGAGGGCTACACGATGGTGGAGGGAAGCAGGTAAGTTCTTATTTAATTTTTACATTTGTCTCCCTTGTTCCCCTGTCTACCTCCCACGAACCACCCTGCCTCACCTCTTATCCCTGGCACGCGCTGCCCCTGAACCCCCGCTGTAAATGGTAAAGTGGTGTTTCGCGACACTTCTGCTGATCCAAACCTGTCGGCACTGTGCAACCCTTGAGTGCCTGCTGTTAATCACTCTGCTGAACAAGCATTGTGGCTTTTATAAGTTCACCCTCTTGCTGTCCTACATTCTATTGTTTAATTCTATTGAAACAACTTTCTTCTGAATGATAAAATGAGCAACCCCAAACATCCAATGCATCCTGAGCCCTGTAGATACTAAGTTAAAGGAGACATTGGCCAAGCATAGGGGTCTGACACATAGATCACTGATAGGCACTCTGGAATTTTCTGCTTGATCCCATCCGTCTTGACTACTCCCGTTTGGAAAAGATATGCCAAATACCACTCTCTGAAGGAGGAAGATGTAGAAAGTATTCAAAAAATTATATGGCAGCGATATCTTTCCAAGCAGGAGTCCTTTAGGCAATGACGGCTGCTCGAACAAAATCTTATTTGTGAGTTCAAACACAGGGATGGCGGTCTGTTGATCCTTCCAGGCTACCATCCTTGTTTCATTACATGAGCTTGCACATAGGCATTTGTCTAATTAATTTTCATTAGGCAGGTCATTATGTGACTACCGGGACTAGAGATTTTGTGACACGACCTACCAGTACACAGGTCACATTGTAAAATTACCAAGACCTTGCAAATAGTCGGTGCATAATTTGCACCTACTGTTCATGACCTCTCTGTTGGGATAGGACCCCTATGTAAGACCGAAATCAGGCCATCCTATCTCTGTGAGGAAGAAAGGCTTGGACACAGCAAATGCAGTTCTTTGAGGTAATACGTGTTTGTTTTTTGTATATCATTAAAATACTGCAGATTTCCAAGTGCCGAAAATAACATGTTACTATCACTCAGTTTAATGGCACTTAATTTATCCACTCCATCTGAGTTTGCAGTGCTGGTATTCGAATTCATGGTCTGTAGCTCAGAGCCATATATTACCATGAACATCTACTTTTACAAGAATATCTAGCTGGTCTCCAGACTAGTCAGTTGATAAGCCTGAAAAACTATGAAAGGCACCTAATTAGTCTAAAGGGCTTCCGTCTCTGTGACGATATACAGCATAGGGAGGCTCCAGTATTGGTTGATTCCAATGCACCTAAAACATGCATGGATCAGGTCTACGTCAAACAAACGTTAAATTACTTATCACTGAAGATCGATTTGGCATGGTTTGGTTACTTAACAAAACCTTACTGGTATTTTTTTACAATGGAGAGTCAAACAAAACCTATTTCTAAGTGTAAAAGGTACTCAAAGAGCTCTTTATTGGTGATCGAATATATATGCCCTATATTTTCCTTTGACTTTTGGATTATTCTGAGTTGCCTGGCGAAATCACTATATCATTTTGACTACCAGCTCAGTTATCACAAATTTCACATTTTTCTGTGAAAACACTACATTTCAGCTCACTGTAAAACGTTTGTAAAATGTATCTTCTCATAAGTAGTGTCACATTTTTATCTGATGCAGTTAAAATATAATTAATTTGCTAATGTCTTAGCAAAAGGTGCACAGCTGTGCAACGTTTCTGTAGCTGGAAGCTGTGGTGCTACTGGTGTGGGCCAATCACTTGATTACCACCTCTCACTTTCCCAAATAAAAATAGCATTGCAACGATACTCGAAAAACAAATAAGCAGAGACATCTTATGGTGCTGCAGAGGGCCACTTCCTCTTGGAATGACCTCCTTGACCACCCCAGTGGACAATTTATGCACCATAAATATGGGGCTGTCCAGAGAATCAGTGGACCCGAGGCTCCCAGTGGGTGATCTTCTTTATGGTAGTTTGTGGACCTATGATAGGTCATAGCATTCTTCAGCAGAGATGCTTATTGGAATGTTAAATTATGTACCCAATGGCATAGAGAAGAAGGGCAGTGTATGTCTCTTGTGTCCTTGTGTCCGTTCTCTTTGCGCTCTTGCTGATTCACTTTCAAGATAGATTAGTCGGCACAGCCTTTCTTTAGGTCCCTTGTGTTGCATTCTTTGGGCTCTCTTTAGGCGTGGTAGTCACCATTCAGCCTGCTGGTTCTGGTGTGCTCAACAGTGATTCTTCTAGTTGGGTGTCCAGGATTCATTCCTACTCTGTTTGAGGTCTGATGGGATTTGGGGTCAATTAGGAGTAAAGTGGTAGTAAGCCCCCCATAACTGCAGTGGCTGTCCTGTGCAAGAATGACGCCACTGCCAGGTCCTGGATCCCTATGGGGCGGCTGTGTGGAAATCGATGATCAGTGGCGGCAGCGTCGATGCCTGCACCGTCGTACTGATCACGATTGCCTTTCCTCTAACCTGTTCAAGGCAGGCTCCCCACCATGAAAAGGTCGGTTGCAAGGTAGGGAAGGGGCCCCAAACATGGCCCCAGGGCAAACTCGCCCATGGGGCACATGTTGTGCCCACCTCTGCTTGTACTGTCATACATGCACTGTGTACCATGCACGACATGGTGCATGGCACACAGTGTACTGACATTCAAGCGGTGCTGCCACGGCACTGGCATATGCTTCAGGCTCGTTCTCTGAGCTGAAGCATGCCACCGCCGTTGCACCACTGACACAACACAGCCAGCCCAGCATTGTTATCGTAATACGGAGGATGGGATGCCCCTGGCTTGGTGGCATTCTCCAGACCACTGCAAAGGCAGTCTAACGGTTGGACCGCCAAACTCGTAATTGAGGCCATGGTCTCGAGTTGAAATTCAATGCCAAAGGAAAAAAGCCTTACAACAAACAAATGATGGACGGAATGCTGACAATGCATACATTCTCCCCCAGTCAAGAGATCTGGGTTAAATCCATCGTTCTTTTGCCCACTACACCACCCCAGTTTAGACATGGCCATATGCAAATCAGTCTTGACCCTGTGCCTCATGGGAACAGTCCAGCCCGAACTGCCAAGCCATGTCTTCCCTGGACCGGAATCAAGCATCCTAGGACCGGTTTCTGGCTATCAGCCGTCATCAACCAGGATAGCTTGACTCCAGTGGCGTAGTGAGCACGGGTCCCACGTCTGGGAATACCCATCCCACTTAGGGCGAAAAGCGTTACAACAAACAAATGATGGACGGATTGCTGACAATGCATACATTCTCCCCCAGTCAAGAGATCTGAGTTAAATCCATCGTTCTTTTGCCCACTACACCACCCCAGTTTAGACATGGCCATATGCAAATCAGTCTTGACCCTGTGCCTCATGGGAACAGTCCAGCCCGAACTGCCAAGCCATGTCTTCCCTGGACCGGAATCAAGCATCCTAGGACCGGTTTCTGGCTATCAGCCGTCATCAGCCAGGATAGCTTGACTCCAGTGGCGTAGTGAGCACGGGTCCCACGTCTGGGAATACCCATCCCACTTAGGGCGAAAAGCGTTACAACAAACAAATGATGGACGGAATGCTGACAATGCATACATTCTCCCCCATTCAAGAGATCTGGGTTAAATCCATCGTTCTTTTGCCCACTACACCACCCCAGTTTAGACATGGCCATATGCAAATCAGTCTTGACCCTGTGCCTCATGGGAACAGTCCAGCCCGAACTGCCAAGCTATGTCTTCCCTGGACCGGAATCAAGCATCCTAGGACCGGTTTCTGGCTATCAGCCGTCATCAGCCAGGATAGCTTGACTCCAGTGGCGTAGTGAGCACGGGTCCCACGTCTGGGAATACCCATCCCACTTAGGGCGAAAAGCGTTACAACAAACAAATGATGGACGGAATGCTGACAATGCATCCGTCCATCATTTCCATGTCCAGGGAAGACATGGCTTGGCAGTTCGGGCTGGACTGTTCCCATGAGGCACAGGGTCAAGACTGATTTGCATATGGCCATGTCCAAACTGGGGTGGTGTAGTGGGCAAAAGAACGATGGATTTAACCCAGATCTCTTGACTGGGGAGAATGTCTGCATTGTCAGCATTCCGTCCATCATTTGTTTGTTGTAAAGGAAAAAAGCCAGCAGAAGCATATTTTGCACTGTTTGGTCAAAAATGCTGCTGTCTCAAAAGCGTGGCAGAGATGATTTGATTTCCTAGAATAGATAGCAGTCAAAGCCCTTGTGGCTTACCTGGTCTTTCTCTCCTGCTCCTTTCAACAATTTCTACAAATCTGGTAATCATTCACCAGAATGTCACATGATCTGCTCATTTATCCAGTTCTCCACGGCCCAAATCCATGCACCCTATCTCGTTTGATTTGAGCCCGACTGCGGCCCAACACCTTTCTTGAAAGTGTTTAGATCCAAGCCTTCCGTCATTTCCTGTAAGCATTGCACTGATATTGTACCTTTCTGGTAATTGCCTAATTAATATTTTGCTTGTACAGTGGCACATAGTTCTTCGATGGCTGTGCTCTTCTCTTTCAGTATGTGTATTGGCATTCCGCTTCGAAGACTCTGGTACCAGCTGAGTCAATATCAGCTCTAAGTGCCAATATTTTTCCCCTAGGTCTGGCAGTGTGTTTTCTGGTAAGGTCGACCTTCGGTGCTTCATGTAGTTCACTTCTAACAGACTGCAAGTCGGAGAGGAGGCTGTCTTTCCTCACGGCCAGGTTGATGGGTTCACTTTCGGTTTGTTGACATGGGCTCTCCTGTGTCCTGAGGTTTCCTTCTCATCTTGCCCTGGTGGATTCAAAAAATACTTTTACTGTCTTGTGTATTTTTTTAGGTCACATGAGCCACTCCATCTGTTTTAATTGTATTAATGCTGTGTTGTGTCCTTCATCTGTATTGCTCATTCAGAGCCCTTCAGTGTAGTTTTGCTTAGTCGCCCTGCAACAAGGACAGGTACATGGGACAGGTATTTACCCCTTCCAGTTACCTAATATTAATCAGGCGTCAATGTATTCCGCTGTACAAGCCTTTATGGCAATTCTTATTGTTTTTGTAAACCTCATCTAAACCATCTGGAACCATGCCAGCGAGCTGTATGTGGGACTTTCCTGTGCTTAGAGGGGTTGCGGGCGTGGGGGGATAAAAAAAGCTAAACGAATAATGGATGTAGTGCCCATCAGCTTCCCCACCTGTGATTTTTATTTTTTACGGAGTTTTATATAGCGCAAACTTGATCCGGTATCGGGTATCAGAGCGCTTTCCATAGCACGATTTGCATTACATGAGGACACATTCATTTTTTTTGGTTAGGCACGGGGAGATTAAGTGATTTGCCTGGAATCACAGGATGTTCAGCGTCATTGCCGAGACTCGAACCCGGTTCCCCAGATTCAAGGTCGACCGCCCTAGTGTTAGGCCAACTCCTTCTCTCTGAGGTCTTTGTACCCCTGCTCCTCATTTCACATGCAGAAAGGGGTATCCCCAGGCGAGTCTTCTCCCTTCACTTTCCACTTTGCCCCGACTGCAATTATAATGGCATTGGTGTCCAGATATAGCAGGTTGGAGGGGGCAGTTCTCCTTGCGCCTCACCTTGTAAGAGCCTTTCCGGTCCCTCATTCGTAGTCTTCATTGATGGCAGCCACCATCTTGGCATCTGTGCATCACTTTGAAGCAGATCCTGCCTTTGAATTCCCCATCACTTCTTCAGTCTTCAGGAACTCCTGCATGTCATTGGTGGTGGTCCTCCGGTTATGGCTCCGCTGCTTTGACTCCCCTCCTCATGGGTCTCTTTGGGGCAATTTTATAGCACACCTACCTTAGTCCAAGCCGTGATTCCGCCCAGGAGAAGGATATTTGTAAGAAATACTTATGATCAGTTCATGCCAAAGCTTGAAACTTGCATTTCTGATGTTAAAGTCATCAAAGATGTGCACAAACCCTCATAAGCATGCTTATAATTAAGGGGATCATTTAGAGATAAGTGGAGCAGGAGTGCCATCATAAATTGGTCTGACTCCTGTTCTAGCAAACCAGTGGTTCCCCCTCCTGCTTAGAGATCCTGGACCAGCTCTGCTTCAGATGGTGGAGCCTCAGCTTTGTTATCAGATACCCTTGACTCGTGGCCTGCCCACCACAGGGCCACCAGGTAACAGTGGAGACTGGCCTGTCCTATCCAGGGCAAGGCATCCATTCCTGCCTGGGATTACTATGTGAGGCATGGTGTACTCGGGCAGAAAAAGTGGAAAATGTTGTGGGTGCTCAGGGACTTCTCTGCTCTTCAGGAACATTTTAATCTTTCTTATCAGAAACACACACACAAACTGGAGGTTGTGTCTGAAAAGCAAAACAAACTGTTGGGCGAGCCACCTCAACATGGTAAATCGAATGGAATTCCTTTGTGATGAAAATAGATCCACCATATGAGTGGATGGACTTTCCACATGGAGATTTCTGTCAGGCATGCGGAGATATCTCAGTGCAGCAAGTAGCTAACAGTCAAGGTACTGGAGTCAAGGGCCTCCTCCTGCCCAGAGGACTAGCAGGCCACTCATCTGGGTCTAGATGGCCCCCTAAATCTAAAGCAAACTTTGTCAAACAAACTATTGCTATTAGTTGGCCAGATAGCCAAGCCTATATTCTAACTCCTACTCGTTTCTAAGACACTGCTTTACTTTAGTGACCATTTGGAATACCTTTTCTTTTGAGACCCTAACACTTAACAGTCCTTTACATTTTATCCGGCTTCAATATGTTTTCTTTTTAAAAAAGAGTGTTGTGTAATAAAAGATACCTATTATGTTTAGAATGTCCTTTATTTGAATAGTACATTCTTTAATATGTCAACTGTTAAGATTCGTTGTTCTGGGTCCTTCCACCTGTCAGTCTCATTTACTTTCTATGGGGTCCGTGACTTATAGAACAGTTCTACTTATCAAAATTGAGCTTGAACTGAGCAACAGGTACCTTAGGGAGAGCTTGTGGGCCGTGTCAGCGAGAAAGGTGGCACATGCACTTTTGCTGCTGTGCAGCCAGATGGCAGTCTGCATGGGAGGGTGCCTTTGAAAATTGTGTGGAACAGAGTCAAAGTTTTGTGAGACAAAAACTGCATCAGCAACACGTATCCAATTAACATGGATCACAACTGGGGTGGGGATGGTGGGTGAGAGTTATTATTCTAACACCAGTCTAACAAACGGTGGAGAAGGTACTTATTTTAGAGAGTGAAGGGCACAGTTATGATCCTGTTCTTACTCCAATCCAACAAACACGGAGGGGGGAGGGCCAGTCAGGTTCACTACACACAAATAATATAAATGCATATTAAAATGCATTTCAGCACCAGCTGTTAAAGGTAAACATTTGGATTTTGTTTAATCATGAATCATTCTTCTCAACTCCCCCATGAACCGAAAACTTAAAATAATAACAATAAAAGTACTATTTCTAAATGATACATATTTTAAGTTTTAATTCACTATAATTTAATAATATCTTAAAAAAATCACAAACAACCCATTACCCTAATATACTCACACCCATAATTTAAAAATAAAATATATTATGAACACTAAAAAATATAATCATATGATTCAGTAAATTTAAAAAATGTAACGTGCAACTAATAAATGTTCATATTTATTTTATTTAAAAGACCACCCAACCCGTTCACTAATAAATCCCACATCCAAATATTAAAACTAAATAAATAATTGTAAACTTATAAAACATGTAAAATAGCAATGTAAAATATGACAAATAAAACATACTAACAATCAAAAATGATTAATATGCACTTGAAACTAACACTACCTATTGAAACCCCAATAGACACTACAACCCATAATTTCTGTTCATAAAAATACATATATACAACTATATAAACAAACCATTCTAAAATTTAAATTTAATTTGACTCGTAAAAATAATTGCCAAATAAAATTGTGCATTAATAATACATTATTTAATTTATATCAATTTCAATGCATGATATTTAAAGCACTACCCATCTAATCCCAAATAAACCCCGGAAACAAAAAACAATTCTACATTAAAATATTTTGTTTTTAACATGATTAAAAATAAATATCTCAATAACGTAAAAAATTGATAAAACCATAATACAATTCATAATAACAACTTTATAAATCAAACATTACAGTTAACAATATTTTAAACTTAGACATCATTGTAAAAAAAATGAAGAACTAATTATACACAATGCTATGGTGAGCCCATATTTTGCAGTCGATATTTAGGTGAAATACCATACCATGTGGGCTAGTAGGTGTTGAAAATAGCCCGTTCTACAGGGTCACCCCAAACCTTTTACCGTTCTCCTCCCCTTTTCCCTTAATTCATTTTTGTTAGCTTTAGGATGCTGGGCACTTTACCATTGGTAACCATTGCTAAAGTGCATGTGCTTTGTACTCTAAACATAGTAACATTGGCCTATCCACAATTGGCGTATTTAATTTACTTTTAAATCCCTAGTAAAGGGACTTTGTGATCTTCAAAGGCCTCTTTAAAGTGAACTTGTGGGACATGTTTTAGTATTTTCTAAAAATTGGGGTCGGAATAGGCTTTAAATGTATGCATTCATATAGTGCATGCTTGCAAAGGACTCAGCCCTTGATACAACGATATAGGACACACTCCTAGAAATGCCAGTTAGGAAGACAACGTAGTTCACTTCATTTCCGGCACTTACTACCCTGTGAATTGCTAATGAAAAATGTAATATGAAATTTGATAATATAATTGAAAAGATACGTTTTTCAATGTAGTTATAGTGACTAAAACTAAATAAAATCTAACATTATTTTCGGTCTACAGATGTTCTTAATTTGTAATGTAGATGACATGCAAAATTGGAGCACATCAATTCAACTTTTAGTATAAACAGAATCCAGCCAGCCTTGAAGTCAGAAAAGTGAAATACAAGTAGAGAATATTCTAGTTTCAGTCATTTATGTTGATCAAAGCACATTGTAAGACTCTTTCGTCTGTCAGTGGGTATTTTCATGAACACACCTCTTTCCGAAAGAAAAACATGTTATCTTCCCCTCGTGCTGTTTTTAAATTCTGTAAAAGATGATACTCAAGGAAAAGGTGAAAGAACTCTGTTGTGTTCATAGATCAATTAACGATGTAGAGGGGTCCTCCTTGTACAATTGGCATCAGGCCCTTTATCAGCCCACCACGTTACAGTAAATGTAACATAGCGTAATGTACATACATATATTTTTGAAACACAAAAGGTGATAGGAGGAATGTTTGCAATTTGTCTAACCACTGACAATCGCCCGGGGTAGCATCCCAACCCATCGTTCTTTTGCACACCATGCCACCTCAGTCTGGACCCAGCCATATGCAAATCAGTCTAGACCCTACTCCTCATGGGCACAGTCCAGCCTGAACTGCCAGGCAAGTCCTCCATGAACCGAACTCAAGCAACCCAGGACAGGTTTCGCCCTAGTTATGGGCAAATCAGCCAGGTACATCTTGGCTCCAGCGGCACAGTGAACATGGGGCCCACATCTGGGCTTACCATGCCACTTCGGTCAGTACATGAAACACACAAAAAATACATATATTTTACCTTTACGAGGCACAAGAGCAACACAGTAGGTTCAGTCCCAGCATTCCGAAGAACCGTACATCTATATGAGAGTGAAAGAATCAAAGATGCTTGCCTCTTAATACTTGAAGCCCTTTTATTTTTGGCATGAACGTTAAACTGGATGCTAAGTTGATCAATGTATGAATGCTCTTCTGTGTTACATAATGCAACCTATGTAATGTTATTTTTATGCATTGGATGAATGTTGGGGTTTGCACAAAGCTGGCAGGGAGATGTTTGTGCTAGGAGTTCTGGTGAGAAGATTCCTTCATGAATTACTGTGAACTAATGTTGGACCAGTGCATGCCAGGATGCGGTCAAGGATCGAGGAGGTTGTGTGCCCCAGCTCACTTAAAATACCCTATTAAGCCCCATATAATTAGGAAACAAAGTAGAGGCAAAGTGCTTTGGTGAATTCCCAAGGAGTAAGAACGCGCAATAAAATAAAGCCTTTACATAAAATAACACGTAAATGTGTGTATCTAGCTAACACTGTTTATAATTGCACAAAGACAAGAAACTAATTGAACCGACAGAGATCATGACACCTCAAATAATATTCAATCACTAGGGTTCTGCGCAGAGGAAAGTGCCACAAAGACCAATCAAATCAGCACCTTGGAAAGGAGCACAGATCCGACACTCAGTCTGAATGGGGCCCCAGAGGATAACTGAGAGTGCACCTAATGTCTGAGTAACGGTGCTTGGGGTACCAGATCCATGTTACATGCAGCCGTGGTGGGGGTCACTCACTATTCACATCTGTAATGAGTCCTTCAATTTGCTCCAGGCCTCAAATGTCTCTAGAATGGCAGTCCTGAAATAAATTGTTGCAGGAAGGACTTAAATTTATAGAGTCCTCTGAGAGATGTTTCCCTCCTTATTTCGCTTCACGTCTTTACTTTACGCCTAGATCGTTAACTCTCTCTCTGCCTCGTGACCTATATATGCATCCTTAAAAACCTTCCTTCTCCCCTATCTGTATCACGTCTCTACCTCGTGTACGACTGCCTCGTCTCTCTCACTACACCTCTCATTAACTACTTTCTCTACCTCTCTCTCACAACCTCATCACTCTCTCTACAACTTGTTGGGCCCATCTCTCCCCTCCCAACCCACTCATTCTACCCCAATCTTCTTGCCATCTCATCCTTCTCTGTGCACCTCACTTCTCTGTTTCCATTTCACATCCTACTGATTCACATCCCTCGCAACTTCATCGTTGTCCTTGTCTTTTCTGTACTCCTCTCCACCTCACTATACTTCACCCTTCTCTACCTCTCTCGCAGCTCTCACCTCACCTGCATCTCTGCCTCAGTCTTGCTCGCAATACATAGCTTCTCAGTCTATTCACAATTTGTTCAGTGCATCACCTCTGCACCTCCAATCTTGGATTTTCGCCTTCTGTCCCTCTAACTCACCTATCTCACTTGCTTCTTTTTGTCTTGCTACCACTCTTCTTCTATCTCTTTAACCCGAGGAAGTGAGCGACAGCACCACTTCTTAGTAGACAGGCACTGGCACTGTGCTTTATGCTCTCTTTCACGCAAGGCAGCATAGCAACTTTGTTTAGTGAGCTGCAGTGCTTGACTTCTATGCAAATTTGAACTCTTGAATCCACCAAAGTACTTCCGGAGCATGGCATACAGGTGGTCTCCAAGTTTACTTTTAAAGACTTTATACTTATATATATTTATACTTATGTTTCACTGTACATTTCCTACATCATTTTTATTTCCTACATTGTTTTTGCATCCATAATCTTGGCTTATGAGGCTGTTTCATGCCTCCGCTATGCTTTTGAACATATGTTGTATTTTATTTAACTAGAGTCTACCTTCTCCATTGTCACATTGTGGCTCATAGTTTTACAACTAATCCTAATGGATACAATTCTCCCTCCCTTCTTGGAATATTTACTTTAGGAATCTATTCATACATAACTGACTTATGTTTTCAGGTTACCAGTCAGGTTGTTCTTGCAAACATAGGTAGGCCTGTGTGAAAATTACATTTGCAGGTAATGTTTGCAAAATTCTCGGTTTATTGCCTTACGCAGTTTTCCATAATTTTCCCCTGCACGTAACTGGTTCACTAAGAAAATGTCCATTAGGACAGCATTTAATATTATCAATGTAACCCTGAATGCATAACTAACAACCATATAGCAGGTGGACATGTTGATGCATTGATTATCTTGTTAAAATAGTCACTAACCCAAGAACTGAAATTGCTGTTATGTTCACCAGTCCACAATCTAAAGGCAGCAGAGTGTCCAGCAAAGTGTCTATGTATGAGAGTGATTCACACCAACAGCTCTCTGGAAATATTCATTGGTGCCATTCGATGACTAGCTTGCACCACATAACTCTCTTCTTAATTTTGAGTTATAATTTCATAGCAGGTTTAGTGACTCTTTCCTTGCCCCAAAAAGGAATGTTGGCTACCTGTGGTTCTGTTGTCACAGAGTCTGCCTCTACTGAAACGAATATTCAACAGGTCAGGACATGAGAAGAGGAGTCTGGGTTCTTTCCATAACTATCCCAGGTACGCTTTGATAATGCCTACCCTGGGATTGTCTCTTCCTGAAGCCCCCTCGGAAATTCTGCCAGTGCTAAATTTGTCGGCCATGTCCTGCTGGCTTTCCACCCTCTTCTAAACTGTGACATTGAGGCTCACGCAATTTGTTTCACTGAATATTCTAAGGCGGCATGACAGACCTCAGACCGACAGAATGAGGCACTAGATCTACTGCAGGTCCATGCAAACATATTTACTCGAAGGTAAAACGTGATCAAGAGACACTGTGTCCCATGAAAATAGTTAACAGTGAAACTGTGCAAAAGCCAAAAACCAGACAAAGCAAGTGGGGAAAACCCTTGCAGGTAGCTTTTCTCAGCATCTCTGAAAATTATTCCATGTACAACTTCCTTACAGGAAACTATCCATGGGGATGTGAAGCAAGGGGAAGGAACATCTCTCTATAGATGGTTGCAAGGTTCTTGTCTCAGTGTGGTCAGATAGGGTCACTAAAAATTCTATTTATCTCACTTACCTTGCACATCATCACAAAAATGAACTTCATTGAGCAGAATCGCACTGCAAATTTTGGAATATAATCCCACTAGCTCCTAGCTCGTTCGACGATTCCCTGTATTCCAGTAAAACTGCAAAAGATGCAACTACTCTAACCTCTTGCCCAGTTTCCAAACCAAAGCAGCGCACTGGAGGTTAGTATGAACAGATCACAATGAAATCAAGCTTGCTGTTTACGCATCTTTCATTTTTATTTTATCAGCCTCTCTATCCCTTATATAATATGATATTTATCCTTGAAAAAGATGCCGTTGTACACTTTGATATGTTTTCTTCCTTTCCTTTATTTTTCTTGCTTTTCCATCTCAGTACAACTGGATTCCACTAGCTTTACATGCTTTTCATTTTCTATTTCAGTTTAGTTTCTTAGTTTCTTCTCAAATATTTATTATTGAATGAGGGGGGAGGGGCTATCCTTCAAGGGATTAAGATGGTTGCTCTTTGCAGTGTGGCCAGAGACGGCTCCATTCCTTCACCCGGCGTTGCAACCCGATGCCTTGTTAGCCCTCTGCAAATACCAGTGCAGCAATCTGAGACTATATCATGGCATTTGCTGATGGTGGCAGTGTACACAGAGGTTCCCTGGCCTTGGCAAAAAGGACCATGTTCTTACGTTTTCTCTTGGCTGTAGATGTGTAAGTGAGGGGGAGCCCAGTGGCACATGAACCACACTGGAGACTGGACCAAAACATGTGTCTGTGCCTCATACGTGAACTGGTCCCATGATGTACCCTTTTCACCCTGACCTGGTTGTAGCCCTGGTGGCAGTTTCTCTAGCTGGCAGACACCTGGAAATGGCAGATTGTTCTGCTACTACGGCAGGAATAAAAAAGAAAGGCTACATGTGAAGGAGTTCTCTAAGTACTGACTGACACATAATGTAGAGGCCAACGAGGGTCTGCTAAGTATCGATAAATGTACAATGCTAAATTTTGGCATGGCTAGATGGCACTGCTCAAGTATATACAAGCACTTCATGCGGATCACATGTGAAAATTGTAGCAATTGTGGGGGGGGTTGTGGTCGGTATTATCCTCTGTGACAACTCCACTTGATATAACCACTTCCTTGCTGAGTTTGTGGGCTAAATAATTAAACAAATGTTAGTACGGCTAATATGAGCACATGGTCCACCTGGTGGTACGCTTTTTCACAGTGTTCCGGAGACCACAGTACAGACTGGCTTCCCTCCTCAGTGGGGACACCATGTAATGTATTTGCTGTGCTAAACATTTTGGTTAAGTATATTTGTGCTGTAATCCCACCATTTAAGGACATTATACTTCAACATGAAGCTGTTAACTAACTTTGTTTTTGAGGATCTTGAGTGATTCATTGTGGGAAGTATGAATATATTCCAATGATACGTTTGAGCCACTGGGTTTATTTCCTGACTCTTAATTTTGGCATTTGATTCCCAGCTGCTCATATCAAGTCAACAAGTCATTTACAGCATTTATTTTGTTTCTTGTTTTATCACAAACTTGCTCTTCATAAATTCCAAAATTGGTCCTTCTGTTTCAGAAGCAGTGATGCAAGAGGTCTTCAAGATGTTCTAGTTTAAGTCCTCACAAAAAGATATCACATCTGCTACATCTAATAAACACCATCAATCTACTACTTTATAAACCATGGAAACACTTTTGGGTGAAGTTAAAACTTTCTATGGCGGAAACGCAAATGAAATTCCAGAAAATTGATAACATTTAGGTTAGTATGGAAAAATGAATCTTGGAGGTTGAACAATGCATCAATAGTGTAGATGATGTTTTACAGAGAGTCTCAAAGACAGAATTGGTTATGAAATCTCTAAAGCATCAGATGGGAGGTTTGAAAAACAGAAATAGAAGGAACAAACTGAGGGTGAATGGTACACTAGAGCTAAATGAAGGAGAAGATGCACTATGCTTCAGGAAAAAAAGTAATTCTCTGATATTCTGGCACACAAATGTCCTTTCCTCAATATTCAAAGAGCACCTATGTTGGGCAATATTTTTCAATTGTCTCTATTTCCATTCATGTTATTTTTTCTCTATTCGTTTCTGTCACCTGGGGTGTGTGGAAAGACTATTAGATATCACCATTTTAATTGTTTGACGTTCAAACCTTTTTTATTGCCCACTAAGCAAAGTGTGGAAATTAAAGCTAAATCCTATGGAATCCTGTCACACTATGCCAGCTTTTTTATTAGGTTGAGTTTTTCCCAAAATATCAAACTGTGGACTTTATGTTGGTAAACCAATTTTGTGACTCTGAATACATTGTATAAAAAACATATTTCAGGATTATGATGAAGTTTGGAATAGTTAGTTCTAAAATAAAATATCTTGCTATTTGATTTGTCAAATTAATAACATTTAAGATATACTTAAATTCAATTTGGAAAATGACCAAACTACATTTGAATCATTAATGGCAAAATAGTTTCTGATGTATGTCTCTTGATGATACTTTTAACATCAAGCTGTTGTGTTCTATTGTATTATAAAGGATTTCGACGTTTCCAGTCAAAATTACAAAAGCCTTCTTTAACTGCATTGATCAATTACTTTCCAGATTTTATAGGGAAAAAAAGAGAGGGAGAATCTAATTATCAAAATGGAAAGATTTTAAATAACATGTCACTGTTAATTTCTAGGTTTTTTTCATATATCCCAGCCTTTATACAGCAAGGGTTTGATTTGATATAATCATTTACCTGTTGTGGATAGGCTAATGTATGTATCATTGAAGAGGTATAGTATAGCCCAGTTTTCTTTTAAAGCAGTTTCAATAATGTCTAATAATCCGAAATCCTTCATGCTGCTCACCAGTAATTATACGTTTACTAAACTACTGTTGATTTCAACATCTAGGGCCAGATTTATCAATCTTTCACAAAGCGCAACAAGACAACTTGCTGCGCTGCACTACGTCAAAGGGCAGCAATGCGCCATATTTAACAATGTATAGCACATTCCTGCTCTCTGCCATCGATTGACGCACAACATGCTGCCTAGTGCCAATGCAGGCACCCTTGCGCCATGGTGCAAGGGGGACTGTGTTGCAGGCAGTATTGTTTTTTTGCAGGAAGGGACACCTTGCAGCACAAAAACTATCATTTGAGGCTTTGCAATTCGTAGCGGGTGCCCCTTTGAGACCCTCTTCTAATTGCAATTCCGAATGGGTTGCAAGCTCCATTTTGCTAGATTGTTCGGGACTTTCTGACTCACACATTTACTTTCAATTTTGCAAATCTTATGGTTTGCAAATGCAAAAGAGTTTAGTACATGGACACCCAGTGAGGCCTCCCCTACTACTTGCACACTGGTAATAACATTCCTTATTGTTCTGTGAGTTAAACCTCATGCTAGTGCTTTTCCAATTTCTCATGACTGCCCTAGTAGCCATCTTACAATATGTAATCAGTTTGAAGGCATTTGACATGGCAGCCATGAGAACTATCTCATAGTTGGTTACTGATAGGTCCCTATTTCCAGCCCATAATTCTTTTAGGGAAGTTTTTTCTCTAAGTGCACAACTAAGCAAATGACTGCACAGAACATTAAAGAAAAGCAAATGAGATCATGTGTCGTCTGTCATTGCTTGTTCAAACCTTATTTCATTTTTTTCTACTTTTCTGTAACTTCAGCCCCATAACAGTTTTTTTCACTTCTCTCTCTGTTCTAGATGGCTCAATGAATAGCTCTCTAACTGATATAAGATTCACATAATATTAGTTGCCAGCCCGTTTCCTGCTCTTATATTTGCGGAGTGTCAATACGTAAGTCTTTTTCAAAACCCTCTGAAACCATTCTACCCACAACCGGGGACTTCAGACAGCCTAAAATGTTTTTTTGATAATTCCAATCTGCATGCTGAAGCAGGACTCTTCCTTAATTCTTTTGAAGTTTCTCATTTTCAGCAACAGGGTTTTCTTGGTCTTTGTCTACATTTCTCTGATTATTCCTTCTTTGCACATAATCCTGACAATAAATACAGCCTGTCACAGAACGAGCTGGAAAGATGAGTAAGCATATTTAAATGCTAATTACTAGTGGTGTGCTCAGCTGAACAAAAATAGTATCAAATATAATCAGAAAAGCAATTGTTCACAAATGTTAGTTTGTTCATCTAGTAAATCGCTTGGATCTTGAAGTCACGTTTTTCCTTTTTTGCTAGAGTGACTCATAATCTTTCCCACGCTCTTTTGGTACAATTAAATCGCCAGCTTTCCCACCCAATAGTAAACTGCTGTAATTAAGGGTTTGCTTCTCACTAAAGCTGCTATATTGTAGTATGCGTGTTTATGATGTTAACTGTTTAGTTAGAATCTAAGCTCATGTATTTTAATGTCTTGTTTTGAACTGTATTGTTATGTACTGTTGTCTGTGAGAGCCACTAGACTGAATGACATATTCTAAACCTGTTTATTGTAATGTAACCTGGATTTTTAGAGCGCAAACCTTGCCACCCATGATGGTGTCCAGGCGCTGAATAGGTATGGTTTCTGCAAGGAGGATCAGCTGAAGAGCCTCGTTTTCAGTTTCCTGCGGAAATTCACATGTGATGCGGCTGTCCTGATGTGCTGGAGGAGGTGGTTCCAGGATTTTGCTGCCAGTTAAAAGTCGGCCTTCCTGCTGTCTTGCTTCTACGGATACGGGGGTGTGGGCAAGCGCGAGCGATGTAGAGCAGAGGTTCCTGGTTGGCTAGTAGAAGGGTAGACGGGGTTGAGATAGATGGGACCCGGGTTGTAAAGTGCCTCGTAGGCGTGGTTGAGCATCTTGAACTGACAGCATTTCTGAATGGGGAGCCAGTGTAAATTTCGGTGGTGAGGTGTGATGTGCATGAAGCGAGGATGGTTGAGGATTTTTTTCTGGTGGCGGTGTTTTGGATGGTCTACAGCTTGTGTAGCAGGTGTGTGGAGATGCCGTAGTTTAGGGTGTTGCCGTAGTCCACTCTGCTTTTTATGAGGGCCTGTGTGATGGTCTTTCTGGTGTCAGGAGCGAGCCATTTGATGTTTTTTCTGAGCATGTGAAGTATGTGAAAGCAGTCAGAGGTGACAGGATTGATTTGATGTCTCATGGTGAGGTTGCTGTCAAAGAAGATGCCAAGGTTTCCAGTGTGGCCAGAGGGTGAGGGGGTGGGACCTAGTTCTGTGAGCCCAGTTGTTGCCGAAAATTATTCCTTCCTTCTTGTAAGCGTTGGGTTTGATGGTTGATTAACTTTTCTATGACTTGGGCTGGGACAGGAAGCAAGGAGATGGGTCGGTAGTTGCTGAGGACTTTGGGGTCCGCGGATGGTCTTGAGGGGCGTGACTTCTGTATGTCACCAGATGTCTGGGAAAGTGACTTTAGCATTGGAGGTGTTGATGACGGTTGTGAGTGCCATGCCTATTGTGAGTTTTCCTATGTTGAAAAAAGCAGTGGGGGCATGGGTTTGTGGGGGAAACTGAGTGGGTGGATGCCATTATAGCTGCTGTATCTTCGCTGGTGGTCAGGGCCCACTCCATGAGTGGGGTAACATTAGTCAATGCTATAGTGTTGCAACATTAAGAAGTTGTTTTTTCCCACTGCTGCTATTTTGTAAACCAATTGCAGGTTTCTCTAACAAAGCTGTTAGTCTGTCGGTGTGTTGTTGGTTCTTTGATGGAGAGCAGATAGCACAGCTTCTGACGAGGAGGAAAGAAAGGCACAGATGGTGGTGGGGGTGGGTGGCAGGCATAGACCAGGAATTCATTTTTTATATTTGGATGAGGAAGGGCTGATGAGAAAGAGGGTGGTGTGTGAAGGCCGCAGGGCACAAGGATCTTTTTCAAATGTGAGTGGGATGGGCCAGTAAATGGTGAATTGAGGTTGCCGGACACCAGGCATTACATTTATTATTTGCTTAGGAAAAGGCGTTGTTGAGGGTGGAGTGAATGTGGCAATATGCAAGGTATCCTTTTTGGGTGGAGGGATCTGATAGTTAGAGGATGGTTTGGTGGGTGGCCGGATACCAGATGTAATGTGGTGCAGTGGGCTGAAGTACGTTTGGCCATATCCTGCTTACCTCCTGCATGACTACTCTGTTGCATAGCCACTGAAAGCAGAGAGAAATTGATGTGTTTGGCCATCCGTTACATCATATTGTACATGGGTAACAGTGAATTGTAGATGGGTAGCAGTGACATCATAGACATTTTGGACTGGGAGGAAAGACCATATTATGTATGGTGCCCACATTACTCCTCTACTGTAACATAGCAGTTCAAGGCAGGGTAAGATGCTTTTGGTGGTCATATACAACATAAAAGTATAGATGCGTAAAACATGAACTACCGGTCAGGTGTTTTTCACCTTTGATCTCAGTGACATCAATGAAAACTCCAGCTTTGCTCTCGTCGTCTATTCGATGTCACTCAGAAACCCTTGGTGAAAAACATTCCCATAATTCACTGTTACTCGTCTATAATTCCACATGTTATGTAACGCTCTGAAAGATGGTTATTCACTGTTATGATGTAGCAATGTCTTAAAGGAATTGCAGATGTTCTGGCTATCCTGCTAGCCTCGGAGAGTGGTGGGGGTGGGTGACCAGAGGACATGTATTATTTTTATTTTTACATTTTGGACAGGGAGGGGTGGCCATATATGGCTCTCTAATTGCTCCTCTGCTCTTGCTTATCAGCTGAAGGCATGGGCAGGATATTTTAGGGTTTCATACATAATATAACATGGGCTCAAAGTAAATCACAGGGATGTTTTTTACTTCGGAGTACCAAGTGACATCAAGACAACTCAAGATTCGCTTTTGTCTGTTTACTATCACTCAAAACCCTAGGTGAAAAATTGACAGTTATTACCCATCTATATATTTATTTGATATAGTATCTAACCTCATTTGCATGTTCTTTCCTATGCCTTTTCTTGGTCTTTACAGCCATGTACCAACAGCTACACAATATGAGAAAATAACGCCTCAGTCTATTAAGATTTTAAAGTATCACTAAGAACTTTACAATTTATTATTTGTTGCTACAACACCAAAGCTGGTTACTCTAATGAGTCAAATCCCAAAGAGGCTTACGACTCACAAATTTACGAGTGTGGAGTCTCCACACTCAGGGCAGAGTGTACACACTTGGGGTAGAATCTCTGCACTGAGCAGTGCAGTGTGCAGATTCCACCCCGAGTGTGGAATCTCCACCACAAGTGTGGAGACTCCACACTTGTAACTTTATGAGTCATAAGTCCCATTGTGAATCGGGCCCTAAGTGTAGTGTATCTCCACAATGAAGTGAATGTAGTGATTTGAGTGGTCTTCTGCCCAATGCATTTTGCAATACGAAAATATCTCACCTAAATAGTCATAGTTTATAGACACATGTCTAAGGGGCAATTACGTTAAGGTCCTGCATTGCACCCAAGGGAGTTTTCTTTGGTACGATAGCTATACATTTGTGCCCAAGAGCAAATGTTGTACCCATTAAAAACAGGATGCACTGCAGAAACAGTGCTTTTTATAGGCACACCTCCCCACACAAAAATATTTTTGTCCTGCTCTGGGAGCAGTTTTCGCACCTCTTTTACAGGTAAAATATAGCAGCTCGGCCAATACATTTTGCGCCTGTGGGAAATCAGTAGTTGTGTTCTAGAAGAATTAACTCCATTTTAAATGTGCAAGGTCCATTAGATATGGTGACCATGACTGTTCAAGTGCAAGTAAATAACCAATCAAAATATCTGTGTCATGGCAGATATTTCCATCAGATTTATAAGAAATACCTCGAAAAAGAAAAAATGAAATTTTCCAGAGTTCTACTAACAATAAAATACTACTGCTAAAACATGATAGGATGCAGGATAAATAGGCTAGTGACGCTACCTAGGCATTACCTAGGAAGCTCAATTTTCCAGCCTGCTAGTGGTGCTGCTATGAGACAATAGTGCTGGTCAGTGTGTCAATAGTACTTCTAAAATGTAACTGGGATGCTAATCTTGCCACAGATGCTGTTTAGGGTTTGTGGGTGAAGAAGGGATGATTCTAAGCTCAGTGGCTGATGAGCACAGGTGTTCAGGAGCATACTTGCTATCCTGTCTACCGGAACTGCTCATTATTCATCCAAGGTTTGCTGAATACATGTCAAAGGCTGCTTCTCAGTTTACTATGGTTGCAAATAAATCACTGTTATAGCTCAGTTTCCCGATGTCCTATGGGTCGGCCATGTGTGAGGGGAAACTCATATGCCCCAGGGTATCTCATGTGCTCTGGAGATGCCCTTGTGCCTAGAATGTTGGTCATTTGCAACAACTGCTGTCTATGTGCATGGGCATTTACTCCATGTTTCATTATCCTTGTCCTTGTGATGTTCATTGTTTCAGACAGTTGCTCCTATGCCAGAGACTGACTTAATGGTGCCAAGACTGGTGCTCCTCTGGCAAGGCTGTTTCAGGGCTGCTTTTTACATAAGTAGTGTATATGCATGGAATTCAAGTCCTTCTTCAGCCAACATGTTTCACTCATCCTGCGGGCGTGATGATGTTTCTCAAAGTGGAATTTATTGTGAGTAGGAAAACATCATAATATGTCACAGGTAGGAAGAATGTCATTTTGATGTGAAAACGAACAGAAAGTAAAGAAAAAAGTCAAGGAAAGCATAAACGTGATTTGTGAACAGTTCTTATATTTAAACTTCAGTGGAACCTTTGTTACAGCACCATCATATTGTTAATAAAGTGTGTCTCCAGTAGAAAGCAACAGTCAAATATTAAGGCATTTTTATATGCAAGCTGGAATAAAAACTCTCACACAAGAGTGATGATCAAGAGAAGAAACCTAATAACTATGAGATGTAGGCACATGTGATATTTTTAGCTATACTATTTTGAAGGCAGAATGTGCAAAATGTAGAGACATTTGTGGGTGAGGGAAACTCCTAGCTATTCCTTAACTAATGGGATAAAAGTTCCTAGGAAAAACCCTGCCCACTTTTGCAGTGTTTCCTGTGTGCCCTACAGCAAACAATCCCACGGTGCCCCTTTCTATCTAAATCCAGGATAGCAGAAACGTTCTTTCCTGTGCACAGCTCCTCTGTCCACCCCAGAGGTGTGGTCATGGATATTAGCAACTTCACCTGTGTGGTCACTCTAAACCAGTTCTGGGATCAGATCATCTCCCACTAGGATTGGTGCCTGGCTGTCTGAGGAAACAAAAGAGGGCTCTGTCCTGGGGTTAGTTAACATTTCCCTGTGACAGGTTGGCCTTTTTGAAGTTAATAAAGTTTGCAATCACACTCCAGATGGATATCCTGCCAGAGGAACAGACACACCTCCCCACACCTATGGCCTTTGTCCTTCTCTGGGAGATGTTTTTACACCTCATCAAAGAGGGTGTTCAGCTGCATCCAGAAGCTCTAGGCAGGGAAAGGATAGCTTTATAAAAGTAACTTTTCCAAAATATTTGTCTGAATCTGACTTCGCCAGTGGATTGGGTTTTTGATAAATATTTCCAAAAGTAGAAGAATGACATTTGCATGTTTCCTATTTGAAAACAAAACATTATTTAATTCAATATTGCATCCCAATGTTTTCCAATGCTACAGTGGAAATATCTTTTGAGACTTTTTCACTGTACGAATATGTGTAGCATTAAACCTTTACATGTTCTACTTTTAAATACTATGCACCTTGCCTCATGGGAAAAAGGCCATCTTAGGTGTGACATAATACTTAAAAGGAAGGTTTTGACCTGTTAAAGGGTGTTATTTTGACAAGTCGAATTTGCAGATTAAAAACTGTACAGCCAGGCTGCTTGTGGTATGCCTGCAGTCATGGCTGCAATATTACGGTAGTGGGTGACTGAATATGTGCTGCAGTCCACGAGTGACATTCAACTTACAAGCCCTGGACACACTTTGTACCATGTACTAGGGTCTTTTAGGTAAATTAAGTATGCCAATTAGGGGTATGCCAATTTCATCATGTTGAAAGGGGGAGCTCAGGCACTTTACCAATTATTAGCAGGAGTAAACCACACAGAGTTCTACAGCCAGCAAAATAGTTATGTGTTCAGCTCAATATAAAAGAATCATCACTCATGAGAGATGCAAAACACTACATAGAACCTCCACTTGATGAGACAAGGAGCATGACTACTACCCAATGATGTCTCTATCACCCTTCCCCCTCTTCACTGCAGTATCAAGCACAGTCTTGAAAGTTTTTAGTTTAAGGTGACAGGGCAAGATACTGATGGGTTCTACGTCACTTTTGCAGAAACATTCAGATGTACAGGTTAGTGGTAACTTACCTCAAACAGTACGCACTTTCCCCACTGTGTATTAAACTAGAGCTAGAATAGTAAATGTGACTTTCATGTATAAACTTTCTCAATGTTTCCTACGCTGAAGTTAAAACACAAACCTGACTTCCCCCAATGTATCCAATTTTCCTCAAAAGTGGAGTTAGAATCGAAAATCTGACTCTTGTCCCAAGGAATGTAAGTGTTCTTCGTAATTTTTGTAAAGTTGTCAGAGACCTGTACTTGAAAACATTTTATTTGTTTTTTTTTATGTTTTAGATTGGGGTTCAGTCACTATTTTTTACTTTGTTCTAGATTTTCTATAAGCTATTTTTCAGGTATTTCAATTACAAGTATATATATATTTATATAGGCCAGCCTTTTAATTGATTTGCTGTATTTTATTTAGTGATTTAGCCTTTAAAAATACTAGCTTTGTTACATATTTATAAAATATATTTTAATTGTTTAATAGATATAAAATATTTTTACGTGTTTTTAAAAATTTCAAATTAGTATACATTTAAATGCGTCTCATTTAATGTAAGCTAATCATATTATGTTTTGTTTACAAGATATATTTATTTGCTTTACTCTTATTTTAGTTTCAATTTAATATTAGATTTTTAAAATTTAATAACTCATGTTGTTATGTTCTTTTTTATGAATTACTTTTTAAAAACAACGTAAAATAATATTAATGACATTTGAATACATATACTCACCAATGCATATCGATATTTTGGTCCACTACATTTCTGTATTCTCCTACTTTTCATTTTCTGCATGTAGTTGCTGATATTGGTGAAAACTCTGCTAATGCTTATGATGGTACACTCGCCTACACAAATGAATTCACATCACCTTTGTCAAATTTCCCTGTCGTGAATTCTCCATCAACCCTGACTCTAAATTATGTGATCAAGTAGGCTCTGCAACCAATGCCCGCGGTAACAGATCACAGGTTGGGTGGCACAAAGCTGGCAGACAAACTTGTTAATAGGAAACCCAGGTCCATTCTCCAGATAAGTGCAGTGACACCACAATGGTTCTGGGAAATTGTCCTCCATTAAGCAGACATGGCCAGGAGGGTGTGCACATTCCCAAAACACTAAAAAGTCAGGTGCCACATGGAGTTTGGAACACACAGTACACACAGTGATCACTCGCCCCTCATGTCGGACATCTGGAAACACTACCCACTGGCCCACATTGTGTTCATGCAACGTCGAGGCCCAGCTGCATTTTTTATCTGCGACCTTTTATTTATGACTCCACAGGCAAACAAGGATTGCTGATTGTACTTTTATTGCTCCCAAAACTGTCTAAAAATCACTTGGAGTGATTGTACTTTGAGACAGTCCTCAGAGCTGTTTCTGTTAGCTGTACTCCCGGCTGCAGTGTTTAATTAAACCAACTGTACCTGTTTTGCCAAATGCCTCTTGTATTTTGTTATTTCAAGTTAAATTCATGTTTGAACAACATTGATGATATTTTGGTTGTCGATATGTGTGAAATTTTTCCCATTAATTTGATTGAAGACAGACATAGATACCTATATGGTGATGATCTCTGTGTTAAGCATTTAACATCATTTCAAATGAGTTGACTTTTAATTGGATGCTTGATTACAGTTTGTAAGCATTTGCTTTTACTCAATGATGTTGAGCGTTGCTTTATAGCAACTATGATTGACTTCCATAAATGGGACCCCAAACATC
This sequence comes from Triturus cristatus, assembly GCF_964204655.1. Lineage (NCBI taxonomy): Eukaryota > Metazoa > Chordata > Amphibia > Caudata > Salamandridae > Triturus > Triturus cristatus. Next base: position 689,957,504 of record NC_140586.1, on the reverse strand, counting down.
AGTATGGCTGGTAACATTTCAATTTAGAGTTCACACCACTAATTTGTTAATTGAATGTACGCACCAAAACCAATGATCTATACTGTTTCTTAACATTCCCTTTACTATAACTCCTCATTTGACCATATAATAATCCTGGTGTACTCTAAAAACTGCTGTCTCAATTCTTGGTGAGTCAGTTGCTAATTATGTGTTTGAAAATGTTATTTAAGTCGTATCTGCAGAGGTGGAAAAATATTGAACTCTGACTGAAATTGGCCACAATTGCATAACACGTTATCATCGAAATATATAATTTTTTAAGTTGTAAGGTGGTTTACCTTGATTATCTGTCAAATACTCAGTTTTTATGTACTATTTAAATTAATTATATTGTACTCTTTCAAGTACATCTTTAATTAGTTATATTTCCATCTTGTAACAATTGAGCTCCCCCCAGGGAGTAGCGTCCCTTTAGTGCACTGCTGAATTCCAAATTGAGGGCGGTAATCCCTTTGCTCATGGTTTGTAATGACCAACTGTACTCATTTATCATGGTTCATTCCATATTGAATTGCTTAATTCCAATATGCATTTATTCTTTCAAATGTCAGGTTTCCCAATATAAATCATTTATCCATGAATACATTCATGACATGTATCAATCGAAATCTTGTTTATCCCAATGCATTTCGGGCTAATGTTAGCCCTTCATCAGGGGAATTTTTCCTGAAAGGAAAAGTAGAGTGTAATGAGAAATAAACTCCTGAGGCGCTATGAAGTCCACCACCATGTATTCATTACTCCGTTTGTGTACAGATATCAGTATATTTAATCAATAAAGTTATTATAATTTTGACAGAGACCAACCCTGTCAATATGTTAGTGACTGTAAATAGCATAGTTACGCTGTGTGTCAGTGAAGCTGGCACAAACAATTAAACGTAACCCAGTGTAAAATAGACACATGGCATTTATGAATGCCCCACAATGGGACCAGTGGCTGGGAATATTTATTGTGTCAATTGTGCTCGCGTTAGTGATTAGACGCCACCTGGTGTGAAAAGAACAATGATGAAACAATGTAAATATCATCGGTGGGTGAAGGTAATGGCATGCTAAAGTGAGTTACAGTCTCCGGTTCGTCATGAACCCAGGTAATGCAAAGAACATAAGTCGGACGTGCGTCGGCAGTAAACCACCATACAAACCCATATTTAAAACCATGCCTATAAAATGTTATCAATATATGTGCAAATATTTACAATTTGCCAGTAATCCAACTTATGGAAAGAAGTGTGTTTGCAAACTTGCGTCCTGCTACCTTGTTGATAACATAGGTGTGTTCTGCTGAGTGTTAAGAGCATGCTTGGACAGAAAATAAGGATATGCATGTGAATGCAATGTGAACCTGCCATGCTGGAAGTATGAATGTCAAACAATTGACCATGCACCAAGGTGGTAAGTGTTGTTAGAAAAATAAACAAGTTGTAGAAATACAACTGTGTAAATTGTGAAAAAACAAAATGTAACTTTTTTATAACAATGGAAATCTGTTAACACGGCAAGCCGAACACTTGCATTTTTAAAGAAAACTACAGTATTCAATGCTGTTGCTCAATCCACATGGTAACAATGTACTCAATCTTTTGATCCAATAGGTCTCGTGTTGCAGTAAGTACTTCTGGTTGTCTCTCCCACCTTTAAGATCAACAATTTCCAATATCATGTTGCGTAGTTGGCAAAGGCTGTGCTTGTATGTCATGAAATGGGTAGCTATAACTGGCTTAGTATTTTAGTTTTTATGTTGCTCTTGTGTTCATTTAGTCTGACTTTGATTTTGCGTTCTGTTTTACCCATGTAAACCAAGCCAGATGGGCACTGTATGTTCTTCGATGGGTGGTTGATGTAATTTCCTTTTATGACACTGGTGCAATTATTGCAGTTCAAACAGTTCCTTTTTATGACAATTTGCCATTAAGGTCCTTTTTGTTCTCTCCTAGAAGCTCATCGATAGTTTTGCTGCGCTCATATGCAAACATGGGGAAATCCGGCTCCATTTGTAATATTGGCCAATGTTTGTGGATGATTTTCTTAAATCCTAAACTTTTGGTTGAAAATTCTGATATTCAAACTGGCTTTTTATGGAGAGTTTATGGAGAGTTGTAACTGGTTACGAGTTTGGTTGAACGATCTTGTTACCGATCTGAGTAGTACTTCAGATGGATAACCTCTGTTTTTCAATTGTTAAGTCATTTTGAGCATGTTCACTTCCAATTGTTCTGGATTCTTTTGACCCTTAACAATTGTGAGTATGGAAGGTGTACTTTGAGTGAGTTCCAATGGAAGCTGTTGAAATGTAATAGATTGTTTTGATCTGTTACTTTCCTGTGTATGTTGGTCTCAAATCTCTTATTTACCATGGATATTGATACTTCCAAGAAGCTGGCATTTTCACTACTGATGTCATAGGTGAACCCAAAATGGTCAATAATGTTGTTCAGTGCTTCAATGGCTAAGATTAATTCATTTCTGGTGCCATTCCACAGTACGAAAATGTCATTGATGTATCTCAAAAAGTTAATAAGTTTACTTTTCCATAGATCGTTGGAGAGGATATGATCAGTTTCAAATCTATGCATGAAGAGGTTCGCATAGCCCGGGCTGCACAATTGCCCATAGAAGTTCCTGTGAGTTGTAAGAAGAACTCCTGGTTCAAACAGAAGTAACTGTGATAAAGCGTAAAGTGTAGAAACACCTTAAGATCTTTGTTCATGCTTGAATTGATTAGAAAATGTTCAACTGCTTCCATGCCCAGGTCATGAGGAATTGACGTGTACAAAGCTTTAACATCAATGGTACATATAAGAATGTCCTGTTCCCAATTATTTCCAATGCATGAATTTTCCGTAAAAACTCATTAGTGTCTCTGATGTAAGTAGTCATTCTGTGCACCAGTGGTCACAGATGGCGGTCCAGGTATTTACCTATCGGTTCATGGATTTAACTTCTAGTTGGTGCAATAGGTATGAAGGGTGGTTTTACCAGGTCTTTGTGAATTTCAGGCAACTTGTGGATGTTGAGGCTTCTATGATATTCCTGTATCAAATATGTTGGGGCTTCTATGATATTCCTGTAATAATGATTCTGTGATAGCTGCCTTGGTAATAGCCATGTCTACGATCTGTTTAATACTTTCATGAACTCTCCTGTGGGGTTGTAGTTCAATTTCAGGTAAGTGGATACATCAGAAACGTGCTCATTCACCCCTTGGTTGTAATAAGAGGAATTCATTACTACCAATGCTCCCCCTTTGTATGTTTTCTGACAGATGATAGTGTGATTTATGGCCAATCATTGTTTTGGGTTTGAACAAATACTGTATCTCTTTTGTGACGATGGTCTCGAAAGAATCAAGTATTTTATGGCTGACCGGGTTGTTAAATGGTAGCGGCAGTTTCAGTCGATAACCCTTCAAGTATTGCCCGGCGGTAATCGCCTCTCATACCACTCGATAATTTACCAATGAAAGAGGCAGGCGCCGGAGACTGGAAGGCAGGAAACAAAGTTTTATTCCGTCGGAGCAGAACACATCAGATAAGACAGCAAGGTATCGTCACGAGGTGCTCTAACTGCATCTCTGAGGCCTGGCCTCTTATACACAGGTTTATTGCTTTATTACACATGGTACATTCTTATTGAGACCTTGATGTACGGAAAGACATTCCTTGGAACCCCCACTTCAAGCTCGTTCCCACACATATCTACAGTAGAAGTCCCCACCCCACCCACAGTAGGAGATGGCTATCACGCAGCTGGATATTCCGCCAATTCCCGGGGGTGTGTGCAACCGGCCGGGTCTCAGGGGGTAGGGGCTTTGATTCACCGTAATCCCTTTGATGTGGGGTGTTTCCCTTACAGTAGGGGCAATAAACTGCATCCGCAGGGCTAGGTGATGGCCTGGGATCGGTTCGGACAATGGGGCGCAGAGGAAGGGGGTTTATCAAAGAGGGGCATGACCATGTATGGGATGTCGGTCAGGTGTGGGATGTGGTTCCATGGCAGGGTCGCGCTGAATGAGAGGGTTTATGGCCCGTGTATGAGAGAGCGGGGGTGGCCGGCGCGCGGGGGATGCTCGCAGCACCAGGGGAAAGCGCTGGCGATCGAGAATGAGCGGGGAGAGAGTGGGGTGCCTAAAATGGCGGCCGTGCATTCGCTGTGCGTGGCGCTGGGGAGAGGCAAGATGGCGCAGATAATGTTCAGTTACAAGCTAAATTTCCACAGTCCTCCCTTTTAACATATCTCGCCAGCTTGTCTAGTCCGGATCTATCCCCATAATACTTCGAACTTCCACCTCATACAGAGCTTTCATTCGCTCTGTTTCAAAGTCCAAAGTCTTAGGGCAGATGCAGTTCATAAAAAGCGAACATAAAGGTGGCAGACACTGAATCCCCAAGCAACATCCACATAGTATCACAATTGGTATGAGGATAAATGAAAACAACCTCCATCCCCAACCTTTAATAGTGTCCCAAAACCAACTCCCCAGTGACCATTCTTCTTGCTCTTGATGGACCTCTGCGGACAGTCTGTGGAGGTGTTCAATTGCTTTGTAGACTGAGGGTGAGTTATCCGGCACGTAGGTACAACAGCTGGACCCAATGATGCGGCATGCTCCTCCACGATCAGCCAGAACCACATCTAGAACGAGGCGGTTCTGAAGGGCCACTAAGCGGACGGCCTGGAGCTCGGCGGTGTTGTTGGCGAGGGCGCCAGCCGTAATGTTCATCGCCGTTTCGACTGCCTGGGTTAAGTGGCGGATGGCACGGCTGTTTGCCATTGGACCCCAGAGTGGAACAAGGCCTTTCACTGCGTCCATGAACTGTGCTCCGGCGGAGTCGGCTTGCACAATGTCTTTGGCCCGTTTCTGTCGGTGATGGTTTCCTGGAGCCACATATGTCGGAGGAAGGACAAAGGCGATGTAGCAGGTGCCTCCCCAACCTTTCGGAAGCCAGGTGTAGGCCTTAGTACCACAGACGAAGTACATATTCGGGGAGGCAACAAAGGAGGGTGGGTCAACTGAGTCCAATGTTCGGGTGATGAGGCAGGAGCTGTGGCCCACCAGCTGCGCCCCCAGGCCTTCGAGGCACACAAATCCAGTGATGTTGATGACGGACAGGGCCACTGTTAGGGTGGCGGCCGTCCGTTTCCGGAGGTAAGAGAAGGTGGGTCTGGCTGGGTTGTGGAACACTTGCATTTCAACTCGTTCTTTGGCAGGGATGTCCATGTGAAAGGAAGTGTTCGATCTCAGAGGGCAGAAGAGGGCAGAAGTTCTTCCAGTTTTGTTCAGCCAGAACCCATGGTAGAAGTGTGACATGGTTCTGCCGGAAGTGGCATTGTCCTTGTAGCTTTCTTGCAGGAGGATTAGCCAGGCGAGGCAGGAACCATGGACAGAAAAAGGTGAAGGGATGAAAGGGATAGAGTGTCCAGTGGCATGTGGTAGCAATCCACAGATCCAGCAATTAGTGGCGTTGGCAGCAAGATTGTGTTGGTGGAGCAACTGCACAAAAGAGTTATTCCAGAACTCCTTACGCCTTTCTCGGAGTTGGGGTGAAAGTGAGATCAGATGGTGTTCTTTCGTGGTGGTAGGTTGAACGGTGGTCAGCAATGTCTTATGAGCGGGTGTGCTCTCCTCCATGATCCAGAAGGTGACCACGAGGAGAAGGCAAAAGAGAAGGGTAATGAAAAGTGCAATAGTCTTTAAGCTGTGCATTCGGTCAGTCTTTGGGTTTTTGTAGTGGATCTTCGGACGTCCGGTTGCTTCCATCATCTTCATGTCGGGCGCTTCCATCACCTTCAAGACACTCGGTAGCGGGCAGAACCACACACTTTGTTTAGTTTCTCTTCTGGTGGCCTTTGAGGTGACTAGGCTACCACTCTGAGATTTCCACTTAGCCTGTGGTCTGCTTAGCCGAAGTTCTCTCCTTTCGTCGCAAGTTATACCCTTCCTTGGATGGCACGGTGGGATCAGGATATCTTACTAACTCGAGTGTCTCTGTATCTGGGCAGCGGCTCAGGGATGGTCGGTCTTTGTCCAGAAGTTCTTCTTGGGCGGTGATGTTGTCCGTGGTTGTCAGGGTCGGTGATACCTTCTTGCAGTGGTGTGCATGCAGCCAATTGCGTTTCCCCTCCACTCGAAGAGCTGTTCGGGTGGTGATCAGGACTTGCAGGGGGCCCGTCCACCGGGGCTCCAGACTCTTGGTGCGCTGGAAGTTACGCACTAAGACGAAGTCACCGGGTTGGATGTCGTGTCCGGGGCCCCTGGAAACATCGGGAATGGCGTGCAGCACCTGCTGATGGATGACAGACAACGTTTTAGTTAGGTTATACAAATAGTCAGACATGAGGACGTCCGGGACGTCGTGGATGGATGTTGGCTTTGGAGCAGCCCAAAGGTTCATGGGCCGCCCGAAAACGACCTCGTAGGGGGTTAAGTGGTGTTTAGTGGGGGTGGAACGCATTGATAGCAATGCTAGCGGGAGAGCGTCTGGCCATCTCAGTCCTGTGGTGGCGACTATTTTTGCTATCTTAAGCTTCAATGTGGCGTTGTGTCGCTCAACCAAGCCTGCAGATTGGGGATGGAAGACCGCATGGAATTTCTGTTTTACACCCAACCCTTTTAAGATGAGTTGGATAACTTCGGCTACGAAGTGGGGGCCGTTGTCGCTCCACAAAATTCGACAAAGGCCGTATCGGGGGAAGAATTCCTTCAGTAGTACTTTTGCGGTAGTCATAGCGGTGTTGTCATGGGTTGGGTAGGCTTCCACCCACTTGCTGAAGGCACACACAACGACAAGTATATACTTCAAACCTTGGCACCTTTCTAACTGGACATAGTCCATTTGTAGGACTTCAAAGGGGTGATTGGGGACCCCAAACCCTCCCCGGGGTACAGCAGTTCCCTTCCCAGGGTTGTGTTGGAGGCATACTAGGCATTGTTGGACCAGACGTTTGGCGGAGTCTGGGATTTTGTCGTTGTGCCAGACTTTGAAGATGAGCTCGATCATGGGGGCAGACCCTATGTGTGCGGGGGAGTGTGCCATGGTCAGCATGGGGATCAAGTATGAATCTGGTAGCAACCATTTGTTCAAGTCTTTAGTTCGCCAGCAACCGTCATCGTCCTTTAATCCCACCCGGGCCCATTCAGTTAATTCGTGTGGTGTGCTGGCTAGTTGGATATCCCTAATTGTTTCCCTAGCATCCTTCCATTTCTCAGTTTGTGACCTGGTCACGTACATACGGGTCGTGGACCTATTCTCGGCTGTGGTTCGGGCAGTAATGTCAGCCAGTGCATTTCCCTGTCCTATAATGTCTGTCACCTTCTTGTGTGCCTGGCATTTGATCACAGCTAACCGTGTGGGGAGGAGGACTGCTTCGGTCAGGGCAGAGACTAGATCTCCATGCAGGATGGGTGTGCCATGAGAAGTCAAGAATCCCCTCTCTTTCCATAAGAGCCCAAAGTGGTGAACTACCCCGAAGGCGTACTGACTGTCTGTGTAGATGTTTGCGGTTGTCCCTGCTGCCAGGATGCAGGCTCGTGTGAGAGCAATTAGTTCCGCCGCCTGTGCGGATCGCTGTGTGATGCGGGCTGTCTCAACAACTGTTCGGGCTGTGGTGACTGCATAGGCAGCTGAGGTGGTGCCATCGGGGAGCTTGATGCATGAGCCATCCACCCACAGTTCTCCGTCAGGGTCCGGGAAGGCAGTATCTCGGAGGTCGACCCTACTCTTGGTCTGTTCGTCGGTGAGGGTCACACAGTCGTGTATAGGGGACGCATTGGGATCAGTGTCAGGGAGAGGTAGTAGAGTAGCTGGATTCAGAGTGGTGCATCATTTCAATGTGATGTGGGGTGCAACCAGAGTCAGTTTGTAACCGGTCAGTCGTGCGCTAGTCAGGTGTTGAGTCTTGGTTTGGTTCAGGAGGGTGTCAACCGCATGGGGTACCAATACTGTGAGGGGGTTTGAGAGTACGATCCCCTCGCTTTGCCGGATAGAGATAGCCGCGGCGGCTACTGCTCGAAGGCATGCGGGCAAAGCTCTGGCTACAGGGTCAAGAGTGGCAGAGAAGTAGGCACAAGGGCGTTGTTTAGGGCCTATGGACTGGGTTAGGACAGACAACGCACATCCCTCCCTTTCGTTGGTGTAGAGGGAGAAAGGTTTATTGTAGTCTGGGGTTCCTAGGACTGGGGCCGAACAGAGGGCGTCTCGTAATTCTTTGAAGGAGGATTGACATTCGGGTGTCCAGGGGAGGGGGAAGGGGACATCTTTAGCCAGCAGGGAAAGCAGAGGTTTTACGATAAGACTGAAGTTTGGCAACCATTGTCGACAAAAGGAGGTGAGGCCTACTAGGGACCGCACTTGCTTCTGAGTTTTGGGAACAGGGGTTTCTAGGATGGTCTGAATTCGGTCAGGGGTAAGTTTCCTCCCGTCTTTGGATAGTAGGTGGCCTAGATACGTTACTTGGGGCTGGCAGAATTGCAATTTCTTTCTGGAGACCTTGTGACCGTTCTCCGCAAGGAAGCGGAGGAGGTGAATGGTGGCTGTGACGGCAAGTGGAGTGGTGTCGGCCGCCAAAAGAATGTCATCGACGTACTGTATCAACACCACTCCATCGGGTAGTTGGACTGCATCTAGTTGCCTCTTGAGGGCTTGGCTATAAATACTGGGACTCTCAGTGTAGCCTTGGGGTGCCCTGCAGAATCTGTACGAACGGGCTTTTAAAGTGAAGCCGAACAGGTAGCGGCTGTCTGGATGGATGGGGATGGAAAAGAATGCGTTCTTGAGATCAATAACAGTAAAGGTGGTGGCAGTGGATGGAATCAGGGTGAGGATGGTGGTGATGTCTGAGACCACGGGGTACTGGGGTATGACTACTTTGTTAACCTCTCGCAAATCAACAATGAAACGGTAGGCTTTCTCATCTCCCTCGCCTTGCTTCTTTACAATGGGTAGGATAGGGCTGTTGCAAACATTACTGACTACTTCTTCTACCACTCCTGCCTCGATTAGGGACTCTATGATTTCCACCAATGCCTTCTCGCCTTCGGGTGATATCCGATACTGTGGAAGCTTTGGGAGCACTGCGTCCGGTCGGACGGTTATGTGTACCGGGTCGATCACCATGCGCCCTACATCTGAGTCGGTTTTAGCCCATAGATGTGAAGGTAATGTGTCGAGTAGGGACATGTCAGCATCGGTTATAGAGAGCATACGCCGTGTGTGACAGGGTCTGGACAGATCTGGGTTATCGTGTAGGATGACTCGAACTCCGTCTGGGGAGCATCTGATGGTAGCTCGAAAATGTTTTAGCAAATCAAGTCCCATAATAGCATCGGGGGTGTTGGAGGAGAGCAGAAAGGTCGTGTCAGTGGTGTTATCATCTAAGTCAAAGGAGATTGGTGCTGATAAGGGGTTAGTGGAGGGCGTTCCATCGAAGCCTATTGAGGTTACATGTGAGCCAGACAAGGGTGCCCTAGGAATCAGTCGTTTGGATAAGGCACTACGTGTCGCCCCAGTGTCTACCAGGAATGGAGATTTTGTGCCCAAGACCTTAGCGGTGACGTAAGGACCTTGCTGGTCAACACGGAGTTCGACTGGATCCCTCACTTGCCCCTGGCGGTCCTATGCGAAGTCATGGGTGCTTTCATAGTCGGACTGTTGACACTGGTTTTGTCGGGGGCGATCAAAGGTGTTTGGTCTGCCTGGCCTGTCGTTGATGGCGTCGTTCGTGTGCCCTCGTCCCTGTCCTCTATTTCTGGGGTCATATGCTGTGTCTCTGGGATCCCTATTTTTGTTCAGTTCCAGAAGGACCGGGCACTGGGATTTCCAGTGTCCGAACCCTATACAGAACGCACATTGGTTCCCATCTAAGTCTCTCCTTCCGTTGGAGGGTGTAGGTGTATGGTCTCTAGGGGGTAGCTTTCTAGGGGCGGTTGGTTGGTAATTCCCTTTCGGGGGTTCCCTTCCTATGGTCACCCCTTGCAACTGTGCTATCATTACCCTCTCCTTCAGTTCCTTTTTCTTCCTCTCTGACGCCCTATTGTTCTCGTTCTTCTGGTTTTCGTAATATTGGGCCATCTGGAGAATTGCTGCGGGTTTGGAGGCTGCCCAACTACTCTCGCTGGTCTGTAGCTTCTGGGAAACTTCTTGTGACAGACCCTTCACATAATTCTGGACAAAGAGGTGATGTCCGGTTGCAGTGGTCATGTCCTGGCCACTATAATCGGAAAACACAGTCTCGAACCGAGAGAAATATTCAGACACATCCTCCTGGGGTTTCTGGCGACAAGCCGTCACTATTGACCAATCTACCTTTCTTTCCGGGATTAGAGTCTTCAACTTAAGTACAATCTTGTCTGGGAGCTCTAATATGGCTTTCGGGGGTTTCTGTCCCGGTTCTCGCTGTTTATCTATGGTATCGAGTTGTACCCAGGTATATCCGAACGGCTCAGCGTGGTCAACCTTCCGGATTTGCTTCCACACATCAGCCGGCAGACATAGCCCAAAGAACAAGTCGATATCTGCTAAAGTCATTATCGTAGAACCTAAGGCTGTACCCAGTTCAGTGTAGAAGGCAGTCGGGTTCTTTCTCAAGTCGGGTAGAGTTTTTCTAAATGTCAAAATATCTTGTCGGTCCCATGGCTGGTAGACCCAATTATATACAACCCTTCCCTTCGCATCTTGGTGGTTGATGTCGTCATGTGTTCCCTGACCTCGTGGGGGGACCCAGTAGGGGGCAGCCTCTTTGATGAGCATCATGGTATCAGCCCTTCCTTCTTGGGGCTTAGTCGCTATGGGGGTTTCTGCTTTGGTGGTCTGCCTGTGTTCTCTAAGGTGTCGATAGACCTCGAGTGTACGAGTGAAGAGGTTCGTTACATCGCCCTCTCCTTCTTCCCCAATGTCTACCTTCCTATATAGGGTCGCTAAGCCTTCGGGACCTTTATCGCGGTACCTATCCTCATATGCATTTAGGGCATGATAACAAAGTCGTACGACAAAGTGTCGTCTGCGGCTGTCTGCATACGAGTTATATACGTCTGTTATATACTCCTCACTTTCCTTACGCTCCACTAGTGTCTTTACTATTTTGTCGATTCCTGCTCGTTCATCCTTCGTTAGTCGATTCATTCTGGTGGAATCTTTCTTCCTCATCTCAGGGTCATCCAACGTTATTGCCGACGTTGTGTTCAGTACAGGAGGCTCGGCCAGCGCGGAGGCCGTGAGGACCGAGGCCCCTGTACTGCTTTCGCTCGTGTTTGGGGGTTGTGGGTGTTGCACTATTGATTGGGAGGGTGCGTATGGAGGGGGCATGTAAATGATCGGGGGACCTAATAGTAATTCATCATTCGTTCGCTGCTTAGAGGATAACTCAGGGTAGAGAAAAGAAGGGGTCCTAACAGCGTACTGGCCTGATGTTTCGGGCTCCTGTCTTAGTTTAGTTTCCCTTCTCTCCTTTATTTCTTCTTCTAACTTTCTAGCGGCAAGGTGAGCTGCTTTTCGTAATTCCTTTTCTGCTTTTACTTCTTCCCTCTTTTTCCGTTGCGTTGCTTCTTTGCGCCACATGCCGATACTGTCAAGCATAGTAGGCGTCGTCTTATTGCTACGCAGAGCTATTTCTAGCACTTCTATCTTATGGTCGTCGAAGGATCCCATCAGTGGCCACTGACTCTCGGGGTCCTTCTTTGTATATTTATGCCATAGCTTGGTATAAGCTACGGCGACTAGTCCATATTTAGTGAACATGTCCTTATTAGGGGTGCCTTCCAGTGGAGCCGGATGGTCCACCTCTAATAAGCGGTCCGGGCAGAACCAACTACCAATCAGTGGGGAGAAGATAGGCATGACGGGTTTCAATGGGGACAAAAGTCAGCACTACCTATCTTTTCACTGCTTGCAAAGACTAGACAGAATATCTCTATTCCTCGTTATTTGTAAGCAGAGAATACCTCCAAAAGAACCAATATCGAACAACTAGTGTTCGGACAATCAATCAATCAATCAATGGGGAGATAAAGATAGGCACGACGGGTTACAACGGGGACAAAAGTCTGCGTTACCTACCCTTCACTATTTGCAAAGACTAGACAGAATATTTCTATTCTACGTTATTTGCAAACAGAGAATATCTCAAAGAGCACTATTCTTCAAAACAATCAATGTTCGGACAATCAATCAGTGGGGAGATAAAGATAGGCACGACGGGTTTCAACGGGGACAAAAGTCTGCGTTACCTACCCTTCACTATCTGCAAAGGGAGAGAGAGAGTATTTCTACTCCTCCCCGTTTGTAGACAGCGAATATCTCAAAGAGAACAATCAATGAGCACAATCAATGAGCAATACTAGTATTCCAAAGCTTCGAACAATCAATCAATTATTTCGCAATTTGTCGTGTATCACGACCTTACCCGGACCGCGTGGACAGTTTCTCGTCTTCCGCCTCCAGCGCCCGATCGTCCTCTACTCTCCGTATTTGCCGCGGCACTCCTGATGGTTCCCAGTCAGGACCGTAGATCACTCGAGAGAGTTCTGCTCGGAACCAGTGAAGTTCGGATGATCGGCTGCCTGACGAGGGTCTATTGGGCAGGAGCTCTCCCGATCGTTGCAGTCGTTCACTCTGTCGTCAGGACCTCTCCCACTGGATCCACGTGTCGCTGATGGGTCCGACATTGGGCGCCAATTGTTAAATGGTAGCGGCAGTTTCAGTCGATAACCCTTCAAGTATTGCCCGGCGGTAATCGCCTCTCATACCACTCGATAATTTACCAATGAAAGAGGCAGGCGCCGGAGACTGGAAGGCAGGAAACAAAGTTTTATTCCGTCGGAGCAGAACACATCAGATCAGACAGCAAGGTATCGTCACGAGGTGCTCTAACTGCATCTCTGAGGCCTGGCCTCTTATACACAGGTTTACTGCTTTATTACACATGGTACATTCTTATTGAGACCTTGATGTACGGAAAGACATTCCTTGGAACCCCCACTTCAAGCTCGTTCCCACACATATCTACAGTAGAAGTCCCCACCCCACCCACAGTAGGAGATGGCTATCACGCAGCTGGATATTCCGCCAATTCCCGGGGGTGTGTGCAACCGGCCGGGTCTCAGGGGGTAGAGGCTTTGATTCACCGTAATCCCTTTGATGTGGGGTGTTTCCCTTACAGTAGGGGCAATAAACTGCATCCGCAGGGCTAGGTGATGGCCTGGGATCGGTTCGGACAATGGGGCGCAGAGGAAGGGGGTTTATCAAAGAGGGGCATGACCATGTATGGGATGTCGGTCAGGTGTGGGATGTGGTTCCATGGCAGGGTCGCGCTGAATGAGAGGGTTTATGGCCCGTATATGAGAGAGCGGGGGTGGCCGGCGCGCGGGGGATGCTCGCAGCGCCAGGGGAAAGCGCTGGCGATCGAGAATGAGCGGGGAGAGAGTGGGGTGCCTAAAATGGCGGCCGTGCATTCGCTGTGCGTGGCGCTGGGGAGAGGCAAGATGGCGCAGATAATGTTCAGTTACAAGCTAAATTTCCACAGGGTAAATGGCGAACCATGAGGTAAAAGGGTGGCAACAAACATGGTTCCATCTACATCCAAGAGGGTAACCAGGAGTCACAAATCATAAATGACAAAAATCTAGTAATCAGTATATCCTTTTATTCCTTGAGTCAAATAGAAATCAACATTCTCAAAAGGGTACATCTTTTGTTCCCACGTACCATTCTAACATCTTTGAAGCAGAAGTCAGTCTCTTCAAATTCATGCGGACCCTCTGTCTGAAGAACTTTTTAAGAACATAGTTGGCGATCAACAGCCCAAAGAGGAAGGAGATTTAGACCTGCTTCTGATCAGAAAGCTCTACCTTGGTGTACGCTGCTTGCAGACAATAACACAACAACAGGAAAAGATCCTGGTCGTAGATAGCATACTAATACGGAGTGCGTGAGACAATTTCTATCTTTCACATTTTTATCTTGTCACATTTTTAAGACAATATTTTGAATTATACAGCAAAGATAAATGCAATTTTATTTCTGCATTATTCAAAAAACTCTAATTTCAAGATTAGATAGCTTTCTGTGGTATTGACGTTTCTGTCCCAAACAAAAGCAATAAATGTGTAACCTTAAAATGGACTTATGAGAAGATCTGTTTTTAAAGGTGGGTTCACTGTTGCTCATCTTTCAGGATTGAAATGAAAAAAAAATTAAAAAGGCCTGCCCTAGAGAAAGTCACCAGAGGCACCGCCCCCCTTTTTCAACCACTCTGCAGAGGGGCCTCCTGGTGCGGAACTAGTTGGGGGATGAAGTTTCCTTGGCTACTGCGGGTCCTTAGAGGCCAACAAACCCTCCTGTTATCTCCAGTAAGTCCTGCACAGTGGGATTGCTGAGAGGTTGTTGGAGACCACAACTCCTTTCCCCGCAACTCTGCAAATGCACCTCCTAGTACACTACTGGTTGGGGAATGAAGTCCCCTTGGCTGCTGAGGGTACGTGGGGGCACACAACCTCTCCTGTTACCTCCAGTAAGTCCCACAAAGTAGGATTTCTGAGAGGTGTTTGGAAGCCATGCCCCCTTTCTCCACTGCTCTGCAAACGCACCTCTCGATGCACTGCTACTGGAGGGATGAAGTCCCCTTGGATGCTGAGGGTCTTTGGGGGGCAACAATGTCTCCTTTTAATTCCAGTACATCCCACAGAGCATATTTGCTGAGAGGACTTCATCCCCCACCAGCAGTGCGCTGAGAGGCGCCTTTGCAGAGTGATGGAGAAAAGGAGCGTGGCCTGCGTACACCACTCAGCAATCCCACTGTGTGGGACTCAGTGGAGGTAACAGGAGGTCTTGTTGGCCCCAAGGACCTTCAGAAGCCAAGGGGACGTCATCCCCCAAACAGCAGCATGCCAGGAAGCAAACTTACAGAGTGCTGCAAAAGGGGGTGGGGCCTTATGCATCGTGGTTGTAGCTTTTTCTTTTTTTGTTAATAAAAGGGATGGGGAGGCGTATGGCCTCTCCTTCACTGGGCCATTTTTGACCCTGGGAACCTTCCCCTGGGGACGGTATTTTTAGAATGGGGAGGAGGGGCCCCACAGCCCCCATCCCAAGGCCAATTACAGGCCTGGGGACACCATCCCCCAGGCCCATATTTTTCTTTTTATGTTTTGTTTTTAATAAAGAAATGGGTGGCACGGGACCCCCCCCCCTTCATAGGGCCAATTTTGACTCCATCCTCCGGGGCCTGCTCTTTATTTATTTTGTAAGAAAACATGGGAGGAGGCCATGTGGCCCCAGAGACCCCATCTCCTGGGGCCAGGCCACAATACTAGGTGTCCTAGTCTTTCGGAGGATGCGGAGGGTGATGAGGCAGCTGGAGGCAACAGCGTTGATCTGTCAGGTAATTGAGAGGGAGGAGTTGAGTATGATGCTGAGACTTTGGGTGTGGTCCATGGGGGTGGGAGGGCTGCTGAGGGTGGTGGGCCACCAGATGTTGTCCCATGCAGAGGGGGAGGGTCCAAGTACAAGGACCTCTGTCTTGTCCGAGTTGAGCTTCAGGCAGCTGCAGCTCATCCAGGATGCAACCTCCTTTATTACTTTCTGGAAGTTGAGTCTGGTGGTACTGGGGTCCTTGGTGAGGGAGAGGATGAGATGGGTGTCGTAGGTGTAGGATACTCTGCTGAGTCCGTGCTGTCTGACGATGGCAGAGAGTGGGGTCATGTAGATGTTGAAGAGCGTGGGGCTGAGTGATGATCCTTCGAGGACTAAGCAGTTGATTTTCGTGGGTTCGGAGAGGAAGGGTGACAGTCTGATTCTTTGGTTTCTGCCGGTGAGGAACGAACCCTGAAGAGAGGTCGAGTAGGATCAGGGCCGCGGTGTGTCCTTGGTTGAGGAGGGTGCGGATGTCGTCTGTGGTGGCAAATAGAGCGGTCTTGGTGCTGTGGTTGCTGCGGAATCTGAATTGGGAGGGGTGGAGGATGAAGTTTTCTTTGATGAATTTTGTTAGTTGTGCAAAGGGGAGGAGATAGATGGGTGGGTAGTTCTTGAGGTCCGTGGGATCTGCTGAGGACTTCTTGAGCAGGGGTTTGACTTCTGCACATTTCCAGTCAATGGAAAAGATGCTTGTCTTGAAGATGGCATTGATGGTGCATCGTAGTTCTGGAGCGATGGCGGCTCTGTGGAAGATGTGCGGTGGGCAGGGGTCTGTGGGGGCTCCTGAGTGGTGTATTCAGTGGTGACTAGGGTCCAGGAGGAGATGATGGGCTGGCTGGCGTTGCTGGGGGAGGAAGTGGTTTCAGAGTCCGTTGTCTAGTCGTTGAAGTTGTCGTAGAGGCCCTTGATTTTCAGATGGAAGTAGGATCCAAGCTTATTGCAGAGGTCCTGGGAAGGTCCTGGGAAGGGGCGATGTCCATGGTTTCACTGGGAGGCTTGGTGAATTCCTGGATGACGCTGAAGAGTTACTTGGAGTTGCTGGAGTTGGCGAGGATTCTTGTTTTGGATGAAGGTCCTTTTGGTGGATCTGATGTGTTGGTGGTATTTCATCATGGGGTTCTTGTAGGTGCTGCGATCTTATGATGTTTTTCTGTTTCTCCAGTTCTTCTCGAGACGTCTGCAGGTGCGCCTGGATTCTTGGTGGTCGGCGGTTAACCAGGTGACCTTTCTGGAACGCTGTCTGTCGGGGTTCCATAGGAATGCGAGCTTGTCTGCACAGTTGGAGATCCATCTGTGGAGCTCTTAGGCTGTGAGGTTGGCGTTGGTCAAGGTGGTAGGGGTGTCGCAGTTGAGGGTAGAGTTAAGCTCCTCAGTGACTTTGCTCCGGCTCCTTCGTGGAGGGTGCGGTGCAGGTTTGGGTGGCGTGGGTTTGTCGTTGTGGAAATGTACGCAGGGGCGGTCCGTCCATGGGGGTTGCTTAGTGTGGCTGAAGTGGATGTTGTTACCTCCTGCGAAGATGGGGTCGAGGGTGTGTCCTGCCTTGTGGGTAGGCATGGTGACGAGCGGTTTCAGTCTGATGTTGTCGAGGATGTCCAGCAGGGTGATGTAGTTGGGGTCACTGGGGTTGTCGAGGTGGAAGTTCAGGTCTCTAATGAGTATGTAGTTCATGGAGGCAATGGCGTGGGGTGCGGCGAGGTCAGCGATGGTAGTGGCGAACGAAGTGTGGGGTCCAGGGCGTCTGTAGGCGAGGATACCGCAAAGTGTGTTTCAAGGGCTGGTCTTGACCTGGATGTGAAGGTGTTCGGTGGTGGAGAAGGAGTCACTTGTGGTGGAGGTGGAGAGTTTGAGGGAGCTCTTGTATGTGATGGCGAGTCCTCCCCCTGGGAGGTTGGGATGGTCCTTCCTCTGAATCTTGTATCCGTCAGGGATGGTGGCGGCAATGACGGGGGCGGAGGAGGCATTGGTCCAGGTTTCTGTAAAGAAGGTGATGTCTGGTGAGGGGGTTTCGAGGAGGTTCCAGATCTCTATGGTGTGTCTGTGCAGGGAGCATACGTTGAGGAGGATGCACCTCAGGGCTTCGGAGGTGTTGGTGTTTGGCGGCGGGAGCGGTGGCCTTGGAGGTGCAGACGGTGGTGAAGGTCTAGTGGCAGTGGCAGCAGGAGAACTGTCCGTGGGTGGTGCTCAGCATGGACAGCTGGCAGTTGTTGCTCCTTCCAGTGTTGAGTGCAAGGAGGGCAGCTGAGTTGTAGCGGTGGATGGTCAATTGATGGAGCAGGTAAAACAAGATTTTGTATACCTCCTCTAATTTGCATGAAATTAATTAGTTAATCATTCTAAAATTAATTTACATAACATGTTTGAAGTGGGAGTGGTACTAATAAATGTTTGCACATTGATAAACATAAATATACGTAGGACTAAATTGCTAATTGCATGGCAAAATTAAATAATTAGTCATGGTATGCAAACTAGCGTTAGATTGTGTTGAAATAGTAAAATTGCATGGTTTATATTTGCTTCGTGATTGGATTGCGCCTTAAAGTTATCGTATGGTAAGTATTATCGCTTTAAATGTTGCTGCAGCTAGGAAAATACTAATATGTATTGGGATTAGTGTGGGTTTGAACAGTAGAACCTTAATTTCTTCATATTAATTGCTGTTATGTCTATTTTCACTTAGTTAACATTCGGGCCTACTAGGCCGCAGTGCCCAAGATGGCGTCCTCTGAAGCAGATGCCACCATGTGCGCGCGATGATTTCTGTGCATGCCCAGATGGCTCTGGAGATCACAAGGTGAAATGAACTCCTGACACCGTGTTCCCTACCAAGGTTGATGTGCTGGGGACTTGACCGCAAGCCAGTAGATAAATGTATGAGAACCACGGAATAGACAAAGAATGAACCTGTCAATAGGACACTTTTGCCTTGAAAAGATAAATGTTCTGGTCCCCACATGGGAATCGAAGGAACCATTACAATTTGAGAACTTTTGTGCCAAGTCACTATGAAAAACCAGTTTGCACTGGGAAGAGTGCAATGAACTATTGATAACCCCAAACTGTCCAATCAGAACATTTGGCCTGCCCCTAAAATTGCCATATTTTGTATGAAGTAATGCAAGGAAAGGTATAATAAGCCCTGATCTGTCATTACGGTAGGAGTTGCTATTGCGGTTGTTCATGGGTTGTCCTGTAGTCGTTTTTGGGAGGATTTGTGGAGGAGAGTCTTTAGGAGATATTGCACTATATCCTGTATTTTTGCCGAACGGTTTGATCCCTTGGTGAGTGTCAGACAGCCCGTCTGAGGGAGTCTTTACCTGAGAATGCGGATAACTCCCTATTCGATCTGAAACTATCGTCGCCTGTTCATTGGTAAATGATGTACTGCATTTCCTAAATTTATATTTAAATGAAATTTCTAAGTGGTTAATTACGTTTAAAAAATCTAATTTTCAAATTATGAGCTGTAATAAATAAATGCAAGATTAAAAGGATTGATTAATGATTTAGATAAACAAAATTGAAATAACAAGAAATTAGTTTGTGGTTTTTAAATTAATTACTGAAGATATTAAATGTTTCCTAGACTTTAATTGTGTGTTAGCTGGTTCTATTTCACCATAAACCAGTCCAACTAGTTGGTCCATCGACCAAACAGTGGAGTGCCTGGATGATAAAGTCAGGATTCTGAAAATTGTATATAGAATGTGTATATAAAGTAGTAAGAAAATTAATCCTGATAGATAATAAGGTACCCACATGTCCAGCAGCCCCTTCTCCTGTGTACAGATTGGAGTGAGTTTGTGTGAATGTGAAGAGTGTTGGTGTTATGGGCCCCTCCAATAAATGAATGTATGAATTAACTTTTGTGAATAAGAATCTGTGACATAAGGAGATATGCAAATTTTGACCCTTGTGCTGGATCAGTATTTCATGGTAGAAGAGGTGATGGTTTCTATTGTATTGTTTTGGTGATTATTGATTTATGTTTAACACTTTATGTTGGGTATTGTTTATGTTAAGTGTAGTTGGAAATTTGAAGCTTCCGGGAAGTAGGAAGCGGATTTATGTAGCAAGAGAAGTCACATGGAATTGAACATTGTCTGGTTTCAAGATTTGTGATAACACGGAATTGTGTTATGTTAGGGAAATCTCCGTATGAATGTGTGTGAGTGGAATAGCAATAGGTTTTCTTGTGAAACTCTGGCCTTAATTCTCAGGAGCATTGTAGTCTCCACATGTGTTTTATCCCCAGAGAAACAGGTTTGCCTCTTACTTGTTAGAAAGGTAAGGTAGAGGGAAGTGCTACTTTATCGGAGAAACAAAAAAATCTGTGGGCTGCCTACTGGAAAGACAGAATTCTTGAGAAAATGGACAAAGCTATCTCTTTGGTTTAGCGAAACAGACAATGGAGATGTGTTTATGTTGTAACTAACAGATTTTGATTAAAGAAAAACTTAAGAAAAGTTTGCTGATAAATTTTGTAAAGGAGGGGTCAGTAAGAGCAGGAGTAGTGGGAAAGGCAGACGACAGGAAGACCGCGCTGGGATTGGTCAGCTGTGGAAAGACGAAGCTTTCACTGATTGATGCACTAGTGTGAGACGCACTAGGATTGGAGAGTTACAAGAGTGACATAGACATTCTGGATTGGTGCATTAATGTGAGTCGCGCTAGGATTGATCAGAAAACTGAGAAGCCGTGAAAAGGTGAATTGCGGAGCTTAATTGATTAAGAGTTTGAAAAAAAAAATAAGATGTATTACGATCCATCTGAAAAGGAGAAGAAGTCATGGTTTGGAAAAATCAAAAACCTATTCAAGAAAGATAAGCCGATTGTAATTAAAGAAGGACAGACACTTCCTCCACCGAAAACGCCTGCATCCTTTATGGTGACGAAATATGGTCATCATGCATGCATTTGGTTGGAAAATTGGGTAAAGTCTACCAAACATGATGGAGTACTAGCGTTTCCAGAGAATGGTTCATTTAGTCGAGATGAAATTTGAGAGATAGAATGATGAGATTGGAACCGAAACCCGGACCTACCCAATTTGAGGCTTTGACTGAATGGGTATGAAAGAGAAAGGTGTCGGAGTGGAAGAAGGTATAATTATGTATTTGGTAGACATTATGGTCAAGAAAGCCATGATGGCAGAATGAGAAGATGGCGTAATGTGAGCATGACTGATGGCGTTTCCTCTGAGAAGTGCTGGAGATACAGGTGGTAGAAAATGTACGGAAAAAAGAAATAATACGGAGTCAGAAGGTTATAGATATGGAGTGAGTGAATCTGAGGATGAAGTGCTGGAGGACATTTTCTATAAAAAACCACCTCCATATCAACAGGATTCTAAGTGCACCACCAAAGAAAACTGTAACTAATAAAAGTCTTGAACAAATGCAGAATAACTTTGGGAAAAATAATCCATTTAATGATTCAGAAATGTCACAGATGGTAAGATTTGAAAATGAAAAGTCTGTTGAACTAGTTAGAACAACGCAGGAATTAACTGAAAAGATTAGAGAATTAACAAAGAATATGGAAGCAGTGACTGTGCCTGTAACTATAGGACCAGTAATACCAGTTTTTGATAAACAAAAAGATAGTGAGCATTGTTTAACAGTCCCGTATAATTGTGGTATGCAAAACAAGAAAGAAAGGAGTAGTTCAGGAGAAAATGAATGGAAGGTTACTGCAGGAATATCAGGATTAAGTACACCTAAAAATTTGACTGTAAACCAGAGTCCAGCAAATAAGACTCCTATGGCAACAGAATCAGCCACAGAAACCCCAGAGAAAATGGTAGATAAAACGAGAATAGCGACAACCCCTGTAGGACCAACATCTGAAGAATTAAGTGATTGGTTAAGGAGTTTGCAGAAAAAGGATACAGAACCACAACCTTTGGATGTGGCGAAATTAAAAATAACTTTAGAAGAATTAATTGTAGGAACCATTCCGACTGACAAATTAAAAGCATACCAAGATGAGGAATTAATGTTTTTATGTAAAAGCATTACTTGGAGAGCAAGAAGTTTGCATGAAAACCTAGAAGAGACAGCGATAGAAATGGGAATAGATTTAGAAAAAAAAAGTAATTGCAGAAGCCATACAAAGTAGATTTTACTGAAAAAGACATTGAAAACTTGATTACTACAGGAAGGTTAACCCAAATTAAAGAGTTAAGTGCATTATTAAGAAAATGTGGTGATGTGGATCGATGGAAAAGTAGATGGTTTAGAAGGAGAGAGGAAACTAGAGACAAAGCCTCTCTAGCTTTCCTGATGAGAGAGAAAGAGCCAGTGGTAACAGAATGTCCCATGAGAGAAATTCCTGGAGGAGGATATGTACATGTTCCATGGACTAGACAGGATATTTTGTCATTTACGAATGATTGTCCAAGTTTGAGAGAAAAACCATTTGAATGGTATAGACAGGTAGATAGGTTTGTCAAACTTTCAAACGTATTATGGATAGATCTGAATGGTCTTTTTGACATAATTGTGCCTGCAGATTTATGAACAGAATGTAAGATCTCCATAGATTGGCCAACCCAAAAGTATCCTAGGGATCCTAAGACAGAAGCCCCAGATCCAGAAGTAATGAAAAAATATGATCAGGTAATTATGTTTCTAAAAAATAAAGTACCTGATTAGGTAAAAATTGACAGAACTCACCAGGAGATCAAAGAATCAGTGCATGCATATTACGAGAGGTTACTTTTGGCTTTTAAGCAAAATAGTGGAGATGAGAAACTAAGTGAAAGAATTTAAGTCATTTTGTTTACAGATTTGTCTATGGTTTAAGGCCTGAAGTTAGTGAAATGATTAAACAACATAAGGTAGACTGGCAAAATAAAAAAAATAGAAGAAGTGTTGCGTCATGCAAAATATTTTAGTGATGAAATTGAAGCCAAACAACGCAAGTTGAAAGAAAAGGCAATGTGGGCACAGGTTAAAGTAGCGGAGCGACAAGAAGCCCAGTTAATTGAACAAATCAGTGGAATAGGGCAAGCAAGACCAAAACCAAATATTGGAAAGGGAAAAGGGCAGATTTGCATAGATGAAGCTAAAAAGAAGTGGCCTTGTCATAATTGCGGAAAGTTAGGACATTGGAAATCTGAGTGTAAATTGCCACTGAAAGCTAATGGTGATAATTCATCATTAAATCCACAGGTGCAGAATGAGGTGAGTTGCCAACCGCTGCGACAGCAGCAGGTTGTTACCCAACAGTGTCAGGTGCCAAAGCCACCTTTTCCACAGAACCTAAATCCTCAAAGATACAGTAATGAGACAGGATTCTACAACGAAGAACAGGTAACAAAGCTACCGCGCACTGGTGCCATTTCGCAGTTTTGGCTGCAATGCAATGAAAGTGAGTTAGATGAGAGTTATTGACAGTGCCTAGGAGAGGAAGAGGAGTGCGTACTTGGTGCAACTCTAGAAGTAGACCAGACTGGACCCTTTGTGGATGGAAAGGTGAATGAAGTCAAAGTTACTTTCCTAGTGGACACTGGTGCTACTCGTTCAACTGTTAGATCAGCTGAAGTAAAAAATCTTCCTCTCTCTGGTGAGACAATCCAAGAGGTTGGAGTTTCTAACAAACAGATAAAAGCCCATCTTACCGATCCTGTAAAAGTAAGAATAGGGAAATTTGCTGATATGCATCGCTTTGTAGTATGTGACAGTAGTTCTGTAAGTCTGCCAGGCAGGGACTTACTTTGCAAAATGAACTGCACCATCTTTTGTACACCTGACGGTATAGCTTTTGAAACTCCAGACGATGATGTTCTTTATAGAATGACAATGGCTTACCTAGAACCAGAAATTACTGATGCATTTGTTGTATTTCATCCAGAGGGAATACCTCACGAATTAAAAGAAACAGTGAAAACAGAAGTGTGGGATTTCACAGGAGAAGATGTTGGATTAATGAAAAGGGTAGATCCTGTGAAAATAACTGTAAAAGAAGAAGTAAATTACCCGAATACTCCTCAGTACAAGTTGACACTAGAGATAAGTACAGGAGTAATGCTTGTAATAGACAGAATGATTGAACAAGGAATTCTAAGAGAGATAATGAGCAGTCCATGTAATTCACTGATCATGGGTTTGAAAAAGCCAAATGGGACTTTTAGAATAGTGCAGGATTTAAGGAAGGTGAATAAAATTGTTGTTCCTTGCTGTCCCATTGTGCCAAACCCTTTAGTAATTCTATATCAGATTCCCCATGATGCAGAATGGTACACAGTCATTGATTTGTGTCATGCTTTCTTTTCTATTCCATTAAACCCTGATAACCCGATACCTTGAAGAAAACAGAATCCTGGACCCTTCCCAGTCAAAGTTCCACAGCAACCACAGCAACGAGGCCGCCCTCATTGCCGCCACCGATGACATCAGGACCCTGATGGACAATGGCGAGACCTCAGCACTCATCCTCCCAGACCTCTCCACCGCCTTTGACACTGTCTGCCACTGCACACTACGCGCACGCCTCCAAGCCGCAGGGATCCGAGACAAGGCTCTGGAATGGACCACCTCCTTCCTCTCCGGCAGATCCCACATCGTCCGACTCCCCCCATTCCAGTCCAATGTCTCCGAGATCATCTGCGGCGTTCCCCAGAGATCCTCCCTCAGCCCGACACGGTTCAACATTTACATGGCCCCGCTCGCACACGTCGCCTGACAGCATGACCTCAACATAATCTCCTACGTCCACGACACTAAATTGATCATCTCCCTCACCAAGGACCCCATTACCGCCAAAGCCAACCTCCACGAAGGAATGAAGGCTGTCGCCGACTGGATGAAGACCAGCCATTTGAAGCTGAACTTGGACAAGACGGAGGTCCTCATCCACAACTCCAACCCTTCAGCCGGGGACGACTCCTGGTGGCTGACGGCACTGGGAGTAGCCCCGACACACACCAACCACGCACGCAACCTGGGAATCATCGACTCAATGCTCTCAATGACCAAGCAGGTCAAGGCCGTCGCCGTCTCCTCCTCCTGCTTCAACACCCTCCGCATGCTCCGCAAGATCTACAAATGGATGCCAACAGATACAAGAAAGATAGTCACCCAGGCCCTCGTCAGCAGCAGACTCAACTACGGAAACGCCCTCTACGCGGGAGCCCCGACCAAGCTCATCAAACGACTACAACGCATCCAAAACGCCTCGGCACGACTGATCCTCGACATACCATGCCACGGCCACATCGCCCCCCACCTGAGGGACCTGCACTAGCTCCCCGTCAGCAAGAGGATATCCTTCAAGCTCCTCACCCACACACACAAGGCACTCCACAAGACCGGCCCAGCCTACCTCAACAGACGTCTCTCCTTCTACATCCCCAACCACCAGCTATGCTCCACCGACCTCTCACTCGCCACAGTCCCGCGCATCCGAAGAACAACCACCGGCAGGAGATCCTTCTCCCACCTCGCCGCCAAGACATGGAACACCCTCCCACTGAGTCTACGACAGACCCAAGACCTGCTGACCTTCAGGAGGATGCTCAAGACCTGGCTGTTCGATCAGTAGCGCCCTCCCCAGCGTCTTGAGACCCTCGTGGATATGTAGTGCACTTTACAAATGACTGATTGATTGATTGATTGATTGATTGATTGATTGATTGATTGATTGATTGATAGCCAACAAATTTCTCTGACATTAGAGAAGAAACTGATGACCAAGAAATTCTGAATGGAGACTGTGAATCCATGGATAAGGATGATTCACACATGAATTAAGAGGCAAAGGACTCTGAAAGGAATTGAAAGCCTGAATAAGACAAATAACCACAAATAATTAATTAGGCAACTAAAGCCTTAGGTTTAGACAAAGAACATTTTGAAGAAAGAGGTTAAGTCAAAAGGCACTGATCATTCACAACATGGCAAACACTGAGAATAGAAATCCAACATGTGTATTTTTCAGAACATGGTGTAGAATGTGTTTTTGTTGTACAGGATTATTAATGCTTGTTTGGATTATATTGGCAATAGCTATTTCTTTTAGATTAACATTGGAGAATGTAGACAGACACTCAATCAATGGAACCATTAGCCAAAACTCTGATGGCAGTCATATCACAAAACTGGTAGATAGTCCAGAACTTCACAAAGATAAGTCCATAAATGATTTTTATGAGAATGTTTTCACAAAGGTATTATATGAATATGTAGAAACAATGGATGTTAGAGATTGTTACGTTTGTATGCAGTTGCCTGCATCTGTATCAGAAGGTGTCACTTATCATCATCTTCCTTTGACATATGGGATGACTTGTAGTGTCCGAGCAAGTTTGTTTTATAAAACAGGCAAATTAGAAAATTATTACACTGACATAGATAATATTTTCTCCCAAATTCCTGTAGTTCCTGAATTAAACAAGGTGAAGCCTGTTAAAACTCTTGGCAAATTTTTCCTAGAAACTAGAAAACTAACCTTATAAAAAGTGTTTAAAAACAACCCTACTTGTAGTTTAAGAAAAGAAGAGAATACTTTCCTAAATATGGTGGAAGAGAGGAGAATTAAAATGCAAAAGAAAGTGACTGGGGAAAAAATGGAAACACCATTTTGGGATGTTGGGAAGGAAAATCATTTAAAGGTAGAGAGAAACCCGGCAATGGCTTTAGATTGGCCCCAGAAAGGGAAATTATGCATAAGTAGAGATAATACTGTATATGACAATTATTTTGTGGGTGCAAGTGAGTGCCAGGATTCATACAAAATTTTGGGAGGATGGGGACTTAAAGGAGGAAAAGATCCGGTATTCCCTGGAATATATTACATTTGTGGGAACAGAGCTTATTATAGGTTGCTGGACCATTGGTACGGAACTTGCTACTTAGGCCTGGTCTTTTAAAAAATATTTCATGTGGAAAGGGGTGAAAATGGATTGCATGAAATAGGTAGACAGCTAGCACGTAGAAGAAGGGAGAGTTGGTCAGAAATTATTGGTGATATTTTTGGAGCACTGATACCAGCAGTTGGAATAACTCTGAATGCACATAAAATTAAAAAATTGTCTACAGTTGTGGATTGTTTATCAACAAACACAGCTGGAGGGTTCTTAATGGTAAATCCAATCCAAAAACTCTTTATTTCGGCCGTATAGGCCATAAAAGATACAAAAATAAAACCGTTAACATTGCATACAAGAAAATATGTAATCACGCCTGAGAACCATTGGATTGCAAATTTAGAAATAAAAATAGTGTTCATATTTACAATTAGAAGAATGATGATCACAAAATTTTCCAAATATGCATTAACTAAGCATTAATTTACGCCTTTTCGTCCACATGGCTGTCAAGAACTTGCTTACTGCAAACACAATAAAATTTGAGGTACTAGTCTTTAAAACTCTAAACGTTTGTAAACAGTTTTTAAAACCTAGATTTCTGCATAACGGAACAAGCCAGTGCTTCCTATGTTTACTATAGGCGGGACAGAAGAAGAGCACATGCATTTCATCTTCCGTACTACAACTGCATCCTGGGCAGGTCTTATCTGCTGAAACTGTCCATTTACTTGTAAACACTTTAAGAGGGAGAGTACCATATCTCCATTGAATAAAAAGCTTTCTTGCTAAAATTGGAAAAACAATATCCATAAAATCCTCAAATTTATAAGAACTTTTGGAAGCCAAGAATGATTCAGTAAGGGTGCCAATATTAGGGGCGCATAGTGCCGAATTCAAACTCTTCTCTTTGAAGAGCCCTGCCAAGATCCTACGCGATAGCTCAAGGCATCCCCTCTCCGGGTCGCTCCACATATCAAACAAGCCCAAGCGTTGGAATTCACGTTTGACAAAAGCCAACCAAGGTATTTTATCTGCGTTGATAATCTATAGTCTGTCTATAGTGTGACAATTCCGCAGTGGTCCATAGCCTATGCCAGAACCTAAGTGGTTTCAGTGCTAATTCATCTTCTATAGGTAAGAGTCCCAGATCTAATCTTAAAGGGAGGAGTGGGGTGCCTTGTGGAAGTGACAGTAGCCGTCTAACAAAATTAGATTCGAGTTTAGAGATTTCAAGACTAACAGAATGACCCCACAGCTCTCCGCCGTAGAGTGCTGCAGCCCTGGCTTGAGTTATGTAAATCTCCAGAGCTGGGCTACTGGCTTAAATGTAGATGAGTTTGAAACCTTCAAAATGCCACTCGCCAATTGAGACAGCTTTAAACGGGATTTTTCTTGTTGTGGTCCCCAAAAGAGTTTTTCATGCAATGTTACCCCGAGATACTGGAATGTAGTTACCCTTTCCAACCTTACAGACCCCAGGGTCGGGTTTGGACGTGTAGATGCCGAAGGATTGAATATCATGTACTTTGTTTTATCAGCATTTATCTCAAGGCCCATGGATCTGCAAAAGTCCCCAAACCTGTCCAGTATCCGTTGTATCCCCATAGGGGATTTGGAGAGCAGGAGGGTATCATCAGCAAACATGATTGCTGGTACCCTCCTGCCCGCCAACCTTGGTGCATCATTATTGGGGAGACTGTCAAGATGCGAAATTACACCGTTGACATAGAGGCAAAACAGGGTTGGTGCTAGGACACAACCCTGTCTCACCCCCTGCCAACTGGGAACCTAGATGACAATGCCCCGTTCCTTCCGCATCTGACCTGAGCAAAATTCCCATCGTGGAGCCTTATCAGTATATGCAGAATTTGTGGTGGAACACCCAAGTCCTGGAGAACCCCCCACAATTTCTTCCTTGGTGCTAAATCAAACGCAGCCCTGAGGTCCACGAATACCATGTAGAGGCTGCCACCCTCGATCTTTGCAGTTTTCCAATACAGGAGAATAAGGCGAAAGACCTGGTCCATGGTAGATGTGTTCCTCCTGAACCCTGCTTGGAGAGGACTTAGAACCTTATGTTCCTCCATCCACTCCAGAAGATGGTCCAATACAAGGCGTGCAAAAAGTTTTTGGGGGACATCGATCAGGCTTATTGGCCTGTAGTTGGCTGGGAGCAGAGGAGAACCCCTTTTGAAAATTGGGACTATCTCCGCTCCCAGCCAGGTACAGGGAACCTCCATACCCTTTACTATTGCATCAAAAAGGATAAGCAGGTAAGGAGCCCAAATCTCAGGTTCGTGCTTAAATAAGTCCCCAGGAAGTCTATCTAAACCTGGAGCCTTACGCATCGCAAGTCTCCCTATTGCCTTGTGCACTTCACCCAAAGTAAACTCTAAGGGGTCATGTTGTATATTTAAATCTATTGAACCAGTAGCAGTTTGTACCCAGGGTTCTTCACAGTAAAGAGCCTTAAAATGGGACTCCCAAATTAAGGCATCAATGTTTGATTCTACCGCAGCTTTGGGTTCCCCTGACCCTGTATTAATTAGAGACCAAAAGCTGCGTGCGTCTCTTGAATCCAAAGCCCGTGTTAAGTTGTGCCACCTATCCCAGTCCCATTCTCTCTTTGCATGTGCCATAACT
Organism: Triturus cristatus; assembly: GCF_964204655.1. NCBI lineage: Eukaryota > Metazoa > Chordata > Amphibia > Caudata > Salamandridae > Triturus > Triturus cristatus. The sequence goes on along the minus strand of NC_140586.1, from coordinate 689,928,599 downwards.
TCTTTATAGCGTCGTCTAAGATAATGTATTTTATTTTTCTCAGTGTCAGACTTAACTGCAAGGATCAACTCGGTCTTAGCTTTTCTACATGCAGAGTTATACCAAGCTGATACAGGAGACCTATTCTTCCTTGTGGCTACCAAGGGATTGAAGACGTCTCCTAACCCGGTAACTAAGCTTGCATGAATAGAACCTAGTTTCTCATTAAATTATGTGGGCTTGGGTTGGCTAATCAGGCTGTCTACCTCTGTAAATCGTGAATGGACCAGATCATACATTTTAGCTATTTTCTCTGCTGAGTCTACTATTTTACCCCATTTTACCCTTCGCCTGTTATTAGATAATACTAACATTCCTTCCCCCAAATCATCTATTCCTAAAATAGGAATTGTCTTGGGGCCCGGGAACACCATATCCAGACAAAGAGCATTGTGATCGCTATCGGCCCTTGGAATCACTCTAAAATCAAGAACCTTAGACCACATGCTCATCTCCACTAGTATGTAGTCTATACGCGATTCCTGCCCCTTCCTATTAAATGTACACACTGAAGGGCTATCGGACTGGGTACGCCCATTACAGGCCCTCAAAGAATTATTTAATATGAAGGACATAATCTGAACCGCCAGAGGAGACCACAATTTTGGGGATGGCGATTGACATGGTGGAATCCCCCAATAATCCTCCTCACCCAAAAGGGCACCCTCTCTCATTCCTGAAAGCGGCTCAAACTGGCAATTGACGTCTTCCGCCACAAGAAGGCGACAGTTACCAGGCAATGAGCTGATGAAATTTGACAATTCATTTATAGTGGGCGATTCCATATTCAAACCAACTGGGCGAGAATACACATTCACAATGGCCAATTTATAAGCATTTGGCCATTTGAGGAGTATACACTGAAGGTCTGCAGAGTGCGTAAGCATAATCTCTGCTGTACAGCCCAATAGGGCGGCTATCCAGATTGCAAGGCCGCCTGACGGCCGTCCTCTTCCAGCCTACCTAGCAGGGACATAAAAAGTTGCGAAACCCTCTCTGGGATATTCCACCCTAGCCCAAGTCTCCTGAAAGAGACAAATATCCTTGTGGTCCACTAAGAATCCCCACTCTATGCAATTTAACTTGTTTGATAAGCCCGCCACGTTCCAGGACAATATAGTCATCTTCTTTATCTTTGGAAGGGGCGGGCTTCCTAAGTTAACTCCCTCCACAGAATTCAGCTGGGGAGATAGCATTTCGTGGGGTAATACTAAACTGTCCGGATTCTCGATGCCTGTTTCCAAGATAAGTCCCCCAGTAGATATATATGAATCTGTCTGAAGGCCTAAGGGATCACTCTTGAACATCTCCACTACTCCACCCAGGCTAGTTTTGTGGCCCATTTGAGTTCTTGTTCCTGCATTCGTCTCGCTGCGATGCAGTCAGTCTATCTCATCCAGGGTACTGAACCTATTCTGTAGGGTTGGGTAAGTCCGGACAAATGGCTGGCCATACATACCCCTCTCTGGCCTGGACCCACGACGATATGACACTGAAGTCCACCCACCATCCCGCTCATTCAAGTTGCCTGGAGGATAGAAAAAAGACAGGGGGTATGACCCAATAGTTGACCCAGTACTGTTTTGATTCCAGTTAGAAATGTACTCAACAGTACGAGGGTCCCTGAAATTTACCAAAACACAGTCACCTACTATAGTTTTAGGAGTGGAACCCACCCATGGAAGCCTTCGTACCATCAATATTTCACTCGTGATATGTGAGGGTAATGGTCTATTAAGATTGAGCCAATGAGTCACCTTGTTTCTTAAAGACCTATATGGTTCCCGATCTGTTTTACTTAGTTCGGGAATACCAGTTAAAACCACCAAATACGGACTAGTTTCCGGTGGTAGGTCAATTCTGGGAACCACCCGAGCAACTGCTACAGGCAGGGTTTGGCCACTCTCTTTTGGTTTTCCTAGACCAAAGGATGTATGCTTAGTCAGACTATCAAGAGGGGTGTCACAAGAATCCTGGGTTCTCGTTGGGGGTATATTATTGTAGTCAATAGCGTCAGCATTGGTAGAAGGAAGTTTGTACGCTGATGCCCCATCAAAACTAGAAGTCATTACAATGTTTCCCTGCTCTGGACCATTTAAATTTAATGGTAAATACCAAAATGGTTGCCTTGAGAGCTATGGTAATGCAAAATCGACTTGCCCTTGACATTATATTGGCAAAAGAGGGAGGAATCTGTGGAATACTGAAAGTACAACATTGCTGTACTTACATTCCTGACAAAATTCAGAATATAAAGAAATATATTAAGAATATAACTGAATTGAAATTGTTCCAATGGAGGTTGAAGGTGTATGGGAGAAACTTGGTAAAGATTTTTCCTCTATTAAGAATTTAGTAACAAAGTTAGGTAACTCTTTTGTGGGCAAAATACTAATACCTGTGACTTTTGTGATTATTTTAGTGTTAATATTGAGATTAGGATATTTGTGCATAAAAAGAAGAAAACTACAAAATAAGATAAAAAGAGAAACAAGAAAAATAAAGAGAAAGAATTAAGGGAAAGAGAAATAGAGGAAATAGAATTAGAGGAATAAAATGGGTACAAGAAAACAAAAGAGAACAGTGTGGAAAATACTATTGTATAAACTAACAAATGCAAGTGGATCTGAATAAAACCATTTCCTTAGATAAATTTAGTGAAATTAGTGAGTAGTGGTGATGTTTGAAAAATCACCAAAGGGGGGATTGATGGAGCTGGTAAAACAAGATTTTGTATACCTCCTCTAATTTGCATGAAATTAATTACGTAATTATTCTAAAATTAATTTACATAACATGTATGAAGTGGGAGAGGTACTAATCAATGTTTGCAGCTTGATAAACATAAATATACGTTGGATTAAATTGCTAATTGCATGGCAAAATTAAATAATTAGCCGTGGTATGCAAACTAACGTTAAATTGTGTTGATATAATAAAATTGCATGGTTTATATTTGCTTTGTGATTGTATTGTGGCTTAAAGTTATCGTATGGTAAGTATTATCGCTTTAAATGTTGCTGCAGCTAAGAAAATACTAATATATATTGGGATTAGTGTGGGTTGGAACAGTAGAACCTTCATTTCTATATATTAATTGCTGTCATGTCTATTTTCGCTTAGCTAACATTCGGACCTACTAGGCCACAGTAACCAAGATGGCGTCCTCTGAAGCAGAATCCACCATGTGCGTGTGCTGATTTCTGTGCATGCCCAGAGGGCTCTGGAGATCACAAGGTGAAATGACCTCCTGACACCGTGTTCCCTGCCAAGGTCGATGTGTTGGGGAATTGACCGCAAGCCAGTAGATGAATTTATGAGAACCACGGAAGAGACAAAGAATGAACTTGTCAATAGGACCCTTTGCCTTGAAAAGATACATTTTCTGGGCCCCACATTGGAATCGGAAGAACCATTACAATTTGAGAACTTTTGTGCCAAGTCACTATGAAAAAACAGTTTGCACTGGGAAGAGTGCAATGAACTATTGATAACCCCAAACTGTCCAATCAGAACATTTGGCCTGCCCCTAAAATTGCCATATTTTGTATGAAGTAATGCAAGGAAAGGTATAATAAGCCCTGATCTGTCATTACGGTAGGAGTTGCTATTGCGGTTGTTCATGGGTTGTTCTTTAGTCGTTTTTGGGAGGTTTTGTAGAGGAGAGCCTTTGGGAGATATTGCACTATATCCTGTATTTTTGCCTAACGGTTTGATCCCTTGGTGAGTGTCAGACAGCCCGTCTGAGGGAGTCTTTACCTGAAAATGCGGATAACTCCCTATTCGATCTGAAACTATCGTCGCCTGTTCATTGGTAAATGAATTACTGCATTTCCTAAATTTATATTTAAATGAAATTTATAAATGGTTAATTACTTTTCATAAATCTAATTTTCAAATTATGAGCTGTAATAAATAAATGCAAGATTAAAGGGATTGATTAATGATTTAGATAAACAAAACTGAAATAACAAGAAATGAGTTTGTGGTTTTTAAATTAATTACTGAAGATATTAAATGTTTCCTAGACTTTAATTGTGTGTTAGCTGGTTCTAATTCACCATAAACCAGTCCAACTAGTTGGTTCATCCACCAAACAGTGGAGTGCCTTGATGATAAAGTCAGGATTCTGAAATTGTATATAGAATGTGTATATAAAGTAGTAAGAAAATTAATCCTGATAGATAATAAGGTACCCACATGTCCAACAGCCCCTTCTCCTGTGTACAGATTTGAGTGAGTTTGTGTGAATGTGAAGAGTGTTGGTGTTATGGGCCCCACCAATGAATGAATGTATGAATGAACTTTTGTGAATAAGAATCTGTGACATAAGGAGATAAGTAAATGTTGTCCCTTGCGCTGGATCAATCAGTGAGCCAAGGTCCCTGGTGCTAGTTGGGTCACGGATGGGCGCAGACGGGTTTGCCTTTGGCGTGCCTATGGCAAGCGGAGGCACGGCCGCTCAGCAGCCACCATTAAATATGGAAGGGGGGGAGGCACAGCTGGGAGGTGGGAGCGAGAATCATCAGGGGGAGGGGTCGCGGGGGCAGCAGCGACCAGAGATGGAAGTGGGAAAAACAGGCAGGGAGAGCAACAAAAACAAAACAGAGAATGGCACAATAAGGCAAAACAGAAAGGCACAATAAGGCAACAGTCAAAAAATAAAGGGCACAGTAAGGCAACAGAAATGAACTAATATGTACAACAAAATGGACATAATATATCTGGACAGAGGCTTGAACCCCTACCTGCACTAAGCCCTGCACAGGGCAGCAGCACAGCACAGCAGCCGAGCTGCAGAGGGAGAGAGCACGTCTCCAGCCGCGAGGGAGGTCAGAGGTCTTGCTCGCGCTCCCACGCAGTGGCCACCATTAAACAGTGAAGGGGCTAGGGAGGAACAGCAGGGAGGTGGGAATTGGCAGGGGGGAGGGGCCATGGGGGCAGCAGCGGTGGGAGAGGGAAGCGGAAAGACGGGCAGAGAGCGCAACAAAAACAAAACAGAGAATGACACAATAAGGCAAATCAGAAAGGCACAATAAGGCAACAATACAAAAAATAAAGGGCACAGTAAGGCAACAGAAATTAACTAAGAGGGACAACAAAAAGGGCACAATACAATCTGGAGAGAGGCACGAATCCCTACCTGCACTAAGCCCTACACAGTGCAGCGGCACAGCACAGCAGGGGAGCTGCAGAGGGAGAGAGCAGGTCTCTGGCCGTGAGGTCAGAGGTCTTGCATACCATGAAATGAATTCTTTTCATACATCAACCACACCCATTTCAGGAAATCAAAAATACTAAAGAGCTATTTATCAGTAAAGATGTTTTGCCACTTACAGTAGAAATACTAACGTAATTTTAATTGGATCTCTGGAACCTATGTCTGAACAGGTCAACATAAAGGCTCCCCAAAGCCCATCAAGCACCTTCTCTCAAGAAATTCAGGTAAAATGTTTGACTGCGAATTAGGGCCCAATTTACACTCACAAAGCCTGTGATTTGCAAAACTCACAAGGTTTGCACCTGCAAAAATTGACCTTTGTTATGTACTAAACCCATTTGCGACCTGACTATCGATGAGGTGTGTCGGATTGCTATACACTACACACAGAATTTTGTTAACCAACCTATTCCTACATAGGTCCATTCACAAAATTCCTTTCCATTCGCAAAAAGTCAGTGCACATTTTACCGACACTTATTGCGTATGGAAACATTGTACAACACAGCCTTGGAAACTTATTGAGCCTGATGGACAACTTCTCAGGGGCTAGTGTATTCATAATTCTCTGTCTCACTTACATGGTAAATGACCTCTGCAATGGCCATGAGCGTTACTGATAAACTATTAGGGCAGAGATTATGATAGTAACATAAAATCTAAAATTCCATTTTAATCTTGTGCACTCTTCTTGAAAAAAGACAATGTGCTGTTTTTTATTACCAGATTTTATTGACTTTTGAAATTAAATTGAACACAACCTTAAAAAATACACATGCAGAGTTATCCCGATTACATATGCTACAGGTGTATTTCATGATATGAGATATGCACAAACCTAATATAATTGCCACATTGGGTTGGTTATGGGTGCATGTATACTGTCTTATAGCCATACTCATAAGCATGAAAAACCCATTTGGGTTGACCTCATATTCCTTCTTCAATTATGCTTGTGTTTCCTGATATGTGTTGACACGGTCACCCAAATTGACAATCCGTAGTGCAACATCCAGGCCCACACACTTTATTTCAACACTTTGGGCATCCCCTAACTCTACATACAACAATCTCTGCTGCAAAGCACAAGTCCATATAGATAATTCATTATTTGATTATGGGCAGATCTGAACTTCCCTAACTTTTTGCTCTGTACTCTTTTTCTACTTCAAGGTCTTGATTGACAAATATTGTCTCGTATCTAGCCATGCCCTGTGCTGCTCATGCACCAACCAACACCGTTCTGCCTCCATTTTAGTCCTAGTCTTATCACCACACCAGTTTCCCTCTGCATTGCTGTCAAATGTTTCGAAATGAATGGGTAACTCCATAGGATGTGGATGAAGATGACCTGCCACCCACAGCCTCACATTCATATATCATTTGCCTTTGTGCCAAACCTTTTCATTTCAATTCTTGTATAATATACTCTTTAAGATTATAAACTGGACTCATCTAAAACCTAATCTTATTGAAAGCCCTTATTCTTCTATCTCATAACCAAGTTTTTTATTTGGGGTAAGTGTGGAAACACACAACAGTAGAATCACCAAATCACATGATGGTATCAGTAGCCCTAAATATAGAAATGTAAAACCAACTTCTATTACTAAAATTGTTATTTTGTGCACATTTCAAAAATACATAGGTTTCCTTCATACCCATTTTCATTCATTAGATTTTACAATATGAAATGTTATGTGACCATTACACAATGAAAACTCATTATAAGGTGCAGCTTAATGGTTGGCTCTGGGTATCACATATTTTTGGACAACCAACAATAAGCATATATCTCCGTGACCAGAAGGGTCTGACAAACTATGAAACTTTTATAAAACATTATGCTACATTTATAAATCATCCATCAGGGCAAAAAATTTAAAATTAAAACATTGCCACCAATTGCTTTTTCTCCCTACGTTTTCTTTATTTACTTTTTTTTTTTTTTTTTTTTTTTTGAAACCATTTATTACAAAGTTCAAAGAATATACAAAGATGGGCCTACAACCTTCAGGCCGGCCGCTAGCAAACAAGAGGAGCATATGATACACACAGTAGAACGCATGCTGCGGCAAAGGGAAACGTACAGGAGTTAGCAGCGTTGATGGCCACACCATCCGGACCCCACATAACGGTTTCTTTTTAACATAAATAACAACAAAAAATCAAACCACAAAGCAACCCACAATCGAAAACAGCAGCATGTGCTCCCCTAGAAGGGGGACCCTACCAATCCATAGGAGTATCAAGGGGGGGAGAAGGTCAGGACAGGGACTGGGTGGACTCAGTGCCCGGTACCGGAGAGCTAAACCGGCTAAGGGGACGGGGCAGGCGATGGATCGGGCAATAACGGCGGGGCACAGATTCCCCCGCGATAGGCGTTCCAGGGGCCCCATATTTTCACCCATGTCCCAGGCTTACCTCTCGCTACATACACCACCTTTTCCCGAAACATGCACCAGTCCATATTTTCCTTCCAAACCGAAACAGTCGGGGACCTCTGGGAACCCCACAGTTGAGCAATATCGCGCTTGGCCACCATATATCCCAGAGTCACCCACCAAGTCTGTGGCGCCGAGAAGTCAGTTGGTTCCCACACGTTCAACAGGCATCTCCTCGCTTCGGGCAGTAGCGACACACGCGTAACCACCCGCAGGACCTCATGCACACCACGCCAGAATCGCTCCACCTCTGGGCATTCCCACAAAATATGAAGAAAGGTCCCCAAAGAACCACACCCACGCTTACACAACCCGTCCACAGCATAGCCCATACGCAATAGCTTTGGCCCCGTTATGTAGACCCTATGGAGTATCTTGAGCTGGACGAAGCGAAGGCGGGCCGGTATGGCCACCTCTTTCGGGGAGGCCACCGCAGAGACCCAGTCCTCGTCGTCCAGCTCCAATCCATCGGCAACCCAAGCCTCACGAAGATTAGTCAGCAATCCCGAGCGGTCATTAATCATTTTTTTATAGATTAATGAGATCGTGCTTTCCGGTACATGTCCATCCAGCACTCTATCCTCCAGAGGAGAGTACTCCGGGATGGAGGCGACGTCCGGGAAGGCGGAGCATAGTGCATGACGGATCTGCATATACCGAAAGTACTCCCTGTCCTGCAACTGGAATTCCGTCTGCAGCATCTCGAACGTTTTGAATCCCCCCCTCATCCAGAGATCCCCCACCCTGCTGATGCCTATCATGTCCCACTTCTCGAAGCCCTTCGAGGTCCACAGGGAGCCCAACTGCTCAGATGCGTATAGTGGTGACGCCCGGGTCAAATGATCCTTCCACCCCATCGCTACATTAGCCGCGTGCCACACTCGTACCATGACACGCGTGGGGCCCGTCAGACGTGCGTCAAGCGAGCTGGAGTAGAGCGCTCGATTATAGTCACCATCCGGCAGTAGCATCTTATCCATTTCAAAGGCCGGGTTTAGGGCGGGCCCGTATAGGCCGTGATTAATCGCAGCCAGCTGGGAGGCCCATTAATACCGTTTAATATCCGGGAGGGCAATCCCCCCGTCATACCACGGGAGCGTCAGCTTCGCCAGGGCGATACGCGGTCTCCCGTCCCAGATCAGGCGGCGTTGCAAACTCTCCACCTCGCGGAAGTAGCGCGCCGGGACGAGGTCCATTGTATTCTGCAGAGCGTACAGGAAACGCGGCAGCGACATCATCTTAAACAATGCCGCCCGGCCGAGCGGCGAGAGCGGCAAACGCCGCCAACGCGCAACATCCTCCTTCAGGCGCTGGAGGGGGGGGAAGCAAGTTCCGATCATACCGGGCCTCCGCGTCCAGGGTAATGAAGACACCCAGGTACCTAAATCCCTGCGGGGCGATCTGGATAGGACAGCCCCGCGGAAGGATAGGAGCCTCCCCAGAGAGAACATACACGCACGATTTAGCCCAGTTGATGACAAGGCCGGAGTTACGACCAAATGAATGCAATACATCAACCAGTACTATCAGTGATTTACGTGGGGAAGCCAGGTACAGGAGAATATCGTCAGCGTATAGAGATACGCGGTCCTCATACTCGGGGGTCCAGCGGAGACCACGAATAGAAGGTTCCCACCGCAGCCACTCCGCCAGGGGCTCCAAGGCAAGCGCAAAAAGGAGCGGCGATAACGGGCAGCCCTGCCGCGTGCCCCTGCCCAACTCAAACGGAGCCGACACTCTACCGTTCACAACCACCTGCGCCAGTGGGCCAGAGTACAACAATTTAACCCAGCTGATAAACCCTGGGCCAAACCCAAATTTCGCGAGCGTCGCCCAAATATATGGCCATTCAAGTGTGTCAAACGCCATAGTGGCGTCCAAGGACACCAAGATGGCCGGCTCCCGTATGAACGGGACACGTGCGAGCACCCCATGCAAACGCCGCAGGTTAAGCGCTGTGTTGCGATGGGGAATAAAGCCGGACTGGTCCTGGTGGACCAAGTCACACACTACGCCGACCAGCGAGAATTTTGGGCTCGGCATTCAATAACGAAATGGGTTGATAGGATGTGACCCGGTCCCGTGGCCTCCCCTCCTTGTGGATAACCACGATGGTAGCCAGACGCTGGTCTAGCGGGAGGGAACCCACCGAGTGGGCCGCAAGGAACATAGCACGGAGATGCGGCGCCAGCGTATCCGGTCGCAGTTTATACAACTCGATGGGAAGACCATTAGGACCCGTGGCCTTGCTGGAAGCGACCGAGCGTATGGCGAGGGCAATTTCTTCGGAGGTTGGAGCGGCGTCCAACGACACTCTGTCCTCCTCCGAAAGGGAAGGCAGCGCGATATCTCTGAGCAGGGCAAGGGAATCCTCTTCAGAGCGGGAAGACACCGGGGAATACACCCCACGGAAATAGTCCGCGAAGCAGGAGACAATTTCCTCCGGTTCAGTGACACACACACCATTCGTTGTCTCAATCAACGGGACAACTCGACTCGCTCTCTCTTTTTTGTCCAGCCACGCAATCAATTTACCAGCCTTATCACCCACATCATACAGTCTCCCCTGTTGCTCTCTACTGAGGCCCCTGGCCGCCTCCGTGACGAGGGCCTTATAGGCCGCTTGCTTGAGTTGGAGAACATGTAATTTGTCATCCGTCACCCCACATTCTAGATCACCCTCCAACTCGGTTATCTCAGTTTCAACACGGGTCACCTCCTCCCGCTCGCGCCTCCGGGAGTGGGAAATAAGGGACAGGGCCTCTCCTCGGAGTACTGTCTTGAACGCCTCCCACAGTGAGACCGCCGATGACACAGACCCCACATTCTCGTCAAAATAGCGCTTAAGGGATTTAATCAGCTCTGCGTGAATGGTGGGGTCACGCAGGTACCAGGGATGGATCGGGACCACCCTACCCTCTCCCCTCGGCAAAATATCAAAGTGCAACAAGAGCGGGGAGTGGTCCAAAATACCCCGTGCCAAATGGCGCACCTCTCCCACCCTCCCCACATAAGCCGCTGGGACCAGGACATAATCTAGCCGTGAGAGACTACCATGAGCCCCTGAATGGAAGGTGTACTGTAGCTGCGTGGGATGTTTTAAACGCCAACAATCCACCAGCCCCAGGGTATCCAAGAGGCCAGATAACCACGCTTGGGCCCGGGGGAGATCCCTAGGGGGGGGACGATCCACAGTTCCGGAAACTACAGCATTAAAATCCCCCCCACCACTAGAATCCCCTCCGGAAGGCCAAGGAGGAGGCGCCCCAGGTCCGCAAAGGTGGTCGTCTGCAGCCCCGGCGGGACATATACTGACACAAAAACGACCACTCTGCCCTCCATTCTGCCCACCAAAACCGTGTAACGTCCCCTATCGTCATGGCGCACCTCATCAATCTCCAACGGGAGCGAGTTTTTAACCATAATGCCCACACCCCTTGAACCAGACGTGAAGCCCGAATGGGCCACAAGGCGGTAGCCCCGTCGATTCATAGCGCAAAAGGAGTTGCCAATGAGGTGCGTCTCCTGCAGAAAAACTATATCGGGCGAAATTCGCTTCACGAACTGCAGGACCACACCCCGTTTTATCCTGTCCCCCAGTCCATTGACATTCCAGGACAACAAACTCAGTCCCCTACCCCCCATCATAAACAGAAGTCATCACTCGTCCCCCAGAGAGCACTGTAGAGATAACACAATGATACGTTTGCCTTGTGGTATAAACGAACAACACCCCACCCCAACCCACCCACTCCAACAAAACTCCCCCCTCCCTGCACCCCTGCATGAGCCCGGACAGCCCCCCCAACTTGCAGTGTGCCTGTCGCCCCTATAGAATGAAACTAGCTAGACCCCCTAGAGGAGGAAAGAGTACCCCTTCTAGACCCCACACAACCTCCATGGGAGGGGAATGTACAAAGACAGACGCTTGATCGAAAGTAGCATCGTATTCGTCCAGAGTGAGGCCCAATATTGACCCCTCAGTCCCGATCCAGTGGGCCGTCTCCTCCCGCCGCCCCCCCCGCCATCTCGATCACGATCCCCAGACAGAGTGTCCAGCCAGTCCCCGGCCGCTTTGGGACGATCAAAAAAGTGCGTGCGACCATCCACCTCCACTCGCAGCTTGGCCGGGAAGAGCATGGCGTATTTTAAGTTCAGGTCCCGAAGTCGGCGTTTGACGCCCAGGAAGCTCAGTCTCTGCTTCTGGACCGCTTGGGTGAAATCAGGGTAGAAGTTCACCTCCATATTTTCCAGCTTAACCGGCCCATGTAGTCTGGAGGCTTGCAGGATCGCGTCTCTGTCCCGAAAGTTAAAAATCCGGGCAATGAGAGGTCGCGGAGGGGCTCCGACCTTCGGCCTTTCCCCGGGAACTCTGTGGGCCCTCTCCACGGCAAAAAATTTACTCAGTCCCCGAGGCTGGAGATGGGTAGCGATCAGGTCCTCCACAAATAGATCCGCCGCCGCTTCCTCCCGTCCCTCGGGTACTCCGATGATGCGGATGTTATTCCTCCGGGCCCGACTCTCGGAATCCTCAAGGCGCCGATCCATAAGTGCACTCGCCTGACTAAGCCGGCGCACCTCCATTTGTAGTGCCGCCACCTCAGTCGTAAGGCCCGATGCGGTTTGGGCCAAAGAATCAACTTGGTCGTTGGTCTTGGAAAGATCGGCCCTCACCAGGCCAACATCCACAAGGACCGCGTCGATCTTCTGTGCCAGGGTGTCGAACCGCTGGCCCACCGAGGCCTTCATCTCGGAAATGGCGCCCATGACGTCGTGGAGAGTCAGATCCGTGGGCAAGTCCGGGGCATCAGAAGGGCCCTCAGGGGACTTGTGCGGTCCGCCGGGAGATCCCCTCTGGAGGGTATAGCGGTCCATGCTGTTGGCCTGATGGACGGTGCCACGCCGGGTCGACTTGGTGTTTGACCGATCTCCATCTTGTTTCGTGGCCATCGCCGCTGGTCCAACAATCGCACCAGCAACGCCGTAGAGGGCAGGCAATCAGGGCCACGAGCTCCGGGGGGGCCACCCCAGATCGGCGGGGTGGGTCACAGCCGGCAGGCAGGCAGGGTCCCCCAGCGAGGCCACACCAACACAAAAAGCTCCGCGATCTCACTTGCAGAGACGGTGCGAAAGCGAAAGCGAAAGTGCGGGGTACGCGACTCGCCAGGCCCGGCCCGCCGTTGTTGTTCACTTTGCCACTGGGTCACCCCCCAACGCAAATCCGGGGTCCGGCGAGAAGAAGGCCGCAAACTTCAATCGGTGCTCACTCCGGCACCCGAGGTCCGATTTGAGAACGGAAAACGGGTACCACCTCAGCTCAGGCTCACCAACACAGTCCCCTCAACCGAGGCAGGATGAATTCAGGATAGACGTAGGAGGTTGCGGAGGTCCTCGGGAGCCTCGCACCTACGCGGCCATCTTGGTTGCGCGCTAGGCTCCTCCCCTTTCTTTATTTACTTAATGGTCAAGGGTGCCTGTGTTATGTGCAGGATTGAATATTTTTAGGATGGAAGGGTTACCTTCCTGCACAAAAAAAACTCCTTATATGCACATTCCTCTTTCATGTGGAAAGAGGAGGTAACAAAGATAAATGATAATATTTCTCTCTCTCTTATAGGCACACCATTTAGGCTCAACCCCAGAATTATTACCTTTACTTAAAGTGGGTTTGCGTCAAAATACATGGGTGGATGTATGGGAACGCCAAGGCTCCAGCCATGAAATGCCTGCCTGATGCAGTGTAATGTTGCGCTGTGTTAAGTTGCTTTATTTTACAAAACCACACAAGGCAATACAAATTGGTCCTTGCATGGCTTTGTAAATCTCGACTAGTATTGTGCATTGTGGCTGCACCGAAAGGGTGGCATAACCACAACTTAAAATATTAGTAAATCTCGGCCCAGATCACCATTGAAAACCGCAGTCCATGAAAACTATTTCAAGCAAGGAGAAGAAGGATGCTTAGCCGCGAAGTCCACTGAACAGGATTTGGGTGATCAGCTCTTGCAGGTAAAAGATCCTTTGGAAGTGTTGCTCTCTCCCTGGGAGATATAAAGCTGAGCAAAGCGCTACTGCTTGTGTGGCGCATTTATACTTCCGCTCCCAAGATGGCCACGTGCTCAGGAGTCTCAGAAGAATTCAGAAAGGCAGGCCCATTGTGGAAAAGGCTATCATTCTGAATGGAGGCCTTTGACAAAAGGGCCAGGGGTCATGTTTTTTAAATCTTCAAAGCAGGGAAGGGTCTGGAGTCATATGATTCCAAGGGTTGGGAAGGGTCAGGGGGTCAAAAATGGTAATGCAATGTGGCAATACAGGGTAGCGCGAGTCCAGAGAACAAACCATGCAGTGAGTCCAGGGCATGACACCCACCAAACTGAAACAAGAAACCTGGTGGACTGTAACCCACAAACCACCTGTACCTGTGGATCGTGAATTCTGGTCAGTGATGAGTCCCGTGATACAGGATTATTTGTCATTAGCAATATGGATACTCCTTTCATCAGGAATAGACCCACACAATAATCCATATTATATATTTTAAGACTTTATTTAAATAAACGTTGTAATCCTAGATATTGCATTAATTTACTCAAAACATTTGAATCAATTTGTTGCAAAGAGGAAATCACTCGTAGGTGCTAAAATAATGTGACTCCAATGCCAATAGGTAAGATGAGGAGAGATGAATTTTAGATGAAAGATATTGAATTGTGAGTCTATGATGACAGTAAGGCTTTGGAAGAATCGAGATGCAAGAAACTGAGAGTGATGGAGATTGTATTATGACAGGTAGTAATGGTATACTGGTGATGATTAGTAACCATCAGAGGGGGAAATTGTCACAGCTTTTTGGGTTAAGCAATATTTGCTTAGTAACATGAATAATTTGCATTTAAAGCAATAATACTGCAATGTACAGAAATATGTTTTTATTGGCATAGTTCAAACTAGACCTTAATTAGGCCTCAACTCATCTTGTTATTTAGAGTAACCAATTTTTGCTTTATTTCTCATTGACACCACATGCAGCAAAATGGGCACTGATGTTGTGTGATGACGAAGCACTCTGGAGGAAGCCTTTTGTTGCGTTCAAGGATCTTTCTACTCACTCACTGTAGGCCTATTAAGTTGTGAGGCTTCTAATGCTTATGTAACTAGATTTCTCCTTTGTTTCCAATGATAATAGATCAGAGTACAGTTCATTATTATTCACTTAAGGGGATAGTGCTAGGATGGTGGTATTATATGATGTTGTATTAACTCTGTATTTTGGATTGTCCACATGTCATACAATTGCTCACTCTGTGCAAACTGTGCAAATTCCTTTGGCTTGTATTATGAATTTCCCTATTTAAAGCCATGGTTTTAAGGTTCTTTGAGTCCTTTCTCTGAGAATCTAAGGATGCTGTCTGATTTTTATTTGATTTGGTGCCTATTCTTGACTTGGACTTTTTTCTGTTTTTGCTCATGCTGCTAATTTCCTATGTCTGATCATTACTTATGTTGATTGATTTGAGCCTAATTATATATTTTCCTTCACTCAAGATTTTTTTAATAAACCTTCACGGTTCCTTGTTATTTGAAATGCTGCTTTGAATCTTATCTGTAGGGGCCACTTTCCTAATCTATTTTGAGGGAAACGCCATCTCTGATCCTGTGAAGGAGCTTAGCTCTATGTGATCAGAACACCTGAGATAGCATCTACACAGACACGGTCATTCCAGTCGGTCAAATGCCTTCTTCTCTGCATGCAGAGAGAGGGCCAGTTATTTATCTCGATCTTACTCAACCTTCCAAATCAGATGGAAAACAACATTTATGTATGAGATATTGCTTCACCAGGCCAATGTATCTGTCTCCTTCCAGCTCACCTAAACCCCTTCTTTTGATTCTCTGTTGAGGAAATCCTGTCAGAAAATAACAGTCTAAGGGGCATATTATCAAGACAGGCGATAAAATTATCACCGCTTTAGGTGCAGAAAACTGCCGCTAAAACGGCGATAATGGGCTTGATAATATGCTCTTTGGAATTCCAATTGAAGCTCAGGTTAGATGTCCTTCACATCTAACATGGGCTTCAATTGGAATTCCATAGAGCATATTATCAAGCCCATTATCGCCGTTTTAGCTGCAGTTTTCTGCCGCTAAAGCGGCGATAATTTTATCGCCTGTCTTGATAATATGCCCCTAATTTTTTTAGAGAAAGCATCATTTGTTGCTATAGCACCTAAAGATAGTTGAGATAGTTCTGAATGATGCCATATGTCTGAGTATATGCAGAGGACTGGTGGTGAGTGCACTCTTTGGTGAGCTTATAACCGAGAGAATAAATTAGACACCTTGTCAGACTATTTTACCCGTGACTTGTCAGCTCTGCTCAACATTTGCTGAACTGTTGTTAAAATCAGCACTCTAGAATATCCCTTCAGAATCTCACACTGGACTGTGCCCTGGGAGCTATGGACAGGTGAATAACCAAGCTCTGGCTTCTAAAGATGTGTCTGTGTTCAATGTCATTCTCAGGGTGCAGCTGGCAATAGTTGCACAGGAAGCCACCAATAAGCACCTGACCTCATATAGTGGTAAGATGGTAATTTCAGGGCCAGGAAGACATTCAAATAACTCCCCAACCCAGAGGCAATTTGACTTCACTGGAATAGCTTTCTTATATACTACCCGGTGTATCTTTTAGTATTCATTTTGTTAATGTAGAAATCGATGCAATCATCAATAAAAATGAAATCTCGTCCTTATTAACAGAATCGCCCATTGTGAACTTCACATCAACCTCGACTCGCCTGCCCTGCGACCCAGGCCAGGGATTTCTGATTGTAAGGTCACAGGTGGGAGGGTGCGTAGCTGGCAGGCAAACCTTTGGGCAGGAAACTCTTGCTCAATTCCACAGATAAGTGCAGTGACATTACAATGGTCATGGGAGATTGCCCCGATAAAGCACATATGGCCAGAGGGGGTACCTGCGTTCCTAAAAACACCATAAAAAGTCAGATGCCACTTGAGTAAGGAACACATAGCCAATCAGGACCTAGCACATGTAGTGATCACGCGCTCCCCAGCTGGAAATCTGGACACGTTATCCACTGGCTACAGTGTGTCCATGCAAGGTCGAGACCCACATGTAGATACCTAAAGACAAATAATTTATGACTTCAAAGGCAGCAACCAACATTCCTCACCATGTATGGTACGCTGGAAACTTTTACCACCTTTCATGTTTTGTATAAAAGAAGGACAAATACCAATTGTAAATTGAGACAGTGCTCAGCCTTCGTGCCTGTAACTGTTCTGCCTGCCGTAATGTTTAATTAAACAAGCTGTTCTTGTTTTGCCAAACGCCTCTTGTCTTCTGTTTTTTTAAAGGATTTTTAACTCAAGTAACAATATGCCTACTACAGATGTATCTCTGTAATCAGAAGCCATGATTCAATGATGGGCTATCTCAGGACTTCCCTTCTCCAATCAATACAATGAGTGTTGATGAGATGGGGAATAGATTCACCGCTTTCTGGCTAAGAATGGTATAATATTACACTATACAAATGGCATTCTTATAGTGATCGTTTCTACACAATAGATGTGTCCCACTTGTGCACGGTTTGCATTTCTTCCATGGTATCTGAAGGTGTAGGCTTTGACTAAGTGTATGCCTTGACTTCATTGTGTGAATCTGTCTTGAAACCAACTCATTAAAGGCTTCTGCATCTGGAAGTTAGCTAGTTATAGTGAAACCATGCACCTTTAATAACAGCACAGGCCGTGGCCAGCATTGGTGCAAATGGTGCATAAAGTTGTCCTGTTTCTTAAACAGCGTGATGTGTACGCCTTGTTTCGCTGTAGCATAGATGCAACAGACCGAACAACATTGACAACACCCCATAAACTGATTCTGCAGCAGATACTGCCCCATGAGATGTAGCTAGTGACACCACCTCTTTTCCCTCAAGACAGAACAGCAGGAGATAATTAAATTAACAAGATTTAGCAGAGAAACCTATGGGGTCAAAATTATGCAGAGGTTTTCTGGTGGCTTCAGCTATGCTCCAGCAGCCACCACTAAAACAAACATGTAATTTATGGTCACATTTCTGTAACACACGACTCCAGTAGAAATGACATTTCAATTGCCAGCCCTGTCTGAAGAGCGGCGTGGGACCCACTATTAGCCACAAGGCGCTATTTTCTTGCCTTGGCACGCCACAGACCTTGGAATGCTGGGTTGTGGGTATTCCCACACACTTAATCAGGGACTTTCTAGAGCAAAATGAAGCCACAAACGTTCCAATAATTAACAAATATTTATTTTCAAAACATTACTCTCGAGTTTGGTGAACTAAAATAATCAGCCATGCTGCTTTACCTTCGAAACATATTACTGAAGTTCTTAAAATTCTTTTCTTTAAAGCTATCCATCACGTGGATTTTACAAAAGCTGAGTACAATAAGATGAATTTACATTTTACTGCACCTTCGGGTATATTCATGTCTCACATCACATTATTAGGCATCACAACTCTCATGTCCAGCTTGTATAAATAAAGCAGAACATCTCTTATATTCGTCCATTGCAGCGCCTGCTCTGAATTGAAAAGGTCTTCAATCAATCTTACAACTATGCAAATGTTTCTGCCTGCCTTGACAATAGGTCATTTATAGTTCTGCTCCTTTCAGGCTGTGGCCTCTGCGGTCATTGTGCATTCAAGAACTCTGTGTTAGGACGCCGGGGCCAAGATCAGTTCTTATCCAAAGAGAATATAAACATGTAGCTAAATGATTAGAAGGGTAAAGCACAATTTAATTACGTTTCAATCTAAAATAACACTCTGCATGTTGTAGCTGTAGAATACATAACTCAGTCACATTACACTTTTCCACATTAGTGGAGAAGTGTGGCTCAATGATTAGAGTGGCAGACCCTGATGCAGAAGTCTAACCCGGGACCAGGGTTCAATTCCCCGCCTCGGCAGGTCAAAATTCCACAGACTTGATAATTCTTGCCTTGGTGCCTATTCCAATCATGGAGTGCAACTCTGGGCAATAGCTTGCTTAATCTCCACAACAGCCCCCACAATGCTAAGGATGCCTGGCCTCCACCTTGGGGGTGCCCAGGAGTGGATGCCTCACAGAGAAAGCCAGGATGGGTTCCACAGCAGTGTTCGTAGAAGCGCCTTGAGACCCTTGCGGGTGAGTAGTGTGCTATACAAGTATCAATTTACATTTACACTGGATATGAAGAGGCACATTTACTATGATTTTGCGTCACGTTGTGGAACAGCCTGACGCAAAATCCTTTTTGGTATTTACTAAGCCACGCAAATCCATTTTCTGTGTGTTTAGTAAATACAAAGTTACTCAACTGCCTTGGGTAAATTAGGGTCGCTTAAGTATTACTTGGGTGGAAACTGGCCATTTGCATACATTCATCCATGTATTTTGATGCAAACCCAGATTTATAAAGAGCTGTAGCCTGGGTTTGGGCCAAAATGTTGCGCCTACCGACAGAGGTTTAACAGGAAAAAATACCTTTCTTTTTCCTTGTTACTTCCTCTTTCCATGTGTGCTGCAGCACATGTGGAAAGAGGAATATACCTCTAAGGATTGTTTTTGAGCAGTAAGGTGTCCCTTCCTGCCCAAAAACAATCCTGCCTGTTATGCAGTGCCTGAGATGACAGTAGACAGCACAGCATGTACCCACTGCTGGGAGACAGCAGAAGAGCGGTATATCTTAGCAGATATGGCGCATTTCTGCTCTCTCCCTTTCACGCAACGCCACACAGGAACTTGTCTTGCTGCACTGCATTGTCCTAATTCTTCATAAATCAGACTGATGGTTACACCAACACTCAGAGAGCTCACAACCTGATGCAGAGCCCACCGCCACGCAGTAATGTTGTACTTTCGGCATTACTCCTATTCTATTATGTATGTTTTCAGGGTTACTGTATGATACGAACTATTGCGCTGTGACGAAATGTGTATAATTGTGGATCTCTCGATGCTATGATTGTCTCTGTTAGGAAAAATCTTTAAATAAAGGTTTAAAAAAAATTATCAGACTGATGTGTGGTATCTTGAGATAAGGAGAGTGAGAGAGGGCTTTTCATTTGATACCAAGTCCCAGATTTGCAAAAGATATGGTACTATTTCCCTCTTTCACTGTGCTGGCGCACTTTAAGCTGTCAAACGCCCAAGCACACTCACTTGTGCCATAGCAAAAGGGGAGGATGCATTCTGTAGGGAATAGTTTTTATACTTGAGGGGAACCCTTCCTATACAAAATCTATCCTTTAATATTTCCATGTTCTGCATGGGTGTTTTACAATGCAGCACACATGCAAAGTAACTAAAACGAGGAGTAGTGAAAACATTTTTCCTAGTTATGCCTGCCTCAGGAAGGTGTACGATTTTGGTGCAAATCCCTGTCTACCAGTGTTTGTAGATGGAGATTAGGTGGTAGCATGGGAACAGCTGTGGACCACCTATAAAACACCCTTTTGATGCAAAGTAAAGCAAAACATTTGCCAGAATGCAGTCTAATTTTTCTTTGGAAAAAATTCTGAATTTTATTTCTATAGGCAGGGACTCCTTCTGCTACAGTTGCAGACAGGTTTTGGCCCAAAATTGGTCAGGGCCTCCTCGGTACATCACACAAGGACATATAATGTTCATCATACTTTGATCGGATCACAAGCTCAATAAAGTAAGGTTCCTGTGGTGCAAATAATTAATGCAACACTTCAGTATAAAAGGGAAACTATGTATGCACCAAGATGAGACCAGGTTGCTCCTTTATTTTAATGCTAGGCGCCCACCATCTTGGAATAATAAATTAAACAAGCGATGGCAAAGCCATTAGGTCTTTCATTGCTGACCTATGGGTGCAACATAGGCAACAAAGGCTCAATGACGTGGCCTGGCATGCATATGGATCTCCATTCATGCCCGTGCCAGCAGAATGATGCGGGCACCATTTGCTTTATTTGCTTTATTTTTATATTTAGCGATCCAGAATATCACTACTTGGATTGGTAAAAAAAATGAAACATTTTTCATGCAATAGGGTTTTCTGCAATGCAGTGCAGCCTCAAATGCAAGGCTATCCAACACAATAAATAAATGAAACAAGAGATTCAAGGACCAACACAGGACAAAGCTGAGGGATGAAACGGGAAGTGGACGGGAGGAGGAAGGGAAAGAAAACACTAGGGAGAGAACAACACAGGAGTTGTGGGGAAAAACACACAAGTGGGAGTACAGAAATATGGAGTGAGGGGTGTGGTAGAAGCACACTAGAGAGGCAGTGAGTAGCACAGGAGGGAGAGAGCAACATTATGTGGGGGAGAAGCAAATGAGGGGAAGAGCAACACGGAGCATGAGGGGGACAAGCATACGAGGGAGAGAGCTGGAAACACATGCACGTTCAAGAAATGCTTTGTCAATAAGAAAAAAAGTATTCCTTAAAGGTGAGCAGTGAAAGGAATAAAGGCAGCTGTTGAAAAGAGGTAAGGAGGCTATGCCGAAGGGAAGGGAGAAGCACATGAAGAGAAAAGCACGCAAATCAGAGTGACAATATTGCCTACAAATTGTAAGCCATGAGCAGGCCATATGTCTCCTGCAGATTTTTGGAAGCCACAAAAGGTCTTTCTTAAGCAGGCATCTTAAGTTCTATGGAAGGTGAGAACTAAAAATGTGAGTGTTCCAGTGCAAAGTCACATATGTAAACATGAGTGATAATTTATGCATGTATATGCATCATGATGTTGTTTCTTTTTTAGCAATGCTCTTCAGCACCAGCAGCAACCAGTTTTTTTCTTTTTGTCAATTCTGTTTAGCATCTCCTAAAAAAACATGTCCGCCGCCACTTATGAAGCATATGTGCGCATGTGTTTATAGTTGTGAATATATACCTTATCACGCTGGGGCCAAATAATTTGGCTTTTTGTCTATATAGCAATGCACTTAAGCATAGGCAACAATCGTGTTTATGCTTTTTGCAGATGCTGATCAGCATCACCAATAAAGGTCAGACCAACTGCCTTTTTTATGCTTATCACCCTTTGGAATTGATACCCCCTAGAAAGTGTCCCATACTCCATCTTCCCATTAACCCTTCCTTGACCTCCCCAAAGCATATTTTATTTAAATAATGTGTAAACCTAAAGTTCAGTGCAAGACTTGAAACCAAGAAAACAGCCCTTGCAGAAATGTTCCCACCAGCCACACACTGCATGAGCCTGGGCCTAGGACAGGTCAATGGGGGCTTTGATGGTTTGATCACTGTGGCCCAGGGAGCTTTGCGAGCAGACTCCTATAATGGCAAATGGCAAAATGCCAGAGGGCAGAATGGTCAGTCTGGTCCTGTCAGTGTCAAATTATTATGTAATCTCATGTATTTACCTTAATTTATTGTATTTTACGTGTCCTAAACTGCAAAGTAGAGTCCTCAAGGCTTTATGTGGGAGCATTACACAGAGGATTGCTCAGCATGACTGATCTCTATTTCCAAGAATCACATTAGCTATCATTGCTCACACAGCATCACTTCATGAATGTATGAGGTAAAGATGATTGTGTGTGGTTTGTGACAGGATAAATGTGACCTAATGTGCTGTCTGACCTACAGTATGGCTTTAGGTCTGGCAGGTGTACTCTAGATCAATGTTTGAACCAACAGATGATAATAAGGAAATACACAATAGCCAATGGGGGATTGCTGCATTTAGCCTTTATGGATCTCACCTCAGCTTTAAACAGAGTCATCTGGAGCAAATTGTGGACAATACTCTTAACATGGGTATTGACAGAGATTTCGTGAAATTCTTGCACAAACTACGCAGGGATCTGACTGCTGTAGTCAGACATGATCAATATAGGAGCTCTACCCCACAGTTTGAGGTTTAGACAGGGGTACATCTTGGCCCCACTTTTATTTACAGTTTATATAAATAATCTGGGACCAACATTATTTGCCGCTTGTAAAGATATCCCATGGGCAGGGCGGCATCTTATTTCGACCCTATTGTATGTTGACGATGCAGTGGGACTACAGTAATGTCTTCAATTATTGTGTAGGTTTTATGAATAGTTTGACATTGAGAACCACCTATAATAAATCCCACACAATGGTTATGGGCTCTAGAAGTAAGGAATACAGAAAATGTATCCTGGAGGGATCCAATATCACCAGCATAAAGCAGTGGCGGTCCTCCACTAAGGCAGAGGAGCGTCGCCCCACCTGCTCTGCAGGCAGTGTAAAAAGGAAAACGAACATGATAATAACTAATGTTATCGTTTTTGCTTTCCTTCCTGCTTAGGTGTTGGGTAGGGGCGGGTGGGCCGTGTGGGCTGTTCTGGCCAGTGCAGGGGGCAGGGGATGAGTGTAAAGCACACTTTAAAGTGTGTATGATGGTCTGACCGGCCCAAGAGGTCTGGTCAAACAGCCTGGGAAGGAACATGCAACGCCTCCAAGCCCCTGTCTGAGCACTGAACCATGGCGCTCAAACCAATCACAACGCTACTTAAGGCAGTGATGTGATTGGACAGGGGCTTCTGGCAGGCTGGGAGCTTCCTGTTGGCACAAACGAGACAGAGCAGAGGTGGCAGCACCTGGCGGCATTAAGATAAGTAAGTGTAATTTATTTTTGTTATTCACCCCTCCGCCACCCCCGACCCGGGCTTAGTAGCGGCCACTACTGGTACAAAGGCCTTTTCGTATCTTGGGTATTATTTGATACTAAAGGCTTTTGGGCCTCTTTGGTGAAAGCTAAAATAAATGCAATGGCCAGAGTGGCTGCCTCTGTGTTTGATTTTGCTAGCGTCTGGGAGCAAAACCTTTTAAGGCCTTGATTCAAATTTATCAATCTGACAGTATCTCCACCTCGAGTTATGGTGGAGATGGTTGGGGTTACAAACAGGTACAAGTAGTTGAAAATACATTTTTGATGCACCATTTATTTGTGCCCAAATCTAAGTCTTCCTATCTCCTGCACGAAGAATTAGGGATAGGATACATTTCAGAATGGAATTAGGGAAACAAGGGCTAGCACTGCGACCGCTGCTCAGATGGATCTCAATATGGAGTCAGGTTATGTTGAAGGCTACATGAATCTTGAGAGGACCGGTAATGTTGTACTTACTCATCTCACAATTCACTTTTCAAATTTATTGTATCTTTTTTGGTTTTAAGTAACCGAATAAAAATATTTGACTGACTGACGATTTGTCATCCGAAAGCACGATCCTTAACAAGATATTGCATTGCCCCTGTTTTTTAGAAGAGACTGGTAAGTGATAGCGTATAAGCTTAAAGAGCTGAAAAACTGTAAGCTATCCCAGAAATGCAGCCGGAGATAAAAGAAATATAATGCAAATGCTCCCAGCGACATATTTACAATATTTACATAATAATATCCTTCATCGTAGGTTGGTCCCTGCCTTTTTTTTATATCGTAAGAGACAAAACTGGGAATAAAACAAAAAATGGTTCTCAGAACATTACATCTGAAAATGTAAATGTAATTTCCCTAGTTTTATGTTTTATAATAACGGGTGTGGACTTGCTAAACAACAATCTTTAACAATTACGGTTGTATTTTCGAAACAGTATGATTCACACAGCCATTCCCAAATGAGAGCTGCAAACTTCTGTTTTAAACAAGTAATTCAGTGTTTGAGAAACAGTTTTTTAATTATTGGCCTTCTCCAGTACTAGCTATGAAGATAATAATATATATTGCAGAATCATGTGCACTATTTTTATACTTCTTATGCAAGAGCTAACACCCACGGTCAGCGCACTTTCTACAGCCATGGTAACAGGTAAGATGTATATATAAATAGCATTTCAATACGTTCTAATTGTTAAGGCCACAAACTTTGAGTTAATATGAAACCCCTTTAGTGTGAATTATTAACTGCTAGTTGAACTAGTAATTAACCTCTGGGCCCATCAGTCATGGCCCGTGGCTCCACTCTGCGTGAAAAATGGTCCTTTTAAAGTTGTTTGTCACTTTAGAAGGGGGCGTGCTGGGGTGTACCGCCTCGAATTAGTGCTTTCCTTTGGGGTTTAAAGCAGCATGACACCCAAAGTAATGCCTTTATTTAATCTTTTTAAAAAACAAACGGTAGAAGGCTTCCGGCGGTGGCTTTCCTAAAGTTTCTACTTTTACAGGATTTACAACAATCCCAGTCATTGGCACTTAAATATATCAGATTCTTACATTTCTGTGCATATGCTAAACCCTATATTCATGGGGTTTCTGTTAAGGCCCATATATAAGAAACCTTTGCATTATGCGTGCATCATGTAAGACGATGCATGGACAACGCAACGGCCTCAGTGATATTTACAACGCCACGCAAGGTCTGGTTTGCTTGGCCTTGGTGGCTTTGTAAAGGAATGTCGCTGAAGGCTACTGCCGCTTGTGCCGTGTTATGTTACATTCATCTTGGGAGGCATTTCATGGGTGGAGCATGGGCTTTCCCATGCATCCACCCATGGATTGTGGTGCAGTCACAGATTTACAAAGACTTGTGAATAGGGAATGTATCAAAATGCCACACCTTCTCAAGTGAGGTGCAACCAGGAGAATTATCTGTGTTATCCTCGTAATTTCCTCTTTCCTGGTGAGCTGCATTCTTCAGCACACATAGAAAGAGGAAAATATCTCTAAGGATTGTTCTTGTGCAGGAAGATACACAAAAACAATCCCGGACAAAAACAATCCTGCCTGTAACCTTAGCACCTTGGCGCTATGATGCACCAGCACTAGAAGGCAGCAGAAATGCTCCATACCTTTCCAAATACTTTTGTAAATATGGAGCATTTCTGCTCGCTCCCTTTCACACAATGCAGCACAGCAACATTGCTTGCTGCCCTGCGTTGCGTGAAAGTTTAGTAAATGTTCCCCTACGTGTCAAAAGTAGGTGTCAAACCATAGTTAATAAATAACAATGAAGTTAAAACTTTAAAGTTTTCCCAACATTCACGTTGGTCACCTCTTCTCATCCTCCTGGACCACCCTGGTTCACACCACTATGATAAACCTTCAACTGCAGGTTTGTCATACTTACAGATTTCCCATATTTTAAGGTGTTACCCGCTATTGCATTTGTGCACAGATCTTGATTCTGTGCCTCATCAGTTGCTCGCCCAGATGATAGTTTTTACTCACATTAAGTCAACTTTTTTTTTAACTGGGCCAAGTATCAAGTACAGTATGAGTCTACTATCAGTACCACTGCATGTTTCTTCTCTCTGAGTAGGCATTAAAGTCCTTGAAAACGTGGGTTAAATTTGTTTTTTAGTTTAGCACTGGATGTTTGTAGCAGTAGTTTCCTAAAAAGGATACTCATATTTTTTTGTTTACTTTAGACTTATTTTATATGGCATGAACTAGAGATCACAATGGTGTGTTTCTGAATGCTCTACAGTCAGTGCATAATTTGAGGCAGTGGTTTCCGGTGCTGAGCACCGACACCTTATTGTCAACACTGGCATTTATTACACTCTGCCACATGGTGACGCTGTTTATCGCATTTAGAGATGAGCACAACAACGGTTGTTTACTAATTCAACATACATTACAAATGACTAATACCTGCCGCCCAAGTCATTCATTTAGCTGTAGGGGTCCCGAACAGTCTGAATTGTCACACTAGTAGGCATAAGATGGTTAGTGGTTTTGCTGGTAGTGTCATTGGCAGCGCTGACAGGGGCGATGGGTGGTGCAAGCTGCAGTGGCCTCCTGACGAGGTTCCTGGCACTTATTTTTCACAGTCTTCCATCCCTCAATGTACAGCAAGGGTCACTATGCAGTTGAAAGCAAATTGCCTGTTTTCACAGCCATTTAGAGCCATGCACATGGACCACTTTAAACCCTGATGGTAGATTATGATGTGGTCATAGACTAGAACAACAAAATAGGTGGTAGAGGCACTCCGTGAGATATAGTTCGTAATAGAAACAATATTTTGCTCGTTTAACTGTCCTTTTGAATAGCGTGCTGTGGAGTAGATTCCAACAGTCATGGATTCCAAACAATTCAAACCTCCAATACTAGGACCAGTGGGGCCCTAATCTCCACGCACAGTTGCGTTCAGGTAAATACCTTGAAAAAGTTTCTCGAAACTGTATTCTACTTAAACAGACTCAATCCAAAATTGTGGTGAATGAATAAAAAAATGTCGAATCAATATATCAATGATTGTAGCAATTTATTCATTGCAAAAATATTTGTTAATTGGATCTTCATTCATTTCTTCATACAAATCCAAATTCCAATCTTTCAAAAAGTTCACTTTTGTAAATGCCCAATGCATTTCGAGCCAACCGTATTTGTATGCATCTACCCTGATACAATATCATAGAGCAAAAAGAATTCCAAGAGGACTGAGGATGTCCATTAAACCCATGCTATATAGGTTTCATTTAAATAAAGATTTCATGGAACGGTGGTATTCAATACTGAACAAATGTTCACTTGACTTAATTCTACTGTTAGTAGAAGAACTATCTAAAGTCATCAATGAACTTGCTAAGGAAATTTCAGAAATTAAACACAATTTATCAACGAGAATGAAAGACGACGAACTTAAAAATGCTTTAGATGACATCAACATGAGATTGGATAAATACACGAAAGAAATACAGGAAGGAAAATTACGAAAATACAAACGTGATACGTTGGATTATAAACTCAACAAAGTTTATACATGGGCAGAAGTCTATGCACAAAGAAGACCACAGACTAGAAAACCAACCACGAACACTTCTTCGGAAGAAAGCATAGTCACAGATACCGACACCACAACCACTAGACCAACAGCGAAAAGTCAACTATCGAGTTCAGATTCAACCAAAGATACCACCAAAGACACCATTGAGGAACCAGGAGCATCTGGATCTACACATTTTTTATCCAGGGACCAGGATACAAGTCAACCACCGGGACCATTGAAAAGCGCAAAACCAGGAGAAGCCACCACAAAACAAGGACGCACAAGGAGCCAGAAGTAAATTTAGTAGTTAACATTTCTTCCAAGGAGATCACCACCTCACAAATTCAAACATTGAGCAAAGGCCTTGGATATGTTCCAACCTACGACACCAATTTCCTGGAATGTGAACTAGCTCTATACAGATTTACTAGAATACTACGACATTTTTTTACAAATGTAGTACCAGCTAAAGAAGATACACAAGCTAAAGAGTTTCTTGAATTCAAACCCAAATCCACATATCAGGCACCAGTTTCGCACAAAATCATAGATTCATTCGACAACCTAGTAAGGAAAGACCTACAAAAACTGCAATTCAGTAAAACCAAGAAATCGAATTTGACTCAACAAGAAAAAAATACATTAAAATCCATTCAGAAGAATACAGAAATACAGATTCAAAAAGCGGATAAAGGAGGCGCCATTGTTCTTATGGATCGCTCCTTTTACATTAACGCAGTACAAGAACACGTATCAGATACTCAAACTTACCTAAAACTGCATCAAGATCCTGTAATAGAGCTCAAAGAAACGCTTGGAAGCATTTTAGATCATGCTTTGGAAATGGGATGGATAAGTGAAACCACCCAAAAATTTTTGACAGTGGAGTATCCCAGGAAACCCACCTTGTATATGCTGCCAAAGATTCATAAGAATTTGTTTAATCCACCAATGCGACCTATAGTAACGGGTTGTGGAACCATCTTTGAGCCCTTGGGGCATTACATTGATTACTTCTTACAACCGTTGGTTCAAGAATGGCACTCGTATGTCAAAGATACGACAGATTTTTTATTAAAACTGCAGAAAATAAAGTTCATGGAAGACATCATCTTTTGCACTATAGATGTCAAGTCTTTATATACTTCGATCCCTCACTCAGCTGGCATGGAGGCGGTAGAATGGGCCCTACTGCGCCAATCTTCACTCAGAGCAGACAAAGTATTCATTCTGGAACTTTTACATTTTTGTTTACATCACAGTTATTTTTACTGGAATAATGATTTTTATTTGCAGCAACAAGGCACATCTATGGGCTTTGCCGGGGCACCGGCATATGCCAACACTTTCATGGCCAAATATGAATCAGACTATATCTACAATGACATCGGATGGACTGGAAATCTACTGCTATATTGCAGATTCATTGATGATATATTTATTCTCTGGATCAACACTCAGGAAATGTTGGAAAGCAAAATTGAACAACTTAATCAAATTGATGAACATATTCAGTTTACCCATGTAATTGATCCGACAAAAATATCTTTTCTTGATGTTATTCTTACCAAAGAAGCGGGTCACATAAAAACGGAGGTTTTCAAAAAGCAAACAGATGTGAACAGTGCGCTTCATTTTCAAAGTTTTCATCCTAACAGCCTAAAACGAAACTTACCACTGTCTCAATTCCTGCGGATAAAACGGATCTGCTCTACCACAGAAGACACTGAGAAGAATCTATTACTCCAACAGCAGATGTATCTTGCTAGGGGATACCCTACAGAAGTGATTGAATCAGCCAAACAACGCGCATCTAAATTCAATAGAGACAGTCTCTTACTAAGTCGACCACGTAAACAGACAACCAGACAAGTGTTTGTATCAAAATACTCCACAGTATCTGGTAAAGTGAAGAACATCATCACCAAGAGATGGGAATTGTTACAAAATGCGCCTGATTTTAACAACATCTTTAAAGATCCTCCTATGTTCGCGTATAAACGTGCAAAAACCATCAAAGAAATCATCAATACTCCGATTAAGCAAGGAAACATCGCTTACAAAGGAATGAGTAAATGTCACAACTGCATCCATTGCAATAATGTTATCATTGGTAACACATTAAACCATCCATTCACTGGAGAAACCATTCAACTACACCACACTTCTGATTGCAATTCAAACAAACTCATTTATTATATCAAATGTCCATGTGGCAAGTTGTATGTGGGCAAAACCGAAAGAAAAATTAAAGTGCGGATATCTGAGCACAAAAGTACAATCAGAACATCAAACAAACACAGCAGTCTGGCCATGCACTGGAATGAAGAAAAGCACAGTATTGCCCAACTCAAATTCTCTGTGCTAGAAAGAGTTGAGCAACGTCAAGACACAGATCTTACCAGAAGTCTCCTACAGAGGGAGACCTATTGGATTAAGCGTTTGGACACCTTAATGGAGAAAGGCATCAATGATAAAATAGACTATGCTTGTTATTTATGATGTTATTCATGTTACAGCTTTTTGTATCAGGATAGTACTGCATATTCACATTCATATTAATGTGATTTACCACTCTTCTTGTGTTTCACTACCCTGACCAGTGACCTCACCAATGTATGTTTTGATTTTCCCAGGTACACATTGTATTTTGCACCATCTTTCGACTATTCTTTATTTTTTATACAGTAATTTCCCTCTCCAGGTTCATTCTGCTCTCTTTCAAGATGGCGGCACTTTCAACCTTGTTTTTAGTCACCTTGTTAATTTTTAGTACAGCATTGACACACGCGAGTATTTCCCTCATCTTCATGCGTACAGTCACCTCGTTCATTTCTGATATAGGAGTAAGCCTCTACCTTGATTAGAGCTCACGCTTTTTTAGTCACCTTGTTTATTTTCAGTATAGTATCTACTTTTGTGAGAGTTTTACCCATTTGGATTTGGGTTAACGTTTTTTTAGTCACCTCGTCTATGTTCAACATGCTTCGATATAAGCGCATGCTCCCATGATGCCGCTATTAGTCTCACCTGTTGGTTTTTGAACCAGCAGTCGGATAGGTTTTCTCCACATTTGTTCGACAACGTTGTACTTTGTTGGTAAGCTTTTTCACCTGATTTTTTACCTGATCGCTCTCGTCAGTCTTTTTCATTTACACTGTTTAGAGACGATACTTTATTGTGTTCTGTTTTCAGATTGAACACTTCGTCTTGAAGAGCGTTTCTTTTTCGTCGATCAACAAGGTAACAGTTTCATTGAGCCCTTCATCTCTTTCCGTTTCCTTCACTTTTCACACAACTTTATTCAAACATTTCATGGTGATGGTCATTTCGGGTCATTATCCGGTCACTGAACTTACTCACCTAGTTGTGTTTTAGCATGGAGTGTTGTTATTAAATTTGGAATTTGATCATGTATTTGCAAACTGACGTTTAGCCATCATTGTGACGTTCATTCTGAAAATATGTATTGTTGATTTATTTTTTATTAGATACTTAGCCCCCGACGAAGAGCCGGTTGGCTCGAAATGCATTGGGCATTTACAAAAGTGAACTTTTTGAAAGATTGGAATTTGGATTTGTATGAAGAAATGAATGAAGATCCAATTAACAAATATTTTTGCAATGAATAAATTGCTACAATCATTGATATATTGATTCGACATTTTTTTATTCATTCACCACAATTTTGGATTGAGTCTGTTTAAGTAGAATACAGTTTCGAGAAACTTTTTCAAGGTATTTACCTGAACGCAACTGTGCGTGGAGATTAGGGCCCCACTGGTCCTAGTATTGGTGGTCATAGACTAGCACAGCACAATGTTTCACCACACCAGAAGGAAATGCATTCGCTCTTGTTTTTTTTCGGACTCCAAAGGCAGACTTGAGCTGGTTCTGCACGGTGGTAGTGCTACCACCAAAGCACTGGCAGGTATACCAGCTTTGGTCCCTATCACCACAGAGGGAGTAGGGGAGAGTAGCTTGGGATTGATGGGATCCACTCTCTCACACCCATCTCCATGGTGCTGGTGAACAAAGGGGGCCCAACCACATAGTCTGGCAGAGATTCTCTATTGAAGCTGAGTCCGATGGAGTAACATGCTCTAACAGGGCAGGCTTTAGCAACTTACTGCCATATCTTGTCCAGTGTATTCCTGATCGTACCTTCCATTATCACATGGGGTCTTGTAACACCCTGTATCTAAAATCGGCCTCATTCATGGTTTAAAATGCCAAAGGGAACATGAATCAAGAACCTGCATGATGTTAGTTCCATCACCAGGTCAATCCATTGCTCAGACTGACATCTCTTCAGGGTTTTCTGGAATGGGAGGGAAACAGTGCCAGTCCATTAAGACTTCAGGGTGGATCCTACTGAAGATATCTGTGCAGTGGAAAGCACCACCAGTGATTTACTTTCCAGTACAAAAGAAGCTCCCTTCTGGAAATGTTCCCTTTCACAGTGTCAAATCCACTTTGCACTGCTTCTCATGAAAGGGGCATTACTGAGGGAGATCAGCACAAACACCCATCATTTTTGACGCAAATCCCAAATAACTATGATTGCCTGCCTGGGCTTTGCACCAAAAACTAAAACCACAGAACTCATGTGCAAACAGGAGGGATGGGCTCATTTCCCCAGAAACCAGTACCTTCCAGGTGTGCTGTAGTGCGGAGCACACATCCACAGCTTCAGACCCTTCTGCACTTATGTATGCATAGGAATCTCTACTGGAGGGGCATTCTTCCAGTACAAATTCTGTGCTAGACAATGCATTCTCACCTCTGTCCCATGGAGGAAGAGGAGGAAAAATATAGAGTAACATCAATATGCATTAAAGATATTGCACAGTTCTCTGTGGGCTCATAGGAGTAACGCACTTATCAATATTTGAAAAAGGGAACTCATAAAATAATTGCCTTAAAAAATGAATGCAAACACGGAAAGGGATGAGTAATAAAAAAAATTAAAAATGTAAAGAAAAGTGGACAGTATTCAACCCTATTAATGACACGTCTTCAGAGAGGACAACTGACAAGGACCTTTTCATGAGATTCACATTCCATTACTGGGCCTGAGGCAGACGTAAGACTGAAGTGTCATTTCTTCTCCATTGTTACCCACCCTGAAAACAAGACACAATTTAGGAAAAGGACATTCTTTTTGCAGAACATCATGGCTGTTTGTTAACAGCACCCATAAAGGCTTGTCTGGACCTATCAAATGCTCGGTTATCAAAAAAGTCATAACATCTTGGCAGTTTTCAAGGTTTTGTTCAATCAATCAATCAATCACTGCATTTGTAAAGCGTGCTACATACCCGAGAGGGTCTCAAGGCGCTGGGGAGGGGGTTGCTACTGGTCGAAGAGCCAGGTCTTGAGGAGTCTTCTGAAGGCCAGCAGGTCCTGGGTCTGTCATAGGATGGTGGGGAGACTGTTCCAGGTCTCGGCAGCGAGGTAGGAGAAGGATCTGCCGCCGGCGGTGGTTTTTCGGATGCGGGAGACTGTGGCGAGGGCGAGGTTGGCTGAGCGGAGGATTCGGGTGGGGATGTGGAAGCTGAGTCGGTTGTTGAGGTAGGTGGGTCCGGTGTTGTGCAGTGCTTTGTGTGCATGGATCAGGAGCTTGAAGGTGATCCTTTTGTTGACGGGGAGCCAGTGCAGGCCTCTCAGGTGGAGTGTGATGTGGCTGCGGTGGGGGACGTCGAGGATGAGGCGTTCTGGATGTGTTGGAGTCGTCTCAGGAGCTTGTTTGTAGTTCCTGAGTAGAGGACGTTCCCATAATCGAGTCTGTTGGTGATGAGGGCCTGGGTAACGGTTTTTCTTGTGTCGAGGGGGATCCATTTGAAGATCCTGCGGAGCATACGGAGGGTGTTGAAGCAGGACACGGAGACGGCGTTGACTTGCCTGGTCATGGAGAGAGTGGAGTCGAGGATGACCCCCAGGTTGCATGCGTGGTCTGTGGGTTCCGGGGCTGTGCCTAGTGACGTGGGCCACCAAGAGTCGTCCCAGGCTGATGGGGTGGGTCCGAGAATGAGGACCTTCGTCTTGTCTGAGTTCAGCTTTAGTCTGCAGTCCTTCATCCAGTCGGCTACGGCCTTCATTCCTCTGGGGAGGTTATCTTTGGCGGTGTGGGGATCTTCAGTGAGGGATATGATCAACTGGGTGTCGTCAATGTAGGAGATGATGTTGAGGTTGTGTTGTCGTGCGACGTGGGCGAGGGTGGCCATGTAGATATTGAACAGCGTTGGGCTGAGGGAGGATCCCTGAGGGACGCCGCAGATGATCTCGGTGGTTTGGGAGTGGAAGAGTAGGAGGCGGACGCTCTGGGTTCTGCCGGAGAGGAAGGATGTGGTCCAGGCCAGGGCCTTCTCTTGGATACCGGCGTCATGGAGGTGTGCTGATAGGGTGCGGTGGCAGACCGTGTCAAAGGCTGCTAATAGGTCCAGGAGGATGAGGGCGGCTGTTTCTCCTTTGTCCATCAGGCTCCGAATGTCGTCAGTGGCGCCGATGAGGGCGGTCTCGGTGCTGTGGTTCTTGCGAAAACCGGATTGGGAAGGGTTCAGGATGTTGTTAACTTTGAGGTAGCGGGTCAGCTGTTTGTTGACAATCTTCTCGGTCACTTTTGCCGGGAAAGGGAGCAGGGAGATTGGCCGGAAGTTCTTGAGGTCCTTGGGGTCCGCCTTGGGCTTCTTCAGAAGGGCGTTGATCTCGGCGTGCTTCCAGCTTTCTGGGAAGGTTGCTGTCTCGAAGGAACAGTTGATTGTTTTCCGGAAGTGGGGCGCGATGGTTGCGCTGGCTTTGTTGAAGATGTGGTGAGGGCAGGGGTCCGATGGGGATCCGGAGTGGATGGAGTTCATGGTTTTGATGGTGTCTTCGTCGCTGATGCTGGACCAGACAGTCAGGCGACTGGTGCGAGTGGTAGTCGCAGGGGTGGTGCACTTTGTGGTGGGTGCGGGGGGGTCGGAGTTGAAGCTGTCGTGGATGTCGGTGATCTTGCGGTGGAAGAAGGTGGCCAGGGAGTCGCACAGGTCTTGAGATGGCGGGATGTCGTTGGTGTTGGAGATGGGGTTGGAGAGTTCTTTCATGATGCTGAAGAGCTCTTTGGTGTTGTGTGCGTTGTTGTCTAGGCGGTCCTTGAAGGTGGTCTTCTTGGCGGTCCTGATGAGTTGGTGGTGTCTGCGGGTGGCGCTCTTGAGGGCTGTGTGGTTGTCTGGTGTTTGGTCGTGGAGCCATTTCTTCTCCAGCTTCCGACAGGTGTGCTTGGAGATCCGGAGGTCCTCGGTGAACCAGGCGGCTTTCTTGTTGGTGTGGTTGGTTGTAGCGGTCTTGAGAGGGGCGAGGGTGTTGGCGCAGTCGTTGATCCACTGTGTGAGGTTGGTCGCGGCAGTGTCTGGGTTGGTGGGGTCGGTGGGTGGTCTCAGGGCGAGGGCGGTAGTCAGTTGGTCCTCGGTGACCTTGCCCCAGCAGTGGCGTGTTAGCTGTTGGGTGCGGCGGTGTGTGGTGGGTTTTCTGAAGGTGAAGTGGACGCATCTGTGGTCGGTCCAGGGTGGTTCGGTGGTGTGGTTGAAGGAGACGTGGGGGCTTGCGGAGAAGATGGGGTCGAGCGTGTGTCCAGCGGCGTGGGTAGGTGTCGTTACGAGCTGTTTGAGTCCGAGGTTGTCGAGGTTGTTGATCAGGGCGGTGAAGTTGGCGTCGTTGTTGTTCTCGAGGTGGAAGTTCAGGTCCCCGAGGAGGATGTAGTCCGTGGAAGCGAGGGCGTGGGTGCTGATGAGGTCGGCGATGGTGTCGCTGAACTGTGGGCGGGGTCCGGGAGGTCTGTAGATGAGAGTTCATCTGAGGGTGGTGTTGGGGTTGGTGTGGATCTGGAAGTGCATGTGCTCGGCGGTGGTGAGGGTGTCATCGGTGTTCGTTGAGATTTTGATGGAGTCTTTGTGGATGATGGCGATTCCTCCTCCCACCCCATTGGTGCGGTCTCTGCGGGAGATCTTGTAGCCCTGTGGGATGGCTATGGCGATGTCTGGTGCTGAGGTGGCGTTCAGCCAGGTCTCCGTCAGGAAGGCGACGTCGGGGGCGGTGGAGTCTAAGAGGTCCCAGAGTTTGATGGCGTGCTTGCGAGCGGAGCGGGTGTTGAGGAGGATGCAGCGGAGGTGGTTGGGTTCTCTGGCTGGTGGTGTGGAGGGTTGGATGCTGGTGAATCTGCAGTTCCGGCAGGTGAAAGGCCCCTGGGTGCGTTTCGGGGTGGCCCAGTAGCAGGGGTGGTCTTGTCTGGTGTTGAGTGCATGGAGGGTGCTTGCGTCGTAGTGCAGTCTGGCGTTGCAGGGGGTACGGGGTCCAGGGGTTCTGGCACTGGGTGCGGTCCAGGCGCGGACGGGCGCAGACTGGCTTGCCTTAGGTGCACGTTCGGCACGCCAGCGGCGCGCCTGCTGCGCGCGTCCGCTGCGCTCCAGCTTCGCAGCCTCCATATGAGGGCAGAGGGAGGGAGGAGCAGCTGGGAGGTGGGAGCAGGGCGGCCAATGGGAGTGAAGGGGTCGGGCCGCAGGGGCTCAGCGGCGGGGGAAAACCCGGGGAAAAAACGGCGGGAAAAGACGGCGGGAGAGGGACAACAGAGCACAGGGGTACAGAAAGCAAAACACAGGGGCACAGAATAAACAAGCATTTGCAATGCAATAGGTCTCGCATTATAAAAGTGTGAGCAGTTGGCATTGTTAATAATAATGCAACACTAGCTATTGGCATTGTAAATGATAATGCCATTTATTTATGTGTTTGTTTTATAAAATAGATTAAAAAGGCATTGTCATGAACAATGTCAATAGCTGAAACTTTTGCAAATGAGAGACCTATTGCATTGCAAATGCTTGTTTCAGTACAGCAGGCTTTTTAAAAAGTTTTAGTCACTACTCAAAATGAAATCCATTTTATCAGCATTGCCAGTGCTCCTTTATGTTTAATGCCCTAAATGAAACACAATGTTCTAAGCAGATTGCTAAACAGCATCTCCAGCCCCGATCACAATGTCTCACTTCATGTTGGACAGTGGGCATCCTGTTTTTATGCAGTGCCAAGACGGGGTGAACTAATGCACAGACTGAGGTCTGTCAGCCTCCGAGGCTCAAAGCATTCCTTGCAACAGTCCGCTGTGTCAAGGTATTGCCATGTGTACAGCACACACTCCGCTACAACAAGGGGTTTCAAAGTTGGGGGTGACTTCACAAACTTTCCCAAGGTGTTCATCGTGTTTGGTGACAGCGTATTTATGCTGACAGCCAGAAAACGGTTTGTGGTTGTGTGTGTGGCTGTGTGTGGGTGTTGTGATTGTGTGTGTAGTAGTGTGTGTGTTGTGGTTGCGTGTGTAGTTGTGGTTGTGTGTGTGGATGTGTGTTTCTGTTATTGTGTGTGCTTGTGTGTGGTTGTGTGTGTGGTTCTGTGTTATTGTGGTTGTGTGTTTGTGTTATTGTGTGTGGTTGTGTTTGTGGTTGTGTGTGGGTGTGGTTGGGTGTGTGTGGTTGTGGTCGTGTGTGGTTGTGTGTGGTTGTGGTTGTGTGTGTGGTTGTGTGTTTGTGTTATTGTGTGTGTGTGGTTGTGTGTTTGTGTTATTGTGGTTGTGTGTGTTTGTGGTTGTGTGTGGTTGTGTGTGTGTGGTTGTGTGTGTGTGTGTGTGGTGGTGTGTGTGTGTGTGTGGTTTTGTGTGGTTGTGTGTGTGTGGTTGAGTGTGGTTGTGGTTGGTTGTGTGTTGTGGTTGGGTGTGTGTTGTGGTTGGGTGTGTGTTTGTGTGATTATGTGTGTGTTATTGTGTGTGTGGTTGTGTGTGTTTGTAAGTGGTTGTGTTTGTGGTTTTGTGTGTGGTTCTGTGTGTGTGTGTGGTTGTGTGCTGTTGTGGTTGTGTGTGTAGTTGTGGTTGTGTGTGGTTGTGTGTTTGTGTTATTGTGTGTGTGTGTGCTTGTGGTTGTGTGTGTGGGTGTGGGGGGGGTGGGTTGTGGTTGTGTGTGTGTTTGTGTTATTGTGTGTGTGGTTATGTGTTTGTGTTATTGTGTGTGTGGTTGTGTGGTGGGGTTTGTGTGTGTGTATGGTTTTGTGTGTGTGGTTGTGTGGTGGGGTTTGTGTGTGTATGGTTTTGTGTGTGTGTTTGTGGGTGTGTGGTTGTGGGGTTTGTGTGTGTGGTTGTGGGGTTTGTGTGTGGTTGTGTGTGGTTGTGGGGTTTGTGTGTGGTTGTGGGTGGTTGTGGGTGGTTGTGGTTGTGTGTGTGAGTGGTTGTGGTTGTGGGTGGTTGTGGTTGTGTGTGTGAGTGGTGTGTGTGTGTGGTTGTGTGGTTGTGTGTGGTTGTGTGGTTGTGTGTGTGTGTGGTTGTGTGTGTGTGTGTGGTTGTGTGTGTGTGTGGTTGTGTGTGTGGTTGGTTGTGTGTTGTGGTTGTGTGTGGTTGTGTTTGTGTTATTGTGTGTGTGGTTGGTTGTGTGTTGTGGTTGTGTGTGGTTGTGTTTGTGTTATTGTGTGTGTGGTTATGTGTTTGTGTTATTGTGTGTGTGTGGTTGTGTGGTGGGGTGTGTGTGTGGTTGTATGTGTGTGATTGTGTGTGTGTGTGGTTGTGTGTGTGGTTGTGGTTGTATGTGGTTGTGTTTGTGGTTTTGTGTGTGTTTGTGGTTTTGTGTGTGGTTCTCTGTGTGTGTGGTTGTGTGTTGTGGTTGTGTGTGTGTGTGTGTGTGTGTGTGTGTGGGGTGTGTGTGTGTGGTTGTGTGTGTGTGTGGTTGTGTGTGTGTGGTTGTGTGTGTGTGCATGCAATCCTAATCAAAACACAATGGCA
Organism: Triturus cristatus; assembly: GCF_964204655.1. NCBI lineage: Eukaryota > Metazoa > Chordata > Amphibia > Caudata > Salamandridae > Triturus > Triturus cristatus. Next base: position 689,890,363 of record NC_140586.1, on the reverse strand, counting down.
CAGACTTTAGTTTCATTAGACCTGAGGAACCGTACATAAGAGATGAAGAATTGTTATCGGTAACACACCCACTAGGCCTCCAGTCAAGTAATAGTGGTCATGAACGTTATAAATTAAAAACAACGAAACGGAAAAATTAACAATCTCATCACTCACCCACTTGAGGGTCTCAGAAGGAGCCTAGATCCCGCTTGGACTCAGAATCTCTCAGGTGCAACAAAGCCCCTTTGGTACAGAAAGATAGGGTGGATAACCCTGGCTCAGTGGTTAACAACGAAAAGTCCACCTTTGACACACCAGTCATGAACTTACAGATACAGAACTGGTGGTCGGTCATTGACACCACACTAACAACCATGGGCTAGGTGGCAATGGTGCATGCTGACTAAATGGACTCTCAGATTGTAATATTACAGTCCCTGGCAAAGAACGTGAAGAAGATAGAATCGCGACTGGATAATCTAAATTCTTTCATAATGAACGCCCAGTTACAGACTGACAAGGAGCGGTGTTATTGCTCACTTCTCCTCGAAAAAATCTCTGCATTCCCTGAAATAAATGTCGAATCTTCTCAGAGAATATAAAGTAACATACATCATAACAGCAATGAAAGGCCCCTTCCCCGTTCCTCATCAAAAAGTTGACCAAATACGGTTTTTGGTGTCAGTTCCCCCGGGGCACAAGCAGGCATCCACTTCTGTCAGGACAGCTGATCGGAGCAAAAAAGACAGAATTGGATGCCTGCTTGTACCCTGGGGGGACTGACCCAAAAAAAAAACACACAAAGGGAAACAAGGGATATCCAAGGATAAATATGAAGGAATCGCCAAATGGGTGGTGACGCGGATGTCAAAAACCACGCACAATAATGGAGGTGGACAAAGAGGGTGAGAGCCGTTCTCCGTCTGAAGCAGACCACTCTGATGCTGGAGAGGACGAAGCGCATGAGCCCCGCAGACACTGCGCAGACTCTGCGTACATTTTAAGAATGGAAGGCATAGACGAGAAAGCGGATGAAGGAAGGATGAAAAAAGTAAGGAAGGTTGTAAAGAAGGAAGGGAGGAGAGCAAAGGCTATACGGTGAAGGCAGATTAAAAGGAGAGGAAGGTAGAGGAGAAAGGGTAGGAAAGTAAGAAGCAACAAGTGGCGTTGAAGGTGAATCAATGAAAACAGTGGGTGTGCCGGCAGAGGAGGCTGGGTCTGCGCAGCAAAGCCGCGAAAGTGAAAGTGATCGTGATCGCGATCAAAGCGGCCGAGAAAGTGAAAGTAAGCAGTGCAAGCGCGCGCCCGCGCACATGCACTGTAGCTCTAGGCTGGCCTGGTAGCACTTTTTGAAGCCCATATACAAAATGTCTCTTCGAGCCTTTGGCTCGCGAGACCTAAAAAGGGAGCGAGCAGTCAGGCGGCAAAAGCGGCAACGGTGGTTCAACCCACAGGGGGCTGCGTGGCGGATGGGGGGAGCGACCTGCCTGGTGACAGGGTCAAAGTTCGCTCTCTACCACCGCTTCGCGGCCTCCATATGAGGGCAGAGGGAGGGAGGAGCAGCTGGGAGGTGGGAGCGGGGTGGCCAATGGGAGTGAAGGGGGCGGGGCCGCAGGGGCTCACCGGCGGGGGAAAACCCAGGGAAAACCGGGGTAAAAAATGGCGGGAAAAGACGGCGGGAGAGGGACAACAGAGCACAGGGGTACAGAAAACAAAACACAGGGGCAAAAAATGGAAAAAAACAAAGTGGCACAGAAAGCCAAGCGCAGGGGTACAGAATTAAAAAGGGAGCGAGCAGTCATGCGGCAAAAGCGGCAACGGAGGTTCAACCCACAGGATGCTGCGTGGCGGATGGGGGGAGCGACCTGCCTGGTGACAGGGTCAAAGGTCGCTCTCTGCCACCGCTTCGTGGCCTCCATATGAGGGCAGAGGCAGGGAGGAGCAGCTGGGAGGTGGGAGCGGGGCGGCCACTGGGAGTGAAGGGGGCGGGGCCGCAGGGGCTCAGGGGCGGGGGAAAACCCAGGGAAAAACGGCGGGAAAAGACGGCGGGAGAGGGACAACAGAGCACAGGGGTACAGAAAGCAAAACACAGGGTCACAGAATGAAAATAAAACAAAGTGGCACAGAAAGCCAAGCGCAGGGGTACAGAATAACAAAGGGAGCGAGCAGTCAGGCGGCAAAAGCGGCAACGGAGGTTCAACCCACAGGGGGCTGCGTGGTGGATGGGGGGAGCGGCCTGCCTGGTGACAGGGTCAAAGGTCGCTCCCTTACAATACAATCTGACACGACCCATAATAAAAGCACCTAAATGAAGCCTACAAGCATATTTATTTATCTGACAATCGTGGTTTATTGAATGTAAGTTTAAATGTATCTAAAAATCACAAAATTGTGTATTTAATCAAATATATTCAAGACATTCTTTTGAAGGCTTGACTTTCTCTTTGCAGTGTTTGACCATCAACACTGTTTAGGCTTTATTACAGGAAATGTGCAATACAAATTGTTTACCTGCTAATTACAGCTACAACCTATTGGTCTAATCGACAGGTGAGGTGTGCAATTCTGAGTTGCATATCTCCGACTGGGAAATTGCATGCAAATTAATGATATTTTCAGTTGGTGCAAAGTTGTGCAAAATTGAATTTAGTGCTCTCCACTAGGTTTTACCTCATTTGGAGTTGCAATTTAAGTCATTTCTTGGGTTTGCAACATATAGTCATGCCCTGAATCTTTTCTAGCTGTATTGGTCAGAGAGAAAACAGGCATAACGACCTAATAAATAGATTTCAAATGAAGACCTTAAAGTATTTTGAGCCTGATGTGCTATACGCAATTGCATACGCAGGATATCCATTTTTCTTTTTTTTTAAATCAAAGTTTATTTAGACCATTAACCCCTTCCCCACTCATGACGGAACCACTCCGTCATGAGCCACGGTCGCCGTGTGCTCAAGACGGAGTGGTTCCGTCATGCTGCGGCCGTTGGCGGCCGCGCCGCCCACGCGGCGCTATTTCCCCGCCTGTGCGGCCGATTAGCGCAGTGGGCAGAGTCATAACGGAACCACTCCGTCATGAGCACAGCTCAACCGCGGCTCATGACGGAGCGGTTCCGTCATGAGCACCGCGCCACCGCGCTGCCCCCAAACCCCCCCCCCCCCAGCGCTGCGGCGGAATTCCCGCCGCAGCGAAAGGGTTAAAACAAATGTCATACAAACATACAAACAGTATCTTAGACTTAATATGACTGAATCTTGAAACTTTCAGTTAAAATACATCAGGATTTAATGTACTCTATATATATATTAATAGTATTAACACAGATACACTAACAGCTGCAACCCTGGTAAAAGGAGATTAAAACAAACATTAAAATTGCTATTCTCAGCGATGGATCATTTCTTCACCTTCTCTTTTTCCAATTACTTACAGCTACTAGAAACCTGCCTTAAGAGCAGGCAACACCTAAAAAGCGCATGTCATATTAACTTTTTATTGCTTCCAACTTCGTCCTTACACCATATTTAATTAAAATAGGCCTTTTCGGCTGCTGCCGGAGGCTGACAAAATATAGACATTCTATTAAATTATGAACACTGGAAGTTTTTATATTTAAACCTCACTCACAAATGTGGTCGTGATTCATCAATCGCAACCCCTCAACTCAATATGAAAATCTCAATCTTAACTCTACTCTAAATTTCATAAGCACTCTTCGCCAAAGTGGATTTGGGAGGGCTAAGAGACAGGGGACTTTTATAACTTCCTGCCAAGAATTTCTTTGGTACAGTGTGGCGCTCTTTGTGTTAAGATAGCTCTACTCTCCATCTCTTGTCTCTAGGGCGACCTTCCCTTAGATCCGTTTCACTGTAATTTATTAGAGCATCACAACAAAAAATTTCAAAATTCAACAGAAGAGCCTATTCATTTAGCCGAGACCTGGTGACTCTTGCTCAGTGCAGTTCACGGTTCACTGACACAACATCGATGTAAAAAATATTGATGTAAAAAATATCGAGTAAAAAATATAGTCAACAAAAATATCGACTCCTATACTTAAACAGGTAAGTACAAAAATATCAAATCAAAAATATCGATGTAAAAAATATAGATGTAAAAAATATAGATTAAACTGTAAATCTAAAATAAAATAATATATATTAAATATTATTAATTTTAACAAAATAAATTAAATGTAATATACATTTTTACAACCTGTTTTTGTGTTTTGCGGAAGCAACAAGGGCAGTGGCAGCCGCCAGGGACTGGACCTTGGTTTTGGCCCCCAGCAACTTCAAAGTTAGTATGCATGGGGATTAGGTGTTGCACTAATAAGCACGAATTTTTAAAGCATCAACCACTGAAGGTAAAGAATTGTGGGACTGAAGGCAAACTACAAAGACCAGCATGCTTTATCCATTTAGCTTATCGTGGCGCCCAGCAGGGGGCAAACATTTAAAAATGAGCAATTGGGACAGTTTGCCTTTCAGCCTCTTTGATGCTTCTGGCTTCCTTTGAAAAAGGTCAATGGTGACCGAAATGTATCAGGAATGAGAACACCAGCGCCAGCGCTTTGCAATTGAAATAAAACCCTTTCATCTGACCTAATGTGTGCGGCTCACTCCTTCTCTGCGAGAGAGGTCTGTTGTTATGTTTTCACGGCGTGGTCCTGCCGCGAGCTACGCACCACCAGGAAAAGGAGCGCCAACAACTGCCCACAAATGGACCCTGTTTGTGTGTTTTGCGGAAGCAACAAGGGCAGTGGCAGCCGCCAGGGACTGGACCTTGGTTTTGGCCCCCAGCAACTTCAAAGTTAGTATGCATGGGGATTAGGTGTTGCACCAATAAGCACGGATTTTAAAAGCATCACCCACTGAAGGGAAAGAATTGTGGGACTGAAGGCAAACTACAATGACCAGCATGCTTTATCCACTTAGCCTATCGTGGCGCCCACCAGGGGGCAAACATTTAAAAATGAGCAATTGGGACAGTTTGCCTTTCAGCCTCTTTGATGCTTCTGGCTTCCTTTGAAAAAGGTCAATGGTGACCGAAATGCATCAGGAATGAGAACACCAGCGCCAGCGCTTTGCAATTGAAATAAAACCCTTTCATCTCACCTAGGGGCCGATTACGATCCTGGAAAAACCCGGTACAAACCGTGGGTCGGAGCGTTTTCTCCGTCCGACTCGTACTGGGTTGTAAAACTTTACAAACATGCAATTACGATTCGTACGGAAACACCATTTCCGTACGAATCGGAAAAAAGACCAACCGACAGAAAAATACATACAAATGTGATCCGGGACACCGCGGATGTGACGTCCGGACGGAGTTAGGCATGTTTTTACGTACCAGCAATTACGATTCGCACCGACTGCAGTCCGGTTGGGAATATTTTTACGGCACCTAAAAAGTGCCGGAAAAGCAAAGTACGCAGCGATGCGAGCTGATTAGGGGGCCCGGTACGCGCCGTACCCCCCCCGCCGCCCGTATGTTCGCGCCGTACCTCCAGCCCCCCCGCGGATGGATGCGCCGTACCCCCCAGCCCCCCCATATGTATGGAGCGTACCCCCCAGCCCCCCGTATGTACGGAGCGTACCCCTGTACCCCCCAGCCCCCCGTATGTACGGAGCGTACCCCCCAGTCCCCCGTATGTACGGAGCGTACCCCCGTACCCCCCAGCCCCCCGTATGTATGGAGCGTACCCCCGTACCCCCCAGCCCCCCGTATGTACGGAGCGTACCCCCCAGTCCCCCGTATGTACGGAGCATACCCCCGTACCCCCAGCCCCCCGTATGTACGGAGCATACCCCCGTACCCCCCAGCCCCCCGTATGTATGGTGCGGACCCCCAGCGCTCCGTACATACGGGGGGCTGGGGGGTACGGGGGTACGCTCCGTACATACGGGGGACTGGGGGGTACGCTCCGTACATACGGGGGGCTGGGGGGTACGGGGGTACGCTCCATACATACGGGGGCTGGGGGGTACGGCGCGCCCATCCGCGGGGGGGCTGGGGGTACGGCGCGAACATACGGGGGGCGGGGGGGGGGGTACGGCGCGTACCGGGCACTTGTTTGGACATCTCCATGGTTGCAATGGGAGTTCGCTCCGGACGGTCTTTTTTCCATACAGTTGTACAATCGGACGGATGGGACGGATCGTAATTGCGCATTTGGACTTCAGTTTTCCCATTTGTACGCAAAAATGTCCGGGGACGTGTTGGAGACTTTTCCCGACCCGAGGACGTGTGGGGGAATTTTCCCAATGCGATTTGTATGGACTTTTTCCCATACGAATCGTAATTGGCAGTTTGTACGGCGCTTTTACCATTTGTACGGAAAAAAGTCCAGATTCAATTCCTAATGTGTGCGGCTCACTCCTTCTCTGCGAGAGAGGTCTGTTGTTATGTTTTCATGGCGTGGTCCTGCCGCGAGCTACGCACCACCAGGAAAAAGAGCGCCAACAACTGCCCACAAATGGACCCTGTTTGTGTGTTTTGCGGAAGCAACAAGGGCAGTGGCAGCCGCCAGGGACTGGACCTTGGTTTTGGCCCCCAGCAATTTCAAAGTTAGTATGCATGGGGATTAGGTGTTGCACTAATAAGCACAAATTTTAAAAGCATCACCCACTGAAGGGAAAGAATTGTGGGATTGAAGGCAAACTACAAAGACCAGCATGCTTTATCCATTTAGCCTATCGTGGCGCCCACCAGGGGGCAAACATTTAAAAATGAGCAATTGGGACAGTTTGCCTTTCAGCCTCTTTGATGCTTCTGGCTTCCTTTGAAAAAGGTCAATGGTGATCGAAATGCATCAGGAATGAGAACACCAGCGCCAGCGCTTTGCAATTGAAATAAAACCCTTTCATCTCACCTAATGTGTGCGGCTCACTCCTTCTCTGCGAGAGAGGTCTGTTGTTATATATATATAGATATATATATATAAATAATGTAAAATATAAAAAAAATCTAGAATAAATTAAAACATTAAACTATGAATAAATATTTAAACTTAGATTGCCCAATACAATCAGTGCAACAGTAGGAAAAGTGTTGGATAGCAAAATAATTACATTTACTATTCCAACTCCAGTGAGTGCAACAGAAGGGAAAGTGTTGGATAGTGGAGGGAAGAAAATGACTATTCCCACTCCAATTAGTGCAACAGTGGGGAAAGTGTTGGATAGTGGAGGGGTAAAAATTACTATTCCCACTCCAATCAGTGCAAGAGTAGGGAAAGTGTTGGATATTGAAGGGGTAAAAATGACTATTCCCACTCCAGTGTGTGCATCAGTAGGGAAAGTGTTGGATAGCGGCGGGAACAATTTTACTATTCCCACTCCAGCCAGTGCAACAGTAGGGAAAGTGTTGGATAGCTGAGGGGTAAAAATTATTATTCCCACTCCAATGAGTGCAACAGTAGGAAAAGTGTTGGATAGCGGAGGGGTTAAAATTACTATTCCCACTCCAGTGAGTGCAACAGTAGGGAAAGTGTTGGACAGCGGAGGGAAAAGATTTACTATTCCCACTCCAGTCAGTGCAACAGTAGGAAAAGTGTGGGATAGCTTAGGGGTAAAAATTACTATTACCACTCCAGTGAGTGCATCAAAGGGAAAGTGTTGGATAGCAGAGGGGTAAAAATTACTATTCCCACTCCAGTGAGAACAACAGTAGGGAAAGTGTTGGATAGCGGAGGGGAAAAATACTATTTCCACTCCAGTGAGTGCAACAGTAGAGAAAGTCTTGGACAGCAGAGGGGAAAAAAATTACTATTGCAACTCCAGTAAGAACAACAGTAGGGAAAGTGTTGGATAGTGGAGGGGTAAAATTACTATTCCCACTCCAAACAGTGCAACAATAAGGAAAGTGTTAGATAGCGGAGGGGTAAAAATTACTATTCCCACTCAGTGAGAGCAACAGTAGGGAAAGTGCTGGTTAGCGGAGGGGTAAACATTACTATTCCCACTCCAGTGAGTACAACAGTAGGTAAAGTGCAGGATAGCGGAGGGGTAAAAATTACTATTCCAACTTCAGTGAGTGCAGCAGTAGGGAAATTGTTGGATAGCGGAGGGGTAAAAATCTGTATTCCTACTCCACTGAATGCAACAGTAGGATAAGTGTTGGATAGCGGAGGGGTAAAAAATTGTATACCGACTCCAGTGAATGCAACAGTAGGGAAATGGTTGGATAGCGGAGGGGAAAAAACTACTATTCCCACTCCAGAGAGTGCAACAGTAGGGAAAATGTTGGATAGCAGAGAGGTAAAAATTACTATTCCAACTCCAGGGGATGCAACAGTATGTAAAGTGCTGGATAGGGGAGGGGTAAAAATTACTATTCCCACTCCAGTGAATTCAACAGTAGGGAAAGTGTTGGATAGTGGAGAAAACATTTTTACTATTCACTTTCAAACACTTAGAAAAGAAATTCATATATTAAAATTTAAAAATAAAACTATTAAACATGTAAAAATAACACATAATATCATAATAATTACATATAACAAAAACCCACAAATATTACATAAAATTAAATAATAAATGCATTTACAAACAAATAATTCTTTTAACCCCTTGTGTGCCCATGACGAGCTGGACTCGTCATGGGCCGCGGTTGTGCTGTGCCCATGACGAGTCCAGCTCGTCATGAACCCCGCCCGCTAATGTAACGGCCGGCACAGGGCGGGGAAAGTGCTGTAAAGTTATGTCGGATCAGGGTGGCCTCTCGGCAGGGTCTTCCATTCGTTAAGGCTGGGACTGTCAGCTCGGGGGGTCAGGGCGGGGAAAGGGCACACAAGGGTAAACTAGAAAATATTTACAAACAAAAATATGAATTAAAACATAAATGTATTTATTTTATATCCTACCCTATAACACCACACCAATAACAAAACACTTCAACATTTTTATTTACACTTATTTACATAATTACCATAATTAATAATGAATTAAAAAATATTATTAAAAAAGAAACAAATACATTAATTTACTACACACTCTTTAACACTAAAATATCCATAAAACACACCTAAATTAAACAATAAAATAATACATTTATTTTATTTATTTATTTAGCATTTATAAAGCTCCTGGATACATCACTGGTGTGTCCACGCACTACAGCTTCTCTCATCAGACAGCTACACAAGAATCAAGCGGGGTTAAGGGGCAGACCGAACAGGGGTCACTAGAGAAGCAGATATTTATTCAAAGTTGAAAGAGCCAAGTTTTTAATTTTTTCCAGAAGTGGCTCTCTGATGGTTCCGCATGGAGGAACAAAGGTAGGGCATTCCAGTTTTACGCTGCCAGGTAGCCAAAGGACCGTGCGCCCATTCATGAATTTTTTATCCTGGGAATTTTGACCAGTTACGTTCAGGTGGATCTAAGGTGCTGTCCTGGAATGAGAAACTCCAGTAGATAAGACGGTCCTTTGTCCTGCAAGGAGCGGTGACAGAAACATGGCAGATAATCCTTTTCTGTATGGGCAGCCAGTGCAAGGAATCAAGGGCTTGCTTAGAGGAAGCTTTTCTGGGTAGACTCATGACCAGGCGGGCTGCCACATTCTGGATATACTGCAGCCTGTGAAGACACTTTTTAGTTGCACCTAGATAAAGGGCATTCCCATAGTCTAACTGTGATGTGACAAGAGCATGGGCCAGGGTTTTCCTAGCGGCCGGGGGGAGAATGTCAAAGCTTTTCCTTAAACTCTTCAGCGTGCCAAAGCATTTGCCTACACGTTTCCCGGTATGAGTCTCGAAGGAGAGGGTAGAATCCAGCCAGACTCCTAGATTCTTCACCTCTCTCTTTGGTGTGAGGGGTGGGCCCAAGACAGGTGGCCACCAGGCCGAAGACCAGATGGACGGAGTCTTCCCTTCTACCAGTATCTCTGTTTTGTTACCATTCAGTTTCAGGCAATTGCTTGTCATCCAAAAAGCTAGATCTTTTAGGCAGTCCGCAAATCTGCTGGCAGCTTGCACTGAATTAGGAGATAGCGTGACGACTAACTGCGTGTCATCTGCATATGACACTATGGTGACATCGTGTTTCTCCACTATCCTGGCTAAGGGGGCGACGCACAGATTGAAGAGGGTAGGACTCAAGATTGAGCCCTGAGGCACCCCTTGCGATAAAGGAATGTTGTTAGAGGTATGTGGAGGTTGTGTCACTTGAAAACTACGGCCCTGCAGATATGAGGTCATCCAGTTTAAGGCTGCCCCGTCCATACCACTCATCCTGAGACAGCGAAGAAGTAGCTTATGGGAGAAAGTATCAAAAGCTGCACTCAAGTCCAAAAGGATGAGTGCAGTCATCAGGCCTTCATCTACCCGCCTGCGTATTGTCTCTATAGCTAAGAGCAGTGCTGACTCCGTCAAGTATGTGCTCTAAAACCTGATTGGGTGGGATGAAGTACATTGTGTTTATTGATGTGTGCCACCAACTGTGTATTTACCACTTTTTCAGCAATTTTTGAGAAATAGTGAAGCATGTGTCCGGAACCACTCCGCCATGAAAGGAGATTCCTAACAACTTTTGCACAGGAGGTAGTATGGTGTCTAACGCTGTGCAAATAACTTTCGGCGTAGTTGGGTCTTTAGGGGAGCCAGATTTTATACCCAAAGCTACTTTTTCCATGTCCATCAAGGAGGAGAGGAGAAATACTGAAAGATGGTTTTCCCACCACTCCGGAATTCTTTCGGTTTGGTAGACAGTGCCATTACGGGCCCCAGTAGGAAAGGTGTCATAATTTTTGATACCTTTGCTGAGAAAAGGTTGGCGATTTGACTGCACGACTCCTTCTAACTGGGGGCCGGTGCCATTGTATTCTCCAGAGAAGATACATCTTTGAGAATAGCAAACAGTTCCCTGGAGGAATTCTCCACTTGCTCAATCCTGTCAGCCTAGAAGGCCGCCCGTGTCTTCTTGATGAGGGAGTGATAGTGCTTTAGATGTAACTTATATGCAGCCTTATTTACTTCCAGAAAATCTTACAACCATTTTCGCTCTAGGCGTTTACAGGACTTCTTAGCCAACCTCAAGGCTTCGTTAAACCATGGTGCTCACTTCGTCCATCTAAGTGGGGTGCTAGAAGTCTATGAGGCAGCTACATCAAGAGCTTCCTTAATCCACTTATCTCCTACTTGACTCACATCATTAATGTCAGTACTATGGGAGGGCTGGTTTCTCTGTAGGGCCTGTGTGAAGCTCACCGAGTTGAATCAGGATAATTTCCTATGCCTGACATTGTGTGTTGAACGCACTATCGGGGGCAGTTTGGATAGGAGGATGAAGACAGACACCAGGTGGTGGTCGGACCAAGGGACTGCAGTTGTGATTCAACAACCAGGTCTGAGCAGTTGGAAAAGATAGGGTCTAATAAGTGCCCTAGTTGGTGTGTTGCCTGTGTGGAGTTGAGTGCTAGCTGGAGCCCTGCAAGTTCCTGAAATAAGGCCTGTGCCTCACCACACGATTGGTTGTCAAAGTGGAGATTTAGGTCTCCCAGGATAGTCAGGTTACTGTAGCGAAGTGCTGGTTGAGCAAGTTGTTCCACCAGACTTTCAATGAATCCTGAGACTGCTCCTGGTGGTTGATATAGCAAAAAGCCATTAACTGTATGGTTATCGTCAGCCTTTATTGTGAAGGAGGCTGCTTCGCAATGTTCTATGTCTACCGTAAGCAAAGTGCAGCCCAGAGAGAGTTTATGGAATATCGCTATACCACCTCCCCTCTTATTTACACGGTCCTGTCTATGGATGCCGTAATCAGGTGGGAGTGCTTGTAGTATATATGGGGCAAAAGCTTAATGTAGCCAAGTTTCTGTAACAAATAGGGCGTCAGGTTGTTTGTCCAGGAGACAGTCGTGAATTTCAATTTTGTGCCTATTCAATGACCTACAGTTGATACGTAGAAAATTGAGTTTATGTTGTTCCCCTTTAAGACATATCTTTGTCTGAAAAGGGCAGGACGCACATTGCAGCCGTGTTGCTTCTACTCATAATGAGTGTCTGCATGTAGGTAAGAGCGGGGGCTCTAGTGCTCTAAGAATATTTTCAGTGTTGGGTCCAAGCGGCCTGGGGGTGTGGCCCCTGGCCCCGCCCTGGCACAGACAGGCACGCACAGGCGTGGATGGGCTTGCGTTTGGCGAGCCTTCGGCGCGGTGTTGGCTCGCCCACTGCGCATCCTAGCTGGCATTGAGGTTATGTAGGCACGGTAAACTCACCACTAGACTACTACTTTCCCTCCGCTCAATCGACACTCCAGCCGCAGCATAACAGGGCAAAAGGTCAGTGTTCACCAGGCAGCAGGTAAGAGATTAAAACACGGCGCTTTGTGATATTTAATAATTACAGTTGGTACTTGACGAGTACTTTTCAAGTGATGAGCTAACTATTAAAAGAGCAATATAAATTTGAACACGGTGCTTGGTGTAGCTTAAAAAGTTAATGTTGGTACTTGAAGAGTACTTTACTAGTGACAGCTGCAAGTTCAATAGCGCAGCGTATGATTACCTCAGTTGTCCGATTCGATCATCACACTAGCAGACCCTGCCACAGTCTGCTAATGCTCAACAACACAACTAAAACTTATTTTAAAATTAAAACTATTACTATTAACAACTAATAATTAAATAATTACATTTATTTAATTCCCACCCTTTGCCCCTTTAAAAGTTGAAACAACACACAAATAAACTATTACCAAAAATCAATATTAAATAATTAACATTAATTAACAACTATACATAATTAATTAAACACAAATTACTTCCCACTCTTTACTCCTATTACTCCTATAAACACCACAACACACACCTAAAATTAATTACTTAATTACCATAATTCATTACCAATTCATATATTAAAATAAATTGACAACCAATTATTAATTCATCAATTAAAACTAAATTACTTCCCACCCTTTACACCTATAAAAACCACAACACACATCTAAAATTAATTACACAATTACCAAAATGAATGACAAATTAATTAATTAAAATGAATAAACAACCAATTATTAATACATAAATTAACAATATATTACTTTCTACCCTTTACACCTATAAACACCACAGTACACACCTAAAATTAATTACAAAGTTACCAAAATTAATACCCAAGTCATTAATTAAAATTAATTAACAACCAATTATTAATTAATTAATTATAAATTACTTTACACATTTAACACTATAACAATTAAACAAATATAAATAAATAAAAATTAATTAATAAATTTAAAATAATAAATTACTTCCAACCCTATTCCGCTATAAACGCACAACCCACTATGGAACTAAAAGCGCAAAATTCAAATAAAAAAAATAAAAAACTACAAAAAATATAACAGATATATTAAAAATACAAGCAATTCTTATACAAAAAATACATGACATACATATAAAATATGTACTAAAATACATAACAATAATAAAAAACAATATTTTCAACAACTATATTTTTGCAAACGATATTAAACACTTCAATATTCTCAGAATTGATATTACTTACCTTAAGTTGATATTCTTGACCACAGGTCAAAAAGGTGGCGGAAGATAAACAAGTAGCATTAAAAAGGAAGTACAGACAAACAGACTACAACGTTGACCACTGGCGCAGAGCTAGAATTTCCTAGTGGGATTTCGACAACTTAACAATTAATTGGGTTTCAACGCACTTGTAAAGCAAAGGCAAGCACACACAGCCACATATATACTCCACACACCAGGGACACGGTGAATAGACCCCAGTGCAAGTGCTTTCAAAGCGGAAAGACTTGGAGTGGCCCCCTGGGTCCCTGGAGAGTGTCACTGGTAAACAGAGCAGGCACTGTACTGGACTGCACTGGAAGTAGGCGAGGACCCGTTGTCGGCTGCCAGGAGGAGTGCAAGGCATGCCACTGCGACGACGGACGAGGCAGCGTATCTGAACTGCCTGGCTGACTGAAACAGAGACCCAAGGTGAGACCCCTGACCCCGCTGCCGGGTAGACCACGACGGAAAGGAAAGGAGGTCTGTGGAGGCAGGTGACATGGGGGGGGTCGTGACTGCCCCTGGAGGTGCTGCAAGGCAGTGAGTCAGGCCGTCCCCCTGAGACCGGCGGAGACCGCGGACAGCCGTGTTGAGCTTAAGAGCGGCACACCGGGAGTTCACCCTGCCCCCACCCCGTGGACTGAAGAGGTGGAAGGTGCTGCAGGGGAGGCATTAGCGAAACCCAGGATAGAGAGATTGGAAGCCTTTCATTGACTTGAAGAGCCTGGTAATTTGTTTGTTTGTTTATTCCTGCCTGCCGGTTCCACAGAGTCCCACCGAGTCCCACCGAGGAGGAGGAGTCCTTTTGAGCTCATTTTGTATCTAACTGACATTTTGTTTAATTGTTAAAATTGTGCCTGTAATGCATTTTGTCATATTTTGCATGCTATGAGTAAAAGCAAGGTGCCTCCAAAGAAGGGAGTTGTGGGCACACTAGATGCATTCCTGACAAAAGCTGAGTCCACCTTAATGCACAAAATTGCACTGACAGAACGTAGACTATCTCTAGACTCTTTATCAGCCATACCTCAATTAGTATCGGTTACACAGGATGCTAACAACTCCCAAGCATCTAACCCTGAAGTAATTCCTCTGTCCCACACCCTAGAAATAAGTAGAGATATTATCAACACCCCTGTTATCCAGTCACCTTCTGTTGGTCCATCTAGGCCCACTATTAACACCAGGGCCCAAACAAAGAGAAATAGCCAAACGAGGGGTGCTACTCAACCAGCGAAGAAGAGAAGGGGGCAGGGGCCCAATAGACAAAAAACCTGCCAATGTAATCCCAAGGTGGATGTGAGCCACTCCACCCTGGGATAAGCCCGCTCCCCTGATGCAAGTAGTACTAGTAGATCTTTAGCTTGCGACCAGGGGGCTTTCTGGGAAAGGCTGGAGGAAACACTCTCGTCCCTTTTAAAGCCTCTATATACCTGGCTAGAAAATAGGGTAGACTGGATAGTATGATGATTCATATTAATACCTCCCTAGGAGCAAGGAGCAATGGTCTCTCTAGCAGCTCTATGGCCCCTACTTGTGTTAACTGTGATGTTCATAGGTCGTAACTCACCCAGGGTAATACCACACCTAACGTTCTAACACCACATAGTGAGTTGACCAACCGTGCTACTTCCAGCAACCCTGTTCAACCTGCACCCCGGGATTTAAATTTAGTACCAGCAAGGGTAACACGTCAGGAGACTCTCCATCCTGCACAGGGCAGACCCCAAGGGCATGCTAATAGCATGTTTGATTATGAATGGGTGACTATAGGTATGGAAGGTTCATTGCTAGGAGAAAGGACTCACAATCAAGCTAGAATGGGTACTCAGCTGCCCGCCCAAGATAGTTCACAGGGTGTAGAAAATGTGCACCTCCCACCAGAAGCCACACCGTACTCAGTAATATTGATAACTGTTCCCACATTATCAGAAGGAGAGGCCGTACATTGGTCCACCCTGCGAAACAAAGCCTTGCATTTTTTGAGCGGAAAAGTAGGGCTGAACTCAAAACCTTTCACGGAATTCAAAATGGCACGACCAATCGGGTGGGTTGAATTATCAAATAAAATCCTGCCAGGCGATTGTGTTGTGCTATCTTTTATCCAGCCTTAATTCAAACAATTTTTGATAGGGTGGGCAATTGGCCGGTCAGGAGAAATGGGATAAGTGTTGTTCCTTTAGGTTTTTTTCTGCCAACCCCCTGGATCCTTGCGATTTCTCCAAGAGCAGAGTTTTACAGCAGGTCCAACGAGGTTCAGCTATGCTGTCCTGATTAAAAATTATTTTGAGCCCCTCAATAACATGGATGAGATTGACTGACTAACTCATATTAACCAGCAGTTAGAACCGGGTGGTGAGGTAATTTTGGATCGAGAAGAGGGTTTCTCAGAACAAATGGTCAGCTCAGTTTGTAGCAAACAAGTGACAAGAGTACCACATATGCAGCTGAAACCTGACCCAATACGAAGGGACGGTGACCCATCATATCTGGACCAGGGTACAGACCCTAGTGCACATTGTAGTAGCCCACGGGAGATAGGAGGTTTGAATCAGATCCTCTCCTCAGGCGTGTTGCCAACTAGCCTTTTGCCCAATTCCGTGGACCCCACCTGGAGGATTACCTCATGGAATATTGCGGGGCTGCGCTTAAAAACCGAAGATCCTGCATGGTGTGAGGTTATACATGAAGTTGATATATTGGGACTGCAGGAAACATGGTTAGTGGACCCAATTCACATCAATGGTTTTAAGACGTTTAATACTCCAGCAACAAAGTGTTTAGGGGTCATGCCCAAGGCCGAACTCTGTACTTATATCTCGAATAGTTTGGCAACTGGAGAACTAACCTTTGGGGCGGGAGACCCCTATTATCATACCTTAGAGTTTTCCTTGGGTATTAATCCATGCATAGTTTTGGCCAATCTGTATAACAATGTACCACCTGGGGAATTTAGCACTGTGGTTGGGAAGCTATCCGTGACTTTGCTAGATATCTGTAATGCTGACACCTCTGATTGTATGATTATTTTGATGGGGGATTTCAATTGTGCAAAATGTAATTCTGTTGATACCAGAACATGTGGACATGAGAATGAGGGTGGGGCGCGCAACACTCACTTCTGTCACATGACACTGGGAGACCAGTTTTAATGAGATTGTGTATATGAATGATCTAGGTTTTGTGAATGATCTTCTAACCCCCCCTGTACCTGAGGAACTTCGATTTTCGATCCTGATCGTATCGACCCGCCATTTTGTGCCCCGCCGCCATTTTGTGTTGCCCTCACTCAGGCAGCACAACGATCGAAGTCTTTTCTGCTTTTTCCTGCAATATTGTGTCAAAATAACCTTGTGCCTCTGTTTACAAAAGCTGGTGTTAGAGACTGGCCAAGTACACTATTCCCTGTCTGATTTTCCTAATCCCTGTCCTTACTATCTGTTGGTTCACACTATTCTCTTCTGACTTAATCTTATCGTCTGGCCTTCGCTGTCCTCTGCTCGTATTCTCCTGTTTCACAACTGTCCTCCAAAACACACAAACGTATCTCGTCACCTGCAAGTCAGCTACCAGTCAGTTAATGAATTAGCTTGTGGGGAGGGGTGACAAACACAGTTAGAGGAGAGGCTTCTTCGAGTTACTCGATACTTTATTTTCAAACCTTTCCTATTGGTTCTGTTCTGTGTTCCAACTTTTCTTATTGGCTCCTTTTATATGTTTTAGGTGTGTTCTTAGTTAATGTATATGTCACCTATGTACTATATAAGATTGTGCGCCACGGAGTGAAGTGGCAGTCTCCTGAGAACATACCGTGTGTACTTCTAGGACAACTGTACTAGCTGCAGCTAATAAATCTGATCTTTTACGCCGACAGAGTGTCCCCGTGTCTCTGTGTAGCTAAGCAGGAGAACCCAGGAGATTAAGGCGTACCCTGCGCCGCCAGGTACAAAAGGTTCTGGTTCTTCATACCTATGCCATATACTTTTAACGGAAGAGGACTAGAGTCTACAATCGACTTTATGTTAGTCTCATGCTCTTCTGCATCCAGGGTCTCTTCTTTTAAGGTGGGTGACAACCCAATGAGCCACCACTTTCCACTTTGCTTGGAGATTAAAATTCCTCCTCGCAAGCCTAAGAAGGCCAAACAAAACCTTCCATTAACTAGCAATCTCGAACTCAGCAGAACTAACGGATATTCTGTACTTTGGTCCAAAGTGGACCCAGTGGTGGTTATTACTAAATTACTTAAAACTAGCAAATCATCCTTTGACATCTGTTTGAACGAGACTTCCCCCTGTGACAGCATTGTACAGTCTTTCTTAACTATATGTAATGAGATCAGGAGTTTATTATTTGCAAAACATCGTAATAATCATAAAGAACAAGGGTGGTTTGATAAACACTGCTTATTAGCACAAACTAACTTGAAAAGGGTGCTGCATAGGCAACCTAGATCCCCTGATCGGGTGAAACAGGCTAGATCAGAGTATAAGCGGGCCATCATGGATAGAAAACGTATTTTGAGGCAGGAAGCTTGGGAAACTCTCCATACAGCGGCTTTACTGAAAGACAGCGTGGCATTTTGGAGGGCAGGAAGGGCCTCCTTTCTATCAGACGGTAATGGACCAACTATTGAAATCGCAATTTCGGAGGAGGTATGGATTAACCACTATATGAAGGTTTATACTGAGCAAGGAGCATTTGATCAACAACAGCTCCATCCCATCCCTGCCGAGCCAGATAGTGTAGAGTTGCAAGTTACACCGGAAGAGGTAAACAGACGGAGTGCCGGTCAATCTATTTAAATCTAACATCACCCTCTGGGGTCCCTTACTAACTCAAGTTATAAACACCAGCTTTAGAACATCAATAGCAAAGACCTGGGCGGAATCAATAATTATCCCAATATTTAAAAAAGGTGATTGTCACGACCCGGTGTGCTACAGACCAATTTTCCTTCTCGACTCAATGGTAAAAGTAGTGGACCGCATCGTCTTGGAGTGCTTGCAAGACTGGGGAGAAGACAATCAGGTATTGTCCGACCTACAGTATGGCTTCCAAGAAGGGCTAGGCACTACAGAACAAAGCCTAAACCTGTCTATTTTGATTGACAAGTTAACCAAAGCAAAAAAGGGCAGTCTGTATTTAGTGTTCGTGGACCTCACCGCGGCCTTCGACTCCGTAATTCATTGGAGACTATGGGAGGTCCTGGTAGTAATGGGGTTGACCAAAACATCATAGCGTTATTGCAACAATTGTATAACGGAGCCTCAGCCAGTGTTCGCTATGGTATAGGAGGGGAGCGTACTGATTCATTCCCCATTAGGAGGGGGGTCAGCAGGGTTGTGTCCTGGCCCCCTTTCTTTTTAATCTATATATAAATGGCCTTGGTGAAGCTCTGATCAGGCAGGGACATGACTTCCCTCAAGCTGGAGGGTGACCTATTCCAGCCCTTCTATATGCAGACGATGTGGTCTTAAGGGCGCGGACCCAAAATGGTCTGCAGAGGGTCCTAGAGAGCTTTAATGACTTCATGAAAGATCTGGGACTTAGTATTACCGTCTCCAAAACATTTGTCATGAGATGCGGTAAGAGGATTCAGAGAGTAAGGGAAATGTTCCTGGATGGCAAAAAGTTAGCGACAACAATGAACTTTTCGTATCTGGGCATTTTATTTAATCAGAACGATACCTGGTCCCATGCAATAACCACTAAAATGCTTGCATTTCCAAGAGCATCCACAGCCCTAGCATCCTTCGCTAAGAAATTGGGGAAGAATCCGCCAAGGGAACTTTTGCAAATATTTAAAGCGAAGTGCATTACAGCCGCTATGTATGGGGCAGGGGTGTGGGGCTTCGCTAACACCTTCCCACTGCAGCAGGTGGAAAATTCCTTCTTGCAATACATTTTGTCTGCTCCTCCGAGCACATCCTCCTTTGTTTGTCATGAGGAACTGGACCTTCCTTTTTATTCCGACCTTATCAGATTGGAACCAGTACTCCTGTGGCATAGGATCTGGTCCAAGGAGCAGACAAAATTAAATGGACACATTATGAAGGATATCCTGAGTCTGGATGGGGCCTTAAACATCCCGTGGATCAACTTTATATGCAATTTCATGAAGGACCTAGGTCACCCGGAATACTTCGCGAATCCCACCACTATGTTAGCCATGTCGAGAAAGGCTCTGAGAAGGGAGGGTCTACAATTATTGGACTCCTTGAGAATGTCAGGGGAAATGGTGAAGCCCAGCATTATGCAACACTAATTAACGCTTTCTTGTATCCAAATGGAGCCTTACCTATTATTTGTACCAGGAGCATATGATAGGATGCTTCTGACAAGATTTAGATTGGGCAATGTCCACAGAATAACGACAACACCATCTATGAACGACAGGTCACGTAACCTGCCACTTTGCCTCTGTGACAGACATTCAGAGCAGTCCACGATTCATTTAATGTTCTTTTGTAAATTTTATGAAGAGTTGAGGAAAGTGTGGATACTTCCACTTTTAAAACACCAAGGGGTAAGGCAATGCCGTCCAGCTCTTATTTGGCTGCAGTTCTTGGAAGATGAACACATTGCGTGGAGAGTAACAACGTTTTTAAAGAAGGCTATCCTGCAGTGAAAACATATGATACTGGATGCCCTGTAAACTCAGGGCACCTTCTCCACAGTACATAGCAGGTTTTTGAAACATAACATTTGCATTTATATGGTTTTATGACATCTTAAATATATGGTGTATATTTTGTAGATTTTATCTTTTGTAATTTCTAATGAAATTTTTATATGGATTTTTCTTATGTATTTGTGCTTATATGATTGGTACAATAACAATCGAATAAAGCTTTCCTTGACCTTGACTTTGACCTTGACCAAAATATTCTTGCTGCCGATATTTCTGACCCACGATATTAACAACTCGATATTTGTGCAACTCAATATTCTGTACTCAATATTCTGTCTCTGCACCGCAGTTCACTATGGCAAATTTCTTTCATATATAGCATAGACACCTTTCCTTTTGAACATACTTGAATTTTTTGCCAAAATTGTAAAGATATATTTGATGATGTAATATTCCATGAGGTTAAACCAACTTTGGTACGGATAACTTGTATCATTGATGATGAAGGGGGACTACCAGCTTTTTTAGCAACTGCCCTTCATTTTATTCCAATGATGCCACAAACTTAGACTTATGCTTTCTGTGCCACACAGCATTTGAGGAGGAAATATAACCATGTATGGCATAATGTCCGGGGTTATCAATGGCCTGCCAAAGTCGCTCTTGAATTTCTTAAAGCCCCCCCACAGTTGTACAGGTTTTAATTTGTGAAGAATTTAAGTGTTTTTTTTATCGTAAATTATTAGTGAATATCATGCCCAAGTACTTATTTGATGAGGTCTCTTCCACCGACATATCACCAATAGACCTCTTATAGGTTTGGGGTTTTTCCCCTTAACCAACATATTTGTTTTATCACTATGTATCACAATGTTTGCCTTATAATAGTTATTCAAAACTTGTAGATTTCTTTGCAGACCTACCTGAATCACATCCAGTATTCCAAGGTTATCAGCATACAGTAAACAAGGTATGTGACGACCCCCCATTGTAGGTGAAAAAGAGTGAGACTTTTTTAGATAACTTGGCAAATCAGCTAAATACAGGGCAAACAATGTCAAGACTATTACAAAACCCTGCCTAGGGCTTTTATATATTAGGATTTTCATTGAGAGGGCCTCATTGGTATCTAGCGCCCCTCCCCGTGTCCAATTATCATGAATAACTCTTTCAAAATAGCCGGAAGAGCCTTAGGAATGCCCACCCCCATCAATTTTTACCAAAGCAAGCTCCTATTAACCAAGTCAAAACTGAACAAAACTCGACAAAGCAACAAAACAAATTCCCTCTTATTTCGGTCGCTTGCTGTCCCACTGCCCAGATGATGAAGCAATGATCTATGGTGGAAGTTATTTTTATCGATCCAATACTTTATATATTAGAGGATTTGCCTTGCAAATATTTTATCCCTACATCAATTAAAATAATTGGGCAATACCTTTTTGGGTCAAAGGGGTAATTTTGCAAAAAATACTGGTTTAATTATAGCTGCTTTCCAGCTCTCTGTAAATTTCCCTGTATTCAAGAATCCATTAAATGTGGAGTAAAAAAACACTGGACCACCATCATGGCGGGTGATTGACAATAATCAGCATGACATTATCCAGCCCGCGGCCCTGGTGAAATTTATACCAACTATAGTTGTTTTTATTGTGGCCAAAGAGGTATAATATAAAAGATCTTCATAAGGGGCAATTCAGTCCCCATTGACTGCCTCATTCTTTGTTGAATACAAATCCAGTAATGCGCCAACCCAAGCTTCTTCTAAGGTTTTAAAGCTCAATACATCCTTATCCTTATTTACACCTTCCTTCACCAGTTCCCAGAAGTTCTTCATATCTTTTGAAGCTACCACTGTCAGCATCCTATCCCAATTTACTCTATAATACTCCATCTTCCTTTATTTAAATAATTTAGCATACACAGATTTGGTTTTCCGAACAAGCGCTCCAATATGGCCATTTGCTCCTACCCCATTATACTTGTTCAGCTTCCCCAACTTCTTTTTTAGATTTTGACAGTGAGAGTCAAACAGCCAGTGCCAGAAGCCTTGAAATTAGCAATTTGTGTGGATTGCAAATTCCTCTTTAGTGAAACCACCAGAATTTCAAACACCTTAGTTACTTTTCTATCATACCAAACCAATATATTCTTCCTTTGAGCATTATTATTTCCATGTTAATCAGTAAATTGCATACTAGCTACTAAATCAAGATGTTTCTCATTTATGCAAGCAGTCAAGTGTCTTGGCTAATCAATTTCCAAAGGCAGCACTTATTCCCTATCCTAGATCCCTAATTTTAACCCTGTATATAGGGGCCAATTGTCGCTCCCTCTCACCTTCAATATCTGAAATTTATCACACAGATCAAAGAACTGAATGAAAACATAATCAATGTGACCTTGCCTATGGGTAAGGTTTGACAAGCTGCACTATTTGCTAGATATCTACCATTTAAACAAATGAACCCTAATTCTGCTAGAACCTGTTGAATTTCTGTAGCCACTTTCCGTGAAACATAGTCTGGAATATTATAGGCCGCCGGCATATCCGCCTGATCTTTGTTCGTCTGAGATGGATGAATATTGAAGTCTCCAATTGTCATAACTGGAGCTTATTTACTAATAGCATACAAATTACAGCTGACCTCCTAAAACCATGTTACCTGTTCCCTGCTTGAGTGCTTCTCCACCAAATCTACATATACATTGACCACCAAAATAAGTTCATAATTAACAGTACTAGAATAAATGGATATCATCGTGGCCTGCAACCACTCACATTGTGTATTCACTCTTATTATGTGTTTAGCAATTTCATTACAAGACCGGAGGCTACCATTATGCATATTACTTTTAATGCGTCACCAAGCAGCCGCATACATCATAAAGAAGAAAGGTTCCAGAACAGAACAACAAGAAGACATACAAAAGCCATGAGGACATAACAATCAGCCTCTTTTAAATGCGGCTGCCAAGCAGATAAGTCATCCTTTACTCATCTCCTATTGATGTTATTATTGATTGATATTTCATTGACTTGTTTACCTTATATTTATATTATATTTATTATTTGTTCATTGCTAGTTTATTTACTCTCTCTACTACCTTCTTATACCCTCTATGGGCATGTTTTTCCTTGTTTGGGATCACGATGCATTAAAAGTAATATGCATAATGTTAGCCTCCGTGTCTTTAATGAAATCTAGATTCTCTAGTCATGGTAATAGGAGAATCGCAATTTTCATGGACACTAATATTGATAAGCCCCCAGTTGAACGAACAGGACCTTCATATTGATCCTCCCTACAATTTTGCAAAAAACACATTAAATGAAGGTATATTCCCAGAGAGCCAAGTACCTTGTAAACAAATTATAACATTTTCACACAACTTTTTATTCACACATTCCTTGTCCACCAGTCCCCTTAGTCCATGCATGTTCCATGAACGAATCCCTAGGATAACTGTCAAACTCCTTCCCTAATCATTACTACTGAAAAGTGAAACATATTCCATATGAAAGCTCTTGAGCCATGAGAATTTGCTACTTAATATAATTTCATATCCTGGGCTGTTGATGTTTTTTGAGGTATAATTACTTTTATGCTTCCTTGATGGAAACCCACTGACTTTCTTTGCACTGCCCTCTGGCCACGTGCAGGTGATCAATATAAATGCACAGTACAATAATACATGATATTTAAAGAAGGTTTTCTCCATATTGTTTATTATTTCCTCCCTTTGCAATATTCTCATGCCCTGTGAATTTTGTTCTCTCTATAAATCCATTATCAACCTTTGCATCGATTTCCGATGCAATACTACGTTTGATATCTCTTTCCCTTTCTTACAATTTACAAAGGCTACCTGATTTATATCATTGAGGCAAATGACACTAGAGAGGCACAATGTTTAAACACTTGCAAGTGGTTGGATCTATTGAGTGGTTTCCACTATTTATTTTTCTTTCCATTATGTAGTGTATCGAAATGCAAGGCAAGATTGTTTTTACTTTGTCAATTTCCTGTAAGTTGTGACCTTTGAATCTGGGTTATCTGTCACACTTGCTACCTTAACTAAAGCTGACCGTTCTGCCTGGTCTGCCTGATGCTGCCCCTTTTTTTGAGATGATAATACTACAGCCCTTAACTTTGCTCTGGAGATGGGAGGAGGAATCTCTAGGGATTATTTCTCAATCTTATTGGATCATCTATTCACTTGGTTAGGTGCTCGTCTTCCATCTATCTGAGGTGTGTGTGCCCTTTCTTTTTCCCTTGGCCTTCCTTTCTACATTTCTGGTTTCTAGCTTTCCGTATTTCCCAAGGGTGCACTTGTATTTTCCGTTTGATACACTTTTCCTATTCTCATCGGCTGTGTATACTCTGCTTCTGTATATGGTGCACCTTGGATAAAATATTAGCTCCTGCTTCTCTTTACAGAGCATTGGTCTCCTAGAAGTATACACTGAGGTATGACTACTTGAAATTACCACCTTTGATTCCCCTTTACCATTCTCTGGTGGAACTAATGGTTTCGTTATGGCAGGCATACAATCATTATTGTACACATATCCTTTGCTATCGAATTTAGAAGCAGAGTGTGAGATTTTACTACTCCATTGATAACAACCATTGCTTCAAGCATGCTGTGCAGAGACTTGCATAATTAGTAGCACTTGAAGTAGTGGCGAGGAGGGTACTCCAGTAGGTTTACTTATTATACGTTGATGATGACTTCCTTTGTCTATTGACATTGCACCTTCCACCACCACAAATCTATTAGTGGAAGCAGAGGCAACCACATCCTCACCTGGGACTTTATCCATCCATGGAAAAGTATCTTTCAGAGGGGAGGTCCTACATACATTGTCATTACTAGAATGTCAGGCTGTATGTGGTATGCCCAGAAATGATGACAAGAGGTGGTCAGTGCAATTAGAATAAAACAAACATGGAGATGAAGACATATGTGGTTCTAGAAACACCATTAGAGGACATGGGGAAAAATCAGATATACTGCATGCTTCATATATGTTTGGATGCAGATTGTGGTGGCCCGATGTTTCCTCTTGTATAGATAGACTACAGAAGATTGCAGAGACTCAAATCTTTTTTTGCGTAAAGTGCTTTCCCACAAACTCATTTATTGAGTTAGACTTGGTGATGGTTTGTGAGTAATAGCAAAACTACCAACAGATGAATTCTCTAGGCCTTGCCCTGGATATTGCCCCAACTTCTCCTTATCTGTTGCCTACCCTTTTCCATTTGAATATTTCCACTTCTCACATTGTATTTCTCTAATAGGAACATTGCTCCCCTATGGTCCTTCCCTGTATTGGACATTACTACTTAGCTGAAATATCAATACATTCTCAATTTAGGAGAGTCAATAAGGTAGCTTATATCAAAATTAAATCAAGAGTAAGAACAAAACTTAAACTTACCTCCTCCCTTCGAATAAAGAAACAAATGTGGTGCTGTCACCTACACCCTAAACAGCTGTAGTATTTTCAGCCTCACTAGGGTCAACAAGTACTTAATCCAGGCCAGCTACCATCTGAGAGCTACAGCACTAATCTTCATGAACTTTACTACTTTACCTTCTGGTGCACACAACACAACCTCCCTGCTGCACATCCACCCTCTGAGCTCCCCAGGCTGGCAGACACAGTAGAGGAAGGCTGATTATCACATAGGCAATAATATATCCTTAAGGTATTGAAGCGGACTAAGCGCACCCAAGTTTTACTATTTCCTGGCCACACTGATCCTTACAGTTTGCCTGCTAGCCACATTGCCAGCACTGCTAGCAGTGAACTTAAACCACTGCATTGTTAGAAAGGCAGTATTCAGCAGTCAGCATGACTATACACAGCTCTCCATGTATGGCGTGTGTGGCGGACACAACCATGCAGCCTTCATGACCTTGCAGCACACCAACAAAACAGGAAATGGGAGACAAGGCTCAGCAGTCCACAATTTCCTGTGAGCTCAGGAGGATCCGCCCTTTCTGAACTTTAACTGCTCCGATGAGCCGGCGAACAAAATCCAACGTGATTAGCACAGTTGGGGTGGGCCAGCACGACAGCAAAGCACAGCTGAGCATTACGTGCACTACATGAGCATCAGTGGGAGGGAGGAGAGTCTACACCCAGGGTCAGGATATCCACAGCGAAAGAACTGTGTGTGTCATAGAAGCTGTAGCAGCTAGTCTAAGACACAAGCAATTCGCGCACCAACAGGTATGCAAATGGAAATGAAATTTGCGATGTCCCATGTACTAATAGGTTGCATCACTAACTATCCATTCACCGGAGGTTGAAAAACAACCTATCAAATTAATGTTAAATAGGCCGGTCATATCTTGAGACCACCTGAGATTGGATGTGAATTCCACAGAGGATCAACAGACCTCCATCCCTGCATTTGTATTCCAAAACAGCAAACCTTTTTTTAAAGCGGTCCTTGTCTAATAAAGGGACAGATGCTGCTTTAAAAAATATTTCTCATTTGAGAACACATCAGGGCAAGCAAGCAGTGGTTCTTTGGTTGAATGTCTGCTCCTTCTGAGGTCCTAACACAGGCTTAGATTTACTAACACTTTGCACCAGATTTCTGTTACTTTTGTAACACAAACCATCTCATAGTGTTGTAATGGTATACACTTTCCAACACAAATCAGATTTGCATTGGAATGTTGCCCAAAGTAATGCATAACAGACCAATGTGCTACTTTGCAACAATAGGGCACTACATGGGTGGTACATGGGTGTCACCTGCAACTCCCCATGAGTTTTTATCTGAATCACCATGTACTAACAATTGTAGACAGGGATTTGTGCCAAACTGTTACACCTCCTCACACCAGTGGTAATGGAGGAGTAATGATTTAATTTCTCCATGCTTTTCAAATTTTGCATGTGCTACATTGTACAGCACACATACCAAACTGGAAAAGTATTAAAGCATAGTTTTTGTAGTAGACGGCTCCCCTTCCAGTACAAAACCTATACTTGCTTAACACACAGACTCAAGGGAGTAGCCCAAAAATATAAATACCCCCCACTTTGAACTAAAGCTCTGGTGACACCAAGCAAGCAAAACAAGTGAGCCAAAACCTCACTAGAAGAGCTGTCTTGTCTCTTCCATCCAAGCATCTACCCATTCATCCTTTCACCCTTCCATCCACCCACTGATATCCATTATTTCACCTTTACATGTTGGCATCCATTCATTCTTTCAATCATCATTGTCTTTCCCTCTTCCATCCACCCGTCCAGTTTGTCATCTATCCATTCATCCACTCTGCTATCTACCTATCCACTCTGCCATCCACCCACCTACTCGGACGTTCAACCATCCACTCTGCCATCCATCCATCTGTCCACTCTGACATTCATCTACCCATTCAGTCATCCACTCTGCCGCCCATCCATCCATCACTCTGTCACCCATCAATCCACTCTCCCAACCTTTGACTGATCCACCCACTCTGCCATTCATTCCCTCATCCATGCACTCTGCCATCCATTCACTCATCTTTTCACCCATCCATCCATTCATCCCTTTTCTCTGCCATCCTTTCACGTGTTCATCCACCTAGCTAGCCCTCTACTCTGCCATCCTTCCCCTTGTCCATTCATCTATCCATCCACACCTTTACTCTGGTATCCTATCTGCTGTCCATCGATCTGTCTATTCACTCCTTCCTCCAGCCATCCCTTTACTCTGCCATCCTTTCACCTGTCCATACACCAATTTATTCTGGCATTCTTTCACCTGTGCCTCCACCTATCCTTTTACTCATACTTTCACTCACTCATCAACCTACCCACTTATTCATGCATCCACTCATTCTTGCACCCACTCATCCATTCTTCCTTTCACCTATCCTTCTTTCGATCTTTCCCTTTTCTATTTACCCATCCTTCATTTTTCCTTGCTCCTGCTTGCTCTTCAATTGATGCTGTATTCCTTTTCAGCACAGCCAGAAGAGGCCCATAAAGTACCCCACCCCGCTGTAACTGCTAAAGCAGGGGGTTCACGATGCCTGTGCACACACTGTTACACTACGGTGGAAGGGTGTGTGTGTTTTGGCACATGGCAGCCTAAAGTGTGCCAGCAATGAGGGAGAGAAAAACAGTGCCATATCTTAGTAGATATGGTGCAGTCATTTCCATTTCCTTTCATGCAACAGGGTGCAGCAACTTTGATTGATGTGTTTAATCGCATCACATTTTAATACATTTCCCCCATGGTCTGCAAACCTAAAGCTGTCTCTGTGCTAATCAGCTACAACACTAACTCGAGGGTATGGAAATTGATGTATGGTTTGCAACCACAATTGCTATCACAGACCCTTGATACATCCCGTTGTAACTGCCAAATAGGAGTGGGACACCTCTTTTTCATGCCATCTCCAATTAGTGACTCATGATGGATCACAAAGCCATTTTGTGAGTCAGAAAGGCACTTCCAAGTCAAAAATTGTTTGATGTATTATATAATAGCATTTTGAGCTCACAAACCCTGCATTTTTTTTTAAACCAAAGGCTTTGTTACCGCAAAAAAAATGTGCAAATGCTTGTACAGATGCTTATGCTGCCCCTTCTTTAATACCAACAGCACTGACGCACATTAAGCGCCAGCGCTATCTTCAGGAGGCGTTCCCTCATTTGCATGGGGGCATGCCCAATGCAAATAAGGAAAGCCCTTTGTCCCTGCGCCCGTGCCGTATTACCGACGAGGGTGGAGAGGCAAAGAAGCACTCAGGAGGTGCACTGTGCCCCCTAAGAGCAGCCCTCTGGAAGAGGGGAAAGAGGGTCCTATGGACCCCCAAGACATTTCCTTGCAGGCCAGTGACTGCATCCGCCTGCAAGGGGATCTCTATTCCCCTTTAAAAGTGCAGATGGGTTGCCGCCTGCACAGTTAGGCACAGTGTCACTTCAAAACAGCCTCTCCGTATTTCACGTGAATGCCCGCCCCAGGGCAGCACGAGTCTGCGGCTGCGCTGAGGGCAG
Organism: Triturus cristatus; assembly: GCF_964204655.1. Taxonomy (NCBI): domain Eukaryota; kingdom Metazoa; phylum Chordata; class Amphibia; order Caudata; family Salamandridae; genus Triturus; species Triturus cristatus. The sequence continues at coordinate 689,861,198 of NC_140586.1, read as the reverse complement.
CGCATTCCATATTTCCTTTGGAGCTGGATCAAATTGTTTAGAGAGAAGTAAAGAAATGTTAATAAACTGCAGACTTCATTGTGAGCCATAGTCTTCATTGGGAGCTAGACCTGTTCATATATTTTATTATTGTATCTAAGTGTGAATCTTTGCATGCATTGGTATCAGTGGCAAGGAAAATAATCTGCTCACTTCACGTGTAAAGGTAAAAAGGTGTGTTGGTGAGTAATATCCATGCCATATGTTGGCCTCCTGCTGTCTTGGGTAAGGCATTTCTTAGTACAAACCTTCCTCTGTTACTTAAAACAACAATAATAAAACACCCTTTTCCCCTCTTCCACATCTGGCAGCTACAGAGAAGTGACCAGCAGAAAGGTACATTTCATAGTTCAGTGGTCCAAGCAGAGTTCCGGAGTCTATTCTTGCAGCATTTACTGAAGACGTGGCGCTTGCAGTATAACATGTTCCCCAATGATCACTGCTTATTAGAAAAACACATGCATATGTGAGGCAGAAGACATGCATCAAAGTTGTGGGATATGCGGGACTACTTTGCTGCTCACTGTGGAATATGAATAAACATGCCAAATAAAATGCAGTGACCCCTAAAATACAAAAGGCCAAACTTGACATTCAAAGATGTGCTAAGTTTGCAAAGATCTCTGCTTGAGACATCAGCTCCATGGTAAAGTAATACAATATCCTCTTTTTTGTAAAACAACTTGAATAACTATGATGCTAATGAACCACTGTTCTGTGTTACTGATGCGCGTATTCCCCTCTACTTCGCAATAAACATGTATCTTTCTTTAAGGTTTACCATAGTCTGTTTTATGACAATTTCGCAGTTTCGCCGTTTTGATACTTCGACTAGGCAGCATTTGGCACTATATTAAATGCAATACATTGCTTAAATAATGAATTATGTCTCAGATACAATGTAGAAAATATGTTTAGGTAGGTTAGGTAGCACATACAGAATTACAGGGTAAGTAGTGGTCAATAAATAACCAATAGAACTAATTAGTTAATTTAACATGGCAGAGGTAAACAGAAGGATATATGTAAAACCAAGTAAACTATTTTTATTAAATCATGGGCACACCTTTGCAGTACATTTGTGATTACTTGTTTTATTTCAGGGAGGAGAAACGCACCTGAACCACCCCCTCTGCCCTCACATACCTGTTTATGTTATATCTGCTTCACACCACCCTACCCAGACTAAACTTCGTGATTATGGTTTTGTTGGTCATTTTTCAGATAATATGGGGCTTATTTATAAGCCCATTACGCCTATGGTGCCTCACTTTTTTTGTCACACCGGCGGCATAGACTGCAGACCCATATCTACAAGTCCACGCAAAGCCACTTTGCGTGGCTTTTCATGACCTCGTAGATATGGAGTAAGGCAAAGTAGTGCACGACGATGCATTGCCTTACTCTGTGTCAAAGAGGCGTTCCATAGGCATTGCAGTGGGTGTTCCTACACAACACCCATGGATTTTGACACGTTCCCAGATTTACAAGGACTTGTAAACCTGGAAATACATCAAAAGCCTATGCCTACCGAGGGGAGCCGTAACACAGGCTACGCCTTCCCAGGGGAGCCGTAACTGCAGCACACATAGAAGGAGGAACATGTCTACATTGACAATCATTCCTACAATTCAGACATACTTGCACCATGGCGCAAGGGTGCCTGCGTTGGTACAAGGCAGCCAAAACAGTGCGAGCACAGTGGGAAAGGACAATAATCCACCATATATCATATATACGATGCATTCCTGCCCTTTTTTCCCAGAGATTTATATAGCGCAAACTTGATCCAAAGGTATTAGGTAAAGGCACCAGTTGTGTTACATAAGGACAAATTAATTTTTTTAGGCACGGGGAGATTAAGTGATTTGTTCAGAATCACAGGATGTTGAGCAATGTTGCTGAGGCTCGAACCTGGTTCCCCAGATTTGAGGTCGGCTGCCCTAGCTGTTAGGCCACAACCCCTCCCCTTTCCTTTTGACACAGGGCAGTGCAGAAAAAGTAACTTACTGCTCTGCCCTGCGTCAAAAACTTGCAAATGAGGTAATACATTTTTAATGAGTAGGGGTGCCCTAAATAGCAAAGTTGCACAATTCTCTACCGCCCAAGGTTTTTTTAATGCAAAGCTCATCTAGTTTAAAATATAAAAACAGGTAACTGTATGAATAAGTCAATCAATCTGGATTTAGAAAGCGTGGCTAATCTTCCAATAGTGTAATAACTCACACAGTCAGTGACGCACCTACTAAATCCTCCATCCAGACACTTACACATCCACTCATTCTTCAATACACCTTGGCATATATATAATACATATTTAAACTTTATAGATACACACACTCACTGGATGATGTTATCAGTGATGTCATTTGAGATGTCATCAGTGATGTCACTGACCACATCATGAATGATGTAATGTGACGTCCTCAGCAGTGCATTGCGGGCGCGCGAGTTATAGTTAGCTGAACTAACTATATTGGGGCAATTTCTATGGTTTTGTACGAGTGAAATGTCCAACTAACTATAACGTCTCTGAAATCTATGTTTTTTTCAGTGAATTTCTAAGGTTTTTTAAATGCTAATTTTTTACTTTAACGTGCCTGAAACCTATGGTTTTTTCAGTGAATTTCTTTTAAATGCTAATTTCTAACTATAACGTGCCTGAAACCTTTGGTTTTTTCAGTGAATTTCAATGTTTTTTTAAATGCTAATTTCTAACTATGCCTACAAAGTTATGACTTGTGAAGAAAGAGGAAGAAAAGCGCAGAAAGAAGCAAGACAAATGCAGAAAGAGGCAATAGAAGTTCATAAAGACGAAGAAAACTGCAGGTAGAAGCAAGAGATGTGCAGAAAGAACCAGCAGAGGAGAAGAAAATCCTCCTGTGCCCCCAACAGTGATGGGTACTGGTGGTAACTGACTCTGACTAACCAGGACCGGTGCCAGTGCTATGCTAAAAGACACTTAGAATACAGTAAAAAACACCTACATACACTAGGGAACACTATGTGTTGGGGTAGCACCGTAATTAGCATGACCTCCTCTGTATTTGCCTTGAGTTAGTGCCTGGGTCATTGCATGAGTACATGGGTAGTGACTGGATGATTAGAGTGCTACAAGGACAGTGCATGGTGATTTTATAACTGCTTGGATTTAGGGGGAGTGATTGGATAAGTACATGATGCTGGATGGCTGATTTGAGGAGTGCATGGGTAGTGACAGAGGGATTTCTGGAGTGCATGGGTACAACCTGGAGAATTGGAGGAGTGAATCACTACTGTGTAGGTGGTTAGAGGTCTACATGGGTAGTGCACAGGGGATTGCCGCAGTGCATGTGTTAGTGCGTGGGTCATTCCATGAGTACATGGGTACTGACTGGAAGATTAGAGTACTGCAAGGAGAGTGCATGGTGAATTTATAAGTGCTTGGGTTTTGGTGGAGTGATTGGATAAGTGCATGGTGCTGGCTGGGTGATTGAAAGAGTGCATGGGTACTGACAGGGCGATGGCTGGACTGCATGGGTAGTGCTCAGAGGATTGTAGCAGTGCATGTGTTAGTGCCTGGGTCATTGCATAAGTACATGGGTACTGATTGGATGAGTAGAGTACTGCAAGGACAAAGCATGGTGAATTTATAAGTGCCTGGGTTTTGGCGGAGCGATAGGATATGTACATGATGCTCGCTGGGTGATTGGAGGAGTGCATGGGTAGTGACAGGGCGATGGCTGGACTGCATGGGTACTGCTCAGGGTATTGTAGCAGTGCATGAGTTAGTGCATGAGTCATTGCATGAGTGCATGGGTAGGGACTGAATGATTAGAGTGCTGCAAGGAGAGTGCATGGTGAATTTATAAGTGTTTTGGTTTTGGCGGAGTGATTGCATGAGTACACACATGTCATATCAGGCCTCGTCCTCTCCCTTCACCACTGTGCAAAAGCGCCTCCTGGTGGGTTTCAATTTGGGGGATTAATTCCCCTTGAATCCTGAGGGTCCCTGGGGGCCAACTAGCCCACCAGGTACCTCCAGTAAGCGCCAAAGAGCTGCATTGCAGAGAGGTGGTCCGAGGCCACACCCTTTTTTACACCTCTCTGCAACGCAACTCTGTGGCTCTTACTGGACGTACCTGGTGGGCTAGTTGGCCCCCAGGGACCCTCAGGATTCAAGGGCACATAATCCCCCAACTTAAAACAAGTCACAGGGTGCGTTTGCACACTTGTCACATCAGGCCACGCCCTCTCCCTGCACCACTGTGCAAATGCGCCCCCTGGAGCGTTGTAAATTGGGGGATTAAATCCCCTTGAGCCAACTAGCCCACCAGCTACCTCCAGTAAGCACCACAGAGCTGCGTTGCAGAGAGGTGTAAAAAGGGGTGTGGCCTTTAAACAACTCTCTGCAACGCAGCTCCCTGGCGCATACTGGAAGTACCTGGTGGGCTAGTTCACCCCCTGGGACCCTCAGGATTGAAGGGGACTTAATCCCCAATTTACAATGTGCCAGGCGGTGCGTTTGCACACTTGCTATGGCAGGCCCCACCCCTTCCCTTCACCACTGTGCAAACGCGCCCCCTGGCACTTTTTAAGTTGGGGGATTAGTTTCCCTTGAGTCATGATGGTCCCTGGGGCCAAACTAGCCCACCAGATACGTCCAGTAAGTGCCACAGAGCTGCGTTGCAGAGAGGTGTAAAAAGGGGCTAGGCCTCTCAACACCTCTCTGCAACGCAGCTCCCTGCACATACTGAAAGTACATGGTGGGCTAGTTCGGCCCCAGGCACCCTCAGGATTGAAGGGGACTTATTTCCCCAATTTACAATGTGCCAGGGGGTGTGTTTGCACACTTGCTATGTCAGGCCCCGCCCCCTTCCTTCACCACTGTGCAAATGCGCACCCTGGCGCGTTTTAAGTTGGAGGATTAATTCCCCTTATGTCCTGAGGGTCCCTGGGGGCCAACTAGCCCACCAGCTACCTCCAGTAAGCACCACAGAGCTGCGTTGCAGAGTGGTGTAAAAAGAGGGAGTGGCCTTGGACTACCTCTCTGTAACACAGCTCCCTGGCTCTTACTGGAGGTACCTGGTGGGCTAGTTGGCCCCCAAGGACCCTCAGTATTCAAGGGGACGTAATCCCCCAACTTAAAACGCGCCACAGGGTGTGTTTGCACACTTGTCACATCAGGCCACGCCCCCTCCCTGCACCACTGTGCAAACGAGCCCCTTGGAGCATTGCAAAATTGGGGGATTACATCCCCTTGAGTCTTGAGGGTCCCTGAGGGCCAACAAAGCCACCAGCTACCTCCAGTAAGCGCCACAGAGCTGCATTGCAGAGAGGTGTAAAAAGGGGCGTGGCCTCTCAACACCTCTCTGCAGCAGCTCCCTGGCGCATACTGGAGGTACCTGGTGGGCTAGTTCACCCCCAGGAACCCTCAGGATTGTAGGGGACTTAATCCCCCAATTTACAATGTGCCAGCGGGTGGGTTTGCACACTTGCTATGTCAGGCCCCGCCCCCTCCCTTCACCATTGTGCAAACGTGCCCCCTGGCACGATTTAAGTTGGGGGATTAAACCCCCTTGAGTCCTGATGGTCCCTGGGGGCCAACTAGCCCACCAGGTACGTCAGAGGTGCCACAGAGCTGCGTTGCAGAGAGGTGTAAAAAGGAGCATGGCCTCTGAACACCTCTCTGCAACGCAGCTCCCTGGCGCACACTGGAGGCACCTGGTGGGCTAGTTGGCCCCCCAGGGACCCTCAGGATTCAAGGGTACTTAATCCCCCAATTTACAATGTGCCAGGGGGTGGGTTTGTACACTTGTCACATCAGGCCACGCCCCCTCCCTGCACCACTGTGCAAATGCGCCCCCTGGAGCATTGTAAATTGGGGGATTAAATCCCCTTGAGCCCTGAGGATCCCCGGGGGGCAACTAGCCCACCAGCTACCTCCAGTAAGTGCCACAGAGCTGCGTTGCAGAGTGGTGTAAAAAGGGGTGTGGCCTTTAAACAACTCTCTGCAACGCAGCTCCCTGGGGCATACTGGAAGTACCTGGTGGGCTAGTTCGCCCTCTGGGACCCTCAGGATTGAAGGGGACTTAATCCCTCAATTTACAATGTGCCAGGGGGTGTGTTTGCACACATGCTATGGCAGGCCCCACCCCTTCCCTTCACCACTGTGCAAACGCGCACCCCGGCACGTTTTAAGTTGGGGGATTAATACCCTGTTGAGTCATGATGGTCCCTGGGGGCTGAACTAGCCCACCAGGTACCTCCAGTAAGTGCCACAGAGGTGCATTGCAGAGAGGTGTAAAAAGGGGCGTGACCTCTGAACACCTCTCTTCAACGCAGCTCCCTGATGCATACTGGAGGTACCTGGTGGGCTAGTTCGGCCCCAGGCACCCTCATGATTGAAGGGGACTTAATCCCCCAATTTACAATGTGCCAGGGGGTGTGTTTGCACACTTGCTATGTCAGGCCCCGCCCCCTTCCTTCACCACTGTGCAAATGCGCACCCTGGCGCGTTTTAACTTGGGGGATTAATTCCCCTTGGGTCCTGATGGTCCCTGGGGGCCAACTAGCCCACCATGTACCTCCAGTAAGCGCCACAGATCTGCGTTGCAAAAGGGGCATGGCCTCTGAACACCTCTCTGCAACGCAGCTGCCTGGCGCATACTGGAGGTACCTGGTGGGCTAGTTCACCCCCAGGGACTCTCAGGGTTCAAGGGGACTTAATCCCCCAACTTGAAATGCACCACAGGGAGCGTTTACACACTTGTCACATCAGGCCACTACCCCTCCCTGCACCACTGTGCAAACGCACTCCCTGGTGCGTTGTAAATTTGGGGATTAAGTCCCCTTGAGTCCTGAGGGTCCCCAGGGGCCAACTAGCCCACAAGCTACCTCCAGTAAGCTCCACAGAGCTGCATTGCAGAGTGGTGTAAAAAGAGGGTGTGGCCTTGGACTACCTCTCTGTAACACAGCTCCGTGGCACTTACTGGAGGTACCTGGTAGCTAGTTGGCCCCCAGGGACCCTCAGGATTCAAGGGGACTTAATCCCCCAACTTAAAACGCGCCACAGGGCCCGTTTGCACACTTGTCACATCAGGCCACGTCCCCTCCCTGTACCACTGTGCAAACAAGCTCCCTGGAGCATTGTAAATTGGGGGATTACATCCCCTTGAGTCCTGAGGGTCCCTGGGGGCCAACAAGGCCACCAGCTACCTCCAGTAAGCCCCACAGAGCTGCGTTGCAGAGAGGTGTAAAAAGGGGCGTGGCCTCTCAACACCTCTCTGCAGCAGCAGCTCCCTGGCCCATACTGGAGGTACCTGGTGGGCTAGTTCACCCCCAGGGGCCCTCAGGATTGAAGGGGACTTAATCCCCCAATTTACAATGTGCCAGGGGGTGGGTTTGCACACTTGCTATGTCAGGCCCCGCCCCCTCCCTTCACCACTGTGCAAACGTGCCCCTGGCGCGTTTTAAGTTGGGGATTAAATCCCCTTGAGTCCTGATGGTCCCTGGAGGCCAACTAGCCCACCAGGTACCTCCAGTAAGTGCCACAGAGCTGCGTTGCAGAGAGGTGTAAAAAGGGGCATGGCCTCTGAACACCTCTCTGCAACGCAGCTCCCTGGCGCATAGTGGAGGTACCTGGTGGGCTAGTTGGCCCCAAGGGACCCTCAGGATTCAAGGGTACTTAATCTCCCAACTAAAAACGCGCCACAGGGCGCGTTTGCACACTTGTCACATCAGGCCAGGTCCCTCCCTGCACCACTGTGCAAACGCACCCCCTGGTGCATTGTAAATTGGGAGATTACATCCCCTTGAGTCCTGAAGGTCCCTGGGGCCAACTAGCCCGACCAGCTACCTCCAGTAAACGCCACAGAGCTGCATTGCAGAGAGGTGTAAAAAGGTGAATGGACTCTCAACAGCTCTCTGCAACTCAGCTCCCTGGCGCATACTGGAGGTACCTGGTGGGCTAGTTCGCCCCATGGACCCTCAGTATTGAAGGGGACTTAATTCCCCAATTTACAATGTGCCAGAGGTGCGTTTGCACACTTTCTATGTCAGGCCCACCCCCTCCCTACACCACTATGCAAACATGCCGAAATAAAAAACAAAAAAATATTTTTTGTGCCATGGGGTTCCTTCTGGGACCCCCTGAGCAAGCCTAGGGGGTCAGGGTGTTTCTACCCTGCCCCCTTCTCTTGTTTTATACCTTTGTTTCTCTGTTTTCTGGTGACTCGCTTCTACCCAGCCACAAGAACACTGCCAACACTTCCTGGTTTGGAGTGTTGACAGCCAATCACAGTGAAGGTCGTGCACGGCACTTAGGCTCCACCCAGAGATCAAAACTTTTTTTTAAAATTATTTCTCAGCAACTACTGAATGGAGTTGCAAAATTTTAAAACAAGGTTGCTTTCTGATCCACGCACTACCTTTCTGCAAAATTTGGGGTAATTCCGTTCAGTAGTTTCGGCTGAAGCCTTGCACAAAGTTTCCTATGGGAAATTTCTCTAAAACTCCTCAACGGATTAACACCATTAAAAAAAAGGTCGCTTTCTGAACCAAGCTCTGCCTTTCTGCCAAATTTGAGGTAATTCCGTTCAGCAGTTCGGGCTGTAGCTCGTCGCAAAATTTCCTATGGAAATTAACATAGGGAAAACGCGTTTTGGGACCCCCCTTTTTTCTCAGCCCCTGCTTGATGAATAACCCCAAAACTTTCAAGTTAGAAGCTGACCTAAAAAGTGCAACTTTTTGGAAAATTTCTTAAAGATTTGTTAAACAACGCCAAAGTTATAAGCAAATCAAAAAATGCTTTTCCTATGGAAACTAGGTTGTAATTATAACTACCTACTGGTGACCGCCAGTAGGTTATATATATATATATATATATACATATATTACCTACTGGCGGTCGCCAGTAGGTAGTTATAGTTAGGACCACGTTTCCATAGGAAAACCTCAACATTCTATTTTGAATAACTTTGGCGCCGGTCGACGAATCCTCGCGAATTTCTCAAAATAGGTGGGGCGCTACGCTCCGCTCCTACCCTGAAAGTCTCGGGGGGATCCGTCAAGCGGGGGCTGAGATAAAAGGGGGGTCCCAAAACGCGTTTTTCCCATGCATTTTTCCATAGGACCTTTAGAACGAGCTACAGCCCGAACGGCTGAACAGAATTACTCAAAATTTGGCAGAGAGGTAGTCCCTAGGTCAAGGAAGTGCCTTTTGTAGGTTTGGTGTAAATCTGTTCAGTAGATTCTGAGAAAATAGCCTTTAAATCAATATATATATCTGAGCCCGCTTACGGTACGCTTACCGTACGCTTACGGTAAGCGTACGGTGGCGTGCGCGAGCGCGATTCTGATTGGCTCTTAGATCTTAGTAAACATTCGAATCGGCCGAAACCAGGAAGCGGCGGCCGCCATTTTGTGTATTTCACTCTGAAAAAAAAGAGTGAAAACAAGGAAAGGGGGCAATGAGGAGAGTTACAGACCCCCTAACATTTGTAAGGGGGTCAAAGAAGGACAGAAAAGTACAAAAAAAACATTTATTGATTTTAAAAAAAATCACGGGGTACGCGTACGGTAAGCTTACGGTAAGCGTACGGTAGAAAAAAAAAAAAAAAAAAATGAAAATCAGATTTAAGTGTTTAGATATTAGGGGGCTCTAAAACGCAAGTTGTTGTGGTAAATGGCACCCATACCATAGTCACGGAGGAAAGCAGAAACAGATTTGTTGACGTGCTTTCTTGCTTTGTCATCGCACCGCGTGCCCACCGTGCGTGCACGGCACTAACTGCGTAAAGTGGGCGCGCGGTGCGCGAAGCGCACCGCGTGCTCACTGTGCGCGCACGGTGCGAGAAGCGCACCGTGCGCGCACGGAACGAACTGCGTTAAGTGGGCGCGAACGCCACGAATGGCGTAAAGTAACTTAGCATTTAAAAAACCGTACAAATTCACTGAAAAAACCATAGGTTTCACACACGTTATAGTTAGGAATTAGCATTTAAAAAACCTTGCAAATTCACTGAAAAAACCATAGGTTTCACACATGTTATAGTTAGCGGAAATTTTACTGATAAAAAACCAATGAAATTCCCCCGTTATAGTTAGTGCAGGCAACTATAACTCACGCAACCGCAATCTTCTGCTGATGACATATGTGTCTTTATGAAAAAAAAAAATTTGTAATATATGTATAGCTAAAAATGTATGGAAGAAGACATGGGCAAATAAGTGTCTAAATACAGTATTAGCATCAGCAGAGGATTGCGGTCGCGTGAGTTATAGTTGCCTGCACTAACTATAACGGGGGAATTTCATTGGTTTTTTATCAGTAAAATTTCCGCTAACTATAACATGTGTGAAACCTATGGTTTTTTCAGTGAATATATATATATATACATATATATATCTATATAGATATATATATATATATATATATATATATATATATATATATATATATATATATATATATATATATATATATATATATATATATATATATATATATATATACCCTGGAAAATGTTTCTAAGTATGTGGACCATTTCCTTCGGGAATATGTAACAGGACTTCCTTCATATGTTAAGGACACTAAGGACTTCCTCATTAAACTTGAGAATGTTAGATGGGAACCAACTGATCTTTTGATAACGTTAGATGTAAATTCTCTCTATACGATTATAGATCACAAGCAGGGCATAGAAGCATGTCATCACTTTTTGAAAAAGAGATCTAGGAAATATCTAGAACACACTAGAATGCTTATAGAGATGATGTACCTATGCCTCACGAATAACATTTTCATGTTTAATGGTACCATATATAAACAAAAACTTGGTACGGCAATGGGAACATGTTTTGCTCCATCTTTTGCAAATCTTTTTCTAGGAAAATGGGAGGAAGACATCAGAAATGATGAAAGCCTCTTTTCATCTTTTGGCAAAGTCAAGATTTGGCTTCGCTATATAGATGATTTATTTGTGATTTGGACTGACACTGAGGAATCAGCAGAAAGATTCATTGAGAGACTCAATATTAACAACTATAACATTACACTCACAAGCAATATGAGTAGAGTCTCTATTGAATTTCTTGACCTCCTAGTTACACCACAGGACAATACTCTTCAAACCAGTCTCTTTAGAAAAACCACGGCGGGCAATACTCTTCTTCACGCTCTCAGCAGCCACCCAGATACCCTTAAGTGGAGTATCCCCTTTGGGGAACTTCTGAGAGCGAGAAGAAATTGTAGTACCACCGCAGCCTTCAAATCAAAGCAGGAAGTCATGACTAAGAGATTCTTGGATAGAGGCTATCCTAAGAGGTTTTAAAAAGAGCCATCGATAGAGTCAATCTTATCGACCGTAATCAGACTCTCAGTACTAAAGAGGAGACTGAGAATACCCCTAATATGGATGAAACTAATAGGGTTATTCTCACCTACAACGGAAATTCAGGGCAAATACACAAGATAATTGCAGACAAATAGGAAATTTTGACAAGTGACTCCATTGTGAGCCCTACTTTCCACCGTCGTCCAAAAATAACATACCGTAAAGGGCGCAGCCTCAGAGATATTCTTGTCCACAATGACATAACACCAATGGCTAATACCAGTGAACACAATCTTAAGGGCTTTTTTCCATGCGGGCATTGTAAAGCTTGCCGCAATAGCTACATGATTAAGTCTTTTAACATCCCTGGTCAAAAATTGCCCAGGAATATAAATCAATTCCTAACATGCAGTACTACTTACTGCATATATGTGTTGGTATGCCCATGTGAGTTATGGTATGTGGGGAGCACTACTTTTATGGCGAAAAAATGAGTATTGGAACACCTACGCGCCATAAATAAAAAAGATAGTCATTATCCCATTGCTAGACATTTCGAGCTATTCCACCTGTCAAACAGTTCGCAATTGCGATATTTTGTGTTGGAACAAGTTCACAGTAGTCCCAGGGGAGGTAATAGAACTTTACAACTTCGTAAACGAGAATCCAAATGGAAAATTGAATTAGAAACGATGTACCCCACAGGACACAATTTAGATGAGGAACTGAATACCCACTTACGTTTTGATTGATGTATTATCAATTTCTGTAATTCCTTTTCATCTGTACTATTCGTCTGTACCATTTAGTTATCTGTAACATGCTGATTCTGTGTTTGTTTAAGATGTAATTTTTTAACCCATTAGTTTTCACTATGTATTTTAATAGTGGATCTAATATTCATTTTAACATAAATAATTTTTGTTTTTGTATACAGGAAGAGAGGAGGGGTCGTACCGTCAGCGGACTGTCTCATCCGTTCCGGCTTCGAATGTAGTGTTTTAGGAAGCAGGAATAAAGGAATAATCATGAAGAATATAATGCAGAATGTTGCAATGCCAGAGAAGGAAAATGGTAAAATGAGTTGTGTCTAAGAAAGTGGTTGTGTGTAATAAAGGGATGGAGTTTGAAAATTATATAGAAAGTGTGGTGGAGAAGTGTGGCTCAATGGTTAGAGCAGCAGACCCTGATGCAGAGATCTGGCCCGGGACCAGGGTTCAATTCCCGCCTCGGTGGGTCTTGGGCTCAATTTCCTCGGACCTGACAATTCTCGCCTCGGTGCCTACACTAATCATGGGTCCCACTCTGCAATTCTGGGCAATAGCTTGCTTAATCTCCACAATGGCTCCAACAGCGGTGGGGATGCCTGGCTTCACCTTGGGGGTGCCCAGGAGTGGACATTTCCCAGGGAAAGCCAGGAAGGGTTCCACAGCGGTATGAGTACAAGCGCCAAGACGCCCCGTCGCTGGGGCAGCAGTGCGCTATACAAGTACAAAATTTCATTTCATTTCTTTATTTCAGTGCCCTAATTGGACTCCCTGGTGCAAGAGCTAGGGTATCCAGCTGATGCAAAGTAGAACCACTTCTGCTGTATTCAAACGTAAGCTCCGGCATCGGTGAATTGTATATTACATGTTACAGTTGCATGTGAAATAAACAATAGCTATTACACTTGAATGACTCTACATTCTATAAGGAAAGTAAAGGTAGGATACGATTACCACATGTATCGTTTAAGAAAAGAAAGAACGAAAAAATAAATTGCTTTTTATGTACCTTGGCAGTGCTTTTTTGTAACAGAAAATTAACAACAGTAGAATAGTTAGCAATCTGTTGTACAATAGATTCAATGTGGTCCGTGTCAGAATTGGTACTAGTTCTACCCACATTGGAACTTTGAGGATGAATACAAACATTTTGCTTCTGAGAAGCACATTCGGTACCTTTGTAGTCAAACCGTACATTATTGTCTTCAGCTGTTTCAAAAAAACATTCTTGTGTAGAGAGCTAAGGCATCGAGCTTAGACAAACTCCAATTGCTTCTGCTGTGGTCAAATCAAAGCTCCTGTATCAGTGAATTGCACATTATATGTTACAGTTCAATGTGACCTACATAATAGCTATTAGACATGAATAAATACATTGTATAATGAAAATAAAGGTAGTTTACGATTACCACACTGTGCCAACCAGTTCCTAAACAAAGTCGTCTTTTTACATTTTTATCGTGCGGTTCTGAGCAGAGGCTGACTTTGAGTAAAAGGGCTTTGTAAATAACAGGCAGGCAGAGAGGTGTGTGCACAAAGAATAGACGTGGTTTCTAAATGGGTGTCGGGTTTAGGTTAATTTTGGAAGTAAATAGCGTATTTGCATAGGCCATACATCACTGATTCCTGGTTAGACTGGAGACGTAAGGGGAAATAATGAGGATAGAGTTCAAATGTCTGAGTATACTTAGAAAGTTATTATATCAAAGTAGTAGGATTGAAGTGTATTATAAAAAATGTAAAGGAAAAAGTAAAATAAGATGGAAAAAAATCCATTCAAGAATAATGTGAGTTTCTTACAAGTCTTGGAGATTCCAGTCCAGAAGTTCTTCAGCTGCTTGAGATGAGTAATGTTCCAAGAGGCTATTGTTGCCATCGTGTGAGAAAAGTGAAGCGATCCAATTCATATCCTCGAAGGGACAGTAATGTTCCTTGAATGTTGGAGCGGTAATTTGAATGGGCAGGCAATTTGCGATGTTGTGAAAGATCGCACGTTGCAGGAGATCTTTCGCGGCTGCGCAGAAATCCCATTGCGCTGCGATTCCTTTTTGCATTGTATTCGCCATTGCTCCGCTGCCAGAACAATCATGTTCATGGTTTTCAAGATACTCCATTACCTGCTGTATATCTGGAGCGATTGTTGAGATGTTGGCAAGGCATACATCCATTCGCCAGTTGAATGGGCAAGTTTTGCAATCAAACAACGGTTGTACGCATATTGCATAAGTGTAGATAAATGTTATGTTGTAGCTAGCTCCGATAATAGATAGAGGTAGGCAGCCGAAAAGTTTTTCCGTTTTTTACAGTATTGATGTAGCTTGGCGTAGAGGCGTATTCTGTCGGACATAGTTGTTACCATAGAGAGCGTAGCCATTTCTAGAAGTAGAATTAGTAGTAGGATGGCCGCAAAGAGGGTGAGAATTATGGGCACTGTTCCTGTTATTCCAGAGTTGATAGAAAAGAATGTTTGAATGTAGTCTGGCATTAAAAGAAGAACAGTTTGAAAGCATGTTGGAAGGCTGTAGGAGACTGTGTTAAAAAGGTGCGCCAGACCTTGAGTGTGACATGTGTTGAAAATTGTGTAACAATTCACAAAGTGTACTTGGCGGTTCGTATTTAAAAGGGAGTGTATTTTATTTGAAGTTCATGGTATCTGCAGTCGATACATTTCTTTTGCAGAAGTGAGGGAGACTTCTGTTCTGAACAAAGGTGCTTTTAGTTTGGTTTGTTTCCTGAAATGTGTTTTCAAACTAGGAATTGAAGGCCAAGTTGAACTTTGGGAGATAGTTTGTGTGGGTGGGCATAGATATTGCCACAGGAAATTACTGTGTTTGAAACAGTAAGGACATGCGGTATGCCAGCTCATATTCCGTAGGAGTGTATGTTATTGAGAAGCAGATAACTGTCGTTAGAAAGCTGTGTGAATGTTGGTGTGATTGTGGGAGTTGGCGTCCTTTTAAGAAAGGACGCAAGATTGGTGGCTATAAGCTTAGAAGCGTCGTGCAGTTGGACATTCTTGGATAGGAATAAATGACTGCCATTGTGGTCACACTATTCACCTGTGAGAAAAACTTGTGTATGCTCTTTAAGACAGCGATATGTAAATGGAATAAGCCACCGCTAGTGAACAAACGCGCTATCTTATATAATGACATTCAACATGACAAACAACATGTGCACGTGGCAGACTCAATGACACTATGTACTGTGGGAACCGTGGCTAGCCATGTACACAAACCAAACATGTCATGGCACCTCTGCCTCACTATGCAGAATGCGGGAAGAAGATGAGAGCAAAGTATGTGCGAAGGTGGCAAGTAATTCTTGATTATAAAAGTATACAATGCAAAGTCTTAAGGGGATGTGCCGGACAGACTTGAGTAGGCAGAGCACAGACATGTACATGTCAACATATACTGATGGTCTATTTAGTGAAGTGGACAGTGGACGCAATCATGATAGTACAGTCAGTAGGGAAGATTATGGAATGGTAGCGTGTACGTCCTCCCCCCCCCACAAATGTTTAGGGAAGTGGGCAGGCTCCCCGTACTCAAGCCTAGCATAGGGGTATGAATAAAAGGCATGTTTTTTTGGGTGTGGTTCTCTTCCGGATTGGCGAACATGTCTGCCAGGTCTGTGCAGCTTACACCGCCACGAGGCTGATGCTGTGAGCGAAGGTGGGTGTGTGAATGATGCTCTCAGCCTGCTGGTACTCAGAAACCGTCATGGCTGCTGTGATACATATATGCCCCACAGTTCACCTTTCGACACCGCTGTATGTGAAAGGGCCGAAGGTCCTGGGACGAGGTCTATGTGCTCGGAAGGCTCCAGAGATTTACACTGGCTACTGCGACACAGGCACACAGAGCCCAGCCTGAGGCCCAGGAGCGTGGAGTGCTCTGTATAATAGTAACACAGTAGTCCGACAGGTACGGACAGTGGAACGGTGTTTTGATACCATAGTGGACGATGTTAGAACTGTATCTGAGAGTGGAGATGAAGGTACTCCCTTTGACCAGCTGCAATCAACTCTGGGTCCCAACAGTGGAACGGTGTCTTGATCCCATAATGGACGATGTCCGATATTACCTGCTGCTGAGTTTTCAGAGAACTCCCTCTGTTGAGGTGCATCACACTCTGTGCTTCCATAGCTAACTGCTGTACAGGATTAATGGGCTTTGTTGACTGTAGTTGCTGGACTATAGCACGGTACAGCAGGTCCGAACAAGTCAACGGGGTCTTGATTCTATGATTGAGGATGTCAGAAGTTACAGTCTGTGATGATTTCTGTGTACCCCTCCGACCAGGTGCAATCAACTCTGGGTCCCAACAGTGGAACGGTGTCTTGATCCGAGAGTGGGCGATGTCCGATATTACCTGCTACTGAGTTTTCTGGGACTTTCTCTGTTGAGGTGCATCAGACTCTGTGCTTCCATAGCTAACTGCTGCACATGATTATTGGGGTTGGCTGACTGCAGTCGGTGGAGTACACCGCGTTTCAGCAGGTACGAACAGTGGAACGCTGTCTTGATATCACAATGGACAATGTTATAACTGCATCTGAGAGTGGAGATGAAGGTACCCCCTCTGATCAGGTGCAACCAACTCTAGGTCCAAACAGTGGAACGGTGCCTTGATCCCACAATGGACGATGTTAGAACTGCATCTGCGAGTGGAGATGGAGGTACTCCCTTTGACCAGCTGCAACCAACTCTGGGTCCCAACAGTGGAACAGTGTCTTGATGCCATAATGGATGATGTTCGAAGTGCATCTGAGAGTGGAGATGAAGGTACTCCCTTTGACCAGGTTGAACCAACTCTAGGTTGCAACAGTGGAACATTGTCTTGATTCCACAATGGAAGATGTCCGATATTACATTCTGCTTAATTTTTGCAGAACTCCTTCCGATGAGGTAGATTAGACTCTGTGCTTCTGTAGTTAACTGCTGCACATGATTATTAGGCATGGTTTATTGTAGTTGCTGGAGTACACAGCGGTACAGCATGTTCGAACAATGAAACAAGGTCTTAACTCTCTGATTGAGGATGTCAGAAGTTAAAGTGTGTGATGATTTTTGTGTATAGCTTCTGATGAGGCGCAACCAACTCTAGGTACCAACAGTGGAATGGTGTCTTGATCACACAATGGACGATGTCCGATATTACCTGTTGCTGGTTTTTCACAGAACTCCGTCTGTTGAGGTGCATCAGATTCTGTGCTTCTGTAGTTAAGTGCTGCACATGGTTATTGGGCTTAGTTGACTGGCATTGCTGGAATACACCACGGTAGAGCAGGTCCAAACAGTGAAATGGGGTGTTAATTATATGATTGAGGATGTTAGAAGTTACAGTTTGTGATGATTTCTGTGTACCCCCTCCGATGAGGTGCACGCAACTCTAGGTCCCAACAGTGGAACAGTGTGTTAACTCCACAATGGACGATATTAGAACTGCATTTGAGAGTGGAGATGAAGGTACTCTCTTTGATCAGGTTCATCCAACTTTAGGTCCCAACTGTGGAACGGTGTCTTGATCCCACAATGGATGATGTCCGATATTACCAGCTGCTTGCTTTTTTCAGAAGTTTGTGTGTTGAGGTGCATCACAGTCTGTGATTCCATAGCTAACTGCTGCACATGATTATTGGGCTTGATTGACAGAAGTCGGTGGAGTATACTGTGGTACAGCAGGTGCAAACAGTGAAATGGGGTCTTGATTCTATGATTGAGGATGTCATAAGTTAAAGTCTGTGATGATTTTTTTGTACCCCCTCTGATCAGGTGCAACCAACTCCGTGCTTCTGAATCCAACGGTATTTGGCTGTGAGTTGTGAATGACCACTGGATATGGTGTAGACTGCAGTTCGCAGGGTACACAATTTAGATTGTGTGGTCATTGTTTAGTTACAGAATCAAGTAGTTAAGTACTGTCATTTGAGATGTCATCAGTGATGTCATGAGTGATGTCACTGACCATGTCATGAGTGATGTAATATGTGACGTCATCAGCAGTGCATTGCAGGCACGTGAGTTATAGTTAGCTCAACTAACTATAACAGGCAAATTTCTCTGGTTTTATATGAGTCAAATGTCCAACTAACGATAACGTCCCTGAAACCTAGGGTTTTTTCAGTGAATTTCTAAGGTTTTTTAAATGCTAAATCCTAACTATAACGTCTGTAAAACCTATGGTTTTTTCAGTGAATATATATATATGTGTATACACTGTACACACATGACTGAGTTGCTATACATGCCTCTCAGAGCATTTCCTACATTTACTTCTTCACAGGTCTGCCATGTGCAAGTTACAGTACACAGTGATTACTAACGCTTACCATTTCAGTGAGATCTGATGTCTTTTGTTCACTACCCACAGTGGTATTTGTTTCACAACTAAAGCAAAATAAATCAACACCACAGTTCTTTTCACCAAGATCAGAATGAATCACAGTTTCTTATCTCTAGAGGACCACTTAGAGATATTTCCCAACACTAATTTCAGCCCAATTTATTGGCAGCTTGGGTCCAGTCATTTGAAGTGCAAGACGTCATTTAGCCAGCGGGTATCTCCTGTCCATTTGTAGGAAGGAAGTTGCTAAAACACCAATGTTGTGCAGGAAAAGTAGCACCTAATGGCCATCCAGGGTTATGGCCGCGGAGCATGCGCACTTCTTGCTGTGTTTCATTTTTGAACTCGAGCCAGATAGCTTCAATTTAGAGTTTTTCTAGGTGTATGTATATAATAATGCCTTTAGTGGCTTTACAAGGCATTTCGGAGTCTCGGGGCACCCAGGAGATCTCCTGTTAATACATTCCAGATGGTTACTTAAACTCCAAATATAATTGGGGCTATATTACCAGCTAGTACTTTTTAGTCCCTAGGTCAGTTAAAGTGCACTCTGGTCTGCTCAATTTACAGCATGTTTCCATGTCGCCTTGGTCGAGGGTTTGGCTTTGACCTTTGATCTCTGGGGCCTCATTGTCTGGTTGTGGCTGCGAGTATCTCCTGTTTGAGGCGCATCCTGGTTTCGGGGGGCTGGCCTACTGGGGGAATGTCCAGTCCTGGCCTTTGGAGGTTGCCTTTTAGATGTCTGATTTAAGTTGCAGGTTCTCTACCTGGTATGTCACTGTTTTTTTAGTTTTATATTTCACGAACTAGACCCGAGACATCGTGTATCAGAGCGCTTTACATAAGCACCAGTTTCATAACATGAGGACACATTAATTTTTGTTAGGCACGAGGAGATTAGGTGATTCGCCCAGAATCACAGGATGTTGAGCGTCGTTGCCGAGACTCGAACCCGGTTCCCCAGCTACGAGGTCGACCACTCTAGCCTCTTTGGCCGGGTTTGGGTCCCTGCGGTGGTGGCAGGGTTCTGACACTTTTCGCTTGGGGCTTGGTCTTGCTGTTCCTGCTCTTCCTTAGCCTTTTGGTAGCCCTGCAATTGCTTTTTCTGCTTGGGTCTGGGTTCTGCCCAGTCCCTTTTACTGTCTCTGCTCTCTCATTCTTCCTTGTGTTTTGGTGTCACCCCAGGTCTTCTGCTCGGGTTATGAGGTATTGGCTCTGCCTTTATTTGTGGTGGCTTTGCTGTGCCATTGTTGGGACCCTCATTGGCCTGTACCAGTTGGTTTGGCGGTGTATTCTAAGCCCGTGTCTCCTGGTTGGGGTCTTCCTGGTTGTGGGGGACTTGCCTCCGGGTGGTGTCCTGCTCAGGCCGTTGGGGCCTCGGAACCTTAGGGGTCATCTGTATGTGGGCATTTTCTGGTTTGCCTTTCCTTGGTTGCTCTACGCTTTGCTTGGGTTTGGGTCTTTAAGGCCCTCTGGTGGTCTGGTGGTTCTGTGTTAGCATTGCTGGGGGCTTGTCCGGCCTCCTTGCCCTTTCCTCTGACCTCTACTCTGCGCCTGCCTTCCCCATGTGTGGGCTGGGCTGTAGCATTTGCATGCCGGTGCGGGCTGCTTGGTATCCACCCTGGCTTTTTGCCACTTTTTGTTCCCTCTGTGGCCTGGTTGTAGCTAGTTACAGCTGCTTCCTCTCTGCCCTGTGGCTGTTGGCCCGGTGCCGCTCCTTTCGGGCCTGTGGGGGCTCCGTGTTGGTGGTCTCCTGTCTTTGCTGGTGTGCCTGTGTTTTTTCGGCTCATCTCTCGGAGACCTATGGGGGCATCCGCGGGGTTGGGCTGCTGGCCTTCCTGTTTGTCCCTCCTGTTCTAGTGGTCCAGGCGTGGTTCTTGTTTCCTGCCACTTCTGCTCTGGGGCTAGTGGATGTCTGTGTCTCTGTTTGCTCTGGGGCGGTGTCATGAGGTTTTGTCTGCACCCTTCTGTGGCTGGTCTTGGGACTTGCTTGAAGTGGTTCCTTGGTTTTATCCTTTGGTGGCCGATGACTTGTTATCTAGTTCTGTCTTTTTTGCCTTCAGCCAACCCCCTGTTTTGTGGTGTGTGTTGTTTGGGGAGGGGTCTTCCCTGTTCGCCCTGTTTGGACTTTGGGTTGCCATGGTCTCAGTGGCCTTGGGGGTTTGCCTCACCCTTCTCTTGGTGCTGAACCCTGGTCTGGTTTGGGGTCCGCTGGTGTCTGCCCCTTGCTTTTCCTTTGGTGGGGTCCTGTTGTTGGCCTTGTTCTTGGTGGGAGGTTGTGCTTTGTGGGCTGGCCTCTAGTTCTCCTTCTGCCGTTTCCTGTCCGAGTGGGGTCTGTGTTTCTGGCTGCTTGGTCCTTCTGGTTGGTCTTCAGGTGGCTGGGGTTCTGGTGCTCATCGGTCCTGCTTCCTTCTTGCCATGCCTTTGTTGGGCGGAGCTCCGGGTTGTGTCCCGGAGTCCCCTGTGTTCTTTGTGGGTGCCTTGGTCTTGCTGGCCTGCCCCTCTTCCCAGCTCATTCTTCCGGTTCGGGTGGTTTGGCGATTGTCCTGTGTCACCGCTGGTGATTGGTGCTGGATGTTCCTGCCTTGGGGCCAGGTTCTCCGCTGGGGGTTGTCAGTGGTGGTGTCCTCTGTGTTCACTGGTGGCCATGTCGTTCAGCTTGGTGGAACTGGCTCTTGGTCGGTGGTTTCTCCCTTTCTGGTTTGGTCTCTGTGGCCCTCTGTTTCTGTGCCTTTGCCCTGTTGACTGGCCCTGTCCTCTTTTTTCTTGGTCCTGTTGTTGGCCCTGTTGCCCTCCGTTTCCTGGTTGGGACTGGGCCTGTGTGGTCTTTCCTTGCTTTTCCTTGTCTCTTCTTTGGAGTTTGTTGTGGTTTTTTCAGCCCTGCTGGGATTTCTTTCCGTTGTCTGCTTGGGCTCGCTTTTTGTCAGTTCTGCAGTCAGGTCTGGTGGGGCTGATTGGTGGTGCTGGGTGCCTTCTGGCCTGGTGGGCACCCTTCCGGGCTTTTCGTGACCTGTGGGGTACTCCTGCTGTTCTGCTCCTTCTTGTGCTGCTTGTTTCTGGTGGTGTGGTTGCTTTGGCCCCTCTGGGGCTGGGCCTTTGGGCTTGGGGTCTCTGTGGTTTGCCTCCTTTCCCGCTTTGGCTTTGTTGGTCTCTGTCTTGTTCCCTTCATGGCTGTTTTTTTTCTGTGGTTGGCTGCCTCTTTGGTGCCGCAGGTGCCTTGGGTTTCCAGGGTGCTGGTTCTTCCGGTCCTTGATTGTGTCCCTGTTGGCCTGGCCCTGGCTTGCTGCTGTGCCTGGTCGTCTTGTGTTTTCTTCCATGTGTGGCCTCCTAGCTGTGGGTGGTCTCTGGTGCTTCCTTAGCGGCTGCCACTCCTCCATTGTTGGTTCAGGGGTGTTCCTGTTGTCGGTTGGCTGTCTTCTGGGTTGCGGCGACATGGGTTGGCTGTGTTTTTGTTCACCTGGGTCAACTCCTGCTTGTTCTGGGGGATGCCGCCCTGCTGTTTGGTTGGGAGAGTTGCAGGCTGTGTGCTTCTATCTGTGTTTCCTGTGGTTCTACCGTTTGCTTCACTTGGGTCGCTGCCTTTCGGGGTAGTGTTTTGGGTGTTTTTTGAGGGTTCGGAAGGCCGGGTTTCTGGCTTTGGTATGCTCCATAATTAAGGAATGGGACGAGAACTGGAGGGCCCTATTACTTACTGGTAATCTTCATTACACCTGGTTCTGTGTTCCTTGTCTCATTCCTAAAGTAACTCCCTCCCTCCTGACAGCCGGCCTTCCTGTTGGTGGCTTGGTAGTTCAGGCGGAATGCTGGGTAAGTACTAGTTAAGTACTCATAGTGGGAGAATGTGGTGTTAGGGGTCCCAGCAAGCCTCTGTTCTTTTTTCTGTCAGGGAGATGGGCATTTCCATAAGTAAGGAATGGGACCAGGAGAACGGGACCAGGATTAATGAAGTTTACCATTAAGTAATAGGGCATAACCAGGATTTTGTAATGTTAGCTTGACCTGATGGCCCTTTTGGAGTAATGGGAGAGGGATGTTCCTGAACATTAAAAGCTGCAAGTTTACGCATTTTCTGAAATACTCGACTGAGCCATGTGCAGAGGAACTCCCACATGCTGTTTGAGGTGATCAGTGAAAGGTTACTAAGGGCCCTATTATGAATTTGCCGGTGTGGAAGCAGGACCACCCACAATGCCAAACCCATGTGCGTACGGCCCACCAGATCACAGCTTTCTTCGTCACTGGCAGGCGGTCATTTGGTGGTCCCATGGCAGTGATTATGAAAAAGGCACCGCAATGGGAATGTCAAACCAAGTTCCTGCAGGGCATGGACTTAACAGTCCATGCCCTGCAGGAACTGGGGGGCATGCAGACAGGAGGGCATACCATGTACCCCCCTGCATGCATCTCCTGGTGCAGAGGCAACATGGGGCAATTTAGGGCCCCACTTTGTTTTCTCTCTGCCACAGTATTCATGGTGAGCTCACAGCAATGAAAACAGAGGCGAAGAGGAAACTCATAATATACTTGGTAAGGCCACAGCGGCTCGCAAAGCATATTGCAGCCTTAAAACTGCCACAACACCACCAGGGATCGCTGATCCCTGGTGGCAGAAGCGGTCTCATGGCGGTCCGACCACCCTACTTGTTATAGTGGAGACGGACCACCAGTGTGGCGGTAGTCACACCACCACCATGAGTTTGGCGGTCCATCGGACACAAAACTCATAATAAAGCCCTAAGGCTAATTCTAATAATCTTTTCTTGTAACTAGTTTGGGTATTCACAGTGTGTTGCAAACTCCCACATTTAAACAGATACAGACTCACCCAACATGGAAGTTAAAGGTTGTCATTTTAGACAGTTTATAAATTTAGTACTTTGTCCAATAATATACAATTTTTAAGCATTTCTTTTTTTGTATTTTTACATGTTATACATGACTACAGAATATCTGGATTAAAGTACATAGCATGTAACATTGTTGAAAAGGACATGTGCTAACAATTGTTGAGTACTTCATGCCATTGCAACCACAGAGTGTATGGAGACTAGACCTCTGAGAGTAGTAGTAGCGCTTAACAAACGCATGATTGATGAGAGGAGAAAGACATGGAAGGCCAGTATTTAGGTGACGTATAGGTGAGTGCAAAGGGAGTGGTGAGGGGATAGTGTGATGACAACAGATAGTAGGCCTACTCCTCATTTCCATGGAACCCTAGGATAGTATCAAGCCCTGACCCATTAATGATCCCACAAATCAGATCTGGAAATAGTGCAAAGATAAGATAAGGACGCATATATATATATATATATATATATATATATATATATATATATATATATATATTACCTACTGGCGGTCGCCAGTAGGTAGTTATAGTTAGGACCCTGTTTCCATAGGAAATCCGCAACATTCTATTTGGAATAACTTTGGCGCCGGTCGACGAATCCTCGCGAAATTTTCAAAATAGGTGGGGTGCTACGCTCCGCTCCTACCCTGAAAGTCTCGGGGGGATTCGTCAAGCGGGGGCTGAGATAAAAGGGGGGTCCCAAAACGCGTTTTTCCCATGCATTTTTCCATAGGACCTTTAGACACAGCTACATCCCGAACGGCTGAACAGAATTACTTGAAAGTTGGCAGAGAGGTAGTCCTCAGGTCAAGGAAGTGCCTTTTGTAGGTTTGGTGTAAATCTGTTCAGTAGATTCTGAGAAAATAGCCTTTAAATCAATATATATATCTGAGCCAGCTTACGGTGCGCTTACGGTGCGCTTACCGTACGCGTACGGTGACGTGCGCGAGCGCGATTCTGATTGGCTCTTAGATCTTAGTAAACATTCGAATCGGTCGAAACCAGGAAGCGGCTGCCGCCATTTTGTGTATTTCACTCAGAAAAAAAAGGGTGATAACTTGAAAAGGGGGCAAGGAAGAGAGTTACAGACCCCCTAACATTTGTAAGGGGGTCAAAGAAGGACAGAAATTTTCAAAGAAAACATTTATTGATTTTAAAAAAAATCGCGGGGTACGCGTACGGTAAGCTCACCGTACGCGTACGGTAAAAGAAAATAAAAAAAGAAATGAAATGCAGATTTAAGTGTTTAGATATTAGGGGGCTCTAAAAAGAGCCGTTGTGTTTATTAAGTGTTTTTTTAGTGGTACCTACAAGTAAGTACCGATGCAGAGTCTAAGGTTCAAGAGGAAGACTCTGTTCCCTTCATCAGTGAAGTGTACACCATCTCCTCTATAAATGTCTTGCATGTCGTAACGCAAGTTGTTGTGGTAAATGGAACCCATACCATAGTCACGGAGGAAAGCAGAAACAGATTTGTTGACGTGCTTCCTTGCTTTGTCAATCTGTGGACAAAAATGATTGGACCAGTTCCATTTTTGCCTTTGGCATATGTTAGAAAACACAAAGGCAGTTTTAGGGAAAAGTGAAAACAGTTGTGCAAAGGTGTCCTTCATAAGCATTTCCAGACCTACCCCAGTCAAAGTGCCTAGGTCATTGCCACCACAGTGCACTATTATGAGGTCAGGGTGTTGGATTTGCAGGAAGGATTTCACCAATGGCATCAATTGGTGCCACTTTAACCCTCTCTGACCAATCCATTTAATGTCTACATTTGGCAAAGCAAGGTCTCTCACCATATCTGTTTTCTCTGCATACTTTTCACTCCAGAAGACATAGCTGTGCACTACAATCCACACTGTGAACATCTTCAAAGGAGAACTGGATGCACTCAGGAGGTGTAATTCAGTAGAATGGTAAAAAGAAATGAAAGACAGTTTGGAAATGGAGGCATACATATTTTTTTTATAAAAAAAAGAACTGATTGGCTGTTTCATACCATTCTAGAATAAAAACTAGGCTGTATGTGTAAATTTATAGAAGCATGTTTTGTATTGGTACAGAAAAATGTGTTACCAAAGAACAGTACTATGGATTTGCTGTTAGGTTTGAAAAGTCAAGCACTCCTGCTCTTTGGAAATGAAACATTGTGTGGCGAACTTCTGACCTAACTCCACACAGCAGTGTTCCATGAGCTGTTGCTATGGTAGCAGGCAGAAGTCAAGTTGGGGGAAGGGTACTAGGCAGAAGTCAAGTTGGGGGAAGGGTACTTTTGGAAAAGGGTTGGTTTTCAACCAATAGAAATGTGTGATTACATTTGAAAAAAAGGGGGAAGCACTGAGATTTGAAATGAACATGTATATGTGTGGAAAAAGAGAGGGAAAGTTTGCCATTATCTGGTTCTGCTGAGAGGAGAGAGGTGTACAGAACAGAGATCCTGGCTCTGATAATCTGCTGTTTGAGTGCCACATTTCTTTTACAATTAACTAATTTTAAAGGTGAGTTTAGAGTTTGAGAGGGGATGTATATGGTAAATTAAGAAATGAATAATAGAATTGGAATTCCTTTTGTTGAAGTTGTGTTTATTATTTTCTGTTTTGGGAGAAATTTAAATGTGAGGAACATGTAAAATAATATGGACTATGTTTTCACCAAAAATTAAGGTGTACTGGTAAAAATAAGGAATACTTTAAGGGTTTGAGGTTGCACTCAGTAATGCAAATACATTCAGCATCAGTAAGGCTGGTTGCCCTTGCTGGAGTGTAGTGAGTCACCCAGGTTACACATGTTGCTGGTCTCAGAAAGCTGTTTGGTATTGCTCTGGTGATTTTACATTTGCATTAGATGGAAAGGGGGAGGTATTTTTTTATGCAGAAGCAGACTCTTAGCACACAGCCAGCTGGTTATCCTGTGGAATCATGGATAGTATTCACAACCGAGTGGGGTTTGAGGTTTCAGTTAGTAATGCAAATACATTCAGCATCACTAAGGCTGGTTGCCCTTGCTAGAGTGTAGTCAGTCACCCAGGTTACACATGGTGCTGGTTTCAAAAAGCAGTTTGGACATGTGCTGTTTTCAGAATCTGAAAAGTGGATTCAAAATGTGTCAGTCTGTACAAGTGTTTATCACTTGCCAAAAAAAAGAGTAGTAAGTGTGCTTTCAAATTGGCAAAGAAATTTCGTTTTGTGACTAATATGAAAACATGACTCTGTGTGCAAATAGGAATTACAGGCAGAGATTTATTGCGTATTGCTCTGGTGATTTTACATTTGCATTAGATGTAAAGGGGGAGCCATTTTTTTGTATGCAGAAGCAGACTCTTAGCACACAGCCAGCTGCTTATCCTGTGGAATCATGCATAGTATTCACAACCGAGTGGGGTTTGAGGTTTCAGTCAGTAATGCAAATACATTCAGCATCACTAAGGCTGGTTGCCCTTGCTGGAGTGTAGTCAGTCACCCAGGTTACACATGGTGCTGGTCTCAAAAAGCAGTTTGGACATGTGCTTTTATCAGAATCTGAAAAGTGGATTCATAATGTGTCAGTCTGTAAAAGTACTTATCACTTGCCAAAAAAAAGAGTAGTAAGTGTGCTTTCAAATTGGCAAAGAAATTTCGTTTTGTGACTAATGTGAAAACATGACTCTGTGTGTAAATAGGAATTACAGGCAGAGATTTATTGCGTATTGCTCTGGTGATTTTACATTTGCATTAGATGGAAAGGGGGAGCCATTTTTTTGTGCAGAAGCAGACTCTTAGCACACACCCAGCTGCTTATCCTGTGGAATCATGCACAGTATTCACAACCGAGTGGGGTTTGAGGTTTCAGTCAGTAATGCAAATACATTCAGCATCGCTAAGGCTGGTTGCCCTTGCTGGAGTGTAGTCAGTCACCCAAGTTACACATGGTGCTGGTCTGAAAAAGCAGTTTGGACATGTGCTTTTATCAGAATCTGAAAAGTGGATTCAAAATGTGTCAGTCTGTAAAAGTACTTATCACTTGCCAAAAAAAAGAGTAGTAAGTGTGCTTTCAAATTGGCAAAGAAATTTCGTTTTGTGACTAATATGAAAACATGACTCTGTGTGCAAATAGGAATTACAGGCATAGATTTATTGCGTATTGCTTTGGTGAATTTACATTTGCATTAGATGCAAAGGGGGAGCCATTTTTTTGTGCAGAAGCAGACTCTTAGCACACACCCAGCTGCTTATCCTGTGGAATCATGCACAGTATTCACAACCGAGTGGGGTTTGAGGTTTCAGTCAGTAATGCAAATACATTCAGCATCACTAAGGCTGGTTGCCCTTGCTGGAGTGTAGTCAGTCACCCAGGTTACACATGGTGCTGGTCTGAAAAAGCAGTTTGGACATGTGCTTTTTTAAGAATCTGAAAAGTGGATTCAAAATGTGTCAGTCTGTAAAAGTGTTTATCACTTGCCAAAAAAAAGAGTAGTAAGTGTGCTTTCAAATTGGCAAAGAAATTTCGTTTTGTGACTAATATGAAAACATGACTCTGTGTGCAAATAGGAATTGCAGGCAGAGATTTATTGCGTATTGCTTTGGTGAATTTACATTTGCATTAGATGTAAAGGGGGAGCCATTTTTTTGTGCAGAAGCAGACTCTTAGCATATAGCCAGCTGCTTATCCTGTGGAATCATGCATAGTAATGACAACCGAGTGGGGTTTGAGGTTTCAGTCAGTAATGCAAATACATTCAGCATCAGTAAGGCTGGTTGCCCTTGCTGGAGTGTAGTCAGTCACCCAGGTTACACATGTTGCTGGTCTCAGAAAGGTGTTTGGTATTGCTCTGGTGATTTTACATTTGCAATAGATGGAAAGGGGGAGCTATTTTTTTATGCAGAAGCAGACTCTTAGCACACACCCAGCTGCTTATCCTGTGGAATCATGCACAGTATTCACATCCGAGTGGGGTTTGAGGTTGCACTTAGTAATGCAAATATATTCAGCATCACTAACGCTGGTTGCCCTTGCTGGAGTGTAGTCAGTCACCCAGGTTACACATGTTGCTGGTCAGAGAAAGCTGTTTGGTATTGCTCTGGGGATTTTACATTTGCATTAGATGGAAAGGGGGTGTTATTTTTTTATGCAGAAGCAGACTCTTAGCACACAACCAGCTGCTTATCCTGTGGAATCAAGCACAGTATTCACAACCGAGTGGGGTTTGAGGTTGCAGTCAGTAATGCAAATACATTCAGCATCACTAAGGCTGGTTGCCCTTGCTGGAGTGTAGTCAGTCACCCAGGTAACACATGTTGCTGGTCTGAAAATGTTGTTTGGACATGTGCTTTTTTAAGAATCTAAAAAGTGGATTCATAATGTGTCAGACTGTAAAAGTACTTATCACTTGCCAAAAAAAGAGTAGTAAGTGTGCTTTCAAATTGGCAAAGAAATTTTGTTTTGTGACTAATGTGAAAACATGACTCTGTGTGTAAATAGGAATTACAGGCAGAGATTTATTGCGTATTGCTCTGGTGATTTTACATTTGCATTAGATGGAAAGGTGGACCTATTTTTTTTGTGCAGAAGCAAACTCTTAGCACACACCAGCTGTTTATCCTGTGGAAACATGCACAGTATTCACAACCGAGTGGGGTTTGAGGTTTTAATCAGTAATGCAAATACATTCAGCATCACTAAGGCTGGTTGCCCTTGCTGGAGTGTAGTCAGTCACCCAGGTTACACATGTTGCTGGTCTGAAAAAGCTGTTTGGACATGTGCTGTTTTCAGAATCTGAAAAGTGGATTCAAAATGTGTCAGACTGTAAAAGTACTTATCACTTGCCAAAAAAGTAGTAGAAAGTATGCTTTGCAATTGGCAAAGAAATTTCGTTTTCTGCCTAATTTCAAAGCATGACTCTGTGTGCACACAGGAATTGTTTTTAGATATTTAATTTGTGAAGGTGTTATTGTGATTTTCATTTATAGGAAAGGGGTTTATAGTATTTTAAGATTTCAAAAGATCATAAAAAATGTAGTAATATATTTAAATAAAATAAAGGAATTTTTTTTTAGTTTTTTTCAGGTATTGCTGAAGAGCAGTGAACAAAATTTAAGATGCCTACAAAATCCAGAGTAAAGAAAGACCACAAAAAAAACCTATAGTTGAAGACAACTGGAGGACCTAAGTTAGTTGGAGATGCTCATGTTGGGAAAAAGAACAAATCTTCTGGTAAGCAGACAAAAGATTTTTTAAAGAACATCTTCAAAAAAAGGAAAAATGTACAAAATGTCTGTACTGGAAAGAATGTTTTCAATAGAAAAAAACAGGAAAAAATTGAGAATTTAGTTAATGCAAATATACCTTCTGCAACAAGAAAGATTAACTTAAACAGAAAAACAGCGTTTAAAGAGATACGTAGAAAAATGTTTCAGAGAAGAGTTATGTCCAATTTGATAAAGGATGTGAAGAAATATAAGCAAAAGGCAAAATATTACAAGAGAAAAAAAGAAATTGAAGCCATTGCAGCAAAGGCATTAGAATTAAAAAGGAAACTATTCATTTTAATTTTGAATAGGATGCGTACATTAGATAAAATGGTTAATGTACTGAAATCACAAAGCAAAAGGAAAAGAGTAGTGAACAGAACAAACTTTTGTAAAGTGTTTTTAGGAAAATGGATGCATAGTTCAAGTAGTGAACCTTTTTTTAATGAAGAGAGTTATTTTCAAAGTAATAGTTTGCTGCATGCAGTTGACACCAGAGGTCGTGCTTATGAAGTGAAAAATGGTTGCATAATGGAGAAGGAGATAATGGTTCCAAGAGATGAGGTACAAGTGATGGCGGATGAGGCAATGGGGAGACGTCCTAAAGCCCCAGTGTACACTTGGAATTGTAGTAGTATTGTAGTAGTATTTGCACTGTGCGTCAGGAATCTATTGATAAATTTCGTGAGTTTCTAAGAGAATATAGTAAAAAAAAGTGTAAAACAGAAGATTAAGGTGCTTCAAAGTCTAGATCCATGCAGAGTGAGAGAGAATACTGGTTTGCAGGGTCATTCTCTGGCTTGTCTATCTAGAAAAGTGTGTAATAGTGTTTTCCATCATTTTAGGATGCTGGCTGTTCATCATACTGAAATGAGAAAGTTTGTGAGACGGTTGTATTTTGCTAAAAGTCCAGCAATAAAGTTAGATGAATTGAATAGGGCTCTGTTCCGTGGATCGGTATCAGATGTAGAGAAGGTTGTTGATGAAGTTCAGTTTTGTTACTTTGGTCCTGAACAAAACAGTGCAGAAAAGGACACAGTAAATGAGGAAGAAGTGGAAGAGAATGTAGAACCCTCTGTAAGTAAGACATTTAATGATCACATAACAAAATTTGCAATAATCTCTAATGAAAGACCAAATATTACTTGTGTTTGTTGCCGCAGAACTCATTATAGAAAACAAACTAGGAATGTTGATCTCTACAGAAAGAGTGAAAATGAAGATAATTATAAGTGGAAGGATTTTGCCACATATATATTTCTAGAAAATTGTTTTGAATTGGGTGAAGATCAGCGTATTTGTAAATACTGTTACAACAAGTTAGAGGAAAATAGAATGCCGACCAGAGCTGTACATAATAATTTAGAATTGGATGCTATTCCTGCTGAACTTTCTGAATTAAATACATATGAGTCTATACTTATTCAATGTGTTCATCCGTTCCAGACCATAGTACGTATGGAGCCCAAAACTGGTAAATTACCTCCTTCAGATTTACTGAGAGGTTTAAAAGGTAGAGTGGTGTATTTGCCCTTGGATTTGAAAAAAAATATGGAAACTATTGATGCGGATACTTTGGAAACTGAACCATTAGTTATTCTGGTTAATGGTGTACCTACAAAGAATAAGAAGATTTGGTAGGAGCTGGTAGATGTACGGAAAGTACAAAGAGCAAATTTGTATTTGAAAAGGAATAACAAATGGTATGAATCAATTTATATAGAAGAAGAAGAAGAAGATTTACAAGAAGACACAGAAACACCAACTGGACAAATTGAAAAAGTGAACAAGTCAAAGGAAGAAGAAATTTATGAACATTTTAGCATACATCCTCTTCATTCAAAAGAAGTTATGGGAGACAATATTGATCTGTTTCAGATGAAGAAAGCAAAAGGAACTCCCGTGAGTGTATGGGAGGAGAGCTTGGAAGCTCGATGTTTTCCCCAGCTGTTTCCTAAAGGAAAAGGAGGACGATACGATGAACGTGTAGAACAGATTCCAGCTTCTGAGTATCGGACTACAAGACTATATGCTGAAGATCCCAGATTTCGACAAAGTATTCCTTATTTGTTCCATCTTTTATTTGAAAGCGACTTGTCTGCACTATCTTATGCAGTAAATCACATTTTAAAAAGTGGAGTACATTTACAAAATGTGTCTGCTAAGGATTTTATGGAGAAAGTGCAGCACCGAGATGATCATTTGGAAACACAACTGATCAATCTGATGGCTTGTCAGCGTGGGACAAATGAATATTGGTACCGACGCCATGGTGAATTAAAATGCATGTTACGAAATTTAGGAACACCAACATGGTTCCTTACCCTAAGCTGTGCTGAGTACGCTTGGGATGATTTACTGGATTTTCTACGAGAGGCAAATTCAAACATTAAAAACATCGAATACAAGACAGCAGGAGAACTGTGCTCATTGGATCCGGTTAATGTTTGCAGATATTTCAATCATAGATTTGAGGCATGATGTCCTTCATCTGCAATAAAAAAAATCCACCTCTAGGAGAAGTAGTGGATTTCTTTTGGAGAAAAGAGTACCAGGCAAGAGGTGCTCCTCATATTCATATGCTGTTGTGGATCAAGGATGCCCCAAAGTTTGGAACAGATACTGATGAAGCAGTGTTATCTTACATTGAAGAATATGCAACATGTGCTATACCAAAAAGCACAGAAGAGAAAAAGTTAAAGGAGCAAGTTTTACGTTTCCAAAGTCATCGGTGTGGAAAATACTGCCGACGGAAATACAAGAGCAAAGATAAATACTACACTAAATGTCGATTTGGATTTCCTAGACCTGTTCTTTCAAATGGAAGAGTAAACAGTTTTATGTCATCTGTGAGACATACTATCACAAGAAAATCACCTAAGAATACCTACAACCTAAAAAGAAAAGAAGAATCAAAAAATATAAATGACTACAACCCAGTCATTTTATCCATGTGGAATGCTAACATGGATATACAGTATGTAGCTGACAATTCCATTGCTGTTGCTCGATATGTAACGTCTTACATTACTAAATCTGAAAAAAATGAATTGAAAGAAATGTGGGAAGAGATTTCTCACGAGAAGACTGTCAGTAAGAAGCTGTACAGTTTCAGTTTAAAGATGTTATCGCATCGAGAAATTGGATCCTACGAATGTTCAGATAGGTTATCTTCTGCAAGTCTCTACTCGAAATCAAGAAGAATAATTTGGGCAAGTTTAGGCCTTGCAGCAATAAGAAATCGGGTACTGAAATCTGTTGGAGAAAATGAATATTTGGCCGAGAATGACCCAGAAAGTACAGATATTTTGAAATCAAACATGTTGGACACATATTATCCCAAGAGAAGTCAACATCTGGAGAACATGTGTCTCTATGAAGTGCTGCAGAACTACATTTATTCACGGAAAGCCGCAGAAGACATCAAAAATGGAAAATATAAAGTCATTGGTGAGGAAGGATGTTTGGTGAAGCAAACAAAAGGAAGTTTGATAAATCACCGGAAGCTGAGTTGCGACACTACTGACAAAAAGGAATTTTACTACTTGGCTCTTTTACAGCTGTTTAAACCATGGCGTTCAGAGGATGAACTACTGGGAGAATTTCAAAGCTATGAAGATTCATTTAATGCTTGCAAAGACAGCATACAATGCAATACATTCACAACTTATCTGCAAATGTTAAATGAAGAAATTGAACAGGAAACTACAATTGCAGCAGAAGTAGCTAGAGACAGTTCTCAGGACAGCCAAAGTTCAGGAACACTCAGTCAAGATCCCCTAGGACAACCAATCGTTGAAAATGAAGCATCAATAGCCATGAATGAAGTGGAAACGGCTATGAATCAAGCTCAAGAAGAATTTATAGACTTACAAAATTTGGAAATACAAGTGAACGAAGAGCAGCAACAAATTTATGAAGAGATCAGAAACGAAATTAATCACGGATTTCTACATGAAAAAAAAGAGTGCTCATGCACATCATTTCATCCAATCAGGATGTATGTAAGCGGACAAGCTGGAACTGGAAAAAGTTTCCTAATAAAAGTCATCAGAAGCTACCTACAGCAAAAAACGGATTCTACTTTGTCTTGTGTGGTTACTGCTCCAACTGGGTTAGCAGCATATAACATAAAAGGAATCACCTTACATCGTTTGTTAATGTTACCAGTGGAGCATGAGAACAAAATACAATACAACAAGCTAACTGGAGAAGCATGCTTGGAAGTTTCAAGAGTATTGAAGAAGATGCAAGTTCTCATTATTGATGAGGTGAGCATGGTATCAAACTTAATGCTTGCCTTTGTGCATTTAAGAATGCAGCAAATTCTAAGGACAGACTATGACATGTTATTTGGTGGAAAACATGTCATAGTTTTTGGGGATCTTCTACAGCTTACTCCAGTTAAAGGACAACCAGTGTTTAATACTGTGACACATGAAGACACAAAGAAGTCATTGGGAAGCATCGGTAATGCAAATATTTGGTCCTTCTTTGAGTACAAGGAACTTACTACTAATATGAGGCAAGCAAACGATGAAGAATATGGAAGTATTCTGAAACATATCAGGATTGGACTACTCACAGAAGTTGGCAAAAAAGCATTACAGAGTCGGCTGCTACATAATTTATTTCCAAAGGAAGAAATAGTTGCAGAGAAGATATACAAGAACATTGCAGAAAAGAAAAGTGTCATCTGCTTAATGCCAACTCTACGTGAATGCTCAATATTCAATGAGGAGCTTTTAAAATTGGAAAAGGAAGATATCAGGAAATTGGAAGCAGTGGACAAAATTGAGGATGGAAGAATTACTATCACATTAACAGGCACACTGAAAAATAAATTGGATTCACTAGAGAAGAACATTTCCAAAACAGCTGGATTAGAAAAAAATCTATATGTTTGCATGAATTGTAGAGTATTTTTAAGGAGAAATTTGGATGTTGAAAAAGGTTTAGTTAATGGAGCTATGGGAAGAGTTGTGGGTTTTATTAATTATCAGAAAAAAGATGGAATTGAATGTTTAAAAATAAAATTTGATCAGATAGAAGAAGTTAAAGATATTTGTAGTTGTTCAGTTCGTTTCATGCTTGTGAAAGACTTATATGTACGTAGGAAGCAGTTTCCGTTTTCTCTAGCATATGCTGTAACTATTCACAAGTCTCAAGGATTGACTGTAGATTGTGCTTTTGTGAACATTGGTTCAACTGTGTTCAAAGAAGGTATGGCTTATGTAGCTTTGTCATGAGTGAAAACATTATCTGGTTTATTCATGATAGACTTTGATGACTCAAAAGTTAGTGCTGATACAAATTGTGTAAAGGAGTATAATAGATTAAGAAGAACCTATGCTCCTCATTTAGGTCAGTATCCTGTGTAGGAGAAACGTGTAGTTTCTCGTAAAAGGAGAAATGAGAATATCTGTAATGAAGATGTAGAGAGGAGGAAAAAAAAGAGGAGTGATGTAATTGCAAGCAAAAAGAAAAAGGAAAATGAAGAAGAGGTTGTAGGATGTCATTTTGAAAATAGCTCTGGTGTCAACTGCTACGCTAATGTAGTGCTGAATGTTGCATTTTATCTGGAAAGTGTGCAAGAGCAGATAATAGTAAATCAGGGAAAAAGATTCTGTTCTGAGTTGAGTCTCCTTTTTCAAAAGCTGAGTAATGATAAAACTCAAATAGAAAGTGCTACTGAAATTAGAAAACTTTTAGATGTATGTTCAGGACGAACACAGTTTTCTCAAAATGTACAACAAGACGCACAGGAATTCTTTATGTTTTTTCTTCAGGTACTGGAAGAAGAAGGGGTTCCCATTGAAAATTTGTTTGGTCTCTCTTATAAATGGGAACATAGTTGTGAAAACTGTTATAATATATGTGGCTCTAATGTTGATTCTGAAAGGTTTATTTATTTAACATTGCCAGAAAGTAAAACAGTCACTTTTGCTAAATTAGTTAAAGATGCTAATCATAGCATGGAATGCAGTGAGTGTCAATCTGACATGTTTTCAACGTTAATTTTAAAGGAATACGGACAGTATGTAATTTTAATGATGCAACGATGTAAAGCTGATGGGTCAAAATTAGATACTTTAATAAAGAAGTTTACAGGACAGCAATTATCAATTTCAGGAAAAACTTTTGTAACAGTTGCAATAATTTTCCATGAAGGACCTACTGTTACTTCTGGACATTACACAGTTTATCTTAAATGTGAAAAAGGCTGGACACTGTGTAATGATTCAAAATTGATTTTCAAGCAACGTTTGCCTTTTTAGAGAGACTTGGCAAGATCTGTACAAAACAATTTTACCACTTTATTGGATTACCATTGGAATTTTAAAAAAAAATGATTTTACAAATTATCATTTGGCCTAATGGAAAGGTAACCAATTGTAATGTGGACTTTTTAAATTTTTAATGAAACTTTGGAAAACCAAAAATTTAGACAAAATCGGTAACATCTGCACAATTTAAATTTTGGAATGTTATTGGATTGCCATTGGAAATTTATTCAAAAAAGATTTTTAAAATTACTATTTGGCCATGAGGAAAGGTAAACAATTGTATTGTGGACTTATTTAATTATTAATTAATCTTTCGGAAACCAAAATGTTACAGAGAATCGGTGAGATCTGTACAATTTAAACTTTGGAATTTTATTGGAATAACATTGGAAATTTAATCAAAAAAGAATTTTAAAATTACTATTTGACCTAAAGGAAATGGAACCACATGTATTGTGGAGTTATTTGAGATATAATATTTTTGGGATTATACTTCTGAAACAAAAATGTCAGACGGTATTTTAAAGAAATAAGTATTGATATTAGATGATATTTTTTAAGAATATTATGCATTTCTATAATGTTATGTTTAAGTTAAAAGAGATTCTGGGCTTTTTTAAAACAATCTTTGAGATTGTTATTTTTTTTTTGCCCGCTGTTAAATGATGAATGCAATTGCTTTCACAATTTATAGTGAAATGCAATATATTCTGAAAACAGCAAAAAAAAGGCAAACATTTTTGGGGGAAAATATGTAAATATGTGTACTGTATTATAAAATGTTTTATTAAATATTAATACTTTTTTCTTTTTTTTCAGATTGAGATAGAAAATTTTCAAAAACTTGAACCATTTTTAAAGCAATTAAAATTACATTTAAATTAATAAATAATTTTTTGAGTGGGTATGGTAAGTCAAAAATTTCATGGTCCCTTTTTTCCACTTCTCCACAATCACATTTTCAGTTTTTCATTGTAGTCTCTCAAGGACCTTGTAATGTGATAATTGATTTTTAGTTTTTTAAAAGTTAAAAGGTAAGGTTGGCTCTTAAAAGAGCTGTTGTGTTCATGCAGGGACAGAGGAAAGAAAGAATGGGAATATTAGTCGGTACGACAAATGTGCTGATATATTAAATTGTTCACTAGGGCAACACTGGTCTCCCTATGATAAATTAGATCATGACAAGTGGCGCACCGAATTAAAACCCTCGCAAACCGATGGTTGGTTTCCAGAGGACGAGAAAAAGGAGATGCTTCCCCCACAGATGAAGGGCTCAGCTGACCTACCGAAGATGGACTCGGCCCTGCAGATGATGGACCAGGCTGAGCTGCTGTGGATGTGCTTGGTTGACTTACTGAAGGGTTACCTTCAGTATGTCGAGCATGTGTCCTACCGTGTACATCTTGAAGGTGTCTCAACATGGTGTGATTCCCGAAGGAATACTTCTTGTTGGGATTCCCTCTTGAAAGTACACGGCCACAAAGCTTACAAGTCACTAAGGGTGCATTTACCTTTTTCTTGTCCTCTGGAAAAGAAAAATACTCCCATATGAAAGAGCTCTTTTGTTTCCTCCTTCTCTGCCTCAAGGTAGTGCTGCTAGCCTCACTCTCAGAAGAGTTCTGCTGTTCTGCCATCGTATCACAAAGACAACTCAGCTCCTTCTCCTAAGGGATCACAAGCAGAAATGAGGGGAATGGGTGTGGTGTAGGAGAGTTCTAGAACTGAAAGTAGTTTCAACCAATCAAAAGTTGTGTTTCATGATCACATGACCCACTGTGCGTGTACGTTACGCTTACGGAGCGCTTACGGTAAAAGTAAGCATGCGCGTAAAAAAGACACGCGCACGCGAGCATGCGCAAAACAGGCACGCCCCTTCACTTCCGCGTAACATGCGCATGCAGCGTTCGCGTTACGCGCTGCGCGCGTGACGTACGTCTACGCAAATTGCGTAAATGAACGCAAACAGCGTAGAAATCTAACGTAATGAAAGCAAAACGTGCGCTTACCGTACGCGCACGTTAAAAAAATAATAAAAAAAAAAAAGGGGGAAAAAAACCCACTATGTTATACTAATAAATCTTACCTGTTTAGTTTAAAAAAATGGTAAAAAAAAATATATTGTAGAATTTTTAAAATTTAACCATAGTCTTTAAAAAAGGATAGAAAATTAAAATAAAAATATGTTAAAAAAATTGAAAAAAAAAAAAAAAAAAGAATTAGCATTTAAAAAACCTTGCAAATTCACTGAAAAAACCATGGGTTTCACACACGTTATAGTTAGGAATTAGCATTTAAAAAACCTTGCAAATTCACTGAAAAAACCGTGGGTTTCACACACGTTATAGTTAGGAATTAGCATTTAAAAAACCTTGCAAATTCAATGAAAAAACCAAAGGTTTCACACATGTTATAGTTAGCTGGACATTTCACTCGTAAAAAACCAATGAAATTCCCCCGTTATAGTTAGTTCAGCTAACTATAACTCGCACGCCCGCAATGCACTACTGATGACGTCACATATTACATCACTCATGACATGGTCACTGACATCACTCATGACATCACTGATGACATCTCAAATGACATCACTGATGACATCACTGATGACATCATCCAGTGAATGTGTGTATTTCTGAAAATTAAATATGTTTTATATATGTATATCTCAAGGTCAATGAAAGAATAAATGGGTATATAAGTGTCTAAATGGATGCTTTGTTTTTGAAAAATTTATTGTGTATCTGACTGATTAGGTGTATCATACTGAATACATGGCTTACTGAGTAATGTTTAAATATGAAAATATCTGTATCAGTCTCTCACTTTGTGTATAAGTGGCTGCATGGGTTGGTGAGTAGCTTCATGGGTGTCTATATAGGTTATTAGTTGTTTTTTTGAGTATCAGTCTGAGTGTCTGTATGGTTCGGTGGGGGGTATTATGTAGTGCATAGGTGCATGAATGAGTGATTCACCCTTTGTATGTGTTGAAGACAGCATGTGTGCAGGACTGTATGGGTGGATGAGTGTGTGTATGGGTGTGTTAGTGAGTGAATGACTGTCTCAATAGTGTCTTTATGAGTAACTACATATCTATTAAACTAGTATATGTGACTATTGGTGTATATAAGTGAGTATATGTGAGAGTGAGAGATTGAAAGAGTTCCTGTATGAATAAGTATGTGTTTCTATAAGTGATTGTTTATAAGACTAAGTATGTGTAAGTTTCCGTAGAAGTAAGTGTGGTGGTGTGTGTATAACTGTATAAGCTAATAAATGTATGTTTGTTTCTTTATTAGCATGAGTGAGTATGTGTGAGTAACTCTATGGATGAGTGGCATTGTGTAACAGGATGTATAGGTGTATGAGTACATATGATGAGTGAGTGCATGTATGAGTGACTGTATAGGACTGTTGGTGAATGAGTGGATGTGTATGTGGTTCTTAGAATTACTTAAGAGGTTCTTGTAACTGGTATTGGTATGTCCATTGTTTTAAATATTTTAGTCTCTATTTTTGAATGTGTGTATCAAAGGTTATATTAGGGGTAGAGGAGGTCTGCCACTCTATCACAAGGAAGATGTCATCAGTGATGTCATCAGTGATGTCATTTGAGATGTCATCAGTGATGTCATGAGTGATGTCAGTGACCATGTCATGAGTGATGTAATATGTGACGTCATCAGTAGTGCATTGCGGGCGCGCAAGTTATAGTTAGCTGAACTAACTATAACGGGGGAATTTCATTGGTTTTTTACGAGTGAAATGTCCAGCTAACTATAACATGTGTGAAACCTTTGGTTTTTTCATTGAATTTGCAAGGTTTTTTAAATGCTAATTCCTAACTATAACGTGTGTGAAACCCATGGTTTTTTCAGTGATTATATATATATATATTCAATGAAAAAACCAAAGGTTTCACACATGTTATAGTTAGCTGGACATTTCACTCGTAAAAAACCATTGAAATTCCCCCGTTATAGTTAGTTCAGCTAACTATAACTCGCGCGCCCGCAATGCACTACTGATGACGTCACATATTACATCACTCATGACATGGTCACTGACATCACTCATGACATCACTGATGACATCTCAAATGACATCACTGATGACATCATCCAGTGATTGTGTGTTTTTCTGAAAATTAAATATGTTTTATATTTATGTATATCTCAAGGTCAATGGAAGAATAAATGGGTATATAAGTGTCTAAATGGATGGTTTTTTTTAAAAAAAATTTTTTGTGTAACTGACTGATTAAGTGTATCATAGTGAATACATGGCTTACTGAGTAATCTTTAAATATGAAAATATCTGTATCAGTTTCTTACTTTGTGTATAAGTGGCTGCATGGGTTGGTGAGTAGCTACATGAGTGTCTATATAGGTTATTAGTTGGTTTTTTATCAGTATGAGTGTCTGAGTTTCTGTATGGTTCGGTGGCGGGTATTACTTAGTGCATAGGTGCATGAATGAGTGACTCACTGTTTGTATGTGTTGAATACAGCATGTGTGCCGGACTGTATGGGTGGATGAGTGTGTGCATGGGTGTGTTAGTGAGTGAATGACTGTCTCTATAGTGTCTTTATGATTAACTACATATGTTTTAAACTAGTATATGTGACTATTGGTGTATATAAGTGAGTATATGTGAGAGTGAGAGATTGGAAGAGTTCCTGTATGAATAAGTATGTGTTTCTATAAGTTATTGTTTAAAAGAGTAAGTATATGTAAGTTTCTGTAGAAGTAAGTGTGGTGGTGTGTGTATAACTGTATATGCAAGTAAATGGATGTTTGATTCTTTATTAGCATGAGTGACTATGTGTGTGAGTAACTCTATGGATGAGTGGCGTTGTGTAACAGGATGTATAGGTGTATGAATACATATGATGAGTGAGTACATGTATGAGTGACTGTAGAGGACTGTTGGTGAATGACTGTATGTGTATGTGGTTCTTAGAATTACTGATTAGGTTGTTGTAACTGATATTGATATGTTCATTATTTTGAACATTTTAGTTTCTATTTTTGAATGTGTGTTTCAATGGTTATATTAGGGGAAGAGGAGGTCTGCCACTCTATCACAAGGATGATGTCATCAGTGATGTCATCAGTGATGTCATTTGAGATGTCATCAGTGATGTCATGAGTGATGTCAGTGACCATGTCATGAGTGATGTAATATGTGACGTCATCAGTAGTGCATTGCGGGCGCGCGAGTTATAGTTAGCTGAACTAACTATAACGGGGGAATTTCAATGGTTTTTTACGAGTGAAATGTCCAGCTAACTATAACATGTGTGAAACCTTTGGTTTTTTCATTGAATTTCTAAGGTTTTTTAAATGCTAATTCCTAACTATAACGTGTGTGAAACCCATGGTTTTTTCAGTGAATTTGCAAGGTTTTTTAAATGCTAATTCCTAACTATTACGTGAGTGAAACCCATGGTTTTTTCAGTGAATTTGCAAGGTTTTTTAAATGCTAATTTGTTTTTTTTTTTCTTTTTTTTGTTACATATTTTTATTTTAATTTTCTATCCTTTTTTAAAGACTATGGTTAAATTTTAAAAATTCTACAATATGTTTTTATTTTACCATTTTTTTAAAATAAACAGGTAAAATGTATTAGTATTACATATTTTTATTTTTTTTCCTTTTTTTTTCCTTTATTTTTTTTTTTAACGTGCGCGTACGGTAAGCGCACGTCTTGCTTTAATTACGTTAGATTTCTACGCTGTTTGCGTTCATTTACGCAATTTGCGTAGACGCACGTCACGCGCGCACAGCGCGTAACGCGTACGCTGCACGCGCACGTTACGCGGAAGTGAAGGGGCGTGCCTGTTTTGCGCATGCGCGCGTGCGCGTGTCTTTTTTACGCGCATGCGTACTTTTGCCGTAAGCGTACCGTAAGCGCACCGTAAGCGTACGGTAGGTCATGTGATCATGAAACACAACTTTCGATTGGTTGAAACTACTTTCAGTTCTAGAACTCTCCTACACCACACCCATTCCCCTCATTTCTGCTTGTGATCCCTTAGGAGAAGGAGCTGGGTTGTCTTTGTGATACGATGGCAGAACAGCAGAGCCCTTCTGAGAGTGAGGCTAGCAGCACTACCTTGAGGCAGAGAACGAGGAAACAAAAGACCTCTTTCATATGGGAGTATTTTTCTTTTCCAGAGGGCCAGCAAAAGGTAAATGCACCCTTAGTGACTTGTAAGCTGTGTAAGCGTGTACTTTCAAGAGGGAATCCCAACAAGAAGTATTCCTTCGGGAATCACACCATGTTGAGACACCTTAAGGATGTACACAGAAGGACACATGCTCGACATACTGAAGGTAACCCTTCAGTAAGTCAACCAAGCACATCCACAGCAGCTCAGCCTGGACCATCATCTGCAGGGCCGAGTCCTTCTTCTGCAGGTCAGGTGAACCCTTCATCTGTGGTGGGAGCATCTCCTTTTTCTTCTCCTCAGGAAATTAACCCTCGGTTTCTGAGGGTTGAAATACGGTGCGCCACTTGTCATGATCTAATTTGTTATAGGGAGACCAGTATTTCCCTAGTGAACAATAAAATAGATCAGCACATTTGTCGTACCGTCTAATATTCCCATTCTTTCTTTCCTCTGTCCCTGCATGAACACAACGGCTCTTTTAAGAGCCAACCTTACCTTTCATCTATTTTTTATATATGTTTTTAAAACTTTTTTTTGATTTTTTTTTTACCGTACTCGTACGGTACGCGTAATTATTATTATTTTTTTTAAAAAAAACACTAAAAATCAATTATCACATTACAAGGTCCTTGAGAGACTACAATGAAAAACTGAAAATGTGATTGTGGAGAAGTGGAAAAAAGGGACCATGATATTTATGACTTACCATACCCACTCAAAAAAATATTTGTTCATTTAAATTTTTTTTTAATTGCTTTAAAAATGGTTCTAGTTTTCGAAAATTTTCTATCTCAATCTGAAAAAAAAGA
Organism: Triturus cristatus; assembly: GCF_964204655.1. Taxonomy (NCBI): domain Eukaryota; kingdom Metazoa; phylum Chordata; class Amphibia; order Caudata; family Salamandridae; genus Triturus; species Triturus cristatus. Next base: position 689,818,388 of record NC_140586.1, on the reverse strand, counting down.
AAAAAGTATTAATATTTAATAAAACATTTTATAATACAGTACACATATTTACATATTTTTCAAAAAAAAATGTTGCCTTTTTTTTGCTGTTTTCAGAATATATTGCATTTCACTATAAATTGTGAAAGCAATTGCATTCATCATTTACAGCGGGCAAAAAAAAAATTCACAATCTCAAAGATTGTTTTAAAAAAGCCCACAATCTCTTTTTGCATTAACATAACTTTATAGAAATGCATAATATTCTTAAAAAATATCATCTAATATCAATACTTATTTCTTTAAAATACCGTCTGATATTTTTGTTTCAGAAGTATAATCTCAAAAATATATCTCAAATAACTCCACAATACATCTGGTTCCATTTCCTTTAGGCCAAAGAGTAATTTTAAAATTCTTTTTTGATAAATTTCCAATGGTAATCCAATAAAAATCTAAAGTTTAAATTGTACAGATCTCCCCGATTCTCTGTAACATTTTGGTTTCCGAAAGATTTATTAATAATTAAATAAGTCCACAATAGAATTGTTTACCTTTCCGCATGGCCTAATTTTAAAAATCTTTTTTGAATAAATTTCCAATGGCAATCCAATAACATTCCAAAATTTAAATTATGCAGATGTTACCGATTTTTTCTAAATTTTTGGTTTTGCAAAGTTTCATTAAAAATTGAAAAAGTCCACATTACAATTGGTTACCTTTCCATTGGGCCAAATGGTAATTTGTAAAATCATTTTTTTTGAAAATTCCAATGGTAATCCAATAAAATGGTAAAATTGTTTTGTCCAGATGTTGCCAAATCTCTCTAAAATTTAGGTTTCAGGAAGATTAGATAGGAATTTGCTAAATCAAAAGGCAAACGTTGCTTAAAAATCAATTGGGAATCATTACACAGTGTCCAGCCTTTTTCACATTTAAGATAAACTGTGTAATGACCAGAAGTTACAGTAGGTCCATCATGGAAAATTATTGCAACTGTTACAAAAGTTTTTCCTGAAATTGATAATTGCTGTCCTGTAAAATTCTTTATTAAAGTATCTAATTTTGAACCATCAGCTTTACAGCATTGCATCATTAAAATTACATACTGTCCGTATTCCTTTAAAATTAACGTTGAAAACATGTCAGATTGACACTCACTGCATTCCATGCTATGATTAGCATCTTTAACTAATTTAGCAAAAGTGACTGTTTTACTTTCTGGCAATGTTAAATAAATAAACCTTTCAGAATCAACATTAGAGCCACATATATTATAACAGTTTTCACAACTATGTTCCCATTTATAAGAGAGACCAAATAAATTTTCAATGGGAACCCCTTCTTCTTCCAGTACATGAAGAAAAAACATCAAGAATTCCTGTGCGTCTTGCTGTACATTTTGAGAAAACTGTATTCGTCCTGAACATACATCTAAAAGTTTTCTAATTTCAGTAGCACTTTCTATTTGAGTTTTATCATTACTCAGCTTTTGAAAAAGGAGACTCAACTCAGAACAGAATCTTTTTCCCTGATTTACTATTATCTGCTCTTGCACACTTTCCAGATAAAATGCAACATTCAGCACTACATTAGCGTAGCAGTTGACACCAGAGCTATTTTCAAAATGACATCCTACAACCTGTTCTTCATTTTCCTTTTTCTTTTTGCTTGCAATTACATCACTCCTCTTTTTTTTCCTCCTCTCTACATCTTCATTACAGATATTCTCATTTCTCCTTTTACGAGAAACTACACGTTTCTCCAACACAGGATACTGACCTAAATGAGGAGCATAGCTTCTTCTTAATCTATTATACTCCTTTACACAATTTGCATCAGCACTAACTTTTGAGTCATCAAAGTCTATCATGAATAAACCTGATAATGTTTTCACTCGTGACAAAGCAACATATGCCATACCTTCTTTGAACACAGTTGAACCAATGTTCACAAATGCACAATCTACAGTCAATCCTTGAGACTTGTGAATAGTTACAGCATATGCTAGAGAAAAGGGAAACTGCTTCCTACGTACATATAAGTCTTTCACAAGCATGAAACGAACTGAACAACGACAAATGTCTTTAACTTCTTCTATCTGATCAAATTTTATTTTTAAACATTCAATTCCATCTTTTTTCTGATAATTAATAAAACCCACAACTCTTCCCATAGCTCCATTAACTAAACCTTTTTCAACATCCAAATTTCTCCTTAAAAATACTCTACAGTTCATGCAAACATATAGATTTTTTTCTAATCCAGCTGTTTTGGAAATGTTCTTCTCTAGTGAATCCAATTTATTTTTCAGTGTGCCTGTTAATGTGACAGTAATTCTTCCATCCTCAATTTTGTCCACTGCTTCCAATTTCCTGATATCTTCCTTTTCCAATTTCAAAAGCTCCTCATTGAATATTGAGCATTCACGTAGAGTTGGCATTAAGCAGATGACACTTTTCTTTTCTGCAATGTTCTTGTATATTTTCTCTGCAACTATTTCTTCCTTTGGAAATAAATTATGTAGCAGCCAACTCTGTAATGCTTTCGTGCCAGCTTCAGTGAGTAGTCCAATTCTGATATCTTTCAGAATACTTCCATATTCTTCATCGTTTGCTTGCCTCATATTAGTAGTAAGTTCCTTGTACTCAAAGAAGGACCAAATATTTGCATTACCGATGCTTCCCAATGACTTCTTTGTGTCTTCATGTGTCACAGTATTAAACACTGGTTGTCCTTTAACTGGAGTAAGTTGCAAAAGATCCCCAAAAACTATGACGTGTTTTCCTCCAAATAACACGTCATAGTCTGTCTTCAGAATTTGCTGCATTCTTAAATGCACAAAGGCAAGCATTAAGTTTGATACCAATAATGAGAACTTGCATCTTCTTCAATACTCTTGAAACTTCCAAGCATGCTTCTCCAGTTAGCTTGTTGTATTGTATTTTGTTCTCATGCTCCACTGGTAACATTAGCAAACGATGTAAAGTGATTCCTTTTATATTATATGCTGCTAACCCAGTTGGAGCAGTAACCACACAAGACAAAGTAGAATCCGTTTTTTGCTGTAGGTAGCTTCTGATGACTTTTATAAGGAAACTTTTTCCAGTTCCAGCTTGTCCGCTTACATACATCCTGATTGGATGAAATGATGTGCATGAGCACTCTTTTTTTTCATGTAGAAATCCGTGATCAATTTTGTTTCTGATCTCTTCATAAATTTGTTGCTGCTCTTCGTTCAGTTGTCTTTCCAAATTTTGCAAGTCTATAAATTCTTCTTGAGCTTGATTCATAGCCGTTTCCACTTCATTCATGGCTATTGATGCTCCATTTTCAACAATTGGTTGTCCTAGGGGATCTTGACTGAGTGTTCCTGAACTTTGGCTGTCCTGAGAACTGTCTGCTGCAATTGTAGTTTCCTGTTCAATTTCTTCATTTAACATTTGCAGATAAGTTGAGAATGTACTGCATTGTATGCTGTCTTTGCAAGCATTAAAAGAATCTTCATAGCTTTGAAATTCTCCCAGTAGTTCATCCTCTGTACGCCATGGTTTAAACAGCTGTAAAAGAGCCAAGTAGTAAAATTCCTTTTTGTCAGTAGTGTCGCAACTCAGCTTCCTGTGATTTATCAAACTTCCTTTTTGTTTGCTTCACCAAACATCCTTCCTCACCAATGACTTTATATTTTCCATTGTTGATGTCTTCTGTGGCTTTCCGTGAATAAATGTAGTTCTGCAGCACTTCATAGAGACACATGTTCTCCAGATGATGACTTCTCTTGGGATAATATGTGTCCAACATGTTTGATTTCAAAATATCTGTACTTTCTGGGTCATTCTCGGCCAAATATTCAATTTCTCCAACAGATTTCAGTACCCGATTTCTCATTGCTGCAAGACCTAAACTTGCCCAAATTATTCTTCTTGATTTCGAGTAGAGACTTGCAGAAGATAACCTATCTGAACATTCGTAGGATCCAATTTCTCGATGCGATAACATCTTCAAACTGAAACTGTACAGCTTCTTACTGACAGTCTTCTCGTGAGAAATCTCTTCCCACATTTCCTTCAATTCTGTTTTTTCTGATTTCGTAATGTAAGACGTTACATATCGAGCAACAGCAATGGAATTGTCAGCTACATACTGTATATCCATGTTAGCATTCCACATGGATAAAATGACTGGGTTGTAGTCATTTATATTTTTTGATTCTTCTTTTCTTTTAAGGTTGTAGGTATTCTTAGGTGATTTTCTTGTGATAGTATGTCTCACAGATGACATAAAACTGTTTACTCTTCCATTTGAAAGAACAGGTCTAGGATATCCAAATCGACATTTAGTGTAGTATTTATCTTTGCTCTTGTATTTCCGTCGACAGCATTTTCCACACCGATGACTTTGGAAACGTAAAACTTGCTCCTTTAACTTTTTCTCTTCTGTGTTTTTTGGTATAGCACATGTTGTATATTCTTCAATGTAAGATAACACTGCTTCATCAGCATCTGTTCCAAACTTTGGGGCATCCTTGATCCACAACAGCATATGAATATGAGGAGCACCTCTTGCCTGGTACTCTTTTCTCCAAAAGAAATCCACTACTTCTCCTAGAGGTGGATTTTTTTTATTGCAGATGAACGACATCATAGCCTCAAATCTATGATTGAAATATCTGCAAACATTAACCGGATCCAATGAGCACAGTTCTCCTGCTGTCTTGTATTCGATGTTTTTAATGTTTGAATTTGCCTCTCGTAGAAAATCCAGTAAATCATCCCAAGCGTACTCAGCACAGCTTAGGGTAACGAACCATGTTGGTGTTCCTAAATTCCGTAACATGCATTTTAATTCACCATGGCGTCTGTACCAATATTAATTTGTCCCACGCTGACAAGCCATCAGATTGATCAGTTGTGTTTCCAAATGATCATCTCGGTGCTGCACTTTCTCCATAAAATCCTTAGCAGACACATTTTTTAAATGTACTCCACTTTTTAAAATGTGATTTACTGCATAAGACAGTGCAGACAAGTCGCTTTCAAATAAAAGATGGAACAAATAAGGAATACTTTGTCGAAATCTGGGATCTTCAGCATATAGTCTTGTAGTCCGATACTCAGAAGCTGGAATCTGTTCCGGACGTTCATCGTATCGTCCTCCTTTTCCTTTAGGAAACAGCTGGGGAAAACATCGAGCTTCCAAGCTCTCCTCCCATACACTCACGGGAGTTCCTTTTGCTTTCTTCATCTGAAACAGATCAATATTGTCTCCCATAACTTCTTTTGAATGAAGAGGATGTATGCTAAAATGTTCATAAATTTCTTCTTCCTTTGACTTGTCCACTTTTTCAATTTGTCCAGTTGGTGTTTCTGTGTCTTCTTGTAAATCTTCTTCTTCTTCTTCTTCTATATAAATTGATTCATACCATTTGTTATTCCTTTTCAAATACAAATTTGCTCTTTGTACTTTCCGTACATCTACCAGCTCCTGCCAAATCTTCTTATTCTTTGTAGGTACACCATTAACCAGAATAATTAATGGTTCAGTTTCCAAAGTATCCGCATCAATAGTTTCCATATTTTTTTTCAAATCCAAGGGCAAATACACCACTCTACCTTTTAAACCTCTCAGTAAATCTGAAGGAGGTAATTTACCAGTTTTGGGCTCCATACGTACTATGGTCTGGAACGGATGAACACATTGAATGAGTATAGACTCATATGTATTTAATTCAGAAAGTTCAGCAGGAATAGCATCCAATTCTAAATTATTATGTACAGCTCTGGTCGGCATTCTATTTTCTTCTAACTTATTATAACAGTATTTAAAAATACGCTGAACTTCACCCAATTCAAAACAATTTTCAAGAACTATATATGTGGCAAAATCCTTCCATTGATAATTATCTTCATTTTCACTTTTTCTATAGAGATCAACATACCTGGTTTGTTTTCTATAATGAGTTCTGCGGCAACAAATACAAGTAATATTTGGTCTTTCATTAGAGATTTTTTCAAATTTTGTTTTGTGATCATTAAATGTCTTACTTACAAATGGTTGTACATTCTCTTCCACTTCTTCCTCATTTACTGTGTCCTTTTCTGCACTGTTTTGTTCAGGACCAAAGTAACAAAACTGAATTTCATCAACAACCTTCTCTACATCTGATACTGACCCACGGAACAGAGCCCTATTCAATTCATCTAACTTTATTGCTGGACTTTTAGCAAAATACAACCGTCTCACAAACTTTCTCATTTCAGTATGATGAACAGCCAGCATTCTAAAATGATGGAAAACACTAAAACACACTTTTCTAGATAGACAAGCCAGAGAATGACCCTGCAAACCAGTATTCTCTCTCACTCTGCATGGATCTAGACTTTGAAGCACCTTAATCTTCTGTTTTACACTTTTTTTACTATATTCTCTTAGAAACTCACGAAATTTATCAATAGATTCCTGACGCACAGTGCAAATACTACTACAATTCCAAGTGTACACTGGGGCTTTAGGACGTCTCCCCATAGCCTCATCCGCCATCACTTGTACCTCATCTCTTGGAACCATTATCTCCTTCTCCATTATGCAACCATTTTTCACTTCGTAAGCACGACCTCTGGTGTCAACTGCATGCAGCAAACTATTACTTTGAAAATAGCTCTCTTCATTAAAAAAAGGTTCACTACTTGAACTATGCATCCATTTTCCTAAAAACACTTTACAAAAGTTTGTTCTGTTCACTACTCTTTTCCTTTAGCTTTGTGATTTCAGTACATTAACCATTTTATCTAATGTACGCATCCTATTCAAAATTAAAATGAATAGTTTCCTTTTTAATTCTAATGCCTTTGCTGCAATGGCTTCAATTTCTTTTTTTCTCTTATAAAACTTAGCCTTTTGCTTATATTTCTTCACATCCTTTATCAAATTGGACATAACTCTTCTCTGAAACATTTTTCTACGTATCTCTTTAAACGCTGTTTTTCTGTTTAAGTTAATCTTTTTAGTTGCAGAAGGTATATTTGCATTAACTAAATGCTCAATTTTTTCCTCTCCTTTTCTATTGAAAACATTCTTTCCAGTACAGACATTTTGTACATTTTTCCTTTTTTTGAATATGTTCTTTAAAAAATCTTTTGTTTGCTTACCAGAAGATTTTTTCTTTTTCCCAACATGAGCATCTCCAACTAACTTAGGTCCTCCAGTTGTCTTCAAATATAGGTTTTTATTGTGGTCTTTCTTTACTCTGGATTTTGTAGGCATCTTAAATTTTGTTCACTGCTCTTCAGCAATACCTGAAAAAAACTAAAAAAAAATTCCTTTATTTTATTTAAATATATTACTACATTTTTTATGTTCTTTAGAAATCTTAAAATACTATAAACCCCTTTCCTATAAATGAAAATCACAATAACACCTTCACAAATTAAATTTCTAAAAATAATTCCTGTGTGCACACAAAGTCATGCTTTGAAATTAGGCAGAAAACGAAATTTCTTTGCCAATTGCAAAGCATACTTTCTACTACTTTTTAGGCAAGTGAAAAGTACTTTTACAGACTGACACATTATGAATCCACTTTTCAGATTCTGATAAAAGCACATGTCCAAACAGCTTTTTCAGACCAGCACCATGTGTAACCTGGGTGACTGACTACACTCCAGCAAGGGCAACCAGCCTTAGTGATGCTGAATGTATTTGCATTACTGACTGAAACCTCAAACCCCACTCACTTGTGAATACTGTGCATGATTCCACAGGGTAAGCAGCTGGGTGTGTGCTAAGAGTCTGCTTCTGCACCAAAAAATGGCTCCCCCTTTCCATCTAATGCAACTGTGAAATCACCAGAGCAATACACAATAAATCTCTGCCTGTAATTCCTATTTGCACACAGAGTCATGTTTTCACATTAGTCACAAAACGAAATTTCTTTGCCATTTTGAAAGCACACTTACTACTCTTTTTTTGGGCAAGTGATAAACACTTTTACAGTCTGTCACATTTTGAATCCACTTTTCAGATTCTTAAAAAAGCACATGTCCAAACTGCTTTTTCAGACCAGCACCATGTGTAACCTGGGTAACTGACTACACTCCAGCAAGGGCAACCAGCCTTAGTGATGCTGAATGTATTTGCATTACTGACTGTAACCTCAAACCCCACTCGCTTGTGAATACTGTGCATGATTCCACAGGGTAAGCAGCTGGGTGTGTGCTAAGAGTCTGCTTCTGCACCAAAAAATGGCTTCCCCTTTCCATCTAATGCAACTGTGAAATCACCAGAGCAATACACAATAAATCTCTGCCTGTAATTCCTATATGCACACAGAGTCATGTTTTCACATTAGTCACAAAACGAAATTTCTTTGCCATTTTGAAAGCACACTTACTACTCTTTTTTTTGGCAAGTGATAAACACTTTTACAGTCTGTCACATTTTGAATCCACTTTTCAGATTCTTAAAAAAGCACATGTCCAAACTGCTTTTTCAGACCAGCACCATGTGTAACCTGGGTGACTGACTACACTCCAGCAAGGGCAACCAGCCTTAGTGATGCTGAATGTATTTGCATTACTGACTGAAACCTCAAACCCCACTCGCTTGTGAATACTGTGCATGATTCCACAGGGTAAGCAGCTGGGTGTGTGCTAAGAGTCTGCTTCTGCACCAAAAAATGGCTCCCCCTTTCCATCTAATGCAACTGTGAAATCACCAGAGCAATACGCAATAAATCTCTGCCTGTAATTCCTATTTGCACACAGAGTCATGTTTTCATATTAGTCACAAAACGAAATTTCTTTGCCAATTTGAAAGCACACTTACTACTCTTTTCTTTGGCAAGTGATAAACACTTTTACAGACTGACACATTATGAATCCACTTTTTAGATTCTTAAAAAAGCACATGTCCAAACTGCTTTTTCAGACCAGCACCATGTGTAACCTGGGTAACTGACTACACTCCAGCAAGGGCAACCAGCCTTAGTGATGCTGAATGTATTTGCATTACTGACTGAAACCTCAAACCCCACTCGCTTGTGAATACTGTGCATGATTCCACAGGGTAAGCAGCTGGGTGTGTGCTAAGAGTCTGCTTCTGCACCAAAAAATGGCTCCCCCTTTCCATCTAATGCAACTGTGAAATCACCAGAGCAATACGCAATAAATCTCTGCCTGTAATTCCTATATGCACACAGAGTCATGTTTTCACATTAGTCACAAAACGAAATTTCTTTGCCATTTTGAAAGCACACTTACTACTCTTTTTTTTGGCAAGTGATAAACACTTTTACAGTCTGTCACATTTTGAATCCACTTTTCAGATTCTTAAAAAAGCACATGTCCAAACTGCTTTTTCAGACCAGCACCATGTGTAACCTGGGTGACTGACTACACTCCAGCAAGGGCAACCAGCCTTAGTGATGCTGAATGTATTTGCATTACTGACTGAAACCTCAAACCCCACTCGCTTGTGAATACTGTGCATGATTCCACAGGGTAAGCAGCTGGGTGTGTGCTAAGAGTCTGCTTCTGCACCAAAAAATGGCTCCCCCTTTCCATCTAATGCAACTGTGAAATCACCAGAGGAATACGCAATAAATCTCTGCCTGTAATTCCTATTTGCACACAGAGTCATGTTTTCACATTAGTCACAAAACGAAATTTCTTTGCCATTTTGAAAGCACACTTACTACTCTTTTTTTTGGCAAGTGATAAACACTTTTACAGTCTGTCACATTTTGAATCCACTTTTCAGATTCTTAAAAAAGCACATGTCCAAACTGCTTTTTCAGACCAGCACCATGTGTAACCTGGGTAACTGACTACACTCCAGCAAGGACAACCAGCCTTAGTGATGCTGAATGTATTTGCATTACTGACTGAAACCTCAAACCCCACTCGCTTGTGAATACTGTGCATGATTCCACAGGGTAAGCAGCTGGGTGTGTGCTAAGAGTCTGCTTCTGCACCAAAAAATGGCTCCCCCTTTCCATCTAATGCAACTGTGAAATCACCAGAGCAATACGCAATAAATCTCTGCCTGTAATTCCTATATGCACACAGAGTCATGTTTTCACATTAGTCACAAAACGAAATTTCTTTGCCATTTTGGAAGCACACTTACTACTCTTTTTTTTGGCAAGTGATAAACACTTTTACAGTCTGTCACATTTTGAATCCACTTTTCAGATTCTTAAAAAAGCACATGTCCAAACTGCTTTTTCAGCCCAGCACCATGTGTAACCTGGGTGACTGACTACACTCCAGCAAGGGCAACCAGCCTTAGTGATGCTGAATGTATTTGCATTACTGACTGAAACCTCAAACCCCACTCGCTTGTGAATACTGTGCATGATTCCACAGGGTAAGCAGCTGGGTGTGTGCTAAGAGTCTGCTTCTGCACCAAAAAATGGCTCCCCCTTTCCATCTAATGCAACTGTGAAATCACCAGAGCAATACGCAATAAATCTCTGCCTGTAATTCCTATTTGCACACAGAGTCATGTTTTCACATTAGTCACAAAACGAAATTTCTTTGCCAATTTGAAAGCACACTTACTACTCTTTTTTTTGGCAAGTGATAAACACTTTTACAGACTGACACATTATGAATCCACTTTTCAGATTCTTAAAAAAGCACATGTCCAAACTGCTTTTTCAGACCAGCACCATGTGTAACCTGGGTGACTGCCTACACTCCAGCAAGGGCAACCAGCCTTACTGATGCTGTATGTATTTGCATTACTGAGTCCAACCTCAAACCCTTAAAGTATTCTTTATTTTTACCAGTAGACCTTAATTTATCGTGAAAACATAGTCCATATTATTTTACATGTTCCTCACATTTAAATTTCTCCCAAAACAGAAAATAATAAACACAACTTCAACAAAAGGAATTCCATTTCTATTATTAATTTCTTAATTTACCATATACATCCCCTCTCAAACTCTAAACTCACCTTTAAAATTAGTTAGCTGTGAAAGAAATGTGGCACTCAAACAGCAGATTATCAGAGCCAGGATCTCTGTTCTTTACACCTCTCTCCTCTCAGCAGAACCAGATAATGGCAAACTTTCCCTCTCTTTTTCCACACATATACATGTTAATTTCAAATCTCAGTGCTTCCCCCTTTTTTTCAAATGTAATCACACATTTCTATTGGTTGAAAACCAACCCTTTTCCAAAAGTACCCTTCCCCCAACTTGACTTCTGCCTAGTACCCTTCCCCCAACTTGACTTCTGCCTGCTACCATAGCAACAGCTCATGGAACACTGCTGTGTGGAGTTAGGTCAGAAGTTCACCAAACAATGTTTCAATTCCACAGAGCAAGAGTGCTTGACTTTTCAAACCTAACAGCAAATCCATAGTACTGTTCTTTGGTAACACATTTTTCTGTACCAATACAAAACATGCTTCTATTAATTTACACATACAGCCTAGTTTTTATTCTAGAATGGTATGAAACAGCCAATCAGTTCTTTTTTTTATGAAAAAAATATGTATGCCTCCATTTCCAAACTGTCTTTCATTTCTTTTTACCATTCTACTGAATTACACCTCCTGAGTGCATCCAGTTCTCCTTTGAAGATGTTCACAGTGTGGATTGTAGGGCACAGATATATCTTCTGGAGTGAAAAGTATGCAGAGAAAACAGATATGGTGAGAGACCTTGCTTTGCCAAATGTAGACAATAAATGGATTGGTCAGAGAGGGTTAAAGTGGCACCAATTGATGCCATTGGTGAAATCCTTCATGCAAATCCAACACCCTGACCTCATAATAGTGCACTGTGGTGGCAATGACCTAGGCACTTTGACTGGGGTAGGTCTGGAAATGCTTATGAAGGACACCTTTGCACAACTGTTTTCACTTTTCCCTAAAACTGCCTTTGTGTTTTCTAACATATGCCAAAGGCAAAAATGGAACTGGTCCAATCATTTCTGTCCGCAGATTGACAAAGCAAGAAAGCACGTCAACAAATCTGTTTCTGCTTTCCTCCGTGACTATGGTATGGGTTCCATTTACCACAACAACTTGCGTTACGACATGCAAGACATTTATAGAGGAGATGGTGTGCACTTCAATGATGAAGGGAACAGAGTCTTCCTCTTGAACCTTAGACTCTGCATCGGTACTTACTTGTAGGTACCACTAAAAAATCACTTCATAAACACAACGGCTCTTTTTAGAGCCCCCTAATATCTAAACTTTTAAATCTGCATTTCATTTATTTTATTTTATTTTTTTTCTACCGTACGCGTACGTTGAGCTTACCGTACGCGTACCCCGCGATTTTTTTTAAAATCAATAAATGTTTTCTTTGTACTTTTCTGTCCTTCTTTGACCCCCTTACAAATGTTAGGGGGTCTGTAACTCTCCTCCTTGCCCCCTTTTCAAGATATCACTCTTTTTTTTCTGAGTGAAACACACGAAATGGTGGCCGCCGCTTCCTGGTTTCGACCGATTCGAATGTTTACTAAGATCTAAGAGCCAATCAGAATCGCGCTCGCGCACGCCACCGTACGCGTACGGTAAGCGCACCGTAAGCGCACCGTAAGCTGGCTCAGATATATATATTGATTTAAAGGCTATTTTCTCAGAATCTACCGAACAGATTTACACCAAACCTACAAAAGGCACTTCCTTGACCTGAGGACTACCTCTCTGCCAAATTTCTAGTAATTCTGTTCAGCCGTTCGGGCTGTAGCTGTGTCTAAAGGTCCTATGGAAAAATGCATGGGAAAAATGCGTTTTGGGACCCCCCTTTTATCTCAGCCCCCGCTTGACGAATCCCCCCGAGACTTTCAGGGTAGGAGCGGAGCGTAGCGCCCCACCTATTTTGAAATATTCGCGAGGATTCGTCGACCGGCGCCAAAGTTATTCAAAATAGAATGTTGCGGATTTCCTATGGAAAATGGTCCTAACTATAACTACCTACTGGCGACCGCCAGTAGGTAATATATATTATCTACTGGCGGTCGCCAGTAGATAGTTATAGTTAGGACCGTGTTTCCATAGGAAATCCGCAACATTCTATTTGGAATAACTTTGGCGCCGGTTGACGAATCCTCGCGGAATTTTCAAAATAGGTGGGGCGCTCCGCTCCGCTCCTACCCTGAAAGTCTCGGGGGGATTCGTCAAGCGGGGGCTGAGAAAAAAGGTGGGTCCCAAAACGCGTTTTCCCCATGCAATTTTCCATAGGGACCTTTAGTCCAAGGTACAGCCCGAATGGCTGAACAGAATTACTTGAAATTTGGCAGAGAGGTAGTCCTCAGGTCAGGGAAGTGCCTTTTGCAGGTCTGGTGTCAATCTGTTCAGTAGTTCCTGAGAAAATTAAAAGTAAAATCATATACATATGTGGGCGGAGCCTAACCACACATCTCATCCTGAGATCTGATTGGCTGTCAGCACTTCATCCAAGAAGTGTTGGCAGCCATCTTGGGACCAATATACATGATAGCACCTCATTAAAAAGCATTGCAGTTAATAGAAGGTTTTAAGACTTTAGTTACATTATAAATCATTTGTTGATGGTACCATACTCATTTTAGGAATTGTGGTATGTTCTAAGGTGATTTCACCATGTGAAAAAGCCTTCTGCTGGGATATCATGATTGAGAGAAAAATATTTTCTCATGCTTTTCCCACAGAGGTTTGGAAGGTGATCTATAAGCTAAACTGAGAGCTTATTTTCTGTAAATTCACATTATCTTTCTCAGTCATGTGAGAATGAAGTCTGACATTCTCAGTAAAACATGTACATCCAACAAGGGCAGAGACTGTCAGTTGATTCCTTTGTGTTCTACTGCAGCTTCCCAGAGTGTTCCAAAGAACAACTAGAGCGCTAACAGTCCTACTTATGATAAACGTATGGCACACCTGAAGCCATCTTGCTTGGATTAAAGTGGTAACTCTTAAAACATTTAATTTAAAAAGGAACAAAATGAGGGGGTTCATTTTTCCATAAAAAGTATGATTAGTGCTGCAGAAAGAAAAATTAGGGCACATTTTGAGTGACTTCTCAAAACCTCTTCTATTTCATTAAAAAATTCTGACATGCAGACTGAAACATGCACTTTCAATACCAGCAGCAGTTTTCCCTGGTGAGCAGTAGCTTTACTACAGTGATCTAATGAGCAAAAAGAGTGCTAACATTCTGAATTTATGGCAAATGTGTGACACATCTGAATGCCTTTGGAATCAAAGTAAAAAACTGAAAGTATTTCCTACTGAGGAGACTGCAGTAAATGAGGAAATTAGGAAACTTCATAACAAATAAGTCTGCCAAGATGGCCACCAGAGACAAAAGAGCCCAAATGTAGCCCAAATATCACCCAGATGTAGCCCAAGTATAGCCCAATGACAGAATGTCCCAGAGTGTTCTTAAAAACAACTAGAGCGCTTACTGTCTTCATTATGACAAAAGTATGGCACACCTGAAGCCATCTTGATTGGAATAAACTGGTAACACTTAAAGCATTTAATTTAAAAAGGAACACAATGAGGGGGTTCATTTTGCCATAGAAATTATGATTAATGCTGAAGAAAGAAAATGAGGGCACATTTTGAGTGACTTCTCAAATCCTCTTCTATTTCATTAAAAAATTCTGACATGCAGACTGAAACATGCACTTTTAATACCAGGAGCAGACTTCCATGGTGAACAGTAGTTTTACTACAGTGATCTAATGAGCACCTAGAGTGCTAACATTCAGAATTTATGGCAAATGTGTGACATATCTGAATACCTTCATGATGGAATCAAAGTAAAAAACTGAAAGCATTTCCTTCTGAGGAGACTGCAGTACATGAGGAAATTAGGAAACTTCATAGCAAATAAATCTCCCAAGATGGCCACCGGAGACAAAAGAGCCCAAATGTAGCCCAAAATCACCCAGATGTAGCCCAAATATAGCCCAATGACAGAAGTGTGCAAAACACTTATTATTTTGTGTTTTTGCAGTGTTATATAGTGCAGACTTGTCAGGTATTGGAGTGCTTTACATGAGCATTGGTTACATCACACAAGAACAAATTCATTTTGGTTGTAGACATGGGGAGACTAAGTGATTTGACCAGAATCACAGAATGTCGAGCTGAAGCAGAAACTCCAACCTGGTTCCCCAGTTGCAAAGTCTGCAGTTCTGGAAGTAACACCACATCCTCTCCCCTAAGTGCAACATTTAATCAAGTGGTCAACTGGATAAAAAAACATAAAGGTAACAAATAATTTAAAAGTGCTTTCTCGCTATTTGAAAACTCAGAAAATATGTCCTTATTTTAGTCTTTTAGAGCACTAACCATACTTTTGATGCCAATAAGACCCTCTCATATATGTAATTTCTAAAGGAAATGCTCTAGGTATTACAGTTTTGATTACATCAAGATGACGTCAGGCGTTCCACACTTTTGTAATAAATATAGAATGTTAGCAATCTAGTTGTTCATTAGGATACTGTTGAGAGGCAGAGGCCAGGGGCACGGACTCTGAAAATTGAACGCAGTTAGGAGGGTGCAAAGGCAACAATTTAACCACACTGAGCAGGCAGGAAGGGCCGTGGCAGCACAACAGACCATGGAGGGCAGTGGAAAGGGGGGCAGGGGCAACAAACCAACAATACAGGACTTGCAAGAGGGCTGTGGCAATGTAATAGACCATTGTGGGCAGAAGGAAGAGGCAATGGTAGTACAACCATACATGCCAACAGACCCGATTCAGCCAGGAAACGTCCAATGTTTTTAAGCTCAAATGGCCTTTATTTTATCTGTCTCCTGTCTACAATCTCCTCTTTTTCAATGTAACTCAAAGGGGAAAATCAATACCCCAGTTTTTTTTCAAAATCTCCCTCTTACCAAGTTCAAAATGTTCGCAAGTATGGTACATTGGATCATGGAAGGAAATGGGGTAGGGACATGGACTTGGATAACAGAGGACAGGAGGGACATGGGGAGGTGCACCAAACTGACCCAGCAGGGCAGGCATCAGGGTTTGCAGCAGCACAATACACCACACAGGGCATGCGGGACGGGAGTGCAGCACAACAATCCATAGAAAGCAAGAGGGAGGGAACAGGACCATGCACATGGACAACAGAGAACAGAGGGGCAAGAGGCAGGACCATAATGGACAGACAGGAGAGAAAGCTGCAGCATAGCAGACCATAAAGGGCAGGAGGGATGGATCAGGGGCATTACAATGGAACAGACAAGCCAGGAGGGAGGGAGTAGGGGTCTGCACCTGTAAACAGAGGGCTGGGGGCAAGGGGTCAGGGCAGGAGCAGCAAGATAGCCATGGAGGTCAGGCAGGATGGGCACTAGAAGCAATACACACCATGAAGAGCAACAGTGAGACTGTGATGGCATACACACAGACCATGGAGGGAAGGTGGGAGGGGTTCAGGGGCAGCTAAATGACCACACAGGGAAGGTGGGAGGGGCCATGGCAGCACAGAAGACCATGCATGGCAAGTGGGAGTTTTAGTGGTAGCACAATGGCTATGATGGGCAAGAAGGAGGGTGCAGGGGCATGCACAAAGGACGATGGAGGATAGAAGGGAGGGTCAGGACCTGTGCACAGACAAGAAAGTTCAGGGGAAGGGGCCTCACAACAGACCGCACGGGGCAGGCAGGAGGAGCAGTTGCAGCACAACAGACCAGGGAGGGCAGAAGGGTGTGGCAGTACAATGGACCATGTTGGACAGGAGGAAGATGATAGGGGCATGGCATGTGGATAGGCAGGGTGGAGGTGGCAGGGACAGGTTACAGTCATCTGACAATGCTAGGCAGGTGGGAGGGGAGTGGCAGCTCAACAGAACACTCAGAGTAGATAGGAGTGGCAGGTCCATGGAACATGGTGGGCAAAAAGGATGGAGCAGGGGCGTACACAAAGACATCGGAGGGCAGGGGGAAGGAGAATAGGGGCAGCAAGCTAAGCACAGAGTTTAAGCAGGAGGTCAATGATGGGACATAGAATTGGGCAATGGAGGGCAGGAGGAGTGGACTTGTACATCATACTAAATTGAGGGCAGTGGCAGCACATCAGACCATGCATGGCAGGAGGGAGGAGGCTAGTCCATGGATTCACACAACAGAGGATAGAGAGGAGGGGGATGGGGCAGCAAGCTAACTGTTCAGAGAAGGCGGGTATTAGGAACTTTATTGTTTTTAAAACGTGTGTCTGTGCGAACTACTTAAAATATGAACAAGTATGCAGCATAATCTCACTTTTATTCAGGAAGAAGAGGACGTTTGTGACTGTGACTCCGGGCTCACTTGGCAGAAACACCCCCTGACCCTCCACCCCCTATCGCAAAATGTAATGCCCGTGAAAAGGGTAGGTGAACACAGTGTTATATAGAACATAGTCCTGAGAGCACGATTGAAAATGAAAACTAGATATAGTGTATGGTATAAATTATGCACCAAAAAGTGTGATATAAGATGAACCGGGCGTGAAATATAATATGCAATACATTGTGCGCAATGACAGATTCATTGGAGAGCGCGAGATAGCACAGGCACTAGCGCGTGCTATGCGATATGCGCCTTGGAGTGTAATATGCACAGGGCAGTGTTGTGTAACCTAACTAGTCTCTAAAGTTGTAATATAAAATATGTGCTGGGGAGTGTAACGTTGCATATGCACTGTGACAAAGATATGGATCCCAGATTGTAATATGTATGGCATAGCACTGTGCGTTATAACATAGGCATCGAGGAAGGCACGTTAGATGGGGCAATATAACCCGTGCGAAGACAAGTGTGGCATGACATATTCACGGGGTGGTGTTACAGTGCACATGGGCTAGAGAGTGTCATAGCATATGCACTAGCTAGTGGAATACAACACAGAGGTGTGTGGCACTCAGCAGGCAATGGTGGGTGTAACACAGCATTGGGCTCTGCCAGGAGCGCGCTGTGACTCTCAAGTGATGTTCGTCCCCTTTCCAGAGAGTAAAATAAAAAGTATTACACATTCGGCAGTGGATGTGTGTTTTATTAACCGTGAGGGGGGTTTCTTGCATAGTTTTGGTCGAATTTTTGTCGAATCCCATTTGAATGGCTTGGTGTGCATGTGTATTAAATGTGCCCATCAATAGCTACCCATGTTTGTATAAATAAACGACAAGGGTGTCTACCGGGATTAGGCACGGTAGGGCATCAGACATGTCAGAGCTTCACTAGTGGTGTAAATACATTCCACGTGGATTCATTGTATACATAGTCGCCTTTTAATGAATATCACGCAAATCGTCATGGTGATAGGTACGTACGGTTTGTCCAGCATGTCCTAGGTGTGTCTATAAATATATATTTTTTTAAAATAATAAAAAACAGCGGCCGGCCCTGGGGATTGGGGTCAAAAAAATATAATTAGGAGACAGGCCCTGGGGGATGGGGTCATCAGGGCCAATAAATTAGAATAAGAAGGGGAACCACACAGCCCCCCTTCTTAAAAAATTAAAATAAATAAAAGACTGGCATCGTGCCGGAGGCCACGCCCCCTCCTTGCAGCACTCTGCAAACGCGCCCCCTGGCGAGTTGTAAGTTGGGGAATTAATTCCTCTTCAATACTGAGGGTCCCTGAGGGCCAACTAGCCCAACAGGCATCTCCAGTATGCACCAGGGAGCTGCGCTGCAGACAGGTGTTCTGAGGCCAAGCCCCTTTTTACACCTCTCTGCAACGCAGCTCTGTGGCGCTTACTGGAGGTACCTAGTGGTCTAGTTTGACCCTAGGGACCCTTAGGATTCAAGGGGACTTAATCTCTCAACTTAGAACAGCCACAGGGCGCGTATACACAGTGGTGAAGGGAGGGGACGGGGCCTGAGGTGACGTGTGCAAACACGCACTATGGCACGTTTTAAATTGGGGATATAATTTTCCTTCAATACTGAGGGTCCCTGGGGGCTAACTAGCCCACCAAGTGCTTCCAGTAAGCGCCACTGAGCTGCATTGCAGAGAGGTGGTCCAGGCCGTGCCACGTTTTACACCTCCTTGCAACGCAGCTCTGTGGCACTTACTGGAGGTACCTGGTGGGCTAGTTGGACCCTAGGGACCCTCAGGATTCAAATGAACTTAATCTCCCAACTAAAAACGGACACAGGGCGTGTTTACACAGTGGTGAAGGGAGGGGACGGGGCCTGAGTTAACATGTGCAAAAACGCCCTGTGGCCTGTTTTAAGAGGTAGTTTTAATCCCCCTGCCCTATTATATACTAGGGGCTTACAGAGGAGGTCATGCTAATCACAGGGGGACCCCAACGCATAATGTTCCCTAGTGTATGTAGGTGTTTTCACTGTATTCTAAGTGTCTTTTAACATAGCACTGGCTCTAGAACTGGTTAGTCAGACTCAGTTACCACCAGTATCCGTCTGAAAAAGTTGAGGGTACGGGATGATTTTCCAACAAGGCTTCTTTCTGCTCTTCTTTTTGTTCTTTCTGCACGTTATCCTTCTTCCTGCACTTTTCTTCGTCTTTGAGGACTTCTGTTGCTTCTTTCTGCACTTCTTTTTTTTCTTTCTGTGCATTTTTTCTTCTTTCTTCACATATCCTATCTCTGTAGGCATAGTTAGAAATTAGCATTTAAAAAACCTTTGAAATTCACAGAAAAAACCATAGGTTTCAGGCACGTTATAGTTAGGAATTAGCATTTAAAAAACCTCAGAAATTCACTGAAAAAACCATAGGTTTCAGGGGTGTTATAGTTAGCTGGACTTTTCACTTGTACAAAACCATTGAAATTCCCCCGTTATAGTTAGTTCAGCTAACTATAACTCGCGCGCCCGCAATGCACTGCTGATGACGTCACATATTACATCACTCATGACATGGTCAGTGACATCACTCATGACATCACTGATGACATCTCAAATGACATCACTGATGACATCATCCAGTGAATGTGTGTTTTTCTGAAAATTAAATATGTTTTATATATGTATATCTCAAGGTCGATGGAAGAATAAATGGGTATATAAGTGTCTAAATGGATGATTTGTTTTTGAAAAATTGATTGTGTAACTGACTGATTAAGTGTATCATAGTGAATACATGGCTTAGTGAGTAATGTTTAAATATGTAAATATCTGTATCAGTCTCTCACTTTGTGTATAAGTGGCTGCATGGGTTGGTGAGTAGCTACATGGGTGTCTATATAGGTTATTAGTTGGTTTTTTGAGTATCAGTCTGAGTGTCTGCATGGTTCGGTGGGGGGTATTACTTAGTGCATAGGTGCATGAATGAGTGACTCACTCTTTGTATGTGTTGAAGACAGCATGTGTGCAGGACTGTATGGGTGGATGAGTGTGTGTATGGGTGTGTTAGTGAGTGAATGACTGTCTCAATAGTGTCTTTATGAGTAACTACATATGTTTTAAACTAGTATATGTGACTATTGGTGTATATAAGTGAGTATATGTGAGAGTGAGAGATTGAAAGAGTTCCTGTATGAATAAGTATGTGTTTCTATAAGTGATTGTTTAAAAGACTAAGTATGTGTAAGTTTCCGTAGAAGTAAGTGTGGTGGTGTGTGTATAACTGTATATGCAAATAAATGTATGTTTGATTCTTTATTAGCATGAGTGACTATGTGTGTGAGTAACTCTATGGATGAGTGGCATTGTGTAACAGGATGTATAGGTGTATGAGTACATATGATGAGTGAATACATGTATGAGTGACTGTATAGGACTGTTGGTGAATGAGTGGATGTGTATGTGGATCTTAGAATTACTGAAGAGGTTGTTTATGTGTATATATATTGTTTTACTTTGTGGACAATAAATACATTATAAATATATTTCCCCTGGAGTGCGCCTCATTTGCGATCCGTGAGAGGGATCTACGAAAAGGAATATATATATATATATATATATATATATATATGTATATTACCTATATGCTGTCGCCAGTAGGTAGTTATAGTTAGGACAAAGTTTCTATAGGAAGAGCATTTTTTGTTTTGCTTATAACTTTGGCGTCGTTTGATGAATCTTCATGAAATGTTCCAAACTAATTCTTTGTTCATATCAGCTCCTATGTTTAATGTTTGGGGGTGATTCGTCAAGGGGGGGTGAGAAAAAAGGGGGTCCCAAAAAGTGTTTTCTCCATGTTTAATTTCCATAGGAAACTTTAGACAAGGCTAAAGGTCGAACGGGTGAACGGAATTACCCCAAATTTGGCAGGGAGAAGGGTCTTGGTCTAGAAAGCATGCTTTTGTTTATTTGGTGTAAATCCGTTCAGTAGTTTTGGAGAACTATCAAAATTTACAGATATTGATATTTGGGGATTCTGCCTTCTGATTGGCTGAGGGGTTACGAGCACGAGCTTGCTGCTTATTGGCTGCGAGCGGTGTGAGCGGTTGCAACTAGGAAGTGTTGGCAGCCATTTTGTGATTCCGTTGAAGCGAGTAAGGGGAAAAAAGGGTGAAAAGAGTAGGAAAGAGGAGGGTAGGAGCGCTGTGAGGTCTGTGGGGTGGTTAGGGTGTGCTACACAGGGAGTGTGAAGCGATGCATTCACCCCTACCGGTGTGAAAGTGCTGTTTTGCCCAGAGTGAGATGGTGCTGAGGTGAGGTGCCGGTACACTCGGGGATAAAACCGTGAGATGATTGCTGTAAACTGATGTGCTCCTGGCGCTGTAGCATACTGGCCGCTGTAGTATAGCTGTGCAAGTGGTGTTAGTATGGGTTTAGACTATAGCGGGAGTGGGAAGCAAACTAGTGTTTAAGCAAGCAGGAATAAATAAATAATCGTGAAGAATATAATGCAGAAGGTTGCAATGCCACAGAAGACAAATGGTGAAATCCGGTGTGTTTAAGAAAGTGGCTGTGTGGGATAAAGCGATGGAGTCTGCAAGTTATATAAAAAGTGTCTTTATTTAAGTGCCATAAATGGAGCCACTGGTGCAAGAGCTAAGGCATCCAGCTGAGGCAAACTCCAACCGCTTCTGCTGTATTCAAAGCTAAGCTTCTGCATCAGTGAATTCCACATTACATGTTACAGTTCCATGTGACATAAACAATACTTATTAGACATGAATGACTGTAAATTGTAAAATGAAAATAAAGGTAGGATACGATTACCACACTGTGCCAACCAGTTCCTAAACAATGCCGTGTTCTTTTATCTTGATCACCAGCTCGTGAGCAGAGGCTGAGGATGAGCTAATTTGTGTGAAAGGGCTTCGTGGATAACAGGCAGGAAGAGAGACGTGTGTACAAAGAATAGATATGGTTTCAAAATGGATGTCGGGTTTAGGCTAATTTAGCAAGTAAATAGCATATTTGCATAGGCCATACATCATCAACCCCTGGTTAGTGTGGAGACGTAAGGGCCAATAATGAAAACACAGTTCAAATGCCTAAGCATACTTAGAAAGTTATTATATGAAAATAGTTCAATTGAAGCGTTTTAAAAAAATGTATAGGAAAAAGTCAAAAAAGTTGGAAAAAATCAATCCAAGAATAAAGTGAATTGCTTACAAGTCTTGGAGATTGCAGTTCGGATGTTCTTCAGCGGCTTGAGATGCATAACGTTCCAAGAGGCGATTGCAGCCATCGTGTGAGAAAAGTGAAGCGATCCAATTCATATCCTCGAAGGGACAGTAATGTTCCTCGAATGTTGGAGCGGCAATTTGAATTGGCAGGCAATCTGTGATGTTGTCAAAGGTCGCACATTGCAGGAGATCTTTCGCAACTGCGCAGAAATCCCATTTCGCCAGGATACCTTTTTGCGTTGCATCCGCCATTGCTCCACTGCCCGAACAATCAAGTTCATGGTTTTCAAGATACTCCATTACCTGCTAGATATCGGGAGCTTTGCTGGGATGGTGGCAAGGCATAGATCCATTCGCCAGTTGATTGGGCAAGTTTTTCCATAAAAAGATGGTTGCACGCAGATTGTATATGTGTAAATAAATGTCATGTTGTAGCTGGCTCCGATAATTGATCGAGGCAGGCAGCCGAAAAGTTGTTCTATTTTTTCACGGTATTGATGTAGCTTCGCGTAGAGGCGTATTCTGTCGGACATGCTTGTTACCACAGGGAGCGCAGCCATTTTTAACAAGCTAAAATAGTAGTAGGATGGCCACAAATAGAGCGAGAATTATGGGCACTGTTGCTGTTATTCCAGAGATGATCGAATGAAGGAAGTCAGGAAAACAGTTTGAAAGCCTGTGAGAAGGCCGGAGGAGATAATGTTAAAAAAGTGTGCCAAACCTTAAATGTCAGATGTGTTGAAAATTGTCTAACAATTCACAAAGTGTAATGGGAGGTTCGTATTTAAAAGGGAGTTTATTTTACTTGAAGTTCGTGTTTTCTGCAGTCAATAAATTACTATTGGAGAAGTGAGGGACACTTCTGTTTGAAACAAAAGCGCCTTCAGTTTGCTCCGTTTAATAAAATCTGTTTTCAAAGTAGGTATTGAAGGCCAAGTTGAACATTTCCGAGTTATTTTGTGTGGGTGGGAATAGAGATTGCCAGAGAAAGTTATCCGGTTTGAAACAGTAAGGACATACGGTATGCCAGCTCACATTGCGTAGCAGTCCATGTTATTAAGAAGCAGATAACTGCCGTTAGAAAGCTGTGTGAATGTTGGTCTGATTGTGGGAGTTGGCGTGCTTTTAAGAAAGCACACAAGATTGGGGGCTGTAAGCTTAGAAGCATTGTGCAGTTGGACATTCTTGCATAGTAATGAATGACTGCCATTTTGGTCCCACTTTTCACCTGTGAGAAAAACTTCGGTATCTTCTTTAAGACAGCGATATGTAAATGGGAGAAACCACTGCTCGTAAATAAACGCGCTACCTTGTATAATCACATACAACATGACAAACAACATGTACACCTAGCAGACACAACAACACTACGTACTGTGGGAACCGTGGCTAGCCATGTACACAAACCAAACATAGCACCTCTGCCACACAATGCATAATGCGGGGAGAGATGGGAGCAAAGTATGTGCGAAGGTGGCAAGTGATTCTCGATTATAAAAGTATACAATGCAAAGTGTTGAGGGGATGTGTCGGAGAGACTTGAGTATGCAGAGCAGAGACATGTACATGTGAAGATACACTGATGGTCTATTGAGTGACATGGACAGCGGACGCAACCATAATAGTACAGTCTGTAGAGAAGATTACAAAAACATTGCACGTACATCCCCTCTTTCCCCCCAAATCTTTAGCGTAGTGGGCTGGCTTGACGTACGCAAGGCTAACCTAGGGGTATGAATAAAAGGCACATTTCTCTGGGTGTGGTTCTCTTCCGGAATGGCGAACATGTCTGTCAGGTCTGCGCAGCTTACACCGCCACGAGGCTGACGCTGTGAGTGAAGGTGGCTGCAGAAACCGTCATGGCCGCTGCGACGCACATATGCCCCACAGTTCACCTTCTGACACCGCCGTATGTGTAAGAGGGCTGACCACGTGCCGGCGGAAGCTCCTGGACCGAGGTCTGCGAACTGGGAAGGCTCCTGAGATCAACGCTGGCTACCGCGACACAGGCAGACAGCGCCCAGCCTGAGGCCCAGCGACGATGTTAGAACTGCATCTGAGAGTGGAGATGAAGTTACTCCCTTCGACCAGGTGTAACCAACTCTAGGTCCCAACAGTGGAACGGTGTCTTGATCCCAAAATGGACGATGTAAGATACTACATGCTGCTTGGTTTTCACAGAACTCCTTCCGTTGAGGTGCATCAGACTCTGTGCTTCCGTAGATGAGTGCTGCACATGATTATTGGGGTTGGCTGACTGCAGTCGGTGGAGTACACCGTGATACAGCAGGTCCGAACAGTGAAACAGGGTCTTGATTCCACAATGGACGATGTTAGAACTTTATGTGAGAGTGGAGATGAAGGTACTCCCTTCGACCAGGTGCAAGCAACTCTATGTCCCAACAGTGGAACGGTGTCTTGATCCCAAAATGGACGATGTCCGATATTACTTGCTGCTTGTTGTTTTTTACGGGACTCCCTCCGTTGAGGTGCATCGGACTCTGTGCTTCCGTAGCTAACTGCTGCACATGATTATTGTGCTTGGTTGACACAAGTCGGTGGAGAACACCGCGGTACAGAAGGTCGGAACAGTGAAACGGGGTCTTGATTCTGTGATTGAGGACGTCAGAAGTTAACGTTTGTGATGATTTGTGTGTATCCCCTCTGATCAGGTACAATCAACTCCGTGCTTCCGAATCCAACGGCATGTGGTTGTGAGGCGTTAATGAACACTGCCTCTGGCCTACACTGTTGTCAGCAGGGCTAACAGTTCGGATCGAGTGGTGATTGTTTAATTACAGAATCCAGTAGGCAACTAACTACAACGTCTATTGAAATATACACAATAGCCTTTTAGTATACTTGGTTGAAGACATTTTTTAAGATGACTTATAGGTCTAGTACAATGACCAAATTCTTCTTGGTAGTGGTAAAGAACACTGAATAACAGTGTACACAGTGGACAGCAGAGATCCTAATTCGAATTGTTTTGTTTATTGCAGAGTTTTGTGTAATTTATATTGTATTTTGTGAAGAGGAAGTGAGAAAAAGTATTCATGGAAGACTGTGCTCACTACTGCCTTCAATTTACACTGCAGACAGCAGTGTTCACAACTCAGATCAAGTTACTATTGTAGATGACGCAGTCCTGTAGGCAAAAGACATTGCTCCAGTGCGTTCTGTCCGCACCACGCATAAGCATCATCGCAGGGTCCGCACACGGTTTTCCTTCCTACGCGTACTGCAAACAGGGCAGCTCAAGTCAACGCCATGTGGCTGTGGGCCCTAGCTGACCGCTCTCTGGCCTACACTGCAGACAGCAGTGTTTACAATTCAGATCGAGTCGCTATTGTAGATGACGCAGTCCTGTAGGCAAAAGACATTGCTCCAGTGCGCTCTGTCCGCACCACGCATACGCATCATCAGTGTCCGCACGCGATTTATGTTGCTTCGCGTATGGCAAACATGACAGCTCAAGTCAACGTGATGTGGTTGTGGGCCCTTGCTGACCGCTCTCTGGCCTACACTGCAGATAGCAGTGTCTACAATTTAGATCGAGTCGCTATTGCAGATGATGTAGTGTTGTAGGCAACAGACATTGCTCCTAGTACGGCCCACCCACAGCACGCATTATCGCTGGCTGTGCACATGCTGCATGCTTTTGATGTAGCTATCTGAGTGCACTAGACCTGTGATAGACCCTTTATGATACAATCTTTTTGTGTATTATTTCAGATCTACTGCCTGTATCTCAGTATACCACAAGGTATGGTTCTTTTACAATAGAATCTTTTCTGTATTATTTCACATCTAGTGTCCCTACCTTACTGCAGCACAAACTATTAACCCTTTTATTATTGAATCTCTGTGTGTGATCCAATGATTACTGTTGAAGTTGATGCTAGCAGCAACCATTCCCTGAGGGCTGGTTTACACTCACCCCACACGCATCCAGCACAGATGTCACTGGATATGTGACCCTGGTAATAAAAAGGAGTTGAGCGCACTTCCACTATCTATCTGTGTCCGTGTGTTTATTATCTATTCATGATACTGCCCCTGGGCCGTACCACATTACATTGTGCTGTGGACAGAGTATGCAACCATGCTACCTCTGGCAGTGGGGAAAAGTTCTGATATGTAGCTTTTACATGCATGGCTATCACAGGTGGAAGGCTACTTTACAGAGCATGAACATTGATGAAGATGATGGTTGCATGTTGTGTGTAGTATCAGATATGTGTATATAGCAAAAAATGTTCAAAAAAGCTGTGTAAGCAGACGAGGAGTCTCTCATCAAACGCTGTAGAGAGAATGACTAAAATGGGTGGGGTCCTCCAACTGTTACAATGAGAAATGTTATGAACCAATGAAATGCTTTTCTTGAAAGTCACATGGCAATCGCGCACCGAGCGCGCAAGGAGGCCGCATCCGACGCGATTTTGAGAAAATATATTTACCATAATATACGTTTATTACAGTTAGAAATATATAAATGTTTCAAATATTTTAGATTATCGCTTGTTCTCATATACACTTTTAACTTATTTAGATATAGTTTTGAGACACAAAAAAATTAGGGAATGGCGTTCCCGGCGCGACACCATACGTCTATGACGTAACACAGGGCCTGGCAGCATGCAGTCGTCGCATTCGCAATACGCATCGGGCGTGACCCCATACGCACATTACGCAAGGTGCGGCTTGGTACTGCATAGCTGTCGCATACCAAAGTAGCAGCTGGCATGACCACATACATATATGATATTACGCAGGACGCGGTGCAACGAACCCTTCGGATATGAAATGCGCATCATTTACGAGTTTAGCAATATGGCGGATAGGATTCGCGTGCTGATGGAGCTTGGTACACTACCGGTAAGGGACTTCAGTTTTCTCAACAAACAAAAAAACGATATACATACTTTCTTTTGAAGATATAACACATTACATATTTTTCAAATAAAAAAAAAAGGATATTAGAGTTCCAAAACCTTACAAAAACAAATTGGAAAAAATATAGGTTTTATAAATATTAAATTTGAAATTAACATTTTAAAAAACCTTTGAAATTCACTGAAAAAACCATAGGTTTTACAGACTTTATAGTTAGGAATTAGCATTTAAAAAACCTTAGAAATTCACTGAAAAAACCATAGGTTTCAGGGATGTTATAGTTAGTTGGACATTTGACTCATATAAAACCAGAGAAACTCGCCCGTTATAGTTAGTTGAGCTAGCTATAACTCGCACGCCCGCAATGCACTGGTGATGACGTCACATATTACATCACTCATGACATGGTCAGCGACATCACTGATGACATCACTGATGGCATCTCAAATGACATCACTGATGACATCACTGATGACATCATCCACCTGATAATCTGATGCACATACTGATGGCCTAATATGAACTTTGATACACGCACTCTAAAATACAGACTACTATTTTTGAAACCATACACCCAACAATGCCACTATTTCCTAGGTCTACACTCACGTCCACTCACTTATACATGCAGTTACTCATCAATACAGTACTATAATATGCTCTCATACACCTATACATACAGTCAGAGTCTGCCACTCATCCATAGAGTTACTCACACACCTAGTCAGTCATGCAAAGAATCAATTACATACCCATTTACTCATGTATACAGTTATACACACCAACTGCATTATTTATACACACACCACATCACTTATTTATGCAGATACTAACACATACTTACTGTCTTATAGAATCACTGATACAAGCAGACACTCTTTTATACACCCACTCTTCAAATAACTTACTCTCATGTATAGTCATTTATATATTCCAACACTCACATATACTGCCTTAAAACATATGTAGTTACTCACACATATACCAGTGAGACATTCATTCACTCACCAACACACCCATACACACACTAACTCACCCATACAGCCCTTCTCAGATGTACTTTTGAATCCATACAACCAGTGAATTACCCACTCAGACATGTATGCACAAAGTCACACCCACCCACACAGACAGTCAGGCACTCATACAGATACTCAGACAACAAATCAATAACTAATATAGACACTCAAGTAGCTACTCACCAACCCATGCAGCCGCTTATACACCAACTGAAACACTAATACAGACTTTCACACAGTTTAGTCACTAACCCATACATTCAGTAACACATGTTCAATCACTCACTTTTACAGTCAGTCACGCACCTACTAAATAATCCATTCAGGGACTTGTAAATTCACTCTTTCTTCAATACACCTTGGCATAGATATATATGAAAAATATTTAACCTTTACAGAAATAAACATTCACTGGATGATGTCATCAGTGATGTCATTTGAGATGTCATCAGTGATGTCACTGACCATGTCATGAGTGATGTAATATGTGATGTCATCACCAGTGCATTGCGGGCACGCGAGTTATAGTTAGCTCAACTAATTATAACGAGCGAATTTCTCTGGTTTTATATGAGTGAAATCTCCAACTAACTATAACGTCCCTGAAACCTATGGTCTTTTCAGTGAATTTCAATGGTTTTTAAAATGCTAATTCCTAACTATAACGTCTGTAAAACCTATGTTTTTTTCAGTGAATATATATATATGTTTGTGTGTGCAAATAGCTGATGGCAATACTAGAGTGCAGTTCCCTTCTAACGGGTGTGTCTACTCACAGAATTCCAAACATAGTCCACCAAATATCAGCAAAAATGGGTGTCTGGTCAAATGATTTATAAATGATTTGTTCATATGAGGTTAATCAAGACATTTGTGAAATCAATCCACCCTGGGTGAGCAAGGTGTTGAACTACTGTTGCCTGAGTATGCAGATTTTGGTGGTAGATAATTAAGTGATCATCCACCTTCGATGGCAATTTTCATGATGCTGCGTAAGATAACCAGTCTAGTTGAGGTCTGTAATATGCATTTTCTGGTTTCTATCACTAGTAGCTTATATGTGACTAATATTGTGACAATGCGGGTATGACAATATTGCATGCATCAGATCAGCTCGGGCCCTGCATCTCCAGCACTGGTCTTCTGTTGCCAGCTTTGCCTTACATAGGCTTGACGGTGTCCAATACCAGTTATGCAGTACCTTAAGGTATGTGAACTTAAGTTTTGCCTCTTCTATTTCCCCTATCAATACACATCAAAAAACAGATCTGTACAGTGTCATGATATATATTGTCAGTAAGGAAAGATGCTGTCTCTAGCGTGCTAGATGTAGTTATTTCTTAGGATGAAAACCCTAGCAGACCCTTAAGAGGCATGATTTATCATAAGGCTCCTCCTCACGCCACAACAGACAGCTGCGTTAAGGGTTCCAACTCCTGGAATCAGGAGGAGCTCTTCTGGAGGAGTATTCACTATGTGAGTGAAGAGTGTGGGTGATGGATCACAGTGCAGTTGGGAAAAAGTGTCAACTTAAACCATATATTGGTGGACTTTCACTCCTTTATTGTGTCCCCAAAGATAGGATTAAAAACCGAAACGATGAAAGAAATTTCATCCCTGAGTGAAAATGTGGTAAATATGTTTCTCGAATACATAACTTAAGGAACCTTACTTGCCCTGGCCCAATACCGATTCAGGATTTATTGGCAAACTCACCCTGTGATTCAGTAACTTGTTACATAATTGCAATTTGGGTTTTGAACATTGTAGGAAGGTGGATATCTGACTATGGTTACCCCCAACTTTTTGCCTAGTGTCTAGCTGGTTTTTCGACTTAGTTGGCCTGAGATCCTGCCATTCAGGGTCTCAGGCTGTCTGCTCTCTCTTTAAAATGGACTCCATGTACCCTAGGTACATAACCAATTGGTAAGGATCACCTTATTGGACCCTGTACAGTGTACCCTAGGTACCCAGGGCATAGGTGTACCCTAGGCCTCCCAGGGGCTGCAGCATGTATTATGCCACCCCTGGTCTGGCCTTTCAATCAGACACAACTGGCTGATCACTCAGCTGGGGCACGGTTGTGTAATCACCCCTTGCTTAGATATAGTATGCCTATATCTACCCTTATATATAGACACATGTGTACCTATCAGTCACTCCTATGGCAGGCCTTAACAATCCTGGAGGCAGAGTGCTTGGTAACATGTGAGATGGTGCTCTAGCATGAGCTGAGCCTGTCTGCAGCTTTCGGAACCAAGTCCTTATAGCTGTTCTATGATATAGCCTACCATATACTCTTAAAGTGCCTTATAATCTTAAACGGTTATGGTAACTATGGTTTGGCTTTATCAAAACATGTCGTGTAAGGTGTCTAACACTTTGGAATAATACCCCCATACCATTTCTGGTGATGAGGTTATTATTCCTCCCTTCTAGAGGGAGAGACATGTTAAAATCCTACTTTGCTGTTTAACTCTAACCAAAGCCTCAGCATCACAAAATGGATGCTGCTGCCACAGACACAAGTCTGACCTCCTGCTGCTGGGAGTGATCCCAGTCAGGGAGGCCAGGACAATAGGTTTCCTGCTTGGGGAGGTGCTAGCACCTCCCCAGACAGCCTTTAGTGTATTGGGGCAGGGTGGGCTGAAAGGAATGAGACATGCCTGGGGCACACAAGGTGTTCCTTGCATAGTCCAGTTCAAACCGGCGCTGGGGCACTCCAGCCCCAGCTCTGGCGCGAAACTGGACAAAGGGAAGTGGGTGTAACCACCCCCTCCCAGGTCCCACCCATAAGGCGTGACCTAGCAGGTATCCCAGCCCCCCAGATTAGTATAAGAGTGGGAGTTGGGCCTCAAGACTTTAGATTATCCTGAACCTGCAAAACTGAACAGAAACTCTGGACCTTCGACATTCGACGAAAGAAGAAGACTGAAGAATCTCCCTTGTAGCCAAGGAGTGGCTACCCTGTGCAAACAGGCACCATCAAGAGACTACCCTTTGCTTTGCCCACGTTCTACGAGGAACCGACTGCAGAGCCTGACCAGAGCCTTGACTCCCAGACTTCTTCGACCCTGATCCACATCTGCAGCAGAGCTGAGATCCGTGGAGGCGACGAGCGACGTGGGACCGGCTACCTGGAAAAAGTGGCTAGTAACTTAAAGCGCAGCTTCTGAGGTATCCTCGAAGTTGTGCACCGGGGATTGAGAAGCCCCAACCCCAAGCACCATCTGCACCGAAGATCAGCCCCCCACACTCCACGAGTCCTGCGTGGGGCCCTTCAGCATTTTCCTGCTTGCCGCGTCTGTCCGGTTGCTTGCCCGCTGGCTAGTGGCCTTTGTGACGACGCACCCTGAAATCTTCTGCACTGGTGTGGCTCCTCCAGACTGGCTCCCGCTTCTCTGCAAAGAAGAAGCACCCCAGACCTTCCTGGTCTGCACCAGAAGCAAGTCCTTCGTTCTTCGTGGGTTCCGCTTGCCAAGGCTTGGTGAGTCCTAGTCCAACTTCGACGCCGCCGACAGCAAGAGCCTTCGTGGGACAGCTCGCCTCCTGGTCGTCCTCGACGCTTCCTGGTCCTCCTGGCTGCAGCGACAAGCTTCACCTTCACCTGCAATCTTCACGACATCGCCTGGTTCCTTCCTGGTTCCACGTGGTCACTGGCTAGTCACCTTGACTCTGTCCCTTCTGCTTGCAGGTTTCCTCTCTTCTTGATCCCAGCCTTGGGATCCACCGGACACTCTTCACTGACTGCCTGTCAGCATCTTTCTTCAGGCATCCATAGGAGGCGACGACGAAAACGACGCATCTTCACCCCTATGCACCCGCAGCCTGTGGGCTAGGTAACTTGGGTACTCCGGTGCTCATCAGGATAGTGACTATCCTAGTGTCTAGTTTTCAAGTCTCAACTTCCTAGCTACTCCGGAAGTGTCCTAAATCTACAGTTTTCTAAACTGTACTATTGCTATTGACTTTTACGCATTACGCGTGAGTGTTTCCACTCTGCACACGAATCCCGTGGGCCTCCCACTTCCTAACTAACGCTAGTGTAGTGTAGCCCCAGCGATTCCCTAGGCCTAGGCCTATTCTATTTCCGTGACAGTGGTTCTTATACCATGTACTTAGTATATGGTTTGCGTGGCCCCTAGGGCCTAACTGTATTACTTACCTGTGTGACTTAATGTATGCTTAAATAAGACTGTGTTGTACTTACCTCTAATCTCATAAAGAGTGCTGAGGGTTGCTTAGAATAAATACACTTTATTTTATATATATATCTGTTGTGGTGTCCTTTCATTTGGTATTCAAGGGATTATATATGGTATCACAGCTGGCTTCACATGCCATTCAGAGTTTAGCCTAAGACTGCTCTTGTCCATGCTACCACTAGGATAGCTGGTCTATAAGGTTGACTTTACAACCAATCACCATAAGGGTATTTGGACTGATATAAGGTGTACACTAGAACTAGTGACATCATACATCAGGCCAACTTCTCACATTGGTGAGCAGCGGATGGGATCTGAGCTTGCTGTTGTAATACCATTGTAATCTTGAGATACTAAATTGAAAGATCACACAGATATTGTCTAGGTACATATAACATAGATTATAATACTTAAGTCCTACTGGACTTTGTAGTTGTAGGTTGAAGGGAGTAACACACCCTGACTACAACTACTAGAGAGGTTTAGTAGATACAACTAGTGTAGGTAGGTGCACACACCACACCCTCACTAGATCATGTCTCTGAGAGGAGATCAAGTAGATGCTCTCTCAGGAGGATCAGGTCTGCAAAAGACCCCCTCTAGATATGATACCTTAACATTCCAGGAGATGAGACACTTGTGTACCTCCAGAGGAATAAAACAGGGTGCAAACCCTACCCTCCTTCAGTTAAGACAACTCCTAGAGGAGTATGACATTATTAGGGCATCTCAGGCAGGTACCCTAGGTACAGAGGAGGGTCTACCCACCACAGAGGAGTCAGAGGAGACTTCAGATGAAGAGGTAGACAGCCAGGGCCAAGTAGGAAGACTTAGCCAGGCTAACCTAAGCTTACATGGGAGTTTGCATGGGGTCCCCCCTTACAGACCCCCAAGTAGGCTTACACAGAGAAGCAGGAGGGACAGATCCCCTTCAAGGGAATCCATCCACTCCCATGTCTCTAACATCTCTAATGCTTCCTCTCACAGGGGAATGACTTCCCCTGAGAGAAAGGAGCATGAAGCCAGAATGAGGGAAGCTAATCTGAGTATTCAGAGGGAAGAACTTGCCCTTGCCAAAGAGAAGCTTGCTCTGGCTAGAGAACAAAAGTTAAGTGGGTTAGAACCCACTGGTGGCAGCAACATTCCTAGAGATAGGGATAGGTCTTATGACCATAGAAACCTAAGCAAGATAGTCCCCCCATATCAGAATGGGGATGACATCCACAAGTGGATGACTGCTTTGGAGAGGGCCTGCAAAGTACAGCAGGTTCCCCAGAGTCAGTGGGCAGCTATCTTGTGGCTCTCCTTTTCTGACAAAGGTAGAGACAAGCTCCTCACAGTCAGTGATGAGGATGCAAACAATTACAAAGTCCTGAAGAGTGCTCTGATAGATGGGTTTGGCTTAACCACTGAGCAATATAGGTTGTTGTTCAGAGACACCCAGAAGACACAGACACAGGACTGGTCTGATTTTGTGGATTGTGCCACTAAGGCTTTGGAAGGTTGGTTAAATGGCAGCAAGGTGCAGGACTATACAGGATTGTACAACTTGATTATGAGGGAGCAGATCCTTAGTAATTGTCAGAACCAGCTTCTCCATCAACACCTGGTAGACTCAGATTTGACCTCTCCCCAAGAATTGGGAAAGAGGGCAGATAAATGGGTCAGGACTAGGATTAGGCCTAAAAATCAGGGTGGTGACCAAAAGAAAGATACCACCAAGCCTCAAGAGAAGGGTGGGGATAAAGCAAAAGAGAAATCTTCCTCAGGGCCCCAAAACTCCACACAGGGTGGTGGGTCCCAAGCTCCCTCCTCTACCATAGTTAAAAAGCCTTACTGCCATGTGTGTAAAACACCTGGGCATTGGAAAACTGACAGCAGTTGCCCACAGGCTAAAAACAAAACTGTTCCTCCAACTACTCCTGTCACACCACCTATTACTGTCAGCAGTAATCCCCCAGGTGGTGGGAGTGCCCCCAAAAATTTGGTTGGGTTTTCTTGGGGAACACAGGGGGATCCTGGCTTAGCCAATTCCCCTACAGCAGCTACTCTTGTCTGTGATGGTGGCATGGGGTTTGCCAACTTCACTGCCTATCCCAACACTTTGGGTAGGTACAGACAGGAACCCTACATCAATGGTAGAAAAGCTGAGGCCTACAGAGACACTGGAGCTAGCATCACTATGGTGGCCCATAGGCTAGTTCCCTCTGAGCAGCTTTTGCCTGGTTTCTCATACCAGGTAACTAACATTGATGGCAAGCAGAACAGTCATCCCATGGCAGAGGTATGTCTCAGCTGGGGAGGTGTCACTGGCCCTAAAAGGGTGGCAGTGTCTCCAACCTTGCCTGTGGACTGCTTACTGGGGAATGACTTAGAACTCTCAGCTTGGGCTGAAGTTGAGCAAGACACCCATTCTAAAATGGTAGGCCTTTCACAAAAGGGTAGTGGGGTTGTGCCAGCCACAACCCCTGTCCAAGTAGATTTCCTCCCTGAAAAGGTTGGAAGGGCAGTGGTAGCCACAGCCCAGGCAAAGACAGACTTCCCTGTAGAGACTGGCAGAGCTGTGACAGTCACAGCTCAAACCCAAACTGAGTGCCTCCCTGAAAAGGTTGGCAAGGCTGTAATGGTCTCAGCCCATACTCAGACTGACATAGGTGTAGTGAAGCCTGAAACTATGGATCACTCCACACAAACAGAGAGTAGTGGGGGGGAAGAAAAGTCTCCCTCTCCCCAGACATTAGGAAAAGGTCAGCCTCCTCAGGGATCTGACCTCACCCCTTGTGAAGGAACTGCCCCAGAGGTAGCCAGGCCTGGCCTGGCAGAGCCTCTGATGTCAGTGGCCCCTTCCAAGGTGGGACCCAGTCTGGTGCAGGTAGCCTGCCTCTCTCTACCCTGCCTCAGTCAGCCCAGGGCTGCAGAGGTCAGGGAGGCCAGTGGACCCCAAGAGGGCCCCTGTCCACAAGAACCCCCAATCAAAAGAATGAGGATTGCCTGGCTAGTAGCCCTAGCCAGGTGATGGGTAAAAACATTCCTGAGGGATCCCCTTTACAGGTAGTTAGGGACCTCCCCCAGAGGGATTCTGTTGGGCACAGGTAAACCTGGGACCTTAGGGCCCCAAACCTGACCTGTCCCTCCAGTAAGCCCACAAAAGGGACCCAGCCTCCAGCTTTAGGTAGCCAGAGGCTGACCCTGAGAGCACAGTGCAACTCAGTGAAAGAAAGAAAGGCATCCATGGTGGAGGATGATTGGAGGAAGCTGAGGCCTCACTTTGAGGACACTCACTTCAGTACTCCATCTCAACACCAGCCTTTTACTTTGCAAAGACACACCCAAGGTAGAGATTCCCTATGGTGGAGACCCTATGATACCTTTAGGATGAGGGATTGCTTAGTGGACCATGAGACAGGGGGTAACCATGCCAGTGCTGGTTCTTCCTTATATGGCCACTTAGGCAATAGAGGCTTACCTTGTCAAGGCCAGCCTTATCTCCTTTCGTTTGGGGGGGGGGGGTTGAGTAGGAAGGTGGATATCTGACTATGGTTACCCCCAACTTTTTGCCTAGTGTCTAGCTGGTTTTTCGACTTAGTTGGCCTGAGATCCTGCCATTCAGGGTCTCAGGCTGTCTGCTCTCTCTTTAAAATGGACTCCATGTACCCTAGGTACATAACCAATTGGTAAGGATCACCTTATTGGACCCTGTACAGTGTACCCTAGGTACCCAGGGCATAGGTGTACCCTAGGCCTCCCAGGGGCTGCAGCATGTATTATGCCACCCCTGGTCTGGCCTTCCAATCAGACACAACTGGCTGATCACTCAGCTGGGGCAAGGTCGTGTAATCACCCCTTGCTTAGATATAGTATGCCTATATCTACCCTTATATATAGACACATGTGTACCTATCAGTCACTCCTATGGCAGGCCTTAACAATCCTGGAGGCAGAGTGCTTGGTAACATGTGAGATGGTGCTCTAGCATGAGCTGAGCCTGTGTGCAGCTTTCGGAACCAAGTCCTTATAGCTGTTCTATGATATAGCCTACCATATACTCTTAAAGTGCCTTATAATCTTAAACGGTTATGGTAACTATGGTTTGGCTTTATCAAAACATGTCGTGTAAGGTGTCTAACACTTTGGAATAATACCCCCATACCATTTCTGGTGATGAGGTTATTATTCCTCCCTTCTAGAGGGAGAGACATGTTAAAATCCTACTTTGCTGTTTAACTCTAACCAAAGCCTCAGCATCACAAAATGGATGCTGCTGCCACAGACACAAGTCTGACCTCCTGCTTCTGGGAGTGATCCCAGCCAGGGAGGCCTGGACAATAGGTTTCCTGCTTGGGGAGGTGCTAGCACCTCCCCAGACAGCCTTTAGTGTATTGGGGCAGGGTGGGCTGAAAGGAATGAGACATGCCTGGGGCACACAAGGTGTTCCTTGCATAGTCCAGTTCAAACCGGCGCTGGGGCACTCCAGCCCCAGCTCTGGCGCAAAACTGGACAAAGGGAAGTGGGTGTAACCACCCCCTCCCAGGTCCCACCCATAAGGCGTGACCTAGCAGGTATCCCAGCCCCCCAGATTAGTATAAGAGTGGGAGTTGGGCCTCAAGACTTTAGATTATCCTGAACCTGCAAAACTGAACAGAAACTCTGGACCTTCGACATTCGACGAAAGAAGAAGACTGAAGAATCTCCCTTGTAGCCAAGGAGTGGCTACCCTGTGCAAACAGGCACCATCAAGAGACTACCCTTTGCTTTGCCCACGTTCTACGAGGAACCGACTGCAGAGCCTGACCAGAGCCTTGACTCCCAGACTTCTTCGACCCTGATCCACATCTGCAGCAGAGCTGAGATCCGTGGAGGCGACGAGCGACGTGGGACCGGCTACCTGGAAAAAGTGGCTAGTAACTTAAAGCGCAGCTTCTGAGGTATCCTCGAAGTTGTGCACCGGGGATTGAGAAGCCCCAACCCCAAGCACCATCTGCACCGAAGATCAGCCCCCCACACTCCACGAGTCCTGCGTGGGGCCCTTCAGCATTTTCCTGCTTGCCGCGTCTGTCCGGTTGCTTGCCCGCTGGCTAGTGGCCTTTGTGACGACGCACCCTGAAATCTTCTGCGCTGGTTTGGCTCCTCCAGACTGGCTCCCGCTTCTCTGCAAAGAAGAAGCACCCCAGACCTTCCTGGTCTGCACCAGAAGCAAGTCCTTCGTTCTTCGTGGGTTCCGCTTGCCAAGGCTTGGTGAGTCCTAGTCCAACTTCGACGCCGCCGACAGCAAGAGCCTTTGTGGGACAGCTCGCCTCCTGGTCCTGGTCATCCTCGACGCTTCCTGGTCCTCCTGGCTGCAGCGACAAGCTTCACCTTCACCTGCAATCTTCACGACATCGCCTGGTTCCTTCCTGGTTCCACGTGGTCACTGGCTAGTGACCTTGACTCTGTCCCTTCTGCTTGCAGGTTTCCTCTCTTCTTGATCCCAGCCTTGGGATCCACCGGACACTCTTCACTGACTGCCTGTCAGCATCTTTCTTCAGGCATCCAAAGGAGGCGACGACGAAAACGACGCATCTTCACCCCTATGCACCCGCAGCCTGTGGGCTAGGTAACTTGGGTACTCCGGTGCTCATCAGGATAGTGACTATCCTAGTGTCTAGTTTTCAAGTCTCAACTTCCTAGCTACTCCGGAAGTGTCCTAAATCTACCGTTTTCTAAACTGTACTATTGCTATTGACTTTTACGCATTACGCGTGAGTGTTTCCACTCTGCACACGAATCCCGTGGGCCTCCCACTTCCTAACTAACGCTAGTGTAGTGTAGCCCCAGCGATTCCCTAGGCCTAGGCCTATTCTATTTCCGTGACAGTGGTTCTTATACCACTTACTTAGTATATGGTTTGCGTGGCCCCTAGGGCCTAACTGTATTACTTACCTGTGCGACTTAATGTATGCTTAAATAAGACTGTGTTGTACTTACCTCTAATCTCATAAAGAGTGCTGAGGGTTGCTTAGAATAAATACACTTTATTTTATATATATATCTGTTGTGGTGTCCTTTCATTTGGTATTCAAGGGATTATATATGGTATCACAGCTGGCTTCACATGCCATTCAGAGTTTAGCCTAAGACTGCTCTTGTCCATGCTACCACTAGGATAGCTGGTCTATAAGGTTGACTTTACAACCAATCACCATAAGGGTATTTGGACTGATATAAGGTGTACACTAGAACTAGTGACATCATACATCAGGCCAACTTCTCACAAACATCTAAAAATGCCTTTTTAGGGTGGCAAAGGTTCCGATTTGACCTTTGCTACTGTAACATTGCTTTGTGTATGACTTTGCATATGAGGGCCACAGATTTCTAATTTGTCCTTTAACTAATAAAACAAAAAGTCAGTGCAAGCTTTCAGTGCCTTTCCTTCAGTTTTAGTCGCTAGGTATATTTACTATGAACATATTATTTTACAATCTGTGACTATCACAATTTATCAATGTGTAAGAAAATGTTGTCAGTTAACCTATGGCACTGACCTCGACCAAAAGCACATTTAACAGCAAGAGGTACAGTGATGGCAAACACATACTTTTTCTGCTTCGAAATCCCAGAACTCTCGTTAACCTCTAAAAGGAAGGTGAGCAGGAGAGTTGCTAAAAACCTTCATGAAAATAGGATTTCCACAGGTTTCCGGAGTCAATTTCATTATGTTATGCTTTCTTAGTAATTCATCATTATGTAACATTTAAATTACATTTTTATTTTCTAACTACCCAACGCAAAAAGTATTTTTTCCTTACTATTAGCCATGTTTCAAAGGCAGCACTTAGTAAAGGGCCCACTTTTTCTCATCACAAGAGAATCCTGAATCTTATCCAGGTCCCATGGCAAGGTGTGGGTTGCAATAGCACCACAATTGCTATTGAGCCGTTCGTAGTAATTTGGGGAGCGTCCCTGTACGTCTGGGAGGCGCATCTCTTTGCTTGCTGCTAGCTTACAACCAGGGTCTCTGGAATTATGCGATTCTGCATACGCAACTTATTTTGCATTTGCCACATAATTCGTCACCTGCTGCACAATTTGCAGCTTTGACTCCCATAAAAATTAGCTCCTGCTCAAACGGATTACAAGTTCCGAAAAATGCAGCAGCATGTTGCAATGCAGTGGAAGACTCGGCGCCAACGTCTTCTGGTCACCTTTCAATTGCCTGTTGCTGTATTTTAGTGTAACACTGGTACTAATGTGGTGTAACCTTTGGCCGGACAGTGCTGGCATCTGTAAAAAAAAAAAAATATGCAGTAATACCGTCTCAAAATGTGCCATATTACGCCACATAATTTGCCTTTCCATGACGCGTAATTGAGTCAATCATGCCGCATAATTTGGTCCTCCCTGGCGCATAATTCCACTGCTCGTGGCTATAAACTTTCAGTAAGTATTATCACTGACAACGTTGTTTATGTTGTGTGTACTAAAGGCTGCTCTGTAAAGGCCTGCAATAGGGCTGGCCATGCTAATAAGCCACAGAATATTTCTAACACCTATGGTCAGTATCCTCCATTATCGTACCAGTGATCCTTTACGAGACAAAAATGTAGGAGAGCATAGAGAGGCTCCAAATTAAGGTTAAGGAGATTAGGCACAACAATCAACCTTTGTGGTACCCCTTGGAGGAAAAGAGAGTTGTGAGCAGTTGCTTTAGTAAAAGCTACATCAGATGACTTGAGATGAGAGTTGACCTACCAATGTCCATACGATCATTTAGGATACAGCACATTTGGTCATAATGAAGGGGGTCATATTGAACGTGAGTAATCATCTGAATCTGGCCATGGCTTCCAGATGCCCATTTACCTATTCCTTTTTGTTAATGCATGTGAAAACAAGCAAAGGCCTGGCTTTTGCATACCTGTGATTTTGTTTATTTACTTCTTTTGCAAACTTATGTAATGGACCTTAAAAGTGCAAATTTAGTAAAAAGTAAAAATACCTCCATCTAGCTTACATGTTGCCGAGTTTTTCCTACCAGCCCTGTCCCAGACGTGTACTACTGTCTAGGAGAATGTATACACGTGCAAGAGCAAAATGCCATCAATTAAAGTGAAGACAGCTAATGAATAAAGAAGGCTGACCAATTGCCCCATGCTGCTGACTTTGGTGAGAGAAAGCAAAATGTGACTAACACTTCAACAGACCAATGGATGCACAGGTCTGACTGTAAATTCCATCTATGCATATGTACATATTTATCATGTTATTTTGGAAACCATGAGGATGGCAAAACAGCTAAAGTTGTTTCTAATCAAAGCCTAAAAATCATGCATATATTCCGCGCATTGGAAGAGGAGGTAGAAATCACTATGGTTGTTTGATAGATCTGATCTACAGCAACAGCGGTCAAAATGTTGATATCCTTTGCTATTGCTCTATTTCTGGCCTTACAGGCATGGCACCAAAAATACAGGGATACATTCATACCAAGGAATACAAAACATGCATATTAACTAAATGTAAATTTATTTCATCATCATCATCATAAAACTTTATTCAATTATAACTCAGATAATCATAACTGTGTACACAAAAGAATAAACATGTTTAACAATTAATCACACATAGAATTCAGACAATGAACAACAATTTTTTATTTTTTTATATTTTTGTTTATTGATTTTATTGCATTACATAATAAAAAACCCGCTGTATCACAGCATGACAGTGCATAAGACCTGTTACAATCTAACTCTTAACAAAGCAGGCATCTGGGGCTTGTACTTTATACGTATATTAGACCTGGAACGAATCATGCATCTATGCACTATCTCCCAACTCCCTCCGCTGTCTGAAAACCCATCCAAGGTCGATCACATTCTGAATAGCTCTACTTACCAAGCTGCATTGCAGGCCCAATATACCGTAGTCTCCTACACATGCGACTCCTGAGATGAAGTCATGGTAGCGTTGCCATTTGGGTCTACCTCTGTACTTGCAGTTTTACTTAGGAGATATATTTGATTTGAACCCCAACAACTTTTGGGCCGGCTCATGGGAGGAAGCAATTCATTATACACGTCCCCGTGCATATTAGAATACAACATGTCAGTATGCCATTCTTGTAAATTTGGTACTGGGCCACCTGCCCAGCAGATTGCCACACGACGGTTTGCTAAAAGTAGACCAATAGCTAGTAGAGGGCTCAGTGTTTTTTCCACGGATAAATCCCACCCTAGCAATGCCATCTTGGGATCCGGCTCTAAGTCTGCACTGATAATAGTCCCTAGCTCCCGGAACACAGTGTTCCAGAATAATTGGATCCCAGGACACTACCAAACCAGGTGCCAGAAGCTTGCTCCCTCCACCCCACATCTTGGGCAACAATGTTCTCTGATAACCCACATCAGAACTGCCGCTCTGGGGTACATTAAGCACTATGGAAAAGTTTAAAGTGAAGAAACCTGTGTCTACCATTTAGGGAGACAGAGCGAGTACGGGTGCACCAGTATTGCCATTCTTTATCGCTTAATGGAGCACCCAGATCCCGCTGACAATCCAATCTGACTTGCAGGACTTCAGCTCGACGAGTTTCCTGCATGCTGGTATAGAACCTAGAAATCAGTTTGAAGGGATCGCTAACTTTAATAAGAGTGGTGAGGGCCCCCATGGTCTGCAGTTCCAACATGTCATCACCCAGGAGAGCATGTCAGGTATGCCTAGCCCTAAAGAAGTAAGACAATGCTGTGCCTGCCGGCTGTATGTCCTGTCATTGTAAAGCTTCCCAGTTGACCAATGCTCAATCCTTAAAGAAATCTCCCATTTTTTGGATGCCCACCATCTGTACTGCATGCCTAGCTCCCGCATCCTGCCTCAACAGGAACCATAAGCACCAATGCAGCGGCATCTCTGGCGAGTAAAGAAACGCCCCTGCCTGCATGTGCAACAGTGTTTGCCACGCCTGCGCAGTGAGTGCCAGTGAATCAAAAAAATGTAAGCGTCTGGAAGCGGGTTGGGAAAGTGTCTGGGGTAATGTGAGTGGTGCTGCCACACCCCTCTCCAAGTGCAAGAAAGGTGTGTCATGTGGGCCATGAATCCAATAACGAACAAAGGTGCTGTTTGCTGCTCTGTAGTATTTCTCCAGATCCGGAGTGCCCAGGCCCCCCAGCTCATAGGCCAAAGTGAGAGAATCTCACCGTATCCGGTCTTGCTTCCCGGCCCAAGCCAGTCTGATTAACTGGTTGCGGAATTGTTTAAACAGGGTACGCAGTAATGGAATTGGTATATTTTGGAATAGAAAAGAGAAATTGTGGGAAAACCACCATCTTCATTATGGCAACCCTCCCCTTTAACGATAGCGGGAGCTCGATCCATTTGTCCACATCCTCAACCTGCTTTTGCGTAGCCCTCCCGTAATTTTCCTGCTACCGCCGGGTCGGTATGAATCTTTATGCCTAAATATCGCACTGCCTTAGTGGTCCATCGCAATGGGAACTCCAAAGTCGGTGCTGTAGTGGCTGAAGTAAGTGGAAATATGATGGACTTGTCCCAGTTAATTGGCAACCCCGAATACCCACCAAACTGGATTACCTCGTGTAGTATGGGGGACAGATTATCTTCTGGGTTATGAATATATAGCAGAGTATCGTCCGCATAGGCTGCAATGTGCAGTGTATACTCAGGGAACCCCAGTCCTCTATGCACGTGATATTCATGGATGGCACAGGCCAATGGCTCAGGGACTATCGCATAGAGTGGGGGGACGGGACAACCATGCCTCGTGCCTCAAGTGATGTAAAACAAGTTTGAAACTGTATCACCAATCCAAACCCTGGCAGTGGGCGATGTGTATAAAACCGACACTAGGCGCAGAAAAACCTCCCGACACCTATTTTCCGTAACACTGCTAGCATAAATCCCCCCCCCCCCCCCACCCCCCTCCACAGAGTCAAAAGCTTTCTCGGCGTCGAAAAATACTGCTGTGGCCTTGACATCTGGGTTCAATCTCTGCACCACCCCAAATAATGTCCTTAAGTTCTGTGACAGATTGCGACCAGCCTGCTCAGGGTGAATAATGCCTGGCAATAATGGGGCTAGCCTATTGGCTAAGATTTTCATGTAGATTTTGGCATCTACATTTAGTAGAGATAAGGGCCAATATGAGGCGCAATGGTTAGGTTGATTGCCAGCCTTCAATAGTGTGACAATAACGGCTTGACGCAGGGAAGGGGGCATAATTCTTGATTCTGCCATATCTTCATAAAGCATTTTGAGGTAGGGGAGCAATAAGTCTTGGAATTCTTTGTAGAAGGCCACCGTGAGCCCAAATACCCCCGGAGCCTTCCCTGCTGCCATGCTACGTAGTGCGTCTTTAATCTCATCTGTTTTCAGGGGCGCCATCAAGTGCTCTCTATGCTCCGTAACTAGCCACGGCATTTTAATATATGACAAATACTCCTCAAGGGCAACGCTATCAGTCGGGATTTGAGATGTATATAAAGCATGATAGTAAGAGCGAAAGTGGTCCGCTATTTCCTCAGTGGTGTGCAGAGGAAGTCCATTGATGTCCATCATGCCTACCATCTTATCTAGCTCTCTCTTAGGTCATAATATCCCGGCTAACGTGGC
Organism: Triturus cristatus; assembly: GCF_964204655.1. NCBI lineage: Eukaryota > Metazoa > Chordata > Amphibia > Caudata > Salamandridae > Triturus > Triturus cristatus. The sequence continues at coordinate 689,774,186 of NC_140586.1, read as the reverse complement.
GCCAGGTCTTTCCTGTTCCCCATAATGGCGTGCTGTGGCATACTGCCCCATATGCTTTAGTTCATCGTTTGCAGTGTTCATAAACTCCAGTAGTTTCTCCTTAAGATCTGCAGTGGCCCAGGTACCACCCATCCTGGAGAGTTCCTTTTCTATGTGGCCGATTTCTGTTCCCAGGGAAGCTAACCTACCGCGAATGGAGCGCAATACTCCCGCATGTGTGGAGATAACTACTCCCCCTAATATACACCTTGAAAGTTTCCCAGACAGTACCAAATGCTGGGACAGAGCCTAAATTGTTTGCAAAGAAATCATCTATTGCAGTCATTAAACCGGCTTTATAGTAAAGAATAGGGAGAAAACCGCCAGGAGAACTCAGGGACCCTAGGTGCACTGTATCGCATTGTGAGCTGAACTGGGGAGTGATCAGAATATGTCCTAGGGAGATGAGTGCAGGCCTATACTCTTGTGTTTAATCCCCCGGAAATGAGCCAATAATCGATGCGAGTGTGAATGTCATGGACTGAGGAATAGTGTGTATAACCTCTCTCTAAGGGTGCCCTATGCCTCCATATTTCAATATATCAATGAGGCCCCCAGTGTGCATGATGTCCATTATAGCTACAGCTGCTGCGACTGGATGCCTGGGTGGGACTTGGGATCTGTCAATGTCTGGATAAAAAAAAAGGAATATCCCCACCCCAAACCTGTGAGATACCCTCCCATTGTGCCAGTTTTGAGTTTAATGAGCGATAAAAATTAGGATCATCATGGTTCGGTCCATATATACTGACCACAAGGAATTTAAGGTCCCCCGTAGTGCATAAGGCTACCACAAACCTGCCCTGAGGGACTTTTAATAGTCCAGTCATCACCACCCCTGCTCTCTTATCCACCAATATCAGGACCCCCCTGGCATGCGAGGTATATTCTGCGGAGTAACACTGCCCTTGTAATCTACAATGGACCTCCTCACTATGTGTTGTCGCCAAGTGTGTCTCCTGTATAATAGCAATAGCCACAGAGTGTCACTTTAAGTAGGCTGCCACTCTCTGAACTATCCTGCTGTCATCTAAACCACAAACATTCCAGATCATGAGATGTAAGGATTGTGTTTTCCCGCCTTCAGATGACATTGCACGAGCCTGTCAACCATGAAAGATGGACCCATGTACATACATCCTGCCTGTTGCTGAAATGTCACAACTCGTCTCTCAAACAGCGTTCAGCTCTATCTACAAAATTCATCCCACCCACGCCAAATAAACCCACAACTCCTGTGGCTGCTTCGCACCCCTCCCCATTACCCCTTTAGCAGACCAAAACATCCAGCAAACCAAACAAGATAGTGTGAAACACTTGGAGGCAGATGTTGCCACTTTACTAAAGTCCCTCGCCACCATATTTCCGCACTCGAGTGCTGTCACACAAATAAGCAATGCTGTGAGGGGCACTACGATGTAGCCATTTGGCAAAATTAATGCAGTAACCTCTGCCTATTATTCTACCCACTGATAGAGAGGAATTATGGACATTGAGTCTGACACATAATTAACAGCCCAGTAGTACTTACAGTGATACTCTACACCTGGACAGTGGAAAACTACACATGAACTGTACCTTCCATCCACATTAGTAATCTACTATTCTCACTGCCCCGGAGTCTCATAGGATTTTGGCTGCGTACTAAACGCACAGTCGCTGCATTATCCATATCATTGCCCAGGAGAGTCCATTTCGGTGTCTCTCAGTCTTCGCCTTCTCCATCTGTACCCGGAGGGTCGTCAGTGCGGGGCTGGGAAGTAGTCGGTGAACCTTGGTGCTTCGAACGCTGCTCCTTGTCTTTAAGAAAGTGCAGGACTGCTTTGGGGTCTGTGAAGAAGTCTACCTTAACGCCCATTTTGACCCTAAGTTTGGCGGGATATAGCATACTATATCCCAGGTTCAGCTCTCGTAATCTCTTTTTGACAGGAGTGAAGAGCCGTCTCGCCTCCAGCACTTGCATCGTGAAGTCCAGGAATAGCAATATGTCCGCGCCCTCATGTCAAAGGGTCCCCAGTTCTTGCACCTTTTGCAAAGCTGCATCCCGGTCTCTGAAAGTTTAACAACCTTGCAATTATAGGTCTTGGGGGTGCCCCAGGGACCTGGCAAGTTGCCAGGGATCGATGCGCTCGCTCCACGATGAATATTTCCGAGAAAGTGTTCCAACCTAGATGCGTGATGGACAGCTGCTGCACATGTTGTTCCATGCTTCCGATGTTGGATGACTCTGGTACTCCCAAAATACGGATATTGTTCCGTCTCGAACTCACTTCGAGATCCTCCACCTTGGCTTGCAGCATTCGCAGGATCTTTTTTTTTTTTTTGAAACCGTTTATTACAAGTCTCAAGAGTATACAAGTATGGGCCTACAACCTTCCGGCCGGCCGCTAGCAATGACAGGAACATACGACATACATTTATGGAACACGTGGTGTTGCAGAGGAGCATGCTCAGGAGGTAACAACGTCAAAAGCCACATCATCCAGACCCCACTGTACGGTTTCATTTTAAATTAAGAACAACAAGAAAACCACACCCACAAGGCAACCCACAATCGGAAATAGCAGCACGTGCTCCCCTAGAGGGGGGATCCCAACTATCCACAGAAGTCTAAAGAGGGGGAAGAGAGCAGAGCGAGGACTGGGGGAACCCAATGCCCGGCAGCGGGGGAATGAGTCGGCTAGGGGGATGGGGCTGGCGAGGTATCAGGCAGCAACGGTGGTGCACAGATACCCCCGCGGTAGGCGTTCCAGGGGCCCCATACTTTCACCCATGTCCCAGGCTTACCCCTCGCCACATACACCACCTTTTCTCGAAACATGCACCAGTCCATGTGTTCTTTCCAGGCCGAGACCGTCGGGGGCCTCTGGGATCCCCACAGTTGAGCAATATCACGCTTGGCTATCATATATCCCAGAGTCACCCACCACGTCTGCGGCGCCGAGTAATCAGTCGGTTCCCACACATTCAACAGGCATCTCCTCGCTTCAGGCAACAGCGCCACATGCGTAACCAGTCGCAGCACCTCATGTACACCACGCCAGAACCCCTCCACCTCCGGGCACTCCCACAAAATATGCAAAAAGGTCCCCAAAGCACCACACCCACGCTTACACAACCCATCTCCAGCATAGCCCATACGCAGAAGCTTTGGCCCCGTCATGTAGACCCGGTGGAGTATCTTGAGCTGGACGAAGCGAAGGCGAGCCGGTATGGCCACCTCCTTCGGGGAGGCCACCGCGGAGGTCCAGTCCTCGTCGTCCAGCTCCAGCCCGTCGTCAACCCAAGCCGCGCGAAGGGCAGTCAACAGGCCCGAGCGGTCATTTATCAGCTTTTTGTATATCAGTGAGATCGTGCTGTCCGGGACGTGCCCATCCAGCATTCTATCCTCCAGGGGGGAATATTCCGGGATGGAGGCAACGTCCGAGAAGACGGAGCCCAGCGCATGACGGACCTGCAAATACCGAAAGTATTCACTGCCCTGCAACTGAAATTCCGTCTGCAGCATATCGAACGTTTTAAATCCTCCCCTCGTCCAGAGATCCCCCACTTTACTGATACCTATTATGTCCCACTTCTCAAAGCCCTTAGAGGTCCACAGGGAGCCTAACCGCTCAGACGCGTATAGTGGTGACGCCCGGGTCAAACGGTCCTTCCACCCCATAGCTGCATTGGCTGCTTGCCACACTTGCACCATGACACGCGTGGGGCCCGTCAGACGAGCGTCGGGCGCGCTAGAATAGAGCGCTCGATTGTAGTCGCCACCTGGCAGGAGCATCTTGTCCATTTCGAATGCCGGGTTTAAGGCGGGCCCGTATAGGCCATGGTTAATTGCAGCGAGCTGGGAGGCCCAATAGTACCGTTTAATATCCGGGAGGGCAATCCCCCCGTCATACTATGGGAGCGTCAACTTCGCCAGGGCAATACGCGGCCTCCCGTCCCAGAACAGGCGGCGTTGCAGACTCTCCACCTCACGGAAGTAGCGCGCCGGGACTAAGTCCATAGTGTTCTGCAAAGCGTACAGGAAACGCGGCAGAGACATCATCTTGAACAATGCCGCCCGGCCGAGCGGCGAAAGCGGCAGGCGCCGCCAGCGTGCGACATCTACCTGCAGGCGCTGGAGGGGGGGAAGCAGGTTGCGTTCATACCGGGCCTCCGGGTCCAGAGTAATGAAGACACCCAGGTACCGAAATCCCTGCGGGGCGATCTGGATCGGACAGCCCCGCGGGAGAACAGGAGCCTCCCCAGAGAGAACATACACGCACGATTTAGCCCAGTTGATGACGAGACCGGAGTTACGACCAAATGAGTGTAAAACATCAACCAGCACTATAAGTGATTTACGTGGGGAGGCTAGGTACAGAAGGATGTCATCAGCGTATAGGGATACGCGGTCCTCATACTCGGGGGTCCAACGGAGACCGCGGATGGAAGGCTCCCACCGCAGCCACTCCGCCAGGGGCTCCAAGGCAAGCGCAAAAAGAAGCGGCGATAAGGGACAGCCCTGTAGCGTGCCCCGGCCCAGCTCAAACGGGGCCGATACTCTTCCGTTCACCACCACCTGCGCCAATGGGCCCGAATACAACAATTTGACCCAGCTGATGAATCCTGGGCCAAATCCAAACTTCGCAAGCATCGCCCAGATGTATGGCCACTCAAGCGTATCAAACGCCATGGTGGCGTCCAAGGACGCCAAAATGGCCGGTTCCCGAATAAATGGGACGCGCGCGAGCACCCCATGCAAACGCCGCAGGTTAAGCGCTGTGTTGCGGTGGGGAATAAAGCCGGACTGGTCCTGATGAACCAGATCTCCCACCACCCCGACCAGCCGATTGGCCAGTACCTTGGCAAGAATTTTGGGTTCCGCATTCAGTAGTGAGATAGGCCGATAGGAAGTAACCCGGTCCCGAGGTCTCCCCTCCTTGTGGATCACCACGATTGTAGCCAGACGTTGGTCAAGCGGGAGGGAACCCAGCGAGTGGGCCGCCAGGAACATTGCGCGGAGGTGGGGCGCCAGTGTATCCGGTCGCAACTTATGCAACTCGATAGGGATACCATTCGGGCCCATGGCCTTGCCAGAAGCGACCGAGCGTATGGCGAGGGCGATTTCGTCGGAGGTGGGAGCGGCGTCCAGCGACACCCTGTCCTCCCCGGAAAGGGACGGCAGCGCGATATCCCTGAGCAGGGCACGGGAATCCTCTTCAGAGCAAGAAGAGACCGGGAAATACACCTCGCGGAAATAATCCGCGAAACAGGAGACAATTTCTTCTGGCTCAGTTACACACACACCATTCGTTTTCTCAATCAGCGGGACCACACGATTCGCTCTCTCCTTTTTATCCAACCACGCTATCAGTTTACCAGCCTTATCACCCACATCATACAGTCGCCCCTGTTGCTCTCTACTAAGGCCCCTGGCCACCTCCGTGACGAGGGCCCTATAAGCCGCTTGTTTGAGTTGGAGGACATGTAGTGCAGCATCCGTCACCCCATCTTCTAGATTACCCTCCAACTCGGCTATTTCAGCCTCCACCCGGGTCACCTCCTCCCGCTCGCGCCTCCGGGCGTGGGAAATAAGGGATAGGGCCTCCCCTCTGAGTACTGTTTTGAAGGCCTCCCACAGGGAGATAGCCGAAGGCACTGACCCCACATTCTCATCAAAATATCGCTGGAGGGATTTAATCAAGTCAGCGCGAATGGTGGGGTCGCGCAGGTACCAGGAATTGATTGGGACCACCCTGCCCTCACCCCTCGGAAAGACATCGAAATGTAACAGGAGCGGGGAGTGGTCCGCGATACCCCGTGCCAAATGGCGCACCTCCCCCACCCTCCCGACATAGGCCGCCGGGACAAGGACATAATCAAGCCGGGAGAGACTACCATGGGCCCCTGAGTGGAAAGTGTACTGCAGCTGCGTGGGATGTTTTAAGCGCCAGCAGTCCACCAATCCCAGTGTGTCCAAGAGGCCGGATAGCCACGCCTGTGCCCGGGGGAGGTCCCTAGGGGGGTGACGATCCACAGTCCCAGAAACCACCGCATTGAAATCCCCCCCCACCACCAGAAGCCCCCCCGGAAGGCCAAGGAGGAGGCGCCCCAGGTCTGCAAAGGTGGTCGACTGCAGCCCCTGTGGGACGTACACTGACACAAAGACAACCACTTTGCCCTCCATTCTCCCCACCAAGACTGTGTAACGTCCCCTATCATCGTGGAGCACCTCATCAATTTCTAACGGGAGCGAGTTCTTTACCATGATACCCACACCCCTTGAGCCTGACGTGAAGCCCGAGTGGGCCACGAGGCGGTAGCCACGCCGATTCATGGCACAGAAGGGATTGCCAATAAGGTGTGTCTCCTGCAGAAAGACTACATCGGGCGAGAGTCGCTTCAAAAACTGCAGGACCACACCTCGTTTGATCCTGTCCCCCAGTCCATTAACGTTCCAAGACAACAAAGTTAATTCCCTACCCCCCATCATACACAGAAACCATCATTCGTCCCCCCGAGAGCACCTTAGAACCAACACAAAAATAAGTTTGCCTTGTGATAATAACGAACAACACCCCATCCCTGCCCACCCACCCCAACAGAACTCCCCCCTCCCTGCACCCCTGCATGAGCCCAAACAGCCCCCCCAACGTGCAGTGTGCCTGTCGCCCCATAGATAGTTAAACTAACTAGACCCCCAGAGGAGGAGGGAGAACCCCCAAGAAACCCCACACAACCTCCATAGGAGGGGAACTTAAGCGAACAGACGTATGGTCAAAAGTGGCATCATTTTTGTCCCGAGCGAGGCCTAATATTAGTCCCTCAGTCCTGATCCGGAGAGCCCTCTCCCCCCGCCGCTCCCCCCCGCCCCCCGATCCCGATCCCCAGACAGAGTATCCAGCCAGTCCCCGGCCGCTTCGGGACGATCAAAAAAGTGCGTGCGACTATCCACCTCCACTCGCAGCTTAGCTGGGAAAAGCATGGCGTATTTGAGGTTTAGGTCCCGGAGACGGCGTTTGACACCGAGGAAGCTCAGTCTCTGCTTCTGGACCGCTGGGGTGAAATCAGGATAAAAATTTATGTCCATATTGTCAAGTCTAATCGGTCCCTGTAGTCTGGAGGATTGCAGGATAGCGTCTCTGTCCCGAAAATTAAAAATCCGGGCAATGAGAGGTCTCGGAGCGGCTCCGACCTTAGGCCTTCCCCCGGGAACCCTGTGGGCCCTCTCCACAGCAAAGAATTTACTCAGCCCCCGTGGCTGGAGATGGGTAACAATCAGGTCTTCCACGAAAAGGTCCGCCGCCGCCTCCTCACGTCCCTCAGGCACCCCGATGATACGGATGTTGTTCCTCCGGGCCCGACTCTCGGAGTCCTCCAGGCGGCGATCCATCAGCGCACTCGCCCGAGCAAGCCGGCGCACCTCCGTTTGTAGGGCCGCCACATCTGTCGTAAGGCCCGATGCGGTATGGGCCAAAGAATCGACTCGGTCGTTGGTCTTGGAGAGATCGGCCCTTACCAGGCCAACATCCACGAGGACCGAGTCGATCTTCTGCGCCAGTGTATCGAAACGCTGGCCCACCGAGGCCTTCATCTCGGCGATGGCGCCCATAACATCCCGCAGAGTCAGATCCGTGGGCAGATCGGGGGCATCAGTAGGGCCCTCAGGGGACCTGCGTGGCACCTCGGGAGATCCCTTCTGGAGGGTATATCGGTCCATGCTGTTGGACTGATGGACTGCGCCACGCCGGGTCGATTTTATCTTTGCACGGTCACCATCTTGTTTCGTGGCCATGGTCCCAGTCTCCCGGTCGCACCAGCCACGTCGTGAAGGGCAGGCAAGCCGGTCCACGGGCTCGGGGGGGGGCCACCTCAGATCTGCGGGGCGGATCACAGCCGGCGGGCAGGCAGGGTCCCCCGGCGAGGCCACACCAACACACAAAGCCCCGCGACCCAACCTCGCAGAGACAGCAAGGGGGGTGCGAAAGCGAAGGTGAAAGTGCGGGGTACGCGAGCCACCAAGCACTGCCCGCCGCTGTTGTTCACTTTGTCACTGGATCGCCCCACAGCGCAAATCCGGGGTTCGGCTAGGAGAAGGCCGCAAACCTCGATCGGTGCTAAAGCCGGTGTCCGAAGTCCGATTTAGAAGCGGAAAACGGGTGCCACCTCAGCTCAGGCTCACCAACACAGTCCCCTCATCTGGGACAGGATATGTTCAGGATAATCGTAGGAGGTCGCGGAGGTCCTCGGGAGCCTCGCACCTACGCGGCCATCTTGGTTGCGCGCTAGGCTCCTCCCCCCATTCGCAGGATCTTATCTCTTTCTTTGTCCGTCTCAGCATCCACCAGTACAACATCCTCCATGTCAGATATTTGCTGCTCCGCAGAGTTGAGCCTGTCCCCATACTTATCAAGACGCTCCGACATCCTATCCATACGGAACAACAGTGCGTCAATTTTACTATCGATTTTAGAGAGACTTTGCTGGATAATACGCAACGCCTGTTTCACAGCTTTGGCAAGGAGACGCTTAATTAAAAAGTCCAAGGAGGGGCCGCTCAGGGGATCTCAACAGCGGGCCCAGAGGGCACCGCTTACAGCACCAGATCGCAGAGTCCCGCTCTCCTACTGTGGCTGATGCGGTCTCACCAGACACCTGACTCTCGCGCCTCAATTATGATGGGGGCCGTGCCCCAGGGTGCGGGGGCGCTCATGGACCGACGAAGCGAGACCGCCCACAGTACTGATGGATCTCTTCCGCGGGCGCCACGTCACCGACTCCAGCCTCCACAGCAAGCACGGGACCACGGCTCCTTAAGATGTCCACAGCCCAGAAAGCCTCTACTAGGTCCAGTGTAGCATGGCACCCATGCACCTCGAGCCGCAGTGCATGGGGGGTTGTCAGCATTCCTCATGCCCAAGCTTAGGATAAAAGTAGTTGCTGCGTAGTGCAGAGGCCTCACTCTCCCGTGCACTGCCGCAGTTGTTGTCACTGGTGGCTCTCACTGCACAGCTTCAATCTCGGGACCGCTCAGCTCCTCCGAAAGCCCTCATCAGCAACAAACTAGTGACCTCTCCTGCGCGGGTCCCAGGTAGGATTTAGGCCAGGGTTTTGGCGGATTATTGGTGGCGATCTGAGGAGCCGGGCTAACTCGCTTCCATTTTTCAGTCGGGCAAGCTCCGCCCCCAACAACTTTAATAAACAAGCGTTTGTAATGCAATACATCTCACATTTGTGAGATTTAGAGCTATGGGCGTTGCAAATGACAAAGTTTTTTACTTATGTATTTTGGTTTGGAGTGTAGTGGATGTATGTGGTGTGTTTTGGAATTATGTGGGGTTGATTGAAATTGTTAGTCGTGACATTGTGTGGCATAGAATTGTGTGGTGTGAAGTTGATTTGTGTATTGCAATTATGTGGCATGGTGTGCAGTGTAACTATGTGGATAGTTATTATGTGGTATTGAGTGTACTGGAATTATGTGGAGTGGATTGTGTCGTGGAGTGTAATTATGTGAAATGGTATTTTTCGTTGTGGAGTGTTATGTAGTGGAGTTTAATTATGTGGTGTACTGTTGAATTTTGTGGCAGGATGTAGAATTATGTGTTGTGAATTAGGTATATGGGGGGACAGTGGAAATGTGTTGTGGAGTGGAAGTATGTGGTTTGGCATGGAATGTGGTGTGGAATGGATTTGTGTGGAGTTGATTTGTGTGGAATGGGATTGTTTGGTGTTGAGGTAAATTGTTGAGAAATATGTGGCATGGAGTGGAGTAAATATCTGAATTGTTATGTGGCATAGAGAGGTTTTATGCGGGGTGTATTTATGTGGTATTGAGTAGCATGTAATTAGGTGGAGGTGAATTATGTGGTTTAGAGTGGTATTATGCAGAGTGCAAATATGCTGTGTGGTGTGGAATTGTGTGGCGCTGAATTGTGTGGTGTGGAATTGTGTGCTTTTGTGTTGAATTATGTGGAGTTAAGTGCTTGTTGTCTTTGTACAGTAGTGCTGAGGCAGCAGCCTTCATGGGAGGTGAAAGAATGTTGATTCTCTTTACTGTCCTTTTACCAGCCTGTAACTAGCTAAAACAGTGTGAATGGCATGAAGCAGTTGTTTCTTGCTGCACCACACCCATCCTCTCCTCCACCCACAGACTAGTATTTCCATCCCTAACGGCTTTCTTACAACACACTGCACTTTGTCTTACTCTGGGTCCTGCACTACATGGCGTTGCTTAGCTGGACACTGGATGTTTTTTGGTATGGGATCTTACTATTGGAGTGCAACCCTACCTATTTTGTTCTTGCCATTGCTAAGGTACTGTGGTGGGCATTTCACCCTAATGTTGGCATCACCTTTATTATCTGTCCTGTTTTAATAAGGAAACCCAATAAAGAACTATTGCCAACAAAGAAGGGCGTCTGACCATGAGGCTGTCCTTGATAGGAACAGTCATTATTGTGGTAGACTGTAGTAGTCTACACTAGAACACTATAAAGCTAAAACAAAACAAATAAAGGGAAATCTGGAATATGAGGCTGGCCACTTGTGAAATATGTGTTTATGGCAAAATAAGCCCATTAAAATATTAGAAAGACTGACATTCGGCCTCAATATCGAATCATTTCTCTTAAACACGTAATTGAAATCTCAAGACAGCAACATTTTCAAACTGACTGGTAATAGACACAACCAACACGCTACTAAAACTAGCAAAAGGCTATGACTTGCTCACTTTTAAAAGCAGAATGGTCAGCTGACTGAAATCACGTGGGTTTGTAACGTGGCCGAAAGGTGTCATAAACAGCAACAATGAGATGATGTAGGGATAATAACTGCTACCCAAAGGTGCTCTTAAATAATGCTCATTGTGTTAATCCCCTGTGATCTCTAGCTGCTAGAAATAACTCTGTTCAATGTGTGCACTACACAAAACATGTACTCAATGAACTAGTGAATTATGACGGCTTCAATGGGAGGGGAACAGGAGAGGGGAACAGCAACTCCTGCCAGCGGTAAGACAAATAATTTAATGTTGCACGGCTCACAACACTATCTTTATGTTTTCCATCTAGTATGCGGTTTCCTGGTAAGGAGCGAGGCTTGGCCCATTTGAAGCAGTGCCCTTCCCCCCATATGATTTTGGTAATGTGTGATACACAGCTAATACCTTACCTGATCTAGCCACTGCTGGTTGAAGATCCATTACCTTGCATTGCTGCTTGGCCATGGGAGGGTGTGGCCTGCAGGTTGCATGTGTATTCTGAGATACGAGGCAAATAATGGGCCTACATTGTCTGCACCAACCACAGGAAAATGGAGATCAGACCACAAACCTGAATAACAGAATCAAAGGAGATGTCACACTACTGGGCAAGGAAGAGAGGCCTGTCGGAGCAAAGAGCCAAAACAACAACATAAATAGGTGCTACTAGTCTGAAAACAAAAATAAATGTGACCAGAGATGCAACAGCTTCCTGCCTCTTCCAGTGAAATGGACACTGGGTTGCAATACATTGTAATCGCAAGAAGACAGCGTCCACCATAAAACAACATAGACTTGGGTCTGCACATCAGTGGCTACACATTGAGCAGGCTGTGCCTCAAATGGCTGCCTCGTTGCTTCCAGGAGAAAGGCTATGTATTGTACCGTTAGTATTGAGCCACACCATGTACTTTCAATTGGTAATTTCAAGTATGCCTGGTAAGAACACAGCCACCTATGAGAACGGCCCCGCCCACAAGAGACATTTTTGATTTTACAAGAGTAGCCCAATGTTTTTTCTTCTCCTGCATAATTTACATAAACACAATCAAATTGGAAAAAAGGTCTCTAAAGCCTTGCCATTTTGATTATGCCTCATTTGTGCCTCATTTACATAAACATGTTGCACAAAATAGAAAAAAACAGTGCCTCATTTACATATACATGTTCAAGTCAGGAAGGCTTTAGAGACGAGTGCGTCATTTAAATAAATATGTTCAAATTGGCGAACATTTAGAGATGGGTGCGGTTCTTTGTGTATATGACTGGGACCAATGAAACTACATTTCCTGGAATATTAACACTACCTTCAGCAAGGCAAAAAGAGCCTTTCAGCCTTGCATGCATAAAAAGGAAGGATATGCAGAGTTCCGTGGAGCCTGTTATGTTACAGGAAGAAGCTCACATAGGAGGAAAGATTGGAACTATTGTGCCAATAACAAGCCAAGCCACCTGTGATGTTGGGCAATGAACAGCCAAAAAAAACCTCACCGCTTTTTTTTTGGCTGTTCATTGCCCAATTCCGAGCAACCCTGCATTATCTTCCCAATGATCTTTACGTTTCAGTTGGATGACTTTACTCAACCAAAAGTGCATGGTGCAAGCTTTCAGCAAGAGGTTCGGATGAAGGGCGAAATTTTGGAACTACAACGAGGCAACACAACAGCGACTACGTGGTCACGTAAGGAAAGTGGCAAAAATGTTAGAAGCCACCAAACTGCTGACAATAGGCGCACAAACACCATTGTTAAAGTGAAACCACTGCATTTTGCTGCTGTTGGAAAAAAAACTTTGGTAAAAGTTGATTTAGGTGCGCCGCACAGCAGAAAAGAAAGGCACGCACCCGGCAAGTTACATCTGCAGAGCGGTGTGGCGCATTGAAAAAATATATATATATATTTAAAGTTAAAGCGCAACATTGCGTCGCTTTAAATATGATGAGTAATGCATAAAGAAAGTGCGTGGACACAAGCCGTGCTGCACTGGTTAAAAAAAACAGTTGCAGGAGAGAATGTCCTGCCTGCAGTGGCTGGCAAGAAAAAGTCATTGAATAAAATAGTGCTCACAAACTGTGAACAAATCATACCGAGTAACAACACACGTAAGAGGGCCAGTCCTCATGGGAGTTTACAAAAGGAGAAAAGGTGGTACTAAGGAAGGACTACTAATCCTATGGATGAATCAAAAGCAAACAGTTAGAAAGACAGTAACATGAGCCAATTGAAAAGCTGGGTGGAAAATAGGCGGAGATTCAAGTCCATACCTGAATACGGCATGTCTTGAAGAGACAGTGCAAGCGCTGCCTAGGTGAGACCTAAAAAAGGAGCCAACAGCTAACATACATCATTATCAGTTAATAATTGTGAAAACTACAGATAAGCAGCTTTCAAAATTACGCAAATTAGTGTGGGATTTAGACCCTGTTGGAATGTATAACATAACATTTGCATAACCATGTAAAGTGCAACAGCATTTGTTTGGAGGACTCCTCACATGTATAGAGTACAATGCTATTAGTACCATACTGACTCAAAAGAAAACATAACAAAGTGTAAATAGTACCTGTGCCAAATCTAAACAATATGGCTCATTCCCAATGGACAGTCTTGTGTGTAAGATAGGGCTCAGTGAATGGAGTAGTCTTAAGGACTATGGGGCATATGTATCAAGCGAATTTTTAGTCGCAAACGCTGCGATTCACAAAATACAGCGTTTGCGATTAAAAATTCGCAAAATGGGATGTATTAGGCAAATTCCCAACGCAAATTTAAGGAATCGCTAATTTAGCGATTTCTTAAGTTTGCGTAAGCCTTTAAGAAATCGCAAATTGCGATTTCTTAAATGAAATGTAACACTCACCAAAGGATTGCGATTAATCCTTAAGAAATCGCAAATTACCACCAACTACTAGTTGGTGTTAATTTGCGAATTCTTTTAAAAATGCACGTTTTGTAATTTTACAAAGTGCCACGTGATGCACATACATGCCCTTAGGGCATGTATGTGCGCCATATGACCACACATGCTAATTTCAGGGGTGTATCAGGGTGTCATCTTGACACCCTTGCACCTTTGAAATTATTCTCAAATTGCGATTAGCAAATTGCGATTCGCAATTTGAGAATTACTTCCCATACATTCCTATGGGTCTCCTGGCCCATAGGAATGAATGGGCAGGTATTCCTTAATTGCGATTTCACAATTTGCTAATCGCAATTAAGGAATTTTAAGAAATCGCAAAAAGTTTGCAATTTATTAAATACATCCCGTTTTGCAATTCTCAAATAGCGATTCCTTAAAAATCGCTATTTGAGAATCGCAAATGGTGATGTTGATACATATGCCCCTATATACTGTTCAATGCTAGATTTCCTAAGCTCTCAGGCATCGCTGGTAGTTTGTCTCATGGATAGAAAGATGATCTTAGCCCAGACAATGTCCTTCTTATTAATAATTCACAGATTTTTGAAAATATATAATGAATCCATGGAATATCAGACCATTGGTTACAGTTTAAAAAGTTGTCGACAACCTTGCGGTTAAGAGATGCATTCACATTCGTCCATACAAATATCCAGAGCAGAAGAGGGGCTACATTAGAGAGTCCTCAATGTACTTGAGACCCAGTTCCTCATGACATGTATAATGAGAGCTTCTTTTCTTCCCTCTGAAGGGACGCAGTGTTAAAGTAACCCCATAAACCAGCACCGTAAGTGGTGATAGTCAAACATTGAGCTTTATAAATTTTATGTAAAAGTAACAACAGTTTCTCTCTCAGACAAGTGGTATAATAAAAAAAAGCCCCTACTGACTGGGACAATCTTTGTCTCCTCATTGAGATATTAGTATGCCAACATTGGGAATTGTCAAAGGTGACACCTAAATAGGGGAAGCTGGTGGCCATCATTAGCTCATTCCCTTTGACAGAGATGGAATGCATGGGACTGTTGAGGTTTTTCCCATAAGCCATAACCTGAGTCTTACAGTAACTGATGTTCAGATCCAAATCCATCATAAAAGAGTCAAAGGCCGAGAGAAATTTCACTAAGCTGATAGGAGTATGAGCTAATAAAATACCGTCATCAGAGTACAACAGAGCTGGAGTAACAACAGAGTTTTCGATTGTCACATCAGGTCCCGGCCTGGAGCCAAGATACAGCCCTGGCGTAGCCCGCTCTTTACACTAAAGGGGTATTAGCATTCTCCCATGGGCCCAGACCTTACCCTAGCAGTAAAATCATTGTGTAGCACAGACAAAAAATTAAACACAGAGGGTCCAACCCCATTTGAAGCAATCTCAGGTAAAGCTTTGACTGATTAAGACAGTTGAAAGCACTTGAAACTTCCATGAAAGCCAGGTACAATGGGCAGCGCTTAACAAAAATGTATTTCCAAGTCTTTGCTCCAAAGCTTGATCCTATTGAAGATGACCCTTCCCAAAACTTTTACAGGTGAATCTATTAAAGAAATGGCCCATAACAGCAGGCATCTGAGTGGTTACCTTTTTTAAAGATAGATGCAATTGTCGAAAATGTCCAAGAAACAGGTGAATTAAAGTATTTAATTATTAAGTACTTTTAAGTATTTAAATTAAAGTATTTAAAGTAAATTATTAAGTCAGCAGGGGCGCCCATAATTTAATATGCATTTTAAATATAATCAACTTGTATTCCATCCAGCTCTGGAGCTTTTTTAGAGGTACAGGCTAAGAGGGCAGAAACAACTTCATGCAATGTAACCTTAAGATTGTGGACTCATTAGCTCCTGGTATATATTTAATTGTTTAAGATCCTTGTGAAAAACAGAACGGGCCAGAAGGCTGGCTTTGCAAACGTGCAGAGAAAAATGACCAACAATGTCTCAAGGATGTGTTGTGACTAACTATCTTATAGACTGAGCCCTACATCCCAACTGTGATCTTGCTTAAAGGTAGGATTCTATGATGCGCGGCAGTGACATTATGGGTGAGGACAACAGAGGGAGGGCCTCAGTTACAGTTTGAGAAAACTGGAAATCCCCCAATTTAAGAAGGAAACTGAAAACAGAGTAGATTCCACCATCTGCATATATCACAGGGTGGATGTGGAGGATGTTCTGTTCCCTCTAAAGACTAAATGAGTCCCTTGGTCTCTTCGCAGGGAAAGTGGCAAAGTCATGTTGGGATAATTCCCTTTAGAGTAATATTTTTAATGCAACTTTGGTCTTTATCAATAATTGCATACATGATAACAGACTTGAATTATAAAGCTGTGCCATGCAATTATATAATTATTCTCTGACACATAAAGAAATGTTTAAACATCAAGATTGCTACTGAAGCATTTGCAATAGTGATGAGCTTCAGTTGATTAAATAAATTTTGTGAGGCAGCAATGCTTTATCATTTATGTTACATAAAATGTATTTCATTGTTTACAAAACAATTTAATAGTTCAATATTTTAATTCACATCCTAAATTGAGACGAATGCTAAGTACGATTTAATATCTGACATTCCTTTTTAAGGAATATGATCCATGGGCCAATATGTAAAAACATACTGGCCCAGAGAAACTCAATGAAGAAACAACATCTTAATGGAAAAACAAAACAAAGTTGCACAAAAGCAAGCAAGGAAAATAAAATAGAAAAACAAAGGATTGGTGATTTTTTTGCCTGACCGTTTTGATGACTGCTAGTGAAACCTGTTGTAGGACGTTTTTGTGATCTAGACCCTGGGGAGACAGAGATCAGAGATACTATGGATTTCTCGACCAGAAAATAAGCATCCTAGGACCGACTTTAGGGGTATCACTCTTCGTAAGCCAGGCTAGATAAAAACCAGTGGCGTAGCGAGCACGGGACTCACATCTGGGCATACCCTTCCCACTGTGCCACTGGATTCAAGCTAGCCTAGCCGATGAGGGGTGATACCGCAAAACAAGTCCTAGGATGCTTTTTTCCGGTCCAGGGAGAACCTAGCTTGGCGGTTCGGGTGGACTGTTCCCATGGGGAGCAGGGTCAAGACTGATTTGTATATAGCTAGGTCCAAACTGGGGTGGCATGGTGAGCAAAATAATGATGCACAAATTACATAAAAGATCATCAAGGACCTACTTTTCCATAGTGTGGGTGTGTAAATATATTGGAAAACATGCGCATTTTGTGCATAGTGAAATTCAGAAAAATATTTGTGGTTGTGTAAAGTATGATGCAACAGTGTAAAATATTGGTAAGCAAGCCCATTGTGCATAATTTAACTGTTCAGGAGAGTCATGAGAGGGTGGAGGTGTGAGAGCCAGCACATCACTAAAAAAGGTATGGGCCATTGTCTGCATACGGATACTTTATCTCTCATATGGAAAAAGGTGAAATACAGACAACCATCTAATTGCATTGTGTTCCTCAATACCTCAAATCTCAAGCTTGGCATAACAAAACGTTGGTCTGTAAAACACCATTGTTATCCTTAAATTTGCAGTAGGAAATCAATCAGTCATTGTAATAAATTACCATAATTTCCCCAATCGGTTTTTGCTGGTTTTAGAACTTTGTGCAGTTTACACCTGCTAACCAGTAGTAAAGTGCCTGAGCGCCCTCGTTTAATATGGTTGCATTGGTGTACTCCTAATTGACATATTTAACTTGCCTTTAAGTCTGTATCATATATTACAAAGGGCACCCAGGGTGTAGATGTTAAATGACACTAGTGGACTGCAGCACCTATTGTACCGTCCATTACAGGTGCAGTGCAAACATGTCTTAGGCCTACCATTGTAGCTTGACTGGAGCAGTGTAACAACTGCAATGGCACCGCTCAAATAAACCCTTTTGACAGGTCTAAACCTTACTTTTACATATTAATGTCACCCCCTAGTGGGCCTTGTAGCTCACAAGGCAGAGTGCATACTATTTAAGAATAGGTGAAAGGCAGGTACACGGTTAAGGGAGCAGTAGTAAAATCCTGTTTCTTAACTGTAAACTACAAGCTATGAATCTCCAAACAATCAAACACACATAAAAACACACAGACATTTTTGTGAGCATAATGCCGAATGAAAATATGGAAGTGTGAATTTAACACTAGAAATTTGTGTCAGCCAGAGGCTGTATGGCCTATTACAATGGACAAACCCCATATCCTGCCTTTCTGTTCAATTGTTAACTACCATTCACTATATAAAAGTTGCATATTGGCCGAAACATTTAGCTAACATGTTTTCTGCAGAACAACTGAAACACAAACAAGCATCACATACGTTGGAAATGAGAAAAATAATAACTGAATGCACTGCCAGTTATCTGCTTTTTTTAATTATAATGAATGACTTGGAAATATTGTCATTACAGCTGGAGAAATAATATCATTTACTGAGTATCTGGTTATAGAGTCATTAAGCACACATCTCAGGTCACACCTATAAATAATCCTATACTCACTCAATAGAAGTGAGTTCCATGTCAGAGTATTTCATATATGGATTTAATAGCCATGATTTAAAATTTTCGTAAATACGCAGAGCAATAAAAAAGATGCACTTCTGATCGAGAAACGAGAAACATACATAAACAAAAAGAAACTAACTTTACTTTGCCGCGATTATCAGAACAAAATGGCTTTCAGTATCTTTTTGTTTTGAAATTTCCCAGCCTTTTTGTTTTCACTCTTTATAGTTTTACCTGAATGCATCTATATGCCATACACAAAGTGAACGGGACACTTCACCGGATTAAAATTAACTACATTTTTAAGAGGAATGGTTGCACTTGACATATGACACCAGTTATCAAAGCAATGCATTACTGCAGCTGCGGTACTTTGCCCAGTGACTTATCAGGGTCAGGTGGTACCCAGTGTAGAAAATTGCTTTAAACACATATTTTTTGCAATTTTGTCACCCCCCTCAGTGATGACACTTGTCACCCCCGGCTTGACAAAATGGCTAAAATTATGTGTTTAAAACACATATTTTTGTCATTTTGTCAACCCCCCTCAGTGTGACACCCGGGGCAGCCTGCAACCACCACACCCCCTTCCTACGCCACTGACTTTGTGTCAATGTATCTTATGGTTAAATAGGTGCTGTTTGAAGTTTCAGATATCTCCATCCGCGGTTCCTTACTGGTTTACTTTGAATTATTGTCGACTTTCCTTTCTACAATGGTGTATGAAGAACGTTTGGTGGATTAGTTGAAGATATTTCGCATATATCCTCGATGGCAATTTTTCCAATACAATTCTGCGATACATATGGTTTACCATGCAATTCTAGCAGAGAAATGTAGGATGTGGCATGAAACTTGGACCCGAGGGGTGTAGCTTGCAGGGTGAGATGGGCATTCAGTCTGGATGATCAAAGCAATAACTATTTCTAGTATTATAATGAGCCCAATTAACAGTAAATCGGAAATACTGTATAGGCAATAGTATAAGGATATTGGTACTTACAGTTGGTGGAATTACAGCCCTTTACAGGATCTGCCATGAGAAATGGGGCATAACATGAAAGAAGCTAGGTTTTTGCACTGATTCCTGCATTTTATTCCCTATATGCGGGGCTATCCTGCTTGTTTTGAGCTGAAGAAATTTCTGGGTGAAAAACATGGAAGTCACTGTATTGTTGCAACTCCTGTAATTCCTGATGTCTCCCCTAATAGGAGTTTTCAGGAAGTATGTGCTGCTCATCATTAGAGCCTATGACAGTAGAAAGAGCAGTGCTGATTTACGCTGAAAATCTTGGTAAACATTTTGAGATATTGAAAGAGATCAAGCATCAAACGTTTTTCAAAAAGAAGGTGAAAGTAGTAGTTCACAAGTAAAGCAGGTGCCAGTCAAGGCAGACCAAAGCTAGAATTACATACGTTGCTTGACATGGGAGTGATCAAACATCTTAAGACCTTGTACTAATTAGCTCCCATCAATATGGTCACGGACATAATATCTCAAAATGTAACTACCAGAAGGTAGCCCTGTATACATAGTGGCTTTTACACTATGCCAATGATTAAATCCCATACTGTAAATACCAGGATATAGAACTTTATACATAGTGGCTTTTTACACCCTGACAATGATTATTTGATGCCAGTAACTATTGACATCGTGAGCGTTCTGTAATTATACCCAAAAACGAGCATGGGACTCCATATCCCATCATGCTTGCACGTAAGTGATAAGGCCACGGGCTCCAAGTGCCGGCACCGCTGTTGTCCAATTGGCTGAGCGACAGAATCACACGGGAACTAGTGCAGAACACCTATTACCATCGTGCTCACACAGGCGTATGCGTCATCGAACGTGCAGTTGCCCTCTGCACGCAGGCGCATTTAAAACCCGGTCTGCCGAAATGATTTACAGCATTGAGAGGAGTATGGAGACACGCAACTAGGTGCTGCTTGCAGGGAGAGACCTTTGATGAAGCAAGACAAATTATCCTGGCGTATCTATTCAGTTGGAAACAGTACTAAGTCCTTCTGATAATAACTGTACTTTTGATTTATTCATTTGTCTCCCCTTTTCAATAAGTGTGTGACTACAAGGCTCCCCTCATTTCACTCCTCCATGAGGCACGATTTCCTCGAATTTAGGGTAAGAGATAGAGTGTGATGGCTGGTATGTGTCTGAACTCCACGAAGTCACCACCTCACCTCGTGTTCATTGCATGTTTTAAAGAATGGCATTACACATGCATGCTTTCTTAATATTGATTGCTGCACTTTCTCGAGAGTGGCACAGCATGATTCCACAGGGCCGGCAGTCGCCGGTTGGCCCTCTGTTTAAAACTACATGTCCCATTGGTGTCTTGTGTAATATTCTGTCAAGTGTAACAGTTTCGGTATAATTTAATTGTATCTACATGCTTTCTGTATCTTTATGACTCTACCATTGACAAAGAGCAAAACCAATTTTTGCCATAAGCAGCCATTAGGAACTGGTATAGTGTGTATGTGTGTGCACTGAGGGGGTGTGTATACTTGTAGACAGGGATTCACATAGGGACCAGTAGGATTACGGTCCTGGGAAGAGTTCCAGACCCCTTCATGGTCCTTTTCATGGCCGAAAAATGTTGACCCATAAGGACATGAGCTGCATAATTAAGCCTCAAGTTTATTTATTTATTTATTTATTTTATCAATTTATAGGGCGCAACAGCTACCCAAGAAGGGTTTCCCGGCGCCTAGACACAGCTAGCTTGAGGACAGAGGAAGGGATGACTGTTAAGTGGTTATTGTTCATACAGCCAGGTCTTTACAAGCTTTCTGAACCTACAGTGGTTTTCTTCCTTCCGAATACCGGGGGGAAGCGTGTTCCACAGGGAGGGTCCCAGATAGGCAAAAGATCTGCCACCTGTTCTTGCACGTTTAAACCTTGGTATGCAGAAACAGGCTGCTGTCTGTGACCGGAGGTTTCTCTTGGGCACATAGAGGCAGGCAAGAGATTGAAGATATTTTGGTGCTATTCCTGCTTTTATTCTGAACATGTAGTTCAGGGCCTTGAAACGGATTCTGCTCTCTATCCTAAGCCAATGAAGATTCCGACGATAGTTCGAGACTCCAGAGTTCTTCGGAATGCTACAAAGGAGTCTGACCGCAGCGTTTTGCGCTACCTGTAGTCGTCCGATCACAGATTTATTTGCGCCCAGATAGAGGATGTTACCGTAGTCAAGCCTTGATGTAATAAGGGCATTGACTACGGTCTTTTGCGTTGACACTGGCAACATCCACAGGATCTTCCTCAACCATTTGGCTATGGTGAGACAAAGGCCGGTTACTTTGCTGGCCTGTTTGTCCATGGATAAGGCATTGTCCAGTATAAAGCCCAGATTTCGAGCATGGGATACCGGGGTGGGAAAAGTGCCCATCTGGTCTGGCCAATGTGCAGGATTCCAGAGAACTTGATCCTTACCCAAAATCAGTATTTCCGTCTTGTCGCCGTTCAATTTTAACTGGTTTGTTGTCATCCAGTTCAAGATTTTTAATAGTCCTTCCTTGAGTAACGACGGGGAGTGTCAGTGGTTTAAGTTTAATCAATCAATCAATCAATCATAGTATTTATAAAGTGCACTACATACCCGTGAGGGTCTCAAGGTGCTGGGGGGGGACGCTGCTTCTGTCCGTAGAGCCAGGTTTTGAGAAGTCTCCTGAAGGTTAGGAGGTCTTCGGTCTGCCGCAGGCAGATGCAGCTTCATCCTAGATCAGGCCCCTTCTCTCAGGGTTGCAAGCAAACTGCTGGCACGGGAGCACATCGTTGGTTACCACTCCCTCCAGTTGGGAAGGAATGTGGCGGTGATTTCAGAAGGCCTGCACAGCCGTGGTCGATTGCAGTACAGCTCTTGACAAAACAAAGTGCAGATCCTTTGTTGCAGGTCAAGAGCGAAGCACTGACCATTGTAGAGCGCCTCTGCAGGTCAGAAGGCAAAGCACTGACCGGGGTGTAACCGGACTGCCAGGCTCATGAACGACAGACTCCAGCAATAGCGAAGAGGGGGAAAACAAACTCTTTTATGGCCCTGAGACTTCTTAAACAGGAGGCAAGCCAGCAAACCCTTGAAGTTACTTTAAGACTTTGTAGGTTGCCGAGAGAAGATTCAGTCCTTCTCACTGTCATCAAAAAGACAGCAGGCCAACACAGCAGAGCAGGTGGCAAAGTGGCAGCCATACCTACAGCACAGCACAACAATCAGCAGGCCTACACGGCAGAGCAGTTAGAAGAGTAGCGGTCCCTCCTGCAATGCAGCTCCTCTTCTTAACAGAGTTTCCTCAAGTCTTAAAAGTGAACTGAGTAATTGGTGTCAGATGTCCAGTATTGTACCCATTATAGCCTTTAAAGCAACGAGACTTGGTAAAAAGGTCCTTATAGTACACAGGACCCAGCCCGTCTCTGCCCTGGCTCCAGACTTACTACAGGGGGTATGCAGCCATTTGTGTGGACAGGTACAGCCCTTTTCTCGTGCAAGTGTCAGCTACTCACTCCCAATCTACCTCAGGATGGCCCATCAGTCTGGTGGTGGACGATCAGGAGTCATATATCACACCCCTTCTACCTTTGTGTGACTGTTTAGAGGGAATGCACAAAGCCCAGCTGTCACTCAACCCAGACATGTATTCAGAGACTGGCAAAGGCACAGAAAGGTTAAAGACAAGTATGAAAATGCCAACTTTGTAAAAGTTGCATTTTCAGACTTACAATTTAAAATCCAACTTCATCATTAGTTGTGATTTTAAGTTATGAGTCCAGAGGCACTAAACTCCAAATCTCTATGTTTCAAATATCTATATTTTCCCAATTGGAAATTACACTTAAATTATGTTTTAAGGCAATCCCAATGTTAACCTATCGAAGAGATAGGCCTTACAGTAGTGAAAAACGAACTTAGCAGTTTTTTTCACTATCAGGACACATAACAATCAAATGTACATGTCCTACCTTTTAAATACACTTCACCCTGCCCATAGGGCTGCCTAGGGCCTACCTTAGGGGTGACTTATATGCAATAAAAGGGAAGGTTTAGGCCTGGCTATTAGGTGAACTTGCCAGGTCGAAATGGCAGTTTTAAAACTGCACGCGCAGACTCTGCAGTGGCAGGCCTGAGCCATGTTTAAAGGCCTTCTGAAGTGGGTGGCACAATCAGTGCTGCAATCCTACTAGTAGGATTTAATTTACAGACCCTGGGCACGTGTAGTGCACTTTACTAGGGACTTATAATTAAATCAAATATGCCAAAATGTGATAAACCAATTGTTATCACATTTTAGATACAGAGCCCATGCCTTTTAGCACTGGTCAGTAATGAAAAAGTGCCCAGAGTTCTAAAGCCAACTAAGCAAGGTCAGAAAAAGAGGAGGGCCAAGGTAAAAAGTTTGGAGTACCAGTGCAAAAAGGGCCATTTCCAACAGGCACATTTGTTATTTGTGTGTGTGTTACATTTATGAAGTACCATCCTTCTAGTCCTTCTCTTCTTCATCTCATGCTTATTAAAAATCCAACGATACTCCTAAACTCGTTGGAGCGATTGTGCCTTTATGGCCATTCCACAGATCTGTCAGACAGTTTTCCCACCTATGTACCACCTCTCTCAGATCGCCTTATTTTCCATAATGCTTGTAAAATCCACACCAAAACAACCCTAGTAGTAGTCTACCTGCTGTAATAGTGGCAAATGTTATCAGCCACTGGAGACAATGAATCTTTTAGGCCCCAGTCAAGGAGGAGGATACCACTCTGACAGAACACGTTTCGCTGTTCCTCTGGGCCTATATTTATCAGGCCTCTGGGTCTGCGGGGTTGTGAGTCAGCTGCTGCACCTGGCACGCGCCTGCCGACATACTGCAGCATGGGGGCGTGGAAAAAGCTCCTCCCAGCTGAAGGTAAACCTGCACTGAATTCCCGTCTTGCCAGCACCACACCCTAACGAAAAGTTCGACGACACATTTACCACCTGCTGCAATGAGCTGGTAAATGTTTGGATTTGGATCCATTATTTCCCATGGAAGGGTGAAAACACATGTACAGGAACCCTGTTGCATGTTATTCCCCATTCCAGAGTAAATAACTTGTCATTCCCGGACAAAGGAGCTAGGATACTGGCCAGCATCAGACCGTGTGCGCAAAAGTGGTCTTCATAATGTATCTCCGCCGTTTTGAATAGTAGAGAGGGTGTAGCCTTTAAACCAATGAAAACAAATAGGATATAGTCACGTGGGACATGTCTGACACCCCTGCCAGAGGCGAAGCTCATGTCCATTGCTGAATATGAAGTCGTTGCAAAGGCACAGGGGCGTAGCTAGAGCCCGTGGCGCCCGGGGCCATCCCACAGACTGCCGCCCATGGCATCCGCAGCCCCATGACCGTGCGAGGCCAAGTCTCGACTCGAATTTCGAATCTCACCCCACTGTCAAACCTCAGGCACAAATATTTCTCACATGTATCACCGGAATGCCGGCTCCACACCAGTCCACCAACCATTGCAAGCAAGTGTCAACCATTCGAACTCGCAGCCGCAGAGGGCTGCGCATAGCACTCCGGGGCCACTCGCCCATCCATACCGGTGTGATTCTTCCTAATACCTCCAAACATATCCGTCAGCCTACCTGATTGTGATCGGCACGCGCGTCCCACAGGCTCTCCCGAGGCCTGTCCAGCAACCATGCCATCACGCACATGCTCACCACGGTGGCCGGAGTCTGCGAGTCAGCTGACTCCAATTAATCCACAGTATAGGCCCGAGGTAATCGAGATCCGTGCCAGGGACTCCCACATCCCGCCACAGTCTGGGCCCATCTCTCACCGCCCCGACCCATGTGCCGAACGGCCTATGTCTCACCCCACCATCCACACAGAACAATTCCACAGGTGGGCACAGCCACGCTCAAATCCTGCTCACCACACCATTCAACACACCCAATGCAATGTGTCCCCTTCCCACACATCGGTCTGAGTCTCAACTGCTCCCCTATCCCAGCAAGTGTGTCACTGTGTGGCAGCCACGCCGGCATAGCAGCTAAGGTTTCAGATTGCTGTGTGACATTTTTTAAATTGCAGTGCAATTATGAGTGACATTTCAACCACTATGAGTGACAATTTTTAATTAACCTAGCAATGAAGTCCATGGAAATGAATAAACAATACAAATTATACCCTTTTGAGCTGTGAGAAGCTCGAAAAAGATCTTTAAACTGCTGCAGTGCACTTCCTATTGATCACAGCACATCGGCTTTCCATAACTAGGTGCATTTTGTACTGTGGATATTGTATGTGCATTCATTCTGATAGGAAAAGACAAAACTATTAATGTCAGCATGCAAAGTGTTTAGGATTAACAAGTCAGGTTTCACAGTGTTACAATAATTCACATGAAACACACAACAGGAAGCAGCTATGGATGGGCCACATTATCGTACTTGGTGTTAAGTGACACTCAGAGACACCCTCTGACAAAAATGTAATTTAAAGCCTTCTCCCCCACCACAATAATAAGAAGCTCCAACCAGGCTTGGACTGGCCCAAAAGCAGCAGCAAATGCTGCTCAGTGTGAGTGTGCCCATTCACCCTCCCGCCATTAGGAAGAGCCTGAGCCTGACCAGGGTTGGACTGGCCTGTTTGGATTATTGCCTTCACTATTGCTCACTGTTACCGCAGTAGATCCCAGGTAGGTCCTACTGTACCAGTCACTATAGGGTTACCACTAATCTGTTGTTTTTACTGGCATGATCCGTATTGTATTGTCCTGGCTCGGGGTCATACAAAAAGCCGAGATTTTTTCCCTCATCAGTGCATACTTTTAAGTGTTTTGAAGCTGCGAAGTTAAACATAACTGTCTCATAATTAAAGTAAATAAAGACAAAGCCCATTGTAACATGTATAAACTTTATGAAGACAATGTTTTTTTTATAATTTTGTCATGCTTGAACTTTAAATCAACATAAACAAATGACCAGTATGGCAGTATTTAGCAACCTTACCAGAGAGTGGGAAACGCTGAATGTGCCAGAATGGCTCCAGTGCTGCCCTCCGTGTTTTCTCAATTTAGTGCTGCTGGCGTCAATAGCAAGGCAGGGGCACCGGAAGGGGCTCTATCTCGGGGCACAAGGCAGTCGCAAGGCGACCAACCGCAAGGCAGACATTAGTCAAGTTTTTCCCAAGTTAGTGGCCTCAGTGGTGCTACAGGGAGAGGCTCTCTTGACCCTGGGGCAGAGGCGTCAGAGTGCGCAGCACAGACTGCTGATAGCCTGCAACATTGGTGTCTGGTGCAGAGCTCAGTCCAGCCAGCCCAATGTAGTCTGTGTGAAATCAAGCCAGGCCTGGTTCGTCACTAGCATCCATAAGGTATATAACTAGAATGAGCTAAAATTGTTACTGACACCCCACAGCACCATGCTGGTATCTGCCGAGTGCAGTACAGCACTAGTGTCTGGAGAGCACATCACTAACGCATGTAGTGCACAATACTTCACTAGCATCAGTGCAATATGCTGATGGCACCTGTACTGTTCAGTACATCACTATCGTGTGCAGGGCTTGCTTTTTGTGTATATATTATGTATGTCGTTACTAGTCTCTGGAACATGTGGTTGACTTTTGCCAATCACATAATTAGCATGTTTAAAACATGCGTCTGTGAAACATATAATAAAAACCACAAAGAATGGCATATAAATAAGAGACGTGGAGCGAGTCAATAGCACCAGCCCAATGTTATCAGATCAGACACTGTGCGTGCCCCTCGCAGCGGCGCTGACACAAGTTATAATAAACTGTGTACAGCAAAGTCAGTAACGGCTCTGCACGCATTGGCCAAAGTAACACACACTTAATGAACTGTTCAGACTGTCTGCTTGCCGCACAGGGCTTCGAATAGTGGCTGCACAGCTGCAGCACACTGCATGATGCACTCGCCAGTCTTCTCCCAGACTGAGTCACTGACCCGTCCCCCACCTGGCCGCACCACTTTGTGCCCGTGATCATCATCACCACGATGTTGATGCCACTGATGCGCGGCGGCCGTGAGTGTCTCTGTGACAGAAATGAATCAGTCACTGACACTGGTCTTGATCTGGTCGCCCTTCTGGCAGCGCCGGGGGGTTTCATAAATGTTTTCTAATGTGCAGTCAGCAGCGCACCGAGGACTGTCACTTGAGTTGACTCAGACTCAGATTTAAGTTCCCCACCGAATCTGACCTACCTCACTTCCTCTTCCTTCAGGTCTTGACGAGGCACTACGGCGGTCACATCCGGATTTAATCCCGGGCCCCCTAGTCAGTCTCAGTGTGGTAGTGCGTCTGAAAGCCGCGCGGCGCCGCAAGCCGCAGGAAATATGGTCCCGGGCATATTTGCTACATTGTAGCACACTCAGCCTGCTCCAGCGCAGAGGGCAGATATTTAAATCTTAATTTACTGAGCCCAGCTGCTGGCAGCACGTCTGCGGGTAGCAGCAGAGCTGGCACACATCATGGAACTGTTGTGAATAACACGCACTTGACTCAGAAAACTCGCACCAAGCTTGTGCCTACAGCGACATGCTGGGAAGGAAGCCAGAAGCTATGCTTCCGAATGCCGCTCCTGCCGCCATTTACAGTATGCACAGTGTAAAATAAAGTCCACCTTCCTGCACATAATACCACTCCCGCTGCACTTTCCCGCGCAGGCCTTTTGCGCAGCCTCCACTGCGGTGTAGTTTGCTGCTGCATTAAAGCGTTGCTGCCTCCTGCACGCCCGAGAGACCGCCGCATCGCTGACGTTCCTGTCTTTTCAATATTGTCAGGCGCTCGGGGAGGCAGGAAGGCATGGATGGAAAATAATGTATTAATCCTTCATTATTATTTCAAATTCATTTCCTGTTTAGCTGCAGTAAAGCCAGAGGCATAGCTACACTGACTGACAGTAGTGTCAGTGAGTGTCCCCAAGTAAACTACAAAGGCCGCCGCCCCCAAAATAGTGCCGCCTGGGGCGGACCGCCCCCACCGCCCCCCCCTAGCTACGCCACTGCAAAGGCAAAAGAGATTATATAAAAGTGCAAAACTGGTAGATTATGTTGGGGAATTCAAAGTTCGAACCCAATATGGATTGAGCACAAGGTCACAGAGAGGCATTATGATCATTGGCTTCAAATGTGTGAAGGGAATAAACAGGTAAAAAACATTTTTCTAATCAAGAAGTTATGTTACAGCTCATGGTAGTGAGCCTGGCGTGAGAGTTAAGCTGCGAGGAAATAAGCAGGCAGAGAGCATGCAGTTGCCACCCAGCAGTTGTGGTGGAGACACAATTGGTAACCGAGCTACCAAAGTGGATGAAACACTCGGGAGGGAAGAGCGCGCGTGCACCTATTTATGTGTACAGTGGTTAGAAATCCACGGTGGAATGGCCACAGACCATGTGCGGTTTTAAAACGGGCAAGAACATCAGCTGACAGGAACAGCCTGACTAAACTTACGCGCCAACAAATACTATGCTCTTGTTCCTTTGCAGGGTGATTTTGCTCTATTATGAGCTTATTTTCAGTTTTACAGAGCAGTAAATGACAGGGTTAAAAAAAGAATCTTTCTAACTGAACATTATGGGCCGCTTTTTGTTATCTCTGCTGCTTTCAATTATCACTTCCTATCCAAGTTAGACTCCACTCTCTGCATTTCTTCTCGTTTTCAGTGTATTTATTATCAGCCGAGTCGACTGAAGTTGCTGCATTTTAAGGGTTTTCATTTTGCTAGAGGTAGGCCTGAGACTATGTTGACATGTGCAAGAGGTACAGCTATACAGTGATAGTTTGTACAGCAATTAGAGGGCTGCCTAAACATTGTATCCACCGGGGTGGATCAGCAATGTGTCATTTATTATGAAAGGTTAGAGTCCCTCTTGCACACTTTCGTGAGAATGAGCAGTCGTGCAATTAAACCTTTAGATTTTATTTTAACACACTGACTTTGTCTTGTACCATACTCTCTGGAGTAATCAGCACAGAATTAGAGTGAGTGGAATTTAAATTGGTCGGTTTCCTTTCACTCCCCTGCCATTCTATTCGTGAATACGTTCATTTAATCTGTATCTGTTTATGTGTATTTTCGATTTATTTGAAAACACAGATAAGCACGCCAGAGGCAGAGGGAAGAAAAACACCTGTATCAACAGCCCCAGAACCCAAAACACGAAGTCATTAGTAACCAGAAGCCCTTCTTAATCAAACAACAATCAAAAAAGCTGAAATGACGCTCTGAAAAGTGCAGGTTGTGGCCCAAAAAGTTGACTTACCGAGAATCCTAAACTGAAAAGCATAAATATCATTTTTTAAATGTGGGTGGAGAGGTCTCTCTCAAAGCTGTTTTAATATATACAAGAAAGAATCTAACTCTCGAGATGGGACTCACTAGAAAATGCTACGAAGTACTAATATATGAAGAAAGTTGTGAAAACTGCTTCTTGTGTTTAAATTTGACAGGTATATGGAGACGTAGGTTTACAACCATTTTCAATTGGCATAAATATAGAGGGGTAGCAAGGTCAGGTGGTACCCAGTGCGGAACATTTCTTGTCCCCCCCGCCCACATTGAAATTATTAAAATAAAGAAAAAAAAGATAGGTACACATATTTTTGCCATTTTGTCACCCCCCTCAGTGACATGTTGTCACCCCCCTCATTGATGACACTGCGGGTGGGCCACACCCACCGCACCCCCCTTCCTACGCCACTGCTTAAATAATCTTTCGAGGCACTCCAAATTATCTCCGGCAAATATTTATGGGTTCCCTCTTGACATTTTCCCACAAGGTGTTGTGTTTTCAGTACATGGCAACCACGTGTGTTTGCCATCACATCCTAACCCACAGGTGCAGCTGAGAATCCTGAATATCGACGGGACAGAATATAGTTCCAACAATATTATGGGAGAAAATATCAAAAGCTAAGTTTCAGTACATTTTCTATACCTGACCTGGGGTGGGTCCTCTGTTTGAGAGGAGGAGCGTCGCCACACAAAGAAAAGCACTAGGACAGAGCCGAAAAATAGGATGGTAATAAAGTTTATTTATTATAATTTTATTTCGGCAAACAACCCATCCTGAGTGGAGCGTCAGGACAGGGTGGCTCCATTGCTGCTGAGTGGCTTAAGGGAGCTGTGTGCTCAAGTTTAAAATGTGCACAGCTCTTTAGCCGGCCATCTTGTGATGGCCAGCCAAACATGCGCATTTTAAACCTGTCTTACTCAGCTGACTTAAGGCAGCTGGGTTAGAGAAAGCAAAAGCCTCCAGTTCTCTTGTGAGCACTGCTATAGGCAGTTTCCACCAATCCTGGTGCTGTTCTCATGATGAGAGCAGTGCCAGGATTGGCTTGGGAGTTTGGAGCCTGCCTGCCTCGAGGAGAGGAGATCATCGAGGAGGACACTTGCAGGTAAGTGCCATTAATTTAATTTAGTTTTCTTTTTAATGTCCCAACCACGTCACCACCCTGGGGACATGTCAGCCGCCACTGTACCGGACCCACATATACGTACCATGGAGATATACATGTCTTCAAGGTACGCAAATGTTGAGTTAAGAATAGTAAATGCTAATCTTCCTCTGTGAACTCACCTTCAATATTTTGTCCCTCGGTATTGTTGTGATGACATTCTGTCCCATCGATAATTGGGATTCGATACTCCCAGACACATTCCAACCCCAGGTAGTCATATACAATAATCCATCCAGGCTGCTCTCCTTACAATCCCATTAGAACTCATAGACCAGGTATTGCTTGAATCTAAGAAACAATTTGTGCCCGATAGTTGTGTTGTAGTGCAATCTTATGATTTTTGCAGTGGTACGAGATGAAAGACAGGCTCAATGCTTAATTTGAGCCAGTGATTGCTGGTGGACCCGACCAGCAATCATTTTTGCTGATTTTTTTCTCAACAGACTTTGATTCGTAGCATGAGAGAGAAAAACACAAAAGGGAGAAAGAAGGAGGATGAGAAATATGGAAAAACCATGGCACAGGGAGGCGGCATGGATGAAAAAGAACCTGTGAGATTGAGAGAAGGATGCAGTGAGTGCCCAGTGGTGAATTAAAAACTCGCAAACCGAAAAAAATAAAACAATCAATAGAGAAATTAATCAAGACTATGCGGCCTTGGTATCTGGCACCCCAACCTTCAATAGAGCTAGCCGTGGAGTTTGGAGCAAAACTTTGAGCCCCAGCACTTATCCTTTTACAAATTAAGCACTGGCAGCCTGGGCCAAAGCTAATAGTAAACCTTGGTTCAGACCAGCTATTCCACGAATAGTCTATGGGGCATATTAGAAAGAAGAGGAGATAAATAGCTAACCCAGGTTAGCGGCATTTTTTTATCGCCGTCGATCCCTGATAGTTATCGCCATGCTAGCGACGTATTACCAACATGTCACTAACAGGCGAGAGCTTCAGGGATCAGCGGCGAAAACTGCCGCTAACCTCAGAGCGATGGCGATAGAGAAATAGGCGATAGCAGGCGGAATCTAGCAATGAAGCAAATCAGCGATAAAAAAAATGCACGCTAGGCAGAATGTATGGAAAAAATAGCCAATCAAGCCACCCCCACATACAAAAGCATCACAAAAAAAGCTCAATACAGCTTCCAGGGCCAAGTGCAGCACACATCAACAACCCACACAAGCCACCCAACATCCAGGATGACCAGGACGACCGCCTGGATGCCTCGCTGGACCTGCGTCAGGTGCCTGGATGCCTCGCTGGACCTGCGTCTGGTGCCCGGTGTAGGAAGGTGGAATCTGACTGCATGGTTACCCCCACTTTTTGCCTGGTGTTTTGCTGGTTTTCGACTTAGTTTGACTGGGATCCTGATAATCAGGACCCCAGTCTATCTGCTTTCTCCCTAAATTGTTTTTTCATGTACTTTAGGTACACTTCCGATTGGATTCTGGGGTACCCTTATAAGTCCCTAGTATATGATATACTATATACCCAGGCATAGGTACCCCAGACGCCTCTCAGGGGCTGCAGCATGTATTATGCCACCCCTGGGAGAGCATTCAAAATGACACAACAGTTCTGCTACAGCAGCCTTTGTAAGGTGGTGTATGCACCCTTTACTTAGATATAGGTTCACTATATCTATCCATATCACTGCACATATAAACCTAACAGTCACCCCTATGGCAGGCCTTCTCAATCCTGAAGGCAGGGTGCTGGGTTTTATGTGAGAGGGTGCCCGTGCATGAGCAGAGCCCCTCTGCAGCTTTCGGAACCTATATTCCGGGGTTGTTTGTGATGCAGCCAACCATATACTCATAAGTGCACTATAACCTCGCGGTAAATGCTAACTTGGCTGTAAACGGCTGCATGGAAATATGTAATATTTGGTTTCAAACACCTTGGAATCATACGTCCACACCAGTTACTGGAGAAATATGACAGCAACGGTACACCCGGTACCAGCTTTACAGACCATGGCATCACAAAATGGATGCTGCCAGAGACGAGTCTGCCCTCCTGCTGCTGGACGAAACTCCGGCAGGGGACAGCTGTACAATAGGTTAGGGCTGGGTGGGTGCACTCTGAGAGTGCTTTGATGTCTGCACTGGGGGCACATTTGGTGTCCCTGTGCATAGTCCAGCTCAAACTGGTTGCAGGGGCTATCAGTGCGCAACTGGACAAAGGACATGGGTGTAGCCACCCCTCTGTCCTGACCCTCCCATAGGTGGGTCCCCAGAGTATGTTCCACCCCTTCCTTGGGTATAAAGTAGGAACCCCTGGCTACAGGAATTTTGATTTACCTGGATGAAACTCTGCTACAGAAACCAAGTACTTCAACTATCTACACTACGTTGGATGACCAAAGAATCTCCGTTGGAGTAAAGGAGTTACTCCCCTGCAAGGCAGGCACCAAAGATGCACCTGACCGGTTTGCATCTACGCAGTTCCTGACGGACTCCGAAGACTTTGCAACACAGGAGGTGGGTTCCTAAGCTTCCCCAAGGCTGACCAGTGCTCTCAGCAAACCTGAGACCCGCAGCCCTTGTGGGGACCATGCAACCTGAACCCCTGGACACCGTGCACATTTGCAGCAGCATATGCTTTTTGGCAATCCCTGAGGTTGTGTTACTTGTACTCCAGACTCCGAGCAGTGATTCCACTGAAGATTACTGGCGTACACTCCACAAGTGTTCCGTGGGCTGATATTTTGTGATTCCTCTCGAGGTCCCTTTGCGATCCCTAGTCTGTCGACCTGTGGGTCCCTGAAATGGGTACTTTAACTTTCAGTGGGCTTTCCTGGTTGCTCCAGACGTGCCCTGACTCTCCATTGCTTGGGGAGTCCCCAGGAATTTGCTGGTCCACACCGAAGCATCTTTTCTCTGACCGCGTGGGTTGCAGTTGCCAAGGCTTGTTGGTCTTCAGTCCAGACACTGACCCCCCCAGCACTCGACATCCTTCATGGGACAGCTTGCCTGCAGGCTTTGGTAGTCATCAACATCTCCTGGTCCCCGTGGCTGCAGACTCAAGCTTCACCTCTCCGCACCTGAAACACCCGAAATCGGTGGGCATTCGTCTATCGTGCCCCTGGTCACTGGCAAGTGACCCAGACTCTGTCCCCTCTGCTTTCAGGTTCTTCTCAGCTCCGATCCAGGCTTGGATTACACCGGACACTTTTCCTCTTCACGGCAGCAGCACTTTGCAGCATCACGCCATTGAAAACAACGAAGATCCCGACACCATTTGACACCTATGCACCTGGCTTCCCTGGATTAGGTAACACGAGTTCTCCGATGCTCACATGGGTGCTGGCCTTAGAACCTTTGTTTGAAAGGGTTTGCTCCAAGTCCTCTCCTAAGTGTCCTTAAGCTTTAAAAATCCAACTACGACTTTCACATAGGATTGTGCAGAGCTCGTAGCTGTGTTCTCACACTGCACGCGTCCCCCGTGGGTCCCCTGTGTCACTACCTTGGGTGGTTCCTTGGGTCCCAGCGATTCTACTTGCTCTAGGCACTGTGTCTAGTCAAGTCGGGTTGTTATACCACTTTCTTAATATATGGTTTGGTCTCCCCCTGGAGCCCACTGTGTATGGTGCTATTTACTGTCGTTATAGTGTTGAGTATCTTGTTCTCTAATCTCATAAAGAGGTTAGTAGAGAGTGTTTAGTAATAAATACACGTATTTTATATATATCTTGTGTGGTTCTCCTTTCATTTGGTCATTCAAGAGGTTATAATCTGTTAAAGCAAGCTGCTTTACATTCCTTCGAGACTTAGCCTGAAGGCTGCTCTCCATAGCTACCACTAGGATACCTTTCAATAAAGGTTGTCTTTAACCTAATCATCAATAAGGGTTGTTTGGACTGGTACAGGGTGCCCACTTGAATTAGTGGACAGCATAATACAGGCCAACTTCTAACACCTGGATGCCTCGCTGGACCTGCGTCTGGTGCCTGGATGCCTCGCAGGACCTGTGTATGGTGCCTGGATGCCTTGTTGGAGTTGCATCTGGTGCCTGGATGCCTTGCTGGACTTGCGTCTGGTGCCTGGATGCCTCGCTGGACTTGCGTCTGGTGCCTGGATGCCTCGCAGGACCTGCGTCTGGTGCCTGGATGCCTTACTGGACCTGCGTCTGGTGCCTGGAGTGGGATGTGGAGGAGCCGTGGAGTCGATGAGCGGTAGATGGAGACATTGATGTGCAACGATCATCCGTACCTGGTGGTGAAGCCTGGCAGGTCGCATGGAGACACGTTGCTGACCTGTGTGAGAAGTCCACCTTGTTCACCTTGGAGCAGTTAATGGTAGAGGCGCCCATCCGCACTAACGTAGTGGGGTCCGCATCGAATACTACAATCCTCCACTACACCGGGGTGCACGGAGGGGATCACCAATGGAGGGTGCCGTCTCCCTGCATCATAGGACGGATGATGTTGGGCTGGCCGGATGCTCTGGAGGGTGAGGCCCCTGTGTCACACCGGACTTGTGTGATCTGAGTGCTGCAACTACACGCCTAAGGGAGCCCTGCTGCATCAACTGCATCGGGTGGTCCATCAGTGGACAACACAGTGACTGCTGTACCCAGCCTAGTGAATGCACACCTTGCTCAGACTCCTGCTGGTTGAGTCACAGATTTGGAGAGAGTGCAGTGGACAGCACCACGGGGTCAATGTAAAGGTAAGGAGAAGGTGGGACACGTAGCGCAGGGGGAGTAGCTCATGCCTATCACATGTAGATCATGCACCACCAGTGTCGGCTCTGCCACTATATTGGAAGAGCGTGCCCTACCACCTCAAGCAGTGCAGAAGAGGAACAATCATCACATGATGATAACACAATCAATCATTCACTCAGGTGAATTGTAAGCGCGCTACTCACCTGTGAGGGTCTCAAGGTACTGGGTTGGGGTGCCGCTGATCTGTTAGCTGAAGAGCCAGGTCTTGAGGGTCTTCATGAAGATGTACAGCCAGGGGGCACCTCTGATGTCTGCCGGTAGCTTGTTCCCGGTATTGGATGCAATGTGGGAGAAGGATTTCCTGCCTGCTCTGGCTCTGTGGATGTGCGGGGTTTCGGACAGTGCAAGGTTGGAAGATCGGTTGTCTCATTTGTGTACGTGGAATTTGATTCTGTTGTTGAGGTATTTGTTTACGTTGATGCGAAGTCATTTGTAGGCGTGAGTGATGATTTTGAAGGTCCCTCTTTACACCACGGGGAGACAGTGGAGTCTACGTAGGCATTGGCTGATGTGTTAGTGCCGGGGAATGCCAAGGACGAGTCATGGTGGTGGTGTACTGTAATGTCGGTACTCTGCAGAGTAGGGACTTGTAAATGGCGGTGTAGAGTGCATGTCCATAGTCCACTCTCCTGGTGATAAGTGCATGGGTGACGATCTTCCTTGAAGGGCTTGCAGAGGATGTGGAGGTTGTTGAAGCAGCAGGAGGTGACGGTGTAGACCTGTCTGCTCATGGTGAGGGATAGGTCGAGATTTCTGGCGTGGTCCGAGTGGGTAGGTGGGCTTACGAGGGCGAAGGCCACCAGGTGTAGCCCCATGCTGAAGGGGTGGTTCCAAGGACAAGGACTTCTGTCCTCACGGCGTTGAGCTTCAGGCAGATGTTGGTCATCCAGACTGTGACGTTCTGCATTCCTTCCTGGATGTTGAGACTGGCGGTGGTTGGGTCTTTGGTGAGGGAGAGGATGAGCTGGGTGTCATCAACGTAGGGTACGATGTTGGGGCCGTGTTGTTGGACGGTGGCGGCGAGGGGGGCCATATTGATGTCGAATAGGGTCAGGCTCAGAGTTGACCCCTGTTGGAGTCCGCATGTGATTTACGTGGGATAGGAGAGGAAGGGTGGCAGTCAGATCCTTTGGCTTCTTCCAGGGAGGAATTGTCGGATCCAGTCTAGGGCTGTACCTTGTATGCCAGCGTTGTGAATTCTTGCAACAGGTGTGTGGTGGAAGACGGTGTAGAAGGCCGCTGAAAGCTCGAGTGGGATGAGGTCTGCGGAGTGGCCTTGGTTCAGGGGGGTGCGGATGTCGTCTGTGGCGGTGAGTAGGATGGCCTCGTTGCTGTGGTTGGCTCGCAGCCTGGATTGTGACGGGTCAAGGATGGCGTTGCCATCAATGAATTGTGTCAGTTCCCTGTTGACTGTTCACTTTGAAACTTTGTGCGTGAATGGGAGGTGCGAGATGGGCCGGTATTTCTTGAGGTCGGTGGGGTCAGCTGTGTTGGAGTCCGGGGGGGGTGATTATGCTCTGGCGGCAGTGGAGGCAGGATAACTGGCCGTGGGTTGTGTTAGCCGAGGCCTGTTGTCAGTCTCTGACTTTTCCAGAGTTGAGTGCATGGAGGGTGGCTGTGCTGTAGCAGTGGGTGGCCCGTGATCCAGGGTCCCTGGCGCTGGGCGTTGTTGTGTTGCGGACTGGCGCAGACGGTCTTGTATTAGGCACGCCATCTGTGCGTCAGCGGCAAGTGTCCGCTGCGCAATCGCGCAGCGTCCACCATGTATGAGAATAGGGTGGAGGATCGATCAGCTGGGAGGCAGGTATGGGCGAGGACAGGGGTGCCGGTCCGCAGGGGCAGCAGCAGCGGGCAGTGCGGGCTCAGAGGAGCCAAAAAAAATTTATAAAGGGGGAACACAAGGGCTAACTAACTGATGTAATCATGCTATGTATCCTCGAGGGGGAGGGTGGGTAGGACTGCTCCAAACACAGAGCAGGGCATGGGCGGATTGGAATGACCACTCAAGTGCGCAATGACTGTTTGTTCGGCCCACTCAGGCTGCCCAATGCAATCATGCACACCTCCCTGTCTGCAATGCAGGCTGCATTATGGCCTGCATGGAGAACATGCCCACCCCTCCGGTCCCGGGCTGCATGACTTGTCCCATTGCCAATTACCAATCCCACCACTGCATTGCAGCGTTGTGATTGATGCCTGGGAGAGAGCCTGGCTGGCTACTTCCTATTCCTGGAAGCAGACGCAGGAGAGCAGGAGCTAAGAAGACACGGTACCCGGCTTGGACGTAAGACTTCCCTCAATACATTTTCTCAACACCCGCTCACACACACATTCCCGCGTCCATGCACCATCCAGTGTTCTTTCCGGCGTTTACCACCCCACAGCTGTCCAGACACCCCTGCACTTCTCACTGTCCACTGTGCGCCCATACACTGCGGGTGTACCACTTGTGTGCCAAAGGCACATACGTAGTTGAGACGCATGCCATGACCTCGCATTCCATTCCAATACATACTAATACTAGGCACATTGCAACAGTAGGGTAGGTGTTGCATGGCAAAGACATCATGTTCACTGTTCCCACTTCAGTGAGTGCAACCCAACACTAACCTTTGCACAACAAAACCTAACATGAACCCTTGAATCCCTTTTTAGAACCCCCAGAACACACCGGAAAATCCCGTTTGAGACAAATGCACACCCCATTTTTCATATTTCATCCCACAACACGTATTTCATATTTGACCCCCAAATACACCCCAAATTTCATATTTTTCCCCAATACACCCCATATTTCATATTTTACCCCCAAATACACCCCACATTTCATATTTTACCCCGCAAGCACACCCCATTCTTCAAATCTGACCCCCAGAAAAACAACAATTTTCATTTCTGACATCTAAAACACATTCACACATGGAAAAGTTAAAATTACCCCATAACTGACCTCACAATACGTTGTAATCGAATGCAATGTTAAGGCATCCGCGTTGTCGGAGTTGCGTTGTTAACGATGTACTGCCTGCATTGTAATGGTCATCTCCCGTACCTAAGGCAACCCATAGGCTACGCCTTTTCCGTCCGTCAGCCCCTAGACCGCGCTCAGCACAAAGGGGCATTCCTCTTGGCCACTCCACCATTACGATGCCTGCACTCTCCTCGCCATCAACCCTGGACCCCAGCTCGCCTGCCAGGACCTACCTCTGCTCTGTACCGGACTTCGCCTTCGCCATCACAGGCGGCTGCAGTATCACCCGCAAGGAGCACCCCAACAGTCAAGGAGGAGGCATTACCGTCACCTACCGGGGCACACTCCGACTGATCACGCACTGTAATGTGCCAAGTGTGACCATGGACCACGTCAACTCCAAAATCTGGACCAAGCTCAAGAACATTCTCTGCGGCACCCTCATGTGCAGGCCCCCCGGGCCGTGGCCCCCCATTCTCCAATCCCATTTAGGACCTCGTTGCACCCCAGGGTCTCCCGTCTACCAACGATATCCAACTCGGTGCACTCAAGTTCCACCTGGGCAACCCCAGTGACCAGAGCACCACCCCCTCATGTGGAAGGTCACTGACATCAGACGCAAGCAGTAAGTCACACCAACAGGCCACATAGCAGGACACACGGTCAGGCACGTCACCTCCGCCAGTGGGTACTTCAACTATAGCCACTACACCGGGCTCTCCTGCAATACCATCATTGGATGAATGATGTCTTCACCTTGCCCACCGGACGCCAGCGCCAACATCGCACCCCGTCGCAGCTGGATCCATGCCACCGCAGAACGTCTCGTCAACTCCCTCCGCACCAACACTCCACCGATGCTTCCAGACGATGACACCACAGCGTGCAACCACAACCAATGGATCTCCAACATCGCAGACATTCGGGCACCCTTCATGAAGGGCACTGCATCACTACCTTCTGCCTGCCTGATGGCAGGCATGAAGGTGATGCTGTGCCACAGGGATGGGCTGGCCCCATGCATTGCTGGAGTTGCATCTTAGTTGTGACACGATTGCAGCAATGCATGGCTTTAGCACAGACAGATACGTCAGGACTCCTGACGTTTCTGTCGTTTCTTGCGTCATGGACGCTGTCCAGTGAGTACAGCGCATCCATGCTGTTGCAAGGAGGGTGTGATGAGAATTGTTGCAACGCTGTCTTGTCGCAGCGCATAAACACTTTTCATGACTGGGGCACAGGAATGTGCACTATCTTAGTGACGGTGCGCATTCCTGCACTATGGGGCAGATTTATAATAACTGGTACATCCCTGCATATCAGCAGTTATTTTGCGTGACGTTAGGAACCCCTTGCACCACCATGGATGCGCTTCATTTACAATGCAGGCCACCATGGCGCAAGGAGAGACAGATGCGTGACGCATCTGTCAGTGTATAGGTGACGCAGTGTTGTAGTCGTGTCGCAAGCGTGACGCTACTCCAGCACTGCTCAGGGGCATCCTATACTTGCAATTCTGCTTCCCTCCTTACGCATGCTAGAAGCAGGCATAAGGTTTTGACGAAGCGGGGGCGTAAAAGTGACTCAGTGAAATCTTGTAGATTTCACTGCGTCACTTTTACGGGGCTTTCTTGCGACGGAATTCCCACCAAGCATACATTATACCTGACGCAGGTATAATGTAGTGCAAGGCTTTACAACGTGACGCATCTCACTAGATCTTTCGCATAGTGGCACATTGTTTGCGACACCGCTGCGTCACATAAGTGGCGTAACGGTGTCGTAAAGATGTCGCAAGGGGATTGTAAATCGACCCCTATATTTTTGTCGCAGGTCAGCGCTGCAACATCGCTTGCAACGTAGTCCAGCACCAAAAACATGCATGAGTGTGGGCCCAAGTCTTATCCACTTTTTTAAGACCTGCTTTTTTCTGGTCTTAAATTCCTGCAGGAAACAGGCCTTAGCAACACTTTTTTCCCAGGCCGGTCCGGGCCATCCTTGCTAATAGGGCGAAGGGCGGTTAGCGGGCATTTTTGTGAAGTTTAGAGACTGTGGGGCATATAATCAAGAGATATATCGCCGCTTTTTCGGCACATAGCGCTGAAAAAGCGGCGGTTTTTTTCATCTCATTATCAGCAAGGCGTCGCTAACATGAATTAGCGCATGTTAGCAGCCGATTCTGTAACGCATCTTATGACAGCGATAGATATCGCTAATGAGATGCAAAGTAGGCGTTCTCTCCTGAGACAGCAGGAGAAATGATCGCAAAACCAAAATCGCTGTATCAAAACGCGGCCCCTGAACAGCGAAGCGATGACAAAAGGCGCGCTAAGACCCCATTAGCGCATGATTCTTACGCCTAAAAAAACCTGACTTAGCATTATTGGCTATGGGAGGTGGATTGTATGATTAAATACACACTCCCCTATTACCAAGCTTTTCATTAGCGCTGTGAAATCGTCGCTGGATTTCACACGCTAATGATGATTATCGCAGTCTATCACTGGATTGTACTTCGCCTGTTAGCAAAGCGTTGCACATACGCCGCTATCACGGCGATGTAATTCAGCGATAGAGGGCGATAATGAAAAACGCGTTAAGCGCGCTCTGTGATATTTATCGCGTGTTCAAGATAATATGGCCCAGAACGCCTACCTTGCATGTCATTAGCGATAAACATCGCTGGCATGCAAGGCGATAATAAAACTGGCTGCTATCACCAGTAAGCTGTCGCTAACAGCTGTTAGCAACAGCTTGCTAATAGGGCTATAAAAATATCACTGCTTTAGCGCCAAAAAAAGTGCCGCTAAAGCGGCGATGGGCCCTTGATAATATGCCCCTATGCCTGTTGCATTGTGTGCAAATCTGCAGGATAACGGGGGATATTATCAAAGGCAGTATCGCCGCTTTAGTCGCAAAGGCAAGTTCT
This sequence comes from Triturus cristatus, assembly GCF_964204655.1. NCBI lineage: Eukaryota > Metazoa > Chordata > Amphibia > Caudata > Salamandridae > Triturus > Triturus cristatus. The sequence continues at coordinate 689,732,853 of NC_140586.1, read as the reverse complement.
CCCCATTATCAATGCCTGCGTTGCGATATAAAAAGTCGCGCTAACCGTGATTATCACCGTATGCTAACATCTGCAAAAATCCAGACTTAGCTATACATATAATGGGAGGTGGATTCTATGGCTGAATCCACATCTCCCAATCAACAAGGTTTTCCCTATCGCTGCAGGAATATCGCCGGATTTTCAGCGATATTCCTGCATTTCGCCGGTATTGCTGGAATATTTATCGCCTTGGAGAAACGCGTTGGTAATAGCGCGCTATCCGGGTGATATATTCCAGCGATAGACGGCGATAAATGTATTAGCGCTAAGCGCGCTTTGCGATGTTTATCGCCTTTTGTAGTTGATATGCTACATTCCCAATCTTTAACACAACTCTGTGCATTGCAGCACCGGCATGACTTCTGTTTCTTTAAATCATGCTGCAGAGGCCACTTTTTAACCCAGAGGGACAAGGCTTCTGGCCAGTAGGTCGTTCCACAACCCTGATTTACATAGAATTGAGAAGGTTGTATATTGCATTTTTAGCGATGCATTTAAATTTAAATTCTCGTTACAGAAAATGCACCATACCTTCCCGAATCATAGATGGCGTGAGTGCATGCACTTTAAGGCACGCACTTCGTATTCACAAGTAGATCAAGACACCCTGCACTCTGTAAACCCTGCTCCATGTACACGGGCCCTCGCGAGACGCTTAGGTTGTGCGGGGTATTCGCAAAAACGTGTTCATTCTGGTCATCTGTGCTGTTATTTTGAAAGCATAGAGCATAAACTCTAAGAAAGAAACGCTTTATCACCAAAACAAACATTATGTGCACCCAGCCATTGCTACACAGCCATGTGTTTTCTTGACTGAGGATGTAAAGCTCCAGAGGCTACTGTGACCCACAGCCAACCTGCAATGTGTCCGTGGCAATAAATCTGAGCGACAGGAGCACTTTAGCAGACTCAACTGCCAGACACGGGTCAAGGAGCCAAAATATAGGATGCACGGGGACTGCTGCGCTCAGTTTTGGTCCCGTTGCAAAAAGACGTAATAATAATAAACATATCTCCAGCTTTGTTTTTACTACCCAGAGCTGGATGTCACCACAAACCTACCCAGGAGTGGCCCAAACCATTCCCAGTGGGGCCTGGTGCCACGCTTAGCAGGGAGTGGAGGAACGGACCTGCAAATATATTTCACAATTATTTACAGATTCCGCATGTGAAACTGACACAAGCTGCACTGCTTCACACCACTCAAGGTCTTCAGTCCGGCTCAGGCTCCTCCCAGGCCCTTGGCCATATATGGGGACTCAAGGCTGGAGGGCAACAAGACGCAGGCGGTCAGGATTAATGGTGCCATTTTGGGCATTAGATGCCCCCTTTATGTTCAAGAGGATCTCTATGAGCACCGTTGCGTTATCATAAGCTAATTTCTTTTCATAAAGCACAAGTATACAGCTGCTTCTTGGCGCTATTGTTAGCCAACTTTGATAAGAGGTATAGAAAAAAGAATCAAGCTTTCTGGCACAAGCACAAAAATAGAACAATCAATGGAGAACTTAAGGAACATTACTAAACATCTAACCAAATACTAGTCTAAACTATCAAGTAAACTGCCAGGCTTATTAGGTGAGTTTCCTTTTCTGGGGGCAGTGGAAGGGGATTCCATTCTTTAGCTGCAGTCATGGAGGAAGCCCTGTCTCCCAAAGTCACTGTTATAATTTGTTTGCTTGGCAGAGCACAGTAATCTCTCTGGATTGTACCAGTTGAATTCAGATCCCATAAAATCTCCTCTTTAAAATTATAGCTCTGTGCAGGGTCGGCTTTAGCATTGGTGGCGGCTGGTGCAACAATCATTACTGGTGCCCCCACACCTCATGATTGCCTCCTCGGATTCTCTCACTACCACCAAACAAAGTTGCCCCGGATCTCTCCACTCAACGCTTCCCCCTGAGGTCAGTGCCCCCTCCACAGGTCAACACCCAGTGCGGCCGTATCGGTCGCACTGCCCTAAAGTTGGCTATCGCTCTCCGGATAACTACTATACATCTAAAAAACACTATACTGTGTACCGAGAGCTAGAGAGCAAAAATCTGCCAGAAGCAAAGAAAAAAGGACCCTCACACAGACAATGACTTTCAACAGGGGGAGGAGGTGCAAAAATGCTGAACTTGAAGCCCTGGGATCCAACGCTAGGTTTGTAGGATCAATTAAGTTTTCTATGGGAGGTGGGCAGCTTCTTCCACCCACGCCTTTGGGCGTCCCGGAGCGAGCAGCATTCAGCTTGCCTGCCGTTCCAGCGATTCCGAGAATGCCTGCCAGCCTAGTCACACTTCGATTAATTACTCTACAGAGAAGGCAGATATCCAGCGGAGGCTCTACCACACTTACCACAGAGGAGATCTCATGATCATCAAGTCCACTGGTGGCTACCCATACAATTGTTTGAATTGGTCCCGCTTGGTGGCGTTGTTTGTTCCTTTTACCCATGACCTGATGAGGCCTGAATTACTGGGCCAAAATGCGTCGACTCTACACAGCAGTGGAGTCCAACAGAACATTAGTGTCACACAAAGAAATTTGATACACACTTCCTGGGACTGTGTTGAGGGTTGATCTATCCCCTCCAGTGAGTATTGGACTGCCTCTGTTTCGGATTGCCTAAAAAACCTTTGCTTATATCTAGCAACCGTTCTTTGGAAAGAATGGGTGGGAAGGAATTGTGATTGTACAGATGTGTTTTGTGCACATGGTTGTGATCCCTTTTGTGTTGTAAAAATGCTAAAAATGATAATGAATTGTTCTAAATTAGATTTGGAGTTGGTATGTGATTACAGAAATAAGCACAAATAGTACTGAGGGACTTAGTACCTATAAGTGGGAACTAATGAGTGTTTTTCCCTACTGGAATTTGTGTGTTATTTATTCCTCCGCATCATCTTATTTTTTGTTAGACATGGTCACATCTGGGCAGCTCTGAAATCTGCCACGCAGCTGCATTTTGAAACAGCTGAAGCATGTAGAGAGAATTTTTACGTGGTCTCTATTGCATTGCCTTGGTCAAGGATGGACTAGGCCAGGGTATTTAGTATTTGCTATGGAATTACAGCTCTATAAAAGGCGGCGTCCACCTCAGATTTTTGAGTTGCAAAACACATGTTGCAGCTTGGGTGTAAAGGACAAATTATCCTCTAGGTGCTCTCCTAGGCACTGGACTTCTTTTACTGGAGCTAATAGACTACCCACCTCTGTCCTTCAAATTGATGTATTCCACAAAGGGGGCACTTTTTCATTTTCATAAGAAGCTTATTTTGTGGGCATGAAATTTGAGAGAATTTACTTACACCCACCAACATGTGAGGGAGGGGCAGTGAGACAGTTCTAAAGTACTCTCACTAGACTGCCAAATGGATGGATGTGACAACACAAAGATCAGTTGGAAATTCACAGCATAGATATAAATTCTGGCACTGGCTGAAGATTACAAAATGGCAAGAGGCTGCAATTAGGGATGGGAAATATTAGGAGTCAAGTGAACCTCTGAGGGTGTAAGGACAAAATATCGAAATAAAAATATTGTGATACATAAACTTTGTGTCAAGAATATTGTCATGTCAAAAGTATCCTGGTAAGGAATATCGAAAGTTAAATGTTTTTTAAGTGTTGTTTTAATATCAGTGCAAATAAATATTACTTAAATAATATTGTATGTTATATTGTTGTTATGGGTTAATCTATACGTGGTGGTTTGCAATATTTGATTATAGTTATAAGGTAAATTTTGTTACAATGTTTTGTAGGTTTTATAAAATAATTCTATAAAGTATAAATGAATATTTTATTTCAAATTTGGTTAATGTTTTTATTTAATGCATATGTAATTATTTCATAGGAGCAGGATGTTTGGTTTTTAGAGTGAAAGGGTGGGGAAAGATTGTTAAAATATGTGAAACAATTTACTTGCGTATAACATTTTATTTAACGTATCAAAAGAGGAAATATTGTTTCCATGTTTCAAATTGATTAATTCATTTTTAAAATGTTAAATAGTTTTTTCTTTTGTATTACAATTTTAGTATTGATTTACATTACCTGTATTATTTGTTATTAAAAAATGAACATTTGTTTGGTTATAATTTAAAAATGTTGGAGAATTCTTTGAAAAAGATCATAATTTGTTTACATGTTTTATAGAATTGCTTTAATTGGACATTGTACACTTTTTATATTATCAAAAGTTTGCAATTTTGATGTAATTATTTACAAATGTTAAAGTGTATATTTCAACTTTATTTAAAGTTGTTTCTTAATATTTAATAACAATTAATTTTATGGATTTAGTCAAGGAACAATTTAGAATCTATTTTGTATCAATTATTTTGTGTATTGAATAATTAAATATTAAGTTACAAAAATAATGTATAATGCCATTTTAAAATGTTCTTCATGATTACTTTTTAGGTTTTGCATGTCATTATTTTGTATTAAAATGAATGTATAAACGTATGTTTAAAATGTTTTGATTATTTGGTATGTTTTTTAATATAATGTGTTTTTGAACTTTTATTGAGAGAAAAAAGAATTGAAATTATTATAAATTAGTTAATTGTAAATATAATTTCAATATTTATGTGTATATTCAATTATAATTATATTTTATAGATGTATTATAATTAATACATGTTATTTGAAATTTTAAATTTTAAAAAATTGTAATTTTGTCATTTGTTTACTTATTTTTAAGGTGTTATTTTTTGTACTACTTGTAACATTTTTTTGATTATTTTGTACTAATAGTGAATATAACTCATCTTTTTTTAACGTTATCAATTAAAAATAATCATTTCTTTTGTTAATGTGCACTGGTATTTATATTATAAATATTTATTAGGCAAGAGAGGGTTATAAGTTATTTCATTTTTGTACTGTTCAAAAAACGTATGTAAGTTGTCTTATTATGGAGTGGGGGTCATAAATATAACCCCTTTAGTGTTAAACACTTTCCCGAAAATGGTTCAGATTGGAGTGGTAATAGTAAATGTAACACATGTAGAGCCTTATTACGATGTCGGTCGAAAAGGCTGTGACCGGCAGTCAGATTTTCCTCAACTGTGTCAGGACCTATGTTTCTGACCATCTCAGAAACATTTCTGACCAACTGATTACGATGGAAAGGTAAACGTTCAGTCAGTTCGAATCGCTTCTGACTGGCAATCGCAGACTCCGAGTCAGTCGAAGCCGAATTGTACAGCTCTACGGACCGTGTTTCCGACCAACGTATTACGATGTCGGATTCGGACAGCCTTTCCGAATCGGTCTGTCCGACACACGCAACAGCTGTCGGAAACTGATTTTGGGGGTCTGTAGCAGGCCCCCTTCATCCTAAGGACTCCGGTTGGGGCTGTGGGAGTACCCAAGGGACCGCCCTTTAAAACCATGCACAGTGTGGCAGGCACCATGGGTTGCCTGTGACAGGGTGCAAGGTTTTCTGCAAACATCCCTTTTTTAATGTTGGCAGTCGGAACACAGGCTCCCATTGAAGTCAATGGGAGACTTTCCGAACTGTGTTCGGAAGCATCGTAATCAGTAGGTCAGATCCACAGAACTTGAGTCGGTCAAACCCGATTTCGACAAGGAGTCGGTAGGTTTGCTTTCCGACGGACATCGTAGTGAGCCCCTAAGTTGCATCCCAGCCGAAAAGCGGATGCGCGGGGAGACTGAAAAGAGGAACAGGAAGGATTTGGACAGGAAAGATCAGGATGCAGCATAGTAAGCAGGGTTGGGTCTTAGGGCTCACGGCGGGGGGTCAGGGTCGTTTTTAGGGCTGGGAGCCAGTTTTAGGGCTCAGGGCGAGGGCTGGGGTCAGGGTAGTTTTAAGGGCTGGGCCTGGGTTTTAGGGTTCAGGGCTAATGGCGGGGCAGTTTTTAGGGCTGGGGCTGTGTTTAAGGGCCCAAGGTGAGGGGTCAGGCAGGCTGTTAGGGCTGGGGGTCGGTTTTGGGGCTCAGGGTGGGAGGATGGAGCTGTTTTTTGAGAGGGTCATTTTCAGGACTGCGAGATGAGTTTTAGGGCTCACTGGGGGAGGGGCTGGGGTGTAATATTTACCATGAATCTGCATTTACCAATTATACCTTTACAAATACATTTGTTGTAAAGATGTGCATGGGAAAGGCATGTGTGGTAAAGACGTGGTCATAGTAAAGACTGCATTGTTCAGGCATGCAATATAATAGCATGTGTAGTTCCATCACAGAATTGGTCTGTTTCACTTCACTGTTTATTGCTTGTTTCAGAAAAATTGTGTCTGTTCACTTCTCCTGTTGCATGCACCCTTCCATGGCTTTATCATCAAAATGTACATGTGGCATCTTAGGCTATCCATCTAGCTCCTCTATCTCTCACTCAAAATCCCTAAGCATTACTGGATTGTCTATCATGCCATATTCTAGCAAGTCAAGAGGTCATATGCAAATGATCAGTAGGATTTATAGAGGTGCCCAAATCTTCCTTGCAGTAGACCAAATGCTCACTTTATCATGTTTTATATCATCCCATGAGCATTCCTTTGCCTGTGCTACCTTGCAGTGTTGTGAAGTTGTTAAGGTATGGTGAGCCATCTACAATAAGCACTGTTACCTGTATATTCCATTGAGCTGTGTTACTTCTTCATATACACTAAATGAGGAGCAATCTGTCCCTATGTTATCTATTCTGAAGTTGCTGGTGAATGGCAAAGTACCTGAAAATGTAGGCATTATTTTGCTGTTTGCATATTTGGCCACTGTGCCAGTGATGCAAAATATGCATTGCAAATGATCTGCTCATTCAGTGGGTATCGTTCATTTCTGTTCTGGCATATGTGGTGTGTGGTTGATAGTATCGACACATGGGGCTTGGATTGCTCAATTTGCATGGGCGCCAGTACTGCAGGGTACATTAGCTTATTTACATCCTCTAGGTCATTTTGAGTGGAAGGAAAGATACTGTATCTTTTACAAATGCCCTTGAAAAACTGTGCAGGAATAAGACTCAGCATTCTATAAAGTGCCATTGGCCATTGTGACATCACATGGGTAGATGCAGCAAACACAACATGGTGTTGGAAGGAATGCTTGAGTTAATCTCAGCCCCTGTTGATTGATCTTGGCTGCATTCCAGACCACAGTTTTTCACCCACTGTGATATTCTAGACAGAGACACTCTTTCTGCAAATCAGTTTTAGAGCCTGATTTAGATCTTGGCGGATGGGTTACTCTGTCACAACGGTGATGGAATCCCTTCTGCCAAAAAATAAATTCCATGGGATATAATGGGATTTATATTTCGGCAGACGGGAATTTCATCACCCTTGTGACCGAGTAACTGTCCACCAAGGTCTTAATCAGGCCCTTAGTCCTGTTCCAATAGGAACAGTCCAGCCCCAACTTCCAGGCCAGGCTTACTGCAGATGGGAACACAAGCAAATCCAGACAGGTTTCGGCATGGGTCCCATGCACTCTGTGCCACTGCAACCTAGCTATACCTGGCTAATGAGCATTATTAAAGGCAAAAACATTCTTGGGTTGCTTGTGTTTTAGTTCAGGGAGGACCTGGCCTGGCAATTCAGGCTGGACTGTTCCTACAGGAGCAGAGTCACGAGTCGTTTGCATATGGCTGGGTCCAAACTAAGGCAGCATGGTGTGCAAAATAACAAGGGATTGGGATGTAGCCCTAAGTAATCATAAGTGCTGAAAGTAACTCAAGAAGTCCATCTATCACATTTTTGGTATACTTTAGTGTGATGCCCTAAGTGGGACGGGTATGCCCAGACATAGGTCCCATGCACACTGTGCCACTGGAACTAAGCTATACTTGACTGATGAGCCTTAAAAAGTGAAAAATGTTCTTGGGTTTTGTTGGGACGGAAGAGTTCTATGCATGGCAATGAATGGGAACCCTTACCTTGAGTGCCCAACTGTACTGTTGCCTGGATCCATAATTGTTGTCATAGGTAAACACAGATCTTGCATCTGCATCATAACATAGGCCTGTCTCAAGGATTGCGGTATTGTGGACTGTAAGGGGCACCCAAAGGTCTACCCTCATGGTGGTGGAAGGCTACTGCCTTCACCAGGAGTTAAACAGAAGGAGCGCGGTGATCTGAACAGAAGAGAACAGGTCCTTTTTAACCTGTGTCATTAGAGTGAATCCTACAGGCTAACTCATCTTCTTAAAATTCTGTCTGCTTAGCTCGCCCCTTAGCCTAAATCAGTTGGTTGTGATGTGCAGTGTCATGCAGGACTGCGCTAGATGTATGTGTGCCTGGAAAGGGTAGCATACAGGGATAGGTAGTTCTATGCAGTGTGTGCATATGGAATGCATGTCCTAAGTATACCTGTGAGTAGTACAGTATATAGTACAGCATATGAAGGATGTAGCGCTAGGCAGCGCTTGCCTTGTGAATTCATATCTTAGGTGTATGTGTGCCTGCAAGGGGTGCAGTACATGATGGGTGGCATACTTTACAATGTGTGCATGTTAAGTGTATGTACTGGGTGTTTGTGTGCATGCCAAAAAGCACAATACAGAAGGTTACAGTGTGGCACAGTGCACGCAGGGTGAACATGTGTTCTGGCTGTATATATGCCTGAAAGTAGCACAATGCAGAAAGGCTACAGTACTGAGCAGTGTACACATTGTAGCATGTTATGCGGATCGCCACCGCCCGCATGGCGGTGGTGATCCGCCAGACATTTGTGCCTGCCCGCATGCCAATTCCCCCCCGCCATATTACTATGGCAAGGGCGACCCCGGTTTTCTGCTGGTAGGCAATCCACCCGGTTGCCTACCAAGCGGAAAAGCTGATAATATGGTGGCGGTTTCTGGTAGACACCGCCATCCATATTAGTATGTAGGCTGGGACATGCCTATCCATGGCGGTAACGCCGCCACGGAAAGGCATGCGGTCTTCGACTTTAGGGGCCCGTAGATTGGGAGCATCAGAATCCACCCATATCCCCCATTGGGGGGTGCAGAACTTCCCATGCAGGAGTGGCAGCAGAGTACCTATGATCGCTGCTGGAGCCGAACCCATAAGCTCAAAAGAGAGCCCGCACTGGCCAAGTGCTGCTTCGGCCCTCGCATATAGCCAATCCACCGAGCAGGACCAGAGCACTAGGAGGGCCTGCAGATGGGGCACCCCTTGAGATGCTGCAGACTTTCTTACTGCTGGAGCAGATAAAGCTGGTTACGGGCATATAGGACACCTGGGGACTCACTGCTAAGAGCGCTGTGGATCCAAGGAACTTTTGTCTATTTTCTAAGAGTAAGAGTGAACTCTTGAGTTAGGGGCTACTAATGAACATTTCCTGGAAGTGACCAATATTAAATGTAGAATAACCCAAAATACATTAAGAAGACCTAGTAGAGCAGGGATTTACAATAGAACCCTGACCTTGGGGGGAAATGTGTTATGTTTATAAATGTCATAACCTTTTTTTATATGTCTTTTGTTGGTTTCAGCAGTAATGCAACATTGCAACTTCACAACGACTCCCTACTTCCCTCCTCCCAACAGTAGAGCAGCAGGCTTCAGTAATTACATTTCACTATTAATTTGTAAAGAGCATTCGGACGTTATGTGTGACATTAAAATTAACAGTAGTTCACACCCCATGACTCCCATTTCCACTCCATCCAGCTATCCTTAGGTGGCTTCCATGTCCTGCCCTGACATGTCCAACTTGACGTTGGGGAGCACGAGCGAGCAAAAAAACTTTGCTCCACATAGCTGAGTGAAGTTTTTCGGAACTACGTGGGTTCCGCTGAGAGGGGAGTGAGGAAAACTCTGCAAACTTCGCAAACAGACCATTGTTGACCAGCTGGGCTCAGAGTTCACCCCCCCTGCATGGTCTCTTCATTGGGAGTCACACCATGGGCAATCCTTGCCAACCCCTCCTCAATAGTGTGGAGAGCTTTGGTGGCTATTCCCGGGCCACTCCTGGGTTTAGGTAACATTCATGCCAGATGGTGTGGTCCTGGGAGTCTCGGAGTATAGCCTTCCTGATCATGCCCCTTCTCAGCACTTCGCACAGACTTGGAGCCATTCAAGCCCCCAAAATCCTCATCACAAGCCTAGGGGCATGCTATGTCCTCATGTTATAGTTCCCCACTATTCATTCCCAGCTCGCCGCCATCCGCAATGCAAAGCTTTACCAGTCCAGCCCTCAAATGCCATGGGGGAGCCCTCTCACTCTTTATCTGCTGCCGCAGGGGAGCGGGGGTGCGATCACGCTCCACCACATAGGATCGCACCTGGACCTCAGCCTCTGGATTCCTCTTGTGCGGCCCTTCCCAGCAATTGTCAGGCCGTGCTCCTCACCTCTACCTCTTGCCTAGGCCTTCCCTCAACCTTCGAGGAGCATGGTGTTGTCCGCAGATCACACCTCCTGGGCTGACAGGCCCATCCTGTACTCGGCCCGCACTTCTACCACAGTCTACAGCCCAAACTATAGCCATCATTGACTTGATTCCCTACCGCCGCAAATCCAGCCGCCGTCTCCTGGGCTGCTCAGCTACTCCCCGACGACTCATTTGCCGAGCAATACACAGCTCAATTTGAACACACCACCCGTTGAATCCACAATCTGGGGGGTGCCGCACACCTGTGCACTTGTCACCGCAGATTTCGCTTGGTAGGACCGAGGAGGGTCTGATACCTGAAATCCGTCAGAGCAGCGAGTTGGTATGTCTGCTCAGGTGGCCATCTTGGCTCCACCCACCAAAATGCTTATTTTTTTAATAAAAATAAGTATTTGACTAAACATTGATTTATTGGCACTGCTGTGTACTCTTTGACTTATGAGAGCCTTTGACTGCTTGTCCACAGCTACCATTGAGGGTCCAGTGCAAAAGGAATACTTGACCCAATTGCTCAGTATCCATAGTAGCCTAGGTCCCGGTATATCAGAAACAAAAGGCCTCAGCCCCCACAGTTGGGACCAGTAACCCCTGCATTTCTCATGGGCTTCTTTTGAAAGGGATTTTGACAGGTTGCTTCTGATTTGGTTCAGGGAGGACTGGTGGTTAAGGCTGGACTGTTCTCATTGGAGTAGGGCCAGACTGGTTTGCATAAGGCTGGACCTAAACTGTGGCTGTATGGTGTGCAAAATAATGATGGACTGAAAAGCAGCGTAAAGTAATTACCAGTGGCTGAGATTAATTCAAACATTCCATCCATCACTTTTTTTGTTTACTTTTTTGTTACGCCTTAATTGGGATTAGTTTGCCCAGATGTGAGTCTCTTGCACACTGTGTCACTGAAGCCAGGCTATACCTAACTGATGTACCCTAATAAAGGGAAAAACGGTCTTGCATTGCTTGTGGTGCAGTTCAGAGATTACCTGACCACAATCACCAAGGTTGGGCCCAGTAACCCCTGCATGGCCCTGAGAAAGGGAATATGACAGGTTGTTTGTGATTTGGTTCAGGGAGGACTGGCTGTTCAGGCTGGACTGTTCCTGTTGGAGCAGGGTCAAGGCTGATTTGCATATGACTGAGGCCAAACTGAAGTGGCATGGTGTGCAAAATAACTATAGGTAGGGATGCGGCCTGGGTAATTGCCAGTGGCCGAGATTAGCATTTCATCCATCACTTTTTTGTATACTTCAGTCAGATAGATACAAACCTGATACAAGTAAGTGCAGTGAAGTAAGAACTTGTATATGTGGTAGTAGCGATGTCCTCTCTGTGTATCATGCGCAATAGTGAATGCTGACAGTAATGGTGTCCCCCTGTGTCCCTAAGAACCTGCACATTAACACAACAAACTACAGATGGTTCTCATGGATAAAGCAATTTCTTAGCATGCCATAATTGATATGTAGCAAGAAACACACCAACAGAATTATTGCGTAGTTTGAACAGCTAATATATTAATCTTTTTGTATATATGGCTGTCACGTAAGCATCTCAATGAATGACAATAACAAGTGGGTGACTTCTAGTGAGTAAGTGAACCAAGTGACAAGGTGATATTGTGCGTGAAATCTATATACAGCAAGGGAAGAGTACGACAAAATAAAATGCAGGAATCACTAATCATCCGTCTTTATACAATTTCTATTTCATATATTCTCAAGACCCATAGTACAAATCTTATTCCAACTTTGGGGTGAGGAAACTGTAGGACATGGAATTGTGTAGAGCATTGACATTTCGACCAAGGAATGTGCGTTATTGAACCAACGTCACCACAGGTCATCTTCAGGACAGTGAGATGGATGAGGACAGTGAAGTGTTGTGGTATTGGTTTCCATGTAATAAACCTTTTAAGCAGCAATAGTCATGAGGAAATGGGGAATCCACCATCTGGTTGAACTCTTCGCTGACGGTGCACAGACAGAATATCGAGTTTGAAATGTCGACAAACACAAATATCGAGTTGGAAATATCGTGATGCAGAAATATCGACAGGAAGAATATCGTGGTCAAGAATATCGACTTGGAGGTAAGAGATATCGTTTTTCAAAATATCGAAGTCATTAATATCGTTTAAAATATCGATGTTTTAATTAGTGTTATGTATTTTAGTATGCATTTTAAAAGTATGTGAGCTATTTTTTTGTATAAGTATTGCTTTTGTTTTTTAATTTATGTGTAAAATTTTTAGTAGTTTAGTAGTTATTATTTTTATTTTTATTACATTTTGCCTTTTTTGTTCTATAGCGGGTTGTGGGTTTATAGGGGTGTAGGGTGGGAAGTAATTTAATTATAATATATTATTTTGTTTTTTTTATTTATTAGTATTTATTTCATTTGAATTTTATAATGTTAATTGTGGGAATTAATTTAATATTAATTCATTATTGATTGGTTGCTAATTATTATTAATGTATTAATTAGTAATTATATTAATTGTGTCTTTTTTTAGAAACAGGTTGTGGTTATATAGGGGAATAGGGTGGGAAGTAAATTAATGTATTAATATGTTTTATTTATTAATATGTATTTAATTTACATTTTATAGTGTTAATTGTGGGAATTAATTTATTATTAATTATTTATAAATTGGTTGTCAATTATTATTTAATAATTAATTGGTAATTATGTCAATTGTGTAATTTGTTTAGGAGTGGGTGGTGGTATTTATAGGGCAATAGGGTGGGAAGTCATTTATTTATAACTAATTAATAGACTGTACGACGCTGGCATACAAGGAACCACCCTAAACTGGATCCAATCCTTTTTCTCCGGCAGAACCCAGGGGATCAGTCTCCCCCCTTTCATTTCCGAACTCACAGAGATCAACTGTGGAGTACCACAGGGATCATCGCTCAGCCCCACGCTCTTCAACATCTACATGGCCTCCCTCGCCGCCATCGTCAGAAAGCATGGGCTCAACATAGTATCTTACGCAGATGACACCCCAGCTCATCCTCTCCCTCACAAAGGATCTAGAAGACACCAGGCTCAGCTTCCAGGATGTAATGAGGGACGTCACGGCCTGGATGAAGGACAGCTGCCTGAAGCTCAACAGAGAAAACAGAGGTCCTCATCCTGGGACCCTCGACCTCCGCATGGGAAGACACATGGTGGCCATCCACCCTCGGGAGTCCTCCCACCCAGTCCTCCCACCCCGACAGACCAGGCTCGGAACCTCGGCATCATCCTTGACTCCTCCCTCACCGTGACTCGCAAGATCAACGCCGCCGCCTCTACCAGTTTCAAATGCCTCTACATCCTCCAAAAGACCTTCAAATGGATCCTCCAGAGCACAGAAAAACCATCACCCATGCACTCATAACTAGCAGACTGGACTACGGAAACACCCTCTATGCCGGTATCAACAAGACCCTTCTATACAAGCTCCAAACCATCCAGAACGCCATGGCCAGACTCGTTCTCGGGACCCTTCGGCACAAACACATGACTCAACACCTTCATGACCTACACTGGTTCCCTGTAGAGAAGAGAATAACCTTCAAGCTTCTCACCCACACCTACAAATCCCTTCACAACATCGGACCCAAATACCTCAACCAGAGAGTCTGTTTCCACACACCCAAAAGAAATCTACAATCCACCGACCTCGCCCTAGCAGAGACCCCCCGCATCCAAAGAAGCAGAGCAGGAGGAAGGGCCTTCCCCTACATCGCAGCCAAGACATGGAACGAGCTCCCAGTCAGCATCAGATGCTCCCCAAACCTGCACGTCCTCAGGAAGGACCTCAAGACTTTGTTCTTCAACTGAGCTGGAGCTGCATATCCCCCCCGTGCCTTGAGACCCTCACGGGTGAGTATCGTGCTCTATTAACCCCCGATTAATTGATTGATAATAATTAATTGTTAGTTAATGTTAATTAATTAATTAAAATTTAAATATGTCAATTATTTAATTAATTTAAGATGTGAGTTGTGGGGTTTATAGTGGTAAAGAGTGGGAAGTTAGGGGGTGGCGGTCCTTCCGCCATCACACAGGAAATTCCCACCGCCAAATTAGGATGGCGGTGGGAATCCCAATGTGTCTGCGGCGGACATAAAGTCCATCCGCCATGGTTCCACATGGCGGTCCTTTCCTGCTCGCACTGCGGAACTAGGACACAGGGCAGCTTTGCGCTGGTGCCGTAGGGATCACGGAATCCCTTTCCGCCTGTCTTTTTGCAGCGGTCATCCGGCTGCAAAAGGACAGGCAGGGATTGGGTTTGGCAGCCCATTGCAGGCCCCTCTTGTGTGGGGGGTATCGCTGCACTGGGGGGTACCCATGGTACCCCCTTCATTTCCATGCACCAAGTGGCAGGCTCCGCGTGGTGCCTGCCACGTAGTGCAGGGAAATGCTGTGCACACACTTTAACATTGCGTGCGGTGCTGCAGCCATCCTAGTTGCAGTGCTGGGACCGTCGCATGCCTGGTGGGCGGTCCCAAACAACGCCACGATGCGGGCAGACCAAGTCCGCCCACCATCATAATCACCCCCTTAATTCTTTTAAATTAATTAATTAGTTGTTTTTAATTGATATTAATTTATTAATGTAAAATTAGTTCTGGAAATTGTGTAATAATTTTAGGTGCCGGTTGTGGTGTTCATTGGGGTAGAGGGTGGAAAGTAATTTAGGTTTAAATAATTAATAATTAGTTGATCATTAATACTAATTCATCAATTAATAAATATTTAGGGTAATTGTTTATTTTTAGTTTGTGTGTGGGTTTTGATTTTATAGGGGTAACGTTTGGGGAGTAAATTAATTTTTAAATGTTTTAATTTGTTTTTTAACTAATAATATTTCTTTAATTGATAATTAATTATTTTAATCAAGGAGGTACATTTTGTTTACATATAGATCTGTTTAGTGAATTGTGTCTTGTTATAGGCTAGGAAATAAAACAAAATACTTTTATGTAATAATTTCTACTAAAAATAGTTCTGTGTTTGTAAATTATTATTATTATTTTTTTTTTTTATCTTTCTAGGTATTTGTAAAAAAAAAAAAATATTATAACCTGTTTCTATCTTTTGTACATTTTTAATATTTTTATTTAAGTTTTCTTTTTTTGTTTTTTAAAATCTTTTGTGTTGTATTTGATATTTTGTTTGTTTTTAATTTTGAACTAACTCCAATAGGAATATAAATTTTTACCGCTCTGCTACCCAACACTTTCCCTACTTTGGCCATCACTGGAGTGAGAATAATAATTTTACCCCTCAGCTATCCGACACTTTCACTACTGTTGCACTCACTGGCATGGGAATAGTAATTTCTACTACTCTGCTATTCAACACTTTCCCTGCTGTTGCACGCACTGGAGTGGGAAGAGTAATTTTTACCCCTCCGCTATCCAACACTTTCCTTACTGTTGCACTCACTGGAGTGGGAATAGTAAGTTTTACCTCTCCGTTATCCAACACTTTCCCCACTGTTGCACTCACTGGAGTGGGAATAGTAATTTTTACTCGTCCGCTATCCAACATTTTCCCTACTGTTGCACTCACTGGAGTGGGAATAATCAGGCACAGGCATCAAGCTAAAATGTGCTCGCAAAATTAGCGAATTGCTATTTGCGAGCGCATTTTTACATTTTCCAATGCGTCAACCAAATATCACAAAATCGCAATTATACCGAATCGCTAATACCGGGAAACAAGATATAGCAAATCCTTATTAGCAATTCAAAACATGCAGGAGCAAATAAAGATTCGCTAAAATAAATCGCAATGCAATGCATGTAAAATCGCAAATAGCAATTATCATCAAAATCGCAATTTAGCAAGTGCAGATTAAGGGGAATCAGAAGCAGGTGGTAAAAAAAAAAAACTCCCTACAGCTGCAAAGCATCAGAGGGCTATTTAAACTGACCAATGAGGCCATAGAGGCTTTACACAATGGTGGCACTCTACATGTTTGCGAGGAGGATGAGGATCCATGCAGCAGGTCAGGCCAGAAGGAGAATCCAGGAGAGGATATTCCGCCTGCGCATCACTCTGTTGGGACAAACTGCTGAGGACATATATGATAAGTACCGGCTGAACGCTACTATGATACTTTACCTTATAGCCATATTGGAACCATTAATGCAGCGCCAGACACTTAGGACCCATGCAATCCCTACCCATGTCCAGGTGCTATGTTGCCTGCACCTACTTGCGTCAGGAAGTTTCCAGGGGGTACAGGCAGTAGCTGGAGGGGTATCACAAAGCTCTCTTTCACGTTTCTTCAGATCCTTCCTTGCTGCCACGATGACTATGATCCACAACCACATCACCTTCCCCACAACCCAAAGGGAATTGAACCAAACAAAACTCGAATTCTATCGAGTAGCCCAGTTCTCTCATATGATTGGCTGCATAGATTGCACCCACATAGCCATATGTCCACCAGCAATCAATGAGTATATCTTCCGTAACAGGAAATCGTATCACTCAATCAATGTCCAAGCAGTGTGCAATGGGAAAAACATCATAACCAACATTGTAGCGCAATACCCTGGGAGCACCCATGATTCATACATCTTCCGACACAGTGGCATTCACACACGTCTGCTCAGGGGGGAATTTGGCGAAGGACACCTGCTAGGTAAGACAATATACTCATTCACACAAATTAAGTATGATATGGCAATGCATACCTGACACTAACACCGTGCTTGCTACCCTGTAGATGACAGTGCATACGCCGTGAGGAACTATATCATGACTCCATACTTGAACCCAGCCTCCCCACAAGAGCAGAGGTACAACGCAGCACACATCAGGACACGTAATGTGATCGAACGGACACTTGGATTGCTCTCAATTCGCTTCCGCATCCTGCACAAAACTGGTGGAGCGATGCTGTACCAGCTGGAAACCTGCTGTAGGATAGTGGCAGCATGTGCAATGTTGCATAATATAGCTACAAGGAGAGGCATACCCATAGAGGTGTCCGACACTGAGGACAACCAGCCCCCTGTACACCCACGACAGCCGCATTTGGCAAGCTCAGCGGAAGGGCAGAGGAAACGTGCAGACATCACCCAACATTAATTCTGAGGTACGTAATTATGAGACAAAACACTTGCATTCTTGAACTGCAAAGTATTTATTTGCACATGAGCAGGTAGTGGTGTGTTGCTAAATATAGATGTTACTTAATAGCACATTAACTGCATGCACCAAAGCACAAATTAAATAAATGATGGACTTCATTCTCAGTCACTATGTATGTCTTGGACATGGTTACGCCACCATGGAAGATAGTCCGGAGGTATGTTTGTGTTCAGTGCTTCTTCCCACGCACACCGAGACATCTTTCGCCTGCATCTGCATCCTCACTCATGGGTACAACTGTAGGTGTTTTCCTACGTGTATTGCACCTCCTGCCAGTGCTGACTGGCGCAGACATGCTGCTAAGGCTGGATGCCCCCTCACTCCCCTCATCTCCTGTGACATTGCTGAGCCCACCAGTACCAGCCTGGAGCTGTTCAACAGCAGTGGTTACTTGGCCAAGGGCCCTGGCCGCATCCCCACAACAATGGACCATGTCTATTTGCATTGCCACCGACCTCCGTGACAGCAGTGCGGTGGCGTTGCACAACTTGTTGTTCGACCTGGTATAGCCAGCCAAGCGCACCATGAATTGGCGATGCCTCCTCCTATCTGTGTTGTGTCCCTCCTGCATCACACGAGCCAGCTCCTGCATTGTGGCGTTAGTCTACCTGTTGCCATCCACAACTGCTTGAGTTAGTTCACTCATGCGATCTGCCATGACTGATATGTTCTTGTTCATATTTGTCATTTGCAGATTGATGGCTCCCATATGTCGTGCTTGCAGGCGCTGCACCCTCATCATCTGGGACGCCACGCCTTCCCACACATTTGGAGTCAATGCCTCCTGTGCTGCTATGAGGCCCCTAACCAGCGTCTTCGTCTCATCCGGACCTGTGCCTGAGGTGTGGTGGTGGTCCTCACACTAGGCTGGCTTGGCGCAGGAGCCCTTTCAGGATCCAGATCGGTCTCCATTGTCTGAAGAGTAGGGACTGTGGCCCTGCATCTTGGGGGTGCCTGGTATGTGCTCGGTGGTGTGACAGGTTTCGCAACGGCAGTCTCTGCAGTGGTCTTTGTGTTCTCTCCACATTCACTGTCATCAGTGTGTACTTCTTCAGCATCTGTGGTGTGAAACAGTGCAATATTAATTTGTGTTGGTGCTAATGTTTTGCCACATTAAATTTACTTTACTCTTAAGATCTCACTGTGTTTAATCACTGACTTCAATGCAGTTTTGGAACTATGGGCTCACAATGTGGAATATGACTACCAAATTGGCTCAGGGGACTACAACTCCCATAATGCATTTGGATCTCTATGTGAATTGGGGACCTTGATGGGTGAGTAGCGCGCTTTATAAATACGATTGATTGATTGATTGATTGAGTTGATTACAGAAATTGGGTTTTAATTACAGAATGTGCACAATTAGTATTTACATTGATGTGTATATTTTTGTGCCTCTTACCTTGTGTACTAATGGCCGCCCCGGATGTATCCAGCTGCGTTACTCCCACAGCAGCTTCTGGCAGGATTGTGCCCTCAACCAGGTCCTCCAGGGCTGTGTTGTCTGGGACTGTTGAGGGTCCTCCTCCAGTGGTCTTCGCCTCCTTCAGCCTCTGTGCTATTCTCTCCTTGGTCCGGCTACGCATGTCATACCACCTTTTCTTTAAATCTTCTATACTGCGATGTGTCACCCCCACAGCATTAACTTTGTTCTTGATCCTGTTCCAGATTCTTTGTTTTCTGCCTCTGGTACTTTAAGTGAGAGCTTCCCAAAGAGCTTATCATGGCTCTTTACCACCTCTTCAATGAGGTACTCTAGTTCCCTCTCACTAAATGTTAGCATTCGCTTCCTGGCCTCTGCCCCCTCTTCTGCTGATGTTTAGGCCATTTTTGCTCTCTCCAGGTGCCAGCAAAACAATGATTTTATTTCCACAGCTCTCCCCCAGCACTCTGCTTCCTGCTCTCACTTCATCTGGGCACAGACTGCAGCATGGGCTGAGTGACTTCCTGGTTGTGAGGTCATCAGCCTGCTCCCAATGCGACTCGGTAAAATTGCGATCTCGTAAATTGCAATCTCGCAAATTGCGAGATTGCAAATTGTGTGTTTAACAGGATTAACGATTCTTTATTGTGTTATCGCTAATATGTTTAGCGATTTTTTGCGATTCTTTATTTAATCGTTATCTGCATCATGCATAGGTAATAGCGATTCCTTATTTGCGAGTCCCTAAAAATCGCAAATAAGGAATCTCTATTTTTCTGCTTGATGCATGTGCCTGAATAACTTTTACCCCTCCCCTACCCAACACTTTCCCTACTTTTGCACAAACTGGAGTGGGAATAATAATTTTTACCCCTCCCCTAATCAACACTTTCCTTACTGTCGCACTCACTGGCGTGGGAACAGTAGTTTTTACTCCTCCACTATCCAACACTTTCCCTACTGTTGCACTCACTGGAGTGGGAAGAGTAATTTTTACCCGTCCGCTATCAAACATTTTCCCTACTGCTGCACTCACTGGAGTGGGAATATTAAGTTTTACCCCTCTGCTATCCAACACTTTCCCTACTGTTGCACTCATTCGAGTGGGAATAGTAATTTTTACCCCTCCTCTATCCAACATATTTCCTACTGTTGCACTCACTGGAAGGAATATTAATTCTTACCGCTCTGCTATCCAACACTTTCCCTACTGTTGTACTCACTGTAGTGGGAATAGTAATTTTTACCCCTCAGCTATTCGACATTTTCCTTACTGTTGCACTCACTGGCATGGGAATAGTAATTATTACTCCTCTACTATCCAACACTTTCCCTGCTGTTGCACTCACTGGAGTGGGAAGAGTAATTTTTACTCGTCCGCTATCCAACACTATCCTTACTGTTGCACTCACTGGAGTGAGAATCGTAAGTTTTACCTGTCCGTTATCCACCATTTTCCCTACTGTTGCACTCACTGGAGTGGGAATAGTAATTGTTACCCGTCCGCTATCCAACATTTTCCCTACTGTTGCGTTCACTGGGGTGGTAATATTAAGTTTTACCCCTCCGCTATCCAACACTTTCTCTACTGTTGCACTCACTCGAGTGGGAATAGTATTTTTTACCCCTCCACTATCCAACGCTTTCCCTACTGTTGCACTCACTGGACTGGGAATAATAATTTTTACCCCTCCCCTAATCAACATTTTCCCTACTGTTGCACTCACTGGCGTGGGAATAGTAATTTTTACTCCTCCGCTATCCAACACTTTCCTTACTGTTGCACTCACTGGAGTGGGAATAGTAAGTTTTACCTCTCTGCTTTCCAACACTTTCCCTACTGCTGCACTCATTGGAGCGGGAATAGTAATTTTTACACGTCCGCTATCCAACATTTTCCCTACTGTTGCACTCACTGGAATGAGAATATCAATTTTTACCGCTCTGCTATCCAACACTTTTCCTACTGTCGCACTCACTGGAGTGAGAATAGTAATTTTTACCCCTCAGCTTTCCGATACTTTCCCTACTGTTGCACTCACTTGCGTGGGAATAGTAATTTTTGCTCCTCTACTATCCAACACTTTCCCTGCTGTTGCACTCACTGGAGTGGGAAGAGTACTTTTTACCCCTCCACTATCCAACACTTTCCTTACTGTTGCACTCACTGGAGTGGGAATAGTATGTCTGACCTGTCCGTTATCCAACACTTTCCCTACTATTGCACTCACTGGAGTGGGAATAGTAAGTCTTACCTGTCCGTTATCCAACACTTTCCCTACTGTTGCACTCACTGGAGTGGGAAAAGTCATTTTTACCCGTCGGCTATCCAACATTTTCCATACTGCTGCACTGACTCGAGTGGGAATAGTAATTTTTACCCCACCGTTATCCAACACTTTCCCTACTGTTGCACTCACTTGAGTGGGAATAATAATTCTTACCCCTCCCGAAATCAACACTTTCCCTACTGTTGCACTCACTGGAGTGGGAATATTAAGTTTTACCCCTCCGCTATCCAACACTTTCCCTACTGTTGCACTCACTCGAGTGGGAATAGTAATTTTTACCCCACCGTTATCCAACACTTTCCCTACTGTTGCACTCACTTGAGTGGGAATAATAATTCTTACCCCTCCCGAAATCAACACTTTCCCTACTGTTGCACTCACTGGAGTGGGAATAGTAATTTTTACCCGTCCGCTATCCAACATTTTCCCTACTGTTGCACTCACTGGAATGGGAATATTAAGTTTTACCCCTCCGCTACCCAACACTTTCTCTACTGTTGCACTCATTCGAGTGGGAATAGTAATTTTTACCCCTCCTCTATCCAACATATTTCCTACTGTTGCACTCACTGGAATGGGAATATTAATTTTTACCGCTCTGCTATCCAACACTTTCCCTACTGTTGCACTCACTGTAGTGGGAATAGTAATTTTTACCCCTCAGCTATCCGACACTTTCCTTACTGTTGCACTCACTGGCATGGGAATAGTAATTTTTACCCCTCCACTATCCAACACTTCCCTTACTATTGCACTCACTGGAGTGGGAATAGTAAGTTTTACCTGTCCGTTATCCAACATTTTTCCTACTGTTGCACTCACTTGAGTGGGAATAGTAATTGTTACCCGTCCGCTATGCAACATTTTCCCTACTGTTGCACTCACTGGGATGGGAATATTAAGTTTTACCCCTCCGCTATCCAACACTTTCCCTACTGTTGCACTCACTCGAGTAGGAATAGTAAATTTTACTCCTCCACTATCTAACACTTTCCCTACTGTTGCACTCACTGGAGTGGGAATAATACTTTTTACCCCGCCCCTAATCAACACTTTCCCTACTGTTGCACTCACTGGCGTGGAAATAGTAATTTTTACTCCTCCGCTATCCAACACTTTCCTTACTGTTGCACTCACTGGAGTGGGAATAGTAAGTTTTACCTCTCTGCTTTCCAACACTTTCCCTACTGTTGCACTCACTCGAGTGGGAATAGTAATTTTTACCCGTCCGCTATCCAACATTTTCCCTACTGTTGCACTCACTGGAGTGGGAAAATTATTTTTACCCGTCGGCTATCCAACATATTCCATACTGCTGCACTCACTGGAGTGGGAATATTAAGTTTTACTCCTCCGCTATCCAACACTTTCTCTACTGTTGCATTCACTGGAGTGGGAATAGTAAGTCTTACCTGTCCGTTATCCAACACTGTGCCTACTGTTGCACTCACTGGAGTGGGAAAAGCAAATTTTACCCGTCGCCTATCCAACATTTTCCATACTGCTGACCCCTTTGCCATCTCCTTAAAAGCGACCTGAGGAGGCACACAGTACGTCACGTCTTTAGTGGTGCATTGCTTGTGAGTCTCCCAAGAATTATTTTTACCCTGCTTCCCACATTGGTAATATTGCACTGGCACAAGACTGGATATGTCCCTTCATTTGCATAGGAGCATGCACTCATGCAAAAGAAGGGTCCTCACAGGCTTATGCAAAATAGGGGCATATTCACAAGAACTGTGATAACTACCGCAAGAGTAGCTTAACACAACTCTCAACATCGCAGCCTATTGCGGGAAAATTAGGCCGTGCCAACCAAGTATTCACAACGCAGCGGTAGCATGCGATAGTCACCAGATAACACATCAAATGGCTGCGCAAAAATCAACGCCACGCCGCAAAAATGCTTAACGTGAACGCAAAAAATCATGCGATGAGGCCAATCGCGGTACAAAAAGTAGCAAAAACCAGCCACAGGCCTGCAAATCCCACGCGTCTGGTGGGAAAATGCACCATAAAAACCAAGCTCGTGGTGGGCACTCCTTGACACACGCTGATGTCGGAAGGTGATCAGTGTGGCCTGGCTGCGCAGGGGCGGGCCTGACGGGTTTGGGGTCCAGCCGGCCGGGATACGGCAGGTGCACAGGATCGGAAGGCAACTCCGCTCATGAGGACGGGGTCAGCCTCATGGCGTGGTGAGAGGCGCCGCCCTGGCAGAGACATTGGGCTTTCCAGAATAGGACCACACCCAGGGCTACGTGCTTTTTATTCACACCCCTACGCTGGCCTGGCATACGCCGGGCCATCCCACTCCACTCACACTTACAGGGGGGATGTAACAGGCAACATTTCTGCGAACTTCCCCATTGGCTGGGGTGACATGGTTGCGTCCACTGTCCACTATACTCCATACACCAGAGGTGTATGTCGCCATGGATATGGGTGCGTTATGCATACTGCGGTCTGTCTAGCACATCTCCGCCACTCTTGGCATTGTGTACTTTCCCAATCATGGTTCTCCTACATCCTTCACACATGCCTGGTTGCCACCTCTCCCCACATTCGGCTATTGTGTGGCAGGGGTGTCGCGCCGTTAATGGCTCATGTTCACGGCTTGCCCAGGTTACCATTGTGAGTTGTTCTGTCGTGTCTGGTGTGTGGGCATGTTTTTTGCATGTTGGTTTTGATTTGGTGACGTATGCATTGTCAGAGTTGTGAGTTGCATGGTTGTGGAGTTGAGTTGAGTGGGGTGTTCATTTGGAACTTGCCAAGGTGCTGTGCATTTCCCTTGGTGCCATCCTGGGAATGCTGGTTGCTGATGGACTGTCGGAGGATGGAGGTATCATGCACACTGGCTGGGTATTTGGAGGCGACATTGGTGGAGGTTTCACTGTGTTTGGATGTTGCCTGCACATTGATGTGAGAGTGTGCTTTCTGTTGTGCTGATTGTGTGCTGTGTCACCAGGGGACACAGGTAGGACATGTGCGCTGTGGATTGCCCCCAAAACGTGCGTGCTTCCAGCTATGGTGTATGGTCCTTTCTTGGTCTCCAGAGGATCCTGCACATTGTGTTGGACATATAGGGACTGGGGTACCAGGCTGATGGTGATGTCCAGGACAGGTGTGAGGGACTTGGATGTGGCTGGCTGTGAGACTCCTCCAACTCTGGTGGGTGTTGGTTGGGGGGTACCATGGGCTAACAGGTGCAGCACAGCCAGCAGCTTTTTGTGGGGTGAGATGGTAGTTGTCTGCTGTGTACGATGGTTGTCCTTTTGAGCCTGTAGTGGGCAATGACATTGTCAGGTGTTGGGTCTGTGAGGCTGGTGCGTTTCCTGAGGGTCCGCTGTCTTTGTCTGCGCTGCCTCTGTGGTGGTCCGGGGGGGGTTCTGGGTGGGTGTTGGGGTCCTGGGGTGTTGGTGGTGGGTGTCGTGGCCCTCTTGGGTGTCCGGGCCGCATGACCAGTGGCACCATTGCATCTGTTGACCTTCTGATGTGGCTGTGGGCTGGGATCCCTTTTGTGGTGCAGGCTGTCGTCCGACTTTGCACCAGGTCTGAGCAGGTGTTATTTTCCGGGTGCTAACGCACCTTATCGCCTGTTTTGTGTTCTTATCGCTGATCTGGCCGGTCATTGAGTATGTTGAGGTGTGGTGTTGTCGCAGCTTTTCACACGGGAACGCCTACTTTGCATCTCATTAGCGATAGTTGAAGGGGTCATCTGTGGCGTTGTTTTTTGCGGCTGCTATCACGGGTATACTGGTGCTGTGGGCTCTTAACACCAGCTTGTGATTGGGGCGATATGTTTATCGCAACTTTGGCTGCGATAAAGTGCCGTTAACTCGGCGATAGATCCTTGTGAATATGCCCCATAGTCTATAATACCAAAGTGCTTTGCATTCTCAAGAAATGGGTTCAAATGCTGTTGTGGGGCACTTGTGTGATACAGTCCCAGGTATGGCGCTGCGATTTGCTAGATGTGGAATGCTTTATGGGCTAACTTGTAGGGTTGCAATTTTTTGCACCTGTTTTTTTACACTTTTTGGACAGTGCTTTTTTGTGGGACTGTCGCACTTTGTAAAGTGGACTTTGAGATTGTATTCTCACAAAATGATTCACTATGCAACCACTTTCTAGAGTTGTGCTATAACGTCATTTGCACATCCTTTGTGCAGTAAGATTCTGAGCCCTGCATTTTCAAAGGCAATTGTTCTGATTCTGTGAAAGGAAAGACACAAATCTTTTTTGTATCAGCACTGTGCGCGTGCTTTTTTAAATAAAAAACTGCAAGAACAACTTGTGATTCCGAAATCATCAAGGCTGCATTAGATATGTAGTCAGAGCATAACAACATAGATTTGTTCTAGATAGTAATGTTCATAACCATGAAATGATCTTGGCAAGGCGTTAGACCTTGCTCAATCCCAGAACAGCCCACTGGAAGCAGTTATGATTGACGCTGAGAAGGCCATTGTATGTTAAAATGGTCTTATGATAAATTCATTCAGAGAATTTAAAGAGAACCCTATGTTTCTCTCATTATAGGCAATCGGTTATCTGCAAATTTCAAAATCTGTGCGGGTTCCAGCATTCCATATACCCGTAGCTGACATCCTGCTCAACGGCTATATCAAGCAGTATCATTTCATTAAGTCAGAGTAAAATCTACTGCGTTACTGAAAATTATTTTCCATATGCTGCACTCAAAAGGAGGATTTTTACAGCAGAACCAAAGGGACTCTGCTGGATTTTGATGGGCATTGAGAATATTTAGTCTTGGCAAGTTTGAAGGACGAAGCTGCCCACCAAGCGCAGTGGCTTTTAGTAATACAAATGGGAAGGCCCCAAGACGGGCTACTGTCAATTATCTATGTTCCTTTTTCCTATCCGATACTGTCCTTTTAACTGTCTCCAAACAATACTACTGTCTATTTACTACTTATTCTGTGCATTATGTTAGGTTATGACCAAGTTTGTATGCTATGGTCAAAGTGACGCAACCCAGCACAAAACACAGGATTGGGATTTTCTTTCCTGTCAAAGTTTGTTTTGTGCTGTAAGCAGTGCTTTAAATGGGCCAGCACTGTCCGGTACTGAGTATTGGCAATGTTTAGGTCGAGCCTCGACAGCGCTTGCACTGTCTACAAGACCTGTTGTATTGTATTCTATATGGTTTAAAATTTTAAGTGGTTTCTATTGGCTGTTGCTTTTGCCATTCAGAAATGCAGGCTTTTTATTGGTGGTGTTGAGCAACTCTCCCTCCCTTGTGTGCTAGTGGCGATTTCCGTTAGTGACTATGTTGTTTGGCCCACGCTGTTCCATTTCCAGTCTGATTCATGCTTTTGGCATTCCGCTCACGCAGCGTGCTTTTTACAGTGCCCCTGGGGCACAAGCATGGACCTACTAGAGTGTTTCTGTTTCAGTACACACTCTACGGTTCCCCGAGTGCACAAGCAGGTTTTCTGTGCTTCCACATTGCACTCCTCGTTTTATGATTGTGAGGCTTTTGAAACCCTGCTCGGACCGTTGAATGAGGCTCTTGCCTGGTGGGGTAGAGGTGGATGAGCTAACAAGTTAAAAGGGGGAGCTGAACAAGAGCTGAGCCAATATATGGTCTGGCTCTTAAAACCTATGCACAAGTTTTTTTTAGGGGCAAATTGCGTGACCTATTGTATTGCAAATGCTTTTAAAAGAAAATAAAGTGCGTGTTTAAAATATATCCTGCAACAAAAACGTACACGTTTAAAATACATACTGCTATAAAGCAGAGCAGTTGCGTTATTCTTCATTGCAATATGTATTTTACACATGCCCACTTTTGTTGCAGTATATATTTTAAACACACGCACACTTTATTTTCTTTTGTTGCATTTACAACATTTCTTACAGTCTAAGGGGCAGATTTACAAGCCCTCTGCGCCACCACTTCATTGTTTTTCGTGAGGTACTGGTGGCACAGGGGGCTCCTCCATATTTACAAGGAGAGGAAAAGCCACCCTCCGTGACTTTTCCTCTCCTTGTAAATACGGTTGCTTCAAATGCAGCACTGTGCGTGGAAGGGGCGTTCCAAGGGTGTTGCTGTGGGTGTTCCCACGCAACACCCATGGAACAAGACACATCCCCAGATTTACGAGAAATCATAAATCTGGGGATGCGTGTGAATGCTGAGGTGGTGTAGTGACGCGCAACGAGGAGAAATGTTTTCATTTCTCCTCGTTTTTTCCTCTTTCAATGTGTGCTGCCTTCTACAGCACGCATTGAATGAGGAAAAAGCCTCTTGTGGTTGTTTTTATGCAGGAAGGCACAATCAATCTCCTCACGACACAGGCATCCTTGCACCATGGTGCAATGGTGCCTACGCCGGCGCATGGCTGCAGTTTGTGCGCCAGCACAGGGGAAGCACAGGGATGCGACATATTCTTGTAAATATGTCGCATCTCTGTGCTTTCCAAACTAATGCAGCACGGCGCAGCAAAATAACTTGCTGCACCGTGCTGCGGTACTTTGTTGTAAATCTGCCCCTAAAATGGCAATTATACACATTTTACTTTTCACTCTGGTTAGTCCCTTTTCTATTACCACACGATTCCACTAGTTTAAGCACATCATGATGATCTGCCAGCGGAGTTGCGGCATTGTTTGTCTTCATTTGTGTAAATTGGGGTTTGTGTGTATGTTGTGCTTTCAGCAAGGATCAAGGCAGGTAACCAGCAATTGCAACTAACGGGTATGTCGCGTTTTCTTTCTAAAAAAAACGCTGCAGCTAAATGAAATACAATGTTTAAATTATGAAAAATGTTAGTTATTTAAAACAAAAAATAAAATATGCATGTATTCTGCATGTTTTACAAAAAGATTATTATTGTTTACTTATACTTGATCTGTCTTGTTGTGGAAAGATGAGGAGGTCAATTTTCTTTACAGCTGCTTATGCACAAAGGATGTGGCCTCCGGGCATACAAATGTGCAGCCGTAACATCCCCAAGCTCGAAGATTCCTCTTCTGCTCCTGCCCCTTACACTACTTCTACTTGCCCCTTCACCATCTCCCTGCTCGCTCTCTTCACTCTTCCTATCTTTCCTTCCCACTCTTTCCTCCCCCTTTCGTCTTCACCATAAAATGCTGCAGGTACCTTTATCTGGGTGACTGCAGTGCAACTTTCTTTCCTTATTACGGGGGTGTGGATGTGATATTGTCATGGTGGAGACTCATGCATATGGTGGTTATGTGGCAATGTGACGTGTTTCTGATGACATTTGTGACACTTTTTTATGTGCAATGCTGTGTTTTGCCGTGACTTGTGTATGTAATGATGTACGTCTTGATCACATGCTTAAAGTGTGCCTTTATTTGTATGTAATGGAGTATTTGGATCGTAATTGTGACTTATGATGGTGATGTATGTAGCAATAGTGTGTGCAAGTGATAACATACATGGAAGGAAGTAAGAGTCAGAATAGCTTTTCTGCTCAGCACTTACTATTGTAAGCAAACAAGCATTTAAGGTCATACAGTATTTTATTTGTTAACAAGGGTTTCCCATTTCAGGACTCAGTAGTAGTGGTACATTTGTGCCTTCAGTTCCTTGAAATCTAGGCCTCTACTAACCACATACTTCCAATTACCCAATATTTGTGGACAGGCCTTATGCATAATGCAGCACATTTTATAATAGTATTACAACATTATTTAGTAAGGTCAAAAACTAAAATTAAGGACGCTATATTACATTTAAATACAGGTAAGGACATGGCCTTAATAATTTCTTATAAGGTCCCAAAGGCGAGACCGATTGGCAATGGCAATGCTTATTTATTTTGAGAGGGAGAGTACATTCACTTCTCAAGAAAAGCATAATACTTTTAATTGGAGAGTAACCGCACTTCTCAGAAACAAGAAGGTACACTGGTGCACAGTACCTGCACTTCTATTTCTCCATTTCAATCACTGGCTGTAAGGTAACCCTACACAAGTACAAAGTAGCGAAATACACAGCATGATGCTACTATGTGTCGAGGGGGCATACCACGGGTAATATAAAGGCATTACTATGGACCACCCACGAATATTGAGACAAAGACCTATCTCCAAAAAGATAGACAGAGCTTTGTGCCAAAATTTACCCCTCCTCGAGGCAGACGTAACATTGGAGAAAAAGGTTCTTTTCTCCAAACGTTTCCAAATTGCAAGTGTGCTTTACTGTACAGAATAAATACAAACTGGCAAAAGCTTTAAAGAATGGCTGGGAATAGTATTTTGTGCTAGCATGGTACCCTTCCAGTTTAAAACGTACGCTACACATCACACCCAGCGAAGGCTCCTCTTCTAAGGCGAAGGAGCATTGTTGCAGGGATTCTGCAGAGTCACAGAACTATGCTTGGGATTATGGACCCTTAGTAGGCAGGAACTGAGTCATCCTACTCCCTAAGTAGCTGTGAGCCCGGGACCGACTAGCTATAGTGTCTCACTTGCCCTCCTACTCACTCACAGAAGAACAAGTGATTAGACACCCCAAATCTTTTCCCTGGTAAGGTCCTTCTCCAAGTGTGTGTTACCTATATGTGTATACCTATATGACAGAAAGTATGTGTTCCCAAACAGCAGCTGCATTTGCGTGTTTTGTCTAGGTGCTATGGCCTGACTGGAACAGAATAACAAGGGGCATTGTTGTTCGACGTTTTCTACATGTTGGGACTAAATCTCAGGAAAGAACAGAGCACAAAAACAACAGCATGTTCTGTGTGAAAGTACATTGTGGCACAAAGCAAAATATATCTGGTAAGGTAACCTTTGCAAAGCAGAGAACAGTCTGTAACGTGATCCTGCTAACATAGGGGAAACGACAATGGGCCTTATGACAGCGCATGACTGTTTGGCCGGCCGTCTTGGACATTGACCATGTTCTCCACTGGGCTGTATTGCAAAGCCTTGGTGGAGACCATGCGCAGCCTCCCACTCCCTGTCTGAGCGCCGAACCACAGCACTCAGGCCAATCTCAATGCTGTTGTCCCGCATCGTGATTGACTGAGAGCCTGGGTGCTTCCATGCTCAAATGAATAGAACACCGGGAGCAGAAGAGGGCAGAGAGACGGTGGCCCTTCAGGTAAGTGAACTTCATTTTTTTTTTTTAAATCAATCCCTCCCTCCCCGCCCTATACTAATTTTCCAAAGAGGTCACCACTGATCACACCCACACCCTAGAACTTTGTTGCAAGGGTGTGTGTGTGCCTCAACAGTCCCTAAAGTGCACCAGCGTATCACAGTTCTTAGTAGATGTGGCATGGTTCTGTTCTCTCCCTTTGACACAACAGCAACTTTGGTTGTGATGCTTCGTTGTGTCAAATGTGACCAATAGGGTGCAACCATCTCATATGCCAAGAGGAAGCAGCAGCAGCTGATATTTAAAACGTAGTAAGAAGTGGACTGAAATACTGCACAATGAAGCATTATTAACCACTAGTAATTTTTACAATGTAGATTACATTTAATGTTCTGTTACGCTGCTACATTTCCTGGCTACATTCAAAGCCAACATCAATAAAATGTGCCACTAATGCAAAAACTTTGCACAGATAAAAATAATTTCCCATGTTATAGTCGCAGCTCATACATTATAATTTCATAAAAATTGTAAAATGCCTCCATGAATTTAATGACACCACATTGTCTTGTAAATGTTTGGTTGGAAGATGTCATATTCATTGCCTGTTCTCAGCAACCAAAAATATCCAGTGCGGCTAGAGATTTTGTTTCGGAAATGTCTTCATTTGAGGATTTAACTCAGTAGCACACTCTCACATCTCATCATATTTGTATAATACTTAGTCATTATGCACAACACTGCACATGCGCAGCAGTGATAAATACAGATGCACACAAAGAAATGTGCATGGCAGGCAGCCATTAATAGGCAGTCAGCTTCCATAGTTAGTTCAAAAAAATGAACCTTCTCGGATCAATCCCCTCTTGTTCTGCTGAATTAATTTGGAAATATATTGAAACAAAGCAAAATTTCCAGCCCATTGATCTCAATTTATAAAATATAATATAGGGTTCTCATGGAGATGCATTTTGGTAAACTAACATTACCAAATAACTGTCAAGATGGTGACGAATTCCAATATCTATTTGTGAGAAATTGAGTGTCTGGTTGAAGTGGGTGTGATCCCCTGATCAAGTAACACCCACAATCATTGTCAGTGTGAACCACAAAAGTCACTAAATTAATCTGTGCTTAACCCTTGGAAGCTTGGCACAAAAGCAGCCAGGCTTAACATCGAGGCAATGTGTAAAGTATTTATGCAGCATAATAACAATAAAGTGAAAACACAAAACATGAAAAATCCCACTCAAATTTGGAAAAATAGAGTACATTTTTATAATTTATTTGACATCAAAATCACAAAAGTCCAATCAGTAGAACCAGAGTTAAGAATTTTTAACGTTTTTGGTAAAAACTAGAGCCTAAAGATCAAAGCGCCAACTGCGGGCATCTAGTTATGCAAGACTGATTAAAAGTCGAAAAATGTATCCGAATGTGACAGACCGAGGGTCGGATAAATGAAGTGGATTTGGCCCAGTCAGCATTTACCTTCGGACTCAAAAGAAATTTTGAAGAAAATGTTCTAAGAAGGTAACGTTCCGCAGGACAAGGCTGCAGGTGGTGTCTGAGGACGGTGCATCGTCGTCATCAGGGAGAGCTGCACACACTTGCGGGGAACATCTCTACGTTCTGACTTAGTCTCTATTTTAAAAGTCAAAAATCTACAGTGGGATGAGGCAGAAGGCAGAATCCAACAAGAGTTCCAGGAAGCCGTATACCCCTTTGCCAAAGGCGGCTGATCAGGATTTGCTGCTGCATAGAAGAACAGCGCAGGAGCTACCGCGAAGTCAGACCTACAGCCAATGCACCTTGGGGGAATCAATGAGCATGTTAATCCAGGTCTAGCCAAAAAAACTCTAGGTCCCAAGTTTTGGATTTTAGCAATCTGGGATCCTTCAACACCACAACCAAGGGTCCAGGACTGAAGGGGAACATTT
Source organism: Triturus cristatus (assembly GCF_964204655.1). Taxonomy (NCBI): domain Eukaryota; kingdom Metazoa; phylum Chordata; class Amphibia; order Caudata; family Salamandridae; genus Triturus; species Triturus cristatus. The sequence continues at coordinate 689,700,555 of NC_140586.1, read as the reverse complement.
TGATGGTTCAGGACTCACTCAGGCTGGGTCCAGGTGTGGGTTAAAGATGGTGGGAGCCTGTTAGGTCCCTGTGGCTGTGAATAGGAGGCCAGTAAATCACCCCTTGGAGTCACTCTTGTAGTCCTAGATTCAAGTAATGATGCAGGGCCCAAGCAGCAGGACAGGTCTCTGAGGGTTTTAGGCAGACCACGTTTCTCTTGAAGTGCTTGAAATGTCCTGACTCCCCTGCCCTGGCTCCAAACTGGCTGCAGACACAATGCAGTGGTAACAAGTCCTTTGTGTGAAGGCAGATCATAGCCTATTCAGTTACAAGTGGTACTGTGCCCAGCTCCCCTTGCCAGCAGATGGCCCATTTAGCCACACCTAATTCCCCTATTTTGTGACTGTCTGGGAGGAAACCACAAAATCTAACTGCCAACTACACCCAAACTTGAGACCTGGTGAAGGCACCAAATGACAAAGGTCGGGAAAATGGCAACTTTCTAAAAGTAGCATTTTGAAAATTGTGATTTAAAATCCAACAGTGCCATTTAAGAGGATTTTTAATTTCCTACATACCAACTATGAAATGTTTATCTGTTCTCAATCAAACATTAGAGTTAGCACTTATTAAACGTAATAAGGCAGCTCAATGTTATCCTATGGGACAGGTAGGCCTCACGGCAATGAAAAACAAATTTCGGAGTTCACTACAAGGACATGTACAACGTAAAAGTACATGCCCAGCCTTTTAATTACAATGCACCCTGCCCTATGGGCTGCCTAGGGCCTACCTTAGGGGAGACCTATATCCAATAAAAGAGAAGTTTAAGGCTTGGCAAGGGATCCTACGTCCCAAAAAACAAACTCTAGTAAAATTGGACCACCTTAAGGCTGACAGGTCTAAGACAAAAAAGTGTTTATTGAAATCATAGTACAATCAATATATGAATGATTACAACAGTAAATACGTTGTTAATCAACACCATCTAGTACAAATGAGGCCCTTTAATATCTGACCAAATCAGTTCAGTGTCCTACAAATCTATGCTTTTTGGTCCTTCAGGGTTATTTTGTGAGTGTCGTTTTCTGAACAAATGATATTTAGATGGTTCACATTGAAGGACATGGTGCACAAATAATTTTTATTGATAACTAGCATTTGTATAGTGTACAATCTGCCAGTAATATGGTGTTGCACCACCTTAGGCAATCCAGGGTATGACTTTCCAAATGTTTATATCACAAACTGGAATCTAATTTGGTTTTGTGGATGTGTGCCATTAGTTTGGTGAATATATTACTTTTTGGTTTTTAGGTATTTTGGTGGGTGAGACTAGAGGCATGAACCATAGACTGGGAAAACTACAAGTGCGATAAGCAGCAGACAGTAAGGGCCTAATTACGATGCAGTTCGGACTGCAACCAACGGCTCGTCGGTTGTGGTTCAACCGGCATCGACTGCTGCAGCCCGACCGACACATTACGATGCGTGCCGTCGAAGGAAGCAATCGGAGGAACTGACCAATGCTTTCCTACCCTTTCCGACGGACTCATGGAGCCCGTCGGTTGGTCGAAAAACTCACCAGAATCCACTTAAGGACAGTGTTTCCGCCATCAGGATTATGATGTCGGTTTCCAACAGCCATTCCATGTTGAACTTTCTGACATGGAAAGGCTGTCAGAAAGCAACATTAGGGGCCCCTAACAGGGCCCCCTTCCCTCTGCGGCCTCCACATTTGGACCTGCGGGGCACCTATGGTGCCCACCTGAACATCCTTGCACAATGTCTCACGGTGCAGGGATGCTCACAAACTTCCATTTCTCAATGGGAGCTTGTGTTGTGGGTGTTTTTGCCCACCGCACAAGCTCCCATAGAGAAATGGAAGTTTCCGACCTCACTATGTGCGGTCACATGGTAATTAGTTGTTCGGAACCACCAAACTATGGTTGGGCAGTTCCCTCATTGAAACGGTGTCGGTCGGAGGCAACTCCAACTGACATCGTAATGAGGGCCTAAATGTTTTTGGATACCTTACTAGCCAGTTCATTTCATACTTTAGCTGTGTTGGATGTATGTTCAGAGTCCTGGCTTATTGTGTGCAGTTATTTGATGGCGTGCTATAAATGATGGAGAACAATGCTTGTGTGAACACCCAACTTTATGATGGTAAATCTGCACTGTGTTATTTGCACAGTGGTTTGTCGGAGAGTGAATGTTGCTGGGGCACTTGGCAGCCACCTAAGGCATATTGGAGCTGTATTGAGTGTGCACACTGGTAAAAAATAAACACAACATTCCTTAAATGCAAAAAAGCGACCAGCACAGCAAATAATCAAAATAATCAAAAGACTTGAGGTGAAAATTACACACAATTACACTGCTGACTTCAATATTTTTTGGAAAACACGCCTCTAGTTGCCAATGTTGAAAACAAGGCTATGCATTACTACCGGATACATTATGTTCTGCCTAGACTAAAATGGTTTCTATCCCTACTAAAGTCCTGAAACCTATCAAGTGTATTAAGGTTAAAGAACACTTCAGAATAATAAGAAAATGGTATTCATATTTCATTGTCCTATACAGGTGCAGACAGAGACATTGACATAAAGGAATACAAAATCTTAGATTATTAGTCAGATTCACAAAAGTAACTTAAACTTTTGGGTAATTCACCATTTTGAGTAACTTTACTGCTTTTTGGCTATTCACAAAATATGAGTGTAAATGTACTCCAAAAGTGTATCTCTCATTTCTCAACCAAATTAAAGTGTCTGTGAGCTATACACTTTTGAATAATTTACAATTTTGAGTAAGTTTACTACTTAATGGCTATTTACAAAAATTTGTATAAACTTACTCCAAAAGTGTAATTTACACTCAAATTTTGTGAATAGCAATAGGGGCTAGGTTGTTGTAGTGAGGAGGAGTACAATCACAGAATGAGGCACAGCAACAGATAAAAGAAAACCCAATACAATATTTTCAGATGCTTCAGCGAGATTTGCAGCAGGTGCCACAGACCTTAAACATGGCGTAAGCCCAACTGCTATTGGGTAAATCACTGAGAAATCCTAATCTGCAGGTTTCTTTTGATCCCCAAGACTCTGTACTATCACTCCTAGAGCAAATCCATTACGTTCATGACAGTACAAAGTAAAAGGCTTGGCATAATCAGTGAGTCCTAGGGCAGGTGCAGAAATGAGTCTGCAATACCATGCCCAGAAAGGAATGTACCTGGGAGACTGCTACATGGTGGGTCAATTTAAGAATGACTTTAACACATTCGTAGGATAGGTGGCACTTGCCAGCAAAGCTTTTATTGGAAAACCATCACACTTGGGAAAGACAGAACTGTAATTTCTCCTTTGATACCGTGTGCTCTTTATTAGCCTATTCAGCGAGGTGATAGTGGCACAACAAACGCCCCCGCAGTGGTGCGGGGGGCCTGAGCTCCTGGGAGACCCCTCCGGCACTGTCAGGTCCCTGGCCTGAGTGCTCCAGACTGGGTCAGGAGCGTTGGGGGAGGGGCCCTACATGTACTTTGCAGGGGGGCCCTCTGGCTTTGCTATGCCACTGGCGATAGACTAGGTCCTCCTTGCAATGATCTAAAGTAACAGATGCTAAAAGCAAATTATAAACATATTGGATTAAAGTACAACCCAAGTGGAAAACAATTATATCTCGATCATTCCTCAAGGAAGTCTGGTTCACCAAAGCTGAAACCATTGGAATGTGAAGGAGAATAGATACTGACTCTCTTCTTGTTTTGGATGGAAAAGAAAATCCAACAAAGGTAAACAACATTAAACCATTGAGTGTTTGCAGGGATGCAAGAAAGGATAGTGACAGGGTTGGGGTTCAAAGAGAAGCTTTGGATAACCATATTATTAATTGCACTTTAAGCCCTGTACGAATCTGTACACATTTGTCTTCCCCATGTTGCGTATCAGAAGAATTGGGGTATTACATCTACTAACAATAGGTACTAAAACCGCTTTTTTAATAAAATCTGCTATAACAGGGCAGATCCTTTCAACGTTATTCTGGGTAGCTTCTTCTGATATCGTTAATGGAACCTTCAAAGTTCCATTAATGATTTGAATCTCATAACATTGGCCCTTGTGGACCATAATATGAATGATACCTGTGAAAGTAACTCAGTTAAATCAGGAGACATGGCAGTTTCCTCTCACACATTTTACTGTTGACAAGGTATATGTAACAACACACCAATTTTTTTTATTTTTTATTTATACATTTTCAACAGCACTACATGGTCATACAATAATCCAATTCAAGGCATTGGTACAGCACAGAAAAATCTCATTGTACAGTTGCAGAGCACTACATCACAGCTTTCCACTGGGCAGAACTATAAAAAAAAGCTGACGGCAGTATGAGATATGACATCGCTACAGAAACGGAACAAAGCATTAGGTAGCAGTTAGCGACAGCATATAAGACATGAGTGGACTCCAAATATCCCTCGGCTTAGACTTTGTTGGTAGTTCTTCAGCATAGCATAGTAGCTGGTCCCGACAGTAAGCCAGATCCTGTAGCCATAACTTAATAGTGTACGCCGGCCTACCCCCCCAACATATGGAAACCCTCCGTTTAGCCAGCAACAGGGCTATCACCACAAGTTTCTTACTTGATGCCTTAATTTTGGAGATGACACCCAATAGACACACCTGCGGGGCGCAATCCACAGGCTCCTCAACCATCTGACTCAGACTTTGCGTGACTGAGACCCAATATTCATGCACCTTGGGGCATGCCCACGCCAAATGATAAAAATCAGCACCAGGCATGCTACATCGCTTGCAGTTGTCAGTCTCCTGCAAGCCATACTTACACAACTGTGCGGGAGTGTAATATAGCTGATGCAAATATTTAAAGTGCACCAACTGCAAATTGCCATTCGCTGTCAGTTGACCCGTTAAGCGGCAACTGACCTGCCAATCATCCTCAGACAACGTAGTGGGAAGCACAGCATTCCATTTTATGAGTGCAGCCATGCCCATAGCAGTCGCATCCCCCTGCGATGCCCGATAGAGTCGAGTGACTAATTTGGCTCGTGACGTGGTGGTGTATATAAGTTGTAACGCTTCCAGCACAGGGGGCTCAGCAGGAAACTGCGGATAAAGCGCACGCACAGCAGAGCGTAACCTAGTATACACAAAGCGCTGCATGACCGTGGTCATTCCTGGAACGTTTAGATTGTCCAGCTCTATGAACTGGCCCCCAGGAAACACATCCCCCATGGTAGACAGAGCCATGTCTTTAAGGGTCCTCAATGCGCCAGTTTCCCCAGTGACAGCGAGGTCGGAGTGATACAGCAGCGGCATACTAGGTGCATATAATGGCAACTTCCCGGCTCGCTTGCCCAAATCCTGCCACGCCCTAGCTGTCGTTTGTACAGTATCGAATTCTTCCTTTTCAAAGACCGTGTGCCGATTAACAATCATGGCCTTGAGCGGTATCGGATGCACTGCCCCCGCCTCCACCGCCACATGAGGAATATATGCTGGATCCTGCTGCCAGTAATAGGCGTACTGGGCCTGTGCGCAGAGATAGTAAAGATTAAAATCGGGTGCTGCGAATCCCCCCCGATCATAAGGAAGGGTGAGCTCTTCCCACTTAATCCGCGATTTTTTTCCGCCCCAGATCAAGGTGATCAAGAGAGAGCGGAGGTGATCAAAAAAGCATCTCGTTAAGCGCACCGGTATATTTAAAAATAGATACAGAAAGCGCGGAAGCGCCACCATCTTTATCAGTGCGATTCGGTCCGCGAAGGACAGAGGCAGCTTAATCCAACGACTCACTTGTCCTTCAAGACGTGTGATAGCGGTACCATAGTTGGACTGCACAACCGACTGCGGGTCCCTGTGGAGCCATACTCCTAAATATTTCACAGTGTCCGTGCACCAGGTCAGGGGGTCTTACAGTTCGAACCGAAGCGTACACTCCGTGAGGGGCAGTATGGTGGATTTAGCCCAGTTTATACCCAATCCAGAAAAGCGCTCGAACCGAACATACTCGCGGATCAACTGCGCCAGATAACGTGCTGGATCCCTAACATACAACACCATGTCATCTGCATACATGGATACCGCTAGCGGACGTTGCAAGAACCGCAATGCAGTTTGAGCATGATGCTGCCGCAGGATACAGGCCAAGGGCTCCATTACGAGGGCAAATAACAAAGGGGACAGCGGACATCCCTGCCACGTGCCCCTATGTATTTGAAACTGCCCCGAGAGATGCCCATTAACTAACCCGTGCCACGGGTGAAGGCGAAAGGGACTCCCATACGATGTATAATCGCTAACATATAGGACCATGATATGGAATCAAACGCCTTAGAAGCGTCTAGCAATACTAACAACACACCAGTTTAGCTTTCTGGGTATGTACCTCTCTAACAGATTAGTTGGAGAAGTTGGATTGAGCAAAATGGAATGTTTATCCCTAATGGGCCCCAGAGAAATAGACATATCATCGTTTTGGTCTCTTGTAGAATTTATCCATGATACCATCCTCAGGACGCAGTGTCTACATACAATGGAGGTTGGCTCTGTATCACAAATGCAGAAAGAGCTGGAAAGCAGGTAGTGGAAAAGTCATTTCAGCAAAAAAAGAAAAGGAGCGGTGTAAGGAACACCCAATACCAGAACACAGAAGTCCTGCATCCTGAGGTTGGCCTCACAAATTAATCCTACAGGAGATCTAAATGTCGACAATCATCCCACATCATCCTAACAGACCAATTTGATTTTCATAAATAACTACATAGACTTTTTTATTTGGGCCGAGTGACCAATACATTTTCAAGGTTTCTAAGGACTGATGAACTAGCCAATTTAAGTGGCCTTTGTTGTTGTGTGCTAGCTATTAAGGTATTGATGGCGCAGTCGGAACATCTTGGACTGCCCTAAGATTCTGGATAAAAGTTTAGAGTAATGTGAAGAAATCCAGACTGTGTGGGGAGGGTTGGTGCATTTGACACAAAGTTGAGAGAGTCCTATTCCCAAAGCCCCTGCCGTTTTCAGGCAAAGCCTTCCCCTTCTGTTCCTCCTTTTGGTGGGCTCTCTGCCCACACTCATGATAGTTCTCTGCATATTTTGTAATTTTATTGACATCAGTTTCGATTCGCCATTCTCTTTCTCTCTGTGTACATATATATATATATATATATATATCTATATATATAATTCACTTAAAAAACCATAGGTTTCACACAGGTTATAGTTAGGTGGACAACTGGACATTTCACTCGTAAAAAAACAATGAAATTCCCCCGTTATAGTTAGTTCAGATAACTATAACTCGCACGCCCGCAATCCACTGCTCATGACGTCACACATTACATCACTCATGACATGGTCAATGGCATCACTCATGACATCACTGATGACATCATCCTTGTGATAGAGTGGCGGTCGCGCGAGTTATAGTTATCTGAACTAACTATAACTGGGGAATTTCATTGGTTTTTTACGAGTGAAATGTCCACCTAACTATAACCTGTGAGAAACCTATGGTTTTTAAGTGAATTTGCAAGGTTATTAAATGCTAATTCCTAACTATAACTTGTGTGAAACCTATGGTTTTTTAAGTGAATTTGTACGGTTTTTTAAATGCTAAGTTATGTATGTATTATGATATTATTTTTTTTAAGGTTTTTCACCGTGCGCGCACCGTGCGCGCGCTTTGGGCGCAGGGTGCGCTGCACGCACCATGCGCGCACCCCGCGATTTTTTCAAAAAAAAAAAATGTTTTTTTCACCCTTGGGGGTCCTTCTGTGACCCCCTGACAAAGGCTAGGGGGTCAGGAACTCTCTTCCCTGCCCCCTTTTCACGTTTTCCACCCTTTTTCCTCCTTTCCTTTTCAGTGCGACAGACAAAATGGCGGCCGACACTTCCTGATTTCAACCGATTCGAATGTTGACTGACATCTAACAACCAATCAGAATTACGCTCGCGCACGGCACCGTGCGCGCACCGTGCGCACACTGTGCGCGCGTATAGATATTTATATGCTTTTAAATGCTATTTTCTCTGGAAATACTGAACAGATTGACACCAGACCTGCAAAAGGCACTTCCCTGACCTGAGGACTACCTCTCTACCAAATTTCAAGTAATTCTGTTCAGCCGTTCGGGCTGTACCTTCAACTAAAGGTCCTATGGAAAAATGCATGGGGAAAACGCATTTTGGGATTCCCCTTTTTTCTCGGCCCCCCCTTGACGAATCACCCCGAGACTTTCAGGGTAGGAGCTGAGCGGAGCGCCCCATTAGTTTTGAAAATTTCGCGAAGATTCGTCAAACGGCGCCAAAGTTATTCAAAATAGAATTTTGAGATTTCCTATGGAAACACGATCCTAACTATAACTATATATATATTCACTGAAAAAACCATAGGTTTCAGGGGTGTTATAGTTAGCTGGACTTTTCACTTGTACAAAACCATTGAAATTCCCCCGTTATAGTTAGTTAAGCTAACTATAACTCGCGCGCCCGCAATGCACTGCTGATGACGTCACATATTACATCACTCATGACATGGTCAGTGACATCACTCATGACATCACTGATGACATCTCAAATGACATCACTGATGACATCACTGATGACATCATCCAGTGAATGTGTGTTTTTCTGAAAATTAAATATGTTTTATATATGTATATCTCAAGGTCGATGGAAGAATAAATGGGTATATAAGTGTCTAAAAGGATGATTTGTTTTTGAAAAATTGATTGTGTAACTGACTGATTAAGTGTATCATAGTGAATACATGGCTTAGTGAGTAATGTTTAAATATGTAAATATCTGTATCAGTCTCTCACTTTGTGTATAGGTGGCTGCATGGGTTGGTGAGTAGCTACATGGGTGTCTATATAGGTTATTAGTTGTTTTTTTGAGTATCAGTCTGAGTGTCTGCATGGTTCGGTGGGGGGTATTACGTAGTGCATAGGTGCATGAATGAGTGACTCACTGTTTGTATGTGTTGAAGACAGCATGTGTGCAGGACTGTATGGGTGGATGAGTGTGTGTATGGGTGTGTTAGTGAGCGAATGACTGTCTCAATAGTGTCTTTATGAGTAACTACATATGTTTTAAACTAGTATATGTGACTATTGGTGTATATAAGTGAGTATATGTGAGAGTGAGAGATTGAAAGAGTTCCTGTATGAATAAGTATGTGTTTCTATAAGTGATTGTTTAAAAGACTAAGTATGTGTAAGTTTCCGTAGAAGTAAGTGTGGTGGTGTGTGTATAACTGTATATGCAAGTAAATGTATGTTTGATTCTTTATTAGCATGAGTGACTATGTGTGTGAGTAACTCTATGGATGAGTGGCATTGTGTAACAGGATGTATAGGTGTATGAGTACATATGATGAGTGAGTACATGTATGAGTGACTGTATAGGACTGTTGGTGAATGAGTGGATGTGTATGTGGATCTTAGAATTACTGAAGAGGTTGTTGTAACTGGTATTGGTATGTCCATTGTTTTGAAAATTTTAGTCTCTATTTTTGAATGTGTGTATCAAAGGTTATATTAGGGTGAGAGGAGGTCTGCCACTCGATCACAAGGATGATGTCATCAGTGATGTCATCAGTGATGTCATTTGAGATGTCATCAGTGATGTCATGAGTGATGTCACTGACCATGTCATGAGTGATGTAATATGTGACGTCATCAGCAGTGCATTGCGGGCGCGCGAGTTATAGTTAGCTGAACTAACTATAACGGGGGAATTTCAATGGTTTTGTACAAGTGAAAAGTCCAGCTAAGTATAACACCCCTGAGACCTGTTTTTTTTAGTGAATTTCTGAGGTTTTTTAAATGCTAATTCCTAACTATAACGTGCCTGAAACCTATGTTTTTTTCTGTGAATTTCAAAGGTTCTTTAAATGCTAATTTCTAACTATGCCTACAGAGATAGGACATGTGAAGAAAGAAGAAACAATGCACAGAAAGAAAATAAAGAAGTGCAGAAAGAAGCAACAGAAGTCCTCAAAGACGAAGAAAAGTGCAGGAAGAAGGATAACGTGCAGAAAGAACAAACAGAAGAGCAGAAAGTTGCAAAATCATCCTCTACCCTCAACTTTTTCAGACGGATACTGGTGGTAACTGAGTCTGACTAACCAGTCCTAGAGCCAGTGCTATGTTAAAAGACACTTAGAATACAGTGAAAACACCTACATACACTAGGGAACATTATGCGTTGGGGTCCCCCTGTGATTAGCATGACCTCCTCTGTAAGCCCCTAGTATATAATAGGGCAGGGGGATTAAAACAACCTCTTAAAACAGGCCACAGGGCGTTTTTGCACACCTTAACTCAGGCCCCGTCCCCTCCCTTCACCACTGTGTAAACACGCCCTGTGTCCGTTTTTAGTTGGGAGATTAAGTTCATTTCAATACTGAGGGTCCCTAGGGTCCAACTAGGCCCCTAGGTACCTCCAGTAAGTGCCACAGAGCTGCGTTGCAGAGAGGTGTAAAAAGTTGCACGGCCTGGTCCACCTCTCTGCAATGCAGCTCAGTGGCGCTTACTGGAAGTACTTGGTGGGCTAGTTAGCCCCCAGGGGCCCTCAGTATTGAAGGGAAATTATATCCCCAATTTAAAACGTGCCATAGTGCGTGTTTGCACACATCACCTCAGGCCCCGTCCCCTCCCTTCACCACTGTGTAAACGCGCCCTGTGGCTGTTCTAAGTTGAGAGATTAAGTCCCCTTGAATCCTAAGGGTCCCTAGGGTCAAACTAGACCACTAGGTACCTCCAGTAAGCGCCACAGAGCTGCGTTGCAGAGAGGTGTAAAAAGGGGCTTAGCCTCAGAACACCTGTCTGCAGCGCAGCTCCCTGGCGCATACTGGAGATGCCTGTTGGGCTAGTTGGCCCTCAGGGACCCTCAGTATTGAAGAGGAATGAATTCCCCAACTTACAATTCGCCAGGGGGCGCGTTTGCAGAGTGCTGCAAGGAGGGGGCGTGGCCTCCAGCACGATGCCAGTCTTTTATTTATTTTAATTTTTTAAGAAGGGGGGCTGTGTGGTTCCCCTTCTTATTTTAATTTATTGGCCCTGATGACCCCATCCCCCAGGGCCTGTCTGCTAATTATATTTTTTTGACCCCAATCCCCAGGGCCGGCCACTGTTCTTTATTATTTTTAAAAAATATATATTTATAGACACACCTAGGACATGCTGGACAAACCGTACGTACCTAGCACCATGACGATTTGCGTGATATTCATTAAAAGGCGACTATGCATACAATGAATCCACGTGGAATGTATTTACACCACTAGTGAAGCTCTGACATGTCTGATGCCCTACCGTGCCTAATCCCGGTAGACACCCTTGTCGTTTATTTATACAAACATGGGTAGCTATTGACGGGCACATTTAATACACATGCACACCAAGCCATTCAAAGGGGATTCGACAAAAATTCAACCAAAACTATGCAAGAAACCCCCCTCACGGTTAATAAAACACACATCCACTGCCGGATGTGTAATACTTTTTATTTTACTCTCTGGAAAGGGGACGAACATCACTTGAGAGTCACAGCGCGCTCCTGGCAGAGCCCAATGCTGTGTTACACCCACCATTGCCTGCTGAGTGCCACACACCTCTGTGTTGTATTCCACTAGCTAGTGCATATGCTATGACACTCTCTAGCCCATGTGCACTGTAACACCACCCCGTGAATATGTCATGCCGCACTTGTCTTCGCACGGGTTATATTGCCCCATCTAACGTGCCTTCCTCGATGCCTATGTTATAACGTACAGTGCTATGCCATACATATTACAATCTGGGATCCATATCTTTGTCACAGTGCATATGCAACGTTACACTCCCCAGCACATATTTTATATTACAACTTTAGAGACTAGTTAGGTTACACAACACTGCCCTGTGCATATTACACTCCAAGGCGCATATCGCATAGCACGCGCTAGTGCCTGTGCTATCTCGCGCTCTCCAATGAATCTGTAATTGCGCACAATGTATTGCATATTATATTTCACGCCGGTTCATCTTATATCACACTTTTTGGTGCATAGTTTATACCATACACTATATCTAGTTTTCATTTTCAATCGTGCTCTCAGGACTATGTTCTATATAACATTGTGTTCACCTACCCTTTTCACGGGCATTACATTTTGCGATAGGGGTTGGAGGGTCAGGGGGTGTTTCTGCCAAGTGAGCCCGGAGTCACAGTCACAAACGTCCTCTTCTTCCTGAATAAAAGTGAGATTATGCTGCATACTTGTTCATATTTTAAGTAGTTCGCACAGACACACGTTTTGAAAACAATAAAGTTCCTAATACCCGCCTTCTCTGAACAGTTAGCTTGCTGCCCCATCCCCCTCCTCCCTATCCTCTGTTGTGTGAATCCATGGACTAGCCTCCTCCCTCCTGCCAAGCATGGTCTGATGTGCTGCCACTGCCCTCAATTTAGTATGATGTACCAGTCCACTCCTCCTGCCCTCCATTGCCCAATTCTATGCCCCATCATTGACCTCCTGCTTAAACTCTGTGCTTAGCTTGCTGCCCCTATTCTCCTTCCCCCTGCCCTCCGATGTCTTTGTGCATGCCCCTGCTCTATCTTTTTTGCCCACCATGTTCCATGGACCTGCCACTCCTATCTACTCTGAGTGTTCTGTTGAGCTGCCACTCCCCTCCCACCTGCCTAGCATTGTCAGATGACTGTAACCTGTCCCTGCCACCTCCACCCTGCCTGTCCACATGCCATGCCCCTATCCTCTTCCTCCTGTCCTACATGGTCCATTGTACTGCCACACCCTTCTGCCCTCCCTGGTCTGTTGTGCTGCAACTGCTCCTCCTGCCTGCCCCGTGCGGTCTGTTGTGAGGCCCCTTCCCCTGAACTTTCTTGTCTGTGCACAGGTCCTGACCCTCCCTTCTATCCTCCATCGTCCTTTGTGCATGCCCCTGCACCCTCCTTCTTGCCCATCATAGCCATTGTGCTGCCACTAACCCTCCCACTTGCCATGCATGGTCTTCGGTGCTGCCATGGCCCCTCCCACCTTCTCAGTGTTGCTCTTCATGGTGTGTCTTGCTTCTAGTGCCCATCCTGCCTGACCTCCATGGCTATCTTGCTGCTCCTGCCCTGTCCCCTTGCCCCCAGCCCTCTGTTTACATGTGCAGACCCCTACTCCCTCCCCCCTGGCTTGTCTGTTCCATTGTAATGCCCCTGATCCGTCCCTCCTGCCCTTTATGGTCTGTTATGCTGCATCTTTCTCTCCTGTCTGTCCATTATGGTCAGCTAGCTACCATTGCCTCTTGCCCCTCTGTTCTCTGTTGTCCATGTGGATGGTCCTGTCCCCTCCCTCTTGCTTTCTATGGATTGTTGTGCTGCACTCCCGTCCCGCATGCCCTGTGTGGTGTATTGTGCTGCTGCAAACCCTGATGCCTGCCCTGCAGGGTCAGTTTGGTGCACCTCTCCATGTCCCTCCTGTCCTCTGTTATCCAAGTCCATGTCCCTACCCCATTTCCTTCCATGATCCAATGTACCATACTTGCGAACATTTTGAACTTGGTAAGAGGGAGATTTTGAAAAAAACTGGGGTATTGATTTTCCCCTTTGAGTTACATTGAAAAAGAGGAGATTGTAGACAGGAGACAGATCAAATAAAGCCCATTTGAGCTTAAAAACATTGGACATTTCCTGGCTGAATCGGGTCTGTTGGCATGTATGGTTGTACTACCATTGCCTCTTCCTTCTGCCCACAATGGTCTATTACATTGCCACAGCCTCTCTTGCAAGTCCTGTATTGTTGGTTTGTTGCCCCTGCCCCCCTTTCCACTGCCCTCCATAGTCTGTTGTGCTGCCACGGCCCTTCCTGCCTGCTCAGTGTGGTTAAATTGTTGCCTTTGCACCCTCCTACCTGCCTTCAATTTTCAGAGTCCGTGCCCCTGGCCTCTGCCTCTCAACAGTATCCTAATGAACAACTAGATTGCTAACATTCTATATTTATTACAAAAGTGTGGAACGCCTGACGTCATCTTGATGTAATCAAAACTGTAATACCTAGAGCATTTCCTTTAGAAATTACATATATGAGAGGGTCTTATTGGCATCAAAATTATGGTTAGTGCTCTAAAAGACTAAAATAAGGACATATTTTCTGAGTTTTCAAATAGCGACAAAGCACTTTTAAATTATTTTTTATCTTTATGTTTTTTTATCCAGTTGACCACTTGATTAAATGTTGCACTTAGGGGAGAGGATGTGGTGTTACTTCCAGAACTGCAGACTTTGCAACTGGGGAACCAGGTTGGAGTTTCTGCTTCAGCTCGACATTCTGTGATTCTGGTCAAATCACTTAGTCTCCCCATGTCTACAACCAAAATGAATTTGTTCTTGTGTGATGTAACCAATGCTCATGTAAAGCACTCCAATACCTGACAAGTCTGCACTATATAACACTGAAAAACACAAAATAATAAGTGTTTTGCACACTTCTGTCATTGGGCTATATTTGGGCTACATCTGGGTGATTTTGGGCTACATTTGGGCTCTTATGTCTCCGGTGGCCATCTTGGGAGATTTATTTGTTTTGAAGTTTCCTAATTTCCTCATGTACTGCAGTCTCCTCAGTAGGAAATGCTTTCAGTTTTTTACTTTGATTCCATCATGAAGGTATTCAGATATGTCACACATTTGCCATAAATTCTGAATGTTAACACTCTAGTTGCTCATTAGATCACTGTAGTAAAACTACTGTTCACCATGGAAGTCTGCTCCTGGTATTAAAAGTGCATGTTTCAGTCTGCATGTCAGAATGTTTTAATGAAATAGAAGGGGATTTGAGAAGTCACTCAAAATGTGCCCTCATTTTCTTTCTTCAGCATTAATCATAATTTCTATGGCAAAATGAACCCCCTCATTGTGTTCCTTTTTAAATTAAATGTTTTAAGTGTTACCAGTTTAATCCAAGCAAGATGGCTTCAGGTGTGCCATATTTTTATCATAAGTAGGACTGTTAGCGCTCTAGTTGTTCTTTGGAACACTCTGGGAAGCTGCAGTAGAACACAAAGGAATCAACTGACAGTCTCTGCCCTTGTTGGATGTACATGTTTTACTGAGAATGTCAGACTTCATTCTCACATGACTGAGAACGATAATGTGAATTTACAGAAAATAAGCTCTCAGTTTAGCTTATAGATCACCTTCCAAACCTCTGTGGGAAAAGCATGAGAAAATATTTTTCTCTCAATCATGATATCCCAGCAGAAGGCTTTTTCACATGGTGAAATTACCTTAGAACATACCACAATTCCTAAAATGAGTATGGTACCATCAACAAATGATTTATAATGTAACTAAAGTCTTAAAACCTTCTATTAACTGCAATGCTTTTTAATGAGGTGCTATCATGTCAATTGGTCCCAAGATGGCTGCCAACACTTCTTGGATGAAGTGCTGACAGCCAATCAGATCTCAGGATGAGATGTGTGGTTAGGCTCCGCCCACATATATATATGATTTTACTTTTGATTTTCTCAGGAACTACTGAACAGATTAACACCAGACCTGCAAAAGGCACTTCCCTGACCTGAGGACTACCTCTCTGCCAAATTTCAAGTAATTCTGTTCAGCCGTCCGGGCTGTACCTTGGACTAAAGGTCCCTATGGAAAATTGCATGGGAAAAATGCGTTTTGGGACCCCCCTTTTTTCTCAGCCCCCGCTTGACGAATCCCCCCGAAACTTTCAGGGTAGGAGCGGAGTGGAGCGCCCCACCTATTTTGAAAATTTCGCGAGGATTCGTCAACCGGCGCCAAAGTTATTCCAAATAGAATGTTGCAGATTTCCTATGGAAACACGGTCCTAACTATAACTATCTACTGGCGACCGCCAGTAGATAATATATATATATATATATATATATTCCAAAACTCCTCGTACTTCCTTTTCACGGCGAACAGAGAAGGACGGACCCAAACAGGTAAGGCAGTAGATGTAATTTATTGACTCCCTCTGCGACGCGTTTCGAGCACCCTGTGCCCTTGATCACACACTATATATATATATATATTCGGCTCCAAGTATATATATTCGGTCGCCAGTAGGTAGTTATAGTTAGGACCGTGTTTCCATAGGAAATCTCAAAATTCTATTTTGAATAACTTTGGCGCCGGTTGACGAATCCTCGCGAAATTTACAAAACTAATGGGGCGCTCCGCTCAGCTCCTACCCTGAAAGTCTCGGGGTGATTCGTCAAGCAGGGGCCGAGAAAAAAGGGGGGTCCCAAAACGCGTTTTCCCCATGCATTTTTCCATAGGGACTTTAGTCGCAGCTACAGCCCGAACGGCTGAACAGAATTATGTGAAATTTGGCAGAGAGGTAGCCATAAGGTCCATGAAGTGCCTTTTGCAGGTTTGGTGTAACTCTGTTCAGTATTTCCTGAGAAATTAGTATTTAAATCAATATATATATCAGTAAGCGCGCAGCGTGCGCGCACTGAGCAAGTACTGTGCGCGCACCTTGCCGTGCGCGAGCGCACTTCTGATTGGTTGTTAGATGTCAGTAAACATTCAAATCGGTGGAAATCAGGAAGCGGCGGCCGCCATTTTGTCTCTCGCATAAAGAGGGGGTGATAAACAAAGGGGGAGAACTTGAAAAGGGGGCAGAGTGGGGAGATATTGACCCACTAGGCATTGTAAGGGGGTCACAGTAGGACCTTGTAGGGCCAAAAAAAAGATTTATATTTTGAAAAAAAATATCGCCGAGTGCGCGCACCCAGCGCGCACCCGAAAAAAAACTTTTAAAAAATAAATAAAAAAAATCGCATTTAAGTGTTTAGATAGAAGGTGGCTCTAAAAAGAGCCCTTGTGTTTATTGTTTGTTTTTTGGTACCTACAAGTAAGTACCGATGCAGAGTCTAAAGTTCAAGAGGAAGACTCTGTTGCCTTCATCAGTGAAGTTTACACCGTCTCCTCTATAAATGTCTTGCATGTTGTAACGCAAGTTGTTGTGGTATATAGAACCGATACCATAGTCTCTGAGGAAAGCAGAAATAGATTTGTTGACGTGCTTCCTTGCTTTGTCAATCTGCGGACAAAATTGGTTGGACCAGTTCCACTTTTGCCTTTGGCATATGTTAGAATATACGAAGGCAGTTTGTGGAAAAAGCGACATCAATTGCACAAAGGTGTCCTTAATAAGCATTTCCAGACCTACCCCAGTTAAAGTGCCTAGGTCATTACCACCACAGTGCACAATAATAAGGTTAGGCTGTGGGAGATGTAGAAAGGTTTTCACCAAAGGCATTAATTGGTGCCACTTTAACCCTCTCTGACCAATCCATTTGATGTCTACATTTGGCAAAGCAAGGTCTCTCACCATACCTCTTTTTTCTGCAAATTTTTCACTCCAGAAGACATAGCTGTGACCTACAATCCACACTGTGAACATCTTCAAAGGAGATCTGGATGCACTCAGGAGGTGTCTTTCAGTAGAAAGGCAAAAAGAAATGAAAAACAGTTGAAAAATGGGGCCACACATACTTTTTTTTATAAAAAGAACTCATTAGCTGCTTCAAACCATTCTACACTAAAAACTAGGCTGTATGTTTAAATTTTAAAAGCATGTATTGTATTGGTTCAGAATAATGTGTGAACAAAGAACATTAGTTTGGATTTGCTGTTAGGTTTGAAAAGTCAAGCACTCTTGCTCTTTGGAAATGAAACATTGTCTGTTGAACTTCTGACCTCTCTGCTCACACCTGTGTTCCATGACCTGTTGCTATGGTAGCAGGCAGAAGTCAAGTTGGGGGAAGGGTACATTTGGAAAGGGGTTGAAGTTTTCAACCAATAGAAATGTGTGATTTCATTTGAAAAAATGTGGGAAGCACTGAGATTTGAAATTAACATGTATATGTGTGAAAAAAGAGAGGGAGACTGTGCCATTAACTGGTTCTGCTGAGAGGAGAGAGGTGTTCAGCTCAGAGATTCTGGTCTGATAAACTGCTGTGTGACTGCCACATTTCTTTCACAACTAACTAATTTTAAAGGTGAGTAATGAGTTTGAGAGGGGGTGTTTGTGGTTAATTTTGATATAAATAAAAGAATTATGATTATTTGTTTAAAGTTGTGATTTACATTTTCTGTTTTGCGAGATATTTAACTGTTTTGAATATGTAAAATATTATGGAGTATGTTTTCACCATAAGTTAATGTGTACTGGTAACAATGAGGAATACTGTTTTGTGCCTACCATCAAACCATGAGTCTGTGTGCAGAGAAGAATTGTTGACAGAGATTTAATTTGTGTTGCTGTTGAAAAGTAAGACTTGCAGTTGAAAGAAAAGGACAGCTTCTTTTTAATTGTGATGGTTAGCATTTAGCAGAAATCACTTTGAAAGAAAAGAGAGGAAAATGGCAGCACATTTAAAAAAAGCATTAGTTCTGTTAGAATTGATAACCCAGGAAAGGGGCAGCCTGTGTTTTGTGCCTACCAACACAGCATGAGTCTGTGTGTATATAGGAATTGTTGTCTGAGATTTAATTTGTGAAGTTGTTGTTCAGTAAGAAATGCAGTCCTAGGAAAGGGGCAGCCTGTGTTATGTGCTTAAAATGATGACATGAGTCTGTGTGCACAAAGGAATTGTGGGCAGAGATTTAATTTGTGAAGATGTTGTTCAGTAAGAAATGCAGTCCCAGGAAAGGGGCAGCCTGTGTTATGTGCGTAAAAAGATGGCATGAGTCTGTGTGCACACAGGAATTGTGGGCAGAAATGTAATTTGTGAAGATGTTGTTCAGTAAGAAATGCAGTTCCTGGAAAGGGGCAGCCTGTTGTGTTTACACAAATTATCCCTTAGCACACATGCACTGTTACGTACATCCCTGCAGTCTTCATGCAGTTCTGGAAGTCTCTTTGCTCATCTGTCTTGCACCAGACAATACACAGTGTTCAGAAACACACTCTTGGCACACACGCAGCAGCTTCTCCAACACTCTCATGTGTAGTACTCAGCTCTGTGTGCTGTTTCAGATAGCACTGTGTAATGCAAACACATTCAACGTCAGCAAGGCCACATTTAAATTGATCTAGTCTAATCACTCACCCTGTAACACATGGTCATTGTCTTAAGGAGCTGTTAGGACATGTGCTGTTTTCTGCTTCTGTAAATGATAAGGGAAATGTATCAGGCTGTAACAGTAATTTGGTACTATTCAGGGACTCTGTTTTGTTCCAAAAAACATAGCATGAGTCTGTGTGCGCACAGGAATTGTGGGCAGAGATTTAATTTGTGAAGATGTTGTTCAGTAAGAAATGCAGTCCCAGGAAAGGGGCAGCCTGTGTTATGTGCGTAAAAAGATGGCATGAGTCTGTGTACACACAGGAATTGTGGGCAGAGATGTAATTTGTGAAGATGTTGTTCAGTAAGAAATGCAGTCTCAGGAAAGGGGCAGCCTGTTGTGTTTACACAAATTATCCCTTAGCACACATGCACTGTAACATACATCCCTGTAGTCTTCATGCAGTTCTGGAAGTCTCTTTGCTCATCTGTCTTGCACCAGACAATACACAGTCTTCAGAAACACACTCTTGGCACACACACAGCAGCTTCTCCAACACTCTCATGTGTAGTACTCAGCTCTGTGTGCTGTTTCAGATAGCACTGTGTAATGCAAACACATTCAACGTCAGCAAGGCCACATTTAAATTGATCTAGTCTAATCACTCACCCAGTAACACATGGTCATTGTCTTAAGGAGCTGTTAGGACATGTGCTCTTTTCTGCCTCTGTAATCTACTAGGAAAATGTGTCAGGCTGTAACAGTAATTATCACTTGCTCTACCACAGTAGTAAATGTGCTTTGAAATTGCCAATCAAATTCTGTTTTCTGCTTAGAATCACACCATAAGGCTGTGTGCGCACAGGAATTGTGGCCAGAGATGTAATTTGTGTTGCAGTTGTTCTGTAAAACATGCACTTGCAGGAAAGGGACAGCTTGTTTTCTTCAAATGTGGTGGTTAGCACTCAGCAGAAAACACTAAAACGCAAATGAGAGGCAAAAGCTAAAACATTTGAAACCAACAGGGTAGATTTCCCTTTCAAAATAGCAAAGGCACAGGTAGTTGCCATATGTTCAAAACTGAAAATAACCCTTAGCACACATGCACTGTTACATACATCCCAGCAGTCTTCATGCAGTTTTGGAAGACTATTTGCTCATCTGTCTTGCACCAGACAATACACAGTCTCCAGAAACACACTCTTGGTACACACGCAGCAGCTTCTCCAACACTCCCATGCGTAGTACTCAGCTCTGTGTGCTGTTTCAGATAGCACTGTGTTATGCAAACACATTCAACGTCAGCAAGGCCTCATTTAAATTGATCTAGTCTAATCACTCACCCTGTAACACATGGTCATTGTCTTAAGGAGCTGTTAGGACATGTGCTGTTTTCTGCTTCTGTAAATGATAAGGGAAATGTATCAGGCTGTAACAGTAATTTGGTACTATTCAGGGACTCTGTTTTGTTCCAAAAAACATAGCATGAGTCTGTGTGCGCACAGGAATTGTGGGCAGAGATTTAATCCAACACTCCCATGCGTACTACTCAGGTCTGTGTGTAATGCAAACACATTCAACGTCACCAAGGCCTCTTTTTCTTTGCTCTACTCTAAACACTCAGCCAGGTTGCAGATACTTATGGTATGAAGTAGCTGTTAGGAAATGTGCTCTTTTCTGCCTCTGTGATTTTCCAGGTAAAATGTGTAAGGCTGTAACAGCAATTATCAGTTGATCTACCAGAGTAGTAAATGTGCTCTGAATTTGCAAATCAAATTCTGTTTTCTGCTTAGAAGCACACCATGAGGCTGTGTGTGCACAGAAATTGTGGCCACAGATATAATTTGTGTTGCAGTTGTTCTGTTAAAAAATGCACTTGCAGGAAAGGGGCAGCTTGTTTTTTTTCAACTGTGGTGGTTAGTACTGTGCACAAATTAGTAAATCACAAATGAGAGACAAATGGAAAAACATTTGAAATAAATGAAAAGTATAAAATAATATTTAAATGAATTATAATTACAAAAAGGATTTTTTTTTAGTTCCTTGCAGGTATTGCTGAGCAACAGTGAAAAAAAAATGCCTTTAAGGACAAGAAAAAGGAAAGAAAAGCAACAACAAGTATATCTGGACAAAACTGGGAAAAAAATAGCAGGAGAAGCTGGTGATGGCAAAAAGAAAAAGTCTACTGGTAAGCAGAGCAGAGATTTCTTAAAAAAGATTTTCAAAAAACAAAAAAATTGCAAAAATAACTGTAAAACAAAGAGAGTTTTATGTACAAAGCCACAACACAGTCAACAGCAAAAAAAAAGCTAATGTACAATCAGAAGTATGTCAAACAGATTTAACACGAAAATTAGATTTTAAAAACATTCGTCGAAAAATGTTTTAGAGAAGAGTGATGTTAAATTTGCTAAAGGATGTGAAAAAATATAAGAAAAAATCTAAATTTGTTAAGAAAAAAAAATTTATAGAAAATATTGTAAGTAAGGCTTTGGAAATAAAAAGAAAACTTTTTATTCTAATTTTGAATAGGATGCGTAGATTAGAAAAATTAGTGAATGCAATGAAGTCACAAAGCAAAAGGAAAAGAGAAGTGAAAAAAAGTAACTTTTGTAAAGTGTTCTTGGGAGAATGGAAACACAGTTCAAGTACTGAACCATTTTTTAATGAAGAGAGTTATCTTCAAAGTAATAGTTTGTTGCATGCAGTTGACACTAATGGTAGAGCATATGAAGTTAAGGATGGTTGTGTGATGCAAAAAGAGAAAATGGTCCCTAGAAATGAGGAAGAAGTAATGGCTGCTGAGGCTATGGGGAGACGTCCAAAAGCCCCAGTGTACACTTTGAACTGTACTAGTATTTGTACTGTGCGTCAGGAATCTATTGATAAATTACGTGACTTTCTAAGAGAATATAGTAAAAAGAGTGTAAAACAGAAGATGAAGGTGCTTCAAACACTAGATCCATGCAGAGTGAGAGAAAATACTGGTTTGCAGGGACATTCTCTGGCTTGTCTATCTAGAAAAGTGTGTAAAAGTGTTTTTCGTCATTTTAGGATGCTGGCTGTTCATCATACTGAAATGAGAAAGTTTGTGAGAACATTGTATTTTGCTAAAAGTCCAGCAGTAAAGTTGAATGAGTTGAATAATGCTCTGTTCCGTGGATCTGTATCAGATGTAGTGAAGGTTACTGATGAGATTCAGTTTTGTTACTTTGGTCCAGAACAAGAAAATGCAGAAAAGGACACAGTAAATGAGGAAAATGAGGAACAGAATGTAGAACTCATTATTACTAAAAATTTTGAGGATGAAATGACAAAATTTACTATCACCTCTAATGAAACACCAAATATTACTTGTATTTGTTGCCGCAGAAGTCAGTATAAAATTCAAACAAGGAGTGTTGATCTGTATAAAAAAAGTGAAAATGAAGATAATTATAAGTGGAAGGATTTTGCAACATATATATTTCTTGAAAATTGTTTTGAATTGGGTGAAGATCAGCGTATTTGTAAATACTGTTATAATAAATTAGAAGAAAATAGAATGCCGACCAGAGCTGTACATAATAATTTAGAATTGGATGCTATTCCTGCCGAACTTTCTGAATTAAATACATATGAGTCTATACTTATTCAATGTGTTCATCCGTTCCAGACCATAGTACGTATGGAGCCCAAAACTGGTAAATTACCTCCTTCTGATTTACTGAGAGGTTTAAAAGGAAGAGTGGTGTATTTGCCCTTGGATTTGAAAAAAAATATGGAAACTATTGATGCAGATACTTTGGAAACTGAACCATTAGTAATTCTGGTTAATGGTGTACCTACAAAGAATAAGAAGATTTGGCAAGAGCTGGTGGATGTACGAAAAGTACAAAGAGCAAATTTGTATTTGAAAAAAAATAATAAATGGTATGAATCAATTTATATAGAAGAAGAAGAAGAAGATTTACAAGAAGACACAGAAACACCAACTGGTCAAATTGAAAAAGTGGACAAGTCAAAGGAAGAAGAAATTTATGAACATTTTAGCATACATCCTCTTCATTCAAAAGAAGTTATGGGAGACACTATTGATCTGTTTCAGATGAAGAAAGCAAAAGGAACTCCCGTGAGTGTATGGGAGGAGAGCTTGGAAGCACGATGTTTTCCCCAGCTGTTTCCTACAGGAAAAGGAGGACGATACGATGAACGTCCAGAACAGATTCCAGCTTCTGAGTATCGGACTACAAGACTATATGCAGAAGATCCAAGATTTCGTCAAAGTATTCCTTATTTGTTCCATCTTTTATTTGAAAGCGACTTGTCTGCATTATCATATGCAGTAAATCACATTTTAAAAAGTGGAGTACATTTACAAAATGTGTCTGCTAAGGATTTTATGGAGAAAGTGCAGCACCGAGATGATCATTTGGAAACACAACTGATCAATCTGATGGCTTGTCAGCGTGGGACAAATGAATATTGGTACCGACGCCATGGTGAATTAAAATGCATGTTACGGAATTTAGGAACTCCAACATGGTTCCTTACCCTAAGCTGTGCCGAGTACGCTTGGGATTGATTTACTGGATTTTCTAAGAGAGGCAAATTCAAACATTAAAAACATTGAATACAAGACAGCTGGAGAACTGTGCTCTTTGGATCCAGTTAATGTTTGCAGATATTTCAATCATAGATTTGAGGCTATGATGTCCTTCATCTGCAATAAAAAAAATCCACCTCTTGGAGAAGTAGTGGATTTCTTTTGGAGAAAAGAGTACCAGGCAAGAGGTGCTCCTCATATTCATATGCTGTTGTGGATCAAGGATGCCCCAAAGTTTGGAACAGATACTGATGAAGCAGTGTTATCTTTCATTGAAGAATATGCAACATGTGCTATACCTAAAAGCACAGAAGAGAAAAAGTTAAAAGAACAAGTTTTACGTTTCCAAAGTCATCGGTGTGGAAAATACTGTCGACGGAAGTACAAGACCAAAGATAAATTCTACACAAAGTGTCGATTTGGATTTCCTAGACCTGTTCTTTCAAAAGGAAGAGTCAACAGTTTTATGTCAGCTGTGCGACATACTATAACCAGAAAATCTCCCAAAAATACCTACAACCTAAAAAGAAATGAAGAGTCAAAATTTATAAATGACTTCAACCCAGTGATTTTATCCATGTGGAATGCTAACATGGATATTCAGTATGTGGCAGACAATTCTATTGCTGTTGCTCGGTATGTGACATCTTACATCACTAAATCTGAGAAAACAGAATTGAAGGAAATGTGGGAAGAGATTTCTCACGAGAAGACTGTCAGTAAGAAGCTGTACAGTTTCAGTTTAAAGATGTTATCGCATCGAGAAATTGGATCCTACGAATGCTCAGATAGGTTATCATCTGCAAGTCTTTACTCGAAATCCAGAAGAATAATTTGGGTAAGCTTAGGCCTTGCAGGAATGAGAAATCGGGTACTGAAATCTGTTGGAGAAATTGAATATTTGGCCGAGAATGACCCAGAAAGTACAGATATTTTGAAATCAAACATGTTGGACACATATTACCCAAAGAGAAGTCATCATCTTGAGAACATGTGTCTCTATGAAGTGCTGCAGAACTACATTTATTCACGGAAAGCCACAGAAGACATCAACAATGGAAAATATAAAGTCATTGGTGAGGAAGGATGTTTGGTGAAGCAAACAAAAGGAAGTTTGATAAATCACAGGAAGCTCAGTTGCGAAACTACTGACAAAAAGGAATTTTACTACTTGCCTCTTTTACAGCTGTTTAAACCATGGCGTTCAGAGGACGAACTACTGGGAGAATTTCAAAGCTATGAAGATTCTTTTAATGCTAGCAAAGACAGCATAGAATGCAGTACTTTCACAACTTATGTCCAAATGTTAAATGAAGAAAATGAACAGGAAGCAAAAATTGCAGCTGAAGTAGCTAGAGACAGTTCTCAAGACAGCCAAAGTTCAGGAACACTTAGTCAAGATCCCCTAGGACAACCGATCATAGAAAATGAAGTTGCAGTAGCCATGACTGAAGTAGAAACGGCTATGAATCAAGCACAGGAAGATTCAATTGACTTACTAAATCTGGAAGAACAACTGAATGAAGAACAAAAAGAAATTTATGAAGAAGTCATCAAAAAAATTGATCATGGATTACTACATGAAAAGAAAGAGTGCTCATGCACATCATTTGAACCAATCAGGATGTATGTGAGTGGACAAGCTGGAACTGGTAAAAGTTTCTTAATAAAAGTCATCAGAAGCTACCTACAGCAAAAAACAGCTTCAAATTTGTCTTGTGTGGTAACTGCTCCAACTGGGTTAGCAGCCTATAACATAAAAGGAATTACCTTACATCGCTTGCTAATGTTACCAGTGGAGCATGAGAACAAAATAGAATACCACAAACTAACTGGAGAAGCATGCCTCGAAGTTTCAAGAGTGTTGAAGAAGATGCAAGTTCTCATTATTGAGGAGGTGAGCATGGTTTCAAATTTAATGCTTGCCTTTGTGCATTTAAGAATGCAACAAATACTTAAGAGAGACTATGACGTGTTATTTGGAGGTAAACACGTCATAGTTTTTGGGGATCTTCTGCAGCTCACTCCAGTTAAAGGACAACCAGTGTTTAATACTGTGACACATGAAGACACGAAGAAGTCATTAGGAAGCATTGGTAATGCGAATATTTGGTCGTTCTTTGAGTACAAAGAACTCACTACCAATATGAGACAAGCAAACGACGAAGATTATGCAAGTATTCTGAAAGATATCAGAATTGGACTACTCACAGAAGTTGGTAAAAAAGCATTACAGAGTCGGTTGCTACATAACTTATTTCCAAATGAAGAAATAGTTGCAGAGAAAATATACCAGAACATTGCAGAAAAAAATACTGTAATCTGCTTAATGCCAACACTACGTGAGTGCTCAATATTCAATGAGGAACTTTTGAAATTGGAAAACGAAGAGATTAAGAAAATGGAAGCAGAGGACAAAATTCAGCATGAAAGAATTACTTTTACATTAACAGGCAAACTGAAAAATAAATTGGATTCACTAGAGAAGAATATTTCCAAAACAGCTGGATTAGAAAAAAATCTATATGTTTGCATGAATTGTCGAGTCATTTTAAGGAGAAATTTGGATGTAGAAAAAGGTTTAGTGAATGGAGCTATGGGAAGAGTTGTGGGTTTTATTAATTATCAGAAAAAAGAAGGAATTGAATGTTTAAAAATAAAATTTGATCAGATAGAAGAAGTTAAAGACATTTGTCGCTGTTCAGTTCGTTTCATGCTTGTGAAAGACTTATATGTGCATAGAAAGCAGTTTCCATTTTCTCTAGCATATGCTGTAACTATTCACAAGTCTCAAGGATTGACTGTAGATAGTGCTTTTGTAAACATTGGTTCTACTGTGTTCAAAGAAGGTATGGCATATGTTGCTCTGTCACGAGTAAAAACATTATCTGGTTTATTTATGGTAGACTTTGATGACTCAAAAGTTAGTGCTGATACAAACTGTGTAAAGGAGTATAATAGATTAAGAAGAACCTATGCTCCTCATTTAGGTCAGTATCCTGTGATTGAAAAACATGTTGTTTCTCGGAAAAGGAGGTTTGAGAATATCTGTAATGTGGATGAACAGAACAAAAAAAAAAGGACAGTGATGTGATAGCAAGGAAAAAGAAAAAGGACAGTGTTGAAGAGGTTGTTGGTTGCCATTTTGAAAATAGCTCTGGTGTCAACTGCTATGCAAATGTAGTGCTGAATGTTGTATTTTATCTTGAAAAGTTGCTAGAACAGATAATAGTAAATCATGGAAAAAGATTGTGTTCTCTGCTGAGTCTCCTTTTTGAGAAGCTGAGTACTGATAAAACTGAAATAGAAAGTGCTACTGATGTTAGAAATCTTTTAGATGTATGTTCTGGTTCTACACAGTTTAAAGAAAATGTCCAGCAAGATGCACAGGAATTCTTAATATATATACTGAGCGTACTTGAAGATGAAGGAGTAGAAGTAGAAAACTTATTTGGTGTCTCTTACAAATGGGAACATTGCTGTGAAAACTGTATGAACACATGTAGTAGTAATGTTGATTCAGAAAGGTTCATATTTTTACCATTACCACAAAGTAAATCAGTGACTTTTAGTAAATTAGTTAAAGATGCCAATCACAACATGGAATGTTCTGAATGTAAATCAGACATGTTTTCTACATTATTTTTACAGAAATATGGTCAGTATGTAATTTTAATGATGCAACGTTGTAGAGCTGATTTTTCAAAATTGGACACTTTAATAAAGAAGTTTACAGGACAGCAATTATCAATTTCTGGAAAAACTTTTGTTACAGTTGCAATAATTTTTCATGAAGGACCTACTGTAACTTCTGGACATTACACAGTTTATCTTAAATGTGAAAAAGGCTGGACACTGTCTAATGATTCCCAATTGATTTTCAAGCAATGTTTGCCTTATGATTTACCCAATTCTTATTTAATTTTTCTGAAACCTAAATTTTGAAAACTAAAAACTGCATCTGAAGGAAGCATTTTTTGTAATTTTAAAGGATTATAATTGAAGATATCACTTAAAAAGGATTATGAAATTACTATTTGGCCTAAAGGAAAAGTAATAAAAACAATTGTGGACTCCTTTGACAGAAATTATTTTGGCATGTGTGCTTTTGCGACAAGGTTTAAAGACGGTTTGTCTAGAAATGTTTTATTCATCTAGAGAAGTAGTTGTAATATATATGTAATATTTCTAACAAGGTATATTTTAGTGAAGATTTGGGGCTTTTTTTAAGCAATCTTTCAGATTGTTTTTTTTTTGCCCGCTGGTAAATGATGAATACAATTGTTTTCACTATTTTAAGTGAAAAATAAAAAATTCTGAAAACAGCAAAAAAAGGGCAAAAAATTGCTTAGTAAAATATGTAAAAACATGTAATGCTTTTTGTAATGTATGATTGAATATTAATACATTTTTTCTTTTTTTGCAGAACTGGAAAAAAAAAAATTCTGCTCCCTTGCAAAATACTTGAAATTTTTTTATTTTTTTTTAAATAAGTGAAAAATATTAGTATTACTCAATCCTCCCTTTTCATGCTTCCATTTCTTCAACTCTTTATGAACATTAAATTTAAAAAAAAAAAAAAAAAAAAAATTTAAAAAACCCTTGGGTGCGCGCAGGGTGCGCGCACCTAAAAAATAAATAAAAAAAAAATCCCTCATAAAAAATGTTTTGGGGTTTAGTTTATAAGTGGCTCTTAAAAGAGCCCTTGAGTTAATGGAGGGAAACAGGAAGAGAAAAACTAAAAAAAAGAAAAAACATCTATGGCCTACTTGCACTCATGGGCATCAAATTTTCTCTGAATGAGATCAAGACTGGTCTCACCCACAGAAATAAGTTTACCGCAATCAGTGCAGCGTGTGGACAACCTAGCCAAACAAGGTGGTCCAAAAAGAGGTGTGGAAGAAGGCAAAGGCACCACTGCAGAAGAAGTGCTCGGCTGAGCTGCCGAAGATGTGCTCGGCTGAGCTGCTGCAGATGTCGTCGGTAGAGCAGGTGGAGGGTTTGCTCCAGAAGCTCGACGAAAAGTTACTGGATGCATTTTGTTAACATGTCTCAACATAGTGTGAATGCTAAAAGAATATTTCTTGTTAGGATTCCCACGAGATAAGACTTTATCACAAAGTACACATGTAACTTTAGGTGCATTTACCTTTTTTAGTCCCTCTGGAAAAGTGAAAAACTGCCATATAAAGCTGTCTTTCTGCTTCCTGCTCCTCTGCCTCTCAAGAGTGTCCAGATCACTGTCTGAAGATGGTTGCTGTTCAGCCATTGTCTCACAACAACAGAATAGCTCCTTCTCCAAAGGAATCAGAACTAATAATGAGGGGAGTAGGTGTGGTTTGGGAAGAATCTGGAACTGAAAATACTTCTAACCAATCAAAAGTGATGATTCTTGATCACATGACTTGCCATGAGGGGATTGGGTGTGGTATTGAAACAATTAGAAACTGAAAGTAATGATAACCAATAAGAAGTACTATTTTATTATGCATAAACCCGAGGTGCGCGCACTGCGCAAGCTCCGAGCGCGCACCTCGTGATTACGTATGCGCGAACGCGTAGGAGCGCATGTGCATACGTCATATGCGCGTACCTAGCGCGCATACGTTGAACACGCGTATGTGCGACCGTTATTGCGCGTAATTTTAGCGTATGCGGAAGTAAACCGCGTGGAGCGCGTAGGACGCACGCACGCATGCGTACGTACGTACGCATCCGTACTGGGTGCGCGCTCCCAGCGCGCACTATGACGTATATTTGCGTACGTAAATAACGTACGACGGTATTCATAAAAAACTTACGAAATTGTACTAGGAGCGCGCCCAGAGCGCGCACCCCAAGAATTTACATAAAAAAAAAAAGTGGAGAAAAATTAATTGCAAAAATTAAAAAAATAATCAACTTTATCCTAATTGAAATTTAAAAAAAAAAACAAAAACAAATAAAAAGATACAGATAATATATAAATGAATACATAGGAATTTTATTTTTCTTAAAAATATATTTTTTTAATTAAATAATACAAAAATTAGCATTTAAAAAAACGTACAAATTCACTGAAAAAACCAAAGGTTTCACACACGTTATAGTTAGGAATTAGCATTTAAAAAACCTTGCAAATTCACTGAAAAAAACATAGGTTTCACACATGTTATAGTTAGCTGGACATTTCACTCGTGAAAAACCAATGAAATTCCCCCGTTATAGTTAGTTCAGCTAACTATAACTCGCGCACCCGCAATCCACTGCTGATGACGTCACATATTACATCACTCATGACATGGTCAGTGACATCACTCATGACATCACTGATGACATCTCAAATGACATCACTGATGACATCAACCTTGTGATTGAGTAGCAGACCTCCTCTCACCCTAATATAACCTTTGATACACACATTCAAAAATAGAGACTAAAATTTTCAAAACAATGGACATACCAATACCAGTTACAACAACCTCTTCAGTAATTCTAAGATCCACATACAAATCCACTCATTCACCAACAGTCCTATACAGTCACTCATACATGTACTCACTCATCATATGTACTCGTACACCTATACATCCTGTTACACAATGCCACTCATCCATAGAGTTACTCACACACATAGTCACTCATGCTAACAAAGAATCAAACATACATTTACTTGCATATACAGTTATACACACACCACCACACTTACTTCTACGGAAACTTACACATACTTAGTCTTTTAAATAATCACTTATAAAAATACATACTTATTCATACATGAACTCTTTCAATCTCTCACTCTCACATATACTCACTTATATAACCAATAGTCACATATACTAGTTTAAAACATATGAAGTTACTCATAGAGACACTATTGAGACAGTCATTCACTCACTAACACACCCATACACACACTCATCCACCCATACAGTCCTGCACACATGCTGTTTTCAACACATACAAACAGTGAGTCACTCATTCATGCACCTATGCACTACGTAATACCCCCCACCAAACCATGCAGACACTCAGACTGATACTCAAAAAACCAACTAATAACCTATATAGACACCCATGTAGCTACTCACTAACCCATGCAGCCACCTATACACAAAGTGAGAGACTGATACAGATATTTACATATTTAAACAAT
The DNA here is from genome assembly GCF_964204655.1 of Triturus cristatus. NCBI lineage: Eukaryota > Metazoa > Chordata > Amphibia > Caudata > Salamandridae > Triturus > Triturus cristatus. The sequence goes on along the minus strand of NC_140586.1, from coordinate 689,669,779 downwards.
ACTCACAAAGCCATGTATTCACTACGATACACTTAATCAGTCACATAATCAATTTTTCAAAAACAAATCATCCATTTAGACACTTATATACCCATTTATTCTTCCATCGACCTTGAGATATACATATATAAAACATATTTAATTTTCAGAAAAACACACATTCACTGGATGATGTCATCAGTGATGTCATCAGTGATGTCATTTGAGATGTCATCAGTGATTTCATGAGTGATGTCACTGACCATGTCATGAGTGATGTAATATGTGACGTCATCAGCAGTGGATTGCGGGTGCGCGAGTTATAGTTAGCTGAACTAACTATAACGGGGGAATTTCATTGGTTTTTCACGAGTGAAATGTCCAGCTAACTATAACATGTGTGAAACCTATGGTTTTTTCAGTGAATATATATATATATATATATATATTCAGTATTCAATTTTCAATATTATGAAAAAAGCGCCAGGACACCTTGAGAATGCAGTGTAGTGGTACTGACTTCACCAGCAACGCGTTTCAGCTTTCGCCTTGGTCACGCTGAGGTTAACGCAGAAACAGTATCTTTTTTATTTCTGATTATAGTGCAATAAACATAGTGAAAGGACCAGTGCATTGAACAATACTAATTCATTCCACAGTTTTTAGCGGCCATCTTAGAGCTATAAATCATTGTCAAGTGCTGATTGCATAAATGTCTACACATATACATTCTCAGTAAAGCAAAGCACAAGAGGCTAAATCAAAATTACGCCCAAGTGGGCAAAGTATTTCTGACAAATTTCTGATCAACAACATAATTGAACGTTGGATTCCAAAATGCTCTTGTCAAAATGACTGGCCTGATTTTTAATACACCCCACCTGAAAATATACAAAAGGAAGTTTTAGTGAAATAAAATTTAAGTTAAGTATACAAAACTGTTTTAAAAAAGCACAGAGCATTACAACATGTATCACAATCATTTCAGAAATCCCACTCTCAAAATTCATTTACATCTCGTTTCACTCCGAGTTCCGAAAATCTCTTTACAATTTACAATCCTGATAATTAATGTCGTAAGTGTACCACTAATTCTTCACTTGAGTTTAATCCCAACGGGGACATGGTCTCCAAATCAATAATATATCTCGATTCTAGTTGGCGTAATGTCAGTTGTCTATTACCACCCCTTACACCAATTGGGACTGCATCAATTACCACAATTCTCAACAATTCCTCATTCTGAAAATGCTGTTCAAAAAAGTGTCTAGCAACTGGATATTGCCTATTGTTGTGTCGTATAACTCTGACATGTTCCAACACTCGTTTCTTTGCACAATGAATTGTGCTGCCGATATAGACCCTATTACAAGGACAAATCAGTGCATAGATACAATACGTGGTGTTACATGTTGGGGCCTTTTTGATTCTAAATTCCCTTCCACTGTTTGCAAAAACGAGTGTCTTACAATCAAAGCTATTTCTGCATGCCTTACATTTTTTACAACAACGAAAGCCTGGGCAATTGGTGCAGATCTTCTCATCCTTGCTAGTTACATAATTAGGGCACATTTCATCTCGGAGTGATTTACTTTTCTGAAATGTAATTTGCGGACAGCTACTTAGATACTTTTGAAGATTGGTATCAGTTAATAAGACATGCCAGTTCTTTTTTAATATTTGGCGAATGTCTTGTGCTTGCCCTGAGTACGTGGTAATGAATCTCAGTGTTTCAGCATCTGTCTCACGATTCTTTGGATGTAGTAGCTCAGCACGTGTTACCTACTCCACTCGATTACATGCCTCTGAAATAGTTTTCTTATTGTATCCTCTTTCTTTGAAACGACGAATCATAATCGCCTTCTCCTCTTCATACAGGCTCACTGAGCTACAATTACGTTTTGCACGTAACAATTCCCCATACGGGATACTGTATATTAGTTTGCGTGGATGAGCACTAGCAGCGTTTAAAATACTATTCCCTGCAGTGGCCTTCCGAAAGAGTTTAGTTTCAATGGAATTGTCCACAATCTGCACTTTCACATCCAAAAATTCAATTTCTGTTACATTTATGTTTTCAGTTAGGGCAATGTTAAACTGGTTGTCATTCAACCTGCAAATAAACCTCTTGACTGACTCAATATCACCATTCCATATGATGAAAATATCAATAAACCTGAGCCACAGGGCACAGCGATCAAAATCTGGGATTGATGACACTACCTGCTCCTCCCACCAGCCCATCACCAAATTGGCATAGCTGGGGGCGAAGCAGATTCCCGTTAACCTCAGCGTGACCAAGGTGAAAGCTGAAACGCGTTGCTGGTGAAGTCAGTACCACTACGCTGCATTCTCAAGGTGTCCTGGCGCATTTTTCATAATATTGAAAATTGGATACTGAATATATATATATATATATATATATATATATATATATATATATATATATATATATATATATATATATATATATTATATATATGTGTCTGTATGGTATTTCTGTAACGCAGATCTAGCCACATAGTACATGATTTCTCTCTTGCTGTTCTACTCAGTGGTTAGCAATTCGACCAACTTCTAAATCAGTTATTCGATGGAGATAGTCAACTGACTCCTAACATTCAGTAGTAATCCCTGCAGAAAAAAAACACTTACAACTTCCTGAACGAATTCCATAGGGTGGACTACATACTAGTATATCACAAGCACATGCTTAAGTTTAAATAATCACCCTGTGCTTCACTCTTAATTTGCTTACAATTCAAGATCGTGTTCAATTACTATTCACTGTGCACACATCCGTAATCGCATTCAGCAAAGCATCTTTTGCTGCACTCAACTATTCTTTATTATCAGGGGCAAACCTCCACAATGCTGACTTCTCAACAAATTTTCTCTTACTTCAGTCAGCACGACCAATCTTAACTACTGATCCACATCTGCCCAGTTTGGTCTTTATACTTCTAACACACTCTTCAGTTGCTCTTGGGTGGAGTTTTGCCGCATGCTGGGAAATTGTTTCTTAATGCTTATTAAATCAGAGGGGGTACAAGGAGTGTAGACCTTAATTCTACCCCCATCCATTGGGTAGTACCTCAAGGGAAGAAGGATGGAGGAGGAAGAGTCCTTTATCACTAGCATTATTTGAATTAGGAGAAGGGATACCCTCCTAGACAATCATTCTGTAGTCTACGTCAAACTTTCAAGGGTAATGGTAGGGCTTCATTCTTTGATATCTCTACAGCCTGGGATGGACAGTACCCTGGTCCTAGACCAATCAACAGAAGTTGAATCATTCTCTTGTCTGCAATCTAAAGCATTTCTGGCAGTCAGTCATATCACAGCGCTCTTGCACATTACCCTCTTGTGCTCTTGTTACCTGCTGGCCCACATGCACTAATCTATTTCCAAGTGCATTAGCAACTGCATTCCCAGTCCCTTCGGACAGCTGACAAGGGGAACATATTAAAGAAATCTTCCTCCCTCATGTCCTCAAATTCTTCCTCTTTTTCTTGTGGTTCTGTGATCTGGAGTACTATATGTGGAGGAAGAGAAGGAGGAGGAGCACAAGCCCTAATAATGTCCCTAGAGTAACTGATTTGATCTTCCATGTGTATTTCTCATACCTCATACTAAAGATTAATGCTTTGTGTGCCTCTTCATGTCGTCGTAGGAAGAGAGGTCATTTCTCTGCATCTATTTTATTTTACCAGTCTGTCAGCTTCTTCAGTAAGTTTTCTAATCTCTCTATTTCAAAGTTAACATTCTCAGGAAAGGACTTCTTCCCATCCTCTTTAATTAGTCCCACCCACTCTTATTAATACTTGCATGTGCCTTTACCATATTGTTGGTAACTAGTATGGGCAGGAGTCCCTTTAGATTGGGACTCCCTACATTGAGATTTCTAAACCTTCTTCTCTGCTCCTTACTGCTTACTCACACCTAGTTAACAAGGAAGATGTCTGCTGGCCTTGTGCCTACAGCTCCTCTTGTTGAAGGTATAGGAAAGGAGATGGAAAATGGGATAGAGTTCCATCAGATATATTTCTTTCTAACTGATCTCCTGGTCGGGAAATGGAAGGCATTGCACACACTCACCCAATGATCCCTTGCATCTGACAAACCTTCAGAAGGGGCTTATGAAGGATTCTGGGTGGGTACATCAGAGGGCCTCTTTCTCACTCACGTTCATCCTTCAAGGGTCCGTGCTTTGAGGCCTAGAGCTTCAGACTATCTTCTCCCTGCTCATACTATTTCTAGAGCACACTCACTCTAAGCCATGGATTCACACTGATACACATTATCTAGTCACTGGACTCCTCCCAATTCTACCTGCCCAGCAAACTTGTTTTCCCTGTTTTATCTTACCCAGACAACAATTGTGCATACCCTTTTTAACAACACATTTTCAACAATAAAATAGTACAGGCAAGGCAAAACAAGCAAGTGAACAAAAATATGGTAAACACAGTTTAACCTTACCAAACTTTCCTTGGTTCAGTCATACTCACGCTTTCAGCCAATTTTGCAAGTCCTGTGCAGTTCCAGTACTGGGCAGCCCTCCACCCCTGTTCCCTTGAAGACATTTCTGACTTATCTCTTGCATCTGGGTTCATTGTGTGGATTTCAGTCCAGTGCTCTCCCATATAGTGCTTTTGGAGCTAATTTTATGGCAAGCCACCGATGTTCTTATTATTCCTTTCTTAACTTGCTATATTTAAACAGCAACAATCAAGACAAAGGAAAAAACTACTAGTCCCATGAGGCTTAGCAACAAAACCCAATGGGAAAAGAACTGCAGTCCAACTGAATGACCGATCAAGGCTGAAGACCCTCTATATTACCTATCTTGACTGCGAACAGTCCTCTTTTCTTGCTGCTCTCAGTCAAAATAAGTATATATACTTCTCTCTAAATTATAATATCTTTTGTGCCTTTACATCATTAAGGTTTAATACTTTTGTGGTTGTTTTCATTGCGTAACAATTCGGTTATTCAAGATACGGTGATATTCCCTCTGCGCGTCCGCGTTGGAGTACTCACCTGCGCCCATCAGTTGGTTCAGACCAACCGCTCCTTTGGTGACACACTTTCCCATTGCACAAATCTCCCTGTTGTGCCCGCTTCTATTCAGGCCCTTTCTCCTCAACTCCATTCGCTGCTTTGCTCTGCCTAACTGACGCAGAGAATTTGGTGACACCCCACTGTGAGGCCTCGCACTCAGCCACTCGCAGTTTCATATCTCCTGTGGTGAATGCCCCACCCTATGGGGAGGGTTGTTTCCTTATGTCTTCATTGTTAACCCTTTCTCCACAGTAAATTCCGGTTCAGGGATATTTTCTATAGGCATTTATTATCAGTGCTTATTTATTACAAGGGAAACAGGTGGTTCTTCTGCATTTAATCACAACATGACAGCAAAGGAGAGGAATTTTGCCAGAATTCGGATTACTCTATCCAGTCATCAGTACTAGGGGTGGGCGGAATTTGCGTAATCGTGTTACGCAAATCTCCGCGAAACGGTAAAAAATCTCCGCGAACACGCAGAAATTCCGCGAACACGCGGAATTGCTTGTTCGCGATTCTTTTTTCTTGTTCGCGATCGCTGTTTGCGTGCTCGGGGTGAAATATCTCGCGAACACGCATATTGAGAACGCGAACAAGGAAAAAATTTCGCGAAGTCGCGGAACGCAGATTTTTGGGCAATTTTGCGTTCTCCGCGGAACGCGAAATTACCCAAATTCCGCAAATTCCGTGAACGGAACGGAATTTGCTGCCCAGGCCTAATCAGTACAAGAGGCAGATGAATCTTCTATGTCTAAAACAGCAAAAAATATTGAGAATACAATAACGAATATTATGTCTGAAAATGTATTGCAGGGGAAAGCAGAAAACGTAAATTATTGTCAGTAAAAGTATCTAACATTGCCAAGGATGCTTTTTCCAAGGGGAAAGAAAAAGCTTGCAGTAAAACCAAAAGCCCTTTGTTAGTCTGTGAGGTTTCCTTACACGAGATAGAGGATGACGTTCTTCCAGGGAGGGGACATGTAATGCTGAAGACATTAACACCAATGATAAGATTGTGATTTCTGACATTCCAGATACAGATGATGATACCTAATATACTGATACTGATGATGATAATGATAAGGGCGATGATTCTGAGTTTTGGCATGATCCCAAACAAAAGTAAAAGAAGATGTTATCTCCTAAATCTGATCCTTTTAAATCCAAGCGACGCTTGTGGTGGTGCACAAAACAAGACGGAAGAGATGGGGAGGCTCTTCCTTCTCTGCACTGGTGGTCACTGGTTGGAATTCTCTTCCCTTGCACCTTTGTTTTGCCAGGGATGCAAGCTCTTTCAAGTGCAGCTTAAAGACCTGGTTATATAAGGGTGCCTTTTAACTTTCTCTTCCTGTAGTGTTCAGTTGGTGTGGTACCTATTGCGCCGGAACACTCTACAGCGTAGCCATGCGCTTTGCAAGTGTTATTTGATTTAAAACCTATGTTGGATTCTGATAGTCTGCCCATGTTGGACCGTAAACTTATTCACCACCCTAAAACCACTGAATGGTTTCCCTCAGAACATGTGGGGAGTATATTTCTAGTAGATTACGTTTACCCTTGGATAAACAAACTAGAACCAAACTTAAATCGGAATATCCCAGGTCCTCTTTAAGGTTTAACATCACCTCAACACCTACTATAGATCCAAACACATTAACCCTCTTCTCTAAATCTGGGAAGGACCCCGGGAATTGCTTGGAGAAGGCTTGGTCAACTTGCAAAGACAAATTGTTGGATGTGGTCAGTCCTTTATCCCGCATCTTTGATTTGACAAAAACAGCCAGATTAGACAATACATGAAATGATGCTGAGGAGTTATTCATGTGGATTCAAAGAGCCTTTTGCCTCTTAGGGAACGCAAATTCGGCCATCACACATAAAAGAAGGAAAGGTCTTCTTTTGGAACCTGATTCAAAATTAGCCTTCTGACAACCTTAGACCCTGGAGTTAATGCCGAAGGTCTACTTTTTGGGGATTCATTCGCTAAGGAATTGAACAAATATGTGCTTCAATTGATAAAGCTAAACAATGTAAGGGTGGGCGGAATTTGCAAAATTGACTTTCGCAAATTATCGTGAAATTGCGCAAAATCTCATCGAGCATGCGGAACTTTCGCGAAGATGCGGAGATTGCTTTTCCCGCCCGTTCGCGATGTGTTTTTGCGTGCTCGCGGGGAAATATATCTCCAACTTGCCCATGCGGTCGCTAATGGGCGCTGCCATCTTGCTCGCGATGCTTATTTCCAGTTCCGGGTCGAATGACGTGTTCATGATGTCAATGACATGTTCGCGATCGTAAACTCTCGCGGGATAGCATGACCGGCTACCAACAATCCAACATCTCGTGGCGCATTTTTAAAGCGTGAACAAGAAAAATACTTCCGTTTTGCGGCAGATTGCGAGCGTTTTGACATTTTTGCGCTCTCCGCGGAATGCGAAAATGTCAAAATATCGCAAATTCCACGAGCGGTACGAAATTTAACTCCCAGGCCTAAAACAATCCCTAAAGAAAGTTTTTGCCCAATGGGTTTTTGCCAGGGCCAGCAGAGGCAGAAGCTGCTTTACCGGCCACAGTAACAGAAATCAAAATTTTAGAGGCTTCAATTACTATGGTAACCAAGAAATCAGATCACAATTCTATCCCCAAATCGATAGGGGATTCTGGAATAGAGGTCAAAGGAGCATCCAAGGAAAAACCTCTTCAGCTAGGTCTTCTTTCTGTTCCTCTTTCAGTCGGAAGTCGTTTATAGTTCTTCCTTCACAAATAGCAATTAATCACGCTTTTGAAGGTTATTCCAGAGAACTCTATTCTGGGCCTTTTCAGACCCTAACACCAAGTTCTTGATATGGCTGCAATGGTGACACAAGTGATGCTTTCTCAAAAACAAGCAATTCAAGATACTTCCCTTCACCCCAAAGGATTCCTAAATTTGACTTTTTCTAGTCCAAAGGGAAAACAAAGAATGAGACCTGTAATAAATCTCAGGGAGTTCAATCAGTTAGTGGCGTAGCATCATTTCAAGATGGAAACCATCATCCATCTTAGAGATTCTTTGTTGCAATACGACTGTATGATCTATCTAGATTTACAGGACACATATTAAACTATACCAATTCATCCCTAATCCAGAAAGTATCTGCAGTTCCAATGGCAGGGGAAAAGGTAAAAATGTTGTTATCTCCCTTACAGTCTTTCTTCACTGCCTTGGTGTTTTACAAAGAACATGAAACCTGTTGTAGCTTTTCTCAGCTCTCCTGGTATTTGCTTTATCATCTATCTAGATGATATTCTATCAATGGGTCAAAGTCTAACAACGCTTTAACCTCAACTCCAAATAACTTGCCCTCTATTACAGAACCTAGGTTTTCTCATCAACAGGGAAAAATCGATTCTCTCTCACTCCAAACATATGGAGCTCTTAGGTTTTCTAGTCAATTCAGAGACAAGCAACCCTTCAATTGCCCATCTCCAAGATCAAAGCAATAAAATCTGAATTTTCTCACATTCTGCAGACATTGTCCATTTCTCTCAGGTCTCTCACCAGGATTGTAGGTCTTCTATCCTCATCAATCCAGGGCATTGTTCTGGGCCCTCTTTATTATTGAGCTCTTCAGAAAGTCAAAATATGTCATCTTCGACAGGGTCTTTCTTATTCCGAACTAGTAGAGTTAGAGCCAAAATCTCACATGGAAGTTCAATGGTGGATTGACTATTTAGATGCCTGGAATTGCAAAACAATCTTTGCCTTGGCCCCAGGTCTTGTCTTAGAATCCAATGCAAGCCTGTCATGATGCCCAGTGTAGTCAAATCTAAACTGGAGGCACATGGTCCATCATGGAGTTCACATACATTGTTGAGAGATGATTGCAGTGTCCTTTCCAATCCAGAGTTTTACAAAAGACAAACTAAAATGTTCCATTTTCACCCACATGGACATTCTTGCAGTTGTAAGGTATATTAATCACCACAGTGGTGCAAAGTCCAAACCTCTTTCAGAAGTGGCAAAATGTGTTTGGGAGTTCTGCCTCAATCACAATATGTCAGTTCAAGTAGAATACCTTCCAAGGATACTCAATGCCGTCACCGATTGACATTTACAGTATTTTCCCAATGCCAGCAATTGGGACTACACCGCTTTATTTTCCACTTTCTTTACCTCAAATGGGGTCCCCTCCATATAGATCTCTTTGCATCCAGACTCTTTTGTCAGCTTCCTCAATTCTTCAGCTGTGAATGGGACGCTTTAGCCTTGGCAAAGGATGCGGTTCTCCAGGATTGATTCCAGAACACCAATTATGCTTTTCCCTTCATCATGATCAACAGAGGTCTGGCACAGGTCAGGCGACGGCAAGCTGTTCTAGTTCCCGTAGTTGCCTTTTGGCAATCACAGGTATGGTAGCCTCTGCTCCTGGAACTTACAATAGATTATCCCATATTACTTCCAAATTTTCCAAACCTCCTTCTGCCTGGACTATATAGACAAGCTGGTGCATGGAAAAATCTGTTATTAACTTTTCAGGAGATGTAGAATTCATAGTTAATTTTTTGGCGTCTCTTGCTAGTGGAGGCAAGACTTACCATATGGTCAACGTCTACAGATCTGCAATCTCCGCACACCACCCACTGATCAATGGAAAACCAGTGGGGGAACACCCTTTGTTTTGTTAACTGTTAAAGGGAGTAAGATTTTGTATCCTCATGTTTCAAAATACAATCGATTATGGGACGTTATTTTATTTTACAAATGTTCATAAACTGGCCAGAAAATGCTTCTCTCTCTCTTAAAATGTTATCCACTAAATTAATTATGTTGTTATGCCTCATTTCTATCAAATATCTTTCTGATGTCAAAGCACTGGACTTTTCTTCTCGTCATCTTACTTCTGTGGGTGTGGTTTTTAACATATGGAAACGCACAAAAACAAATGTAACTGCTGTGTTTTACCCTTTCATTCCTGATCATGCTCAGCTGTGTTTGGGTAACTGGTTGAAAATTATGAGCAGAAAACTAGCTATTTCAGAATGTCTGCTGACACTCAACTACTCATTTCCTTCAAAACACCTCATAAAGTAGTTTCTTCCCTTGCCCATTGGCTTAGGTGGGTAATGTCTTTAGCTGGGATTGACACCTCCATATTTGGAGCTCATTCCTCCGGGAGGCCATGACACCTAAAGCCTTTTCAGCGGGTTCCCGTTTAGAGGACATTCTGGATTCAGTTGATGGGTCAAATTATAACACATTTCACACTTTTTATTGCCAACCTGTTCATACTGCTTCTTCGGTGGTGATAAACATGCTTTAAACAAGCATAATAAGATCCTCTGTGACTTGCCATAAAATCTAGATTTTCCTAGCTTTACGAAGGAAAGTCTTAATTTTATTTAAGATACAGAGGCAAGTATAATCCCACCTCAACCTATGTATTATCAATGGTTTTCCCACCCTGCAATGCCCATCTCTACAACAAGTACAACTGCATAAGTTTCTATCTGCATCTTTCGACTGCAATGAACCGCCCTGCACTTTCCCAGGAAGCCTTCACAACCATGGACTCACCTGTTTGGGGAGCTACGCTTCATGTTCCGGATAGATTGATGGACTTTACACAGGACATGTTAACATTTGTGTTAGCAGTTTCTCTTGTCTTTCTAATTTTACCATTGCTCCACACTTCTACATGACTTCTGAAGACGGTTCATAGTAAGAAAAGAAGACGGTTCATAGTCAAAATAGGGATTATAGGGAAACTTGAGCCCTGATTGGTCATTCAGTTGTACTGCAGTTCTGTTCCTATTGGCTTATGTTGGTAAGCCTCATTGGACTGGTAGATTTTACCTTTGTCTTTACTGCTGCTGTTTAAGTAAAGAAAGTTAAGAAAGGCATAATACTCGCCTCCATGTCTTTAATAAAAATTAAGCCTTTCCGTGAAAGTAGGAAAATATGGATTTCCCTGCCAATGCACCATCTGTTAAAATAAAGTACAGCATGTCGGGAACCCAAAAGTCTAACGTGTACAACGCAAAAAGAGCAAGCAGCACAGCAAATAATCAAGAGACAATTGTAATTTGAACCGACCAGAGCTCTCACTCAAAGCAGGCAGGTAATGGAAAAAAGCCATGCCAGTTTGAGCGGGTTATATACATTTTCCCACGGTACAAGTCTATGGAGCTCAAACTGTCACAGACGCCTGTTACTAAGTTATCTTATAAGGAGGTGGCAGGATCTTCTCACAGAGAAAATATGAGCCATCCTTGTGGCAAAAGATACAACACATTGATACACTGCTGACTCCATGAACTTCTTGAAACCACGCTTCTGGTTGCTAGCGTCAAAAACAAGGCAATGGTAGAACAAGATGCAATGGGAGGAGGAGGCCAGGGACTTTAGAGCCCTATTTCCCTTGAGGACCCACACTGTAGGACCCAAACTGGAAATTTCCCAACTTGATGTAGAGCAAAATGGACACAACATAGCACGTATGCTATGATAAAGAAAAGACAAAGTGCTTGTATATTTTCAGGAACCACCGGGCCTGTTGGCTAGTGTGCCCACATGTGAAATCCAGGCGCTGCCTGCTGCCGAGTAGCTTAGGATCAGGAAACAATCTACATTCCACACTCATCTTCAATTATATTAAACTGCAAACATATTTGTGTTAAATCGGTGCTCGGAATTACCCTCTTGCTGCTTCGAATTTCCTAGTTCGTCCTCATGTGATTCTTCAGATGAGCACGTTTCACATCTTCTGAATTTATGGTTGTTAGTCCCTTATCTGTATTGAAATATAAAAGATGATTCGACCATAAACTTTATAATTGTAGAGACGATTCACCCGACCCTCGTCTTCATATCAGGCCTGATTCACAACATTCCAGGCTTGAAAGTCAGGATTTGCCTTTCTTTGTAGCGAGCATGAACTCTTCCATGATATATATATATTTGTGCAAGCACCTATCAGAATCGAGAACATTGAGCTTACATTGTGCAGAACAGCAGTTCCCTAAAATCTGGGCTAACCACTGCTCTAAAACTGCACATATTGCAACTGAAATTCAAGTGGGATTTGTGGGTTAAATTAGTTTTAGTGTTGAGCATCTCACAAAAGTGAGTAGTGCCACACGATTTACTGTCCTTTGAATACGTTTCAACACTTCAGGGTCAAACATAGTGACATATGAATCTAAGCAATTGTCTAGCCCTGATGATGTAAGTTGAATGATATATTTGCAGTATCATAAATGGAAAGGCCCCTCTGTCAAACATTAACACAATTTTCACACAAATTCATAGTATACAATCAATTTCAAACTGTACAGTATGACATATTTACAGGTTCCACTTGAGAATATTTATGACATTCATGCTGTATGCCCCATTCACAGTTTAGCATGCTTTCACATCCTCTCTTATATACCATTTGACAAAAATACCACTTTTATAAGTAATTGGGGAAATTATCTCAGCGTTCAAGCACTTTCCTAGGTAGGTTGCAACATTTAAATATGCGTGCATTTTATGTCTACCACAAGCAGCCATTTCTGTTTAAATGAAAGGATATGAAATCAGAGTTAGGTAACTTATTTTTGCTGTTTTAACCCTCTCTGCCTTTAATAGCTTACTCGAATTTTTGGCTCATTTTCAGAACCTGACATAAAAGAGGAAGGAGCTAAATCTATGTTTGTACTTTTACTAATTGGCAGTTTTAAGCCCCAGAATGTAAAACCTGAGATATAGTAAAAGCAGGCACCTTACAAGAGGACACTAGCATTCAGCTCAACACTGAATACTGTGTTATATTAAATGTAATCCCAGTAGGTAGGTGGATTAGCCTCTGCCATGTGGTTCTCCCTGTCTAAAATGCACCATGCAGAGCTGTCTCCAGTGCGTATATTAGGAACGCCTGTGCAGGTGCTGATTGAGTTTTTCCCCATTATTTGAAGTCCAATCTAATAAGCAGAAGGTATGTATATTTTTCACATGTATAAGGAGCAGATACTTCATTCATCATTCTATGTACTTTCTTTGTTTCATAGTTATGGTTTGGTGGGAAACTTGGGTGAGGCACACCTTTGTCCTAAGACGCAATTCTCCTATAACAAACAAGCATTGGGACCTTAAGCAATCTGAACTGCTAAATAAATCACTGATGTAGTAAATCGAAAGCAGCGCGCTGCATGTTACTGTGTTTAACCCTAGAAGGATGAATGGCTAAATGAACCAGTTGCAGCACAGGCGCACTGATGTTCGTAGGGATCCATCTTTCCAACATTATGATAATACAACCCTCCCTTCCAACAGATCACTAGTGGTTTATAATCGAGCTGCAAAATATTGCTCCAAACAAATGCAGTCGGTCCCTTGTGCCCCGGCAGCATGTTAATGCATGGATATGTGTGACGCTATCTCCTTGTTCATGTGCGTGCTTTAATGGCTCTGACAAGGAAGAGCCGATAGCTAGAATATCAAGACACCCAATTGGCCCTCTAAATTGGAGCTAGAACCGATAAACAGAGCCTGGCACTCCAGCAGGTAGTGAGGGAACCAAGGGAATGGGGCAGAAAGATACCAGGAAGCAACGACCCCGGTCTCCTGGGCCGGGATTGTTCCAGGGAGCTAGAACCACAAGGCACTGAGCTGATGAAGCTGGGATCCGAGGAAAGCGCTATATAAGCAAACCACAAGTTATACACACACATCCTTCCTTAGTAGGAATCTAGATGTCCAATGTACTGATTTTGTGCCTTAATGGGGCTCTAGAACCTTGTGGCACTGGTTTAGAACCATACCAAGGAGCAAAAACCCATAACAATGAACTTGAATGGCTCCTGGTGCATTTAAATTAAGCTATAATCCTAGGACACTGATCTATAGTAAGCTAGAACCCTCAGAGCACTTTGTTAGCGTACTGTCCATGTAGCACTCACTAGACTGAGCCAATGCTAGGATGACCAGGCATCCTGGATTTGCCAGGACAGTTCCGGTTTTTCAATAGCTGCCCAGGCAAGATTTCAGCAAATATGTCTCGTGTCCCGGTTTACAGAGAGGGACGACGGAAAACAATGGGATGCACGTTTGTATGTGATCTAAGGCAGAACTAGTTATCAGCTGCTAACAGAAAAGAATTTAATTAACAGATAGGATACTAGCTTCAATAATTGCATTTAGCTATTTCCTTAGAGCCTCATTATGTCAGCTTGTTGTTGAGCGCTGTCATTGTGCCCTTCGGCTCATGTAAAGTAATAGTCCTTCTTCTAGTTTTGCATAGTTTCAAAATCTTTTCACCCTAGCCAAGGCATATATTTGACTCTTTAGCAGGAAGCTACAGCTCCAAATCACTAAGGGCCATATGTAGGTAACCCAATACCGGTCGGTAACGGCCGATTTTCGGTAAATATACCGTTACCGACCGGCATTTAGGCTTTTGAGATGTAGGGGGATCATTTCTGCATTCGGTAATTTACCGAATCGGTTAAATTACCGAATCGGTAATTTTACCAATTCGGTAAATACCGAATACAGAAATGAGATGTAGGGGGAGTGTGTGGTGGGTGTGGGGATTCGTTATTTACCACCAACTGAAAGTTGGTGGTAAATGACGAATGTCTCTGTAAATGCATCATTTGGCCCTTAGATGTGTGCAATGTGGCAGACACACATGCCCTCAGGGCATGTATGTGTGCCACATGTGCACACATGCAGGAATCAGGGGTGCAACAGGGTGTCAATGTGACACCCTGCCACCCTTGATTGAGCTCCCCCCATTACCGATTCGGTATTTACCGATTCGGTAATGGTAACTGGCTTCCCATTGATTCCTATGGGCCTCCTGGCCCATAGGAATCAATGAGATACAGGTTACCATTACCGAATCGGTAAATACCGATTCTAAAATACCGACACTTACCGAATCGGTATTTTTTTACCTACATTACATTTACCGATTCATAAATACCGAATCGGTAAAATTCGGTATTTAAGAATCGGTAAATGTAATTTACCTACATAAGGCCCTAAGCCAGCAGTCAGGAACCCAAAGTGACAGCGAGTCTCACGGGCCATTATAATGCCACAAAACCCTAGAACCGGTCGTACTTATTATGCCCCTATAGAGCATCATAAAAGAGCACCGACAATACTTTAACCGGAGTTAAAAAAGTAAAGCTCCATAAAAAAATAACTTTTTCTCAAACAGGTATTAGGATCATGGTTCCCGGTAGCATGCGCGCCTGCGCTCGCGCGCACACTATCTTTCCCTAGCGCGCACACTATATTGCACAGCGCGCACGTCTCTGCTTCCTGCAAAATTCAAAGACCTTTTGCTGCCCACAGCCTCTTAAAATACGAGTGCTGTGAAAAGAATTAAAGGTATTTTTCTTGGTGCTGAAATGCAGGGAGAAAGTCTGGTGAGTTTGCAAGGCGGGGTGAAGGTCAGCTGAAACAAGACTTAAAAAACGGTAGACCTTCCCTGTCATGGGCCTGTGGAATGTCATAACAGAGACATGCCGTTTGTGCTATTCGTGTCGGGAGTGGAGGAGCCTGAAAGGCTGCAAAGATTATTCAGAAGTGCAGCAGCATCCAGGTGCACATCCAGAAATGTTTGTTTTATGGGGCAATACATCTGCACGATTTGTGTTTGTTTGTCGTTGTTGAACAGAGTAAGGGTTCGGCTTAGCAAGCTGTTAATTTCTGCAAATCTGCCCAAGGTTTGCAGCTGTTTAAAAGTGCCCAAAAATAAAATGTAGTGTGATACCGACGCAAATACTTTATTTCACAGAGTTTCCCGTTTGTTCTTTATCCCATATTAGAGCATTTTAAATGCCTGCATTCAGAATGTGCGCTCACTGCATTTAATTGCTGGAAGCACAGGTGCTCAATATGGCGCCCTGACCTTGGCACCCGGTGCTGTGGCACAGCTCGCACCGCCCAAAAGCCTGCACGGCGATTAAGACCGCCTATATAAAACCAAATGAGTGGCACAGAAGAGTGTACAGCTTTGCATGTCCACTGAGAAGAGGAGTGAGCTGGAGCTAGAAATGAGTACTGAACTTGAACTATGAAATGTCATGTGCAGCACTCACCCCCTTTCTCCCATTACCAAAGGCCCAGGGCCAAAAACAACTCTAGATGCCCTTCAAAGATCCAGGCTTTGGAAATGTCTGCTGGGCTAGCAACAAACCTGTCAAGTCTAAGACTGACCCTTTCCCATTCTCATTATCTTTCAGACCAATAGGCCTGATGGTCCCTATCCTGTGACGCATGTGGTGGCCACTCCTACCACGAGAGACAAGATAGGACAAGTTAAGATAGGACAAAAGATGAGCACAAGAGGTGTGGATGGAAAGTCACAATGTGCAATTGAACAGATTGATAATAAATGCCAATAAAGTTTGTTTAAATAAATAAATAAATGAGGTGTGGATGGAAAGAAAGAAAAATAAGGAAGAACAAGAGGAGATAGCAGCTTTGTAGGTATTACAAAGAAGGGTAAAAAGAAATAGAGAAGGATCAAATTATCGACAAGAAGAAAAGAAAGGGAAAGAAGAAGCTAGGGAAAGAACCTGAGTTGTAACGAAGGGAAACATCCATATTGTATTTAGCTATGTATGTATCTGTCAACAAGAACAAGGAAACCCTTTCTCCTACATCCCGCATGATTGGCTATCAGTTGATTTCTTCAATTATTTTACCTAGGGAGAAAGATGACCAGTTTACATCTGATTCATCGGTGATGCATATATTATAAGGCCATACAGCAGTGAGTGCCATCAGAACAGTAGGAGACACCTCACGTAGGCAACCACTGTTTGCCTGTTGGCTAGCTATTTCTTGTGGCAAGGTTTCACATCATCAGCATACTCCTATGCGTGCAGCGATGCTTTTCACTGTATTAGGAGCCATGTGACAGGGAAACCTAATGTGGGTTGCTGTATCTATCCATACAGCTTAATATGTCCAGTCCTCAGTGTCAGAGTGTTGCTGTCCATTCACGAAGTCTGATGACCACCAAACTAAAAATGTGTCAAAGGTACTAATATCATTCTTTATTTATGAAGACCCAACGCTAGGGGTTAAATCCAGAGTAACTTATGAGCAACACACATATTTCATTGCCAGAGGATTTTGTGGTAATTTTGCCAGGCCAACAGGACCACAGCATCACCAATTACTTCACCACACCTGCACAGGGGGAAATAAAGGGGAAAGGGGTAGAAGAGGATCAGAATAATGTATGTAGTGATAAAGTAACAAGGGCTAAGGAAGATGGGGGTATAGAGACAAGGGAAAAGAAAAGAATCAAAGACAAAGCAACAGAGAAATGAGAAGAAAGAGAAGCAAAGAGTGGAGAGAGGCATGGAGAAAGTGAAATCAGTAAGTGGTAGGAGAGATGAGGGAAAATGAAGGGGTGATGGAGCACAGTGGAGAGAAATATAACAAGCATTTGCAATGCAATCGGTCGACCTTTGGGACCTTATATGTATTTAGCTATGCAGCACATTAGCCTGGGTGCTGAAACATCAACTGTTCTTTAACATGGAGGGAAAATAAGCACCAAACTGTGTGACATGCCAGGTATGGGAACACATGGAGAGAAATATTGCCTTTCATCAGGAAATAGTATAGTCCAAAGCTCTGTTTTTAATTTAAAATCAGGGCCTTCGGTGGTCATATCACTGAAAAAACAAGATTTGAAAAAAATATTATTGTCTACGGGTGCTTATGGAAGACAATTTCTATGGACTGGAATCTAGAGAATGCTAAAGTGATTCTGGTATTTTACTGACCTCTGCTGGTGGTTTTCTATCAAGAAAGTTAAATAGAGGCAGTTGCCAGAAAAAGTAAAAAAAGAAAGTCCCTAAGCAGAAAGCAATTCTGGCAGTTTACTGACCGCTGCTGGTTGTTTTCTATTAAGACAGTTAAATAGAGGCAGTTGAACAGAAAAAAAGTCCCTAAGTGGACAGACAAGTCCTAGGGCAGATCTCCAGAGCCCACAAAGTACATACACATATAAGTATATCTTAAAGTATATACAAGTACATACACATATAAGTATATACTAAAGTATATACAAGAGGTCTCGAATGCTCGACCTAAAAAGGGGTAAAATACAAAAAGAAAACGGAAAAATGTAAACCTGGGGGATAAAGAAGTAGTTAGGAGGAGTGGCAGAATGAGTGGATAAAAAATGTATCTGATTATAAAATGATTAGAAGAGGAGGACTGAGAAAGAAGAGGCATTAAATGAATGTGTCCACTATGCACCCTTAGATATGCCCCTGGCTCTACCTCTAGTCCACAGTTCAGTGGGTTGAGTACCTGCACTTATTTTTCCTCATTGTAGATTCAGCCTCATAAACACTATGAAGTCTAAACTGAGAAAAAGTCAGGATGAAAATCACTTGGACATGCTGATCAGGACAAAAGTCTACCTTTTGAGTAACAAAGTTAAGCTTGATAAAGGTTACCAGCAATGGAAGAAGGGCCAGGACCAGTGAAAGAAGTAGGCATGTCACACATCTCTTGTCAGCACTTGACTTGTCTGAGCCACCATTTGCCACTGTCTGTTTGTCAAGGATGTGCACATTATACGGACTGCCTCTTAGCAGGGACACAAATTGTTAGGTGGTAAATCAGCATGTTAATGTGTTATGTAATTGTCAAATTGCTAAATGTATATATCCTTGTATAGTCTCCCAACATTCCCCCGCCAAATAAGCAATTCTCCAATTGAAAATATTCAATAAAATCTTATTATAGTGCAACCTTCTGAGTCCTGTCCTTTTTTAGGTCTCGGCTGCGAAGGCTGCGCTTGCGCAGTCTCGCTCCGAGATTTAATGACTTTGAGAAGAGGGGCTTGCACCCGCCCCTCTTCTCTCCTGTTCTCCATTGGCTGGCCTCTTAAATGCTGGCCAGCCACTGGAGAAGAGGTCCAGTCACTCCGTTGAAGCCCCGTCCTTTTCGGATCGGGGGCGTGTTTTTTGCGAGAAGTCTCAGGGAGGAGACAACAGCAAAACACGCCCCCAAATCCGAAAAGGACGTGGTGTTTCTCCGAGGCATTTTCTGCTGTGCCTGGGAGAAAGGCGGTGGTGTCCCGGCGTTGCTCCCTCACCTGATCTCCTGTGATCAGCAACCCAAGACGTTACATCAGTGGTGCCTGCGAGAAGCAGAACGAGCAGCGGAGTTTCGAAGCAGGCCTGGCGGTGAAAACGTTTTGGCTCTCTTCTAGCATGCTCTGTGGCCTCCAAGCCCAGGCGACACCCTACTGCTGAATGCCGCTCCCTAACGTGAGGCGCGCGCTTATATACCAGTGGAGGGGTGCAAGTAATTATTAATAGAAGGCGAAGGAACAACGACTTTACCGTCATCAAACACGAAATTTCATAAACTGGGGATGCTCAAAATAGAAGCGGCGCCAAGAGAACAGCAACACGTCCGCCTCAGAGCGCAGATTTTTAAACGCTGATTGATTTATCTTTCGAAACAGACAGTTATTCACCCCGCCTCCCCCCAACCCCGGTCGGGCAGTCTTGCCACGCCCCCTACTCCTGGTCCTGAGCGGCGAAGGTCTGGGCGCATGCGCAGTGCTGGGTTGCCGTTAGCCCGGTTCTTCCAGCGGTGGGGGCGAGCAAGCGCCGCCGCCGACGCCAGGCACAACGGTATCACCGGCAACCGGCAGCAGAGCGAGCAGCCCGGGGGAAGCAGCTGTAGCCCCGCCTTCCAGGGAGCCATGTGAAGCTTCTTGAATCGGGGAGGAAAGGCCGAAGCAGGGTCTGCTGCGGGGGTGAGTGCTGGCCGTGTCAGGGGGTGCATGGCAGGAGAAGAGGGGTGCACCAGCAGACTGGGTTACGTGTCATTGACTCTCATAGATGAGTATTGGGAGGCTCTAGTTTCGGACATCCTCTTCATCACAAGGCAATTAAATGAACGTGATAAAGCGTAGCTTAGAATATATATGCATTTTGTATATAATATGTATTGCTTTGTCCTTTTTCTAGAGTTGTAATAATTAGATGTGTACGTTCACTTAATCTTCCCCGTGCCTAACAAAGAATGATTGTGTGTCCTAATGTAACGTAACAGGTGCTATGTAAGGCGCTCTGATACCTGATTGGATTCGGGTCAAGTTCGCGCTATATAAAAACTCAGCAAAAAAACAAAAGGGTCCCTGGTATCTAAAAGAAAGTTTTGGGCTGACATGGAGGTGTGAGAACATAAGGGAAACACGAGGCAGACTGATTCACTCTTGCACTGTCAGGGCACCAACTACCAAGTGCTTTACGCTCGCCCTCGCATATGGAAGGTGGCAGACTGGCTTGGGTCCGAGCCATAACCAGACTGGGACGTGGGACATGAACCCCCGTTCAAAATTCTACTTTCCTCAACCCTGCAGAATAGGTGGAATCTGGGACGTTGCAAAATCCCTTAGTTACTGCTCAGGCGCAAGCTTTTCCACTTCCTTGGTAATAGGCTGCATTTGTTCAGCACTAGGCAGTAACCTACCTTAAAAAGAACAAGCATTTACAATGCAACGGTCTCGGGATTGTTAAAGTTAGAGCTATTGGCATTGCTCATGACATTGATTTTGTTTATGTTTTTGTTTTTAAAACATGTAGAGAAACGTCATTGTTATTTACAATGTCAATAGCTTAATCAGTGTGTGTGTAGGTGGCTCTGTGTGTGGGTGCAAATGAAATAGGTCTCGCATTTGAGAGTGATTAAGCTATTGACATTGTAAATAACAATGGCGTTTTTTTAAATGTCTTAAACATAAACAAAAATAATGTCATGAGCAATGCCAATAGCTCTAACTTTACCAATGCCGAGACCATTGCATTGTAAATGCTTGTTTAACTTGGGGTGCAGGTGCCACTAGAGTAAACAAATCATGTCATGATGATCTGTATCTACATTGCAAAACTGTCTGAAGACTATTAAATGGAGCTATATTTGTGAAATATTCCTGTTTTCGCTTTCATTGTAAACAAAGGTTTTGAGTGGTAATTACCAGAGATTTATATACTCAAGTGCTGCGCTGGCATGCTTGGTGCACAAAGCCTTGGCTGAAGGGCACAAAGATCTTGCACTGCCGCACATAGAGGAAATAAATTAGAGGGAACATTGATTAGGATAGGGATATTGAACATAGGCTCTGGATAGCCTATTTCTCATCAACTCAGAAAAATACCACATTTGAGAAGAAGCAGCAAGTTACATACCTGAGGGGGTTTTAAATGTGAACCAGTTGCATTGTTTTGAGCAGATAGTAATAAACAATGGTTGTTGCTTCCATCTTGGCCCTATTGTCTTTAAAATAAACTGGTCAGCCCAGGATAAAAACACCTTTGGTTTTTCCCTTTGACCACAGTTTCCCATTCGCCTACCAAAAATGCAAATCTGTGCCCTGACACTTTGCCAGTAAGTGAAAAAACGGCATAATGGCAATAAAAAAATATTTTTAAGTTCATGCCATACAGTAGTCAGTCACACCTGAAACTACCTTGGCCAACCATTGATCATCTAAAATATCTTAATTTATGTGAAATGCCAGGAAGCTCTTTCCATAGTACTTTTATCCATGCATCTAGCAATGTTTTAATCACAGTTCGACCTCGGGTCCCTGGACTAGTCCCAAGATTTGCCACTACGGGTCTCTGGACTAGTCCCAAGATTTGCCACTACCTTATTTTAGCATGAAGATGCTAGTATCTTTACTTAACTTGTGTATTTGTTATTTTATTTGAGCAAAGGTATTCTGTAATTGTAGCTCATTTATTGTTTATATTTCAGCCTCATACGGTGTAATGCCTGAGTTCTGGAAATTTCACGATTTCCCCTTTTTCCTTCAACATATTGTCCCAATTCTATGGATTTTAAATAATATTTGATGAAATCAATTACTTATTCTCCATTTGGAGCTCATAGACATCATTGTATTTCTTGGTTTTATTATTTGGTATTACCCCTCTTGAAAGGGACCACGGTTTCTGTAAAAGACACCTATACCTTAGGTCCCTTTGACTTTCAGGATTTCCTTGTTTCTTGAAAATATATTAATCAACTTCCAAACACGCATGGGGGAAGGAAGACTTCACCAGGAGGAACGTTAATGCCCACAATGTATAGACTGTTGTAAATGTGAAAAGCTTGTCATATTTGGAGCAGATTTTTAAAGAGCTAGCTAAACTACTATGACAACTGTATAGACAACATCAATTACCTTCCAACACCCCTAAGGATTAATATTGAAAACTTGATTGTTCTGCATGGTCACCCCACTTTTTTGCCTTCTGTTGCTGATGCACTTTTTTGGTGGCTTTAGGACTCTGTGCTCTTTACCCCTGCTAAGCAGAGGTAAAGTGCTTCTGCCCTCCCTTATAAAACGTTAAAAATGGTAGACACGATTGACACCTTTTATTCACTTATCAGTGTCTAGTATATCATACTAACTGTACCCAGGGCAGGCAAATTAAATGCTACTAGTAATTTGCAGCGCTCACTGTGCTACTCACTAAAGTAGCCCTACGAAACATATGTCCAGGCCTGCCACTGCAGCCTGAGTGTGCAGTGTAAACTGCCATTTCTACCTAGCAAAACAAACCTTTTACCGGGCTTACAACTTCCTTTTTAATACATCTACATCTCCCCTAAAGTAGCCAATCAATGCCCAAAGGGCAGGGTGTATCATATTTTAAAAGTAGGACATATGTATTTAATATTTTACTTGTTCTTGAAGTTAAACACCTCCACTTTTTTTAATACTGTGGCAAGGCTGACTCTCTCATAAGATAGCACTGGGTTACACCATTATATGTAATAAGTGCTAACTTCATCTTCGAAGTAGCTAGAGAAAAGTTTTAAGGCACATTTTCATAATAATTTAAAATCCAACTTAATAGTCAAGTCAGGTTTTATATTAATATTTTAGAGATATTTTTGTGGGGTTGGGGACTACAAGCTGAGGATTTTTTTCTGGTCTGTGACCAGTCCCTTTCAGAGCTTGAAATTATGTCTACCTTGTCACTGGCAGATGAATCTCACAATCAGGCCTGCCTCCCCATTGTCTCCCTGGCGAGACAGGCACTAAATTATTTGGGAGTACAGGAAACTGCCCAGAACTGGTTTGGGGGAGTGTAAAGGCTTGCCCTCCACCCACAAGCTGAAATCGGGCTGTCAATAGAGCAAGGAATGTTTCCGTTCGTCTGGAAAAAGGCTTTAATACTGAGGCTTCTTAAAAAACCGAAGATGGATCCATCAACTTTGAGTAGTTAGACCTATCTCACTATCTCCTGCAGTCAACAAATTGTTGGAAACCCTGGGGATTTTGTAGATCACCAAGCATGTTGAAAGAAACAACATCCTTCATCCCTCTCAATCAGGATTCTGTGTAGGTTTTAGTACAGAGAGCACACTTTTAGAGGTTGCTGCATTCATCAAGGGAAACCTTTGGAAACAAAATTGGTGGTAATTTTCTTGATTTGTCCACTGCTTGTGATACTGTGTGTCATGACTACCTTCTGCTGAGATTGCATGAGGCTGGCCATATGGCTAAAGCTTGGCTCTGGTTAAAATCTTGCCTTCTCAACATACAATAAGCTCTATTTGTGCCACCATATACTTCCTGTATCAATCAAAGCATTTGTAAAGCGCACTACTCCCCCGTGAGGGTCTCAAGGCTAAGGGGAGGGGGAATGTTGCTACTGTTCGAAAAGCCAGGTCTTGAGGAGTCTTCTGCAGGTTAGTAGGTCTTGGGTCTGTCATGGGCGGATGGAAAGGGTGTTCCATGTCTTGGCGGTGAGGTGGGAGAAAGATCTGCCGCCGCCGGTCACTCTTCAGATGCGGGGGACAGTGGTGAGGGCGTGGTCAGCAGAGCGGAGCTGGCGGGTAGGGGTGTAGAAGCTGAGTCGGCTGTTGAGGAACGCTGGTCCAGTGTTGTGGAGTGCCTTGTGTGCGTGGGTGAGGAGCTTGAAGGTTATCCTCTTGTTGACGGGGAGCCAGTGCAGGACTTTCAGGTAGGGTGTGATGTGGCTGAAGCGGGGGATGTCGAGGATCAGGTGTGCGGAGGTGTTCTGGATGCGTTGGAGCCGTTTCAGGAGTTTGGCCGAGGCTCCTGCATAGAGGGTGTTTCCATAGTCCCGTCTGCTGCTGACGAGGGCCTGGGTGACCGTCCTTCTTGTTTCGGTGGGAATCCACTGGTAGATCCTGCGGAGCATGCGGAGGGTGTTGAAGCAGGAGGAAGAGACGGCGCTGACCTGCTTTGTCATGGAGAGGGTGGAGTCAAGGATGACCCCTAGGTTGCGTGCGTGGTCGGTGGGTGTAGGAGCTGTCCCTAGTGTGGTCAGCCACCAGGAGTCATCCCAGGCCGAGGGGGTGGATCCGAGGATGAGAACCTCGTCTTGTCCGAGTTCAGCTTCAGTCGGCTGTTTCTCATCCAGTCGGCAACGGCCTTCATTCCTTCGTGGAGGTTGGTTTTGGTGGTGTGGGTGTCGTTGGTGAGGGAGAGGATCAGCTGGGTGTCACCGGCATAAGAGATGATGTTGAGGTCATGCAGTCGGGCAACGTGGGCGAGCTGTGCCATGTAGATGTTGAACAGCGTTGGGCTGAAGGATGAGCCCTGGGGTACGCCGCAGATGATCTTGGTGGCTTCGGATCGGAAGGGGGGGAGGCAGACGCTCTGTGTTCTGCAGGAGAGGAAGGAGGTGGTCCAGTCCAGAGCCTTCTCTTGGATCCCGGCATCGTGGAGGTGTGTTCGTATTGTGTGCAGTGGCAGACCGTGTCGAAGGCAGCTGACAGGTCCAGGAGGATGAGGACTGCGGTTTCTCCATTGTCTAGCAGGGTCCTGATGTCATCGGTGGCAGCAAGGAGGGCAGTTTCGGTGCTGTGGTTGCTGCGGAACCCAGACCGGGACGGGTCCAGGATGCTGTTCTCCTCGAGGAAGCTAGTCAGTTGTTTGTTGATGGCCTTCTCGATGACCTTCGCCGGGAACGGGAGCAGGGAGATGGGTCGGAAATTCTTGAGGTCCTTGTGGTCCACCTTTGGTTTCTTGAGTAAGGCGTTGATCTCAGTGAGCTTCCAGCTCTCCGGGAATGTTGCTGTCTCGAAGGAGATGTTGATGGCTTTCCGGAGATGGGGTGCGATGGTGGTGCTGACTTTGTTGAAGATGTGGTGTGGGCATGGGTCTGACGGGGATCCGGAGTGGACGGTGTTCATGATCTTGATGGTGTCATCGTCGTTGATGTTGGTCCAGGAGAGCAGGCGGTTGGTGTGGGTGGTGGTTGTGGGGGCAGAGTTCTCAGTGGTTGCCGTTGTGGACGTTGCGGTGAGGCTGACGTTGATGTCTGCGATCTTGCGGTGGAAGAAGGTGGCCAGTGAGTCGCACATGTCTTGCGAAGGTGGGATGTCGTTGGTGTTGGAGCTGGGATTGGAGAGTTCCTTCACGATGTTGAAGAGCTCTTTGCTGTTGTGCGCATTGTTATCTAGGTGGTCTTTGAAGGAGGCCCTTTTTGGCAGATCTGATGAGGTGATGGTGTCTGCGGGTGGTGTTCTTGTGGGCTGCGTAGCTTTCCGGTGTTCAATCACGGATCCAGTTTTTCTCTAGCTTTCGGCAGGTTTGCTTGGAGGCCTGGAGGTCTTCAGAGAACCAGCTGGCTTTCTTTCTGGTGTGGCTGGTGGAGGGTTTCGTGAGCGGGACGAGGGTGTTGGCGCAGTCGTCGATCCACTGTCTGAGGTTGCGGAAGGCGGCGGCAGGGTCGGTCGGGTCTGCCTGGTGGGCTGTATCAAAGAAACAAGATGTGGTGTTCTGCAGGGCTCAGCTGTTAGCTCCACCTTATTAAATATCTATGGGCCATATGTCTGAAAATGGCCATTTGCGATTCTCAAATAGCGATTTTTTGCGAATCGCTATTTGAGAATCGCAAAACCCTATATATGTAGGATTTGCAATAAATTTTGCGAATCCTACATATTCCTTAATTACGAATCGCAAATTGCGATTCGCAATTAAGGAATACCTCCCCATTCATTCCTATGGGCCTAGAAGCCCATAGGGATGAATGGGAAGACATTCTCAATTTTCAATTCTCAATTAGAGAATCGCAAATTGCGAATGCAATTTCAAGGGTGCCAGTGTGTCAAAAGGACACCCTGTTGCACCCCTGAAATGAGCATGGGTGCAGATGTGGCGCACATACATGGCCTGAGGGCATGTATATGAGTCACATGGCACTTTGAAAAATGGATAAAAGTGAATTTTTCAAAGACATCGCAAATTACCACCAACTTAAGGTTGGTGGTAATTTGCGATTCCTTAAGTCCAAATTGCACTTTTTCTGTGCTTTTTACATTGCATTTAAGGAATCGCAATTTGCGATTCCTTAAATGCAATTGCAAAATAGGGAATCGCAAAATGTGCGATTCCTTAGTTTGCAAGGGGTGGTTTGTGTCATACATATGACACTGCTGTTTTGCGATCGCAAACGCCGAAATTCTGAGAATTACTGCGTTTGAGATCGCAAAATTTACTTCATACATATGGCCCCAAATGTCTCTGCTGGCCCTTGAAGTTCAGTCTTGGCGCTTCTACATTGTATCTTATGTGGATGATGACCAACTGAATTGGGAGATCCTCCTATCCATACATCAGTTGCTAGAAATGTTGGCATACAATTTTACACAGAACTATCTTTTAAATCACATGTACAGTCCTGTGAAGCTAATTGCTTCTCCTTTCTTAAATCTTAAAAAAGTTGATCAAATATCTCCAAGTAGTTATGCGTAAGGATGTTGTGCATTCTTTTATTGCTTCTAAATTGGATTATGCCAATGTCTTGTACCTGAGAGCTCCAATGGAACTGCAAATCAGGCTTCAAAGTATGCAGAATGCAGCAGCGGGACTTATTTTGAATATTCCTCGAGGGCAATCCATTTGACTGAAGCAATTGCATTGGTTGCCTATTAGGCAAATAATACAATTCAAAGCATTACTGATTACACACAGGAGTACATAGAATAATGGTCCCTCTTATGTACAGACTAAAGTAAAACATATACACCCCATAGAGCACTTATCTCAGCAAATCAAAATCTACTTTGTGTTCCCAGAATACATAAGGCTAGAGATGGTGTTAGATCTTTTTATTTCCATACAACTAGCTTGTGGAACTCTCAGGGGGATCAGCTGCAAGCAATGGCTTTAGAGTCTGTCTTCAATGCTAACGTGAAGACTTTTTTTTTTAGAAAAAGATAGATACTTCCGGTAAGTAAATGCACACAGTCACCAATTTCTGTTAACTGAGCACCGGGATGCTTCCTTAGAAGCAGCTCTTTGCACTTTACAAATTATTTTTAATTTTTTCATAAAAATGGACCCATAGACCTCCCCTCAAAACACTTCTGGACTTGTAAGGAATCAAAAGATCTGCCCTGCACTCTGAGAAACATGAAGCGGGACTGGATCTCCTTGATCTAAATCTAGTATCCCCGACGTTTCTCCAAGGGTAGTTAGCTGACCCCCTATTTGAGCTACAGGGAAACAACAAGCTTCCAGATGCCTCCCTTCTGCAAGAACGTAGCTGACCAGTTCCAAGTCGACCTGCCATGGACCCTGCCGCTAGTCTTTGCTGGAGTGAGTCCAAAACCTCAAGTGATGCTGGTGTTAGAGTTTACTTCTCTAGTTCCAAAAACTGCAATTAATGAGACTTTCAAATATTTGGAGATGGAGACCGTGACCACTGTCCAAGCTGCAGCTATTGATGTTGAATTGCCAGTTGGCCTCAGCTTGCTAGTTTTCCCAGCTAAAGGAGATCTGACTTACAGAAAAGTTTCTAAGTCCAAATTTAGAGGGCTTCATCGGGACCAAAGCAGTCAGCATTTTATCAACATTGAGATATTCCCAGCCACGAACCTCACACTTTGCCTGTTTTGAGCTTTCCACCTTCTTCGATGACCACACCGGGATCTAGCTCTTCGGCAACCTGCCATTGTTGATCCCTGCTTCAGATCCAGATTGAAGCTTGCTCATAATGAAGCCTTCTCCTGGGCAACTTTTTATTCATAAACGTTTCCAAAGCAGAAGTCCATTTATCTGATCCACACTCCATCGCGGTCACCTTAACTTTTGACTTTGATTCAGACTAGCGTTTTGGGCTATTTGCAGTTATTTTTAATTCATAATTTTAAAATTCATATCTCTGGTTTTCTGTATTGGACTTCTTTCATTTTGGTGTAATTTTATTTATTAAAATGCACTCTATTTTCCTAAATTGGTTTGGGAGTTTTCTTGTGTGGTATTTTCACTTTATTACTGTTTGATTACTGCATAAATACTTTACATATTGCCTGACGTCTTGGTACCAAGCTACCAGAGGTTTAAGCATTTGTCCAACTGGAAAGGAGATTGCCAACAGCAAGGACACAACCAACAAGACTGCCTGAAAGACAGCCCTCAACTTCTACCACAGAGAGTTGAGAGAATCAAAGTTGAGGCCTTACCCTAGTACATCAAATCAAGCTCCAATAACAGCAAATAATTCCTCAACATCATCAAAGCATTTTCCAACCCCCTCAGTTGCAACAAACAACATTACATCCTCAAGGCAGCTTTGGGACAGCCTTGCAAACCTCTTCCAAGACAAGATAGCCAACATTTACAGAAATGTTAATACTATGTAAATAAAACTAAACATGAGGTGGTTATACTAAGTTCCCTAGAAACTCTCAAATCTACTAACCCATGGGTTGCCCTGTAACTGTTGCTTTCTTTCAAGAATAATAATAACTGTCATTAATGTGCTGGTTCATTTTAAACAAATATTTAGACACAGTGAAATATATTTCATTTTGTTTAGGAATACTTAGTTCTTAGTTGTGCTGCAACATACAACATTACCCCCTCACAGGAACTCTGTGACAACCTTGCAAACTTCTTCCATGATAAGATCGCCAACATCTACAGAAACTTCAAACTACAGCCTAAGGTCGCCAACTTCTTCAAGCAACACAAAGACCCCACCACCACCACAGACATTCAACTAACTGAATAGAGCCAGCTTGCCCCACAGGACATCATGAGCTTGGCCCACTCAGGGGCCCCAATCGACCCATGCCCTCATCACATCTTCAGCCTAGGTGAAGCCAGAATCAGCCAGGTACTCACCACCTTGCTCAACAACTCAAATACCACTGCTACCTTTCCTGAGAACTGGAAACATGCAGAAGTCAATGCCCTACTAAAGAAACCATTGGGAAACCCCAGTAAACTCAACAACTAACGACTGATCTCCCTTCTCCTGTTCCTAGCCAAAGTATTAGAAAAAGCCCTTAACCAACAACTCTCCTCTCATTTGTAATGGAACCTCCAGCTTGACTCCTCCGATTCACGATTCTGCAGCAATCAGAGCACTGAGACAGGCCTCATATTGGCAACCGATGACATCTGAGCCCTACTCTGCCGAAGAGAGACTGCAGATCTGCTCCTCCCAGACCTCTCAGCAGCCTTTAATATGGTCCCTTACCAGACACTCATCACAAGGTGGCACAGCACAGACATTCAAGGAGCAGCTGTCAGATGGATCGCCTCTTTCCTCACCAGAAGAATGCAAAAAGTCCCCCAACGATCCTCCCTCAGCCCACCCTCTCCAACACTTATATGACACCTCTGGCCGGAATCATCAAAACCCACAGACTCAACATCATATCCTGAGCCAACAACACACAACTCATTCTCTGCCTCTCTGAAGACACCACGAAGACCAACTTCCACAACTGCATGATAGTCTTTGCCAACTGGATGAAGCACAACTTCTTGAAGCTCAATGTGGACAAGACAGATGTACTGATCTTCAGAAGCAAAAGCTCCCCATGGGACACATCCTTGCGGCACTCAGAACACGGACCTAATCCTATCCCAACTCACCACGCTTGGAACCTATGCTTCATTCTGGGCAACAAGCTAACCATGACGACTCAGGTCAACTCCATCCCCTCCACCTACTTCTTCATCCTCCACATGTTTCATGAGATATTCAAAAGGTGCCCCAAAGTTCACGACGTACTAGCACTCGGGCCCTCGTCCCCAGCCACCTTGACTAAGGCAATGCGCTCTAAGCAGGAATCGAAGATCACCTCTTCTTATGGCTACAGACAATATGAAATGCAGCAACCAGACTCATCCTTAATCTCCATAGATGAACCCACATCACCCTCTACCTGAGGGAACTCCACTGGCTCACTGTACAGAAAAGATGCCAGTTCAAGCTCCTGACACATGCATTCAAGCCCCTACACAACTGCGGAGCTGCCTACTTGAATCACCTACTAAACTTCCTTGGGCCCACCAGACTTCTCTGCTCTGCTACTCTTTCTCTAACCCTCACCACCCACATCCGACGTAGCAGATGCAAAGGTCACTTCTTCTCCTACCTAGACATGGAGCGAGCTACTCTTTCATCTCTGAACCCCCCCCCCACCACCACCTGTTCCAGAGTACCGAAAGTCCCTGAAGATCTGGCAGTTAGGCTAATCAACTTGACACTGCCAGTGCCTGGCTACTCTCATGGCTGACAAGAAGTGCTTTATAAATCTATCAATTGATTGATTGATTGATTGATTGATTGATTGATTGATTGATTGATTGACTGCAGGCTTGTAGACAGCAACTTTTTCTCCATCAACGTTTCTAACCCTGAAGGGAAACTTTTCACCAAGACAAACCAGTCCATATGTCTGACCCACACTCCATTGCGGTCTGCCTTAACTTTTAATTTTGAACCAGTCTAGCGCCACCAGACAACCATGTTTGGCGTTTTGTGATTTTTACTGCTATTCTAAATTAATAATTCCAAAATGTAATCTCTTTATTGGAATTTTGTCATTTTGGTGTCTTTTTATTTACTAACATGTACTCTATTTACCTAAATTGGTTGGAGAGTTTTCTTATGTTGTATTTTCACTTTATTAATGTTTGATTACTGCATGAATACAATTCGCATTTTCTGCCAAGAGACCAGAGGTTTAAATATTTGTTTAATTAGGGACTTTTGTGATATACCTTGACAAGGACTGTGATTATTATTTGAAGTAGAACAAATGATACTGGCACAAAAACCTTGAGAACTTTCCAGGAGCTGGTGCATGCCTTTCTCAAGAGGATCTTGCAGAGTTTCAAGAAGCACAAGTGGATTCCGTGATCCTGCTTTCATGATCAGTTTGAGGCCAGAACTTAGCAATCACATGCAGCGGAGAGTATTGTGTTGGCAGACAAAGAATATAGATGAAACCTTGAAGCTAGCTAAATACAGTAGTGATTATTTTTATGTGAAACAGTAAAAGATTAATGATACGTTGATGACTGCCCAAACAAAGCATTTTGAGAAAGTATCTGAAAACCAAATAAGTTCAACTATGAATTATGTTCAGCCTTTAATTAATGGATTAATGCAGATACAACATGGTGAAAAGGGGAAGGTGAAAGATAATTGAAAGAATGCAAATGTTAGATTGGTGAAAAGAAACACTGCTTACAATTTCTGTGGAATAATCAGGCATTGGAAACTGGAGTGTCATCAGAATCCAAAAAGGTGTCAGGGAGAAGTAATGATGAGGTCATGAATATGTCAAATGCTGAGTGGAGTGTGGAGAATCATTTCAAATGTCAATCCCTCCAGCACCAGTGAAGAACCAAACCAGGAGAAACAATATGCCCTATAGTGCAAAGTACCAGCAGTGATGATTCAACAGTGGAGGGGGGGGAGACAACTGAATGCTCGGAGTAGTCCTAGAGATAGACCAAAGTGGCCTATATGTTCATGGAGAAGTCCATGGCCAACCCGTTTAATTTTTAATTGATACAGGGGGTACATGTTCTACAGTTCGTTGAAGGAGGTCCCAAACCTGCTCCTCTTTGGAAGAGAAGTCCAAGTTATAGAGGTCAGTAAAAAAAGATTGTTAGCCAAGTTCCGGAAGATGCCACAATTGAAATTAGTCAAATGTAGAACAAGCACTAGTTAATTTTGTGTGATTAACTGTTGTGAACGTATTGAGCAAAGACTTACTATGCTAAATGAATTGTGTGATTTACTGCACACTGGATGGTGTTAAAATTGAGGAACAAGATGAGGATTTAATGTTTTAAATAAATTCACAAGATACTAGAGTTCAGTTGTTTGCAGCTTTAGCAAAAGGAGACCTTCCTCTGGATTTAAGACATATTGTCAAAGATGAGGTATAGGATATCACTAGAAAAGAAATTGGCTTGATTAAAGGAGCAAAGCCAGTTGTGATAAAAGTGAAGCCAGATGCAATATTTCCTGAAACTAAAATTTGTAGACTTACTTAAGAAGCAGAAGAGTGAATGAAATCAGTGTTAAAAAAAATGATTGAGCAGGAAATCCTCAGGCAGGTACTTGGTAGTGCTTGTAACTTTCCTGTGATGGGAATAAAGAAACTAAATGCTAAATGGCGCATAGTCCAAGACCGGCTCTAGAGAGTTTGAGAATGCCTTTTAATTCAGTCTTAGTGCACTGAATAGATGACTTACTAGTCACACCGAAGATATTTGCCGTACTAAATCATCTACCTGTATATACTGTAAAAAGGAAGTCATTTATCTTGGACATCATATTGAAAAAGGTGTGAGGAAAGTCTCAAAATAACTAGATTCTGTAATTCTGAAAATTAACTGACCAACGACCACACAGATGTAGGTTCAGATATTTCTTGTAGTTGGTGGCCACAGTTGTCAGAGGATTCCAAAGTTATCCTTGATTGCAAAACCTTTAGCAAGGTTGACATGCGGTGACATACAAGATCCAGAACTTTTTGATTAAGAATGTTTGATGCATTTGAAAAGTTGATAAAAGGTTTGTGTCAATCAATCGAGATACTTTTTTTGGTTATATATAACTATGAATGTCTACATCCTAAAACTATTTTTTTTAAAACATATACCATGTTAAAATAAAATGCACCAACCACCATACTTTTAACAACTGAAGTATACATCAAATTTCTTAGTTAAAAAAACTCAGTTTGCAATTCATATTCTGTTCAATCAGCATAATCCAAGATCATAAACAGGGATAAAGTGCGTTGTGCAAAGTAGAAAACCCCGTAGTAACATACCTGAAGTGATAGAAGTAATTGTATATATTAAAAATCAGGTTGAATGTGGTTAGAATGGAAAAATTTCAACAAAGGGTGGATGTACTGTGGTGCAAATATCTAAATTGAGGGCACACCATCATAAAGTGCAAAGTATCTTGAATTAATTTATTATCACAGATAGAAGGGGACCTAGAGGTGCCTACTAAATGATGCATAGTGTTCATTCTAAAATAGGTCAGTAAGAAACAGATGAAATGGCATATCATATTAAAAATAAGGCTCCATTGCAGCCATCATATAATATGTTGCCTCACTGCAGGCTTAAGAAAAGCATGTTCCTCCCTCTCCATATATCGCAGAGTGAGGCAAGCATTATTTGTCCAAATATGATCAGCCTTCACGATTGTACCAGGTGAGGTAAACAGCTTTGTCCTTCCCAGCAAACTGAAGTTGTCCGTAATGCATCGCAACCATGGTATGTCTAGAGTGCACATAAGACAGACAATGTTCCAATATGGCGCAATTCAGGTTGGTCTCTGGTTTGTACCATACGGCTAGCCACAACAACAAGGGATCCAACTGGAGAATGCCAGAAACATACCCAAGGCCATCATGAATTTTAAAGGTGGGGGTTGACTGAGGGAGAGACAGGAGATCCCTTATGACTTTGTTATCTTTCATCTGAATCTTCCGTCTCTAGATGATGCCCTCATACGTAACCACAGAGATGCAATTTGCTCTGTAGATTTGAATCTTTGCCTCAATGAAATTCTCTCCAACCCTCTTGGTAAAATTAAAAACACAGTGGGTGGTTCTTCAAAAACCTGACAAGTTTTTTCAATAAACGTGTCCATGAAAAATTAAAATCAAATAATAAACATAAGTATATAAAAGATTTTACCTTTCTGACTTCATGACCATTTATAGAAAATGTTTTCTTTCTGGTGGACTTAAGGCCCATCACCATGATCTGTGATTTCTGCACATTCGTACTAAGGTCCAATCCCTCCATTAAGGCTGGAAAAGCATCCAACAATTTCTGCAGCCCGACTGCCATTCTCGAGATTAGAACAGCATCATCTGCATATAAAAGAGCTGCCAGGGCACTCCTGCGTACCGGAGGTAAATCCTTACCACTTTTGATCAATAATCACTCTTGGTGATATATGTGTGGAATAAATAAAAAGTGGCCCAGAATACATCCATGGCAGACCCCCCTCTAAGGCTAAATTAGTTGGTGCGATCCCCACCTACCCCATATCTGACAGATGCCATTTCTCTAAGGGAGCTTGTGCTATGGTCGGTTTATGGCCCCAGCACCAGCACCAGCTCCCATAGAGAAATGTGAGTATGTGACTGCACTATGTGCCCCATGACCACAACGGTGTCGGTCAGAGGCAACTCCGAACAACATCGTAATCGAGCCCTAAATAGGGCAATCAAAATGTACTGCTATTAATCATAACCCCACCCCTAGAATTTCCTCCCATGCTTTCTCTCTAGGTTTTTGTTTGTGTATTCACCAAAGTCTTATATACTAGACACTAGATTTTTAGTTTCAAGTTTCTGTTTTAAAGCCCTCCTCAAGTATTGGTGAGCTTCAGGGCAAGTGCTATCAAACCATCTTGCCAAGGGGGATTTACTCCTCGATTTGGTCAAAGTGATGTTATTGAAGAAGCTAATATTTTGGAACACCACCATAATCTGTCCTGGCTCTCCACCATCTTTTTAACAAAAGTCAAAATCTAATCCACATTCCTGCAACATATTTTTATAAATGTCATCTGACTATACCATCCCCACATAATTATGCGTCACTGATCCTCAAGGAATTTTGGAATTGAGCATCTTCTTATACTGCTCAAAGACTGCTGTTTAGGGCTTTGGTTACTCCAGCTGTCCCACTTCACTCTGTAGTCTAACAAAGAATGGTACAAGCTCACTGTAACAAATAATATAATCTATTGTTGAAGAAAAATCTCTACCTACAATGGTTGGAATAGTGCACAACTCCTCAACCCCTCGATGATAGCCATTAAGATTGATCATTTATATTCCAAAATTGGACTATTTGGCAAATCCCCCTTTGTCGTATGCAGAAAATGTTTTTCATTCACATGGTCCTGGGGGGGTCACATATTCCTCATATTGCGTCATATTAACATTGCTCATCATAATGGTCATCACATAATCCTTCCTGCCTCTAAGAAAATCTGTTAAAAACGAATACAATGCATCAACATGCACAACTACTATTTGTCAAAATTATTATCACCAGCCAAATGGTATAAGAATTCAAAATACTTAACAAAAAACTTAACAACAATGCCACAAAATAGGGGAATGTGCCTTAATCCAATCCTCTCTATAGTACATTTTATAGCTAAGGCTAAGAAAATCATCAAGCCTCCTTTAGCTTTACCATGCATGGATGGGAGAGCAGGTGTATGTTATATTCATCCAACATTAAATAAAGTTTTTAATTTCATGTTTATTGAAGGCACATATTTTGATATTAGTTTAGTATTTGGAGTGAATTGTGTCCCAAGCGTGCGTCTACACTATACTTTTTCCTGGAATTACAGTGTTTTTAAACCACAATGTTGCATTTTGCAGGGTCCATCCCGTGACAACCTTAGTCAATCTATGTCTTTTACACTACTTAGACCTTCAAACCTGTTAGCCTCTGGTATCCTAGGTCATACAGTTCTGATTAGATGCTCTGGAAAAGACAAAGTCTTTAAAGAGTACCCACCCTGAAATCTTAAGTGGGGCAGTTTTGAAAAAAGCCCAAGGGAAGTGCTTGGATACCTGTGCTTGCAACGTTCCTTGTCACAAGATTTCTTACAGCCTGGAGTGAGGAAGTTACTAAAATTAATAACCACACAGTCTTCCTCGACTTTAGGATACGCAATTCTTGCCATAATGATTTGCTCCAATAATTTATCTCATATATGTGCCCGCCCATTAATCTAAAGCACCACTTTGTTTATAAATTGTACAAATCTTTCCTCCTTGTGAACAGCTAAGGGAGGGACTTTAACTGATAGCACCTCATTTGGAGCAGCTACAGGCAGTAAATTAAAATAGGGCCTGTAGTCCCCAGCTGTCAAGGAAGATCAATGTTTGTCCCCTCACCTCTCATTTCCATTCCCCAAACTGTGCTGAATCTGTGGCAGTTTTTACCCGGGAGCCCCTTTATATCCTGGACACCCAGTTCTCTCATAGGAGGTATCCCAGAGGCAATAATCTCTTGGGTTGGACTGCCGCCAATACTTTAGTGCCAACAATACTAACACCTTGCGCTTCAAACAAATTCTGAATTTAATTTTCTAAACTAGAAAAATAAAAGTCCCACAAGGGGCCTACTTCTTCCACTTGTGCGACATTCCCTTCTTCCACCTTTCTTCCTGCCAATACCTTGCCTGACTTTTTGGGGAAATTCAACATACTTCTTCTCTTCTTTTTCAACTGAGCAATATCTAAAGCCTGAATCAAATAAGTGTTTTTTTAAAAACAGATTTTATAGGCATTTGACTCATGTACAGTTCCATTAATATCTTGTCATGATATTTACATACACATATAGTTTATGCTATTGTTGTCTTCCTCTTTTCTGCTGTGTTACCATTACTTAGAAACATTTCAACAAAATTAAACTGGGTTCAACTCCCATTTCCCCTTCCCCTTATCGAGTCGCTTTATTTGTAGTTTATGTTTTCCAGCTTTGTGTGTTTGCTTCTTCAACTATAAGCTCTATCCTTGTCTGGAGTCTGCATGGGGTAGGGGGGGTCTTACAACTGTCATCCTATCTTATTCCCTCTGTGTTCCCATCTCAATGAACCAAATAAGTGTTGCTGAGGTGGGTCAAATTATCACTGACCGGTGTCAAAGTTTTGTTGCATCCTCACCCTCTCTCCTCTGAACACCCTCAGGAGAGGAAACATTTATCCCTAGTTGCTTCTCCTTGAGGGCACCCAAGGCTGAATTCAAATAAGTAAGTATTGACTTATTTGGTCTCCGGTGTTTGCCAACACTGTTCTCTGCTTCAGTTTCCGTTTAACTTCCTTCAAAATGGTGGTCTTGTATCTTCACAGGGAAATCTCAGTGTGCCCAATATTTCTCATCAGATGACAAAATGAATGGGAAAATCTTTCCAGCAGACTTAAAAACCAGTTATACCCAAGCAAACTCTCTATCCATCAACTTCTCTCATTAACACCTAGGCAACAGATCGTTCAACAGATCGAGTGAGTTTACAGGCTATTAGGTATTAAAAGAAAGATCTGGCTTCTATAGCTAAACCAATCGCAGTGACCAAATAAACACATTGTGGCTTTTTTACAAAGACTTTGCGCCACGGGTACCTCAATTTTTCTCATATTAAATGTAACGCACCGGCGGTGCAAGGAGCTTGTAAATAAGGCCCATGGTTCGTGCACAGTCACAACTTCAGCTTTATACCAGGTCAGATGTATCACGTTCAAACCAGGGAGCTTCGCCGCAACCCCTATTAGGAATTACAGTCAAGGCGAAAGAAAAACAAATGTTCCTTGATTGCCCACACAAGGAACGCAGGGCCGCAAACCAAGATGTTAGAGGAGGAGCCCAGCCTGGGCTCCTTTGAGCTCCGACAGGGATGGTTATTGTGGGGATGGTGGCCCACAATAACCATGCGGGTGTAAAAAGTACGCTTTGTAGCACAAATGACAGGGAAGGGTTACACTTCAATGCCCTCTCCACATCTCCTCTTGCCTTCTGGGGCTTTTGGTCCCCCTACCAGCACAAAACAGAAAAGGTTTGTCACATGCACCATCACTTGGAATGCCAAACATAATCTAACCATCTTGCTATTCTGTCATGAGAGAAGTGAATGTGAACCTTCAATCCTTACTCAACCACATGGTAAGTTGATGAGACCAGTGGCTTACCTGTCAACTGTATGGGATTTAGTAGCTGTAAGTCTTCCAGGTTCTTTGAAACCTTTGTGATGCCACTAAACAAATCGAAGGAATATTGATCGGACATACATTAATTGAACATGTCCTGCATTAAGTGGGGATTCTTTTGACAAGAACAAGAACTCAGCATATAACTACCAGTAGACTGACTCATTGCAAGCAGATTATATTTTCAGCAGAAAGCATTTCTAGTAAGAGATGCAACTCGTTACATCCAGCAACACTGCTTCCTATTTCAGACAGGATTTGTGAATACAGGGAAATTGATGAGAATTATTATGAACAATTATTTTACTGAGTTTACTGAGTTATGTACCAAACCAAGACCAGATATAAAAGAAACACCTTTGGAAATGCTAATATGACACTGTTTGTTGATGGTTCTTGTTTAAGAAACCAACATGGAGCTTATGCAGTGTGTTCCATTTCTGAGACTTTGTAAGCATGTTATGTTATGTTATTTCCATTTATAACGTGCGCAGATACTACAAGAGTGTCCCGGCGCAAGCCTTGAGAGATGGGCAGCAGAGCTAGCTTAGATAAAGAGTAAGGTTTTCAGGTTCTTTTTAAAATGCGTGGGGTCCTGAATGCAACGAAGAGCACAAGGCAGCGTATTCCAAGCACAAGCGGCTTTCACCGCCAAAGAGCTGCCGCCCGTCCTTTGCAAGCAGAAACAGGGAACTCGCGCCAAGAACAGAAAGGCAGAGCGCAAGTATCTGCCTTTCTGAAGATAGCCTGGTCCTGAGGCATGTAGAGCGCGGTGGGCGACAACTAAGGACTTAAATTTAACCCGTTCAGTCACGGGCAGCCAGTGTAGAGCACAAAGATGTTGTCTAACGCTGCTTCTGGCAGGGATGTTCAGGAGAAGCCTGGCAGCCGCGTTCTGCACCACTTGCAGTTTATTGAGAAGTTAACTTGGGGTGCCCATGTATAGTGCGTTTGCATAATTCAGTCGGGAGAGAATAAGGGCTCGGGTAACTGTCTCCTTAGCAGCCCGAGGAAGCAGGGGAAGGAATTTCCTGAGGATTTTTAAAAACCCAAAGCATGTCTCTGACAGCTTTTTAATCTGGGTCGAAAATGAGAGGTTCTCCTCAAACCAGACCCCTAAGTTCTTGACAGGTTTCCCTGATGAGGCCGGGAGCACCGAATCAGAAGGCCAGAATGATTCCCTAAATTGAGGGGGAAATTTTCCAAAGAGGACAATGTCCGATTTCTCCTCATTGCATTTGAGTTCAGCTGCGGCCAACCACTGAAAAATTGTGGTCAGGCAATATTTTTCAGCAGTGGTAGAGCCCTCATTTTTTTCTCCATGTGAACAGGAGCATCCTACCTCTCCGAATGTAACTTCAGCATTAGTGGCTGAATTGGTTGCATTTGCTGCTTGTCAGAGAATTTGAATGTGACAATTTACACAGTATGTGTTTAGAGTTGTTCATGGCTTTGGTCAACTGTGGTCACACAGATGATTTATGACATCTTCAGAAGCTCCAATTAAAAATAGTGCCTACGTACTGAATGTGTTGAAAGCAATACAACAGTCAAAGGAGATTGCTGTGGTGCAGTGTGTTGCCCATAAGGCTGGAAAGGAATTAGTCACTCTTGTAAATAAATACGCAGATCAAAAGGCTAAGCACTTGCATAGTAAAATACATGCTGGAAAAGCTAGTGTAATATGCCTATTCAAAAAATACTGGGAACATTTCGAATTTTGAAATATTGCAGACGACATCTGTAGTATGTATATGACATGTCAGCTCAATAATCAAGGCAGGCAAACAGAAACAGTTATGAACCATACATATATATTTTTTGCAGAGATTTAATAGCGCGAACTTGACCCGAATCCAATCAGGTATCAGAACGCTTTACATCGCACCAGTTACGTTACATGAGGACACACATTCATTTTTTTGTTTGGCACAGGGAAAGTAAGTGATTTGCCCAGAATCACAGGATGTTTTAGCGTCGTTACCGAGACTCGAACCCAGTTCCTCCAGGTCCGAGGTCGAGCGCCCTAGCCGTTAGGCCAACTCCTTGGCAAATCATAGAGCCCCTTTACTCCAGCTGACTTTATGGAGATGCCAATTTATAATGGATTGAAGTACATCTTGGAAATTGTCTGCTTGTATTCTAAATGGGTCAATGCCTATCCCACCTGGATCTCAGTGTCCAAATTGTTTTTGAGGTAGTGAATACTAAGGTTTGGCTCTCCAACTTCCATTAAGACAGATTGTAGTATTCATTTTAAGAATGAGGTTTTGCAAATAATCTGCACAGCATTTCAGATCAATCATAGATTCCATAGTAGTTATAGTCCACACTCTTCTGGTGTTGTTGAGAGAGCTAATAAGACTAGCAAGAATAAACCAGCCATTGTCCTTCAACTGTTATAAAGTGGCCTGATGCACTTCCTCTTGTTTTAATGATTGTGAGAAGTACTCCTGATAGGAAGACTAGTGTGTCACCCCATGAAATTATTATGGGAAGAGCAATGAGACTTACATATGTGCCTTCAAGTGCATTAGTTCCAATAACTGATTAAATTGTACTAAATTACTGCAAAGGTCTGGCTGATATGCTAAAATCAGCATCTCATCAGGTGAAATGTAGCAACAGAAGAAACAAGTCAGAACCCAGGAGACTGGAAAATGGTCTGGCAGTACGTCAGGATAAACTACCTTGAGGAGAGGTGGTATGGACCCTTCCAAGCCATTTTGAAATAGGACTAGGCGATAAAGTGCGCAGAAGTGACAGCTGCAGAAAAAGTGGTGGAAGAAACAGAAAATGAACCAGACCTTGGCCCTCAAAGTAGAAAACAAAGGGAAGCTCAATATCAAGATCAACTTTGCAGGAGGGGTTGAACATTTTGAAATTGGTGAGGAAATGAAAGAAAATACATTTTGAAATTTCAGGTTAGTGAAAGCTCTGATGAAGAACTTAGAAATTCTGAAATCCAGTTTCAAAGCAAAAGTCAAAGGCATGAGTGGCAGTAAGAAGAAATGGTCTATGATCCAATCCATGAGAAATTGAGTTACAAGAACCCACAGAGGAAGGAAGAAGTTCAAAGTTATCAAATCAGGCAAAGTTAAATACGATTCAAGTGCAAACTAAAGATTAAGTTCATGTCTTGTCACGGAGATTCTGCTGGTAAAGCAGAACTGTGCCTTCGGATGACAGGACATCAGAATATAGGGACTGAGTCACTCTACAACATTATTATCTGTCAGACAAATCCTGCCTAGCTCACAGTGCCTCACTCCTAACCTTTCCAGAGTAGCAGATGATTTTCCAACTAGAACATGACCCCCTAGTCCCCAAGGGAACCGTGGAAAAAGATCATCAACTTTCGTCTCTCACTCATGCATCCCCTTAGTAAACAGTGGACAGGCACAATTAAAGTTTATAATTCATTTATTGTAACTATTGTAGTCTATTATAAAGGAAATGTGCTGCAATATGTAGGCAAATAGAACTGAGCAACATAATCAGCATTACTAGCAGACTGTATACAATGAACAACCCAACCATGGCAAATTATCTATCTGTCTATTTATATCCTTACTGTGTAGTAAACTCTTGGATTAGCAACAGACCCCATACCTGGCATGCGTTCATTCCAGGAGAGGTCTCTCTGCCAGAATTCTCCTCTCTGACTTCAAAAGGACAAGAAACACTTTATATGATAAAATTACTCTGCTGGAAAGCTGCATCTGGACTACTGTAGCTGACCGAGCAGAAAACAGTACAACATTCTAGACGACCATGTACGAAATGTGCAGACAGAATCCCAAGTAGAGTCACTGAATAGCAAAACAACATGTACATCATATTTCTAAAATAATGTCACAAAACCAAAACTGTTATGTGTGGCTGTACAAGACATCTAATATGCTGAACTAAGGAAGAACCAAAGTGGGTCCAGAAGGGCCATCACTACACCCCCTCCTTGGTCTGGAAAGTAATTTAGCGTCTAATAAAATAATATGTTGCACAAGCCAAGCAAATTCAATGTGATGGTAATATGCATAAAATGCAAATTTATAGTCATAATAAAAAGATACATGAAAATTATGAAAAGTGGTCCAAATTAGGTTGAGCTCGAGGCACCCAAGATTTCTTCCGCAAGTTCAATGGTTAGTGAATTCATAACGGATCCAGTCTCCGAAGACAATGATTCCTCAAGTGCCCCATTCAAAAGTTCCAAAGATCAGACATGATGCTCGCTATCACTTCTGTTTTGTCACTATTAAGGTTTAAGCAGTCGAACTTCATCCAGAAAGTGGTGGATTTAGGCAAGTATGAAAGTTAGCCTGTGTATCAGCATAGCTGATACACAGGCTAACTTGGAGATGATGACCTGGGTATAGTCAGCACAAGAGACAATGTCAAATTCAAATGATCTGACTATAAGATATTAAAAAGCATAGAGCTCAATGATGAGGACTTGGGAAAGCCACATGCCATTGAAGCTGCAGCAAACTGGTAGAGTGGGAGAGACACAGCTGGTTGACAGGAACGATTGTAGAAAATTGAGGGCCTTCAAGCAGATACTTATGCTGTTACAGTGGCTGAGCACAATAGCATAAGAAACAACGTTGAATGTCACTGAGAAGCTGTACAATGCGTGTACAAGGAAGACAATTCTACTGAGTTGTTTTACCTTGTACAACCATGTAGGAAATTGGGGTATTGGTTGAGGGGGTGAAACCCTACTCAAGCAGCAACCAGAATCTCTGTCAGGGTGAAACACAAGCAAACCCCAAATTAACCTGTGTTTAACCCTCTGGTAGCTTGGCACAATGCAGTGAGACGAGACTTAGCTTAACTTAACTTAAAGGCAAACTGTGGAATGAGCACAGGTGGCCCACAACTCTGGGTGTAGCCCCCACCCCCAAGCGGTTGGTAAAGAATCTGGGTGTCTGGGTGGATTCGGCTGTCAGCTTTCAGGCCCAGACCAAGAAAGTGGCAGGGACCTGTATCAGTATTTTGCGGGGGCTTAAACCATTGTTAGGATTCTTTGACCCGTCCACTCGCCAGATTATCATTCAGGCCACTATTTTGTCGAGATTGAACTACGCCAGCTCTCTCTACTTGGGGACCAACAAGTCAGAGAGCTTGAGATTACAGAGGGTTCAGAATGCGGCGGACAGAACTCTACTTGGCCTCCTGAGAACCTGCTACACCTCTGCTGCCATCCGCCAACTACATTGATTGCCAGTGGCCAGACATGTGGAGTTCAAATCCCTGTGCCTTGCTTTTAAAATCTTGAATTCATCTTCGCCTGGCATTTTAGCCACCTTGCTCTCACCCTACATTCCCTCCCGCCAACTTCGTTCTACGGACCAACATTTGGCGGTGGTTCTGAGGGTGAGGAGAGTACGGGCCGGTGGGTGCGCTTTCCGCACTCGGGCATCCAAAGTATGGAATTCTCTCCCTTTGCCTATTCGCAGTTTGAAATACTACTTGGCGTTCCGTAAGGTAATAAAGACTTATCTTTTCCAGTCACCTAAGGTCCCAGAGCCCTTTCTAGTGCTCTCTCCATTTGACTGTGATTAGCGCCAGGACACCCCTTTGCTGGGGCAGCTGCGCACTCTACAAGGTATTTAACATAACATAACATAACATAACAATGTGTAAAGTAGTTATGCAGCAATTCAACATTAAAAAAGTTAAAACACAAAACAAGAAAATTTCAACACCAATTTATGAAAAATAGAGTAAAATGTAATAAAATATTTGAGGCTAAAACAACAAAAAATCCAATCAGTAGAACTGAAGATATTCAATTTTTAAGATTTAAGATAAGTAAATTGCCGACCATGACGAAGCGCTACTCGCAGTTATTTGGTTGTACGAGATCGGGTGAAAGTCATAAATTCAGGCCAACCACAATGGACCATGGGCAGGATACAGGGACCAGATTAGTCTAGCTGAAGA
Organism: Triturus cristatus; assembly: GCF_964204655.1. NCBI lineage: Eukaryota > Metazoa > Chordata > Amphibia > Caudata > Salamandridae > Triturus > Triturus cristatus. Next base: position 689,625,739 of record NC_140586.1, on the reverse strand, counting down.
AGTTACCTGCAAAAGTCCATTGTGAAGAGTTCTGTTTGCAGTGGAGTAAGTCAAGAGGATCAGGACAGCATTGCTGATGGTTGTTAATGTAGTGCGTAAAGCAGGCCAGCATCATGGACAGTCGTCGCTGGAGATTTGCATTGGCAGTTAGCGGGGCTTTTGATTCTGTAGCATGAAGTGCAGACCTCACAATGCTGGGTGTCACTGGTGGTCACTGTAGTGTGAAGAGTCGGCTACACAGAAGCTTTGCATTGGCAGGCGGAGCAGTGGCAGAATCTTGGCACAAAAATGCATGTTTGCGGTCCCAAAGTTTAAGATTTCTCCTTTCTTTGAAGTGGAAGCTCAACTTGGGGATCAGGAACTCATTCCAGCAGAGGCGAGCAGGACTCAGGAAGATCCAGTTGCAGGTCCAGGCAAAAGTCAGTTGGGCAGATGTAGAGAGGCTTGTAGTGTTCCTGTAGCTCAGAACAGGAAGTCCGCCAGTTGACTCTTGGAGCCACATCAGTCTGAAATGAAGTACAAAGGTCCAGTCTTCCTTCTGAGAAGGCAGGGCAGCAAGCAGCAGTGTAGCAGTTCTTCTGGCAGCAGAACAGCAAAGCAGTCCTTCTCCTGTATTATCTACAGGTTCAGTGGTGTGATGAAGAGTTGGTTTTGAGGGTCCAATATTTATACCTGGTGCCAGCTTTTAAGTGGGAGAAGGTTCTGAATGTGTCCACCTCCTGAGGTGTTTGAAATTTTCTGCATCACTGCGCTGGTCCGAGCTTGTATGGGGACATAAAAGACTAGTTTTAAATCCTTTCTGTGAGCACTCAGGCAGAGCCTATGTGATGTGCAAGTGAAATAGATGACAGCTCCGCTCCCTCATCCAGTCACTGATGGCCCATCCTGCCATCACTTTTTCCCTATTTGTCTCTGCCTAGGAGCAGTATACAAAGGCTAACTTACAGCTACACCTAGTCATGTGACCCAGGATACAGGCTGCAGGCACCAAATGGTTGGGACAAGAAAATGACAACTTTCTAAAAGTGCAAAAACAACAGTTGATGGACGGGGAACAACCTTTACAACGCAACTTTTACAACGCACTACACTTACAACGCAATTTTTACAACGCAACATCCACTACAACGCATTCCATTACATCGCATGACACTACAACGCATTTTTAAAAACTACCTTTACAACGCATTCCATTACATCGCATACTACCTTTACAACGCATACCATTACAACACATAATATTACACTACACTATCCAACACTTACCCTACTGTTGCACCCCCTGGAGTTAGAATAGTAATTTTTACCCCTATACTATCCAACACTTACCCTACTGTTGCACCCCCTGGAGTTAGAATAGTAATTTGTACCCCTATACTATCCAACACTTACCCTACTGTTGCACCCCCTGGAGTTAGAATAGTAAGTTTTACCCCTATACTATCCAACACTTACCCTACTGTTGCACCCCCTGGAGTTAGAATAGTAATTTTTACCCCTATACTATCCAACACTTACCCTACTGTTGCACCCCCTGGAGTTAGAATAGTAATTTTTACCCCTATACTATCCAAAACTTACCCTACTGTTGCACCCCCTGGAGTTAGAATAGTAATTTTTACCCTTATACTATCCAACACTTACCCTACTGTTGCACCCCCTGGAGTAAGAATAGTAATTTTTACCCCTATACTATCCAACACTTACCCTACTGTTGCACCCCCTGGAGTTAGAATAGTAATTTTTACCCCTATACTATCCAACACTTACCCTACTGTTGCACCCCCTGGAGTTAGAATAGTAAGTTTTACCCCTATACTATCCAACACTTACCCTACTGTTGCACCCCCAGGAGTTAGAATAGTGATTTTTACCCCTATACTATCCAACACTTACCCTACTGTTGCACCCCCTGGAGTTAGAATAGTAATTTTTACCCCTATACTATCCAACACTTACCCTACTGTTGCACCCCCTGGAGTTAGAATAGTAATTTTTACCCCTATACTATCCAACACTTACCCTACTGTTGCACCCCCTGGAGTTAGAATAGTAATTTTTACCCCTATACTATCCAACACTTACCCTACTGTTGCACCCCCTGGAGTTAGAATAGTAATTTTTACCCCTATACTATCCAACACTTACCCTACTGTTGCACCCCCTGGAGTTAGAATAGTAATTTTTACCCCTATACTATCTAAAACTTACCTTAAATGCAATGTAATATTATGCGTTGTAATTGTATGCGTTGTAAAGGTAGTATGCGATGTAATGGAATGCGTTGTAAAGGTAGTTTTTAAAAATGCGTTGTAGTGTCATGCGATGTAATGGAATGCGTTGTAGTGGATGTTGCATTGTAAAAATTGCGTTGTAAGTGCATGCGTTGTAAAAGTATGCGTTGTAATGTCATACATCCGTTGATGGACAGAATGCAGAACAATGTCATACATTCACCCCAGTACAGAGATCTGGGCCTAAATCCATCGTTTTTTTGCTCACCATGCCGTTCCAGTTTGAACCCAGCCATATGCAAATCAGTCTTGACCCTGTGCCTCATGGGGACAGTCCAGCCCGAACTGCCAAGCCAGGTCCATCATCCCCTTTGGTATCGCTTTGTTCACCCTAAGTTGGCAGGGTATGCCCAGACATGGGTCCCTTGCTCACTTTGCCACTGGATTCAAGATAGCCTGGCTGATGAGGGTTATGAACCCGAAACCGGTCCCAGGATGCTTGTTTCCAGTCCAGGGAAGACATGGCTTGGCAGTTCGGGCTGGACTGTTCCCATGAGGCACAGGGTCAGACTGATTTGCATATGGCCATGTCTGCACTGGGATGGTGGAGTGAGCTAAAGAATGATGATGGATTAAACCCAGATCAGTTGACTGGGGGTGAGTGTTTGATTTGCTCAAACGCTCCGTCCATCATCCCCTTTGGTATCGCTTTGTTCACCCTAAGTTGGCAGGGTATGCCCAGACGTGGGTCCCTTGCTCACTTTCCCACTGGATTCAAAATAGCCTGGCTGATGAGGGTTATGAACACGAAACCGGTCCCACGATGCTTGTTTACGGTCCAGGGAAGACATGGCTTGGCAGTTCGGGCTGGACTGTTCCCATGAGGCACAGGGTCAGACTGATTTGCATATGGCCATGTCTGAACTGGGGTGGTGGAGTGAGCTAAAGAATGATGATGGATTAAACCCAGATCAGTTGACTGGGGGTGAGTGTTTGATTTGCTCAAACACTCCATCCATCATCCCCTTTGGTATCGCTCCAACTTTCTAAAAGTGGCATTTTCTGGATTGTGACTTCAGATTTGACTTTACCATTATCAAGGGTTTTAAATTACAATTCTTAAGACACTAAATTCTACATTCCTACCTGCTCACATTGAAAGTTAGCACTTTTTAAATGTAATTAGGTAACCCAATGTTATCCTGTGGGAGAGGTAGGCCTCGTAGTAGTGAACAACTAATTTTAGAGTTTCTCACTACCAGGACATGTAAAACCTAAAATTACATATTGAACTTTTTAAATATACTGTACTCTGCCATTTGGGCTGTTTAGAGTCTACCTTAGGGGTGACATATATGTGTTAAAAAGGTAGGATTCGGTGTGGCGAAAGGTTTATTTTGCCAGGTCAAAATGGCACTCCAAAGCTGCAAACATGGGCCTCAATGTCAGGCCTGAGGACTACAAAAGTGGGTGGCACAATAAGTGCTGCAGGCCATAGGTAGATGTAGTACAACTTTACTAGGGGCTTTCAAGTAAATTAAATCTGCTAATTGGGTGTAAGCCAATGTTACCATAGTTTAGGGAGTCAGCACATGCACTTTAGCAGTGGTTAGCAGTGGTAAAGTGCACAGAGTCCTAAAGCCAACAAAAACAAGATCTGCAAAAATTATGGAGTAAGGCAAAATGTTTGGGGAAGATCACTCTAAGGCTGACAAGCATAGCAAACCATCATATGACCATCAGGTGGAAACTGCACTTTTCCCGCACACCTTTATTTTGTCTCAAATTTAATTCAATCAGTGATCCAAAAAAATTCCTCCACCTCTTATACTGCTGCCTTTCACCAGCAGATTTGACATTCTTGTGAACAAAGGATTTTCTCTCATGTATTTAGTTTTTGTTTGCAAGTTAAATATCTTTCTTTCCAGCCTAGTAATATCCAACAGCCGTGAGATATACATACATGTGGCAGAAAAGTTTCTGGTTTTAAATTCACTCCCATCTGTGTTTCCAAAATCGTTTTTCACAATTAATATATACTTTTAATTGATATTTAGCAGTATTTAACGTACCAACCTTGGTACGATTGGAAGACTGATGCGCTTTTATCTGGATTCAAGCTCATTATCTCTTAGGTCACACTGATTAGCACTTAGCTACCAAGGAAATGTTGGCATTGTGTTCTCTTGCAACACACTGGTCATCTTTCTCACTGAACATATCTCTCCTTCAAATGTCATTTTCCTTCACAAATTCACTGCAAACATTGATTTAAGGAAAGTCTCTTCAGAAATATATTACCTTACAAATGCCATGTCATCCTAATTGATAGAAAAATGTTTGTTCTCACCAAAAATCAACTAAGTTACAAATCTTCTGTCTCTCGTCTCTTATTTTCTTACACATCCCTTGTGCGTACAATGGACTTAGAATGCTTCTACTATATTTTATCCCGATTTTTTTCAAAGCTGTTTTGAAAAACACACATCCCCTTTGCTCCTAATTGATATGATACCAGACTGTAAGGAAGCCTACGAGATAGCGCAGCTGACTGGTTTGCTAACAATATCTTGGGGACATTCTGAAAGCTTTACTGGGAATGCATTTCACCCATTGATTACCATTGGTTTTGTGTTTTGTTACTCACAGTTGCTTGCTTTCTTTTTGCTGGTTTTATTTGTTTTATGCTGTTTAGGCTGTCTAGCTTGAGTTCCTCCCTCCCGTGAAGCATAGACTATTTTCTGTATTCTTCGACAGTGCTAGCTGTCTGTAAACAGGCCTTTACATTCTGTTCTTATCTTGTCACATTTGCTGTGCATTCCGAACAAGAGGTTAAATCTCAGGCTCTATCTTCGAGGGAGCTTGGTGTTTACTTTTCTTTCTCTGACTTCAAAATCAGAGGATTTCTGTGACAATCTTGCTGTGAAAGCAAAGGCTTTTCTAGCTCACAACAAAATGTAAATGTCTTTAAATGAACTGTGCAGAAATTCAGAATTAGGAAAGCACAAATTAAGCACTTTTATTGTAATTCTCAAGTGTGGTGGAAACAGATTTTAAAATGATCAAAACAAATCAATTCACTAGGTGATTACATTTTCACACATTATCGTTTGTGCACTGTAACATTTATCAGTAAAACTGTATGTCTCTGCAAATGTAAGTGATTTGAATTGAAAATGTGTTGTCTGTTATCTCGGTGGCTACCACACCATGCACACTACTCCACTCTACTCTACAGCACTCCATTCTATACCATTCTGTGGCATACCCCTTCACTCTATGCCCCTCCAATCTACATGCCTCTGATGCAGTGTGGAATTTTTAAGTCCTCCCTTCGTCACAGACCAAATATTGCACTAGCACATTCACTCAATACATTCATTGGTGGGGCCCATAACACCAACACTTTCACATTACTGATCTGCACTTACGGGAGAGATAAGTTTTCCAAACGCTGACATGAAAGGAATGCCTTTTGACCTAAAGAACATACATTAAATACCTTTATTAAACTCTGCTCTTCTTGATATTCCCTCCATTTAGTCAACAGATCAAGTTAGTTGTTTTGGATAATGGTGACTAAATCCTCTTATCTGATATTTAATCTCAATCTTTTCTCTATCAATGAACAGCCCAACACATTTGTTTGTTAAAATAATAATTTTGTTTATCTAATTAATTGCAAATTTTTAGTAAATTGTCGAGCAAACCACGGAACATCATATTTACCTAATCTGGCTATTAGTCGTCCTCTAAGTCAATCAAGTCATGAAAATCTTTCATTCATCAGAATCGGTAGCAATTCAGTCTGTCAAAGATTCAGGGAAACAGCTGTCCAGCAGTGTCACCGTCCTCTCCATCAGCATAACGTCAGGAAAATAACCATCAGTTCGTACGTCTCAGAGTCGAAGTCGAAGAAATCTCTCCGTCAGCATCAGCATTAGCATTAACTCACTATTCTACCATCTTTTATAATAAATTTAATGTCAATATGTAACAAAATCAGTTTTAGGCAGTCCTGATTGGTGGGTTTGGGGTCATTTGGTGAAGTTCTCACATAGTCTATTTGGTTATGTCATCACACTTGCTGGTTCCGGTTTAAAAGACAGTCCTTTGTTTAAATTTCTGGCAATTCTCCCATCACGACCTTGATGGGTACATCTTGCATGGGGTTAGGACGAGGCCAATGTTGCTCGCGGTGGCGCAGGCGCACTTCACCCGACACCTTGTGGAATGGTGACTAGTCCCGTCATGTCAAAAGTCGGCCATCTTGACGTAGGCCCAATTGGTCAACATAAGCAAAACAAACACAAAACGTAATTAAAACATGGAAATAACTAATAAAATGTTTAACCCTCACTAATTCCCTTATGTGTATGTAATTATCTAGCAGAATAGCAACATTCAAAGCGTTTATATTCACACAACGATGTCATCTGGTGCGACTTACAATTACGTCACAAAAGCAACATATATCATGCAATATTCAAATTTTTCTAGCATTAGTATTCATACGTGTATTAGTTTACAAATTATTTTAGCCATGCAAAATGTAAATCCCATGTGTAATTCATAAATTAGTAAGATTGATTAGGTATCACTTCAAACAGATGAATATTATTACAATTAATAGATTATTCTAATTAATATGAATCATGCAGAAATGGGGGGTATACAAAATGTTGTACTACCCGCTCCATCAATCCCCCCTTTGGTGATTATATCACCACACCATCAAAATTTTTGTATCTCTTTTACGGAATTTCAAAGTGAATTCTTGCTTTTACTCATAATTCAGTTTCCCCTGTCTCTTCTCTTTTTGCTGATTTGTACATACTCTCCTTAACTTCCTCTAATTCTATCTCTTCAAATTCTCGCTCTTGTTTCTTGTCTTTTCTCCTTAAACTTTCTCTTTTTAACTTTTTCTGATTTTTATTCTTTTTACGATAGATACACCCTAATCTTATTATTAATACTATGAAAATCACACATATTAATGGAAATAATATTTTACCTAAAAAGGTACTACCTAAATTTACTAAAAAATCTTTAATAGCTGCTATTTTCTTTCCAAACTTCTCCCAAACACCTTCAACCTCCAGTGGTGCAATTTTGTCATGCAATTCTGTAATATTTTTAACATAAATTTTCAAATCTTTACTTTCATCAGGAATGTAACTACAACAATGTTGAACTTTCAGCATTCCGCAGACTCCACCCTCTTTTGCCAACAATATATCAAGGGCAAGCCGATTCTGCATTACCATGGCACGCATGGCAACCATTTCAGTGTTTACCAATAAAAATCCTCCAGCGGTGCTTGTTGACAAGCGATCCACTACTGTTGAAAGTCTTCTAATTCTGTTTGCATTCAGAGATATTCCCACTGCTGGTATCAATGTTCGAAAAATGTCACCCACAATTTCTGACCAAGATTCTCTCTTACTACGTGCTAAATAACTACCTAAACTATGTGCGCCATCTTCTCCTCTATCCATATGAAAAATCTTCGGAAAGACCAGGCCTACGTAACATGTGCCATACCAATGGTCTGGCAAACGATAATATGCCCTGTTCCCAAAAATTAAATATAACCCAGGAAAAACTGGATCTTTTCCACCTGTAAATCCCCATCCACACATGATTCGGTATGTATCATGGCACCCGCTATTCCCTACAAAATAGTTATCATATGCAGTTTGATTCCTTCTAATACACAATTTTTCCTTTCTGATGCCAATCTAAAGCCATAGTTGGACTAGTTTCCCCTTTCATGTGTTTTTCCATTCCTACATCCCAGGCTGTTTTTTCCACCTTTCCTTCAGATGCCTTTTTTGCATTTTCAGTCTCCTTTCTTCAACCATATCTAAAAATATTTTTTCCTTTTTCTTTAAACTGCAAGTCAAATTGTTTTCAAATCTGTATTCTAATGTTATTTCTTTAGTCTCTAAGAAAAATTCACCTAAAACCTTTGCAGGTTTTACCTTGTTTAGCTTGTTAACTGATGGTACTTGTGAAAATATGTTATCTACATCTGAAAAATAATATTCTAATTTTCCCATTTGGTAAAATAAACTAGCTATTACACTACATGTTATTCCATAAGTTACTGGAAGGTGGTGAGAAGTCACTCTCTCTGATACAGAGGCAGGTAACTGCATACAGACATAGCAGTCCCTTCCATCCATTGTCTTTATATATTCATACAACAATTTCGAAAACACATTATTAGAAAAATTGGTTATAGACCTGTCTTTATGTAAATAGTTTTTATCTATTCTAGTCGGAACTACCTTTTGAATCGTTCCTATATTAGTTTTGTTTTCACTATGTCCCTCTATTGTATCTATAGTAACTTTAAATGAGATCAGGAGAGCAAGTACACTCCACAAAAGCATTAGTAATCCTGTACAACAACAACACATTTTACACCATCTTTTCAAGAGCGTACATCTACCTTTTCTACTATCTGTGTTTGCCATTTCTGCTAACATGGACAGTGTCTTTTGACTTAGCCTCTTCTACTTCACAACTAGTTTTCTAACCCAAGGCTCTAAGCACCTACTTGGTTCTACCAGTTTTTGTCTTTTTCCGTATTTTATTGTCTTTCCATCAGTAGTTTTCTTATCTCATTCAGTTTGGCATTTCATCATCTTTCACTTTTCCTTCGTGATCTGTATACAGAATGTCCTGAACATCCGCTTCTTCTCCAATATCGGACAAGATAACTCTCAGAATTTCCGATTCTTTGTCTTCCTCAACCACTTCTGGTACAATCACCTCTGGATTTCCTTGGCTATCCGCCTCTTCTTTTACTTGAGGCAGGGCCACATACGTCCATTCTGGTGATTTATACTTCTGGTTAGGTTTTCTTGTTCTTTTGCTCTCTTTAATTACAATGGTTTCTTCGTCTTTTGATTTCTCCTGACTCGTCACTTCATTCACCTGTTCAGCCCTCGGTGAATTTACTCGTGTCAGTCGATATCTTAATTTTTTATTTTATTTGGCCAAATGTCGTCCTTTGCTGCTCTTTTCAATTTACTTCCTTTATCGTTCTTTTCAGTTCTCCAAGCTCTTTTTCTTAGAACTCGACCTTCAGGTATTTCATCTTCGCTTTCCTCTGACTCTGTTTCAACTTGCTTTTTACTCTCCACAGTTTCTTTTTCCACCACTTCTTTTGTTTTCCCTACTTCTGTCCCTCCTCGAATCTCTGACACGCAGTCTTCCTGCTGACTACTTGTCCCTGCTTCTAACTGGATATTGGAGTTCCCTACACCTCTTCGGGGGTCTTCCGCAATAATCTTTCCCTCTCTCTCTGTATCTGGCACCTGTCCATCTAAATGTGCTGTTTCAGGTGGAATTTCTCTCAATCTTTCATCTGGCACTTCCTTTTCATGAATTTCTTTTACTGTCTCTTCACTGTCTTTTTCTTTGGTCTTCCCTTGTTTTTCCCTAGAACATTGCGCTCGTTGTTCGGTCTCTAAGTCTGAACTGGTATCAGAAATCTGTAACCTTCTTCTCAGGGAAATACTTCTGGGAACAAATGTTAGACTTTGTTCTGTTTCCCCCCTTTCAGGATTTTCTTTTGTTTTTGGCTCTCCGTCATCCGACTCAGTACTGGATTCTGATTCATCAAAATACTCTTTTTCTGTGCTGCCCACTGGATTTGGAATTCTCAATGTATGGCTTGCATGGATCCAGTTTTTCAATCCAGCACACTTTACAGCTGTTGTTGTGGTCAAGATGACTTGTCTTGGTTTTCCCCACCTTGGAACCAAACAGTTTCTTCTTCTGTGAACTTTTATCCTCACCCAGTCCCCTGGGCTTAGATCATGGGCTGGCTTCTTTTCAAGGGTGGTGGCATCCGCTCCAACCTGATGAAACACAGAATGAACTGCGTCAGCCAGGCTTTTACAGTATTCCAACACCATGTCATCAGTTATAGTCATCAGCTTGTTGACTTGTATAAACATGTGCCGCATGGCTCGTCCCATGATGATTTCATGGGGGCTTAACCCTGTAGTTCTATCTGGAATTGATCTAATAGTCATGAGTACCAGAGGCAAGACATCAGGCCATTTCATACCTGTGGCTAAACACATTTTCCCTATCCTGTTTTTGATAGTACCTTTCATCTGTTCCACCACACCAGAAGCCTCTGGTCGGTAGGCACAATGTAGTTTTTGTCGTACATTCAATGCTTCACAAATCAGTTTTATGATCTCATTATGGAAATGTCCTCCTCGGTCTGATTCAATTGTCACTGGGAACCCAAATCTAGGGATTAATTCCCTCAAAAGTAATTTTGCCACTGTCATCCCATCATTTCTTCTTGTTGGAAATGCCTCTGCCCATCTGGAAAACAGACAGACCATAACCAAAACATACCTCAATCGGTTACAGGGAGGCATCTCAATGAAATTCACTTGCATTCTGGTAAAAGGCCCTCCTTCTCGACCTATTGTTCCTAGACTCACTACTCTCTTCCTTCCCGGATTGTATTGCTGACATATTAGGCATCTCTGACAAAGACTTTCTGCTACAAGTCTGAATTTTGCATTGTACCAGGTGTGTTTAAATGACCTGATCATGGCATCTCTCCCTATGTGTCCCTGACCATGATACATCCGTGCCATGGCAGACATCATGCTATCAGGCATAACTGGTCTTCCATCCCGATAGACCCACACATGATCCTTCTCTCTTGGTGCACATCCTGCTTTTACCCACTGCTTCATTTCCTCATCTCCGGCTTCTTCCTGTAATTGTCTCACTTCTTCCCATGTTCCCACAATGTTAGTAAACATCAAGGAGCAAGAAATCACCTCTCTTTCCTTAGCCCGATTAATGGAATTCTGATTTCGTGCACAGTATTGTGCCATGTCATTTGCATATTTATTGCCAGTGGCGATATAATCACCACTTTGACTATGGACAGCGCACTTCACAACAACCAATTGCCTAGGGAGCTGTATCGCCTCAAGCAATTTTCCAACCACTTCAGCATTCTTAATAGGAGTTCCACTTGATGTCAAAAATCCTCTCTGCAGCCATATCTGACCGAAGTTGTGTACGACTCCGAAGCCATACTGGCTATCAGTTATCACAGTCACTCTCACACTCTTCCCAATCTTGCATGCTCTCGTTAAAGCAACAAGTTCAGCTACTTGGGCCGGTTTTACTCCTTTCAGATATGATGCTTCCATTACTGCTGCAACCGTACATACCGCATATGCTGCACTTAACACTCCATCATCTGTTCTCAAACAGGACCCATCTATGAACATGACGAAATCACTTTCTGGTAAGGGTACATCTTTTATGTCAGGTCGTGGTTTTGTACAGAAATCAAGTACATCCAGACAATCATGGTCTGCTTCATCTCTGACTTCCACATTCTCAGCATCAAGCAGTAATGTTGAAGGATTCACATTTAAACATCTCACAAGACTTACATTTGTTGCACCTAGCATAACTTTCTCATACTTAGCCGACTATGTGTCATATATTGAGTACGACTCCTGGTTAAAAGGATTGCCACATCATGAGGTACAAATACTTTCACAGGATATCCCATCACAATTCCCTCATTCTGTTCCAAACTTCGGCATGTAGCAGCTACTGCTTTCAAACACCCAGGTAGGGCCACAGCTACTGGGTCCAACATTGATGAAAAATATGCAATTGGTCACCTCAGCTTTCCATGCTTCTGTATTAGCACAGAGAGCGCACCTCCATTTCTCTCACTGCAGTACAACTCAAACTCTTTCTCGTAGTCAGGCATACCTAGTGCAGGTGCTTCACACAGCTCATCTTTCAATCATTTAAATGCTGCCAATTCTTCCTTGTTCAAATCAATGGGATCTTTCACATCGCTTCTCGTCAGTCGTACCAGAGGTTTTGCGGTCAACGAAAAGTTGTTGATCCATTGACGACAACATCCAACCATTCCCAGAAACATTCTCACCTCTCTTTGGGTCATGGGTGCTCTCATTCCTTTTATGATCCTGATTCTGTCTATCGTTATTTTCCTCAGTCCTTTTTCAATGTGATGTCCTAAATATTGTACTTCTTTCTTGCAAAATTGCAATTTTGATGGTGACACTTTAAGTCCTCCTGATGAATACAGGCCCCAGCTAGGCCCGCAGGACACAAGGGTTCGCTCTCCTGTAATGGAATCTATAAGGAAGTTGGCACGGAAACTGCAAAGTACAAAGACAGCATTTATTAACCCTTAAGGGTGGTCCTACAATCCACACAACACTCTTCAGTATTGCATAGAGTAGCACAAAGAACCTTCGTACATGGTCCCCTTTTATACACAACAGAGGGGCTCATAAGTGGGTGGATACAACATGAGGCCGAAGAACATTACCATTTATGGTCATTTTCGATACTGAATCAATATGTGGGCGGAGCTAACGCACTCCTTGAGCCCGCGAAAACATGGTCAAGCAAGGCTAACTGATAACAGATGTGGTCAAGTCTGGGCATGTGCCAGATAGACAAAGGAGCTATTTATAGACTGTTACTAGGCAGATTGCAAGAGCAACTAACACAGAGGTTGGACTCTTCTCGTGGGGAACACGTGAAAGCATGACAATACAAAATGGAGTCCAAGCTTCGGTCAACATAACAGAGAAAACACGATCTATAAAAGGGGAATTAATGTCTTTAGTAAATGATTAATCACATCGTCGTTTCAATTTACAACAGACGACCCTTTCAGCATTTACTGAAGACATCCGGTTTGTTAGGATAATCATCATATATGTCAATTGTCATCATTTCTTCAACTTCTTTAGCTAAACGTTTCTGGTGAGCAACATCGGCAATAGCTTTCTTATCAGGGATACAAAATGATACACATAATGAGCAGAGCAAGGGACCACATTGAATACAGATACAGCATGAAAACAGAACCGCTACAATAATGCAGAGACCAGTTAGAACCTTCCATCCCCAGGCGGTAATTAATGCCCAAAACCATCCAGAAAAGGACCAAGTGCCGTTTTCTGTATGGATCTCAGCTGCAATTTTGTGCAGTTTATTGATGGCATTATAAACTGATGGCGTATGATCAGGGATAAACACACAACAGCTACTTCCAATAATTTTACATGCTCCTCCTCTGTCAGCTAGCATAACGTCTAATACCATACGATTCTGCAATGCAACAATTCTAGTAATCTGCAATTCCTCCGTAAGATTCCCAAGAGCAGCAGCAGTCTGATTTGTCACAGCTTCTACCACTCTTGTTAACCTTCGGATCTTCCTACTGTTCAGGGCAGCTCCAACAAAGAAAAACAGTCCTAAGTTAAAATCAATATACTGCTGCAGACTGGTGTCAGTCTGATCTACATCGTCAATTGATAAAGTACGTTTATACCTATTTACAGTCACATTATTCAATAATTTCAGATCCTTATGATATGATGCGGGTGCTAGGAATACAGGAGGTAATAGAAATGATACATAGCATACCCCAGACCACCCAGCCGGCAGACGGTAATAACCTTTATTTCCACACACAAAGTACGTATTATGGGAGGCTAAGAAGGTACTATTGTTCAACCCATCAATATTCAAAACAGTAATGCAATCACTAACACCAACAGGGATGAAACCCACACTCTGGACACACAGGTCCGCTTGAGCTTGTGCTACTTGGATCACAAATTTGTCTTTTCCCACAGTGTCTCTTGTGTTCGTGAAGATGTAGGGAATGGATTCATTGTCTGGTCGGTACTCTTCCCACTCCCAAATTGTCCCATTCGCTTGTGGATACCCATTTTTGTCTTGATGGCATTCTTTATTAAGTCTAAAAAGCAATCGTCCCACTGTTGGTTTCCGAGTGGCAAAAAGCAAAGTATACCATGCTCTACAAGAGCCATTATGAGAGAAAGGAAGTGGTATAAATGGCGTTCCTCCTTTCTTCTGATGAGCTGGCATCATCCCACATATCCAACAGTTCGTAGCATTCGTAGCAACGTGGGTATGATGCAGCATCTGGATGAAAGTGTTATTCAAGTAAGATTGTCGATGCTTCAACTCTTGATACGGTAATGTATAAAAGTAGTGCTCCTCAGGCACCGGAGTTGTCAACACAAGAATCTTCCGAGCGGGAGTTACATCCTCCACGAACCATGTGGTTATCCCAACAATGGCTACTGTCAACATGAACCCTAATGCACAAAGGATTTTCTTTTTCTCCATATCAAAAACAAAATAAAACCCAATATCTTCCTGAAACTAAAAGTCTGTCAGAACTCTTCCCCTTGGGCAGCGGTTGATTTCTTCACCAGCGGGCCAAGACGGGTGTCGCTACACTAATGCAGGGCTGATCCCCCCCCTTGCCTCATCGGCTCTCCGTTTCACTAACCCAAGGGCCGTTCTGACAGTATGTCCCGGTACTGGAAAACTCACTTCCTTGGTCGAAGATGATATCGCCTTCCTCCAGGAGTCGCGTGGTCCGGAAAGAGCTCCTCAGTGGCATTTGGCTCCGCAGCACGGCCTGTCTCTGCAGCCAAAATTTCTCGTTGATCGGTCAGCACGGCAGGTTCCACCAATCCGGGCGGCACCTTCCTACAGTGCAGAGAGTGGATCCAATTCTTTCGGTTGGAGACTCGCACAGCCGTCCTCGTTGCGAGGAGGACCTGCTCAGGGCCCACCCATCTCGGCTCCAAACTGTTCGCTCTGTCGAAGACTTTCACCATGACATGGTCACCAGGCCGGAGACCATGTCCTTCGCCAGTAGACCGATCAGGGAGCGCCTCTCGGACCTGTTGATGGATAGAAACCAAGTTATCCGTTAACTGTGCCAGATAATCGCTCATCATTACACAAGGTACATCATACACAGCCTAAGGTCTTGGTGGACCCCAAATATTCATTGGGCGTCCAAAAACAATCTCATATGGCGTAAGGCCAGTTCGAGAGTGCGGTACTGATCTAATTGACAATAACGCCAGTGGCAGAGCGTCTGGCCAAGTCAAAGACGTCGAAGCTTGAATTTTGGCGATCTTAAGCTTCAGTGTACCATTATACTTCTCAACTAGGCCTGCAGACTGAGGGTGAAACACGGCGTGGAACTTCTGAGTGATGCCTAGGCCCTTCAAGACATACTTTATAACATCCGCTACAAAGTGAGGGTCATTATCGCTCCACAGAAGTCTACAAACGCCATATCGGGGGAAAAACTCCTTCAGCAGCAGCTTCGCAGTAGTCATTGCAGTATTGTCTTTCGTAGGGTACGCTTCAACCCATTTGCTGAAAGCGCAGACCACTACTAGAACATACTTCAAATTGTTACAGCGCTCAAGCTGGATGTAATCCATCTGCAAAACCTCAAAGGGTGCAGTGGGTGTCACAAATCCTCCTGCTGGAGTTCGAGTACCTTTTCCTGGGTTATACCTCAGGCAGATCATACAGGTCTGCACCACCCTCTTCGCTGTGCTAGCAATCTCTGGATGCTCCCAGACTTGGGTAAGCAATTTCACAATTGCGGAAGCTCCAACATGTGCTAGCCCAAGTGCCATCTGAACCATAGGTTGTACAAAGGCCGTGGGTAATTTCCATCTATCCATCTGCTTATTTCTCCAGCAACCCTCGTCATCCAGTTCTCCCTCGCTAGCCCATTGTTCCCGCTCTTTGTCAGAAGCGGTCCTTTGCATTTCTCGCACTTCCTCCTTCGCATCATGCCATCTCTCCACCTGTGACTTCACTACATACATGGCAGTAGTACCGGGCTGCATCGCAGTCTCCCGTGCTACTCGATCCGCTAACGCATTCCCTTCTCCAACTTTATCAACCACTTTCCTATGGGCGCTACACTTAACGATGGCAATTTTCTTTGGGTATGTCAATGCAGTTAAAAGGTTATGAACTAACTCTCCATGCATTATCTGTACTCCATGTGACGTTAAAAACCCTCTCTCCTTCCAGAGTAGGCCGAAGTCATGCGCTACTCCGAAGGCATAGCGGCTATCTGTATAAACATTCACACACAGTCCTGTACTGAGCTCACATGCTCGTGTTAATGCTATCAGTTCCGCTGCTTGAGCTGATTTCTGTGGTATGCGTGCTGTCTCCACTATCGTTTGTAATGTGGTAATTGCATATGCTGCTGAAGTCGTACCATCTGGTAGCTTCAGACAGGATCCATCCACCCACAGTTCTCCATCTACATCTGGAAAGGGCGTATCCTGGAGATCAATACGACCCTTTGTTTGTTCCTCAGTCACGAGAATACAATCATGCGCTTTCCGCGCCTCAGGCTGGGTTTCGGGGTATGGCAACAATGTTGCCGGGTTTAACGTTACGCACCTTTTCAACGTAATATGAGGAGCCAAAAGCGTCAACTCATATCCCGTTAAACGGGCACTGGTCAAATGCTGCGTCTTTGTTTGATTAAGCAGGGCATCAACAGCATGGGGGACTAATACCAACAGCTTATGAGATAACACAATTCCCTCGCTTTGGCGTATTGACACAGCTGTCGCCGCAACCGAGCGAAAACACCCTGGTAATGCTCGGGCGACAGGATCAAGTACAGCCGAAAAATATGCACAAGGGCGCTGCTTATCGCCGTGCATCTGCACTAAAACTGACAATGCACATCCATCTTTCTCATGCACATACAACGAAAAGGGTTTTGCATAATCAGGGGTCCCTAACACTGGTGCTGAACAAAGGGCCTGTCGTAGTTGCTGAAAAGCAGTATCACACTCATCTGACCAAGGGATTGGGATAGGCGTGTCCTTTGTCAAGAGGGCTAACAATGGCTTAGCTATGTGCGAAAACCCCAGTATCCACTGTCTACAAAAAGAAACAAGGCCCAAAAATGCACGCACATCCTTCTGTGTGGACGGTCTCGGTGTATCCAAAATTACTTGGATACGATCCGGTGTGAGTGCACGCCCCTCCTTAGACAAAAGGTGACCCAAATAAGTCACCTTTGGTCTACAGAATTGCAATTTCTTCCTAGATACCTTATGATTGTGGGACGCTAAAAAGGAAAGTAAGGATAACGTACTTTTTTCACACAACTCCAGGGTGTCAGCCGCCAGCAAGATGTCATCAACATATTGAATGAGGGCGACCCCCTCGAGCAGAACAAAGGAATCCAATTGTCGTTTCAAAGCCTGACTGTAAATGCTAGGGCTTTCTGTATAGCCCTGAGGAATCCTACAGAAACGATAAGATCTATTATTTAATGTAAACCCAAAAAGATATCGGCTATCAGGGTGAATGGGAATGGAAAAGAAGGCATTTTTCAAATCAATCACTGAGAACATGGTCGCCGTAGGCGGGACCAAGGTAAGCAATGTCGTGATATCAGAAACCACTGGGTATTGGGGTATCACGATCTTGTTCACTTCTCTCAAATCAATTATAAACCGATAAACTCTGGCATCCGTATCCTTTTTCAGAATGGGAAGAATCGGACTGTTACAAATGTTATAGGGGACTTCCTCCACTACCCCTACCGCTATCAAATCCTGCACTATCTGTATGAGAGCCTCCTCACCCTCCTGGGAAATACGGTACTGTGGGAGGCGTGGTAACACCGCCCCCACCTGGACGCTAATGTGGACCGGTGGAATCACCATTTGTCCCACATCAGTATCCGAAGTTGCCCACAAAGCATGAGGGAGGGTAGATAACAGCGCATCCTCTGACATCGTACACATCCGTTCAGATCGGGGGTAATTGTCATTCAATATTACCCGCACACCAGCAGGGGAGCAGCGGATAGTAGCCCTAAAATGCTTTAACATATCAAGACCCATAATATTGTCCGGTGTGTACGGGGCAAGCAGAAACGGACAGGGTGCAGAAAAAGAATCAACCTTAAACATGAGGGGCTGTGAAAGAGGGCTTCGGGAGAGTGTACCGTCAAACCCTACCGATGTGACCATTAAGCCGGATGGGGGAGCCCCCGGAACCAATTGCTTAGATAGCGCACTACGTGTCGCTCCAGTATCCACTAGGAACTGATCAGTAGAGCCCAAAACCTCAGCCGATACATAAGGGCCCTTCTGATCGACCGGCACCTCAACTGATTCTAACCCCCATCCAACGCATTCCTATGCATGCTGAGAGTCATGGTACCCCGACCGGTCAACCCCTGACGCTTGATACTGATGCTGGCGATCGAAAACATTTGATCTATCTCGGTGCTGCCCAGCAGAATCAAAACGAGCCTGTTCGTTAGAATTCCCTCGAAAGTTCGAGAAACCCCCTCTACCTCGCGGGCCACCATGGGTATGCCCCTGACGCGATGCATGCAACACCGGGCAGTCCCTAGCCCAATGACCCGATTGCTTACAATACGCACATTGATTCCTATTCAAATCAGACCGGCCCGAGGGAGGACCATAAGATCCTCCCCTGCCTCCATTACTACCCCGTCGAGGCGGGCCATAGACTTGTGCCAACATCACCTTTGTTTTCAAATCTTTCGATTTCTTTTCCTCCTGGCCCTTCGCTTCTTGCTCCTGACGCTCATAATACTGAGCGATAGTCAGGAGGGC
This sequence comes from Triturus cristatus, assembly GCF_964204655.1. Classification (NCBI taxonomy): domain Eukaryota; kingdom Metazoa; phylum Chordata; class Amphibia; order Caudata; family Salamandridae; genus Triturus; species Triturus cristatus. The sequence goes on along the minus strand of NC_140586.1, from coordinate 689,606,970 downwards.
CGTCGGTGTAGCGGAAGACCAAGAACTTTCACTCGCTTTTAGACGGGCCGCAACTGCCGGCAGCAGATTAGCCACATATTTATCCGCGAAAAGGTGGCGTCCCGTATCGTCGGTAAGCGACTGTCCACTAAAATCGTGAAACGTCTCCTCAAAGCGCGTAAAGAAGTCCGCAACTGACTCGTCAACTTTCTGTTTACATGCAGCTAACATATTCCAGTCAATCTTTTTAGGGGGGATAATTGTCTTCAACTTAGCCACAATAGCAGCAGGGAGATCTAAAATATTCTGGGGCGGTTTCTGCGCAGGCTTCCTCTCCCTATCCTCATCCTCCAGTTCAGACCATCGAGCCTTAAAAGTGACAACATCATCCACCTTTCGCACAGATCGCCACATATCTGGTGGTAGAATAAGCCCAAAGAACAGATCTATATCTGCTAAAGTCATAACGCAAGAATTCAAGGCCCCCTCAACTTCTTCATAGAAGGCCGCTGGATTCTTGCGGGGGTCGGGCAGCGCATTCTTCAATGCCATAACATCAGCCCTATGCCATGGAGTGTAAACCCAATTATACACAAAATATCCCTTAGCATCGGCGGAGGTAATGTCCGAGCTAGTCCCCGCTCCTTTAGGAGGAACATACAAAGGCGCCGCCTCTCGCATTGGTTTAACATGCACTATGTCATCCTTATCTGACTGGGAGGTGGATGAGTGGCCCTCTGTTGTGCACGAATCCGACTGCTTCTCCTCCCCTGCTCGCTGGCGCGCTTTCTCTTTAAAGACCAGCACCTCGTCCCGCAAGGCGAACAGCCGCCGAGCCGTATCTGGAGCCTTAGAAAAAGAGAAAACACCATTACGCAATGCTTTAGCATCCAATGACACTTCGTCGGGCTCAAAAACACCAGAACGTTTCCGGAAAGCATCAATCACTTCCTCCGCGAAATGACCCAGAAAATACAATTTATCTCTCTCCTGCCACGCCCCCCAAGTATGGAATAATTCCTCTATGGATATCTTGCCCTTAAGCGCACGGAAGGAAATTTGCCGAAGCTCAGCCATTTGTTCGGCTGATAACATGGACCGCGTATCTACCTTACCCGGACCCGGGACAGAATCTTGCGGCCTCGGAGCAGATGCGCCGACATAAGGGGGCGGAGAGCGATCTAGTAAATAAAAATCATCATCAAGATTATTAAGGACAGGGTAAAGTGGCTGCCGAACAGCATATTGACCCGAAACTTGTAGCCTACGCTCCTTCTCTTGCCTGTCCGTCTGCTCTCTGTCCTCCCGACGCTTCGCTTCCTGTGCTCGCACATGATCATTCTTCCGTTGTTCTTTATCAAACAGCGCTTTCTCGCGCTTCTCTCGCTCACGCACCTCCTTCACCCACAACCGTACACACTCAAACATATCCTGACGAGCACGCCGCTTACACATACACTGTTCCACATACTCAATCTTACGTATATCAAACGATCCATACAAAGGCCATCGCAACTCAGGATCTTTTTTTGTATATTTCCTCCATACTGTGCTGTACATTATGGAAGAAAGACCATGCTTCACATACATATCCCTATTAGGAGTCCCCTCTGGGGGAGCTGGAGCAGATTCCTCGAGGTTCAACCGGTTCCCAAAACAGCAACACCACTTACGGAGTGCGCTGAAAGCAGGCATGCTCAGAAATAATGCAAAATATGCAATATTATAGAAAAATGGCACTTAATCGTTGCGCCGTTCAAAGTTACACAGCTCCGGAGAAATCTCTCCACATTACCTGCCTATATGTGTTGCAACGCATATATATTCACAAAGACAAATACAAAATATGACTAGTCATCACAAATCAAACTCAAATAGCCAGATCAGGCTTCAAAAACTCGGAGCAAGTACCGTACACCGGTTCTTACCAATCAAGAGTCCAGATTCCAACTGCCAAGCTCCACAATCGCCCAAACGGCTTTCACGGCAAGACCGACAGAAGAGGTCTCAGTCGAGGACCGGCGCCACCCAGACGGTCAGCTCGGAAGGGAAGGAAGAAAAACCTCGGGATGCCAGGGCTAAGACGCCGCTGGCAGTGATCACGTCCCCGGCCAAATTCCTCACCTTCGTCGCGACCAGTCTTTCGAGCATCCGAGTCGCCGATGAGCCCCACGTGACGGGCGCCAATTGATGAATAGAGGCCCCAGCTAGGCCCGCAGGACACAAGGGTTCGCTCTCCTGTAATGGAATCTATAAGGAAGTTGGCACGGAAACTGCAAAGTACAAAGACAGCATTTATTAACCCTTAAGGGTGGTCCTACAATCCACACAACACTCTTCAGTATTGCATAGAGTAGCACAAAGAACCTTCGTACATGGTCCCCTTTTATACACAACAGAGGGGCTCATAAGTGGGTGGATACAACATGAGGCCGAAGAACATTACCATTTATGGTCATTTTCGATACTGAATCAATATGTGGGCGGAGCTAACGCACTCCTTGAGCCCGCGAAAACATGGTCAAGCAAGGCTAACTGATAACAGATGTGGTCAAGTCTGGGCATGTGCCAGATAGACAAAGGAGCTATTTATAGACTGTTACTAGGCAGATTGCAAGAGCAACTAACACAGAGGTTGGACTCTTCTCGTGGGGAACACGTGAAAGCATGACAATACAAAATGGAGTCCAAGCTTCGGTCAACATAACAGAGAAAACACGATCTATAAAAGGGGAATTAATGTCTTTAGTAAATGCTTAATCACATCGTCGTTTCAATTTACAACACTCCATCTGCCAAATGATTCAGCAAGGCTATAGTGTCTAGTTCACAAGCCTCATGGGTTTTCGACGCCACAAGAAGGTTGTCGATATACTGAACTAACACTGAATTTTCGGGCTTTTCTAGACTTTCCAAAGACTTCTTCAATAGCTGATTAAATATTGAGGGGCTTTCTATATACCCCTGTGGAATTTGGCACCAAACCAAAATCCGCTCGCCGAAACGAAACGCAAACATTTGCTGACTGTCATGGTGCAATGGGATGGAAAAGAAAGCATGGCATAGATCAATCACTGTATACCCTTCTGCGTCATGGGGAATCTGATATAAAATCACAGATGGATTTTGTACAATGGTACAGCATGACACAACAATTTTGTTTATCTTTCTCAGATCTTGTACTATCCTGAACTTCCCACTAGGCTTTTTCAGTCCCATTATTGGTGAATTACATGGACTACTCATTATTTCTCTCAAAATACCTTGTTTTATCCTTTACTCAATCACAGGAGTTACTCCTTCAATTATTTCAGGTGTCAGTTTATATTGAGGAACATTTGGATAGCTTACTCCTTCTTTTACTGTTATTTTTACTGGATCTATATTTCTCATTAATCCCACGTCTTCTCCTGTGAAATCCCAAACTTCTGCTTTTACAGACTGTTTTAATTCTTTAGGTAATTTATCAGGGTTAAATACAGCATACGTTTCAATAACCTCATTTTCCCTGTTTGCCATTGTCATTTTATACAGCACATCTTCATCAGGGATTTCAAATGCTATCCCATCCTGGGTACAAAATATAGTGCAGTTCATTTTACACAACAAATCCCTACCTAACAAATTCACAGGCCTGGTATCGCACACGACAAAGTGGTGCATTTCAGAAAATTTCCCTATGCTAACTTTCACCGGCTCTGTAAGGTAAGTTTTAATCTGCCTGTTGGATACACCAACTACTTGGATCGTTTCATCCGAGAGAGGAAGGTTCTTAACATCAGCTGATCTGACAGTTGATCAAGTAGCACCAGTATCAACTAGGAAAGTAATACTTTCATTATTAATCTTTCCATCTACAAATGGGACTGTCTGGTCTACTTCTAGAGTTGCGCCAAGTATGCACTCTTCTTCCTCCCTTTGGCACCGTCAATAACCCTCTTCTGAATCACTCTCATCGCGTTGTAGCCGATACTGCTGCGAAATAGTGCTAGCGCGCAGCAGCTTATTTACCTGTTCTTCATTGTAGAATCCCGTTTCGCTACTATACTTCTGGGAGTTTTTGCTCTGTGGAAAAGTCGGTTTTGGCACCTGATTCTGTTGGGTAACAACCTGCTGCTGTCGCTGCGGTTGACCACTCACTTCATTCTGCACCTGTGGATTCAATGATGCATTTTCATTGTTAGTACTTGGGGGGAATTTACACTCGGATTTCCAATGCCCTATTCTACCGCAATTATGACATGGGAATTTCTTCTTAGCTTCCTCTATATTTCCTTTACCTTTCCCAGGACTGAATTTTTGTCTTGATCCTGTATTATTCGCTTGTTCCGCTAATTGAGCTTCCTGTCTCTCTGCTACCTTTACTTGTGCCCACATAGCCTTTTCTTTCAATTTTTGCTGTTTAGCTTCAATCTCATCACTGAAATATTTAGCATGTCTCAATATTTCATCTATTTTCTTATTTTGCCAATCTACAGTATGTTATTTTATCATCTCACTAATTTCTGGACGTAGACCATATACAAACCTGTATACAAAATGACTTAGATCCTTTTCACTCAGATTTTCATCTCCACTCAACTGTTTAAAGGCCAAGATCAGCCTCTCATAATATGCATGTACTGACTCTTTGCTTTCCTGATGTGTTCTGTCAATTTTCACCCAATCTGTTTCTTTAGGTGGAACCTTATTCTTCAGAAAGGCAATAACATATTCATATTTCTTCATTACCTCGGGGTCTGGAGCCCCTGTTTTTGGATCCCTTGGGTTGTGTTGGCCAATTTATCATGAGTTTGCACTCTGTCCATAGATCCGCTGGTACTATTATATCAAATAGGCTATTCAGGTCAATCCATAATACTTTAGACAACTTCACAAATCTGTCCACCTGCCTATACCACTCACAGGCTTTTCGCGTCGTCGAGGGAAATCATTTGTAAAGGACAAAATATCCTGTCTTGTCCATGGGACATCACATATCCTCCTCCTGGAACCTCTCTCATAGGGCATTCTGTTACTACCTTTTCTTTTTCTCTTACAGGGAATGCTGCAAACGTTTTATCTGGGGCATCATCTCGTTTTCGATACCACCTGCTTCTCCATTTATTCACATCTCCCCATTTTCATAACAAGATAATTATTTCCTTAATCTCACTTATCCGTCCTGTGGTGTTCAAGTTTTCAATATCCTTTTCAGTTAAATCAATTCGATAGGGTTTTTGCAAAGCCTTTACCTTTTCAATATCTATACCCATTTCATTTGCTACTTCTTCTAGTCGTTCATGTAGATTCTTCGCTCTCCATGTAACACTTTTGCACAAAAATAATAATTCCTCATCTTGGTGCGTTTTTAATTTCTCTGTAGGGATAGTTCCTACCATTAACTCTTCCAGTACCATTCGTAATTTGGCCACATCTATTGACTGAGATTCTTTGTCTTTTCTCTGCAAGCTTCTCATGGTCCTACTGACTTCTCTACTTTACCTTGTTCTGAATCCTTTTGTGTTTCTAATATTGACTCCACTGTTGTTATACGTCTTTCTGCAAAATTCTGGCCTATAAACGGGTTATTTGAAACATTTGGTTCAATCACACTTATTGTCTGTCTCCATGGATTTTTATTTTGACTCGGTTTTGGCTGCTCAACCTGTTTATTGCTTTTATAAGTAACCGTTAAACAATGTTCGCTATCTTTCTGTTTATCAAAAATAGGCATTACTGGACCTATCGTTACTGGAACTGTTACAGCTTCCAGATTTTTAGTCAATTCTCTTATTTTCTCTGTTAGTTCTAAGGTTGTCTTTGCTAATTCTGCTGAATTTTCACCATTTATTCTACTTTCTGACTTCCTCTCTACCTCTCTAATGGAATTATTTTTCTCTAAATCTTGGGACTCTGGTTCTGACTTTATGATTCGTAAAGTTTCATTCATTGGGGCACTTGGTGTTAATATTTCTGGTTCTGGCCGATACGGAGGTGGATTTTTATAGAACATGTCATCAAGAACATCATCCTCTGATTCATTCACTCCATACCCTCTCGTTTCCACATTATGTCTTTTTTCTGCGCATTTTCTTCCTCCACTTTCTTCTGCAGTTCTTACGGGAAACAAATCCTCAGTCATACTCGCATTCTGCCACCTTCTCATTCGATCATCATGATTATCATGTCCATATGGTCTACCAAACATGTAACTATACCTTCCGCCACGACTCTGTCTTTCTCGGTCATGCATCTCATCTTCCCATTCTGTCAATGCTTCAAATTGTGTCGGTCTAGGTCTCGGTTCTAGATTCATCATTTTCTCTCTTAAATTTCTCAGAACTGCTAAATTAAATGAACCATGTTCTGGAAAAGCCAAGACTCCGTCATCTCTAGTGTACTTTACCCAATTGTCTAACCAAATACAGGTGTGATATCCATATTTTGCAACCATAAAGGATGCGGGGGTTTTCGGTGGAGGAAGTAAATGTCCTTCACTAGTCACAATCGGTTTGTTCTTTTTAAACCACTTCTTAATTCTCCCGAACCAGGACTATTTCTCCTTTTCTGGTGGATCGTAATACATCTTTTCTGTTTTTTCGTGTATCACTAGTCTCTCCCCTTGACTGTATCGCTATTCTGACCAATCGTAGCATGACTCACACTTAGGCACCAATCAGGAGCGTCTACTGCACCCTATGACTCTCCACTCCTAGCGCGGCGTACACTAACGCACCAATCAGGAGCGTCTATGTCACCCTGTGACTTTCCACTCCTAGCGCGGCGTACACCAACTCACCAATCAGGAGCGTTCTACGTTTCCAACTGACTGGCCAATCCCAGCGCGGTTGTTCTGATGTCAGCAGCCACTGCCGCAGCTCATGCTCCTGTCCTTCCCGGTGAATTATTCAAAACAGCCACTAAACTGGCTACTTTTGGTAATGTAAAGTCAGTAAAGACAACTAAACAATTCCGTGACAAACTTGCCAATTTTTTTTATGAAAAAGTGGTCAAAGTCTATGAAGAATTCTCCACTGTTGGAAATGATATTAGTCAAGCCGAGTCTAAGATGGATGAATCTGACATAAAAGTCTCTTTAAGAAACTTCTCCTCCCTTACACAAGATAGAGTTGAAAAAACTATCCTGTCAATTAAATCAGGCTCTCCTCTGGATCCATGTCCTGTTATGGTTCTTCATATGGTCCCCCACACCATAGCAAAAATCTTGACACCCCTATTGAACAACATTCTTATATCTGGGTATTTCCCAGTGGAATGGAAAAATTCCTTGATTAAACCTATTTTTAAAAAACCTACTCTTGATCTCCTTGAAGCGGCTAACTATCGTCCCATTACTAGTTTACAATTTCCATCTAAAGTACTCGAAAAGGTACTTAACGAGGAACTCCGGTCCTCTATAGAACTTAACAATAAATTAGATATAGCACAACATGGCTTTAGGCCACAGCATAGTACTGAATATGCACTAATTGCAGCCACTGAAAGTCTACGATTACAACTAGACCAGGGTGGAAAGGCTATATTTGTAAGGCTTGATTTATCCGCCGCGTTCGATACGGTGGATCATCACATACTCCTTCAGCGTTTGGCGGATATAGGGATAAAGGACAAAGCCACAGATATTCTTCGTTCCTATTTGAATAATAGGAAGCAAGCTGTGCGTCTAGATGAGCATACATCCTCTCATTTTTTAATGCCATGTGGGGTGCCTCAGGGATCGGCACTCTCACCCACCCTATTTAACATATACGTCTCCCCTCTGGCTAAACGTATTCGCTCCTTCGGTTTCAAGGCCATTTGTTACGCAGATGATACACAAATTATCATCTCTTTAGCCACAAATCCAGAGACTGTGGCGGAGCGTTTTAAGCTCTGCATGAGTCAGATTATTTGCTGGATGCAGAATAACTGTTTAAAATTGAATACCGGGAAGACGGAAGTAGTTATGTTTGGAGGAGACACGTCATTTTGGAATTTAAATTGGTGGCCCGCGACAGCAGGACTATACCCCCAGCCGGTAAAGAAGGTAAAAAACCTTGGAGTCCTGATTGACGACCATCTTTCCTTAACTGACCAGGTAAATAGTATTACCTCTTCCTGTTTTTATACTCTTAAAATTCTTAGGAAAATTCTTCCTTTTATTCCTATGCCCTTGAGGAAAATGGTTGTTACGGCATTGATTTTGTCAAAAACTAATTATTGCAATTCACTCTATATTGGAGCAAAAAAACTGTGATCCAAAAACTCCAGACCCTGCAGAATGTTGCGGTCCGTTTACTACTGGATCTACCTAAATTTAGTTCCATTAGTCAAATTACTCGAGAATTGGTTATCCATATCTGCTAGGATTCAATTTAAATCAATGTGTGTGCTACAAAAGAGTCTGCATGGGTTGGGACCTTCGCAGATAGTTCAATACTGCAAGCGGTACACCACACTGAGAAGTCTGCACTCTGCGTCAGCCCACCTGCTTGTGGTTCCAAAAGTAAGGACACTGAAGTGGGGTGGCAGAAGTTTCCGACATCTGGCCCCTAAGTTTTGGAATACTATGCCTCTGCATCTTAGAATGCAAAGTGATTTACTGCAGTTTAGAAAGGGACTAAAAACTCGGTAATTCACATGTATCCCCGCAATATCTTAAGTTTCTCTCTGTTTTAATTAATGGCAGTAAGCGCTAAGACGCCATTTCTACCCCTCCTTTACAAAATTAACTCGGGAAGTTTTGTTTCAAATTTACAATTCTGTTACTAACAACACAAAAACACCACCATTGTCCGCTTCGCTAACCAAGGAATAGCAATAGATCTTTCTCACAAGAATTCCGTCTTTCCCGAGAGCAGCGCTTACCTCTGCCCTACTATGGAATCATTTCTTCCATTGATAAAGTAGCACATCCCTCTACCTTACCCTTCTAACAAGCATTAGCTAACTGTTTCTCCAGAATTAAGACACTTAGGTGCCGATTCGGATCCTGGAGAAACCGGGTACGAACCGTCGGTTGGAGTGTTTTCTCCGTCCAACTCGTACCTGGGAAAAAAACATTACAAACATGCAAGTACGATTCGCACGGAAACACCATTTCCGTACGAACCGAAAAAAAACCACCGACCGATGAAAATATCCATACAAATGTGATCCGGGAAAGCGCCGACGTGACGTCGGGATGCATTCAGGCTGCGTTTCACGAACCAGGAAGTACGATTCGAACCGACAGCAGTCCGGACGGCAATATTTTTACGGCACCCAAAAAGTGCCGGAAAAGCTAAGTACGCTGCGATGCCAGCGGAATAGGGGGCCCCCCCAGCCCTTGTATGTACACCCCGAACCCCCCCCAGCCCCCGTATGTACGCGCCGAAACCCAGTGTCATACACGGGTGGGGGTACGGTCCGTACTTACATGGGGGGGCTGGGGGTACGGTCCGTACTTACACGGGGGGCTGGGGGTACGGTCCGTACTTACACGGGGGCTGGGGGTACAGTTCGTACTTACACCAGGGGGCTGGGGGTACGGTCCGTACTTACACGGGGGGCTGGGGGTATGGTCCGTACTTACACGGGGGCTGGGGGTACGGTCCGTACTTCCGCGGGGGGCTGGGGGTTTGGCGCGTACATACGGGGGCTGGGGGGGTTCGGGGCATACATACGGGGGCTGGGTGGGTGTTCGGCGCGTACATACGGGGGCTGGGGGGGTGTTCAGCGCGTACATACGGGGGCTGGGGGGGTTCGGGGCGTACATACGGGGGCTGGGGGTGTGTTCGGCGCGTACATACGGGGGCTGGGGGTTCGGGCGTACATACGGGGGCACGGGGGGGCGGCGTGTATGCGGGCACATGTCTCTATGGTTGCCATGGGAGTTCGGTCCGTACAGTGTTTTTTCCATGCAGTTGTAACATCGGATGCCCGGTACGGATCGTACTTGCGCGCTCGGACCTGAGTTTTCACATTTGTACGTAAAATCGTCCGGGGACGTGTCGGAAACGTTTTCCGACCCGAGGATGTGTGGGGGAATTTTCCCAATACGATTTGTATGGACTTTTTCCCATACGAATCGTACTTGCCAGTTTGTACGGTACTTGTAAGATTCGTACAGAAAAAAATCCGGATACGATTCGTACGGGGAAATTTTTTCCAGGATCGGAATCGGCCCCTTAGTTGGAGACCCAATGCTCCTGAGAAATAAACCAGAGTTTCACAATTAGCCTGAATGCCTTTTCATTCACGCACTTTCATGCGGAAAAAAATCAAATAAAATGTAGTACATTCACACAGAATTCTATCTTTCCCGAGAGCAGCGCTTACCTCTGCCCTACTACAGAAGTATTACACTCGTTAATAAAGTAGCACTTCCCTTTACTTTATCCTTCTATTAAGCTTAGGGAACACCTATTACCTTTCCAGTGAGATGCGTAATCAGAGTGCCTTTTGGACTCCTGGTACCTAAGACCAAAATTTCACAGGTGACCTTCGCTATCCATACACCTCTTTCATACAGAAAGGTGTTTCTAGTGGCAACACACGACGATGCTACCAAACCGAACCCAGACAATGCGTCGTGCAACTCCAATCGTCGCACGTTTTCCCCGTATACTTACAGGGCAACAACAATTCCGTCTTTCCCGAGAGCAGCGCTTACCTCTGCTCTACTACGGAACTGTTACAAACTTCTGACTTCCTACATCCCAGAAGCCGTGCTGACAACATAAAACTTGACGCGACTCAACATAGAGTGTTAATACATAAACCAATACTTTCCGATAATCAATAAGCTATTTACAAGCAATAATCACCAAACCAAAACAATAAAAACAATCCTCTGCTACCAGAAAAACTGATGCAGCGTGGAATTTTTAAGTCCTCTCTTCGTCACAGACCAAATATCGCACTAGCACATTCACTGGTGGGGCCCATAACACCAACACTTTAACATTACTGATCTGCACTTACGGGACAGATAAGTTTTCCAAACGCTGACATGAAAGGAATACCTTTTGACCTAAAGAACATACATTAAATACATTTATTAAACTCTGCTCTTCTTGATATTCCCTTCATTTAGTCAACAGATCAAATTAATTGTTTTGGATAATGGTGACTAAATCCTCTTATCTTATATTTAATCTCAATCTTTTCTCCATCAATGAACAGCCCAACACATTTGTTTGTTAAAATAATAATTTTGTTTATCTAATTAATTGCAAATTTTTGTAAATTGTTGAGCAAACCACGGAACATCGTATTGGCCTAATCTGGCTATTAGTCGTCCTCTAAGTTAATCAAGTCGTGAAAATCTTTAATTCATCAGAATCGGTAGCAATTCAGTCTGTCAAAGATTCAGGGAAACAGCTGTCCAGCAGTGTCACCGTCCTCTCCGTCAGCATAACGTCAGGAAAATAACCATCAGTTTGCACGTCTCAGAGACGAAGTCGAAGAAATCTCTCCGTCAGCATCAGCATTAGCATTAACTCACTATTCTACCATCTTTTAAAATAAATTTAATGTCAAGATGTAACAAAATCAGTTTTAGGTAGTCCTGATTGGTGGGTTTGGGGTCATTCGGTGAAGTTCTCACATAGTCTATTTCGTTAGGTCATCACACTTGCTGGTTCCAGTTTAAAAGACAGTCCTTTGTTTAAAGTTCTGGCAATTCTTCCATCACGACCTTGATGGGTACATCTTGCATGGGGTTAGGACGAGGTCACTGTTGCTCGCGGTGGTGCAGGCGCACTTCACCTGACACCTCGTGGAATGGTGACTAGTCCCGTCATGTCAAAAGTCGGCCATCTTGACGTAGGCCCAATTGGTCAACCAAACACAAAACGTAATTAAAACATGGAAATATCTAATAAAATGTTTAACCCTCACTAATTCCCTTATGTGTATGTAATTATCTAGCATAATAGCAACATTCAAAGCGTTTATATTCACCCAACGATGTCATCTGGTGCGACTTACAATTACGTCAAAAAAGCAACATATATCATGCAATATTCTAATTTTTCTAGTATTAGTATGCGTACGTATATTATTTTACAAATTATTTTAGCCATGCAAAATGTAAATCCCATGTGTAATTCATACATTAGTAAGATTGATTAGGTACCACTTCAAACAGATTAATATTATTACAATGAATAGATTATTCTAATTAATATGAATCATGCAGAAATGGGGGTATACAAAATGTTGTACTACCCGCTCCATCACCTCCTCCCTATGACCCTCCAATCTATGACCCGGCACTCTATGACCCAACACTCTTTGACCCGACACTCTATACGACTCAACTCCACTCGACTCTGCAACACTCTATGCTTATCCACTCTGTGCCACTCTGCGACACTCTATGCAAAGGCTTCTATGACACTGCGCACCCCTTTACTCCACTCTACTCTATGGCACACTACTTCACTCTATGACAATATATGCCACTCCACTCTACGTCACTCCACTCAATGCCACTCTGCTTCATGTTACTCTACTCCAGTATATGCAACGCCACTCTACAACAAACGACTCCACTCTACATCACTCTACCCTACAGCACACTACTCCACTCTACACAAAAACCTCTACACCAGTCCATGCCACTTTACTCCACTTTATGCCACTCCACTCTACTCCACTCTACTCTACTCTAACACTCTACTCCACTCTACACCACTTCATTCTATGACACTCTATGCCACTCTATGACACTCTACTCCACTATAGGCCCCTCTGCTCTATGACACTCTATGTAACTCTACTCTACTCTATTCTACTCCAAACCACTGCACTCTACGATATTCTATGCCACTCCATTCTACACCACTCCACTATACACCCCTCCACAACACTCCACACAACTCTACGCCTCTCCACTCTATGCCACTCCACTCCATGTCCCTCCACAACATTCTGTGCCATTCCACGATACTCTACTCCAAGCAGCTCCACGCCACTCTACGCCACTCCATAACACTCAATGCCATTCGATTCTATGACACTCTACTCCACTCCATGCCTCTCCACTATACAACAATCTACTACACTTTGCACCATGACACTCTACTCCACTGCAAGCAACACACTCTATACAACTCTATGGCACTTTACTCTACTATCAGCCACTCTACTCTACGACACTCTATGACACCCTATTCCACGACACTCCACTACACACTATGTCCCTCCACTCTATGCCCTTCTACACTACTCAACTCATCTCTACAACACTCCACTCCATTCTATGCCATTCTAACGCACTCTACAACACTCCCCTCTACTCCATTCTATACAACTCCCCTCTCCGCTAGTCCACGGCAATCTAGGCCACTCCAGGGCACTCTGCTCCACTCCATGACACTCCACGACACTCCATTCTGCCTGACTGCACTCTATGACACTCTACTACACCCCACTCTCTCCTATGCCATTAGCTATTAGCCATGATGAACAGCAGCCACGCTAGTGTACAACATGGATAAAACACATTGGCATACCCAATAGCTCATGCATAGGCGAGACCTATTGCTAAGGCGTGCTACCTTTTGTACCCAAAGACTCTTTAGCGCTTATGTCCTACAAATTCAGGACAATCTGCAAGTCCCAAATCAGCCAAAATATTCATGTAAATCTGACTTTGTCTAATGAACTGGTATTTTTACTGTGCAACACAAACAACTTTATTGTACCAGGGCTTGTTTTATACATTCACACAGGTTCCAGAAAGTTGTCAGGTGGACTTACTAGATCTAACACATATGTGGGTACAATTTCAGACAGACAACGATGTTGGTCCTTCCTATAGAAGAGAAAAATAAAGGGGCATCTAATGTGGAATAGAAGGTTCTTCTTGAATGTCGGTGCCTGGCTGCCAACTGTTTCCTGGCATGTCTTGGGGGAGAGGGTAGAATTGCTGGTGAATTGTTTTGTCTTTTAAAGTTGCAGGGCACACTTGCATTTCATACCAACAGGAGCACATCGAAGTGATATTTTGGAAAGCTGACGTGCGGTTAGATGGCACAGTTCATTTTGGCAGTTACCAGGGTGCCTTCTTCAGTCAATTGTAGTTCAACAATTTTGCCTAGGCGGAAATTCATTTGCTGTCTGGAGTAGCAATCCGCATTTTTAGATGTAATTTATCTGGAAGCAAAATTGTATTTTTTAAATTTAAAACAAGAAATAAGAAAATAAGGGGCATATTATCAAGAAACGCTGTTAAAATTATCGCCCTTGAGAATTCCCATAGAAGCCCATGTTCTGGTGTCAACCTGGCCTTCTATGGGAATTCTCTGCGGCATATTATCAAGCCCATTATCATCGCTTTAGCGGCAGTTTTCTGCCGCTAAAGCGGCGATAATTTTAACGCAGTGCTTGATAATATGCCTCCAAATTCTCATTTCCAAAAGAGCATTCGTGGGGCATATTATCAAGACAGGCGATAAAATTATTGCCGCTTTAGCGGCAGAAAGCTGCCGCTAAAACGGCGATAATGGGCTTGATAATATGCTCAATGGAATTCCAATTGAAGCCCATGTTAAATGTCCTTCACACCAGAACATGGGCTTCTATTGGAATTCTCTGTGGCATATTATCAAGCCCATTATCGCCGCTTTAGCGGCAGTTTCCTGCCGCTAAACCGGCGAACATTTTTAACGCCGCCCTTGATAATATGCCCCTATCTTTCTGTGGTGAAACTTTTCATCTCTTCGTGAGTGAAAGGAAATTACTGGGAGCTTGGGTTTTCACTAGTTTGCACGAACTGACAGCCTCAGCACATTTGCACACACTGGAAACGGGCCAGGATTTCCTTGTAAACACGAAATACACTCCAGTGGCCCTTTGGAGGCTGGCTCCATCGGCACGGGACGCCATCTGTGATTCGGATACTGTTTCTCCAACAAAACACGGCCGGCGCGATAAACGCTCCTCTCTGGCCTGCCTTGGACTGTAAAAGTATCTCTGGTAATAGCTTCTGCAGGCTCGGTAATGACATAATTGACGTCGGCTTAAAGCACAGGGCACTGGTTCGATTCATTTCATCGATAAAAACTCGGCCGAAATCAATGTTCAGCTGAAATGCTGAAATGATTTTCGTTGAACTGTGCAACTCCTATATTTTTTTTAAGTGAGCTTTACAGCACGAATTTGGTGATTTACTGAGGTTTTGCCCGGGTGCTCCCATGATGCAAAGCAACACAATAATTTGCGTAAAAGTATTTTTCGCAAAAGCATGGAAAAAACATCTGAGTGACGATGCATTTTAAATAAAGTTTCCCTTGGGAAGTAAACTGCCTACTTGATATATCATTTTCGTTTAATGGGCTGAGCGTTTCACAATCCCCCAGCGAAGGATTGCAAAAGGATGCCCCTCTCTCCATGGGGGGAAAGAAAAAATAGTAAATTGTTTCCATTAACAAGCTTCCCTTGCCATTTCTTTCCTCTCCAATTACCCTTTAAAGGAATCTGCAGCGATCCCCCTCCTGGTCGTTTAAGGTGGGGACCTTCTGTTTTATGGGGCAATGCCGTTTTAAGACCCCGGTGGAACCTTGCAATGTCAACAAACTTCCCACTTACTTACCACCAATCCTTCCTATTTTAGCACCCCTCGCCGCTGATTTTACAATGACGCAGAGCAGAAAAGCAGCTGGACATAAAATTGCTCTTTATGGAATGGATTTTCGGATATTTTCCCAAGAAAATGTAAAACATTTTTCTAGCAAAAGTTCTGTGTAAATAGCCATAAAATTTAGTGAACTGTGTATATACCATTAAAAAATACAATTATATTATACAAGGCCCAAAGCAGACATTAATCATCATTATTACGAAGAACAGTATTTATAAGAATAACCCCTCTTCCGCCAATTGCTAAAAATAAGTTATAAAGTCGAGGAGCCAAAACAAATTTCCGCATGACATCCACAGCAAATTCCAGTATTGATCAATTTATCATTAGAACTTTCTTGGGAATTTTTCCTATAATTAAAAAACATAATTGCATTTAAAATATAGTAATATTAAATGAATCTAAGAATAAGTGCAAGTATTATCTATCCAAACCTTTTTCATACGAGGACACAATGATGAAGCCTAGGTTTTATAGACAGACATGAATTTGGGTTGATTCTGATTTTTGGTTATGTTAAAAAGCTTTGTATTGAGAACTTTGTAAACTTTATCGCTTTGTGTGCTATACTGATTATGCAGGAGACAGTCATTTTCAAAATCAGAAGCTTGTTTTGTGGCAATCTTTAGAGGAATATTATTTCAAATCACATAGCCTTTACAGCTGTGCATATGGAGCTGTGGTTGCCTGGCAGCTAATATACCCTAATGGGAGGCTTATAGCGGTATTCTTAGAATAGACAGAGGCACCACCACTAGCCTGTTTTGTTTGTTTTACACTACCCCCTTCCACTTCCATTTGGTGTCTAGATCATATAACCTGGAAATTAAAGTCAGTGGATAGGAGTTGATCAGATTCACGTTATCCCTGCAAGATGGTGTTGCAGGGATAAAGACGCCAAATGGAAGTGGAAGGGGGTAGTGTAAAACAAACAAATGTGATATGTCTAAGGGGCATATTATCAAGAACGGCGTTAAAAGTTTTCGCCGGTGCCGCTAAAGCGGCGATAATGGGCTTGATAATATGCCCTGGAGAATTCCCATAGAAGCCCATGTTCTGGTGTGAACCTGGGCTTCTATGGGAATTCTCCAGGGCATATTATCAAACCCATTATCGTCGCTTTAGCAGCAGTTTTCTGCCGCTAAACTGATGATAATTTTAACGCTGTCCTTGATAATATGCCCCTTAGTTTGATTGCTGCCTCTGCTCTGTCAGTTGGCTGATCTTCTGGATATGTGATAACTTGTTTGGTTGTTGCAGAGAGCCCGACCTAAACATAAGTCAACCACTACGGTAAGTACTTCAGGTCTGACTGGTTTTCTCAGTGTGGCTCTTGGTCTTGGATCTCACTTTCTTTCAGCCTTTCAGCCCATTTAGAATCTTTTCAGCAGGGAAACCTGGCAGTATCTAATCTTGATATCTACTCCAGAATATCATGCTACCAAAATATTGTGGCCAAACTATCCAGGGGCCAACATCTCGACACGGTCAGTATACTGGGTCGGACTAGAGCAGTAAATAGGCCTGGGTACCAAAATAAAAGTGGCTCAATTAGAGAATTAGTTCGCTAAAAAAGTGGCCCTTGTTTGAAAATTCGGGCAGTTTAGAACTTGTAAAGTCATGCTGTGTGAGTGATCTGCAAGGCATGCAAGGCTGCATGGATATTAGCTTGCTGCGGGCAATATATGTTTTGATATCAGAGAAATAAACCATAACAACCTGTCCCAGCAGAACATAAAGCAGTCCCATAAACAGCCAAAAATAGTCCTGACCTATAAGCGCAGCCCAACTGGCATTGTCTGATTGCCCTAAAGGCCAGTCGTCGCTGTAAGTATATCCAGGTTTACTTTACTTAATTCCATAAATATGTACTGTTGCAATATACATATCTGCAAGGTACCTAGATGTGGAGTTATATTATAGTAAAGAATAGTATAAGAATATTCTAAGAATAGGAAATCTATACTTACCTATGTGCACTTAATATGAAAATATATTTGTCCTTGATATTTTGGCCATTATATTTTGGGAGTATGTAGTCAGTATTTCGACATTCAACCAACTTGTCAGATCAGTATGATGAACATCAACCTGTTAGTGATCTAACAGTGTAATTTAATTTTAAGAAGTGCAGCCGGTAAGCAGAAAATATGATCATAGTATTATTAACAACCACAGAAAAACAAAACAAGTTATTATTAAACGTTCATCTAATCACATTTGCCATTGCCTAGTATTTAGTCTTTGTGATATTAGTTTGCAATAGTCTTTCTTCTTTTCTCTTTTGATAATTCTTCTAAGGAAGACTTTTCTAGATCCTTCTCATAGCATTCTGTAACACTTTTATTCCAGCTATGTAATTTGTTATTCAAGACTGTGTAGTCTAGGGTCGGACTTGTGGTTATAACATTGAACATGTTGCTAACCTTCTGTTTCCTAGGATATTTTTCAGGTTACCAGAAACAACTTGCTATGGATGTTGAGAACCTGAGGCATCATCTGAATTGCAAATGCAGGAGCCAGAAAAGGAACACTCTGGAATAAATCAGCAAGCAAACCATGCAGGTAAACAGTCTTTTGAACTCCAGTAGGCAAAGTAAGGCAGCCAGTCCCTCATAAATTAAAGAGAGTAGACCTTGCCCAAGGTGGCAGTCGAATGTTGTGATGTATGACTTCTAGAGAAATCTTGGACACAACACGGTGTCATCAGAATTTACTCTCTTGTTTACATATGAACCGCCAGGCTGGCCACAGACTCACTAGGGTTCAGGTGGCATAATAACTGAGTTAAGGTTCACTCAGTGCTCTGTGGGTTGAAGTAGTTAAGTTTGATGAGCATTGCAGATGGACCTTACCAAGGATTGTTGAGTGACTGGATTGGACTGGTTGAGAACATGTGAGCCTTGCAGAGCGGGGATCAGAGATGATTGTTGGAAGACTGTGAGGAGTGTACAAGTTGTTCTGGTCTCTAAAATGTTATGTTATGTTATGTTATGTTATTAAGAAGGATATAAAGCGCATGACTTCCCTGATAATGGCTTCCTAACGTGCCTAATATACAGAGAGTGGAAACACTCGTCTTCAGCCTAGAACAGCGAGGTCTTTATCTGTTTATTAAAAGCGTTGTAGTTGGTATTACTTCAGAAGATATAATACTAAATGAATGCATTTGTCAATGTGGCATTATACATTTAAGGAGTTTAAACAAACTAAGTATGTGTCTTCTATCACAATCACAAATAAGTAGGAATTTAAATGTTGTGTGATTAGGATATGATAATGATACAAGTTGATATATATACAGATTTTTGCAAAGTAGAATGGAAAAACAATAATATGAATGTGTATAACCCTTGACGAAGTGTTCCTAAACTCTATTGATGTATCACATGAATGGCAGTCCACCTAAATATACCTAAATACCCAGCACAAAAGCTTAAGATATCTGGAGGGGCTTAGTTTCCCAGAAGCAAAATGCAGGTTATATCTGGTGGCCCAGAGAGCTATGCAACTAAGACACGAGCTGCCCCAAAATACCTTGAGCCTCTTCCTTTGGAAAGCAGTTAGTCTCTGCATCATGAAACATGAAATCAAGGACTTCCTAGTGAAGACATTTATTGCCATGAACGGCTAAATCTCCTTGAGAAATCACAAATCTTACATAAATGTCAATCCCGCTCGAGTCTGACCCGCTACCTCAAAGACTGCTCCATAATCCTATCAGACGAAATGGTGTACTGGACTAAGCCTGGGCAAAGCACTACGCTACGCTCGCGTAGTTTGCGAAGTTCGCGCTACTTCGCACTATGCGAACTGCACGTAACACAGTGCGAACACGCGTAGCGTAGTGTTGCGTAGTGCTGCGGTCATTTTTTGCTTGCTCGCGGTCCTCAACGTCAAGTTGGCGACCGCGAGCAAGCAAAATGACATCCCGGCGAGACTTTTCCCTTGTTCGCGATCAGCAACTGCAAGTTGGCGATCGCGAGCATGGAAAATAAACCTCCCGGCGAGATTCCCAACGCAAGGAGGTCAGGTTTCTCATTGCGAGTGGTCGTGTATGCTCGCGACCGCTCGCGATGAGAAACTACCAGTTCGCGTTGAGAAAGCTGAAGCTCGAGTAAAAATCTACTCGAGCAGCAGAAAACTACAGCTCGCACTGTGCAAGATGCCATTTTCAATGATTGCACAGTGCCGGTTGCTTGTCCGCACTGTGCAATCATTGAAAACGACATCTGGCACAGTGCGAACAAGGTACTACGCAGTTCGCGAAGTGCTACGCGTAGCTCGCGTAGTGCGAACTTCACTTTGCGTAGCTTCACGAAGTGCTACTTCGCGAACTACGCCCAGGCCTATACTGGACTCTGTCAATTCAACAGTGCATGCATGACATGACTTAATGAAGAGGCAAGCTGGCGCATTTTTATTCTCGCCCTACTGCCTGTGGAATGGTGTCACTGGCTGCCATTGAGTGCAGATAGAGAAGTGGTGCGAGCTCTACGGTCATTCAATATCTCTACTGTGGGCGACTTGATCTCTGAGGGCAAGGCCCGCACATGGGCTGAGGTAACAGTGGAAGGACAAAACTTCACCCCACTCTCACAGTTTCATTTTTTCAGGGTACGGCATGCTCTGCAGGCTATGCTAGGCAACGACCTACAGGAATCCCTTGAGTTACTCTCCCTCTCTTTTCTTCTGCAAGCTAAATCCCCTAACAAGTTAGTATCGAACATATATGATTTGTCCCAAGAATTCAGGCGATCACAGTATAGTAATGCCAGGCTGGACTGGCAAAGCGACTGAGTGTAGCTATAGACGCTGCTAAGTGGAGGCATTGCTGTGAGGTCACTCAGAAAGTCTCATTAAACGGTAGGCACAGACTTATACATTTTACATTTCTCAACAGGGTGTATTATACCCCAGAGAGACTATTTCGATACGGCTTGAGGGACAAGGCATGTTGCGAGTGGTGTGGGGTGGACCCGACAGGTTTTCTGCACGCAGCCTGGCTCTGTCCTAGGATTGCGGATTTCTGGTCTCAAATCTTTCGGGTGTTAAATGAAATCACAGGACTCTCGCTCAACCCAGATCCACTGCTGGACTACACCAGGGCGCTGCAGAAAGATATCAGAAGATTGATAGCGATGGGATTACTCCTCACTAAGCGTAGAATAGCTATGCGATGGGCTCATGGGTCAGCTCCAATGTTAACAGAATGGACAAAAGATATGTTGTATTGCAATACACAGTCCGAGTTGTATAACAAATTATTGCCCCCCCCCCAAAGTCGCCCGAAGAGTTTTTGGGGGCCGTCTAAACAATACCTTATTAGGAAAGAATCGGGAGAGTCAGGGATAACTAAGATTTCACATCAATTGAAAGTTGTGCGAGATCTTGTCACTAATCATAAGAGCTGATCTGTAGAGGGTGGATTCATACTCTTGTGGCACATTAAATATTAAGTGTATTATGTATTCTAATTGATGTACCATATTACCATGTTAAGGGCCAATGTTACTTCTGTCTCCTGTATAGTGACGCCTAATACCTTGTATACTGTGATGTGTCTTTGCACTATTCTTTTTTACTGATAACACTGTGCACTGTCAGACTGTAATGTTTCAATGTGAAATGTTTAATAAAAAAATTAAAACAATTAA
The DNA here is from genome assembly GCF_964204655.1 of Triturus cristatus. NCBI lineage: Eukaryota > Metazoa > Chordata > Amphibia > Caudata > Salamandridae > Triturus > Triturus cristatus. The sequence goes on along the minus strand of NC_140586.1, from coordinate 689,585,721 downwards.
AAAAAAATGTCAACCCCGCTTATAATTTCAATAGGTCAAGTACTTTGTGTATTAGACCATAGTTTGTAGACTTGCATGAATGACCCCCTGCATTTGTTTATCACTCTCAGCACTGCTGCAGCATGCATTGCCTTTAAAATGGTCTAACTTCCTCATGCATGATCATGTAATGTCATAGTACCAGGAATATTTATTTGACTGCATTTTTGATTGAGAAATGCAGATAGGCATTGCGAAGCACTGTTCTCTTGCTTTCTTCTGGAAGAAGCAAAATAACTGCTTCTATCACACCCACTTAAATAGTGAAATTCTGTTCAGAGCTTTGACCCCATTAAGGCCTGGTTTGTACTGTACAATATCATGTCAGTATATAAAACAAATACATTTGTGCTGGATATTTAGACTTTAGTTGCGTTGGATTTCAACTATTAGTTTTGCTAACTTGCAATATCTTTCTTTCTAGTATATTCTTTTGCACTTATGGAATAGTAAATATTACAATCTCAAATGCCGCTAATTTGCAGCTATGTGGCATTTTGCATCAGTGTTATTATTGTTCCTCCCATACTGCCAGGATTCTGTTAAAATAGCAAAATTGAGAAGTAATATTGCTCCTGCTTCATTATGAATTCAAAATGAGAAAATATATCTCTTGACTGTTTATAATGTTGGCATCAGTTTATAGTATATTTTCCCCTGGAATACCACTGACATTCTCATACTTTTTATATTATGGTCTGCCTTGTGTGTAGAGGCCCAACCCTCATTTCTTTAAGGCTTTATTCCATAACCATTTAAGCCTTATCCAATTCTATAATGTTTTAGATTCTCAAGATATGTCAATTGGTCCTGGTTGGAAATGCATAGTTCGGGGTCTGATAAAAACCATGCACCTGAAAGAGTGCCTCCCCCCCCTTCTGCCGAAAGTGGCGCAGGTCGAGTGGATGCTTGCAAGTAAGTCCATTAACAAAACCCACCCATCGCAATCAGAAATGGGCAAGAGGCAGCATTACAAGCTGTGGTATCGCTGACTGAGTTAGTGACATTTAACAAAGAGATTAACTGTAGCTTAGACCACCAGGAGGATGCCTCAGACTCCAACTCACTTCACATTGAGAATGTTGGGCTTCCGGCTGTGACTCCCAAAATTGCAGACAAAATTGCTTGATTAGCGTCACTCCTTCCCTAGTTATGCAGGTCACAGCAAGTGGGATTTATCATAATTATTACTTGGGCTGATTCAACTGTGCATTGAAAGCCTGCCTTTGCCTCCTTATTGTCTTTGGAGCGGGATATTATGGGTTAAGAACTTATTGACCTGCATAGTTTGGGTAGCCGACCATTGCTGGACTGGGAAGACAGTTTTCTTTTATTGTCCTATGCTGCCTCTGTCTCTGATGCATCGGTGCTATATACAGCGGGGGTGCTGGGTGGGGGGGGGGGATCATTGGGGAAGGGTCCTTTGCTAGACTGCCATGTAGCTGTCCCTATGACTAACAGGCTCAATAACTACAACCTGATGACATGGAACATACACAGCATGGGTTCTGAGACCAAACATCACAAAATCCTGATGTACCCTAAAAGTCATGGTGTACATATTGCCCTACATCAGGAATTGCACCTCACATTTGCTGAAGCTTATCAACTTTGCCGGTGGTGGCGGAGTCAGCTTCATGCTACTATATACTCGGCCTTGGAGAGGGGGCCATTGCTCTGGGTACGGACGGGAGTACCCTTTGAGACAACTGCAATTGGCATAGATAAAGATGGCCAATATGTCTTGGTGATGGGTGACTTTGCAAAAAACCTCTAATGCTGGGCAGTGACTACATCCCAAATCATGATCAGACCTTGTTTCTTCATACCCCATTGGTGTGATTAGCTAATCTGACAGGAAGGCCGTGACTCATTGGAGGTGATTTTAATTGTGTTCTAGACACGTCCTTGGAATGCTCGACTCTTCCACTCCGGGGGGCAGAAGCCCATAGAGCAGCTGCTGGTTTTGCCTCTTGGATTACATACTAAGATATGGAGGACCCCTGGCGTACTCAACATCCCACAGCCAGGGTTTATTCTTTCTTCTCAGGCTTATACCAGGTCCACCAGAGGTCCTATTGACACTGTAACCAGTGGACAAAAGTCCTCTTATATCATCATGACAGGTATGGCCAACTTTCTCTAAGGATGCTGTCTTTAGAGATTCCCTAACAGTCAGAATCACTGAATACTTTGCCACTAATCTGGGATCAACATCGAGTTGTGGCCTAGAATGGGAGACTGTTATGGTTGTGATGAGGGGGCACTGCCTGGGGCAATCAGTGAGTATTCAACGAGACCTTTAGAGAGACCTCCAGAAATTGGAGGTTGATCTCCATGCATGGGATAATGAAATAAATAAATGAAATACCAGTATTTGTAAAGCGCACAGCTACCTCCTAAGTGGTGTCCTGGCGCTGGGGGCCCTCGGGAAGATTAAGCAAGCTATTGCCCAGAGTTACACGGTGCTGGGCTAACCCGCCGCCGGCACCGGGGATCGAACCGTGAATCCCGTAGTTCGGGGTCAAGCACCCTGGCCGCTGCGCCACACCTCTTCCACAATGAGCTGGGTGGTAGCCTAGGAGCCCTTGTGGTTGCTGAAGTCATGAGAACTGTATAATGTGGCTCAGGAATGGCTGCACTGGCAAGATTAGAAAAACTACATGACTCTGGTACAAGAATAGGAGGGGATGTTGGGACGGCTCCTTGCCTGGTTGGTTCATCCAGAGAGTAGAGGCACCCCTATCAGTCATCTAGAGTCTGCTGATGGGATGGTCATCTTCCTGTCAGAACACATTAATGATTCATTCGGGTCTTATTACGTGCCCCTCTATTGTCGGCTGGAGCTAAGCCTCCCAACAGCATTGGATTCCTTTGTGGAGGGACTCCCACTTTGGTCTCTACTGTAGGTGGAACAAGAACCACTAGGTGCGCCAGTGTCAGACGTGGAGATAAGTAATGCCATCAAAGCCATGGCAATAGGTAAGATGCCTGGCACAGATGGAGTCCCCCTGGAGTTCTACAAGGTGTTTGCATGTGAACTGGCACCTAAGTTGGCTGAAAAGTATGCAGAGGTTAACAAGATGAGTATCCTCCCTGCAATGACAAGGGGGGCATTGGTGGTGCCTCTGCCCAAATCTACTTCGCGGGATGTAGCGCCCTTGCACCTTCAACTCCCCTGATGCTGAACTCAGACTTCAAAATACTCAGTAAAATATTAGCATCCCAGTTGTTACGCCATATACAGGCCCTGATTAATGGAGACCAGAGTGATTTCATACCAATCAGTAATATCTCTCCCAACCTCTGTAAACTTAATTCAATCATGTATTCCCAGATCAGCCACCTGACTCTGCCGCATTGATTGTGTTAGTAGACCTTGAGAAGGCCCTCGACACAGTGCATTGGGACTTCTTGGATGCCACTATGTGTTGCAGGTGTAGTGGGTGTCAGACTACTCTACACCGACCCATTGGATAGGGTCAAAACAGGGTGAATGATTTTGGAAGCCTACAAAATATTCAGGGGCACTGGACAGGTTGCCCCTTGTCATCCCTCTCATTCTCCCTGACCGTTGAGCCTCTGGCAGAAATGTTCCGAATGAAGGCAATAGATTGTGACATTATGCTAGATGGTTTGGTTCATGTTATTTCACTATATGCAGATGATGGGCTAATTTACCTACGGGGCGGGGTGAGTGATATTCCCCGGGCATTGTGGCTCCTTGAGGAATTTGTAAGGTGCTCCAGTCTCTGGGTAAACAGGAGTAAAACATGCGTATCTCAGGTAGTCAGCGGATCGGGCCACCCTACTTCTTGTCCACCTGATATACTATGGGCTCTGTAAACCTTTAAATATTTAGGTATCCAGGTCCTCCACGAACTGAAGGATCTCCAGGAGGGGAACGTGAATGTATGTGTACTTTTGGCTCATCCCTCAAGCTACCAACTATGGAATGTATTGTGCTCACTAAAATGGTCATGCTCGTGAGATTTCTTTACTTTTTCGTTCACCTCTCAGTGAAAAATTCTGGTGGCCTGGTTTTGGAAGCTTGACACACTCCTGTGGGAATTGATTTGGGTTCATGGACGTCAGAGGGTTTCATAAGCTACCCTTTACTCCTCCCCTCACTTGAGGGCGGCCTGGGAGTACCAGACTTTGAATTGCACTTTCTAGCAGCCCAGAAGTTGGGGAACAGATTTGTGGATTTGGCCTTGGCTCTGGCCAAGCGACGAATGGCCATGGCTTTGAAATCGCCCAGGGGACCTAACGTGGAAACATGGGTGGCTGATGTCATGGGTAGGGCATGGGCTGAGGAAAGGATGTGCTAGAGGGTGGAGGCAAGAGGGGTCCATCGCACATCTATTGCACCGCTCTGGAGGGAAGTGGTTTATGAATGGGATTCCCCTCAGGCCGCAGGTGACACTGAAGAGGGGCAGTCTTCTTGTGGGGTCCAGTCCTGGCTGCGAAAATGAACTGGACCCTGATAGGAATGAGGGTCAGCAGAGCAGCTCACTCTGTGGATGGGAAGATTGTGGGGACAAGTCCTGGCTGTAAAAATTAGCTGGACCCCGAGGGTGTGCAGACCGTGCAGCCGTAGATAAGATGGGCTGCACAGACTCTGCAGGTTCAGTGCCTGTGGTCTGCAAGGGAGTAGCTCCTCTACTCCAAGGGAGTTCTTGGGCAATTAGCGAAGGTCTGGAGGTCCTCTGGGGTTCTTAGAGGACTCACAGTGACATGACAAGACAGTTCACCACGATGGTCAAGTACTGAAGCGACAAGCAGGGTTTTGCACAAAACGTCTCAGGCTCAGCAGCTCTTCTTTGTCTGTTTCTTCTTTAGGTCTATTGAATGTGACTTTCTGGGTCTAGAGGTGCTACCTAAATACTCAATTTAGGGGCATTAATGAGAGTACCAGGTACTAGCCAATGGGCTACTTATCTTAGGGTGACTACACCCTCTATCATAACCCTGACCCTAATAGACTAAGTCTCTCCAGCACAAGATGGAGGATTTGGAAAAGTGAGTCCCACATCAGCTGCCCCACCTTAGGGGTTGAGCTGGCTAGGTGTGGGCCCACCTCCTAATCCAACTAATTTTCCCGCCATTACTCCCACCAAAATGTGGCATCAGAACAGGGGGGTTGGCATCTTCCACTATCTGGAGAGGCCTGCGTCATATTTCTAAAGTGGTATGACCTTTGAAGCTTACCCCCCTGGAAGGCAGTTCCTGATTGGACAAAGTGTGAACACCTCAACCCAGAGCAGGCTTTTTCCCGAGTATCTGAGAGCGAAGGGCCTCTCCCTAGGAGGCCAGAAACATGTCTAGTGATGGCAAGCTGGCTAAGACCAGTCAGCAACCACACTAGTAGTTGGTGGGTTATCAGAGGGCACCTCTAAGGTGCCCTCTGTGTGTATTTATTAATACATCTGGCACTGGTATCAGTGCAGGTATATTAAGATGAGATGCTTACTATCAAACATCTTGGGGTACAGTGAAGCCATCATGGAGCTGGGGACTTTGTAATGACGAGTGGTCAGACCATGAACTCAGTATGGCTTCCCTGTTCACTCACAATGTCTAAGAAAGGACTTCGACATTGTAGGGTCACATCTGCTCAGGCAGATATGTCCAAACAGGGGATATAGTGCACTCTGTCTTTGGGCTGTTAGGCCTGCTGTAGGGGTGTCTTATCTATATCTCATGTGTTGTCTGCAGGCATGGCACACAGCCACATATTGATTCTCTGGTTTTGTCTGCATCAAGGCATGAAGCCTGTAATGGCAGTTTGCATGATCTTGGTGAGCGGGGGGGCACAATTTGTACTGCAGCTCTAGTAGACCCTCTTCAGTCCCAATGCCCTAGGTACCAGGGGTACCATTTTCTAGGGACATACAGGGGGCTGAAGTTGTGCCAATTTTGGAACAGTTTAGGGAAAGAACACTGGTGCTGGGGATCCGATTAGCAGGAACTCAGCACACTCTCAGTCAAAGTTGCACCAGATACCAGGCAAAAAGTGGGGGAGTACCGCAAAAAAACAACATTTTCCTACACAGGAGAGCTATTAAAGCTGGGGACGAGAAGAGAGTGCAGAAAGAACTAAGCAAAAAGCAAGACAATGTGCAAACATCTGAATACAGACCCCTTATTTGATGGAGACTACCATAGTGGTCAATTGTTTTAAGTGTATTCTTCAGTTAGAAATAGGGAAACCCTTATGGAAAACCTCTTCCAGAAATTGGCACAGCAAGATGTTCCTTAAATATGGCATCACCTATTATTCAGACAAGTGTGAAAGAACAGTCAATGGTGACTATATTCTCTGGGTGGATTGCAAACATATACTAGTGATTTGGAAAAGACGTGTCTCTAGACCTTCTAGCACATCAATAAAATCACAAACACAAGGTGCAATGAGGCATCACAGAAGCCTCAGCTGTCAATGCCAGTCTCAATAGTATCAGGAAAGGAATTAAAAGAAGTATTCAACCAGTCTCTCCATATTTACTCATAGGCACCCTTAATTAGGAGCTCTCGTCAGGTCTTGAAGGTCCTTGAGGAGTGGCTGCATTGTGCAAGCACAGTATAAACCTCCCCTGCCCAAAGGGCCATGTTACTACCGGTATAGAAGATCTTAAGGAGAGCTCCTGTATGCTTGTCGATGGAGATCTGAGTAGAAGCCATCTTCATGTTCACAAAAGTCAGCCAACTGAAATAGCAAGGAAATAATTGGCAAAAACATTTATGAGAATAGGAAGCAGTACTGTAGTAGACTTTTTACCATACTCTGAACCATCTCTGAAAGATCAAACTCCCTTTAGTAAAATGCAAAGAGGGCACAGTCCTTTCTATGTGCACTAACCTCATATGAACATTCTCCTGATCTTCCCATTTAATTCCTATTTTAGGTGTTTAGAGATCTTTTCCCATCTGCATTAAGGAGTATGTAAAGACTACAACAGGAGTACTACGCTATGTACTCCAATATGCTTTTGTGAATAGTCCCCATAGTTTTACACAATGTTATAGGAATTACCTTCTAAAGCTCCTTTAGTATTGCTCTCTTTATTTATAATATATTTTATACCTGGTAGAATCCACTTTTCACCCACAGGAGGACTTACCTCTCTTACATTCCCCCTCTTCTTTTTAACCACTCTTTAATGCCCATAACTATAAACTTGCTGAACAGCAATTGGCAAAACTAAAGATGTGAAACATATCAACATTAGAAGGGCAGCATGCGTAGAAAGAAAACGGAAAAATAAAATGTGATTATCCAGCGATTCCACATAGAACCTCATTTTGCAGAAAGCTACTTTTGCTTTAAATTTGAATGTAATCCTCCTATCTTAGAACCCGCTAAAATAGTTAAGACTGTAAATAGTTTTGGGAAGAATTTCAAAGCCTTCCTCTGTAGACGGTTGGCACCAAGTCAGGTGTCTGCGTACTGATAGTCTGCCAACGGTTTCTGAAACTGACAAGCCTGATAAAACAAACGTAAAGTGTCTTAAAAAGAGGGATTTAGAAAAAAACAGGAATCAGAGTACCGCACATATCGAAAATGATATGATATGCTGCAATTTAGCATTGAGAACTGTTGGAAACATATCTGGCTTTTTTCACCTACTTTGCACCATGAGGTCACCAGGCCACATTCAACCAATAGGAGGGCTTGAGAATAATGACTGTATTCTTCAATGATGTAATGAAAAGCTTAAAAATATTTCTGTTCACAGAAACCATCAAATTTGTCTGAATTAATGGAATATTGCTAGCTATAATGCACTTGGAATTGAGGATGTGAAAGAAGTGTAAGAGCAATAGCCTTACTTTGCTTCATATTAAGTGCCAGTGTGTAGTTGACACTAGCAGAAGGGACAAAGAGCATCAGGTAGTACTGATAAAATGGATAATGTCTCTGTGGCAGTTTAGAGTGTGGCAATTGGAATTAGATGGTTTTTCGAGGTTTATAATTTGTGCATTAATAATTATCAATTTTGTGACTTTTTCAATATTCGATCCTGCAGTTATAGATTGAGTTAACATGATTATAGTTTGAACTAATTTTATAAGATGCATAGAAGTGTGTTTATTAATGTGTTGTAGTTATGCCACATTTTCCGTTAAACTCCATCCTGGAAAAGATGGACTCCATCTCTATTACACACTCCTGCTCCCCCAAGTGAGCCTCTTCTAGTGTTCGCCAACATCCTGGGATATAACTGCACTATATAACTGCACTATGAAGAGTTGATCATTCCATTAAAGGTTGACAAGGTAATGGAAAATGAAAATCAAGTTCCTGCTTCACAAATAGCTGTAGGGGGCGTGGCTTGCCAACACCCAAGATGGCCGCAATTGTTTAGAGCTCCGGCCACCTCCTAATTGATCTTCCCCCTATATCCGCCAACCCCATCCGGTGAGCCCGCAGCGCATATAGAGCGGGAGCCCCAGGTGCTCAGGAGTCACCTGGTCCATCGGGAATGAAAATCCGATGGCCACAACTGGTACTGTCACCTCCGTAGCAGTCTGCCGGAGAGGTGCGGAGCTCTGGCCACGACGTTGCCCAGCATACATTTACGGCACTCCGCGGTCACGGAGGCAAGCCCGGGTGACGGATTGGGCCACCTGTGTTTCAGGCACGTTCACTGGCCCCCTGCACTGCCCTGATTCTCCTCACCAGTGACTCATACGTTGGCCACAACAGCTGAGCTGTGCAATGTGGGCTCCGGTTGCACGCAACATCTTTGCAATGCATCGTGGTAGGACCGCCCTCTGCTTCCCGGCCGTGAGTGGGGAGGTGTGGATCCTTCTTTTCCGCCTCCTGCTTTGATATATTTGCCTTTTCAAGCGCTTGATGAGATTGGCCACCCATCGTCCAACCGACCGGCGCGGCCTCGTCACACTGCACCCATCCCCCTCCAAGATGTAAGTAAGATGAGGCCCTCTTAGCGCTACAACTCGGAGGGTGCATGATGAAGAAATTTAGCCGGTGTGCCCATGCACCTCTTGGCAGCTCCTAGATGACCCACGTGAAGGAGTATTGAACATTCGCTTGTACTCTGCTCCGACTTGGCCCCCAAACGCTGCCTACTCCCGTACTGGTGGGGCAGTTGGCACACCTCAGCCGTATTCAGGCCAGCATTGGGGTGGTTAATCAGCGGTATCGTCAGCACACTCTGTCTTTGAGGCCCCTTGTCGAAGGACTTTGGGGGAGGGTGCGATCCACCTGTACTCTCCCCGGACTCTTGGTGGCAAAATAACTGGTTGTTTTGTCCCCCACTACCCTCTCGCTTGTGATGGCATTGGTCCTTTGGCTGGGTATAAGGGCCGCTCCTAAAGGCTCCCGACAGACCCATCAATTAAAATTGACGAAATTTGCTCACACTAAGTTGGACGCCACTGAAGAGAAACACGATGACCAGGCACTGGGACAGCACAGCGATGCCGGGGCCCGACATTGGTAGATGTTATGGCGGCGATTCAGGGAGTCCAAACGGCCCTGGAACACAAGAGCGACAGGGTCGCAACCGAGGTGACCCCTAACCGTGCCGACTTCCGCAAAATGAGGGATAGAGTAAAAGCGACTGAAGCCTCTGTTTGCACACTTCAGGATTCCACAAAGGTACTCGAAATGTCAGTAAAACGACTACTGACCCAAACATCGGACTTGGAGGCGAAGCTGGAGGATTACGAGGGGCGTGTACGCAGAAATAATGTGCACATTTTGGGAGTGCCTGAGAGAGCAGAGGGGCAAACCACTGACCTCTTTGTGGAGGACTTAATTCAAAATCACCTGCAGCCCCGGTCCCTTTCACAATTCTTTTTGGTGGAGCATGCACATAGGGTGCCTGGGGGACCCCCAAAACCAGGTGCCCACCCGGCCTCATTCTGGTGAGGTTCTTCACCTTCCGCGACAGGGACGCCATCCTACAAACATCGCGGAAGGCCCCACCACTCAAATTTGAAAACGCGACCATTACATTTTTCCCTGACTTTACCTATAAGGTACAACAACAACATCGGTCTTTTCTGGAGGTAAAGCGGGCCCTCCAGAGCCAAAACCTGAAGTATGCCATGCTTTTATCGGGCAAATTGCGGGCACACGTGGAGGGGAAATCATGGTCCTTTCAGACCCCGGAGGACGCCTGGGAGTGGCTGGAAGGCTGACGTTCCTCTGATGGTGGGGGACGTTCCTCCCCCAATCGACAGCAGCAGCAACATTACCGTCTTCGAAGAAACAGTCAGAGTGAAGGCGATTGATAGAGGATGTGCCAGGTTCCAGGTCTGTGCCTTGACCGCTTTCTCATGTGCGGCAGACTCTTTCACCATGCTGCAATGGGCTGAATGTACTGAGTGACCCACGAGGGAGAGGGTGACTATAGTATGTGATGTAATGTTGGTGCTTTATATAGGTTTTTATTTCTACTGCGGGAAGCTGTATAAAATATGCAAGTTTCTATATCAAGCACAATGCACCGGCGCTCCAAACATTGTGGAACTGCCGTTTGTGGCAATAGGGGCTCACTGCTTACAGGGCCCCACCGCTATGAACGCAATATATCTGGACCCACGCAATAGTTGACCTGGGGGATGACCTGGGGGAAAGTACTCATGTTCTTGGGTAGATGTGCTTGTAGCGTTCTCCCTTCTTCAGTATCATGTTTTGGGTACACGGGCACTCTGCAAAATTGGGGGGTGGGCAGTTCTATGTCCACGTTGCAGGGAGGCAGGGTGGGGGGTTTCAGGGTGTTTCACTGGGTGTTGTTTTTTGGTTTTCTGTAAGCTCAGTGCAGTCAATTGAATGGTGCTTTCTTAAATGCATTCATGGTCGTCAGCAGTATCATTGTCAGTTTCCTTCTACTTACACATGCATTATCTCGAGCTTCAACATTTATCAGGGACGAGTGAGGATCAGAGGTTATTTTTCTTTGCTACACCTCATGAGGGGGGCCCCCGGCCTCCATTGTGAATTAGTGATGGTTATGCTATGAATGCACTGTTGGGCCGCCTCAAATTAATCTCCTGGAATGTGAACGGTTTGGGTGATCATATCAAAAGAAGTATAGTACTGCAATTCTTGAAACAACACACCCCTGACCTTGTCTTACTCCAAGAAAAACACATCCAGGGAGTTTCCTATTGCGCTCTTAATAGGTGTGGTTATAAACTAGTGGCTCACGCCGGTTATGCTAAGGGGGTCTAGAGGAGTGAGTATCCTGATATGTAACTTCCTCCCTTTCCAAATCCAAAAAGTTAAACAAGATCCCTTGGGTAGATTTGTGACGGTCTCAGGGCAGTGGGAGGGTCATTCCCTCAACGTGACTTCCCTATACGTGCCCCCTAGTCTTTATTCCCCTACATTGCATGATTTGGGCCCACATGTGTTGAGTTTTCCAGAGGGTGACATTCTGATTGGGGGCGACTGCAATACAACAATAAATGGTGAGCTTGACCGCATGCCGACTAAATGCGAGGAGCCAACTGGTAGACTTTTGGTGGACTTTCTGGGGGCATTGGGCTTGATAGACGCCTGGAGGACATGTAACCCCACGACTAAGCACTACACATTTCACTTTGGGGCATATGAGAGTCTCTCTCGCATAGATTATCTTTTCAGCAAGGCCTCCCAGCTTCCCATGTATGGCGAGATCTCCTTCCTTCCCTGGGGCATCTCGGACCACTCCCCGATCTTTGCGTATTATGGGGGGCGTCACCCCCTACCTGTCACTATATGACGCTCAATCCATGGTATCTCAGAGTGCCGCCAATAAGAGACAAACTGACGGAGGCCACAAAGAATTACTTTGACGAAAATTACGGATCTGTTGAGTCGGACGTGACACTTTGGGAGGCTTACAAGACTATGATTCGGGGATGTCGGGTAGCAGCGATTGCAGGCCATAAAAAGAAAAAACTTAAAAAAACTGGAGGTGGTGTATCAGATACTGCTCATAAATTGGCTATCAAACAAAAAGAGTACAGGGACATGGCTGAGGAATCGGCAAGGGCCCAGTACCGGGACACACAGCATTGGCTCTATGATATAGACAACAAAGCCAGTAAACTGCTAGCCTGGCTTGATAAGAGGGAGATGGCTAGGAGGTGGGTTGCTCAAATGATCAATTGGGAGGGTAAGACACTTAACAATAGATCTGGGATTGCGGAAGCATTCGCCGACCACTTCGAGCGGGTTTATACCACAACGCATTCGTCGACCCAGGTGGAGGCGGAGGAACTGTTATCGACTCTGCCTTTGCCTATCTTAGGAACACAAGATGTAGAAGATCTTAATGCCGCCTTGACGGGCGAAGAAGTCTCAAAGGCGATTGGCGCAGCGCAGTCCGGTAAGGCCATGGGCCCTAGCGGCCTTCCAATTGAGCTTTACTAAACTAGAGCTTCCACAATTGCCCCATTCCTTGTGCGAATGTATGATGAGACTGTGACGACAGGTGTGTTACCCGAGACACAACATTTTGCGACAATCGCGGTCATTTATAAGGAGGGTAAGCCACCTGAACAATGCAGTTCATACAGACCCATTTCCCTCTTGGATCCAGAAGTCAAAATGCTAGCTAAACTCCTGGCTCGGCGCCTTTCACCATATCTTCATAACTTGATACACCCGGACCAATCCGGCTTTATGCCGGCTAGAAACACTGCGCTGAATCTCTTTTGCTTGCATGGGGTGATGGGGCGGGCCTCTACCATACAAGAAGACTCCGTAAGTATGTCACTTGATGCTAAAATGGCAGTTGATATGATTGAATGGCCCTTTTTGTTTGCCACACTCGAAAGCTACGGGTTCGACCCTCGATTTCTGTCTTGCGTACATCTTCTCTATTCAAAGCCCATGGCCCAGGTCATAGTAAACAGTGCGCGGTCAGTGCCTTTACTCTTGGACAAGGGCACGAGACAGTGTTGCCACCTGTCACCATTGGTCTTCACTCTGGCTCTGGAGCAACTGGCTATGTGAATACGGGGGGACCCCCTTATCAAGGGTCTCAATTGGTCGGTAGACTGGGGAGACAAGATCTCCCTGTACACCAATGACATTTTGCTTTATCTAGCCCGGCCCCGCTTCTCAATTCACGGAGTACTACATATTTTTACTCTCTTTCAAAGGTACTCCGGTTACAATATCAACTGGGACAAATCCCTGATTTATGTACTAAGAGGGGACCCCCCTCTGCTCCCCAGGGTTTGTGAAACCAAAACAGTTACGAACGGCTTCCAATATTTAGGTTGTTACAGTACTCAAGATTCTCAGTTTTTTACAATAGGAATCTTGTGCCCCCCCGAGTCGCCTTCAGGCGGATGTACAGCACTGGAAAATATTGCCGCTCACGCTACTAGGAAGAACGGCCCTCTATAAAATGATGGTGCTGCAGCGCTTTCTATATATTCTACAGAATACTACACACTTGGTTCCGCCTCGCTACTTTCAATCTGTCGACGCCGAGGTGCGTGCCCTGCTTTGGGATGGTGGGGTCCCCCGTATTGCCCTTACCAAACTAACAAAAAGCTGGTATGACGGCGGCATTGCCTTGCCCACCATTGAATCCTACTACTGGGCCTCTCAGTTAGTGGTATTGAATCACTGGACGCATCGCACAAATGCGGACCCCGCCTATAGGATGGACAGACATAATATGCTTCCGGGTAACTATCTCAGGGCACTTTATGGTGGTGTGAAATACTCGCCTAGATTCACCCCAACCTCCACCACGGTGGCTCTGTGGAACAAATCAACAGCAGCTCTTGGATGGAAGGATAGAGTCACGCAGGTTACCCCGCTGCTCGACTCTTGCTGATTGGGGATGTTGTCCAAGCAACCAGGGTTTGAAAAGTGGGAATTGATTGGCCTCTAAAAGGTCGGCGATATGTGGAAGGCGGGTGGAGTAACTCCATTTGCTGACCTGCAGAGAGACTATCAGCTGCAGGGAGGGAAGACCTTTTGTTACCTCCAGGCTCGCAATGCTCTTCGCGGGACGATCCCTAAAGGGACAGACTTACCAGTCTCCGTGCCCCTGGAGGATAGGCTCCTGGATGACTACCTCCAGGAGAAGGCCATTTCACTAACCTATTGTAAAATCTTGAACAACTCACCTGACGCCCAAGATAGACTTCGCTCCAAATAGGCGACCGACATTGGGGACATGGACGAGGACAACTGGTGGGAGGCCCTCGCCTCGCCTCCCCTTGTGAGGTAGCAATCCGTTCTCGCTTCAAACTCATTCAGCTTAAACTCCTCCATCGAGTCTATTATACTAGTGCGCCGCTGGTCAAGATGGGGATACTGGACTCCCCGGCTTGCCCTCGGGGATGTTGCCACATCAGTACCCATATACACCAGTGGTGGGAATATCCGGTCCTTCAACAGTACTGGGAGAGGGTTATTTTGGATTTGTCCCGGATAAGTAAGGTACCTATTGCTCTTTCCCCTCAGCTCTGTCTTTTAAACATCTGGAAAGCCACTGACCTGTCCCGCCTAGAGAGATTATGGGTTTCATTGGGCTGCGTGGTGCCGAAACGCAATATAGCACGAAAATGGAAGGGAGGTGTCCCACTGCACCACACCGATTGGGAGTCCGATATGGACTGGTGTATGCAGGCAGAGAGAGGGATTTACAAAAGTAGGGACTGCCTGCACAAATGGACAAGAATCTGGAGCACATGGAATGAAAGTAGAGGTTTGCTCTGTACCCCTTTTACCGATTTCCCCTCAGCACTGATAGACAACGAAGATATTTGATGCGTAAATGAAAAGGAAACTCTGTAATATGTGACTGCATCATATGTTTCAGTTTTGATTGTAACTGTACGCTTATCATGACCACCTGTGAAGGCTGATTACTGCACCATATCACACTTGTTTTTTATTGTTTGTTTGTATGTTTTATCTTTAATAAAAATATTTTTTTTTAAAATGGCTGTAGATTTAAGAAACTATAAAAGGATCAATAAAGGAGCTTATATAATATCTTACATCAAAATGTTATTGTTACGGTAAAATGCTTCTGCTAAATATGGGAATAGATCTGTGTGATGGATGCTGACTGTTGGTCCTGGCATCCTTGGTGTGGTTTACCCTGTCTTTTTGCCTCTGCCTCCTGCATATCTTTGCCTGTGTGTTGGACTTCATTTTTGCTGGTTTAAATACTCTGGGAACTTTACCACTGCTGATCAGTGCTAAAGTACAAGTGCTCTCTGTGTGAATTGGAAATCTCGTTTGTAATCCATGATTGGAATATATGATTTACTGGTAAGTCCCTAGTAAAGTGCACTATGTGTGCCCAGGGCCTGTATATCAAATGGTACGAGTGGGCCTGCAGCACTGGTTGTGCCACCCACATAAGTAGCCCTGCAATCTTGTCTCAGGCCTGCCTCTGCAGTGTCTGTGAGTGCAGTTTTAAACTGCCATGTTGACCAAGCAGAGCACCCACTTGCCAGGTCCTAACCTTCCCTTTTACTACATGTAAGACACCTCTAAGGTCGACCCATGGTACCCCCAGGGACAGGGTGCAGTGTATGTGAAATATAGGACATGTATTGGTTTGTTTTACATGTACTGATAGTGAAATACTGCCAGGACTAGCTCTCCTGTAGTCTATCATTGGAGCTTTCTTGTGATATTTTGCAAGTGTAGCTTTAATTTGGGAGCAGCAAGAGATTTGGAGTTTGGGCTCTCTGAACTCAAAATTTACACATCTTTTAGTAAAGGTGGTTTTTAAATTGTGTGTTTGAAAATACCATTTTTAGAAAGTGGGCATTTTCCTGTTTAACCATCCTTATGCCTCTGCCTGCCAGTGGAATCAATGGCAATGAAACAGAATATCGAGAGTAAAAAATACGACCCACCATAATATCGTGTTAAAAATATTGTGGAATGGAAATAGCGAGTGCAAGAATATCGTTGTCAAGGATATCGATTTGAAGGTAAGTAATATCGATTTTAAAGATATAGAACTTATTAATATCGTTTGCAAAAATATAGTTGTTTAAAATATCGACTTTTTAATTAGTGTTATGTATTTTAGTATATATTTTAAATGTATTTGATGTACTTTTAGTATAAGTATTGTTTATGCTTTTTAATATATGTGTCACATTTTTGGAAGTTAATAATTTTATTTTTATTAACTTTTGTGTTTTTTAGTTCCGTAGTGTGTTGCAGGTTTATAGGGGAATAGGGTGGGAAGTAGTTTAATTATAATACATTAATTAATATGTTTAATTTATTAATATTTATTCAACTGAGGTTTTATAATAATTATGTTTTAAAATTTTGGGGTACATTTTAGGTGTAGGTTGCGGGGTTTATAGGGGTAAAGCGTGGGAAGTAATTAATTTTTAATTAATTAATAATTAGTTGTTAATTAACATGAATTAATTAATTGATAAATATTTATGGTAATTGTGTAATTATTTTAGGTGTGGGCTGTGGAGTTTATAGGTGTATGGGTGGGAAGTAATTTATTTGTAATTAATTAAGAATTAGTTGTTAATTGACATTAATTAATTGACAATTAATTATGGAAATTGTGTAATTAATTCTAGGTGCGGGTTGTGGGGTTTCTTGGGGAAAAGGGTGGGAAGTAATTTATTTTTAATTAATTAGTAATTAGTTGGTAATTAACAATAATTAATTAATTGACAATTATGGTAAGTGTATAATTGATTTTAGGTGCGGGTTGTGTTTTATAAATTAATAATTATTTGATCATTAATCTTAATTAATTGATATTTCATTAGCGTAGTTGTTTCTTTTTTTGTGTGTTGGTTTTACTTTTATAGGGGTAAAGGATGGGTGGTAAATTGATTTGACTGTATAATTAGTTGTTAAATGCTATTAGTTTTTTAATTGAAAATAAGTTTTAATTGTGTAATTAATTTTTCGACAGTATAATTTTAGCTGGGGGTTATGGGGATTATAGGGTTACAGTGATGGAAATTAATCAATTTTTATGAGTTTTAATTTGTTTTTTAATTTATAATATTTCTTTAATTGGAAATTAAAGATGTTAATTATTGAAGTACATTTTTTTAATTTAGATGGGGTTGTGAATTGTGTGGTGATATAGGGTAGGAAATAAAAAACTAGATTTATGTAATAATAAATGTTTTTGTTTCTAAATATTTTCTAATTGAAAATATCTATTTGTTTGGAAATAATTTTTCTTCTCTTTTTAATATTAAATATATTTTTATTTGCATTTTTAACATATTTATGTATGTTTTTAGTTGTTTAGTTTTTTTAATTTTTTCTTGTTGTTGCTAATATTTTGTTTGCTTTTAATTTTGAACTGACTGGAGTGGAAATATTAATTGCTATCCCTCCATAATCCAACACTTTCCCTACTGTTACACTTATTGGAATGTGAAGAGTAATTTTTACCCCTACGCTATCCAACACTTTCCCTATTGTTGCACTCACAGGAGCGGGCAAAGCAATTTTTACCCCTCCGCTACCCAACACTTTCCCTACTGTTGCACTCATTGGAGTGGGAATAATGATGTTCTTCCCCTCTGCTATCCAATACTTTCCCTACTGTTGCACTCACTGGAGTGGGAATTTTTTTGGCAATTCCGCGTTCTCCACGGAACGCAAAATTACCCAAATTACACAAGTGGAACAGCATTTACCACCCAGGCCTATACACTTTAACCCTCCACTATCCAACACTTTCCCTACTGTTGCACTTACTGGAGTGGGAATAGTAATTTTTATCCCTCCGCTTTCCAAAACTTTCCCTACTGTTGCAGTGACTGGAGTGGGAATAGCACATTGTAACCCTCTTCTTTCCAACACTTTCCCTACTGTTGCACTCACTGGAGTAGGAATAGTTATTTTTACCGCTCCGCTATCCAACACTTTCCCTACTGCTGCTCTGACTTTGGTTAGAAATTTAAGTTCAAAGATTTTTAAATAGTTTAATGTTTTAATTTATAATAGGACTTTTTAAATTAGATTGTATGTTATTGGTTTATATATATAAATAAATTTTTATATAATTTTAAAATCATAAAATAAAATAAAATTAAAAGTTTCTTAATTGTCTTAAAGTAAATATATATATATTAATTATTATGGGTGTGTTTAACTTTTTTAATTATGTGTATGTGTTATATTTGTTAAAATGTATATTAAATATAATTTATCTATTTTTAAATTATTTTTATTAGTTATTATACTTAATAGTTATTATTTTATTTTATATACATAAAAATCTATATTTTGTACAACTGTGTTATTGACATCTACATTTTTTTCTCAATATGTTTGTACTTACCTGTTTAAGTATAGGGAATTGATATTTTTGCATTCTATATTTTTACCTCAATATTTGTTTTCATCTATATTTTTGAGGTCGATAATCTGTCAGTAAACCAAATCAACGTCTGTTTTAGACTGATAGGGGCCTGTTTGTGCATTCGCTCTAGACAGTCACACAAAGGGAGTTGAGGTGTGCGCTGCATATCCTGATGACCCATCACCAGGCTGATGTGTCTTCCTGAGCTAGAGTGGTGGGAAGAGCTGTCACCTGCGTCTGAATAGGGTTGTACCTGACCTCTCACAATGCTGTCTCCACCCCTTGGACTGTGTCTGGCGCCAATATCAGGCAGGACAAGAACTTGAGCATTACAAAGACAATATTTTGAAGAATGCCTACTTCAAAGGCCACAAGGGGTATGAGTATTGGACCTAAAATCGCAGACTTTTAGAATACTTCTGGACTAAGAGGAGCCTGCCAAGAAGAACAACTGCCAGGAGGAGTACTGCCATTTGCTGTGTGTTGCTTTGCTGGGTTCGCCTACAGTTGCTGCTTCTGTCTGTGGGAGGTGGAAAGGACTGGACTTTTACTTTGCTGTATCCTGCTTAAGAAGATTCTCCAAGGGCTTAATGTAGAGCTTGAATTCTGTTAATAAGTCTCAGGGACCTAAAGATTTCCCTTGCAACATCCCTGAGCTCCACTGCTGGGAGTTCTGACTTGCCTTGTGCTACCAATCCCGTTTCTGGGCCCTTGGAGGTTATTTTGCTGCTGAAAACCTGCAAAATTGATGCATTGCCTGACTGTGGCCTGAAGAACTGCTGCACGCTGAGTTCAGCGCACCGTGTCACAGAGGCCTGAGACCACTGGTCTAACTTCGACACAGGCTCTGCTGTGCAACTGTAAAGATCGATGCATCGTGGGACTGAGGCTGAAGAAACCGGTGCAGTCCCTGTTTGCCGCCGCCGCATCGATCTCCAGCGCATTACAGATTTCGACGCATCATACCTGTGCACCACGCATCTCCGACACAGCACATGCAGACCAGTCTTGGAGTTGACACATCACTTCACCCTACAGTCCATATTTGACACATCACTTCTCCTGCGTGCTGCAGAACAGTCGCATCGCCTCCCAAGGACTCAGAAACTGACACATTACTGTATTTTCCGATGTTTCCCTCATCTGAGGCTGTTTTGCCTATTGGATTTAACGCATTTGAGGTACATTGTGTATAAGTCACACATCCATAGACTTCTATGGACAGAATTCCTTAAAGCCTTTAATAAGCCTTTAATAAGTCATATTTTGAGTTCTGTATGTTGGATTTTTGTAATTGTGGTCTTGCTTGGTTTAGAAAAAGATTTTTATTTTTCTAAGCTGGTGTGGTGTCCATTTGTAGTGGTTTCACTGTGTTACTCTGTGTGTTATGTACAAATAATTTGCACAGTGCTTTGAGATAGATCTGACTGCTTGTACCAAGCTACTAAGAGGATGAGCAGGGGTTATCTTGGATGTGTACTCCCCTTATCCTGACTAGAAGGAAGGGTCCCTACTTGAACATGGGCATACCACGGCCAACTAGATTCACCCATTTCTAACACTGACTTCAAAAAAGTCGGAGGAAAATTAAAAGCAAAGAGTGTACCTTGCTATAAGTCTAATGTTGACACATTTTCTAAGCCTATTTTACAGACAGAATGCTAAAAACACTTGATGAAGCAAATAATAACCCCCATATTTAAATATTGCTATCTACAAACAGCACATAACCTAAACATTAATCCACGATTATCTTATTTCATGCCAAATTCATTTACCATTGTACATTTGTCTGATATGATTGGTATAGTAAGATTGCTGCATTTCAAAGATCCCTCAATAATAGATTCAGCATGATGGCTAAAAGTACACAATTTGTTTTTTTCAGTTCACTTCTTCATTGAAATGGCATTTTCTCCCTGAGTAAAATCCAATCCAAACCAATACCATGCAATCTAAACACACTCCTTTAAACACTATAGAAATGTGTATCAGAGGTGGAGAGGTGTGGCTCACTGGTTAGAGGTGGCAGATCCGTAAGCAGAGAATCGGCCAGGGACCAGGGTTCAATTCCTGACGCGGCAGGGTCGTGGACCAAGGTCAAAACGGACTTGATAATTCTCACCTCGGTACCTACTCTAACCAGGAATACACTTGGCAACTCTGGGCATTAAGCTTGCCTCATCTCTACAACGGCCGCCCACAGACGCCGGGGATGCCTGGTTTCACCTTGGAGATACCCAGAAAGGGACCATCTCACAGGGATAGCCAGGACGGGTTCCCCAGCGGTCTATAGCGCCGGGACACTTCTGAGTAGCTGTGCGCTGTATAAATGAAAATAACATAACATAACATATCATGATGCTATGCGTAAGTGTTAGAAATTGGGTTTCTGGTTGTCAGAGGTATGCTCCCAGTCCAAGCAAGAACCACAATCCTAGTCAGGGTAAGTGTAGTACACACTAAGGGGCCGATTCCGATCCTGTAAAACCCGGGTACGAATGGTCGTACGGAGCGAATTCTCCGTCCGACTCGTACCCGGGAAAACCACTTTACAAACCCGCAAGTACGATTCGTACAGAAATACAATTTCCGTACGAGTCGTACAAAACACCGACCGGCTAAAAAATACCCACAATTCCGATCCGGGACATCGCGTACGTGACATCCGGACGGAGTCAGACAGCATTTTACCGACCAGCAAGTACGATTCGTGCCTACGTCACTCCGCACGGACTATTTTTTATGGCAGCCAAAAACTGCCGGGAAATTGAGGACGAAGCGAAGAAGAAGCACCGGTATGCGACAGACAGCCATGGACCCCATCCTACGTGTCATCCCAGCCCTCCTAGCCTACGACCTGGTGCACAGAAACCCATGCAGACGCCGCAGAAGGTCAGAACAACACCCAGGGGCAAAGGGGTGGGGGGGGGCGAGGGGCAGGAAATTAAACCCCCCCCCCCAAGTTAAAACATATATATCCTGCACATAACTCACCCCCATGGTCTGGTCACTTCGGGGGGCGTGTCCACCAATCCCACGTGCCGCCACAACAGAAGTGGACGTGGACGCGTACCCGTCACCACTACAATGGTGGTACGGGCCGTACCCATGCTCTGGGGGGGCGTAGATACGGGCTGTACCACCATTGTAGTGGTGATGGAGGGGTACGCGCCGTACCCACGCTGTGGGTGTGTGTGTACGGGCCGTACCACCATTGTTGTGGTGGTGGAGGGGTTCGTGCCATACCCACGCCCTCACAGCATGGGTACAGTGCGTACACCTCCATCACCACCCCAATGGTGGTACAGGCCGTACCCATGCCCCCCAATGCGTGGGTACGGCCTGTACCACCATTGTAGTGATAATGGAGGTGTACGTGCCGTACCCACGCTGTGGGGGCGTGGGTACGGGCCGTACCACCATTATAGTGGTGATGGAGGTGTACGCGCCGTATCCACGCTGTGGGGGCGTGGGTACAGGCCGTACCACCATTGTTGTGGTGATGGAGGGGTACGTGCCGTACCCACGCCCTCACAGCATGGGTACGGCGAGTACACCTCCATCACCACCCTAATGGTGGTACGGCCCGTACCCACGCCCCCAGAGCATGGGTACGGCCTGTACCACCATTGTAGTGGTGATGGAGGTGTACGCGCCGTACCCACGCTGTGGGGGCGTGGGTAAGGGCCGTACCACCATTGTTGTGGTGATGGAGGGGTACGCGCCGTACCCACGCCCTCACAGCGTGAGTACGGCGCGTACACCTCCATCACCACCCCAATGGTGGTACAGCCCGTACCCACGCCCTCACAGAGTGGGTACGGCCCGTACACCCAATGAATGCGGGGTTAGGGTCCGTCCCACCTGTACCCCTACGGCACCAGTACAGAATGGATACAAGGCGTACACACGCCACGAATGTTGGCATAGGGCCTGTTGCAGCATATAAGCAGGATATTGGTGTGTGTGTATGCACAGGACATCAGTGTACTGCACCAAGGGGGCGGGTGGGTGGGTGGGTGGGTGGCTGCAGAGGACTCCCAGCAGTGGACAGAGACATGGGGGAGGGTGCTTATCACTCCCTGCAGTACCCAGACATATGAGGGGTGGGTGCATATCACTCCCAGCAGTGCCTAGACATATGAGGGGTGGGTGCATATCACTCCCAGCAGTACCCAGACATTTGAGGGGTGGATGCAGAGGCCTCCCAGCAGTGTCCAGACATATGAGGGGTGGATGCAGAGGACTCCCAGCAGTGCCCAGACATATGAGGGGTGGGTGCAGAGGCCTCCCAGCAGTGCCCAGACATATGAGGGGTGGGTGCAGAGGACTCTCAGCAGTGACCAGACATATGAGGGGTGGGTGCAGAGGCCTCCCAGCAGTGCCCAGACATATGAGGGGTGGGTGCAGAGGCCTCCCAGCAGTGCCCAGACATATGAGGGGCGGGTGCAGAGGCCTCCAAGCAGTTTCCATAGACATATATGGGGTGGGTGCAGAGGCCTCCCAGCAGTGCCCAGCCATATGAGGGGTGGGTGCAGAGGACTCCCAGCAGTGCCCAGACATATGAGGGGTGGGTGCATGTCACCCCCAGCAGTGCCCAGACATATGAGGGGTGGGTGCAGAGGCCTCCCAGCAGTGCTCAGACATATGAGGGGTGGGTGCAGAGGACTCCCAGCAGTGCCCAGAGATATGAGGGGTGGGTGCATGTCACCCCAGCAGTGCCCAGACATATGAGGGGTGGGTGTAGAGGCCTCCTAGCAGTGCCCAGACATATGAGGGGTGGGTGCAGAGGCCTCCCAGCAGTGCCCAGACATATGAGGGGTGGGTGCAGAGGCCTCCCTGCAGTGCCCAGACATATGAGGGGTGGGTGCAGAGGACTCCCAGCAGTGCCCAGACATATGAGGGGTGGGTGCAGAGGACTCCCAGCAGTGCCCAGACATATGAGGGGTGGGTGCAGAGGCCTCCCAGCAGTGCCCAGACATATGAGGGGTGGGTGCAGAGGACTCCCAGCAGTGCCCAGACATATGAGGGGTGGGTGCAGAGGCCTCCCAGCAGTGCCCAGACATATGAGGGGTGGGTGCATGTCACCCCCAGCAGTGCCCAGACATATGAGGGGTGGGTGCAGAGGCCTCCCAGCAGTGCCCAGACATATGGGGGTGGGTGCAGAGGACTCCCAGCAGTGCCCAGACATATGAGGGGTGGTTGCAGAGGCCTCCCAGCAGTGCCTAGACATATGAGGGGTGGGTGCAGAGGCCTCCCAGCAGTGCCCAGACATATGAGGGGTGGGTGCATAGGACTCCCAGCAGTGCCCAGACATATGAGGGGTGGGTGCATCATCCTCAGATGACCACAACTCCATGGGTCCATGAACGCATCCCCAATGTGCGACGATGTTGAGAGTGCCATATCAACACATCACTGACAGCAGTGTCCCACTCCCATGAGGATGGATGTCATTCCCCCACTGCATGACACACCACATGTGGGTGCGATGACAAATGACACATGCATACCCACCCCTTGCGGTGGCTGCACAATACACACACTGAGATCATGTCACAAGACTGTATAGTCATGTGAAACCCACTAAACTAAGAGAGCCAAAGGGAACACACACTGTCACGCACATTCCAGGACTGATAGGAACGTACAGGTGCTGGCACAGCCACCAAGTTGTTGTCTCCCATGGAAGGAATAGGGTGGACTTCCCACAGATACAATGCCCACAATTGTCAGTCAGGTGACCAAATACCCTGCAGAACAAGTACCATATGTGTGCTAGGCTGGGAGTACACACATGCATAGTGCGGAAAAGGGACCATTTCCCCATGGAGGCATGGCAACATACTCCATACACGAGTACAGTGACTACCAAGGATGGCACAGACGATGCAGCCGGACACATTGCTGAGCAGGCATGGACATAGTTGAAGGGATCCATCAGCCACCAGGGGAATGTAGACACAGGTCAGCACAACAATGGTGCAACTCCCTGCAGGGAAGATGTCAGGTGCCACAGAGAAAGGAACACTCCTTGGGACAATGTCTCCAAACACAAAGAGCATACACGACCAAAGAATCATTGCAGAGACCTTGTGACGCCACGCAGATACCAGGGTCCACCCCATGAGCAGCAGACTACTACATTTCCCACATACCCAACACATGATCACCACCCCAACTCATGTAGCACCAGCACCAACATCAATACCTGAAAAGCAATTGAGTGCAAAGGAAAAACAAAATGCTTTATTCAGCATGAAAACAAAAAGTAGAAAAGGACACTATTTACAAAGGCCATAGGCCAGTCCAGACACGAAGTCCTGGGGGGGGGGCACATTAGATACCTCTGGTTGATCGACTGGGGTGGGGGCATCATGTGGGAAAGGACCAGGCACCGCAGGGACAGGAGGGGGTAGGGCAGGTGTTGGGGGTGCAGGGACGGACGACTCCACCACAGGGGGTGGGGCAGCGCCAAAGGTGGAGGTCAGTACTGCGCTGCACACGTCCGCAAGATCTTGCAGCGTCTCCCCTGCACCCGAAGGAACCACAGGCCCCAAGGAGGGGGGGGGTCGGAGGGATGGGTCGCAGCGCTGCTGGGGAAGGTGGTGGACAAGGGGGGGACTCTACTCCCCTACCCGTGGAGTGCCTTGCCCGTTTGCACGCAGGTGAAACAGTGGGGCTGAGGCCCAGCACAGCCAAGTAGGTCTCCTTCTCAGACTGTGGGGCAGGGGAGCCGAGGGGAGTGACATCGGAGGGACTGGGGAGTGAGGCATGCGGACTCCTACTGTGTCTGTGTGTCTGCCTGTGTGCCCTAGACTCAGTGGGTGTGCCTTCTTCCCCCTGAGTGTGCGTGACAGGAGGTGTGCTCTTGCCCTTCCCTGTTGGTGTGCTGCCTGTGTTTGGTATGGTGCCTGCCTGGGAAGGTGTGTGTGTGCTTGGGACAGGAATGGGAGTGGGAAGTGTGGATGGCGCAGGGGTAGGTGGGGGGACAAAGTGCTGCAGGAGACTCACTGCTGCCGTCAGTGACGAGTCCATGGACCTCAGCAACATCCGTTGGTCAGACATTGCTGATGACATGCCCTCCATGTACGACACCATCTGTGTCAGCAGTCTGGTGTGACCATTAACGATAAT
This sequence comes from Triturus cristatus, assembly GCF_964204655.1. Lineage (NCBI taxonomy): Eukaryota > Metazoa > Chordata > Amphibia > Caudata > Salamandridae > Triturus > Triturus cristatus. The sequence goes on along the minus strand of NC_140586.1, from coordinate 689,560,225 downwards.
GGGGCGACCCAGTAACCCTCAGAACCTGGGTATAATGGTATGTGCAAAAACAATGGTTCTGTCGGAGTATAGACGGACTAACTTAATAGGTGCTGAATACACTTTTGATTATCAAGGACACACACAAACCCAAAGAAACAGGACAGAATCCAAGTCACTTGATATGAATGATATTAATTAATGTATCGAGAGCACCAAAATATTTACAGGGTAAACCAACCAAAAAACACAATAATAGTGAAACAATTAGTGAAACAGTGATACTTTGCACAAAACACATCACATATAACGAATATGTACAATGGACAATACATAGAAATAATCAACAAACAAGGTCCTATTTACAATACATAAGCCACTTAAGGGTTCAAATTTCCTTGTTATCTGAGTGGATTTGCATGTGACGCATAGGACATGTAACGTCGACGTTTCGACCCTAGGATAATTGTGCCAATTACTACGCATCAAGGTGGGTCTTCATCAGGACAGACGAGGTTGGGGACCTGTAAACGCAAGGGATATGGTGTCAAGGCAGTGTGTGCGTTACATGTAATGGAAATAATTAATTTCCCAATTACGATCAATTGTCTCACCTGGGGAACCAACTTAAGTTATAAGGAAAAGATTCCTGTTATCGCTAATGCAGATGGCCAACATCAAATGTGGAAGTATTATTTAAGTCCTGCAAGAGATTGGAGAGGAGGGACTAATGTAAAGTCTGGACAGGTTGCGTTGGAAATAGTTAAAACATACCTGTGTACACACGAGAAGAACGTACCTCTAGGACGGAGATATTTGATTTGGAAGGGAGAGTGGTGCTGTCTCTACAATCGCCACGTACTGAAATAACAAAAGGTAGAGGCGTGTCTGAGCAATGGAACAGGGTAATCATCCAGAAACAAGACGCCTGTATCCGTATCCTCTACACATAAACAGGCAATTAATTGAGGAAGAGGGAACTAAAGGGCACGTGGTGATTAATTTCAGGATGTAATGTATATCCCGCGTACAGAGAGTAATAAAGTGCCTAGCGCCAAAGCGCAAAATATCACAATTATGGTAGGGCGTGAATGGTATAAACTCATAGTTGACCTGATACCCATTTACGAGTAAAGTCAACTTGGTTGTGGGTATTGCCATGTATAATCTTCTACTAGGCCAAGTCCACAAATGCACTGTGGGCGACAACTATATCAGGACGTATTTTACTAATTAACAAGCGGTGTAGCCGTGTATTAATATTATGACACTCGAAACATCCATACTTAAGTAAAGAGACGATCAAATAGGAGTTTGCCGTATATTATTATTGTAACGCTTATAACATCGAAGTAGACACGAAGTTACAAATATTGTCAGGCAGTGTTCACTATACGGCTACTAAGTTCAAACGGTGAGCCTAACGGCGGGATGCCGACTTACTTGGAGTCCGTGAATGGACAACTAGTTCCGTCTGCGGCTCAGCTGCAACTGACAGCGAGCTCAAGCCCGAGCTAACTATATGACGTAATGGGGAGCCGTGGGCGCGTGGCTGCTGGAATGAATCAGCAGAAAGTGGAAAGCCAGGAATGGAATTGACGGCGGGCGCCAGCGGAGTTGTTATGAACTGACGGGACCAGTGTTAATTAAAACGGGAGGAATAGAATGGGTATTCCGCAGAGAAAAAATATTTTTTCTACGATGTATGATGCCTCAATGTGGTGAACGCGAACGTGCTTCCAAATGCCGGCAATGCAGGCATGAGAATTAACATATTTGAGCTTTCTTACATACATGATCTGTTTTGGATACCGCAATGTGGTTAATGCGGGTGTGCTGCGAAATTTATTCTTAGCATTTTTCACAGACGTGGCAACCGTTCCACACTAGGAGTACACAGATTATAGATGACGTGATTCAGAAGTCACATGACAATTGTGATGGCAGAAGTCATAATAAGCCCCATATGTATAATACGATGACAAATTTGTTTTTTGAAAAAGCACATACAAAGGACTAGAGTTGCAGAAATTGTACATGTAAATGTCACAGTTTAAGTCAATTACTCATCACACATCAAAAATGCCAACATGAGGTAAGAAAGCCTTAACATGTGTTACGCTGGAAAACATAAACGAAACATACTTAAGGCAAAATTACTTGATGTATACCCAGTGCTACATCTTCAACCTGATCAAGAATAGAGTTTAGAGTTTGCTCATTTGTAAATAAGTTTCCTCATGCTCATTCAACCCACTGTTGGTGGCATCCAAGAGATGGATCCAACGGCACTCCTTAAAGTTGAGAGAAGTGCCCATGTTACCGCCCCTTCTGTGTAATGTAACCTTCTCAAGCACCCACCACTCTAGATCTTGATGTGTGTGTCTCGTGTTCGTGTAGTGTTCTACCAATGGAGCCCCAAGGGCTCCCGGGTTCGCTTCCAAGCACAAGCACAACAGAATCACGGGGAGATCCGCACCAGACGTCAGACCTACCGGTGGTAATCCCTATACCAGATAACACCTCCAACACTGAAGACCCAACCGTGCATCAGGATACTACTGTGTCTGTCACGAATAAAAAGGACCCTGTATTGAACATCTCGAAGTACACTCTGAACAAAGCAGAACATGATATCCTGTCTAGGGGCTTGTCCTTTGTTCCTACCTCCATTCCAAACTCCTTTAACATCAAACTGGAATTGCAACAATTCTTCAGGAAGATTCGCCTAAAATACTTTTTTGCAAAAAATGACAGTTACAAAAAGAACATTACTGCAACGGAATTCCGTCCGCCCTCTACTTTTACACCGGCTTCATACTTAATGAATGAAAAGATCTTGGCGTATGAAAAAGTGGTGATGTTTGAAACAATGGAAATTCTTAACAACACCAAGTACATCAAGCATAATATCACCAAAGAAGAAAGGTCTGCATTGTCTACATTAAACAACAACAGGTCGATTGTTATCAAGCCTGCAGACAAGGGTGGAGCGGTGGTCGTACAAGACACTGAAGATTACATAAAAGAGATTAATTCTCAACTTAGCTGTCCCGACAGTTACAGAAAGATCTCATATGATCCTACCAGGGAGATTGCAAAGCTCATCCGTGATTTAACAACTTACGGTCTTGAACAGGGATTCCTCGCGGAATCTGAGAGTAAATTCCTCAACAAAATTGATCCAAGAATTCCCACGATATACACCATTCCTAAAGTCCACAAAAACCTTTCAAAACCCCCCGGAAGACCTATCGTGTCTGGCTGTGGCTCCATCCTGGAACCTTTGAACCAATGTCTTGATAGTTTTTTACAACCTTTTGTTTTGGAAACAAGGTCGTTCATTAGGGACACCATGCATACCATCCAAATTTTTGAAGGCCAACCTTTTGACTGTTCCTTACAACTGTTTGCAACTCTAGATGTATGCTCGCTGTACACCAGCATACCACAACATGAGGCTATAGAAGTCATGAGTAACGTACTGGATTCACGTCCAAGACCGCACTGGGTTCCAACAGACTTCCTTGTTAAACTACTCCACATTGCAATGGAAAAAAACTACTTTATCTTCTACAACGAGTTCTACCTTCAATGTAGAGGAGTAGCCATGGGGGCCGGATTCGCGCCGAGCTTAGCGAATCTTTATATGGATCATTTCGAGGATAGCACCATCTACTCGGCTTTGAATCCTTTCATTGACAACATCACGGCGTGGAAGAGATATATAGATGACGTCCTCATGCTATGGACTGGGACAGAAGATCAACTAATAGCCTTTGCAGCTTGGTTGAACTCACGAAATCAAAACATCCAATTCACCATGTCATACAACAGTGAATCAATACCTTTTTTAGATCTGACTTTACAAGCAGAAGACGGAAGCATTTTGATGTCTCTATACAAGAAGCCTACAGACCGCAACACCTTGTTACAGTATAATTCTCACCATCCCAGAAACCTAAGGGACAATCTTCCGTATGGACAATTTTTAAGGTTGAGGCGCAACTGTTCAAGAAGAAGTGACTATTTCAAGGAAACCGACATTCTTATTGCCAAACTGAGGGAGAGAGGATACCCAAAAGGCCTGCTGAGCAGATCACGAAAAAGGGCCTGGTATAGGCCTAGAGAAACGCTCCTTGAGGTGCAACCCAAAAACGAAGAAATTGGGCGACTAATCTGTGTTACCACATTTAACACCAGAAGTAACGAGATCAACAAAGTCATTAGAAAATATTGGAATCTGGTGGGTCCTGACATTGGCTATCCTGAAGTCCCTATGTTTGCGTTCAAACGTGCTAAAAACGTTAAGGAGTTTGTAGTATCCTCGTACCTGGAACCCCCACCAACACCCAACGTAAGATCACTGCTACAACTACCACAAATTCAAGGACATCACAAATGTGGTCACTGCAAGGTCTGTCCGAACACCAAAGTTGGTACCAGTTTCGATCACTTGGGAAAGACGTATTCCCTTAACCACTTTTCAAATTGCAACAGTCAAAACGTGATTTATGCAATTAGATGTCCGTGCAAATTGATATATGTAGGCCAGACTACACAAAAAGTGAAAAACAGGATCCAACAACACCAGAGCAGGATCAAATGTAAATCCCTTGGGGCTCCATTGGTAGAACACTACACGAACACGAGACACACACATCAAGATCTAGAGTGGTGGGTGCTTGAGAAGGTTACATTACACAGAAGGGGCGGTAACATGGGCACTTCTCTCAACTTTAAGGAGTGCCGTTGGATCCATCTCTTGGATGCCACCAACAGTGGGTTGAATGAGCATGAGGAAACTTATTTACAAATGAGCAAACTCTAAACTCTATTCTTGATCAGGTTGAAGATGTAGCACTGGGTATACATCAAGTAATTTTGCCTTAAGTATGTTTCGTTTATGTTTTCCAGTGTAACACATGTTAAGGCTTTCTTACCTCATGTTGGCATTTTTGATGTGTGATGAGTAATTGACTTAAACTGTGACATTTACATGTACAATTTCTGCAACTCTAGTCCTTTGTATGTGCTTTTTCAAAAAACAAATTTGTCATCGTATTATACATATGGGGCTTATTATGACTTCTGCCATCACAATTGTCATGTGACTTCTGAATCACGTCATCTATAATCTGTGTACTCCTAGTGTGGAACGGTTGCCACGTCTGTGAAAAATGCTAAGAATAAATTTCGCAGCACACCCGCATTAACCACATTGCGGTATCCAAAACAGATCATGTATGTAAGAAAGCTCAAATATGTTAATTCTCATGCCTGCATTGCCGGCATTTGGAAGCACGTTCGCGTTCACCACATTGAGGCATCATACATCGTAGAAAAAATATTTTTTCTCTGCGGAATACCCATTCTATTCCTCCCGTTTTAATTAACACTGGTCCCGTCAGTTCATAACAACTCCGCTGGCGCCCGCCGTCAATTCCATTCCTGGCTTTCCACTTTCTGCTGATTCATTCCAGCAGCCACGCGCCCACGGCTCCCCATTACGTCATATAGTTAGCTCGGGCTTGAGCTCGCTGTCAGTTGCAGCTGAGCCGCAGACGGAACTAGTTGTCCATTCACGGACTCCAAGTAAGTCGGCATCCCGCCGTTAGGCTCACCGTTTGAACTTAGTAGCCGTATAGTGAACACTGCCTGACAATATTTGTAACTTCGTGTCTACTTCGATGTTATAAGCGTTACAATAATAATATACGGCAAACTCCTATTTGATCGTCTCTTTACTTAAGTATGGATGTTTCGAGTGTCATAATATTAATACACGGCTACACCGCTTGTTAATTAGTAAAATACGTCCTGATATAGTTGTCGCCCACAGTGCATTTGTGGACTTGGTCTAGTAGAAGATTATACATGGCAATACCCACAACCAAGTTGACTTTACTCGTAAATGGGTATCAGGTCAACTATGAGTTTATACCATTCACGCCCTACCATAATTGTGATATTTTGCGCTTTGGCGCTAGGCACTTTATTACTCTCTGTACGCGGGATATACATTACATCCTGAAATTAATCACCACGTGCCCTTTAGTTCCCTCTTCCTCAATTAATTGCCTGTTTATGTGTAGAGGATACGGATACAGGCGTCTTGTTTCTGGATGATTACCCTGTTCCATTGCTCAGACACGCCTCTACCTTTTGTTATTTCAGTACGTGGCGATTGTAGAGACAGCACCACTCTCCCTTCCAAATCAAATATCTCCGTCCTAGAGGTACGTTCTTCTCGTGTGTACACAGGTATGTTTTAACTATTTCCAACGCAACCTGTCCAGACTTTACATTAGTCCCTCCTCTCCAATCTCTTGCAGGACTTAAATAATACTTCCACATTTGATGTTGGCCATCTGCATTAGCGATAACAGGAATCTTTTCCTTATAACTTAAGTTGGTTCCCCAGGTGAGACAATTGATCGTAATTGGGAAATTAATTATTTCCATTACATGTAACGCACACACTGCCTTGACACCATATCCCTTGCGTTTACAGGTCCCCAACCTCGTCTGTCCTGATGAAGACCCACCTTGATGCGTAGTAATTGGCACAATTATCCTAGGGTCGAAACGTCGACGTTACATGTCCTATGCGTCACATGCAAATCCACTCAGATAACAAGGAAATTTGAACCCTTAAGTGGCTTATGTATTGTAAATAGGACCTTGTTTGTTGATTATTTCTATGTATTGTCCATTGTACATATTCGTTATATGTGATGTGTTTTGTGCAAAGTATCACTGTTTCACTAATTGTTTCACTATTATTGTGTTTTTTGGTTGGTTTACCCTGTAAATATTTTGGTGCTCTCGATACATTAATTAATATCATTCATATCAAGTGACTTGGATTCTGTCCTGTTTCTTTGGGTTTGTGTGTGTCCTTGATAATCAAAAGTGTATTCAGCACCTATTAAGTTAGTCCGTCTATACTCCGACAGAACCATTGTTTTTGCACATAGCAGTCTGGTGTGGCCATGGAGGACAGTCAGGATCGATGTCTGCCCAACCTGCAACTGCCGCTGAATGTTCACAGACTCGGCAGTGAGGGCAGCAGGGGAGACAGGGGCAGGGGGTGCGGTGCCTGGCACGAAGGAGACACGTTGTTGCCCTACACGGACAGAAGAGACCCGAGCAAGTGGGAGGGCGGTGATGGAACGGAGGGGGCGGTGACAGTTGTAGTGCGGCTGCCAGCTGTTGGAGCCGCCTCCGCCCCATCAGGGAGTTCAGCCTCGGACCCGTCTGCGTCGGAGTCGGTGGTGGTACAACCCAGGTCCTCCGCCGCACTCCCCTCGCCCTCCGTGTCACTTGATGCTGCAGACTCACCAGGAGTGGTGGCACTGGTGCTGGATCCCTCCTCCACGTCTGTGCAGGTGTCTCCCTCGGTGTCCCCCGATGATGCTGTGGGCAAGGTGAAGAGACAGGAAATAATCAGTCACCTGTGTACATCTGACACATGAGTCAAAACTAAATAGGTCACAGTGCATATCATGAAAAGCATCATGAGGAACATCTAGAATACCCAGCACATATATAAGCCCTGCACTCCCCAGTTGGTTCACCCAACATGCCCCCTGAAATAATGAAAATCAGGACACCACAGCAAATAACTGGATATCCAATTATACAGAGTAGCTAGTGTCTGTGAACAGTGGAGCACAGGCAGACCATGACGGCATGCCACCTCCTGGTCACTGTGAACGAAATAGTATTGGTGCACCCAATGCCAAATAACAGACGCCAATGCTGAAGGGGTCCCCACACTCATAGACCTGTGAGTACTGTAGAAAAGCAAATGTAATACTATCTGAGCCATTGGGAAGCACAAATATTTACACAATTGACATATTTGGAATATGTGAATGTCCCACCTGTGGAACAGAACACACATGTGCATGAATATCAGAAGTCACACAAGGAGGTGCACACAAAACTACATTTACACAGTCATAGTATAAGCTGCCCGCCTAATGCCAAGAAGCCAATGTTAAGAAGAAATGTGGAATCAGGAAGTACACATACATGGCACCACGGTGGTCGGGATGACTTGACACCGGTAAGTTGCCTTCAGCAACAACCAAGGACTAACCCAAATGCTAACACACTGTGGGAACATGGATATGTATAAATCCTAAACAACTTTTGGCCTGCAAAGTGACCATGTTCTAATTGTGCCAGCGTGTTCCACAAAAGTGTAAAAGTGGTACTTGTGCACTCCCTTAGGAGACATCTGTCATGCATGCACATCATTGTCCTTCACAAAAATCAAAGTGAAGCATATAAACTATTGGGACATGTTGACAAGTGGAGTGAGTGCCAGGGCACATGCCTTCTTGAATAACAACTTAAAACATGCCACCTGTCACATGGCCATCCGTACCAAGATGACACAGTTGGCAACACATCTGACACACTACCTGTCATGTGGAGTGGCACACATGTCCAGACACAGGACAATGCATTAGCAAATGGCCCTGAAATTGTGTTGGAATAAGGAGCACCTGCACTGAGGAGACACCCTGATGTGAACGAAGAATGTCCACACAGATGTCAGCACACACAGACCAAACCACATAGCATCTGGAGCACACACCCGTGCCAATAATGGATGAGCAGGAAACATGTTTTTTAACTTGTGACACATGCTGCAAAGCACAAACATGACACCCTGCACAACATGCCTGGGTCACTGCACGTTGAGTGCCTGTCCAGACAATCATCACACACTGGTCAGACCTGGCAAGGAGACATAAGTTATCGACATGTAGTCCTTGCCCGCAAAAACAACCCATACCTGAGACAATGTGATTGAGACAGCTCAAAAAGTGACACCTCTCAATCTGGGTTTACTAAAAAGTGCATCAGGAAATCCTAAATGTACTCCACATCACCTCGTGAGGCTGCCAACACATATTTGTGACACAAAACCTCAACAGATTGTTGTACATAGACACACAGGCACTGGCCAGTGTGAGGATGCAGAAGCAAAATGGGGTCAGCCTGTACAATGGGCACATGAAGCACACTTTAGATTAATACAAATGAGGCCAGGGAACAATGCCACAGAGGGAAAACTATGCTGAACACATTGAGAATGGGCACAGTGTTGGATGACACACATGATACCGAGGCAAGGGTGTCTTAGGGTACTGAAGTGGGCACACTGCTCCATGGGCCTGGAATTATCTGACTGTAACATGAGCTACCGTCCCGGCACTATGCATATCTCCCACTCATGCACATCATGTCTGAGGCCACAACATCGGTCATGCATGCTGCAAGTCTGTTCATTTGAACACTCACACTCCTATGTTGAGACTCAGCATCAGTGCCAACTGATATGGACCCCCAAATGACTGAACAGGACAGGGCACAGGCAAGGTAACAACACATGTCTCCGACCCCACCCCCACATGATGCAGACAGCAATGTGCATTTGGATTAACCGCCAGCCTAGATGACCATGTGCAATAGTGATTACACACAGACCAGGGAACACATGTCAAGGAGCGGAAAGGAGGAAGAACAGCAGCGGATGACTTTGGGGAACAGAAAATACAATGCACATATTAACCCTGCCAGTGTATCCATGTGACTGGGCACTTCCCAAAGCTGGTGACACACAACAAACACACATGTACCTACCCCCTTGCTGCTGCTGCATCGCCTGTAACAGCCTATCCATGTCAGGGAAGACCACCGCCAGGACACGCTTCATTTGGTGGGTCAGGTGCTGGCGCCCGCCGTGGGGGCGTGGTGGTGAGTCCCCCAGCTGGACCCGGGCGATCCTCCTGGTCCAGCACCGGATGTCCTGCCAGCGTTTCCTCACCTATGCCAGGCGCCGACTGCGACCCTCCACAGATCTCACGGCCCTGACGGCCCGCTTCCATATCTCCCCCTTGGTGTAGGCAGTTACCTGTGAGGATGACAAAGTGAGATAACATCACTACACCTGCTCCATGTCACAGAGACACACATTTTAACATCTTTGATATGTTGAACAGGGCATAGTATGCTGCCAACGAATAGCACCTTTGTCATAGGGACATTAGGCTCTGTGGAAGCCCCAATGCACTACATGGCATTGAAAGTACACAGGTGGCATGAGGGGTGCGACACACTCCCTGATCATGGCACACACTGGACATCACAAGCAACACAAAGCTGATGGCCAGCACCTCCAAGCAGTCACATGCCCCAGGACACTAACCCAACAACAGCAGACTACACAGACACACACAGGCCATTCACCTGCCAGTGGCAACAGCCGATACAAACCTCACTCTGCACATGTGCCACTTGCCTGGGGGGTGTCACAGGCGTGGGGCTAGCCCAGCAAGTCAGAAACACAGCACGCATCACTTCTCACATCAGATGGGTCGAGCTGTTGCCTCCTCCATGCAGCAGTGGTGCAACACTCCACACAGACACTCACCCACATGACAAGGAACATTCACACACATCAATGTCCAGATCATTTCGACACTCTCACCACAGCTCCACTCAACTCACACACATCTGTGGGTACAGTCACCTGTCACACGGGGGAACACTGAATCACCTCAGGACTATAGAACAAGAAGGGCCAAGAAGATTAGCTATGCTGAATGTGCCATGCAGCATGCAGTGAATGTCACAGTAAGCACAATGCAAGTGAGGAGTGCACACATGAACCACATCATGCTCTGCATGACAGACATGAGCCATTCCCCCCCCCCGGGACCCACTCTAAACAACATTTCATGTCTGTCACACCTGGACACAATGCCAGAAGTGCCAGTCACAAAACAGTAGGGGCACAGTCAAAGGTAGCGGAGTCAGCACTCACCTGCTCCCCTGGTCTACTATACAGGCTGGGGTACTGTGGGAGGATGACGTCCAGCAACGCCTCATTCTCTTCCTGTGTGAACGGCTGGGCCCTCTCCACAGACCGCGACATGGTGCCAGAGGAATCACAAGCAGCAGCAGCGGTGTTGAATCAAAGGTTGTGCAGGCAAGTGCCCTCTCATGGGTTCTGCCTGACTTATATCTGCCTTGCTGGCCTATTTCAGTAACAGGAGTGCAGAGTGATTGGTCAGACTCCTTTGCATCCTACGTTTGTCTGTGATGCTCCGTCGGACGAATCCTCCTCCTCCTCCCTCCCTGTGGCTGGTGCTGGTCTTCGCCTGGTGTCAAAGGGAGGGTTGCCCATGTTGTCGGCGATCCAACGGAGTGAACGGCTCATGTCCGTTTGCACCGCAAGGAGCTCAGCCAGTCTTGCCTCCATCCCTCCTTGATGTTGTTGACTGGCATGTTGCTCGGCCTGCATGTTCTTCATCTCGTCGAGGGTCCCCTTCATCTCTGTGAGGCTCGACACTACCTGGCTGATGCCCCTGGTGTCACGCCGGTATGTGTCCAGGATGTGGCGTATGTGTGACATACCGGTTCCCTCAGCTGGCTGGTCAGGTTCTCATCTCCACCTGCCTCCACTCCCACCACCCCTGCCCACACGAGCCTGGCCTGCCGTTGTGGGAACATCGGGTCTACGGGACCCCTGAGGGATGGCATTAGCTGTGTTGTCTGCCTCCTCCTGGGTGCCCGGAGAACCTTGTCCCTCCTGGTCAGACTGGCTGTGTTGTTCAGTGCGAGCAGGGCTCCTGGGTGTCTCCTGGGATGTGGCAGGAATGGGGGTGGGGATTGGCATAGATGTACCTGATGCAGGTGCTGCAGCTGGCTTGGGCACCAGAGGGGCCAGGTTGGTCGGGGTCATCCACGGAGTGGTGAGAGTCGTCGCTGCCGGTGGGATCATCTTCACACAGAGCCTGGGACTGTGATTGTTCCCCCCCATTGTTGGGGTGAGGTCGATGAAGTTGCCCTGTGTGTGAGAGAGAGACAATGTTAATGTTGTTTCATGCCACATCCATGTTTCATACATATTCAAGATGTCACAGTTCCCCCAGGTAGTTGGATGTGCCTAGCATTCGTCTCAATGTACACTTGGGGATGGGTATTTTTTTGCGGGGGACAGATTGATATGTTCTCCTGAGTGTTTGACCAGTAGATTTTGGGCTAGGATGCTTATTTGGCTATGGATTGGTCTTGTATTGTCAAATGTCCATTGTGGGAGTGGGTAGATCCATTGCCTGCCCCGGGGGTGTGTGCTTGTGTGAGGGGGGGGGGGTGTGACCGGGCCTGCTGTTGTGTGTAGTGTGATTTGTCATTGGGTCTCCCAGGTGATGTGTCTGTCCCCTCATGGTGCATGCTGGCATGACAGTGAGTGTGAGTTCCTGTGCTAGATATCTGAGCTTGTGGAGTTGGTGTTTGAGTGTACAGTGGTCACAGGAGGGCCTTGTGCTGCATACAGCAGGGCCAAGTGTCAGCTACCTTGTCAGTACTTTGCCAGTCCCTGTGCATTGGGCATGGTGCATGGGTATGTACCTAGGCCATATGGGCTGAGGGCATTGGTGTCTGCTTCTGAGTTGCACAATGTGTTGTGTGAGCCCCACCCTCCCAGCATACCGGACATCCAGTCTTGGCTTTGTGGTTGGTGTGGCCTGGGACATGGCATTGCCTTTATTTGTGAATGGGGCATGGAGACGTTAGTGGCATGAGCATGGTTTTTGAGTGTGGTTGTGTGCGGTGAGGGCTTGGGGGAAGTTGCGTGCCTTTGGTGTGTTTGTGGTGTGGATGGCATTCCCCCCATGTTACGTGAGTTGTTTGTGTACTCACCAGGCTCTGCGACTCCTTCGACTCCATGTACTCCCACTGACGGAAGCATGGCCATCACCTTCTCCTCCCAGGGATGGTAATGTACGGGTCTGCGGGGCAGCCCGCCTCCAGTGATGTTACTCTAGGCGTATTCCTCGTTCATTTTCCACTTAACTGCCCTACGCAGATCGTACCACCTGGCTTCGCATTCATGCCTGGTCCTTCAGATGGGCGCAACAGCATTCACCTTATCGACAATCCTCTGCCACAGGCTTGTTTTTTGAGCTATGCTGGTCTGTCTGACCAATGTTCCAAACAGCTGTGGCTCGACTCTGATGACTTCGTTGACGGGGAGGTCCAGCTCCGCCCCTTGTGAACTTTGGATTCTTGTCTGTGGGCATGGTGTGGGGTGTGGGTGTGGATGGTTGTGGGTGTGTAGTTGTGAATGTGTCAGTGTGTGTGTGAATGTGAAGAGGGGGTGTTTGTGAATGAGGTTGTGGGATGGTGTGTAAGTTAAGGTGTAGTTAAGGTGTAAGTAAGGTGCAGTTGTTTGTCTGTGGGGTCTGTCAGCAGTGGGTCTGTTGTAAAGGCTCATGGGTTGTGTGTGTGGGCCCTTTTTATTGGTCCATTTGTGGGTGTGGCTGGGTTTGAATTTGTGGTGGATGTGTTATAAGAGGTGGTTGTGATTTAGGGCCTCTGTTTGCCTGTTTGGATGTGCCAGGTCAGTCATAGAGATGTATTTTGTCATGTTGACGTGTTTTGTGGTGTTGTGCGAGTCGAATTGACCCTCCTTGTGCTGTTTTACAGTGTCCTGGTTCTGTACGAGTATTTTTCGCGTAGGTAAGGTCCGTACATATGCGATGCTCGGTGAGGGTGCTGGGGTACGGTGTTGGGGTATGTTGCGTACAGGTGTGGGGCTGTGCTAGGGTGTTGGGGTACGGTGCATACAGGTACGGGGCTGTGCTACGGTGTTGGGGTATGGTGCGTACAGGTACGGGGCTGTGCTACGGTGTTGGGGTACGGTGTGTACAGGTACGGGGCTGGGAGACGGGCCTGGGGTGCGGCGCGTACAGGTGGGGGGCTGGGGTACGGTCCTGGGGTACGGGGCATACAGGTGCGGGGCTGGGAGACGGGCCTGGGGTGCGGCGCGTACTGGTGCGGGGATGTGCTATGGTGTTGGGGTACGGTGCGTGCAGGTGTGGGGATGTGCTAGGGTGTTGGGGTACGGTGCGTACAGGTGTGGGGCTGTGCTAGGGTGTTGGGGTATGGTGCGTACAGGTACGGGGCTGTGCTAGGGTGTTGGGGTACGGTGCGTACAGGTACGGGGCTGGGCTACGGTGTTGGGTTACGGTGCATACAGGTACAGGGCTGTGCTACGGTGTTGGGGTATGGTGCGTACAGGTACGGTGCTGGGAGACGGGCCTGAGGTGCGGCGCATACAGGTGGGGGGCTGGGGTACGGTCCTGGTGTATGGGGCGTACAGGTGCGGGGCTGGGAGATGGGCCTGGGGTGCGGCGCGTACAGGTGCGGGGCTGTGCTACGGTGTTGGGGTACAGTGCTTACTGGTGCGGGGATGTGCTAGGGTGTTGGGGTACGGTGCGTACAGGTGCGGGGCTGTGCTAGGGTGTTGGGGTATGGTGGGTACAGGTATGGGGCTGGGCTACGGTGTTGGGGTACGGTGTGTACAGGTACGGGCTGTGCTACGGTGTTGGGGTACGGTGCGTACAGGTACGGGGCTGGGAGACGGGCCTGGGGTGTGGCGCGTACAGGTGGGGGGCTGTGCTACGGTGTTGGGGTACGGTGCGCAGGGGGGTACGGTGCTGACATACGGGGGTATGGTGCTGACATGTGCGGGGTGAGGGGGGCTGTACGACTCGTATCCGGGCACAAGTTTACCCATGTACATGTGTGCTACAGCGTTCGCTCCGTATGGGGCCTTTTACATGCGGTTGTGTATTCAGACGGGTGGTACGGATCGTACTTGCGCGCTCGGACTTCTGTTTTACGATTTGCACGTAAAAATGTCCGGCTCCCTATCGGACACTTTTCCCGACGCTATTCGGACATAAAAATTTACGCCTCCCTCTCTGACCATTTTCCCGACGCAATTCGTATGTATTTTTCACGTACGAATCGTACTTCACAGTTTGCACGGTACTTGTTCGATTCGTACGTGAAAATATACGGATACGAGTCGTACGCAAAAATCTTTACCCGGATCGGAATCGGCACCTAAAGGTTAACCTGTACTCACCTTCTGGTAGCTTGGCACAGAGCAGTCAGGCTAAACAAAAGAGCCAATGTGTAAAGTATTTGTGCACATATAGACACACACTGTAACACAGTGAAAACACCACAAAAAGACTCCACACTGTTTTAGAAAAAAGTATATCTTTTACTTTTTTAATCAAGACCAAAACAACAAAAATCCAATCAATAGTCAAGAGTTATGACTGCTCAAAGTTATGAATGTAAATACAGTGTTGAAAACGCATGCAATTCTAGTAGGTTATTCACGCTAACATCGGCCAAATGTTGGCGATCCAAGCAGAGGATCAGCAAATAGGCTTTCTCATCATCATAATCTTTATTCGGCAGATACTGCCATAAAAGTACATACGTGGATACAATTCACATAAAGCAGTAAAGCAATAAAATCAATAGGAATCCTTAAAACCTTGTTAAAAAACATTGAATCATTACTTGTGTAACAACTCAAAATATCATTGTCAATCTTAGTGCAGAGCCATTGACTTATATTTTTGAGTTCCAGTAGCAACTCAATTAAGAAGGGTCAATAAATTAGAGGGTCATGCTAAAAAAACCTGTGCAAATCACATTACTGAGAGCATTAGACTGTACAGTAGGGATCTCAGGACCCAACGCTACTCTCTCTTATTCTCCATACCCCCATTAAAAATGGGACAAGGCAAACACAGTTGAGGGTGTTGTGTCAGATCTAAAAACTCTGGAGACAACCCTATAATTCCTGGGTCCCCATACTATGACAAAGTGGAAGTATCCACTTCTTTCTATTATCGAATATTGTTGACAGAAAAATAAGATGTGATTAATGCATTTTTTCACCTCAAGACAAAAAGGGCAGGTCAGATTTAGCTCACTGACATGGGGCCTCCAGTTGACAGTGAAGTTGCCCAATGGTAAAGTCCCAAGCGAAATTTGATGTTCAAGGCTTTTGCAAGTGGGGGTTCAATGGAATCCATATACTCTTCCATACTGAAGTTGTCCTTGAATTCAAAAAGGCTAGTGTCTAAGTAGCAAGACTCCTAGTCCTGCTCGATTCCCCAACTGCATACCTCTAGTACATTCCCTTGAGTGCAGCCATTTTCATACTGGCCCAGGCTCATGGGGCTTTCTTAGCAATCCAGTAGTAACATGCAGGCCGACTATGGAGACTCGTGGGTCTTAATACATACAGTACCTTTCTGTGGGGAAAGCTGCAAGGTCGAAGACATCGTGAACAGAGCTCGTGGTCTCTGGATTTCCTCCTTCGGAGCGGCTGAGGTGTTGTGGTGAGCCGCACAGTCATCCTTGTGCGCAGCTGCAGCGGCATTTGTATTAGCCTTGACAGGTTGGAGAAAGTAGCACTATCCCTTGATCTGTCCCACACTGTGGATGCCCCTTCACCTCAGGGTTGCAGGCAATGTATGCTGAGCCGCGCTGGGCTGTTGTTCAGCAGCACTGTGGCGAGGCAGGCAGATGTAGCGGTTCCCGCAGCAACAAGCTCGTTTTGGCGTACAGGCAAATAGCTGCGGGAGTCCTGGTTTGATGCCCTAGACTGGTTTTGGGCTACCTCAGCAGGGTAAGGCTCCGGGGGAGCTGGGTCCAGCAGGAGTATTTATAGGATCAAAGTTTTTGATGTCCCTGAGACTTCTTGAACAAGGGGCAAGCCAACAAGCCCTTGGAGTTTCTTAAGTTGCCTTTTTTAGAGGATGCAGAGAGTAGATCCAGTCCTTCTCACTCTCAGGCAAAAGACAGCAGGCCAACACAGCAGGGCAAGTTGCAAAGTGGCAGACCCTCTTACAGTACAGCAATCAGCAGACAGCAGGCCAACACAGGAGAGTAGTTAAAAAAGTGGCAGCCCTTCCTGCAACACAGCTCCTCTTCCTGACAGACTGTCCTCAGGTTCCAAAAGTGAATTGAGTGCATGGTGTCATGGTCAAGGACATACACATATACCCATTTTAGCCTTTAAAGTAGGGAGACTTCAAAGGAAGGTCTTTGTAGTGCACAAGACCCTGCCTTCCCTGCCCAGGCTCCAGACTCACTACAGGGGGTATTCAGTCCTTTGTGTGGGGACAGGACCTAGGCCTTTCAGGTGGAAGTGTCAGCCCCTCCCACACATCTTGCTCAGGCAGATGCATCAACATGCAGATGACTACCCAGGCACACCTATCCTTCTTTTGTGTGTGTCTATCTAGAGGTAATGCAGGAAGCCAGCTGTCACTCAGCCCAAACATGTATTTTAGAGACAAACAGAAGGCACTAAAGGGTTTAAGTACGAACAGGCCACCTTTCTAAAAGTGGGATGTTCAGACCTGCAATTTAAAAACCAAATACACTGAAAGATGTGTTTTTAAATTATGACTCCTGGGACACCAAACTTACTTTTTCTCTCTTTTCCCAATTGAAAGTTACACTTTCAATGGGTACGAGGCAACTCCAATGTTACCCTATGGGAGAGATGGGCCTGCCAGCAGTGAAATATGAATTTAAGAGTATTTCGCTATCAGGACATTTAAAACCTAAAAGTGCATGTCCTACCTTTTACGTGCACTCCACCCTGCCCATTGACTGTCCAGGGCCTACTCTAGGGGTGACATATATGTAATAAAAGGGAAGGTTTGGCCCTTGCAAGTATGTGAACTTGCCAGGTCAAAATTGCAGTTTAACACTTTACACATAGTCTTTGCAGTGGCAGGCCAGAGACATGGTTAAATGGCTACTTAGGTGGGTGCCACAACCTGTGCTACAGGCCCACTAGTAGCATTGGATTTATATATATATATATATATATATATATATATATATATATAGAGTTTTATATAGCGCGAACTTGACCCAAATCCAATCAGGTATCAGAGCGCTATACATAGCACCAGTTACGTTACATTAGGACACACATTTATTCTTTGTTAGGCACCGGGAGATTAAGTGATTTGCCCAGAATCACAGGATGTTCAGCGTCATTACCGAGACTCGAACCCAGTTCCCCAGGTCCGAGGTCGAGCGCCCTAGCCTTTAAGCCAACTCCTTTCCCCTGGACACAGGTGCTGCAATTTACTGGGGACTTATAAGTAAACCAAATCTGCTAATCGTCATCACATTGTTGGTATAGAGCATATGCACTTTAGCACTTGTCAGCAGTGGTGTGAAAATTTAGTTTACAAATGAACATTATCTGCGCCATCTTGCCTCTCCCCAGCGCGACACACAGGAAAGCGCACGGCAACCATTTTAGGCACCCTGGTCTCTCTCTCTCTCTCTGCTCATTGCCGATCGCCAGCGCGTCCCCCTGGCGCTGCAAGCATTCACCCGCGCGCCGGCCACCCCCGCTCTCTCATACACGGGCCATAAACCCTCTCCTTCTGTGCGACCCTGCCATGGAACCACATCCCACGCCTGACCGACATCCCATACATGGTCATGCATCTCTTTGATAACCCCCTTCCTCTGT
The DNA here is from genome assembly GCF_964204655.1 of Triturus cristatus. Classification (NCBI taxonomy): domain Eukaryota; kingdom Metazoa; phylum Chordata; class Amphibia; order Caudata; family Salamandridae; genus Triturus; species Triturus cristatus. Next base: position 689,541,843 of record NC_140586.1, on the reverse strand, counting down.
GCCCCATTGTCCGAACCGATCCCAGGCCATCACCTAGCCCTGCGGATGCAGTTTATTGCCCCTACTGTAAGGGAAACACCCCACATCAAAGGGATTACAGTAGATCAAGGCCCCCCACCCCCTGAGACCCGACCGGTCGCACACACCCCCGGGAATTGGCGCAATGTCCAGCTGTGTGATAGCCATCTCCTACTGTGGGTGGGGTCTTCCACTGTAGATATGTGTGAGAACAAGCTCGAAGTGGGGATTCCGAGGATGTTCTTTCATGTATCAAGACAATCTCAAGAATGTGCCATGTATGATAAACCTGCAATAAAGTCATAAACCTGTGTATAAGAGGCCAGGCCTCAGAGATGCAGGGAGAGCACCTCGTGACGATACTTCGCTGTCTGATCTGATGTGTTCCACTCCGACGGAATAAAACTTTGTTTCCTGCCTTCCAGTCTCCGGCGCCTGCCTCTTTATTGGTTTAGCATCGAATGGTATAAGAGGCGATTACCGCCGGGCAATACTTGAAAGGTTATCGACTACGACTGCCGCTACCATTTAACAATTGGCGTCCCAAGCGTGGGGCCCATCAGCGACACGTGGATCCAGTGGGAGAGGTCCCGACGACAGAGTGAACGACTGCAACGATCGGGAGAGCTCCTGCCCGATAGACCCTCGTCTGGCAGCCGATCATCCGAACTTCACTGGTTCCGAGCAGACCTCTCTCGAGTGATCTACGGTCCTGACTGGGAACCATCAGGAGTGCCGCGGCAAATACGGAGAGTAGAGGACGATCGGGCGCTGGAGGCGGAAGACGAGAAACTGTCCACGCGGTCCGGGTAAGGTCGTGAAACACGACAAATTGCGAAACGATTGATTGATTGATTGAAAAATACTAGTATTGCTTATTGATTGTTCTCTTTGAGATATTCGCTGTCTACAAACGGGGAGGAGTAGAAATACTCTCTCTCTCTCCCTTTGCAGATAGTGAAGGGTAGGTAACGCAGACTTTTGTCCCCGTTGTAACCCGTCGTGCCTATCTTTATCTCCCCACTGATTGATTGTCCGAACATTGATTGTTTTGAAGGATAGTGCTCTTTGAGATATTCTCTGTTTGCAAATAACGTAGAATAGAAATATTCTGTCTAGTCTTTGCAAATAGTGAAGGGTAGGTAACGCAGACTTTTGTCCCCATTGTAACCCGTCGTGCCTACCTTTATCTCCCCATTGATTGATTGATTGTCCGAACACTAGTTGTTCGATATTGGTTCTTTGGAGGTATTCTCTGCTTACAAATAACGAGGAATAGAGATATTCTGTCTAGTCTTTGCAAGCAGTGAAAAGATAGGTAGTGCTGACTTTTGTCCCCGTTGTAACCCGTCATGCCTATCTTCTCCCCACTGATTGGTAGTTGGTTCTGCCCGGACCGCTTATTAGAGGTGGACCATCCGGCTCCACTGGAAGGCACCCCTAATAAGGACATGTTCACTAAATATGGACTAGTCGCCGTAGCTTATAGCAAGCTATGGCATAAATATACAAAGGGGGACCCCGAGAGTCAGTGGCCACTGGTGGGATCCTTTTTGACACTACAAAACTAAAAAGACGCTAGGAAATAGCCCTTTGTGGGATATATGAAACTAGGGGAAGGAGCCAAGCTCACGGTCAAGACAGCCACGAGGTAGCTCGGCTCCGTCGCTCTCGCTGCCTAAACATGTCTGCCCTACCACCCACCCCGCCCAGTAAACACGACAAAAATCCCACACAACCGGAAGCCTGCTGATACCCACCATCGACGTCACCGAACTGGACTAGAATCACGCGCAATTGGACTATGCCATTTTCCGATTACACAGTAACTAGATTGCAAATATGTACAACACTCCAACAAAGTAGTATGATTAAAACATTTTAATAACTTATAGGTATAACAACATTCCGACAGGGTGAACAAGTTAAAACACGTTTTAAACAACTATTTACATGACAGTCTGCTGCAACCTCCATCCCAAAGCATTTACGTCCGCGTGACACCGTCCTCGCCTCTCCTTCCTCGAAGTTGCAACATTGGCCTGTTTTGGGCGGTCCTTTTAGTGGGCTTTGGGCTATAAAAGCCATGCAAAAATCCATCGACATCAGTGGCGGACGATTGTGCGAATAGGCCGGAGACTACACGCAGCGCCGAGGCCCTGGCAGCGCCAAGGTGGAGTCCACCATGTTGTATTGGTCTTCCCGTTCTTTGCTTCGACCGGCAGCGAAGGGTGCCCTGGCAGGGGGGAAGCGACGCGGACGGGCCTCCCCCGCCTCCCCAGGTGGAGGCTCGCCAGCAGATGAGGGCACCCCAGCCGTTTCTTTCACCGGCCAGCTGAGTTGCACCCTGCCATTTTTACTCGCCGGCCAGCTGAGTTGCACCCTGCCATTTTACTCGCCGGCCAGCTGAGTTGCACCCCGCCGTTTCTTTCACCGGCCAGCTGAGTTGCACCCAGCCATTTCACTCGCCGCCCAGATGATTGGGCGCCCCTGCACTCACCGACCGGCTGCAACGGGACAGCCATTCAAGTCTTGCCTGCCGGGTAGCCACTCAGGCGCGGATCCACTAAGATTGCCATTAGCGTTTCACTCGAGAAATGGGCCCCCGCAGCCGAGGGATCGAGGGACCCACCCCGGTGGCTGTAACGAAGAGCTGCTGCTGCTGCTGCCTTTGGACTCCGGCGGTCGGTTCTTCGGATCCAGGCCTAGCCCACCGTGAGACGGCCCTGGACTCGGAGGCTTGTCTGCTCGGGCGTGGGCCCCACCCCTTGAAAAACACCCTCTCAGCTTTGCAGGTTCCGCGGGAGTCATTGACATTCGACTCCCGTGGGCCTCCGGTGGGGACAATCGCCGCTATTTTTCTTGATTATTCCACGATAACTTGTCCTTGCCCCGGGCGGCAGCCATCGTGCCACCGTTTGGTGCCGTAAAAGAAAGACTGATTCAGGGCGACGGCGGAAGAACCCGCCTGCTGTCCCGCCCCAAGGACGGACCACGGCATCGCTACAAAACCGCGGTGACGCCATGCTGACGCAAGCTGACGCTGACGAAAAGTTCTCGAACTACCGAAGGGGATTCTGGTCCGGCAGCTAGTTAGTGGAAAGACTTAGACTGTGCACTGGACCCACCCGACCTCGCCCCAAAATGGCGCCGAGACGCCTCTCACACCGTGGCCGGCCTGAACGGTTGTAGGCCCGTATTTGTATACTGACATTGTTTTAAATAAAGGGCTTCTTAAAGGAATTACGGAATCAGTGTCATGACAAATCATCTAGGTTGGTAAAGGTTTTTTTTGAATAAATGATTGTTACTCCCAAGCAATAGAAAACAGATAATGCAGACCCCATTTACCTGAATCCTTTTGATTAACGGAATTTGTACCCGTCACACCTGTCTTTTTCCAAGAGTTGTCAGAAAATGATCGACTATAGCTTAAGGTATATGCCGAATGCAAGGTATGGTATCTTGCACCATAATATACGACCGATTGAGAAATACATGTACGACCAGGGAACCCGAATTTAGGAGATGAATGAAATAGAGCATCTTTGTTTCGGAAGAAAGGAATAATAGGACTGTGGTATTACCCACTCCTGCGGCTAGCCTGGTACGTGGTAAGTAGAACTTTTTCGTGCCTACGCGCGCTACTGTACTTTGAATACTGCACATCCCCTCCCCTCTTTTCCCTCTCTATAGGTCACGACGAAGTTCCGACTGAAGAATGGAGTGGACATGGACCGCACCGTGTTCAATATAGGGAAAAACATAGACAAACGTTGTGGGATAATGCGCAAAGTGCAGACCACCATTGGGAACATGAAAAACTGTATGGTATGATTGTGCGTGTGTGCTACGATTATGCGGCATGAATGTGTATGCATTTCATGCTTGGGTCGCTTGAAGAGAGCGTCATCGTATGATTCAAGTGCTTGTCTATCAATCAAAGGGAGGGGAGTAAAAGGTCCGACACCCCCCCCCCCAAGATAAACTACAAAAATACTGAAAATACGCCGCATGCATAGGAAAGAGGACATGAAAGGAGAGGTCCCCATACTCAACGTAGCCCTGTATCTCCGTCTTAAGTTTCTGCGCTTGATGTATGTACTGTCACGCCCTATCCGGTATTTGTGTGTACGTGATCACCGAATTTATGTCTTTCCCCCGCTTGTGTTTTCTTACATAGAACTGACCCATGCTACTCCAATGTTGTGTGTGCACCAAGCAGCCTATTATCGTACACATGTTACTCTCTCTCTCTCGTTTTGTGTCGTACGTATGCCAAATAGCCTACTTGATGTGCACGTCTCTCTCTCTCTCTCTCTCTCTCTCTCTCTCTCTCTCTCTCTCTCTCTCTCTCTCTCTCTGTCTTTCTCACTCACTCTCTCTCTCTCTCTCCCTCTCTCTCTCTCTCTCTCTCTCTTACTCTCTCTCCCTCCCTCGCTGAAGGCTTTCTTGCCCTCTTTCTTTTTTTTGAACAAATTAACGACACATACCTCCTCAGTATGTGTATAATTGGCCTCGAACACGGCGGTGTTCGAACAAATTGACAGAAACAAAAACGACCGTACTTTACCACGTTACTACCTCTCCTTTCTGCAAAATGTTGAATTTAATTGGCTGAGAAGGAAAGGACAGGTAAGACGACTGATGTCTCCCAATTTGGCCCTCATCACGGGGACTATATGTCAGTGGTTTTCGTTTTTAGAGCTTTAACAACACCATCTCCACCGCCCAGAACTGCCCCCGCCCAAATGTTCCGAACTAGAATGTCCAAGCACCCCGCCCTCCCAGAATCACCCCGCCCTCCCAGAATCACCCCAGCTCTGTACTAGCCGTCCCAGAGTATTCCGAACAAAACAGCTGATGACTTTATTTTCTAAAGGTACATCGCCTAAGCTGATGAGGGTTACCTATTGTCTCCAGCAAGAAAAATGTTTAGCTTCTGTCCCTCCCCGAAATAGATACCTGTGAACTTAGCAGTCCTCGGAGGAAAATGTGTATTAACAGAACTTGTGTTAAGATGAATGAGTCTCTACCAGAGAAGCCGGTTCGAATTTTTGATAAACCAGAGAGTCGACAGATGTCAGGCTTCCTGCAACGATTATAGGGCACAGGAATCGACACCTAGCAGGCCAGACGATGAACAGGAACACCCACAGAAACCTGCACCACAGCAATGATTAATAGATTAGTAACACACACCGACATAAGAGTTAATAGACATCAATCATGCAGCGACCGACAAAAGCATTTCCCTAACTACTCGGTGGTTGGGAGAGAGGATGAAGTGTGTAAATGTCTTCCCTGCCAACTCTCTAAGATTTTGTTTCTTGTACTCATTCAAAGATAACCTGCGGCCATCGGAAGAGAGGGGGTCGGACGTGACGCACAGCCTGGCTGCGGACCATGGAACATCTATGGCAACGACCAAGGGGGAAGCAGCGAAGCAAAAAGGGCGTGAGACGAGGCACCATTATCAGGATGATAAGCGATAGAACGAAGGGCTATCTCGAGGCCCCCTGCTCGCTGGCCAGCGTGCCTGAAGTCCCAACCCGTCGCGCCCGATTGATGGGCCCAGTGCTGAAAGATTCTGCTCTCCTTGGTCCGCTTTTGATCCGATCCCACTCCACCCCCTCTTCCCTCGGCATCCCAAAGCATGCCACACCCCTTCTCTCTCTCTCTTTTATATGGATTTTGAATTTGACTTAACTACAGAAGAACAAAAAGCGGGTACCCCGTCTCAAAGTACCTATGACAAAATGTGTTAGGGAACAGGACTGTGATCGGAGAACAACGAATGGTCACACCCTGCTACGTGAAAACTTGGATTTGAGCTGGACCTTAGCTCCACCGCCGGTGCTCAACAGTGCCAACAAAAGAAGAAGAACAATAAGAGCTTACCAGTGATGGCTCATTATAATAGGACACTGGAAAGAAGAACTCCCTTCCATGACTGTAACTCATGTTAAGTTGAATTCCTCTCCCAACCACCTTTTTATATTGACTATCTTCCAATCGAGTTTTCATGATATTGCATCAGTCACTTCCAACTGTACACTGATAAGTTAAGAAACTCTAACTTTGTATGATGACATTTGTATAACACCAGCCGTGCACATGACTATGCTGACTATTTTTGATCCACACAAAGTCTGGGCCTTAAGTAATGTACGAAATATCCCTTGTTTTGCCAGAAACATTTTTGCTTTACGGTATCATGTTTGTGCTCAAACAAGCTCCCCTCCTCCTACCCCTGGGTCTGACATGCGGCGCAGCTGATGTAATTTTGTATGCACTACCTCCTCGCCTATTTTATCAACTACATGTAACTATGTACAATTGTGTCAGATTGCTCCTGCCTGTCCTAAAGACTCTGTACTTTTAAGGAATGCATGAAAAACATTTACGGTATTATAGCTAAAGGGTTAACGAAGGTGAATGTCGGCCAGGCAAGCTGGCGAGATATGTTAAAAGGGAGGACTGTGGAAATTTAGTTTACAAATGAACATTATCTGCGCCATCTTGCCTCTCCCCAGCGCGACACACAGGAAAGCGCACGGCAACCATTTTAGGCACCCTGGTCTCTCTCTCTCTCTCTGCTCATTGCCGATCGCCAGCGCGTCCCCCTGGTGCTGCAAGCATTCCCCCGCGCGCCGGCCACCCCCGCTCTCTCATACACGGGCCATAAACCCTCTCCTTCTGCGCGACCCTGCCATGGAACCACATCCCACGCCTGACCGACATCCCATACATGGTCATGCATCTCTTTGATAACCCCCTTCCTCTGCGCCCCATTGTCCGAACCGATCCCAGGCCATCACCTAGCCCTGCGGATGCAGTTTATTGCCCCTACTGTAAGGGAAACACCCCACATCAAAGGGATTACAGTAGATCAAGGCCCCCCACCCCCTGAGACCCGACCGGTCACACACACCCCCGGGAATTGGCGGAATGTCCAGCTGTGTGATAGCCATCTCCTACTGTGGGTGGGGTGGGGACTTCCACTGTAGATATGTGTGGGAACAAGCTCGAAGTGGGGATTCCGAGGATGTTCTTTCATGTATCAAGACAATCTCAAGAATGTGCCATGTATGATAAACCTGCAATAAAGTCATAACCTGTGTATAAGAGGCCAGGCCTCAGAGATGCAGGGAGAGCACCTCGTGACGATACTTCGCTGTCTGATCTGATGTGTTCCACTCCGACGGAATAAAACTTTGTTTCCTGCCTTCCAGTCTCCGGCGCCTGCCTCTTTATTGGTTTAGCATCGAATGGTATAAGAGGCGATTACCGCCGGGCAATACTTGAAAGGTTATCGACTACGACTGCCGCTACCATTTAACAGTGGTAAAGTGCTCAGAGGCATAAAGCCAGCAATACATGCCAAAAGATGCCAGGTCTAATAGTGAGAGTGCAAGAAATTCCTCTGTGAGCAGCACAGGCTCTCAAGAAGAGAACACAGCTCAGACATCGATATAGAAGGGGGTAAGGGCTGATTTCTTCAAATAATTGCTCACATGCAGCATGAAGCCATTGCTTGAAAGAATCACACATGGCGTCTACTTCTCTTTCTAACCTGCTCTCTCTGCAGCAGGATTTTCACTATCAACAGTAATTTCCTGAGAAAGGAAGACAAACCTATATTCTGCATCTGTGGGTACTTGTTCGAAGATCATGATTCAAACCCAGATCCGGAAATGACATGTGAGTGCTCAAAGTTGTGAAGAAGACTAGACCAAAGCTGCCTTAACTGCTCTATAGGCATCAGTCTGTCACATTGAGGCTGTAAGCTTATTCCAGTTCTTAGAGCAAGGAAGCAGCAGGGAAGAACAAGCACAGGAAAATCCAATAGGTCTAGGTTTAATATGCTCATGCAGGGAGCATTAGAACAATAGAAAGACAGAGACACACTGGCTTGGATCAGCCAGCAGGAGCTGGCAGAGAGGACTACCGTTTCTCCACAAATGTATGCATTCCGCATGACAACCAAGCTGAAGATGGAACATAAGAAAAACAAAAAACTGCTTCCAATTGAATAAAGTGAGAGTCTGTAGAGTAATCAGTTGCGAATGAGAAAAATGATTATGCCCCTGAGGATAAGTAACAAATGAAATAGTTGTAAGGTCTTTGGAAACATTATTTGAAAGCGGCAAGGAGTGCTGTCAACAATCAGTTGTGGACAGCATTTATTACCTTAAATTGAAAAACCAACATAGTCCTATTAAAGGCAGATTATAAATAGGGCAGAGTCTACTGTAGCCGGTAATTACCAGGATTGATGAAGTCCGCAGCCCTGCAATTTTTCCCAGTTATTTATCAGCAAGCCAAACCCCAGTAGTAGACTTTATAGACTTGGAAGAAACATGGTAAATGAGACAGAGTTGAAGACGAGAAGGATATACTGGTGTAAAAGATGGGGGAAACGGGGAGGGGGGGGCAACCACACCCTAGCATGAATTATAAATCAGCGTGTGTGATATATAACCTAATTCATGGCAGCAGTGTTGGTCTGGACAGCTTTTTGAAATCGTATTTAATGACTGTGCCATTTAAACTTTTAGTTCTGGCCCTTGAGACTAAAGCTGTCTCACCAGACTATTGCTTTTCAAAAAGTTAATATATGGTCTACCGACTTGGTCCCTCATTGTAAGTTAAGCTATGAAAGAGGGTGGGAAATCTCGGTCCTGTAAATATGACAAGGGGCATTGATTAAATGCATGTTTGAGGTTTTTTACGGGATGCATGTACTGGATTTACCACACCTAGATTTAACACCGGATAAACCCAATAGAATATTGGGTGCGAAAAAATCGAACCATATATTTTTAAACACACAATGTATTTCTTGTTTTAATGATCTTTCATTATTAAACATTACAAGTAATTTAAAATAATGTGTTCCCTATTTCTAGCTTTATAACCATCAAGATAACATTGTCCCTATTGATTTACATCATCTTCGTCACCTTAAATCAATCTGGAATATCATATCCTTCTTCAGGGACAGGAATGAATCTTCTTAGGCAGTTGCTATGAAAAAGAGCAAGCCATAATTATTTTACAGACTTTTTTAGGTAGACATTGCAAAGCACTACCCCTTCTATGCAAACATCTGAAACATGCACTTAATAGGGCAAAAGTCCGCTCTATTTTGTTTTTTGTCCATTTATGTTCTAGATTACATGTGTCTGCTGATTTTTATTGAAGTTGAAGCAAGGGTGTCTTTACCTAAGTTCTCAATGGAAGCTCCTAGGTATAGAAAAATACAATTAATAAAGAAACATAATGATACAAATAATGTATTATGGAAGTTGTAGCTTTACTACTTTGACAACATTACTTTTTTAACATATCTAAAAGATAAGTTCTTTCTGAATACTATCGCTCCATTGTTCTAGGAATTAAACTATTTCTTAATATCATTGAATCGGATTGATCTAGGGAAATGGGCACAATATTGTTTAATGACAAGCTCTGCATCACACTCTGTGTGTTGTTCTTTCCTATTGTGGAATATCTGTTCAGTGGCTCTTTGTGAAGTTGGTGGTAGGTGGGATTAGTCTAAAAACAATTCACATGAGGAAACCAGCCAACTGCATTCATTGAGAAGCATATTATTTATCAAACTTTCAAGCAATGCAATGCAATGCAATGCAGGAAGCCACCTTGCTGCATGAAAGGAATAGGGCAGGAATGAGCCATATTTAACATTATAAGGCAAATCCCTGTCCCTTCCTAGCACTGGCACACTTTTGGCTGCCTATCACAAATGTAGACACCCTTGCATCATGTTGCAATGGTGCCTGCATTGTAGGCAGAATTGTTTTTGTAGAGGTAGGGACTCCTTCTTGCTCAAATACAATCCTGAGAGGCATTTTCCTCTTTCGAAGTGTTCTGCAGAATGCAGCACACGTCGAAAGAGGAAAAAAACTAGGAGAAAAACCAATATTTATCCTCGTTACTGCTCACTTGGCGAGTCGGAGCATTTAGACGCATTCCCTGGTCTACCACTAATGGTAAATCTGGAAGTGCACCAAAATCCATGTGTGGATGCATGGGAACATCCACACTCCACCCTTTGAAATGCCTTCCTGCTGCAGAGTAACTCTAGGCAGCGATTTGCACTTCCTTGCGTTACTCTAGATTTATCAAGCCATGCTGGGCCATGCAAGGTGGCCTTCCATGGCTAATAAATCTCACTTAGGTCTTGCGTCACCCTTGCACCCCCTTGTGTGATGTAAGGGCAGCACAAAACTTTGATAAATATGCCCCTGAGTGTTTACATTATTGACTATCTGTGTATCCTGTGGAAATGTAATATATTGTGGCTCCAAATGTAGTAGTGCTGTTAAGGCTTGCTTCAAACCTTTTGAAAATGTGAATTTGCCATAGCATGTAGAGTGCCCACTTGTGCCTGGAGCAAAATAATTTAGCTCTGACAGTAATCTCATCTGAAGTGGTATGGCAGTCTTTAAGCCTATAGTTTGTTCCAGTGCATTTCCCAAGGCATTAAGCATGCACTGAATGGAATCCATGCACAGCCTGAATGTTGTATGAATGTAGGCTAAGGTCACGCTGAAAGGATTTCAGCATGTGCTGATTAGTTTTGGCGGTCTCCCCCTGCAATGTTGAATTGGTTGATGACACAAACCTACTTCCTCCTCCTGTTGAAATAGAATCATCACTTGAACCTGGATCTGCATTGCATTCATCCAGATGCCCTGGTCAACTGCTCCCTCCATGGTGTTGGACTGAAGTGTGAGGTGTGAAAGTTTCGGAGAGCTATTTATAGGTCACTGTGCAAGAGTCCGTGTGGTAGGGTACATATGAGAGTGACTACTTAAATAAAGGATTTCTCAAACACTGTTTTAAAGTATAATTGTCAACTTGGGATAAGAAAAATATTTTGTAGTTGTTTGATTATATATTTCATGGTTACAAACACCTTAGAGGTGTTTTAACAATTATGCCTCTCTTTTATGAAATGTACCACCTGCTCTGAGTAGCTGGAACCTTTCAAGCTTAAACAGCAACTTGTAATAGGAATCTTAATGTTGTACCCCGTTTTACCACACGCAGATTTATTGGTGGTGGTAAAATCACATGTGGAGCTGTACTTCGATACACGATAAAAAAGATATTCCTGAGCCCGGAGATATAGTCGGTGTTTCCTAATATGTTAAGTCTGGGTGCTGTGTTACATCACAGGGGCCGATTCCGATCCGGGTCGGAAAGCACTCCGACCGAGCCAGATCCAGAGTGTTTTCCGACCGAACCGGAGTCCTGCAGTCCGATCGAGTACGATGCGGCCGTATGCTGTCGGACTTGGTTCGGCCGACTCCCATAGAAGTCAATGGGAGCCGGTCGCACGACGCGTACATGGGCTCCCATTGACTGAATGGGTACATCGCGGACAAGGGTGCCCCCTACAGTGGGCACGCGTCGGTGCCATCCGCACCGTACATGCCTGTGTTGGGGAGACCCATGGGTCTCCCCCTGTGTCCGAGTCGTAGGGCTGCGGGTGACAGGGGGTCTGACCCGAACCCCCAAAGGCAACCACCCGGCCAATTTGCAAGCCGGACACTCCAGCTCGCACAGGCTGTCCGACGCGTGCATCGTACTGGCTCGGTCGTGAATCGCATCCATTGCATGCCACGGGTAGCTTACGACCGAGACGTACGGAGCGGTTCGGACCCGGAAACGACTCGGTCAGTGAATTTCATGTAGCTCGCATCGTACTTGCTCGCTAGTACAGCTGTACGAATCGGGCAGAAAACACGTGTACGGCTCGTAGTTTTTCCGGCCAGATCGCGTTCGGTGCCCTTCCGACCCGGATCGGAATGGGCCCCATAGTGTCCACATGGATTGTAACACCCCTGGTTCAAGCTTCATCCATTTGTCTGTTAAATTAACAATCACATTTTGTTTCCTCCCACCATAGCATACAGCATGGAGCAATAGGTGAGCCGACTTTACTCATTGGCTCCATTAACTTTGAGTTAAAAAGTCTGTGCACATTGTTCTCTCCCACCTTTCTCCTTTATGACAAACCTGGTTTAAAGTGCCCTTTTAATTTTATTTATTGTGTGTATTAACTTTAAATGCCAGACAATTTTTTGCCTGCATATTGGGTGCACAGCTTGCCAAAGTCAGACCTATTGACCTTATCAATGAATGTTTTTTTTCATTTTGTGTGAAAACAAGGAGATGCGCAGATGTTTCCTTATTTTTCTCATTACATCACTTGAAGTGAGCCCTGTTTGGCTGGAACCAGCTATCCCTGAGCATGTGATTTTAGAGGTGAAGACATTGGTGGTGAGCTAAACGCTACTGCCCATGCCTGGAACTCCTAGGTTGGATGCATTTCAGTGCATTTTATTTAAGAAAGTCCTGAGAACTGACAAATCTTTTTCCTTCATGTGTGCCATGCATTATGTGTAACCCAATGTTGGCGATACTGCTAATTTACATCAAAGAGGCCGATCTGACAATGATATCAAACTTAAGCTTAGGGGGTTACAGTGATAAAGAGCAAGTCATCAAGCAAGGAATTCTGTGCATTTCGAATTTATCTCCTGCAGTTGTATGATTTCCTGCTCTGAATCAATTCACAAAGTCATGGGAAATCATAATTTTGCAGATTTTTTTTTTTTTTTGAGTTCAAAATGTTTTATTAGATTTTCCATAAGAATGAACAAATACAGACAATACAGAAAAAATTTATCACAAGCGAAAATACCTATATAAAATAAAACATTTCTAAAAGCAATTCTAAATACAATAGTTAAAGATGTATATATAATCAATTAGAAGGAGGGAAGATAAACTAAAAAGAAGGGCAGGGAGGGAGCCATGAAGAGTTGCTATGTCAACTTATTAGAAAAAGGAGCTACATTCATCATATAAGGCTTTAAATAGAATGACTGTAAAACGGTGAATCAAGTATAAATATACAATTATAAAGATAAGTATACATCTATGGGTAACCAAAACGAGTGAAACAAATTAGAATTGTGATTGATCCCTTTCAGGGATAATTGAGCACCTCTTCTTGTAAAAATGACCCATGACCACCAAGCATGAACCGATAAAGACGAAATATCCTTCCAGCAAAATGTAATGGACTTTAAAGCAGCTGATATTGGGAAGTTAAACAGTTTACCTTCTAATTCAGTTAAGTTATGCGTAAGATCAACAGCTTTACATATTAATATTTTGTAAGAAATAACATCATGAATATGAAATATTTGTTGAATAATATCCCAAACATCAGACCAAAATTTAAAAATTAATGGACATTCAAAAAGCATATGTCGTAGTGATCCAGGGAGTAATTTACAATGCCAACAAATGTCGTCTTGCATCAGCTTAGCACGAAATAAACGCACTGGGGTCCATAAACAATTAAATAAAATATAAGAATTGGTTTGGTAAAGTGAAACAGGCAGCCATCCTGAAATACTATTAAGCCAAACAGTCATCCATGTATCGTTGGACAAAGAAAGGGAAAGCTCATCATTCCAAAATGTTGAAATAATATTTAAATTGTTTCCTATAGAATTAGATAATTTTTTATATAAAATAGAGACAGTATGTGATGACGTAGAGATAGTTCGAATATATAGTGCTAAATCTGCTTTAACATTAAATGGAATACCATGAGGGAAGGAGTCTAAAATTGAATTACATAACGATTCATATTTAATAAAATCAGATTGAGGTAAACTAAATTTCATTTGTAAAGCTTCAAAAGAAATAAAAACATTGTCAAAATAGATATCTTTAAGATAAAAGATACCAGCTTTAATCCAAGCATTCCAAAAAGTAACATTTCTATTCAATTTAATCACATTACTATGCCACAATGACATATCTTCAGTATGAGTCATAGGGATCAAAAAGATTGAATCCAGGTCATTAAAAATGAGTTTAGTGGATTTAATAATAACCGATTTATGCACATATATTGACCTATTGGACATTGTTAGCAAGGTGGTCAATGGAAAAGGATCCACAAGAGACTGCTCTATATGAAACCATGTAGGTTGGTTCTTTAAAGAGGAAGGAGGAAACCATATGGAACTTTGTTTCAGTATAAATGCTTTGTGATATAGAAAAAAGTCAGGCAAGCCAAATCCAGCATTGCATTTAGGTACTTTTAATTTTTTATAACCAATACGAGTTGATTTATTATTCCAGAGAAATTTGGAGAGAAGTCTATCAATGTTTTTATAGAATTGTAAAGGAAATTGAATAGGAATCATAGCAAGTGTATAAAATTTTTTAGGAGCAATAGTCATTTTAATGGAGTCAATTCTACCCCACCAAGAGAGGTGAAGTGAAGACCATTTAGACGTTTTATCTTTGATATAATTCAGAATAAAATTACTATTTAATGTTAATGTTGCTTTTACGGAGGACGCAAATAGAATCCCAAGATATTTTAATTTATCTTTTTGCCACACAATATCAGCCATGGGTAACATATCAGGAGTACAAAAAATGTTTAAAGGGAAGAATTCAGTTTTATTAATATTAAGTTTATAACCAGAAACCATGGAATATTTTGTAATAATTTCTAATAGGGCAGGCATTGAGGATAGAGGTTCACTAATAAATAACAGCACATCATCAGCATAGGCTAAAGTTTTGATATTAATCTGAATACCTTTGATATTAACACAATTTCTTATATGAGTAAGGAAAGGTTCAATTCCAATGAGAAATAAAAGTGGAGAGAGGGGACAACCTTGTCTTGTGCCTCTAAAAAGAGAAAACTGACTAGATACTTGACCATTAATAAATAAACGAGCAGTAGGGGCATAATACAGAGCAGAAATCATGCGTATAAACGAAGCACCAAAATTAAATGATAATAAGGTTTGAAATAAAAATTGCCAATGGATTTTGTCGAAAGCTTTCTCTGCATCTAAAGCCAAAATTCCTGCGGGGGAACTTAAAGTGGAACTCTGTTCAATAATGTGTAATAAGGTTCTTGTGGTATTTGTAGAATATCTATTCTTCATAAAACCAGATTGATCAAGATGTATAATAGAATCCAATATAGGGGACAGTCTAGAAGCAAGTATTTTAGCATACAATTTACAATCTTGATTAATTAAGGAAATAGGGCGATAATTTGAAACAAGAGTGGGGTCTTTATCTGGTTTAGGAAGTACAATAATTAAAGCATCAGTAAAGGAACCTGAGATCGTTCCTGAAGAACCAAAAAAAGTAAAAAGTTGAAATAAATAAGGCAAAAGTTGGGACTGGAACTCTTTATAAAACTCAGCTGGGATACCATCTGGGCCAGGGGATTTTTTTTTTTTATGGATTTAATAGCAGCTAAAATTTCCTCAGTAGTAATGGGTAAATCTAGCCCAAGCCTGTCCGAGTGTGAGATTTTGGGCAAATCACATGTATCTAAAAAAGAGTCCAGTATGGAAGGATCATGAGGATCAGGCTTATTATATAAAGTAGAGTAAAAATCCAAAAATTCCTTAACAATATCATTATGAGATATTGCAATGTTACCATTAGGGCCATGAATTGAGGTAATTTGCGTTCTATCTTTTTTTATACGTAAATAATTAGCTAAAAGCTTCCCAGATCTGTTGGCATTAAAACGGAACTTAGCCTTAGAATTAGAAATTTGGATGCCAGCTCTAGTACTAAGGATTGAGTTAAATTCATATCAAAGCTTTTGTAGCTTGACTTTAAATTGAGGATCATTTGATGAAATAAAAAGCCTTTCAAATTTCGCAATTTGTTTTTCCAAACACCTGATACGTGCGTTGAATGTTTTATTTTCATAGGCCATAATTGAAATAGTTACACCCCTAATGTAAGCTTTAAAGGCGTCCCATCTATTGACCATGGAAGTGGAACCTTCAGGATTGAGTAAAAAATAGTCCTGAATAGCATTTAAGATTTTAGGCTTATTATGTTCATTAAGAACAATTCCAGTATTCATACGCCATCTAGTTTGGTTTGCAAAAGTTGAAGTTAAATTCAGAACAAAAGAAATCAAGGCATGATCTGAGATATCAATATTACCAATCTTAGGAGTCTTAACAGATTGGACTAATTGTGTGGAGACTAAAAAATAATCAATTCTAGAATGCGAATTATGTGGATTAGAGAAAAATGTAAAACATTTTTCTGTGGGAAAGTGCAAACGCCAAATGTCAACTAACTTGGTGGTATGAATAAATGACTTAAAAGCATGAAAAACCTTAGGAGGGCGAAATTTAGTACTAGATATTCTATCCAATAATGGGTCAGCAATAACATTAAAGTCACCTCCAACAATTAAATGAACTTTACCCAACTTTAGAACCTCGGTGGTAATATTAGACCAAAAAAGAGGGTCATCCGCAGTAGGACCATAAACATTGAGCAAAAATATGACTGAATCATGAATTTTAATTTTAGCTATAATATATCTTCCATCTGCATCCGAAATTTTGCTTAAGACTTGGCAATGCAATTTTTTCGCAACAAAAATAGCCACCCCATTTTTTTTTACCAATTGCAGGTGATGAAACAATAGTATCTACCCATTTCTTTTTCATATAATTTAAGATGTTGTCATCTATATGAGTCTCTTGAAGAAAACAAATATCTGCCTTACAACTACCTAAATAATCTAAGATTTTTGTACGCTTAACTGGATGACGTAAACCTTTAACATTTAGTGAAACAACTTTAATATTGTGGATATTAGCCATAATGAAGAGAGAAAGAAAAAAAAATCAAGAAGAGGAGAAAAAGAAAAGAAGGAGAACAATAATGAGAGAAAATAGTAGCTCCAGAACAAGTAAAAGGAGGTGAAAAAATTAAAAAAAGGAGAAAACGACAAACAGGGTACAAAAATATCAAAGATGAGACGCACATACGCTCAACAAGCATGACCTAACCGTTGGAGCCCAATGTAGTAATGGCTCATTAACCTGTCAGAAAAAAAAAGGAAATTAGCTATAATCAGGTATTAGAGTCATGAGTATCCATGGATTGCTGTGAACGTTGATCCAAAAACTGACGCAAGTCCTCAGGACGTTGAAAAGATTTTGACAGATTGTCTTTCCAGATACGCATTGTTGAAGGGTCAAAAAGACCATATTTGAACCCAAGACTTCGCAGTTGAGGCCGAAGAGTAGAAAATTCCTTGCGGATTGAGACTGTTTCCTTGGCAAAGTCTTGATGAATAAAAATGTTATTCCCATTGACCATTAAGGAAGGAATCTCTCGTGCTGCCTTTCGAATCAAAACCAAATGATGATGTCTGAGGACTTTGAAAATCATTTGACGAGGTTTGGTATGTTGAGGATTGCGATGTGAAGGGATTCTATGGGCCTTGTCAATCTCAAATTTTTCTGGAAATTTAATTTGTAGAAGCCCAGGAATCAAATTTTCCAAATACAACCTACAGTTGCCACTCTCCACATCCTCTGGTAAATTAAAAATGCGTAAATTGTATTGTCTGTTACGATTTTCCATCTCTAGGAGTCGGGTAGACAAAGGAGATATTTTAGCTACAAGAGGAGTGAAAGTCTCAAGCTTAGCCTTATTATCGTGTATTTTAATTGCATTATCAGATATTTTCATTGACATACTCGCCATTTCCTTTCGAACATTTTTAATCTCTGAGGCAATAGAATCTGTGTTAACACGAAGCGCTTGAATTTCCTCCAAAATTAAGGATAATGAAGGTTCTGTTGACTCTACCGCCTTTGATTTAATTGGCGGAGGTGAAACCTGCTGCTTTCTTTTAGGATGAATATTTTTATTATCCATGTTGATTTGGTAGCAAAAGTAGGATAATAATAATAAAAATAAAATAAAATATCAAAATTGCAAAAATAACAGCAACAACGCAAAAAAAATGAAGGAAAAGAATACTGCAGCAGTAAGAATATCCTTATTAAAGCTGGTGCAGCAGCTATAACAGGCTATGGGAGTGGCTAGGCCCAAGCCAGGCCCTTTCCTGAATGCTTGCTCCGCCCCCTGACAGACAAAGCTGGGAATACCTGAAGGGAGAGCTGGAGGCAGAGGCTGGACACTGGAAAACGCCTCAAACAGCGTCCAAATTCAAAGAAAATCTCAGCAATCGACAGGTAAGATGCTCAGCATTCAAGCGACTTCATTTGCGGTATAAAACTGACAGGAATCGTCGTTTTTAACGAAAAACGGGCGAAAAAACGCCGGAGCTCACTACACGGCGGCCATCTTGTTTCGCGCGCTCGCGCGTCACTCATAATTTTGCAGATTTTGAGATGACTCAACTGAGTGCACTAGCTGGAGAACATTGAGTCCCAAGGCCAGTATTAGTGGGTAAAATATCAGTCCACCACCTTCCATCTTTTATATGTCATGTCCGGATGACACTTTTTCCCATTCATTTACATTGATGTGTCAATAGACATTATATGGTGGGGTAACAGTTACTTAAAAACATGGGGCCACATATATCAACATTTGTAAGAGTGATTACCTAACAGCAATTTTCGGTGAATCGCAATTAGGTCATCACTATTACAAATGTATGAAACTCCAAGAGTTCCATATTTCATATAGTGATTTGTAGGGGGTGGCAAATCGACCTAACTCATTAATATTATTAATGTGGTAGGTCGCAATTTGCGACCCCTTAGGAATCACTAAAATCAAGTGGATAGTGGCCTGTTGAGGTCAGCAGACCACCGTGTCCATGATAGCTTTTAAATAAAGCAACCTTTTTCATTTTAAATGCAGCCCGTTTTCCTTAAAGGAAAATGGGTTGTGTTTAGAAAAAAAAAAATGTTTTTTTTCCATTTTTTAAGAGCAGGCAGTGGTCCTTTCGACCTCTGCCTGCTCTTAAAAAAATGTTTTTGCATACATTAACAAAGGGGAAGGAGTCCTTTGGAGACCCCCTTTCCATTGGCAGATGAGCTACCACCTACTTGAAGTGGGTGGTAAAATGTGAATGGATTGCGACCGCATTTCGGTCACAAAACATTCCTACATACCGATGCGGTTCAGTATTAGGAAGGGACGATTTAAACACCCCCCCCCTTACTAATAGCGAATCGCGAACCCATTTTGCTATTCGGTCACAGGTTACCGAATCGCAAACTAGGGTTTGGTACATTGGGAATGCCTTTTTTCTGGTCGCAAATGGCTCGATTCTGTGAATCTGGCCATTTGCCACCTAAAACAAGTACATACATTTGGCCCAAAGATTGGAAAACCCATTATGTAGTGGCTCTAAAAGGCTGAGCTTTTGACTTTGCCAAATCATTTTTCCTTTTGCTGTTAACTAAAGGCAAAATGTCCATTGGTGCACTGTGACGTAAACATGCATTTAGTTGATGATGCATGCGTGTGATTGAAACCATTCCAAGGGGGCTGCCTATGCATGCACATGTATTGTCACACACCAGCAGTCATTTTGTTTTTTTAAATTTACCATTCTACATAGCTGATGACCATTTAAATACAGTAAATTAAAGTAACAGAAAGTAAAAAAGAAAGAGTGTTGCAGCCCAAATAATAAGGAATTAAGTAGACTGGTAGCGCTTTCCTACTGCTGGACCCTCCTAAAAATAAATGAATACACAAACAAACAAATAAATAAATAAATTGAAAGCTGTGGAGTGAACAGAGTGCAGGGAGAATAGGGGAAAGAGCATGGAGAGATACCAAGAAAAGACATGCTGAGTGGAACAAGCAAAATAATAGGCAAGAATGCCTTTGAAACTGAACAGAGCCCTCATAGAGATAACAAAGCCAACCAATCACGAGCAAGGGGCTGACCCACAGCCCACTCTCAGTTTCTGTAATGTAAATAATAGGTGTGCCCCAGCCACCTAAAACTGTGCGTAGTGGAGAACTATTGCTATCATAGAACTCATTTATATAATGGTATCCCAGGTGAGGCACAACATTATGTAATACTATTATTATTTCTGAGGGTTTGATTAGAATTTTGTTTGCGGATCCCGTTTTTCTCAAAATTTAACTCCACTTCTTTTAGGTATTTTCCAGTTATTTACACAGCAGAGATTTTCTGAGAAATTGATTGCGAAAATTAATTATCAGCACTTTGTCCATTTTTTTAGGCTTGTCTGAAAATATTAGGCTTATCCTCTCCCATTATATTGATGAACAATGGCCACTGGTTGACTTGCAAAATTATAATAATTTAATTCTCAGCTTCTAAACAGGCATAAAACAAGTTAGATCTTGGTGTGTTCTCTTGAGTTTATTGTCAGGTACATGATTAACACTTAGAGAGAGTTGTTAACGAATGTGCATACTTGGCAGAAAAAATAAAACGTCCCGGTGTCCAATTGTCCTAATGCTATTAATTCCTATGAAATACATTGGCGTCTGCAATCCCTGAAGAAAAGCCCATCTGTATTTATTTTTTATCACAGTGAAGTTGTGACATTTTTAGTCACCCTTAATAACGAAATGATGTTGCTGCTTAACTGTAACAAGTTATTGCAATACATTCTGTTTCCTGCCAGAGCCAGCAGTCAAGGTTAATGGCAACCGAAACACAAAGGAGGGCCAAGGGAGATTTAAAGACCAGCAGGAGCTGACTCCTCAATTACACACTATATAAGACAACAGAACAGCCGGGTCTGAGTAAGAGAGTGAGAAATGAAACCAAGAAAAAAGATAATCTAGCTGAGATGGGATATTCCTATTAAAGGACGATTTCCCTCACCCTCCATAGGTCTCATGCTTCATCACCAGGACCACGATTCTTGGTCACTGAGAGAGAGGAGCTCAGTAGAAGTTTTCAGAGGTATAATAAATACACTTCAATGAGCTAGGGGAAGTGAGGTAAGCTGAGCTTGCACAAAGGTAATGTGATTGTTAAAACCGACTACAGCTTATGCAGACACCTTTATTTGTGCGCCTCTGGGTCAGGATTAAAATGAAAGACACTGCAAAAAGGCTTAAACCTACTAGGGTGTGTGAACGAAGAAGGTCATCAAGTTTCAGCCATTAACCCTCAGATGAGGTGTTGCGGCATTCGCCAGGGCCTAAAGCGATTGTGCTTCTGCTTCAAGGTTTTGATCAAAAAGTGATAATATAATACAATACAAAACCGTTCAGTGGTCCTCTGTGAATTCAAGGGGGGGGATCCACTGGCGGTCAGCTGTAGAGAAATATACACAAAACTCCAGCCCCATTTTCTCATGCAGGTATTCATAGATGGAGCAAATGTGAGACAGAAATTGAATTTATAAAATGGAAAAAACAATAGCCAATCAAGGAGAATTTTAAAAGGGTTGAATCTGACGTCATATGTTTTATATGGGATTTTTAGTTTTGCACAAGATCACTGAATGGCACTGCACAAACATAAGTACTGGATCCCACCTTTGAACATCAATGTATAAAATTGGGTTATTAGTTAGGGGGGGGGGGTGGAAAACTCCCACAACCACAATCCTGATCAGGGTGAACCACAGAAGTCCCTAAATGAATATTTGTTTTAACCTCTGGTTGCTTGTCACAAAGCAGTCTGGCTTAATTTAGAGGCATTATGTAAAGTATTTATGTAGCATACAAACAGTAATAAAGTGGGAACAAAACATAAGAAAAATCTCAAACTAAGTTGGACAAACAGAGACAATTTTGTTAAACAAAATGATATCAGGACGACGTAAATTCAATCAGTAGAATCAGAGATATTCAATTTCTAAGTTTTAAGAGAAAATAGTGCCATAAAGCACAAATTGCCACCCCTGGATCAACTTTAAGACTTGAACTTCGGATCTACTTTACTAATAAAAATGGATATATCGCTAAAAGACAGCTGAAGGCAACACTCACACATGAAGAGTTTTCTCCTTTCCTTAACTAAACTGCATTTTTACAATTCATTTAGATGCCCTTCTCTCTAAACTAAGGCTTTAGTTCAGATGTGATTACATGACAATTAGAAACCTCAAATATGTACAAGACTATTGAATCTGTCACTGTTGCTATTGTATGCTTTATTAAAAAAAAAAGTATACTTTTTAGTAGTCAGCGTGTCTGCTTCTATAAATACACATGAATGCTTTATAGTCTGTTCATGTTTCATTCAGCATCTCCATTCCCTCAGCGTCCTTAAATGAGGCTGATTTTTCATGACAAAAGTGTGCTTGGCTTGTTTTCCACTGTCTGGCAAAGTATTTAAGAACGCATTGTTAATACTCCAGGTCTTTCTTTGTTCTGCCAAGGGAGTTCACATCCTCAGTCTTTTTTCTTGAGCTCCCAACCTGCAGTTTCATGCAGTTTACCAGAGAAAAACAAGATTTTAAAGAGACGTTTGGTGCTATCATATCGATGCTGTTCAGTTCCATTTATGGTAGGTGGTTTGTAAATCGACATTCCCAATGCGTGACATCTAAAATGTTAAACATTATTGAGAATTTTGGGGAACAGTTGCCATACTTAAAGACATTTTCTTTCCTGTAGTTTATGAAAGATCAGTTCGAAGCAAGTGTAACGTGGTATCCTGCAATATCGTCTGTTTGACATCAGTGGCGTAAAGAAACTTGAGGGGGCCCCCCTGCAATGTACATGAAGGACCTCCTCCCCGAACTTACCGTAGAGCGCTCAGGCCAAGGTACTGTGCGGAGGGGGCCCCCTGAAACTCAGGCTCTTAGTTATGGATCAACAATTTTGCAATGTGATATGTTTGATACCTGGGCGAATCTGTTATACTTCATATCTTATCAATAATGCAATGGTCTATGTATTCAACATATTGTATGTTGGGGTATTTATTGCTGTGTGAATAAGGCGTCTGGCAAGAATATTCTTTCTTATCACACACATTGACAATGGTTATAAGTTTACTAAATGTATGTCATTTCAACCACAGGAGTAACTGACTCTGCTATATTTCACCAATTTAAATATTTCAAAGACAGGTATTGGTTTGCTATACTACCAATAATAATTACTTATTTATTAATACATTTCTGAAGTATGAGCACTATAAATAGTAGATGTTGTACCTGATATCCTTGACGTGGTTTCCAACCAACATTTAGCTTTTAATCCTCTTCTTTTTGCTGACTTTGTTTTTGTTGGCCTTATGACTGTGCACACTTTACCACTGCTAACATGTGCTAAATTACTTGCGCTCTCGCATTAAAACATGGTTGGCTTCCACTAAATTGGCACATTCAATTTACTTGTACGTCCCTAGTGAAGTGGTACAATGTTGAAAATGGCCCTTTTGCAGGGTTGTCCTCATACCTTTTGCTTCTTCCTCCTATTTTTCCTGACCTGTTATTGTTGGCGTTAGGACTCTGGGCACTTTACCTTTGCTAATCAGTGCTAAAGTGCATATGTTGTCTGTATAAATGATGAATATGATTGGTTATCCATGATTGGCATATTTTATTTACAGGTAGGTCTCTAGTAAAGTGCACAGAGTGTGCCAGGGCCTGTATATCAAGTGCTACTAGTGGGCTTGCAGCACTGGTAGCGCCACCCACATGAGTAGCCCTGTGTGTCTCCAGACCTACCACTGTTGAGTCTGCATGTGCAGTTTGAAACTGCTATGTTGACCTAGCAAGTGCACCCACTTGCCAGGCCCCAACCTTCCCTTTTCTTACATGTAAAGCACCCCTACGGTTGGCTCAAGGTACCCCCATGGGCAGGGTGTAGTGTATGTGAAAGGTGGGACATGTACTGGTGTGTTTTACATGTCCTGATAGTGAAATACTGCCAATTTCGTTTTTCACTATTTAAAGGCTATCTGTCCCATAGGCTAACATGGAAGTAGCTTTGTACCATCTTACAAGTATAATTTTCCATTGGGACAAGATAGAGAAATGGAGTTTGGGCTCTCTGAACTCAGAATTTAATAACATCTTTTTAAGGAGGAGGTTTTTAAATTGTGTGTTTGAAAATGGTGTTGTAAATTGAAACAGAATGTGATTAAGCATTTACTAAAGACATTAATGCTTTCCCTTTAGATCATGTTTTCTTCATTATGTTGACCGAAGTCCGGACTCCATTTTGTATTGACATGCTGCCATGTGTTCACCACGAGGAGAGTCCGACCTCTGTGTTAGTTGCTCTTGTAATCTGCCTAGTAACAGTTTATAAATAGCTCTCTCCTGTCCATCTGGCGCATGCCCAGACTTGACCACATCTGTTATAATTAGCCTTGCTTGACCATGTGTTTTCGCGGGCTCAAGGAGTGTGTTGGCTCCGCCCATGTATTGATTCAGTATTGAGAATGACCATAAATGGTAATGTTCTTCGGCCTCATGTTGTATCCACCCACTTATGAGCCCCTCTGTTGTGTATAAAAGGGGACTGTGTACGAATGTTCTTTGTGCTACTCCATGCAATACTGAAGAGTGTTGTGTGGATTGTAGGACCACCCTTAAGGGTTAATAAATGCTGTTTTTGTACTTTGCAGTTTCCGTGCCAACTTCCTTATAGATTCCGTTACAGGAGAGCGAACCCTTGTGTCCTGCGGGCCTAGCTGGGGCCTGTATTCATCAATTGGCGCCCGGCACGTGGGGCTCATCGGCGACTCGGATGCTCGAAGGACTGGTCGCGACGAAGGTGAGGAGTTTGGCCGGGGACGTGATCACTGCCAGCGGCGTCTTAGCCCTGGCATCCCGAGGTTTTTCTTCCTTCCCTTCCGAGCTGACCGTCTGGGTGGCGCCGGTCATCGACTGAGACCTCTTCTGTCGGTCCTGCCGTGAGAGCCGTTTGGGCGATTGTGGAGCTTGGCAGTTGGAACCTGGACTCTTGATTGGTAAGAACCGTTGTACGGTACTTGCTCCGAGTTTTTGAAGCCTGGGTTGGCTATTTGAGTTTGATTGATGATGACTAGTCATATTTTGAATTTGTCTTTGTGAAAATATATGCGTTGCAACACATATAGGCAGGTAATGTGGAGAGATTTCTCCGGAGCTGTGTAAACTTTGAACGGCGCAACGATTAAGTGCCATTTTTCCTTATAATATTGCATATTTTGCATTATTCCTAGCATGCCTGCTTTTAGCGCACTCCGTAAGTGGTGCTGCTGTTTTGGTAACCGGTTGAACCTCGAGGAATCTGCTCCAGCTCCCCCAGAGGGGACTCCTAATAGGGATATGTATGTAAAGCATGGTCTTTCTTCCATAATGTACAGCACACTATGGAGGAAATACACGAAGAAGGATCCTGAGTTGCGATGGCCTTTGTATGGATCGTTTGATATACGTAAGATTGAGTATGTGGAACAGTGTATGTGTAAGAGACGTGCTCATCAGGATATGTTTGAGTGTGTGCGATTATGGGTGAAGGAAGTGCGTGAGCGAGAGAAACGTGAGAAAGCGCTGTTTGATAAAGAGCAACGGAAGAATGATCATGTGCGAGCGCAGGAAGCGAAGCGTCGGGAGGACAAAGAGCAAACGGACAGACAAGAGAAAGAGCGTAGGCTACAGGTCTCGGGTCAATATGTTGTTCGTCAGCCACTTTATCCTGTCCTTAATAATCCTGATGATGATTTTTATTTACTAGATCGCTCTCCGCCCCCTTATGTTGGCGCATCCGCTCCGCGGCCGCAAGATTCTGGCCCGGCTTCGGGTAAGGTAGACACACGGTCCATGTTATCGGCCGAGCATATGGCTGAGCTTCGGAAACTTTCCCTCCGTGCACTTAAGGGCAAGATGTCTAAGGAGGAGTTGTTCCATACTTGGGGGTCGTGGCAAGATAGAGAGAGGGTGTATTTTCTGTCTCATTTCGCGGATGAAGTAATTGCTGCTTTCCGAAAATATTCTAGTGTCCTTGAGCCTGACGAAGTGTCTTCGGATGCCGGAGCATTACGTAATGGTGTTTTTTCTCCCCCTAAGGCTCCTGAGGCGGCTCGGCGGCTGTTCGCTTTGCGGGACGAGGTGCTGGCCCTTAGAGAGAAAGCACGCCAACAAACGGAGGAGGAGAAGCAGTCGGATTCGTCTGCAGCAGGGGGCCACCCATCCGCCTCCCAGTCAGATAAGGATGACATAGTGCATGCTAAACCAATGCGAGAGGCGGCGCCTTTGTATGTTCCTCCTAAGGGAGCAGGGACTAGCTCGGATATTAACTCCGCCGATGCAAGGGGATATTTTGTATATAATTGGGTTTACACTCCATGGCATAGGGCCGATGTTATGGCATTAAAAAATGCGCTGCCTGACCCCCGCAAGAATCCAGCGGCCTTCTATGAAGAAGTCGAGGGGGCCTTGAATTCTTGCATTATGACCTTAGCGGATATAGACCTGTTCTTTGGCCTTATGCTACCGCCGGATACGTGGCGCTCTGTCCGAAAGGTAGATGATGCGGTTGCCTTCAAGGCCCGGTGGTCTGACCTTGAGGATGAGGATAGGAAACGGAAGCCCGCACAGAAACCACCCCAGAATATTTTAGATCTCCCTGCGGCTATTGTGGCTAAGTTGAAGACGATTATCCCCCCTAAAAAGATTGACTGGAATATGTTAGCTGCATGTAAACAGAAAGTTGACGAGTCAGTTGCGGACTTCTTTACGCGCTTTGAGGAGACGTTTCATGATTTTAGTGGCCAGTCGCTTACTGACGACACGGGCCGCCACCTTTTCGCGGACAAATATGTGGCTAATCTGCTACCGGCAGTTGCGGCCCGGTTAAAAGCGAGCGAGAGTTCCTGGTCCTCCGCGACGCCGACGGCCCTTCTGACTATCGCTCAGTATTATGAGCGTCAGGAGCACGAGGCGAAGGGCCAGGAAGAGAAGAACTCGAAAGACCTCAAGACTAAGGTGATGTTAGCACAAGTATATGGCCCGCCCCGACGGGGTAATAATAGAGGAAGGGGCGGATCTTATGGTCCCCCTTCGGGCCGATCTGATTTGAATAGGAACCAGTGTGCGTATTGTAAGCAATTGGGCCATTGGGCCAGGGATTGCCCAGTGTTGCGTGCTTCACGTCAGGGGCATACTCCGGGTGGCCAGAGAGGTAGAGGGGGTTCCTCAAACTTTAGAGGGAATTCTAATGATAATGCCCGTTTCGATACTGCTGGGCAGCACCGAGATAGCTCAAATGTTTTCGATCGCCAGCACCAGTATCATGTGTCGGACATCGATCGATCGGGATATCACGATTCACTGCATGCATAGGAATGCGTTGGATGGGGGTCTGAATCAGTTGAGGTGCCGGTCGATCAGACGGGTCCTTATGTATCGGCTGAGGTTTTAGGTTCTACTGATCAGTTCCTAGTAGATACAGGAGCGACACGTAGTGCATTGTCTAGGTACTTGGTTCCGGGGGCTCCCCCATCCGGCTCAGTGGTTACATCGGTAGGGTTTGACGGTACACTCTCCCGAAGCCCTCTTTCACAGCCCCTTACATTTAAGGTTGATTCTTTTTCTGCGCCCTGTCCGTTTCTGCTTGCTCCGTACACACCGGATAACATTATGGGCCTTGATATGTTAAAGTACTTTAGGGCTACAATCCGCTGCTCCCCTGAGGGTGTGAGGGTGATCTTAAATGACAACTACCCCCGGTCTGGGCGGATGTGTACGATATCAGAGGATGCGTTGTTGGCTACCCTCCCCCGAGCTTTTTGGGCGACTTCGGACACAGATGTGGGACAAATGGTGATTCCTCCGGTCCACATTAGTGTCCAGGAGGGGGCGGTGTTACCACGCCTCCCGCAGTATCGTATTTCCCAGGAGGGCGAGGAGGCTCTCATACAGATTGTGCAAGACTTGATCGCAGTAGGGGTAGTGGAAGAAGTTCCCTATAATATCTGTAACAGTCCGATTCTCCCTATTCTGAAAAAGGACACGGATGCAAAGGTCTATCGGTTCATAATTGATTTGAGGGAGGTGAACAAGATCGTGATACCTCAGTACCCGGTGGTTTCCGATATCACGACGTTGCTTACCTTGGTCCCGCCTACGGCGACCATGTTTTCAGTGATTGATTTGAAGAATGCCTTCTTTTCCATTCCCATTCACCCTGATAGCCGATTTCTTTTTGGGTTCACATTAAATAATAGATCTTATCGTTTTTGTAGAATTCCCCAAGGCTACACAGAAAGCCCTAGTATTTACAGTCAGGCTTTGAAACGACAGTTGGATTCCTTTGTTTTACTCGAGGGGGTCGCCCTCATTCAATATGTCGATGACATCTTGTTGGCGGCTGACACCCTGGAGTTGTGTGAGACGAGCACGTTATCCCTACTTTCCTTTTTAGCATCCCACAATCATAAAGTATCTAGGAAGAAATTGCAATTCTGTAGACCAAAGGTGACTTATTTAGGTCACCTTTTGTCTAAGGAGGGGCGTGCACTCACACCAGATCGTATCCAAGTAATTTTGGACACACCGAGACCATCCACGCAGAAGGATGTGCGTGCATTTTTGGGCCTTGTTTCTTTTTGTAGACAGTGGATATTGGGGTTTTCACACATAGCTAAGCCATTACTAGCTCTTTTGACAAAAGACACGCCTATCCCAATCCCTTGGTCAGATGAGTGTGATGCTGCTTTTCAGCAACTGCGACAGGCCCTTTGTTCAGCACCAGTGTTAGGGACCCCTGATTATGCAAAACCCTTTTCGTTGTATGTGCATGAGAAAGATGGATGTGCATTGTCAGTTTTAGTGCAGATGCACGGCGACAAGCAGCGCCCTTGTGCATACTTTTCGGCTGTGCTTGATCCTGTCGCCCGAGCATTACCAGGGTGTTTTCGCTCGGTAGCGGCGACAGCTGTGTCAATACGCCAAAGTGAAGGAATTGTGTCGTCCCATAAATTGTTGGTGTTAGTTCCCCATGCTGTGGATGCCCTGCTCAATCAAACAAAGACACAGCATTTGACCAGTGCCCGCTTAACGGGATATGAGTTGACGCTTTTGGCTCCTCATATTACGTTGAAAAGGTGCGTAACGCTAAACCCGGCCACATTGTTGCCATACCCCGAGACCCATCCTGAGGCGCAGAAAGCGCATGATTGTATTCTTGTGACTGAGGAACAAACAAAGGGTCGTATTGATCTCCAGGATACGCCCTTTTCAGATGTAGATGGAGAGTTGTGGGTAGACGGATCATGCCTGAAGCTACCAGATGGTACGACTTCAGCAGCGTATGCAATTACCACATTACACACGATAGTGGAGACAGCACGCATAACACAGAAATCAGCTCAAGCAGCGGAACTGATAGCATTAACACGAGCATGTGAGCTCAGTACAGGATTATGTGTGAATGTTTATACAGATAGCCGCTATGCCTTCGGAGTAGCGCATGACTTCGGCCTACTCTGGAAGGAGAGAGGTTTTTTAACGTCACATGGAGTACAGATAATGCATGGAGAGTTAGTTCATAATCTTTTAACTGCATTGACATACCCAAAGAAAATTGCTATCGTTAAGTGTAGCGCCCATAGGAAAGTGGTTGATAAAGTTGGAGAAGGGAATGCGTTAGCGGATCGAGTAGCACGGGAGACTGCGATGCAGCCCGGCGCTACTGCCATGTATGTAGTAAAATCACAGGTGGAGAGATGGCGTGATGCGAAGGAGGAAGTGCGAGAAATGCAAAGGACCGCTTCTGATAAAGAGCGGGAGAAATGGGCTAGCGAGGGAGAGTTGGATGATGAGGGTTGTTGGAGAAATAAACAGATGGATAGATGGAAGTTACCCACGGCTTTCGTACAACCTATGGTTCAGATGGCACATGGGCTAGCACATGTTGGAGCTTCCGCAATTGTGAAATTGCTTACCCAAGTCTGGGAGCATCCAGAGATTGCTAGCACGGCAAAGAGGGTGGTGCAGACCTGTATGATCTGTCTGAAGTGTAACCCAGGGAAAGGCACTCGAACTCCAGCAGGAGGATTTGCGACACCTACTGCACCCTTTGAGGTTCTGCAGATGGATTACATCCAGCTTGAGCGCTGTAACAATTTGAAGTATGTTCTAGTAGTGGTTTGCGCTTTCAGCAAATGGGTTGAGGCGTACCCTACGAAAGACAATACTGCAATGACCACGGCGAAGCTACTGCTAAAAGAGTTTTTCCCTCGATACGGCGTCTGTAGACTTCTGTGGAGTGATAATGGCCCTCACTTTGTAGCGGATGTTATAAAGTATGTCTTGAAGGGCCTAGGCATCACTCAGAAGTTTCATGCCGTGTTTCACCCCCAGTCTGCCGGACTAGTCGAGAAGTATAATGGTACACTGAAGCTTAAAATAGCCAAAATCCAAGCTTCAACGTCTTTGACTTGGCCAGACGCCCTGCCACTGGCGTTATTGTCAATTAGGTCAGTGCCACACTCTCGAACCGGCCTTACGCCGTACGAAATAGTATTCGGACGCCCAATGAACATTTGGGGTCCACCAAGGCCTAAGGCTGTGTATGATGTACCTTGTGTAATGATGAGCGATTATCTGGCACAGTTAACGGATAACTTGGTTTCTATTCATCAACAGGTCCGAGAGGCGCTCCCTGATCGGTCTACCGGCGAAGGACATGGTCTCCGGCCTGGAGATCATGTTATGGTGAAAGTCTTCGACAGAACGAACAGTTTGGAGCCGAGATGGGTAGGACCTGAACAAGTCCTCCTTGCAACGAGGACGGCTGTGCGAGTCTCGAACCGAAAGAATTGGATCCATTCCTTGCACTGTCGAAAGGTACCGCCCGGATTGGTGGAGTCTGCCGTGCTGACCGATCAACGAGAAATCCTAGCAGCAGTGACAGGCCGTGCTGCTGAGCCACGAGACACTGAGGAGCTCTTTCCGGACCACACGACTTCTGGAGGAAGGCGATATCATCTTCGACCAAGGAAGTAAGGTTTCCAGTGCCGGGACATACTGTCAGAACGGCCCTTGGGTTAGTGAAACGGAGAGCCGATGAGGCAAGGGGGGGGGATCAGCCCTGCATTAGTGTAGTGACACCCGTCTTGGCCCGCTGGTGAAGAAATCAACCGCTGCCCAAGGGGAAGAGTTCTGACAGACTTTTTAGTTTCAGGAAGATATCAGGGTATTGTTTCTTTTGACATGGAGAAGAAGAAAATCCTTTGTGCGTTGGGGTTCATGCTAACAGTAGCTATTGTTGGGATAACCACATGGTTTGTGGAGGAGGTAACTCCTGCTCGGAAAACACTTGTGTTGACAACTCCGGTGCCTGAGGAGCACTACTTTTATACATTACCGTATCAAGAGTTGAAGCATCGACAATCTTACTTGAACAACACTTTCATCCAGATGCTGCATCATACCCACGTTGCTACGAACGCTACGAACTGTTGGATATGTGGGATGATGCCGGCTCATCAGAAGAAAGGAGGTACGCCATTCATACCACTCCCTTTCTCTCATAATGGCTCTTGTAGAGCATGGTACACTTTGCTTTTTGCCACTCGGAAACCGACAGTGGGTCGATTGCTTTTTAGACTTAATAGAGAATGCCATCAAGACAAGAATGGGTATCCACAAGCGAATGGGACAATTTGGGAATGGGAAGAGTACCGACCGGACAATGAATCCATTCCCTATATCTTCACGAACACCAGAGACACTGTGGGGATGGAAGGTCTTAACTGGTCTCTGTATTATTATAGCAATTCTGTTCTTTTTCTGTATGTGTGTTCAATGTGGACCATTGTTCTGTTCTGTGTGCATTTCATTCTGCATTCCGGATAAGAAAGCTATTGCCGATGTTGCTCATCAGAAGCGTCTAGCTAAAGAGGTTAAAGGAATGATGATAATTGACATATATGATGATTTTTGGAAACCGGATGTCTTCAGTAAATGCTGAAAGGGTCGTCTGTTGTAAATTGAAACAGAATGTGATTAAGCATTTACTAAAGACATTAATGCTTTCCCTTTAGATCATGTTTTCTTCATTATGTTGACCGAAGTCCGGACTCCATTTTGTATTGACATGCTGCCATGTGTTCACCACGAGGAGAGTCCGACCTCTGTGTTAGTTGCTCTTGTAATCTGCCTAGTAACAGTTTATAAATAGCTCTCTCCTGTCCATCTGGCGCATGCCCAGACTTGACCACATCTGTTATAATTAGCCTTGCTTGACCATGTGTTTTCGCGGGCTCAAGGAGTGTGTTGGCTCCGCCCATGTATTGATTCAGTATTGAGAATGACCATAAATGGTAATGTTCTTCGGCCTCATGTTGTATCCACCCACTTATGAGCCCCTCTGTTGTGTATAAAAGGGGACTGTGTACGAATGTTCTTTGTGCTACTCCATGCAATACTGAAGAGTGTTGTGTGGATTGTAGGACCACCCTTAAGGGTTAATAAATGCTGTTTTTGTACTTTGCAGTTTCCGTGCCAACTTCCTTATAGATTCCGTTACAGGAGAGCGAACCCTTGTGTCCTGCGGGCCTAGCTGGGGCCTGTATTCATCAATGGCACTTTTTAAAAGTATGCATTTTCCTATATAGCCATTCTGTGTGCCTCTGCTGTGTGTTTATTGACTGTCTGGTTTTAGAATGACAGGGGCTGGGAATGTGCACTTACTGTAGACACCCACAAGGGGGGGTTGAGATGTGTCCTGACTTTCCTGGGTGACTCATAGTTGGGCTGAATAGACCTTGGCTGCATTTAGAGTGGTGGGAGGTGTTTCACTTGCACCTGAATAGGCTGTCTCCTTTACAAAATGCTGTATTCACCTCCTGTGGTCATGCTGCACCAGGGAGAAAAACACTGATTTGGACTGGGCTCAGAGAACCTTGCCACAAAGGGAACAAAGGGAAAATGGTGTATAAGTATTCAACCTTAAACCCCAGAGAATTAGATCACTTCTGGACTCAAAAGGAACCTCTGTCAAAGAGAAGAGCTGGAGAGCTGTAAGGAGGAGTACCGCTCCTTTGCTGTGTTGCTTTGCTGGGTTGGCCTGCAGTTGCTGCTTCTGCCAAGGAGAGGACAAAGGCTGGAACTTTGCTGTGAGCCTGCTAACAGAAGAATCTCCAAGAGCCTGTGTGCTTGACTCCTGTTCTGAAGTCTCAAGGACGCAAAGACTTCACCTGCACCCACTGACCAGCACCTGGACTCCTCTGTGGACTCCTGTGTTGAAAAGGACACCAATTCCAGTTCCTGGAACCTGAGAACTGTGTGGTTGGTGCTGCAAAGCAAGAAAAGCAACTCTGACGCTGTCAGTGAGGTCACCAGTGATGCAGCCACCTGCACCAAGGACAGGGGTACTGCTCGTAAAGTGCACAAAGTACCGCCCCACCTGCTTCTCAGCTCCAACGCCCTTCGATACCCTTCCATGCCTGCAGGTATTGGCCTTTCCCGTGCCAGTGCTCACACTGATAGCATCACCGCCACCGCCAGCGCCAGCATCACATTATTGCAGAGCCGATAAATGATGAGGTTGATTTCACAAACTCTTCGACTTTGCATCGCCTCACCGCCTAACTTCCGCTGTCCTGGATTCGATGCCTCGCCTCCTCACAAACTCAGTGCCTCAACTCCCCTGTGGCACACAGGGAACCAGCTTCACCTCAGCACCGGCGCCTCGCATCCACAACGCCGTGCATCGTCCATAGACTTCATTTCCAAGGTACTGTTGTTTGGGGGTCCATGTGACTCGGTGACTGATGCCGCACACCTCACATTCATCGCTGTACTTTGGATTTAGGCCTGTAACAACATCGCAATAGCCCCAGTTGGAGTTATTTGTTTCTACAAGTGCTGTTTTTGAAATAACTATTCTAAAAGTCATATCTTGATACAAGTATGATGGATTTTTGCCATTTTGGATAAAGATACTTTATTTTTCCAAACTGATGTGGTGTCCATTTGCGGTGTTTTCACTGTGTAGCTGTGCGTTTTGAGTACAAATACTTTACACATTGCCTTTCGATAAGCCTGTCTGCTTGTGCCAAGCTCCCAAGGGGGTGATCAGGGGTTATCTAAAGTATGTAATCCCCTTACCCTGACTAGTAGCAAGTGTTCCTACTTGGACAAAGGTGCATAACCCTCTGCCAATTAGTGTCCCCCCTTTCTAACATACTACATATGTCCAGGACCTGAAAAATGAAATGCTACTAGTGGGCCTGCAGCACTGATTGTGCCACCCACCTACGTAGCCCTTTAAACATGTCTCAGACCTGTCATTGCAGTTTGTCTGTGCAGTATTAAACTTCCATTTCAACCCCAACGATTGCCAGGCCTAAACCTTTCTTTTTAACCCACATGTCACCCCAAGGCTAGGCCCTAAATAAACCTTAGGGCAGGGTGCAGTGCATTACATAAAGTTGGGCATGTAATTTTAACTTTTACATGAACATTTTAAATTCATTTTTTCACTTCCATTCAGGGTCTGCCTCTCCTATAGGATAACATTTGGCTACCTAATTACATTTAATAAGTGATAACTTTCAATTGGGAGGTGGTAGTAATATAGAGTTTGTTATCTAAAGAATTGTAATTTAAACCCCTATTTAATGGTAAGTCAGATTTTAAGTCACAATTGTGAAAATACCACACATCAGAAAGTTGGCATTTTCTTGTCCCAACCATTTGGTGCCTACCGCCTGTGCCCTGTGTCACATGACTAGATGTAGCTGGCAGTTTGTCTTTGTGTGTTGCTCCTAGGCAGTCAGACAAAGAGGAAAAGGTTTTAGCAGGATTGGCCTTCTCTGACTTGATAG
This sequence comes from Triturus cristatus, assembly GCF_964204655.1. Taxonomy (NCBI): domain Eukaryota; kingdom Metazoa; phylum Chordata; class Amphibia; order Caudata; family Salamandridae; genus Triturus; species Triturus cristatus. The sequence continues at coordinate 689,507,204 of NC_140586.1, read as the reverse complement.
GAGGTGGATCTGTCACTTACTACTCTTGCACATCACACTCACAAAGGGTTTGACACTGGTCTTGTGTGACCCCAGGCAAGCTGGGGCCAGTGCAGGAAGGCAGACATTCCAAGCACCTCTGCAGGTGGAACCCTCTAGAATGTATTCTACTTCAGAGTTTGCACCAAGGCTAAATAGTGGGCCCTCTTCAGTTCACGTCTGGGCCTGTGGAGACTATAGAAGAAGGACAGCTGTGCAGCTGTGCTGCAAGAAGAACTGTTACTTGGATTACCTGCTACTCAGATTCCCTGCTTGCCGAGAAGGAAAACTGGGCCTGCACCATTCATACCAGGGTGAATTGACTCCAAGGGTCAGCTGACTTACCTCCTGTTCTCAGGTACAGGGACATGACAAGCTCCAGAGGCACCTTTAATCTGTCCAGCTGGCCTGCTGCCTGGGCCTGCAACTAGTACTGCTGAGCCCTGCTGTTCTCACCAGGAGTGAGTGCCTGATACCCAAGAGGTGCCTCTCAGGTCCTGGACCCTTGGTGTGGCATCTGTTGAGCTCCCTCTCGAAGAAAAGGAGAAATCCTAATGTGTGGGAATCTTCACAACCGTGAATGTGCCTGTTTGTGCCAAGATCATGAAAAAGTAAGTTCCGGTGAATCCCACTCTTCACGCCACATCGACCGCCAGCGACGCCTGACAGCGTGAGATCCGCTCTTCGTGGTATAGCATCATCAGCCAACGGTGACCACCAATGCAAATCTCCGGCAATGACCATCCGCAACACACAGCAGGTTCTTTGTGCTACAGTGATATCCGTTGGTGATGCTCTCCCTGCTCCTTGCGAACCCCTTCCCCGTGAATGGAACTCTTCATGCAGTTCAACTGAAGGTAACTCCATATGTTTGACTAACTTGCTCCCGGTATCAGGCCTATGTTCCATCCCAGTCGGCCTGAACTTGTAACTCTCACCTGATATCACACAACCAGATAACCATGTGTGGCGCTTTATGCTGTTAGGTGCTATACTTACCTTCAATCTTTGGAATTGTATATCTCCAGTGATATTGACTGGATTTTTGTCATTTTGGTGTTAAATAGTTTATTACAATGTACTCTATTTCTCTAAATTGGTGTGGGATTTTTCTTGTGTTGTGTTTAAACTTTATTACTTTTGAAGTGCCTCATACTTTATTACTGTTTGGAGTGCCTCATACATACTTTACACATTGCATGCAAAAGGTTAAGCACAGGTTCATTTTGGGGTTTGCCTGTGTTTCATCCTGACAAGAATTACGGTTGATGCTTGAGTAGGGTTTCACCCATTTAACTAGTAAACCCAATTTCCTACAGCAGGAGTTGCTATTAAATAATGTAATTGTAAAGTTAAAGGATGGAATAGTGAATCGTCTTTGCCAGGATGACGACATTTGACCGGAGGAGTGTAGCAGATGTCAGCAGCAGGAGTTACTGTTAAGGAAACTACTTTTATTGCACCAACTAATTCTTTTCCCTTCAAAGTGATTTATTAAACAAGACACCCTGTCAACAAAGTATGGGATAAAGTGCCCAAAGCTGCAAAGTGCACCAGCATTGCATGTCACCAAGGAGTTCTGTGATGGTATAAACACATGAGGATCTTGTTAATGTTTGCTACTATTTCCGTCGGCGGACGAGGACATGGATTGTGGTAAAGTGACAACTACCAATGAGAAGGAAGACAAATAACAACACTGTAGCAGAAGTAGACAAGCTAAAAAACCTCACGCTTTTTAAATTGACCCTGGAACCATAAATGTATACAGGAACAACCACCCTGCCTGCACACGTAAAGTTGTGCTTTCACTTAGCATATTTCAAATGGGACGTCACGTGTTGCAACTGTGGACATCATGAACATCAAAGAGCAGCTTTATGGGAGCCGAAATATTGCAGCATTCAAAGGACATCAAAATACGTTCATCTTCTATTCATGTATTTAGTGAACTAGCAGTGCCAAACTAATAATAGAAACAAAGTGTGTGAAAAAGATTATCTTGCTCCTGGAAAGAACTTGATACAAACCAACGGCCCGATGACCATGATTTAAATAGGTAAGTCTTTTTAGCTCTCATGAAAATAGATATTGTTTGACTTGTCTTGTCTTTCATGAATGTAAATTAGTAAAAGCCACTGGTAGCAACTGCCACTGCTTTCTTTTCCTATCATGCCCTTGGAAGCGTCCTTACAAATCCTTGTCTTAGCTTTCATGAAGTAGGGCAAGAAACCAAAATGAGTAAGGATCAAGAGACTTGTGTACTCGCTTTGGTTCTCTCTTTCCCAAGTCCCTCAGCAGCAAAGAAGAGGTGCTTCAGGGGCAAGGGGCATAACTGAGGGTCAACTCTGTGGGGCTGATTCACAAAGGTAAACTTACACTTTTGGAAAAGTTTGCAATTGTTTGGAATTCATGAAGGGATTTACGAGTAGCATTTTTACAAGTGCGGATTCTCCCCACATAAAAAAGATAGGTCTTTTCATGTGCGTAGACTCCCCACTCGTAAAGATACTACTCGTAAATCCCTTTATGATAGCAAACAAGCAAACAATCGTAAACTTACAAGAAAGCTTACCTCTTTGAATTTAGCCCTGTGATGTTATCACTGTCAAAGGGTTTGTGACTTCCACTATCTATGCAGTGGCGAAGCTACTCCATGTGCCACCCGTGGTGGTGTTCCCTGTGTTTCCTGCCCACAGCAGCATGTAAGAGCGGGGGCTGCTGATGATTCCTGTGACGATCGCAGGTTAGATGGGAGGGGGCCTTGGATGGTGCTGGGTATTCCGGCTACAGCCGCAGGTAAGGTGGCCAGCCCCAAAACGTGTGCCCACCCCTTGCTATGCCACTGTACCTATAGATTTCAGTGTAAGGGCATCTGTGTTGTCCGTGCCTACGACTTTGTCAACCGTGTTCCATGAAATCTGTCATATCTTTCAGACTCAGACATTTGCAGGTTCAGAAGTCACACCTTGCTAGAGTGTTAACCATCCCTTTATCATCTTTTCAATGATGGTTTCGATAAGCCCTGATGAACTTAGACAATCCAACATGTGCATCTGTTATGCAGACACATTCGTAGAATGCTCTAGTTTTTGCTTGTACCCGTGCTATTTGGAAGGTTTTTCAGCCATGTATACTAATGGTTTTGCAACTGTCATTAATTACTGACACTAAGAAAACCAAAAACGTGACGGGTGGAATGCTTGAATTAATTATCTCACTCTGCATCCCTGCACATTACTGGACTGTTGAAGCAGGAACAAGCTAATTTGCATATGGGTGGTCCCTATCTAGCGTGATATAATGGGTTGAAAATCATAGATTGAAATAAAGCTATGATCAATCGTGGTGGATGAGAGTAATTCAAACATTTTTTCCTTCACTTTGTTGTTTGTTGCATTAGGCATCCCGAGGATGACAGGCATGCCAAGAGGTGGTTCCTGTGCCCACTGTTCCAAGTGACTCAAGTTATACCTCATTGAGGATGCCTAGGAAAGCCAAAACCAGTCTATGATTGCTTGCATTTTTGTCTGGAGGGCGCCAGGGCGGTATGATCAGGCTGGATTGTTCCTGTTGGAACTGGACCAAAACTGATGTTACTTAAGAATGGTCTCTGTGAGGAGTGTCATATAGGGTGAAAAACAATGGACTAGAATGCAGCCACCACCGATTGTCAGTGGCTGACATTAATTCAAGCATTTCTTCCATCACATATTTTTGTTGCAGTAGACACACTCTTAGAGCAATGGGTATGCCCAGAGATTGGTCCTGTGCTCATTGTGCTACAGGATTTACGCTTTTCCTCAATGATGAGGCCTTTGTAAGCCGAAACCAGTCTGGGGCTGCTTGTGTTCCGATCAGTCCTAACCCTGTGCCTCAAGGGAACAGTCCAGCCCGAACTTTCAAGCCTAGTCTTCCCTGGACCGGAAACAAGCATCCTGGGACCGGTTTCGTGGTAACACCCCCATCAGCCAGGCCAGCTTGAATCCAAAGGCAAAGTGAGCAAGGGACCCACGTCTGGGCATACCCTGCCAACTTAGGACAAACAAAGCAAACACAAGGAGATGATGGACGGAGCGCTGGAACTTTTCAGACACTCACCCCCAGTCACAGATCTGGGTTGAATCCATCATCAATATTTAGCTCACTTCACCATGTGGCATCAGTAATTACCAGTGGCTGAGATTAATTCAATCATTCCCCCATCACCTTTCATCTACCAGAGTATTACAATGGGCAGAATATGATGACGTGAATGTAGCACTAAGCAATGTCTGCAGCTTAGATTAATTTTTGTCTTACTTTTGTAAATTGCGATCCCTCTATATCACAATTATAAGTGGTGTGAAATAGTCTACAACATTTTGGTGCGGTAAGTACCAAAATCTGTTTATTATGCCCCATTTTGTGGGCTAATCTTAGAATGAATGATAATTATTATTCCTGATATATTACAAATACCTCAATATTAGATTTTATCGAGTGGAAGAATTATCACATGCGAACAAGAGTCACTCGTAATCAGGCCCCAAGATCTTTTGTTATTGTTAGCACTAAAGCACATACTGTTATTCCCACTGCATTATACATAAGGTCTATTAAATGCCTCTGTCATATTCAGAATGTTTACCCATAATTGCCATTATTCATTCCTTTTTGGTGTACCTCACAGAGTGTGATAATATTGTACAACCAGCCTGGATCTAGTATTGCTTACGTAAAATTCATTTGCTGATCTTTTCAAGTGCAACTGGCAAGCTATTGTTTATTAAGTGAGCTTTGGGTTGTATTTCAGTGCCCTTGCAGGGTTTCCTTGGTGACTATGTCCTGCAGTCTTGCGCACGACACACTCCATTCTATTTCCTAATGATGAACAAATTCACACATGTGTTTCATGATTAAGGTCTTAGCTGCATAGAACCTGCAACTTACAACTGAGATTGCTTCCCTGATTCACAGAATTGGGATCGGTGGAATTCTTTGCTCCTAATGTGCGCTCATGAATGCAGAAATTCAGTCAGTATCCTAGTATTTCCATGCCAACAAGTTTAGGATTAGGGGATGGTTTGTGGTTATTCCAATGGGGCAGGCCTGCCAATTTAATTAAATACCCAAATATTCCCACAATTCCCCCCAACAGAATTTTCTACCTGGTAACCTTTGCACAAAGGAGAAATCTAGAAAATCTACACCAGTTGTACACCAGTGGTAGTCCTGTGATTTATTGTGAATCCCATAAAATTCAGAAAACTACTTCACTAATAGGAGAAAACATAAAGGGATAAATGTATTTCTTTTACAACATGAACTTGATGCGTTTGACCCTAACATTCATCTTCACAAACATGTTGGCGTGCCAGAGACACCTACTAATTTGCACATACACACTGATAAACAAGATCACAAATAGCACATAATAGCCACTAGTCTTCATTAAGTCCTATCCTATTCAATTTGTATGTCTCCCCTCTTGCAATTCTATTTAGATAATTTGGCCTATCAGTCTTTTCTTATGTAGATGACACACAAATAATTGTTGCATTTCAGAGGATATTCAGGCAACTGAAGAAAATTTCTAAAACAGTTTCAGGATGGTTTGTAAATGGACGAACTATCAACTGCCATAAGTTCAAAACAATCAGAAATTTGGCCTATGATGTGGTGGCCAGAGGAAAGGGATTATTTTCTTGCGGCAGTTAGATTAGCAAGAAATTTGGGTGTGATCTTTGACAATTCTCTTTGCTTTACCAAACAAGTAAGCTCTGTAATTTCAAGATGTGTGTTGACCTTGAAGATGCTTAGGAAACTTTTTCCCTATATACCTGTGAATTCTCGCAAATTGGTAGTGTCTGCATTAATACTATCTAGATTGGACAATTGTAGTGTCCTTTATTTGGGCATTAATTTAACTGATTTGAAGAAACTACAAGTAAACCAAAACAGAGCAGCCAGCTATTTTGGATATACTGAAATATCAGTCCATCTCCACCAAGATTTACAGTCTTCACTGGCTTCCTGCGAAAAAAAGGTCTATTATTAAATCTTTGTGCATTGCACATAAAGTTCTTAATAGGACAGGCCCAAAGCAACTAGAGGTTAAATTTCAAAGAGAGCTTTGAGATCGGCTTCCAAAAAAAACCAGATAGTGAAGATTTGAGTGTTGCCGCTGGGGTGGAAGATTCTTTGAAATTCTGATTTCCAAACTCTGGATTGACCTATCATATGATGTTCTGTTCTTAGCTGTCCATCCTTCTTTTAGGAAATGATTAATTACGTGGCTGTTCCAGTCCAGGATGTAACGTATGAACTTTTTCCATGTGATAAGCATGTAGACACTGTGGCAGCGCCAAGAGGCATATGGATATTTGAGCACTTTGTAAATGTTCTTTTCTTTCTTTCTACCAACATTTTGTGCTTGGTTTGTGACACAAAATTGTCTCAAACCTGCACAAAAGGTTTACTGTGGATTTCATTTCTAGCATTAAACTTGGTTTGAGTCCCAAAGTGGTCTAAAAGTAACTCAAAGCAGCACTTTGAGCTCCTTAACATTACTTTGCTTTATAAAAGGGCATTCCATGGGTGGTACATGGGAGTCCTCATGCAACCACCCATGGTTTTTGATGCAAAGCCCTATCTATGATAAGTATTAGGCAGGGCTTTGTGCCAAAGGTTTGTGGTACTTTTCCCACTTCGCATGCATGCTGCACTGCATAGAACACATCCAGGTGGGAAAAGTTTAAAGTTAGTCTAAGAATAGTATTTTGTACTGGAAAGCTATTCTTCCAGTTGAAAACGAATGCTAGACATGATGCTGACACCCTTGCACTATGGTGTAAAGGTGTGTGCATCACGCTGCGTAGCCTGATTCTGCGCCAGCCATGGTGAGAGCAGGACAGTGCCATGTGTTAGGAGATACGTGCTCTCTGTCTCTCTCTTTCTCACGCATTGGAGAGTAGGATCCTTGGTTGCTGTGCTGGATTGCATGACATCTTTGTAAATCAGCCCCTAAGTGTTTATATTAATTAGAATTACACATCATTCAGTTTGCAAAAAGCAGATCATCCCGCCCCCTCTATAGATGTTGATTTATATTATATTCAGATGGTCTCTCAATAAGTGGTGGATTCACATGAATTTATACCTGGAAAACGTGTAATGTAAATGTGTGTAGAGTACACGATTCACAAACAGAAAGAAATGCGCACAGTGCATTGACAGAATGATGAGCACACATGCCTATATTCTTATAGTCGGCATTCCTAATGGTGGCAGGGGCGTGGCTATGAATTTTGCAGAAAGTGCACTGGCTATGCTATACCGTTTTCATTGATGTACTTGATGTATAAAGTACACATACGTAGGGATTACAATAGGCATAAGTGAAAGCTACACAGAAGCATAACAAATGCTGTTTATGCATGGATAGAAAAGGAAGGAATACATTGATTGATGTAAAGATGCATAGGTGTTAACTGCAGATGCCATAGTTACACGTGTAATACATTTGGTCTATCTGCTCCTATACTTGTTTATGGCCTATGCCCCGAAGCCAAGCTCTGTTAACGTTGATTCACTTATTTGAAACACAGCACGGGTCAGGTCTCCATTATTAATGTGCTTTAGGTCACATCATCCCATCATCTGTCATGGTGTGCACATAACTATTCAGGCAACGCTCCCAAACCATTCTTTCCTTATAAATGCCTGCCAAGATCGACTTTACACCACCACGACTGGCAATCCCAGAAAGGAACATGACGCACTAACATTTGGCAAGAAATAGGTTTGTAATGAAAAATCAAGTTCAACCAGATTTAAAAAACAGAAATGTTGTTTTCATTTGTTAGCAAGGCTATGATGGGGCATGTGTGGACATAATAATATTTTATCTCTTCTCCCAGACTCAAGGAAGCTTTGCGATACTCGTGCCCTTTGCTGTAGATCATTCAGGAGTGAAACTGAAATGAATGAATACTGGCGCGCTGTTGAAGGCGTGTCTCCATTAGGCTCACTCTGAGTGAGCTATAACTACGTTAGAGCTTAATTGTTTTTAACAAGTGTTCTTTCCACATGCATCTTAGCCATAACTCTAAAAATAATGCTTACTTCTGTGGGATTATATTACTTAAGTGATATCCACTTACTTGTAAAAATAAATTGCCCATTAAGATGTTCAATATTTTGGAACAAAACCACCGCATCAATTTGGATCCTTGTTTTAGCTGTTTGTTGTATTTATGAGCCCTTTGCACTGCCGGAGTGTCACTTTTTGTGATGTTCTGGCGTGGCTTAGAATGGTCTCATAGATTTAAAGTAAGGCAAGGCATGGCAAATCGCTGCGTTGCCTTATTCTGCGCTAGGGAGGCGTTCCATGGATGCTTCGGTGGCTGTTCCCATGCAACACCCATGGATTTTGATGCTTCTCCAGACCTGGGGATGCACCAAAACCTTATGCCTCCCGAGGGGAGGAGCAAACAAGGAGAAATAACTTTATTTCTCCTAGTTTTTTAGGTCGAGCCTAGCACAGTGCGCATGCGCTGCTCTATGGGGAGGCTTCTTGTGAGCACTTCAAACTTATCTGTGTGGCTAGAACTTCCCCCAGGTATTTGGTTGGTTGTTGGCTGTGTCATTTATTTTTTGTAGCCTGCAAGTGGCTAAAGGCGGGCGCATGTCCCACCTCTTCAGCAAATGTTCACTCCCACAGACTTTTGCTTGCTGGAGCGAGCATCTGCGGCAGGGTGGCAGCTGCACTCTTGACATTCCTTACAGTGTGCGGGCATGCACCACCCGCGGGCTTTTAGATGACACTTTCAGCAGTGCCACATGCCACCACTTCAAGTCCCTTCCAGTCACAACCCACCCGAGCCTGTCTCGGACTGTAGGTGACCCTCACCTCCCTTGTTTAACCGTAGCGCTCCGACGCACTGAGAGGTGTGTCATAGAACTACCGATGTTTTTTTTTATTTCTTTCTGGTGTCATCTTAAGTATAAATCCGACTGCGTGTGTGCTGTAGATTTTCAGATTGTTTCTTGGAAACAAACTAGACACTATCATAGGGCGACTTTTTTTGGGAAGCCACGTCGCTGTGTAGACTTAAAAACTTCGGAATGACAAGCAGTTAAGAGTTGGTAAAAAGACAATCACGTGCTATGATTTTGCGTTACCTGATTTTCGTTGAAAATGCAAAGTAAATGGAAATATGTTCTGTCAGCTTTCTAGCTCGCTGCTTGTCTTTTGCCACCTCAAGAGCTGCGCTGGGTTCAGTGGGGTAACATTAGCCCCCCGCAGCCCCCGCGGTGCTGACCTCAGTACTCCTGACAGGGGCCGGAGCATGGGTGGCCCGCTCCATGTACTTTGCAGGGGCCCCCTCAAGTTTCGCTACGTCACTAGGTGGGTAATCTGATCACGTGTTTAACATAACCCCGCTACATTCTGAATGTATGAGTGAATCAACTAACGAACATCTACAAATAAATAAATAAGTGTATGAAAGAATGACACAGGTTAAACAAATCACACAGTGTGCTTCACGCACCCAGTTACCGCCTCGGGGCGCTTTGGTGATCGTGGTTAGAGCAGTGGAGGGACCGATTTAGAATTTGGGCACTTTAGTAAAAGATGTTTTTCCAAGAACCCTTTTGAATGGTGTTAAAGGCCAATTTTCAGAAAAAAAGTATTCAGTTGGATCAAAGTACACAATTAGAAATTGTTCAACTCTGCTGTGTACAAACGTTGATTGATGTGTTTTTGCGCGCTCTGTCATGTGCCCCAGGTGCAAAATTATAACAGTCTTAAAAATACAGGAGACATTTTATTTTGTGGCACAGAGGCACTGTGAACTTACAGCTTCATCAATGCTGCCGACACACAATATATTTACAGGTTTTTTTAGGTCAAGCTTGTGCTCATAAGTATGTCTCCCTGTCTAACTTTTTGTGTGTGCGTTTATGTATAATTGTCTCTCTTCGATAGTGTTTGTTTTTCAGGTATCTGTGTTTGACATCCATAGGTGTGTATGTGTTTGTGTTTTTGTTTAGGCTGTGATATGTGACTGTAAGTGTGTTTGAGGTCTTGTGTTTTTCAACCGATCTCCACAGCTAGTCTGTTTCAGTTGTGCTAAATTGATGTAATTTTGCCTTCTCCTGCCACATAATTTACTTAGCCGTGCCGTATAATTCCAGTGGCCCTGGTCTTAGCCTTTGTATGTTATTGTGTGAATATGGAAGTATACTTCAATGTGTCTATTGTAGTGTCTATCTATCTATTCTGGGCAAATCACTAAATCTCCTCTTGCCTACCAAAAATAAATGTGCACAGAAAGAGTGGCAATTATCCAGCACAAAAGCATTTTCTCCCAATTTCAAAAGGGTTTTCCAATTGTGAACATACTTATTTGCGCTTCTGAGTTTCACTTATACATACATGCAAGGAGATTTAACAATGAGCTGAACACCCCAACAGCCCCCCCCCCCCAGGAGTACCATGGAAGACTTAAAAAAAGTTTTCCCACCATATTAGAAAGGTTACTGGTCTTAGTTGTAATATTAGAAAAAATAATACTTTGAATTCCACTTCTTCTCAATAAGCATTGCAAGAACAAGGAAACTAGAAGACATGTTTTATGTTTATTCTTTTTTAATAGGGTCGTTCAGTTCTATATATTATCTTATTGTTACATATAAGGTAACAAAAATACTTAACACTTTTTTTATTGTAACTTTTCAACATGATGCATAGTAGCCATGCTGCTTTACAGCATAGCTTAAATACATTGCCAAAGCCAATAGCTCTGGCTAAACACTTATAAGGTTCCAAAGGCGAGACCAATTGGCTATGCCAATGTGTGTTCCTCTTTCCATTTGTGCTGCATTCTGTAGCAAACGTGGAAAGAGGAAAAAACCTCCCAGGTTGTTGTGCAGAAAGTTTCCACTTCCAGCACAAAACCAATCCTGTCAACAACACAGCCATCCTTGCACCATGCCTGGCGCTAGGCTGCAGAAACAGCGCCAGTGCAGGGGGAAAGGACAGGAATGTACCGTATTACTTATCTCATGCCAGAGGAGCAGCCTACAATTTCGGGAGAGATTACCCCAGGATTGTATGCCTGCTGCACTGATTGGTAAAGCCAATTTGTCTACCATACACTCAGGAGTGCCCAGGGAATCCCACGTGGGAGCCAGGCTGCTGTAATGCTCCAAATGTATTGCGCTTCAGATACAGGACTACACCCTGGGCATAACTTCATATCTTCAAATTTAAACAAGAAATGCATTTCGGCCCCTTTGACTCCTTTTAACATTTCTTTAAACAGGGACCCTATCTCTGAACAGTCTGGCATATTAAAGGGCATCCTAGTGTTCTTCATCTGAAAGGCCAAAGCATAAGAATGCATATCCAGCAAGGATAGCTCACCTTATACCTGCTTCTATGCAGCTTTTTCCATGAAATCCTTCGCCTCCTCTATGCCCAGACAGAGGAATTTATAGCCTGCTGTGTTTTTTTGAACCAATCTTTCTTGAGATCTAATGAGATTGTGTTAAAGGGAAAACTATATGTGGGAAGAATCACAATCTTCACTAGATTGGTTCTAGCAAAGATTGATAGAGGGAGATGGGCCAAGTCTTTCCTAAGGTTTACTTCCGGAATTTTGTTGATGTCTTGCGTGATCTTTACCTCAAATACTTCCTCACATTCTTAAATAAGGGGTTGTCCCTCTCCTGATTCCAAATTGTTATGTTTTTCTGCATTAACAAATATCCTGAAATCTTGCCAAATTTTGCTGTTATCTGAACTATTGCTGGAAAGGTTGTGGGTAGGTTCGACGTAAAAACCATAAGATTGTCAGCACAGAGGGAAACGTTTTTCTCCCATCCGTTGCACAAGAAAGGAGTAATTGAGGCATCATGCATAAGACTGCCTGGTGCTCAAGGAGATGGGGAGAAAGCTCTCTAGGTTCAAGTACTTACAGCTGAAAAGCTGGGCGCAGAGTATGCAATTTGATTTGGGGTCCATGAATCATCTGGAGAAACAATTGTTAGGAAAGCTCTTACAGAAGAAATAAGAATCTGGTGCTAGGAACTAATAGATACTATGGAATGGGACTTCCAGCTGGCAGAGGAACTCTGAAGCGCATGCTTGCTGAGGGCGCAGTTGCAATATATTTGCAAGTATCGATGCACGCTTAATATGATATTGTCTAGCCTTCTTTTTAAGAAGAAATCATCTTTTCTCCCTCCACAGATCCTACTGGTCACCATAGAGAATCTCAAAGATAGGGAAAGGTGGTGTAGCCAAATGTTCCAAATGCAGGTTAGAAAAGGCGACAGACAACCATATGTTCATGGAATGCCCAGGGATCCTAAGTTTTGAGAAGAAGTGGGTAAGACCATTTTGAGCATTGTGGAGGTGGATATTAAGGTAAGCCTCTCTTTGGCTATCTTTGGGATAGTAGAGGGGACCGGAGAAACTGAGCAGTGACACAAGAAAGTTACTTGTTTACCTAACTGTGCTGATGAGAATGGAAATTTGTAAAAATAAAAATGGGTAGATGATCTGCTCCTCATTTTTTCAGAGTGGCTTGACGCACTCTCTTATAAATCAAAAATGGATGGACAAGGCAGGGTGTGCTTTGAAGAAGAAAAAGTTCTGACTCCCACTGACGGAGTAAATCGGTAGGCACAAGAGTGAATTGGGTGGCAATGCAAGGAGCATATATCATGTCCAATGATTACACCTTTGAAGCTCTCTTCTCGGCGTATGAAATGCACCCCCCAAAATGGGGCATTATGAATGAGAGATGCAGGCTTCATGGCATAAGTCCTACCTCATAAACAAGGGCACGAATCGAAAAGTTTGGGAGACAAATTGGAGTCTGAGGTGAACGATGCCAAAAAAAAAGGAATGCATTGAATTGGAAAAATACGGTGCATTCCTGCCCTTTCAGTTTGACATAGGGCAGCACAGCAAGGTGACTTGCTGCGCTGCCCTACGCCAAAACCCCATAAATGAGGCGCCCAGCGTGGAAAAACCAATACTGATAGTGGGCTTTTGGTCAGCCTGACGCTTATCATTTGTTGCCTTTTTTTGTCACTCTCTCTCTTGCTTGCATCATATTCAATGGCATTCCTTCCACTTCTTGTGTTTGTTCCTCCCCTGGAGCACAGTTTCTCTACCATCCTTCTATTTGGATGACTTGTATCCTTCCAAAGCTTCACATCAGGGAACTACTTTTCTCTTTCAGCGCTATCAATTGATGGGAGTGCGTGCATTTTCTTGCTTTCTCCCTGAATCTCTGCTTCCCCCTCAACTCCCTGTCCCACACTTTCCATTTAGCTTCCCAGTCCCCAAGCACATCCATTGCTTCCCCCAACCCTTCTGTTTGCTCTTTTGTGCTATTAATTTATGCAACTCCCCACCCAGCACCTGCTTATGCTCCCCCACAACAGCTTTTGACGCTTGTTGGCATTTATTCTTCGCCCAACCACTACACCATTGTAACGTTATGATTTTTTTTCTCCTTTGTTTGGAGGACCTGGCAGCTGCAATTTTCTGCTGGCTGCTTTTAACACAAATTTACTTTAGTGTCTTTTTTATATATTTTTTTATTTACCACTCCAAGATAGTCCTCAGCCAACTTGTAAAGGCAAATTAAACAAAAAAAATGGCTACTGCATCATGACATATGCACAAGCATGTCTGGTGGAGCATGATCGTTTAAATGATATTACCATTTGTTTTTATCGTCAAGGCTGTTCAGCATCATCAAAGAACTTTTTTTTTCGTTTTGCCGATTCAGAACAACATTGGCAAAAAGCATTGACAAAGCCAAAAAGTCGGGCTTCAGTATTGAAAGGTGCACTCTTCTGCCTTTGCCAATGATTGTTAAGGACCTGCACTTCAGAACATTACTCATGAAATATAGACCCAGTTCGATTGAACTGCGCATTTCGCTTTGTATAGAAGTAGCCTCCCATCCTTGGGTTGCTGTGTTTCTAAATTGGGTCTTGGATATTATGTTGACCATTTACAAAGTGCACAAGATAATCCAATTATAAAGGAGCATGTTCCAAAAATTAAATGGGAAACCTTTCATAGTAATTATAATATTTAGCCCTTAATTTGAGGCTTTTGCACTCCCATGCTTCATTCAAGTTTTAGGTGAACGAATAGTAAGCGTGGCATTTTAAACGACAGACTGCAATGCTTCTTGTAGATCGAAATTACACATTGTCTCTTGTTTGGCAAAACGGTTGCTATGGAAGGTTTCATTATGATAGTGATGCGGTGACTTTTGTGTTCAAGGAAACCTAAATGCATGGTCGTTATGATAAGGAATTTGTGACCGCCATGTCAAACTAATTGAAACTGGAAATATTTGGGAAATCTTCTGTTATATCCGAGTCGAAATACAGTCATAAATTAAACACGTCATTTCATGTGCCTGCTGCTCTCTGACTCACCTCAATATGCTTGATGAGTAGTCAGCTGGTTCAAAAAGCAGACGGCTGTCTATGATTTTTGGGTTACTGAGGCTGTATGAACAACTATCAGGTGAGTATTTCCCTCGTCCAGCATGGGATTTACTCTGTAGAAGATATTGCTGCAGGGCAAAGGATCTACTTAGCTGTGGCCCCCATAGTTGTTGCGGGGAGGCATATGTTCTACTCAGGTCTCACAAGCTATGGACCTCAGCAGTGGAGGTTTCACTTCCCAGATATCTCGAGGTGCTTGTGTTAGGTGTTCTGGGAATAGGAAAGGAGCTTGGGAATAGGGCTTTGGTGAACAGTCAAAAATGTGGTTGATATAGCTCAAGTCTAAGCAGAGTTAACTGTTAACTTTTCAGAAATGGAGCCTTTCGCATTCTGCTGCTGTGCAGCCATTTTTTGTTGCCCTCAACTAGGAGGATACAATTTCTGTATCTGCAGGGGCGGCTCCTCCTCTAAGGCGGAGGTGCGTCGCCTCACTACTCTTAGAGCAGTGAAAAAAGGTAAAATAATATGATAATATAAACGCTATTATCATTTTATTTTTCGTTGCTGCGGGGCTGAGTTAGGGCGGGGCAGGGTTGATAGCTCAGGGACAATGAGTGGTTTGTGCACATTAAGTGGGCACGACTGCATGGCTGTCTGTCATGGGCCGGCGAAACAGTCATGCACATTTTGCATGTTCCCCCACCAGGCTGTGATGCACAGGCTCCCTGTCCCTGTCTGAGTGCTGATCCATGGTGCTCAGACCAATCATAACACTGCAATGCAGCATTTTGATTGGCTTAGGGAAGCCTGTTTGCTTCCTGTTTCTTCTGGGCTGGAATCTGGAAGAGAAGAGAAGTAGAGACCACAAGGAGAGAAGGCGGAAAAGATAAGTGTTTTAAAAAAAAAAAATGTCAAACCCTGCACCACCCCGTTCGCTACCATCCCCCACTGTGTATCTGTGCCTTTGTATTGGTCTGCACATTCCATTGTCTTCTATGATGGTGACTCATACCATGACCCACTCTAACTGTTTTAATAGACAAACATAGATCATCATCACATACGAAATGCATGTTAATTTATACCACTCAACTCACCCTCATTTGCATGTAGCCACTCACTACTGTATCATTATCACCCTACCAACATAATACAAGTTTATTGTGAACTCAAAAATCCCATCTGCCGTGCAGGCTTTCCACGCCCTCCACAAAGTATGCAACCCCATAGAGTTCAGTGGATCACCAGCCAGCGACCCATAACATTTAAATTCACCTCCCATGCCCATTGTGGCTCAGTGGGTTCAGAGGAATTATAATCTTCATTTCTGGTAGTGTGTTGATGTAATTATAGGTCATCAAAGGAAACAAAATTTGGGAAGGATGAAACATGCCAGCGGTGACGCACAACTAGAGTTTGGAAACTCAGAACATATTTTTGGAATCGTTTTAGAACTACAGAGAAACTAGAAATGACGTGTTTAATTTATGACTGTATTTCGACTCGGATATAACAGAAGATTTCCCAAATATTTCCAGTTTCAATTAGTTTGACATGGCGGTCACAAATTCCTTATCATAACGACCATGCATTTAGGTGTCCTTGAACACAAAAGTCACCGCATCACTATCATAAGGAAACCCTCCATAGCAACCGTTTTGCCAAACAAGAGACAATGTGTAATTTCGATCTACAAGAAGCATTGAAGTCTGTCGTTTAAAAAGCATTTTTGGTTTTAAATCAAGAACCATCCAAATGGCATCTGCAAAACAGAAATTATGGGGATGCACCCTAAATCAGACAGACTAACTCACTAACAGGAACAAAAAGTGTCCTTATATGGAAGGTTGAAACGTATCCCCGTATTTCAAAAGTGCGGTGCAGTGTTGCATAGCATCCGTCCCCCGGGCTCATCATCTATGTGCAGCCTTTGACTAAGCTGATAGGGTTGTTCAAATGTTTAGCTCTGTCTTACACTGATGGAACACCGCTGGTGATTTGTCTGGACAAACACACCCCTATCTCTGTCTTACAAGCCAGTAATTCATTATCGTCCACCCAACAATGGATGAGCCATAGTCTCTTGTTACCAATAAGACAGAACTTATGAATGGGAAATCAAAAAGTAATTTGGTGAAAATACTCCGGCCATCCAACAGATCCTGGTGCTAAAAGTCAAATCCCTGAGAGTCTTTTTGGACAAGACACTTTCCCTGGCATCTTCGGCTGAGACCATAGTCAGCTCCTGTATTCAAACAATGCATCACTTAAACAAGCATTGGCAAGGCCAATGAGGCTTGCTTATGCAAAATCTATTGGATTTGCATTTTTTAGCCATGTTGGACAACATTTGTCCAAAAAGATAATTATATAATATAATATTATAATATGCTTATATGATAACTTGTGTGTGGCATGACCTGTCATTGTATAGTATGGTATGGCCTGGCATGCTGTGGTACAGTAAGCACACAACTATAGAATTTAGACCAGTGACCAGCCTGTATAATGTGGTGAAAGAAAATAGAGGTGACTGGAAACAGAAGGTGCTTTTTTAGGAAATGGAAGTGGAGTGATGTTTGCGGGTGGGGAAGAATGCAAGCTGTGTAACAGAAATATAAGATTTGGATACATTACTTTGGCACTTTGTTAAGGAGCATGGCGAAGAGAGGGGGGATTTAAGGTAACTGAAACATAAGATTTGATGTAATAACATTGCTATTGAATAGGTTTGTAAGTTGCCAACTTTAAAAAAATGGCGTTTCATATGAAATGAATATAACTAAAAAAAATAAAAAATAAATGAGGCTTCTCTAGACAAATAAGCATTTGGCAAAGAATTAACCAGAACTAATGATCACTGGCAGTTAAACTTTTCGATCAGCTCATAGGTCTGTGACCTTCCTGGAGTGGCACAGGCTGAACCCTGACTGCTACCAGAACAAGTCCATGTTGAAATCAGGAGTGCCTCTTCAAACTGGAGCACATCACCTGCCCTAACAAAACCAAAACATGACCACTTCAGGTGAGACTTAGATTCCCTCACATACACTCCCTACTCTGCAGCAGTCCAAGCAATGTCAGACTTAGCAATGCAATTCTTAGCTTGTGAATACACACCTTGGCATTGCAGAGATCATAGGGACCCACCTTCTCAATGCCCTACCTGTTCATCAAGGATTTAAGGAATATAGCCTGGAATTACGGAAAAACCTTGGGGAGAAGGGTATTTAGGTTTTCTTCCCTGTTCATGAATTTCTTGCTGTAGACCTTTAAAGACAGGAGCTGCTTACTATGGAGATCAAGTATAATGCTAGCGCATCCCCCAGCCGCTGTGATCCACCCCGAGGCGTACCCGCAATCAATCGGAAAGATCGTTTTTAGAAGAATCAGATAATTCCTCTGAGTCCATCTTGGTTGGGAATGGGTTTCAAATGGAGTTGTCTACGAAGAAACACATGCAACAGTCATAACCTTTTCCCTATTTCTTATGCACAACAAATGCCTGTCTCATATGCTCTTTCTGAATGTCTCACCTACAAGCAATTCTTATACTGTTGCTTTTTTCCTGTACAGTATGGAGTTTAGTCACACCTGCATTGGCTGATCTGATTACACTTCTAAGAGGGACTTCTACGATGTTCTCGCGAATAGTCACTTATTCTGAAACTCATTCTGATAAATTGCATAAACCAACTTTTGTGATGTTTCCTCAAAAGTCACTTGTTCTCATGTTATTTCATGCTGGGCAGAGATTCCTCAAAGATACCTAGCAACTGTATTGTATGAACATTGGTAAGCACTTACTTATGTCTTTTCTTTTTGTCTTTCCTTTCCTCAAGATATTGTTAAAGTTGGAGCCGAGTTCCAGATGTGATGAGGACCACTCTCCAAAATTAGGCTGGGCAAAGATCGAAAGCCAGGAAAGAAGGTAGTTGGATCTCCTTGCTGGTTCTCTAACGCAAAGTACATGTTGCTTGCTGTACCCAAGATGGCCTCTGAAATCTGTCAACATCTAAAAATGTGCAAAATACAAGACATCATAAAGCTTCATCTTCCAACCTCTACCAGACCTTGACAGTACACAGACATCATAAACCCTAATCAGTCCCATTATTGAAGGAACCTCAAGAGATAAAAACTTCAAGCGTTTAAACCATGATTATTTGTGTTACATATGTGCAGGAATGTGTAAACAGTTTTAGCAGAGCATTCCTCTTTGTTGCCAACGTATTTGCAAGTTTGTTAAATTAGTTCACATATAATCAAAGACAATAACTTGATTGTCACTAAGCCCCTTCTGACTCCACAACTTGGTTCTGCTTGCTCCGCTCTCCCTCCATGTTTATGATTTCTCAAAGTATTCAATTTCCAACAATAAATAAATACTAGGTGCATTGGAAATATCCCACTGAAAACTTCCAGTGACCCCCCTAAAGGTATTCGCTGACCACATCGTGAAAACCTCCCTGCCTATGACAAAAGCACTCAAACGTAAGACACAAACCACAGTTCACTATGATAACAAGCAAAGACAGTGGGGAGGGGTGGGGAGACAGGGGCAGCAACACAATGAAGTGGCGGATGAGAAGGGAAAGAAGCAATACAATAAAAGGTACCTCAATCCAAGTGCGAGCAGCGGTGAGACACTAATTAAAAATAATCAATCTGTGTTTGGCCCATGCACCATAGGAGAAACAGGAAATGACGTCCGGCCTGCACTGTTTAATTAGGAGGCAGCAAATAAGAGTGACATGGAAGCACAATGAATGTTAAATTAGCAGGGGGTCCAAGCCCTTTTTGTAAACAATAGTGTCTCGCGAGCGACAGTGCATGTGGCTTACACAGGCTCAGCCCTAAAAAATACTTTGGGTTTTCTACCAAGAAAGCAGCATTCTACTGCTCTGTCCCCCTGTGTGCTTTCCAGGCTAGATTACTGAAATAGTCCACACCTATGTTTGTCAGCATATGCCCTAGCTAGCGAGGAGAGAGTTCAGAATTATACAGTCATAATCATTACTTATCAACGTAGGTTTGATGATGTTTCCAGGGATTGGAGAGGCCTCCTCTAGGTGTCAATCAATCAAAGAGTTAGTGTCAAGTTAATCTTGTTAGTGAACAATGGATTCTACACGGCAACTTCCTCTTATCTCTCTTAGCATTTTGCACAGTACACAGCTGACCCCCTTAGGAAATCTCTGCTCCTAGCATCAAATCCTTCTCCAACTCCCACGTATTAGGAATGACTGCTGTTGGGGTTGGCCGAGATCTTTCTCAGTTCATAAATGTGGCATGAGCTCCTGATGTCCCTTCGGAGAAGTGAAAGCCACCCATCTTTCAGAAAAGCTTTAAGATCCTCCTTGTTCTGCTAGTCCCCTTAATCATGCACTTGTATAAAGTTATGCTTTCTCAAAGTACCTTGCCGGGAATAGTTGTTAACATCATCTAGCCCATTTTGGTCTAAGAATACATGTACAAGTGAACTTCAGGCCACCCAACAACAACGTCTACCAAGGGAAACACCTCTAGAAAGGGTAAAAGTCTGCCTCAATTGGTGTTGGCCTCCTTTCAACCCAGAATACTTCAAAAGGGAGCCAATGTTTTTTTTAGTTACCATGAAAGCTAATTAAAGAAAATTCTAAGAAACCAGAATTAAATAGGAAGATTCCATCCACATAACTCAGAGGAATTCATACCCACCATGATAGTCTTCTCCAGGGATTAAATCACTATATATGGTAGTAGTTGAGCTGTGCACATCCTTGTCTATCCAAGAGCCATAATTGTTCATCCAAGAAATAGAATTAAGGACTAAAATATGTGCCTGGATACGCAATGGTGCAGATACACTATTCTCCCTCCAAGAAAATAAGGAGCAGGTTAGTAGGGGTTTATGCCAGATGCTGAGAGTGACCACTGTAAAAGAAATATAGAGCCTTTACATGAAAATGTGTACCATTGGTCTGTACCTCATGGATTCAAATCTGCAGTTGCATGACTATGACTGACTGACAGCTCATCTTGCTTCGTGACATTACCCTGTGAGGTCTTATGGCACGCATGTAAACGCAGTGCATGGCCAAACAGGACAATATTGACATTCTTTCAACACTCCATCAAGCCCCTCGTTACTAGGTCTTCACTAGTTCAATGCCGAAATAACACACCAGCAATCTTGATATTGCAAATTGTGGTAGTTCACATGTGCAGTATAAACTCAAATTTGCAATTTTGACCCTGAGGAATGGTAAATAACTGTTTGAGTACAAATTCCTACTTGTTTTCAATCATGCCAGGTCCTCTTGGCCTCACACATTTAGCCAGAGTTTTCCTGGTAAAATGTGTGTGGTGACAAACAGGAGTTCACTGTTACCACACCACTTGTAATACTGATTGAATGTTAACTAACTTTACCAGGGGGAACAGGGATAACAAGGACCTCATACTTAAGCTCAAAGAGGGGTTGATCTTACTTGTAAGGCGGGGACACTCCAAATGCATGCTGTGTGTACAATAAAAGAACTGGCAGCCTTGGCACTGAGAAGGAAGCTAGTAAAATTCAGAAGAACCTGACTAGAATGTTGTACATTCCAGGCAGGGAGTATTAATGAAAATTCTGCAAATGTGGCACTCTCTGTCAATGCTCCTTCTTTGAGCAATGATTCTAGGCTAGGTTTCGTCCAAAAACTCACCTATTAACTTATATTTTACCCACACACTGAATTACTATCATAACAATATGATGGGGCTGCACAGATTGTATTACCCAAGCAGGTTTTGCATGGATGCTGAATATAGTCTTCCCACAATTCTCAGAGTTCACCGCTATTCCTACGTCTATATTCTTGAGTAATGTTCACTTCTGTGCAAGTCATGCACGCTGTCTAGATTTACTGACATATGTCTTTCCTCCATAGGGTGGAGTCATTATTTAAAGAAGATTACTTCAGTACAAATATCCAGGTATTGGTCATCTCTCACCGTGACTGAGGCATTCCTGAAGTCAACCTGCCTCCCAGAATAACATTCTCCATGCTTCAGAGTACAAGTGTAACTAAATGTGAGGGGGCCCCCTGCAAACTACGTGAATGGGCCCCCTCTGGACTCAGTCAGAAGCTGTCACACCAGGGTACTGTGCTGAGAGGGCCCCCTGGAGCTCGGGGGCCCCACCGCACTGCAGGGGTTGCGGGTGCCTTTGTTAAGCCACTGCTCCAAAACTCCTCATCAAAAGCCTGTGGAGGTTGGATAGGATATCTCTAAAATTCAGAGATCCTCTGTCTACTTACTCAAGACACTATGGTGCCGATCACAATCCGGTAAAAACCGGGTACGAACCGTCGGACGGAGCATATTCTCCGTCCGACGCGTACCCGGTCGTCAAAATATACAAACATGGAATTACGATTCGCACGGGTACACCATTACCGTACGAATCGTAAAAAAGACCGACCGAACAAAAAACACCTACCAATGCGATCCGGGAAAGCGCCGACCTGACGTCGGGACGCACGCAGCCAGCCATTCACGACCCAGGAATCACGATTCGCACCGACGTCACCCCGCACGGTGAATATTTTGCGGCAGCCAAAAACTGCCGGGAAATCAGGACGACGCGAACAAGGACCACCAGTACGCGACGGACAGACGGCGACGCGAACAAGGAGGACCAGTACGTGACGGACACACAGGACGACGCCACCAAGGAGGACCCGTACGCGACAGGACGACGCGATCAAGGAGGACCCGTACGCGACAGGACGACGCGAGCAAGGAGTACCAGTACGCGACGGACAGACATGGACCCGAACCTACGAGTCATCCCTGCCCTCATAGCAGTCCACCTCCTCTACAGGTTACGACGCAGACGCCGCAGAAGGTCAGAATAACTAAGGGAGGGGGGAAAGTGGGGTGGGGTGGGGGTGGCACGACCAGGGCAGGCCACAAAACAACCACATGAGTGACACACTACACATGGCCTGGACATACCTGACTCCCATGCCCTGGTCACCACGAGGGGGTGGGGGCGTGTCCTGATAATCCAGCGACCGCCACAACGGAAGTCCGTCACCACGCGAACCGGCAACACAACCAGACAGGTACGTCCCGTACCCACGCCTGAAGAGCGTGGGTACGAGTCGGACCACGCCCACACACGTCACCCCAACAATGGCGGGACGGATCGCACCCACGTGGCAAAGGCCTGGGTACGGGCCGCACAAACATCACATAGCGTGGGGACGGATATGTACGGACCCTACCCCCACCCCGTATGCAAGGAGCGTACCCCCCAGCCCAACAGTGCAAGTACGACCCGTACCCCCACCCGCGGACGTACGGAGCGTACCCCCAGCCCAACAGTGTAAGTACGACACGTACCCCCACCCGCGGACGTACGGAGCGTACCCCCAGCCCAACAGTGTAAGTACGACCCGTACCCCCACCCGCGGACGTACGGAGCGTACCCCCAGCCCAACAGTGTAAGTACGACCCGTACCCCCACCCGCGGACGCACGGAGCGTACCCCCAGCCCAACAGTGTAAGTACGACCCGTACCCCCACCCGCGGACGTACGGAGCGTACCCCCAGCCCAACAGTGTAAGTACGACCCGTACCCCCACCCGCAAATGCAAGGAGCGTACCCCCCTGCCCAACAGTGGAAGTACGACCCGTACCCCCACCCCGTATGCAAGGAGCGTACCCCCCAGCCCAACAGTGCAAGTACGACCCGTACCCCCACCCGCGGACGTACGGAGCGTACCCCCAGCCCAACAGTGTAAGTACGACACGTACCCCCACCCGCGGACGTACGGAGCGTACCCCCAGCCCAACAGTGTAAGTACGACCCGTACCCCCACCCGCGGACGTACGGAGCGTACCCCCAGCCCAACAGTGTAAGTACGACCCGTACCCCCACCCGCGGACGCACGGAGCGTACCCCCAGCCCAACAGTGTAAGTACGACCCGTACCCCCACCCGCGGACGTACGGAGCGTACCCCCAGCCCAACAGTGTAAGTACGACCCGTACCCCCACCCGCGAATGCAAGGAGCGTACCCCCCTGCCCAACAGTGGAAGTACGACCCGTACCCCCACCCGCGTATGCATGGAGCGTACCCCCCAGCCCAACAGTGCAAGTACGACCCGTACCCCCACCCGCGGACGTACGGAGCGTACCCCCAGCCCAACAGTGTAAGTACGACACGTACCCCCACCCGCGGACGTACGGAGCGTACCCCCAGCCCAACAGTGTAAGTACGACCCGTACCCCCACCCGCGGACGTACGGAGCGTACCCCCAGCCCAACAGTGTAAGTACGACCCGTACCCCCACCCGCGGACGTACGGAGCGTACCCCCAGCCCAACAGTGTAAGTACGACCCGTACCCCCACCCGCGGACGCACGGAGCGTACCCCCAGCCCAACAGTGTAAGTACGACCCGTACCCCCACCCGCGGACGTACGGAGCGTACCCCCAGCCCAACAGTGTAAGTACGACCCGTACCCCCACCCGCGAATGCAAGGAGCGTACCCCCCTGCCCAACAGTGTAAGTACGACCCGTACCCCCACCCGCGTATGCATGGAGCGTACCCCCCATGCCAACAGTGTAAGTACGACCCGTACCCCCACCCGCGTATGCATGGAGCGTACCCCCATGCCAACAGTGTAAGTACGACTCGAACCCCCACCCACGAATGCAAGGAGCGTACCCCCCTGCCCAACAGTGTAAGTACGACCCATACCCACACCCGCGGACGTACGGAGCGTACCCCCACCACACCAGTGTCAGTAGACTCGTACCCTCACCTCTAATGCAGTGTGCGTAACCCCACCGTGTATGTGCCAAGCGCACATATCCAGAAATCGGAGGTGTGTGTGCAGAGTCCACCCAGCAGTGCCCTGAGACAGGAGTGGTGGGTGTGGAGTCCTCCCAGCAGTGCCCTGAGACAGGAGGGGTGGGTGCCCATCACTCCCAGCAGTGCCCTGACACAGGAGGGGTGGGTGCAGAGTCCTCCCAGCAGTGCCCAGACACAGGAGGGGTGGGTGTGGAGTCCTCCCAGCAGTGCCCTGAGACAGGAGGGGTGGGTGCAGAGACCTCCCAGCAGTGCCCTGAGACAGGAGGGGTGGGTGGTGAGTCCTCCCAGCAGTGCCCAGAGACAGGAGGGGTGGGTGCAGAGTCCTCCCAGCAGTGTCCAGACCCAGGAGGGGTGGGTGGTGAGTCCTCCCAGCAGTGCCCAGAGACAGGAGGGGTGTGTGCAGAGTCCTCCCAGCAGTGTCCAGACCCAGGAGGGGTGGGTGCAGAGACCTCCCAGCAGTGCCCTGAGACAGGAGGGGTGGGTGGTGAGTCCTCCCAGCAGTGCCCAGAGACAGGAGGGGTGGGTGCAGAGACCTCCCAGCAGTGCCCTGAGACAGGAGGGGTGTGTGCAGAGTCCTCCCAGCAGTGTCCAGACCCAGGAGGGGTGTGTGCAGAGTCCTCCCAGCAGTGTCCAGACCCAGGAGGGGTGGGTGCAGAGTCCTCCCAGCAGTGCCCAGAGACAGGAGGGGTGTGTGCAGAGTCCTCCCAGCAGTGTCCAGACCCAGGAGGGGTGGGTGCAGAGACCTCCCAGCAGTGCCCTGAGACAGGAGGGGTGGGTGCAGAGTCCTCCCAGCAGTGTCCAGACCCAGGAGGGGTGGGTGCAGAGTCCTCCCAGCAGTGTCCACACCCAGGAGGGGTGTAACACATGTGTGTGATGCCACAATTACCCACATCCATACTGCCTACAAGGGAACATGTCCCCATGAACTCATGTCAACTGACTCCACACACAAGTACAGTGATCACCAAGGATGCCACGATTGTTGCAGGTGGAGACATGGCCATGCATGCATGGCCAAAGTAGAAGGGCTCCGTCACACACACAGCTCATGTACACACAGCTCTGCGCTAAACATTGGGAACACCCTGCAGGGAAGAAACTGGGTACACAGAGGAAGGAATACACCCTGGGACAATTGAACCATGCAGTAACTGCTGACATGACCTAAGGAAGTTAGCCAACACCTTGTGATGGCACACAGATCCTAGGGTGGCCCCAAAGAGCAGAACACTACTACAAATCCCACACACCCAAAGCCGTAAACACCACCCAAAACAATGTAGCAGCCCCACCAACACCAATACCACCATAGCAGGAGTGTGATAATGAAAAAAAAAATAAGCTTTATTCAGCATGAGCACAATGTCCGTGGATCAAAGGCAGTTCAAAGTCAACAAAGGCCATAGGGCAGTCAATTATTCCCAGCTGCATGGGGGACACAGTGGGATGTGTGTCCCCTACCTTGCCTGCACAGTCAAATGCCATCGTCTTCCATACTGGTGAGGGCATCAGGGGGGGGGGAAGCAACAGGCACCGCAGGGACATCAGGGCAAAGGGGCGGCGTTGTGGGTGCAGGGATGGAGGACTCAACCACAGGGGGTGTGTCATGGCCAAAGGCGGAGGCCAGGATGGCACTACACACCTTAGCAAGGTCCTCCAGGGAGTCCCCTGCACCCGAAGTGACCTCAGGCCCCAAGGAGGGGGGGGGTTCAGAGGGATGGGTTGCAGCGCCACCGGGGGAGGGTGGAGACAGGGGGGGAGACTCAACCACCCTGACCGAGGACTTCCTTGACCGCTTGCGTGGTGGCGTAACTGTGGGGCTCAGGGACAGAGCGGCCATGAAGGAGTCCTTGGGGGAGATGTGGCCAGGAGAGCTGAGGGGAGGGGATTTGGAGGGAGTGGATTGTGTGGAATGCGGACTCCCACTCTGGCTGCGTGTCACACGTTTGCCCCCCGACCCAGTGGGTGTGCCTATCTCACCCTGTGTGTGCGTGTCAGGAGGAGTGCGGTGGACCTTCCCTGCTGGTGTGGTGCCTGTGTCTGTTGTGGTGGGTGCATGCCGACGTCTGGGTGTACGTGGGACAGGCATGGAAGTGGGAAGTGTGGATGGGGCAGGGGTAGGTGGGGGGAGGTCGCGCTGCAGGAGACCCACTGCTGCAGTCAGTGTGGAGTCTAGGGACCTCAGCAAGTTGCGTTGGTCAGCCTGCAAAGAATGAATGCCCTCCAAGAATGCCTCGATGTTGGTGAGGGTTTTCCCGTGGGAATGGAGGACATTCAGGATCGCAGCCTGACCAACCTGCATTTGCCGCTGGATGTCCATAGACTCAGCATTGGCGGCAGCAGTGGAGACAGGGGCAGGGGGTGCGGTGCCTGGCAGGAAGGAGACATGCGGTGACCGGGCACGCTGGGAAGGGACACGAGCAAGTGGGAGGCGGTTGGTGGGAACTGAGGGGGCGGTGGCAGGTGTTGTTCCACTGTCAGCTGCTGGTGCAGCCTCCGCCAACTCTGAGACATCCTCCTCGGACCTGTCAGCTTCGTAGTCTGATGTGCCAGTCGACAGGTCCTCGGCCACACTATCCTACGCCTCTGTCCCACTCGATGTGCCAGCCCCGATGTCACGGCTGCCACTGGTGCTCGGTCCCTCCGCCTGGTCCGTGTCCATGTCTCCCTCTGTGTCCCCCGACGATGCTGTGGGCAGGGTGGAGAGACAGAAATTAATCAGACACCTGTACACATCTGTCACATGAGTCCAATCTACATAGTCAACATTGCATAGCCTGAAGAGGCAGATCCCTAACATCTGCAAAACAAGGTACCGATGTAGGGCATGAAACACAGTTGGTTGAGCCACCATGCCACTGAAATACCATGGAGAGCATGAGACAATAGCTGATGACAGGAAACGGAGTCTGACATAGCACCCAGGCCCTGGGGACAATCCTGCACTGCCTCTGCACCACACAGCGTTTGTGAAAATACCTATGACCAGGGACAATATCCATGAACTTGAGACACATGCTGCATAGGTAATGCTGCAAACATGCCCAACATAACTCGGTCACTGCACCTTGCGTGTGTGTCCAGTAACATCACACACTGTCCAGACCCAGCAATTAGGAATCAGGATTTGACACATAGGCATTGCCCGCCCCAAGCAACCCCCACACGATGCTAATTGCTGAGACACAGGTGGCACCAACATCTCATAGTCTGGGTGATAAACACAGTGGCAGGCAAAAGGCAAGATTGGACGCAAAACAGCAAAGGTGCGCCTGTACAAATAATGAGGTACCAGTGCCCATCCTCAGATGAGTATAACAAGACACACAGGCACTGGCAACTGTGAGTATGAAGAGGGACAATCAGGTCAGGCTGCACAGTGGACACCTGTACATAATAGCACGTCTATATACATGGTGACAGGGGACAATGGCACAGAGCACAACCTACGCTGTAGACAGTGAGAGTGTCCACGTTGATGATGACACAAACAACACTGAGGATAAGGTGCCCCAGGGGACAGTATTGGGCACGCAACTACATGCTACTGAATGGGAATGACTGCTACACACGTCACCATCCCTGCACTATGCGCAGCGCACACTCATGCACATCATGTCACAGGCCACTACATAGGACATGCGCGCTGTAAGGCATGACACATGAGAGACCAACTCCCATGTCTGGAGCCAGCATCAGTGCCAACTGACATGGAACCCACATGCAGTGAACTTGACAGTTCACAGGCAAGGTCCCACAACCTGTTACCCACCACCACCACCCATGATGCTACAGTCATTGTTCTCGTGGACAAAGCGCCAGCCTACATTACCTTGTGAAGGAGTGACTACACACAGACCAGGGAACACATTGCAAGGAGGGGAAGGGTGGCAGGGGCGCAGCGCTACACTTGGGCAAACTGGATGGGCACAGCACCTTTAAACCCTGCCAGTGAATTAATGCCACTGTGCCCTTACAAATGCCGGTGACACACAACAAACGCACATGTACCTACCCCCTTCCGCCTGCTGCATCGCCTGTAAGCGCCTCTCCAGGTCTGGAAAGACCACCGGCAGCACACGCCTGTGGAGGTGGGTCAGACGGCGGCGGCCGCGGTTCTTGTGGCTCTCAGGTGAGTCCCCCAGCAGGAGCCGTGCAATCCTCCGCGTCCAGCACCGGATATCCTGCCAGCGTTTCCTCACCTGGGACAGGCTCCGCCTCCGACCATCCACACGCCTCACGGCACTGACGGCGGTCAGCCAGATCTGCTCCTTGGCAGTGGCGCCTACCTGTGAGGAAGTACAAGTGACACCACATCAATACACCAGCCACATGTCACAGAGAGACATATGTGAACATAATAGCTGGTTACTACATGGCATGTAATGCAGCCAACGCATTGCACCTCTGTCATAGGGACATCATCCTCTGGTGAGGGAAAAGGCAGTACGTGCCATAGTGGGTACTCAGGTGGAATGATGGCAATGTCACAATCAATGATCAAGGCTCACACTGTGCATCACACCCACACCTCCTGTCTCAGGGCACTGCTGGGAGGACTCTGCACACACACCTCCTGTCTCAGGGCACTGCTGGGAGGACTCTGCACACACCCCTCCTGTCTCAGGGCACTGCTGGGAGACATCAGGCACCCCCCCCCTGGTACCCCCCCGACAGTACATGGCATGTGTGTCACACCGGGTCACAATGCCTGAAGACACAGTCACAACATAGGGACAGTCTGTGGCAGTGGCCTATGCACTCACCTGATACCCTGGTCGCCCATACAGCATGGGGTACTGTGGGAGGATCACATCCAGCAGAGCCATGTTCTCCTCCAGGGTGAATGGCTGTGTCCTCTCCACAGCCCTTGACATGGTTCCAGGGAATCAGTAGCAGCAGCTTGGTCGACAAATGCAAAGATGTGCAGGCAAGTAATCCCTCATGGGACCTGGCTGCCTTATATGTGGCCTTCTGCCCAGTCTCATGCACAGGAGTACAGAGTGATTGGTCACTCACATTTGCATCCTATGTTTCCACCAATCCCTTCAAACCTAGCAGTCTGTGGGTTCTCTATCGGTTTCATTCTCCTGCATGATGTCAGCCCCACAAACACATTGCAACAAAGTAGAAGAATTCCAACTGACTTCTGCTGTGCACCTTCCAGAACAAAATCGAAATTTGAACCTGGTCGCCATGACAACCAGCATGCATGTAGGCCTTAATACTTGTCCCCTATGTAATTAGGAGAATCACACACAGGTACGGTGCGTTTCCGGGCCCTAGGGCACCCCAAATGCATGGCAACGGCCCGTACATGCATGCCTACGTTCAAAATCACTATGGGTCTGCACGCGTATGCGTACACGTAGTGGTACGGACCGTACACACGCATGTACGCTCACTATCACTATGGGTCTGCACGCGTATGCGTACACGTAGTGGTACGGACCGTACAAATGCCTGTACGCTCACTATCACTATGGGTCTGCACGCGTATGCGTACACGTAGTGGTACGGACCGTACAAATGCCTGTACGCTCACTATCACTATGGTTCTGCACGCGTATGCGTACTCGTTGTGGTACGGACCGTACAAATGCCTGTACGCTCACTATCACTATGGGTCTGTGTACCCGTAGTGATAGTGAGCGTACATGCGAGTGTACGGTCCGTACCACTACGTGTACGCATACGCGTGCAGAACCATAGTGATAGTGAGCGTAGATGCGAGTGTACGGTCCGTACCACAACGAGTACGCATACGCATGCAGAACCATAGTGATAGTGAGCGTACATGCGAGTGTACGGTCCGTACCACTACGTGTACGCATACGCGTGCAGAACCATAGTGATAGTGAGCGTAGATGCGAGTGTACGGTCCGTACCACAACGAGTACGCATACGCGTGCAGACCCATAGTGAGAGGGCCGTACACTCGCATGTACGCTCACTATCACTATGGGTCTGCACGCGTATGCGTACTCGTTGTGGTACGGACCGTACAAATGCCTGTACGCTCACTATCACTATGGGTCTGTGTACCCGTAGTGATAGTGAGCGTACATGCGAGTGTACGGTCCGTACCACTACGTGTACGCATACGCGTGCAGAACCATAGTGATAGTGAGCGTAGATGCGAGTGTACGGTCCGTACCACTACGTGTACGCATACGCGTGCAGAACCATAGTGATAGTGAGCGTAGATGCGAGTGTACGGTCCGTACCACTACGTGTACGCATACGCGTGCAGAACCATAGTGATAGTGAGCGTACAGGCATTTGTACGGTCCGTACCACAACGAGTACGCATACGCGTGCAGAACCATAGTGAGAGGGCCGTACACTCACATGTACGCTCACTATCACTATGGGTCTGCACGCGTATGCGTACTCGTTGTGGTACGGACCGTACAAATGCCTGTACGCTCGCCATCACGATGGGTACACATACGGCAGCACTCCCACAGTGATTGGGGAACATACACAGGCCCTCTTAGCAGCAGTACGCCGGTTTGTACACATCACTGTGGTGATAGTCGACACACAGGTAGGAATAGTGCGGACATACTTGTCCATGGATGGACATTGTTAGACGGCGACCTCAGAGGAGCCCGGAAAGGGGGTCCTGACTTCCCTGAGTCCCACCCGTGTTGTATTGTAGCCGGGCACTGGCGAGAGATTCCCCAGGGGGAGGAATCTCGCAACTAGGATCGTACTTCTGGCACCACACGACACAGGGAGACCACACTGGGTATTCTCAGAAATAAGCTTTATCAAATAGGTATCACTGCAAATATGTACAAGATGAGCACGGGCTCAAGAGTCTCGGAAAGGTATGGGGTAGCGGGACAGTCTCTGGTAACGGTTCAAAGCAGGGACGTATCCGGCGCACAGCTCACAATCCTCGAGCTGGGGGATACGTGGTCGGAGTCGGGGTCCGGCGGGACCGTGAGAGTCTGGGGGAGCCGCGAGTCACTCAGCAGGGCTCAGGTACAAGTTCGGAGGTCTTACGATCTTCAGGGAGCCGCGAGTCACTCAGCAGGGCTCAGGTACAAGTTCGGAGGTCTTACGATCTTCAGGGAGCCGCGAGTCACTCAGCAGGGCTCAGGTACAAGTTCGGAGGTCTTACGATCTTCAGGGAGCCGCGAGTCACTCAGCAGGGCTCAGGTGGGTTCCAGTTCCAGGAGCCGCGACCACGTCAGCAGGCTCTCGTTGTTCCAGCGTCGAATCTGCCGGACAGTCTCAGAGCACCCCTTGTTATAGGTCGACCCCGCTTTGATGTCCGGAGTCTGCGCAGGCAGGGGTCTTGTCACCTGGGGGCCGCTTGTCGGGGTTTCCTGCTATTGTCTTTTGATCCTTTCAGGGCCGGGTCGGGAGGAGTCCCAGACACCCAGCAGGCACGGAGCCAGCCCGCAGGGAGGCCGGAGGGCCGATCGAAACCCATCGTCCCAGGGGAGTTCAGAGGTGCGATAGAAACTGCTCCTCCCTCTCTCATCCCCTGGAAGTGTGATGTCCTCCAGCCGGAGTGGCGCCTCGAGGCCCGGGTCGCGCTGGGGCCGGGCGGCCATCTTGTTGCAGGGAGTGGGCACGCGGGCCCGGGGTGGCCGAAAGGAGAGAGGCCATGGACAGGGATGTCCGGGGTTGGTGCAGGTGTCCTGGTGGGAAAGGTCGGCTGGGCCGCGTGCTTGGGCTGCAGGCACCAGGTTTCGGTGGTGCGGGGGCACGGAGGGCCATTCTACGAGGCCGGGTCCAACACGTGTCCCCCCCAGCTGAAAGCCGGAGAGAACTGCCCATCACCTTGGGGGGTTCTCTTCGCTGAGGCGGAAGAACCGGGAGAGGCCGTCAGCGTTGGCGTGGTCCGTACCAGGGCGGTGTTCTACGGTGAAGTCCATTCCCTGGAGGGAGATTGACCACCGCAGTAGCTTGGGGTTTTCTCCTCGCATCTGCATGAGCCATCGCAAGGGCCGATGGTCAGTTTGGACCCTGAAATGAGTGCCGAACAGGTAGGGTCGTAGTTTTTTGAGTGCCCAGACCACGGCAAAGGCTTCGCGCTCTATGGTGCTCCACTTCTGTTCTCGGGGTAGCAGCCGCCGACTGAGGAAGGCGACGGGCTGGTCTAGGCCTTGATCATTCACTTGGGACAGGACGGCCCCAATGCCATGCTCGGAGGCATCGGTCTGGACTATGAACTCCTTGGTGTAGTCGGGAGCCTGGAGGACGGGGGCCGTGCACATGGCCTTTTTTAGAGCATCGAAAGCTTCCTGGCAGGCAGCCGTCCATTGCACCTTCTTTGGCTGTTTTTTAGACGTGAGTTCCGTGAGAGGGCCGACCAGGCTGCCATACCCCCGAATGAATCGGCGGTAGTAGCCCGTGAGTCCCAGAAAGGCTCGGACTTCCGTTTGGGTGATGGGTGGGTCCCAGGCCAGGATGGCGTCGATCTTCGGCTGTAGAGGAGCGACCTGGCCACTCCCGACTTGGTGCCCCAGGTAGACTACGGATCCTTGCCCGATCTGGCACTTGCTGGCTTTTATGGTGAGGCCTGCCTGGCGCAGGGCGGTTAGCACTCTCCGGAGGTGCTGGAGGTGCTCACTCCACTCTGAACTGAAGACAGCGATGTCGTCCAGATAGGCCGCGCTGAACTGTTCTAGCCCGGCCAGGACCCTATTTACCAGTCTCTGGAAAGTGGCCGGGGCATTTTTCATCCCGAAGGGCATCACGCGGAAGCGGTAGTGCCCATCGGGGGTGGAGAAAGCAGACCTCTCCTTGGCCCCTTCGGTGAGCGCAATCTGCCAGTAGCCGCAGGTGAGGTCGAAAGTGCTGAGGAACCGGGCGGCCCCTAGTCGGTCAATGAGCTCGTCGGCTCGTGGAATGGGGTGGGCATCGGCTCGGGTAACGTCATTGAGCCCCCGGTAATCCACGCAGAACCGGAGCTCGGGGGCGACACCGGGGGCTGCTGCCTTCGGAACCAGGACCACGGGGCTGGCCCAGGGACTGTCAGAGGGCTCGATCACCCCCAGGGTCAACATCTTCGAGACTTCGGCTTGAATACAGGACCGGACCCGGTCAGGAACCCGGTAGGCTCGGTGTCTCACCGGCGGGCTGTCCCCGGTGTCCACATCGTGAACACACCAGTTGGTGACCCGGGGGGTCAGGGAGAAGAGGTCAGAAAATTGTCTGAGGAGTTGGCGGCAGTCCGCTTGTTGCTGGGCAGTGAGGGCTGGGGAGAGGTTCACTCCCTCCACGGAGCCATCCTGCTCCTTGACACACAGGAGGTCCGGGAGGGGATCCGACTCATCTTCGGCCCCGTCATCGGTGGCCAGCAGGAGGCTCAGTTCTGTCCGCACGAAGTGAGGCTTGAGGCGGTTCACGTGCAGGACCCGGAGGGGATCCCGAGGCGACTGGACGTCCACCAAGTAGGTGACTTGGCTCTTCCTCTCAACCACTTTGTAGGGCCCAGTCCATCGGTCCTGGAGAGCGCCAGGCTTCACGGGGGCCATGACCCACACCTGCTGGCCCGGCTGGAACTCGACCAGAGTGGCATTCTGGTCGCACCAGCGCTTCATTTCTTCTTGACTCGCCTCCAGGTTGGCCTCGGCCAGTTCTCGGAACCTCCTGGTCTGGTTCCGGAGGGCCAGGACATATTGGAACACATCTCGGGGGGTGGTCTGGGGTGCTGCCTCCCACCCTTCCTTAACCAAACTGAGGGGACCTCGGACGGGGTGCCCATAGAGTAATTCAAACGGGCTGAACCCTAAGGACTTCTGGGGGACCTCCCGGTAAGCGAACAAGAGGCAGGGGAGCAGGACGTCCCACTTACGCCGGAGGGGCTCTTCTAGGCCAGCGATCATCCCTTTCAAAGTCCTATTAAACCTCTCTACTAGGCCGTTCCCTTGGGGATGGTACGGGGTGGTGAACTTATAGGACACCCCACATTGTTGCCACAGGGACGTCATATACCTTGATATAAAATTAGTGCCGCGATCGCTCACGACCTCGCGGGGGAAACCCACCCTGGAAAAGATCCCCATCAGGGCCCGGCCCACCACGGGGGCCGTAATGGTGCGCAGGGGAATAGCCTCTGGATAGCGGGTGGCGTGGTCTACTAGGACCAAGATGAAACGGTGACCTTGGGAGGTGGGGGGTCCAGTGGCCCCACGATGTCGATTCCGACTCGTTCGAAGGGGGTACTGACGACCGGGAAGGGTTGGAGGGGAGCCTTGCGCTTCCCCCCACTCTTCCCACTGGCTTGGCACGTGGGGCAGGACTTGCAGTGTGCCTCTACCGCTGCTTTCATCTTCGCTAACTTCAATTCGCCCTCGATTTTGAGTTTGGCTAACTCGAGTTCATGACTGCGGCTTCTCTCTCTGTCCGCGAGTTCTCCCGGGGATAGGCCCCCGTCTGGTACAATGCCTTGCACCTGATTGTCGCTGCTTTCACTTGGAGGGGGTTCGGCTTCGTCGGGGCGCTCCCCCGTGCCTTCCGGGCGGGATGCCCCGGTCTCCACCCAAGTTTTCAGTGCTTTCTGCAAGTCTTCCTTAGTGTTGAGGCCAGTGGTAGCTATTTTAAGTTCTTTGCAAAATTGTTTTAGCTCTTTGTGTGTGTATTCTTCCAGATGCTCCACCTGGAACACTCTGTTGGCGTTGGTTTCTGCGGAGCTCATGGCGCTTCCTTCTGCCATCTCTGTTGGTCGTGCGTCCGTTGTTCACTGTACGATCTCTAGGTGATGGGCCCGAATCCCGTCGCTTGCCACCAATGTTAGACGGCGACCTCAGAGGAGCCCGGAAAGGGGGTCCTGACTTCCCTGAGTCCCACCCGTGTTGTATTGTAGCCGGGCACTGGCGAGAGATTCCCCAGGGGGAGGAATCTCGCAACTAGGATCGTACTTCTGGCACCACACGACACAGGGAGACCACACTGGGTATTCTCAGAAATAAGCTTTATCAAATAGGTATCACTGCAAATATGTACAAGATGAGCACGGGCTCAAGAGTCTCGGAAAGGTATGGGGTAGCGGGACAGTCTCTGGTAACGGTTCAAAGCAGGGACGTATCCGGTGCACAGCTCACAATCCTCGAGCTGGGGGATACGTGGTCGGAGTCGGGGTCCGGCGGGACCGTGAGAGTCTGGGGGAGCCGCGAGTCACTCAGCAGGGCTCAGGTACAAGTTCGGAGGTCTTACGATCTTCAGGGAGCCGCGAGTCACTCAGCAGGGCTCAGGTACAAGTTCGGAGGTCTTACGATCTTCAGGGAGCCGCGAGTCACTCAGCAGGGCTCAGGTACAAGTTCGGAGGTCTTACGATCTTCAGGGAGCCGCGAGTCACTCAGCAGGGCTCAGGTACAAGTTCGGAGGTCTTACGATCTTCAGGGAGCCGCGAGTCACTCAGCAGGGCTCAGGTGGGTTCCAGTTCCAGGAGCCGCGACCACGTCAGCAGGCTCTCGTTGTTCCAGCGTCGAATCTGCCGGACAGTCTCAGAGCACCCCTTGTTATAGGTCGACCCCGCTTTGATGTCCGGAGTCTGCGCAGGCAGGGGTCTTGTCACCTGGGGGCCGCTTGTCGGGGTTTCCTGCTATTGTCTTTTGATCCTTTCAGGGTCGGGTCGGGAGGAGTCCCAGACACCCAGCAGGCACGGAGCCAGCCCGCAGGGAGGCCGGAGGGCCGATCGAAACCCATCGTCCCAGGGGAGTTCAGAGGTGCGATAGAAACTGCTCCTCCCTCTCTCATCCCCTGGAAGCGTGATGTCCTCCAGCCGGAGTGGCGCCTCGAGGCCCGGGTCGCGCTGGGGCCGGGCGGCCATCTTGTTGCAGGGAGTGGGCACGCGGGCCCGGGGTGGCCGAAAGGAGAGAGGCCATGGACAGGGATGTCCGGGGTTGGTGCAGGTGTCCTGGTGGGAAAGGTCGGCTGGGCCGCGTGCTTGGGCTGCAGGCACCAGGTTTCGGTGGTGCGGGGGCACGGAGGGCCATTCTACGAGGCCGGGTCCAACAGACATACTTGTCCAGGAATGGACATCAAGGCATCGTCTGTGCATTACTACATGTGTGGGGCACAGGTGTGACAGGCTGTGATGTGGAACATGCCTCCTGAGTGGAGGAGGCACCAGATGTATGATGAGATGTGTACAGGTGTACTGTGTGAGGGTGCAATGTGTGCCAGGCATGCCCTTGACTCCTTTGACATGTGTGCATGTCGTACTGCGCACTTGGGGTGAGCGTCACTGGCATGGCACGGACACCAACACACGGAAGTGTCCCATGATGCCCGGTACAGGGGTCATGACACCTGACTTGTCACTACCCACAGTGCACAATGTGACTATGTCATTTATGTGTCCGGGATTTACATCAGGTTGATGTTGTAGCACCCTCAAAAGCTGCAGCCGTTGCAGCAACCAACATGTGTCTGTGTGTAGATTGTCATTGCACACTGTTCCGCACACCATGCCACATGTGGTATCTGATGTGAGGTGCACATGTATGCATGGGACACGGAGTAGCGTGACAAGGCCATGTCAGCATCCTCACAAGGAATGTGTGGTGAGTCATGACATGTGCACCTTCATGGCAAGGTGTGTGGGCAGGCCTAGTGTAATGTCATGTGACCTGTGGCTCCGGTGTTCCGCTACCAGTCTCTACAATCGGCATCCTACTTCTGCTGATGTGTGGGTGTATGTCACTTCTGTCTTGCGTCGGGCTGTTCACTTGCACTGGGACACAGCTATTCCCATGGCGTGGCATGGGGAGGTTCTCAATCACCGTGTGTAGCTGGGTCTTGGAAGGAGTGTCACCTTGCATCCATACGTGTCCTGGGCATGTAGCACATGCCTGACTCCCTATGTGGCATGTGTGTATTGGCAGATTTACATGTGCTCAGTAGACATGAGTTGTTCTCGTAGTGCACTCACTCTTCCTTGTCACTTCCAAATTACTGCAGAGCGCCTCCTGTTGCCCGAAGAATTCCAGACTTGGCCACCATGCAGGAGAATGACAGGATCCGGCTCTACCGCTTCACCCAACCGTTGATTCTGGAGCTGACGGCGAGACTGGCACCACACCTGCAACCGCAGCACAGGTATCCTACGGCACTGACACCCCAGCTGAAGGTAATGGCTGCCCTACATTTCCTTGCCACGGGTACCTTCCAATATACCATAGCTCATGTTGGTGGCATGTCCCAGAGCATGTTCAGCGGTGTGCTGCATGATTTCTTGGAGGCCATGTTGATTCACCTGGATGACTTCATCAAGTTCCCAACCCCTGAACAGATGACTGAGGTCAAACGTGGTTTCTATGCCCTGGGAGGGATGCCCCATGTCATTGGGTCCATAGATGGGACACATGTAGGTTTGGTACCACCACACGCACGGGAGGTGGCGTACCGCAATCGGAAGCACTACCACTCCATCAATGCCCTTGTGGTGTGTCTGTCCAACATGGTGATTTCACATGTCTGTGCTCGTTTTCCAGGATCAGCACACGATGCCTACATCATGAGGCGTAGCGGGATGCCTGATATGATGATGCAGCTGCGCAACGAACGTGCATGTGTTGTTGGTGGGTACAGTCTGTCTGTCCTGTATTCTGTTTGGCCGAGCAGCACTACCGCTTCGCCTGTTCTAAAGATATCCATGTGCTTTCCATTTAGGGGACGCTGGATATCCCAACATGCCTTGGCTGCTGACACCTCTCCGCAACCCCATCACGCCGGCCCAGCTCCGCTACAACACCGCCCATGGCCGGACAAGGCGAGTGATAGAGAGGACGTTTGGCATGCTGAAGAGCCGATTCCGGTGCCTCCACAAGACCGGCGGCGCACTCCCATATGCCCCGGCGAAGGTCTGCAAGATCTTCATGGTCTGCTGCATGCTGCACAACATGGCAGTTGAAAGAGCTGTGCCCCTCATCCTGGATCAAGATGACGAGGACCATCCACCCGTGGAGGACGAAGGGCTTGGCAATGGGGCTAGTGATGTGGAGGATGTGGAGCCGCAAGAGGACATCCGGACTCGGCTCATACGCGACTTCTTTGCTTAGTGGTGAGTACCAGGGTCTGAGTGTGCACGCATTGGTCCCCGTGTGGCATGCGTTGTGATGTGTGTCTCCACCTGCATGTATGGCACGTGGGTCAGAGGTGTGTGTGGGTGTGTCACTGGAGTGATGGTGGCAGTGATGGTAGTATTTCCCCAGACATAATTGTGACCTAGCATGTTGTCATACATACATGTGTCGAGTACATGCACATGCAAGTGGCTGTGCTTCTTGTGGCTGACTTCTTGTGTGTCTCTCTTCCCCAGGTACCTGCGCATGCCGTTTGCTGGTTGCATTGTTGTGGCACTGCTATTCCTCATGGACATGGCATCGTGGGCTGACTCAGCGTTACAGGCACGGACACGTTTGGAAGTCTCCATGGGGTAAGGGATGCATCTGGGGTGTATTGGGTGTGGCAGTTGTTCACGATGTGTGCACACTGCCCCGGTCGGGGTTTGGGTCCTCTGCAGACATGTGGCATCCCCATGGGACACGACATGCAGCTGGGTACACCTGAATAGATGGGCTGCCTGGTTGTCAGTCATCAGTGATGGGATGGTGGATTGTGATGAAGGCATCAATGTGTGTGACACTGCCCTCGGACACATACGGTTAACATTGTCTTGACATGGCGTGGGACTTCCACATCAGCGGATGTATGGTGTATGGCAGGCTCTCCGTGAGCAGCTGTGGGTATTTAGCTATTATCCGACACTTGTGTGCCAGTTCCATGGCTATCACGCATTTGTGCTGCAGAAGGGGGGTGCCAGTGTTGGAGCCACATGTTACTCCACATGATGTGTTCATGTGTACTTCAAGTTGCCTCTGCAATCCCAAACACATGACTATTAAAGGTGTCCCTATGCCTCCAAGGTGCCTCTTCTCAGTCAATGCTGGTGTGTTGGCACGGTGCATCCTGCATGTCTGGCATGGTATTCCCTGATTGTGGCTATGTGTCAATGTGTCGAGTGGCAAGATGCAAGCTGTGTGTGTGTGCTGAGACTGTGTAATGGGCATGATGTCCATGACTGTGTGGGTATTGTGACATGTGCCATCCCCATGCATCCAACGTTGTCCATGACCCCATTCTCTGCATCCACCGGACTCAAGCTTGCAGGACATGGTTCTGCCACCTGTCTACACGTACCTGGGTGCCCCCCAGGACACGGGCCAGGATCCCTGACCTCTGCGCATGACTGTTGCTGTACTCAATGTGTCTGTCAGCACGGTTGTTCGGCCACCCCCTCAGCTGGTTCTGACCATCACGGGTGTGTATGGTGCTCCATGTCTATCTTGCCTAGAAAACTGTGACCCATGTGTCCTGTGCCAGACTCAGGCCCCAGGGTGTGGATGGTTGAAGTGAACAGATGACTCAGGCATGTTTAGACTGTACAAGACACATGTTAGGTAATAATGCTACCAGCAGGCATCTACTCTTAATAGTGTGATTTATTATTGGGGGGGGGGGGGCCAAGTGAGGGCCTTTCCGGGATTAGGGAATCCAAAGTTCAGTAGGGGAGTTGGTGTCCTTGCCATTGGAAATCCTCAGAGTCCATGCCACAGTCTTTGTCAACATTGGTCAGCCAGTGACCAGCAGGGCCATGTGGCAGAGAATGTCTCTTGATGCTGTGATGCTGTTGCTCCAGTGGGCCAGGTGCCAGGCCAGGTGTCCTGGGAGATGGTGATGTAGCAGCCACCCTCACGGTCCTTTCCGTGGACGACCCGGCTTCCTGCGGGGAACCTCAGCAGCAGGCCGTGACGACGTCTGGGATGCTCCGTCGGATGTTTCCTCCTCCTCCTCATGATCCCTCCCTGTGGGTGGTGATGTTCTCCGCCTTCTGGCACAGGGAGGGTCGGCCATGGTGTCGGCCATCCGACGGAGTTCAGCGTGAATCCCCTGGGACGCCGTCACTTGCTCAGCCTGTCTGTCCTCCATCCTCCGTTGGTGTAGCTGTAGACAGGCTATTAGCTCCGCATGTTGCTGGGCCTGCTGGACCTTGATCCCCTCGAGGACGGACACAACCTGGGCCATGCCCGTGGTGTCCTGCCGGTATGAGTCCAGGATGTTACGGACATGGGAAAATACCGGATCCCCAGCCAACTGGTCAGGCTCGCGCCTCCGCCGCTCTCCACTCCCACCACCCCTGCCCACTTGCGTCTGGCCTGCACTTGTGGGCACATGGGGTCTCCGGGACCCCTGAGGGGTGGCATTGGCGTTGTCGCCTGCCTCCTCCTGGGTGCCCGGGACACCGTGTCCCTCCTGGCGAGCCTGGCTGCATTGTGGTGTTGGGGCAGGGATCCTGGGTGTCTCCTGGGATGTGGCAGGAGTGGGGGTGGTGGTTGGCACGGTTGTACCTGACGCAGGTGCTGCAGGTGGTTGGACACCAGAGGGGCCAGGTCGGTCGGGGTCGTCCGCAGAGTGGTGAGAGTGGTCGCTGCCGGTGGGATCGGTCTCCTGCAGATCCGGGTCCTGTGAGTGTTCCCCCCCAGTGTTGGGGGGTGCAGCACGACGTTGACCTGTGTGTGAGAGAGACAATGTTACTTTTGATCCATGCAACATCCATGTTTCATCCGTTACAAAGTTGGCACATTTCCTCTTGGAATTAGGATCTGTCTTGCATTCCACTCACAGTGCACTTGTGCATGTGTGTGTCCCTTGGGCACCAATTTGGCCCCTTTAACTATGTGTGGCACAGTCTTACTTGCTGCGTCAAGTGTGACTGCAGTCAGCAGTGGAGTGTGCATGTGTGCCGAGCTATGCGTTTGCGCCTTCCTTGTAGCACTGTACATGTGCACATGGAGTGGATCCACACACTCATATGATGCAGGTGGCTGTCCTTGTGCTCGTGTACAGGTTGTAACATGGCCCTGCGTTTTGCCATGATGAAGAGGGGGGGTTCTGGCACTGGGCACCCTTGTCTACATGCACGCAGTCCACCTGCTGACGAGCAGACATTCCCACACACCAAAGGACTGATTTGCTCTCCCTGTGTCTCCCTCCTTCTCTGTCCCCCTCTCCCTCCCTCTCTGTCCCCCTCTCCCTCCCTCTGTGTCCCCCTCTCCCTCCCTCTGTGTCCCCCTCTCCCTCCCTCTGTGTCCCCCTCTCCCTCCCTCTGTGTGTCAGCCTCCTCCCTCTGTCCATCTTCCTGTGTCCCCCTCCCTCTCTGTCCCCCTCTCCCTCCCTCTCTGTCCCCCTCTCCCTCCCTCTGTGTGTCAGCCTCCTCCCTCTGTCCATCTTCCTGTGTCTCCCTCCCTCTCAGTCCCCCTCTCCCTCCCTCTGTGTCCCCCTCTCCCTCCCTCCGTGTGTCACCCTCTGTCACCTTGGCCCAGCTTCCTGGGCACACACTGTTAGCAGATCTTTGAGTGGCCCTTGGCCTGTTGATGTGGGTTTGTTTCTGATCTCCAGGCACCCATTTTGTCTGCTGTGTGTCTGTGCGCTGCTGCTGTGGTGGTGTGTGCTGCCACTCTTTCACACTGTTGGCTGTTCATTAGCTGCTGGCATGTGCAAAACAGTGCCTTCACCCCCATGTGTTGATGCAAGGCGTCCGCCATTTGCTGGCAAGTCATCCCTGTGTTGGGACACAGTGTTTGTCTGGCTGTGACCTAGGCCATATGGGCAGAGGGCATTGTTGTCTGCTTTGGAGTCGCACTATGTGATTCTTGGTGCCCACACTCCCGCCATCCGGGTTACCGTGTCATGTGTTGTTGTCTTCTGTGGCCTGTGACTTGACATTGTCCAGCTGGGTGCATGGGGCATGGTGGCAGCAGTGGCATGTGCCTGCTCATGGAGTGTGGTTGAGTAATGCGATGGCTTGTGGTGTTTGCGTGCCTGTTATTAATTTTGGTTGTGGTTGCAGTTCCCCCCATGTGAGGTGCGTTGTTTGTGTACTCACCCGGGTCTCGGAGTCCTTCTACTCCTTCAACTGCCTCCACCGGCAGTATGGCCATCACCCTCTCCTCCCAGGGATGGTACTGTACGGGTCTGCGGGAGGGCCCTCCTCCGGTGGCGTTGGCCTGGTCGTGTTCCTCCTGTCTCTTGGCTCTGACCCTCCTCCGCAGATCGTACCACCTGTTCTGGCAATCCTGCTTGGTCCTCCTGGTGTCCGCAACAGCATTCACAGCATCGACGATGGTCTGCCACATGGCTGTTTTGGCTGCCTGGCTGGTGCTTCTGACCAATGTTCCAAAGATCTGTGGCTCGACTCTGAGGATTTGATCAACAAGGACCTCCAACTCTCGGTGACTGAACTTTGGATTCTTGGTAGTGGGCATGGTGAGGGGTGTGGGTGGGGATGGTGTGGGTGTGGGGGGTGTGTGGATGTTGGGGGGGGTGTGGATGGTTGTGTGTGTGTGTGAATGTGATGAGAGGGTGTTTGTGAGGGTGGTCGTGTGAAGGTGTGCAAGTGTAAGATGTGGTGTCGCTTGTAGTCTGGTTCTGTGGTGTCTGGCAGCAGTGGGTCTGTTGCAAAGGCTCATGGTTTGTGTGTGTGGGCCCTTTTTATTGGTCCATGGGTGGGTGTGGCAGTGTTTGAATTTTGGGTGGGTGTGTTATAAGGAGTGGTGGTGTATTGGGCCTCTGTTTGTTTTTGACAGTTGCAGGTCAGTGATTGTGTTATTTTAGTGGTTGTTGGCCATGTTTAGTGGCTGTGTGCGTTTCGAATGGTGTATTGTTGAGTTGTTTTGTTT
Organism: Triturus cristatus; assembly: GCF_964204655.1. Classification (NCBI taxonomy): domain Eukaryota; kingdom Metazoa; phylum Chordata; class Amphibia; order Caudata; family Salamandridae; genus Triturus; species Triturus cristatus. The sequence continues at coordinate 689,464,151 of NC_140586.1, read as the reverse complement.
TGTCCTTGTTGTGTACGTGCGTTTTGAGCGTGTGTACGGTGTGTACATGGGCCATTTGGTTGTACGATTTGGTCCTTGTGTGTGGCTTTGTACGACTCGTACATGCGGTTGTGATGTTGGGGCATGGGGTGCGCTCCGTACTTAGGAGGTTGTGTTGGGGGTGCGCCAGGAACGTACTGGGGTGGGGGTACGACTGGAACGTACTGGGGTGTACATAGACGGTGGTACGACACGTACAGGGGTGGGGGGGTGTACATAGACGGTGGTACGACACGTACAGGGGTGGGGGGTGTACATTGACGGTGGTACGACACGTACAGGGGTGGGGGGGTGTACATTGACGGTGGTACGACACGTACTGGGGTGGGGGTATGACTGGAACGTACTGGGGTGTACATAGACGGTGGTACGACACGTACAGGGGTGGGGGGTGTACATTGACGGTGGTACGACACGTACTGGGGTGGGGGTACGACTGGAACGTACTGGGGTGTACATAGACGGTGGTACGACACGTACAGGGGTGGGGGGGTGTACATTGACGGTGGTACGACACGTACAGGGGTGGGGGGGTGTACATTGACGGTGGTACGACACGTACTGGGGTGGGGGTACGACTGGAACGTACTGGGGTGTACATAGACGGTGGTACGACACGTACAGGGGTGGGGGGGTGTACATTGACGGTGGTACGACACGTACAGGGGTGGGGGGGTGTACATTGACGGTGGTACGACACGTACTGGGGTGGGGGTACGACTGGAACGTACTGGGGTGTACATAGACGGTGGTACGACACGTACAGGGGTGGGGGGGTGTACATTGACGGTGGTACGACACGTACTGGGGTGGGGGTACGACTGGAACGTACTGGGGTGTAGGTAGACGGGGCTGTGACACGTACTGGGGTGGGGGTGTGGCTCGAACGTACTGGGGTGTAGGTACACGGGGGGTACGACACGTACTGGGGTGGGGGTACGACTGGAACGTACTGGGGTGTACATAGACGGTGGTACGACACGTACAGGGGTGGGGGGGTGTACATTGACGGTGGTACGACACGTACAGGGGTGGGGGGGTGTACATTGACGGTGGTACGACACGTACTGGGGTGGGGGTACGACTGGAACGTACTGGGGTGTAGGTAGACGGGGCTGTGACACGTACTGGGGTGGGGGGTGTGGCTCGAACGTACTGGGGTGTAGGTACACGGGGGGTACGACACGTACTGGGGTGGGGGTGTGGCTCGAACGTACTGGGGTGTAGGTACACGGGGGTACGACACGTACTGGGGTGGGGGTGCGACTGGAACGTACTGGGGTGTACATAGACGGTGGTACGACACGTACAGGGGTGGGGGGGTTTACATTGACGGTGGTACGACACGTACTGGGGTGGGGGTACGACTGGAACGTACTGGGGTGTACATAGACGGGTGGGGGTATACATATACGGGGGGTACGTGTCGGACGTACGGGGGCTGGGGGGAGTGTTGGGCGCGTATGCGGGCACATGTCTCCATGGTTGCTATTGGTGTTCGGTGCGGACGGTGTTTTTTCCATACGGTTGTAGGCTCGGACGCACGGGATGGATCGTGATTCCTCGGTCGGACTTGGATTTTTACGTTTGTAAGGTAAATCGTCCGAGGACGTGTCGGACACATTTTCTGACCCGAGGACGTGTGGGGAATGATTCCCGGTGCGGTTCGTATGGACTTTTTACCATGCGAATCGTGATTGCCAGTTCGTACGGCACTTGTACGATTCGTACGGTAAAAAGACCCGATACGAGTCGCACGGGGGAATTTTTTACCGGATCGTGATCGGCACCTTAGTGTTACATTACCTAAAAGGCATTTAGTGGTGGCACCTCCTCGTGATATCAAAGTTCATATTTTGGGTGGACAACACAAAGATAAGCATCAAGAGCATCACATAAATAGAGAGTGGAGTGCAGTATGGTGAAAAATAGACACCAGACTTTTGCATATTATGGTCTGAGCTAATTCATTGGCATGGGTTTCACCTCTGAGTTCTCCAAAGGTCCCCTCTCACTTTCCCTTACTACTGTCCTCCATGTTGCGCAACTGAGTTGCAATAATGAGCTAGCCTGATGATGGCATATCCGTAAAGGTTAGTCTTTTGGCGGTGGTGAGCAAGATGTCTCAATCTGGAAAGGTACTTGAATTCTTGCTAGTAATCACTTTGCCGGATATTGTACCTGTTGCAAAGCACAAGGTGACAGCGATGAACCAAGACCCGCGTCAAGTGTTTAATACGACAATGAACACAGAGCGGCTTCCATGGTAAAACACTTGCGGACAGTAGGCAATTTCGTTTTGCTTCACGATTTTGCAATCTGTACACAAACCAAATATTATTCGGTTGGCACAGAAGTATAAATATGAATAGATTTCCCTAGATCAGGGTCCTAAATATATAAATGCATTCAGCACGTCAATGGGAATAACAGTGATCAGTGAAAAAACAGGAATCCATATGGGGCCCTATGTGCAATGCAATGGACTGTTCTGCCAATGGTATAACGTCAAGTTTGATAAACCGAACCTCAAATAATTCAGATAGATACATCTGCTGGAACATACACAAAAGAACGAAAACAACAGCAAAAACATTTAGATCTCTGTGTGCCTTCTCTGTTATTTGTGTCTCAATTGAAATTAAATCCATGTCAGTTTTTTAAATATATTATATTCTCAGAAAACACTTAAGTTTCAATTCAGTGTCATTCCAGGTCCTTAGTCAAACAATCATAGAAGCTCTTAAATAGTTATAAGCACGCCCTGTCTGGCCGATTTGCATCTCATTTTACAATTTTATTTATGGGTGAGAATTTCATGTTAAATTGGTGGGGTGAGTAATAAGGATAAATTGGTACCATAAGTTGTGAAGGACGTTTCTTGAGGTTTTGTGCTGCATGCACTATTCACAAACCCGTTAAACTAAATTTTCGTTTAGCTTCTATTTTTTTCAATTAATATACGTTTATGACAGATTTAAAGCTCATACTGGCACATGCATCAAGCCAAAAGCAGCTCGCAAAAATAGCGATTAGCTATTTGCGAGCGCATGCATGCGAATCCCCATGCATCAAGCAAAAACAATCAAAATCGCTAAATTACCGAATCGCAAATACCGGGATCCCAGGTATAGCGATTCAGAATCAGCGGCACCCAGAATAGCGGGAGCAAATAAGGAATCGCTGAATCCACCCGCAAATGGATGCATCAAAAATCGCTGATAGCGATTTTCTCAAAAATCGCTATTTAGCAAGAGCAGAATAAGGAGAAACATAAGCAGGTGGTAAATAATTTTTAGAAAAAATGTTATGAATACAATACATGGAGCTGGAGAGGGTCATTGCAACTAACCAATTAGTCCATACAGGACACTCACAAAGGCGACACTCAACTTGTGTGATAGGAGGATGAGGACCCATGCAGCAGGGCAGGAGGAGAGTCCAGGAGATGGCCTCCTGCCTGCGCATCAGTCAGATTTAACACACACCCAAGAGGACACATATGAGTAGTACTTGAGCAACGCTGCGATACAACTCAACCACATAGCCTAATTGGAAACAACAATGCTGCGCCAAACACAGAGGACCCATGAACACCGTCCCCGTGTCCAGGTGCAATGTTGCTTGCACCTACTTGCATCCAAAGGTGTCCAGGGGGTAGTGGCAGCAGTGGGAGGGGTATCACTAGGCTCCCACTCACGTGTTCAGATGACCTCCTTGGCTGCCATGATGACTCAGACCCACGACCACAGCAGCCTCCCCAAAACCCAAATGGATTGGAATCCACCCAGACTCCATTCATATAGGATTGCACAGTTCCCTATTGCGATATGAATGGCTGGATAGCACACACGACCCATATGTCCACCATCAGGCAATGAGGAGAGCCTCCGTAACCGGACTTGTTATCACTCCATCAACGTCCAACCGATGTGCAATGTGGATGACATCATGTCGGACATCGCAGCGCAATCTCCTTGGAGCATCAATGATCCACACATCTTCCGATACATTGGCATTCACACATGCCTGCCCAGGGGGGGACATGGTGAGGGACACCTGCTTGGTCAGACAATATACTCATGCACACCAAAGCATACTGTAAAGGCAATGCTAACCTGACACATACACATTCCACACTACCTTGTAGGTGACAGTGCATGCGCAGTGAGGTACTATTTCATGACTCCATTGGTGAACCCATGCGCCCACCTGTAGCTGCGGTACAACGCAGCACCCACCAGGTCAGGTAATGTGATTGAAAGGACATTTGGATAGGTCAAGAGTAGGCTCCACATCCTGCACAAACCTGGTAATGCGATGCTGGACCATCCGGTGACCTGCTGTTGGATAGTGGTAGCATGTGCACTGTAGCCCATCGTAGCTCCCAGGATATGCATACCCATAGATGACCACAGCACTGCGGACAATCAGCCCCCTGTACACCCACCACACCCGCATCCTGCAAGCTATGCGGAGGGGCAGTTGATTCGTGCCCACATCACCCAACATATCCTCAAATGTACGTAATCATGAGACAGAAACGATCATCAATCACATGGCAACTAAATCGTGCATGGCACTTGCACATGGACTCTTGTGAGTCTAAACATACATGTAGCCGAAGGATACATTCACGTCATGTACCGGGGCACTATGCAGATTGAGTTATTGTACTCCATTGGCAGTCCCTCTGTATGTGCTGACCATGGTTACGCCACCATGGGCAATTGTCCGGAGGGATGTGACTGCTCAGCGCTTCCTCCCACGCACACCGAGGCACCTATCTCCTGCAGCGCCATCCTCACCCATTGGTGGAATCGGAGGTGTTGAACGGCGTGCACTACACCTTCTGCCAGTGCTGACTGGCGCAGACATGCTGCTCACGCTGGATTTCCCCTCACTCCCCTCTTCTCCAGTGGCATTGCTGAGCCCAACTACACCGGCCTGGATCTGCTCTACAGCAGTTGTGACTTGGCCAAGGGCCCTGGCCACGTCCCCACAACGATGCCCCATGTCGATCTGCATTGCCACCGACCGACGTGACAGCAGTGCAGTGGCGTTGCTCAGCTTGTGGTTGGAGCGTACCAATCCAGCCAGGCGCCCCATGAATTGGCGATGCCTCCTCCGGTCGGTATTCTGCCCCTCCTGCATCACACGCACGAGCTCGAGCAATGTGGCATTGGTGTCCCTGTTGCACTCCACAACAGCTTGAGTGAGGTCACTCATGCGCTCTGCCATGGTTGCAAGGTTCTTGTTCAATTTGCCCATTTGCATACTGATGGATCCCATGTGGCGTGCCTGCAGGCACTGCACCCTTGTCATCTGCAGCTCCACGGGTCCCCAGACATTTGGAGTGGATGGCTCCTGCGCAGTTGTGTGGCCCCTTGCCCTGCGTCTGTGCATCGTTGGGACGGGTGTCTGCAGGGTGGTGGTGGTGGACCTCACTCGCGGCAGCCCTTCGGCAGTTGCCCTTTCAGGTGCAGGTGTGCTCTCCATTGGCTGCATGGGAGGGACTGTAGCCCTGCGTCGTGTCTGTGCATGGGATGTGCTGGGAGGTGTGTCTGGTCTTGCTACGGCAGGCTCTGCGGTGGACTGGGCACTCTCCCTGCATTCGCTCGTTTCACTGTCTCCTTCCTCTGCACCTGTGGTGTGAAACAGTGCAGGATTAACATTTCATCCGATACTGTTTATCTACATGGTGCTTATGTCTGCTCATACGTTCTCACTCTCTGTATTCCCTGTCTGTAATGCATATTGGGCACAATGGTCACACTAACTGATATGTGACTCACTAATTGGTTCATGGGACTACAACTCCCAGGATGCATCAGTGACTGTATATGGACTGTGGACTGGGGTTGGTTACAGCTTCCTGCCTTCTTATTACTGTGTGGGCGCTATTATAATGTACATTGATGGGTATATCATAGTGCCTCTTACCTTCAGTACTGCAGGCTGCGCCGGATGTATCCAACTGCGTGACCCCCGCAGCAGCTTCAGGCAGGATTGTGCCCTCCACCAGGTCCTCCAGGGCTGTGTTGTCCGGGACTGTCGATGGACCTCCTCCGGTGCTCCTAGCCTCCCTCAGCCTCTGGGCAATTCGCTCCTTGGCACGGCTGCGCAAATCGTACCAGCGTTTCTTAAGATCGTCAATACTGCGGTGTGTCACTCCCACAGCATTGACCCTTGACTTTATTTTGTTCCAGAGGCGTCTTTTCTCTGCCTCTGGGACTTTAAGGGAGAGCTTCCCGAAGAGCTTGTCATGGCTCTTCACCACATCCTCAATTAGGTACTCAAGTTCCCTCTCACTGAACTTCAGTTTTCGTTTTCTTGCACCTGCACCCTCCTCAGCTGCTGTATTTGCCATTTCCCTGGTTTGCAGTGATCTGGATGCTCAATAGTCCTCTTCACAGCTCCTTACTGGCACTCAGCTTCCTGCTCTGGCTTCCTCTGCACACAGAATGCACCATGGGAAGAGTTACTTCCTGGTTCTGATGTCATCAGGCTGTTCCCAATGCGACTCTCGCAATTAGCGATCTCGCAAATAGCGATCTCGCTAATAGCGAGATCGCTATTTGCGAGATCGCTAATTGAGTGTTTTCAGCTAATAGCGAGTTTTGGGTGCTTTTTCGCTAACGCGGTTAGCGATATTTACCGATTCTGTGTTTTTCCGCTATTTGCATCATGCATAGGGAATAGCGAGTCCTTATTTGCGAGTCCTTATTTTTCGCAAATACCGACTCGCTATTTCTTTGCTTGATGCATGTGTACCTTAGTTACTTTGTGGAAGGCATCTAGCCGAAATGCTTTTGCTGCAAAAAAAATCTTCTTTTTTGTACTTTGCACCTTCTTTGATAAAGCTTGCTGAGAGCGTAAAATAAAAATATTTTTTTTTGCACCATCAACTGCCACAATTGGGTTCGTACTCTGTGCTGCCACATCACGAATTGGGGAATCGACTACATGCAAAAGCATATATTGGGCCCAATTCACAAATGTAAACTTACACATTTGTGTAAGTTTGCTCTCTCAAACATACAGTTTAATAGTAACTTTATGACTATGGAGAGTCCTTACTCAGGGCAGAGAACTCCACACATAAAAAGACAGGACAGGCCTATCTTTTCATGCGTGGAGTTCTTCGCCCAATTGCAGAGTCTCCAAAATCGTAAAGTTACTCTTAAAGCGTTTGTTTGTGACTACTGAAAAAGAGTAAACTTTCACAAAAGTGTAAACCTATCTTTGTGAATTGGGGCCAATAATCATGATTGTGAATATCATATCGAGGGGCATCTTTTAAAAGCAAACACTCACTCTATTATTGAGTTTTAATCAGGGTTTCAAAACTCTGATGCTGGTATGCTCCTTGATGTGCTTTTCTTGCTGCTCAAAAACAGTCGGTGATTTTTTGGAATCCAACATTACTTGTGGCCTGTATCTGTATGTAGGATATGTCACAGTTAGGCCCAGCAGGGGTAGAGCTTCATCCAGGCCAGCTTTATTGATGTTTTTTGTTTCATATTAAAAAAAAAAAAGAACTCTATTTGATTTTAGAACCCAGCATAAATTGTGGCCTATATATGTGTGTCAGTGGGGTGGCAGATAGGCCTGCCAGGATAAGGGGTTTGGGTGTTTAGACAAAATGTGGGGGAAATAATATTGTACGGACAAAATATCATGCCAAGAATATCGAGGACAAAAATATTGTGAAGGTAAGTTTCTACAGGTAAGCAAAGTTTTTCTTTGCATAACTCCCCATATATTAACCCTGATGACATAGACATATATTTCTTCAAGCTAGATAGACGTGGGGTTGAGAATAGCACATTTATACTTACCTGTTTTCACATACCTTCTTGGTATTTTTAGCATGGTATTCTGTCCACATGATATTTTTGTTTCCAATATTCTGTCAATGGTCTAGGGTTTGTCCACTCCTACTTTGTTGATGTGTTTCATTTAATGTACACCGACATTGTAGATTTCTTGATGATAGAATCTCACATAACTTGTAGCATATTTGTGTTAGGGGAGTTACGGCTTGCCCGTAAGGGTGAGTGCCTCGCCTGCCAACTTTGGTGAGGTGTTTTGCTTGATTTATGTGAACACTGCAGTATGTTTGACTTTAGAACCGCTACATGATGTTTTTGGACTGCGAGCAGCACTCTCATTCCATAACGTAGATTGAGAGAACTGCAGAATTATCTTAAAATACATTTGGCTTTTAAAGCAAAAGAATGGAAACGTCTTATGATAATAACCTCACATTATCCAGAAAAATGCACACGCTCTACCGTCATGCCTCCTGTGGTCAAAGATTGTACTGCACCGGGCAGCTGCTTCCCTTTTCTCTTTATCCAACTGAAGAGGGGGGGTATTAGTACCGTTGGCATGCTTTTCACTCACAGTCCCCTCTCATGGTTGCGCCCCTTTAATTTCTTACAAAAGCCCTCACACCTATTTATAGGAGCCTTCCACCGAACACACAAGACCGAGCAGCCATGCCTCAGTGGGGGAAAGGGCATTGTCTGGCTTTTATTTGACTTCTAAACAGAGAACGCCTGCCAGAGCCCATGTCCATGCTCGGGGTCCTGAAGAAGGCCGAGAAAACAAACAAAGCTCTGTCACCGCCGGGTTACTGTTTCAAACATAATAGACCCATAAGCTCCAGCATTAGACAGGCAGAATTGCTGCAGAAAAGAAACACGTGATGCAGCTTGTAAAGCCGTGTCTTTTTATAAGACGCCCAGGGTTATATTTTCTTAGGGATGAAAAGAATATAACCCAACTTAAAAATAACAAAACAAATCAAACTGCACTGCTGATATTCTTAGAAGCACTGGCTGCAGTCTTTCCTCGCCGTCGACGATTGTTTTTGTTTCTCTCCTTTATTATTTTCTCACTAGTTCGCTGAAGATTGGAATCGCCCTTTTATATTTATTCTGATTGCTTTTAAGCCAGGAAGAAATGCAGACAGGAGCTGCCAACATTTAATTCCATTTCTGCACACACCGTCGGAGCTCCGAGAATAGCGGTAGCTTCCTGCCGAAGACGGAAGTACTGTTTTTCTTGAGTAATTACTACTTCCTTGGCTTGTAAATTTTCCTTCTGATGGAAAACACTCAAACTACTCTTCCCAGCTCCGCACTCTTAGGTGAAGGACCTGCGCCTATTTTTACCGTGTTTGGCAGAGCTACAATGTATCCGAGGAGAGCGGGGGGTGACCCACACAAACCCCTGTTTATGTGCGGAAAACAGCAAATCCCTATCCACTAATTGCTCAAAAATTAAATGGAGTAAAAACAGTGATGAGTCACTACAAAAATGCACGATTTAGTTTCCAATCATTTATGCATTTGCACCGTGACTGGAATATTTTTATACTGAAGATTGGAATGTCCACACGGTGGAAACCTTGAGGTGCCCAGACCGACACAATTTGTGCGCCAGTTGGGCACAAAGGGTGTCGTTTTCGCAGCTGCCAATGCAAACGTTTCAGTGGCCCACTTTTATGTAAACTGGACAACCCTCTCTGTATCCCACCAAACCCGCAAATTCTTCTGTTGAGCTGCAGTGTCTGAAATGTCTCTGAAGCAACTGAAAGGCATCGAGCCTGCTATATTTAATGCGCGTTAAAATGAATGACATTAAGCAGTGGATAAGTATATGTATAAATAAATCAACATAAGGGGAGGGGAGGGGGGGCAGAAGGCAGAACCTGGAATTAATGTCAAACCAAAGAGATGCAGTAACACTATTCTATGCTGATTTAACAACCTGCTTCCTGAATGGAGCTCATCACTGCAAGTACCTTCAAGTTCCCTAAGGCACAGGCACTACCATTACTACACATAGCATGTCTGGCCCTATGTGTAATCTGTGGTTCCCTGACCTCTTCTGGTTGTGTCATGGTGACGAGGATGTGGGTCAGTTTAGGGTACCATAGGACAGGTTTGCAAAACGCCCTTATGTTGTGGTACCACCGGGCTGCAGGGACCCCTAAGGAGTGGTCTGTGATTGCTTGATGGCTTTGTGCTTTGGGATAAGATTGGAGAGAGTCAAGCTCCAACCCTGTGATTGAGATGGGACCAGTTGTAGCCAAGCCGTAAACATGTATGCCCCATTGGAGATAGCAAACCACTGCTCCTGGAGGCGTATTTGCCCTTCTTTTCCAACAAGCATTGCCCTCGTGTTGGCACAGGTACCTCAACATTTTGACTCTGGGATCCCTTGTGACCCTGCCCCAGGCCTCATCATTGAGTACCACGAGCTCCACTCTTCCTCTGCTTCTCCAGGTCTCACCCTCATGGACAGACTGGCTTCATCTGCATAAGGCTTTATGAGGGCATGAGGCCCCCTTGTCTCCTATCACCACCAAGGCCTCAACCTGAGAGCACTAGGCCCTCCGCCTTCTATATGTTCCCCCAGGAAGGGATTATACTGTAAATGTATCACAGGAGTCACCTGGGAAAGTTATTCGAGATGGTATTTGCCTTTACTTGCAAGCTCTTTGCAAATGATCATTACCTCAATGGTTGTGAGATCACTGGATTGACTATAGAAAAACCTAACTTTCCACCTCACAAGAGGCCAAATGTTATTGTTTTGCGCAACACAGCAATCAAAGCTGCAGCGCTGTATCGCATAACAGAGAAAACAGCACAGAGCCATATTTATAAAAAATGGCCTGCTGATGCCCCCTGTGCTGGTGCACTAATAAAAGGTGCCTTACTCGTCACACATCCAAGGTGCAGAGGTGAGTGAGTGCTGTCTAGCGTAAGATCTGTACTTAAAGCGTACCCTTTCAGTACCATTTCCTATGCTTAGCCAAACTCTGAAGCTTCTCACACATTATATGTCCTGCTGTGTTTCTCAGCATATATGCAATGTGTGAGTGGTTTTGGGAAATTAAAGCATGTTCCATTTTTAATGGCTGCTTTAAGGAGGCATTATTTTTTATGCAAAGCCCAGTCTGCCTATCTTAGTAAATCAGGCTTGGCAGCAGAAAATATGGGAGTTTGCGCGGATCCACCCAAGTTACACCACAATAACGCCCCTTGGCACAAAGTGATGCAATGCAGTGGAAAGCACTATCTGTACTGAGAAAATAGTACATTTATAGTATAAAATACATTTTCCACTGGAAACTTAGCAGCTTCGTGCAGTTTTGCGTGGCTTTATGACACTTCAATCAGCGCATATCTTCAATAACTCTGTGTCCTTATGTCTGAAATACTTCTGCTACAAATAAAATGTTACCTATAAAGTCCTCTTCTGCTCCCATGAGTTGGGTCTGTCAGACATTTTGACATAAAGCACAGCACATGACCCGGGTGGGGGGGGGGGGCAGGGGTTCTGAAGGCGTCTGACAAATCTGTAATGAATCACTGACCTGCACGAGGCACACAGATCTCTGCAGATGTTAACTATTCCACAATGATCCGAGACTTGACACATACCATCCATAGTAGGAGATGCATTAACCTCATACATTATTTCACTGTGAATCGAATCTCTGACTTGAGTGCTTTCCCATAGGAGGTTCCACTCAACAACTCAACAACTGTGTGCTACATAACCAGAAGAAGCAAGCATAGAAGTCAATTAGGTCTAATCAGTAGTAGAATCTGTACCCCTTGCAAAGCCCCTGAATTCCCTTCCCTCAATCAGCACTTAATTTGAGTCAGTGTGTGCTGGTGGGGCCCACTGGCAATCATTTTTGTTGACCTGCACTTATTTGTCCTCTCTAGACTTTCACCCAGATCAAGAGAGAGAAAAGCAGAAAAGAAGAAAAGGAAGAGAAAGACTGAGAATCTATGACAAAGCAGGGATGAAAATGAACCTGCAAGACTTAGATAAACAGGAAGGTAGTGCTGGTGGTGGATGAAAGATACCTGAGGTGGATTCGAAACTTCATGAACTTGGGATTCAGCAACCCCTTATTCGTAGGTCCTACTGAAGGTTTCTGAGCAAAACGTTACGCCCGGCATGTATTGATTTCCAAATTAATTACTGCCCTCAATGTAATATAGGCAGCGACAGAAACTGAAGGTAATCATTGCTATGAGCGACCTTGTTAACTATCCATTTTTTTTGTTCCGAGCCAGTATCGCTGGAACAATGGTCTGGGGTGGTTAGCCAGTCAAACTCATCACTCGGGGTTTTAAGCATTCATGGTGTTTTTGAATGAGTAAGACTATGAATGACCAAATTGACATCCCCTCCTCATGTCATCACTCATCCCAAAATTTTTTAATGAATGCGGTGCACTGGAGCATGTTAACACAGATTTTCCCCCAAAACATGTAAACAGCGTGGTGGAGAACGCTCATTGGCAGAAAGTGGGTTATTATTTGGGGTGGATGGTAGTCCACCACAAGTAACAATGTCACCATTCTTGTGAGGCCCAGTAAAGATTTCAGCAATTTAAACCTGAGCTCAATCTCTCGTAGCTATGGCACAAAGCACACAGGCTTAACTTAAGAAAATGTGCAGAGCATTAAGAAATACCAAAACAGTTAAAAAGTCAATAACACAACATAATACAAATAGCACTCCAATTTATAAAAACAGAGCATATTTTAATGAACAAAATGACACCAAAACAACAAAACATTAGTACAGGGAACCGCAAATATGATTGGATAAAGTTTTAAATGAACATAGCACCAAAAAGGGCAACCACGGGCAACTGATCATGCTAGATTGGGACACGGGTAAGGTTTAAGGCTGACGGCGATGGAACAATGGAGTGCGAGTCGGATACAGAAAACAGGTTCATCCTGGTCGTAGGTTTCACCTTCTGAATTTGAAGTCAAAAACTTTCAGCAGGGCAAGGTAGTAGGCTTTGGCCAAGGTAGGTTCCATGAGGCCTGATAACTGTCAGTTGAAGTCCTGGTGAAGTCATTGACTTTTCTTAGGAAAACTCAAAGCTGGAAAAATGTAAAATTCGGACCCAAGGAAGATCCCTCACCTGCGGGACACTTTTGTTGCCTTTGCTTGGTGAAGATTCTATCTTTAGACTTAGGGCCTGGTTCAGATCTCGGCGGACGGGTTACTCCGTCACAACAGTGACAGATATCCTGCCTACTGAAATATAAATCCCCTTCTGTCCTATGGGCTTTATATTTTGGCGGACGGGATATCCATCACAGTTGTGACAGAGTAACCAGTCCACCAATATCTTATCAGGCCCTTAGTCATTATTTTGCAGCTTGGATTCCTCCAGCAGGGCTGGGCTGAAAATGATAGCCAAACAGGGCTCCTCAAGGCTGGATACCGTCTCTGATGTCCCTCTGAAACAGATTTGCTGCTGCGGAAAAGTTCAGAGCTGTAGCAACCTGAATCTTTGGCTCAGTGGCAACGCACCCTTGTCTGATTAACTTGGCAGGTTTGCCCCAGTTTTCTGCTGGTTTTCCAGGCAATAAGTCTTAAAAACGTTTCTAAGTTCCAGGTTTTAGGGTTAGAGAGGAAGAGTACATTCTGGTACCAGGCAAGTGTTCCAGCACCTCAGGAACAGTATTTCGGGGCAAGGACTCACTCTACAGAAGCCACCAGCGCGGTGAGGGACAGGTCCAGTTCAAACTGGTCAGTAGGGCTCTTTCAGGAAAGTGGTCGTCTGGCAGCTTTTGTGTCCCTGTAGCTTAATTGGAGGTCAGCCAACTGATTTTTGGAGTCCTCTGTGCAAGTGGGGTCAGGTTCAGCCTATAGGGTTATCCTCACTGGTTACAAAAGCAGGTCCAGTCCTTCTTCTGTCTTCCATAGGTCCAGTAGTGTTCTGAATAGTATGGCCCGAGGGTGCCACATTTATGCCTGGCTCTAACCTTTGGGCAAGAGTGACTCCTGTCATCTCCCTAACCAATAAGAAAAAAGTTCTCAGGGGTAACCTTGCCCACTTTTGCAGTAGTTCTTGTGTGCACTTTTGCAAATAATCGCACACAGGTTTTCCCTACCCAAAACCAACATGGAAGAAGTGTTATTACCCTGCGCAGAGCTCTCTGTATCCACACAAATGTGTGGTTATGCAAATGGGCAAGCCCTCCCTTGGGTCACTTTATACCAGTTCTGGTGTACTGTCTGGAAGCAATCCACATCTCACTCCAGGGTTGCCATCATGAGACAGGGGACAACTGGACACAGCAAAGAAAGCCTTTTGGTTTCTGATACAAAATCAATTATAGGCATATATTAGCGCCCTGATCTCTACATAACCATGACTTTGATCACCCATATATCACTGGACCATGTATCACTGGGCCAGTCACACACATTGAGGCAGTAAGTGGGAACTTTAATAACCTGCCTCCCAAGAAATGACCAAGAACTCTCATAAAATATATTGATCTACACCGCTGACATTGTTTCTGCCACCAGGAGGGGGCTGGGACATCAAGCCCCAGAGCACACTGTGGCCAGCACGCCAACACCGCCAACATTTCCAACGCCTGCACATTCACGCCAGGAGACGCTTAAAGCCACCACAGGTCTCCCGCAGCGCCTGTCAGAGCCCGGAGGAGGCTGGGCTGGGCCACCCCTCTAAGATTGCCTCTGGAGTCATCTGGACTTGACCCTCGATACCGCATAAGCTGAGGCTAGTTTTTATCTCCTTGTAGAGCACATACTTTGCTGTTGAGCCCCTTCGCCTCTTTTAACTTTGTAGTCTATTTAAAACCAGACGTAAAAGGTGATCTCACATACTCCAAGATGCTATAAACAAACAGAACAATGGGTAAGCAAACCTTTGCCGAAAAAAAGCAAATGACTCTTCAGCAAACCTCTTCCTCATTGCAACTGACAGGATGCTCCAGAGGGCCATAGTAGTAGTGGCCACTGAAATTGAACTGACTGATAGGCGGCTATCGCTAACTCCAAACTTAGACCCCCCCCTTTGACAGACTTTGATGCCTCACGTACTTCAGTAGTCTCGGCCACTAATTCTGCCAAGGTTCAGTCAAGGGTTTGTGTGACAACACGCAAAACACTCAACGTTGATCCGTATCCAGGGGCTCCTCCCCCACGGCCCGCTATAAAAGGGAAATCTAAGCCAGCTGTGAGATCTGGGTCAAAACCTAAGAAGGGCTTGCAGAAGAAGCATCGGACACTAGTGACACTGGAGAGGGGGAAACAGCTGGTTGCTCACCCATAGTCATGGAGCACCCAGTATGGGTGACACATTTGGTGGTGGATTTACAGTTCCAAGTTAGGGATATTGTGAAGGATGAGCTCTTTTTTTCTGATAGCAAGGATGGATAAGTTGACATCATTTTTGAGGCTTGGGTAGTTAATCAAGGAGCATTAACTAGGGGAAATGAGGATGCTAATTGCCAGGCGCACTAGCTGCACCCCCCTACCATCAAGTTGGATCTCCTACCCGCACTGAAACCGATCCCCGCTATCGCACCAAACAAGGCTAATCAGGGGGCAATAAATGAAAATAGGGCTAAACCAACTATGCCGCCAGTGCATGACAATAAGCAGCGCCAGGATCACAGCCAGTGGGAGGGGGAGGGACTCGCCCCATGTATAGAAGCTAGCGAAGAAAGGCTAGTTCTGCCATGTATTAATCTTCCATCCATCTCAACTCCATATGTTATTGTTCTAACAGGAGTACCAGAGCTCGTGAGGGGGCAAAGGGAATCACACCATGAATTAAAGAATAGATGCATGTTTTGGCTGGCCTAATAGAGGCAATATTGTTATAGGTGAGATTCTCCTGACACTTAGGGTTGGTTGGGTGGGTTGGAGATCGAAAAATGTACAAGGGGACTGTATCGTGAATAATTTCCGAAATCCATTGGTTGCCTGAGTTGTTTTAGGCAGAAAGCAGTATAGGCAGGATGAGGGTATAAGGTCTCTTCCACTGGGCTATTTTTATCCTCCAAATTAGAAGGCAGAATGGACAGGAGGTGGGGATGTGGAACCAGAACCATCAATTCATTAATTTAGGCCAGGAAAAGCCCAGACAGCTACTTTTTAACTTACCACTAGCAAACAGATATGGGGCCCTAGAGTCAGTTGACTGACTCACACCTGCGTGGCACCAGTTTATGAAATTCCATTGGCAGAGGGAGCCCCAGGGAAGAGCTTTGCAACAGGGGGAGATCCCGCAACAGAGTGTGTCACTCAGGTGGGGTGGGGTTCATGGGAAGGCACACGCTGACAAAATGGAAGGAGTTGATAGGAATCATAGGGCCACAATAAGCCGACACCCTCCAAACCTACCCAATTAGATTGTGCAGGCTTCTGATCTAATTATAGTGGCGGCTTCACAATCACCATTTCATATATTTGATAAAAGCGTTCACAGCACTGGACCTATGATAGTGGGGCGGGGGAGGCAGCAACCTTCCTCAGCAAGCACCTGGTACATCTTCGATGGGTGGCCAATTTACTAGTACAGATGGCTGTTCGGGCCCACCCAGGTTGCAGGTATTATCTTGGAACGTAGCCGGACTAACCACCAAAATGGATGACCCTGAATGGGGGGGTATTTATAGAACAACATGAGGTTTGCATGTTCGAGGAAATCTCGGCTATGGTGGATATGTTTAGATTAGGTTATGCATCGTATAGTGTAGCTGCCATATCTGCGGGGAAAGTGAAGGCCCTCCTGGGGGTTTTGTACTTGGGTCGCTGTGCACTTGGGCTGTGCAGCAAAACAGATGAAGACATGCTTATGTGATATTTTATGTATCTTTCTCACTTGCCCAGCAAGGGTTAAAATTGCCTTAGTTAATTTTTATTCCAGATTGGTTAGTCATAGTCAAGAGTCAAGGACTCTTGATCAGTTAACAGCCTTTTTGTCTACCGTCCCTGACAACTTTTTGGTGGTTCTTGGTGGTGAATTTAATTGCCAGTTCGAGCCCTTGGATGGCTTGAACTGAGGCAATCCCAGTGAAGAGGACCTACACTGGGCCATTCCAGAGACTAAAATTCCACCAACTAAGGCCTGGACGCCACTGGTGCTTCATATGAATTCCCTTACATTGAAACATTCGCTAAGGGCATATAATGGCCAAACAAAATCGGACTCACTGGGAAATTACACCTTCATTAGAATAGGGCATGCCTCCATTCTAGCCTATATCTTGGTAGATATAAAATCCTGGTAAAGGGTGAGAGATTTTTAGTATTGTGCCCTACCATGATAGCGGCCACAAATCCTTGATCCTAGAGGTGGTGACACCATGTCCTGAAAACACATCTGGCCTGGATTCCCCAGGATTCCCCAGCTGTTAATAGAATAATACTCACTAACTGCAGGAAGAGAGTCCGATGGGTGGACATTTGTCAATCTCAAGAAAAGTTGTCCTCCTTATATCAAACTATCATTCCGTTCCTTATGATTGCGAAACAATCTATTTTGGCTAATGGTACTTTAATTGCACTCATGAAAGTTGCTGAGAACCATATAATATTAACAAGCACTATGGCCAACTTTTTTTACCCTCACAAAAGAGTAAGGGAACATAAAAAATGTGGACACCCCTGGTTGAGCGAAAGCTGTCGCATTTCTAAATCAGCTCTAATCTCTGCTATTAAGGCCAAGCATAGGCCACCAATCAGAGAAAAAAAGGTGGTCTATAGAAGCATAAGAAGGGAGGGAACGTGATAAGTGGAACACCCTGAGAAGTGTCCTGAGCACCCACGATATGAGAACATTCTGGAACGCGGTAAATACGGGTTGCTCCGAAGGCAAACAGGCAATGGAACCCAATATAGGGGCGGATCTGTGGAAGGCTATTTTAAGTTCCTCAACTCTAGGGTAGAGCCAGAGGATAGTGTAACAGGTAATGAGTCTCCCCCCCCCACAGACCAACTGCACTGAGGCCCACGTGACAATTCCTAAGGAGACACTAGACGCCCCTGTGATAACTTTAAAGGAGATAACCGTAGCCCTGAGCAAGGGAGCACCATCTAAAGCTCCAGGGCTAGATAAGATCCCCGGGGACCTCTTTCGCAGTGAACCTACCATCTGGGCTCCCTATATGTGGACCTTGTTTAACGCCATCCTGCATGGAATGGCGATTTCTGCCACCTGGGCTGGTGCAGAAATTGTACCAGAAATTGTACCAGTTTACAAAAAGAGTTTACCACGCCTCCCTTTAAACTATAGACCTATAAGCCTCTTCGATATTAACCAAAAAGTGTGTTCCCGAGTGCTGTTGGGACGACTCCAGAGCTGGATGAAGGAGCAAAATGTCCTAACTAGTTACGCGACCCCCAGCTACATAAGAAGCTGAAACATGTCGACCAATATGACCGCCATTGGATGAATCTGACTCACTAACAGTCATGATCAGACATCCGTCACTGTTTTTAACGTCTAAGCTTCATCTTAATTAAATATACTGGTGGATGAATCTTGACATTTTAAAAAACCTTCTCACTTTTTTTCACTGATAATCACAAACTTTTTAGTCTGATCTTGTTGCTCCGCCTTCACATAGCGTCGCAGCACACTGGTGGTACATAAGGTACCCCCAGGAGAACGCCATGATGAAGCATGTCACCAACTATGTTGGTGAGTGAGGGTTCACTAGCAACTTCAGATTGACTTGCAGTGTCACAACAGTTTCGCTATTGGGAATCATTAGTCCTATTATTTTCACACTCTTCTGTTGTTTTCTTCTGCAAAATGTCCTTAGCCTATTTCAAGCAGGGTTTAGAGAAAAGAAGTCCACAATAGATCACATATTTTTAGGCTCCAACTTCTACACTTGAAAACTGTATGCATAGAGGGTGGCAACCTCTACCTAAGATTTGTGGACCTAAAATCCGTGTTTGACCTCGTGCCAAGAGACAAATTGTGGACAACCTTACTGGACCTGGGGATTCCAGCTTATCTTTACCATCTCCTGAAACGATTACATGAAGGCAATTTTGCCCAAATTCGGTTTGGCAAACACAGAGAACTTACTACGCCCATACCAGTAGACAGAGGATTTCATCACGGCTGTGTCCTTGCCCCAACCTTTTTTTGTCTTTTTATAAATGGATTAGTCGAGGCTTTGACTGCAGGGTAGGACATAGATGCCCCCAAGCTGGCGAGCCGCAAAGTACCAGCTATGATGTTTCCCGACGACACTCTCTTGCTTTCAAAAACTCCCATGGGTATACAGAGGGTCCTTGATAAGTTTGACGCCTTTTGCAAGAATAGGGGGCTTGAGATTAACCTACAGAAAACTAAATACATAAATCAGGTAATAGCACCCGGCCAAATCCGTGTTTGGAAGGCAGACCGGAGAGGGTGTCTGTATTTGAGTACCTTGGTATTACGCTCACAGAAAAAATGGATTGGGGGGCCCAAATCAAGAAAGCCAGCCTGAAGCTGGCCCAGACAATGGGGGGCTTGACAAAAGTATTTAGAAATTACACCCATAAACCTGTTGGTCCGGTGGTTGAAATATATAAAGTATAAGCTAGAGGTGCTGCCCTGTATGGGGCTGAAACTGGGGCCACTGCCCAGCTGGCAACATAGCAAAAATTGATAACACCTTTGCCAGGCAACTATTTGGCTTTCCTCCCAGCTCCTCCCTTACACCGCTTCATCTGGACATTGGCGTTAGATCAATTGTAGACAAAGCGGCCCTCAGACCCCTTTTATTCTGGCGGAGTCTGTGGGTTACCCCGCAACTGCCTGAGTATAGGGAAGAGCTGAGAGAGGTCTTGAGTAGGAAAGGGGCGGGAAAGCTACCATGGTTGGCCTTCATCAGAGACACATTTCTGGCCATGGGAAGGGCTAATCTGTGGCATCATTCTGAAGTAACCTGCTACTACAGTATCAAGGAAGGATCTGGTAGGGAGCGATCAGAGGAACAAACTTGCCTGTCTTCAGGGGAGCCCCACAGTAGGCAAGCTCATTACAGTGTTTCTAGAAATTAAAGACCAGTACAGATTAGAGCCCGTACTGGATGACATCAAACTGACCCTTGCCAGAAAGCTATACCTGCAGTTCAGGCATGGGGTACTCCTGCTGCGTGCGTTCACAAACAAATGGGCAGGCTAAAAAAATCCAGACTGTCCGGCTTGCAATAACGCAGTGGAGATGGAATACCATGTATTCTTTTTTTGTCCAGGCTATAAGAGGGCGAGGCAACAAAGGTTGATTCATTTATGCAGAAACCTGGGAACTAGGCTCTTCATTGAGGCTTTTAGGATACTGAAATATGATACCTGTCTCCCCAATGTATTTTCAGTATCACGCTTTTCATTTTCTATGTGGTGCATACGTAGATCTCTCTTGAAGCTGACCCCCATAGGTTCTGGTTGATTACCCTACAATATTTTTTAATGGATTTTGGATGTTTTTTTAACAAATATCATGACTTTTTAAAAATAGCTCTTTTTTTGTAATACTGGTGCATATTTGGTTTTATGAATACTGTATATTTGTGTAAAATCGCCAATAAGTTGAACGTTGGTTTCTGGGTTAGGGCGCATGCCTATGCAATTTGATTATATGTAATGGATTGCATATGCACTTTATAAAAGCCATCGCAATGGAGGGCCAGTGGGCTTGAGCCAGTGCCTATTTGGATCCCTTTGTGCTTGCCTCTTCCTGTTATTGTCTTTTCTATTGCAAATATATTGCATATGCACTTTAATGAGGCCATTGGGTTTGGGCTGGTGCCATTATAGACTGTTCTTATGGAATAATAATGTGATGTACATGCACTTTTGTAAGATGGATGGATTCCTTTTAATTATTTTAACTGTTATTGAAATGAATTGTATTGTACATATACTTTTATGGGCATAACGACCGAAATAAAGTGTTTGTGAACTGAACTGATCTACATCTGAAAACTTGTGGAACCATTTGCTGGCTTAAAATTTGATTGATTGTTGACCTGATTACAGCAGTAATATGGCCCTATTGTAGAGTCTCCTGCAGTAGGCAGTGGTATTCATAAATGTGCAAGTAACCTGATTTTCTCATATCATATATTAGTCAAAACTGCATTGTAGTTCTGTGTGATTGTCTATGTTTTGCAATAATACCTCAAGGATTGCATAATTTACAGTTAGCCTATATCGAAATTAACATAACATTTGATTAAGGTATACAATTGATACTGAAACAGAGACACATATATTTTCTTCTGTTATTGAGCAACATTGACAGAGCCAATCTTTTTATATGTTTTTCTGTTAGCTTTTGGACCTTATTGGAAACATTCAGCTCCTTATTCGGTTCTTCTTTAAACTTGTCTCTCTCCTTGGCTTTTGTCTTTTGTTCCCTGGGACTTTCCATGTCTTTCTGACAAACAACTTGTCCTCGGGCATAGCACAAGCAGTTCTAAAAAGAATGCTTCATTGTGTTTTTTAAGGAAGGATGAAAAGCTACTTAAGTAGGTAAATGAGCCAGTCTTTTTGAGAGACCTGAAGTGAATGTACTGGAGGCTTTACAGAACAACATTGTGCATTGACAAGATTGGAGCTGTTAGAAGTGGCAGCCATTTAAGAAGCTATCCAAATGAAATGGCTCCTTCAAAGTTTCAGGCTCACGTTAGACTTCAATTTCCCTTTCTATGAAATCACCTTCACGAGACACAGGTGGTCTGGATTTTATTTCAGAATTTCAAAATATGACATTCAATCAAAAAAACTATTTCCTTTCCAATCATTCATCAGATAAGTGCACCTTGGAGGTCTAAACAAAGACTAAAACCAATGTCCCCACAGTTTCCGAGAAAACTGAACAGTGACAAACCCTCAATGCTCACTAGAACCAGGGTATTTATACAGAACAAAATAATAGTCCAGCTGGACTCATTGGCAACATTACCTATTGAATATCTCAAAGGTAATTTGTGAAATCATGAGCATGAATCATAACACAAAATTATTAACATACATCAAATGTTTCACTCAGATGGAAATAAATCAAATGAAAGCCATTTTATCTGTTGTCCAGATTAGTAATCATTCTGATTCAAATAGAGGTGCATTATGTACAGTGAAGAGAGTGCATACAAGGCTGTGCTCATAAAAGTAAACATACATAAATAGAAGAATAGGAAGAAACACTGGACAAAAAAAAAGGGTTGATATTTTATCAATAATATATTTTGGATAGTGTATAAATTTACATATGTTTCTCCGATAAGAGCAAATCACAGATTAGCCACAGGTGGGGCTGTCAATGTTTTGGCCGTTAGGACCTTGTCATCTGTCTACTGAGTCACTATATTAGTAGCCTGGATTCTTTCTACGTGTCTTCAGTTCTGTTCCCCCAATTGACTCATGGGCAGCTGATATACATTTTTTACCATAGCGCAACAGCATTTACCAATTGATCTGATGGAGCTATCCAGTTGATTTTTCCGATTTGTACACTTACTAATATAGTTTTTGTGTATATATTTTTCTGAATTAGCATGTATGTCTTATATGTAGGAATCTCGGAAGATCACATCACCGAAGAGGAGGCACTCTGGGGTTTCCCAGCACCAGATATTACAAACAACATCATGCTGAAAAAAAACAAGAAAAGGGAGGCTCTTCGCCAATTTGCTGTCAAATTGCCACCTCAGCTTTCTTAATGGTTGCACTAACTCTGATAGCCCAGCAGAGACAACTTTTAGGTACAACAGAAGATCTAGTCTGATGTATTACATCCTACTTAGTCATGGGGCCATGACGTTGTTATGAGGGTTGGTCAGTGCCTGGAGAGCAATAATGATCCATTTGTTTTCATGTGTAAAATCAATGTTAAGGCCTCCTTTACAGTCATAGATACTCCAGCAATTACACCCTCTAATAACAGAGGAATCATGAAATGAAATCCAGAAAGATTCTCAAAGAAGACAGTCTCCTGATGCACAACTTGAGAAACCAATTTACTGCTATTTGCGCATCTGTACCCGAAGATCCCAAAATTCTTTCAGAAATTTATTTTAGGTTTTAAGGTTAAGTTAATTAGATAAATAATAATATTACAACATATCTAAATAAAAAGTGGGAATAGAAAAGAGAGGATGTAATTGATATACAACAATGGCTGACAAAAGGACAAAATGAATCTTCCACTGAGTAGCAAAGGAAACATAGCAATAAAGTAATCTAACACAATATGAAGTCAAGGAGCTTGTTGAACTTCTTGAATGTCAGGTGAAAAAGCAAAATACGTTTTTGCAGAATTACCAAGGAATTCTGTAACGTGTGTCCAAAGGTCCTTTCGCTTTAAAACAAGAGATAAAGGTTGCATACATGCAGCGTTCAAACGGAGATTATGACATACTGTATACCACCACGCTTTGGCTGATAGCTGTGAAAAATCTTTCCAATTTTGAGTGATTTGTTGAAAGGCAATTCCTAATAGATCTAATATTTTTACATTAAAAGGAACAAATATCCATACATCAGATACACTTCCTAGATATACATTAGGAATAGAATATGGTACATTGAAATAAAAAATAAAATTAATTTGTCTCCAGAATTGTGTCCAAAAAGTAGGAACATAGGGACAAGTGAATAATAAATGTTTCAAGTCAGCTGATTGTGTGGAACAAGTCCAACAAGTATCCAGAATAGGTGGGTTAATCATATGATAAAATGTTGGTGTCCTAAAAAGTCGGAAAAGCGATTGTGTTGAGTTGGCTGCATGGGAGGACTTCCTAATTTTAATACAAATCTGTTTCCATGTGGAAACAGGCAGAGTGATACAGAGATCTGTTTCCCATGCTAATTCTGTACTATATTTGGGCCTATTACTAGAGCTATCCGCTAAACGTGAATAAATCATAGATGCTTTAGAATGCATGTGTAAAAGATCAGCTAGAGGTATAGGCGATAAGCTTGAAAATGAGGAAATTGATTTGAAATGAGTGCACACATTCGAAAAACTGAATCCTGTAAAATTGTAAATTTTTTACAACAGCTGGATGATAAATCGAAGAGTATCTGGGCTTGAGGAAAAGTAATGAGAGAGTCCTGTTTAAATAAATAATTACTCTCAAGAGCTTTTGGAGGAGGTGCAAATAAACAAGTTCACCACATTTTCACAAAAGAGCGCGTGAAGCGTTTTAAACATTTGCATGGTACTGGGACCTTGGGAGGTGCAGTGACCTGTGGCCAGGACTATGGATTCACTTACAAAAGAGTCATTGATTTTCTTCCACCCTGAAATACAATGGTCAGCAACTTCCCAGAAGTTCAACAAAGCTCCAGGACCTAACTTTGTGCCCATAGATGTTTCAAGCTGATGCAAAGCTATGGTCGGAGGTCCAGACAAAGATCTTTAACTCAGCACTGGCCTCCAACTAAATTCCACTTTTGTGGTGATCTACAGTAATAATAGATCTGCACAAGAAGGGTAGAGAGCTATTATCTAGTAACTATAGGCCTATTTACCTTTTAGATGGCGTGAGGAAATTCTTTGGATATGCCCTCCACAACAGAGTGCAGGCATAGGTTGATAAAGGGTCCCTTCATATTGAAACCCTGGGTTCCACAATGGAATTAGTACTATTGACCAGGCAATCAGAGTGCATATGACCTGTGTTAAATACACAAAACTGCTGAAGGCACCATTTGTATCTGTCCTTCAAAGATCTTGAATTCGCTTTTGACCTGGTCAATAGATAAAAATTGCATGCAAACTTTTGAACAGTTGCAAATTTAGAAATCATTGCTACAAGCAATTGATAATTCCATGTGAAGACTAAAGCTTGCATGTGATATGAACCACTGGGGGGAAGCAGTGATTTTTTCCCTATCCCCTTTTGTGTTCATAGCAGTGTGTTTTTGCCCCACTATTATTTTGCCTTTTCCTAAATGATTTTGGAATTTCCCTGAAAAAAAGAGAACACTGACGACCCAAAACTGCAAAACACGCTATTGTTC
Source organism: Triturus cristatus (assembly GCF_964204655.1). NCBI lineage: Eukaryota > Metazoa > Chordata > Amphibia > Caudata > Salamandridae > Triturus > Triturus cristatus. Next base: position 689,439,257 of record NC_140586.1, on the reverse strand, counting down.
TCATTGCTGATGACACAGTGATTTTGTCTCAAAATGTAGTACACAAGTCGGTAGCCAATTTCAAGAGATATTGTGTTAATGTTGATCTTCAGATTAACTCTGTGAAGATAAATAATATGGCATTGTCACGTTCTCCACCTCTCAGGAGGCTGCCAAGGCTTGGTAGCAAATTCTCAGGAGTTTATCATTCTGTGACTATTTAGGCATCTGTTTTAATCCCAAAATGAGAAGGTACAAATATATTGATAAGATGTCTGCCACTCTTCAATGAACAACAAATGCTATTCGGTGTCGCAAAAATAAAATTGGCAGTCAATCACTGTGTTGTACTGCAAATATTCTGCCAGAAAGCAGCTGCATCACAGTTTATGAAGCCAACTTTTGGGGGTACAGCAATTCAAAGATATTCAAATAACAAAAATCATTTTTGGAGGGCGTTGCTAAGATTGGCTCCTGGTACACCACTTGTCCCCTTGTTTCTAGAGCTCTGCATCAGATCCATATCTAACACCTTTGCTTTTGTCCCGTGTTGCATTGGCTTTCTTTGAACATAAATCAATAGGATAGAGTTTGTTTAAGATCCATAATTGAAGCATGTTGTAAAGCTAAAATTAACAGGGTGTGGAGTCAGGAAATTGCTGGCCAGTATAAAATATATAAAGAAGAAAGGTATGAATATGGTGAAGCTACAGGACGATGTCTGGCACTAGGGGCCCGATTCACAGAACTAACTTAAGACAAAATCCTAAACTTACTACTTTTGGTATTCACAGAAGTTAGGATTTTGTCTTAAGTTTGTCTTAAGACAAACTTAAGACAGACTTAAGACAGACTTAAGACAAACTTAAGACAGACTTAAGACAGACTTAAGACAGACTTAGAACAAACTTAAGACAGACTTAAGACAGACTTAAGACAGACTTAAGTTAGGATTTTGTCTTAAGTCTGTCTTAAGTCTGTCTTAAGTCTGTCTTAAGTCTGTCTTAAGTCTGTTTTATGTCTCTCTTAAGTTTGTCTTAAGTCTGTCTTAAGTTTGTCTTAAGACAAACTTAAGACAAAATCCTAACTTCTGTGAATACCAAAAGTAGTAAGTTTAGGATTTTGTCTTAAGTTAGTTCTGTGAATCGGCCCCAGAGACTTCGAACCAGACAATCCTCACTAAAAATATTGTCTTTGGTTGATGGCATGGGGAACACAGTAGAAAATATGGAAGGAATCTTGGAGGTATTTCATGCTTTCTACAGAGAGCTGTACCTACAAGATATTGTCAATAAGGATAACATAGAGGTTCTTCTTCAACAGGTGGACTTAGTGGGCCTAGAACGGGAAGAGCAGGGATTGTTGGATGACCCAATAACTATGGCAGAGTTAGAGGAAGCAATCGGGTCACTGGCTAGTGGGAAAGCAGCAGGGCCAGATAAACTACCACTGGTTGTATACTGAATGGTTTTTCAAGTAATCAAGGAAGATATGCTGGTAACATTCCAGGAAGTGCAATCTGGTAATCCGCCACCATCATGGGAGGAAGCCAATATAGTGGTTTTAAAAAATAAAGACAGGCCTTCAGAATAGCCAGGGTCGTATAGACCGATTTCTTTGATAAATGCAGATGGTAAAGTGTATGCTAAAATTCTGGCAGCAAGGTTAGCACAAGTAATTACTCCATTGGTTTCTGTACATCAACATGGATTTATACCTGTTAGGAGCACCATCAACGATTTAAATAGAGTAATCACAACGATTGACTATGCTAACACACAACATAGCAGGTTAGGTCTGATTTTTTTAAAAGCTGAAAAAGCATTTGACCGTGTCTCCTGGCCGGTCCTTTGGGCCATCATGCGCAAGATAAGGATTGGTGTACGCTATGTCAGGGCTATTCAAACTATGTATAAATCTCCTCGGGCTAAGATCTGTGTAATGGGTAGAGAATCAGCTCCAGTGCACAATAGTAGGGGGACAAGACAGGGGTGTCCTTGTTCTCCTTTACTTTTTGCCAGATATATATCAACCCGTTCCTGGTAATGTTGGAAAAACTAACAGGATTAACTCTATGACCTATGGGCAATATCAAGTGCGGGTATTAGCCTATGCGGATGATATCTCAGTGGCGACATCAGATCCAGAGCGAGCGGTGGTAGAGATAGAGAGCTTGGCCCAGGTATTTGGGGAAGTGGCTGGATATAAATTGAATTCATCCAAAACCCAGATTGTGTGTACTGAAGGAGCTTGCCCTGGAGATGCACGGGTTACTGATGAAGCCATGTATTTGGGTATTAAAATTAGGATGTCATTCCATGATTTAATAGAGGTCAACTGGGGTGGTATAGTTTCTGGGGCCCAACAACAATTGGATAAGGTGGAATGCTTGCATCTCTCACTGGTCGGGAGGAGCAATGTACTCAAGATGTGTATTCTTCCTAAGGCTATGTATTACTTCAGGGCAGTCCCATTGGATTGACTCGAGTACAATTATTGAAACTACAATCTGTATGTGATAGGTTTATATGGGGGCAAAAGAAAGCTCATCGAGCTTTGAAATATATGATGTTGCCATGAGACCCGGGGGGTTGGGCAGTCCCGAACTTCACATTTTACTACTATGAGTGTCTATTGCAATATATGCAGATCCTGTTGATGGGAGAGGAAGGGCCGCTGGCGGAAACACCAACTATTTATCAAATGCTGATGGGGTCAGATGTTTGAAATTCTTTACTTAAGTTTCTGGAGCCTAGTTATTTTAAAAGAACGCGGTTTAAGGTTATGATGACATCATACAAGGTATGGAAATCAGTTCGCAGGATGTTAGCTCTAACAGGGACATGTTATTATACCCCCCATGAATACTATGGCTATATTCCCTGCCATTTTTTGGGATTTAAGGATGGACATTTGGAGGGCTAAGGGGATTAGGTAATTAGGAGACATATTTGGGGGGTACTTGCTTCTTTTTCAGATTTAATAGATCGCTATAAACTGCTAAAAAATGATTTCTTTAAATATTTACATATGCATGATTTTTTATGTAAACACCATAAGCGCGCAGAGATAGCCCCTAGCTCTTTAGTGGAGGCAATCAAAAAAAGGGCAAAGATAGGTACACTATATAGAGTGCTAATGGAAACACAGCAGGATGATTTAGAGATTCAAGACAATAAATGGCGGGCCCGACTAGGACATGAAGGCATATATGTGCAACAATCAATTAATATTGCTGGTAAAATTCTGTTGATAGCTAGTTTGAGAGCTCAACACTACAAGACATTATTCAATCTATATCATACACCAGCAAGAATGATGAAATGGGGGGGTCAAATGATGGGAAGTGTTTCAGATGCACTATGGATGGGGCTGATATTGTGCATATTTTTTATGAATGTATAGGTTTTATACAATTTAGAAGACATATAGAGCGGTTTATATCTGAAATTATGGGGGTGGATGCACATATCTCCAAAGAGGTAATGTTAATAGGAGTCAGGGAGGCTACCAAATCGGGCCAAGCTTGCTATCCATTCAGGTACCTTGTATTTATAGCAGTTGCAGTAGCACGATTATGTGTTGCTTCAGTATGGCTCCAGCCAGATGCCCCATCGTTCAAGATGTGGCGGGCTAAGTTTTATAATATCTTAAATTTGGAATATAGTTGTATTGTTTGAAATCATTGAAGAGAAAACAAATTGGGGGTTCAGATATGGGGACCAATGCTTGACGATATGGAGATGACTGTGTAATCAAAATTAATTGTATACTGTTGATTTTATTTTTTGTATGCGATTGTCTAATTGATCAAGTCTGATTTATATGCTATGAATTGAATAATAATTTTCTTTTTATATTTAAATCATGTTTTTCTCCCCGTCTCAAGTCTTTTCTTGTTCTATACTGCACCAAAGCACAGGCACTTTGCTTCTGATTTGGTAATTAAGTGATGACACTAATTGTGGGGTCATCCTTGATTACATTATGTTTTTTTCCCGATACTGGCCAGCTGGAGTTTATTGATTTTCCACAGTACAATGACTGTTATGACTATTGAGCTGCCCGGGGCTGATTTCAGAGTGTTGCTTTTATAAGAGAATTTATTCTGCATTGTGGAAACCTATCTCTGGTGTACCCCCATCCTATTTTTTCTTCTCTTAATTGATGTTTTTATCTAATCTATATCTACTTTTTGAATCATTTTTATGTGTGTACTTTTTGCTCTTGTATTTGTTATGACATATTGCTAAACCAATAAAGATTGTGAACCTTTTATTTTGGGGCACTATTTCAGACGCCCAAAATAAGAGTGGTGACTCATTTTGCTTAAACTCATAGCGTCATAGATACTTAGAGGATGGGCGGAGTCTGTAGTCAAACATTCATCAAGGTGTGTCGCCCGCAAACCTATCTGGTGTCCTCTAAGTTATGCATGTAAAACCCCCTTTTACATTCATTCACAGGACATTATCCTGTACTGAATCCTAACAGAGACTGTAAGTTGTGATAAAATTGCATGGATTCACAATTAGTAGTGCACATTTGTACACTAATATATGAGAGGCACATGATATATGGGATCACCCGGTCCTAATGAAAACAATTTCATCCTGAGGGGCAGCTGAGAACATGGATGCAACACGTAGACCAAATATGTGGGCGACCATAATAGTCTTGTTTCACAGCAAATGTTGTTTTTAACCTTACCTAGGGTTCCCAATATTAAATGTCACCACCATTGATATGGAGAACTTGAGGTAACTTTAATTATCCTGAACCCTGATAAAAATCAACAACCTGCTACTTTGTAAATCAGGCTCTTAAGCACACCCAGATGCACTAGGCGCCTTGGGTGGGAACCGTATGATGTAGCATGCCACTAAATAGTGTTAGTGGGTGAGGGTTCTTCTAAAAACCAAATATGAGTCCCTACTCATCTGAGCAAGAGGCCTTGCAGGATTAAGGTAGCAGGCTCTCTCTCAGTCATTTGATTACTCTAATTTGATTGGGAATTGAAGCAAGACTTCACTATTATCGCTCTCCTTGTAATGGTAGCTCCCTCTGTCCAGGCTAGTCTCCATAGGTGTATTTTGTAGAATATCCTACTAGAGTGTTTTCAACGCTTCATTTATTCTTAGCATTTGCTTGACACAGATATATGGACAACAATTTTTGTTTTGAATCAAGTGGACAATTGGTGTCATTGTACTACATAAATGAATAGTCCCCATGATAATATAGTATTATCAATAACTGCCAAGGGTGATACCTATCATAACTGTCACATGCAGCGTTTAATGACTTGGACTGCCATCAGCAGATGGGTTATAATGCTCTTAGAATATTGCACAGACTTGGGGTGGAGTGTGCTAAAATAATCAGGTAGAAATAGAAAGACAAGCATTGGACCTGTGGAGATGACTGCCCTTATAGTCCCTCTGCCACTTCCTTTTTTTTGGTATAGCTCCAAACCTTCAAATGTTCTAATATTACATATATCTCCACAGTAAGAGAGGCTCTGATGGGCTCACATGCTATGCATTTAGCAACATGTAACTAGCTTGAGGACAAGGCAATTGTTGCAACATGTAAGTAACCCTGGGCGTAGTTTGCGAAGTAGCGCTACGCGTAGCTACGCGAAGTGCACTTCGCACTACGCGAGCTATGCGTAGCTTCGCAAACTGCGTAGTGCACTGTGCAAGATGCTGTTCGCACTGATTGCACAGTGCCGGATGCTTGTCCGCACTGTGCAATCAGTGCAAACTGCATCTTGCACAGTGCAAGCAGTCTTTTTCTGCTCGAGCGGCAGCTTTCTCAACGCGGACAGGTAGTTTCTCATCGCGAGCGGTCGTGAGCATACGCGACCACTCGCAATGAGAAACCTGACCTCCCCGTGTTGAGAAGCTCGCCGGGAGGTTAATTTTCCACGCTCGTGATCGGCAACTTGATGTTGCTGATCGCGAACGAGGAAAAAGTCTCGCCGTGATGTCATTTGCGGACCGCGAGCAAGCAAAAATGACCGCTACACTACGCTATGCGTGTTTGCACTGTGTTACATGTAGTGCGAAGTAGTGCAAACGTCGCAAACTATGCGAGCGTAGCGTAGTGCTTTGCCCAGGCTCACATGTAACTCATTCATTTTTTCTGGAAACAACTTTTTTGAAGAGATCTGCTAAAAGCTGCCAGTCTTCTCAGTTAAATTTATTTTTGCCCTAGAGATCCCTTTATTCTGTTTAAGGCTATTGCAATGAACTGAATGTTGCTAAGCCACGTCAATGGCACATGAAAATACCATTGCATGTTCCTAAACTGTTAAAAGACTGCACCTGCACAACTAAAGGAACAATTTGCTAATACAGTTATTTGCAGAAAGAAAAATTAACCACCAATTGTTTGGTCTATTTTAAGTCTGAGGTTAAAGCCATGCAGGGGGTCGGGGTCATCCGTGCTTTTCTCTACCTAAATATGTCTGTTGAATTGGTTGTCTAATATCAGGGCCACTGGAATTATGCCTTTCTGCGGCCATGGCATTTTACGCATAACTATTGATTTGACGCATTGGCCACAAAATCCAACATCGTTTGCATAAATTGCAGATTTTAACAAGATAAACACAAGAAATGGTTTCTGAATTAAATGGATCAAAAGTTACTAAAAACATAGCAACACATGTTACAGCTCTGTGGAAGTCCCTTTGCAAAGGTTGAGAGGTCATTTGTCATTGCTTATTCCTTATTGCTGTGTTTGTGTTTTGAACTGATACTTACGGGGTCAAATGAGACAGTGCAACCCTGTGCAACATATGACTAAATTATGAATCAATGCTTTCACAAAATATGCTGCATTACGCTGCATAATTTTCCTTTTCTTGCTGCATAATTTAGAAAACCCTGCCACATATTTTGGTCCACCCTTGCCACATAATTCCAGAGTCCCTATCTAATATATTCATACCAAACAATCTTTATAGTTATTTCACACACTATGGTTCAAGCATAGTTTTAGATTTAAGCCCTTTGCTTCCTCTGCAAGTTCATACATAGCTGGGTGTCAATCGTCCTATCCAAACAGAAGGCGGCATACCAGGTAGGCTGATGTCAGTGTCTGGCTTCCCAAACAAGGCGTTGAGCGCAAAGTGATACCATTTTTGGCAGGATCTTAAATGTATAAGGCTCCTCCAAATAGATCTCATTCCCTCTCTATCTTAGCCTTGAAGCAGACCTATTGATATTCCACAAAGCCTTAAAAAAACATTTGTTCGTCCAGGTTTTTGAATGAACTTGAGCTGATTGCTTCGTGAAGCTTCATAAAATCGCTTGCAATGATTCCTCTCACTGGCCTCTGGCACTCTGCAGCATTGGCCCTGATGCAAAAACAACATATAAAAACAAAAACACCTTTCATCACTTCACCAAAATGAAAAAAGGCGCTCCGTGTTGATGGCCATACAGCACATTCGGCAACAATCATTGCTTCAGTAACAATAGATGTGGAGATGTGTGCAGGCAGAACCCATTCATTCATCTCCCATTCCCATCTCAGCACTTCCTTGAATAAACATTCCCTTGATCAAACCAACAACAACATGGTCTCCATGACAAAGAGTGTGCAGAGGTGGGCTATTCCCAGACACCTTTGCTTATCCCTCATTTAACTTGAAAAGACTCCTTTGTTCAAAGGCTATGTTTTGACTGGCCATCTGGACAACAGAAGGCTACTGAATATTCTGATTGAATGGGATTGATAGTACCACAGGAAGGAAACTGTAAAAGACAGAGCTGTTTCTGTAAAATGAACCTGGGGGCATCTGGCAGGGAAATGTAGGGAGACAATACAGTTTGTACATTCTGCATATCAGAGACAACATGGTACAGCTAAGGATTAATAATTGTTTGGTGCATTAATTATTTTAATTCGTGTTTCTGCATAACCAGCAGTCAGTGGTGATCTTTCTGCATAGATGCAAAATGATACCACTTCCTTTAGCCTGTCAGCAAGCAATCAGCAATATTATCTGAAGGGCACTGCTAGAGAGCAGTGGGTGAAACTGTTGGCTGTAATAGAGCAGTTCACCACAGAGCAGATGAAAGATAGGCAGTGCTGTGACAAGATGCATACATGAAAAAACAAGATGTTTCCATTTTTAGACTCTTTTTTCATGCTTTTCTGTTGATCTAACGTTAAAATGGAAGGTGCTGAGATGAAAAAATAAGCCAACTTTGACAACTAGACTTGATGTGTGGAATTCAATTGATAATGTAGCATATGAAACAAAAACTCATGTACAATTCCTTTACATTGGCCACTAACATGTATGAAGCTTGGTTACCTGGAGAGGTTAAAACATAAAAGCACTCTGGTATATATATATATATATATATTACCTACTGGCAGTTGCCAGTAGGTAGTTATAGTTAGGACCTATTTTCCATAGGAAATCCGCAACATTCAATTTGGAATAACGTTGGCGTCGATTGATGAATCTTCGCAAAATTTTCCAAACTTTTGGCCAGCTCCGGTCCGCTCCTATCCTGAAAATTTCACGGTGATTCGTCAAGCAGGGGCCGAGAAAAAAGGGGGTCCCAAAAAGCATTTTCCCCATGCATTTTCCCATAGGACCTGTTGACGCAGCTACAGCCCGAAGTGCTAAATGGAATTACACAAAATTTGGCAAAGAGGTAGTCCTCAGTTCAGACTCGTGCCTTTTGCTTAAATGGTGTAAATCTGTTCAGTAGTTCCTGAGAAATTCAAAAGTAAATTACATGTATATCTGGGCGGAGCCTAACCACACATCTCATCGTGAGATCTGATTGGCTGTCAGCACTTCATCCAAGAAGTGTTGGCAGCCATCTTGGGACCAATATACATGATAGCAACTCATTAAAAAGCATTGCAGTTAATAGAAGGTTTTAAGACTTTAGTTACATTATAAATCATTTGTTGATGGTACCATACTCATTTTAGGAATTGTGGTGTGTTCTAAGGTGATTTTACCATGTGAAAAAAACCTTCTGCTGTGATATCATGAATCATGTTTGAGAGAAAACTATTTTCTCATGCTTTTCCCACAGAGGTTTGGAAGGTGATCTATAAGCTAAACTGAGAGCATATTTTCTGTAAATTCACATTATCTTTCTCAGTCATGTGAGAATGAAGTCTGACATTCTCAGTAAAACATGTACATCCAACAAGGGCAGAGACTGTCAGTTGATTCCTTTGTGTTCTACTGCAGCTTCCTAGAGCACTAACAGTCCTACTTATGACAAACGTATAGCACACCTGAAGCCATCTTGGTTGGAATAAAGTGGTAACTTTTAAAACATTTAATTTAAAAAGGAACAAAATGAGGGGGTTCATTTTGCCATAGAAAGTATGATTTGTGCTGCAGAAAGAAAAATTAGGGCACATTTTGAGTGACTTCTCAAGTCCTGTTCTATTTCATTAAAAAATTCTGACATGCAGACTGAAACATGCACTTTCAATACCAGCAGCAGATTTCCCTGGTGAGCAGTAGCTTTACTACAGTGATCTAATAAGCAACTAGAGTGCTAACATTCTGAATTTATGGCAAATTTGTGACACATCTGAATGCCTTCTTGATGGAATCAAAGTAAAAAACAGAAAGTATTTCCTACTGAGGAGACTGTAGTAAATGAGGAAATTAGGAAACATCATAACAAATAAGTCTCCCAAAATGGCCACCAGAGACAAAAGAGCCCAAATGTAGCCCAAATATCACCCAGATGTAGCCCAAGTATAGCCCAATGACAGAATGTCCCAGAGTGTTCTAACGAACAACTAGAGCGCTAACAGTCTTACTTATGACAAAAGTATGGCACACCTGAAGCCATCTTGAATGGAATAAAGTGGCAACACTTAAAACATTTAATTTACAAAGGAACAAAATGAGGGGGTTCATTTTGCCATAGAAATTATGATTAGTGCTGCAGAAAGAAAAATTAGGGCACATTTTGACTTCTCAAATCCTCTTCTATTTCATAAAAAAATTCTGACATGCAGACTGAAACATGCACTTTGAATACCAGCAGCAGACTTACCTGGTGAGCAGTAGCTTTACTACAGTGATCTAATGAGCAACTAGAGTGCTAACATTCAGAATTTATGGCAAATGTGTGACACATCTGAATGCCTTCTTGATGGAACCAAAGTAAAAAACTGAAAGCATTTCCTACTGAGGAGACTGCAGTAAATGAGGAAATTAGGAAACTTCATAACAAATAAATCTCCCAAGATGGCCACCAGAGACAAAAGAGCCCAAATGTAGCCCAAATATTACCCAGATGTAGCCCAAGTATAGCCCAATGACAGAATGTCCCAGAGTGTTCTTAAGAACAACTAGAGCGCTTACTGTCTTACTTATGACAAAAGTATGGCACACCTGAAGCCATCTTGATTGGAATAAACTGGTAACACTTAAAACATTTATTTTAAAAAGGAACACAATGAGGGGGTTCATTTTGCCATAGAAATTATGATTAGTGCTGAAGAAAGAAAAATTAGGGCACATTTTGAGTGACTTCTCAAATCCTCTTCTATTTCATTAAAAAATTCTGATATGCAGACTGAAACCTGCACTTTTAATACCAGCAGCAGACTTCCGTGGTGAGCAGTAGCTTTACTACAGTGATCTAATGAGCAACTAGAGTGCTAACATTCAGAATTTATGGCAAATGTGTGACATATCTGAATACCTTCTTGATGGAATCAAAGTAAAAAAATGAAAGCATATCCTACTGAGGAGACTGCAGTAAATGAGGAAATTAGGAAACTTCATAACAAATAAATCTCCCAAGATGGCCACCAGAGACAAAAGAGCCCAAATGCAGCACAAATATCACCCAGATGTAGCCCACATGTAGCCCAATGACAGATGTGTGCAAAACACTTATTTTTTGTGTATTTGCAGTTTTATATAGTGCAGACTTGTCAGGTATTGGAGTGCTTTACATGAACATTGGTTACTTCACACAAGATCAAATTCATTTTGGTTGTAGACATGGGGAGATTAAGTGATTTGACCAGAATCACAGAATGTTGAGCTGAAGCAGAAACTCCAACCTGGTTCCCCAGTTGCAAAGTCTGCCGCTCTGGAAGTAACACCACATCCTCTCCCCTAGGTGCAATATTTAATCAAGTGGTCAACTGGATAAAAAAACATAAAGATTACAAATAATTTAAAAGTTCTTTGTCGCTATTTGGAAACTCAGAAAATATGTCCTCATTTTAGTTTTTTAGAGCACTAACCATAATTTTGATGCAAATAAGACCCTCTCATATATGTAATTTCTAAAGGAAATGCTCTAGGTATTACAGTTTTGATTACATCAAGATGACATCAGGCGTTCCACACTTTTGTAATAAATATAGAATGTTAGCAATCTAGTTGTTCATTGGGATACTGTTGAGAGGCAGAGGCCAGGGGCACGGACTCTGAAAATTGAAGGCAGGTAGGAGAGTGCAGAGGCAACAATTTGACCACACTGGGCAGGCAGGAAGGGCAGTGGCAGCACAACAGACAATGGAGGGCAGTGGAAAGGGGGGCAGGGGCAACAGCCCAACAATACAGGACTGGCAAGAGAGGCTGTGGCATTATAATAGACCATTGTGGGCAGAAGGAAGAGGCAGTGGTAGTACAACCATACATGCCAACAGACCCGTTTCAGCCAGGAAACATCCAATGTTTTAAAGCTCAAATGGGCTTTTTTTGATCTGTCTCCTGTCTACAATCTCCACTTTTTCAATGTAACTCAAAGGGGAAAATCAATGCCCCAGTTTTTTTTTCAAAATCTCCCTCTTACCAAGTTCAAAATGTTCGCAAGTATGGTAAATTGGATCATGGTAGGCAGGAGGAATTGGGGTAGGGACATGGATTCGGATAACAGAGGACAGGAGGGACATGGAGAGGTGCACCAAACTGACCCTACAGGGCAGGCATCAGGGTTTACAGCAGCACAATACACCACACAGCGCATGCGGGACGGGAGTGCAGCAGAACAATCCATAGAAAGCAATAGGGAGGGGACAGGACCATGCACATGGACAACAGAGAACAGAGGGGAAAGAGGCAATGGTAGCTAGCTGACCATAATGGACAGACAGGAGAGAAAGCTGCAGCATAACAGACCATAAAGGGCAGGAGGGACGGATCAGGGGCATTACAATGGAACAGACAAGCCAGGAGGGAGGGAATAGGGGTCTGCACATGGAAACAGAGGGCTGGGGGCAAGGGGGAAGGGCAGGAGCAGCAAGATGACCATGGAGGTCAGGCAGGATGGGTACTAGAAACAAGACACACCATGGAGAGCACCAATGAGACTATGGTGGCATACACACAGACCATGGAGGGAAGATGGGAGGGGGTCAGGGGCAGCTAGCTGACCACACAGGGAAGGTGGGAGGAGCCATGGCAGCACAGAAGACTATGCATGGCAAGCGGGAGGTTTAGTGGCAGCACAATGGCTATGATGGGCAAGAAGGAGGGTGCAAGGGCATGCACAAAGGACCATGGAGGATAGAAGTAAGGGTCAGGACCTGGACACAGACAAGAGAGTTCAGGGGAAGGGGCCTCACAACAGACCACGCGGGGCAGGCAGGAGGAGCAGTTGCAGCACAACAGACCAGGGAGGGCAGAAGGGTGTGGTAGTAAAATGGACCAAGAAGGACAGGAGGAAGGGGATAGGGGCATGGCATGTGGACGGGCAGGGTGGAGGTGTCAGGGACAGGTTACAGTCATCTGACAATGCTAGGCAGGTGGGAGGGGAGTGGCAGCTCAACAGAACACTCAGAGTAGATAGGAGTGGCAGATCCATGGAACATGGTGGGCAAAAAGGATGGAGCAGGGGCATGCACAAAGACATCGGAGGGCAGGGGGAAGGAGAATAGGGGAAGCAAGCTAAGCACAGAGGCTAAGCAGGAGGTCAATGATGGGCCATAGAATTGGGCAATGGAGGGCAGGAGGAGTGGACTGGTACATCATGCTAAATGGAGGGCAGTGGCAGCACATCAGACCATGCATGGCAGGAGGGAGGAGGCTAGTCCATGGATTCAGACAACAGAGGATAGGGAAGAGGTTAATGGGGCAGCAAGCTAACTGTTCAGAGAAGGTGGGTATTAGGAACTTTATTGTTTTTAAAATGTGTGTCTGTGCGAACTACTTAAAATATGAACAAGTATGCAGCATAATCTCCCTTTTATTCAGGAAGAAGAGGACGTTTGTGACTGTGACTCCGGGCTCACTTAGCAGAAACACCCCCTGACCCTCCACCCCCCATCGCAAAATGTAATGCCCGTGAAAAGGGTAGGTGGACGCAGTGTTATATAGAACATAGTCCTGAGAGCACGATTGAAAATGAAAACTAGATATAGTATATGGTATAAACTATGCACCAAAAAGTGTGATATAAGATGAACCGGGGCGTGACATATAATATGCAATACATTGTGCGCAATGACAGATTTATTGGAGAGCGCAAGATAGCACAGGCACTAGCGCGTGCTATGCGATATGCGCCTTGGAGTGTAATATGCACAGGGCAGTGTTGTGTAACCTAACTAGTCTCTAAAGTTGTAACATAAAATATGTGCTGGGGAGTGTAACGTTGCATATGCACTGTGACAAAGATATGGATCCCAGATTGTAATATGTATGGCATAGCGCTGTGCGTTATAACATAGGCATCGAGGAAGGCACGTTAGATGGGGCAATATAACCCGTGCGAAGGCAAGTGTGGCATGACATATTCACGGGGTGGTGTTACAGTGCACATGGGATACGCACTATCTGGTGGAATACAACACAGAGGTGTGAGGCACTCGGCGGGCACTGGTGGGTGTAACACAGCATTGGGCTCAGCCAGGAGCACGCTGTGACTCTCAAGTGAGGTTCGTCTCCTTTCCAGAGAGTAAAATAAAAAGTATTACACATCCGGCGGTGGATGTGTGTTTTATTAACCATGAGGGGGGTTTCTTGCATAGTTTGGTCAAATTTTTGTCGAATCCCCTTTGAATGGCTTGCTGTGCGTGTATATTAAATGTGCCCGTCAATAGCTACCCATGTTTGTATAAATAAACGGCAAGGGTGTCTACTTGGAGAGTACCCACCGGCGGGGGCGCCGGGATTAGGCACGGTAGGGCGTCAGTCATGTCAGAGCTTCACTAGCGGTGTAAATACATTCCATGTGGATTCATTCTATGCATAGTCACCTTTTAATGAATATCACGCAAATCGTCATGGTGATAGTTACATACGGTTTGTCCAGCATGTCCTAGGTGCTTCTATAAATATATTTTTTTTTAAATAATAAAAAACAAAGGCTGGCCCCGGGGGTGGGGTCCCCGGGGCCATAAGTGGCCTGAGGAGGGGGGCAACGCTGCCCCCTCTTAAAGAATAAAAAGTTAACGTGTGCAAACAAGCCCTGTGGCGCGTTTTAAGTTGGGGAAATAATTCCCCTTCAATCCTGAGGGACCCTAGGGGCCAACTAGCCCACCAGGTGCTTCCAGTAAGCGCCACTGCAGAGAGGTGGTCTAGGCAGTGCCCCTTTTTACATCTCTCTGCAATGCAGCTCTGTGGCGCTTACTGGAGGTGCCTAGTGGTCTACTTGGACCCTAGGGACCCTCAGGATTCAAGGGGACTTAATCTCCCAACTTAAAACAGCCACAGGGCATGTTTACACAGTGGGGAAGTGAGGGGACGGGGCCTGAGGTGACGTGTGCAAACACGCCCTGTGGCGCATATTAAGAGGTAGTTTTAATCCCCTGCCCTATTATATACTAGAGGCTTACAGAGGAGGTCATGCTGATCACAGGGGGACCCCAACGCATAGTGTTTCCTAGTGTATGTATGTGTTTTCACTGTATTCTGAGTGTCTTTTAACATAGCACTGGCTCTAGGACTGGTTAGTCAGACTCAGTTACCACCAGTATCCGTCTGAAAAAGTTGAGGGTACAGGATGATTTTGCAACAAGGCTTCTTTCTGCTCTTCTCTTTGTTCTTTCTGCACGTTATCCTTCTTCCTGCAGTTTTCTTCGTCTTTGAGGACTTCTGTTGCTTCTTTCTGCATTTCTTTTTTTTCTTTCTGTGCGTTTTTTCTTCTTTCTTCACATGTCCTATCTCTGTAGGCATAGTTAGAAATTAGCATTTAAAAAACCTTTGAAATTCACTGAAAAAACCATAGGTTTCAGGGGCGTTATAGTTAGCTGGACTTTTCACTCATACAAAACCATTGAAATTCCCCCGTTATAGTTAGTTCAGCTAACTATAACACGCGCGCCCGCAATGCACTGCTGATGACGTCACATATTACATCACTCATGACATGGTCAGTGACATCACTCATGACATCACTCATGACATCTCAAATGACCTATGGTTTTTTCAGTGAATTTCAAAGGTTTATCAAATGCTAGTTTCTAACTATACCTACAGAGGTAGGACATGTGAAGAAAGACGAAAAAATGCACAGAAAGAGGCAAAAGAAATGCAAAAAGAAGCAACAGAAGTCCACAAAAACGAAGAAAAGTGCAGGAAGAAGCAAGAAATGTGCAGAAAGAACCAACAGAGAGGCAGAAAGAGGCCTTGTTGCAAAATCATCCTGTGCCCACAAATTTTTCAGACGGGTACTGGTGGTAACTGACTCTGACTAACCAGGCCTAGAGCCAATGCTCTGCTAAAGGACACTTAGAATACAGTGAAAACACCTACATACACTAGGGAACACTATGCGTTGGGGTACCCCTGTGATTAGCATGACCTCCTCTGTAAAGCCCTAGTACATAATAGGGCAGGGGGATTAAAACTACCTCTTAAAACACGCTGCGGGCACGTTTTCACAGTGGTAAAGGGAGGGGGGACCTGAGGTGATGTGTGCAAACACGCCCTGTGGCTGTTTTAAGTTGGGAGATTAAGTCCCCTTGAATCCTGACGGTCACTGGGGTCCAACTAGCCAACCAGGTACCTCCATTAAGCGCCACAGAGCTGCATTGCAGAGAGGTGTAAAAAGGGGCGTGGCCTGGCCCACCGCTGTGCAACGCAGCACAGTGACGCTTACTGGAGGTACACGGTGGGGTTGTTGGCCCCCAGGGACCCTCAGGATTGAAGATGAATTAATTCCCTAACTTAAAATGCGCCACAGGCGGCCCCATCTCAACCAATGCACAGCCCCGGGTGGTGGTGGTCCCCAGGGCTTGGGGGTCCGTCACAGACCCCCAAATTTGAATAATTAGCACCCCGGGGAGGTGGTGGTCCCCTGGGCATGTGTGGGGGCTCGAGACCCCCACAAAGGTTTTTAATTTTTTTTAAAGCCTCGGGGTGCCGGTCCCCGGGAATGCGGGGGGGGCTGTGTGCCCCCCGCAAATAATTAATGAAAGCCCCAGGGAGTGGCGGTCCCCGGGGCTTGGGCACATTTTAATATTAGCCCCGGGGGTGGCACTCCCCGGGGCTGGGGGGCTGCGTGCCCCCCCAGCAACTATTTATTCAAGCTCCGGGGAGGTGGCAGTCCCCGGGGCAGTGTGGGGAGATTGGGGCCCCCCACACATTTTGTTCACTGCCCCGGGACCTGGCCCACCCGGGGGCCTCAATTAAATGAAGCGCGGGTGGCCACGCTTCTTTTTTTTAAAAATTTCGGCGGGATTCACGGACCCTGCACGAATTTTGCCGATTTTGTTTTTTTAAAAATGCTTTTTTTGGCCCTGGGGGTCCTTGTGGGATCCCCTGAGCAGGCCTAGGGGGTCAGGGTGTTTCTACCCTGACCCCTTTTCTTGTTTTCCACGCTAGTTTCACTGTTTTGGCTGCCAACACTTCCTGGTTTGAAGTGTTGACAGCCAATCAGAATGCAGATTCGTGATCGGCAGGGTGCGCGGATCCACACCGCGGCCATGGATATTGAAACTTTTATTTTTTGATTTTCTCAGCAACTACTGAACAGATTTATACCATTTAAAAAAAAGGGTGCTTTCAGAACCAAGCACTACATTTTTGCCAAATTTGGTGTAATTCCGTTCAGCAGTTCGGGCTGTAACCGTGTCTCAAGTTTCCTATGGAATAATTGATTTTTTTTACTCTCTTTTTCTTTATTTTCTCCGCAATTACTGAATGGATTTACACCAATTAAAAAAAGGGTGCTTTCTGAACCACGCACTACCTTTTTGCCAAATGTGGTGTAATTCCGTTCAGCAGTTCGGGCTGTAGCCGTGTCTCAAGTTTCCTATGGGAATTAACATGGAGAAAACACATTTTGGGACCCCCTTTTTTCTCGGCCCCCACTTGCCGAATCACCCCGAAACTTTCAAGACAGGAGCTGAACGAGCTCACCACTAGTTTCAAAAATTTCTCGATGATTCGTCATCCGTTGCCAAAGTTATTGGGAAAACAAAAAACGCTTTCCCTATGGAAACTAGGTCCTAACTATAACTACCTATGTATAATTGTATATATATATATATATGGCGCCAGAAGGGTTCCTACAATACGAAGAACCAGAGGAAACACAACGGGATTTGTAGGTAAGAACTTTATTCCAGCATGGCATGACGCGTTTCGGACGTAATGCCTTTCTCAAATGCCTGCTGCAACATCGGCCCTTACAACCAGTCAGCTTTGAAATAGTTCATATTGTTTGTCCCATTGGTGCAGTCCAGGTGGGTTGAATTACCGTGACCAACCACTGTGGCTGCATCGGCAAACCACAGGACCCAGAATGCACTCCCACTGCATCCCGGGTGAATGTCCAGTATTAACTCCACTGAATCTCTCCACGAGTCCTGGATATTTAAACGTGCTAAAGCTGAATGGCGACCCAGTTGCTGATGAAATAAAGTTCCCATCTAGGTCCCGCCTTACACCTCAACCGCATAGGTCCATTTGCAAGTTGCCCTGTAGTCACGGTTTAAATAATCCGAAAACCTCCGTGAAATCACGGGCTGCAGTCTGCAGCAGAGCCCTGCTGGTGGATGCGGTGTGCCAGAGACTACCAATACCTTGGAAAGAAGAAATTGCTGTAGCTGCCCTTAATGTCTCTGGCCTCTTGGAAGGCGGGTTTCCTCCAGCACTTTCGGGGCTTGCGCGCACAAAGTGCCAGATGGGTTCCTACAATACGAAGAACCAGAGGAAACACAGCGGGATTTGTAGGTAAGAACTTTATTCCAGCATGGCATGACGCGTTTCGGACGTAATGCCTTTCTCAAATGCCTGCTGCAACATCGGCCCTTACAACCAGTCAGCTTTGAAATAGTTCATATAGTTTGTCCCTTTGGTGCAGTCCAGGTGGGTTGAATTACTGTGACCAACCACTGTGGCTGCATCGGCAAACCACAGGACCCAGAATGCACTCCCAATGCATCCCGGGTGAATGTCCAGTATTAACTCCACTGAATATATATATATAATAACACCTACTGGCGATAGCCAGTAAGTAATTCTAGAGTTATACTTAGGACCAAAGTTTTCATAGGAAAAGCGTTTTTTATTCCTAATAACTTTGACGTTTTCCCCTTTTATGTATAAAGGGATTTTTCATTTTTTAAACATGACTACAGCCTTACACCAAATTTGCTAGAAAGCTAGATGTTGGTCTAGAAAGCGTTTTTTGTGATTTGGTGTAAATCCGTTCAGTAGTTTTTTTTAGATATCTAACTTTAAAAAAATATAAATATCTGGGGACGCGAGTCCTTGCAGTGGACTCGCCGATCCTACTAAAATTTGATTAGCTGTCAAAACTCCAACCAGGAAGTGTTGGCAGCTATCTTTGGACTCAGCTTGAAGCTGAGTCTCAAAAACAAAGTAAAAAAGAAAGATAAGGGGGCATGGTAGGTATACCCCGTCGCCCCAGATATGGTGGGGAGTCCCTCAGGGACCCTGCAGGGGGTAAATAGCATTTTTTTTAAATCTTGCTGTGGACTCGCGAGTGGATCTGCGAATCTTCTGCAAAAGTTTTTTAAAAAGATGCGCGGGCTCCCGCGCATCTTGTTCTAAGGCTCACAGGTGTGCCAAATCCTGGGGGCATGGTAAAAATAAAGGAAGGGGGTAAATTAAACGCTGAGGACCACCACCTTCCTGGTTTTTTTCATAATTTATGCGGGGGTTGCCTGCACTGCACGCCCCGGGGACCACCACCTCCCTGGGGTGTTTTTTAAAAATTAATAGAGGGGGCCACTTGAACTTCCTTCGAGCATCTGGGACTACACCCTCCCTTGGGTTTTTCAGATAATGATGTGAGGGGGTCATGCAGACCTCCTCACAGCTCCAGGGGCTGCCATCTAACTGGAAGTAAAAACTTTTATCAGTTGGGGACTACGCGGACCCCCCCCTCCCCCAGCCCCAGGTGACCACCTCCGCCCCGGTGGGGCACGTGACCCCTACATCCCAGGCACCACCACCTCCGGTAGGGAGGAATAGAATAAGAGAGGGGGCCGTGTAGCCCCCCACAGGAGCCCTATATGGCCCTGAAGACAGCCAGGGCCAGCTCCAGCAATGTCCTGAAGTGCCCACCTCCGGGACATTGTAGTTTGCTATGGCTAAGCCATAGCAAACTCTGTGCTTTCAACAAGCGAGAGCAAAAATAATAATGTTATTTAGCTGAACATGTGGGAAAAAGAACAAGTGATATCACTTTCACAACCCCTAAAATTTGGTTGAAAGTATGCCCTCGAACTCTGCATGTCATGTAACAGAAAATTAAAAAGGCAGACAATGCAATATATGGTTGAATCAATCCTTCACGGGAGTATTTAGATATCATTTATAAATTCTATTAATTGTGCTTTATCCGAAGTTGTTTGAAGTTGTGTCAGTTTGCAATGTAGGAAGTCAATTTTATTGGCCTCTGAAATTCTAGTTACATTTTAGCTAAAGGGATTGTTAATTTCTCAACAGAAGAACAGATTGACCAAATAAGGCTGATAATCAGCACGACCCACAGTCAGTCACACAAACAATAGAAACCTTCAGCAAGAAGAACCTCTGGTGGTAGCTTCCCCATCAACGCCTAACCCACTGTCCTTTTATTACAGTAAACGCTGCATGCAGAGCACAGTAGGCAGACTAGAAGGCAATGTTGCTGTTAATTCCAGACAGACAAAGCACTCTTCACCTATTGATGGTTAAGGCGCACCTATCTGCAGTGAACACAGTGTAGTCATACTTTGAAAGCCTCAGGCAATTGTTAAAATAAAATTGCCAGGCTAGAGGGGTTTACAGTTATGTTTTACTTTGTTTTAAATATGATACTTCATAAACTTTTCAAACAAATTACCATTAATTGCTGTATTGTTAATGTCTTTTTAATTGTTTCCAATCCAGCTTGAAATTGGCCTATCAGTCTCATTTGATCTTCAGCAAACTGTGTGGAAGTCACTGTTGAGACATGTAAGGCTTTGTATTCAGTTTTGGCAACATATCCTCATTTGTTAAAATGAAATTAAAATAACGAACAGTAAAATATATTTGGCGAGTTGGATATCGCAGCTGTTCGCTTTGATATCTGTCATGCTCTGGCACTAGCTTAGATTTGATTCCTGTGGCGTAGGTTTTGCAAACATTAGCTTCATTTAGTTATTTAATATAAATATAGTGGTATTACTCAGCAGCAATACTACCATAAAGGTAGCACATTGCTGCAGTATTTTCAGGTTAAAAGGTCAAAGATAAGAAATAACTGTAGTTACTGCCAGTGAATTTCACCTTTTTAGAGAGTATTTTTCCTCCAGCCAAAAGATGGCTAGCCTGTCACAGTAACTACCACAATGTTGTAATGTAGCTTAATTTGTGGAACCGCAATTACTAAACAATCTTACTTGTAATATGCTGGTGTGTACCTTCTGAAAAGGGTTTATGTCTGCTATTGATTCGCTCATCTTTTTTTATCATTTCATAGTTACCTGACAATGACATCATCAGCTTGGTAGATACATCAAAGCATTAGTTTGCATCATTAGTTCTACAGAAACATAGGAACAATACTCAATTGGTTCTCGGGCAAGTGTGGAAGCCAACATTCTGTGGACCTGGATGCTATGGGACCTCTTTCATTTTCTCCCTTCATCAAGGTTTGAACCAAAGAGGTTTCTCCCCTCTACTCCGGGGTACCTAGGTCTGCCTACCCAAACGGTTGCCTATTCCACGCCACAGGAGAATAGCTGCTTTCTCCTTCAATAATCTCGTCCCGTAGCTGAAGTAGAGAGTTCCCTAGTATATGACACACACACAGAATCTCCAACCCACAATTCTGGTGCTGCTCAGCATCTCAAAAATAATCAGATTAGCCCCTTAAGAAATAGGGAGAGAGTAAATTCAGATGGCACATTTAAAGGTGTTGCCCCACATCAGTATTCATATAGCAATAATTTTGAATCCAAACTTATTGATATATTTGGACGTTGAATTACCATGAAATTCCGAGTTATCTCCTACATAATGAAAACAAACATCAGGAATCACTGTTCTGCACCGATCTCAAAAGGCCATTTGCGAATTCAGGGCCAATGTTTGAGGACTAATTCCTCCAGGTTGGGCTGGAGACTGTATCTCGGACCCATCCACCATAATTTCACTTGCAGTAGTACTGCATGTGAAATTGCCATATTACCTGTAATGCTAATTTGGGCAGAAACCCCTATTTCCACCCAATTCGGATATAAAAGGCCATGGAGAAAGCCCACTATAAGTTAATGGATTCCACCTGATGTTATGCAGCCACTTCCCCTCTGAACAAGTGCTCAAGCACAACTAGATGCATTTTTCAGCCTCATTAGTGAAGTCCACCTAAAATCTTGGCAGCACAAATCATTACTGGGCCATACATATGCAAATGTGCCACCCGGGGAGCCCATTTAGAAAAAAGTGATTCAAATGGAAATCTTGATTCAGACATTCTTGGCTGTTCCCAACCATGTCAGCCAGGAGTTAGATTCATTTTTCCTCCCTCTTCTCTGCCTCCCGGGGTACTTTATTCAAATCTGCCCAAGGGAAAGCAATATAGATTTGTCCAGGTTTGTTTTCCAGAATGATCTGCTAAACCTCAGCAGATTCCCTCACATCTCCTCCTTACTCCTAATCTTTGTAAAAGAAGGATGTGCTCTGTGTAATATAATGTCAGGTTCTTGACACGTTTAACTATGGAAGGGAACATATTTCCTCTTGTGCTCATCTTCCCTATGTCTAGGAAATATATTCAAGGCAGAAGGTTGGGCTAAAGGCTGCCTAACTTATATCTTCTGTAAATTTCTCAGCATTTCATGGCAAACTCACTCTACTATTCCTCTATAATTTTTGTAGAATCCACAGGAGGATCTGCGGGTTGATAATATACTTCAGGAGGACCTACTAACTGAAACAAGTAACTGACATAAGTCCAAAAAGTAGATGCTTTACTTTCTGTTAAATATTTTTCCCCTGATCAAGAAAATGTCAAAGTATTGTCTAGATTGGAAAACATTACTCAAAATCCAACATAGAACCTGGGATCACATTGTTTCTTTTGATCACTCACTCACTTAACATAGGACTCCTCACTTTGCAGAAATGGGGACTGTTGGACTTGGCCCTTTTGGCAAGTTCACCCCAAAACGTTTTGCATTCTCCTATCCTTTTTCTGTAACCCCTAAGGATTGTGGGCTTTCCTTCTAGTGCCTGGCAAGCTCTATGTTACCTCTCTTGCCTTTGCGCCCTGGGAGCGCTGGAGTTGGGCTCCTGAAGTAGCGCTTGGGCTCTGCAGCACGCCGCTGCATATTGCCTGAGGATTCCCCTGTGATGCTGCCGGGCGGGTGCCCACCCCGCATTGGTGCGTACCTGGCGGGAGCCCACCCCACACTGTGGTGACCAAAGATGGCGGGTGCCCACCCTGCAATTAAGGATCGTTTTACCAGGTGCCCACCCAGCATTCTGTTGCTTATTTTCCCGAAGCGGGAGCCTACCCCGCTCTCAGGCACCTTTTGCGGGTGCCCACCCTGTGTTCTGTGGCCGAGGAATCACCGCCGCAGCCCGAGCAAGTAAGGCCGTCGAACAGGAAGTCAGGCTCCCGCGCCTGACTGTGGGCGGGCATGTTGGAGGAAGTGTGGCCAGAAGCAAGCTGCGGGCGGAAAGGAGGAGGGGAGCCTACTCCGCCTCCACCAGCTTGAAACAAAGTCCCGGGTCCCAGGAGGGGGCCCGGGTGAAGTGGGGTGGAGACCCCAGGTGGGAGCCCACCCCACGCTGGACTGTGCCGGGAGAGGAGCAAGGAGAGGAGAAAGCCCGCATGTGAAGAGAAGACGGTTAGGAGCACCTCCAGACCAGTCCGGTGAGTGGGGGCACAATGTTTGTGCCGATCGCGGCCCCTTTCCTGCAGTCCCGAGTCAGAGTGGCCCCAGATGGCAGCGGGCCGCTCCAACGGTTGGCATAGTGACTTCCAGAGCCTACGGGGCTCCAACGTAGGCATATTTGTTTAAAGGGCCCCGGTGGGGGTCCCAACGGCCAGTGGTGCCCATGCTGCCACGTGTTGGGGGCAGTTGTTGTGAAGAGCCCCAGAGTCTTAGGGGCCTATCAAGGCACATTGTCGGCGCCTGAGCGGCCCCGTCTGGCAGCGGGCCGCTCCAACAAAGGGACACATTTATTGAAAGAGGGTCCAGAGGGCCCCGTGATTTCCATGCATTGGCCATCATCCTTTACAGTTGCCCCGCTTGACAGAGGGCAACTGCAACGTGGGGCATGGTTGTTTCCAGAGCCCCAGGGAAGCCCAGAGGGCACAGTTGTGTCAGGGCCTATTTTTCTATTCCCAGCTGCCCGGCGAGTAGCAGTTCTTTGGGGGCCTGTTTTGAGTTAGGAGTGAGATCCACTCCTTTGCCCCATACCTTCCCAGCTGCCCAGCAATTAATGGGCAGCTGCTATGTTTAGGTTTGCGCAGTTGTGCACCTGGATTCAGCTGCTAGGCAGCACGCCCTGACTTTGGGACTATTAGGTTAATAGGGCGCGAGTCCCTAATCTGAGTGTGGTGCTAGGAAATGTTATTCATTTAGTATGATTTACGCACCCTGTGTTATACCTCTAAATGTGTTTTATGATTATGAGGTTGTTTTGCATACCATGGTTTATGCTAGTGAGATTATGTTCCACTGTGTGATTTATGCCCCTAATGTACTTATACTTAGGAGGTTAGGGTCTAATGCGTTTAGACTTCTGAGAGAATTGCATAATGTGTTTATGCTGGTGAGGTTGGTTGGCACAGAATGTAATTCGCGCCTGATGTGTTGCTGTGCATAATGTAGTTTATGTTACAGGCCGATGCTAAGTACAGTGATTACCAGTAGTTACTGGTTGTGTTCTATGTTTATCATAAATTCTACATTTACTAAGTTCACTTTGTGATGGTACTGACAGTGGTCCAGTTGGCCCTGTCAGGTGTAAATAATCCCTTGTAGATATGACCAAGTGCCAGGTGGCACCATGTATATTATGTGTTTACTATTCTAATGTGTTATGAGAATACAGAGGCTATTTTTGATATACCCTTGTGTGGAGTTCCTTTTGTGGTGTGCCTGGGATGTTGTTGCTGTGTGCGTGCGCAAATGCTTTACACATTGCCACTAGGATAAGCCTGACTGCTCGTGCCAAGCTACCAAGGGGGTGAGCAGGGGTTATCTTTGGCGTGCAACTCCCTTGCCCTGACTAGAGTGGTGGTTTCTGCCTGGCTTTGGCGCAAGCCTTAGCCAACCAGAAATCCCATTTCTAACAGGGATACATGTTTCTCTCCGCCAGTTCCTAGGATTATCCATATTTCACAGTTGCTTCTCATTACTTTCTCACACACTGCTATTTACCATTTTATAGCAGCTCCACAGGTATCCATGCAATAGTGTTGTGACCTGGTGTCCTTTCTCAAATCTCTTTCCATTGTGGCTTTCTGTAAGCCATGTAGTCTAACTTTACACATTTCTACATTTCACAATGTTTACAAATTTCTCCGTGTTTACCCCCTTTGACCATCGCCTTCCCAAGATCTCCAATTATCTAATTATCACAGTTTCTTGTTGCCTCAGAGGCTTCTTTATCAAACCAGCTATTTCTCTTTACCATTGGGTCAACTCCATCCTAACCATCCCCACACTACCATCTTACCTAGGAAACATGGATACATATTTTTTGTCAGGAGGCAGATAATACTATAATTTCAGACAATTCTACCTTATCCTGTTGAATACAATATTTCATGTTACATATCAGCTGTTTGTCTGTGAGTGTATGGAATTTCCATAAGTTTTGTTTTTGTTCTCATATGCTTTTTACTTCATGTTTCAATATTCCTCAAATCATGATGATGTTTCCTTACAAAGCGCACTGTTACACCAAGTAATGTCCTAGAGCTGAAAGAGGAAGACAGAGGGAGGAGCACTCAGTGAACGTAATAGGAAAAAAAAGAGATTTAAGTTGCTTGTGGAAGTGAAATCGGTTAGATATAAGGCAAAACAACAGAGGAAGATTCCAACTCCTTGGAGAAAGGAAAGAAAATACTCTACCACCTATATTTCTTCTGTATTATAGGAGTAGCCTGAGAAGAAGTCTGGCAGCCGAATCTTGAACCAACTGAAGATGATAAAGCAAGTATTTAGGAAGACTGAGATAGACAGAATTAGCATATGACAACCTAGAAATTATAATAGCTTGAAAAATAATTATTGGCAGTTGTTAGGAAGAAGATAATGATTTTCCCAATCATTCTCAGGTAAAAAATATCAGCTTAAACATACATTGTTGATCTAGGCATAAAAAGATAACTGGGTGTCAAAAAGACACCCTGAATTTTATCAGAGGTAGTAGACCACCAGTTTGGTGTCCATAGGTCAGGGGAGTCAGCAATTATAAAAATCCTGTTTTTGAACATTTTATTTATGGTGAGATTTATTCATCCATCTTAAAAACACAAAAGTGAATATTAGATTTAGCAACATTAGGTGATTAATAAAGACAAGTGATAATGTAGGCCATTATAGATAGCCCGAATAACCTAACGAGCTTAGCCTGTGGGTCAACAAAGACATTAAAAAGTGTGGCGCTTACTAGAAGCCATGGGGTGTGCTACAGTGAAGCTTATGGACACTAAATTGATATGGCTGGGGATGTACTGCCTAACAGCAATCTGCTAGAAAGGATCTTAACCATTTTAGAGCCCTGCTTTGTATGCCACAATCTGCCAGATTATCAATTAAGATGGTTGTGTATCAATGGGGATACCCAAAGGACTACCAGACCCGGGTTAATAGTACAGTACAGTAACAAAATGGTCAGGTAGAATACAATATATAGAATACTCACAGTAAATTACATCCACAGTACCAAGATATTTAGAGTCCAATACATTGAACCCCAATTTATTATACAGTGCAATTTTTGTTTTGATTTGTGGCAACGCAGTTGCTCACTGCTCCCAAACTGGTACTAATATTTATAGATATTTACACTATTTGGTGCTCAGGGTAGGGTAATGGGAAAAGAAGTGCTGGTGAGCATTGTGAAGTTGTGAGGGTAGTGGACAAGGACAGGGTAGTGTGACATATATTTCAACTGCAACAACGGCGGGCCCTTCTTGCCGCACCTCACACCAGTTCTTGAGATAAATGTGATGATTGTCGTGCAATCCACCCCATACGCCAGCCGCTGAATGGCGCTACTGTGCTCCAGATCAAACGTCAAGAAAAAATGAAAAATGGTGGTGCACGAATAAGATAGTCCAATGAGCCAAAAAATTCTTTTAACTAAATGTCCTCTTTAATTTTCATTTAAATTTTGTAGATAAAAAGAATGGTCAGCCAACGTGTTTCATTCCCTCAAGGGGAAGTTCATCAGGGCTTAAATCAGTATGTTTTTGCAACGAGGAACACGCCATCGCATCTAGAACTCTGTCCAGGCTATTGCCGAAATTTGAAGTACTTGTGAAATACACTAGACTTCTTGGAAAATGCAAGACTTGTTTTACTCACATGAAAATACATACTGATTCAAGCCCTGATGAAGTTCCCCTTGAGGGAATGAAACGCGTTGGCTGACCATTCTTTTTATCTACAAAATTTAAATGAAAATTAAAGAGGACATTTAGTTAAAAGAATTTTTTGGCTCATTGGACTATCTTATTCGTGCACCCCCATTTTTCATTTTTTCTTAGTGTGACATATATCCATCACATTTGCATGGTGATACTGATCTGGCCTTAAAAAAAGGTCAGTTGTTCCACATATATTACAGAGCTTTACATGGACACCGTCAATAATTTACAGTCGTCCTCTCTTGTAATCAGATAGATAGTTGACGACGTTTCGACCCCTGTATATTGAACTAGGTGAATCCAGCCTTAGGGTGGGGTCTTCATCAGGACTGTGATAGAGCACCTAGAGGCAATGGGATACTATGTGGTGACAGTTTTCTCTCGCGGAAGGGGATGTGAAAGCAATGTGTAAAATCAATTACCTAATTGGACATCCAGCATGTGCCTTGGTGCTGGGGAATAGAAAGAAGTTGTTGCCTCGACAGAGCTCCTAAATGCAGAGAAAAAAAGTCTTGGTAAATATAATAACAATTAGACACAGTGAATGGCTAAATATTCACCCTATGTAAATTAACACTTACTCAAAGGGGTGAGTGTACGGCCTTCCATGCACGTGCGTGTTAGATGGTAGGTCAAAAGATCACTGGAATCATACAGATGAATATAAAATAATAGAGGACAACAAAGGTTCTGTGGAGGGGGGCGTGGCTAACAGCTGAGTCGAATGGTGGCTCTGTAGAGAGGCTCCTCAGCCCTCGCTAGAACATCCGTTAAATATCCTGAACTAATTGTGTGCAGACCCCGGAATACCGGGGCTTATGGGTGCCTGTGCCTCGGGAACCCAGATAGAGGTACAGCTGAGTCCCAGGGTGCTCAAACGACAAAGACGAAAACGGAACTGAGATGGACTGAAAGCGCAAGATGGTGGCGGCACTGTGATCGACGAGTCGAGCCCCGGATCCCTGGCACGGACTGACAGCATCCAGACAATCCGGAGCACCTGCACGGATTGACAACCTCCAGACAATCCAGAGAAACGGCTGAGGCGGAGGAGCGAGGATCATCTTCAGCGGCGATAGCTCCAGATACAAGAGAGGCGGTGAGTGCAGGGCGAGTGTGCGGCACCTAACTAACCGGCCGGCTGGATCGAAAATCGAGGCCCCAGCAGGAACGAAGAGCGGGGCCTCCACAGCTGCCTGGCACCCCCCCCCCCGTGCCCCGCACCCTCGCCGGATCAGTCAAGCCAGAAGGCAGCTCATATCAAGCATAACTGCAGGAGACATCGGGAGGTGGCAGCCTGGGGGCCCCCGTGAGGAGCCTCCCTCCTCCCTAAGTGACATCAGACCTGAGGGAGCAAAATCGGGACTACGCGGGAGTCCTCTGTAGGCCTGCAGCAACAGCTGGAGAGGAGTGGGACGAGGTGGGATGGATCGAGCACCCCTGGAGAGGAGAGGGCTCCACAGAAGATCTGCAGCAGGCGCAAGAACCCTGGGAAAAACTGAGGCCCGGATCTCAGCCAGAAGGGGCCACAAGGCCCTAGCTGTTAGTGCCACATCAAGGGATCTCACTAGCCACCGCAGACTGTGGACGACGGGGGAAGGTGACGGTGTTGCGCCTTTACATATCCCGGACAACCACAAGGGGCCGGTCCTTGGGAAACCAGACAGGCCGTTGAGGGGACTGATTTCTCAACCGGACAGGCGGCAGGGACCACTGGGGAAGGCTGCAGACAGAAGACACTATCCCCAGCTAAAATGGCGAGTGGAAAGGGACCTAAAGCGTCAGCTCAAAACAAACTGGCAAAATTTGCTTGGAACAAGGCAGGTGATGAGCAAGACAAAGAGCAACCGGTAGCACTAGACGGAAAATGCGGCCCTTCTCCCCAGGCTGACCTAACGCTCCATGACATAATGGAGGCCATCTCGGGGGTGCGTACCTCCCAAGAAGCTCGCTTTGATTCAGTGAATGTGGAGGTATCCTTCCTCCGGGCAGACTTTCGCAAAATGGACGATAAAGTTAAAAAACTAGGGGACAAGATGGCCGCGCTGCAGGCGGACACATCCCAGCTCCAACAACAAGTCAGTGAACTGGAAAATCAGCAGGCCATGATGGCTAAACAACTGGATGAATATGAGGGGCGGGGAAGGAGAAATAACATTTGTATTGTGGAGGTTACGGAAAGCGCAAAGGGGCCTGCAGCGGACCTCTATGTTGATGATCTTATCACAAAACATCTACAACCTAAAAGACTTTCCTGCTACTTCTCCATTGAAAGAGCCCATCGGGTGACTGGAGTTAACCCTAAACCGGGGACTCCTCCGCGTCCGCTCATTGCTTGGGTCTTCAATTTCAGAGACCGAGACATAATTCTGCAGACGGCCAGAGCTAAGCCTCTGCTTAAGATTGACAATAGTGTGGTCACCTTCTTCCCGGATTACACAGCTAAGGTCCAGGCTCAGAGGCGTAGTTTTATGGCTGTAAAAAAAGAACTCAGAAATCGTGAGGTGAAATATGCGATGCTATTTACTGCGAACAGGGGAAGACGTGGTTCTTCTCCACACCAGAGGAAACCTGGGACTGGAAGGAAGGGTGGCGCAGAGTTGGGGGTCCACGCAGGGGTCAAAACGGAGGAACCCGTCCACCCAGCTCCACACAAGAGAAGGAACAAGAAGATGGCCCATCCGGGGCTGAAAAGGAAGAGGCGGTGCGCAGTGGAATAGACAACCCCAATTTGAGACGGACCAGAACTGTCTATAGATAAGTGATCAACATGGACAGAGACGATGGGCGGCCTATCTGCCCATCAAACATTGGTGAAGGGACAGAGACGTGGTAACAGCGTAGGCCTTACACTGACCAACACGATGAAGATGAGGGTGTGAGAGCTGCCAGCCAACACCCATGTGCACTTTGGGGGGGGAAGAGGCACTCTGCCTAGTTCGGGAGTGGGTAGTTCAGTTCTAAACCCACTGGCAGGGGGCAGGGAGGGCAGTTTGGGGGAGGTTGGGGCGTTTTGATTGTTCGTGTTCACAAATCACAGGTCGATTAAAAGCATATTTCACGTTAATTCTGGATAGTCACATCAACGGGGACATTGCTGTACTCTGGGTTGCGTTTGGTGTGTGCCTCAGGTTGGGCAACGGTGTGCAGAGGGAGGTTCGCCTCCACACGGCTGCTATCCTGCCCCTAGGGGCCATGGATTATTTAAGTTCACGTCCACTGACATTTGATGGCGGAGGTTAACATAGACACATCACTTTCAGTGATGACGTGGAATGTGAATGGGATGGGGACAAAATCAAGAGGGGAATAGTGCAGCAATACTTGAAGAGACAGGCCCCTGACCTGGTGCTACTCCAGGAGACACATATGGTGGGTAACAAATGCAAAGCCCTTACGAGATGGGGATATAAGCTGTTGGTGCATGCGAACTTCACCTCGGGATCACGGGGCATGGGTAACCTGGTCAAAAAGAATATGGCACTCACATTGAAGCGCATATGGGCTGATCCACGGGGTAGATTTGCAGTGGTGGAGGCGCAATGGGAAGGCAGGATTCTGAATGGGGTCTCAGTGTACCTCCCCCCGGCAATGGGTAAATAAGCGCTTGTAGACCTGGGGAGGATATTAGCAGACCTCCGCATAGGTACGCTAATAATGGGAGGGGACTTCAATATGACAATGGGCGATAGCAGAGATAGACTTCCACCCCGACAGATGTCTCGGCTGCACACACATATGGAAGAGTTCGCCACGGCCCTGGGTCTTGTAGACATATGGCGTACATTACAGCCGGACGGTGTTCAGTATACTTACTACTCTAACGCCCACAGAAGCTCCTCCCGCATTGACTATTTCCTAACACATTTAGGGTCCATTGGACAATTTCGAAACCTCCGGGCACTCCTGAGGGGCATTTCAGACCACTCCCCAGTGACAGTGCAACTCACACTTTTTGAGAGCCAGCCGCGAACCACACTAACTCTCAGCCCCTGGTTGCTGACCATCCCCGATATCAAAGAGGAAGTACTTGAACAAACCAGCAAGTACTTTAAAGAAAATGTAGGTTCAGTGGACTCAGCGCAGACAATATGGGAGGCCTTCAAAGTGGTGGTGAAGGGTCAAGCCCTCGCTCTCAGGGTAGGGTACACCAAAAAACGACAACAGCATCTTGTCCAGGTGGAGGGCAACCTTAAACTATTAGATTATAAATATAGTACTGTCCCCTCAGAGGACGCTAGACACCGCCGGATGCTCCAACAAGAGGAATATAAGATCCTGGTTAGGGATGGGTCGCACGTTACACACCCAAGGGACATAGCCAATGCATTCGCGGACCACCTGGAACAAGTTTACACCCCATCCACTACATACACAACGGAGGACTCCCACCAACTCCTCGCGGATAGTGATATACCGATATTGTCTGACAGCGATAGGGATGCATTAGATGAGGATTTGACAGATCTCGAAATCCAACAAGCAATGAGCAAGATTCAGTCGGGTAAGGCGATGGGACCCAATGGGATCCCCATAGAATTCCTAAATGTGGTGGCCACCCAGGTGACACCCCATCTGCGGACCATGTTTGAAGAGAGCAATGAGACGGGTCTTCTACCGGAGGACCAGCTACTGGCATCTATCATAGTGATCAGAAAGCCGGGTAAACCCGCCGACGCATGTGGCTCCAACCGCCCAATCTCCCTAATTAATGCGGAAGTAAAGATCTTGGCAAAAGTCCTCACCCTATGCCTGATAGCGGTCATTTCCTCGCTGGTTCACCCAGATCAATCGGGCTTCATGCCTGGGAGGAATACAGCACTTAATATCAGACGCCTCCGTAACGTACTAGTGCGCCAAGAGTTTCTCAAAGAAGACGCTATGGTCCTCTCCCTGGACGCCTCGATGGCGTTCGACTCCATCGAATGGCCATATTTATTTGAGGTCTTGAGGCATATGGGTTTCGGTCTCAAATTCATGGGATGGGTGCGATTATTATACACAGACATTCGGGGACAGGTCCGAGTAAATAATTATACATCCAGATCTTTCCCATTGAATAGGGGCACTCGACAGGGCTGCCCTCTCTCCCCCTTGCTCTTCTCTCTGATGCTGGAGACACTGGCCTCGTGGGTCAGACGAGATGTCATGGGGAGGGGTTTGAAATGGGCGGAGGGACATGACGATAGAATATCCTTATATGCAAATGATATTTTGCTCTACCTTCCCTCCCCCTTTCATGGGGTTTTGAATATTTTCACAAACTTCGGTAAATACTCAGGCTATGCCATAAATTGGAGTAAATCAATGTTGTTCGTTCTGAGGGGTCAGGCTCCACGACTGCCCGTGGGCTGCACAGTGGAGGTAACCACGGAAGGCTTCCACTATCTGGGAATCTTTGTAACTCCAGACCCCCAACTTTTCTATGATCGTAATCTCGCAGCCCCTCTGGCTCGACTGCGGGCCGATGTTAAACACTGGCATTCCCTGCCCCTGTCCCTGGTAGGGCGAGCGGCCCTTTTTAAGATGCTAGCCCTTCCTCGATTCCTGTATATCATTCAAAATTGTCCCCACAGGGTCCCAGATGCATACTTCTCAAGGGTGGAGAGCGAAATCAGAACGCTGCTATGGGATGGGGGATTCCCCCGAATAGCCATTGGATCTACAGATCCCCGGCGGACCCGGCATACATGCTAGATAGATGTCAGATGGGAAGGGCAGAATACCTGGAGGCATCGTACTCTAGGGCTCCGAAAGGTAGATATGTAGGCCCCACAGCTCACACAGTGATGATATGGCACCAGGCAAACTCCTGTCTGGGCTGGGCTGAGACTCTCACCAAATCTATGCCTCTGTGGTGTACCCAAAAATTGGGTCTTCTTGGCCGCCATCCCGGGTTTGACAAATGGGACATTATAGGAATCTCTATGATAGGGGACTTGGTAAAGAAGGGTGCACTTCTCAAATTCGGAGACTTACAGATGACGTATGACTTGGCCCAAGGGGAGGTGTTCAGATATCTACAAATTAGACACGTCCTAACCATAGCTCTCCCAGACATGACAGATATCCCAGACTCATCACCTCTGGAGGACAGGCTTCTTGACGGACCGTTGCTCACCAAGGCCATATCACTCACTTATTAAAAACTATGCAACAACCTGCCAGATACTTTCCACAAACTTCGGGAGCAATGGCAACTGGACTTAGGGCCTATCGATGACGATGACTGGCAGGCTGCATTGATGTCTCCTCTTGAGGCAGCCATAACATAGACTCCTTCAACTAAAAATCCTACATAGATCTTACTTGACAGGAACAACCCTGGCGACGATAGGCTCTAGGACAAATGCACTCTGCCTTCGAGGTTGTCAACGAGACACAACTTTTTACCACATGATATGGGACTGCCAGAGGTGAGGCATCTATGGGAGGGGGCCACAGAACACATCCTAGAGGCCCTGGGGAAGGCACCCACCCTTACACCTCGGCTGGGTCTCTTGAAAATATGGGAGCCGACAGACCTTACAGAAATCGAACAACAATTCATGACACTAGGCTACACATTGGTCAAGAGGGAGATAGCGAGGAAATGGGGAGTAGTGAACAGACCCTCACTCCGGACGTGGGTTAGAGAATATGATAAATGCATGATTGCGGAAAAAGAGGTGTTCAAAGCAAGAGGGTGCCCTAAGAAATAGGATAAAAAGTGGGGCTAGTGGAATGCCCATCAAGGTGATTTATGTGTGTCCCCATCAACAGAGTTAGAACTGGAACGTACAGAAAGGCGACTTCTTAATCCACCCTGATTGTAATGATTGTATTTCCCAGATGACTGTTATGTATGTTGAAATATGCCAAGTATCTTTCAAATTTATACGTGATTTATTATTGTTCAATTCAATAAAAATACTTTTTTTTAAAAACAAAGGTTCTGTGGTATTGTCAAGTCGATATTAAATGGTAAACACCACATCATTAGTAGAGAAGAAACAAGCCTTGATTACGAAAGGGTCAAAAAGTCCCAGTAGGGAGACCAGGGGGTGCGAGAAAATCAATCTCCCCCAGCTATTGAATAGTCAGGCAGAGGAGATTCAAGTTGACATTTCAGCAGCTGAATTTCAGCTAGCCCTCGCCTCAATGTCGGGAGGTAACGCATGCGGTAATGATGGGCTGCCAACTGAATTTTATAAAGTCTTTGCCAAAGAATTAATACCCTTTGTGGTGGAAATTTTTAATTATGTGAAAACGGGTTGTATGATTCCTACAGCTTTTAAGGAATCCATCATTGTCAGTTTTGTAAAGAAGGGGAAAAACCCCAGAGATATTAATTCATATAGACCAATTAGTTTACGTAATTCGGACTATAAAACTTTAATGAAAATCTGGGCGCAGCGTTTTACTCCTCTGACACAAAAAATGATCCATAAAGACCGGACAGGGTTCGTTGCAGGGAGGTTGATGTCCACAAATACAGGGGTTTTAGTACAGGCATTTGTACAGGAATAGCAATCAAACTCCAGCTCTTATTATGATGATTGACGCAGGTGAATTGGGACGCTCTTTTAAATGGTCTGGGTAGGTATGGGATTCCCTCCCAGGTTATAAAAATGCTTTGTAAAATGTACCAAGGGGCACAGGCACTAGTGTTTAATAATTCCAACCTTGCTGGGATAGTTAATGTCAAGTGGGGAACTAGGCAAGTGTGTCCTATTTTCCCCGTGCTTTTTACCTTTTTTATCGAACCCTTAGCCACTAGAATTCGTAAAAACATGGAGATAAAAGCACCAATGCTGGGAATGGCCAAATTGAAGTTGTTTGCGGACGACATTATTCTTTATCTTAGCCCGGAAAGACAGAATATAGATCTAATATTAGCCGAATTTGCACAATTTGAACTAATTGGATGTTACAAAATTAATCGCAACAAGACTGAGATTTTCACAATTAATACTTCAATTGATTTTCTTCCCAACACAAGCCCTTATTCTCAATCCAATCCGATATTTAGGGATTTAAATTACTAGTCATTATACTGAAATCTATAAATTAAAGTAAGAAGTCATGCAGAAGAAAATCATAAAACTGCTAGAGGAATGGTTGTTACTACCACTCACATTGATAGGTCGAGTGGCTCTTATAAAAATGTCCATTTTACCTTTACTTGATTTCTTGTTCCTAAAGGTCCCTATAAAAATTAATATGACCTATTTTAAAGAGTTGGCAAAGATTTTTAGAAGGTTTGTGTGGAATAAGAAGGCACCAAGAGTTAAACTCTCAGGGCTCCAACTTGAAGTGAATCAGGGGTGGGCTCGCACTTCCTCAAGTTCGTACATATTATGAAGCAGCCTTTTTAGATCTAAGAGCCCGGTCACTTGACCCTAGGGGACACGTCCATAATTTTTTTTTTTTAGAGAAGATGGTGCAAGAAGCTGGTTCACAGATTCCGGTATTTCTGAAAACAGCTAAACTCCCCCCCAAAAAACGAGGAATAAGGCCTTGCTGAAATACATCTATAGACTCCAGACTTTCTATTCAAAACAGGCTTGCTCCACAGGATCAAATTTCCTGAAATTAGCCGAATGTAAAAACTTGGGCCTTCAAATTCAGGGCAGCCATTTAAAGTTTTGGAATAATTGGGGATTTAAGGAGCTAGGGCATTTTTTAATCGATGGTAGAGGCATTACTTGGCAAGAGGTCCAAGTGAGGTGTGGCGACCAGAGGAAGCCTCTTTTCTTTGAATGTATTCAGATTTCACATCTACTAAATAAGTGTAGTCTCCTATCTAATTCAGGACCAACTCCATTTGCGATTGTTCTATTTAGAGCAAAGCTAAGAGTGCTGGGCAATTGGTATTGCTCTATATGGTCGCAAGGGGAGCCAATCATGGTCAATAAATTCTTAGAAAAAGTAACCCAGGAGACACAATGTAGGCTCTCAAATCAGGATTGGCAAGCTATTTCACAGCTAGGTAGCAAGGCCTTAAGAGTGGCTAGTTTTAAAAGACTGGCATTCCTGTCACGTTGGATGGCGTATTATACCCCCAAAGCTTTTCACAAGATACGCCCAGAACTAGAGAATAGATGCTTCTGCTGTCATATGTAGGGCGAGGAAGGTTGGTTCCTATACGTTTTTTTACCTGCCCAAAGCTAGGACAATTTTGGAAAGGATCTTCTCGGCTTTAAGCTGGGGAGTTCAGAAATGTTTGGATCCTGACGCCGAGATTGCACTTTTTGGTCTTGCTAGTCAGAGACAAAATCTCGGAATGTCGAGAAGGGAGGAGACATTTGTAGCAATCACCTCCATTGTGGTCCGCTCTATGGTACTCCAGAATTGGAGGTCTTTCCAATATACCTAGCTATTCGGAATGGTTTGATAAAATGATGCGTACTAGGAAATTTAAAGAAGTATTCGCTAAGAAAGTAGGTGCTAATAAAAGATTTAATGCTATATGGAATTAAATGGAAAAGCTAGAGACTTTCGTCAAAAAGTAGGGCTGAAAAAAAATTTGCACTTTAGCACCGCACTTTAGTAATTCTTAAGTTGGAAAGTGCTGTAATAAATTGCATTGACTGCATTTTTGGTAAGTCTGCATGGAAGATGAGTTCCTAGCATTATGCTTAGAGGGTAAGTCAGCACATTGCACTTTATGAGGAAAAAAAAATATTTTACTCATAGAAACTAAAGCTACCTGTATTCCAATGATCAAAAAAAAAAGGAAAAAAGAAATCACAGCACTGCACTTTAAAAAAAACAAATTACATTTTTTGGGCAATATCTACTGATAGAAGCCAATCTTAATTCTATTGAAATGAGGCATATTTGTTAAATATTGTATGTTGCACTTTATATATGTTTGTTCTGTCTAATTTTAAATGTATATAAGGATACCTATTTATCAATTTGTTTGCAGTACTTCTTTGTATTCTCTGTGATTCTGCGAAAAAAAATGAAAAAAAAGATAGTTAAAGAGTCACATGGTTTTCTAAGAGTTTAGGAGAGAGAGGCAGTAGAGAAATAGGTTGAACATTAGATACCTAAAAAAGGCACCAACCCAAGGCATTTTCAATAGTGGAACAAACAAGGCTTTCTTCACTGAGATAGGCACGGCAAGAGCAGTTAAAAATATGACCAATCAGACCTGCTGCAAGATGTAGAATGTGAGTGTATAAGAATTGGAAGTGGACCCCGACCAAAGAGAAGTAAGCAAGTTAATGGACAAGTCAAGTGTGAAAGAAGCATATTAAGAAAAGTATCAGTAGGAAGAATATCCAGTCAGACCAGGTAGAGGCTGTGAAGACAGAGGAAGGAGAACAATGCTAGTGATCAAGGGAACATTGGGGCATATCAACAACAACCGGCGATAATTATCGCTGAGCGCACTTAGCGCTCGGATAATTATCGCCGGCTAGCGCCGATTTTTATCGCTGAGATAGCGTGCTATTAGCAACGCTTATCTCATCAGCGATAAAAATCCTAGCGCTAACTGGCTAACGTGAGATTATCGCTGGAAACCCAGCGATATTCTCACGTTAGCTAGTTGATAGGGACTCACAAACTTAGCCATGATATCCACCTTCCATAGGATATCATGGCTAAGTCAGTCCTGAAGCAGGTGTTAGGAAAGTAGCGATAACAGGTGTTATCGCTACTTTTCCTGACGCTATGCTTGATAGCGTGGGGCTTGATGATAGGAGAAATGTCACTTATTTTTTTTTTTTTTTTTTCCAAAACCTTTATTAACGAGTTGCAACAACTTAACAGCTTCACGCCTACAACCTCTCGTGCCGGCTACCGTCCACCACATCCCCTGCCATCAGCCTTGAAATACACAGCCATTTTCCCGACAACCCGGAGGCCCGGCGGCCTGGAGCTGCAACATATCCCACTTATCAGTTCAGCTCTGTGCTTATCAATCTCAGGGTCATAAAGGCGCACTTGGTTTACATTCGCAATTCTACATTGTGTAGCATCGGCATAGTCAGTCTGAAGGATAAATGCCCAACAATCTATTGCTAAACAGAAAGCCACAGCTATCGTAGTAATGTCCGATACACAGCAGTGACCCCACTACAGCCCGGGCACACATGTCCGTCGGCGGTCTCGCACTGCAGCAACTCCCGCCCCAGCCTCCTCGGGAGCAATCCTCAGTAAAGTGCTAACCTCCAATGAACCCCTCCACGAACGCTACCACCCAGCCAATACCTCTTGCACCCATGAACTATGTGCTACAGCCCATCCTACTATAGCTATGTAAGGTCACTTCCCCTCTCCCACTCCCAGGGAGCTTCCATACTGGGCAGCTCAGCCAACCATCTTCGCATCAGTGCTCGTGCTGTCGTAGCTGTAATGTCTCCCGCTAGAAACACAGCCCCATCATGTCATCAGTCATCCCCCAGCCAAGCATAGCATCCCAGCAGATCCCGAGCCCACTATTCCAGACCTCATGTAGCAGCTGCAGGGCCAGCACCACCTGCCTCCAGAGTTCCGTCCCCCCCTGAAGTGGCCACAGCCGCTAAGTACGCTCTGAATGGGTCCCATATGTCCTTGGCTCTACTACTCACTGGTTGTGTCTCTGCGTATATTATATTCTGTTCCTGACAGTGTAGTAAATCAGCCATCCACTCCTTAAATTTCGGTGCACAGCCCCTCCCCCACCTACATGCCACCCTCCTTTTCGCCATCAAAATTGCGATATCGCCAAATTTCCGATGTACCTTGGGTATGCCCATAGTATAGCCCAACAGCATCATTAGCGGATCACAGTCAATCGTGTCTCCTATCATAACCGTCAGCGCCTTGTGGACCTGCGTCCAGTATTCAGACACTGCCGGACATAGCCATGCCCATTGCAAAAACCCAGCGCCTTCCGAGTGACAACGTTCACACCTGTCATTATCTGCTAGGCGAAACCGCAACTTCCTCACAGGCGTGTAATACATTCGCTGCAGGAACTTATAGTGAATAATTCGTAATCTGCAGCTAGCCGATATCTGTGAGGTTAACCCGCAACAATACGCCCACTGCGCCTCCGTTATGTCTCTCCCTAGATCCTCACTACACTGTCTGAGCGCTCTGCACTCTCCACTACCACTGTGTTCCCGAATATTCCGGTACAGGTGCGAAACTAGATGCCTGCCATCCTCAGACGTAAGTAAAACTTGTAGAGGCATTACCACTGCAGGCTCCTCTGGGAAATGCGGTATGACGACCCTCAGTCCCTGCCGCAACCGAATATAATAAAAGACATCTAACGGTGTGGGCTGAACCCCCTGAAACCATTGTTCTTTCGTTTTGAACCGACCATTCAGGAATAGATCTCCCCAGCAGCGAACCCCTAGCCCAGCGCACATCCCCTGGAACCCCCTTTCCTGCAACAAGGATAGCCCCGGGAGGTAAGCCAGCGGCAATTTTGGTGCATATAAGAACGGAAGTGCGACTCTGCGGAGGATCCGCTGCCACGCGTCCATCGTGCATGTCACAGTTGCGGCCGGCGTATCGAGCACACTTACTGCGCCCTGAATAATGCCTCTCAGTGGCAGCGGTCTAACTATCCAGTCTTCCACAGCCAGCTGCGGCATAAATGGCGTAGGCGCAAACCAGTGGTACGCGAACTGGGCCTGAGCACTAAGGTAGTAGGCTAAAAAATCAGGGACATCAAATCCCCCTACACCATAGGGCTGGGTAATAACTGACCATGCCAATCGAGGCTGCTTCCCAGCCCAGAACAATCTTATTAATTCTGTGCGGAGCGTACGAAAAAAATAAGCACCCGGATATTATGGGACATTTTGGAACAAATATAAAAACCGGGGCAACACCACCATTTTAATAAGTGAGGCCCTCCCAGCCATGGTGAAAGGCAGAGAAATCCATCGTGTCACATCCTCAGTTAGTTTAGCAATGGCAGTACCGTAATTTAAGCGCACTGTCTCCTCCTTACACCTTGATATCTGGATCCCTAAGTAACGCAAGTCCGAGTCACACCACTCGAGTGGATAATCCAATGAAAAGCGGCGCACCGCAGGAGTCAGGGGAAAAAACTGTGACTTCTTCCAATTAATTTGTACACCAGGCATCCGGCCAAATACCAAAAACTCTCGGAGCAATGGATTGAGATTCGTTAGTGGATCTACCACATATAGCGTCAAGTCATCCGCATACAGTGACACGTCTATCTGACGTTGGACACACTTAAAAGCGCTTTGCTTTTGCAGTTGTCGGATACGGCATGCTCATGGTTCAATCGCAATAGCAAATAATAACGGGGACAACGGACAACCCTGTCTGGTACCTCTGGTCAATGAAATCGGGCCCGACATTTCACCATTGATTAGAACTCTCGCCTTCGGGTCAGTATACAGCAACCGTATCCAGGCAACAAATATTTTTGGAAACCCCATCCTGTACAGAATAGCAAATAGATAGTTCCACTCAACTGAATCAAATGCTTTGGTAGCATCAAGAAATATAGCAGCCACTGGCAGTTCCGGCGCTATTGTATGTATCAGTGAGAAAAGGGTACGCAAATTGTGGGCCGTAGATCTCCCAGGGATAAACCCGGACTGGTCCGGGAGGGCTATCTTAGTCATTAATAACGATAGCCTATTGGCCAGCACCTTCGCCAAAACTTTAGCGTCGCAGTTGATCAAAGAGAGCGGCCTATACGCATCGCAGTCAGTAGGGTCCTTGCCCGGCTTCAACAATGAGGTGATCAACACCTCCCTCATGGACCCCGGCAACACCACCACTTCCAGAGACTCCTCATAGACCTCCTTTAGGACTGGGGCCATGATATCGATATAGCATTTATAAAATTCCACCGGCAGCCCATCCAGGCCTGTCGCCTTACCGTTGCTAAGAGACATAATTGCTTCCCGGATTTCATCCAATTCAAACGGTGCACCAAGAAACTGCCTATGGTCGTCACTCAGCCAACACAACGCCACATCATCCAGGAAATCCCCAAATACCACCTCGCCAGCGGTGCGTGCCGTATAAAGCTCTTCATAGTGTGCAGTGAAGTGTTCTAAAATACCCTTGGTATCCCGATGTGTAACCCTTCCGACGTGCATACCTCCAATATGTGTGTCGTGTAACGCGGTTGCCCAGTAACTTCCGCCAGTGCGCGCCCTGGTCTCTCCCCCTCGCAAAATCTGCGAGCCTGCCAATATTTGCCTCGAAATCGAGCCTCCCTATCCGCCTCCCTTTCATACTGCGTAAGCCTTTCTCTGAATTCTTTATGGAGGGGGCCCATCGGCTCCCGGTTCATCCTGGTCTCCAGCCCCTTAAGTTCCACTTCCAATTTTGCAAGCGTCCTTCGTATGTCTTTCAGGACCCCAAAGCTCTTCGCAATGTAGTAACCCCTGACCGTCACCTTAAATGCCTCCCAGATGGTTTCCACGCTGGCTACCGAACCTTTATTGCGGGGAAAAAACTCTGCGATCTCCTCCCCCAGCTCTGTTTGAAACAGGGGATCCAGGAGGTCCATGGGTTGCATACGCCAACGCATAGCAGCACCCCCACAACCCGGGATTGCTACCTGAACCAGAACCGGGCAATGATCCGAATATGTCCGCGGCAGATGCGTAACCTTTCCCAAACCCACCGCTATGCCCCAGGACAAAAAACAGTAATCCAGTCTAGCCCATGTGTTAGCAAATGTTGTAAAGTGTGTGCCCTCTGCAGCCCAGCATGTACAAACCTCCAACTATCTATTAATCTCCCTTCCTCCAAGATACCTGCTAAAGCATCTCGCGCTCTTTTGTTGTAGTGATGACCGTCATCCGACCTGTCTAATCCCGGGGCCAGCGCCACATTAAAATCGCCACCCCATAAAATATGCATGGAGCCAATGTTAAGTATCTTTCCCCATAGTTGTGTGAAAAAGGTTGGCGAGTCCACTTTAGGACCATAACAGTTTATTATTGTGATCGTGTCAGTACCCAGCCTGCCCCATAACACCACAAATCTTCCGTCTATATCCACGTGCTCACCCAGCTTCACAAAAGGCACCGTCTTCTTGATCAAAATCGCCACCCCCCTAGCATACCCTGAGGAAAAACTGCGTACCGCCGCCCATTTGCCAGACAGAGTATAATGTGATCTGGGACTAAGGTGTGTTTCTTGCAATAATGCGATCTGTACCTGGTGCTGCTCTAAATAAGCCATCACCTTTCTGCATTTTCTAGCATCATTTAATCCATGGACATTCCACGACAAAACCGCGACCCTCTCTCTCCTTGCCTTCTCAGTCATCTCTCAGCCAATACCCACACTCCTGGCAGCGACATGGCACCCGGTACCACCCCCTTCACATGTATCCGTGCAATCAGCAGTGCATGCCACAGCAGCCACAGCATTAAACCCCATGATTAAGCAACTCAGCCGTCCAATAACCTTCCATCCCTATTTCTCTCTGTGAACGAAACTCCCCTCCCGAACCCAAGCCCCCCTCCCCAACCCCAAACTACAAACACCCCCCTCTGCATTGTGTCCCCCACACCCTCCCCCCTCCCACTGAAGCAAACCCCAACCTGCCAGCCATGTCCCCTCCCCGTCCCTCCCACAATTGCCCCCCGAACAAGGGCTAAACCGCTCTCCACACCACCCCATGAACTCTCGGGTATTTCCCTTCGGGGAACATGTCTAGGTGGCATCACTAATTCCCCCTCATCTACTCCAGACTCACACCTATCTGGTAATCTGACTCGATGACCCAGAGGGGGTGTCCGGCGGTATAATCATTGGCAACTTTAGAGTACTCATCCAAACCCAATGCAATCTACAACCTATGGAAGAGAAACATGTACATTATCTACGGAGCCCCTTCCAATACTGCAAAACACTAAATGGTCCCGCCCATGTCTCCCGTCTCTTCAAGCCCGAAGAGATATGCAGAATATCCAGTCCAGTGCAATGTCTGCATCAATCAATTCCCCCATCATAGTGATCACGCAGAGTACTTACTCGCCCCATGAAGACAGTGCACAAGTAGTGTCTACCCCACTCACTGTTCGCCATCCATCATCTCCCCGGGCAGTGGTGCCTGCTCAGCGTCCTCCTCCGCACCAGGCTTGTGAGTTCGCTTGTAGTGCTTGAGGAAGTCTTCCACCTGCTGGGGAGTCGTGAAAAATCTCTGCCTGCCCTGGTACGTGACCCGCAACCGGGCCGGATATAGTAGCGCATAGTCCAGTTGCAAGTTTCGCAGCTTGGCCTTCACAGCTAAGAGTTTCCTGCGCTCCTCCTGGACTATCGGAGTGAAATCCGGAAACAGCGTAAAGGAGTTACCATCATATGATAGGGACCGCGTGCCTCGTGCCGCTCTCAGGGCCGCGTCACGATCCCGATAGTTCAATAGCCGGGCAATGATGGGTCTGGGGGTCGCTCCCGGTTTTGGTCTAGGGCCCAGAGCACGGTGTGCTCTCTCCACTATAAAGTGGGGAGAAAACACATCCTAACCAACCGCCGCTAGCAACATCTTTTCCACATACTCCTCCATTTTGCCCACATTGGTCGTCTCCGGAATACCTATTATGCGGACATTATTGCGCCTGCTTCTCGCCTCCAAATCCTCGTTCTTGGACGCTATAATGTGCAGCAGATTGTCCATTCTGGAGAGCTGCGAGGTGTGCTGCGAAACTGTGTCCTCTGTATCCGATATACGTTGTTCCGCTCCCTTCAGACGTTCCTCGTGCGCATCCAATTTATGCACCACTGCATCCATTCGCGACGATATCCTATCCACTTTGTCAGCGATCGTCGCAAACCCTTGGCGCATGTCGCGCAGAACCTCCTGCAGGTTCGCCGTCGCAACCGAGGAGTACCCCGCAGCTCCATTCGCTCCCTCCAGAACCTGCGACCCCTCCACAGTTTTAGTCCCCTTCTTGCCGGACTCGAACGTTAGCTTAGGCTGTCTCGTGTCCGTCTTGCCCATCTCGATCAGCTGTCAGGACAATACTTCACACCGTTGGCTGGACCGCTCTGCAATCCCCAATGTAGCAGAACCAAGCACGCTGCAATCAGTAGGCGATTGCAATGGGGAGAAGAGGGTATTCCACCGTCACCGTTCCACAACCTCCCGATGCGTCCCCACTTTCAGGCCTCAGTGCTCCCACGCTGTCAGCAGCCCTGATGCCAGGGCCGGTGCAGTCGATGGCCGCTACCAGCAACTCCGGATGAGGCGCTTTCACTGCGCTATAGGTATTGCCTCCAAGCCTCTCCAATATCGCCTCGCAGCTCCACCGCCCAACACCCGCAGGCCAGTGAGCAGGACATAGGGAAAGGCTGTACGGACGTCTCCCACTGACCCACAGCACACCCTCCGCGACAAGCGGCACGCGATGTCCAGCAGTGCAATCCGGGACGGGGGCAATATGCGTTCTCCTGGCACAGCTCCTCACCCCACTCAATCAGCTGCACGGGTGTCAGTATTGGCCTCAGCTACCTCCCCGTGTTCCTTCTGGGTCCCGTAGGCCCTCGGTCACCAGCGCCCCACGTATCTTAGGCACCTCGGGGCAATGCGCTAATCCACTCCGGGGTCCCTTCGCATCATGCCAGGTCCGTCCGTGAGAGAGGTGGAGGGG
Source organism: Triturus cristatus (assembly GCF_964204655.1). NCBI lineage: Eukaryota > Metazoa > Chordata > Amphibia > Caudata > Salamandridae > Triturus > Triturus cristatus. The sequence continues at coordinate 689,394,667 of NC_140586.1, read as the reverse complement.
AACTCCAGCGCAACACACCAGTTCTTCTGGCAAATGTCCACGCTTCCCCCCGCAGCATGCAGGGTCTAACAGCACCCGGACAGCCGAGGTCCTCTCAGTCACAGTGCCCGGCAGATCGACCGCATCGAAGCCTCTGAAGGGGGGGGGGGAAAGTCTCTCCACTCGCACTGCCAGCGATACCTCTGCTCTGGGGGTCCCACGCCGTCCGCCACTCCCGTGCCGGTCCTCGGGGTCCGTCTCGCACCGTTCGTATTCCGGAGGCCTACAGCCGTTAATGCAGCCTCGGCCTCGCCTAGGATGTGCCACCAGCGAGACACCTCACGTCCTCCAGCCACTCAGGCCGCCAGAGCTTCCGGGGCACGTATCTTCTCCAGAGTCGCGCCACGAACGCTGAAACTCGGACAGCCAGCACCGGACCCCACTGTCAGTCGCTGTGTGCAATTTCAGTCCTTCAAGTCGCCAATTAAGGATATTAGAGCGGATAAATGCCGCCGGACTGCGGGTGCCCTACACGAAGGCGACCATTCGCTAGTGCGCCACCTAGCGTCCCCCAGGAGAAATGTCACTTAGCGACATTTCTCCTATCATGTCAGGTCAGGAACGCCCACTTTGCATCTCATTACAGATGCAAAGCTGGGCGTTAGACATCCCCACGCTAAAGCAAGGTTTCACGCGTTATCGTGGCCTTGCTAATATAGCAATAAAATTATCGCAGCTTTTTGGCCGGAAACGGACGCTAAAGCGGCGATAATTTTTTATCGCCTCGTTGTAAATATGCCCCTTAGATCTGCTCACACTTGTCAAAGATTAAGGGGCATATCAACAAGCAGGCGATAAAAAATTATCTCCGCTTTTGCGGCCGTTTTCGGCCGAAAAGCAGCGATAATTTTATCGCCTAATCAGCAAGGTCACGCTAACGCGTGAAACCTTGTTTAGCGTCAGGATTCCTAACGCCCAGCTTTGCATCTCTAATGAGATGCAAAGTGGGCGTTCCTGACCTGGCATGACAGGAGAAATGTCGCTAAGTGACATTTCTCCTATCAGCAAGCCTCACGCTATGAAGCATAGAGTCAGGAAAAGTAGCGATAAACCCTGTTATCGCTACTTTCCTTACCCCTGCTTCAGGACTGACTTAGCCATGATATCCTATGGAAGGTGGATATCATGACTAAGTTTGTGAGTCCCTATCAACTAGCTAACGTGAGATTATCGCTGGGTTTCCAGCGATAATCTCACGTTAGCCAGTTAACGCTAGGATTTTTATCGCTGATGAGAAAAGCGTTGCTAATAGCACGCTATCTCAGCGATAAAAATCGGCGCTAGCCGGCGATAATTATCAGAGCGCTAAGTGCGCTCAGCGATAATTATCGCTGGTTGTTGTTGATATGCCCCTGAGATGGTGGGAAAAGTAGAGCTAATGGGATAACATTTTGATTGGAAGAATTCAGAGAGAATAAAACACTTCCATTGAGGGCATTACCATAGTATTGAAGTAAGAAGGAGAGAATAACCCTTTATCGATATTGAACACATCTTTAATAGAATTAGCAGCAGATGAATTGGCCATGTGCAAAGAGAGACCAGTGAATCTGCCATGGCAATTGTTTACAGCATTTCTCCTATCAGCAAGCCTAACGCAATGAAGCATAGCGTCAGGAAAAGTAGCGCTAACCCCTGTTATCGCTACTTTCCTTACCCCTACTTCAGGACTGACTTAGCCATGATATCCTATGGAAGGTGGATATCATGGCTAAGTTTGTGAGTCCCTATCAACTAGCTAACGTGAGATTATCGCTTGGTTTCCAGCGATAATCTCACGTTAGCCAGTTAACGCTAGGATTTTTATTGCTGATGAGATAAGCGTTGCTAATAGCACGCTATCTCAGCGATAAAAATCGGCGCTAGCCGGCGATAATTATCAGAGCGCTAAGTGCGCTCAGCGATAATTATCGCCGGTTGTTGTTGATATGCCCCTGAGATGGTGGGAAAAGTAGAGCTAATGGGATAACATTTTGATTGGAAGAATTCAGAGAGAATAAAACACTTCCATTGAGGGCATTACCATAGTATTGAAGCAAGAAGGAGAGAATAACCCTTTATCGATATTGAACACATCTTTAATAGAATTAGCAGCAGATAAATTGGCCATGTGCAAAGAGAAACCAGTGAATCTGCATTGGCAATTGTTTACAGCAGACTCATACACTAACTTAGGACCGATATTATAGATATGTTCAACTGCCTTTCAAGTACCTCAATGGAGCACCTTTTTCCCTATAATTCCTGGGAAACCTAAGGGGTGGAAAGGTGGCATTGCACAGTTCATATAGGTTTTCAAGGGGTAGTAGAGTAAAGAGCAGTAGAGATCCATTTATTATAATTGTCAGAAAAAGTGAATTCATTATCATCATTAGTAATATTTTTAGAACTAAGGTCTAAAATCAACCTGTTAGCCATGATCCAATTACAAGTGAAAAATATCATAAAGCCCAATATAGTAGCTTGCTGATGTGTAAATGGAAAATAGCAATACACGGTCCAGGTCAGGAAGACAGGATTTCACAGAGAAATGAGAAAGTGAGTTCTAAGATGTGGCCATCAAAATGTGGAGAAACATTCACCAGCTGTGTTAAGGCAATCACATAACAATTGCCAAGGAAAGAGGCAACCTTTGGGAAGTTGGTAATGTCAAACACATGATTGAGCTCACCAAATAACATAATTTGAGGCATTTTGGAAATAAATGAAGCACAACACATATGACACTAGAGATGTCCTGTATTAAAGAGCCCAGGAGCTTGATAAATCAAAAAAGCCAGAGATAAAACAAGTTGGAGTAATTGTGATAGAAAAAGGCAGAGTCTTAGAACTACTAGTTACGAGCAGTGCAAGAGCTTTAACATGAAGGTTGTAATAGAATGATAAGAAGGACTTATCGAAGAGTGTTTGGGTTTAAGATATGGAAGTTCTTCACGTGGATAGTGGAGATGTGGGTCAGAGAAACAGAGTTATAGGCCCTGCGCCTGGCTATGGTGCAGACCGGTGCAGACAGATTTATCACTGCTGTGCAGCATGCATATTTTGATAATTGGGCAGTAGATGAGAAGGTAACTGTTACCCACCATGAAACAAATGACGGGTAGCACATTGGCGGGGGCAGGGAAAACTACCTCTGCCACTAATACTCATTAAGGCTATATAGGGCCAGCTACAGCAAATGGGAGAGGCTAAAATAAGGAACCTGAACAATAAAATGTGCAGCAGCAGCGACTCTGAAACTTTAAAACTGCTCAGGAAAGTAGTTTCAGTCAATAGTGCAGTGCATTTCCATTTCTTTCTCCTCCCCCCCTCCTCATTTTTACTACCAGGAAGTAGAACTTCGGCCCACTTTTATATCTTGGCCAAGATGGAACACGTAGTAAATACGCTGGACACCGGAACACAGGTAAGTTCAGGTTCTTTAATTAAAGCAGAGACGAGGTGAGAGCGGACCCCTCTAAGCCAGTCAAAACACAAACTGATTTAGAAGGGAACTCTCAACTCAAACCAATACATAGAACACAAAGAAGATAACATTCTTGAAACACTGGAGATAATATTCTTGAAACACTAGACTTGATTGATAGAGTCATTATGCAATTTGATTTTGTGGTAGGCACTCTTTAGATCGTGTACCTTTGAACGTAGAAACTAATTCTGTAATATATGGGAGAGGAATAGTATCAGCAACAACACATTGATTTAAAGATCTCAATCAACACAGAATCTCAATTTGCTGTCCGCCTTCTTGGTAATAACTACCGAAGAAATCCATGGAGAGGCCTCCACTGGTTCAATGACTCCAGAAACCAGCATTTTCTTAAGGAGCATCTTGACATCCTCCCTCAACACAATGGGAACCCTCCTGACTTTATGTTGTACAGGAATAGCATCTCTCTTTAACAAGATGCGATGCATATATCCTTTGAGTAATCTCAATTTAACACAAAACACAGCTCTTGCTCCTTCAAGAATACTTTCAATATTCTCATCATCCTCAATCATAACCTGTGTACGTGCTCTGGGGTTGACAATGATCCTAAAATCATACTGGTGCACCGGCCCCAGGATAGGTGGACCTTGTTCTGCCACATAGACTTTACCTTGAATTTGTCTCTCTGAAAAACGTATGTGTGCAACAAAATATCCCAAAATATCGATGGATTCGCCTTGATTTCCACCAGGAGCAATGTCTTTAGGCGATAACATTTTCTCAACCCATAGTTCCGTAAATAACCCCTTGGGAATTATTGTGTATTTTGACCCCGTATCAACCACCTCACACTCATCAACAATGAACATTGCTTTGGGTCTATTCTTTCTTCTATCATTGTCTTCAGATCCATCTTCACCAACAACCAAAATTTTGTTGACCTCCACCTCATCTTCAGTTTGGACACAGGCAATTCTAGGACGGAATTTGCTTTTACACACCCTAGAGTAGTGACCAACCCAACCACATTTCAGAGACTATTGTTAAGCAGCAAAGCAAAATTTTGAATCAGAAGAGTGTGGCCCGCTACCACACCTATTACAATTTCTAGGCCCAAGGTTTTTAGAAGTAAAAGGTCTTTTGATAAACCTTCCTTTGTCTTTGGCAGGCCCTACTGCACCTACGTCATCCTCAGTACGTTCATTGTCACATGTGTGACCATCTGACACTTCAGAAACATCATGACTTAAACTTTGCTTCTCTAATTCTTTCATCCACCATTCAGATTGCTCAACTACTTTGGCCAAGTCAACGGCTGTTTTAAGTGAAGGATTTCTAGCCACCCACAGTCTTTCCTGTATTCATGTTGTTACACTGTACAAATAATTGATCTCTTATCAATTCATCAGTCATTGTTCCAAATTTTCCTTTTATAGATAGCTCCCTAAGTCTCGCTGTAAATTCATCAATGGTTTCTCCTTGTTTTTGATGTTGAGTATAAAATTTGTATCAATTCATTACTAAATTCTCCTCTTTGGCATATCTAGCTTCCAATCTACAGATGGCTTCCTTGTACTCGTCAGGCATGGGTTGACCATTGGCTTGTAGGGCTTGCGGCAGATAACGAAAAACATGTTGCCCGTCTTTTCCCAATGTCTTTTCCCAGTAACAGTGCTTTCTTTCTCTTAGCTGGAAACTCCTGACCATCAAGAGCATCAAGATAGTTCTCAAACATGAGAATCCAATCTTCCCGTGGAATGCTGGGTGGTCTTGCTTGAGTTAAAAAATTCGGAGGTAAAACAACCGAAATTTGAGATGATGCCATGCTTAATTTATGAGGTGGCCAGAAAATCACTGTGCCAGTTACTTGAAACAGTGAGACATAGTGTTTGTAATAAATTAAACAAATGGAAATACCTTCTTGGAACAAGAAATAGTTCCCAAACGATACAGGTGTGTACATCACTGAAGAGATTGCTTCGTTGTTCCACACTGATCGGGCCGTCGGAGATCATCTCCGTAACTGAGTTGCTAGGATACCAGGTATCTTGCCACAAACAAAATGGCCGACAATATGGACATGCAAGCAGTACTGTGTGGTGTCATCAATGACACCTGTAATGAACGTGACTCTGCGTCGCACAGGATGATATAATCGGGTGCACGTTCTCTGGTTGCTGGGATACAGGCTGACTGACAAACACAGCTGACGTATGATGCACACCGGTTGGATCGTCTGAAAACGTCACGTTGCTAAGAGACAGTCACGCTTGGATCCGAGTACGGTTGGACTTGTAGAAGAGCTGGAAGCTGATCGACGTCACGGATGTTACGCTAATCCGCAAAATTTCCTTAAAATTCTTGATACTCTGGACACTGAGTTAACCAAGAAAAAAAACGACTCACTCTTGCGAAAGTTAATCGCTTCCCTCTCTCACCAGAAACTTGTCTCGCCTTGACGTTGCCTTGAAAATAACCAATTGTTCCAACTTTGGTTGAAGGGCACGAAAACACGGGTATCCACGTACTCAACAAGATCGTCGCCAAAATGTAGTAAATACGCTGGACACCGGAACACAGGTAAGTTCAGGTTCTTTAATTAAAGCAGAGACGAGGTGAGAGCGGACCCCTCCAAGCCGGTCAAAACACAAACTGACTTAGAAGGGAACTCTCAACTCAAACCAATACATAGAACACAAAGAAGATAACATTCTTGAAACACTGGAGATAACATTCTTGAAACACTAGACTGCTGAGAGTGTACTACAGAACACCACCATCATTGCCCCCATTTCCTCTCTAAACTATGGTCCGCAAAACCAATTTAAATGCGGGCAGACAATAGTTTGACGACAGGGGATACTACATGCTGTCATGGTCAAACTTCTGAGATGGCCTGTAGGAGAATGTCCATAAACATAAACAACAATCTCAAGCACTCCAACAATGTTTGGAATCCACTCCTCTCTAAGTTGTCTTCTCATGTTTTTTTTATTTAAAAATCAAGATAAGCATCAATAGGTATTTCTGTCCAAGATGTGTTTCGTCTCTGGATATATGTATCTTAATAGACTTCATCAGGGCTGTGAGGATACAGTTCACACTGTAGATATCAAGAACAGGCGTATTCCAAAATGTAATAAAACCCATAGCAGCAAGTAGGTCAATATAACAATACATACGGTAGAGTTTTGCCACTCTCTGTAGGAGTGCGCTGTAGATCCAGAGCAGTCACTTCAGAGGCTGTTTACCCAGGAGCGTCTACTCTGCATTTCAGAACAGTTTTACAAGGCAGGCAGCAGTGGAAGTTGACATCTCTGATGCATCCTCACTTTAAGGCAGGCAGCAGGGGAAGTTAACACTTCTGGGGCCTTCTGCCATGATACTCACCGCACTGTATTTGTCTAGCCGCTCTAGCGCAACGCAGAGCGAATAAAAGAAGGATCAGTCCAATTTTTTTTTTTAACACTTTTTTTCATGGCCTTTTGTAAACATCACAGTAGTTTTTCAAGTGTTGATTGCACGATTTATTTTCAAATCACAAAATCATGGAAGTCTAGGTAACGACCTGGAAACCAGCAACCAATTGAAATTAGCCTAAGATTGAACACGTGATTTCTGCATTTGACACTATTTAACAGTATATCACTTATAAATAAAGTTTGGAAATATATACTGCACACTGACAACTATTCATGTGATGAGGAGTAATTTTAGGATTTTCCCCTTATTGCAATGTCTGCTCTGATGTAACTGTAATGTACAAAATAATACTATAGGAGGCAGTTAATTGTATGGGAGAGTTTAGAATTTCAGTGTCCTTTGTGCTCTCTACTAGAGCTGCTATTTAGCTTTGCATATCTGCAGCTTTCCACCCCTCTCTTTACCAAGGCTGCATAGGTGATGGAAGTGGACCGCAGGGTGCAGCAGCAACCACATAACAACCATGCTGGAGTTCAGAAGGTGAATGAGCAATACAGATGCCTTTCAATGATCTTATTAGCTTGATCTTATTAGCATGTCACATTTGCCATGCTTCAAAGACAAAGGTCGAATGTCAGGCTATGTCTTCTGAGAAATTGCTGCTAATTCCTTTCACATGCAAGTTTGCGTTTCCTTTTTCCTCTCTGACTGCAAAGGTAGAGGATTTTGTATGTGAACTGTCTGACAGTCTTGCTGGGGAGAGTGAAAGGAAACGCTGTAGGATGTCAGCTTTGATATAACGCTCAACATGTAAATACCTGTAAATCAACACATATCCGCAGTTGGGGAAGCACAGATCAAGCAGATATTTTCGGTAATTCTGATGTTTGTTGGAAACAATGATTTTAATAGGATGAAAATATATCTAAGCATTATAATTGGTGTTGCCCAAATTTAAATACTTGATGAAACCTGTCGTCCACACATTATCGTTTGTAGGCTGTATAGCTGTATCTGTAAAACTGCATGTTAGTGCATATTTTGTGGCAATTTCAATGGAAAATGTGCAGTCTGTAAATAACAGTGTGCTGGCACACTGTACTTTAGTAAAATATTTGCCACAGCGTGCTCCAAAATGCACCAGCAGCCACATCCTACACCTCTACCACTCTCACGCTGAATGCCTCACTTGCTATACCTGCTCTCTGTGTGACGCTGGGATTGTCACAATCCCCACGTCTTCAGTGATGTAACATTGATGGCAGCGCTCCCATTCAGAAACCTGTTCCACACCACTGCATGGCGGTAGCACAGGCTGGGATTAGTGCCACTCTCAGCTTCATTATTCCCTGGGGCAAATCGGAGAGGCTCAGACTTACAGAACTTGTTGTGGAACTGAAGAAGGAGATATACTAAGAGAGTGTCCTCAACCGACCAGCAACAAACATAGTCGATCTCTTGGAATGAAGTAGCTAGTCCCCCACTTTCCTTCAATGGGGATGCCAGCTTCCGCTTTCATGTGCTATTAAGCTAGTATTCACTGAGTGATTAGAAACATGTAACAAAGTTTTTGAAAGAAATGTTTTGACATTTTAATGTTTTGCAATGAATTATCAGAAAATGTGCTCCTCTGTACAATCCAATTACTTTTCTACTTACAAATAACTCAGTTAAGAGATGGGTGCATCGAGCACATTCAGTTGAAAGATCTGCCTATGGTATAGAATGTGGCCAGTTCTCGACAGATGCAGAAGCTTTGGGATTTGGGTACCAGTGGCACACAGTAGCTCCTGTAGAGAGGTACAAGCGAACTAAAGAATTACCTGTGATCCTGGAACTTGATAGGCATGCATTAGTGTCCATCTCAGAGTATTTTGTTGTGTGACAAGAAGCCACGCAGTGTAGGAATACAATAGATGTCCAATGGGTGACTTGTCGACTGAAGTCATCATTAATAACTAGAGCACGTTATTCCTTTGAGGTTCTTCGCCATATTAGGTGCAGCTAGAACCATTCAATCGCAGAAAGGAAAAGAAGACCGGCTTTCATCAAAAAAGATTAACCTTTGGCCGATGAAAAGATTGGACGGAGTCATTGGTGTTCTGCATTCTCGCATTGGTGGGTTTACCTACATTTGACTGGGATGAGGCCGTCAAACACCTTTGAATTTCCTGTTCGGCATTTTAGTTTTCAAGACAGAATGGCCTTGAGTTCTTTTGAGTGGCACACAGGGCGTGGTACCAATTCAAGAACAGTTCTCCTTTCCTTTGGGATACACGAATCCTACTTGAACTCGTCCTAAGAAAACTTATTAGTTGCCTACATTATATTGAGAACGAGACAAACTGTCTTCGAGTTAACTTATTTATCTCCTCAGATAACTGGACTTCCCTTCCATCCTTTCTTATCATATTTGTTTGAAAATGTTCCTTTCCTGAAACTTGATATGCTGTATCAGACAGTACATAAGTGATTTGTAGGCATTAATAGGGTCTGCAATAAAAGGAATAGAAATCACTGCATCAAAAGAGGAAACTAAGGGCATCATTATGATGCTGGTCGGACTCTTGTTCAGCCAGCACAGTAGTGTAAGAGGGACCGCCCTACAAGGAGTCAGCAGTCCCCCTGCCCTTATTAGAATGCGACCGCCTTCACAGTACCATGCGGTGCCTGCTACATGGTACAGGAATGTTTAGGGGCATGGTGCCCCCAGCACTATAGCGGAGGGCCAGGAGAGAAGAGGGTACTGCTAGGGGCCCCCAAAGTCACTTTCTGGTTGTCTTTTCATATTGGGCGAAGCGCCATGAAAGGGCAGGTGGAAAGGGAAATTGTTATCCCTACAACAGTGCCTGAGAAGGCACTACTCCTACTGTAGGGACTACTGCCCCTCCGATGGGCTCCTTGAGCCCCTCGGAAGGCGTTGCACAGTCCCTCCCCCTGCTGCCTCTGACCACACGCATTGTATTGCGTCGATCAGACTGCGGCAGCAGATGGCGGTAGGACCGAATCAGAATGACCCCCTAAATTGTATAAGAGACCAATATTCTGTGGGTTCCAGTAGAGGCGTTTACATTTTTTTAAAAATATCTGATAACGTCGTAGCTGTTTCAAGCACCCAAGCCATAGTTTTTGTGAGGAATAAAGCTACTATTATATGAAGAGAGGCATGATCATTAAACACTGAATTTGCTACCTTCATTTCCTGGACAAGGTTGAAAACCGCATATAATGTTAACACATACTCACTAATTGATGAACACATGCCTAGTTGTCTTTGCTGGACTATCTGGGTCGAGTCTTCTATTTAAATTATTAGTGCCCAAAAGCTTCAACTCATTCAGAAGAAGATTTCCACGTATGTCAGATCTACAGTGACTGGATGCCTTTTGTGCCTTCAAATAATCTATTTTAGTTTATCAAGCCTGGATAGATTTTAAGATAGATAGCAATCATATTTTATTGTTAAATACAATGCTATGGTAGACTTTGACATTAGATTTGTTTCCATTCAATGCTCCCTAGATCCAGGACTAATTATAGTCAGTGTTCAAATGTTAGGGCACTGTGTTCGGAAATGTATTTTTATTGATCTACCAGAAGCATAACTTTCACCTCAAATGTGCGGCCATATTTTGTAATACTTGCAATCCGTCAAGAGGGTTACTACATTCTAAGTCGAGGAATTCTAGGTCCAGAAATGTAGGTACATCATTACTATTCGATATTCCTTCATGGGGATCTATAACTGGGAGTACATCATAGTCATTCTTTCTGAAAAAAATGAAATGAAAAAGAAATTTATAGAGCGCAAAACTTTCACCCAAAGGTGCCATTGCGCTAGGTCATCAATCATGACTAACTGGACAGTCCAGAAACACATCAAAGATTCAACGCCTTCCTGAAGGCCAACAGGCCTAAGTGGTGGACCAGAAAACTCCTTCCACCCCAGGAACACCTTTTGAACCTGGGAACAATCAGATTATGGGCATGAGATGAGCGAAGATGGCGAGCAGGAATGTAAGGCTGTAAATTCTGTTTAAAAAAGCTAGGCCCTATGTCATCATTCTCCAGAATGATATTTGGAGTTAGCCTTGACACGAAGATCACTCTACTATAAGACAAAAAAACATTCTCAGAAGACAACACTCTTTGTATTTCCTCAGAGGTTAGGCAATTCAGTGATGATAGCAAGTGGAGCAGATTCAGATTTTTTACATCTGTTTAAGGCTCCTACCTCTCTGGGGCACAGGGAACAAAAATCAATAGTGTTACTTGAGTACTTAGCTTGATCATAGCCATTTGCTTACTCACACTCATAGTGAGAAGCTTACATTGATTGGAAGCACGGAGAGGGCAATTCAGAGGGTTTGCACCATTCTCAGCGATCTGAGTTGATTTGTACACTGCTACTAAAGGGTTTAGAGATGAACCGGTGGCGCAATTTAAGGGAAACTTAGATTTGGGCAACCTGGTTCCTGAGAGCACTTGTCTCTCCGAGATGTCAGTTGCTACGTTTGTTAGTAGTACTTCAGACTGTGATACTTTAACTGGGAATACTCAGTGTTCCTAATTGAAATTTGATCTTTGTCCAGCTTTTCTTCATGTTAACCTCCATTTTGTGTCTTTCTCATTTTCTTTTGTTGCTTTTTGTCAAAATCTGTTTATTTCGTTTTAATATTACCATAGACAAGCATCACGCACAATACATACAATCAAAACAAATATAGGGGAAGAGCCAGGAGTTACAGAGAGTTAGTAGGAGTATCATCTTCATCACAAGTTCTAAGGCTTTTGTTGCTTTTTGGATGATTTCTTGGCCAATCTTACTTCAAGAAGTGACTCAGACCTCTCTTTGATCCCTCTTTTTGGATCACTGCTGTGTTCCAGGGGCCTTTATGATCTTTGTTAAACATCAGAAACAGCAGAGTGTGAATTGTAGATGATGAGGGTTCTACCATAACCTGCAAAAACTCAAGTCGATTCATAGAATCACCAGGTGAAAAAATATAACAGTTAATAAATGCAAATATTTTGTTGCTGTTTCATCATGTTAGTTTTCTTCACTGTAGGTGGCTCACTTGACTGACTATAACACCACCCTTTGTTAGAGAAAACAGGATAGCTGAAATAGCTTGCAGCATACGATCTGAGGTCAATTTAGTTTTTTTCAATAGCTTTAAAATGGAGTCTAGGAAGCCCTGTCTCACATGCAGGGCATCTCATACATATACATGTCTCTTTGGCCCTATTTGTCAGATATGGATTTATTCAAAAGGCTAGATAGTGAGCATAATGCCTTACCTTTAGATTTGTCTCAAATGCCCTTCATCCCCCATGACCAAACAGAGAAAATATCTGTCATCCCTATAGTTGTTATCAAGAACAGTAGGAGGATAAAGTGGCCTACGGTTAAAAAGAATGAAGTAACTTTATCCCAGATTTATGCAATCATATGGCACACATTAGTTTATATTGATAAGTCTGTCCAAGAGCTTCATGTAATTGTAGAGATTTTTGTTGACGTATTAGATCAAATTAAGACGTTTTTCTATAAGGAGTGGTGGAGTAAGACAATAAACTCGAATAGTGCATTGTGGTATGACCTGCACTGTAAGGCAACGAGGGAAAAACAAATGATTGGCATTAAAAATGAATGCAGGTGAATGATAACATAGAAAAGAAGAAATATATAAATGGCCCAATTTGAAGCTAAGAGGAACTAGGAAGAGGGGATGTGGAGAGACTTAACTCAAGCAGCAATCTTAAATGCTAGCAGACAGTTTTGGCACTTGATATCCAAAGGGACAAGTGGACAACACAACAGGTCAAGGAAAATAAATTCCATATTCAGCCAAGCATTTGGGTTAACCATTTTAGCGCACTCTATTCGCCGCGGGTTGAGCCAAGGATTGAGGTAAAAGATTGTGTGCCTTATGCCAAAAGTGGGGAGGTGGAAGAGGTACTTCCAATTATATTCAGTTTGGATGAAACAACGGAGACCCTCGCCAAGCTAAAGAAAGGTAAATCTCCAGGCCTTGATAAAGTCTCAAGAGATCCATATGCTTCAGAGCCATTGAAATTGTGCTATATTTTAACCAAACTTTAATGCAACATCAAATGGGGCATACATACCCGAATTCTGGATGATTGCAGGTATTGTTCCTGTTTATAAGAAGGGAGATGAAGGGGATCCGGCAAACTTTAGACCTATTAGCTAAATTGATATCTCTCAGAAGTCCTTTCGCCGCAATCTATTAGGATTCAAATCTGGATGGAATAACAGCAGATTTTGTTCCTAATCCAGGCCAGTTTTAGAGCAAACATGTGTACTGTGGACGAAGTATTTCGGATTTTACCAATATTACGGAAATTCATGGTTATTAAGAGAGAACACATATATGTAGTGTTCACAGATGTATGTGGATGTATGTGCTGCCTTTAACCTTATTCCCTTATTTACGCTGATGATACCCTAATGGAATCCAAACCTCTATGGGACTCCAAAATGTACTTGATCAATTCCTGTCAAGTTGTGGAAGTTACGGATTGGAAGATAACACCTCAAAAATTTAATTCATGGCATTTAACCCACACAAAACTAGCCAAGAGCCAGTTTATACTACAGCATGCAGGTTCTACCATCATTAAAAAGCTAAAGGCCAGCTACTCTAGCTCTAGAAATCTACCGGGCAAGTGGTCTTGGGGCTGCTATGTATGGTGCTGAAATATGGGGCTTAAACAATCTATAGGGTGTGTAAAAAGTAGAAAACTATTTTATGAGATCACTACTTGCCCTACCACGCAACGCACCATTAACTCTGATTCGCCATGACATAGGCTTAAAGAATATAGCACATGTCGCTGCTTTTACACCATTGGCCTATTCAATATTGTAATGGAGCAGTAATTGCCCACATGGACACATGTGGCAAAGTGCCCTGCTTTAAGTATATAAAAACGTGGCTGTATAGACTAGTGATAAGCGAATTTGGATTAACGCATAGGGTATTCAGAAAAATACTGTGGTATGCTTAAAAAAGAGATTTTGGAGTTACACTAAAAGAAAAGGGCTATGGAGTAACATTGAGGGGGCACTGACAGAAATGTTTTAGGGGTATATTATCAAGGACGGCGTTAAAATTATCGCCAGTTTAGAGATAATAGGCTTGATAATATGCCCTTGTGAATTCCAATAGAAGCCCATGTTCACACCAGAACATGGACTTCTATTGGAATTCTCCAGGGCATATTATCAAGCCCACTATCGCCGCTTTAGCGGCAGTTTTCTGCAGCTAAACCGTCGATAATCTTTAACGCCCTCCTTGATAATATGCCCCTTAGATTTTAACGATAACATGCAGTTTGAAGTATTCTTGAATCAAATTGAACTACCACAAGCAAAATCATTGTACTTGGAATTCAGATAAGGTATTCTACCTACAAATGATTTTTGCAGTAGATGGAATGGCTGTTAGACTACGTCAATCTGCCCTGCATGTCATGTTAGCTCTGAAACGGAAGAACATTTTCTTTCTGTCCTACTCATATTGCACATAGAAGGAATTGGTTACTCCCAATATGCCGAATTCTAGCTATGAGGCATTTAAAGGATATAATTAGGATCCTCAAAAGTGATTGCATTGAAAGGCTAGTCTTTGCACTTCTTAGATTTTTACTGTTTGCCTGGCGAATAAGATCGTAGTTGAAGAAACAGGTAAAAGTACAAGATAATGTTTACTATGGGTATTATGATGTTTTCTAAGGTCTAACATTTGTTTTATTTTTAGCTAATGGTGAGTTTACAGTATTTCTCTGTAGAAGCACTTTATTCTGAGATTGGACCTAGGTGTTCTTATACATAAAAATGTTGTTATTTTTTTATGATTAGAAGACCATTATAATGCACATGCACTTTTTGATCGGAAGAGTATGGTATTCAAATTGCACTGTTGATGTTTATAACATGCTGCTATTTTAAATGACTTCTATGTGACGGTAATGAACAAGATCACTTTTGATGCTATATCTTACTATGTACTAAACAGACGGCTTAAAACTATGAATACATGTATAGAGATGGAATATTGTTGGATATGGCATACGGAGATAAATGTTTTTATTTATTGTTCAATTGTATAAATGTGCGTATTTTATGGCTTATTTTATATTGAATAAAGAATATTCTACTACTACTATGGGGCCGATTCCGATCCAGGTCGGAAAGCACTCCGACCGAGTCGGATCCGGAGTGTTTTCCGACCGAACTGGACCCCTACAGCCCGACCGAGCGAGTACGATGCGCACGTATGCTGTCGGACTCGGTTCGGTCGGACTCCCATAGAAGTCAATGGGAGCCAGTTGTACGACGCGTACATGTGCTCCCATTGACTGAATGGGTACGTCTCGAACAAGTGTGCCCCCTACAGTGGGTACGCGTCGGTGCCATCCACGCCGTATATGCCTGTGTGGGGGAAACCCATGGGTCTCCCCCTGTGTGTGTGTCGTATGGCTGCGGGTGTCGGGGGGTCCAACTCCTGGAGCTTTTGCAAGCCGGACGCTCCAGCTCGCACAGGCTGTCGGACGCGTGCATCGTACCGGCTCGGTCGTGAATCGCATCCATTGCACGCCACGGTTAGCTTACGACCGAGACGTACGGAGCGGTTCAGACCCGGAAACGACTCGGTTGGTGATTTTCATGTAGCTCGCATCGTACTGGCTCGTATAGCTGTACGAGTTGGGCGGAAAACACGCGTACGGCTCGAACATTTTCCGGCCGGATCGCGTTCGGTGCCCTTCCAACCCGGATCGGAATTGGCCCATATATATGTACATAATCCAGGAGATGAATACTACTGTTCATTGTTTAGGATCAGTTCCAGCATGTTCAAAATATCCTCCACAGGTAGCAAGTTGCTTCCAAAGAGAGCCAATGTCTTCTTGGTGGAGGGGTGTTCTCCATATCTTTTGCACCCTCCATAATTACTTTTGCTCTGTTTTGGTAGAACTGAAAATCCATATCTACATCCAGCAATGTATATTCAAGTTAGTGCTGATCAGGGATGTGCTTTATCCGACTTTTCCTCGCCCACTGCATTGATTTTACTCTGATTCTTATCCATTACTGAAATGGAGGACTCAACTGAAGTGACCAACATGGGTACCTTGTTACCTTGCCACTGAGAAATGCTACCCGACTGTTAGAGACAGGGCTTATTTTTTCCTCTCAGATTGTCGTGAGGAATGACAGAATTGGAGGCAAACCAGGCAATGCCCCAGTGTGTGAAGACTTCCTTTGCATCAGCCTTGAGCTTTTGAGACCAATAGCTGGGCAGGCATGTTTCAGGACAATGTTTTGGTTCCTGAGTTCTTTGATAGGCATTATTATGAGCTTTAAAATACAGAAACCTTTCGAATATGAGCCTGGCTTGTAACTTTTTCTAGGCTTAGTTCACATAGCCTTTGTAATATCCAGTCCCAGGCCATCACTCCTAATCTTGAATTATTAAAACGTTGAATGATTATAGCAAAATAACATGTTTCAGTGAAGGTACAAACACAATAGGAGTAAGGAAAGTCATCAAATACAAAGCAAGGAAATTAGGTTAGAAAGAAAATCAACCAATGATAAGCAATGGGCTAACTCAAGAATTGGCATTGTCTGCAATGGGTTTTGATTACAGACTGGTAAAAGCTATCTGTGGGTAAAATTCTAAGCCTAAAATAAGTAATTGAGAGATTTATTAGAGGCTCTTAAACTTTCCCCTACTTGGTAAGGCAAAAGCACCAATAACAGCTTCTTCCAGCTATGCAGAATTGCAAAAATTGAAGCTTAATGATATATATTTTAAATAGGATTGTGACAGGTGACTGTAGACAATAAGGATTTGTAAAGATGGAAACATGATTGCGCCAAACAACCTTGTGCCAGTGGCTATCTGGAATTTAAGGATATTTATTTGTCATTTGGCCACCTGTTTAAAGAAGGCTGCAGAATATGTTTGCACAAGGATTTTTTTTCTGCCAATATCTAGCTATTTATAATGGATAAAAAAACATTGGTGCAGGAGTCCTACAGATTCAGCTTTAATCTTACAGGGCTATTCTTCATGTGCAAAACAAAAAGAATTATGTAGGAAAAAACATTTTCCGGCCGATCTGGATAAATAACTCCCTATAACTGACAAAATGGACAAATTAACCTTTGTAAGCTTCACTCTGATAAAATGAGAAATTTACCATGTGATAAATTTACTAACATTTGTGCCAGTGCTCAAGTGGCAGAACACAATTTTGCGCTGGTAAATTACTGCCAAATTGTGCATGAGTGTCCAAGGCAATCTTTTGTAATATACCCCATGGGGTCATCTCCCACCATACGCTAAGGTCCCATTAGACAATTGACTGACATGATTGGCTGGTACAAGCAAAATTCAAAAAATTAACCAATGGTACCCAGATCCACCTTTTAATCAAGAAAAGATGTATGGGAAACCCTAAAAAATGAAACAATTCAGATTAAGGTACATCTGTGGGTGGATTTAGAAAACATCCATATTCCAGACTGGATAAAATATTGAGTTCTTCCTTGTCATAGAAAGTCCTGGGGAGTAGGAGCACGGCACCTCAATTGCCAGAATGTGTAGTTGTTACTGAACAAGAATGCACAATACAGCTTCTGATATGTTGGCCAAAATGGCAAGAGTCAGGTGATTCAGCAAAATGGCATTCAGGACATAAATATTCAGGAGACAGAGAAGAATGTCTCCAAGATTCACTAGCATTAGAATTTGCCTTAGTGTATTCTCAAACATAGCTGATCCTGGATTAAAGGAGGTAGCCTCGCAGACTTCCTGGGATGAAGTTGGAACACAGAAAGCACTGGCAGAAAGGGAAGACTATTTACTTACCTAAACAACTGTTTTATTGCATTCAGGGGTGCGGAATTTTATTAAATATGTGCTCGTCCATGGGACGAGATGCTTCATAAATCTACTTGTCCTGGAAAATAAACATCCTTTTGGTGCCATGCAGTGAGGTGAAAATGTTTGTCAGCGTTTTCATTATATCAGAGCTCTGATAATAGCCTCTCTAATTATGTCAGCCCTTATAGCATGTTCTATATTATAGCAATGCCCTGATTATGCTAGGTTTTTGCAAATCTACATACTGAGGCTGGACTCAGCAAGAAGTGGTGGTTCCAGTTTTGAAAATTTGGTCATACTAAAATGCAGTTCACAAACATTTTCTAGAAGTATGGTTTCCAGGACTACTTCTGTACATTTTTGGTAATGCATGAAAAACGTAAATCTGCACTAACAAATACCATACCAAAACCATGGGGAGAACTTTTGTGACTTTCTTCAATAATTGAACGCATACTTAAGTCTGGCGTTACCCAAGAGCTTTTGTTTTTATTAAAATTATGCATATCTATAACTTCATATATGCTTCACTGTACTGTGAGTGAAGGTATTCTGCTCTTTCACAAGGAGTACATCGGCACACAACAAAGATGATTCCCTTCAGTGCCAGGGACTACTTTGGCAATGTGTTCTATTTGAGGCCGAAATAAATTTGTGCTGTTAGCCAATGTTTTTGTTACATTGCCGAGGGCCCAGCAGCTCCCAAAACAATAAGGTTTTACAAACTCAATGTTAAAACAAAACACACATTTACAAAACCAAACGGGTGGCCTTCAGCGCCAAACCTATTGTCTTTGTCAATGCTTGTTTATTTTCACTTTTCCCAAACTAGCTTTACACTAATTTCCAATTACTAATATTGATTGTGAAAACTAGCATGTATCAAACACATAAAAAATAATGCCTCAAAGAAATTGTACTTAAAATTGCAGTTTAGCAAAATGTGTTTCTTCCAGTTGCTATTTTTGTAAACATTTTATTTTGAAAGCAGAGAATAATCAATCTTGCTTTCAGGCTACTTTGAGCATTTGCATTTAATCAGAGAGAGTTCCTTTGAGCATTATATGTAGGCTCGAATTATTAAACATTGCAAAAGTGTAAGCACATTTTGATACTGGAGCCACAATAGTGCAAGCTGAGCTCACATCATTTCCTTAGAGTGTTCACCCTATTAATAAAGACTTTGAATTAAAGATTCATAAATACTGATAGGCACCACCATGATGGTGGTTTCTGTCAAGGTACAAAAGGATTGGTGGACAGCCTCAGTCGGTTTTGATGGGTGTTCACTAAACATTTCTAAAGCTTTTGTTTTTCGAAAACAAACTCCCTATTCAAAAAAATAACAAATGCACCACACAACCAGGGACATTTATTACTGTATGATTGGGACAGTATTTGTTTATTTCTGATGATCATGTACAGATAAGAGGACATCACAGCATAAATCCTAAATAGGGTTGGCAGTGTAATGCCCTTCTAATGACAATCCTTACTCATCCTGGAGACCATCGGTTTAATGGACAGGACACTGTGTCATGTTTATGAGGGAGTGGCTGGTTCATTAAACTCGAAATCTATCCATCAGCTTATTGTACCTTGCTTGAAGGCCAGACAAATTGATTTCTATGATATGTTAATTGGACTACTGAATTGTCACCTGCAGTACACTCCAGCCGCAGCTCCTTTAGGTAAGTGCGGCGGGTTGGGCATGGGGTGGGAAGTCAACGGACAACGGAATAGGGAAAATAAAATAAATCCTATTCCATCCTCTGTCGAGTTCGCCCCCAGCCCCACTGTGCTTACCTGCAGGAGCTGCGACTGCTACGCTCCTTAAAAATTTACATAAAATACAAGTAGAACACACAAGGCCAAGTATGCAAATCCTGGTACTGGGACCTTGCAACGGGCCCTAATAAAAACACCTATCTACCTAGCCTCCTAGCATCAACCTGATATTGATAGGGTTCAAAGCATAAAGATAATCTGGCCCCTAGCACTCCACAAACTGTTTGCGCACCTTCCAGATCCCAAATGTGAGGACAGAATAGAAAAGTCACATAACTAGCAAAGAGCCCTTAGCGAAAAACATTTAGAGAATAGTAGAGGTTCCCAAAACCATAGAAAAGAATGTGAGAAGTTTTGAGCTATTGACGCTTGGCCCTGGGAAGCATGAGTGTTCTAAATGCAAGTGAAAATTTCACATCTTGGTGATAGACCACTTCACTGCACAGGTGCAGAAGTATGGATCGGCATAATACTGGAGAACAAACCATGCTTCTAAACATAGTCATAGTGCATATGAGTTAAATGGTTGCTATTGAAATATGTTGTGCCTGCAAATCATAACTTTGAACCCACTGAGAACTATTAAATTATCTCTAACTGGTTTACTGTTTTGGACTGGCCATCAAGAAGCCTTTCACTAAGGGTGGGCATAGTTGACAGAGTACAACTAAACGGAATTCTGGGGAATTAAACAGAAACTCTGTGAACTGCGCTCCGCAACTCCATTCTATCTTTTCCCCATTAATAAAACAGAAACCACACATTCCCTTGATAAAACAACAAGTAACTCTATCTTTACATGCAAAAATGCATATAGTCATCTCACAAAAGTAAAAATGAAAATACAACAAGCAGTGAGAGAGGTCATGATTTTGGTGTCCTTCCTAATCTAGGGAGAGAACCAAGCAGATGCCTTGAACACCTTGAACACAAAGAGCACATCATCCTGAACGATTCCGTGGTGGTCCCATCCTCCTAGGACCACCCCAGGGAAAGTTAATGGCAAAAATACAATCTCAACCAAAGGCCCTGCAAAGCATTATGGGACGAGATTCTAGAGTGCAGTGAATATTATAGTATCCAATATCAAAACATTCCTCAAGGGGCAGGCTCTCTGGCTCAGCTGAGAGCTGATACTATAATATTCACTGCACTCGAGTATCTCGCCCCATAATGCTTTGCTGGGCCTTTGATTGGCATTGTATTTTTGCCCATAACTTTGCTTGGGGTGGTCCAAGGAGGATGGGACTACCACAATCGTTGAGCATGATATGTTCTTTGTGTTCAAGGCATCTGCTTGGTCCTCCCCCTAGGTTAGGGGGGACCCCAAAATCATCACCTCACTCATTGCCACATAGCTTTTAAAGCTCACTTTTGAGAATTGGTTATATGTTTTTTAGCATGTAGAGGTAAAGTTGTTTTTTCAAAGAGTTGTGGGTGCAGTAGTTTACTCCAGAGTTGTTGCATGAATTCCGTATTATGCATATTCATCAAACAGATATCTTGTATTTTCAATGTAATGCGGATTAATAAAACAGAAATCTCACATACCTTTAGTAATACTTCAAATAACTATCATTACATGCTAAAATACATATAGTCATCACACAAAAGTGAAAATGAAAATATAGCACGCAGTGAGAGAGGTGATGATTTTGGGGTTCTCCCTAACCTGGGGAGAGAACCAAGCAGATGCCTTGAACACAAAGGCCTTTGGTTGGGATTGTATTTTTGACCATAACTGTGCGTAGGGTGGTCCTAGGAGGATTGGACCACCACCAAATCGTTCAGCATGATGTGCTCTTTGTTTTCAAGGCATCTGCTTGCCGTCCCCCTAGGTAAGGGGTGACCCCAAAATCATCACCTTTCTCATTGGTTGGTATTTTTTAGAGTTCATTTTTGTGAATTGGTTAAATGCTTTTTAACATGTAAATGTAAAGTTGTTTTATCAAAGGGTTGTGGGTGCAGTAGCTAATTCTGCTACGTTGTGTAGTAGGAATTATTGCATGAATTCCGTGTTTTCAATGGAATGCGTAGTTAACAAATCTCCGCTAGCAGAGCAGAGTACATTGCCCACGGTTACCTTTCACAAGGAGCACATTGGCACACAAAGAATCATTTCACCCAACGTAGCAATAATCTTCATAGTTAGTTCATAGAAAAACATTCTTCATGATTTCTTTTGCCTATTTATGTATTGCTACAGGTAGCTTTAGGTATCTTCTCTGAGAACGTATAAGTTTTGAAAAATAACAAAAAGAAGCACAACTAAACAGTGAGCTTAGGAACTGCCTCCATCAGTCAATGGCTTCCCTTTGCTTTTCTTGGTTTGCAATCGCTTTAAAGGGCTGACATTAAGCCCACAGCATTTCACGGATGTTTATATTATCTCATTAAGTTTCTATTAAGGATTTGCTGATGAAGCATATAAAAGTTCTCGCTGCTGTTACAGTGCTTGTTGAGACCGTCCTGCCTCCCTCCACATGCTGGTTCACTCCAAGTTACCTTTCTCCCAGTTGCACCCGACCATGTAGGGCATTTTCTTCCATGCATTGTGTCTCCTTCAGTAACATAATGTGGTTGCTAGGGATGCCAAAGAGTTTTCCTTCTGATGGCAGCTTTAGTTTCCATTACAGTAACATCCATTTGGCATTATTAGAACATTAGAATGTTGAGCGCGCCATTGAAGAAAATGGAGTGCTCCGGGCTTCTAATGGCAGGTAGAAGCCCAGAAAAGCAACATTCCAATGTTTATTTACAGCTGTTGCTCTGACCAAAGGCCTTATGGAGCCCGAGGGGATTTCAATCCCCATGGGCTCTGTGAGGTCTTTGCTTTACAAATTAGACATTCTGCCCTCTAATGGCAGAATATTCTAATAGCCTTAGAGCCTTCCGTAGCGGGCTCTACCAGCCATGAAAGGCCTGCTCCCTTGTTAATAGCCCTCGCCTTCGGCTTGGGCCTTTAATGCTTAAGCAGGCCTTTAATGGCCGGTTGAATCCCTATGTCGGGCTCTAAGGCTATAGTAGCAACCACATTAAGTATGCCTGAGTGCATGCTGCTGCGTTGGGGTGGTTATAAGTTTCATCATGCCTAGCTTATGCCAGTGCTTGTATATTTTAGCTAATAGGGGCCTGTACAATTTGCTGGACTGCAAGCTTGAATCCTTGCACATCAACAAAGCAATTGGCTGAAGTCCAACAAAAAGTGCCAACCTCTGCCTGCATAGATTAGTTTACCACTGGTTCTAGTTCAGCTGATGAATAACCTCTCAAATTAAAGAGGCTGCCAGCACATACTGTGAAGTTATAGATAAAGAGCAAATCAGAAACATGAAGTCCATGAATTATGAAACGAACTTCAAGATCCTTCCCAGCAGTCAGATAAATTGTTTGCTACTTCCCAAGGTGAATGTAAACTGACAAGTTAAGTTCATCTATGAAATTAGAAATGCAGGCGGAAAGGCTGCAAGCATTGAATGAAACAAAATATGGCACAGAACTGACCACTTTTTAAACATGATGTGAAGGTCCTGAAATGGTAGAACTGTTGATATAAAATGTTTATCCAGAACAAATTGACAAGGAATAAAGGCCATGCTTGTAAATTGTTTCGTAGCAAATCAAATTTCCTAGCCTCAGTCTCACACGAAACAACAGCTTGTTCGGTTTTAAAATATTATTATACCCCAAACTGACAAAACGTTTCATGCATCGTGAACAGGGATGATACCATCAGTAAGTGTCAATGGGATGCCACCGTTCTGGGCTAGATTTTCTGAGCATTTGCGTTGTCCTTACGTGACGCAAGACGATGCAACGCAAAACAAGTGCTTACGTGACATTTAAAAAGCCATGCAAATCAATGTTTGCAAGCCATTGCTTCACTTTTCACCTGCAAAGTAACGCTACATATTCCTTGGCTGCCTTGTATTACCCTGCATCAGGGAGGCATTGCAGGGGTGCAGATTGGCCGTTCCCGGTCATTCACCCATGTATTTTTACTCAAACCTGTCTTACTAAAGTCAGTAAACCTGGGTTTGCATCAAAATGGTGCGCCTACCCAAACTTGGTGTACAAATGAGAAATATTTGTATTTCTCCTTGTAGCTTCCTCCTACATATAAAGATGAATAAGCCTCTAGAGATTGTTATGGGAAATACCTCAAGGTATGTTGATTTCTTTTTGCAAACACTTATGAAGAAACTCCCTTCCTATGGGAAGGATACGGGAGATTTCCTCAGGTGCATTGAGAGTTTGGAATTGAAAAGGGATTATTCATTACTATCACTCGATGTTATGAGTCTATACACATGCATCCCCATGATTTTGGACTTGATGTATGTAGATACTTTCTGAAAGAGAGATCCATTTCGTATCTTTTCCATACAGAGATGCTGATGGAGATGATTAATTTTTGCTTGAAACAAAACTACTTTATCTTTGACAACAAAATCTTTAAGCAAACCCTCGGAACATCTATGGGGACCTGCTTTGCGGGTCTCTACTTAGGGTACTGGGAAGAGAAGGTGGTAAGGAAATGAGACTCTTTTAATGACAAGGTAGCAATGTGGGTACGCTACATAGATGACATCTTTTGTGTGTGGAAGGGTGATGAAAGAGAAGCAAACGAGTTTGTGAGAAGTTTGAATGTGAATAGTTTCAATTTACAGTTCACGAGCCAGTGGTCAAGAGAGACCATTGTGTTCTTAGACCTTACACTAACCATTCAAGAAGACTGTTTAACAAGTTCACTATTTCGAAAAGCAACAGCTGGCAATAGTCTCCTTCATGTACGCGGTTGTCATCCTAGCTCTTTGGTCAGCAGCATCCCTTTGGCTGAACTATTACGGGCTAAGCGCAACTGCAGCACTCAGGAAGGCTCTGCCAAAGAGGAAGAAGTGATGACTAAGAGATCTTTGGAGAGAGGGTATCCAAGATCTGTCATCAATAAGCACAAGTAGAAGTGTATAAAAGAACTAGAGCCTTGTTGTTGGTAGAGAAAGATAATACCAAAAGTGGGTTAGAGCCAAAGATTAGGTTCATTACCACATACAACAGTCAAGCTCATGAGGTACGGAAATGTCTGAACAAATTCTGGCCAGTCCTTAAGACTGATAAAGATATAGCATAAAGTGTAGACATTTTCCCACAGATCACGTTTAGAAAAGCCAAATCACTGAAAGACGCACTATGCAGAGCAACCGAACCATCTACTTCAGGGATACAGGGATTTTACACGTCGCAGGTGTAAAGCCTGTAAGAACAGCAAAAATTGTAAAGAATGTAAACTGTCACCTCAATGTAAACCCTATAAAATTATGAAATACACATCATGCAACACTGAGTGGCAGTTCATGCTTTGTTTTGCCCTGGTCAGAAAACCTACATTGGGAGTACCATACATAAGGCCAAGAAAAGGGTGTTAGAACATCTACGTGCCATAAAAAATGGAGACAAACAATATCCGATGGCACGGCATTTCCAAACACATCACAATAAAAATTTAGATCTCTTGAGCTTTTGTGTGTTGGATACAGTGACACTGAACGAGAGAGGCAGAAATCGAGTGAAAGATCTATGACGCCTCGAGTCGAGGTTAATTATTCAGTACAGAACCCTGGTCCCAGTAGGCTATAACTGTGATGAAGAACTTGCAGTACATTTAGGTTAGACCAAGTGCAATCACGAGCTAGGGTCTTTGCCATTTACCTTCTCATGAAATTGAGGTCTCCTTGCTCTACTTGTCTTAATTATACAAATGTATAAATGTTTTAAATGCCAATGCTTAAGTACAGCTTTTTAACAAGGTTTGCACTGTGGGGTGAGGTGAAAAGTTTGTTAAATTTAGTTTATGTATTATTTCAAAGACACTAATGTATTTTCACTTTTTTGTTTTATTGCAGAAATGTGTTTTTAACCACAATCGAGAAATGCCAAAGAACGAAAATTTCTACATAAGCAAGTTAGCCCACTGGGGCAGAATTGCATTCATTTATGAATTTGGGAATTGTGTTGTTTGACAGGTTCACTGACTTGCACAGAAGCGTACCTACTCTAAATGACATTGTAATGAATGCCGACGGTGGCAGAATAGTTTAAAGGAATAGTCACAGTTAGTCCCTATGCTACATTGCCTTTACCTGCTTAAAAAACAATGAAAGGGTTACGTGCTATGGACTGCAAAAAAAGCAGTGAGACACTTCAATTAACGCACACTGTGGCAGAATTGTTAAAAGAAATAATTACCGTTAGTCCTTGAGCGTTATTGCTTCCATATGCCTAAACCACTGAAAGAGTGTTTTTTGCTATGGATTGCCATAATTGTCACTCGCTTTTAATATAGCAATGTGATACACTGTTTACTTGGTCCAACATAGGTTATCACAGGGCACATGAGCAAGGCAAGCCAGCGTGTACTAAAATAATTAATTCAATTATTCGTCAAACATCCAACCTTCAAGTTACATGTATATTTTCTTGGGAAATTTCTTTGGGAATCACTGTTTAATAAAAACACATTGCGATTAATTTAATGTCAATTCAAAGTGAAGTAACTCTGAAAGACATAGTCTTCACTATTTTTTGTTAGTCCGATCACATGATCATTTAAGTGTCAGGAAGTAGAAACCACAGTACTCGTGATCAAGGGAGTGTATTCGAAACGCGTCGAGTTGGTGTGCTTGTGCGTTAATTAAACATCATCTTGAAAGCAATTTGGTGTCCGCGGCTGCTTTTCACAGAACACGGGGTGAGAAGGCATTGATGGATTTGAGAGGTTCGCCTCCTCGCCGCGGACCACCGTCATAAGAGGAAGGGGATTGGCGTTTACAGTGCGCTGCATTGTTTTGCAGTTTGATATATATATAGCGCTATGTGATCAAGGCCGCATGTCTGGCGGCCGAAACGCGTCATTTGGACACTTGATGCTTGAATAAATCATCATTTAACTTTCAACTTTGCCTTTGGAGTCTGTTTCCTGGTGTTGCGCCTTTCTTTGGATGGTGGTACCCCTGGGATCCTGCTGTGGAATATATATATATATATATCCAGGTTCACACTGTGCTCACAGCTCGGGGCGCCCTCCACATCCAGCTTGTATCAGGTCAAGGAAGAGGCCAGGTCACTCAGCGTTAGCAGAGACCTAACGCGTTTCAAGCATGCGCCCTTCATCAGAGGTATATCTGCTACCAAAATGACTGCTCACTTCAGGCATCCATTAATTCTCCCTCATTTATTTTAGTTCAATCACACTCAGGTGAGTATACAATCAGAATGAATTCTGGCAACAGAAGTCCTGCATAATCATGCTCTAGTGATCTGGACGCAGTCGATTTCAGTAAAATATCTTTTAAATCACGGGTTACCCTTTCAACTCGTCCTCCATTCAGCCATATGCCAGATAGACCCGCATCACTGATAATGACACCAGCAGCGGGACCGCATGAGTCCGCGGCGGTGTGCCCCCCGGCCGAGCAGGCCGTTTTACATCCAGGTTCACACTGTGCTCACAGCTCGGGGCGCACTCCACATCCAGCTTGTATCAGGTCAAGGAAGAGGCCAGGTCACTCAGCGTTAGCAGAGACCTAACGCGTTTCAAGCATGCGCCCTTCATCAGAGCTATATCTGCTACCAAAATGACTGCTCACTTCAGGCATCCATTAATTCTCCCTCATTTATTTTAGTTCAATCACACTCAGGTGAGTATACAATCAGAATGAATTCTGGGAACAGAAGTCCTGCATAATCATGCTCTAGTGAGCTGGACACAGTCGATTTCGGTAAAATATCTTTTAAATCACGGGTTACCCTTTCAACTCGTCCTCCATTCAGCCATATGCCAGATAGACCCGCATCGCTGATAATGACACCAGCAGCGGGACCACATGAGTCCACGGCGGTGCGCCCCCCGGCCGAGCATGGCCCTTTTACATCCAGGTTCACACTGTGCTCACAGCTCGGGGCGCACTCCACATCCAGCTTGTATCAGGTCAAGGAAGAGGCCAGGTCACTCAGCGTTAGCAGAGACCTAACACGTTTCAAGCATGTGCCCTTCATCAGAGGTATATCTGCTACCAAAATGACTGCTCACTTCAGGTATCCATTAATTCTCCCTCATTTATTTTAGTTCAATCACACTCAGGTGAGTATACAATCAGAATGAATTCTGGGAACAGAAGTCCTGCATAATCATGCTCTAGTGAGCTGGACGCAGTCGATTTCGGTAAAATATCTTTTAAATCACGGGTTACCCTTTCAACTTGTCCTCCATTCAGCCATATGCGAGATAGACCCGCATCGCTGATAATGACACCAGCAGCGGGACCGCATGAGTCCGCGGCGGTGCGCCCCCGGCCGAGGAGGCCGTTTTACATCCAGGTTCACACTGTGCTCACAGCTCGGGGCGCACTCCACATCCAGCTTGTATCAGGTCAAGGAAGAGGCCAGGTCACTCAGCGTTAGCAGAGACCTAACGCGTTTCAAGCATGCGCCCTTCATCAGAGGTATATCTGCTACCAAAATGACTGCTCACTTTAGGCATCCATTAATTCTCCCTCATTTATTTTAGTTCAATCACACTCAGGTGAGTATACAATCAGAATGAATTCTGGGAACAGAAGTCCTGCATAATCATGCTCTAGTGAGCTGGATGCAGTCGATTTCGGTAAAATATCTTTTAAATCACGGGTTACCCTTTCAACTCGTCCTCCATTCAGCCATATGCCAGATAGACCCGCATCGCTGATAATGACACCAGCAGTGGGACCACATGATTCCGCGGCGTTGGGCCCCCTGGCCGAGCAGGCCGTTTTAGATCCAGGTTCACACTGTGCTCACAGCTCGGGGCGCACTCCACATCCAGCTTGTATCAGGTCAAGGAAGAGGCCAGGTCACTCAGCGTTAGCAGAGACCTAACGCGTTTCAGGCA
Organism: Triturus cristatus; assembly: GCF_964204655.1. Lineage (NCBI taxonomy): Eukaryota > Metazoa > Chordata > Amphibia > Caudata > Salamandridae > Triturus > Triturus cristatus. The sequence continues at coordinate 689,366,136 of NC_140586.1, read as the reverse complement.
TGCGTCATTCATCAGAGGTATATCTGCTACCAAAATGACTGCTCACTTCAGGCATCCATTAATTCTCCCTCATTTATTTTAGTTCAATCACACTCAGTTGAGTATACAATCAGAATGAATTCTGGGAACAGAAGTCCTGCATAATCATGCTCTAGTGAGCTGGACGCAGTCGATTTCGGTAAAATATCTTTTAAATCAAGGGTTACCCTTTCAACTCGTCCTCCATCAGCCATATGCCAGATAGACCCGCATCGCTGATAATGACACCAGCATCTGGACCGCATGAGTCCGCGGCGGTGCACCCCCCGGCCGAGCAGGCCGTTTTACATCCAGGTTCACACTGTGCTCACAGCTCGGGGCGCACTCCACATCAAGCTTGTATCAGGTCAAGGAAGAGGCCAGGTCACTCAGCGTTAGCAGAGACCTAACGCAGGATTGAAGGGGAATTATTTCCCCAACTTAAAACATGCCATAGGGCGTGTTTGCTCACATCACCTCAGGACCAGTCCCCTCCCTTCCCCACTGTGTAAATATGCCCTGTGGCCGTTTTTTAAGTTGGGAGATTAAGTCCCCTTGAATCCTGATAGTCCCTAGGGGCAAAATAGCCCACTATGGAAGGCCAGTAAGCGCAATTGCAGAGAGGTGTAAAAAGGGGCACAGCCTGCACCACATCTCTGCAACGCAGCTCAGTGGCGCTTACTGGAAGCACCTGGTGGGCTAGTTAGCCCCCAGGGGCCCTCAGGATTGAAGTGGAATTATTTCCCCAACATAAAACGCGCCATATGGCGTGTTTGCACACCTCACCTCAGGCCCCGTCCCCTCCCTTCCCCACTGTGTAAACACGCCCTGTGGCCGTTTTTTAAGTTGGGAGATTAAGTCCCCTTGAATCCTGAGGGTCCCTAGTGGCAAAATAGCCCACTAGGTACGTCCAATAAGTGCCATTGCAGAGAGGTGTAAAAAGGGGCACGGCCTGCACCACCTCTCTGCAACGCAGAGCAGTGGCGCTTACTGGAAACACCTGGTGGGCTACTTGGCCCCCGGGGTCCCTCAGGATTGAAAGGGAATTATTTCCCCAACTTAAAACGCGCCACAGGGCGTGTTTGCACATATCACCTCAGGCCCCGTCCCCTCCCTTCACCACTGTGTAAACGCGCCCTGTGGCCGTTCTAAGTTGAGAGATTAAGTCCCCTTGAATCCTAAGGGTCCCTAGGGTCAAACTAGCCCACTAGGTACCTCCAGTAAGCGCCACAGAGCTGCGTTGCATAGAGGTGTAAAAAGTGCATGGCCTCAGAACACCTGTCTGCAACGCAGCTCCCTGGTACATACTGGAGATACCTGTTGGGCTAGTTGACCCTCATGGACACTCAGTATTGAAGGGGAATTAATTCCCCAACTTACAACTGGCCAAGGGGCACATTTGCAGAGTGCTGCAAGGAGGGGGCATGGCCTCCGGCACGATGCCGGTCTTTTATTTATTTTATTTTTTTAAGAAGGAGGGCTGTGTGGCCCCCCTTCTTTTTCTAATTTATTGACCCTGGGACCCCATCCCCCAGGGCCTCATGCTGGACAAACCGTATGTACCTATCACCATGACGATTTGAGTGATATTCATTAAAAGGCGACTATGCATACAATGAATCCATGTGGAATGTAATTACACCACTAGTGAATTTCTGACGTGTCTGACGCCCTACCGTGCCTAATCCCGGCACCCCCGCCGGTGGGTACTCTCCAAGTAGACACCCTTGTCGTTTATTTATACAAACATGGGTAGCTATTGACGGGCACATTTAATACACACGCACACCAAGCCATTCGAAAAAAATTCGACCAAACTATGCAAGAAACCCCCCCTCACGGTTAATAAAACACACATCCACCGCCGAATGTGTAATAATTTTTATTTTACTCTCTGGAAAGGAGATGAACCTCACTTGAGAGTCACAGCGTGCTCCTGGCTGAGCCCAATGCTGTGTTACACCCACCAGGGCCCGCCGAGTGCCACACACCTCTGTGTTGTATTCCACCAGCTAGTGTGTATGCTATGACACTCTCTAGCCCATGTGCACTGTAACTGCCACACTTGCCTTCGCACGGGTTATATTGCCCCATCTAACGTCCCTTCCTCCATGCCTATGTTATAATGCACAGCGCTATGCCACACATATTACAATCTGGGATCCATATCTTTGTCACAGTGCATATGCAATGTTACACTCCCCAGCACATATTTTATAATACAACTTTAGAGACTAGTTAGGTTACACAACACTGCCCTGTGCATATTACACTCCAAGGCGCATAACGCATAGCACGCGCTAGTGCCTGTGCTATCTCGCGCTCTCCAAGTAACCTGTCATTGCGCACAATGTATTGCATATTATATTTCACGCCCTGGTTCATCTTATATCACACTTTTTGGTGCATAATTTATATCATATACTATATCTAGTTTTCATTTTCAATCGTGCTCTCAGGACTATGTTCTATATAACTCTGCGTCCACCTACCCTTTTCACGGGCATTACATTTTGCGATGGGGGTGGAGGGTCAGGGGGTGTTTCTGCCAAGTGAGCCCAGAGTCACAGTCACAAACGTCCTCTTCTTCCTGAATAAAAGTGAGATTATGCTGCATACTTGTTCATATTTTAAGTAGTTCGCACAGACACACATTTTAAAAACAATAAAGCTCCTAATACCCACCTTCTCTGAACAGTTAGCTTGCTGCCCCATCCACCTCCTCCCTATCCTCTGTTGTCTGAATCCATGGACTAGCCTCCTCCCTCCTGCCATGCATGGTCTGATGTGCTGCCACTGCCTTCCATTTAGCATGATGTACCAGTCCACTCCTCCTGCCCTCCATTGCCGAATTCTATGGCCCATAATTGACCTCCTGCTTAGCCTCTGTGCTTAGCTTGCTGCCCCTATTCTCCTTCCCCCTGCCCTCCGATGTCTTTGTGCATGCCCCTGCTCCATCCTTTTTGCCCACCATGTTCCATGGACCTGCCACTCCTATCTACTCTGAGTGTTCTATTGAGCTGCCACTCCCCTCCCACCTACCAAGCATTGTCAGATGACTGCAACCTGTCCCTGCCACCTCCACCCTGCCTGTCCACATGCCATGCCCCTATCCCCTTCCTCCTGTCCTCCATGGTCCATTTTACTGCCACACCCTTCTGCCCTCCCTGGTCTGTTATGCTGCAACTGCTCCTCCTGCCTGCCCCGCGAGGTCTGTTGTGAGGCCCCTTCCCCTGAACTCTCTTGTCTGTGCCCAGGTCCTGACCCTCCCTTCTATCCTCCAGTCAATCAATCAATCATAACACTTGTAAAGCGCTACTCACCCGGAAGGGTCTCAAGGCGCTTGGGGGGAGGGGTCCGCTACTGCTCGAACAGCCAGCTCTTGAGTTGTCTCCTGAAGGCGAGGTGGTCCTGGGTCAGCCGAAGGTGGATGGGGAGGGAGTTCCATGTCTTGGCCGCCAGGTAAGAGATGGATCTGCCTCCGGCGGTGGCTCTTCGGATGCGTGGTACGGTGGCGAGGGCGAGGCTGGTAGACCGTAGCTGGCGGGTGGGCATGTAGAAGGTCAGGCGGTCGTTGAGGTACTTGGGGCCCAGGTCGTGGAGAGACTTGTGTGCGTGGGTGAGGAGCCTGAATGTGATCCTCTTGTTGATGGGGAGCCAGTGCAGGTCCCTCAGGTGGCCGGAGATGTGGCTGCGTCGGGGGATGTCCAGGATGAGTCGGGCGGAGGCGTTCTGGATGCGTTGGAGTCTTTTCTGTAGCTTGGCTGTGGTTCCGGCATAGAGGGTGTTTCCGTAGTCCAGTCGGCTGGTGATGAGGGCCTGGGTGACCGTCTTCCTGGTTTCGGTCGGGATCCATCGGAAGATCTTGCGAAGCATGCGAAGGGTGTGAAAGCATGATGAGGAGACGGCGTTGACTTGTCTGGTCATCGAGAGGGAGGAGTCCAGGATGAAGCCCAGTTTGTGTGCGTGGTCTGTTGGCTTGGGGGCGGTGCCCAGGGCTGGGGGCCACCAGGAGTCATCACGGAGGGTGATTGTCCCAGGATGAGGACTTCCGTCTTGTCTGAGTTCAGTTTCAGGCGGCTGTTCTTCATCCACTCAGCGACGTCTTTCATCCCTTCGTGTAGGCTCGTTCTGGCGGTGGCGGGGTCTCTGGTGAGGGAGAGGATCAGTTGGGTGTCGTCGGCGTAGGAGATGATGTTGAGGTTGTGCTGGCGTGCGATGGCTGCAAGAGGTCTCATGTAGACGTTGAAGAGGGTGGGGCTGAGTGATGATACTTGCGGGACGCCGCAGATGACTTCGGTGGCCTCGGATCAAAACGGGGGGAGGTGGACTCTCTGTGTTCTTCCGGCGAGGAACGAGGTGATCCACTTCAGTGCCTTCTCTTGGATGCCGGTGTTGCTGAGGCGTTGGACTAGGGTGCGGTGGTAGACAGTGTTGAATGCTGCGGAGATGTCCAGGAGGATGAGTGCTGCTGTTTCCCCGTTGTCGAGCAGGGCTCGGATGTCGTCGGTGGCTACGATGAGGGCAGTCTCGGTGCTGTGGTTGGCTCTGAAACCGGACTGCAAGGGGTCAAGGGATCCGTTCGTCTCGAGGAAGGCGGCAAGCTGTCTGTTGGCGATCTTCTCGATAACTTTGGCAGGAAAAGGGAGGAGCGAGATAGGGCGGAAGTTTTTGAGGTCGGTGGGGTCCGCTGTTGGTTTCTTCAGTAGGGCGCTGAGCTCGGCATGCTTCCAGCTCTCCGGGAAGGTGGCAGTGTTGAAGGAGGTGTTGATGGCGTCCCGGTGTTGGGGTGCGATGGTGGAGTCGGCCTTGTTGAAGACATGGTGGGGGCAGGGGTCGGTTGGAGAACCGGAGTGGATGGTGTTCATCGTGCGGGCTGTGTCTTCGGTGGTCACTGTGGTCCAGGTGCGGAGGGTGGCGGTGGGGTGCGTTGGTTCGGTGGTTGGGTGCGAGGATGGTGCGCCGAAACTGTTGTGGATGTCGGCAATCTTGCGGTGGAAGAACGAGGCGAGGGAGTCGCAGAGATCTTGTGACGGGGTGATGTCGTTGTTGCCGGTGCTGGGGTTGGAGAACTCCTTGACGATGCTGAAGAGTTCCTTGCTGTCGTGGGCGTTGTTGTCCAGTCGCTCCTTCAGTGATTTCTTCTTGGTGGTGCGGATGAGCTGATGGTGCTTGCGGGTGGCGTGTTTGAGGGCGGTCATGTTGTCAGTGGTCTGGTCGAGGAGCCAGGCTTTCTCGAGGGTGCGGCAGGTCTTCTTGGAGTCCTTGAGTTCGTCGGTGAACCAGGGGGCTTTCTTGCTTCTGGGTCTGCTGGGAGGGTTCTTCAGTGGTGCGAGGTTGTCGGCGCAGGCGGTCAGCCACTGCGTGAAGTTGCGGGCTGCTTCGTTGGGGTCCGATGTGCTGGCAGGTGGGTTCTGGCTGAGGGAGGTGGTGAGCTGGTCGGCGGTGATCTTGCTCCAGCTCCTGTGAGGAACCTGATGCGGGTGGTGGTGGGTTGTGGTTTTTCTGAAGCCGAAGTGGACGCAGCTGTGGTCGGTCCAGTGGAGTCCGGTGGAGTGGCTGAAGGTGATGTGCTTGCTGGATGAGCAGACGGGATCAAGCGTGTGGCCGGTGTAGTGGGTGGGGGTGTTGACCAGTTGCTTGAGTCCGAGGTTGGCGAGGTTGTCCAGCAGGGTGACGGTGTTGCGGTCCTTGTTGTTCTCCAGGTGGAAGTTGAGGTCCCCTAAGAGGATGTAGTCAGCGGAGGGGAGGGCGTGTGGGCTGATGAAGTCTGTGATGTCTTCGCTGAATTGCGTGCATGGGCCCGGGTGTCTGTAGATGAGGGTGCCTCTGAGGGTCGTCTTTGGGTCGGTGTGAATCTGGAAGTGGAGGTGTTCGGCGGTGGCGAGGATGTCGCCGGCGTCGGTCGTGATGCGGATGGTGTTCTTGTGGACGATGGCGATGCCTCCTCTGGTCTGGTTGACGCAGTCCCTCCTGATGATCTTGTATCCATCCGGGATGGCGATGGCGATGTCGGGGGCTGAGGAGGCGTTCATCCATGTTTCAGTGAGGAAGGCGATGTCTGGTGATGTTGTGTCGAGGAGGTTCCAGAGTTCCACGGCGTGTCTGTGGACGGAGCGGGTGTTGAGCAGGATGCACTTGAGGTCGCTGCTGGAGTTTGGCTTGGCGGGCGCGGTGTAGGTTCGGAGGCAGGTGAACTTGCAGGTTGTGCAGGTGAAGGGTCCGTGAATGCGTCTCGGGGCGGCCCGGCAGCAGGTGGGGTTCCGACCGGCATTGAGTGCGTTGAGGGCCGCGGCGTCGTAGGTCCGTCGGGTGGGCTGGCAACGGCAGGGGCCAGGGGTTCTGGCGCTGGGCGCGGGCCAGGCGGGACGGGCGCGGACGGGCTTGCCTTTGGCGCGCCCGCTGCGCGTGACCGCTGCGCGCACGCGCGGTCGCCATTTATGGCTAAGTGGGAGGGAGGAGCAGCTGGGAGGCGGGAGCGGGGAGTACACAAAACGAAAGGGGGGGTGGCCGCGTGAACGGCGGCGGGAAGCAGGGAGCGGGGTGGGCAAGGCACAGGGGGACGACATTAAAGTTTAAACAAGGCAATATAAACGCACACAGGCACAGGGGGACAACAGCAGAGACAAAACAGAAGGCAATGAGAACAACAGCAGAATCACAATAAATTACAATAAATTACGAACACACGGCGGAGGAGCAGGGAGCAGCGAGGCAGGCAGCTAGGGTGGCAAAACAGCACAACGAGGCACAACGAGGCTGCAAGCAGGGGCAAGGGGCACTCACACAGCTGGTGGCCGTGCGGTGCGGGGGTGTCCTGAGAACAGGTCCATGGTCCTTTGTGCATGTCCCTGCACCCTCCTTCTTGCCCATCATAGCCATTGTGCTGCCACTAACCCTCCCGCTTGCCATGAATGGCCTTCTGTGCTGCCATGGCCCCTCCCACCTTCCCTGTGTGGTCAGCTAGCTGCCCCTGACCCCCTCCCACCTTCCCTCCATGGTCTGTGTGTATGCCATCATAGTCTCATTGTTGCTCTCCATGGTGTGTCTTGTTTCTAGTGCCCATCCTGCCTGACCTCCATGGTCATCTTGCTGCTCCTTCCCTGCCCCCTTGCCCCCAGCCCTCTGTTTCCATGTGCAGACCCCTATTCCCTCCCTCCTGGCTTATCTGTTCCATTGTAATGCCCCTGATCTGTCCCTCCTGCCCTTTATGGTCTGTTATGCTGCAGCTTTCTCTCCTGTCTGTCCATTATGGTCAGCTAGCTACCATTGCCTCTTTCCCCTCTGTTCTCTGTTGTCCATGTGCATGGTCCTGTCCCCTCCCTAGTGCTTTCTATGGATTGCAGTGCTGCACTCCCGTCCCGCATGCCCTGTGTGGTGTATTGTGCTGCTGCGAACCCTGATGCCTGCCCTGTATGGTCAGTTTGGTGCACCTCTCCATGTCCCTCCTGTCCTCTGTTATCCGAGTCCATGTCCCTACCCCAATTCCTCCTGCCTACCATGATCCAATGTACCATACTTGTGAAATTTTGAACTTGGTAAGAGGGAGATTTTGAAACAAAACTGGGGTATTTATTTTCCCCTTTGAGTTACATTGAAAAAGAGGAGATTGTAGACAAGAGACAGATCAAATAAAGCCCATTTGAGCTTAAAAACATTGGACGTTTCCTGGCTGAAACGGGTCTGTTGGCATGCATGGTTGTACTACCACTGCCTCTTCCTTCTGCCCACAATGGTCTATTATATTGCCACAGCCTCTCTTGCCAGTCCTGTATTGTTGGTTTGTTGCCCCTGCCCCCCTTTCCACTGCCCTCTATAGTTTGTTGTGCTGCCACTGCCCTTCCTGCCTGCCCAGTGTGGTCAAATTGTTGCCTCTGCACTCTCCTACCTGCCTTCAATTTTCAGAGTCCGTGCCCCTGGCCTCTGCCTCTCAACAGTATCCCAATGAACAACTAGATTGCTAACATTCTATATTTATTACAAAAGTCTGGAACGCCTGACGCCACCTTGATGTAATCAAAACTGTAATACCTAGAGCATTTCCTTTAGAAATTACATATATGAGAGGGTCTTATTTGGATCAAAATTATGGTTAGTGCTCTAAAAAACTAAAATGAGGACATATTTTCTGAGTTTTCAAATAGCGACAAAGAACTTTTAAATTATTTGTAATCTTTATTTTTTTTATCCAGTTGACCACTTGATTAAATGTTGCACCTAGGGGAGAGGATGTGGTGTTACTTCCAGAGCTGCAGACTTTGCAACTGGGGAACCAGGTTGGAGTTTCTGCTTCAGCTCAACATTCTGTGATTCTGGTCAAATCACTTAATCTCCCCATGTCTACAACCAAAATGAATTTGATCTTGTGTGATGTAACCAATGCTCATGTAAAGCACTCCAATACCTGACAAGTCTGCACTATATAAAACTGGAAATACAGAAAAAATAAGTGTTTTGCACACTTCTGTCATTGGGCTACATGTGGGCTACATCTGGGTGATATTTGTGCTGCATTTGGGCTCTTTTGTCTCTGGTGGCCAACTTGGGAGATTTATTTGTTATGAAGTTTCATAATTTCCTCATTTACTGCAGTCTCCTCAGTAGGAAATGCTTTCAGTTTTTTACTTTGATTCCATCAAGAAGGTATTCAGATATGTCACACATTTGCCATAAATTCTAAATGTTAGCACTCTAGTTGCTCATTGGATCACTGTAGTAAAGCTACTGCTCACCATGGAAGTCTGCTGCTGGTTTTAAAAGTGCATGTTTCAGTCTGCATATCAGAATTTTTTAATGAAATAGAAGAGGATTTGAGAAGTCACTCAAAATGTGCCCTAATTTTTCTTTCTTCAGCACTAATCATAATTTCTATGGCAAAATGAACCCCCTCATTGTGTTCCTTTTTAAATTAAATGTTTTAAGTGTTACCAGTTTATTCCAATCAAGATGGCTTCAGGTGTGCCATACTTTTGTCATAAGTAAGACAGTAAGCGCTCTAGTTGTTCTTAAGAACACTCTGGGACATTCTGTCAGTGGGCTATACTTGGGCTACATCTGGGTGATATTTGGGCTACATTTGGGCTCTTTTGTCTCTGGTGGCCATCTTGGAGATTTATTTGTTATGAAGTTTCCTAATTTCCTCATTTACTGCAGTCTCCTCAGTAGGAAATACTTTCAGTTTTTTATTTTGTTTCCATCAAGAAGGCATTCAGATTAACCCTGGGCGTAGTTCATATAGCCGCGCTTCGCGAAGCTTCACGAAGATGTACTTGCACTACGCGACCTTCGGGTAGCTTCGCGAGCTTGCGTAGCTGCTTGGTGCGGCCGTTCGCGATGGCTTTTTCTTGTTCGGGAGCACGGTGAGCGTGTTCGGGGAGCTGTTTGCATGCTCGGGGATATATCTCGCGATCTTACCCATGCGGTTGCCAACGGGCAATGCCATCTTGTTTTTCAATTGTCCCGCCCGCTCGCGATGCCTATTTCCTGTTCCGGGTCGCGGATAGCGTGTTCGCGATGTGCATTGACGTGTTCGGGAGCGCATTTTACTTGTTCGCGATGAATAGTACATGTTCGCGAGAAATATCGCGCAAACTTACCCACGCGGTCGCGAATGGGCGCGGCCATCTTGTTTTTCACTATGGTTCTGGGCCTACTTTTGTATCCTCCATTTATCTGTTCAATCCTTTGCCTTTAAAAACTTTTTTTCTGACTTTTTTTTAGTTATTATCTATCTCTCTCTTTGCCTAAGTTTATATTTTGCATTTTATTTCTACTTTTACTGTGTTTTTGTTACTTTTATAAAGTTCTTTCTATCTTCTTCCCCCTAACTTTTTTTTCCCCTTCTAACTTTTCTTTTCCACCTCCCACCCACCCCAGAACCATGGCCAAGGGCACACCGAGTGTCAAGGGCAAGGGACCTGCAGGAGCAGAGAAGGGCCGCCTGCCTTGCGGCAGAATGCGTCCTGCAGGGGTGCAGGCCCGGCAACTGTTTGGGTAGGAGTAGGTGGCCGCCCTTGTTTTTTTCATCCAGTGCCACCTCCCCTTGACCTTGGCACCAGGCGGCAGGCCCAGCTCCGGGTACGCTACCCAGGAGCGGCACCGTCGGTGGGCGAAGGTGCGCCAGGCCGTGGTCCGGTGCTGTGGGGTCCGGCGCACCCACAATCAACTAGCCCACCGGTGGTCCGACATCCTGGACCGGGAGCAGGACCTGTTGGACCTGCTAGGTGTCGAGGTCATCGGGCTTGGTGAGTAACTTATTGTGTATATTAAATTTGATGAACAACAAGATTACTGCTGCGTGCCAAGCGTTGCTGGTAAATTAAGTTCCAAAAAGCAAAATGTTCTTTGATTTAAGGACCCAGGTGCTCGGTGGTACTCTTACTTGTTTGCAACTTAGTTTGTGCTAGCTTGTGCTGATGCTGATTATATAAGACTTTATTTTACAGAACTGAAGTTAGGTAATGCGATTTGCTACAGAGACTCTAGTCCTTCCATTGTCCTACTGTGAAATAGTGGTGGATGGATATTGGATACTAGGTTTAGTTTGTTAGTATTAGTTAATAATTGTTTTATGCGGTCTGCGTGACGCCTCCTCTGTCACTGAGTGCTGCTTACCCCAGTCCTCCGTCGAACCTTTTGTACTTTGTGGTAGGCTTAGCATGGTCAGCCAGTAGCAGAACTAGATCAGAATCATGCAACCAACCCACAATTTGTTGTATGTATGTATGCACTAATGTTTGCATCTGTCCTCCATCTCATCTATGCATTTGATGGCTGAAAAAAAATGGAAATGCAGACTTAGTGAACAATTGGCCTGTCTGGAATAAGTGGTGTATGTCAGGTGGTACTTACTAGGCTTCGTTAGTATTTGTAATCAGAATGATTATGGAACACTGGAGTGTTCATAAATAAGTAGACGATCCGTGAATGCAGGAAGAAGCCAGTAGTCGATCCATCTGATTAGATAGGTCAATTTTATTTCAATTGTTGTTTCCTAAAATGTTGTTTGACTTATTTTTCCAAATGATTTATTATTATTTCTTTCACAGCACTCCTTAATGTTTGTCTCTTTCTTTATTATATTTTACATGATCATCAGCACCACCCAGGGGCAAGAAGACGGGGTCCGAGTCGGCGGGGGAACCAGAGGACCGCTCCTCTACCAAGGCCCCTGCTGCTGGCCTCAGGAAGTCCTCCAGTGGTTATATTGACATTTATATTTCCCTAACTTTTACTGCATCTTTTTTTTCCGAACTATAAATTATGGTTCCACTTTCTAATTCTATTTTTTACAAAAGCTTACTTCTTTGACCTTGACTATCTGTTTCCAAATTCTGTTTATCCCTGCCTCTAACTAAGTTGCTTCTAACTGCCTCTGCTATGACTCTCGGTACTACTACTACTACTACTACTACTATTATATTACTCTGTCTGTAGCGAAGCTTGCACAGTTGCCCACTCTTTATAGAAGGTTTTCTTTGGAATAATAAAACTCTGATTGACCAATAGCTCTAGCCACTGTGTCCTGTCCTTTGGGTTGTCCTCTTCAAGTCTTCTCAATGTTGAGGCTTTGACAATAACCACAAACAAAATGGCCAACCAGATATTTGACTAGTATTTTTGATCGGATAGTACATGATACTACTCTTGTCTAGTGATTCTGAAGAGCCACATACAGAACTATGCACAACAAAATAGGATGTTGCTGATGGGAGGTTGGACCTTACTGATCACACCTCAGTCCGAAGAACCCAGGATCCCCTGACCGACTAGCTATGGTGTCTCACATTAGGGTCCCACTCCCAACCCCCCCCCCACGAAGAAGATACACAATGTTGATGATGACTGAGACAGACAACCCAGAACATAATAACACCATTTTGCTCACTCACTTGTGTAAGTCCACCCCACCACACCAAATACAGAAGAGTATATGTGTAAGTTCAAAAGGATTATTTGAAACAAGTATCAAACTCTGTACATCGTTAATATGAAATTTAATTTACTACAGCCATAGTCAATAAGCCAGCAAAAAGCCTAAGATTAAAACAGTAAACATTTACAAGTGCATGACAACAAGAACAAGAGCCAAGATCTTTAGAACTCTGGAAGACCCCTCACCGTAGAACGTAGAAATACTGGTTACATCATCTTGCATCGTAATATGTTCTGTAAATCTCTGGTTTGTAGAAGGGAATCTTCCGCCTATTATATGAGAAAAATGCTGCGAGTTAGCCGTTAGATGGTATACTGGTGAATGCAAGCATTTTGCAGTCATGGCAAAAAGTGTAACATGTATGTGATGGCTAAGCAATATGAACTAAACAAACTCAATAAGTGTTTTTTTTTTCTACCTCTTCCCTTGTACGCAACAGTCAAGTGGCCTCAAAGGCATCTACTGCACATGTCAATAAGCTGGCAAGTATAATTAAATATGCGCCAAAAGAGTAGTAGTCGACATGATGAATCTAAAAGGGTTACACATGGCTCAGGCTAACTTTCAAAAGAGTAGAGTAGGACTAGATGACCCTAGGAAGTGGAACCATATCGCTACTTCTGGTGTCTGTCTACTGACTGTACTTACTGTCTAGTGCTGATATATGTTGTATTAACTTTTTTTTCAATGTTTCAAGTGAACACTTAAAATAGGGGGAGGTTTCCAGGCATCTAAAAATTTGTGATGTTTTTTTCTAGGCACACTACCATCCACCAGTGCCGTCGGGGCCAGCGATGCGGCCATTCCGGAGGGGGCAGGCGAACTGGCGGCACCTGCAGGAGAGACAGGGGGGGATCCAGCAGCAGTGGCCAGCGGCGGTAAGTCATTTTCATTACTTCTTGACATTACTACTAGATGGAAGTGTGTTCACCATTTCACTGTACTGTGCTTCTTATTATTATACAACGGTTGAAGAAGACACCCTTTACTTAGCATTAGCAGCGTGAGTAGAGTAACCAATGGCCTCTTCTATTTGACTCCAAAATCAGCTGTGAAGGTTTTATGGAGAAGACAAACTCAGATCAGATGACCTTGATGGATGTGTTGAGCAAAGAGGGAAAGAACTAAGGGTGGAAGGACGGGCGAGATAAATAATATGACTGACTGGCAGAGAAGGATATGTTGTTGGAAGCATGCATAGGTGGCTGATAGTAATCAGATCAGATGCATGGGTTGTTGAAGGATGGGTGGAAGGTGAAAGAATGCCTGCCTGGGTGGGCGACACAGTATGGGTGGATAGTGCTAGATAGCAAAAATCTGCGTTGTTTGGTTCAAATTCAAAGCCAAGGCAAGCAAGGAAGGAGCGGAAGCATGGGTGGTTGTTGGTGAAACCAACTAAGTATGAGAGATATAAAAAAGAAGGATAAACGTTTACTTTAATGGATGTATGCCTGGATGTACTATCATCAATAGACAGTATAGGTGGAAAGTGTCACTGGAGATTCTTACTTTGAAGAAAATGTAAAAGAAACTGCGTGACAGTAGCAAAGTCTAGGGGAATATAGGTAGTATTATCAGAATACAGTACACTTGCAGTAGTTTGCAAGCACGTCATATATATTTATATATATATATATATATATATATATATATATATATATATATATATATATATATATATATATATATATATTATCAGTGGAAGCCCCTTCTTCCCACTCTGGGGACCACTCCCTACCTATTATTATTAATGTATTTTCGATTGGGGCAGCCAGCCTGCAGAGGGTGGCCTATCTGTTGTTTATGGTTATTGGTTACACAATCATTGAAAGCAAAGTACCCTCTGCAGTAGCGGTTGGTGGTGGGGGTGTTGGCGGGCGGTGACATGGGGAGGGGACGGGTGGGTGGCACTGGCGAGTAAACTGTGTATTACGGCCAAATACAGGCAATCAACATAAAAATAAATACAATTATTTTCAATGTGCGCACTGCACTGCCGAATGCGATGCAGTGCGTGCAACATTTGTTTTTTAAATGTATTTTTTAATTACCTGTGATTGTCCTTAATCCATAGTTTACTATCCCCACCCTTCACCTTCCCACGTCACCAACTCACCGCCCGGCAGCACTCCCACCACCGACCGCTACTGACCTGATGTCGTATCGTATTAGCATCTATAATATGAATAAAAGCAATGATCATTGGATCAGATAAATAATCAGCCTTTTTGTAGTACCCATGGCAGGGTGTAAGTGAAATTGTGCATGCCATTTCCCCTCATGTAACAGAGTATGGCCAGTGCCAACGGCCGTAAGGCGTCATACAAAAATATGAGCTTCCCCACCTGCAGACAGTAGTAGTAAATAAAACTAACGTGAGTCTGTATCATGTGGCTCATATCTGTTTCTCTTGGGTGCAAGCTTAGCTGACTGAGCTGGCATGCCGGCTACAACAAGGTTATGTAATTGGGCTAAACTACAGATAAGAATTACACGACTGGTGTACCGGAGTACATAGTACGATTATATTTATAATGCCGGAAACTCCCACAAATGTTAGAGTCCAAGGAAGTAGAAGTAGAGATACTTACCACCAAATCACAAATGTTATGAACTGTGCTTGCTAGTGATACTGTGACACTATGTGTTGAATGATTTTAGTGTTTCTGTTTTGGCTACAACATGTTCTTTTTCTTTCTTGATATAGATACTCCTTCCACATCCACTAAACCATCAAGGAAGGAGTTGGCCGCTAGGGCCTGGCGCCGGAAACTGGAGGCCATCTGCGAACATTATCGCCGGCTGGTGGCTCTGGCGGAGGAGGAGGCGGCTGCAGCTGCAGCCTCCTCCAATGCCCCGGGCCCCAGTCAGGCCCTGCCTCCACTTTCACGGCGCCGTGGTCCGGCATCCGCCCGCCGCCGTGCCTTGATTTCAAGCACTGCTGCCCCCCACCCTGCATGTAACTGCAGGGCATTTCGCCGCCAGCTGCTCCGTCGGATGGCCCGCTTAGAGGAGAACCTGGAGGAGCGGGTAAAGATCCTGGTCGACAAACACCTTAAGGCCCGCCGACAATAGAGGACCTCGTCATTTGCCCCTTTTTTAATTCCTTTTGTTGGTGGGTGGGTTTTTGGGCGTTGGGGATTCTTTCGGACATTGGGACTCTTCAACTTTCGTTTCATTTTGGACATTGGTTGGGGTTAGGGAGGGGGGTGGGTTAGGTCAGAGTGGGATAGTTTATTTTTGTTAGGGGATATTAAATTATATACTATTTACTATTTACTTATACGAAGTTAATGTTTTGTGGTGGGTTACAGTTTTCCGAATTCAATCTAAGTTACATGGTTTGTTACTTTGTTTCTGTGCTACTGCATGCCCACAGCCAGTGTTTGATTTAAAAGATCTGCCAATTTTGTAACACACAAACCGATAGATGCAGTACCCCTCACTGAGTTATTTTTAATTGTCATAATAGTACTGTCAGTCTCTCCTCCTAGTCCATACCTCCCACCAAACTTATCTTACCTGTGATTGATGAAGTTCGATTCGCCGCCTGTAATTCACGGCCTTCCAGCTTTCGCCTCACCTCTTGAAGCCAGGTAGGCTCCGATCGCACATTGCCCCTTCCTTTCCTCTTCCTCTTCTTCTCCCACTTTCCCTTCTTCCCCTCCCGTTCAGCCGCCCTGATACTTTTTTCATCCACAGAGCACTCCACAACATAGGCATCCCAGGTCCTGATGATGATCCTAAATTGAGAGGATCGAAACGCCGTCGACCACTGTCCACCAGCACCAACTCCTCTGGCGCATGTCCATTCGGTTCACTAAATCAATGAAAAAAAGCAATTATACCATTGAATAATTTGTTGAATGAACCGTTTAACTTGTATATATTGTATATTCTTCCGCGCCGCTTGCTGTAGTTTTCTCACGTTGTCACTAGCGCCGTTACCTCACCAGCACGAGCACTTTACACACGTTCTACACTAGGATTGCCTTGGTATTGATACCCTGTAGTGCAGTAACTACCATTGTATCCTTTCTTTGATCTTTCTTTGATCTTCTAAATACATGACGCCTATAGGCGCTTGAAAAGAACTACTTGAAGCCTCCTCTTTTTGTGCTGTTGTTTGTAATGTCTTGTACATACCAGTCTAAATAATCTAAATATATCCTGCTGAGATATTGTTGCACTTACATTGATGATGAAGTTCGGCACACTGATGACTGCATGGTTGGTTTCCCAAATTAACAGACAAGATGCTATTATTGTGGTGGTAGTAGTAGACACTGGCAATAGCATTTGAAAAAAGAAATAGAAAGTCACTTGACTGAGAGACTGTGGGAGGAGTAGTAGAACAGAACACAAAGTAAACTACAGCATGGGTGGGCAAGCAGAAGAAGATCCTTGCCCTGCCTTAGTTGAAATTCAATTAGTGTTGCTTTCACCACATCTGCCCCAGCAAGCGTGTGATCAATTGGTGTACATTTAATGTAGTCATCACATCACACCTCAATATAAATCATACAGCCCGGGGGAAGAGGGTTAGAGATTGATGAATGGATGGGAAGTGGGGTTTTGGGAAAGGTTTGAGAAAGAAAAACAGACAGTATGCATGGACACAACAAAAGTAAAACACAATCTTGTAAGACGACCATGATCCATTATCAAAGAAATCAAAGTATAAAGTGAGAAAAAGCAAATGCATGCATGCTGAGGAAGAGAACTTGATGGTTAATGATAATGAGTTGTACTTACTATAACTACTATTACCCAATGAGACAATACAGTCAGGGAAGAAATTGAAATTTGCCTTGCCTGTCTGCCGCCCCCAGAGCTCAGACCGAACCCAATTACATGTTGTACCGGGCTTACTTTTATTTTTCAAGCTCTCAAAGGAAATTAAAAAATAGTTGTAGGGATTAATTACCAAACAAACCACAACACACAGTCGTAATGATTGAAGAGAAAAAAGCAATCAAATAAATTTAAAGACGAATGATGAATGATACTAAAGTTACTGTATTATCCTGGTCCAAATGTGGAGTTGCATCATTCTCGTCATTCCGCACATCAATCTTGGGTACCACTGCCTGCCTGATGCAGATTGGTAAGGTAATTGTGAGTCGTTTCTCCCACTATAGCACAGGTTAAAGGCCGGCCTGTAAGTGTAGATAGAAAAACAAACGGGGTATTGAAAAATTACTGCATTTAAAGCAATAAACTCAATTACAGTGGAGTGCAAGACGAGAAGACAACACTCTGGAGAGAACACTTTCAGACTGAGGCAGCTTGGATAGGATACATAGTGTCTACTCTACAGCATTAAGGTACAACAACAACGGGACAGGACTCAGGAGCCAGCACAGCCACAGATCAGGAGAACCGCGGCACAGGCCAGGCACCCTACCCCTTACTTACATTTTGACCGAGCCAGAGAAATGTCATATGCACTGCAGCAACCTAGCATTTTCCAAATGAAGTGACTAAATCAATGCGCCACTGTCCCTCATACCACTACACTCTACTCCAGTCCACACCACTACACGGACATCTAGCCTAGGTCTGCTGTGTTTCTTGTTCAAACTGTTTACCTTTTAAGTCAGGCCATGAAACGCAGTTATTGCATCAATTTTTTCCGATCCAACTGACTGTGTGCAAAGATAGTATGCTCAGCAGCATCATGATGATGACCATGTGGTACATATTCTCCAACACCAACTCAGTCTGTAGTGACTGATTAAGTTTATAATATATTCCATATTACAAAATTGCAACTGATATTGCCCGGCACCTGCAGTGGTAGGAGTACAATGTGGTTAATATTAAACAACAAGGAAACATTAACTGTCACCACACCTGAGTTCTACTTCATGCACAATTATTCGTAGTCAGCCAGCATCCAATGCAATGCATGCCACCATCATTCACAATAATCATTCATTACCTGTCTTGGTGTTCTCTTTGGCTGTCTGATCTGATGCCTGCCTAGCCTTCTGGCAGTCAGTGATGAGTTTCTTTCGGCTTGGAAACAAAATGGAATATAGCTGGAGTCACGTTTCACTTCTTATGGAGGGACTGTTAGAGGCAACATGTATTGTACTATTCTCCATCTCCATCCAATGTCTGGCTTGCTTGAAATGTACTTAGGGAGAGTAAGGAAGATGGAGCAGGACCCTGAGGAGTGGAGTGGACAGTTATGCACAGGCGTGCAACTCCAATAGGGAAATAAAAAGAGGAGACTGTTGATGGATTTGTTGCGATTAGATTTCGAACCAGAAAAACAGATACACAGCCACACACAAATAAAGGAAGGGAGAACAATTTGAAAGCCTAGTTGTCAGGGAAGAGGAGCTCGTCCTCAAACTCTGGTGGTTCGGACAGAAGTACGTCTAACAACCCACTACTTATGTCATCGAAGTCGCTCTCCTCTTCCTGCTGTGATTCACGTATTTTGTACTCCGGTGGTATAAAGTATTGATTCATTTTGATCATGGTTAACCTCTCAACGCTTTTGGGCGAGAGACTGGTCCTTTTGACAGTAACAATGGCACCAGCAGCACTGAAAACACGCTCTGAAGAGACACTTGCAACAGGGCAAGCCACATACTTTATCGCCAGCCTGCTGAGCACTGGCCATTGGCTTCTTTTCCCATACCAATACACCAATGGGCTTTGCTCCATTAAGACCTCTGTTGTGTCATCTAGATAGGCCTGAACCATCCGCTCAATGTTCAGGGGTGCTCCGATTTCCTGGGCCTCTTTTGCCTTTGCATCAGTCATGGACGTACAATACCCTTTCCGTAGAACCCAATCACCTGCCATTTTTTTAAATGTGCCTGATGATCCTGTTGGTGCTGTTGATGTTATTGCTGGCAGTGTTTTTGACTGCTGGGAGGCAAACGCACTGCTCTTGGACTCTGAAGTAGAACTTGACTGTGGATGCCCTGCAGTACTTTTTCTGCCCTGGGGGGGCGGGCCTCTAATTAAGATCCTTTTGTTTTCAAAGTCAGTGGCTTCCTCAGCTATCAAAGTTTTGTACTGGGCAACATCTACTTCTGCAAAAAGGAATTACTTCATTACAGTGTAGCAATAATTTGTAACGTGGATCCAAAATTGAGGCAATAATGTAATGTGGATGTGACACAATGTTATTTTGAATCCTTGTATTGTCAGATAAGCAAGCGACTAAGGTGTCTGCCAAATAATATGCGTCTACTTTGTCATCCACACCTGCGTACATTTCTAACACCTCCTTCAGCTCTTGCTCTAGCATGTACAACAATGGGATAGCTTGGCCCACAGTACAGTCCTCCCTGCTCACTTCACGTGTGAAGACCTCAAAAGGAAGTAGCATCTCTGTCAGGCATTTGACGAGGTCCCATTGGGCCATCTCAACTGTCATGCCTTTCACAGTAGGATCCCCTGACCTTTTCATGACATAAGCATTAAGTGGTATGTACTGCTCAAACAGACGCTCAAGCATGTAATACGTTGAGTTCCAACGTGTTGGCACCTCCTGGATGAGTGCTTTGACTGGCATTTTATGCTCACGTTGAATGACCCTCAGCTGCTTCCGGGCTTTAAAAGAATGGTTGAAATGTGTGCATATTATTTTGCAGGTGGTCAGTAAGCTGCTGACTTTGCTTTCATTTTTCAGAAAGTCCTGAACAACAATGTTAATGCAGTGTGCCAAACATGGCACCCTGAAATAGCCACCATCTTTCATGGCCCTAACTACATTACTGCCATTGTCCGTGGCAACAAAACCAATGGTAAGCCCTCTTGGTCGCAGCCACTCAAACACCTTGCTGTTAAACTCATCCAAAATGTTTGCAGCAGTATGAGATTTCTCCATAGCAAACATGGCTACAGTTGCATGTTTGCGAGTGTCTTTAAAAATCTCAGCGGTGTCAACAACACCATCAGATATCTTATCTTTAACACCCGAAAAAGAGACCCAGTGTGCAGTGATGCACATGTAATCAGTGGCTTGGCAACTGGTCCACATGTCTGTTGTCAGGTGTATACTCTGAACAACACTCTGTTTTAAGGCTTTTCCAATTAATTCCAGCACGTCGTGATGTAGTGCTGGAACAGCAACTCTTGCGAAATAGTAGCGGCTGGGAACTTTCCATTTTGGGCAGATGATGGTCACAAATTCAAGAAAACCCACCCCTTAAACAAAAGAAAAAGGGAGAAGGTCCAGTGCTAACATTTTAGCCAGCTTTGCATTGTATAAACATGCTATTGGGTGGTTGCGTTCGTACTGCCCCTCCGGCCTACTAAACATGCTAAGAATGGTAGGCTGCATGGAATTCCTTCCTGTGGTCAACGTCGCACTTTTTTGGCCAGCAGTACTCCTTGGTGTCTCAGGCTGACTCTTACTCTTGTGCCAATGAGATGTTGCTGAGGATGTGGGCGTTACCACTGCAGTGCTGGGGACAGGGCTACGTTGTGTACCACTACCACAGAGAATGTCTCCCTCTTCTTCCTGTTCCACCGTGAGCGGACTTTCTACCCGTTTATGCCCAACAGCAATGGTTCCAGTTTTGATAATACTAAGATGCTCCTCCCACTGGATTGCGTGGTGTTTTTTCAGATGGGTCATTTGGCCTCCGGTACCATAGTTTGTACCAAGCTTACCACGACTAACAGAGGTATGACAAACGGAGTATATAGCAATGTTCTCCTCCTTTCCGCTAACCGTAAAGAAGTCCCACACTGGGGAGCTTAACTTTTGTCTCCTGCTGGAGGTGCCACTCCCACTTCCAATGCCGGATGAACTGGAGGGTGTGTGTTGAATTTGACTCTGTGCAGTACCACTACCTACTTCTGCTGAGGTGGTGCTTGTGCCACTACCTACTTTAGCTGGAGGTCGTGTTTGTGTTACCTGTGTTGGAGGTATGCGTGCTACATCCCTCGCAGCCATTTTGGATAGTGTAAAAATGTTGGTCTCCATCTCCTCAGGCCCGGGAGTGATGTTTGTGATGACTGGCTCATCATCATCATCATCATCCTGCTCTTCTACATCAACATCCATAAGTGTAAGGTTTTCTGGAACCTTCCTTTTCCCATGCCTGCTCTTGTGATGTGTTTCCCTCTCAGACTCAGTTTGTGGCTTCCAAGTGGCATCTAGATCATCAGAAGGGGGGCTTGGTGAAGAACTTGATGTACTAACCCTCCTTTTCCTTGCTGGGGATTTGGAAGCCAATGGAACTTCTAAAGGAGTGGCTTCCTCTTCTTCCTCTGCATGAGGCTCAATTTCCTGAACTGCCCCTACTTCGAGAGGAACAACAGCTACTATTGCGGGCGGTGGCTGCGGCTGTGACCACTTATCTGCTGTGTTCCCTCCTGCGTTGATTGTGTACTACTTTGAGATAGCGATAAGTTTAGTTCAGGCTCAGCATCACTGCTTTCCACCATAACGCTGGCTACCTCTTCCACACTCATCTGCTTGGGCCTGGGTTGGTGGGTTGGGCCCACTGATGTGGAGGTGCTGCCCCCAGCTTGGCCCCCCGACACCGCTGCTGCAGGCGTCATTTTTGGTGTACCAAAAAAGGTTTTGGGAGGCACACCAGACTTAAGTAACACTTCCTTCTTCTTCTGTTCCTTCTTCTCCATGGCAACTTTCTTGGTACCGGAGAACCTGCTACCTGCTTTCTTTGGGGGCATCTTCAACAGATGTCAAAACAGCACTCAGTTGCACAAGTTGCAGAGATGCCTGGTCAGGTCACTCAGACGTCACGTTGTGTACAGCAGCAGGACGTCGGTCTGGCACCACAACGGTGGATGATGATGACACACCTCCTCTGTCTTTTGTGCACCTAAAAGCAAAAAAGCCAGAAGAACATCAGTCAAAAGATCCATAATATAATATATAACTTATTAGTGGCTGGTGGGTGGTCACAATTATTAAATTTTATGAAGTCAGTGAACAACAACAGTATAGCCAGCCATTAAGAGACTGACAAGGCCAGGGATCCTGTTGTATTTGTACTGTGTACACTCAGGAAGAAGAATAGCAAAGAACAAAAACATAAATGTAGTCTAGCCTGTTTGCCCTAAATAAAAATGTGTGCATCTTATGGGATGGATGCAGCATCAGGGAGCAACAACAACGAACATATACACAAAAACTAAAAGCATTTATTTACAACACCCAAAAAGTGAAATCTACCCCCGTAAAAAAGTAAAGGCCACATTTTACAATTTAATCCAAAGCCATACATGATGTTGAAATTTAACGCACAACACAAAAACTGTTGTTTAAATTCCATGCACCCGTGATGATTGATGAGTAGTACCCCTGGGCCTACTGTACGACTAGGCCACAAGCTTGGAGGCCTATGCAAAAAGCACAATGCCTGCCTCCACAAAATGCCCGCCACACATGCTCAGGCCATCCACCACAAATAAACAAAGTGATTACAAATGACAGGAACAGGAAGTTGTAGTCTCTTTGGGACTTACTTCCTCCCTCAAAATTATTATTTTTTTTAAATAAAAGCTTTTCCGTGCTCCAAAACTACAGCTGAATGACAACCTGAGTAGTTTTTTTAGAAAAATGCACAAAATCAGCGTTTTCGAGAAGGATATATGTTGCTCGCGAGATATTGTTTGTGAGATTGCAAATGCTGCGTGTTCGGGATCGCGAACTGAACAAAAAGGCTTTATCGCATGCGCGAACACGCATATTGAGAGCGCAAAAATGACGAAAACTGTAAGTCCGCGTTGTCGCGCTGTGCAGAGTTACCAAAAGTACGCGAGCTGAATCCCTAGGGTTACCTACTGGCTAAAAAGACCTATTTATTTAACACACACCCAAAAAATACTATTCCACCCCAAAAAAACACCTTTTGCAATAAAATTCAAAGCCATCCATGGTGCAAAAAAAAAAATCAACAGTCAACACAAACTGTAAATTTAAATAACGCACCAAAGATTTGAGGCTGACTACCTCTGGGCCTACTGGCAGACTAGGCCACAAGCTTGGAACAGAATGGCAAAAGCAAGCACACTGCTTGGATGACTCCACAAAATGGCCGCCACACGCCCACAACAACAAGAAATGGAAGACAGTCAATGTACGCCTATGGCAATAGCACAATGCCTGCCTTCCTAAAATGGCCGCCCCACACATGCTCAGGCCACCCACCACAAATATTCAAAAAGTGATTACAAAGGACAGGAACAGGAAGTTGTAGTGTCTGTGGAACTTACTTCCTCTCATAAAAATATTTTCAAAAAAATAAAAGCTTCTCCGTGCTCCAAACCTAGAGCTGAATGACAACCTGAGGAGTTTTTTTAGCAAAATGCTCAAAAAAGGCGTTTTCGAGAAGGATTGAAGTTGCTCGCGAGATATTGTTTGCCAGATTGCAAATGCTGCGTGTTCGGGATCACGAACTGTACAAAAAGGCTTTATCGCGTGCGCGAACACGCATATTGAGAGCGCGAAAATGACGAAAACTGTAAGTCCGCGTTGTCGCGCTGTGCAGAGTTACCAAAAGTACACGAGCTGAATCCCTAGGGTTACCTACTGGCTAAAAAGCCCTATTTATTTAACACACACCCAAAAAATGCTATTCCACCCCAAAAAAACACCTTTTGCAATAAAATCCAAAGCCATCCATGGTGTAAAAAAAAAAAATCAACAGACAACACAAACTGTAAATTTAAATAACGCACCAAAGATTTGAGGCTGACTACCTCTGGGCCTACTGGCAGACTAGGCCACAAGCTTGGAACAGAATGGCAAAAGCAAGCACACTGCTTGGATGGCTCCACAAAATGGCCGCCACACACCCACAACAACAAGAAATGGAAGACAGTCAATGTACGCCTATGGCAAAAGCACAATGCCTGCCTTCCTAAAATGGCCACCACACACATGCTCAGGCCACCCACCACAAATAACCAAAAAGTGATTACAAAGGAAAGGAACAGAAAGTTGTAGTGTCTGTGGAACAGCAGACCCCTGCTGTCACAGCCTGTCACTTCCTCTCATAAAAATATTTTCAAAAAAATAAAAGCTTCTCCGTGCTCCAAACCTACAGCTGAATGACAACCTGAGGAGTTTTTTTAGGAAAATGAACAAAAAAAGCGTTTTCGAGAAGGATTTATGTTGCTCGCAAGATATTGTTTGCCAGATTGCAAATGCTGCGTGTTCGGGATGGCGAACTGTACAAAATGGCTTTATCGCGTGCGCGAACACGCATATTGAGAGCGCGAAAATGACGAAAACTGTAAGTCCGCGTTGTCGCGCTGTGCAGAGTTACCAAAAGTACGCGAGCTGAATCCCTAGGGTTACCTACTGGCTAAAAAGCTCTATTTATTTAACACACACCCAAAAAATGCTATTCCACCCCAAAAAAACTCCTTTTGCAATAAAATCCAAAGCCATCCATGGTGAAAAAAAAAAATCAACAGACAACACAAACTGTAAATTTAAATAACGCACCAAAGATTTGAGGCTGACTACCTCTGGGCCTACTGGCAGACTAGGCCACAAGCTTGGAACAGTCAATGTAAGCCTATGGCAAAAGCACAATGCCTGCCTTCACAAAATGGCCGCCACACACATGGCCCGGAGGACACAACAACAACAAGCATAAGCCAAGGGGAACAAAGAAAAGAAATGCAGGCCTTTATGGAAAAAAAAGCACAAACTACTAAACTACCACCACAAAATTGCCACAAGCCACATGGGCACTCACAGTCACAACAGGCCATGGAAAACAATGAACTGAAGCAGGCCTATAATATATGACCGGACAAAGGAGGCCTGCTAAACAACACAGCTTTAATACAAAAATGAAAATCAACAGGGCTACGAAAGGATTGGATAGAAGTTACACATCAAGCACACACATCCAACAAAGGTATTTCACACACACAACAGTGAAATACACCACAGCCACATTTAGCATTTCAAATAATCCTATGCCATCCATGCCCTACATGATGTTGAAAATTCTACAGACACCACGAAACATGGACCCATGGGTACCCTACTGGCTGAAAATCCAGAGAAAAACAACTAGGCCCCTATTGAAAGCACAGGCCACCCGCCACAACAATAATTTTAAAAAACAATGAAAAACCCAGAAAAATGTAGGTAATATAAGCCCCAATGAAACAATCACACCAATTCTCCAATTTACTTGTAGTAAATTAAATCTCAAATCAAAAAGTCCTCAAATAAATCCAATCCAATGGTATGATGCAGCAGACAGACACAAAAAGTGATCCTTCCAGCTCCAAATCCAAATGAAAGTGAACAGCACATGCACAAAGCACTGGGAGGAGCCTGCTGGACAGGAACAGTAAGTTGTAGACTCAGGGGCACTTCCTTCCTCTTGAAAAAAAGAGTTAAAAAAATTAAAGGACTCCTCCTTACACAAAAGACTACAGCAAAATCACAATCTGAGGAGTTTTTCTGAGCAAAATGATCATTTTAGGAAGGTTTTATGAAGATCACGAGATATTCTTCACCAGATTCTAGTTTTTGCATGTTCGGGATCGTGATCTTACCAAGACAGCCGCCGGAAGTCAGCTCGTGTGCCCAAATGACATGTTCGCGTTCGCACACTCTCGCGGGCTTGGGCAGCCATATTACAAATCTCGTGGCGCTCGCGAACGGACAGAAAAGCAAGTTGGCGATCGCAGAATCACGGTAAGACGTTACCGCGCGCGCGAGCATGAATATTGAGCACGCGAGGAAGCAAAACTTCTACGCTACGCACTAGATTGCGTAGCAATCTGCAACTTCGCGCTCTGCGCGAATTGCGAAGTTGCCTAAACTTCGCAAGCTCCGCGAACGGAGCGTAGTTCAACGCCCACGCTTAATTCAGATGTGTCACACATTTGCCATAAATTCAGAATGTTAGCACTCTAGTTGCTCATTAGATCACTGTAGTAAAGCTACTGCTCACCAGGGAAGTCTGCTGCTGATATTCAAAGTGCATGTTTCAGTCTGCATGTCAGAATTTTTTTATGAAATGGAAGAGGATTTGAGAGGTCAAAATGTGCCCTAATTTTTCTTTCTGCAGCACTAATCATAATTTCTATTGCCAAATGAACCCCCCCATTTTGTTCCTTTGTAAATTAAATGTTTTAAGTGTTACCACTTTATTCCAGTCAAGATGGCTTCAGATGTGCCATACTTTTGTCATAAGTAAGACTGTTAGCACTCTAGTTGTTCGTTAGAACACTCTGGGACATTCTGTCATTGGGCTATACTTGGGCTACATCTGGGTGATATTTGGGCTACATTTGGGCTCTTTTGTCCCTGGTGGCCATTTTGGGAGACTTATTTGTTATGAAGTTTCCTAATTTCCTCGTTTACTACAGTCTCCTCAGTAGGAAATACTTTCAGTTTTTTACTTTGATTCCATCAAGAAGGCATTCAGATGTGTCACACATTTGCCATAAATTCAGAATGTTAGCACTCTAGTTGCTTATTAGATCACTGTAGTAAAGCTACTGCTCACCAGGGAAGTCTGCGGCTGGTATTGAAAGTGCATGTTTCAGTCTGCATGTCAGAATTTTTTAATGAAATAGAAGAGGATTTGAGAAGTCACTCAAAATGTGCCCTGTTTTGTTCCTTTGTTATATTTATATGATATTTGGGAACTTGCACTGTATTTGGATATTTTCATATTTTCATATTTTTTGGCAAAAGTGAAGATGCGTCCACATTCATAGTCTGCTTTATCACGGTGATACTTGTATGTCTTGCGCTCCCTTATTTTGTCCTCGTCTTTCTTTAAGCGTTGTATCATTTCCTCTTTTAATTTTTTAGCTTCATCATTTTGGCCCATAGTTTCTATTTACATGTTCAGAGTGTCTATTTGTCCTTGTATTTTCAGACGGTCTGACTCTGCATATTTGACTAGCAAGATTACCAGTCTTTTTGAAGATTCCAGATTTGTTTCCGCCCACTCTTTCAACATATGTGGATCCGGCGTCTCGTACCTGGGGGCAATTAATATGCGCAGACCCCGAGGAATCCTTCCCACATCTAGATAGAGCTGGAGAGGGCGACCCTCCCACCACTTACTCTGCTCGCTTTTCATTCGCTTTTCTAGGCTCTGATACTTGTCATGTAGATATATCCCACTCTCCGTCGGCGCTTCGGATTCTCCTCCAAACCACGGACACGGATCACAGAGTACGTTTCTTAAGTGATTTATTGGGATGCCGCCATAACACGTTTCAACTCGCAAGGAGCCTTGATCACATGACATTGTTGCGGTGAATTTTTTCTTTTTTTATATATATTAGTATAACTTTTTAATACCTATGTACCTAAAATATTTTTAAAGTAGTACATATACTACAAACTGTACAAGAAAAATTACACGTGCAGATTCACTCATGTGCAAGTTTACCTTTTTGAATAGCCCGCCAGCTTGTTGGAGCCTAATATCCCAGGAAACGTATTGGCCTCGGAAGGCAGAAATGAGAGAAAATCTGCTGCTTTCAAATCTGTGATTTACAAGTTGATTGTAGAAACAAACCACAGCCTATATAGAATGCACCATCTTCCAAACCAGCTGCATCATTTACAAAGCCACCACAAC
The DNA here is from genome assembly GCF_964204655.1 of Triturus cristatus. Taxonomy (NCBI): domain Eukaryota; kingdom Metazoa; phylum Chordata; class Amphibia; order Caudata; family Salamandridae; genus Triturus; species Triturus cristatus. The sequence goes on along the minus strand of NC_140586.1, from coordinate 689,338,602 downwards.
ACCTGCTTATTTTGCAAACAAGCTCACTGTCGCTTGTGGTTCTCAGCAAACCCCTAGCCAAAACACCATCACTGCAGACAAAGAAGTGTTAAAAAAAAAAAGAAGACAACAGGCCTTTTCCACAAATGCACCAAGGATCTGAAAGAATATCCACATATCCATCAGGACCATCCCAAAACTGCTCCAATTTAGGAAAGAGTTGAAGACTCACCTCTTTAAAGTACACCACCTCACAATGCATTAATTGTTCCCAACACAGCCATCTCTCCTATTGTTTGAAGACTTTAAGCTTGCCCTTGACCATGTACAGCACCCTCTGCCTTTCGGTTATGTTCCCAATATAAAAATACTATTTACATATATATAGATATATATATATATACAGCAGACAATAGTTCATATTAATCTGCACACTCAAATCAAGAGTTAGAAACTGATGGAACACCAGAATTAAGCAAAATACTTATTTCAACATATATTTATCTATTATATATATATTCCTGTAGTGCAGCGGTAATTTGATGGAATACAAGTATTTTGTGATGCTCTGTCTGCCCTCCATTTCTGTACAAGCTGTGAAAGCACATAATTAGACTATACTGCACAAGTATATATTTCTTACCTCAGGGGTTCATAAGAATCATCTTCTTTTATTGTCACAATGGCAAAAACATATGCAGCTAGCCAGCATGGCCGACATGTTTCGGCTAGCCGCCTTCAACTGGACCATGAGCCCTCTTCCATTCAGCCATACAAATAGCAATAATTCACTTTTTTTTAAATATAAACAACTAGACCATATATTCTATCCCACAAGTGGAAAATACCAGTCATGCAAAAAATCTTTTACATTTCATTTTTAATAAATTAATTAGGATGTATATCTTCCAAGGTGCTCATAAAAGAAGAAGAAAAAATAAAAAAAATGTAATGATTCTTGCAAAAAAAAAAATCAAAGGGATTATTCCAATAGTAAGCTTTATAATATATGTACACCTCGCCCATGTTTAAAAAGACACTCCAAGTTGACAAATCTAACAACATGTGATTTCAAGGTAATATAAGCCTTGTCAATTTTGTCTTCCTCAATTGATATATTACCATAGCGATCATACATTTTCACGTGCATAGCATAGAGTGTTGACGTTACATTCACTGACAAACCCTAATATTCCAATTTTTCTGCATATATATTTTGGTCCACATGCAAATATAACGTTTAATATTGAATTCTTTTTTAATGTATCATTACTTTTACAGCATTAAGGACACCCTGTCATTTACCTTTTCATTACACCATTCTGGATAATTAATTGTATCCAATATACAATATACTGGGTAACTCTTGTCAAGCATCAAGAGATATTACCTCCTACAAGCAATTCTGACAAAATTTCTATATCGATATCTGTCTGTCTGTCTGTCTGTCAGTCAGTCAGTCAGTCAGTCAGTCAGTCTGTCTGACTGTCTGTCTGTCTGACTGTCTGTCTGTCTGTCTGTCTGTCTGTCTGTCTGTCTGTCTGTCTGTCTGTCTGTCTGTCTGTCTATCTACCTATCTATCTATCTATCTATCTATGTATCTATCTATCTATCTATCTATCTATCTATCTATCTATCTATCTATCTCTCTCTATCTATCTCTCTATCTAGATGTATATGTATATGTATATGTGTATATATATATATATATATTCACTTAAAAAACCATAGGTTTCACACATGTTATAGTTAGCTGGATATTTCACTCGTAAAAAACCAATGAAATAACCCCGTTATAGTTAGTGCAGGCAACTATAATTCACGCGACCGCAATCCTCTGCTGATGACGTCAGATATTACATCACTGATGACATATGTGTCTTTATGAAAAATAAATATTTGTAATATATGTATAGCTAAAGATTAATGGAAGAAGACATGGGTAAATGTCTAAATACAGTGATGTAATATCTGACGTCATCAGCAGAGGATTGCGGTCGCGTGAGTTATAGTTGCCTGCACTAACTATAACGGGGGAATTTCATTGTTTTTTTACGAGTGAAATGTCCAGCTAACTATAACATGTGTGAAACCTATGGTTTTTTAAGTGAATTTGCAAGGTTTTTTAAATGCTAATTCGTAACTATAACGTGTGTGAAACCTATGGTTTTTTCAGTGAATATATCAACATATAAATATAATCTGCATATCTATATAAATATAAATTCATGCAAACATATATGCATACATATGCATGGTATGTACATGAAAGTTTGAAAAACTCTAATACAAGCAAAGCTAAAAAGCCACCTAATTACAAACAGAATTGCTTTAACTTAAACGAGGGCGAGACCTATTGCATTTTCAATGCTTGTTTACTTTGATTCCATCAAGAAGGCATTCAGATGTGTCCCACATTTTCCATAAATTCTGAATGGTAGCACTCTAGTTGCTCATTAGATCACTGTAGTAAAGCTACTGCTCACCAGGGAAGTCTGCTGCTGGTATTGAAAGTGCATGTTTCAGTCTGCATGTCAGAATTTTTTAATGAAATCGAAGAGGATTTGATAAGTCACTCAAAATGTGCCCTAATTTTTCTTTTTTCCTCACTAATCATAATTTCTATGGCAAAATGAACCTTCTCATTGTGTTCCTTTTAAATTAAACTACTCACTCTCTACTACTCACTCGCTACTACTTTCTACTACTCACTCTCTACTACTCACTTTCTATTACTCTCTACTACTCTACTACTCTCTACTACTCACTCTCTACTACTCACTCTCTACTACTCTCTACTACTTTCTACCACTCACTCTCTACTACTCTACTACGCACTCTCTACTACTCTCTACTACTCTCTCTCTACTACTCTCTCTCTCTACTACTCCCTCTCTACTACTCTCTCTACTACTCACTCTCTACTACTCACTCTCTACTACTCTCTACTACTCTCTACTACTCACTCTCAACCACTCACTCTACTACTCTCTCTACTACTCACTCTACTACTCACTCTACTACTCTCTACCACTCACTCTCTACTACTCTCTCTCTCTACTACTCACTCTCTACTACTCACTCTACCACTCTCTACTACTCTCTACTACTCTCTCTGCTACTCACTTTCTACTACTCTCTACTACTCACTGTCTACTACTCACTCTCTACTACTCACTCTCTACTACTCTACTACTCTCTACTACTCTCTCTACTACTCACTCTCTACTACTCACCCTCTACTACTCTCTACTACTCTCTCTCTACTACACACTCTCTACTACTTGCTCTCTACTACTCACTCTACTACTCACTCTACTACTCACTCTCTACTACTCCCTACAACTCCCTACTACTCACTCTACTACTCACTCTCTACTACTCTTTACTACTCACTCTCTACTTCTCCACTACTCTCTACTAATCACTCTCTACTACTCACTCTGTACTACTCTCTACTACTCTCTCTACTACTCTCTACAACTCACTCTCTCTACTACTTTCTCTCTACTACTCACTCTCTACTACTCACTCTCTACTACTCACTCTCTACTACTCTCTCTCTACTACTCTCTACTACTATCTAGTACTCACTCTCTACTACTCTCTACTACTCACTTTCTACTACTCTCTACTACTCACTCTACTACTCATTCTCTACTACTCATTCTCTACTACTCTCTCTCTGCTACTCAGTCTCCACTACTCACTCTCTACTACTCTCTACTACTCACTCTCTAATACTTACTCTCTACTACTCCCTCTACTACTCACTCTCTACTACTCTCTACTACACCCTCTACTACTCACTCTCTACTACTCTCTACTACTCTCTACTTCTCACTCGCTACTACTCTCCACTACTCACTCTCTACTACTCACTACTACTCTCACCTACTCACTCTCTGCTACTCTCTCTACTACTCTCTACTACCCTCTCTACTACTCTCTCTCTACTCTCTACTCTCTATTACTCATCCTCTACTCTCTACCTCTCTACCTTTCTCTACCTCTCTCTCTACTACTCTCTACCTCTCTACCTCTACCTCTCTACCTCTATCTCTCTACATCTACCTCTCTACCTCTACGTCTCTACCTCTACATCTCTACCTCTCTACCTCTCTCTACACGCACGCATATGCACATATATGCATTTATATATATGTATGTGTATATATATATGTATTTACATACATATATAAACATATATAATCTGCATATCTATATAAATACAAATATAAATGCATGCATACATATACAGATATGCATGTTATTTACATGAAATTTTGAAAAAGACTAATAAAAGCAAAGCTAAAAAGCCACCTAATTACAAACAGAATTGCTTTAACTTAATCGAGGGCGAGACCTATTGCATTTTCAATGCTTGTTTACTTTGGTTCCATCAAGAAGGCATTCAGATGTGACACATTTGCCATAAATTCTGAATGGTAGCACTCTAGTTCCTCATTAGATCACTGTAGTAAAGCTACTGCTCACCAGGGAAGTCTGCTGCTGGTATTCAAAGTGCATGTTTCAGTCTGCATGTCAGAACTTTTTAATGAAATAGAGGAGGATTTGAGAAGTCAAAATGTGCCCTAAGTTTTCTTTCTGCAGCAATAGTCATAATTTCTATGGCAAAATGAACCCCCTCATTTTGTTCCTTTGCAAATTAAATGTTTTAAATGTTACCACTGTATTCCAATCAAGATGGCTGCAGGTGTGCCATACCTTTGTCATAAGTAAGACTGTTAGCGCTCTAGTTGTTCTTTAAAACACTCTGGGATTTCTGTCATTGGGCTATACTTGGGCTACATCTCGGTGGTATTTGTGCTACATTTGGGCTCTTTTGTCTCTGGTGGCCATCTTGGGAGACTTGTTATGAAGTTTCCTAATTTCCTTATTTACTGCAGTCTCCTCAGTAGGCATATTGTCAGTTTTTTTACTTTGATTCAATGAAGAAGGCATTCAGATGTGTCACACATTTGCCATAAATTCAGAATGTTAGCACTCTAGTTGCTCATTAGATCACTGTAGTAAAGCTACTGCTCACCCGGGAAGTCTGCTGCTGGTATTGAAAGTGCATGTTTCAGTCTGCATGTCAGAATTCTTTAATGAAATAGAAGAGGATTTGAGAAGTCACTCAAAATGTGCCCTAATTTTTCTTTCTGCAGCACTAATCATATATTCTATGGCAAAATGAACCCTCTTATTTTGTTCCTTTTTAAATTAAATGTTTTAAATGTTACCACTTTATTCCAATCAAGATGGCTTCAGGTGTGCCATACCGTTGTCATAAGTAAGACTGTTAGCGCTCTAGTTGTTCTTTGGAACACTCTGGGAAGCTGCAGTAGAACACAAAGGAATCAACTGACAGTCTCTGCCCTTGTTGGATGTACATGTTTTACTGAGAATGTCAGACTTCATTCTCACATGACTGAGAAAGATAATGTGAATTTACAGAAAATATGCTCTCAGTTTAGCTTATAGATCACCTTCCAAACCTCTGTGGGAGAAGCATGTGAAAATAGTTTTCTCTCAAACATGATTCATGATATCCCAGCAGAAGGCTTTTTCACATGGTAAAATCACCTTAGAACATACTACAATTCCTAAAATGAGTATGGTACCATCAACAAATGATTTATAATGTAACTAAAGTCTTAAAACCTTCTATTAACTGCAATGCTTTTTAATGAGGTGCTATCATGTATATTGGTCCCAAGATGGCTGCCAACACTTCTTGGATGAAGTGCTGACAGCCAATCAGATCTCACAATGAGATGTGTGGTTAGGCTCCGCCCAGATATGTATATGATTTTACTTTTGATTTTCTCAGGAACAACTGAACGGATTTACACCATATATGCAAAAGGCACATGCCTGACCTGAGGACTACCTCTTTGCCAAATTTCAAGTAATTCTGTTCAGCCGTTCCTATGGAAAAATGCATGGGGAAAATGCGTTTTGGGACCCCCCTTTTTTTCTCGGCCCCTGCGTGACGAATCACTGCGAGACTTTCAGGGTAGGAGCTGAACGGAGCGCCCCATTAGTTTTGAAAATTTCGTGAGGATTCGTCAACCGGCACCAAAGTTATTCAAAATAGAATTTTGAGATTTCCTATGGAAACTAGGTTGTAACTATAACTATCTACTGGCGACCGCCAGTAGGTAATATATATATATATATATATATATATATATATATATATATATATATATATATATATATATATATATATATATTACCTACTGGCGGTCGCCAGTAGGTAGTTATAGTTACAGCCTAGTTTCCATAGGAAAAGCATTTTTTGATTTGCTAGTAACTTTGGCATCGTTTGACGAATATTTGCGAAATTTTCCCCAAAAAAGTCTATCCATGTCACCTCCTATCCTGAAAGTTTGGGGGTGATTCGTGGGGGGGAAAAAAGGGGGGTCCCTATGTTAATTTCCATAGGAAATTTTGCGACGAGCTACAGCCCGAACTGCTGAACGGAATTACTCCAAATTTATCAGAAAGGTAGAGCTTGGTTCTGAAAGCGACCTTTTTTTAAAAAAAAAAATGGTGTAAATCCATTCAGTAGCTTTTGAGAAATTCAAAAAATAAGAGTCGAAAAATCAATTTCCCATAGGAAACTTTGTGCAAGGCTACAGCTGAAACTGCTGAACGGAATTACCCCAAATTTAGCACAAAAGTAGTGCGTGGGTCAGAAAGCGACCTTTTTTTAAATGGTGTAAATCCGTTCAGTAGTTGCTGAGAAATTTCTGGGCGGAGCCTAAGTCCTGTGCACGAGCTTCACTGTGATTGGCTGCCAACACTCCAAACCAGGAGTTGGCAGCCATCTTGTGGCTCAGTAGAAGAGAGTCGCTATAAAACAGAGAAACAAAGGTAGAAAACAAGAGAAGGGGGCAGGGTAGAAACACCCTGGCCCCTAGGCCTGCTCAGGAAGTCCCAGAAGGACCCCAAAAAAAAACATTTAAAAAAAAAAAAGAAAAATCGGCGCAATTTGCGCTTGGGTCGCAGGTTCCCATGTTTTATTTTAATGAGACCCCGGGGTGGGCTAGTTCCCGGGGGCATCTCTTAAAAAATAATAGCAGGAGCTCGCTTGGGCTGCGGGGGTCCGCTGGGGTCCCTGCAGTCTCGGGGCTTCACTCATGTTGGTAGGGGGGTTGTGCAGCCCCCCTCCTGGAGCCCGCCATCTGCTTATAACGATTCTTTACAAAAAAATCAAAAAGTTTCTCTTTTTTGATCAGCTCCTGTCTTTAAAGTTTAGGGGTGATTGGTCAAGAGGGGGGGGGGCTGAGAAAAAAGGGGGGTGTCAAAACGTGTTTCCTCAATGCATTTTCAATAGGAAACTTTAGACAAGGCTACAGGTCAAACTGCTGAATGGAATTATGCCAAATTTGGCAGGGAGAAAGGTCTTGGTCCAGAAAGCGCGGTTGTGTTGAAATGGTGTAAATCCGTTCAGTAGTTTTTGAGATGATAAAGGAAAAGAATATATATATATATCTAGTTGGTGCCTAACTCACGAGCACGAGCTTGCCTCTGACTGGCTACTAACACTTCAAACTAGGAACTGTTAGCAGCCATCATGTGCCTCGCATTGAGTGAAAATATAAAAGAAAGGTTCCGGGGCAAATCTAATATAGCGGAGCTCTGTGTAATGATGATTTGGATGCAGTGAAGTTTTAAGATTTATTAACAATAAAGGAGAAACCGGTGAGCGCCAGGCAGCACGACTTCCACTCCAGGACACCAGTAGGAAGATAACCATTTCACGCTCCCTGTGCCCAACATCACCACTTCGCAGCTATGCCTTTAGAAGCCAGTCCATCGGCTCGCAGCTGTCTACCTTTGCGAGCTAGTACGCTGCTGTGCCTCTACATCTGCCAGCTACTACGCTGCTTTTCGTTTGGGAGCGGACGGCTTGTAGTTCTGCCTCTGTGAGTCGAGCAGACGGGCCGCAGTTGTCTCTCTGCGAGTCTGGGTACGAACTGTTCATAAGTCACACTACATGAGCATTGAATAGGCATTTTGTGATTCAGTCCGTCAGCTGGCATCGCTCCGAGGCATTTCTGAAAACATACCGGAGCTCTTTCTGTGAGAGATACCCCTTTCACGCTGCGTCTCCCCATATTAGCAGGTAACGCACCCTCTTCCCACATCACCAGCATACCCCCAACAACCTTCTTGGGTCCAGAAGTGTCCCTCTACGAACTATTTACACAAAGATGCTTGTGAAGTTGGAGAAATAAGAATCTTAGTCATGTATAGATTTACATATAAAACATTTTATTAAAACAAAACAACAACAAATAAAACTATGTACAGCCATAGCGTGTCATCGCTGGTCCATTTGTGATTCACAGCCTGCAAAACAAAAAGAAAGATAAGATGGTGCGTCATTAGTCCAGCAAAGGAGATAGAGAGAGAGAGAGAGAAAGAGTGAGAGAGATGAAGGGAGAGAGAGAGAGAGAGGAAGAGAGAAAGTGTGAGAGAGAGAGGAAGACAGAGAAAGAGTGAGAGAGAGAGGAAGACAGAGAAAGAGAGATAGAGTAAGAGACAGAAAGAGTAAGATACAAGGAAGAAAGAGAGAGAAACAGTGTGAGAGAGAGGAAGACAGAGAGAGAAAGAGTGAGAGAGAGGAAGAGAGAGAGAGAAAGAGTGAGAGAGAGGAAGAGAGAAAGAGTGAGCTACAAGGAAGAGAGAAACAGTGTAAGAGAGAGGAAGACAGAGAAAGAGAGAGAAAGAGTGAGATACGAGGAAGAGAGAAAGAGTGAATCAGTGTGAGAGAGAGGAAGAGAGAAAGGAAGAGTGAGAGATAGGAAGAGAGAGAAAGAGTGAGAGAGGAAGAGAGAAAGAGTGAGAGAGAGGAAGCCAGACAAAGAGACAAAGACTGAGACAGTGAGGAAGACAACGAGAGAAACAGTGTGAGAAAGAGGAAGAGAGAGAGATAAAGAGAGAAACAGTGTGAGAGAGAGGAAGAGAGAGAGATAAAAAGAGAGAGAGACAGTGAGAGAGGGAGAGAGAGAAAGAGTGAGAGAGAGGAAGAGAGAAAGAAAGAATGAGAGAGAGAGAGGAAGAGACAGAGAAAGAGAGAAAGTGTGAGAGAGAGAAAGGAAGAGATGGAGAGGGAGTGTTGACACTAGAGAAAATCTTCGCGGCTCACCTTTGTGCCACGAGTGTGTCTCCAACCACGTGCCGGGACATAGTGAACCATTAAGTTTAGTGATCTGAAAGATAGTATAGAATTAGTAATTGCAGAGTACATACAACTGAAAATGCGTAATTCTCTGTTTCGCTAATGCGCAATAAGGCTGGCGCACCCCATCCACTCCCACTGCTCGGAGGTGTCTGTGCGCTCTTGTGCGCTCAGACTGCTGCACACTATCCACTCCCAGTGCCCAGAGGTGACTGCCTTTCTGCTGCGGAAAGAAGTCTCTCTGCTCACCTTCCTCCACCGGCGTGTGTGTAAGAGGGTCCACCACGTGCCGAAGCAACTTTGTCATGTGTTCAGGATGGCCACACATCATCGCATATTTTTCGCGCGTTCAGCTTTAGTGGTGTTGGGGGGGCGAACGTCGATTTGTGATTCACAGCCTGTTAGATAAAAAGCAAGATAAGATTGTGCGTCATGCGTCCATCAAAGGAGAGAGGAAGAGAGAGAGAAAGAAAGAAAGAGTGAGCAGAATACAAACAAAAAGAGAGAAACAGTGAGAGAGAGAGAAAAAGAAAGAAAGTGAGAAGAAGACAGACAGAAAGAGTGAGAAAGACGAAGAGAGAGAGGAAGAGAGAGAGAAAGAGTGTGAGAAAGAGGAACAGAGAAACAGAGGAAGATTGAGAGAGAGAGAAACAGGGAGAGAGGAAGAGAGAGAGAGAGAAAGAGACAAACAGTGTAAGAGGAAGAGGGAGATAGAAAGAGTGTGAGGGAGAGGAAGGAAGAGATGAGGAGGGACACTGAGTGCCCACACTGTGTACAAAACCATCACAGCTTACCTTTACGCCACCCCTCTGTCTCCAACCACGTGCCGCGACCCAGTGGAACTCTCAAGCTCCCACACCTGAAAGATAGTACAGAATTTGTAATGGCAGAGCAGGGTTGGATTAGGATTCAAAATCGGCCCGGGCATGCTAAAAAACAGTGGCCCATATTTGCATATTGCCTTTCCTCAAAACACTCCTTCGGCTAAATTTTATTTAAAAAAGGGGGGGTGGGGGAGATACAAAAAAGTGCACGGATTTGTTTACACTGGTGATTTAAAAAACAAGTGAGAACACTTCTGCTCAGGCCCCCTGCCTTTCTAGGTATGCATACATTAATGGGCGGCCCTGCGAGATAAAGAAAGTGACACCTCTGCCTGTTGCTAAACGTGATGTAATTACACCCATCTGCCTTCAAAAAGGCCGTTCAGACACCCACTGGGCCGCTGGCTGTACCTAAACAACAGCGACACCGCCCAAATCTGCCTACCAGACTGCTCCAAAAAGCAGCCCACAGTTGGAACTCGGCACCGCGTTACCAATCCGACGCCGTGGCAGAGTATATACGAGTGAGTACGCCTTAATCGCTCTGCCGTCTTTCTGCATTCAGGCTGCTGTACCCCATCCAGTCCCGCCGCCCAGAGGTATCTGCCTGACGCTGCGCACCAAGGCCTCACTGCTCACCTTTTCACGGTCACGGCGCCCTCCACATCATGCAGCTCCATTCTGCAAGCTAATAGGTCTCACATTTGGTACTGAGTCTTGATATCGCCATGCCAGAGGGCATACTAGTGTACCTATCATCATCGCAGGTTGTACATCCGATCAGTGCTTGCGGTGCTACTTACTCAGTGAGGCCACGCAGTAGGCCTTCGCTGTTGGGCTCAGGTCTACACTGCGGTGCAGCAGAGCACACAAGACATCAAGTGTCCAGAACACCGGGACGGGTCATCACTGTGGCGGTGTGACTGTGCCAGCCGCAGTACATACGTTGCGAGCAACTCTAAAATGGCATAGAGCACATGCACCCAGTCTTTTTTATTAGTAGGGTCACGTGTCCTGTGACGCCTGTGCTGTATGGGTGTGGTGTGGGTGTATACCAGCCGTGAGGGAGTGGCTGTGGCATCAGTGTTGCAAGATTGGGCTAGATCACGCACAATTGGGCTATATTTTGCCGGTTGTGTGGTAAAATTTTGGTTTGTGCTAGTTGCCAGATTATAAATATATATACAGCGCTCCAGCAAAAGTAGTATGTTAAAGTGTTTTATTAGACAAATATTTACTTGGCATCCTGCTGCAACATCAATTCCAATGCATTCACCGTATGCTTGACGCTGTCCCTGCCCCTCCTTCTCTAAAGTAGCAATATTGGGCTACTTTGGGCTACTTGGGTTGGCTTTGGGCTATAGAAAGCTTTAAAAATTCTGACAACACTGGATGCGGTGTCCGTGTTGGAGTGCTACCGTAACCCGGGTTGCAAAAGCCAAAGTGTCACTCTGTGAGTCAAGTCCAACAATATGGCCAACATCGAAGGTAAAGGGAATTACTGACCCTAGATTCATCCATAGTTCCACACAAGAAAGATGGTGGACATGAGACATCTGTGTGGATATGAATGTTTATTGCACATTCTGTGGAGTGTTGAAGCTGTAGCAATACAGGGCAATGCAAAGTTGAAGTTTCAGTTTTTGGCACATGGAGGGCAGCCAATTAGAGACAAGCTCGTTGTTGGAGTTAGGCTGCGCTGACATATGTACTTACACAGTCACTGCAACGATCCTCACGCACTTATAAATTCACTGTACACTCTGCTTGTATTACTCTAATGATGCAGTCTCTACGTACGTACTTGTACAATGAACGAGGCAAAGTTACATAACTAAAGTTTCCCCCCAGTGTTAATGGTAAGATGGTTGCATACACTGTCCAGAGGAATATGTAATGAGGTAGGGCCTAGGGGCAGCATGTTGCATACATAATGAACACACAGACAGAGATAGATAGTTGAACTGGGTACGGGCACATGTGCTTGACTCCTTTTTATTACCAGGGTCACATGTCCAGTGACGTCTGTGGTGGATGCGTGTGGGGTGATTGTAAGCCAACCCTCTGGGAATGGTTGGTGCTGGCAACAAGTACAACAGTAATCATTGGATCAGACACAGAGATTCAATCATAAAGGGTCAATGAATTGTGCTGTACTAAGGTACAGGTACCAGATATGAAATCATACAGAAAAGATGCTATCGTAAAGGGTTCATGACTTGTGATACACTGAGGTAGGACAGCAGATGTGAAACTATACACAAAATATTGTATCAGAAAGGGTGCATGAGTTGTGCTGCACTGAGATAGGAGCATCAGAAGCATTTAGCGTGTGTGCAGCCAGCGATGATGCATGGTCTGGGCGGACCGCAGAGGGAGCAATGTCTCTTGCCTACTGGACTGCGTCATCTGCATTTGCGACTCGAAGTGAATTGTGAGCCCTGCTATCCGCAATGTAGATGGAAGGCAGTAGTTAGCACAGATATTGAGGAATGCTTTTTGACACTTCCTCTTGACAAAATCCAAGGACATGGAGTACAATTCTGTCTGCAATTAATAAATCATGTCTCAATGTAAATTGTGAGCTCTGCTGACCGCAGTGTAGGTAACAAAAGATGAAATATGTATGAAATACATTCTCAAAATATGTAGGTTTCGGGGACGTTATAGTTAGTTGCCTACTGGACTCTGAAATTCATTAATCAAGACTAAATTCGAACTGTGAGCTCTACTGGCCTCAGTGTAGACTGCCATTCAGTGTTCCTTTGGACTTGCAAGATGAATTTCGTGATTGTACTAAAGCTATATTTGATATAAAAAAAGTCCTTGAAGCTAGGATACTAAAAGGATATTATTTAGGTTTCGAAGACGTTGTAGTTAGTTGCCTACTGGACTCTGTAATTAATGAATAAACACTTAATTTTAATTGTGAGCCGTGCTGACGGCAGTGTAGGCCAGAGGCAGCGGTCAGCAAGGGCCCACAGCCACGTGGCATTCAGTAGAGCTGCACAGTTATTGGCAATTCAGCGTGTGTGCAGCAAGCGATGATAAGTGGCGCACTGAGTTAGTGGCACCTGAAGCAACCAGTGTGTGCGCAACCTGCGGTGATGTGTCGTCTGAGCAGGCTGCACTGGGAGAAATGTCTTTTGCCTACCGAATTCTGCCTTAATAAGTCCACGTGGCGATGACTTGTGGTGCAGTGAGTTAGTGGCACCTGAAGCCTTCTGCGTGTGCGCACCCTGCAGTGATGCGTGGTCCGGGCGGGCCGCACTGGTAGCAATGTCTTTTGTCTAATGAATTCTGTCTTAATAAGGCTACGTGGCGATGACTTGTGGTGCACTGAGTTAGTGGCATCAGAAGCATTCAGCATGTGCGCACCCTGCGGTGATGCGTGGTCCGGGCGGGCCGCACTGGTAGCAATGTCTTTTGTCTAATGAATTCTGCCTCAGTATGGCCACGTGGCGGTGACTTGTGGTGCACTGAGTTAGTGGCATCAGAAGCATTCAGCGTGTGCGCACCCTGCGGTGATGCGTGGTCCGGGCGGGCCGCACTGGTAGCAATGTCTTTTGTCTAATGAATTCTGCCTTAATAAGGCTACGTGGCGATGACTTGTGGTGCAGTGAGTTAGTGGCACCTGAAGCACTCAGCGTGTGCGCACCCTGTGATGATGCGTGGTCTGGGCAGGCCGCACTGGTAGCAATATCTTTTGTCTAATGAATTCTGCCTTAATAAGGCCAAGTGGCGTTGAGTTGTGGTGCACTGAGTTAGTGGTACCTCTGGCGCTCTGCGTGTAAACAGCCTGCGATGATGCGTGGTCCGGGCGGGCCGCACTGGGAGGAATGTGTCTTGCCTACTGGACTGCGTCATCTGCAATCGCCACTCAATCTGAATTGTGAGCCCTGTTGTCCACAGTGTAGTTTGTTTGAAGGCAGTAGTCTGTACAGACATAAGTCTGTGGTGCTGTGCCGCTGTGTTCGCAGGGGACGTGTGTTGAGGAGGCCGGCGGTTATGGTGGCAGCTACATGGCAGGGTGAGGGCCGCTGCTCTGGCAGACGCGTTGGCTTTAACACAAGTGAACCACACCCAGAGTACCGGCCTATTTATTCACACTTCTACGCTGGAGTGGCGCATGTTGGACCAGCCCACTGCACTACTACTTGCAGGGGATGACGATACAGGTACATGACCGAGATCTTCTCCACTGCCTGAGGTAACATGGTTGCGTCCACTGTCCACAACACTACAAGCACCAGCAGTATATGTACATATGGAGAGGTTTGTGCTCTGCATGGTGAGGTATGTACAGCACATCACCGCTACACTTGGTATTGTGGGCATTATTATTGGTGGGTGACTTGCGTCCTTCACACATGTTTGGTTGTCACATCTCGCAACATTCAGCTATTAAGTGGCTGAGGGGCCATGCCATTTTTGGAAGGTCCACTGTCCTGTTGTGCACTGCCTCGGTGGTAGTGGGGGGAAGTGGTCCAGGGAGGAGGTCCTGAGGGTGGTGGTAGTGGGTTTTGTGGCCTTCTTGGGTGTCGGAGGTGCATGACCAATAGGTCTATGACTTGTGTTGGTCTTCAGATGTGATTCCGGTCTGGGCTCCCTTTCACACTATAGATAGTCCTATTTTATACCAGTAAAAGGCAGATGGTACATTCCTACTGCTAACGCAGCTTATCGCCTGTTTTTGGATCGCACCGCAGATTTGGCTGCTCGTTGAAAATATCGGGAAGTGGTGTTTTTGTGTTATTGTTGTACAGGAACGCCTACTCTGCATATTATTTGCGTTAGTTGTTGCTCTCAATTGTGGCAATTTTTTGGGCGGAAGCTATTGCTGGAAAACTGGCAATATTGCCTGTTTTCACCAGGTTGAAATTTGAATGATAATTAAAAATCACTGAAAAAACCATAGGTTTAATGAACATTATAATTAGAAATTAGCATTTAAAAAACCTTTGAAATTCACTAAAAAAAACATAGGTTTCAGGGACGTTATAGCTACTAATTATCATTTTAAAAACCTTTGAAATTCACTGAAAAAACCATAGGTTTCAGGGACGTTATAGTCACAAAGTAGCATTTAAAAAACCTTTGAAATTCACTGAAAAAACCATAGGTTTCAGGGACGTTATAGTTAGTTGCACTTTTCACTCATACAAAACCATAGAAATCCGTCATTATAGTTAGTAGAGCTAACTATAACTCGAAACCCCGCAATGCACTGCTGATGACGTCACATATTACATCACTCATGACATGGTCAGTGACATCGCTGATGACATCACTTATGACATCTCAAATGACAGTGGGAGAATTTGGGGCCACGTTTAGTAAGTCGTAGTCGGCGTTGGCATTTAGATCGAATTCAACAAGTGCCTCCTTTTTAGGTAGTGAGCCTATCAGACAAAAAAAAAACGTTCTCCAGCAAACAAGCTTCCTTCCTCTTAACTATATCAAGTATTGCTTCTTTGTTTGTTGAAGATGTCCTCATATTACTCAGCATCAACAACGTGTCTCTAAAATTGGTGGGAAAAGCACAGGGGGCTTTTTGGTAAGTTGTCTATCATCCTGTCAAATGGGCGGAAGACCAGTGCATACTACTATGGTGTATGGGGTGGGGCCAAGCGAACCTTTAGGTGATTTTGAACATTTGTATGCTCATAGTCATTTAAAGGGAGAACCATGGACTCTGCTTTCAGCAGGTAAGGACAAGAAAGAAGGTATTCGTCACAGTCACTAAAGATTGTGCTCTAATAGATAAACAATGCATTCACCTCTACTAATGCATTTCATATTGTCTTTTAATGTGCATTTTCCAAGAAAACAGACTTGCTGTTCTTTTGAGTCAATTTTTATAATATTTTCTAAATTATGCTTTTATTATAGTTCCTAACTTTAATGTCCTTGTACCGTTTAGATTGTTTTAGTGAATTCGTAATGTTTTCTTTTATTGTATTTCCTAAGTAAAACATCCCTGTAACCTTTAGCGTTTTCACAGAATTTGTAAGTTTTTAAAAAAAAAAACTAACTTTCATCTTTTTTTTCAAAATTCTATTTCTTAACTATAAAGTCTGTGTAACTTTTTGTGTTTTGGGTGAATTTGTAAGGTGTATTAGGGTGGTTGAGAGGTGTGTACAGTAATATGCTGCTTATATTAATACTATTATATTTTGTTTTTATTTGGGAGTCACTGACTTGTTGCGACTCGTCATGGTGGAGATGCATCTCTGACATGGATTTGGCAGAACCAAAATAGATATAAAGACACTTTAATGCTTTTGTTTAAGGAAGGTGGTTTACTAATGAAGTAATAAATGTTACATAATTATAGAGAGAAAACTTTTTAAAGGTCATTTTAATATTTTTGGAAGAGTCACGATGCCTTCGCGAACCGTCAGGTATTTTCGGAACAGGAGGAGGTTTGCGACTCCGTCATAGTTTTGGCTGTAATAAAACACATATATAGACACTTTAAAAGTTGTGCTTAAGGTAAGAGGTTTACTAATAGAGTTAAAAAAAAGTAGTGTAATTATAGAGGAATACATTTTAAAGGTTGGTTGAATACATTTTGCGGCATCGCAACGCCGCCGAGACATAAGTGTGACTGCGATGTGAATCCCATGTAACACAGAAACAAATGGGTTTGATAGGTTAAACACACTTCTATCATTAATACAGGAAGGTTCCACCCCTTTTCTCCATCTCTTTTGAAGTGTGTATGTTTTTTCATTCCTCTGTATTCTCTTTCACAATTCAGTTTCTTTTTTTTTGGTGTTTCAGTCCTCATTTTTGCCTGAGCCAGATGGCATCTGCTGCACCTCCAAATCCAGACAAAAAAATGCAACACCTCCCAGGAAGATGAACCAGTGAGACATAGAAAAGAGCGTATCATCTGAGAATGTTTCTCTATCCCACCTGGAGAAAATAAGGTTAATGTTTGCAAGGTAACTTACACCATATGCAATAGGATTCTGTCCAGAAGCTGGGAAATAAATACTTGTTTGGGACAAGCAGCATGATGAAACACCTGCAAACTATACATTCCACATGACTCTCCAAAGCAGAAAGAGAGAGAGAGAGAGACCAGAGAAAATGCATCAACTGTAAAAGACGGTGTTCAACTAGGCACCTCATCTGGTCCTGGTCTTTTAACTGTTCCTTCAGTCAGTGTTCTAAAGTTTTCAGGAGCTGGACAATTTTGTTTAAAATGCATGGCAAATTTGTGTATGAGAGAACAGTGCATACCTGCTCTAGCTGTGAGCATTAACACTCACAAGTGTTTGGGTTTTGTTTTCACATTTTTGGTCCTTTTGTGCTTTTGCTTAACAAGAACTATGTTTTCCATTTTTTGTGAAGAAAGTAAAAAAAACACAAACACAAAATTGTTTAGAAAATACAATTTATTTTAGAAAAAGTAAAAAAATGGTTCTTGTTAGAACCACTAATTCTGGTTTAAGAAAGAATCATTATGTGTTATATTTATGTTTGTAAAAGTGTGAATATGTCTTGTTCTGTGTGTCAGTCTGTAAATTAGTATATAGATGATTGAGTGGATGCATGTGTGAGTTGGTGTATGAGTGGATGTGTAAGTGTCTGTTTGGCTGCTTGACTCTGTGTGTGAGTGGCTCCATGAGTGAGTGGGTATTTTAGTTACTTTATGGGTGTGTGAGTGGGTGTGTGAGTACCTGTATGAGTGAGTGAGTGGATTGTTTAGTAGTCTGTGGGTGAGTGGATGTATCAGTGACTGTACAGGTGAGTGAGTGGATGCATGAATGGTACATGGGTGAGTGAGTGCATAAGTGGTGTATAGGTAAGTGAATAGCTGTGTAGGAATATGTGAGTGGGTGAATGGGTATGTTAATGTCTGTATGGGTGAGTGAGTATGCGTGTGACTGCTTGTATGGGTCATGAGTGGTTGTGTGATTGTCTGTATGGGTGAGTGAGTGGGTGTCTGAGTGGTTGCATGGCTATGTGAGTGCATGTGTTAGTGCAGTATGGATATGTGAATAACTATGAGTGGGTAACTGGATGTATCAGTGGGTAGGAGAGTGAGTGGGTGTTTGAATGGCTGTATTATGGGTAAGTGGGTGTGTGACTCACTGTATGGGTGAAGGAAAACATCTGTGAGTATATGTATAGATGAGTGAGTGGATGTGTAAGTTCCTTTATAGATGGGTGTGTGTCCATGTGTGTGTGTGTGTGTGTGTTTGTGTGAGTGATTGAATAGGTGGGTATGTGGCTGTATGAGTGTTCGCATGGGTGGGTAAGTGAGTATTTGTATTAGTGGCTGTATGGATGGGTTAGTGGGTGTGTGAGTCTCTGTCTGGGTGAATGAATGCATATGTGATTGTATGTATATATGTATGAGTGAGTGAGTGTGTCACTGCCTGTATGGATGGGGAGTGTGTGTGTAAGTTGCTGTATGGGTACATGATTGGGTGCATGAGCAGTGTATTGATGAGTGTGTTGGTATGTTAGTAATGTATGGGTCAGTGACTGGGTGTGTCAGTGTCTTATGGGTAAGTATGTGTGTGACTGCTTGTATGGGTGAGTGAATGAGTCTGTGAGTGGCTGTATAGACAGGTGAGTAGTTGTGTGAATGCCCGCATGAGTGTGTGCATTGCTCTGTGAGTAGTAGCATGGGTACATGAGTGTGTGTGTGTCAGTCACTGAATAGGTGAATTAATACTTGTGTGAATGTATGTATGGGTGAGTCTCTGGGTGTGTGAGTAGCTATATGGGTGTGTGAGTGGGTATGTTAGCTGTATGGGTGAGTGAGTGGATGAATTAGTAGAATATGGCTGAGTGACTAGGTGTGTTAGTGGCTGAACGGGTGAGTGAGTAGATGCATCACTGGGGTATGGGTGAGTAAGTGGATGTGTTAATGGTTGTATGTGGTAGTAAATGTGAATGTCAGTGGTTGTATGGATGAGTGAGTATATGTATGACTGCTTCTATGGGTGAGTGAATACATCTTTGAATGGCTGTATGTATAAATGAATGGATGTATGAGGAGCTGTATGTGTGTGACTGGCTGTATGAGTGGTTCTATGGGCCTATGAGTATCTGTGTGACTGTCTGCATTAGTGAAAACGTACCTGTGTCAGTGCCTGTATGTGTAGTGAGAGAATAAGTGAGTAAGTGTATGGGAGAGTGAGTGGATTATGGGTGAGTGAGTAGGTGTGTCAGTGGCTGTATAGATGTGTGAGTAGCTGTTTTGGTGAGTAAGTAGATTCTTGAGTGATGTATGGATGAATGTGTTGGTGCATAAGTGCTATGTTGGAGAGTGAGTGGTCGTATGGGTATGTGTGTGAGTGATTTAGAGGCTGTGTCAGGGGCTGTATGTGTGAGTATGTGGGTGTGTCAGTGGCTGTTTGGATTAGTGAGTCTATGTGTCAGTGGTTGTATGGGTGAGTAAGTATGTGTGCAATTGATTGTACTGGTGAGTGAATGCGTCTTTGTGTGGCGGTATGTATAAGTGAGTGGATGTATGAGTGGTTGTATGGATGTGTGAGTGGGTGTATGAGTGGTTGAATAGGTCTGTGAGTACCAGTGTGAGTGTCTTTATGGATTAGTGAGTACCTGTATAAGTGCCTTTATGGGTAGTGAGAGGGTGTGTGAATGATTGTATGGGTGAGTGAGTGGGTGTGTGAGTGTATTATGGGTAAGTGAGTGGGTGTGTCAGTGGCTGTAAAGGTGAGTGAGTACCTGTGTGAGTTTATGTATATCTGAGTGACTAAGTGTGTGAGTAGCTATATAGGTGATTGAGTGTGTGTATTAGTTCCTGTATAGATGAGTGAGTGCATGTATAATTGCTTATATAGGTTAGTGAATGTGTGTGTGCGTGGCTGTATGGGTATATGAGTGAGTATGTTAGTGTCTGTATGGCTGTTTCACTGTGTGTGTAAGGCTCCATGAGTGACAGAGTGGGTATACTAGTGGCTATATGGGTGACTGAGTCGGTATGTGAGTAGTTGTATGGGTCTGTGAATGGGTATGAGACTGCTTCTATGGATGAATGAGTGGGTGTATGAGAGGCTTAATGGGGTATAAGTAGGTGTGAGGAACTGTTTGGATGTGTGAGTGGGTGTGATAGTTTCTATATGGGCGAGTGAGTGGATGCATTAGTAGAATATGGATGAGTGAATGAGTGTTTAAGTGGTATAGGTCAGTGAGAGGCTGTCTGAGTATCTGTACGAGTGAGTTAAATGGTGTGACAGTAGAGTATGAGTGAGTAAAAGTGTGTGTTAATGGCTGTATGGTTGAGTGATGTATATGACTGTTTGTATGGATACCTGAGTGGATGGGTACCTGTACAGATGAGTGAGTAGGTGTGTGAGTTGCGGTATAGATGATTGAATGGATGTCTCAGGGCCTGTGTGGGTAGGTCAGTGAGTGGGTATATGAGTGGCTGTACAGATGGATAAGTGGATATGTGAGTCACTGTATAGGTGAATGAATATGTATGAGTGTATGTATATATAGGAGCCTGGCTTAGTATATGGTGCCCACTTATGTAAGTGTAGCACCCTGCACTAATCCAGACAACTGGTATGGTGATTTTAGTGGTCTTAGACAACTTTAGAAAGCTCTCTAAGTGGTAGCTTTGGAGAGCAGCCTTCAGGCTTATTCCAGAAGGAATGTAAAGCAACTTGTTTTACCATTACTTAGTCTTATGATATGAGTTAAGTGAAAAAGATCCACACAGTGTAGTTATAAAAAATAGGCATTTATCATTAACACTCACTAACACATTGCAGTATTTTCCACCCGGAGACATAAACATAATACACACAATACTTTGTTAATAGAAAACATTAGCAGCACAAATACACAGTGATCTCCAGGGGGAGACATAACCATATACTAATATAGTGGAATGCAAACCACCACTTAAGTCAAGTACGGACCCCAAAGACATAGAGGAGTAGGGGACCCAAGCAACCATCCAAGGTGAGTATGTAGGAACCCCACGGAGGCCATGTGCAGAGTGGGAACACGACCACATGCTCAATAGAATCAATGGGTAAGTCGCGGTTGCATTTTTAAAGAAGGGCCCTTCCCAGCGGACCCTGAAGAAACCCTGTGGAAGATGGAAGGTTGAAGAGTCCCCCCACCTGTAGATAACCCAGAAACCCAGATACCTACACCAGGGAAGCTGGATGTTCGAAGTGACATCAGAAACCGCCGTAGACCACAATGGAGGACTTCAGAAAAGATACCGATGGCGAAGAAGGTGAAAGTGTCCGGTGGAACCCAAAGGAGGATTCAAGATGAGCGGTACCTGCAAGCAAAGGGGACAAAGTCTATGCCACTCAGGAGTGACAAGGAGGCACAGAAGACAAATGCTCACCAATGTCTGGGATGCAGGAGAGTTGATGGTGCCCTTGAAGTTTCAGCTGTACAGACCAGGCAACTCAGAGGAAGACCAGGAGCCATGCACGAGCTGTCCCATATCGGATGTCAAGAGCCAAGAGGTCAGAGTCTTGCCGGGGCACCAACAAACCTTGGCAGCGGCAAACAATGTAGTAGTCAAAAAAGGTGCAGTGTCAAGACTAGCAAGGTCCAAGTGACTCACCACAAGCAGCTAAGTCAGAGCAGGCCCCAAGCAAGAAGGGGAGCCCACTGGAGCTAAAGAAGACCCTCAACAGGACCCATGGGCTGAAGGCACAGTAGTCACAAGAGGACCTCAAGCAGCTCACCAAAGGATGAAGGCCCACGGTGCAAAGGATGCGGTACAGGCAAAGATCTTGGCTGCAGGAGATGTGTGAGGCTGGAGCTTCTTGGAGCCCAAAGATCTCTGGAGGAGAGAGTCAACAAGCTTTTTGAACGGAAAGTCGAAGAGGTGCACAGGAGTTCTGTTCCAGCAGTTCCGATGAGAAATACTAGCCTCAAACTCAGTGAGAAGAAAGTGCAGGCCTCAAGAGAGTTGCAGAACCACCCCCGGTGTTGCTGAGCCTTTTGGAGTCCATGGGAGCCCAGGATCAGCAGACCCGTCAGCCTCATTGCGGTGCCTGCAGATGAAGGGGAGTGACTCCTTCACTCCAAGGGAGATTCCTTCGGGTGTCTTAAATGCCTAAAGGTTCTGTGGAGAACCTGTATGGAACACAGGGAAGCCCATCGAAGTCCAGAGTGCCCAGATGGTTGAAGTAGAAGTGGTGTTGGATCTGAAGAGTGTCTCTCAACGAATCTAGGGACCCACCCACAGGTATGCCCTTAAGTTCCCTAATGAAAGGGTTGGGATGAATCAGGGGTCCCTCCCAGAGGAGAGGCTGAATAGTGGGAATGATACTCTCATGTCAGTTTTCCAGTTTCGTGCCAGAGTGAAGCCAATAGTTCCCTGAACTGGTTTCAACTGGAGTATGCAAGCAGGACACCAAATCTGCCCTTCAAAGCAGTCTAGTGTCCCAATACACTAAGTCCTGTCTGGGAGGTGGTCACACTTCCCTATGATAGGACACCTATTGCCCTGCCTTCCCCTGCTTTGAGCTTGGCTCAGCAGCAGGAGGGCAGAATCATGTCTCTCATCGGCAGCAGCCATAGTCTGCTGTCAGGGTCTAGAAGGCTGGTATCTGGATCACTGAGGGCTCCCAGAGGGGATCTACAGTGCATGGAATCATACCTATAGTGTGGGGGTATGATTTCAAAATGTTTGATAGCAAACACAATAGGGTTTGTTACAGCCAGTTTTTAAATAGCCATTGCGTAATGACTCATGGCCACTCTATGCATCTTAATGACTGATGCACTTACAACCCAGGAGAATGTACCCCAAAGGTTGTAAGGGTGTCCTGCTCATACAGGGGTACCCTCACACTTAATACAGAGCACCCTGCCTACAGGATTGAAAGGCCTGCTTTAGGGGCGACTTATAGGTTTTAAGTTCAGTGACCCCAGATATAAGGAACTTATATAGGTCTTAAGTGGTGCTAGCACCAGCTTACACAGGCTGCAATGGCCGGCTTGTAGTAACAATTTGAGTTATCTCTCATGGGTGGCATAATCCATGCTTCAGCCCATGGGAGACCCCTGGTGTACCTATGCCTTGGGTCCCTAAGTACCATATACTAGGGACTTATAAGGGTATACCAGTAGCCAATCTAGAGTGTACCTAAGTACTCACCATGTCTAATTTAGGGAAGAAGCACAGAGACTGGGATCTCGATTAGCAGGATCCCAGTCAGACTAGTCAGTAAATCATAATGACACCAGCAAAATGTGGGGGTGACCATGAAAGCAGATCCTACTTTCCTACAGTATGGGTGAGTGAGTGGGTGTGTTAGTGCATACATCGATGGGTGAGTAGGTATGTGAGTAGCTGTAGGGGTTAGTGAGTAGGTGAATGAGCAGTATATGGGTGAGTGAATGGATGTGTCAGTGATGTATGGGTGAGTGATTGTGTGTGTGGGTATATATGAGTTTGTGAGTGACTGTATGAGTGACTGTATGTGTGAGTAAGAGGGCAAGTGAGTGCATGTAGCAGTGTATAACTGGGTGTGTGAATACATGTATTGGTGTATATAGATGGCTCAGTCCCTGTATCATTATGTGGCTCATTGTATACCTTGACAATGTAGTTTGTTGAACATCATAGAAAGAACTAATTAGGAACCTACACTACTGCAATCGATGGTGCCATGTATCTGTTTAAAGAAAAAAGAAACAGAAGTATAAGTTAGCATTATATTTTCCACTTCAAACAAAATGCACACCATTTCTTATACTGTAATAGTATTTATATTACATTAAAGCATTTCATGTTCCCTTTTTCATTGTTCTCAACTTTTATACTTGTTCACTGTAAATGATGTAGTGTATGAATCTTCATCCTTGAACAGTGGGGGAAAACAATCATATAGATTATAGAAAGAAACCCAAATCCTGCACAGTATATCACTGTAATTTTTTGACACTATGCATTGCACTCACTTCAATTCGTTAATCGGTTGTTTTACTTACAGCTACTACACCACTCGATACAAACATATCTTAATAATATTAATGTTTTATCAATATACCTGCTACAGTACTAGTAATAAATATAAACCACAGTTGAATTTTGCAAATCCTTTTGAAAACATAACCTCTGATAGTTTGAATGACGTTTAAAATGCTGATGATCCATGTAGACAAAATACCATACATTACTTTTTTTCCACAAATAGTACATAGAAGTTTAGTTGAAGAAGCAAAAGGTAATAGATTTGCAGTTTGATAGGCAGTTTTGGTTTCAATATAAGCTTCCTGTGATCGCATTGTGTCCATCCAGTTTCACTCTTTAATAAGACAGTGTAGTATTCATATGTTATATTAACTCCTCTGTGGAAAATAAAAGCACTCTTGAATTTTGGAAAACGTTTTAAAGACATCAACCTGATAGGCCGAATGATAACTAAAACACTGATGATCCACGTAGAAGGAACATCGTACATTACTTTTTTTCCAGAAATACTTCTTCAATTTTGGTTGAAGAAACATAAGGTAAGAATTCCGTAGTATGAAAGGATGTTTTGGATCGAACTTGAGATAGCTGTCATTTTATTCCGTCCATCCAGTTTCGCTCATTAAATAGACAGTATAGTGTCCAGAAGTTACATTAACTCCTTCATGTAAGATGATACCCATTGTAGTGTACGTTTTTCTAGAAACTGATATTTGTCCTGCTTTGAAGTTTGTAATTTCGGTTTCTAATTTAAATCCATCTGCTCTGCATTATTGTAGCATTCGTAGAAGGTATTTTCAATTTCTTTGTACATGCAATGTAGACATCACATCTGATCCACAAGTTGGGCAGGTCATATTTTGGTTAGCCTTTTTGATCAATCTGTCAAAAGGCACAGTTTTGAAATCTGGAAGTGTTAAGTACAGAAATCTCCCAGAATTAATTTCAGTGGTAGACGAAAAAGAGCAATCTTCACAGTCATGGTTCCCCTTTTAACTCAGCCCAAATTAGTCATCTATGTTTGTTTTTTCTTCTTCTAAACCTCCAAGCAGAGCCATTATAAATTCCTGTGTGTCTTGTTGAGTGTTTTGAGTAAATAGTAATGATCCCCTACAGATATCTACTATATCTCAAATGCATGAAGCACAAGGTACTGTAGTGCTATCAGTAAGTAAACGTTATTGCAAAGCACACAGACCAGAACATAATCTCTTCTGTGCTTTCTGTTCTGTTGCATTTAAAAGATGTGGTAAATGAAACAGTACATTACGAACAACATTTGCATAGCATTTGACACCAGAAGTGTTTGACAACTGGTAACCTAAAATCTCTCCCTCATTCTCCAGTCTTCTCTTCTACACATCTTTCTTGACATCCTTCTTTTCCTTTTTTACAGCAACATTTGTAGATTATTTTGTGAGCTTCCACTTTGGACAGATTATCAGATTTTGATAAATGGGGTACTGTCCTAAATGAGGAGGGTACACACTTCTTAACCAATTGTACGCTCTGACATAACTTGCATCGGCCCTAACTTTCCAGTCATCAAAATCAACCAAAAACAAACCAGAAAATGTTCTTACTCGAGACAATGCAACATATGCTATACCTTCTTTAAACACAGTACTACCGTTATTAATAAAAGCTGTCTACACTTAAACCTTGCGATTTAGGGATAGTTATTGTGTAAACTAGAGACACTGGGCACTGCTGTCGCCAGACATACAAGTCTTTTACTAGCAAACAACTTACTACATGTTGACCAATCTGCTTAACGCCATCAATCTGATCAAATTTTATGCCTAAGTATTTAACCTTAATCCCTATTTCAAAAGTTAATGAAATCAATACCTTTATCCATAGCACCATTTAATAATCCTTCCTCAACACTTCCATTTCTGCAAAAAAAATTGCTTTCCAGTTTTTGTATATGCGTAAATACTTTTCTAATCCTGCAGTCTTAGATACAGATGTCTCCAATTAATCAAATTTTGATTGCAGCTTTCCACTTAGAAGTACTCTTACTAGCTGGTGTTCCAGTTGTCAATAGCTGTAAGTTCTAAAATGTCTTCTTTCTCCAGTTGGAGTAATTGTTCATTAAAAATGGAGCACTCGTGAAGTGCAGGCATTTAAAAGGCTATAGATTTGACTTCTTCAATTAAATTGAACATTGACTGTGCTGCTGTGTTCTTAGAGGAGAAACTTTTGCTGATAAGTCACCTTTCTAAGGTATGTTCCCCTCCTTTCTCAGAACTCCTTCTCTAATGTCCTTCAGAATATTTCTGTATACCATGTAGGGTGCTTGGCGCCTATTCCTCAGTAGTTCCTTGTATTTGAAGTTTAGCCAAATATTTACTTTGCCAATACTTCCCAAAGAATTCTGAGTTTCATCATGCAAAAGTGTCTTGAAAACAGGCTGTCCTTTGATGGGGGTAAGTTGCAGTAGGTCACTGAAGACAACTACATGCTTTCCTCCAAACAGCTTTAAAATCTGTTGCATCCTCAAGAGGACGAAGGTAAGTGGTTTGAGACCATGTTCACCTCATCGATGATCAAAAGCTTTAATTTCTTCAATACTCTTGACACCTCATAACAAGCTTCATCAGATAACTTTTGATATTTTAATTTGTTGTCATGTTTAACAGGTAGCATTAGTAGATGATGTAGAGTAATTATTTTAAAGTAGTGTGAAGCCAATCCAGTGTTTGCTGTTACTACACACAATACATTTGATTTTGTAGTCCTCTTTAGGTAAGCAGTGAGAACTTTAACTAAAACCTTTTCCCGGTGGTAGTTTGACCACTGATGTACAGTAGTATTGGCTGAAATTATGAACTTTTGCATTCTTTCTTCTCATGGAGGAACTCCATGCTCTATTTTCTCTATTAACTCCATATAAATGACTTACTGCTCATCATTGTTCAACTAACTGTTTGAGATCATCACTTTCCTGTCTTGCTTGTTCCATTACACTTTTTAGCTCATTCATAGGTATTGCAGCTTAGTTTTCAATAATGGGTTGCCCAAGAAGATCATCACTCAGAGGTCCAGAACTTTGGCTGCTTTGTGAGCTCTCCTTAGCTATCTCAGCAGCAATCATTTCCTTCTGTTGAATCTCATCATTTAACAATTACAAATAATTTAGTAAGACTGAACACTGAATGCTGTTGAAAGAATCTTCATAGCAGTCATAGTCTCCAAGTAATTCTGATTCAGCACGCCAAGACTTGAAGAGTTGTAGAAGTGCCAAATAGAAAAACTCTCTTCTGTCTGGAGTTTGGCAGGTAGGTTTTCTGTGGTTAATTAGATTTATTTTTGCATGTTTCACTAAACAACCTACACATCCAACAACGGCATATGTGCCTACCTCTATGTTTTCTATTACATTCCTTTTATACCTGTAGTGTTGAAGTACTTCATGAAGGCACATGCATTCTAAATGTGGACTCCTTCTGTATAGTATGTGTCTAACATATTTGATTTCACAATCTCTGTATTTTCATGATCAAACCCTACTAGGTACTGAATTTCTGGGAAAGACTTTAACACTGTATTGTGTGTACTGTCTAAGCCTAGACTTACCCAAACAAATCCCCTTGACTTTGAGAACAAATTAGCTGAGCTCAACTGGTCACAGCACTCATAGTGTCGCATCTCTCTACGGGAAAGCATTTTCAAGCTGAAGCTTTCCAATTTCTTAGATTCTTTTCTGCAGAAATCTTCTCCCACATCTCCTTCATCTCTCGCTTCTCTGATTTTGTAATGTATGAAGTGACGTACCAAGCAACAGCGATGCAGTTGTCTGCAACAAATCGTAGATCAATATTTGCATTCTACATCTTGAGAGTCACTGGGTTGTAGTCAATAATACACTTGAAAGCCTCTGTTCTTCTCAGATTGCATGTGTTTTTTGGTAATATTTATGTCAGTGTAGGTCTGACTGCACTCAAAAAGCTGCTCACTCTCGCTTGAGAAATCACAGGTCATGGAAATCCAAATTGACTTCTTGTGTAAAATTTGTATCTGCATCTGTATATTCGACAACAGTACTTCCCAAATCTATGAGTTTGAAAGCGTAGAACTTGTTTTCCCAAACCCTTTTCACCACTGTCTTTTGGGATGGCTCATGTCACATATTTTCCATGAAAGACAATACAGACTCATCACTGTCTATTCCAAATTTCAGTGCATCTTTTACCCATAATAGCATGTGAATATGAGGAGCACCTCTTGCTTGGTACTCTTTTTGTTAAAAGAAATCAGTTACTTCTTCAAGAGGAGGATTTCTTTTGTTGCAAATGAAAAAATCATAGCTTGAAACTTGTGGTTAAAATATCGGCCGGCAATAGCGGGATCCAAGGACCAAAGTTCTCCAACTGTCTTCACTTTGGTATCTTTAATGTTAGAGTTTGCTTCTCTCCCAAATTTAAGCAGGTCATCCCAGGCATAATCAGCATAACTAAGTGTCAGAAACCAAGTAGGTGCACCGAGATTCTCAGCATACATTTAAGCTCTCCATGACGATGATACAAATACTCGTTGGCATGCCATCAAATGAATCAACTTGAACTCCAAGTTTTTGTACTTGCCATGAACTTTGTCAATTAATTATTTTGCAGAAATATTTTTAAGATGAACTCCTGTCTTCAGTATATGGTTAACACCATATGAAAGTCCAGACAAAGACAAGTCACTCTCAAACAGAAGATAGAATATGTAGGGAATACACTCCCGAAATCTTGGATC
Organism: Triturus cristatus; assembly: GCF_964204655.1. Classification (NCBI taxonomy): domain Eukaryota; kingdom Metazoa; phylum Chordata; class Amphibia; order Caudata; family Salamandridae; genus Triturus; species Triturus cristatus. The sequence goes on along the minus strand of NC_140586.1, from coordinate 689,309,906 downwards.
CTCTGAATATAATCTAGTTGTCCAGTATGCAGCAGCTGACATCTGTACAAGGCGGTCATCAAAGCAGCCACCTCCTTCAGTGGGAAACAGTTGTGGAAAACAGCAAGCTTCTAAACTTTACTCCTACACACTCATGGGAGCTCCGTTTGTGTACTTCATTTGAAAGCGATCAATAGCATCCCATATGACTTCTTGAGAATGCAGGGGATGGAAGCTGTAGTGTTCATAAATCTCTTCCAATCTGGATCATTCCACTTTTCAATCCGTCAATGGTAATGTTTCATCAGCTACATATGTCAACATCAACATTTTTATGATAAATATTACTTTGTACCAGGCATAATGTCACTTTATTTTAATTCACTAACATCTACTAACTCTTGCCAGATATTTTTATTCTTCATTCAAACTATCGCCTGAAATGGGTTTACACATTATATGATAATTGATTCATAAACATTTAAATCTTGCAGTTCTTGTGGAATAGATATTAATTCTGACTTGTTATGTACTGCTCTACCTGACATTATCTTTTCTAGCTTATCATAGCTAACCCTGGGCGTAGTTTGCGTAGTAGAGCTACGCTTAACTACGCGAAGTGCACTTCACACTACGCACGCTACGCGTAGCTACGCAAACTGCGTAGTGCGATAGGGAAATGCTGTTCACACTGATTGCACAGTGCCGGATGCTTGTCCGCACTGTGCAATCATTGCAAACTAAATCTTGCACAGTGCAAGTGGTCGTTTTCTGCTTTTTGAATAGATTTATACTCGAGCGGCAGCTTTCTCAAAGCGGACTGGTAGTTTCTCATTGCGAGCGGTCGCGTGCTTACGCGACCACTCCCAATGAGAAACCTGACCTCCCCACGTTGAGAATTTTGCCGGGAGGTTTATTTTCGATGCTCGCGATCGGCAACTTGATGTTGCTGATCGCGAACGAGGGAAAAGTCTCGCCGGGATGTTGATTTTGCTCGCTCGCAGTCACCAACTTGACGTTGAGGACCGCGAGCAAGCAAAAAATGCCCACAGCGCTATGCGTTTTTGCACTGTGCTACGTGCAATTCGCATAGTGCGTAGTAACGCAAGCTATGCACGCTCCGCAAGCGTAGCGTAGTACTATGCCCAGGGTTAATCATAGTACTACTTACATATAATCTGTCATGCAGACAACTGAAACTATTCCTCTACAAATAAATAAACAGCACATTCTTGCTACTTATTTCAGTTCTCCTGTTCAGTTTTTGAGAATACAACTACATTGCAAATTTGTTGTTTGTATTGAGCGCATTGACAACAAAAACAAATACAGTTTGATTTCTCACAAGAAACTGTTAAACTTCCTATTCTCTTCCTTAAAGTTATCAAAACTAATACCTGTGCCATGTTCTTCAACACCTCATTTCCCTAAACATCTTCACAAACTTTTTCAACAACTGCTACTGTACCATACAAAAGAGTTCTATTCAATTCTTCTGAACATAGTGCAGGGGTTATGGCATAATAAAGCTTGCTTACTAAATTTCGCATTTTAGAGTGGTGAACAGCTCATATTAAGAAGAGATGAAAGCTGCTTTGGTGCACTTACTCAGATAGACATGCAAAGTGAATGTCCCAGTAAATTTGTGTACTTCCTTACTTTACATGAATCTAATCCTTGCAAAGTACCTATTTTTTGTTTCAGACTTCTACATGGAAACATACGTAGGAAACTTCTCAATATATCAATTGATTCTTGGCCTACACTACAAATGCTGTTACAGTTCCATTTGTATACAGGGGCCTGTCTACGTCTTCCTTGTATCGACCAGTTGTTTCAACTGCATGCAGCAATGTGTTCTATTGGAAGTAGCTTTCTTCATTGAAGAAAGGCTCAGTACTGGAAGTATGCTTCCATTCGTCACTGAAAACTTTGCACAAATTATGTCTATTTATAAGTCTTTTCTTTTGGCTTCTTCTCCTCAAAGTCAACACTATTTTGTCCATTGTTCTCTTTCTGCTCAGTATAAAAAAAATAGCTTCCTCTTCAGGGCAAATGCCTGATCAACTACAGCCTCAACACATTCCTTTTGTTTGGCTGCTTCTCTTCTCCTTTTATACTGCTTCATAGGTTGCATGATATTCTGAGTTACCCTACTATGGAACATTCGGACTGGAATTTCTTTAAACTACCTACGGTCTACCTTAAGGGTCACGTATATATAGTAGAAACTTAGTTTAAGGCCTGCCAAGGGGTTTTAAATCCTAGTTAACATGGCAGTAAAACTGCACTCAGACACTCTGCAGTAGCAGGCCTGAGAGACTTGTAAACAGCTACTTGTCTGGATTAGTGACTTGGTTGTGTTAGTACTTCAATACATATATTAGTGACTCTATCAGTTCCTGTATTGGTGTATGAGTGTTTGTGTAACTAAATCAGTACCTTAGTAACTCTATGGATGTAAAAATCTACATATAAGTGGCTGTATGGATAGGTTACTGGCTGTGTTAGTTAGTGTTATTTCAGTGTGTGTGCAAGTCTCTCAATTACACCTAGATACATAAGAGCTGTATGTGTGTGTGTGTGTGTGTGTGTGAATGTTTAATGGCCTCTGTTACTGTCTCACTGGGTGTATTAGTGGCTCCATCCTTTTATGCATAGGTAAGCATTTTCCAGTATCGGTGGAAGAATGGATGTATAACTGGACATATGGGTCTGTAAGTGCATATGTAACTCAATGAAACTTCAAAGAACATGTCTTAGCATTTAAGCTCATAACTCCTTGCCCTATAGCCTACCTACACCCTATCCTAGGGGTGACTTATATGTAGTAGAAGAAGAGTTTGAGGCTTAGCAACATGTTTGAAATGTCAAGTCGACCAAACAGGAAAACTGCATACACAGACTCTACAGTAGCAGGCCAGAGACATGTGTAAAAGCCTACTTGTCTGGATGGGTGACTTGTTAGTGGCAGTTCTTCACTACAGATCTAAATGAGTGTCTCATTTCCTATGTGGGTGTGTCATTGAATATGTAAGTAAGTATGTTGGTATTTGTCTGGCTGTCTTAGTTACTCTATATATCTCTAAGTGTGTATGTAAAGGGCTGCATGGATTGCTTGCTGGCTGTGCTATTGAGTTTTAGGGAACTCCCTCCATTACTACTAGATACATAGGAGCCGGATGTGTGTGTATGTGATTAAATGTTTAAGTGCCTCCGTCACTGTCTCACTCTGTGCTTTAGTGGCTCTATCCTTTTATGTATAGGTAAGAGATCTCCAGAATGGGTGGGAAACTGGATGCATAACTGAACATATTTAAGCTCATAGCTCCCTGTCCTATGGCCTAACAACGGCCTATATTAGGGGTGACTTATTTGTAGAAGAAGAGATATCTAAGGCTTAGAAATGTGTTTTGAATGTCATGTCAGTTTTACAAGAAAACTGTATACACAGCCTCTACTGTAGCAGCCCAAGACATGTTTCAAAAGCTACTTGTCTGGATGGGTGACTTGATAGTGTCAGTTCTTCACTACATATCTAAATAAGTGTCTCATTTCCTATGTGGGTGTGTCATTGGATATGTATGTAAGTATGTTGGTATATGTCTGGCTGCCCTAGTTACTCTATGGGTCTCTAAATGTGTATGTAAGGGGCTGCATGGATCGCTTACAGGCTGTGTTAGTGAGTTTTGGGGTATTTAACCATGTGTGCAATTTCCTCCATTACCACTGGATACCTAACAGCTGTAAGGGTGAGTGAATGTTTAAGTGTTTCTAACACTGTCTGGCTGGGTATAATAGTGACTCTATCCTTTTATACATAGGTATGCAAGATCTAGTATGGATAGGAGATTGGAAGCATAACTAGACATTTGGGTCTTTAACTACACATGTAACTCAATGAAACTTCAAAGAACATGTGTTATCTTTTAAGCTCACAGTTCCCTGACCTATGGCCTACCTACAGCCTATCTTAGGGGTAACCTATATGTAGTAGAAGATGAGTTTCAGGTTTACCAACATGTTTGGAATGTCAAGTTGCCCTAGCAGGAAAACTGCATACACAGGTTCTACAGTAGCATGATAAAGAAGTGTTTAAAGGTCTGCTTGTATGCATAGTTGACTTGATAGTGCCAGTTCTACAGTCCATATCAAAATAGGTGTCTCAGTCTCTATGTGGGTGTGTCTTTGGATATTTAAGTAGGTACGTTGGTACAAATCTGGCTCTCAGTTACTCTAAGGGTCACCAAATGTGTATGTGAGGGGCTGCATGGATTTCTTCCTGGCTGTGTTAGTGCATTTTGGGGCATGTAACTATGTGTGCTACTCCCTCCATTACTACTGGATACATGAGCGCTGTATGTGTGTGTGTGAATGAAAGTTTAAGTGCCTATCTCACTGTTTGACTGGGTGTATTAGTGACTCAATCCTTTTGTACAAAAGTATGTGAGTTCCAGTTTGGGTGGGAGCCTGGACGTATAACTGGGCATCTGGGTCTGTAAGTGCGCATGTAGCTCAACTAAACTTCAAAGAACATGTCATATCTTTTAAGCACAGAACTCCCTGCCAAATGGCCTACCTACAGCCTATCTCAGGGGTGATATATGTAGTAGAAGAGGAGTTTAAGGCTTAGCAATGTCTTTTGAATGTCAAGCCGGCCTAGCAGGAAAACTGCATACATAGGCTCTACAGTAGCAGACTTGAGACACGTTTAAAGGCCTACTGTCTGGATGGGTGACTTGTCAGTTCCTCAGTACATATCTTAATGAGTATCTCAGTCCCTCTGAGGGTATGTCATTGGATATTTAAGTAAGACTGTTGGTATATTTCTATCTCTCTTCTTTACTCTATGAGTCTCTAAATGTGTATAAAATGGGCTGCATGGATTGCTTACTGGCTGTGTTAGTAACGTTTGGGTTATTTAATTGTGTGTGCAACTCCATCAAATACTATTGCATACATAAGATCTGTATGTGTGTGTGTGTGAGTGAGTGTTTAAGTGCCTCTGTTACAGTCTCACTGGGTGTATTTGTGGCTCTGTCATTTTCTAAATAGGTATCTCAGTGAGTGCACAGATAGATGACTGGATGTATAGCTGAATATATTGGTCTGTAAGTATATTTCTAACTCACTAAAAATTCAAACTACATGCTTTGCCTTTCAAACACATACTTTCCTGCCCTATTAGCTACCTACTTTAACAAAACAAGGGGACCCAATAGGTAGTTGAGGACCTTGGGTAATTGTTAATTTCAAACAAACAGTGGTCCTCAAAATGGTTTAAGGAATAGAGGGAATAAATATAGTACAGAATCGAAACTTTATTAAGAATGTCCAGCCGGACATCCAGTTTAATTCTTCAATGAAAAAGCAACCAATAATCAACAGCAAAACATATGTGGGACACAGTCCTGTATCCGTTGTGAGAAAAGACATATACAAAACAAACAGACATTACAGGCAAGGCAAAAGGAGCTTAATTACAAAATCCAGTGTTTAAGCTTTTTTCATACAGACACTGCACTTTTTTACATAATAGATTAATGTGCACGCTGTATAGATTGGGGTCGACGACGTTTCGATCCTATTACAAAGATACAAGGATCATCATCAGGACGAAAGACGACGTTTCGATCCTATTACAAAGATACAAGGATCATCATCAGGACGAAAGAATGTACATGCCTGGTATTGAAAGGAATTGCCTGTCGTAGAGAATAGATCGGGAAGGAGACGTGGTCAATTGCCAGAATAAAAACTCGCGTCTTGTAGTACAAAAATGGTCTGGTAGTCTGCTAGTAGGTGCGGGTGGGACCGCAACGGTAGCTGTTAGAGTACGATAATGCGAGTATCTAGCTCCGATCCGATCGTCTTTCGTCCTGATGATGATCCTTGTATCTTTGTCTGTTTGTTTTGTATATGGAAGTGAAGGAGTACATTTCTCAGAGAACGGCAACAGGCTATTCCTTGACAACTGGAAATACTGCATCCTGTTTTATGTGTAGTTATCATCTACATGCAAAAATCCCAAGGGATCTTCTAAGAGCCACTCTTTTACCAAATACTAATCAATCTTCATTTTAAATCCTTTTAGAAAACAAATTTAGGGAGTCACGAGTCCGTTGTGGATCCGTAAAGCAAAAGCATGAATTCAATGCACAACAGCACATTTATAACTCTCAGTGCATGTGGCAATGGCTCTGTGAGTAGTTTTGTGAGTGTCTAAGAGTGTTTGTGTAAGTGGGTGAATAAGTCTCTCAGTGAGTCTGTGGGTACATATGCCACTTTCTGAGTGGGTGCATTAGTGTCCAGTGGGTCTGAGAGTGGGTGTGTCAGTGTCTGAGTGGATGTATGAGTGGGTGCGTGAGTCTCTGAGTGGTACTGTGACTGGGTATATGAATCTACGAGTGGGTGTGTGAGTGGGTGAATAAGTGTCTGAGTGATGTCTATGAGTGGGTACATGAGTGTCTGAGTGAGTCTGTGAGTGGCACAAGTGTCTGAGTGGGTCTGGGAGTAGGTACATAAGTGTCTGAGTTGGTGTGTGGCTGGGTGCGTGAGAGTCTGAGTGGGTCTGTGAGTGGGTGCATCAGTGACTGACTGGATCTGTGAATAGGTGAGTGACTGTCTGAGTGGGTCTGTGAGTGGGTGCATAAGTGTATGAGTAGGTCTGTGAGTGGGTGCATGAGTGTTTAACTGGGTCTGTGAGTGTTTGTATGAGCCTTTCAGTGTGAGAGTTTTTTACTTGGCATCTTTTGGCATGGTCTCCCCTAACCTTTCTGGCAGCTGACCTCAAGTTTGGACCTTGTTTGCTAGCTTATGAATTTGAGTGCATTTGACACTGCCATTCAGTGACAAAGCACTGTGCTCATCATATACATACTGGTGATTGGTGTTTACATGATTGGCTGCTTCAAGTTAGATGTAAGTCCCTTATCTAGGGGTAAGACATATACCCAGGGCCAGTAGCGCTCCTTGAGGGAGTGCTGTGGTACGGTGAGGTGGGGCAGGGGAGGGGCAGGGAAGGGGGTAGTAAACTCTGGCATACAGCCAAACGGAGGTAAGTAAATAAATAAATAAATAAAATGAATTATTTTGCGCACGCTGTGGCGCCATTTGGCGTTGCAGCGTGAACAATGTGATTCATTTTATTTATTTATTTAGTTACTTACCTCTGATCTGCCGTACGCCAGAGTTTACTACCCCCACCCTACCCATCCCTCAACCCGCCCCACCACCCTGCAGCACTCCTTCAAGGGGCCGCTACTGCCCAGGGCATGCACCTCGAATGCTCCTCCATGGACCTGCAGCACCGGTTGTGCTATCCACTGAGGTAGCTCATTGATTGTGCCACAGATTGTCCCTGGCGGGGCCTATGTGCACATGTTACTGTTAGTCAGGTTGGCATTTAAAATGCTATGTGTAAAGTTTCTGCATGTCTCTTGCTATATTGAGTTTTCCCTGATGACAGGGTGTGGTGTTGGGAAGAGGTAGGGCATGTGCACGTCTGTGCTACATGGAAGGATTGCCAATGGCACCAGGTGGTGTGTTTGTTATGACTGGCTTGCATCTCGCATTGGATTAGCATGGGGAAAGGTAGCAAATGGCTATTGAAAAGTATTTACTATGTGCAGAATAGAAGCAGTGTAGTGTTTGATATCAATGAGTTCATAATGGAAAAACCGCTACGCTAATGTGAGTCGATCTGACGTAAGTGTGTGGAAATGTGACTTTGAGAAAGTGGGCGTTTCAATACTTATCACTCTGTGTGCCTGTTTGCCTGTCTCCAATTACCATCTGGGTGCTGAGTGGACAGCTACATCTGTGCATTCCTGATATATGGCCATAAACCTGTGGCTCTAAGGAAACTGCAGACCTTTGACTCTGAGGGGCCTCTTGGGGATGGTTAAGTGGCTGGTGGAATTGCACCTACATTCCAAGGGGCAGGGTCTTGCCCCACTAAAGATAGTGATCAAACCTCCCTAGGTAGGATGGCAGACAGGGCAAAATTTAGAGAGGCCCAGTGCATTTCAAAGGTGACCTTTTGAACTGATCATATATTCAATGGCCATTGTGGGTATAACTACTGGGGCTCTGGCATCCAAAAGTAGAGACACTTTTGGATTTGGATTCATACTACACTGGTCCGACATTGGGACATCAACATGAGGAATTATTAGGGCAGGAGGGACTGCTACAGGATCATCTGCAGACTTGTGGTGGCCTGGAGCTTTGTTATGCTCCGGGAAGGGGACTATCACTTGGTGGATTTTGCCTGGATGTTGCTGGGTTGCAGCTCAGTTCCAACTGTCATGGCCTGGGTCCCTAAGTACTCTCCAAGGTCTGGTTGTCCTACTGTCCACGAGATCCCAGGGCACAAAGGATCTCCCTGTTTCCATGAGATCGTAAGGACCTCTCAGGTTGCGGCAGAAACGGGTGGAAGTGATTGTCAGTTGGGACAAGGACCGTCCTGATGTACACCCTCATCAAACTGTGCAGAGGAGTGGGCTCGTTAAGATCAGTAGCCCATCTGAGGTACAACAACAAGAGGAGTTCGAGAAGAGTGGGGAAGCTTGATTGCTGAGTCCGAGGGGCCCGTGCTTGCAACTAGGCCAGCTGTGCTAGCTTGTACTCCGGAACGTGTGGTGTCTGAGGAGTGTTGGGGGACCTAAGCTGTGAGTTGAACCTGTCTTCAACCTCCAGATCGGGAGCGCCACAGTGCCGGACATTGCGGTCTCCATCTGAGGTTGCTGGCTCTCTCTTCCTAGACCCATGCCTTGTGGACACCTACAGCTGGCTGTTGGGAACTAAAGCAGCTTGCACGTCTGCCTGAGGGGAAGCACTTCTTCAGACTTGAAAGCACACCAGCTTCCTGGGTCACAACCTTTTGTCTATGGAGATAGCAATGAAACTAAATAACTGTTTCTTTCAATTTTGGGGGGTTCCATCAATTTAATCAGCGTGATGCCAGCCGGGGCAACGTGTATGTTGACTGGTGTAGTTGAGTGACCGAGGGGCTGGATAGCGAGGCATAGCCAACCTGTGATTGCTTGATCATTGCGACTATTGGGGGTATGCAATAGTGGGGAATGTCATCTTGGAAGAACACCTCTGGTTAGTGCATGATGCACATAGCTGTAAAGTGTATATACAATGTGTACTTGGTTTTGATTCAAATGTGTGTGTAAAGACCAGTGTTTTATACACATGGTGTTGAATATTTTTGTAGTGTATGCTGTGTGTTGCGAGGGTGGTGATGGGCCAGCACTTTACACTTGGGCCCTGAGGATAACCCTAACTGCTCGGTGCCTAGCCACGCAAGGGTGAGCATAGGTTATTGGACATGTGTATCATAATCATCCTATCTAGGACAGTGGATTCTGACTGGCTTCATTGTGTCCCAGTCAGCTGGAAACCTCTGGGTCTAACAGTGAATGAGTGGGTACATGAGTGTCTGAGTTGATCTGTGAGTGGGTACATGAGTGTCTGAGTGGGTCTGTGAGTGGGTGTGTGAATCTCTGACCAGGTCTGTGAGAGGGTGTATGAGTGTCTGAGTGGCTCTATGAGTGGGTGCATGAGTGTCTGAGTGGGTCTGTGAGTTGGTGCGTGAGAATATGAGTAGGTCTGTGAGTGGCTGCATAATTATCTGATTGGGTCTGTGACTGGGAACATGACTCTCTGGGTATAGGTGCATAAGTCTCTAAGTGGGTCTGTGAGTGGGTGCATAAGCATCTAAGTGGGTCTGTGAATGAGTGTATGCATATCTGAGTGGGTCTGTCAGTGGTGTGTGAATGTCTGATTGAATCAGTCAATGGGTGTATGAGTGTCTGAATGGGTCTGTGAGTGGGTGTAGAAGTGTCTCAGTGGGTATGTGAGTGGGTCTATGAGTGTCTGAGTGGGTATTTAATGGGATGATTGACTGTCTGAGTGGGTCTGTGAGTGGGTGCATAAGTATCTGACTGGGTCTGTGAGTGGCTGCATGAGCCTCTCAGTGGGTGAGTGAATGGGTGCATGAGTGTCTGAGTGGGTCAGTGAAAAGATACATGAGTATCTGAGTGGGTCTGTGAGTGGGTGTGTGAGTCTCTGAGTAGGTCTGTGAGTAGATGTGTGTGAGAATATGAGTGTGTATGTGGGTGGGTATATGAACATCTGTGTGGGTCAATGAGTGGCTGTGTGAGTCTCTGGGTGGGTCTGTGAATGGGTGCATGAGTGTCTAACAGGATGTGTGAGTAAGTAGAGGTGTGAGTGTCTCAATGGGTTTGTGAGTGGATGTGTGAGTCTCGAGTGGGTATGTGAATGGGTGCATGAGTCTGTGAGTAGGTGCATGACCCTCTGACTGGGTTGGTGAATGTTAGACCTGGCACCATTGGCGTGGGTCTCCCTTCCATTTTTTGCTGTTTTCTCCTCTGTTTTTGCTGGTGATAGATGCTCTGGGCGCTGTGCCACTGCCATTCAGTGCCACAGTTCGAATGCTCCCTGGTTAAAGATGACATGTGAATTGGTATATCCATGATCGGCTTATTTGGTTTGCCTGTTAGTCCCTAGTAGCATGGCCTGTGTGTTCCCAGGGCTGGTAAACCAAATGCTGCTGGTGGGCCTGCAGCGCTGGTTTGTGCCACCCACAGAAGCAGCTTGTAAAGTGTGTCCCAGACCTGCCACTGCAGTGTCTGCGTGCAGTCTAGAACTGCCATCTTGGCTGTGAAGTGCACCCACTTCCCAGCCCCTGAACCTTCCCTTTGCATCATGTAAGCCACCCCTATGGTAGGGTGCATTGTATGTGTACGGTAGGACATGCTCTGATGTGTGTAGCATGTCCTGGTAGTGAATTACACCCAATTTCGTTTTTCACTAATGTAAGGCTACCTGTTCTCCATAGGCCAGAATGGGAGGTTTGGCTATTACATTATATATTCCTAACTGACCCACAGAACATGGTAGAAAAACTAATTTAGTATGCCTGAGCTCAGAATATTAAAATACATATTTTAGTGAAGTTTATTTTTACATTCTGTGTTTGAAAATACCACTTTTAGAAAGTAGGTATTTTCTTGCCGAAGCCTTCCAGTGTGCTCTGCTGTTATGTGTATTGGCTGTCTGGTTTTGGAGGGACGGGGCAGGCTGAGTCAGACCTGGGTTGAATAGAGAGATCTGCATTGGAGTATGGGGAGGGGTAGCTCCTGGACTTGAATAGGGCTGTGCCTGGCAAGGTGAATGCTGGCTCCACCTCCCACTGTGCGTCTGATAGCAGACCCCCTCTTTCTGAAAGGAAGGATGCAGCCTGGTAAACAAAGTGCTCCAGGGCTGGGCAGAACAGCTTCTGGCTGGGTTCAGTGACTTGTAGCTTCTGAGAACAAAGACTTTTGGGGTATAAATATCTGTGCTGAAACCCCTACAATCTGTATTGCTCCTGGACAACAAGAAGAACCTCTGTCTGTGTAACTGAAGGAATCTGCAGGAGAGGACTGTCCTTGTGCTTGTGTGCTGTTTCTTGGACTGGCCTGCAGTGGTTACTACTGGACTTGGAAGAAGAGGAAAAGGACTTTGAAGGAACTTTTATTTTTGCTACAGCAATCACCCAAGGGCTAGAAGAGAGCTAGCCTCCTGCTGGAGTCTCAGGCACATCAGACTCTACCACCAGCCTCCTGTTTCCTCCCAGCGAGGATTTCTATCTGCAGGTGAGGCTCCTGTGAGTTCCAGGGCCTCTAGTTCTACTGTGGAGAAGAGAGTGCTGAAAATCGTTACTAACGCCCGTTAGCGAGCCGCCGCAGCTGAAGAGCGTAAGGAAAATCATCGCGCTGCTGCCACTGAGTGCTCGCTACTGGAGATCATCGCATCACACGTTTGTGGGCTGCCAAATGCTCGCTAACCCGAAGATTATCGCATCGCATGTTTGCGGGCCTCCAAGTGCTCGCTAACCAAAGATCATTGCATCGAGTTCATTGCTTCACGACATCGCAGCGCGGACGCCGAGCGTTCGCCATTTTCATCACATCGCATCAGGATCGTCGCTCCCTCGCGGGGCACCATTTCTTTTCATCGCAACAAGATCGCACACGCAACAGGCTCGGCGCATCATCCTCCCTTCACTGCAAGGATTTCATCGCATCGCCAGCTTAGCGTGTAGAAGTTTGTCGCTTTGTCCTGCACACAGATCAGCGCATCATACTCTCTTGCGGCAAGGATTCAAAGCATCGCTGGTCACGCGTGAGAAAATTAATCGCTACAACTCCTTAGCCACATTTTGGTTGCTTTGCTACAGAATCCAGGTAATTTGTGTGTAAAAGGGTAGCAGAGACCACTGCCTTGAACTGGACTCCTCTTTGCACACTTTGAACTATTTTTGCAGCATTTTAAGAGTAACCCTATTTTCTAGTACTGTGGATTTTTACTGTTATTGGTCTTGTTTTAGGTCTATATATAAAGATACTTATTTTTTATAACTACTTCTGTGGTGTCCCTTTGTAGTGTTCTTCACTGTGTTACTGTGTATGGTCATAAATGCTTCACACACTGACTCTGAGATAAGCCTAGCTGCTCGTGCTACGTTACCACAGGGTTGAGCAGGGGTCATCAAAGGGTGTAGCCCGCTTACTCTGACTTAGGAAGAAGGGTCCCTACTTGGACAGTGGCCAGCCATTGCCAACTAGAGACCCCATTTCGAATAGTGAGTCTCTGCATGAGCCTCTAAGTGGGTGAATGAGTGGGTGCATAAGTGTCTGAGTGGGTCTGTGAATGAATGCGTGAGAGTCTAAGTGAGTCTGTGAGTGGGTACGTGAGTCTCTGAGTAGGTCTATGAATGGGTACATGAGTGTCTGAGTGGGTCTGTGACTGGGTGCATGAGAATGAGTGGGTCAGTGAGTTGATGTGGGAGTGTCTGAGTGGGTCTGTGAGTGGGTGTATCAGTATCTGAATGGGTCTGTGAGTGGGTGCATGAGTGCCTAAGTGGGTCTGTGAGTAGATGTGTGAGTGTTCATGTAGGTCTCTGAGTGGGCGCATGAGTCTCTGAGTGGACCTGTGAGTGGGTGCATAAGTGTCTGAAGGGGGCTGTGTTTATCTGCATGGGCCTCTCAGTGGGAGAGTGAGTGGGTGCATGAGTGTCTGAGTGGGTCTGTAAGTTGGAATGTGAGTCTTTGAGTGGGTCTGTGAGTGGGTGTGTAAGAATATGAGTGGGTCTGTGAGTGGGTGCATAATTGTCTGAGTGGGTCTGTGACTGGGTGTGTGAATATGTGAGTGGCTTTGAGAGTGCATGCATTAATGTGGGAGTGAGTCTGTGAATTAATAAAAACTTTTCAAGCAAGGTTCACGACTCCATCTCAACGCCTTACAGGGAAGCTGTGCTGAGCGTTGTGATGGGTAGACGATTCCAACGATGTGAAAAAATGGTTTGCAGTATTTTAGTACTCATAAGATGTCCCTCAGACACCCTTACAATACACTCATGGGGTCAGGGTACCCCTAACCTGTCCCTTTCTGTTCTGTTCTAACCTTTATTTCCCACCCCCGGAATGCGTCCCGCTTTATAAAATGGCAGTTGCAATTTTCTACACATGTTGTGGCCAGCTAATCACAGCACTGCTCTTGGTGCATGGGTTCGCGTAGCTCCACAAAGACGTCGTGAAGTATCCGAGTCCACATAGATACAAATTTGGATTTCTTTGAATAAGTCTCGAACTACTGAACCTTGCACAAGACCCAACTTTTCACATTTTATTTGTAAAATTTTGCGGGCAGTCGGCAAGCAGCCCCAAAGATAGAGGCAAGTCAAAAAACACTTTTCCTATGGAAACTAGGTCCTAACTATAACTACCTACTGGTGTGTTTTTACATTTACCAACAACTTTAGTGTTGTTTGATGGATCCTCATGAAATTTTGAAAACTAATTTGCCACTCACTTCAACTGTTGTGTTGAAAATTTCAGGGTGATCCGTCAAGCAGGGTCCTTGAAAAAGGGGGGTCCCAAAACATCTTTTCCCCTATGTTAACTTCCATGGGAAACTTTAGACACGGCTAACGGAATTACACAAAATTTGGCAGAAAGTTTGTTGTTGGTCCAGAAAGCATCCTTTTTGTTAGATGGTGTACATCTGTTAAGTAGTTTTGGAGTTATTTAAATAAATATCCAGTTGCATATATAAGGACGCCGTGGATCATCGACCCCTCCCGATCTCATTGGCTGCCAACACTTCAAACCAGGAAGTGTTGGCAGCCATCTTGTGACTCCGTTGAACCGAGACACAAGAAAAAACATTTAAAAAACAAGTAAAAGGGGCAGGGTAGAAACGCCCTGACCGCCTAGGTCTCTCGTGGGGAGGACCCGCAGGAACCCCACAAGGCCCATAAACCTATATATTTTTTTTTATTTCAGTGGGAATTGCACTGGATCTGCGACTTCTGCCAATTAAAAAAAAAATTGGCCCCCGGGTGGCCCAGGTCCCGGGAGCATAATCAAATTATAATGAATTAAAGGAAGGGGTCACATGAGGCCCCCTCCTAGAGTATTTATATACCCCAGGGATAGGCACCTCCCAGGGGTTTATTTTACTATACAGGGCCATGCGGGCCCCCGGCCCCCAGGGACTGCCACCTCCTGCTTACATTTTTATATTGGGGGTGCCTAACAGACCCCCACTCCCCCGGGGATGGCCGGGGGACTACCACCTCCTCGGGCGGCTCTTTTAAACAAAATGAGGGGGACTCTCGGCTCCGCTTCTTGAGCCAATAATGGCCCTGGGGACCACCACCTCCCAGGGCCAGCTCCTCCAATGTCCCGGGGTGCCCACACCCAGGATATTGCTGTTTGCTATGGCTTGGCGAGAGCGTTACTGCTCCCACCAAGCCGTAGCAAACTCTGCTCTGCTTCATGTAAGCAAGAGCATGTAAAATGCTCTTCCTTACTTGAAGCAGAGCAGAATTGCTTTTGGATAGAGAAAGTTGCATGTTCAGTAGCTCCCTCTATCCAAAGCAATGCCAGCTACAACAGAATGCAGGTAGCCGGCAGGGACCGTGGGGGCATTCAGGTTCACCCCCCGGTCCCCTACAAAGTGTCTAGGTGCCCAGACTAGAGGCCGGGCCCCAGGAGATGGGGTCCCCGGGGCCAAAATCAGCCCAGGACGGGGGCCGTGTAACTCCCTCCCATTTTTGTTTATAGCACTCTGCAAATTCACCTCCTGGTGCGCTGCTGGTTGGGGGATGAAGTCCCCTTGCCTCCAGAGGGTCCTTGTGAACGAACAACCCCTCCCGTGTACCTCCAGTAAGTCCCACACAGCGGGATGGTTAAGAGGTTGTCGGAGGCCATGCCCCCTTTCTCCATCAGTCTACAAATGCACCTCCTGTCATGTCACGAGTGATGCCATGTCATGAGTGAAGTAATATGTGAGATCATAATCAATGCATTGCGGCAGCGTAAGCTAAAGTTTTCTTTACTAAATATAATTGCTGAATTTCACTGGGGTTTTGGACTGGCTAGGCAGCGTCATGTGACAATAGACAAGCCCTCCAAACTGAACTGTCTTCTTCGGCTAGCTCATGGGAAATTACTATCAGAGCCCCTTTAGCCTTTATTATGTCTGGGTTGGCCAAGACCTTTCAGGTTTACAGGTTACTAAAATATGTATTATACACATATACAGGGGCTTTCAGTCAACAGTCATCTTCTACATGTTTCCTGTTGTGTTATCCAAATTTTTCTTCGCTCCAATACAGTATGGGGCAGTGGGTCAGCCCACTTCAGCCTTTAGCCATTGGCTCACTTCACTCTGATTGACATTATTCTGCTGTTTTACATCCACACACAAAAAAATCCCTTCAATGCCGCAAACAACAATGGCAATGTGTGCTTTTTTAAACCAAAAAGATTTTTGCTTTTATCAATTTTTTTTATGTATTGGCGTGAGCCAGGCATCCTCTCCAACATTACAGTTTTATAAAGACCATGACAAAATAAAGCTAGCATTGAGAAAGACAAAAGGCTTCCTGCCAACACCATAACTATTGGCTTTGCCAGTGCTCGCTATTTTACCTAATTGAAAACGTGCACTGCTGCAAGCTCTAGCAGCCGAGCAGTTGAATAAAGTCCAACGAAATGCCATCCTCAACATTCAGATGTTATGAGCCTCTGCTTGAAAACCCCAAACTGAAAGGGATCCTACCTTCTCAAGGAGATTATAGCTCACATACAAACTAGAAATGTAAGGCAAACGTGAAGCTAATGTCAAGGGGTCAAATTAATTATCTGTTGCCGTTTGCCTCACGCGTTGGTGTAATCAAGCAATTTATGAAATAAATAAAAAAACGATGGGCATAGAGGCAGCATGTACTGAGTTACACAGAATATGACATGGAATTGATTATCTACTGCCACTTTTTAAACAAACTGTAAAAGTACTGAAATGGAAGAACTATATGTTTTAATGATAAATTGAGAGATAACAAATAAAAAATGCTTTTAGTCGCTGTGTTGACAAGTCTAATTTGGTTAGTCTTGGAAAGAACACGAAGTAAAAGCACGTACTGTTACCAAATAGAATTAAAACTCAATTTGACATAGAGTTTCATTTATCTTCAACTCAATAACATTCAGCAAGGAAGATGGTAAAAATGTGCACATTTCAGAAGG
This sequence comes from Triturus cristatus, assembly GCF_964204655.1. Classification (NCBI taxonomy): domain Eukaryota; kingdom Metazoa; phylum Chordata; class Amphibia; order Caudata; family Salamandridae; genus Triturus; species Triturus cristatus. The sequence continues at coordinate 689,293,314 of NC_140586.1, read as the reverse complement.
GCAGAACAGCAAAGGAAGCTCCAAGGAGACGTACTTCAATGCCAGAGCAGAAATGCACTCTATCTTTCCTCATCTAACGTGCCTAAGAAGCAGAACAAATTAAATTAACTTTTTATTTACAATGTCGTCCTATTTTATAAATACTCGTATCAAGTCTGTCTCATTTTCCCTTCAAGCTCCCGATTGCACCGCAATAAAATATCTTACATCAGTAAAGAGGTTCTGAAGCCAGGTTTAAGCAAGCAGTAAGAACCTTAGGATAAATGATTTCCTTCTAACCAAGGAAACAGAGTAGTGTGCACCATGTAGAAAAAAAAATGCAGAAGTGGGATACGTTTTATTTCACTGAATCCGTCAAACTGACATAAACATAACATTTTCAATAATGAAGGGGTTTCCAAAGTTTGAATTAGGCCGTGTAATCAGTGTTCACAACCAGTGACTAGGGATTTTATAGATAGCCTACCTTGATGACTTTGACAGCACCAGGAAAATTGATGTTGCTGGTGAGTTCGTATGTGTTGCAGTTTTGTACTTCTGTTTTTCAAGATATTAAAAAAGACTATATCAGACTTGCATTGTTCTCTCTTCAGCTAGTGCTGCTCTATACATCTACCACCACAAATAAACATTCAAGTTAATATAATTTATGAGTTTACTCTTTCTATTCAATAGTTGCTGACAGTGCCTCCCATTGCATCTTTAATTGCACTGACTGTATGATTATCCTGGACATGATAATCCAGAACAATTGCATCCAACAGCTTAATCACCAAATCTCAAAGCAACATTATCCATAGAGCCTCTGGGAATGGTTACAAAATAAAGGTAAACAATGACTGCTGAGAACATTCAGATGGTGAACTTGTCAAATTCAGTGTGTGGGACGCCACATGACAACCAGAGGCTACTGGGCCCCAACCGTGGTGCTTGTGGTCATTTCCCACTGGTGTCCTGGGGTCCGACCTTCTATGGCTCTGAAAACTAGGCTGAGTGCTCACTTGACTTTCAGAGTAGCAAAGGGGATCTGTTGCAGGCGTCTCATGGAGTTTGTGGAGGGGCAAGAGCTCAGAACTCAACAGATACCTAACAGAGGTTCTCTTTTGTGGAAAAAGAAAGTAGGTTGATCACATGGAGAAACAAAATAATTCACAGAACTATGAGAGTGTAATACAGGCTTGTAATCAGTTGCATTTATCAATGAAGCACTGCACCCCCATCTCCTTCCTTTATATTCGAGATTATATGTTTACAGTTCCCAACAGTATATGGAAAAGCCAAGGAATAGGCACAGGTGCAGCTAGCACAACGCACTCTCGCTCATTAGAGCAGCAACTTAGTACAATATCGATTCCAACCCTTGGTTAAAAACTCTCAACCACCCTGACATTCGTGCCTCATCTTGCATTCTCAAGAATCTCATTCTTCATCTAAACTTACCATGGCTCTAGTGGTACGTTTTTTAATCTCAGCTGCTGTTTTGGGCACCTGACCTTCCAGAGCTCAGTCGTCAACTTTGGTCATCAAGGCCCATTCCCAGGACTAGCTCATAGAGATTACTCCGTTTTTGTCATCCTTTGCAGTGCTGGTGTCGCCATCTACTCAAATAGATCCAACCTCAAAGTCGAGATGGAGTGCAGCAACAGCTACTCACCCCTAGATGGGCTCTACTTGCATTCAGGAGGTCATATATCTGCCACCTTTTCATTGGATACTCGGCTCTTTTTATGAAAGAAAACCTCAGTCTTCCTCCTTCCAGAAATTACTGCCCCAGCCACTCCTCTCTTCTCTCAGCAGGCTTCTCAAAAATGTCCCTATTCGAGCTCATTTGAAATACACTGATGTAGGGGCCCCCACAGTCACCCCCAAGTAGGGCATAGGGGCACAGACCGCAGTTCACCAGCCCTTAATAGCTTGAAGGACAAGGCTCCAGCTTCTCGTCTGGTACATTTACGCGCATGGACGGAGCGCGCTACAGGGTGGCACACATTACATACTGCCTTGAGCATTGAAAAACATAGAAACGCACTATATTTTGGTGTGCATTCTACCACTTATGTTGTGATATATACCCGTTTTCCATCCACGGAGTAGTTTGCAACCTCACTATGTCATAGTGACTATGAGTTCCATGTATGTTTTATAATCTGCATGCTAAGAAAAACATTTTGGATATAGGCCACTCACTGTAGGCTCACCTTCAAAGTATAGTTTAATACATTGAGAAGATGAGTAGGTCCACTGATTTGATTTGATTTTCCAGCAAAGAAATGAACGTGATTTTGTATGCATTATTTCATAATATTTTTATATTGTTTTAGTGTCTTTTGTATAACTGTACGCACATTGAATGTATTTAATTAATTAGATGGTTATTATTGAACATTATGTGTTTTACATGTTTTTTCGTGATGCACAGCAGGTTGAGTGTTTTGTTTATGTTTACACGGGTCTCGTGTCACGTGACGATGTTTAGTTTTATCACGTGACATCATCTATTTAAATCTGATTCACTTGCGGTGGTTTTATTCGATTTTGCACGTACAGTTTGAAATGTTTGAGCTACATCACTGGTGGAGGTATGTTTTATAATTCAATTACTGGAGCACGTAGGTTTTAGTCTTTGGCTTTTACACGGTTTGGTATCCACCACATATGGTTGTGTTTGCTCACTTGGTGGTTTTTCTAGGAAGTTGTTTTGGGTTAAAGCATGTGCATGAAACATAGAGCACATTTATTCAGCACTGGATTTAAATATTTGGCTGCCACACTTGGTTTTTTATATACTTTATTGCAGTGCTTTAAATGGGAAAAAATAAGTGCAGGTACTCTTAAAATGAGCTATGAGTGTAGCAAGTGGCTAGGGGCGTGGCTAAGGACAAGACATATAAGACACTTCTACTATGTGGCCGATTACTTCTATATTCTTGAGTGCACACTCACAGAAACAAGCAGAAATGCTCACACAAAGCATTCCAAGAATACCTCCCTAGTGTCTGGATTCTCTCCCTCTTACACTCGCTTTTCTCACACACACACAAACATGTGCACACAAGCAGAGCAAACACCCAGACACAAGCAGGCAGACACTCACACAAAAGACTCAGGTGGGATAAAGGCCATTTTACACTCCTTATCTCCCGTGGCTTTCTTAATTGTTGCTATTGCCGCTGTTTGCGGGATGCCTGGATTGGAGTGTGTGCACAAATACGCCATGGTGTGAATGTGATTTACAGCACAGGGCCTGAATGGACCCTGCTCTGTCAAACACAGCTGGTTGTGAACACCGGACATTATGCAAATGAGCCTTGCTGAATTGTTTAGAGGTGGCTCAGCTTGGGCTAGAGGCGCCTTGGCTGTCAAAAAGCCTCGTTCATGCTCGTGAGCACTACCAACAATGAGCCTACCTTTGATGAGTACCGGTACTCTCCTTGGCAGCAGAAAAGTGCCGGTACTCAGAGCGATAAAAATGAGAAGTGCCGGTACTCAGTACCGGTGAGTACCGGCCCATTTAAAGCACTGCTTTATTGGAGATAGCACGTTTTTTGTGGCATGGAGCACATGTAATTGAATGTAAACACAGGGTCACTAAATGCAGTACATAGTTTGTGATGCAGTTTGTTATAGCACTATACTTAAAGATTGAGGGGCAGATTTACAAGCCCCCTGCGACACAAGTCCGTCACTTTTTGTGACGTACTGGTGGCGTATTTCTCTGCCCCATATTTACAAGGATAAGAAAAGCCACCCTGCGTGGCTTTTCCTGCCCTTGTAAATATGGCCACTTTACACGCGACACTTTGCGTGCAAGGGGCGTTCCATGAGTGTTGCTGTGGGTGTTCTCAGCAACACCCATGGAACAAGACACATTTCCAGATTTATGAGGAATCGTAAATCTGGAAATGCGTGTGAATGCTCTGCCTCCCCAGGGGAGGGGTAGGGAGGCGCAATGAGGAGAAATGTTTTCATTTCTCCTAATTTTTTCCTCTTGCAGTGCGTGCTTCATTCTACAGCACACATTGACAGAGGTAAATGCCTGTAGTGATTGTTTTTGTGCCGGAAGGGGCACCTTTCTGCACAAAAACAATCTCCTCATGATGCAGGCATCCTTGCACCATGGTGCAAGGGTGCCTGCGCCGTCGCATGGCAGCTGTTTGTGCGCCCGTGCAGGGGAGAGCATAGGAATGCAACATATTATTGTAAATATGCCGCATTCCTGTGCTTTGGAAGTGCTGCAGCATGGCCGCAGCCAAAGGGCTTGCATTGTCGCGCTGCGGCACTTCCTCGTAAATCTGCCCCTGAGTTATTAAGTACGGACACTGAGGAATTATTTTAGAAATATTGGAGAAATCTATGTTCATTATGTATTTCAGCATTTTTTTTGTATGTATTTTTTGATGTTTGTTGCTGGACGATATGTGCTTCTGAATGATGTGATTCTCTTTTTACTTTATTACCCCGAAGAAGGGCACACTTGCCCTAAATGCATAGAGATTGCCACCTTGACATGGAAGAATATGGGATTGTGAACCTTCTGTGTCTTGGAGCAAAGCTGGGTGGCACTCGTTGAACTATTGGAAATACCGAGGGATCATAAAGTCTGGTGAAAACTTTGATTACTTTGGAATAAACTGGTTTAAAAACAGGAATTTACTGGTTGATTGTTAAGCTGTGCATCCTGTGCTGTGGGACCTGACAAGGCTCTAGCTTCTCTTTTGAAGGACATGGTTGCCATCTGTTAATGGAAGGTCTCTTCCCTGTTTGTGATGTTTCCCTGGTGTTGCCATGGGCTCCATATTTACCACAGTCGTTTGGGCCAACCCCAGCATTGTTTTTGGTCAGCATACCTGCTTGTGCCAAGGCTACACAAGATTGTGGTGCTTCTTCAGACACTCAGAGAAGAAACTGTTATGCAGGTGCCACCCCAGCCTTCTCAGTTCTTCGTGCGTGGCATGCCATATTATGCCAGCAGCCTGGATAATGACAACAGAGCTGTCCCCTGGAGCTCCATACTCTTCTCTGCTCTGTTTGCCAATCCAGGAGCCTCAAATGTACCATGGAAGGAAGTAGAAATCTGGGCCCAGGCATGAGTTCCAAGACAGAGCAGCCATCTTGGGGCCCAGCCAGCCCCGCCTCATTGCCCTCAGCTGCCTGACACGCTCTCAGAGATCCCTGTCAGTCTGTCCTGGAAAGCCTTTATGACGTAGCAAACGTGGGTAACCAGTTTTGTTATCAACTGTTGCTACGTCATAGCAGTGAGTTATGACATTTGGAAACTGAAATAAAGATAGAGGCTCTCTATGAGAGTCATACATAAGAAGAATATTCAGACCGATTCCACAGTTGTTTGTTTTCCTTGCACAAGAGCGGTCCTTGCGTGATGAAGTGTTCCATGTCAAAAATGAGATGATGTTTTTCCTGGAACTGTTTTTTTGGAGTAGACGGATTTAGTATGACGTGCTTTCTATGAGGTGAACTCCCAGGCATTGAAATAAGTATTGCCAATGTACGTTAAAAGGATTATGTGTTGTATTCTGCGAGGTTTTAAAACAACATTGCAAATAATGCTGGGAAAGTGTTGTTAATTTATCACAGAATTACTTAAATCTGTTTTACGCAAGAGCTGATACTTGTCCAGCATATTTTCTGGTTTGAGCCCTTTGCACTATTCGGCCTAAGACCTTTAACCAGAAGTCGGATTTGAGAAATGTGTTGCAGATTTTTTTACTATTACGTATTTTGTTTGGCTCCACTTTCGGAAATAAATATTTTTTTTACTTCTGCCTTACAAAAAGGCTCCATGGGGTCTGGACCACCCTATTATCACACAGTGTTGCATCTTATTACAAGACAAACACAAAATCTCATGAGTAATAAAGAAAGATGTGCAAATAGTAAATGGTAAAGATGGCATTATTTCAGCGATGTTAAAACATGGAAAAAGCACCTAATCTTGTTGTATTCAGTTATTAATACAAACAACACTAAAGCCCATATCACGATGTCGGTCGGAGCTGCCTCCGACTGACACCATCTCAGTGTGGGAACTGACCGGTTGGCGGTTTGAATACCGGATTACGATGCGACCATACATAATGAGTTCGCAAACTCCCGTTTCTCTATGGGAGCTTGTATGGCAGACGGAAACCGCCCGCCACACAAACTCCCATAGGGAAATGGGAGTTGGTTTCCTGCCACACGGTGCATTGATTTTCAGGGTGGAACCATAGGTGCCCAGGTCCAGTACTGTAGGCCGCAGAGGCCCCCAAAGTCGCTTTCTGACAACCTTTCCATGTCAGAAAGCCCGACATGAGAAGGTTGTCAGAAACCAGCATCATAATCCCGACAACGGAAACGTTGTCCATAAGGGATTATGATAGGTATGCGACTGCCTGATGGGTTCCTTGAGCCTGTCAGAACCGAGTCAGATTGACAAGCCGGTTTACACTCCGAACACCGACATTGGTCAGACTAAACCTACCATGGGGCATATTATCAAGAAACGGCATTAAAATTATTGCTGCTTTAGCGGCAGAAAACTGACGCTAAAGTGGCGATAATGGGCTTGATAATATTCCCTTGAGCATTCCCATAGAAGCCCATGTTCTGGTGTCAACATGGGCTTCTATTGGAATTCTCTGCGGCATATTATCAAGCCCATTATCGCCGCTAAAGCAGAGATAATTTTAACGCTGTGCTTGTTAATATGCCCCTATGTCGGTCAGTAAGTCTCCGAAGAGCGGTCGGAGGTTTACCGACCAACAACGTAATGAGGCCCTATGTTCTTCAAATTTTAAAAGACACATGAGGGATTCAAACTAACATGGTCCTCTTCGCTTTCATTTAAGAAAATTTGAAGTTTCTGACACACAAACAAATAACACAGTAAACTTACGAATAAAAACTATAAATGACTGCGCGTTTCTCGCTCGCTTCTGTGATATTACAACATATAAGCCTCTTTAATTCTCAGTTGCTTAAAGAACAATCTGGGATCAGATTTTTTAGCAACAAAAGCTATTTTACTGGTACAAAGAAACTGAATTCTACGTAAATACTTGTATAACATGCTGTGGAAGGGTTCATGTAATTGTTGACCTGCTTAGGGCTTGTATAAACAGTGGAACAAGGTGGGTGGCACCTTGATGAAATGGTGTGAGGAGTGAAGGTGGAGTGGAGGTGTTGACTACAAAGTGATTGTAAAAAACAAGATATCATCAGCAATGTTACACCACTGTAGTTACAGAGCAGGAAGACAAGAGGTGGAGGATGCTGTGCAAAGAAAAGCATTCCTGAGTCCATCCACCTGCATTTAATTTGAATAGTTGCGTGCATTCACATCCAGAGAGCATTTCATTTATGGAATTGGTGAGGGGAGCAAGAGTGCCTGACACCAAGAAGGCCACATGGCTGTGAGGCTTGTAGGGTTGAACAATTCATTGCTAATGATTCTGTAGAACACAGCTTTTGCATGATGCAAATGTACCCACTGATTGCAGAAAAAATGACCCTGCAGCATTAACAGAGGCTGAAATCGCTGAGTCTCTAGTAATCTGAACTGCTGAGGAGGAGGGTGCAGTTTAGACTGTGCTGCGTGAGGAGTGTATTGTCAGTCAGCAACAAGAAAAAATGGTGCCAGAGCCGCGGGCATGACCAATTTGAATATAGTAACTGCGATCTCTTTACTATCAGCACCTGTCCGCTGTGCCTCACTAGTGATCTGCATCTCGGTGCATCAGCATATCTGTATGTCAGCTGGTCTGTGACCGAAAGAGCTTGGGAACACCACACAAGGTAGACCTCGGACACAGTACTGGGTCAACATTCAAAATTAAGTAAATAGTACAGCTGCATTTTTATTTTGTTCTATCTCAAAAATATACATACAAAATCAACTTACATTAAAATTCAATATAAAAATATCTTTCTGTTTTTTTTTTTTTCATTGGAAGACTCCACAGTCAGATTGGAGACCTACCTACGGTAAAATATAGGGTAACTTTAAAAAGTTTATTAAACTTTATAATCAAGTAGAAAAAAATAATAATATTAATGTAAGTTATTTTAAATATGTATTTTAAATGTAGAACAACATTTTGAAAATGCTTGAGCACTAATAAGCTCATTTTGAATTAAATCAAACCAAGACCAGAAACTTAACAATTTGAGTCTTAGAGACCTGTCCCTTTTAAAATGGACATACAAATACTTGCGTAAATAATTGCAAATATATAACTCCCTACACTCTTTGACATTGTACTGCCAGATAACTAGGCTATATAACTACCTCACATAATCTCTCTACCATTTTCGCTCTGATCCATCAGATAGATCCTGATTTCCAGACGGCAGCCATTCTACTAGATGCCATCAAGACATTTGATTCATTTGAATGGGGATTCCTTTTTTCTGAATATGCCACCTCTCTTCATAGAATGAATTTCACTACTATACACCAAAACTCTGGCACATCTCTGTATCAATGGTTAAATCTCAGAACCAATATTTATAAAATGGGGCACGAGATGGGGTACCCATTATCCTCAATTATTATTTTTTTCACACTTGAGCCTCTAGCCTGCTTTTCTTTGACAACACTGCTCAAATCACACAATAAACTTTACAAACTATTAATCTCATTATATGCGGACAGCATGGTAATATATATCAGTGATCCCAAAAATAGCCTGTCCCCCTTAAATTGTGAAAATGTCCAAATGAGTACCTATTCAGCCTCAATATAAGTGGAATAAATAGCAAGTAAGCAAGAAACACACCACTTTCAATTATTACATTAATGGAAGAAAATTAGTTACAATTCCAATTTTTCAAAATAAATTATAAAAAATTCATGATTTTCATTTTGGTATCTTGCTATGACGTTAACCTATCTTATCTTAGCTTATGAGTATTTGTATAGCGCATGGCTACCTTTAGGCTTCCCAGCACCGAGTACTCAAGTATTCATCGATAGTTGAGCAGAGCAGCTATAGTAACTCCAGTCATATAAATGTGGACACTACAACGATGTTGTGGTCATTTTAAGTTGTATTACTGTTTGTAGCAAATGTAATTTGTTTTGCATTATCATCCTCGATTTTTTGCTTTTTTTTCTGGACCCTTTTTTAGAACTTTGTGCCCTGTGAAACCGCTATTCAGAGCCACAGTGTGTGTAAACCAGTTTCCCCCAATTGGTCTGTTTAGCTCTCCTGTAAGGCCATGGTAGATTGCTTAGAAATTGCACCAGTGGTGGTGATCCTAAACATGAAATGGGCTGCAGCATGTATTTATGTTACCCATACATGTAAATGGAAAAGGGGGCCTGGACCCTACGTGGCGACCAGGACAGCAATCTGCACAGACTAGTTTCTTTTTAACATTCAATGCCGTTTATTTTTCAATTGGCAGTTATAGTGTTTAGCATTATGAACATAATCAACATTCAATATTTGTAAATCAAACATATACTTCCATGACATTGTTTCACATCATTGATGTTTTTCATTGTACAATTTATCACACAATTATTGTGGTACCAGAACTCTGGTGCCAGAACCCAATGCATTTCGGGACTCGAAGTCCCTTCGTCAGGGGGTTTTTTCTAGAAGAAAGGAAAAAGGAGACCGCTCTCAGTTGGTGCACATTTGCAAGAAACTTTTTTAACATATCTTATTCCCTTCACCATCGTGTTATCTCACCCATATACATATGTGGCTTTCACTTACTATTTCTGTCACTAGTTAATCCTTCCCTGTAAAAATAGAAAAATAGAAAGAGACCAGAATTCTTATTGAAACAATGTCATGGAAGTATATGTTTGATTTACAAATATTGAATGTTGATTATGTTCATAATGCTAAACACTATAACTGCCAATTGAAAAATAAACGGCATTGAATGTTAAAAAGAAACTAGGCTGTGCAGATTGCTGTCCTGGTCGCCACGTTGGGTCCAGGCCACCTTTTCCATTTATTAATCATATGTACTGCAGACATATTGGCAATCTAGCACGCATATCGTGTTAAACTATTAAACTCAATATTGAAACAGAGTGCGCTCTCCACCCACATTGTTTCGTTACCCATACATGTAAAACATATTTGACTGCCAGGAGCACCATTGTTCTCTGGTTTAGCTGTAATTTAAAGACAACAAATTAGCACATGACAAGTAAAAGCCATGTAGGGAAACCTTTTGTAAATTAATGAGTCACTCCTAAAGTGTCACTTAGATGCTTGTAAGGCAGGGTGCCAAATATATAAAATAGTGCCACATAATAAAAATGGAAAGTGATGTCACAGTTACTGAAGGCCTAAAAGCTATTTTCACTGTGTAGGTCCAGGTACATGTTCTATAAGGCAGGCCAAAGTATGCTTAAAATATTTATTTTCCATCTTTTCCTAAGAAAATGCTAGAAAAGTCATTCAAAGTTTTTTTCATATATATTTTTTAAATATGATTTAATAATCAAATCAGATGTTTGATAACTATAGTGGAAAAGTGCATTTATTAAAATAGTTTTTAGGCCACCTGAGCCAGTCCTGACTTAAAACCAGTTATGACATTCATCATACCCCCAGACCTGGAATACACATCTTTACCTGGGAGAATTAACCCTGGATCAGAAGACAATAGCCTGCCTCTGAGTCCAGGAAGAACAAGCTGGGGTTAACTACTGGCCTTTTCTCAAGAATAGGAGAGGTGTGACAGACAGCTGGCAGAACAAAGGGTAACAGTCACACTTCTTCCTTTCAGTTGGAGAGGCCAGAGAGGGCTTCTACTATTCATCTCCTATACATTGAAGAACAATAAAAAACATTACTCTCAATGACATTGACGGTAAGCTATAGTATAAACTCAAAACATTCCAAGGAATAAAGGGCACTTTCCCTCACCAAGGCCTTATTATTGATGTGGGCTTTGCTGTGGGAGTGAAGATTTAACCTCTTTGTTACTTGGTGTCTCTTCTGCTGAAGTGATCCAGCGACCATACATTCTACTCTTCCATCTTCTCCTCCTCATCCCTTTTTCACCATTAACTCACTCAGATTGCTTTTGCTCATTGTGGTTCTTGCAAGCATGGACTCTCCATAAAGGTATATCCAGTTAAGTGATCCACTTATTGCACATACTTATGATGAGCAGTGAGAATCCAACATAAATTAACAAATCAAAAATAACACTTCTCGGTGGAGAGGGAATGACTAAGATGCTGAATGAGATTGGCGAAACCTAGATGACACTCCATGGCACTTGAGTGAAAAATTTATGAAAGATGCAGTTATGGCTGGTGTTCTTTTCCCGTCTCGTGATTTTTGAAAGTGTGATATCCGGGGAAACAGAGTGGCACAGAACTAAAACACATTTTAGGCATCTTTCTTCTTCTTTCAGCCGGGTTTGCACACACCTGGAACTATTTTACACGCATACAATTTTTCTTCTCTACACTCTTGTGAAATGTAATAGTTGCTTGCTAAAATTCTAAAGTGGCTGAGGCAGTTTATTAACCTCGTCAAATTGCCTACATTTATCTATTCACACCAAATTACTTCCTCCCCTCATGAAGATCCTGTACATGTGAGACGGTACATAATTAACAAATGGCCCTGATTGATCGGCTACAGGTTCTTTTTTCATTCCCCTTTGACTTCACCGACTATATATCTTTGCAGTCTGCTTCTATATTTCCTGGGCTCTGTGGTATTTTTTTTTTTTTTTTTTTTTTTTTTTTTGTCCTCATATTCAGCCCATTTGAAGCCACCCAGGCATTGGAGCGAGAAGAAAAGAGTGACACCGCCTCAGTGCACTGGATTTGTAAACTTTATCAACAGACAAGCTTACCGGTGTATCTCCTTCTCAAACACTAGCCAGCGGCGACATAGACTAGGGACCCAATTGCTAGGCCCGGAAGGCAGTAGCAAGGCAGGAAGGGCAATGAAATCATTGGACAGGGGGAAAAAAAAAAAAAAAAAAAAAAAAACCCCCGTCACCACTTCATAAGTTTCCAAAATTCCTGCTTCTTCTTACTTCCTGGTCTTATAAGGTCCATCTTGGATATCCTTAAGAGAGAAGTCTGCCAGTCTAAAAATTCCGGAGGCTTGGGATCTTTCCATTTAATACAAATCTCTCTTCTTGCTATTAAGATGGCATAAAATAGCAGATGCTTGGGTGAACCAGTCAAATTGGGTATTAATCCAAAGAAAATCAGAGAAAAGTCAAGGGTAATAGGTATCCCCAAAGAGGTAGACAGAGCCTTACCCACTTGGTACCAAAAGCTCGATAGGAGAGGGCAAGTCAGGAACATGTGAGCATCAGACGCCGCTTCTTCACCGCATCTAGCACAGCACACAGGAAGATCTTTTGCAAATTTAGTTAGCCTCTGTGGTGAAAAATAGGCTCTATGAATCGTGAAGATATGATTCCTTCTTAACCAGGCAGGCTTTACAATATCCCATAGAGTCTTACACGAATTAAGCCACAACAGCTCAAGATCAACCTGTGGAATGCAGCTATTCCACAATGAAGTTGGGAGTTTAAAGTCACCATCGATCTCTTCAAGAATAGTGCGATACCAAAAACCAACCTCTTTTCTAAATGGAGGTTTCTGTGTAGCCTGTGTCTCCAACTGTGTAACCCTACCTAGAGTGTAATTGCTTCTAATAGCATAATTTGTGGTGGCCCAGCTAGAAAGCTGGAGAAATTTGAATCTGGAGATAGAAAAGCCAGTATTTTCTCGGAGGGCCTCCCAAGGGATCAGTGAGCCCTCCACGAAAAGTTCACCCCACCTCGCTATACCGGCTACCCTTAGTGGTAAGGACAAACTATCCTTTAGGAACTCAGGTGTCCCAGGCGAGTCCCAGATTGGGGCTAGGTTAGAAAAATACCCCATCTTCATTGCAGCTCGCATTTTAACCCAAGTTTTTAACAAACCCCATAAAACCTTTAATCTAATTTTTTTTAAAAACTTGGGATCTCCATATTTAAATAGGAAGCCATCTTCGGAAAAGCCACTCACTCTTAGCATGGACAGGAACATCAAACCCATACCACTACTTGTTGGAACCTTTAATAGCATCCGTGAATGGGTGAATTGGAAGGCCCAAGCATATATTTGCAGGTCTGGGGCTGCCAGGCCGCCCTTCTCTCTACGTCTTCTTATTTTCTTCCAAGCGATCCTGGACCCTCTAGAAGCCCAAATGAAGGTGTTAAGCTCACTCTGTATTTTTGCTAGCGAAGCACTCTCAAAAAATAAGGGGATACAACCAAAAAGAAAAGTAAACCTTGGTAAAATTGACATTTTGATCAAATTAACCCGACCCAACATTGACAGAGGTAAGTTGGCCCAATTTTTCAATAGTTTTCTGATTTCTTTTGTAATTAATGATAAATTGTGAGAGGGGATCTTATCAATTTCATGTAGGATATGGACACCTAGATATCTTATATCGGTTTTTAAGGAAGGAAGATGAGAGTCTACATACATATTCCAGGCCATAATTTCCGTCTTCGAGGTGTTTATCTTATAGCCTGAGACAGATCCAAATTTCTGGGCTAGTTCGATAACAGCTGGGAATGCCATATTCAGGTTGTCTGTCAGAATAAGGATGTCATCGGCATATAATGCCACTTTCCTTTCCCACTCCCCGCATTTGAATGGAGACACCCTAATGTCATCTCGCAACATCTGTGCAAAAGGTTCAATATATAAATTAAATAATAAAGGGGAAAGAGGGCATCCCTGACGCGTACCCCTTGTTATCGCAAGGGATTTTGTGAGGGAGCCGTTAACCATGATATTCGCCGATGGATTGCAGTATATAAGAGAGATAACTCGTCTAAATTTATCACCTAGCTTAAATTTGGCCAAGACCTCCGACATGAACAGCCAATTGACCCTGTCGAAGGCCTTCTCCGCGTCCAATGTCATTCCCGCCAAAGGAAGGGACCATGCTGAAGCCATATCAATGGCTCCAATGAAATCATAGGTTAAATCAGACAGGTGACGGCCCTTGACAAAACCCTTTTGGTCTAGATGTAATAGAGCACCTACGACTCCTCCCAATCTATTGGCCATGATGGAAACAAAGATCTTGTAGTCGGTGTTCAAAATTGAGATTGGCCTGTAAGATTCGCAATTTGAAGCTGATTTCCCAGGCTTCAATATTAGTGATATTGTCGCTTTATTCCACGAGGGAGGAAGAGGAGTGCCTTCTTGTAAGATTTCATTAAACAAGGTAGTTAGGAAAGGGGTGATCTCTTTTGCCAAGCATATATATATTTCCGAGGGTAAACCATCCGGCCCAACTGCTTTCCCTTTCTTTGAGCTCATCACAGCCCTATATACCTCATCATATGTAATAGGTGCATCTATTTTCGTTTGTTGATCTGGATTTAACCCAGGAAGGTTTATATTGTTTAACAAGGACAGAACTTTAGCGGAGTCATGGTGACCCTCTTCCTTATATAAGTCTGAAAAAAAAGAATAGAATTGTGTTTTGATGTCCTCATCAGAGGTATACAATATCCCAGATTTAGACACTGAACTAATATAATTCCTTGCCCGGTCTGATCTAATTTTCCAGGCAAGAAGTTTCCCGGCGCCCTCCCCATACTCAAAATGGGCGATCTTGCTAGCTTCCCATCTTTGTAATAATCTGGAATTAAGGACAGACTCCAGGTCCCCCTTCAGGGTCCGTAGAGTCTCTTGTGCACCCTCTATACTCTCTCGATTGCCCAGATCAATGACTGCTTGGGTTGCTTTGATTTTATTTTCGATATCCGCGATGTCTGCCTTATACCTTTTTGACCTATAGGAGGAGATACTTGTTATATGCCCCCTCAAATAGGCCTTAAAAGCTTCCCATACAATAGTGGCTGAAGCAGTTAGGGCATTTCTAGCTAAAAATAATTTAGTTTCCGACTGGAGGCCCACTAATACCTCTTCCTGCATAAGTAGAGTGCGGTCCATTGACCATGTCCTCTCCACTGGGGGCGCCGGTTTATTGATGACTAGGCTGATCGCAGAGTGGTCAGAGAGGTGAGACGGAAGATAGAAAATATCCTCTACCCAGCTTTTTATTGATTGACTCACTAAAATAAAGTCAATCCTAGACTTATGCCCATATTTGTAGTTGCAAAAAGAGTACTCTCTTTTAGACCCTGCTTTTATCCTCCATATATCTAGGAAACCCAATTGTTTCATAAAGTCGGTTAGGCATGTTCTAGTTTTGTGAGATGCAAGTGGCCTGTACTGGGAGGTCTTGTCTAACAGGGGGTTCAAGATCAGGTTAAAATCACCTGCCAAAATAACCGGGCTAGAAAACGCTATTAAAGCAGATGCCATGCCATTGAAGGAAAGAGGGTCGTCCTGATTTGGACCATAGTAGCCAGCAATTGTTAATCTTACATCCTTTACTTGACACTCTGCTATGGCCCATCTCCCCCCTGAATCCACGACTTTAGAAAGGAGTGTTGCTTGGGCTGATTTTTTAACCAGTATAGCTACTCCCCTGGTATTAACAGATTGAGTGGTACAAACTACAAAATCCAACCAACCCAACCTCTTAACTAAAGTAGATAGTTCTGACTCAGTTAAATGCGTCTCCTGCAGTA
This sequence comes from Triturus cristatus, assembly GCF_964204655.1. Taxonomy (NCBI): domain Eukaryota; kingdom Metazoa; phylum Chordata; class Amphibia; order Caudata; family Salamandridae; genus Triturus; species Triturus cristatus. The sequence goes on along the minus strand of NC_140586.1, from coordinate 689,277,702 downwards.
TAATGACCCGCGCACTGCTATCCCGTAAATATTGGAAAATCCGATGCCTCCTTGAATTAGTGCGCAGGCCATTAACATTCCAGGAGAGAATGCCTAAGCTATTCATGATTCTGAGTCATCCTCAAAAAAACCCTCTTGGCTACAAATCCACACACACTTATCATGCTTCTAACTCCCATATAACAGACAAAATGGACTATAATAGGGAAAATGAGGACTATTTTTTTCTTTTTTCCCAATGCAACACCCACCCTTTTCACCCCCCCGTGCCCTCGTCCCAACCCTGCCACCCCTACCACCCCTAGAAACCCACCCGTGGAAACCCTTGCCCCAAGAATCTGGACCTAGTCCAGAGTACAGCACCTTCGATGCGTAATGCGAAGCACTCAGCAGTAATTAAATTAAATTAAATTCATGCCTATACTATTCTTTTATTATCCCATTCTCTCATCCCGCGAGCCAAGCAATTGAAGGAATAACTTTTTTTTTTTTGCATTATTTTCCCCTGAGTTGTTGAAGAAGCCCGTCCGCTGCCTCCACAGATCTAAGATTGTACATTTTGTTATTGTACATTACTCTCAAGGCAGCGGGAAACTTCAGCTGGGCCACAGCACCCAGCTTGCGGAAATCTTCCAGTCTGTTACCTAGCTCCCACTGTCTTTCAAGAGTAATTTTTGAAAGATCTGACCTAATCTGAAAAGAGAAACCTTTAGCTGAAAGTGATTTTTGTTTGAGAGCTAAAGTTAATATCTTCTCCTTAAGGGTATACGTCATAAAGTTGACTAAAATCTTCCTGGGCTTCTGTCTTTGTGGGGGTTTACGAAATGGGTCTCTATGGATCCTTTGTATATCTCGCAATAACTCCTCTTCCAATAAGTCTGGACCCAGAGCTTCTATTAGAAGGGAAACAATAAACTGCTTAATATCGCCCCCTTCTCTTTCCTCCGGAACATTAAGAAGACGGAGGTTATTCCTTCTACTGTTGTTTTCCAGGGCCTCCATTCTCTCCGCTTGGTTAGCTTCACTGGCTTTTAAGAGCTCTATTTTATCTTCAGCTTGTCGAAGACTCGAAGTTAAATTTGTAACATTACTTTCTAGCGTTGCCGTTCTGGTATTTAGAAGGTCAATTTTTGTCTCCAGAGACTCACAGAAACTCCTGATCTCCAACTGGTTGGCAGTTGAGGTCTGAAAACCTAATTTGATGTCCTGAGACAATGCTCTCAGCATTTGCCCAACGGAGTACTCTGCCTGCTCATCTATTGGAAATAGAGAAGGCTCTCCACCAGGAAGTGGGACAATTGGGACAATTGTGTCATCTTGCAATTCTGTGGTTACAGACAGTACCGCTACAGCGTCCCCGGACTGAGACTGAGACTTAACCTCCTGTTGGGATTGCGAGGGTCCCCCTAAGACCAGGTCATCCTGAGAAAGATTACTTGATAGCTCCGAGGAGCTCATGACAGGAAGCTTCAAGCAATCCTGCGTTGAGCCAATATAAGAAGTTGGGCTTTTGGGAAGCGCCAAAATCTGGGGTAACACCTTAAAATAAGATCTCAAGGAAGGTGTGATCTTGAGGCCCCCCCCCAGTTGGCTTTTTCGTTTCTGTTTTAAGGTATAAGCTTTACCTGCCACTGGGGTGGCTGCTGGCTCAAAGGATACAGCAGAAACAGAAGGGACTGCTTCCGTTAGAGAAGCGACACCTGGAAGAACTACTGGGGTGTCTGTCTGACCAGAAGATTTGCTCGTTGAACCCGTCGTCTGCTGTGGTCTCCCATCAATGGCTGTAGTAGTAATAGCAGTGACAATATTTTTGCGGGGTTTAGCTATACTCCTTTTGGCCCCCTTCCTTCTGTTTTTAGAATCTTGTTTATCCTGGGCGACTGCCTGGGCGGCTGCCTGTCTGCCCTGGCGCTTGGAACTTCGGGTGGTACAGGCAGTCTGGGCTTGCTTAACATTTACCGTCCCCCCCAGTGGACTTACCACCTCACACACTCCTTCAGTGGTCGGCAGCTGCTCAGCCACCTTCAGAGAGCTTGCTGTGTCGCCCTCCAGGGTGAAACCTCTCGCAGGAGCCGAGTTGAACGCCCTATCCCACGTCCAGCCTCGGACAGAGCTCCGCAGTCCGCTCCTCACTCTCTGAAGCTCCCGTGACGCCCGAACCCAGAACGGGACGCCAGAGAGAGTCGAATCCTGCAGCGCAAGCCCGGAAGAGGAACCGCACATTGATGAAGTGCAGGGAGGTCAGAAGCGGACAAGCGGAGACAGACAGAGGCTACGATGGCAGCACCCCCCCCCCCCCCCGGGGGCCGAAGGTAAGGAGAATGAAAGCCCAATTACTTCACACTCGTAGTCGGGGTATAGGCATCGTATTGTCAACTCAGTGCTGCCGAGCGCCAAGCATCACAGATCGAGTGCCGCGACCGCTAACTCACGGCCGCCATGTTTCCCCCCATGCCTTTGTTTTTTTAGCTTGTTTGTCCTGGGCTCTGTGGTATTAAGAATTCCCACTCTTACTGTGTTTATATGAGAAAGACAAGGACATTTAAACCCTCTAATAACCTCTGTTCTGCATATACATAGGGACTGCATGTGTGACTATCTAGCAAACAATCAGTAATGCTTCCTTAAAAAACCGAAGGCTCTGTCCTTGGTGATCCCCAAGCTTAGATCACCTTTCAAGATATATATAATGTCTGGTTTCCCTAATAAAAAATCAAAAAGGATCCACCTCCTACAAATAAAATTCCCTCGTCTAAATCTTTGGAACTACTGCTGGACAAAATTAGGGCCTGTATGGAATATTTTGACCGTAAACTTTTTGAGATGCCAAATTGTTTCTTTAAACATTCAAAGGGCACACAAGCATGGTCAGAAATATACATATTCCTCAACCCAGGTCAAACCCAGAGAAGTAATGACAGATTTTAGAATACATTGACTTACATACGGCATTAATGCACCAAGGGTAAAGAAACAGACATTTTGGTCTGGAATCAAAATGTTTTTCACACAAGATCTTGCAAAGACTATAGCTGATAGGAGAAAGAAGTTTCTTGACCTTCTTTCAGAGCTCTTAAAACCAGATAGGTTTGATCCATCTAAATTATTTCAAAGTAGCAATAACTTATGTTGACCCTGCTAAACTCAGGGAGAGGAGATTAAAATGTTGAGAACCTTCTTCACTTCAACTCTGTTTCTCTCATTATCCTTGTTATTTGAGTTTATTTTGCTGCAATACTACTATTGTACGGTATGCCTGGAGTGAAGATGTATCATGTTCGTTTTGTGCTTTCTCTACTTCTGTCTTCTATTTACCATTAAAGATATGTTTTGCAGTAGTCATCTCTATTGGTTTATACTGCCTGTCTTCTTTTATTTGTTTCTCTTTTCTTTTCTTCTTTCTTATTTCCCTAATTTATATATTACACAGTGGCAGTCGCCAGTATGCCATTAGAGTTAGTTATTGTTTGCTAATAACTGCCACTGTTTGATGAATTTTCACAAAAATTTCCAAAAAAAGGGCTCATTTACCTCAGCTCCTTTCTGTAAAATTTCAGGGTAATCTGTCAAGAGGGGGCTGAAAGAAGAGGGGTCCCAAAACACATTTCCCACATGCAATTTTCCATTGGAAAAAGCTAGATTTCTACCCAGAAGGAGGTATAAATATGTTCAGTAGTTTTGAGAAATAAAGGTTTGGTATGTGGAGCTCCCACAAGTTATAGTTACTTGAGTTAACTATAAATGGTAGATTTCAGTGTTTTTTAGCTTAAAATGTTACGTTTTAACTGTTATTTTCACCCTACTATAATGTCACTTCAACCTTTTTTAGGTGAATTTTAAGGGTTTAAAGTAAGATATTATTACAATAACTAACTATAATGTCACTTTAAACTTTAAGCCAGCCCAAGCTGCCAAATCACATCACCCCCTGAACCAGAACACAAACAACCTAAGACTAATTTCATCCTAATTGGGGCTCATCAGTCAGGTGTAGCTTGGTTCCAGTGGCATATTGGGCACATGAAAAGAACGAATGGCTGTAATGCTATCTCAAATGATTGCCAGTGGTTAGACTTATAAGCATTCCTCCCATCATGTTTTGTGTATTTGATGTGTTCCCATGTTCATTGTGCCACTGGAACCACGCTACACCTGACTGACGAACCCTAATCATGGCAAAACCGATCTTGTGTTGATTTTATTCCGATGCAGCAAGGGCCTGTACTGGCTTTTCAAGCTGGAATGTTCCTATTGGAAAAGTGCCAAGTCTGATTTGCAGATGGCTGGGTCCAAACTGAGGTGGCCATGTGGGCAAAAGAACATTGGTTAGACTTATTGCAAACATACCTCCCATCACCTTTTGCACTTTAAAGTCTGAAGATCTCCCCTCAAACAAATGCTGCACAAAACAAATGTTGTTTTGTCTCTTTTGTTTCCAAGTTCAGTTAGAAACACTGTTAAAATGAAATGGACTGAGATAATAAATTAATGAGAAACTTTGACCTGTTAATGGAATCCTCTATTTGTTTCATGATTAATGAAAATGATGCTATCCTCTATCATTATGCATAGCATCGCCATCATATCAGTTCATACACCTATTTCTTCTTTATGGTACAAGAAAAAAAGAAGATTATCATTCTCTTTACTTAAAACATAAAAACAAGATCGAGGTATCAATTTTCCTAACTTTCTTTTATGTCGTGAAGCTTTTTATTTAAAATAACCATTGTATTAGCTAGTAGAATAAGATAACACATTTTCTAGTTTTATGGAAGATAGTGAAGGATCATTTATTAACCTTTTTCTTTTAAAGAATTAGTTTATTTTCCCAAATCATAATTTAGCACCTCTGACTTCAACAAACAATGTAAACTCCTTAACCCACTTCTTTTCTCAGACATTGAACCTCAAGATTGCGTACTTAATTCTTGTATTTAGAACAATAGATAAATTGCATCTGAAATTGCATTTATTTATTTCTCTCTCTCTCTCTCTCTCTCTCTCTCTCATTCTCACCAGGTATTTGAATCGAAATGTATTTGACTCTGAACTGTGATGTGATTTTACCTGTACTAAAACGGTAAGCGAAATTAAATGATTCTAAATGTATTTTTGTGCTTTGACCATTCAAAAAAAAGTTTAGATAAAGACTTGCTTGTTATAATCATACATGTGTGTGTTATTCTTATTTGTCTAGTTATTGAATATATTATAAGATGTATGCTTATTAGGAAGGTACTTCTTTATTACAGGTCCCCAAGAGAAGTGGCTATGGGTCTCTGATTATCTGACTCCCTATTAGCTCAATTAAAGGATCTATCGGAGGACCTAGATGGTTTGTGAATATATAGAGCTTGGTGTTGTAGAGTTTAGATGGGCTAATCTATGGGATATCGTAGTTTTATGGTAGCTGAGGTGAATATGACCTATATCAGTGGTGAGCAGTGATTAAGGTAAGTAACCTGTAAAACCCGTTATCATACTTCCGCTGCATCAGTTTTCTGGTAGCAGAGGATGGTTTATTTGACTAAATATACTAGGTAATGAAGAGACAAAGTTAAAGGTAATAGTTAGTGATGTTTAAGGTTTGACTAATTGGAACAATAAAAAATTGACTTGTGACCGACTACAGAAAAGTTTGTTTTGTTTGTGTATCACGTTAAGGTCCGTCGTTGACCTTAATGGAAGTAAATGGGTCCATCAAAGACCTAAGATCCTGGGATAAAGCCTAAGGGCGGACTTAGTGGGGCATACACTAAGAGCGTTTTGTCTGCTGTGGAAGTAAGTACTGTGCATTTGGCCTTGCCAGTGCTAACATAGCGAAACTTGAAGCAAGATAAGTGGAAATTGTTGAGGTTTCTTGGGAAAGGACCATTTGGGAAAATCCTGAAGATTTTGACTTAGGGCCATATGTAGGTAATTTCTATTTACCGATTCCTAAAAACCGAATTTTACCGATTCGGTATTTAAGAATCGGTAAATAGAATGTAGGTAAACAATCGATAAATGTTACCGATTCGGTAATATTCGTTATCACCGATTCGGTATTTACCGAATTGGTAATAAGGAATACCTTCCCATTCAATCCTATGGGCCTGGAGGCCCATAGATATGAATGGGAAGCCATTCACTATTACCGATTCGGTAAATACCGAATCGGTAATAGGGGGAGCATATTCAAGGGTGGCAGGGTATCACATTGACACCCTGTTGCACCCCTGAATCGTGCATGTGTGCACATGTGGCACACATGCATGCCCTAAGGGCATGTATGTCTGCCACATGGCACTTTTAACAAAGTACAAAATTGCTTTTGGAAAGGTATTCGGTATTTACCACCAACTTGTAGTTGGTGGTAAATAACGAATCCTTAAACCAAAAATGCACTCACTTGAGTGCTCCCTACATAGGATTTAAGATTTTGGTAAATTACCGAATCCTTAAATCCAGCCTCCTACATCGCAAAGGGCTAAATACCGGTCAGTAACGGGAAATTTACCGATTTTCAGCCGTTACCGACCGGTATTAGCCCACCTACATATGGCCTTTAGTGAGGTCAAAATCGCGCTGGTCGAGATTTTGCAGGAAGCAAGAGAAATTTTTTGGAGTGTATTGTTCTATTGTTTCTTTTAGTGGAGCAGACAAAGTTTTTTTACGTTGCTTGTTTTGTTTTGTTAAAAGACTTTATAAAAGATGACGAACGACATTGTAAAAAGAGAGTCAGTTGCAGTGAGGTGTTAGACTGACGTCATTAGGTGCCATGCTTTTTTTGGTCAGTTGGTAAGAAGCCATGCTGGCATTGGTGGACAAGGATGACTTTTGATTGGTGGTAGATAATCATAACACGGTAGAGAAATTGTTGAAGATTATTTTGCGAAGGTTTTTAGAGTTGAAGAATAATTAAGTTTTTTAAACTGTTGAAAACTTTGTTTCACAATGATGAACCAATATCAATTAGGGAAGGAATTCCCATGGCTCAGGAAGGAACTCTTGCTTCATTTAAGCATTTTTCATTAATTTGAAAAAGGATATCTTACTGTACTTGGTTGGAGAACTGGATGAAATATACTGAGAGAGATGGTGATTTAGCATATCCAGAATTTGGAATGTTTAATACCTGAGTTTTGGAAAATCTAACGAATCAAATTAATAATTTTAGACCAAATCCTTGACCTATGCAAAATGAAGCTCTCGAGGAATGTGAACATGTTGAGGAGTTGGAGTCTAGAGATACTGATTTAACTGATGGAGGAGTTGACGATGTAGATGATGAATTCTTGAATGAATTATTACTGAATAGACCTTCACCTTATCACGAAGAACAGAATAATGTAGAGACAAGTCCATTTGTAGGATTACATCCAAATGCCCCACTAGTAAGTTTAGATCAGGCTCAAAAGAAGACATCTTGGAATCAGAATCAGACCCCAGATAGAGAAGGGTTACCAGGAATAATAATGCCAAATCATCTAGATGCCTTATCTGGTCCAGTAACTATAGGAACCATTGTTCCATTATATAACGATGGACAAGGAGTTTTAACAAGTTCATGCTATAACAGTACCCAATAGAAATATGTGTGAAACCTGTACAGTTTCGGAGAGAAATGTGAGTGTGGAAGATCACGGAATGTCTGAATAAAATGGAAATAATAAGAGTGGGTTGAAAGGGAAAAGTTGAAGATATTTAAATACGTAAGGAGAAGTCAAACCATTAGTTCATATTTCAGACAGGTTGATTGAAACACCAAAAAGAGGTTCACAAATGGAGTCGAGAAGGATGCTACAGATAGAAAAACTGTTGACACCATCATCTGGAGGGTAAAGACTGATGGAAATGATGAGGGATTACAGAGATCAGGAGGGAATGCATCCTAAGGACCCTCTTCAGAAGAACCTGATGAATAGATAAGGGAAATTGCACCAGGTTGTAGCATACAGAGTAATTTGTCTCGAGATTTGGGCATAGATGTGAGCAAATTAAAAGTGGAACTAGAAGAAATTATCATTATATTAGGGTCCATAAAACCTGAAAGATTAGCCAAATATCGATGAAGATCTACTTTTTATGTGTAATGATATTACCTGGAATTCGAAAAACACACACATGAGATTTGCCATTATTGCACAAAGATATGGAGTCGACATAGAAAAGTCCACAGCTTTACAAAAGACATATTGATTGGATTTTAGTGACAAGGATTTAGAGAGTTTGAATGCCTCAGGAAAATGATTACAGATTAAAGAGTTGATTAACACCCTAAGGCATTGGGGGGAGTGGATCGATGGGAAGGCAGTACATTTACCTCTGAAACCTGTGATGGAGGTGGAAAAGGAAGAAGCAAACGCAAAGGTATATCCTATGAGAGAAGTACCAGGAGGAGGGTTTATTCATGTTCCATGGTCAGGACAGGATATATTGTCATTTACAAATGATTTTCCTTGTATGAGAGAAAAACCTGTTGAGTGGTACATGCAAGTGGAAAGATTTGTTAAGGTTTCAAATGTTTTGTGGAAAGAATTAGAAGCTTTGTTTGACAGTGTAGTTCCGACTGACTTGTGAGTCGAGTGTAAATTAATGGAAGGAGTCAGTTCATGCATATTATGAGAGGCTTTTACAGGTGTTTAAACAGTGGAGTGGGATTGAGAAGGTCTCTGAGAAAGATATGGGACATTTTGTGTATTGGTTTGTGTACTGTTTGAGACCTGAAATAAGTGCCATGATTCAGCAGAATTTGATTTCTTTGCAGAGTAAGTCAATAGATGAAATACTTTGTTATTGTAAATACTGTGGATATGATATTGACTCATCTGACCAAAAAGTTGAAGGAGAAACTGATGTTGGCCAATATGAAAGCAGCAAAGAAAGGGAGTTATATGAGTATGAAAACTGATTTTCCAGGAGCATTTCAGGTAAATGGCCAGAACACGACTGGAATAAGTGGTGTGGTGGTGAATCCTGTGCCAAATTTGATACCACAGGGGAGAGGTCGAGGAAGTAATCTAGAGAAAATTAAGATGTTTCCGTGTCATGGATGTGACAAGTTTTGGCATTAGAGGCGCAAGTGTAAAAATATTTGGACAAATGCAGGAGGTGTACAGACGATAGATGGAATCAGACAGTCGCAAATGGGTAATGAAATAATGAATCAACAGATGTCTGTAGGAAGAGGACCGGGTCAGAGAATGCCTCAAGCTCCTATGCAGAATATGAATGGTCAAGTGCAAAGGTACAATCCGAAAGAGGGTTTCCATACACATGATCAAACTAATTAAATATGCAGATGGCTTTACAATATTAGTTGCAGATGGATGAGAGTGATTCAGATGCATCTCAATGATGGTGCTTGTAGGGGGAGAAGAAATGCGTGCTTGGTACATCATTTGAGGCAGACCAGAATGGTCCGTATGTGGATAGCAAGGCAAATGGAAAACCTACTTTGTTTCTAGCAGACACTTGTGCTACCCGTTCCACTGTGAGAACTGTGGAAATTCCCAGCCTACCCCTCTCAGGAGAAAGTATTCAAGTTGTAGGAGTATCGAATAGATTGATCTCGATCCCAGTGACCAAACCTGTGAAAGTACAAATAGGAAGTTTTAAAGAGCTACACAAATTTGTGGTGTGTGATACCAATCCAGTCAATGTATTAAGAAGAGATTTGCTGTGTAAAATGAATTGTTCCATATATTGTACACTGAATGCTATAGAATTCCATACGAAAAATGAATATGTAGTGTTTAAAATGGCTGGACAAGAGTTGGAAGTAAATAGTCTATATCCTTTACTTACAGCAAATGGTTTGGCAGCTGAATTGAGAGATGCAGTTTTGCCTGCTGTGTGGGATTTTTCAGGTAAAGACATTGGTTTGATGGGAGGAGTGGCTCAAATTCAAATTAATGTAAAACCCAATGCAGAATTTCCAAGAACTCCAGCATATAATTTGAGTCTCGAGACAGTTGCTGGAATAACCCCTTTGATTGAAACATTGATTGAACAAGCCATCTTGAAAGGAATATTAGGAAGTCCATGTAATTTGCCGATCAAGGGTATACAAAAACCTACTGGGAACTATAGAACAGTTTAGGATCTTTGAAAAATTCATCAGATTGTGATGCCTTGTTGTCCACTAGTGCCGAACGCAGCTGTGGTTCCATATCAGATTCCATGTGAGGCAGAATGGTTCTCAGTGATTGATTTGTGTCAAGCATTTTGCTCAATTCCCTTGCATCCGGATAGCCAATATTTATTTGTATTCCGGTTTGGAGACTGTGTTTTGGCATGGTGCCGAGTTCCACAAGGGTATACTGAAAGTCCCTCAATCTTCAATCAGATTTTGAAAAGAAATTTGGAAGCATTGGAAATGCCTAATCACTCTGTGCTGGTGCAGTACATTGATGATTTGCTGGTTGCATCAGGAACCAAAGAGGCCTGTGTTACTGATATGATTCTCTACTGAACCATTTGGCAATAAGTGCGCATAAAGTGAGAGAGAAGTTCTTTATTTGGGACATCACATTGAGAAAGGAGTCAGAAAAGTGTCTCAAGATCGGATCAATGCCATATTGCAGATGAATCTGTCGAGTACACAGAAAGGTAGTACAAATGTTTTTGGGAATGGCTGGATATTGCAGGCAGTAGATTACACATTTTTCACTGGTAGCCATGCCCTTGCAGAGGCTGACACACAAAGACGTGTCAGATCCTATACATATGGATGAAGAATGCATGCGTTCATTCCTTGAACTGCGAGACAGTTAGTGTCGAGCTCCAGCATTGGGAATGCCCAACTTTAATAAGAGTTTCACTCTATTCTGCAGTGAACGAGACGGTTGTGCACTTTCAGTTCTGATGCAAATGCACGGAACAGTACGCCGTCCTGTGGCATATTTTTCAGCCACATTGGATTCTGTGGCTGCTGAGTTACCTGGAGGTTTAAAAGTGTGCAACAGTGTAAGACAATTGTAATGGGTCCATTGCAAGTATATGTGCCACATGCAGTTGCTTAACAAAATATGAGCAAGTGATCTTGGGTGCAGAAAACGTGACTGTAACAAGGTGTACAAGTCTGAATCCAGCTACATTGATGCCACTCCCAAGTTGTGAAGTGGATGTGGAAGAAGCTGAACATGATTGCCTTGATGTAACTGATTTGTGCACAAGGCCGAGATCTGACATACAGGACACTCCGTTGCCAGAATCTGATCATGTTTTGTTTGTGGATGGATCAAGTTTGAGAGACTCTGGATGTACCTGGTGAGCTGCATATGGGATCTATACGGTGATGGGTGTTGTTGAAGCACCTTGGTTGAAAGGATTAAATTCAGCACAAGTTTCAGAATTGATTGCACTCACTAGAGTGTGTTGCATTATGGAGCAAATGCGAGTAACATTATTCCCGGATAGTCAATATGGTTTTGGGGTGGTGCATGATTTTGGGCAGTTGTGGTCCCAACATGGGTTCATGACTCTTCGGGTTCACCTATACGAAAAGGAAAGTGTGTAAAGAACCTACTGATGGCATTACAACTGCCAGCCCAAATTGCTGTGGTAAAATGTTTGGCTCATCAATCTGGACATGATTATGTGACTGTTGGCAATAGATATGCCAACAAAACTGCACCTTATTGTGCCCTAAATACATATGCATTCAATGGAGAATCCTTAAAAGAACAATCTGATGAATCTGAATGCAGACTAAGGTTTTCAGTTGTTGAGACATGGCAAGAGATTAGAGAATTACAAGATTCAGTTACCCAGGCAGAAAGGGAAGGGTGGATCAAAGCAGGATGTACACGTAGACATAAAGATAAAGTGTGGGTTTATGCAGATGGAAGACCAGTGTTGCTAGATAGCCTGTTGTCACCAAAGGCAAGAGTCTGCCATGGACCGACACATATAGGCAGGGATGCAATGATGTGACTTTTTAGACAGAGATGATACAACCCAAAATTCAGAGCCATTGCAGAGAGTTTGTGCCAGAGATGTATAACATTTCAGTAGCAAAATGCAGGAAGAAAAACAGTGGTTAGCATGGGTCAAATTAGAAGGTCGGGAGGTGCTTTTACCTGCATGCTGTTTTATAGACATGCCTCCGTGCAATGTATTAAAATACGTCCGTGTGATCGTGTATCTGTTTTCACATTGGGTTGAGGAATACCCTATGCGACGAAATGACAGCCTAACCATTGCTAAACTGCTGCTTAGACAGCCCATCCCAAAATTTAGATTTCCAGTCTCATTGGAATCAGATAGAGGGATACACTTCAATAACGAAGTGGTGCGAATGCTTTGTGCTGCTTTACAGATTGAGCAAAAACTGCATCGTGCTCATCGACCTGAGGCATCAGGTGTAGTTGAGCAAACAAACGGCACAATAAAATCACGATTAGAGTACGTAGGTATGTACATCTTATCACTAAAATGGCCTGATGCATTGCCTTTGGTGTTGATGAGTTTGCGAAGTATCCCAAAGAAAAGAACAGGACTGTCCCCTCATGAAATAATTATGGAGAGAGCTATGAGATAGCCAACAGTCCCAACTAATCAGCTTGTGAACATATTTGATGATTTGGTGCTCGATTATAGTAAAGGATTGTAGTGCGTTCTGTGTCTCATCAGGTTGGAGAAGTCACCACTATTGTCCAACAGGAGCAAGTGCGCGACGTGGGCCCAGGTGATTGGGTGCTTGTCAAGAAATATGAGAGAAAGTCCTGTTTGGAAACTTCTTGGTGTGGGCCTTACCAAGTGATTCTTGTAACAACAAATGCGGCTAAATGTGATGGTCTACCTAATTTGGGTCATGCAGCCCACATTTGTCATATCCGATGTCCACTTGAGAGTGCAGAGTCAATTACAGGTGAACCAGTGGTAGCAGTGAGTCAGCCTGAACAGACGGAGCACAAAGTAGAGTGGGCGCCAGCTACTGGGTCTCAAAACACTGTTGAAAGAGAAAGAGAGTTGATCCCTGTAGGTAACAAGGGTCAGAGAGAAAGGGATTCAGATAAGCAAAGTATTGACACAAGTGAAATAAACAGTGTATCAAAAAAGCTAGTGCAAAATGGTGACTGATGGCTCAGAAGAACTGCACGAATGAAAGACATTCTGACCGTAGGAAATTCCATCCTCTGTAATCGAAGTCTCCAGTCAGTCAGAGCAAACTGACACAGACGGAGAAGAAAATACAGTGCACAGAACAAAAAGAGCACGAGTCCCAAATCAAATATACGCAGCACCTGAATGGACATATCTGGCAGTAGCAAATGATTGGGAGATAGAGCTCATCATGTTTTGTTCTAAAGACAACACTCCGTATAAGCCACCCTAAATGAACTGTGTGGGAAAAGAAGGGTGCTAAAAAAAGAAGGTGGGAGAAAATAAAAAAACTGTGATCAACTGAAGACACAAGCCTGTTGCTAATCATAATAATAATATAGAAAGTACAATTTAAAATGGATGCCTATGGTTCTGAGATAAGAGATCCCAAAAAGATTGCTTCGCCTAGGCGAAAGTGTGTAGATGCTTCTTATGTGTATTCTTGTCCTAATACTTCTTTTGTTGTTGATCGTTCTAAATGTACTCTTTATGTTTATTCCGTTAAACCTACCAATGTGTACATGAGTACGACTACTGAATTAACGAGTCCCTGTAGAAAATATAGACATTAAAGAACTAACAAGTATTGACTTTCACCGAGATAATTCAATTAATGATTTTTCATTAAATGTATTCATCAAACTATTGTATGCATACGTTGACACAATGGATGCAAGAGATTGTTATGTGAGCATGCAATTACCTACGTCAGTATCCGAAGGGGTGACTTACCATCACATTTCTTTAACATATGGTATTTCTTGCAGTGTACTGAAAAGTTTATTCTATGGCAAGGAGCAGTTTCAGTATTATTATTCTAATATTGACCTAGTGTTTTCTGAAATTCCTTTTAAGAAGAACCTGAATATAGTGGCAAGTGCGAAAAATACGGAAGTAATGGGAGAATTCTTTCAGCATATAGATATTGTACAAGCACATCGAAATTATGGAACGTGCATCTTGCACAGTGTAGAAAAAGAATGTATTAACAGTGAAGAAAATAGATGAGAAGAAATAAAAACAAAAGCTGCTGATCAGAAAAGTAGAATACCTCCATGGGCTCATAAGGAAGCTGAAAGGTGAGACTTACGCTGCAATGTCTCTGGATTGGCTACACAAGGGAAAACTTTGTATACTAAGATAAAAGACTGAATATAATAATAAATTCATTGGTTCCGGTGAGTGTGAACACACCTTCCTAATAATGGGAGGTTGGGGATTAAAGGTAGGCCTGGGCGGTAAATTCCGTTCCGCTTGCGGATTTAGCGGAATTTGGGTAATTTTGCGTTCCACGGAGAAACGGAATTGCCCAAAATTCTGCGTTCTGCGGCTTTGTGGAATGGTTTGCTTTTTCGCGTTCTCAAAATGAATGTTCACAAGATATTTCCCCCGAGCACGCAAACAGCATTCACGAACAGGAAAAAAGCATCACGAATAAGCAGTTTCACGTATTCGCGGAATTTCCGCGTGCTCGCTGAGATTTGTTACCGTTTCGTGGAGCTTTGCGTAGTGCGACTATGCAAATTCCGCCCACCCCTAATTAAAGGGTGGCACTGACCCAGTATTTTCAGGCGTATATTATGTGTGTGGGAGAAAGGCTTATTATAAATTGCCAAAATATTGGTATGGATGTTGTTACATGGGAATTGTTTTTTCCAAAATATATAATGTTACTGATTATCAGGGAACCAATGAAAAGAAACTAATACATAACAAAAGGGGAATTAGTGCAGCAGAGATTATTGGTTTTATGTTTGGTGCAATAATACCCTCAATGGGGGTAATATTGAACTTGCATAACATTAGAAAAATGTCTACTGTGGTGGATTGATTATTGACACATACCGCTGGTGGTTTCTTAGTGACTGATACTGAAATTGTTGCTAATAGGTCTATGGTTTTGCAGAACCGACTTGCCTTAGATGTATTATTGACAAAAAAAGTCTGTTGCATGCTGAAAATTCAACAACATTGCACTTATGTCCCTGATAAAAGTAAGGATTTGCGGGGATATATAAGTAACATAACTAAGTTGAGCAATAATTTAACAGAACTAAAGGCTGATGGTATCTGGGAGAAAATTGGAAGGGGATTTTCCTCAGTGGAAAGTTGGATTGCAGCACTGGGGAATAGCTTGGTTGGGCAAATACTAACACCATTATTAGCTATTGCAACTGGCATATTAATACTAGTACTGATATACAGACGCTGGAAACGCAAAGTAGAAATAAAGAAAAGAAGAGGTCGAAAGAGAAAAAGAACTGAAATAGAATTAGAAAAAAAGAAAAGTACTTATTACGTTGTAAAAGACATGGAAGGTGCTAGACTGAAACAAATGAAGACAAGTGTCTTCATCAGATTGTCAAATAAGATAATGTGATGGCTCAATTCACTATCAGAGGGGGAATTGATGCAGCGTAATTATCTTAGAATGATTTGACTCGATCAATTCCTGCTCAATGGATAGTGTGATACTTATACATACTTAAGAAACATGACTAACAGTGTGATTCGAGAAACACATGAGAGTTCAACCTGCATTGTAAAAGCATGCAGTGCGGTTGCAAACCAGTTCGAGATGAAAATGTGTTCATTAGAGAGAGGAAAAATGTATAATGTTAATAAATTCACAATACATATGTGCTATGAAAACCTATAAATGCCAAACTGTGTAAAGTAATGTTGTAGTTTTCAACTAAATGATTATAAAAAGTTACAAAACATACTCATTTAGTAGAAAACGTGGATTAACATAAGTTGTTGAAAATTAAACGAGAAATTACCTTTGTTCACGTAGCAGTACTGGATGGCCTAAGAAGGTCCAGGACAAAGAGAAGCCCTTAAGAGGGCGGATGATTTTGTATAGGTTCAAAGACTCATACGGGAGAATGATACTTAATATAGAGAAAGGGACAGGAGAGGTCAATATATGACACTTATTTATTATACATAGGATGAATTCAAGTGCTCACATATTTAGTGACAACAAGCGTGACGTGCAGGTGAGGGTGGACTTTTAAAAGAGAACATCGCATTGGCAACAATAGAGAACCATTTTTCTTGGTTAAATCAGTACAAAAAGGTTCAAGTTGCGTAAGGTCGACGACGTTTCGAACTCAATTATTCGAGTTCATCTTCAGGACAAATGTGAGCATATGAACTCTAAATATGGGAAATGCAAAATAAACAAGTATAAATAACTCATAAATTAGTCCCTGAACTGTAAATAGCATCACAATCAATTAAATGTAAGGTACATAACGTTCTCCAAATAGTGATGCAATTAGGAAGATCCATTTGTGATAATAATTAAGAAACTGGAAAAAGAATCACGAAGACAAAAATTGAACTGTCTACTGCCCAATAATTGGACGCATTTAGCATTTTCAAAAGTTATTTGCATTAGACCCGTAGGGTCACGAGGACGAATTAGCTATTAGAAGGTGCTAACAGGGTGAGAAGGGGGCGTGAGGCAGCGCGAAGAAATTATGAAGTGAACCACTTACTTAGCATATGGGAAGGTAAGTAATGGAGGTGTCGACAGTTAAGAATGTTGCACCGGTGGTATCGCCACAGCAGTGAATGCCTCGAGAAAGAACAAAGGCCTGGGGAAACGGAGTGATTTATGGTTAGCGAGACATAGAGCGGTGTGGTTATGCGAGGATACGGGGTTGTGCCGGATTAAGAGAAAAACTTACTTAAATATAAAACTTTATCCAACCTGATCAATCTATGAAGGAGGGGTTCCGGTGCCGGGAATTTAATCTGCAAGGGAGGGGGAGTAAGTGATTACGGTCAAGCGGACATTGCGGCCGCGAGGAAAGGGAAGGACGAAGAAGGTAATTGCAGAATTACTTACTCATTTCAGGCGGCACACGGTTCATTCAATGGGGGTCTCGCGGGGGGTGGGTGGAGCGGGTCCTGGTCGCGTGCAGGTACGCGCAGCGACTGGTAGTGTGGTGGGATGTGAAGGGTATTTGAGGAAGCAGGTTGCTAATGGTTACGTAAAGCGAAAGCAGCTGCGTGCATTGAAGCGCGTGTGGACCCAACGCCGAGAGTTGGCTCAGGATATGCCTGTTCTAAAGTGGTAACGAGTGGGAAGGGAGCATGCGAGTAGGTGCACGGTAAATAAAAAAGGGGGGGCGTGTGTAATGAATACAGGTGAGTGAAAAGGGGCTAACTGCGGGGACAGTGCATGCTTCCAAAATGCAGGACAAGTTAGTTTGAAAACTTGCTATATCTAGATGAAATCAAATAAATAATTAATTTGAAAAAACCACATATAAGCAATCAGCGTCGCTAGAACGGAGAAGTTCTAGTAGTTGCGGGATCAGTCTTCAATCAAGTGTGTAAATATAGTACAAATAAAATACAGTACATAACCAATGTCATGGCTGGAAAAATGGACAAGAATGCATACATGTAGCCGTAGGGTGAGCAAGAAAATAGACTGGAGTTTCAAAAGTTAGTGGCACATGGGGCCACGATATCTGGTTACAGAATGGTTCTGTATTCGTCCAGAGTGTTAAGCCCATGTTCGATAGAGCGGCATTTGAAGATCCATTTGCATTCCATGCGATTAAGGATTTGTTGTTGGTTTCCTCCTCGGTGGTTATGGTGTAGACTGTCAATCACTTGCCATGTGAAATCAGTTTCAGAGTGTCCTTTGGCCAAAAAATGTTCCACCAGTGGTGCCGTTTGTATTTTGCAGCGGATCCTACTCCTATGTTGAGAGATCCTGGTCTTGATTTTCTGCGTAGTTTGTCCGATATAAAGCAATTGGCAAGGACATTTAATACAGTAGACCACATTTTGTGAATTGCAGTTAGAAAAAAACTGTAAAGTGTGTTTCGTGCCATTATATTAAAAAAACTGGGTGTTACAAGTAGAATCACATGACATACAATTGTTACACTTATAGTGGCCTTGTAGAGGAGGGAGGCCAAGGAAAGAATGTAGAGTATTGTCCTTGAGTGTGGGTTTTTGGGCTCTAACTAGGTGGTCCTTAATATTACGTCCTCTTTTGAAAGCAAAGAGCGGGGTGCCTGTGTGAAGCTCCAAAGGGCCTAGTACTGACCAATGCTTTTTTATCATTTTGGTGAGTTTGTTGCTGACTGGACAGAAAGTAGTCACACATGTGATCTTGTTGAGGGATGCTTTTTCTTTGGGTTGCAGCAGGAATTCACGATGTGAGTACCATGCTCGTTTCATTGAGCGCTTTACTAAACATCTAGGGTAGCCCCGGTTAGTGAGTTTCTTGCACAGGATTTGAGCCTCCTGGAAGAAATCCTCTTTGAATTTGCAATTTCTACGAATTCTGAGAAATTGTCCGTAGGGTAGGCCATCTCTCAGTGCCCTGGGATGACAGCTATCGTATTGCAAGAGGGTGTTACGCTCTGTCGGTTTTCTGAATAGGGTAGTGTAGAGTTCGCCATCGGAGTTCTTGACCGTGACGTCTAGGTAATCAATTTTGTTGTTGTCAAAATTATAGGTGAATTTTAGATCAGGCTGGATGTTATTGAGCCAAGCGCTGAATAGTTGGAGTTCGGTTTCAGTGCCAGACCAGATCATAAATACGTCATCTATGTATCTGCGCCAAACACGAATTTTGTTAAAGAAAGGGTCATTGTTATTGAGAATGAACTTGTTTTCAATGTCGTCAACAAAAAGTATGGCAAAATTGGGGGCAAAAATGGCCCCCATCGAAGTGCCTTTGCATTGCCTGTAGTACTGGTCTTGGAACATAAAATAATTTCTGGTAAGAGCTATTTCAAGGAGTGAAATGATAAATTCTGTCGGGACCTGATGTGGTGCTGGGCGTAGATTGAGGTGTTTTTTGATGACTTCTATGCCTTTGTCTTGGGGGATATTGGTGTATAGTGACTCGATGTCCAGAGTGACAAGGAGTTCAGTTTGGGGGTCAAAGGGCTGGGATTCAATGAGATTGATAAAGTGTGTGGTGTCCTTAACATATGTGGTAGTGTCTTGTACCATATTCTTTATAAAAAAGTCAATATAGCTCCCTAGAGGTTCTAGAATTGATCCACAACCAGAGAGGATGGGTCTGCCAGGTGGAGTTTCCAGATTCTGGTCTGGCACTGAAACCGAACTCCAACTATTCAGCGCTTGGCTCAATAACATCCAGCCTGATCTAAAATTCACCTATAATTTTGACAACAAC
Source organism: Triturus cristatus (assembly GCF_964204655.1). Taxonomy (NCBI): domain Eukaryota; kingdom Metazoa; phylum Chordata; class Amphibia; order Caudata; family Salamandridae; genus Triturus; species Triturus cristatus. The sequence continues at coordinate 689,258,426 of NC_140586.1, read as the reverse complement.
AAAATTGATTACCTAGACGTCACGGTCAAGAACTCCGATGGCGAACTCTACACTACCCTATTCAGAAAACCGACAGAGCGTAACACCCTCTTGCAATACGATAGCTGTCATCCCAGGGCACTGAGAGATGGCCTACCCTACGGACAATTTCTCAGAATTCGTAGAAATTGCAAATTCAAAGAGGATCTCTTCCAGGAGGCTGAAATCCTGTGCAAGAAACTCACTAACCGGGGCTACCCTAGACGTTTAGTAAAGCGCTCAATGAAACGAGCATGGTACTCACATCGTGAATTCCTGCTGCAACCCAAAGAAAAAGCATCCCTCAACAAGATCACATGTGTGACTACTTTCTGTCCAGTCAGCAACAAACTCACCAAAATGATAAAAAAGCATTGGTCAGTACTAGGCCCTTTGGAGCTTCACACAGGCATAGTTAGAGCCCAAAAACCCACACACAAGGACAATACTCTACATTCTTTCCTTGGCCTCCCTCCTCTACAAGGCCACTATAAGTGTAACAATTGTATGTCATGTGATTCTACTTGTAACACCCAGTTTTTTTAATATAATGGCACGAAACACACTTTACAGTTTTTTTCTAACTGCAATTCACAAAATGTGGTCTACTGTATTAAATGTCCTTGCCAATTGCTTTATATCGGACAAACTACGCAGAAAATCAAGACCAGGATCTCTCAACATAGGAGTAGGATCCGCTGCAAAATACAAACGGCACCACTGGTGGAACATTTTTTGGCCAAAGGACACTCTGAAACTGATTTCACATGGCAAGTGATTGACAGTCTACACCATAACCACCGAGGAGGAAACCAACAACAAATCCTTAATCGCATGGAATGCAAATGGATCTTCAAATGCCGCTCTATCGAACATGGGCTTAACACTCTGGACGAATACAGAACCATTCTGTAACCAGATATCGTGGCCCCATGTGCCACTAACTTTTGAAACTCCAGTCTATTTTCTTGCTCACCCTACGGCTACATGTATGCATTCTTGTCCATTTTTCCAGCCATGACATTGGTTATGTACTGTATTTTATTTGTACTATATTTACACACTTGATTGAAGACTGATCCCGCAACTACTAGAACTTCTCCGTTCTAGCGACGCTGATTGCTTATATGTGGTTTTTTCAAATTAATTATTTATTTGATTTCATCTAGATATAGCAAGTTTTCAAACTAACTTGTCCTGCATTTTGGAAGCATGCGCTGTCCCCGCAGTTAGCCCCTTTTCACTCACCTGTATTCATTACACACGCCCCCCCTTTTTTATTTACCGTGCACCTACTCGCATGCTCCCTTCCCACTCGTTACCACTTTAGAACAGGCATATCCTGAGCCAACTCTCGGCGTTGGGTCCACACGCGCTTCAATGCACGCAGCTGCTTTCGCTTTACGTAACCATTAGCAACCTGCTTCCTCAAATACCCTTCACATCCCACCACACTACCAGTCGCTGCGCGTACCTGCACGCGACCAGGACCCGCTCCACCCACCCCCCGCGAGACCCCCATTGAATGAACCGTGTGCCGCCTGAAATGAGTAAGTAATTCTGCAATTACCTTCTTCGTCCTTCCCTCGCGGCCGCAATGTCCGCTTGACCGTAATCACTTACTCCCCCTCCCTTGCAGATTAAATTCCCGGCACCGGAACCCCTCCTTCATAGATTGATCAGGTTGGATAAAGTTTTATATTTAAGTAAGTTTTTCTCTTAATCCGGCACAACCCCGTATCCTCGCATAACCACACCGCTCTACGTCTCGCTAACCATAAATCACTCCGTTTCCCCAGGCCTTTGTTCTTTCTCGAGGCATTCACTGCTGTGGCGATACCACCGGTGCAACATTCTTAACTGTCGACACCTCCATTACTTACCTTCCCATATGCTAAGTAAGTGGTTCACTTCATAATTTCTTCGCGCTGCCTCACGCCCCCTTCTCACCCTGTTAGCACCTTCTAATAGCTCATTCGTCCTCGTGACCCTACGGGTCTAATGCAAATAACTTTTGAAAATGCTAAATGCGTCCAATTATTGGGCAGTAGACAGTTCAATTTTCGTCTTCGTGATTCTTTTTCCAGTTTCTTAATTATTATCACAAATGGATCTTCCTAATTGCATCACTATTTGGAGAACGTTATGTACCTTACATTTAATTGATTGTGATGCTATTTACAGTTCAGGGACTAATTTATGAGTTATTTATACTTGTTTATTTTGCATTTCCCATATTTAGAGTTCATATGCTCACATTTGTCCTGAAGATGAACTCGAATAATTGAGTTCGAAACGTCGTCGACCTTACGCAACTTGAACCTTTTTGTACTGATTTAACCAAGAAAAATGGTTCTCTATTGTTGCCAATGCGATGTTCTCTTTTAAAAGTCCACCCTCACCTGCACGTCACGCTTGTTGTCACTAAATATGTGAGCACTTGAATTCATCCTATGTATAATAAATAAGTGTCATATATTGACCTCTCCTGTCCCTTTCTCTATATTAAGTATCATTCTCCCGTATGAGTCTTTGAACCTATACAAAATCATCCGCCCTCTTAAGGGCTTCTCTTTGTCCTTGACCTTCTTAGGCCATCCAGAACCATTGTTCCCTTCTACATTGTATCACCCCAGGTTCGCATAAGGGGTACCCTTGTCCTTCATAAACACGTAGCAGTACTATCATTAAAACCTGAAATTTAAAAATGTTGAGAGAAAATGTGTTTGCTCACTTATAAATTATTTTGCAAATGAGTTAATGCTTGATGGGATACAAAATGGTGTTTGATTATTAATTTTTATGAAGCGTATTAATCACAAATGAAACAGCTTCATCTATATTCAATTAAATGTTTGAAAGGTTAGTTCCTTTTCAGTAAATAATAATGGCTTAGTAGGTTTTAGTGTAGGCCTTAACATGCATTTTCATTTTTGCCTACGAATAAGATTAGAATGTGCTGACATGAATTCATTACTAATTATGAGAACTTTTGCTAAAGTTTCTCTTCTTTAGTTTTGAATAAGGGACACTCTCTTTGCTAGTACAAAACTGTGTCAGGCTCGACCTGAGTGCCCCCCGACAGTAAAGAGGCTGTCTCGAGGCAGGAGCTGAGCCCCGAGACTCAACATAGCATGATCTCACTGTGCCTGACCCCGTAATGACCGCCATCCTCACGACCATTCGAAAATTTATTCTCCCATCAGCAAGGACAAAACTACCCCACAGATCGTACTCAGCCTCCTGGCCCTGCAAGTCAATTGCCCCTGCTCCCCAGGGCACATGAGCACAGGACTGAAGGACCCTGCGAGGGCTACCCTGAGTACACTAAAATGCCTGACACTAAGATGGCCGCTCTAGGATGAATTCACTAAGCTCTCCTGATTACTTCTGGGGAGCCTTGGAGATCTCACCAAACCTAACTTAAATAAAGACCGGCCGCAAGAGGGTCTCGATCCAATGCCCCCCCATCGCTCCGGACATCGTAACAAGGACTCACAGGTCAGTGTAGGCAGCCTCTAGGTGCCTGTCCCAAACTGCCCACCAGGTACTAAACAAGGACCGGCCGCAAGAGGGTCTCGATCCAATGCCCCTTCAACACTCCGAAGGACTCTCAGGTTAGTGTAGACAGCCTCTAGACGCCCGTCCCCAAAATGTCCATCTAAGACCTAATCTCTGATCCACCATGGCATCTCTGCAGAGGTGTCCCTGCCACCTAGACAGAGTACCCTTAACGATTCAGGGCCACTTCCCAAGATACCAGCCCAGTACAGACTCTCAAACCTGGTCCCAGAGAAGCTCTACTCCGTTCGCCCCCTCACGACTGGACCCTTGCTCCTGGGAGGGTAATTCCTCGAGCTCCCTTTCCCCCCCACCCAACCAAGAAAGCACTCTCTCCTCCACATGACTACACCTCTATTACACCCCTGACAGAACCCGCTTCCCTCCGCACCCAGAGAAAATGCCTCCGGCCACGCTAATGGTTGCCACCCCTCATACATCGAGTTACGTGAAACCCCACAGGCCAAGCTCCTTAGCGATTAATTTCCCCTCCAACCTCTCAAGTAAAGCGAAGAGACACTTCAAACATAGACTGATCAGACAGCACCCCGAAACACTATTCGTAGACACCTTCCATTGCTCCTCCAAAGGGCAGATAAAAATGGATCTTATCTTCCATACTGAAAGACCTGGCAATTGGATTGACATCCTCACCACACATCTCCACATCTCCAAAACCACCATCACATCCAATAGCCTCAAACTGACAAACTCTCTCCCAAACCACAAAACGCAGAGCGGGAACATCTCCATAACCATCTACTCGAATGGCACAGTCCTGATACAGGCTAACAACGATAACCTCGAGGTTTTTGACTCCCTCTTCCTCTCGCTAAAAAAGGCACCCTTGCACACTACTCGACCCGGCCTGACCCCTCTCTTCCCCTCAATGAGTCTTCCACGTCAGGTGAGGCACCAGACCCCTCTCGCGTCCTCTTCGAGAACCTCCTCTCCACCCTCCCGAGTCACCTCCTGCAACTCTGCACCTCCGAATAATGATCTCACCCACCCTGGCGGATGACCCTCCCACCCCTACCTCCTCTCTCATACTAACCAGCCAAGCAGGAACGAGCATTACTCCCAAGATCAGTCTCCCTACAGCCCCACTCCGCCCTCAGGTCACACAAGGCCAAATCCACGATATGAGCCAGTACTCCTCCTGCCCATGATCCCTCCTAGATACAAACCAGGCATCCCCTCCTCCATTAGCCACCATGACTGGGACCCACCCCTCTCCCTCTCGGGCAATGCTGCCTCAGACACCCCCCCTCCCACCTTGGATAGCAAGACGCATCACCTCAAGCTCCTGGAAACTCTGCTTGAAATCCTGATCCGAAGCCTGAAGGAAACTTTATCCAACCTGGTCACGATCCGAAAGCCCATTCAGCACCCCACCTCAGCGCCAAATCTCACCCAACCCTGGCGTGCCAAGGTACTGCCCTCCAGCAGGCCCCCTGTCCCCCCCAGGCCCTGGCCATTGACCAACAGAATGGGTACTGTGAATCGCTCTGAGAGACCCAGAAGATCAAAAGCCGCACTTTCCTCTCGGGAAGCGGCACACCTAGCCTCACCCTATGACTCTCCCTCTAATTCCTCCCCCAATTCTATGATCCAAGTAATTATGGGAGTCGGAAGAGAACACCTTCCACCGAGAGACCCTAGACCCGCAGCTCACCTAATATCTCTACCTAGGGCCCCATCTACTAAGACTCTGAGCAACAAAGGGGTCCTCATTAACTGCATACTCCTAAACTGCAGTTTGGCCACTAAATATGCAACTGAACTAGCAGAAGCCATCCTCTTCCATGATATAGACATTGCATTCATCACGGAGACCTGGCTCAACAATCTCTCGTACCCCAGCATGGACATGCTGGTGCCTCCTGGATTCACAATGGTCAACAAAGACAGGAAAGTGCAAAGAGGAGGGGGCATAGCAATCATTCACAAGAATAACATCTCCATCACGGAACACGGCTTTCTGTCTGTATAGCTCCTTTGAATGTATCTCAGTCAACATCAAGCATAGCGATAACAGGCCATCACTCTGCCACCTCCTTTACCACCCCCCAGGCAACTCTTCCGAATTCGGGGAACACCTCTCTGACTTGATTGCCCATTGCTCACTCAGAAATTCAAGCAATATAATTCTCTGCAACCTCAATCTAAGATGGAATGAAACACAAAACCCGCTTATTCAAACCCTAAACAACCTCCTACAAGAAAACAACCCAACACTGCTCAGAAGAAACACACCACAGAGGAGCAACTCTCAATGCAATTATTGCTGAAAGCAATGCAATCACCATCGACCACATCCTTCCCGTAGACTGGTCCGACCATCACATCATCCTCTTCCACATCAACCAAGCGGTCCTAACCCAGCACCCCATGCAGGACCCCCCCAAATGGATTAGGAACACAGCTCAGATCCCTCAAGCTGAGCTTGAAGAAAGAATAAGCTTGCTCCTCCCCAACATCACTAATCACCTCCCAACTACCGAATTCACCTTTCACTACAACTCTAATATGTCACATACCCTGGACCAATTTGCCCCTCTGAAACTAAAAAAATCCAGGAGCACTCCATCCAGATCATGGTTCACCACTGACATCAATGAAGAAAGAAGACACCTAAGAGCCTCAGAAAGAATCTGGAGGAACAATCCCACAGCCCTCCATCGCGATCAACTCCAAGCAACCCACAGGAATTACAAAAAGCACATTAAGAACAAAAAGACATCTTTCTTCTGCTCTGCGCTAGATAATGCAGAAACAGACCCAAAGAGCTCTTCAACATCATCAGGAAATAAACCTCCAAGCCAGGGACCTCCTTAACTCAGGCATCCGAAGAACGATGTGACAACTTCGCCATCTTTTTCAATGACAAAATCGCCAAGATCGATCTCTCACTTGGCTCCAATCTCATCTCCTCCACCGTGATCCAGGCATCTGAAATAAACGACAAGGCATCCTTGAACCCCCCCAAAACACTGGTCTTCCTTCATTCCCATTCAGGAAGCAAAGATTGTCAAACAAATCTCCAACACTAAACCCTCATCCCACGACCTTGATCAGCTACCCCCTCAATTGACCAAGGACTTGAAGCTCGTCCTAGCCCCACTATGGTGCAAGATCATTAACATCTCACTGAGATCAGGAGTCGTACCAGATTCTCTCAAAGTTGGTCAAGTCACGCCACTGCTGAAAAAGCCAGGACTAGACACTGAGGATCTGAATAACTTCAGACCTGTCTCGAACTTACCTCTTCTTTCCAAAACCCTGGAAAGATGTGTACTTCCTCAACTGACCCAACACTTTGACAACATCAACCTTCTAGATCCTCATCAATCGGGCTTCAGAAAAGGCTGCAGCACTGAAACTGCAATCCTCAATGTCATAGACGATCTACACAAGTCACTTGACTCAGACCAATGCTGCCCTCTCATCCTCTTGGACCTATTGGCTGCATTCGATACAGTCGATCACAAACTTTTCATCTAGGTGCTACAAGAAAGGGCTAGTCTTGAAAAGACAGTCCTCCATTGGTTCTCTTACTTTCTCTACAACCGCTCACAAAGAATAAAAATTAAAAACTTCGAGTCCGACCGCCACCCCATTAACAGGGGTGTTCCACAAGGGTCAGTGCTCTCCCCTCAGCTTTTCAACATTTACATTGAACCCCTTACCACTCTACTCAGGAAATCCAATATCCCTTTCCACTTATGCTGATGACAAGCAGTTGTATCTAGAAACCACCTCCATTGACGACATCCAGAGACTCAACGCCACGCTCAGAGAGGTACAACATTGGCTCGCAAGTAACCACCTGAAACTCAATCAAGAGAAAATGGAAATACTCCTCATCTCCAACAAAGACGAAAACCCCCAAATTGGAGAATGGCTCAAAGCTATGTACGCCCTCAACGGTAACCTCACCCTGGCGGATTCGGTAAAATCTCTAGGTATCACCCTAGACCCGAAACTGGACATGAAAAAACACATTAAAAGATCTGCTAAAAGTGCCTTTCTCAATTTGAAGTCACTGTACAAAATAAAACCCTTCCTCCCATCCAAGGATCTTCAACAAGCCACCCAAGCACTGGTGCTTTCCAGATTCGATTATGGGATTGCAGCCCTGACTGGTACTTCAAAAGCCCACCTCGCCCCGCTGAAAACAACCTTTAATGCAGCAGCCAGAATGGTCACCGGAACTAAGAAATTTGAACACATCTCCCCTGCACTCAGAGAACTTAAATGGCTCCCAATTGAGTTACGAGCCAGCTTCAGAACAGCCTGCCTCACGCACAAAGCCCTTCACACAGGCAAACCAGAATACCTGGCCGCCAAACTCAAGAGGGCTGGCCAGTCCAGAAGCTCAGGAGCTCCAACACTCTGCTACTCATCCCACTGAAAACTCGCAAGCAAAAAACTGCGGCCAGATCGTTTGCTGGAAACGCCCCCAAAATCTGGAACTCCATTCCCCCCTACATGAGAACGATCCTTTCGTTTCCAAAATCCAAAAACCTGCTCAAAGTCCTCGACCGCTCACGAGCAAACCGATAGGAGCCAAGGAAGTACCTCAGCCGATACTCCATCTAACTTTAATTATGTGCCCAGTGACACTGACTCTGATCAAGAAAACTTTTTGGATACTCGTCTTGTTTGATCAAGAAAAGTTTTTGGATACTCGTCTTGTTTGACCTGCATCCTCCATGCTTCTACTGCTGGATCACTCCTTTGATCGATCTATATCCAGCGTGAACCCTCATGATCTACTATATTCTCTGTACTGCCTATTGGCACATAAGCTACTTGCTGTGAAGCGCTCTGATACCCTCAGTCCAGCTAGCGCTATACAAAACTCCTAAAATAAAAAAAAATTAAACAAATTGTTGCAAGCTCAGAAGTGGGCGCTCGGGAACGGACATGATATGACTTAAATGAATCTCTAGTTGTGCAGAGAAACGAAAGCGAACTTTTAATAAAAGGATAAACATTTGATGAATGGTATTACGTATAATTTCTGGATCATTTGGAAAAAAGTAATCATTAACCCATGGACAGACCATAGACTTTGACCAATGGAAATCGTGCAAACTGTGTGAAAGATACTTTTGTGGAAAGTAACTATGCATAATCGGAAGTATAACTGTCCAGTGAGAAAAGGGCCAACCCTGGCTATCTTTGAAAATTTCCTATATGCCTGATATGCTGTCGAATTGAACGGTGATTTTCCCTGAAGTGAACTTTCCTGATTACCTGCATTTTGCCAGCTGGTGAAGTTGAGCAGGCAAACCTTTCGGGTGAAGGATTAAATGACTCCGGCTAGTGCACGCTGTGCACCAGCGTCTCTTTGGACTCACCTTGAGTCCCCGTATTCCTGACAATCTGCAACCGATTCTTGGTTTGTATGATTCATATCTGTATTCTGAAATTGCATTAATATTTCTCTCTCTCTCCTTCTCACCAGTTATTTAAATTGAAATGCATTTGACTCTGAACTGTAATGTGTTGTGATATTACCCGTACTAAAACGGTAACCGAATTTAAATGATTCTAAATGCATTTTTGTGCTTTGACCATTCAACCTGAAGTTTAGATAAAGATTTGCTTTTTATAACCATACATGTGTGTGTTATTCTTATTTGTCTAGTCACTGAATATGTTATAAGATTTATGCTCATTAGGAAGGCACTGCTTTGTTCCAAGTGCTCATGAAAAGTGGCCATTCGTCTCCGATTACCTGAGTCCCTATTAGCTCGATTAAAAGATCTATTGGCGGACCTAGATGGTTTGTGAATATATAGACCTTGGTGTTGTAGATTTTATATGGGCCAAACTCTGGGATATCATATTTTTATGGTAGCTGAGGTGAATATGACATATATCAGTTGTGATCAGTGATTAAAGTTAGTAACCCGGAAAACCAGTAACCATACTATAGCTGCATCACAATCCAGTGGCAGCGCTTGTGTGGTTTCCTGTGTCAACTCCTGGTGTTGCTTGTATTTCCAACCAGTTGCCATGGTGAAACCAGTGCCTACTTACATTTTCTCTCATTCTCTGTGTGTCCTGTTGTCTCACTTCAGAAAGGACCTTAGCCCTGGAACAGAATTCAGCTCTGCTAGGTATTTATTACAACACGTGCATGCATTCAGGATGTGACTTCTTGCATCTGGGTAACCAGTTTCAGTTAGAGCACTTTCAATCATTTCAAATATTTTAAGCAACATCAGCAATAATGTATACATTTGAAAGCACTATTTTTCAATTGTCTAAGTTTGAAGTAATTATTACCTGTGCATTCTTAGATGAACCATCTTTTACTGAAAAAAAGTTACACACATCTTCGAATAAGGTTACATGAACACAAAAAATGCAGAGGCAAAATTGCAAGTCACTTGTGCCGCCAGGCCATCAGTTTTTTTGACGTACTAGTGGCGCAGTGTGGTGATCCATATTTACAAGGTCAAGTAAAACCACCCTGTGATGCTTTTTGTGGCCTTGTAAATACGACCCCTTTTCACTCAGCACTTTTCGTGAAAGGGGCGTGCAATGAGTGTTGCTGTGGGTGTTCCCATGCAACACCCATGGATTCTGCCGCATTCCCAGATTCACAAGGTTTTGTAAACCCAGGAATGCGTCAGAATCCTATGCCTCTCAAGGGGAGGCAACAGGAGGTGCAATGAGGAGGAGAAATACTTTTATTTCTCCTCATTTTTTCCTCTTTCTATGTGTGCTGCATTTCGCAGCACAAAATAGAAAGAGAAAAACACCTGTCCCTTCCTGCACAAAAACAATCATCCCCGCAGTGCAGGCTAGGTGTCTGCGTTGGCGCATGGCAGCCAATTGTGCACCAGCGCATGGGAGAGCACAGGGATCTGTCATTTTGTAAATTTGATGCATCGCTGTGCTTTGAAAGTAACGTAGTAAGGCGCAGCCAAATGGCTTGCGGCACCATGCTGCATTACTTTCTGGTAAATAAGCCTCGTAGTATTGCTATTTTAACTTACTAACCAAAAGAACACTAAGTGTGCTACTGGAATGTTGATGCTGCAGGCAGAGAAACCTGAAAAAATTCTAAGAACTAAAATAGTGATATATGGTGACACTGTTTTGTGTAAGCAATGCTTGGGTAACCAAACCAATAAACCCTGTTATTTTATTATGGTTGACCCTGGCAAAGTCTGCCCATGCATTCCAAGACGTGTCCTTCGAATAATATTTAGTTGAGAGATCTCAGTGGCACAGTGCAGATGCTGTTTTGTGAGAAGCTCCTGCGTCCTGTGAGCACCTTCGGCAGGAAGAGTTCATTGCCTAAAAGTGGCAGATTTCTATTCGTTTCCCAGGCCTTCTCCTGGATCACTGCCCAAGTCTAGCTCATAGAGATGCAGTGGATTCAGGGCTCATCAGGGCAGAGCCAAGCAGGGCTCTTTGGGAATGCGACCCTGGCTTTGCCCCAGAGCTGCATTGAAACCAGATGCAGAAGGAGCTCAAACTCCATGCTAGGCCTCTAGAGTTACAGATCTTGGAGTGGGAGGAGGAAAATTCAAAGTCAGCCTGCTTTGAGGGTCTCTGAAGCAGCCGACCGAGGAGACGGAAGGGAGATAGCAAAAACAGAAAGGCTGAAAGCTACCCCAACATTAGGACTCTGCATTAACAACGTAGTGCTTCTGAAATACTTCAGAATAGTTTCAGTTTTCTGCCAACGCACCTGCTAAATGTGTTACCTGGTTCTCCCACAACCGGACCCGCTATTGGGTTGAAGCCAATAAAAACTACTTTGCATATACATGCAGCTGAGTAAGGATTTAAGGACTTTGATATAAGAGAAAGCTCAAATAACAGCACATATTGGGGAATATTTAAAAGGGTTAAGTAACTAAAAATTGTTTGAACTGATTTCTGGTTAAAAGGTTGAAGGGCGTTCAGTTTATGATTGGTACATCTGGCAGAAGGTTAAACTAAACTCCTATTGAACTGCTTAAGCAATCCAGTGTAAATGAAGTAAGGGACGACATTAGAACTACTTTCAGGTCTGAAATAGCACTGTTTGAAATACCAAGTCTAAAGTTATGGTCAAGATTTACTCTCATTTGTTTAAGTTGGAGCAATATGTGTTGTAGGTTGACCCCCTCCTTCCAGGTCATTACGGAGGCTGTTTCTATTCCTGGACGTTTGTGTGATTGCCCAATGCATTCTGGGTGTTGTAGTCTTTTGCATTGCTTTCATTGAACTAATTAAAACAACACACCTGAAAACAATGATTAGCCGATGAAAAGTTCAGGACTGGAAATGACCTGGAGTGAGGTGGTCACCCTATCATGTTGGTTTCTGCAGATTGTAGATACTGTATGCAAACTATGTATGGCCATAGAAATAATAGGCACTATGTGTAAGTATCTGGTGCTCGGTGTGGTGTGGTGCAGCCCACGTGCAGGGAGATGAAACAGTCCTAGGATATACAGTGTGCCTTAGAAATTAGTATTTTGGGACACTTTATCAGTGATTAAGTACTGCCTGTAGGAGGCTCTAACTCTGTTACCTTACATTATCGAAGCAAAGAGTTTTATTGGGAGCCTCGCATTGATGTGGATTGATTTAATTTGATATCATTTGTGTGGAACTTGTAAGGCGCAAGAAAGGGTGACCCTAAGGGGTATAGAGGAGCAAGGAACCAAAGGAAGGGAAAGGGGAAGAAGAAAAACAAAGAAGAATCACTTAGAAAAGATAGCAGTCACTAGGATGGTACTGACTTGCAGAAAAGCCAATTTTAAGCAGTTTTCTAAATTTAAAATGATAAGCTTCTTCTTTTGACTTACTTGAAAGATGATTCCAAATCTGCAGCGCATATTGAAAAAAACCTACCTCCTAATCAAGCTCTGCAGCTACAGCAATTTTAAGAAGACAAGTGGATTATGATCTCGGAAGTGAAATGATAGTTTTTAAATACATTTTGTAGAGTCATCGGTCCTTGACCATAGTAAGTCTTGTGTGCAAAACATAGGCAATTAAATGAGACCCGGTTTGCAATCGGTAGTCACTGCAATCTGACAAGACTGTTTGCTGCTAGGAGCCAACATGAGTCCAGTAGCTGTGCTTTTATTGACTTAGGGGCATATTAACAAGGAACAGGGAAAATTAATGCTAAGGGCGCTTAGCGTTAATTTTTTTAACGCCCGCTATCGCTGGATAATATCGCCTGGTTATCGCGTAATTAACAACGCTAACCGCCTAGGCGATAAAAAAATCTAGCGATAGCGGCATTTTGGGAGGTTATCGCTGGTAATGCAGCGATAAAACTACAAGGATAGGGATATATCCTTGTTGATAGCCCATGGTGGATTTAGCCATGTAATCCACCTCCCATTGGATTACATGGCTAAGTCTGAATATTAGCAGACGTAAAGCAGCGTTAACCGTGGTTAGCGCTGCTTTTTTTTATCTCTAACAGGGTTAGTGTGAAGCTTGATAATAGGAGGAATGTCGCTTAGCGACATTTCTCCTATTATTTTGCTCTGGAACGCCCACTTTGCATCTCATTAGAGATGCAAAGGAAAGCGTAGTGAAAAAGGGTGCTAACGTGCGATTTTGCATGTTAGCACCCTGTTGTTGATAGGGCGCTATTTTTATCTCCGCTTCTTTGGCTTTTAAATAACATATATTTATCACAGGCTTTCATCTTGAGTAATTGAATTGTTGCACAGTAGTAAAATCTGTATCTTGGCCTATCACTTCAGCCATCAAAAATGTCTATCTCCTTGAAGCGCTCCATCTCTCCCGCATGCATCACCACACTATATATTTTGTGTGAAGTATCTCTTATAAAATTGTTTTTGTTTATGATGGGCATCATACATGGATAAATAATAGCTATGCTTGTGTATTTGGAGGTCCCCTTTTTAAATGGATGTGAATGTGGGTATTTTATGTTGTTGTTAAATCAAGTGCTTTCTAATTTTCTTTCGGCCTTTGGCACAATTTGATTTTCTTTTGTGTCGCTATTCATGGGTCTGTTAGACCTGTCAGCCTTAGAGTGGTATCTCCTCAAACCTTTTGCCTTACCCCCTTGTTTTTGCTGAATTCGTTTTTGTTGGCCTTTGGACTCTATGCACTTTAACACTGCTAATCAGTGCTAAAGTGCTTGTGCTCTCTCCTTTTAACATGGTGAAATTGGCTTGCACCCTATTGACAGATTCAATTTACCTGTAAGTCCCTAGTAAAGTAGTACTACCTGTAACCCGGGCCTGTAAATTGAATACTTCTAGAGAGTTTGCAGCACTGATTGTGCTACCCACTTAAGTAGTACTTGCCATTGCAGTCTGTTTGTACGGTTGTAAACTGCGTCCATTTCAACCTGGCAAAATAAGCCTTTAGCCAGGCCTAAACCTTCCTTTCTAATATATATAAGTCACCCTTATGGTAGGCCCTAAGCATTTCATAGGGCAGTGCGCTGTGTATTTAAAAGGTTAGACATGTACTTTTAACTTTTACATGTCCTGGTGCTGAAAAACTCTCAAATTAGTTTTTCACTATTGCAAAGCTTGCCTATCTCATAGGATAACATTGGGTTATCTTATTACATTTTTAAAATGATAACTTTAAATTGGGAGCAGGCAGGGAAGTCGAATTTGGAATCTAAAGAATTCAAAAACCGCTTTGATGGTAAAGTCAGATTTTAAGTCACAATTCTGAATATGCCACATTTAGAATGTTGTCATTTTCTCGTCCCAACCATTTGGTGCCTGCGGCCTGTATCCTAGGTGTTGCTGGCAGTTGGTCTTTGTGTATTGCTCCCAGACAGTAAAACAAAGCAGGAATATTTGTTGACAGTATGTGACATCTCTGACTTGATGAGGGGGAGGAGCTGGCACCTACCTCACTTGCCGTCACAAACACTCTGCCGCTGCACACTCAGAAAGGATTTTGCACTAGTCTTGTATGCCCCCAAACAAGCTGGGCTCAGGGCACGGAGGAAAGAATTTCCAGACACCTTTGGGGGTGGAAAACCCCAGAAGGTTCTCCCACTTCAAAGCTGGTGCCTGGGATAAATAGCGGACCTTCAGACCCAACTCTTCAGTACACTTCTGGATCTGTGGAAGACTCATAAGAAGGGCTGCTGTGCTACTCTGGTGCAGGAAGGACTGCTATGCTGTCCTGTTACCTCTGCTGCCCTGCATCCTGAGTGAGAAAGACTAGACCTGCATCTTGAACCCAGGACCACCAGAGTGACTTCAAGGACTAGTTGGCTTACCTCCTGATCAGAGCCTCCGGGACAGAAAAAGCTTCAACCATCTTGACCAGCTTTTAAGCAGATGCCTACGAAAGGACACTGGTTTATTTTATTTTTTTATTTACAGATGCAAGCTGAATCATTAAATTAAAAAAAATAGCATGACAGTGTTTTTTTTCCAAAATGTAGTGCAAAGGAGCTTAAAAAAATATTTTAAATGTACGAGTGGGTGAAGAGGTGGGGTGAGGCATTGTTCAGGTGAATCATCAAGTAAGGTGGGTGAAAAGCAATATGAGGGAGAGAACATGGACAAAGAAGAGCAACTTTGAGGGTGGGGGAGAAGTACATGGATGAGAAAGAGCAACCATCTTTATCGCTGCAGCTGTACTCTGCCTATTGTGACTTCTAACGCTCCCAAGTGGTGTCCCCAATCCTGGCCCCTTGGAAGTGAGGCTAAAGTTGCTCTGCCAGCCCAGCTGTGGTATTTACCAGAACTGATGCACAGAGACACAAACCCAACACAGCTTAGCAGCACTTCACCGAAAGTGACGCAGTGCGACACAGCCACAATGTAAGCCTGCATTGCAGCCCTCATACCTCATTGGAACGCCACTGAGCGACGTATCCTTGATGCGGACCTCGCATACTCAGATCCTCGGTTTCAGCGCTGTGCTGGTCAATGCTTTGTGGTCAGCCTGAACGTATGACTTTATCATAATCCGGCTTGACTAGATAACCACAGTTGGCACTTTGTGCTTTTAAGTACTACCTTTACCTAAACCTTTAAAACGACATATCTCTGGTACTACTTACTGAATTTTTGTTGTTTTGGTGTCAAATAATTTATTACATTTTACCCTATTTTTCTAAATTTGTGTTGGATTTTTCCTGTGCTTTTTCACTATATTACTGGTAGTGTGTTGCATAAATAATTTACACAGAGCCTCCAAGTTAAGCCTGACTGATTTTGTGCCAAGCTACCAGAAGGTTAAGCACAGGTTAATTTGGAGTGTGCTTGTGTTTCACCCTGACAAGAGTTGTGGTTGCTGCTTGAGTAGGGTTTCACCCCTCTCAGCCAGTAAACCAATTCTAGGAAACAGTTACCACATAATAATAGCCAATCTACTGATTTTTAAAACTGCAAATGAGAGATTTCAAAACCACAGTGAATAATCTGAGACTCCTGATACTCTCATGATTGGATACTTTGAAATAACATCCACTGGCAAAGCCAATAGGTTTCATCTATGAGGATTATTGACTTTGCCAATGTCTTTTGCCTAGCTTTTAAGCATGTGCTTACAAAAGGACACTGGCCTATTTTTTTTCTTTATTTACTGATTGGAGCTGGATCATTCAGTAAGAATAAATTACCATGAAAGTGGGTGTTTAAAAATGTAGCGCAAAGGCGCTTTAAAAAAAAACACATTTGAAAAAGATAAGGGACTGAAGCATTGTGTAGGTGAAGCATCAAGCCAGGTGGGTGAAAAGCAAAAGGCAGGTGGCTGAAAAGCAACATGAGGCAAAGAACATGAGTCAAAGGGAGAATCACATGGGCAAAGTAGAGCAACTTGGAGCGTGGGAGAGAAGCACATGGGTAAGAGAGAGCAACGCGGGGTGGAAGCACACAAGGGAGGCACTTGAAAACCACTTGCACTCTCATGGAAGTGCTTAAACAAAAAGAAAAAAGTAGTTCCCTAAAGGTGAGCACAGGAAGCATAGAAGCCACCCAACCAAAATGTTGATAAAGAGGCTATGCTCCATGGGAGGAAATTAATATGGAGAGGCTGAAACAAAGAAAGCCATCAAATAGAAGGCAATCAAATTAGAGTGACTGTAAAGCCAACCAATGGTAAGCAGTGGGCGGACAGAAAGCTCCTGTACGTTCTCGGTGAGCCCACAATGTCCTTCGCAGCCATACAGCTTGCACTGTCTGGTAGGCTCAACCTAAAAAGAGAAGAAAAGAACCAAGCAACCAGGTGGAGAACTATGCTTGAAATACAGCCAATTAATTTGCTGTATGTGGGCTAGTCGTTTGTATGTTTTTCTTACCTATGGGTTATGAACCCCCTCCATTTGTCAGTCAGGTTGGTGCTAAGCTGTACAGGAGGTGTCTTACGTCCTGGCCCTCTGTGCCTATGTACTATAGTGACATAAACATTTCTCATGCAAGAAGAACTACAGAGCATCCATCCCAGGCAGTGAGCCTATGAAAAACAGTCTACTCATCTCTCACACTGGTGAACAATCACACTTACACAGATGGGTGCATACTCCTGATTTTTTTAAACACATTATGCAGGGCATAATGGAAATGTAGACATAACAAAATCACCTACTTCCTCCTTAGTGGTGTATACCCAGAAGTGTCTTACATCTTCTCTGGGGTGGTAGCTCAATACTCAGTGAGAGTCAATAAGTGGTACATATGAAAAGGAGTGAAAGTTATTGGTCCCAAGTCCTATCTGAATACACCTAAGAGTAAGGCTATGTCATGAAGTCCTAAATGAATAACAGGACACCTGCAACAATGGCTGAGGACAAAGGTTTATAGGAAAGTCCTACCCCTCTATTCGATAATCTAGGATTCTGCTCCGTAGGAAGAACTGACCCACCTTGGTGCTAGCACATACTGATGCCTCACAGTGCATTGCCCTCTTACTGACTACTGTAAGTGTTGTCAGGTGTGGTCTGACACCCTCTGACATGGACAGACTCAGGAAATATGGTCACTTGTGTAAAGGCCATACAGCCATAATGTCCATTAAATATTCGGTCCTTCATTCAGGGCACTGACCCATGACTGGCATCCTTCTGAATGGGGACTTACCAACAGCTCCAGGCATGGCAAGGAAGCGTACCATGAAATTCTAGTCATGGCTCGCTAGCTGGAGGTCCAACTGGACAATGTCTGGAAAGATCAGGGCAATGTAACACAGGAAGTCAAGAAACGGGAGAGAGCAAAACAGCACTAGAATGCTTTTGCATCGAAAACAAAATGAGGGGAAATGTGATTTGCTTAAGTGTATATGAAAATAACAAAGAAATTATTTTTTGTACTAGGCTATCATTCTAATATATGCCCTTTTAGTTGGGCATAAGCCTTACCTTTCGAGTCTTGCTCATAGCTAAGTAGATGTTTATTTAGGACATTTTGCTTTAACACTGGTGTCTTGCAGCCGCACCACGGTAAGAATGGTGGGGCGGTGAGTCCGGGTTAGGGGGATTCGACAGACCACCATGAGGGAAAATTAAAAAAGAAATAATTTTCCCTCGTTGTCACCTGTCGAAAATTCCCCCCACCCATCCATCCCCACCGCTCTTACCTGCACAGGCCCGACTGGTGTCCTACTAAAGAATGTGCTGACTTCAAGATTATGCTTCCTTAGCTTCATCATACCATATTAGATTACCTCATATTAACAATGAATTTCACTGTAAGCTCGTAATGAATAGATTGTTAAAAATGAATAATAATTTGGATATACATATGAATGTTCAACTAGAACATCATTGCTATATTGGTTTCAGAGCATCTGACTAGCCTTTGTATTCATAAATGACATCAGACGCAGTTTTAGCATAGGTAAGAAGGTGTTCATAAGAACTTTCCTCCATGCTTCTAACTTGTTGTGACATGGTTTTACTATGTACCCTTGAATGTTTACCAAGGGAATGGCAAGGAGAATCAACGAATGTTGACAACACCATCGGATGAGCAGTTCCCATTGAATGAGAGATTCGAACACCCACTAAGTTTTGTTATATTATTGTGTGAATTTATATATTGACGAGTGTTCATAGTTTAGGAGTAGGTGAGATTCTTTAACCATCTGAACTTCATTAATTGTTACCAAAGTCTACTGCTTACAGTGACTATCATCCTTTATTCTGATTTCTTTTGATCAATGCCACTGCAACGATCAATCTGTTATCGCTGTTATTTTACGGTTGCTACTGCAGCTGTAGGGAACACAACTGAGTTTCCAAAACAACACTTTATGGGATGTTCTAGTCTTTAACTATTTGCTCCAGAATCTTGCTCTTTCCAGAACATGGAACTTTTTATGGGTTTCTCAGCATAGGGTAGAATAGGTTCTAAGCCAGTTTAGTGACGTTTTCTTTATGGAACATTCATAGTTTATGCTTTCACAAATCAACCTTTTCTCGATACTGTACTAAACTGGACTAAACTGACTAAAGATATCAAAACCATACTAATTCTTTAAAAAAATAAAGCTTTTGAAAACTACTCCAACCTCTCATTATTGACTGAATACTAATGAATAGGCAATTGATGATATATGCATGACTTGTGTTTTGTTCCAGCTCCATTCCAGCAAGGTGGCCAATGGCCATTTCTCCTGCCAAGTGCCATCTGGATTTCCCAACAGTCGAAATCTGCAAGTTGGGGTGTTTGGTCTTAAATATGTTTTGAGGCATTTTCTTGTGTGTGTAGTGTAGAATGCACTGAGCAAAAATTCAAACTTTTATCCTCATTATGTCTCCGTTAAAAAAGCGCAGGATTTGGGTACAAATCCTTGTCTACAATTCTTTGCTGATAGCGATTTTAATCAAAACTGTGGGTGGTTGCATAGGTACACCCATACTCCACCCATGAAATACCCCTTAACCAAAGTAACGCAAGGCAACAGAAAGGGGTTTGAATTCAAATCCATTGGTTGGTTGCATGGGAACACCCAGGCTACACTTATGGAATGCCTCCTTAACCAAAGTAATGTAAGGCAGTGCATTGCACAGCTTTGCATTACTTTTGGTTACAATCCAGCACAATCGTGATTTGGTTTGGATTGTAAATACAACCGCAACACCTGGTGTCGGCTTTGCGTTAAAGACGTAACACAAACCTGATGCAGTCTTTAATCTGGGCCCCAATCTATAAACACTCATGCCCCTCCAAAGGAAGCAATCAACACACAGAGGTCTCTGTTTGCTGCATCCTTCCCAAAACAAAAACTTTGTTCGGCGTACTCCATGGACTACATATAACTTGCTTTGAGTTCTTCAAAATCTCGCCCTATGATTACTTCAAAATCACACACAAACATGTCTCTAACTGAAGTGGCCTTAATATTAATTGAGAGATCCGATTTTTGAGAGATCCGTCTTCAGCAACATTATGTAGATTGCTGAAAATTGGCCGGATTCTTGAAGTCCGTCTGTATATTTTTGAGAGGCATTAAAACAACTTAGAGTTTAATAAGGACTACATTGTTATGACTAAAGTGAGAGTTCCACAAAATAAGAAAAAATATTGACTTCCAAATTCGTTGATTTGGAAGTGGACATTAAATATTTCATCAAAACATATCAATGGTTAACATGAATTGAATACACATATCAAAACAAATCATTTGGTATGGTTTAGATAACATGTTGTTAAAGGTAGCCAATAAAAAGTGTGTGTTAAACCAGACTAATTAGAGCCCTAATTGGTCTTCAGATGTGACTAAAACAAATGCCAAAATATGTACAAATATCCACGTTGAACATGTGGATATGGCAAGCCCCGCCTGACTGGCGCGGCAAGCATTTCAAATATAGATTGTTCTACATAGCCTGGGTGCAGCAGACAGTAAATAAATGAAGTTGACATTTTTATAACTGGAGCCCTGAGGTCATTAGTTTAAACGAGTACTCCCAACACTGACATTCTACAACACACTTTCCCACAACATTTTGCCCATGCATTGTAACAAAAAAAGTATCCTTTTGGGAGTTCAGACATGATGGTGATACTTACAGCACTCTTAATAATTCTAATATGATTTCCAAACAACAGTACACAGTTGGTAATGAAGCCTTTTTACATAAAAGACCATTGGTGTGGAATAGATAGATAGGTTATAAGATAGCATGTCATTTGTCTGACAGGTCCTGAGGCAAAGGCAGCCATCTATGACTGTAAAGATCATAGCCCCGGCTTCCTGTTTTGGGCTTACCCACCATCCATGGCAGTCTGTTGCTTTTGGCATCAATCGGTACAGGACATGAGCTAATTTGCAGAGCAGATACAGATATGTGGTTGCAGGTCACCATATGTGTACAATAGGAACTCTAAACAGATAAGTGCTAGATAGTTTTGGAGGATCATTGATTGACAAAATACTAAACAGTATAGCCAAAGAAAGAGAAGGATAATAAGAGAACAGAAAAGTACATACAGTCAAACCAAGAAAGAAAGGCAGTCGAGGGAATGAAAGGATAAAATATGTCTTTTTTTACTCTAGGCATCTATTGTAACACTTAACTTTGGGCCAGATGTACGACTCTTTATAACGGTCGCAAACGTAAAATTGGGTTATTTGCGACCACGAAAAAGGGTTGTGGTATGTACAAACTCTATTTTGTGATTCAGTAATAGGTTTGTGGGTCACTATTAGGCAGGGCCATGCCAAGGTCATCCCTTCATAATTGCAAGTCGCACTTGTATGTACGATTGCTTCTACGACTGCAAATGTGGTCATAAAGCAATCGCAGTTACCGCCTACTTCAAGTAGGTGGCAAGCCAGTGGCAAACAGGAAGGGGTCCCCAGGAGACCCCTTCCCCTTTGTGTTGGGCAGCGAAAATATTTTTGAAGAGCAGACAGTGGTCCCACGGACCACTTCCTACTCTTAAAAAATGAAACAGAAACGTTTCATTTTTCTTTTTTCAAGGCATCCCATGGTTATTTGTTTTTTTTTAAACTGCTTTGTTTAAAAAGCAGTCACAGACATGTAAGTCTGCTGACCCCAGCAGGCCACCATCCCTGTGAGTGCTGGCCATTCCCAATGGATCGCAAATTGTGACCTGCCTCATGAATATTGATGAGGCGGTCATTTGCGACCCCATTGGGAATAGCTAAATGTGCCTGAGACACATTAGTACATTACGTTTTGCGAGTCGCAAAACATCGCAATTTGCGACCAGCAAAACAGAATGGTCATACACCTGGCCCTTTGTTTCTTCTGAGGGGATGTGAAGCTGGAGGCCATGTAAGATACTCCTGGGAGTAAAAATACCCATATAGGAACAGAAGAACTATAGTTTGAGAGAGAAGAATAAGAACTTCTATCATTAATGACTGTTTTTTGGGAAAGAAACTGATAAATAAACCTCCCAACTACTGAAAACAGTGCTTAGTCTGTCTAGTGCTGAACCAGGAAATTCCCTCGGTTTCACCCTCCCCTGGGATGGCAGACCTGGTGCGGGTGTCGAGGTTAGGCTGTGTCGCCCTTCTCCTAATAGGCAGGACATCTGAAATGTAAGCAGAGGGTCATGAATGTTAGTGAAAGTTCTGAACACTGACAACACATTCAGTAAGCAGAACTTCTCCATTAACGTTGTTTTGCGATTTGACTTAGTTTTAATCAAAATTGGCGTCAGTGACTATGCTTTGCTTCCACATGTTTGACTATAAGTGTGTTTCGTATATGACATCTGGAAAGATTGTGCATCTGGACAGAAGGAGATACTGGCGTTTTAAAGGGACTGTGCTGAGATGTGAGGAAATATACTAAAGGTATATCAGTGAGCATGTGTCAGTGAGCATGTAGAAAACTCACTGTATGCTTGTATCTGCATTAACACTGAAGCCATGATTTTGCTGATTGAATTGGATACGATGGCTCCTATGAGACTATGATAGTGAATATACACTGACTTGATTTCTGTATGAATGTATGTGGTATTTGACAGTGCACACATATACAAAAGGCAGGGGGGAAATGCAAAGATACAGTCAGTATGGAGGAGAAGCTGGGTTCTGAGAGTGAAGGCCGATTGTTATTTCATCGTGGGGTGTTGTAGCCACTTGGGTATTATACTTAGTTCTAAGTCATGTGGTACATCATTAATCAACTATACTTATTTGGGGGAGGGCACTGAAGGTGACATTTCAGTATTTGTTGACACGTGTATAGGGGTGCACAAAGATACATAGTCTATTAATTGTGATGTATGCATTATTCTTGCAAACAAATACAAAAACCATGTACAGTTTCAATATTTTGACTCAATGGTTGTCCTACTGTAAAGTTGTTACTTTAAAAAGCTTTTTTTGTTACAGATAAGGAAAATCCAAGCATTATACTCACTCACACACAAAATACTTGCGCTATTTCAGTATTAAAGATAAGCAAGGTATGCAAATGCACACAAAATGCTCATAGCTTACTAGTGTAACATAGTTTAAGAGTATTTATAAGAAAAATATACAAAATGTTTATAGGTTGCCAGCACCAAAAAGATTTCCAAGAGAAAACTTTGCATGTAGGAAAAGCACACATTATTCAGGAACTCAGTACGACTACCTTTTCATAATAAAGACTTCTCACAGCCCTTCTTGGGATGCCAAGGATGGCCACGTAGAAAAATCAATTTCTAATCGACGAACAAATACTAGACATCGTTGGCAAGTCTAGTGGTTGGACAACTCACAGAAGAAAATAAGGTCGTTACACAGTTCCTCATATCTCTTCTATGGTCTCTTAGCCCCACCATTGCAGCAAACCTTGAGTGTGGATTCAATCTAGTATTTAGGTGTATATGTATGGCCTGGTGTAGTGTGCTATTGTGCAACATAAAACAGGCTAATGAAATCCTACGAATAACAGCTGGGGAGCAGAGAAGCACACTACTTATATGATTCAGTAACTTACGACATGACTTCAAGAATTTTACCTTCAGTGCAGTGATGCAGTGGATGACAATGTGTGATCTATTATCCTTCAGATGGTGTTGTATGCAGGCAGATGAAAGTTGAGCATGTTATAAAAAAAGAGAGGGTAGTTCCTGGCATCCGTGGGAAAAGGATATACATTTTTGGATGGTATTGTTGACATGACTTTGCTTTTGACGGTATATCACAGTGGGTGGCCATGCAAATGTCTGTTCATGTAACATGTTTGTGCCTCCAAATTCTCTTAATGGAGGCCATGTTCATTTCATACATATTCATTGTCATTTGCAAAGGTACTTTTTGCATAGCCATGACACTTTCACCAGCTTCTAAATGTGCTGAAATCTGTGACCACCAGAAGATACGGCTGCCATGTGCTGTACTGGGATGGAGGACCCTAACTGCAAACACATGCTTGGTGAGGACTCTGCAATTGCAAACCATTAGTACAATGGTTGCCTCTATCCAATGGTGTATGCAGAACAGTTCTGAATTGTTGTGAGATACCGTGGCATCAAATAAGAGCAGTGACTGCCTCAGATTTTCCGCGTTAGTACTCATAGAGCCTCGTTTAGAGGCTGAGGTGTGACCCTCCAGCCTGTCAGCAAATCCCCAGAGCCTATTGAGTCCAGACCCCAGAGAAGGGTTGGATCCATTAGAGATCCACGCCTGCCTTGCTATGGTCTCTATGCAGCTTTACAAAAAGTTAATCTTCTGGACTGGTAGATGAAGTTTTGAATGGTGAGCGAGATATATTGTTGTTACATTCTTTTTTGCTTTACAGTTCATAAAAGGCAACAACACTTAACGAATGCCATGGGAGCTGTCTCCTTGTATGTCAGGGAGATTTTGCTCTCTTCATGTCTGGGCCCACGAAATGACAGATCTTGGGAGGATAAATTAGTGGTGGATGCCTGCGCTGAGTATGGTGGGGTTTAACCATTGTGGAGAGTCAGCTGATACTACACTACTGTACCCAACCATTTAAATGAGACGAGGAGTTGTGAGTTTGGTGAGTGGGAGCCCTAACAATTTGAAGCTCTAACTGCTTTAGCCCTACTTGTGGGTATATAGGTGTCATTGATTTCTATTCTCATGTGAAATGTTCCAGTAGGGGAGAACATGGCGGCCGCGTAGCACGCAGGTTGCAAGCTCCGGAGGCCCCCAGCGGTCGTAACAGCGAATATTGCATCTACTATTACCTCCCGAATGCAGCTCACATCTCCTCGAAGCTTTAACCCCTCGATTTGTTTCACCACCAGTACTATCTCGGAACTGCCAACCTCAGGCTGGCAAATCCGTCTCTCGAAATTGGACACCGGTCCGCATTGTGTTACGGCCGCCCTGGAGCTCAGAAAGAGCCGGAGGGCAGCAACGCAAGGCTACATACGGGCGACTGGTGGCAGCGTCAGCACATGCGCTGCGGCCGCACGCTTGGGTTGTTTGGAGGTTGCAATCCCATTGGAGGAAGAACAGCCAGCCGCCATTAGCGACGGAGGACACCAGGACTTGAGAGGTAGGGGGGCCATTGCGGGGGGTTTTCTTTGCAGCCCAAAAGGGCAGGGTTTAGTGGGGCCCCAAGCTGAAATAGAAGGGAAGTTCGTGGACATAGAAAGACAGACTCCCTCATCTGACTTAGATGCTCTGTCTGGCTCAGCATCCCCAGCAAGCTATCATGAGGGTCTCCCCAGAGAAAAATCAAAGCTAGAAGTGAAAAAGAAAGGTAGAAAACAAAAGAAAAAAGAAGAGCTCACAGATCCTAAGCTTAGGATCACACCATCTCTGTGCTCTTTTTTCAAAGTGCAACCATCAGTGCTTACACTAAAAAGACCACCACAAGCTGAATTAGAGGGTCCTAGAGCGACTCGGGGGTCTATAGCTATTACAGATACGCTAGCCCCAGTTATGGAGAGTGGTGAGCAATCCGGTCAGGGCAATGCCGAAAAGAGTACTAATGTTGTTACTCCTGTCGGAACAAACAACTACAATGGTCGTATGGACGATATCATTCAGGACAAAGGAGATAATGATCATGGTGGGCACACACCAGATTCGAATGTATGAACCCCTGACAATAGGAATCCGGGTGGACCATCGGTCAGCTCTCTTGAGGCGATGATGGGAACTCTAACTGCAGACATCAGGAATGGTTTCTCAGTATCAGAGGCAAATCAGCGCAAAATCCGTGGGTTTTGCGAGACATTGGAAAAAAGTTAGATATGTTATCCGACAGAAATTTAAAAAAGACCTCGCCAGTAGTAGAACGGAGCTCCAGGCACTGCATAGGGATGAGCAGGGCCTTCAGGAAAAGTTGGAGCAGTTAGAAAACAATTCCAGAAGGAATAACCTGAGGATATTAAATGTACCTGAAGGTAAAGAGAGGGATTATTTAAAATCTTTTGTGGTAGCTCTGATAAAAGCCTCAGTTCAAGTAGAGGAAAGTGAAGTAGACATTGCAAAAGACATACAAAGAATACACAGGGATCCCTTCAGGAAAAACCCGGGTAGAACAAAACCTAGAAAGATTATTCATTTTCAGACTTATGCGCTAAAAGAAAGAATTCTTGTATCTGCACTAAAACTAAAAACCCTGAAAGGCCCCGACTTTTCTTTTGAAATAAGATCAGACTTATCACGAGCCACACTAGATAGACAGTGAGAGCTGGGTAAATGCATGGATGACTTAAAAAAAACTGGTACAAGTTACATTTCCTGCATCACTGCGAATAATGCACAATAATAAAATGCACATGATGAGGAGCACAAGAGAAGCAGATGACCTATTAGAAAGTATCAAGGGAGGTGGAGGGGGTAGTTGAGGAGGTAGATCTTGTAGGATAATGAGCTGATATCCACTTGACACGTACACAGAATTTTATAGTTATTTTTTAGTGGGGCTGGGAGTTAACTGAGCAAAAGACCAATTTGGATCAACATCATGTCCGAGAAGAAGAAGCAGGGGTGGGTTCTCCAGGGTAAGGTGGGCGGGGGGTAGTAGAAGGGTGTCACAGGGTGGAGAGCATATGGGAAAAAATAAAACAAAATCCTCAAATACCGCAGTATTAGTAAGCAGAACTAGCATAGCAAAGACATGTCCATACAGATTTTAACGTGGAATGTTAATGGGCTACTTGTGAAGAGGCGTAGGGACAGGCTACTTCAATACCTTAGACATTCCCCCGCACACATTTTGGTTCTACAGGAGACACACTTGTTGGAAAAGGAATTTGTTGATCTCTTTGAAAAACAAAGATGGGTACAACAATTTTTATGTACAAATCAGAGTGGGAATGTCAGAGGGGTTGCAATAATTGTGAAAAAACAAGCAAAAATATGGGTGACACAAACGAAGGCTGATAAAGTGGGTAGGTGGATTATAGCTGACGCTAAAGTAGATGATCGGCTATCAACGCTAGTAGGCTATTATGGCCCAAACCATGATGATGATGAACCATTAAAAAATCTGTTTGCCAATCTCTTAGATTTCCCTGGTCCAATAATTATGGGAGGGAATTTTAATATTGTGTTAGACCTAAAACTAGATGAATCAAATAGAACTAGAGCAACACCGACAACCAAATCACGAGCATTACTAAAAACTATGATGGCTCAGCACACACTGTGTGACCTCTGGAGGGAAAGAGCGGGAACTTTACAGGGTACATCCTTTCACAGCAAGAAATATGAGAGTAGGTCTAGAATAGACTACTTCCTAGTAGATTGGAGCCTTAGAGAAGATATCTCGGACATTGATATATGGCGGCCCACCTATCAGATCACTCGGCAGTCCTCTTAACATTCAAAAACAGCTCTAGGTGTGAAGAAAAATGGTGGACTTTGGAACGCACCATACTGGCAGACAGTGAAGCAATGGATAACCTTAAGGAAGAGGTTAGAGAGTTTATTGAGGTCATCAGCGGCTCAGCCTCAAATGGAATAGTGTGGGATACTCTAAAGGTCTTTATTAGAGGTAAGATCACCAGTGTAACCTGCTATAGAAATAGGTTGTACAGAGGAGAAATCTCACGATTAGAGGATGAGATTGAGCGAATAGATATGGAAATAAAAAGATCAGATATGGAGGAGAATAAGGTGGGATTAGAAAAGAAGCAGCTCCTAATAATGAATCAACTATCGGAGACCCTCCAAACAAGGATTAGAAAAAGGTGGGATGCTAGCAAGCTAGCTCATTTCGAGTATGGAGAGGGGGCAGGTAAACTCCTAGCCTGGAAGGTTAAGACAGAACGGAATAAGAACAGGATTAAGGAGATCACGGAAGATCGGTCTGGAAATATCTTTAGTGGTGAGACCGAGATTAAATAGTCCTTTAAGGAGTTCTTTAGTATTTTATACATGGAAGAGAAGGAAGAAATTGTAGATACCGAGATAGAGGGCTGGCTTGCTGAATCCATTCAACCCATAGATGCTAATCAACAAAAAATTCTAAATCAAGAGATTACCAAGGAGAAGGTAGTTAAGGTCATACAAACTAGTAAAGGGGGTAAAGGGGCTGGGCCTATGGAGCTTTATAAAATCTTGGAAGAGGTGGTATCCCCTCTTTTGACATTAGTGATGGGTGAGGTACTAGGTCATGGAACACAGCTACCAAAAGCATGGAATGAGGCCCAGGTCGCCCTCATCTTGAAACCGCATTATGTGAGTCGTATAGACCAATATCTCTTTTAAACTCAGGTTATAAAATCTTCACAAACATTTTAGCCAGTAGACCAGCGAAAATTGCGGGCTATACAATCCATGAAGATGAGAGAGGCTTTGTGAAAGGGAGATAGCTACACGAGCTCACCTATGAGCTTATCGGGGCTATTGATTTTGCTATAGCCCTTGACACCCCTTTAGCTATAACAACATTGGATACCTCTAAAGCGTTTGATGAGGTGAGATGTTCTTATCTATTTTCAGTACTGACGAGATGTAATCTGGGAGACAATTTTTGTAGCGCTATAAAGTTAATATACCAAGAACCTGTAGCAAGAGTCCTGGTGAACGAAAAGCTATCCTCACCCTTAAAAATACTTAGGGGTACAAGACAGGGTTGCCCTCTCTCTCCTCTTCTGTTTAATTTTTACATGGAGCCCCTGGCCTTTAGAATTAGACATACAACTGAGATTCCCCCCTTTTATCAGGGAGATTGGGTCAGGAAAGTAGCGCTATATGCAGACGACCTTATGGTATCTTCATCTGACCTGGACGCTGCTTTACCAACAATTCTCCGTATAGCAACAGAATTTGGAGAAGTGTCAGGGTAGTCAGTGAATGAGCATAAGACAGAAGTGATGATATGGAACCAAGTAAGTAATCCACTAATTAAAAGGGAGATGCGATATCTTGGTTTAAGAATAGTTCAAGATATCAATGTAATTGCAGAAATTAATTTAAGGAGGGTGTTTAAAGAGATTGTACAACTAATGAAGAGCTGGGTACACCTCCCGTTAACGATCTTAGAGAGGGTTAGTTTGGTCAAGGTGACTATTCTGCCAATGATTACTTTCATATTTAATTGCTTACCACTTCATTTCGATAAAATCACCATACACAAAATACAGCAGGCAATAAATTCATTTATCTGGGCTAGCAAAGGGGTTAGGATCTCATGGAAGAAGCTACGAAGGAGGAGGGAGTGGGTGGCCTATCCTTGCCAGACATACAATATTATGCGTGGGCTTTCCAATAAAAACAATTCTAGAATGCTAGCAAAGATAACTGATTAATCCATAATAGGTTTAATGTTCTCAGCAATGCTAAAAGAGTGTAAAATAGATACAGATGGCTTTCTCTTCAAATTATGGAGATCCTACAGTTTTTTAAGAAAGTAAAATTTAAGGTGCTACAGTCGATGGCAATAATGTGGTATCACATTAGACGCCTTTCGAAATTGGACTATTACTCCCACTTTGCCCTGATTTGGGATTCACCAGGGAGCCCAGAATGTCTCAATGACAAGCTAGCGATACCCATCAAAGATACGGACCTAAAGATCTGTGGAGATTTGACCAGAGAAGGAAATCTGTTACCCTGTTACGATCTAAATGGGCTTATGAAGGGTACCCTCTCAAAGTTTAAATTTCTACAACTAAAAAGTTGGGTGCAACGTAGAAAATCGACATTGGGCGTAGGTAACATCTTAGAAGACCAACTGGTAACAAAATCACCAGGAAATAAGGAAGTAGCACTCCGGTACTGGCATCTTCAAGATATCATGGATGGAGAATTCATGCTGGCTGAGGAACTATGGGGAAAGTACTTGTCGAGGGAGCAGCTGCAGAATATTTGGCAAGGGGCATATGAGCAACAACCGGCGATAATTATCGCTAAGCGCACTTAGCACTAGAATAATTATCGCCGGCTAGCGTGGATTTTTATCGCTGAGATAGTGTGCTATTAGCAACGCTTATCTCAAAAGCGATAAAAATCCTAGCGCTAACTGCCTAATGTGAGATTATCGCTGGAAACCCAGCGATAATCTCACGAAATGTGGCGTTAGCTTGTTGATAGGGCCCCACAAACTTAGCCATGATATCCACCTTCCATAGGATATCATGGCTAAGTCAGTCCTGAAGCAGGCGTAAGGAAACTAGCGATACCAGGGGTTATCGCTACTTTTCTTGCCGCTATGCTTCATAGCGTGGGGCTTGATGATAGGAGAAATGTGGCTTAGTGACATTTCTCCTGTCATTTCAGGTCAGGAACGCCCACTTTGCACCTTATTAGAGATGCAAAGCTGGGCGTGAAGAATTTGTGCGCTAATGCAAGGTTTCACGCGTTAGCGTGACCTTGCTAATTAGGCAATAAAGTTATCGCCGCTTTTCGGCTTTTCGGCTTTTCTATCGCCGCCTTGTAATTATGGCCCCAACTTTTTTCACTTCATAGGGCATGTAAATCACCTGAAAAATTATCTAAGATGGGGAAAGGAAACCGAACCAGCTGTGCTAAATGTGGGTTGGAAAAAGCAACAGATTTGCATATGTTCTTTCGATGCCCCTCAATCAGCGAGTTCTGGAACAAAGTGGAAACAACAATGTCAGGTATTTTTGGTCAGCAAATAAAGGTATGCCTTTCATTGGTTATCTTTGGGGTGGTTGACGACCTTGTGAGCAGCGTTAGAGATTTGCTGTTTTATGCTATACTACTAGCCAGAAGAGAAATCTGTCGTAAATGGGTGAGTAGTATACCACCACAGCATTTGGAATGGTTGGAATCCCTCATATATATGTCTAAGATGGATTTATCAGGGAAAAAGTCTAAGAAGAAAGCTTTCTGGAACTTGCTATTAGTATGGAGGGCAAGCCCAGAAGGGTTCTTCTTAAGTTATTAGGATAATGTTGATACAAGATCATAACTATGTCCAATGATTACACCGGCTAACACTCCTGGACTTCTTTAGGGCCCCTCCACACTTCGAATATTAAAGCAGTACCGGTGTTCACACCGTGTGAGAGAGACTGCCGCAGAAGGGTTGGTGCTCATCGTAGTATGCCCGTCAGCGGTCAGTATCTCTCTCAATAATAAGGGAAGAAAAAATGGACATCATTTCTGAGGTGAATGAGGACATAAAAAAAAGAAATGTTCCAATATTATCAGTCTGCTTCAGTGAAATTTAACTTTTGTAATATTGGCACTGCCGTAATTACACACAGTGCTGTATCTTTTCTGTGTAAAGTGTGCAACCTTGCATTTATCAAGATTATGATCTCTCTTCTGGGTAAAATAATCCAAGGTTACATTTGTGCTATGCAAGTGTTTGAGTTTGTGGGTGTAATATGTGACGGAAATCATGAGTGCTTTTTCTTAATTTGGAAACTTAAAATTAGTTTGCACTGCTTCCCTAGGCCACTCTTTTGACAATATTGATATTCACTTTTTTGAGGTACAGGTTCCCTCATTTTCATCCCTAAATAAATGCACCTTCTGGCAGCCATTTTTAAGCCTGCAGTGGGTGACTTCTTCAAGCATGGTTGATATTCCTCACACGTTATGCATACACTTCTGTTTTTTACCACAGTGATTCACAGCTAGCTACCTACTTTTCTCTGGCCATTTTTAATAAATAATGCTATGCTATGTTAAGTGTATTCGTAGAGTGCGCAATCAGCCAGGAGAGTATTCAGGAGCTGACGCAGGACCAGTTCGGGCCTAGCCTAAGCCCAGTCACGTAGCAAGGGGAGGGGTGTTTGCCCCCGGGGGAGCAAGGTTTGGGAGCTCTTACTTGCGACCGTCACGGGATGGCTGCCACAGGAATCACCAACAACCCCACCTCTTACATACGGCTGCTGAGGTTCGGCAAATGCAGGGACTGCCATAGGTCTAGCTAGGCCACTTCTTAGGCCTGGCCTAGTTGAACAGCCATGTCTTCAGCTTTTTGTGGATGTCAAGCACAGAGGAGGTGGCTCTCATGGGCAGGTGCAGATCGTTCCAGGTTTTAGAAGTGAGGTAGGATAATGCACGACCATTGTTCCAGGTTCAATGTATGTGGAGGATGTCTGTGAGTTGGAGTCCTGGCAGAGCAAATATATCTGGTAGTTTTTTGGAAGCTTATGTGGTTGTTGAGATATGCGAGACCTATGTTGTGTAAGGCTTTGAAAGTGTGCATGAGGAGTTTATCGAGTGATCATTTGTGGATGGGAAGGCAGTGGAGTTCTTTGAGGTGCGGGGTGAAGCGTGTGAGGAGTGGGAGGTTGAGCTCTGCTGTTGAGTTCTGTATGGCCTGAAACTGTCTGGTCAGTTGAGTTTTCATTCTGGCATTGAGGGTGTTACCATACTCCAATTTAATGGTGATGAGGGCTTGGATTTCAGTGTTGTTGGTGTGCTAATTTGAAGACTTTCATAAGCATCTATAGTGTAAGAAACCAGGAGGCTCAGACTTCATTTACCTAGCTGGTCATGGTGAGATGGTTGTTGACAACTATCCTAAGGTTCTTGTACTGGGTTGTAGGGGGTCCTAGTTCTACAGGCCACCAGGTGAAGTGTTTTGTTTGAAGATGTTTGTTTCACTGACTACAGAGACAGCTAATCCTCCACCACTGTGCCCAAACCTTTACACGAGGCAGGGAACTGTGACTTTAGGAGATGGGAGAAAAACTGCACCACAAAACTCTCATCTCAAAATCAAGGCTTAAGCGATGGATGTGCAAAACCTTATGAAGGAAGCCCTATTTTAATCTGCCTGCAGACCAGTTCTTACTAAATAGCACTTTGACAAATATAATGCAACACAAAATGGGTAACAGGTGATACGGAGACTCCAGAATGAAATTAGGCATCACATGTACCCTTTAGTTAAGAGTATGAGACAACATCAAGTGTCTTTATAAGGCCCTGGATAGTGAGACACAGGCTATTTTGTCCTGCATTAAACACGAATGAGCTCTGGTCCTAAGATCAACGGATACTGGAAGGAAATTATAGAGGTACTAGAACCAACATTGGAAAGGAGCAATCTGCATGCATCCCTTGCATGTCTTGTGGGTCTTTTTAACCACCCAAAAACATAAAAATCAGTTAGCAGATTACTTGATTTGGCCTTCTTACTGTTTAAAAGAGCAACAGAGATTATGTAACCTTATTCAGATGCCCCAGCACTTGGCTGGTGGCAGAAAGAAAAGGAGAGATGAACAGCAAGCGAGAATGTTGCCCTTCATGGGGAAGAGCAGGCACCCCACTATGCATTTGTTGGCTAAAATACTGGTGGCCTTTAAAGATAGAGGCTTAAACAATTGTGTCTAAATGCTTAGGATAT
The DNA here is from genome assembly GCF_964204655.1 of Triturus cristatus. Lineage (NCBI taxonomy): Eukaryota > Metazoa > Chordata > Amphibia > Caudata > Salamandridae > Triturus > Triturus cristatus. The sequence goes on along the minus strand of NC_140586.1, from coordinate 689,225,176 downwards.
TTGGCATCTGTCATCTAGCAGGGCCTTACCAAGTATCTTCCTCATACTAATTGAGATACCTAATGTTGCAGGGATTCTGCGGAGTCACAGAACTAGGCTCGGGATTATGGAACCTTATTAGGCAGGGACTAAGTCATTCTACCACCTGAGTACCCATGAGCCCGGGACTGACTAGCTATAGTGTCTCACTTGCCCTCCTACTCTCTCACAGAGGAACAAGTGATTAGACACCCCAGAACACAACACTTCCGATCCTCTCAGGAATCCCGGTTGCAGGACACACCCTTTCCGTCTCACACTCGTACTAGTCCATAATAAATTCTGACAGAGACACGAGGAAAGTTTGAAAGGTTTATTTTAACTAGTGTGCTCTAGTATGCAGTATACGTGCCACAACAAGTAGGAAAATGCCTACCACAAATACGGTTAGCATAGCAAGTAGTCCGTAAATCATAAATGGAGCTGTCATTATATACGACATTGTAGACTAACCTCCCTCACCTTCTACATAGGCAAAATTATCATATATCAGAAGATCTCTAGGTGTGAGCAGCAGACTCCATACCTTAAATGAAAGTTCTACATCTCAGGTGCTGGCAAGATATTTTCCCTGGAAAGATCCCTCTTCAAGAGTGTGCTACCTATCTGTTCATAGCTAAATGACAAAGTATGTGTTCCCAAACAACAGCTGCTTTTGCATGTTTTGTCTAGGTGCTAGAGCCTGACCAGAACAGAATAAAAAGGGGCATTGATGTTCGGCCTTGTCTACATGTTAAGACTAAATCCCAGGAAAATACAGAACGCAAACACAAGAGCATGTTCTATGTGAAAGTACAGTGAGGCACAAAGCAAAATGTGTCTGTATAGTAATGTGCACAAAGCAGAGGACAGTCTGCAACATGCCCATGCTAGCATAGGTAAAACAACAATGGGCCTGTAAGGGACATATGACACTAACATACATTGATACATTCATACTGAATCTTATGGTGACCTCTTGCAACATGTAATATATCCTGGGAAGAAGCTGAACAACTGCTTCCACGTTGGGTTGGACAATCCTTAGTAGACCCTGAAGCCACTCTATTGTAGCCAAACCCTTTCTGTTGCATTTTATCTAGAATGTGGACTTCTATTATAATACCGTGTTCATCACAACTCGAATTGTTAAACAATGTTTAGTTCATTGATCATGATAACTGAGTTATGTGATCTTATGTTATGTTATGTTTTGTTATGTTATGTTACTGCAGTTTATAGAGCACACTTTCACCTGACGGTCTCTTAGCGCTAAGTAATTGAATCAGCATATCTCAAGATGCTTATTGGTAGGCTTGCTTTAAAAAGGCAGGTCTTCAACAGTTGTCTGAATTTTGCATAATTAGAGAAAGTCCTAAATTACAGAGGCAGCGGGTTCTAAGCTCGGGGAGCAGTGATTCAGAACCTGGTAATGCTGTCATATTCCTCTAAAATTGAGAGATAGCTAGATACTGGAAATTACTCGATCTCAGATCTCTAGTAGGGGAATATTTAGTGATCCAAGATTTGATGAAGGTTGAACTATCCTTGTGCAAGGCCTTGAAATTGGTACAACATACTTTGAATGTATATCGCTGTGCGAATGGGAGATCTTTAGTCACTTGAGAGATGTGACAATGTTTGGGGAGTTGGTAAATCAGCCGAGGGGCCTCATTTTGAATCAGCTGAAGCCTGTGCATGAGGCATTTAGGGAGACTCAGGTAGAGGGAATTGGCATAACCAATCCTTGACATAACTAAAGCCATTATCACTTGGACCAAGGCATCGGTGGTAAAACGTCTTTATTTACTTAATCCGGCAAAGCTGAAATGAACTAGAGGAAGTTACTGCACCAATCTGCTGCTTTAGAGATGGATCCTCATCAATGATAAAGCCGAGGATTTTACTGACTTCATAGGAGATGAGGGGAGCCCATCTCATTGGGCCAGAGGGAGGCTTTTTAAGAGGTCAGGCCTGTTTTTGGTGATTACTATCTCCGTTTAATCAGAGTTAAGCTCTTGATGGTTGCTGTTCGTCCAAACCCAGATGAACAGCATACTTTCTTAACAATGCCACAATTCAATTGGACCTCAGGAGATTTAAAAGTGGAGAGTCTAACTGATTGAGATCTGTCCTTAAGAAATGAGACAATCCAGTTAAGAGCTACGTGCAGCAATCCTGCAGCCCTGACACAGTCAGACTAGCGAGTGTGGTTGACTGTGTCAAAGGCTGGCAACAGATCGAGGAGTACTAGGGCTTGAGTACTGCCACTATCCACTTCCTTTCACATGTCATCCACTACTGAGAGGATCACAGTTTCCTTTAGAAAGTGCAGGTCGGAAGCCCGCTTGGCGGGGATCAAGAAAGTCCGAGGCCTGAATGAATGAACAGAGATGATAGGCTATGTGTGCCTCAAATAATTTTGCCAGATAGGGGAGCAGGGAAATAGGCCAGTAATTTTTCATGTTGAGGGGGTCCTCCCCTACTTTCTTTTGTAAGAAGACTACGATTGCCTTTTTGAAGGAAGTGCCTATGTCTGTGTATTAAAAGACTGATTGAGAAATTATAATGCCAAATCTGAGAAGTGGGTGAATACTACTTTTCAGATGTTTGGGGTGCAGGTGTTATTAGATCTGATTTGACATTTGTCAGCAGGTTCGCTAGGTCCTCTTGACTTATCTCAAGAAAGAGTGAGAGAGTGCTAGTATTTGTACAGCCAAGAGACAGACTATTGTGCAGGGGCAGGGAGGAATGCTGGTTTTGATGGGCTCAATCTTATTAATAAAGAAGGAGTTAAGAGAACCACATAGGCTTTGTGAAGGCATGATAGGTAATGTGACTCTATCTCGATTAAAGAGTTCTGTGACAATCTTAAATATCTCTTTAGACTGATTGGGGGCATTCACAATTTTACAGCTAAACCAATGGTTTTGGCTTGCCTGATCAGAGGTTTATACCCTTTAAGTTGTTGTAGATAGCTTAGTCTAAGGTTAGAAGAGTAAGTGAGGCGCCATTTCTGTTCTGAGCATTGCAGATTCAATTTGGCTACCTTTGGATCGTCTGAGGACCACTTGTTAGCTTCACGGTGTCTTCACTGATTATTTCTATAGAGCAGGGCATAAACATTGCTAGCCTCTGTAAAGCAGCTTGCAATTGCTTTCTCGAAGGCATCTATATCTTCCTTCAAGGATGGCAGGGATTTTTCCAACTCGTCATTTCTATCATTTCACTAAAAGAAACTCTATTTCTGTCATTTCACTAAAACAAACTTTATCGCCCAGTGTGTTCATTGCTTTCATAACTTTGGTTTATATGTAGGCCACTAAAAAGTGGGTTTTTTTTAAAAAAGAAGGAATCCCTATTTTAACATTTTTAGCACCATGGGATTTACATACCACTAGGCAAAGATTACAGCAACATCTTGCCATGATTCCAGCTACACCTTTTTACATTCTATGTGTGTTATAGACATAGGCCCTGTCCAAATATGCAGGAGGATTATGTGCTCTCAATAACATATGAGAAAATTCAACACTGTGAGTCTGGAATTTATCGGGTGAGATCAATAGCACCTTTTCAGGGTTTTGGGAAATAGCATGTAGAATCCACATGTTCTTTGTAAATACAATATAATTTTATCCTGTTAAATTACAGCAGATTGACCTGTTAAAATTGAATGAAGAGTGAGGTATTTAACATATCTGGTAATTACTAAGTGCAGTAAATACCACCCAACCTGGAATTTGCAAACTGGGGTTTCCACAGAGCTTGAAATACAGTGTTCATCTCAAAATCAGGACCTTAAAGTTGTATCTGTTGGTGGTGAAAATGATTCAGTAGAATATTGTAATTTTAAAAACGCAAAACATATATTGTGGAAAGTACCCAGTGAAGTTTATCTTGAATGCACTTTGCATAGGCTAAAACACATTGATATCATGACAGTGTGCAATAAATCAAATTTGTTCTTTTGTTCTAGATAAAAATGTTTGAAAACGTTGCAATTTCACTTTTACACAGCAGCAGGGTACTGAGGATGGTGATCCAAATATTTATTTTCCTATTTTTTCAGGAGCGCTAGTGTACCAGGCCTATACAAGTTAACAGTAACGAAAGATGCCAATCCAGGCATGGCGCACACAAGCAGTTCCTGTAGGAATTCTCACAAACATAATACTTTCCTATTTGTCTACTTTTTAAAAGTCTATCAACCCCAAACATTACAGGGAAATTATTAAGTATGTGTTTTGAATGTATCAGTAGATGGTAATATTTTCTCTCTATTGAATATTGTCACTAGGATTTGGTGTAAAGATGTTCCTAAAAAGCCCACCCCTTTAGAAGATAAAGCCTGGCAATCTCAGTTTGCTAATTTGTATCAGGAGTCAAAATGTTTTCAACCTCCTTTAGTTTAAACAGTAATTAGTCGATTTCTTTAATCATTGGCCAAATAAAGGACAGATATGATTGCAAAAATTATTAAAAGCATAATTAGGTCTCTAGCCCAAGGCACAGATGGCATGCAAGTTTACGAACTTAAAGTTTTCTCTCTTATTTCGGATACATTGTGGCATCAACATTTTTGATTGTACTGTATTGAGTGCACAGTCTCATTTCTGAATATTGAAAAGGCACTCATCTGACATAATATCTTAACACAGGTGATGGGACTGACCCATTAAAGTATCGTCCCATCGCCCTCTTGGAAGTGACCAAGAAGATGTTTGCCAAAATGATATTCAACCAGTAAAAACTTGGGTAAGAGATAATTACCAATTACCTATTGAGCAAGTTCCGTTTAGAGCCTAGTGCTCAATGATAAAAAGTATCTTATGCTTAAAACTTTTATACGAAAGGTATGTGTGAATGCAGCATATGAAACTGTATCTTTTATTTGTTGCCTTTAATTGTGCATGTGCTGTGTTGAGCATTCAAGTTAATTGCAATAGCTAAGGAAGTTGAACATCCATCGGCACTTTCATCAAACTGTAGCAAATTTACATTTTGACAATCCTTACAGATTATTAGGACCAGTGTGAATTAATGGCCAACATCCCCAAAAGACCTAAAACGCAGCTGTGGTCCCTGCCCCATTAATATTATCATAATGTGTATCAGACTTTCTAGAATTTGTTAAAACTTTGAATCCTTTTTCTGAACTAAGATCAAATGAGTTATCCACATTAATGTCCGCAGATTACTTAGTATTGCTTAACTCCACTGCAGTAGGCATGCAACCCTAAATAGATGCTTTGGATAACTACGCGAGGGTCCACAATTTGGTGGCAAATAAAAAACAAAGGGGCATATTATCAAGCCAGGCGATAAAATTATCGCCCCTTTAGCGGCAGAAAACTGCCGCTAAAACGGTGATAATGGGCTTGATAATATGTTCTATGGAATTCCAATTGAAGCCCATGTTAAATGTGAAGGACGTCTAACCTGAGCTTCAATTGGAATTCCAGAGAGCATATTATCAAGCCCATTATCGCCGTTTTAGCGGCAGTTTTCTGCCGCTAAAGAGGCTATAATTTTATCGCCTGGCTTGATAATATGCCCCAAAATGATGATTTTGGGAGCCCGAAGGCTACTAGCCTGTTGCCAGTGGTTGTAAGGAGCTACCCATATTATAGGAGTAAGACTTTCTAAGAATTTCTCATGGTTAACTTATAGAATGATAGTCACTAAAAGTCAACTCTGTACGACTGGACTTACTTCAATTTTGTAAAGCTTTAGGGAAGAGAGACATTTTATCTCCCACTCTATTGACCACTAAGATTCTAGTATTGCCTTATATGCTATTGCAGTCTATATTCTAGCTGCTATTATTATCATAGAAAGGGTAGAATCTCAAATCTGGAAGGCCTACCTTGGGATAAAGATAGTCTATTTCAATTCAGGACTTGCGGTTAAGCTTGATTTAATCTTAAAGTGCCATTACGCATTTTTTCAGGCTGTATGAGAGCGCAAAGGTTTCGAAACAGATCTTGACAACTGTTTAACAAACAAAACATTACCTTCTATTTGTACATATGTAAAACTGGTAAAAGCTTAATTAACAGTTGTTTTTGTTTTTTAATACATGAGTTTTTTTGTGAACTTTAAATTGGGGAATTTGTCAACAGGCGAAAATATGTGGGTGGCCTGACACATTTAAGTTTTCCCCTTTGTGACAGAAAGACCCATGTTCTTCTTTTATATTCAGGTTTGTTAATCAAAATCTCTATTTGAAACCTATTTTTATAATTCACAATCCTAATACATTCTGTGATACAAAGACTTTTTGTATCAACCAAATATGGTTTGCTTTTGAATGTATAACTTTTTTCACTCCTTTCTATATTTTTAATTGGATTGTGGTTTTTCAATCAAAGATGGGGAATGTTTGGTTTCAATTAAATAAATGTTTAAATTCTTTCTTGTAATAGTGATGCTACATTTTTTATTAACTATAGGATTCATTGAAATATTTTTTAGTGGAAATATTTTCTTTTTGTTAAAAAAGCAAAATCAAAAAGGCTATTTGGCATGTTACCCTCACCAGAGTTTTGCCCGCCGCTATTGACATCACATGAGTGATATCAGCATACCTGCACAAGAAGACCTGGTAAATGATGCCTGCTGAGGAAGTGGAATGTCCATTACATTTTCATTCGGAATTCTTCCTTCTAATTTTACCCAGATAATGTTACACTCTTCAACTATATGGTACATAAAAGACTTGGATGAAATAGTTAGACTTTAAAGTCTAAATTGTATGGGTTTCTCCTATTAATTGTTATCTGCTTTATAATTAGCTGCTTACCATAATGCACTTCACAACCGTGTCCCTAATGCTTATGTATTTCATACACAACTTTTTGCAGGATATATATAATTAGATTTATGAACTAATTAGGGGGAAGTCATCATGGTGTATTTTTGCTTGGTGCAATTAATTCTTTAAATAATGGAAATTAAGGTAAGGTAAAATACATTGGTTCTCACCGGGAGAGGGAGAACAGTGCCATTTATGAGTAGTGGAATTTCCACGTGGGGCACCGCCCTACCACACTTAAAGTTGACGATGTGAAGAGTAGCACCCAATACCTTCTCTTCTGTTTCCCACAAAAATCCCTGTGAGGAATTTATGTGTGGTAACCAGTCTGGATTCAGGACAAAACAGACCAGAGAGGGTCCAGTAATTCTGCAACCTACATGTTAGTCCCGTCCTGGGCCTGAAACCATCAACTGCATTGTGCAGATCTTGGGCCCGATTCACAGAACTAACTTAAGACAAAATCCTAAACTTACTACCATTTTGGTATTCACAGAAGGCACTTACTCATTTTGGTATTCACAGAAGGCACTTACTCATTTCGGTATTCACAGAAGTTAGGAGTCCTAACTTTAGGACTCCTAAATGCCTTCTGTGACTACCGAAGTGAGTAAGTGTCTTCTATGAATACAAAAATGAGTAAGTGCCGTCTGTGAATGCGAAAATGGTAGTAAGTTTAGGATTTTGTCTTAAGTTAGTTCTGTGAATCGGGCCCCTTGTGTATACCACCTGAAAACAATAATCAAGGACCTTTTGCAAACTATGCCTGGTAAACAAGCAACTTGTAATTGGGTCCTCAGAAAGCAGTTTTACTTCATTTGACAAACAGAAGTCCTGACAGGAAGAGAGATATTTTACAACTGTTGTGCCGTGCCGTTAGACAAATCTGTATTTATTAACCCTCTAGCTGTTTGTCTGCTAATTGATTTGATTACAAATACATAATTTTGAAACACACCATCCTGTCAAAATGAAATCAATTCATATTCTAGAAGACAACAGTGTACACAATTAAAATGCAAATATCAATATCAAGCACAAATACCTATCGTACTCATTCAAATATCATGTCCTTTTCAAACCCTAAACCTACAGAGAGATAGTCATAACTAGACATTGTTCACTATTAGTAATAACGATAACTATAGACAAAAAAAGACAGAATTATATTACAAGAGAGAGGAGAAACAATGAAACCATTTGTCAGAGACGTGAGAGTACAAGAGTGTTTCTTTTCAATCAATGCTATGTTGGGGAATATGGTTTAATATGACAACATGGCAGAGGACAGAAACAGAATGATCATTTTTGACAGAAAAACCTGCCACACATGACATTTTTAACCACCAAATGTATTATTTTGTTATGTATATTCTTTCTTAAGGCTTAAAGACAGTTTTTCTGCTTATTTTATGTAATTATTTTTATTTGAAGAGTTTTATATACCTCCACCATGACATGCGCAGATATCAGAGTGCCTTACAATTGTTACAGAGGATATAGTTATGCAGTGATACATGTATAAAAATTAGAATAAAGTAGAGAAATACAAGATACAAAACACCCCTAAGAAGAGGGTGGTGACCTTTCAATGTTGTGACCATTAGATTAAACAAAACAATACCATACTAAGCAAGTAGTAAAACTGATGTCATAATCTAGAACAGTACAGTCTGAGGCAACACCGAAGCTGAGGGCAATATCGTCTCAGTGTTTGGACAGTTAGACCAGGCATGACAAAAACATAAAAACAAGCATTGGTCATAATATCATAATCTAGGACAGTACAGAAATCTTCAAGCAGCTTCCTCAATAAGGGTGGTGTCACTCAGTGTTGACACAAAGAAATCAAAAGGACAATAGTGGAACAGGCCAGCGGTAATTATAAGGTGCGGTTGAAGAGTATAGACTGCTCGAAATAGGAGTTACTAGGGTCTAGGGCAGAAATGTGTTCATGACTAATAGTTAAACTCCTTTGTTGAAGGAAGTGGTTAAAGGGGTCCGGTGGGAGGAGTTCCAAATTCTCTGTGCAAAGCCAGAGAAGGCTAGGTTATAGGTTTTCTTTTTAAAGACTCTGTGAGGTTTCAGTAGTATAGTGCTGGAGCTTCCAGAGGGTCTCGGTCCTCCCAAAATTTCAAGCGTCTTACAGAGGTAACTTGGGGTCAATGAAGTATAAAGCTTTGTGCGTCATGCAAATAATTTTCAGTTTATTATTGGTTCATAGGGGAGCCAGTTGAGGAATTTCACATCAGGGGTGATGCGATTGTTTCTTTTTGATCCTGTGATGAGCCTTGCAGCGGAGTTGAGGGAAGCTCTTAATGGAGCTGTTCTGGATTTGCGCAAACCGCAGAGGGTAGCACTTCCCTAGTTCAACCTAGGAATTACTAGGGCTTGGACGGCAGAATTGAAGTCATTGCGGGGAAGGAAGGGTTTTCATTTTCTTAAGATGTTCATTTGGTGGTATATTCCTTTAGTATCAGCACGGATATGTTTCTTCATATTAAGAGTTATTCCCAGTGATCTTGCTGAATCAGCAACTTCTGATAACCATTTGAATGCTGTTAATTGCTTCATCCATTCATTAATTTTGGGAAAGTGATTGAGTGGGACGATTAGCAGCAATTCAGTTTTGGGTGTGTTAAGTTTGAGATGACTGCATGTTGGCCAATTTTGAGTATTTAGTAGAGTTGGGTTGAGGGATCTGATGTCTTCAGGGGAGACAAATTTCAGTTAGAGTTGGATACCTTCACGGTACAAGTGATAGTGGATGTTAGATGACCTTAGAATTTCTGTTAGTGTCTCCATGAACAAGTTAAAGAGAGTGGGTGAAAGGGAGGAGCATTGAGGAACACCTAATGTGACAGGAGCATTCTTAGTCAAGTACTGATTTAACTTGACTTTTCGTGCTCTGTTATAGAGAAACAAGGTGAACCATTTTAGGACGGAACCTGAGATTTCCATCCTATGTTCCAAAAGATCTAGTAGGTAGTCATGCTTAAATGTTTTGAATGTGGAAGATAGGTCACGGAGGCATGATTCATTTTGATCTAGCATTTTTACCACATCATCCGCTATGTGTGTAAGTTTCAGTGCTATGCCCCAGGAGAAAGCCTGATTGGAATCGGTCAAGAAGACCGAATTGGTTAATATGGTTACGAAGTCAGACATGTGCACATTTTTGAAGGAGCGTCACCAGAGTTGGGATATTGGAGATGGGGCGAAAGTTGTTTAGGTCAGTTTGATTTGCCGTTTTTTTTTTTAGGATAGGAGTGAACTGCCCAGACATTAGGTAATCAGGGATTGTGCCTTGATGTAGAGAGGTGTTTACAATCTTGGTCCAAAGTGGGAGTATCGACACTTCGAGCTTCTTGAAGAAGTTGGGGGGAAGAGGATCATTGAAGTGGTGTGATGATTTCAAATCTCCTAGAATTTTGATAATGATGCGTTCCTTAACGGTTTTGAAAGAGTTCCAATTATAGAGTTAGTTTTTTTAAAAGGCACCCACGACAACCAGATGTGCCATAGTCACGACCATCCAGGAAGGAGGATTTGTGTTAAACTGCACTTAAGGTATATAAACCAGGCCCTTATCAAGGAGGCCAGCACAGGATACAGTACATGGTACTTTTATTGACCCGTTTCTTTGTCGAGGTCACCACTGATCACCAACACAGAACACGCTCTGTCATCACAATTCGCTTTTGGATTTAAAGATTTTGGATCACCACTATTACTCAGCTATATTATGCCCTGATGAAGTTCAATTCTTATTGAACGAAACGCGTTGGCTTGAGCTTGATTGTCTGAGGAAGTTTATAATAAAGGATTGCCTTACATAAAGGAACACGTCCGTTTTGATTATTGAAAAAACATTTTGGGAGTGCACCGCTCCACATTTGTACATTATCAAGTAAGAAATTGTTCATAAAGTGCATGAGAGCATAATAGGGCAGAAGTAGCCAAGCGGTTTAATCAACACATTCAATCTAACCCCGGTTTTCAAGTAAGGAACATTGTCCCCAAAGTTTCTCAAATGTATTCACTACCCCATTTCGTATTGCGTATAATTGCTCGCTGACACTAACTTGCCCCATTTTCTGTAGCCAGTTTCTCATAGTTGGGACTAACTGAGTTTGCCATTTTTTAAGCAATAGGGACCGAGCTACGGCTATTGCTATAGATAATAGCTTTATCGATTTATTAGATAGGCCAAGTGTATCATCAAGCCCCAAATCTTTCAACCAAGTAGATGGGACTAAATTGACCTGCCATTCCATCGCAAGATATTGGAATATTCCATTTCAAAATCCCTGAATGGATGAACAGTGCCCGATTACATGCACCCAGTTGGCGACCGACTGATCAGTGCATCAAAAACAGTGACCTGGAAGACTGGGTAATTTGTGTTTAAAAGGACAGAGTTCTATATAGTAGCCATTTGCTAAACAATAATGTTCAACGCCAAATGGGCCCTGTCAGCATGCTGAACTTCAATATATTGGCTACCTCCCACATCTTACTTGTCAATTCCAAACCTTTGTATTTTCCTCATTTGTAATGGTTTTTTGAGTAAGGACAGAAGCTTTAATGGAAGCAAACATCCTTTTCCATTCCCCTGGCTTTTCATTTAGGCCATCTTCCACAAGTGTGGAATTTTGCTTTCTGCTACCGAGGATCTGACCTGTATATGTATGTTATAGAACATTTTATTCAGCGTCTTAAACAAACCCAGAAGAAGAAAATCATCTTGTATGACCTGTCAGTTTTCCGCTGTAGTTAGCCATCTCCCCCAAGAGAAAATCAGAAATGTTCCTATATCCCGCTTTTGCCTACTTTTGGGAGCAAGATTCACCACGGGTTCCATTACTAATTCGGCCAGGGTTGTCGCCACACTCACATAAGGAATGCAGAATCTCCTGTAGGGAGCCCCATGCTTCCAATAAAACCACTTCAAGCTCTTACATCAAACTTTTTAGGTGACTTGACTGACTTTTGCACATCCCAAACATGATACTCTTTGAAGATCAGCTGCTACAATTATTCATAAAAATATCCTTATAAAACTTTGAATATAACCTGGACATATACAGTGGAAAATAGGCAAACTAGTAATCCTTAAGGTTGGGTAGAGCCAGTGCTCCATCTTTCCAGCATTCGTATAAAGTGCATAGTGCAACTATGGCCAGGTTTCTTGCCAAATAAACGATAAAAACATAGACTCCACCAATTTAAGAAAAGGGGCAGTTAAAACAAATGGAATAGCCGAAAACAGAAAATTAAACAGTGGAAGAACCAACATTTATATCAGAGAGACTCTCCCTAAAATAGTCAGCGAGAGCAAATTCCACCGTGAAAACAGATCTTGTACGGTTAAAAGGAGGGGGGCAAAATTAAGATTGTATGTTCCTCAACCTTCGATGTGAACCTGATACCCAAATATCGTTTTGGCTGTGAATTAACACATGAGACAATGTCTGGGTGTAGAACATCAGGATCAAAACCGCACAATATTATTTCAGTTTTCTTATTATTAATTCTGTACCTCCTAATTTCTCATATTGTGTGAAGATCTCAAAAGCCTTTTCTTGGGTCTCTGTTCTCCTGTATAAAATTAACATAATATCTTCGGCATATAATTTTGTCTTACCCAACTGTGGCAGAGTGGGGCAGATACCGTTATTCCCTCGGATCGCTATAGCTAACGGCTTAATAAAGAAAGCAAATAACATGGGGGATAATGGGCATCCCTGTTGTGTTCCACGTAGCACTTTTATTTGCCCCACTTCTATTGTTTTAATGATGATGCTGTCTTCTGCATTACAGTACATTTATTATATAAGCCCCGCGATCTGGAACGGAAGAACAAATCCGGTCAAAATATTAAATAAAGTTTCCAAGACCATGAGGTCAAATGCTTTTTGACGTCTAGCAAAAGCACTAAAGCTGGTATAGCATTAACTGCAAAATAATCCAGGGCTTCTGCCAGATAATGTGTATCTGTCCCTAACTGCCATCCACCTATAAAGCTATTCTGATCTGAATAGATTAATCCTGAGGCTATTCAACTAAATCTATTAGCTAGTAGCTTTGTAATGATTTTATAATCGGTGTTTAACAATGAAAGAGGGCACTACGAGTTTGGATCTTCAGCATCCTTTCTTTTCTTTAAAAAGCATACTAAATTCCCCTTAAAAAGAAATTATGGTATAGGCCCTTCTTTTAGCATTGTATTAGCGACCAATAAAAGATTATCAGTTAAAACATCTGAAAAAAGTCTAAAAAATTCCCCTGGGAATTCATCTGGCCCACAAGCTTTACAGTTCGGGAGATTCCCAATGACCTCTGTCAGTTTTTCTTTAGAGAACGGTCGAGACATATTAACCACCTCTTCTCTAGTTAATGTTGGAATGTTACAATCCTTTAAAAACCTGCCCGAGCGACTATGTCAAACAACTGATTTTGTGTCTATATCTGTTTATAATGCTCCAGCATGATTTACCCCACCTTCTCGGATTCCTTACTCTTGATTCCAGAAGCTGGGTATTTAAGGGCATCTATCCTATTGTTGGCATCTTGTTTATGTGCCTGCCAAGCTAAGAATTTTCCAGTGAAGTTACTTTCCTCATAAACTTTGGTAAATAGACCCGTTTCAAAGCAACACCCTTTACATAATATGCTTCACTTATCGCCTGCCTAGCAGTATCGAGCTCTCTTTTATTAACCCTGGATACATTTTTCAGAAATGTATCATAACTATGCTGGACATTTTGTTCTAAAATTTGCTTTTGTATTTTAGCTTTTTTACTATTTTCTGCATCCTTGCGTATCATTCTCCCTCTAATAAACACCTTTGGGCATACCATACTATACCTGGTGGATCTGTCTTATGACTAATTATCAAAAATTCCCTTATCTCCTATATACCAATTAGCACCCACCCTTCCTCCTTGCAGGTATTGTTTATTAAAAATCCAGAATCTAGGATGGAATAGAGGTTTGTCCACCACTATCTCAAGAATAATCATTGCGTGGTCTGAAAAACCATCAGCTAAGGTGCGCTGCATTTTAAAAGTCAGGTTTTAGAGATTAAAAAGTAATCTATTCATGAAGAGCTGCGAAATCTCCCTGAAAAGCAAGTGTATATGATTTTTGTGGGAAAAGCCGCCCTCCAAGGATCTACTACTCCCAGCATTTTTCGAAAGTTTTAAATAACTTTCAGAGATTTTGGGTTTGTCTGTTTTTTTAAATTGACTGAAGAGTCCATTTTTGAGTTCTGCAACACATTAAAATCCCCCCCCAATTATCATTGTTTTACATGTTTTACATATCTAATGGATGCTTGTGTAAAGTGTGAAAAAGCTGTGAACAATGATTAGAGATTTGGGTGGCGTACAGTACATTTAAATACATTACATAAAGGACATTGTAAAAGATGTTACATCAAAAATTACAAAGAATTATCTCCTCATCCCTCCCTCGCTTTCCTTCATTACACATACGAGGCATCCCTGCCTCACCAGACACTCATACCATGTGACTTAAACGTTTAGTATATATCACCCCACCCCCTCCAACCTCCTGTTTTTCTTTGTCTCCCCTGATGGGACGTGCGTACCACGTGCAGGCCGTTTGCGGTGCTGAGGTCTTTCTTGGATTCCTTTTCTTCTGGCAACTTATGTGGAGATTGAGGACTTTCCAAGTGTGTTGCCTCTGATGCTTGGTTGTTTGGGCATGGCGGGCCGGCCTGAGCCGTGGGGTGCCCTCCCTCGCCGCGCCTGGAGTCGCGGTGTGCTCTTGGTGGCAGAGCCGGTGGGGTTCGGTTGACAGAGTCACCGGCTCTGCGTGGCTGTCCTTCAGGGTTGATGGCCGGAAGGGGAAGCGGCAGCAGTCGGGACGGCAAGGCTCCTCGGCGGGCTGGTTTTGCGATCCCGTACACAGTAAGGGTCTTGAAAAAGGCCATTTTTAATAGTCTCACTTACCTGCGTGTTATTTTGTGATTGGATGTTGATTTTTACTCTCATTCTGGCAAATTTTTTATTGCAGTCTGGGGTTACCTCCCAGTTTATGTCAACTGTTCTGAAATGGTTTGAATCCTTCCTTCAGAACAGAACACAAAGATTCCTGGTCAACCAGACACTATCCCCATCATGCCTGAATTTGATTGGAGTCCCTCAAGGATGAACACTATCTCCATCACAATTCAACCTATATGTCGAACCCTTACAGAAATTCTCCGAGATGCAAACATATCCTATCACATGTACGCAGATGACATTCAGATCTACATCAAGATCACGTCACTGGAAGACATCAAGACAATGAATGAGGCCTTAAAAGTGTCAGTGCAATCATCTGAAATTAAATGCACAAAAAATGGAATTCCTATTATTCCTCTTCCTATTAATATCACCGCTAAAGAACCCCACTAATGTGAAGGAATGGACCACACGGATCACAGCTCTAAACTGCACCCCTACCCTAGTTGACTCGACAAAATCACTGGGAATCACGCTTGATAAGAACCTAGACATGAAAGCTCACATCAATTCAATGGCAAAAAGTGCCGGGTTTCACCTGAACTTTATTAGGAAAGTGAAACCACTCCTTACTACGGCGGACCTCAAATTGGCAGTCCAGTCCTTAGTCATTTCAAGGATTGAATATGGATGTACAACACTAACAGGTCTATCAAAAATTTCCACAGCACCACTAAAACCCTGTCTCAATGCGGCCGCATGACTCATCACAGGGTCTAGAAAATACGACCATATCTCTCCACACATGAAAGCATTAAACTGGCTACCATACGAAGCCAGAATTCAACTTAAGCTGGCATGTATTACCCACGAAGTGCTCCAATACAAAACACCAAGATACTTAGTCTAGAAAATTGAGCTATCAGTGGGAAGCAGACCAGCCAGGAGTGCCAGAGAACTGTTGTTGAAACCACCCATCTTTCGGAAGAAGAAAACGTATGACAGAGCATTCTCCGGAGCGGCCCCCAGAATCTGGAATTCACTCCTTCCAAACATTAGAAAAATTCCAAACACGGCAACATTCAAGAGGGAAGCGAAGATCTTCCTAATGAGCAAGTTCCTTCTTTAGGCAAGACAGTACATAATTGGCATTGTGATCAATAGCCAGACGTTGCATAGTCCGGTCCGTTATGGATACATCCTGCACAAAATAACCACAAAGACACCAAAACTAACCAAAGACTGTTGCCAGCTAGAGCTGCTGTAGGTGTTACCTCTACAGACCATCAACAAAAGTATAGATAAAATCACCAGTTAAGCTGCGAATACTTATTTAAATGTACCATACTACTCTGGAGTTTTGATGTAAAACATATGGAAAGTACACATCAAAACCATTTGTATAGTAATATTGTTACACATTTGTACACTAAACAGATCCTAAAATGTTTATTGTTGAAACTATTAAGAAAGACATGTACCGGAATCTTATATATATTAATGCTGCTATACCGGCTGTACTCTAAACTGTACCTCATGGAACTGTGACGTGCTCTGATACCCCTGGGTCACATTCGCGCTATATAAAACTCTATCAATAAAAATAAAATAAACTGTTCTGGTTGGTCCTTTGTGTCGCCTATATCTAGGTGTCTCCATGCTAGTGTTCTGATTGATTGTCATTACGGTGGGGAAATGTGCAACCAAGCGCAATCATGTGCTGTCCTCTTCTTCTGGCGATGATAAGCCCATTCCGGCTCGCCGGAGTAGGTCCAGGGGTCTGGTGGAGTCTTCTGCCCTACTATCGGCTTCTGAGGTGCAGGATATGATGGAGGCTGCTTCTGCTCGTGCTCTGGAGTCCAGGGTTCAGTCCAAAAGCAGGGTCTCTCGTTCTGCGGTGGGCCCATTGGATTCACCCGCTAATGACTCCTCGGCTTCAGAAGGTAGCTGTTGTTCTACCTCTTCTGGGAAATGTGTCAGTAGAGAGGAGGCTCCGGATATTAATCAACATACCTGGAAGAACTTGGAATTTTTGCCTTTTTCTTCTTCTGAGGGGACAGAAGGCATTTTCCCCAGTATGTTAAATCCCCTGTTTTTGCAATGCCTTTTCATGGTTGCATCAAACACTTAATGGCTGGTGAATGGTGAATCCTGGAGGAGGGGGGGGGACTCTCTTCCTCACTCTGTTAAGGTGGATGCCATGTTGGCCACTTTGGTCGTACGGCGATCAATCCAGAGGATTGTTCTCCTGCGAATGCTACAGACAAGAAAGTGGATAGGGCTCTGAAGAAAGCTTTCTCTGCCAAAAATGTGACTTTGAAGTCAGGTATCTACTATGCTTATGCTGCTCAATCCTTGGTGTCAGACTTTGAGAAATGGCCACGGCAATTCAGGAGGTGATTGACTGGAATAGTCCTTCTTCCTCGTCTTCCTTTCATTCCTTCCGTCAGTCCTCCAAGCCCTTTTCGGACCGTTGGCATAAGTTCCAGCCCCAGAAGGCCTGTTGCTTGGCAAGCGCCAAAGGTCAGCTGGATTCCTTCAAGTGTAAGTCCTGACAATGATTGCGAGACAGCTTTGAGGCGTGTGGGTGGGAGGATCTGAGGGTTCATTGGGCTTAGAGCATTGTCAGGAGCGGTTATCATATAGACTTTGTCGCTCTGCCATCTGGCTGCTGCACAATCCGTATTCCTCCCCCCAGGGATCTGGTGAAGAGGAGGGTGCTTCTGGACGGGGTTCAGGCTCTTCTGGGAAAGAAGGCGATCTTGCCTGTCCCCCTGGAGGAGCAGGGAATGGGTTGCCATTCCATTCTTTTTCTTGTTCAAAAGGTGTCAGGCTGGTTCAGGTAGGTTATGGACCTCTTAAGAGTGAATGGGTGGGTCAGGACCATTCACTCCAAGATGGTTACTTTACAGTCCATAATTCCATTGGTGGGGGCCCAGGACTTCATGACATCTATAGACCTACAGGAAGCTATCTGCATGTTCCCATGGTACGGAAGCATCAGATGTTTTTGCGTTTTGCAATAGGGGACTGCCACTTTCAGTTTGCAGTGCTGCCATTCGGGCTGAAGTCCCCTTCACAGGTCTTCACCAGCTATTGGCTCCGTTGGTGGCCTTGGCTCACAGTTAAGGGATTTTTCTCCATCCCAGCTTGTGCAGGTGCAATTATACTAGGAACAAAAGCTGCACTAAACACCAAATATTGCTGTATTTTACTACTAAACAATACAGTCAAAAGTGCATTTATCTGGCTGGCAATGGGGTCATGATTTGAATGGTGCAGCCGGTGAAGTAGCACCATGACCAAAAGCTCTAGACACCTCACTAAGCACCTACTTTTGCTATATTTTACTACTGAACAGGCTTTAACAAGTGCAGATACCTTGAAGACAACAGGGTCATGATTTCAATGGGGGAGCAGGTGCACTGGTTCCAGGCTTAAAATTTCTCAGAACTCCTCTAAACACTTAATATTGCTATATTTTACTACTAACCACAGTCACAAATGCAGTTATCTTGCAGTTAAAAGGGGCTCAATTTGAATTGTACAGCAGGGGCAGTGGCACCCGGGCCAGAAGTTCTAGGGACCCTACTAAACACCAAATATTGCTAAATGTAGCTACTAAATAAGCAGTCGCAAGTGCAGTTACCTTGCAGGCACTAGGGTCATGATTTCACTGATGCAGCAGGTGCAGTGACAACGGAGCCCAAAGCTTTAGGATCCCCTCTAAACACCATATATTGCAATATTTTGTTATTAAACAGGCAGTCACAAGTGTAGTTATCATACAGGCAATAGGTCATGATTTGGATGAAGCAGCAGTTGCAGTGGCACCGGGGCCAAAAGTTGTCATAACTCTTCTAAACACCAAACAATGCTATATTTGACTACTAAACAGGCAGTCACAAATGCAGTTATCTTGCAGGCACTAGGGGCACTGTTTGAATGGTGCAGCAGGTGCAGTGCACTGGGCCCAAAAGTTGTCAGAACGCCTCTAAACACATAATATTGCTATTACATCTATAAATTCTATTATTTCCCCCTTTCATTTCATTTTTCAAGATGTTGCCCGCATCACTAGTAACAGCAAAACATATTGCCTTTTTTTACATAAACAAGTCGTAATACTTTAACAGACTTTCTGAAACTTATATCGTACTACTACTCAGCAACCTACAACTTACAAAAAAACAGCTTATTTTGAAACACATAGATGAAACCTAATGCATTTACCGATGCTTGCTAACATTTATAAGTCACCCCTAAGACATGCCTACAGAGCGCTAAAGGCATGGTGCATTGAATTAAAGAGTTAGACGTGTTTCTTAACTTTACGTGTCCTACCAGTAAAAATCCCACATTGTTGTTTTACTGTAAAAAGGCTAGTAGCCCCATTGACGAGTAAAGAGTTACATGCGGACAATTCAGTTGGACTAACTTCTGAATGAGACTACTAACTGTGATACTTCTAGGTATCCCAAAAAATGTTGAATTAGACCTAACTTGATGGTCAAGTCAAATTGAAAGTAACATTTGCACTAGTGGCAACTTTAGTAAGTAATACTTTGTTCAAAGTTTTCCTTTTTTTTTTTTTTTTTTTTATAATTTTTATTCAGCAAAAGCAGATTTCATTATTATTACATGAAAACAAATCCTTTTACAATACAAATACAAAACTGAAACAAATTCATTGCAATTTTTGACTATAACCTTCAATCAAAGCCAACCTGTTATTGGTGCCCATAATTGCTCGCCAAATAACTTTCTTCTATAGCCTTTCAGTTTATATAGAGCCATTTCCATATTATACAAAGCAAGAATCCTAGCCCTCCATTCAGAAAATAGGGGTGGGTCCTGGCTCAACCACTGCGAAGTTATGCAAAGACGCATCACAGCCATACATAAAAATAAAAAGCCCTTTTGTGGTGCTAGCCGTTTGTTAGTTATTATGTCGAATTCGATGCCAAACAATACCAATCCCATGTTAAGGACTACCGGTATTGCCAAAAAAACATTCAGAAAATGTTGTAAGTCACGCAGGAAGGGGGCTAAAGACGGGCATAGAAAAAAACATATATGCGGCATTAGCTGCAATCGCACCACACCGGGGGCACCTATCCCCCCTTCCAGTCTTCCATTTAGCTATCTTAGCGGGAGTATAGTATAAGTCGAAAATCGCCATATAACACTGACTCCTAAAACTCCCAGTCAACGGTATTGAATTAGCCATTTCCAGAGCTTCCTGTAGATCGAAACCCCAAGCCTGTTTTCCCATTTTTGTTCCTGTATTAAACGGTCGTCTTGCTGCCCCCGACTAGCTTCTTGATACATTTGCGCCAGCTTACCCCTACGCATTATTACCTCAAGAATTGGTATTCCCTCAAGTGAGCAAGTGCCCTTTATAATAGCTTTGTCTAGAAAGCTCTGCAGCTGTAAATATTTGAAAAAGTCACCCTTATCAAGATCAAATTTCTCCCTCAAAGAAGCATACGACCTAATTTGACTATGTTCACAGAGATCCCCAATAGTCCCAATACAGGCAGCACGCCACTTTCGCGCGACAGAATCCTGAAAAACTGTACAGAAAGTCCGTAGTAGGCCGATCGGAGTATAACGATTAAAATCCCGTATCTTAAACAACGCACATGTCTTTTTCCATACAGAAAACGCAGCCATCAAAATTTTAAACCTAGTTTTCTTATAGTAGCTCGGTTCTATAATCCTAACAAATAAATACCGAGCTTCTGGGCCCATAATTAATTCATAAATGGAAGGAGAAGTAGCCGGATCCTGAACAACCCTTTCTCCGGAAATCAAGACCCCAATGTGCTGAAGCAGTGATATATAATAATAAAGACGGAAATTAGGGATAGACCACCCCCGCGACTTCTAGGTAAATAGAGCCATCTCAGGGCTCTTCTCGCCCTTTTATAGCTCCATATAAACCGGGAGCACATCCTTTCTATTCTCAAAAATAAAGAGTTGGGAAACCATAACGGAATAGCTCGAAATAAGTATAAGAATTTTGGGAAAATTAGCATTTTAATAACATTGCTTCTTCCATAGAGTGACAAATGCAAGTGATCTAGTTTCTCCAAGGTTTTATTGGTAGCTATAACAATAGGATCAGCATTTAAGGCAGGGATGTCCTCTACTTTCGCAGAGATTTTAATGCCCAGATATACCGCCTCATCGACTATTTTAACATCAGATGGGCATCCCTTGACTGAGTGTAAAATCTGGGTTTTGACTAAGTTCAATTTATAGCCTGAAATCCCTGCAAATTCCTTAGTCAAAATCTCGATTCAATTTAAAGCACTAACCACATCCCTGAGGACTGCTAAGTCGTCAGCATAGGCTAATACTTGAACATCATGTTGCTGGGGTTTGACTGGAACAATTAGTGAGTCGTGTTCCAATTTAAAAATTAACGGCTCTATATATAGAGCAAAAAGAAAGGGCGAACAAGGGCAACCCCCTGAACACTCTGAGCTCCTCAGATTCCACCCCTGAAACCCGAACTGTGGCAGCTGGTTTCCGATATAAGGCCTGGATAGCCTTCAGAAAATCAGGAGGGAATCCCTTCCATACAAGAACCAACCGCAAATAATCCCAGGAGACCCTGTCGAATGCCTTCTCGGCATCCAACAGGGCCACCCCCATCTGGGAATCCGTCGCCTGTGCCCAGTCTAATAGAGATATGACACAACTTATATGGTCAGTAGTACGCCGACCGGCAATAAAGCCGTGCTGGCGTACTGAAACTATTGAAGTAATGACTCTAGCAATTCTCCTAGCAAGTAGTTTGGAATATATCTTGCTATCCAAATTTATTAGAGATATAGGTCGATATGACCCAAGCTGAAGCCCATCCTTCCCCTTCTTCTTAAAAACCACAATCACCATTTTAGACCATGAGTCCGGAGGAGAGCCTTCAAAAGCGTGCTGACATAGATTCATTAGCTCTACCCTCAGCTCCACCCTGAACATAATATAAAACTATATATTTTTGCGCTTTTGTGCAGCGAAGCTCGGGGTCTCACCCCTGAGTCCCGCCTTAAAAGCATCCCAAACCAGCGCTAGGTGGCGCTGGCCAAGATGGCCGCAACAGAGTGAGGCTCTTGGCTGCCGGACCCCTCAGCGCTGATCCTTGCCTGTGGATGCCGTCCTAGGTCCCATCTGCAGACCGGCACGGGTGGGGAAACCGCAGCCCTACCCTCAGCCCGAGTTTCACCGGATCCGGCGCCCCAGCGGTGGAGTTAGACGGCCCGTGAGCCGCGCCGGACACTGACTGAATTCCTCCGCTTCTGTGCGCGGCGCTGTCCGCTACGCGAGGCCCCGGCGTGCCACGAGGGGCGCGGGCCCCACGCTTGTCGCTGGCTGCCCTACCCCGGCTGAAGATCACCGGCGCTCGCCTGGCGGAGGAGGGGCGCAATTCGGCGGGGGGGTCGACCCGCATTCGCCTCGGCGGCGCTGGGCCGTCTGGGGGTCAGTGCCTGCTTGTCCCCGTTCTCTCCGGCCGCTTGACCCTGCTGTCGCCTCCTGGGAGGTGGATCGCCCTGATCGCCCCGCTGTGCCCCCCTGCTGAGTCCTTGACTGCCGGAGCCCGGGGGTGACACGGGGGAGAGGAGCTGTCGTTGAAGGCCCCACGCCCGGAGGAGCTGTGATCCGGGCCCCAGATGGCGGCGATTTCGAGGTGAGCTGGGACGGGTGCAGCTGGAGGGGCGCTTCCTGGGGGTGGCGAGGCCCCCGTCGGCGGGCAGGCCGGCCCGCGCGGAGAGACCCAGGCTGGTGGGACGAAGCTGTCGTGTTGTGGCTGCCTGCGTGGGAACCCCCCCTGTTGGCCCCCCCTGTTGCTCTCTTCTGGCGGACTCCCGGTGGGGGGATCGGGGGGTGCAGCGCCTGGAATACTCATCTCTCTACGGCGCCTACCTGTGCGGACTGCTGGGGTGACCCCCTGAGGCCCTGAATCACTGCCTTGGGGCCGCTGCCGGCGAGGGGAGGGGCCCCCCCGTCGCGCCCACTCTCCGGTGCCACATCGTGCCCCCGGATCTGGGAGGGGGCTGGGCTGTCCGCCCTGGAGTTGCCTGCTGTCCTGGTCGGACGACGCCTCGGTGGCCCCCCCCGCGGCTGACCGTTGAATGCTGGGTGGACGTTCGAGCTTGGGGCTCCCGCCGTTGTGACGACGCCCTGGTCCGGTCCCGACGAAGCAGTTGGGTGGTGCCCGCGCCCTTATCCTCGACCTCATCCCTTGTTGAACTGGTGCGGGGAAGTGCGCAGTTCGCAAAGCGGGAGTCACCGGCTGCCCTCCGGGGTCCCCTCACGGATCGGGCTCATCTTCCCCCGGTCCGCCATGGGCAAGGAAAAAGGCCCCAAGCTGCCGGGCACGTCCCATCAGACGAGGATCGACCAGTTTGCCAGCTCGGACCCTCCGGGTGGGGGAGGGGCTCCGGCCCCGAACAAAGACTTGGCCGTCATCCTGCAGGCCATTGATGCCTCCCGTACCTCCCTGGAGGGGATGGTCGGCGAGGTGAAGGTCGATGTCGCGCTCCTGCGGCAGGATC
Source organism: Triturus cristatus (assembly GCF_964204655.1). Lineage (NCBI taxonomy): Eukaryota > Metazoa > Chordata > Amphibia > Caudata > Salamandridae > Triturus > Triturus cristatus. The sequence continues at coordinate 689,201,801 of NC_140586.1, read as the reverse complement.
TCCGCAACGCCACGGCCCGCATTACAGAGGCAGAGTCCCGGATATCCACGGCGGAGGACGATATCCACCTGCTGCAAGACCAGGTCAGAGAACTCACAACCCATTCTAAAGAACTGCACAGGCGGGCAGAGGATGCTGAAAATCGTGCCCGTCGCAACAACCTTCGCCTGGTGGGCTTTCCGGAGGGAGTGGAATCTGGCCGCGCCGACGACTTCCTCGAGCGATGGTTCAAGTCCTGGATGCCGGAGACCGGGTTGTCGACCTGGTTTGTGGTGGAGAGGGCGCATCGGTCTCTGGCGGCCAAGCCTCCGGTCGGGGCTCCCCCGCACCCATTTATCCTACGGGTCCTCAACTTTAGGGACAGAGACGCTATCCTGCGTGAGGCACGTGTGCGTGGCCCCCTGACTTTTAACAACCACACCGTTATGATCTTTCCAGACTACACCCGGGAGGTCCAGGAGCAGCGCCGCTCCTACACAGAGGTGAAGCAAAAGCTGCGCTCCCTGGGTCTTCAGTACCAGCTCCAGTTCCCGGCCCGCCTTCGTGTTGTCTTTCAGGACAAGACTCTGTTCTTTGATACCCCCCGGGCAGCCTGGACCTGGCTCACGGAGGAAAAGCCTCTGCGCCAAACCGCGGCGGTGTCGTCCACTGCGGGGGCCCGGGGTGGGGAGGCACTTGGCGCCCGACGACCACGGCGCAGGAAACGCACGCAATCCCGGCTGCGCCGCGGAGGGGCGACGACCCGGACCCGGTCTGCCAATGCTCCTGAGAGACGTGTGAGAGACTCCTCGGCCTCCTCTGGGGCGTCGTCTCATGTGGCTGGGGTCCCCGGCGCTGCGTGTCACCTAGGCCGGGGGGATCTCCCGCCCCCCTCACCATACAGTCTGACTTGTCTGACCTCTCTCGTAGTCCAGCCATATAACTTGTTGTCGGATCCAAGTTTCAACGGGGAGAGGTGACAACCTTTTTTAAGGGAAGGGAGGAAGGGGCTCTACACTCCTACGCTTTCCCGCAAATACCTAGGACGCATCACTGAAATCCGTACTTCTGGAGGGGTCCACTACGCTCCTTACACCTGAGCATCTAGGCTTGGGGTCTTGTGACTGTTGGGTTGTTCGGGCGACAGATGCTTCCGTTCTGAAGTGTAGGGTGGGGGGTGGGGGTTTGGGGTTGGGGGCCTGTTGGCCGTTTTCTCTTGGGGAATTGTTTTGTTTGGGTTGGATTTGGTTTTATTTGGGCGTCTGTTACTGCACCACACTCGATACACTGCTGTGCCCCTCCCTGCGCTCACCCGTGCTGGCCCCGCCACCGCTTGCCCTCATGCGCGCTCCACTGACCCTCCCCGGTGCAGGACCCGTGGCCCTGGCCTCTTCTGGCCGTTTCCTCTCTGGCGTGCTCTGCTCCCACCGCTCCCATGGCCCATATGCGCATTTTGTCCTGGAATGTGAATGGTCTGCTGGATAGACTCAAGCGCACTGCAGTCCTTAAGTATGCTCAACGCACCGAGATCGACGTACTTCTTCTTCAGGAGACCCACCTGCTGGGCGAGAGGTGTCCCTTCCTGGCCAGATACGGGTACGACCGGGTGTGGCACTCGGGATTCTCTCGCGGATCTCGGGGGGTCGCCGTCCTGTTGCGCCGTTCTGTTCCCTTTGTCTTTACCCGGGTGGCCCGTGACCCTCAGGGGATGGGGATCGCTGTCAGTGGCACGCTGGAAAGTCGGCCGCTTACTTTTCTGTCGCTATACGCACCGCCCACAGGGCTGGCCCAAGCATTGTCTCATGCTGCGTCCCTGCTGGCCGCTCTCCCGCCGGGTGCTGTTGTTCTGGGTGGGGATTTCAACGCTGTCTCTGCCCCGCTGCTCGACTCTTCGGGCCCGGTCTCGACGCCCCGCGCCGCACGGGCTAAACAGCTGGTGGGGTGGGCGGAGGCCCAGGGCTTGTGCGACGCCTGGCGTGTCTGGCATCCGCGTGTGCGGCAATACACCCACACTTCGGCCACCCACCATACTCACGCGCGGATTGATGCAATCTTTGTCCCATCCACCGAATGTGCGGGCATCCAGGACGTTCGCATTCTCCCCAGAGGGATCTCCGATCACTCCCCTGTCCTCCTGGGTCTGGGGCCCCCGCCCCACGGGGCCCGTCAGATGTGGCGCTTCAATGCCTGGTTTCTCCGGGATAAAAGACTCTGCAAGGAAGTAGGGTCCGCGCTGGCGCAGTACTTTGGTGATAACGATGGGTCAGTCTCCTCGGCGGGCACCCTCTGGGAGGCGGGTAAGGCCACCATCAGGGGGGCCGCCAAGGCGTTGGTGGTGCGGCACCGCCAGGCGCAGCTTCAGCAACTCACTGCCTGCGAGGCCCGGGCGTTACGTCTGGAACAATCTCTATCCGCGGATGGGGGCCCGGCCGAGGATCGTCAGCTGCGGCTTCTGCGGGAAGAGATTCGCCAGCGGTCACTGGATGCGGCGAAACTTCTTTGGCAGTCCTCGGTGGCGAGGGTCTACGGGTGGGGTGACAAAAATGGGGCTCTGCTGCACCGGTTGGTCACCTACCCCGGGGCATCGCGCATTATCCCGGTGATCACCGACTCGAACGGCCAGCTTCAGTCCACCTCCGTGGCCATGGCCAATGCCTTCGCTCAATACTATGCTCGGCTGTACCGGGCCCGGGCGTCGGACCTATCCCTAGCTTCGCTGCTTGCAGCTCACAATTTAAAACTTCCTTGTCTTCGGTCCAGTGACTGGGAGAGTCTGGAGGCGCCCATCTCGCTGGAGGAGATCGGGGAGGCGATCGGGCGCACGTCGGCGGGGAAAACCCCGGGACCGGACGGATTTCCGCAAGAGTTTTACGCCGCCTATAAGGACCTTTTGACCCCTCGGCTGAGCGCCCTTTATGCTGAGGCGGTTGAACGCGGCTCCTTCCGCTCTGAGGCCGATGTGGCCACGATCGTGGTTCTGCCCAAGTCCGCGCCGCCCTCTTGTGACAGATCAGCTTACCGGCCGATCTCCCTCATTAATACAGATATCAAACTCTACGCGGCGGTCCTGGCGCAGAGGCTTCGGCCCTTTCTGTCCACCCTGGTCCATCCGGACCAATGTGGCTTCATGCCGGATCGTGGTACCCGCCACTGCCTCCGTCGACTTCACGTGGCCCTGGCCCATCGTCACCGCATATCCCCGTATCTCACGCTCCTACTCGCCGACTTCGAGAAGGCGTTTGATTCGGTTGGGTGGCCCTATCTCTTTGAGGTCCTGGCTCATATGGGTTTCGGCCCCAAATTTGTCGGAATGGTGCGGGTCCTCTACGCGCGTCCTCGTGCCCGAGTGCTAGTTAACGGGGCGTTGTCAAAGCCGTTTCGGATCGGCCGGGGGACGCGGCAGGGGTGCCCACTGTCGCCTCTTCTCTTTGCCCTTGCCATGGAACCCCTCGCGGCCCTCGTCCGCGTGGACCCTCTTCTTCGGGGCTGGGAGTGGCCGGGCCTTGCACCCGACAAGATAGCCCTTTATGCAGACGACGTGTTGTTGTACCTTAGCGACCCGGCGCGATCTGGCCCCCGTGCCCTCCATCTTTTGGGCCTTTTTGGCCGTGCGTCGGGCCTCTATGTAAACCCGCATAAATCGGTCCTTGTGCCTCTGCACCCCTCTCGGGAATGCTTTGACTGGCAGGATAGGATTCCCCTCCGCCGGCTGTCGTTTAAATACTTGGGTATCTGGGTCTCCCTGCTCCCGGAATTGAGCTGGGCCCTTAACGTGGCTCCCCTGGTCAAGAGGGCCAAGGCTGACCTGGTGCGCTGGCAACCGCTCCCACTCAACCCGCTGGGGAGGGTGGCACTCTACAAAATGATGATCCTCCCCCGGTTCCTCTACGTATTACAAAATACCACTGTGTCCTTTCCGAGGCCTTGGTTCCGCGAGATGGACGGGTTGGCGACTCGATTCCTCTGGGGCGGTGGGAGGCCGCGGCTGGCTTTGTCGACGTGTCGTCTACCCACCTTTGACGGAGGGTTCGGTATGACCAACCTCTACCTCTACTATTTGGCCACTCGCCTTCTCGTCATTCACGATTGGTTCGGCGGGGGATGGTCCGACCCGGCCTACAGGGTGGAACTAACAGATTTGGGTTTCCCCAGCATTTTGGATCGCCTGTACGGTGCTCCCATCCCCGCTTCTTGCCCCGGAATCACCAGGGCGGTCTTCTTGGCCTGGCGGGCGGCGCTTCGCCATACCCGGTGGACAGGACGGCTGACTCGCGCCACTCCCCTTTGGCACGGGGCGCTGTTGCGGGATGTTGCTGCCTTGGAGGGCTTTCAGTCATGGGACCTGCTCGGCATCTCCCAGCTGGGAGATGTCTGGCGAGGGGGGCGCATGTGCTCATACGCAGAGCTGCAGGACCGCTTCTCCCTTCACTCGTCATAATTTTATAAGTATCTCGAGCTGCGCCATGCCATACGCACCTATACTCCTTTAGACGTTCGATTGCCAGACCACAGTCCCCCGGAAGCACAGGTCTTGCTGGGTAACCTGGGGAGGGGGGGTATTTCCCGTATACACCGCTCTCTTATTAACAATACCCCCGCGGTTCGGGACGGCCTGAGGGAGAAATGGGAGGGTTGGGTGGGACCCTTGGATGAGGTGGATTGGAGGGATGCCCTTATGGCCCCCCGGCTGGTGACGGCCTCCGCCAAGTTGCGGCTGATTCAAATATACTATCTCCACACTGCATACCTCACACCGGAGCGTCTACACCGTGCGGGTCTCTCTGCTGACGCATCTTGCCCCCGCTGTGGCTCTGACCCGGCCGACTTTATCCATATGGTGTGGTCCTGCCCGGACCTAGGAGATTACTGGAGGGGCATAGAGGCTGACCTCACGGAGGTGTTGGGCTGGGAGGTACCACACAACCCTAGACACGCCCTGCTGGGCATCACGGATGGTCTACATGGCACCCGCGCAGAGAAGCTGTTTCTCATGACAGCGTTAATGGTGGCAAAAAGAGACATTGCAGCGGCATGGAAACACCCGCGACCGCCTACCTTGGCTAAATGGAGTGCTGGCGTGGACTGGTGCGAACTCTCTATCAGGCGAGGGGCTGCCCCAAGAAATATCGTAGGGTATGGGGGAAATGGTTGGGCAATATACTTTGATCGGGCGCTTTGGGGGGGCGGGGGTGGGGGACGGGGCTTCGTGGGGGGAGGAGTGGGGGGGGGATCTCATTCTGTGTGATTGTACAGTGGTGGTTTGTCAGGTGCAATGTTTTCTCCTGCTGTGTTTTCAAAATCTCCAATAAAAATTGTTTATCAAAAAAAGCATCCCAAACCATCCCTCCTGCAGCGGAGTTCCTGTTTATCTGAAAAACTGCAGGACATCCAATCCCTAATACGGTTGCAATACTCCAAATCTAGCAGCAATTTTCTATCAAAGGTCCACTCAGAATTACGGGGGGTAAACGTGTCAAACTCAATCTCTACAATTAAAGTGTTATGGTCAGAAATAAACCTTGGCAGAGTAAATATAGACACCTTACCCAGCATAGAGTAAGAGACAAGAAAATAATCCAGTCGGACCAACTTTTTATGAGGGGCTGAAAAGAACGTATGACCTGACTGACCAGCATTACGCCTACTCCAGAGAGTCCATGATCCAAAATCAGTCTACGCACACTTTTATAAACTCGCGGCTTCCTGCCATAATAAGCCTGACTACCAATAACATCAAAATCCCCATCAAAATGTATATTTAGGTCCCCGCAGATTATAGAGGTTGAGGCCAGAGAGACTTTTCCAGATTGATTTTATCAAAAAAATCAGAGTCATCCAAATTAGGACCATATACGGTACATATTGTAAAAATCTTATTATTAAAGATAGCTTCTGAAATTGCCCACCGTCCCCACTTATCCTCCTTAGATTTCCTGAACGTTACTACCCCCTTCTTACATAAGATAGCGACACCCCTAGAATTAATTGACTGACGTGAACATGCAACCAGATCCATGCCCAGCGCTTTAAGCCAGCCCCTATTTGACCATGAAATATGTGTCTCTTGCAAACAGAGAAGATCCCAGGATAGCGCCTGGATTACCTTAGCCAAAACTCGCCGATTATTGGGATTATTCAAACCACTTATATTAAGAGTGCAAACTACAAGTTTACTCATTTGTATAGATAAGTTTGTTATTTCAAATAAGCCACCACCCCTTCTCCAGAGCTATCCCCCTCTTGCCATTCTCACTCTTCGCAAAATTAAGGCCACATGAAGATAATAGAGTGCAGCAATTTATTTTCAGATTAAGGCTATGAGCAAAAACATAATAGAAAAAAGGGATCACCCCATGCCCCCCTTAACCTCCCCTCCCAATACAACCAACCCTTACCCCAAACAGCCCCCCCTCCCCCACCCAAACCCACCCTACCAACCGCATAAGGCAATGGGACCATTGTCCCTTGTGATGCAGAGTCGGGCACCCAGGCCCCCCCACCCCTCGTCTCCAAAGCATCAATAATAGACCTGCTTATCATATCATAGATCAAACATAGATCAAACAGGTATAAACAGAGAGAAAAGACAGAGCTCAGAATCCATCATGACCAATCTAAACACCCTAGTCAAAATTTTAAAGATTATAGGTCTGCAAAAATTCTTTGGCAGACAGTTCATCAAAAAACATCTGTGTCCGTCCTTTGGCAATAATCTTCAGCTTAGCCGGGTTCTGAAGAAAAACCTGTACTCCTTTTGCCTGGAACTGTGGAACCAACTGCCGCAGCTTCCAGCGAAGATCAACAGTGGATTGGCAAAAGTCAGGTCTGACAAAAAAATCGCAATCCTTTGCATGGGCTTTCTTATTGGGTCGTGCCAGGCCATTAAAGAGCCTCGCGGCCAAAAACTTATTTAGTGAGATAAGAATTGCCGGGGAAAAGATGTAGTCTGGTCTGCCTTCTTTTTCTGTTTAGCTGGAAAGTGGTGAGTCCTCTGTACCTCTGTCTGCCCATCCCAGTGTGAGAGCTCAGGAAAAGCCTCACCCAACAGCTCAACTACAAACTTGCGTGGGTCCATACCTTCTTTGCCTTCAGGAACCCCCAGAATTCTGAGGTTATTGCGCCTTGAACGGTTTTCTAAGTCAGATAATTTCCACTGCAAGTCATCCCGATGAGCTTTCAGAGAGACTGTAATTTCTTTCTGTGCAATAAGGTCGTCCTCCAGAGCAGAAATCTGGATTTCAGCCTCATTAATTCTATTAGCCATATCCGCACACGTCTTCACCACCCTCCGAATTGAATTCTGCAATTTCTTAGACGCATTCTGTGTGCGTATACTCTCAGCCTGAGTTTCTGCCCTATGTGCCACAATCAGATCATAAATTGTTGCCAGCATTATCTCTCCATTATCGCTCCTGACAACACCAGCGGGTACGGTTGGATGGGATCCTGAGGGAGGAGCCAGTGTATTTGGTGAACTCTGATAGTCCCAAGAGAGTGATGTATCTGACCCAGCTGGGCTCTCCCCTTCTACTCCTTCCTCCGAGTTCATGCCACAGAATGCTTTTTCTAAAGCCCTACCGGCTAGATTCGCCGAGGGCCTTGCCACATCATTTCCCTCTTCACCAGAGCATGCTCCCTCTAACCAGTCTTTTTCAAGACTCTCAACTGAGGAGTGATCAGACAGGGAGAAGAAGTCATCGGTATTAGATACTTTATCCGGTAACTCACCAAGCTCTAAATGTTTCTGATCACCAACCGCCACAGATGCAGTAGCAGCGCTATCCTTCTCACCCTCGGACATAGCAATTAAAGCAGAATCATATACAACACTAACACTGGCTGTTCGTTTGAAATCTCAAAAATGACTTCAGCTCCCAGAATGCCCTTGGATTGAGACATAGACACAGACTCAGCATTCATCAGTGCTTCAGAGTGAGGTAAAATCGCAGTCTTGGCAGCTTCTTCCGTTCCCCCCATTATTTCGCTTTCCCCACTCACCAAAGAAATTATACTTTCAGTGGACTCCTGAGTAAGCAAAGCGCTGCTACCCTGAATCATCCGAGTTGCAGGCTCGTTCTGGCGTTTCTTTTATTGGCTCTCTGTTTGAACATTGCCGGTATAGCCTGAGCCGTTGCTTTCAGCCCCCAGGACCGACATCCATCGAAGCCCGGTCCGAAGCCTCCGATACTGAAGCTGAGGGTGGTCGATTACTCCTCTGGACCCCTTCGGCTTCGGCTCCGTGCGGTGTTTCGTTGTTCAAAGCGGCAGTGGCGAGACGCGTCTTGACCGGAGTGCCGGTCGGGAGTGCAGCCGCTCTTGGTCTCGATAGACGGGACACCGCTTTAGACGCCATATCTCGCGCTCCGCCGAGCACCCAAGAACAACAGCTGCCGTTAGAGAACAGATGAAGCCGCCGGTAAGGGGGGTTAATTAATAATAGTATCCGCCACAGCATCAGAGAGTTTTTGCTCTCGTTTTCACTTTGTTTTCCTCCTAAGCAGGCCAGAAGAAATCACAGCATCTGTAGCGGAGTCGAGGAGAGAAGAGGAACAGCCCGCTCAACCGGCCAGCAGCGTGGCCACCATCTTGCCTCATGTTCAAAGTTTTCCAGTGACAGTTTGTGGTTGCTGGCCATGAGGCAGCCTTCTCCCCTCATGGGGGAGGTGTGAAGAACTCTCAGGAAGAAACACAAATGGCTTGCCATTGGAAAAGATGCGACCTTCCCTGTCAGGAAGATCAAACAGGGTGTCAGCCCAAAGACGAGCAGCAAAGGGGAAACCTATTTTAAAGGGCAAATGTGGACACACACAAGAAGGCTGCTCTTTTGTTTTTGCAGAAAGGTTGGAGTTAATGACAGTGAACGGAAAAACAATGTCAAACCAGTTTTCTTTCGGCATGTAGCCCCCAGGCAGCCACACCTCTGGGGTGGGCTAGTGTGTTCCACACACCAAGAGAAGGTTTATGGCATCTTTGGAATGGGCAGAATGATGCTTTCTGGATTAGCTTGATGCCACACTGTGAGAGGCTGGCTCAGTATATGATGTACACTTATGTAAGTGGACACCTTGCACTGATACAGACAACCCTTATGGTGATTTTAGTGGTCTTAGACAATCTTCGAAAGCTCTCTAAGTGGCAGCTCTGGAGAGCAGCCTTCAGGCTTAGTCCAGAAGAAGTGTAAAGCAGCTTGTTTTACCTGAACATAAAATCTTATAGGTTTAGATTAAATGAAAAAGTGTATTTATAAAAATATGTATTTATTATAGACACTCACTAACACATCCAGATATCTCCTAGCTGGAGATATACACAATAGACAATACTTTGCAACAGAAACAGGTAAATAACACAGAATATACAGTGGTCTCCAGGGTGCGACCAAACCATATACTAAAATAGTGGTATGCAAACCATGGCTAGAGTCAAGACAGAGTCAGAGGACGTAGAAGTGCTGGGGACCCAAGGAACCACCCAAGGTAAGTATCTAGGAGCCCCACGGAGGTCCTGTCCAGTGTAGGAACACAACTGCGTTCTCCATACAAATCAACGTGTTAGTCGTGGTTGCAATTTTAAAGAAAGAGGACCCCTCCCAGTGGACCCTGAAGAAACCCTGTGGAAGACAAGAGGTTGGAGAGCCAACCCACCCGTGGATACCTTAGGGACCAGGTTACCTGCCCCAGGGAAGCCGGGTGCATAGATGTGAAGCGGCATCGGAAACTTTCGTCAAACTCAATGGGAGACTTCAGAAAGATGTTGCTGCTGGAGAAGGTGAAAGTGTCCGGTGGGACCCAAAGGTAGATTCAAGATGTGAAGAACCTGCAAGCAGAGGGGACAGAGGCTATGCCACTCAGGAGTGACCAGGAGGCACGGAAGACGAATGCCCACTGATGTCGGGTGTTGGAGGAGAGCTGACAGTGACCTTACAACTGCGGCTGTGTGGACCAGGCAATGCTGTGGAAGACCCAGGCCGTAAATGAGCTGTCCCATCTCAGATGTCGAGAGTTGAGGGTTCAGTGTCCGGCGGGAGCACAACCAAGCCTTGGCAACTACAACCAATGTGGAAGTTGAAAAAGGTGCAATGTCGGGACAAGGAACGTTCAGGGGACTCACCACAATCAGGGGAGTCAGGGCAGGCCTCGAGCAATCAGGAGAGCCCAAAGAATTCTAAGATGACCCTCAAAAGGACCCACAACCCGGAGACACATGAGTTGCAAGAGGACCTCGAGCAGCTCACCAAAGAAGCAGGCCAATGTTACAAGTGATGTGATGAGGATGCAGATATTGGTTGCTGGAGATGCTTGAGGTTGGGGCTACTTAGAACCTAAAGATCTTGATGGAAGGAAGCCAACAAGCCTTTGCAACTACAAGTCGATGTAGTGCACAGAGGTTCGGTTCCTGCTGCTCCTATGAGGGATACTGACCTCAAACTTGGTGAGAGGACAGGGCAGGCCATGAGGGATGTGAAGAACTACCAACTGTGTGGCTGAGCATTTTGGCATCTGTGAAAGGCCAGGATCAGCAGACCGGTCAGCTTAGTTACGGTGCCTGCAGAAGCAGGGAAGTGACTCCATTACTTCAAGGGAGATTCCTTCAGGTGTCTTGGATGTCCACAGGCCCTGGATGGGTTCCTGTATGGAGCACAGGCATGGATGTTGCAGCAGACGAGCAGAGCAAAGAGATCAGGAGAAGCAGGATTTTCCCCAGTAGCAGCCTTGATACCCAGAGCTAAGTCCAGAGTGCCCAGATGGTCGACGTTGAAGTGGTGTCTGAATTGTATTGTCTCCCATGATGAATCTGGGGACCCACCCACAGGTAAGCCCTTAAATAGCTTAAGAAAAGGCTTGGGACGATACAGGGGGAGGATACTCGCCTGTCCTTTGTTCAGTTTCATGCCAGAGCGGGAGCCAATGGCTCCCTGAACTGGTTTGAGCTGGACTATGCATGGGGGCACCAAATGTGCCCATCATGCAGACTATGTGGCACTGGCTAGCTCTCTCACCCTGCCCCAATACACTAAACCCTGTATTGGAGGTGGTCACACCTCCCTGTGACAGGATACCTATTGTTCTGCCTTCCCCTTCTTGAGCTTGGCTCAGCATCAGGAGGGCAGAATCGTGTCTCTGGTCGGCAGTAGCCAGGTTGTGCTGTCTAGAAGACTGGTACCAGGAGCACTGACGGTCTAATGAAGGGCCTTAACAGTGCTTAGAATCATACCCCCCAACCTATATCTTTCATAAGTGGTGCTAGCACCAGCTTAAACAAGCTGCAATGGCAAGCCTCTAGAGATAGTTTGAATGGTCTTCCATAGGTGGCATAATACATGCTTCAGCCTATGGGGGACCCCTGGGGTACCTATGCCCTGGGTACCTTAGTACTATATACTATGGACTTATAAGGGTAGCCCAGTATACAACATGGGATGTACCTAAGTGCTTACCATAACAATTTAGGGGAGAAAACAGCGAGACAGGTCCTGATTAGCAGGATCCCAGTCAGACTAGTCATTAGCAACATTACATCAAGCAAAAAGTAGCAGTAACCATAGAAACAGGTCCTACTTTCCTACACACACTTCACAGGAGGCCATCACAAGGCAGAAGGGGACTTGGTAAACCATTAGCTAGTAGTGAATGTGAAGATAGACTGCACAGCTATTTCCTGGACCCAGAAAAGACAGGCTGCACCAAGACTGGGCTGCACCTGCACTAGTAGACCAGTGGCAGCTGTTTTTTGACTGGACTTCAACTGGTCTTTGAGGGACATCGACTCTCGTGGCCAAAGTCACCCTACAATGTTTGCAGACCTTTCACCAGATCAGCATCCTTCAGCATCTTCAACATCCTGTATTCCTTGCATCAGGACCAAACAATTGAAGTCTATGGTGGTTCGCCCATAAGCCTGTAAATACAGTGGAGACTGCTTTGACTGTGAGGTAACTGTTCAACCAAGCTGCTTTGGCATCAGTGACTTGCTCTATGCTGGAGTAGGTTGCCCAAAGCAAGCCTGAGTAGCAGTTTACAACTTTATAATAAGTTTTCCGAAGTTTGAAAAGTTTGACCACGAGCTCGGTCCATTACAATAATTTATTACATTGAATGAAAAAACTGCAATTTATTGTTCCTTTAAAAACCATATCTCTGCAAACCGTCAAAGTATTTTTTGTCATTGAAGTGTATTTGATGATAAGAACACAACCTATTTTCATAAAATTGTGTTGGACTTTTATTGAGTCTTGTTTATATCTTTTTTAACTGTTTTGGTGCTTCTTAATACTTCGCACTTGTTCCTTTTATAAAGCCTGATTTATCAGTGTCACAGCTGCTAGTATAGGTAGTAGGTGTATTACACAGTGAGGTTTTTCAACCACAACCTCACACTGAAGAATTTCAAATTGTGAGCTACCATTGCATTCCTACAGCAAAACATCAGATTCTTAAAAAGTGAAGGACTGTACATCACTTTTTACTTAAATGTAGTAACAGTTTTGTGCAATATTTTCCAAATCCTTTCCCAAATATTGGGGCATATGTACAAGAAAATAGCGCAGCGCTGTGGCCAATTTTACAGTTGCACGCTGCATCATTTAAAACACAGGGATGTGCCTAATTTACAAGAATACGGCACACCCTTGGGTTTTCCTCTTGCGCTGGCACTAACAATAGGTGCCTCGCGCAAACACAGACACACTTGCGCCATAGTGCAAGGGTGCCTGCATTGCAGAGATGATTTTTTTATGTGCAGGTTGGGACACCTTCGTGCACACAAACAATCATTAATGGTGTTTTGATCTTTCTATGTGTACTGCGGAATGCAGCACACATAGAAAAAGCAAAAACAAGGAGATATAAAAGTATTTCTACTCGTTGCACCAATCTAACGCCTGCTTTTGCATGGCATTAGGTTTTGCCACTGCCTCAGATTTATACATATTTGTATATCAGGGGCAGCATCAAAAAGCAATGGGTATTGCGGAAGAATGCCCACAGCAACACCCACTGTACGTCACTTTCACGCAGATACCTGCATGAAAGGGTATCATATTTACAAAGTGCTGTTAAGTTTATGGAAAGTAGCTTAACACCACTTTTTAAATATGGTGCAGGGCATTGTGCCACTGGTACGTCGAAGAAAAAGTGACATTTCGGTGGCGCAATCCCTTTGTATATATGCCTGTTGTGCCATACTCTAACTATTACCTGTAGAATATGTACTGTAGAATATGTAACATCAACTACATTTTCTATGTCTTCTTGTATGCACTATAACAAGTAATCTACCTGAATATATAGGGTATGTGTGACACCGGGGTGTCCTCAGATGTGGTGGTGCTAACATTTGCACAGTTAAGCACAGCAAAACTGGAATCCAGATTTGCAAAGATTTTGCGTTGGAATTGCCTCACGTTTTTGACACAGCACCGACTCAAAATTATTTTCATATTTACAAAGCCACGCAAATCTCGGTTTGGATGGCTTTGTAAGAAAAATAATGCAGTGCATTGCAAATTCGCTTGCTGAGTTGCATTGCACCACTTTGGAATTATGTCTCTGGACCTTAGTCTGTTTGTGAAGTTGATCAGCCAGAAATACCTTCAACCCACAAATGATAATTGTTTTTTTTATGGAAGGGCAATCTTTAGTTGTCTACTCAGTAATGCTTAAAATCTATGTCTCAACTTTGTGTGTTACAATTCATGGAGACTTCAAAATATCAGAGGGCTGTACAGATAACAGAGAAATTCAAATCAAATTGTGAACCTGGGAGTCAGTCCAACGACTCTCTCTTGCAGCCAGTCACATAGTTGAAATGTCAATTATAGCACCACAAGCTCAACGGTGAGCCGACTACTCACAATCCCAACACTAACCCTTACTCTGATGCAAATTCCTTTCCAGGCAAATCACCATGGCAAGTAACCACTCTTTGGGTCAGGTTCCAGACAAATCAAATTCAGAGATTCCGCTAGAAGCCCTTCACTTCATAATAATCCAGACTCTCAATATGGCTACCCAACTCAAAAAGGAAAAAATATACAATGGGAAAATTCATCCAAAAAAATTACAGTTTTGTTTTTACATGAAAGTTAGAGGCCACAATATGCAAGACCAGTGGTTTCAGCCCATGATCAATCTAGACAAGCAGAACACATTGAAATGCTTGCTATAAAGTAACCAAACTGTTACAATGATGCAACCAACAGATCAACATAATATTTCATGAAGAACAACTCCAAAATGTCTTCATACTATCGCCATTCGCTCAATTCCTCTTTAAGCATTGCCATCAGTCTTAAAGCCCTTAGAGGTGAGAGTGGAAAAGAAGATCCGAGACTTTAACCTGTTAACTAGGTCACCATCATTCATATAGGATTTCTTCCCAGTGTGTGTATCAAATATCATAAAACATTTGAATGAATCCCACAGGAAATTCATACTCATGACTCCAGGAACCATGCAATGATTATCCCTTACTGAAGAATCAGAGGAACAACTTCAATATGCTTATCAGCAACAGACCTAACTCAAACCGCCGACGCTAGAGTAAAATCCAAGCAATTTCAGTTGTCTGTGGGACTTCACAAATTTTCGACCAACCTGATAACAACTAAATACTACTTAAGCGCACCAGCTAGTAAGTTCCCCTCATGTAACCAATGAGTTGCCCACCTCACAGGATCAGACTTCAAATCCTCAAACATAAGACAACATCAAAGTACAGAGGCAACATCCCAGAATTGGTCCATGATGTCCAAAATCACAGCTTCAAACATTGTGAGACACAATTGTGGTAAAAATTAATTTCTTTATTGCTGTTTAAACTTTCTTCATGCCATAAAACTATGTTGTCAACGTGTTTCGCCAATAAACCACGAGCTTCCTCTAGGCTGATACACTCAACGGATTGTCCAAAGTTCTTGCCTTACTGATCATATATCAATTCAAACTCATCACTCGGTATAGGCTCTACAGGTGCAGCAAATAATCCAATCCCATATATTTCAATTCTGTACAAAATAATGCTGTGTTGAGCATTCATGTTTCCAAACACCATTCTGATAGCCAAAACCAGGGTGAAACCTGTCTTGGATTACTTTCATACCTGTTTAGAAAGGACCAGGGTTAGCAGTATGGGATGAATTGTTCTAATGGAGCAGGATCAAGACTGATGTGCATGTGGCATGGTCTAATCTGAGGTGGCATGGTGGGCAAAAGAACAATAGCTCGGAAGGCTACCCCCAGTGTTTCCCAGTGGTTTCGCACTCACCTTTTGTGTGTTTGATCCTCGCTCCAAAACCTACCTTTATTTCATTTCCGTGATGTTATTCATTTATTTTCGGATTTTAATACCAAAATAATTTCCTGAAAAGTTTTTCAAACATTGCAACTTCACTTCAGTAATTAGCTATTTCATTTTGACTTCATTCGTCTATACCTACCACACTATTGATGTGCTATGCTATAACTGCTATAAATGAACTGTGATGTGCTGATATATGAAGCAGGTCTCTAATACGTGTACTTGAAATAAACAGTATGAGAATGTCCATTGTTGAGTTTTTTCAGAATTTTTGCATGTGAACACGTGAAGCGCAATGTACATTATATGGTACTAACCTAACACTGACGAAAAATACTTAAAAACTAAATATACCCACGACTTCACAATGAACCCAAAATATCTCTCAGGATATTGAACTCCACCCTTTTCATTTAATAGCTTTCATCTGTGAATACAGCCATTTATTGGAACCGCTGGGAAGGTTTGCTTTACTTTTTTTTATAAAGTGTTAACATTTTTGTTAGTCAAGCGTGGAAGAACAACATGGCTTTCAAGTGTAAACTTCTGTTCGCTAAATAAAAAGATGAAGGCTGCCATCTCATTCAGTGACTGCTCTTACAGGATGCCCCTGGGAGAGAAGGAATGCAAGTTTGGGGCAGTTGTGTAAAACCTGCACAGTGTGTTTACACAGCAATGTGATAGATGGGGGCAGAGTAAAGTAGCCTTACTTCAGAGGCATTCTTGACAAAAACTCTTACAGTCACACAATCTTGGAGCGAGATTTACAGCAATGAAATCCTAGTAGGTTCATATTAAATCACTAATTCCCCATTATGTCTAAATTATGCATTAATCGACTCGCACATACCAGAGTAGGCAGAGTGCAATACCGCAAAAAAAAAAAAAGCAGGAAATCTGATAGCTAATTTACGATGTCAATTTAGGCCTAATTGTTTACTTTAAGTTGGCAGTGTACAAAGGTTTTTTTCCAGGTGTAATCACTCATGCATGTCAGTATTCATGATGTTGGCATACAGGCATTATGCATGCTCTGCAGCGGTGTTATGTATGTACAGTATGACATTTATGCATGCAAAAATCAAACCAAAATTCTGCTTGGTTTGCAAAAGCTGTTGCTCCCACGGGTTTGTGGGCGGCAAGGCTGGTATAGTAAAAAGTCATGGCCTGGCAGTTGCCTTACAGCGACCCCAGCAAGGAGTAGCGATGGGACCAATGTTACTGCAAGCTGCAGGCAGTATACTTCTGCCGAGGTGAAAAGACACGGGCACAATGCATGTTACACTGTGCCAGGGATGGTCCTCACACGACTCCTGTAAGTTCTGGAAGAGAAGTTCAGTGGGCATCAGTTTCCCACTAGAAAGCTCTCTAACTTCAGGCAGTCACACCAATAATAGGCTAAAAATAACAAGCTTAACTCAGGACCTAACTTACACCCACATGGGGCTGGTCTCAAATAGTGCAGAAAGTGAGAGGAAGGGCCCCAACCCAGCCGCGCCATTGTTCAGGCTGTGCAGAAACGGATGTCGCCAATGTTACTAACATTTTACAGTAAAAACACTGAAGTCAAAAGAATTTAAAATAGCTCCCTCTTCCTAATCCTACACATGCACAGCACGTGCACGGCTCACAAGTGTGTTTATGGAAATAGACAGTAGCCCACATTGTATGTGATTAATATACATACACATGGGTACATTCCAACATATATACTGTAGGCATGAGTTGCCATGGAATACACAAGAGTCCCCGAGAAGTCTCAATCTGCGCACATGAATAATGAATGGTACTCTATGCCTTACGCCGTTTACTTATGTAACGCAGTACTTTTGTGAATCGGCTCCTTTATATTCAACAACGTAAAGGGTCAGTGCAACAAGACGTCTCTCCGGATATTTCCAGGATCCTACATAAAACGTCATTATTTCCCGTCTAGTAGCCTGTATAAACGTTAGAGGTCAAGACAGGCTGTCATGCCTTGTGTTGTGGCATAAGAGATGCCTCGTCCCACCGCTGCTGACAGAAGTGGCAAGCTCCCTTATGCAGTGACTTACTGCCACACTCAGAAAGCTGCCTCTGACGTGCGCGCTGGGTAAGTGTGCAGCTAGAGGTGACAGGTGGGGCCTCCCATTAATGACATCAGGACTCGTTTTAATGGTGACGTTTGTCTATGGGCGCGCTGCTAAATATGGCAGTCACACGCTTGCCATTACACATTACTTCACATCTACTAGTGCAACTTTTCTTTGGTGTGCAGCCAAAGTGAACATGTTTCCAAAAAAGTAAATAACGGCCCCTTGAGCTAAACACCTGGCACACAAGAGGAATTCTGTTGAAAGTATTTAGGGGTGTATGTACTCCTTTGATTGCAAGTTGATGGTATATATTATCTACTTCCAGAAGCTTTTTCTCTGTCAGGGGGCTTTTACTCTCTAAAAGTGACTTTGGGATAATATGTGGTCACAACTTTAATATAGTCCAATTTACAAATGGTTTTGCACAGTTCAGGTTTTATAAGCAAAACATTTACCTCATGCACAGAAATTCTTATTCTTGATCTGCAGACTCAGAAATGGTGGCATTTCCATTCCCAAAGTGTGTTTGAAAACACAGAAATTACGGAAAATGATGGAATTTACCACATTTTAAAATTCTTAGGGTCAGAGTTTTAGGTGCCCCTGTGTAGGCTAAATTGTAAGTATTGGCGAATGTTAAGAAAGAGTATTGTTATTTGGAGTGGGCAATCGCCCATCTCAAGAAATAATAACACTAACTTGTCAGGGTGAATCCTTAATTCACTACGTTAACCTGAGCTCAACACCCTTAGGCTTAATTTAAGGCAATGTGTAAAGTATTTATGCTGTACCAAAATAGTGATAAAGTCCAGACAACAAACAATAAAATCACAAAGTGAGTTAAAAAAATAAATAGCAAATTGTAATAAACAACCTTACACCAAAACAACAAACATCCAATAAGATGAACCAGAGATATGAATTTTTAAAGTTTTAAGAAAAAATAGTGTCAAAAAGGACTAAGTGCCAATAATAGTTTATGGAAGCAGTAGACCAGGATCTAGGTGAGACTTCAGACCGACCAAAATGGAGAGTGGGTCGGATACACAAAGAGGGTATGTCCCGCTCTAAGGGGCATATTTACAAGCTGGCGATAAAAAATTATCGCCTCTTTTGCGGCCGTTTTCGGCCGAAAAGCGGCGATAATTTTATCGCCTAATTAGCAAGGCCACGCTAACGTGTGAAACCTTGCTGTAGCGTCGGGATTCCTAACGCCCAGCTTTGCATCTCTAATGAGATGCAAAGTGGGCGTTCCTGACCTAACATGACAGGAGAAATGTCGCTAAGCGACATTTCTCCTATCATCAAGCCCCATGCTATGAAGCATAGCGTCAGGAAAAGTAGCGATAACCGCTGTTATCGCTACTTTCCTTACGCCTGCTTCAGGACTGACTTAGCCATGATATCCTATGGAAGGTGGGTAGCATGGCTAAGTTTGTGAGTCCCTATCAGCAAGCTAACGCCACACTACGTGAGATTATCGCTGGAAACCCAGCGATAATCTCACGTTAGGCAGTTAGCATGAGGATTCTTATTGCTGAGGAGATAAGCGTTGCTAATACCACGCTATCTCAGCGATAAAAATCCACGTTACCCGGCGATAATTATCCTCACGCTAAGAGCGCTGAGTGATAATTATCGCCGGTTGTTGCTGATATGCCCCTAAGATTTCACCTTCTGGCTTAGTCTTTTTTATAGAGCTCCACATCCTCCAGCAAGGCAAGCCTGAAGCTGTATCTGAGGAAGGTGTATCAAAATCAGACATCTTTGCAGTGAGGTCCCCCTTAAGTCACAATTTTTCAGGGTTTTTGGAGCAGCTGCTCTGGGTCACTTCTAAGGCTCCCCGGACCTCAGAGACAGTAGTTAGAGCCAGAACTCACTACATCATAGGCCACCAGCAATGTCCAGTCCAGGTCCAGTTAGTATTTGTCAGCTGGTCATTTCAGGAAAAATGCCACCTACAGTTTGTTATGTCCCTGTAGCCACACAAGTGTTCAGCCAACTGACCATTAGAGTTCCCTTCTTTGTCTTGGGTAAAAGAAGGAATGGGTACAGTCCTTCAGGGTTCATTTCATGGCGCAACAAGCAAGGTACATTGGTGTTCCAATCTTCTGCAGGTCCAGAAGTGTTCTGAGGAGGGTTCCTGGGATGCCATATTTATGGTTAGCACTAGCCAGTGGGCAGGAATGACTGCTGCACACTCCCTAACAGATGTAGAGAAAGTTCCAAGGGACAGGCATTCACACTTTTTCTGCAGTTCCTGTTTGCTCTACTGCAGACAATACAACAGTGCCCCTTACTACTAAAATTCAAGATGAGGAAATCATTTCTTCTGCTGAGCTCTTGTGTCCACGCAGAGTTGCGGCCAGGAACACGAGCAGTCATGGGGGTGCTCACTCCAAATCAGTTCTAGGTGGTAGCTTCCCTCCCACTGGCTTTGGTCCCAGCCCAATTAGTATGGGCCTTGGATTAAAGGCTTTTCCTTCTTTAGTTCTCCCCTTGTTAGAAATGGGATTTCTGGTTGGCTAGGGCATGTGCCTAAGCCAGGCAGAAACCACCACTCTAGTCAGGACAAGGGAGTTACACACTGATGATAACCCCTGCTCACCTCCTTGGTAGATTGGCATGAGCAGTCAGGCTTATCCCAGAGGCAATGTGTAAAGCGTTTGCGCAACACACTCACACAGCAACGACACACTAGGCACACCACAAAAGAAATTCCACACAAGGTTATATAAAAAATAGCCTTTGTATTACTCATAAAACACATTAGAGCATAATCACATATGTACACTGTGCCACCTGGCACTAGGTATCACTTTACAGGGGGTTATATACATTACGGCCACTGCCATCACCATTAGAACAGGTAAGTAATAAAACAACAAGTAACTACTGGTAAAGGCACCTAGCATAAACCTATTATGCATCAATCACATTAGGCATTAACCTCCTAAATCAGCAGTGCACCACAGTAACACTAACAAGGTGCACACATCACCTTAGGGCCTTGAGCCCCACCAGAACACAAGGTGATCCCAGGCCAACTGGCCCTCCTCTGGGCCCATCTGGGGCTTCCCCGCAATGACCTCTATCCACAAGAGTCAGGGCTCTATGAGCACGTGGCTTCCACCGGCCCGTACTCTAATGGGGGCGAGGGTGCAACCCTTGTTTCGCTAATGCCCCCAAAAAAATACCCCTGTCATTGCAGCTACGCGCAATCTGGCAGTGCAGCTGGGAAAATCAGCACCAACAGTGCTTTGGGAGCCCCTCCCCTCCCAGGGCTCCTCTTTCAAACATTGTAGGTACCCGTGATCTGGCGGTGTAGCTGTAACCCAAAACTGGCACCAACAGTGTGCTCGCTCAGCCCCACTCACCAGAAAAGGGGGGGTGCAGCTCACCCTGGTCTCTTCCAATGGGGGATGTCCCCTTGGTGCTGGTGACAAGTATGCAGTTGCCCCCAACCATGCAGCGCAACTGCGATAAGGCAAAAGCATGTCACTAGGGCCTCCCCGCAGGCCCTACTCACCGGTGCCTTTCCAGACTCTTTCAATCCTCTGCGATCTCCGGTGGTGCGGCCGGACTGGATGTCTTCCTTTCCATTGTGGTCCTTAGATCGCATCTGCCTCTCCCAGGGACAGTCTCACTGCTCTTCTCTGTCACCCGGCACATACATTTTCAGCACATCCAAAACGTCCTGGGTTCAGAGATACAAATCCAGCACTCCGCCTGCTCTCAGCTCCAGGGCTCTTCCCCAGGAGAACATTCCACCAGCCTTAATCAGCCCAGGCAGGCCAACACATCGGGTCTCAGAAGGGCAGCAGCTTCAGTCCCACAAGTAGGGAACCCCAGATGGCGGTTCCTCCTGGCAGTCCTGCAGCCTGTCAGCCACCAGTTCCAAGTCAGCACACAGCTGCACACTTTACATGGGGCCACAGCCCCAATATTTATACTATGTACAGTCTTTGTTCTGCCCTGGCACATGGCTTGGGGACCCAGTTTAATCCAGTTCTGGGGGGCACTTAACAAGTGCACAACCGTCCCCCTTGACAGTGTAGGTCCTGGCCTCAGACACACCACAGGGGGGTGGAGCCAGCATTCGATAAGGAAGGCACAGATCTATTCAGGGTCAGGGGCTACTCATCCCACTACTCCAAATGCAGATCAGCCTATTCAGCCTAGTGCTGATTCACACAGCCCCTCTGGAGCCACTGCACCTTCCCAGCCCCTGCCACACCAGAGCCAGACATGCAATACATATCAGGGAGGCGCAAAGACACATAGCACACAGAAATGGCCACTTCTAAAAGTGATCACAATCAGAAGAAGGATGAATAAAACGTCAAAGACGAGTGGGCTATATTTAATGAGGTCCAGTATACAGGCCCTGAATTGGTCAAACGGAAAGGGTATACAGTTCCTCTGTTCATAAAGGAGAGAGTGAAGGATACTATCCTCAGAATTAGACTAAGTGGGGAGTGGTGTTCAATAAGCCTAAAGGGTATCGGACTGTGTGGGGTGGGGAAACCCACATTGGTGGAACTAAAACCCTCACACACCCAGCAAGCTAGGTGTCATGCTTCATCATCTGGGTTTTGCTCCTCGTCGGGTCGGCGCTGCAATTCCCGACGGGCACCCAGAGATGGGGCTCTTTGGCGGAGATCTTTTGTTCCTTGCCGAGGGTGAGTGCAAGTGAGGGCCGGGGAGGTGTAGACGTTAAGTGAGTGTGGTTAAAAAGGGTCGGTTAGTCTGAATAAATGATTTTATTAGGTCAGTAAACCACCCTGCTAAAAATGAAAAGAGAGGTGGTAGTTTTGACTAAAATGGGTCAGGGACTACTCTACTCTGCTCTGGTGGTCGACATGTTTCATGCCTACAAGGTCAGGAGGATCCAGCGGCAATTCATCAGGACCAGTGATTACAACTATCTACAACTATGTGAGGGTGTGATACTAATTATTTACAGTGATAAAAACTGCCCTCAGTAAGTGTCGGAATAACTAGACTCTTACTTTCTGGACCGGCCTATAGAAAAGGAAAAAGGGAACAAAACAAGCACCAGCGTACATTAAGACGCACACTTAGTCCAATTAATTCATAGAAGAGAAGAAACAGGAGCTAAAGACTCCTCATATGCATTTTCGGTAAACACAATTTGCATTACATATTGGTGGTCATGCATAAGTGGATGCATGGTGCAAAAACGTGCCAGGTGAGCTGATCTGGAATAAAAATATAATATAATTCATTAGAACCACTCTGAATCTTACGTAAAGTGCAACAATGCTCACCTAATGTATTAGAAAGTGCCACTCCAGTCGGTACTTGGCGAGCCTCTTGGGGATGCGAACTTGCCTACTGTAAATAAGGGTAAAGAGTGAAGAGGCAAGGGGCTCATGCTAGGGTAGATGCATGCTCCCTATTCGTAAAGATCAAAAAGGGAGAGATGACAAGCTACCGCCCAAGTCCCGTGACACGCGAAAGGCTAATACTTTGATTTAATGTATTCCGCCAATTCGCTATATCATCAAGGACATAAAAGCTGGCAAAATACCCCGTCGCGGCCCGTGATCGGAAGGACCATGACCGCGCAACGATCCGTCAACCAGTCCCAGGCCTCTGTCTCCTGAGACGCCTGGGACTGGTTGACGGATCGTTGCGCGGTCATGGTCCTTCCGATCACGGGCCGCGACGGGGTATTTTGCCAGCTTTTATGTCCTTGATGATATAGCGAATTGGCGGAATACATTAAATCAAAGTATTAGCCTTTCGCGTGTCACGGGACTTGGGCGGTAGCTTGTCATCTCTCCCTTTTTGATCTTTACGAATAGGGAGCATGCATCTACCCTAGCATGAGCCCCTTGCCTCTTCACTCTTTACCCTTATTTACAGTAGGCAAGTTCGCATCCCCAAGAGGCTCGCCAAGTACCGACTGGAGTGGCACTTTCTAATACGTTAGGTGAGCATTGTTGCACTTTACGTAAGATTCAGAGTGGTTCTAATGAATTATATTATATTTTTATTCCAGATCAGCTCACCTGGCACGTTTTTGCACCATGCATCCACTTATGCATGACCACCAATATGTAATGCAAATTGTGTTTACCGAAAATGCATATGAGGAGTCTTTAGCTCCTGTTTCTTCTCTTCTATGAATTAATTGGACTAAGTGTGCGTCTTAATGTACGCTGGTGCTTGTTTTGTTCCCTTTTTCCTTTTCTATAGGCCGGTCCAGAAAGTAAGAGTCTAGTTATTCCGACACTTACTGAGGGCAGTTTTTATCACTGTAAATAATTAGTATCACACCCTCACATAGTTGTAGATAGTTGTAATCACTGGTCCTGATGAATTGCCGCTGGATCCTCCTGACCTTGTAGGCATGAAACATGTCGACCACCAGAGCAGAGTAGAGTAGTCCCTGACCCATTTTAGTCAAAACTACCACCTCTCTTTTCATTTTTAGCAGGGTGGTTTACTGACCTAATAAAATCATTTATTCAGACTAACCGACCCTTTTTAACCACACTCACTTAACGTCTACACCTCCCCGGCCCTCACTTGCACTCACCCTCGGCAAGGAACAAAAGATCTCCGCCAAAGAGCCCCATCTCTGGGTGCCCGTCGGGAATTGCAGCGCCGACCCGACGAGGAGCAAAACCCAGATGATGAAGCATGACACCTAGCTTGCTGGGTGTGTGAGGGTTTTAGTTCCACCAATGTGGGTTTCCCCACCCCACACAGTCCGATACCCTTTAGGCTTATTGAACACCACTCCCCACTTAGTCTAATTCTGAGGATAGTATCCTTCACTCTCTCCTTTATGAACAGAGGAACTGTATACCCTTTCCGTTTGACCACTTCTAAAAGTGGCATTTCTAAATTAGTGATAATTTTTGCATCATATACTATTGCCTCAAAAGAAAGTTAAATATGTCCATTAAAGTTAAGCCAATTTCAATATATTTAAAGTGGGAGTACAGATACTGTACTCCTGTTTAGCAAGGATTGTGGTGGTCTTCAGGAAAGACGCCCCACCTTGGGACTCAACCAGGTGGTACATCAAACACACAAAAGGTGATGGGAGGAATAAGTCACTCGGTGTAACATTCCAACCCGGTGTTCTTTTTCCTCAATGCCACCTCTGACCCAGCTATATGAAAACCTGTCTTGACCCTGCTCCAATATGAGCAGCCCAGCCTGAACTTTCAAGATAGACCCTCTCTGACTGGCTGCGTTTAATCTGAGCTAGCATGGTGGGCAAGAGAAGGATGTGTTGAAATGCTACCCCGAGCAATTGCCAATGATTAGACTTATTGCAACCATTCTCCCATCACCTTTTGTGTGTTTTACTTCACCTGGTGGCCCACAGACCTTGGATCAATCCCCACACTGCGCTCACAAGCAAGAAACCGCAGAATCATCACAGAGAATAAACTGGACATGGCCACTCAATTCAACACAGTAGCCTTGTCCTGCTTCAGCACCCTAAGAATACTGATATAAATCTCCAAGTGGCTACAAAACAACACCTCTGAAAATCACCACACATGAGGTCATCACCCATGAGATCAGACCAAATCAGAAATCTCTGCCCTTAATGCACACAGGCATGGATTATCAACTTTACCTGAGGTGAAGTGTTGCTTCACTCAAACCCATTCACTCCCTGTAGCCGAATTTCCTGCTCAAGATGGAAGAAACTTGGGGCCATATGTACGAAGGCAATTTGCATTTCCTAACAGTATAAGTCACAATTAGGAAATGCGAAATGCCATTTCGGTATGTAAGAAAGGTTTGCAGTGGTGCCAAATGCGATTTCTATCTAGTAGAAATTGCATTTTGGAAAATCGCTAAATAGGAAATTGCTAATAGGGATTTACAAATACCGAATTGCTATCGACTTGTACAAAGGATTTCTAATTACGAATAGTCGCAAAATGGTCATTTAGGAAATGCAATTATCAGCAATCTGCATCAGGTGGTAATCAGGTGGAAACTAGAAAAAGGCACCCAAAATACATCTAGCTCTCTCAGAATGGCAGCCGACTATGCTTTGGTGAGGAGGAAGAGGGTTTTGACTGGCATGCAGAGAAGGAGGAGGAGAAAGGAGAGGATATTTAGGGTCACCCTGTTTGAACAGAGGAGGAGATTTTCGAGAAATATAGACTTAGTAGTGAGGTAATCCCGGATTTAATTGCTGAATTACAACCTCAGCTTCAGACCCCAACACTCAGGAGCAATGCAATTCCACCACATGTACAAGTATTGTGTTATTTACACCTCTTAGCTTCTGGCAGTTTGAAATAACTCAGCAGACTCCGTCACTGTAAGTACAGCTCAACTTTATTCATTCTGCTGGTACCGATATCCATAGCCCAGAATGACAGTTACCGCCGGGCGCCTGCAATAGAATCTTACCAACATTCTAAACGGTCAAAATGGGAAGGACAATGGGCTGGGGGAGGACGGGAAAGACCAATGGGGAAGATTTTACATTACAACACATCTCCTTCCTATAAAACATTTGAAGTACAATGAAATATAATGTGGAAACAACGATATAGTCAAACAGAGGTCTCTCTGTCATAATGGCTACATACATTTCTATATAACACATGTTGTCAGAACTGAAAGAAAAACCCAACATAATATGAAAGGTGCAACCATTATGTCATACTGTAGTCTCTGTGCCATATTGGCTTCTTGCATTGGTTTCTTAAATCCCTTCCTCCGGAACTGGAAGGAGATTGTTCATTGACTCTTTGAGCTTGCTCTCGAAGAGGGTCACACAAATTGATGCTGTTATCTCTGGCAATTCTGTCCTGACTCCAAATTTGCCCATCCTCAAGACAAACCACGTTTTTGAACACTTTAGTAATTCTTTTCCTTTCAGAATACTTGGAGCTGCCTGAAAGTGTGTGTCTGGGTAGTTTCACCCTTACCCATTCCCCCACTTCCCAGCTAGTCTTCTTCTCTGATACTTTTGAGTTGTACCTATCAATGTAACGCCCTTGATGGCGCTGTACTCTTTCCATTATCTCATCTCTATTGACTGCCCCTAAGTCATTTCCCACCAGCCATAAAGGACTTAATCTGGTGCCAGGTTCCCTTCCTTTAAGGGCCTTAAAAGGTGTAACCTTAGTTATTGAATGGGGTGTTATCAAATATGACCAAATCATATTGTCTAATTCAGTCTTTATGTCAACTCCTTTTATGGTGTTTAATTGAATGCAATCCTTGATCATTCTGTTCACCCGTTCCACAAGGCCGTTAGCCCTAGGACAATACAGTGCTGAATATTGATGTTTCACAGAAAAGGTGTGCAAAAACTCTTTCATCAACACAGACGTAAATTGAACACCATTGTCCGTAATCAATACTTTGGGTATACCTTCCCTTCTGAATACCTCTTGGAGGAACTTGATGACAATACTGGTAACTACACTCTCAACCATTTTGATCTCAACCCATTTTGAGTGGTAATCTACTAACGTTAGGATGAATTTGCCATTTAATCCCTTGATATCAATGGGCCCAATAATATCCAAAGCCAATTTATTCCAAGGTGCATCAGGAACTTCCACAGCTGAAATCTTCCCCTTTTGTATATGTTTACTTTTATCACTATAAGCACAACTCACACATTGTCTTATATTCCTCTCCACCATGGAATCCATGCCTGGCCACCAGTAGTGTAATCTGATCTTGTTTTTTGTGAGACTACAACCTAAGTGTCCTTCATGGGCTAACAATACAATTTTCTCACGTAAGTTTTCTGGAGGTACAAGTTTACTCCCTCTATACACATTATCATCCTGTATAAAGAGCTCATCTCTCACATCCCAATATCCTCTTATACTGTTATCTACTCCTGAGCATCCACTGGGCCACCCTTTAGTTACAAATTCCTTCACACTCCTTAGAGCAGGATCACTGCCAACACTCACCTTCCACTCATCTTCCTGAATGCCGTCCATTACCCTTGCCACCACAAATTCATCCACCCCATAAAAATCTTCTCCAGTGGCTTGTAGAGGTAATCTAGACAAGAAATCCGCTGCATGATTGCTGGGTCCTGGAATGTAAACAATTCTAAAGTTATACCCTTCCAACCCTAGGAACCATCTTGAAATTCTAGGTGTGGTCCTTTCAATATTTTTGACAGAGAAAGCACTCACCAAGGGCTTGTGGTCCGTTTTTATAACAAATGGGATACCCCATAAGAACACCCTGAAATGTTTAACGGCCCAAAAGCATGCCAATGCCTCCCTTTCTACTACGGAGTAACGTGCCTCCGCCTCAGACAGTGACCTGGAAGCAAAAGCCACAATTCTTTCTACCCCATTAACCAACTGGCTCAAAGTTGCCCCTAACCCCTTGGTACTAGCATCAGTTGTGAGTATTGTGGATTTACATGTATCAAAATGTCCTAAGAAAGGTGCGTTACTGATACCTTCTTTAAGGTCATGGAATGCTTTCTCGCAGTCCTTGTCCCATGCAAATTTGACATCTTTCTTTAACAATAGTCTTAAAGGATGCGTAATGTCCGCAAAATTTTTTACAAACTTGGAATAATATTCCGACAACCCTAGAAAGGATTTTACTTCATCTTTAGTAGTAGTTGTAGGTGCTGACTTGATCGCATTTATCAGGTTGATTTTGGGTTTTATTCCCTCACGCGATATTACATGCCCTAAATAGGTCACAGATCTTACACCAATCTGACATTTCTCTTTTCTCAAAGTCAGGCCCGCTCCCTTTAGCCTGCTTAACACTTTCCTGAAATTCTCATTGTGTTCCTTCTCGTCTTTTCCAAAAATTAATAAGTCGTCTTGGAAGCACAACACAGAGTCTATACCATTGAGAATACCTTGCATCGCTCTCTGGAAAACTGCAGCCGCAGAAGCCAGACCAAACGGCATCCTTCGAAACCTGAACGCCCCAAGAGGCGTTATAAACGATGTTAAAGGTTTACTATCAGGGTGTAACTCAATCTGGTGGTATGCTGATGACAAATCAATTACTGAAAAGAACTCAGCCTCACCTATTTGACTTAACATCTCATTGATGTTGGGTAGGGGATGTCTATCAATCCATATATTGTTATTCAACTCCCTCAAATCAATGCATAATCTTATAGCTTTGTTGTCAGCCTTAGAAGTAATAACAATGGGAGCAACCCACTCCGCACTTTCAATGGGTTCAATGACATTCTGTCTGACTAACTTCTCTAATTCTTGTTTGAGAGGTTCCTTAAGTAAAATAGGCACATTTCTACATTTATATGCTATAGGTTTAGCATTATCCTTTAAAATTATTTTGTGTTGGTACTCCTTCAAACATCCTAATTTCTCTGTAAACACTTCAGGGAATTCTTTAATTAATTCAGTGCATTACAACACAGTTACTAGGGAGTCATAGCAGAGGTGGGAGTGTCACAAGGGGGTCGATTCCGATCCTGTATTTTTTTTTCCGTACGACTCGTATCCGTAATTATTTCCGTACGAATTGTACAAGTCCCGTCCGACCCGTGATCGGCCCGATCCGTACGAATCGGATCGGGAAAAGTTGTACGAGATGGACCCGGACACTTTTCCGTACAAATCGTAAAAATACAGTCTGACCGTACAAGTACGATCCGGACGGGCTTTTTGATTTACAAATCATACGGAAAACGTCCCGTACACAGGGAATGACTATACCAGCTACGAAGCGAACTTGTATGACTCATATCCCGGGAAAAGTTGTTCCCGGGGTGTGAGTCATACAGGGGTACAAGTCGTACAGGCCCCCCATGCATATGTACGCACCTTACAACAACATCGCGTATGTACGCACCGTACATACGCAATGTTGGGGTATGCACCATACATACACAACGCATGGGGGTGTATGCCTGTACGACTCGTACCCCTGTACGACTCGCACCCCTGGGAACGTGTCAGAGAACGACTCATACCGCAGAGAACGTCGCGTATGACCGAGTCGGACACACAAAAAAACAGAAGCAAATACAACGAAACGAGTCGTACTGAACCACGGACACTGTAAAACAGCACAAGGAGGGTCTATTCGACTCGCACAACACCACAAAACACGTCTACAGTGCACAAAACATGGAAATGACTGACCTGGCCACATCCAAACAGGCAAACAGAGGGGCAAACTCACAACCACACCTTATATCACACCCACCAAAAATTCAAACTGAGGCCCACCCACAAATGGACCAAGAAAAAGGGCCCACACACACAAGCCATGAGCCTTTGCAACAGACTCACTGCAGCTAGTGAGCACACATCAACAACTGCACCCATCCACCTTAACATATACACCTTCAAACAACCTCCTTCACACATACCCCCTCTTCACATTCCGACCCACACCTTCACATTCAGACCCACACACTCACAACCATCCACACCCTCAACCCCACACCATGCCTAGAGACAAGAATCCAAAGTTCACAAGGGAGGAGCTGGAGATCCTTGTCAATGAAGTCATCAGAGTCGAGCCACAGCTGTTTGGAACATTGGTCAGACTGACCAGCATAGGTGAAAAATCACGCCTGTGGCAGAGGATCGTCGATAGGGTGAATGCTGTTGCACCCATCAGAAGGACCAGGACTGAATGCCAAGCCAGGTGGTACGATCTGCGGAGGTCAGTCAAGCGAAAAATGAATGACGACTACGCCCAGAGCAACATCACTGGAGGTGGTGGGCCCCGCAGACCAGTACATTTCCATCCCTGGGAGGAGAAGGTGATGGCTCTGCTTCCTCCGGTGGGAGTACATGAACTTCAAGGACTTCCAGAGCCTGGTGAGTACACAAACAATTTATGTAACATGGGGGAAATGGCAGCCACACCCCAACTACACAAAATGCACGCAACTACCCCCAAACCCTCACCGGCCAGAACCACAGTCAAAAACAACGCTAATGCCACTAACATATGTATGCCCCATTGAGAAAGCAAGGCCATGCTATGTCCCATGCTACACAAAGCACTAACCCAAGAATGGATGTCCGGTATGCTGGGAGGGTGGGTGTCACAAAATGCATTGTTGAACTCCAAATCAGACACAATTGCCCTCATCCCATATGGCCCAGGTACATACCCATGCACCATGCGCAATGCACAGGGACTGGGAACGTACTGACAAGATAGCTGTCACTTGGCCCTGGTGTAGGCAGCACAAGGCCCTCCTGTGACCAGTGCAAACACAAACACCAAGACAACAAGGTCAGATATCTAGGACAGGAACTCACACTCACTGTCATGGCAGCATGCTCCATGGGGGACAGCTACATCACCTGGGAGCCCCAGTGCCAAATCACACTACACCCACCAGCAGGCCCTGTCACACACACCCCTTACACAAGCAGACACCCCCGGGACAGGCAATGGATTTACCCACTGTCACAATGGACATGTAACACAACAAGACCAATATATAGCCGAAGAAGCATCCAAGCCAAAACTCTACATGTCAAAGACTCAGGAGAACATATCAATCTGTCCCCCGCAACATACCCATCCACAAGTGAACATTAAGGAGAATGCTAGGCACATACAACTACCTGGAGGAACAGTGCCAACTTGAATGTGTATGAAACATGGATGATGCATGAAACAGCATTAACATTGTCTGTCTCTCACACACAGGGCAATGTGATGAATCTCCCCCCAACAATGGGGGTGAAGAATCACAGTCCCAGGCTCGGGAGGAACCTGATCCCACCGGCAGCGATGCCTCCCACCACTCCGCGGATGACCCCGACCGACCTGGACCCTCTGGTGTCCAAGCCCCTGCAGCACCTGGTTCAGGAACATCTGTGCCAACCACCACCCCCATTCCTGCCACATCCCAGGAGACACCGAGGAGCCGTGCCCGCAGTGAACAACTGAGCCAGTCTGACCAGGAGGGACAAGGTGTGCCGGGCACCCAGGAGGAGGCAGACAACACCGCCACTGCCATCCCTCATGGGTCCCGTAGATCCGATGTGCCCACAACGGCAGCCCAGGCTCGTGTGGGCAGGGGTGGTGGGAGTGTAGGCAGGCGGAGGCGAGAACCTCATGGACGCATACCGGCGTGACACCAGGGAGTTCAGACAGGTAGTGGGGACCCTCACAGAGATAAAGGGGACCATCACAGAGATGAAGCACCAGCAGGCCGAGCAACACGCCAGTCAGCAAGAACACCAAGGACGGATGGAGGCAAGACTGGTTGAGCTCCTGGCGGTGCAAAGGGACATAAGCCATACACTCCGTCGGATCACCGACAACATGGGCAACCCTCCCTGTGCAACCATGCGAAGACCACCACCAGCCACAGGGAGGGAGGAGGAGGAGGATTCGTCCGACGGAGCGTCCCAAGCATCGTCAAGGCCTGCATCTGAGGGTCCCCCGAGGAAGGTGGGTCGTCCACGGAAAAGACCGTGAGAGGCAGCGGCCCATCCACATCTCCCAGGTCACCTGGCCTGGCACCTGGCCTTCATGTGTGACAGCATCACCTCATTGACTGACATTATCTGCCACATGGACTTGCTGGTCACAGTCTGACCAATGATGCCAAACACTGTGGTCTGGACTCTGCTGACTTCAAATGCCAAGGATCCCATCTCCCCCTGTGAACTTTGGATTCTATGGTCCCTGTATTGCACCTTTTTCTTTGCACAAATCACGCCCCAGACCTATAATACAAAAAAGAATAATTGAAATTTTATGTTGCAGTCATTTAGCATGAGTCCACAACATACGTGTGGGGATATGTCAAAGTATGCCTGAGTGTGGAACTAACTCCAGCCATCCATACACTGGGATCTGAGTCCGGTCGAGGACACACATGAGTCACAATGTATCATCAAATACAGACATGGAGCCCAATACTCACCCGTGATGGCCTCAAGCTGCTGAGGGGGGGCTTGCAATACTGCTTGGACAGACCAATTTGGAAGACTATCATGAAGGCGTAGAGGTCATGGGTCATGTGGAGGTGCCCGGGGAGGGAGTCCCAGGTCTGTTTGGCGAGGTGGGAGAACTATCTCCTGCATGCAGTTGTTCTGTGGATGTGATGAATGGTGGCCAGGGCAAGGTTGGCTGCACGGAGTTGGGCCAACGGGGTGTTGGATGACAGACGTCCAAGGTCGGTTTTGGGTCTGGGGTTGTGGACTGCCTCCTGAGTGTGGTTGAGGAGTCTGAAGGTGATCACATTCAGACAGTGAGATATTGTAGCTATCTCAGGTGGACGGTGATGTGGCTGGGGCGGGGGATGTTGAAGATGAGGTGTGCGGATGCACCCTGGATGTGGACAAGTTCTCCTGCAGTTTTGCTGTTGTTCCTCCATAGAGGGCGGTGCTGTAGTTGACCCGGCTGGTGTCGTGGACCTGGGGGACGGTCTGTCTTGCCTTGGAGTGGATCTATCTGTGGATCATTTGCAGCATGCGGAGGGTGTTGCAGCATGAGGTACAGATGGTGTTGAGTTGCATGGCAATTGTGAGCGATGAGTTCATGATGAACACCAGCTTGCGTGCGTGGCCACTGGGTGCTGGTGCGGTGCCCAGGCCGGTGGGACACAAGGAGTTGACCCAGCCATAAGGGGACAATCCTCAGATGATGACCTCAGTCTTGTCCAAGTCCAGCCTCAGGTGGCTGATGTTCAGCCATTCGTCAACGGATCTCATGCCTTCTTGAAGGTTGGATCTGGCAATGGCTGGGTCTTTGGTGAGGGTGAGGAGCAGCTGGGTGTTAATGGCATACAAGATGATGATGAGGTCGTGTGCGCATGTGATAGTGGTGGAGAGGGGAGTCATGGAGACATTGAAGATCGTCACGCTTAGAGATGAGCCCTGAGGCATGGGCCAGATGACCCCAGTGTACTGCATGCTGAAGGGTGGAGGCCGACTCCCTGGACCTTGCTGGTGAGCTACTTGCTGATTTAATCCTGGGCCCTCCTCTGGATACCAGTGTTGGAGATGTGTGAGCTGACAGTGTGGTAGCACATGGTGTAGAATGCCGTTGAGAGGTCAAGGGGGATTGCACCATTGTTGAGCAGGGCAAAGTTGTCGTTGGTGGTGGCAATGATGATGGTTGCAGTGGTGTGATTACTGTGGAAGATGGTCTGGTGACGGTTGCCTGGAGCTGTTTGCATGGAGGAAGTTGGTCAGTTGTTCGTTGAGTGTCTTCCTGATGACATTTGCTGGGTAGGGAAGCAGGGTGATGTTCCAGGAGATCCTGCGGTACTGCCATCCGTTGTTTAAGAAGGGCCTGGGTCTCTGCATGCCTCCAGCTCCCATGGAATGTGGCAAACTCAAAGGAGACATTCATGACGTGCTGGACGTGGGCTTCTAGGATGGGGAATGATGTGGTTGAGATGTTGTGTGAGAAGGGGCCTGATGGAGACCCAGAGTGGATGGTGCACATGAGCCAGGTGGTGTATTTGCTGCTGACGGGAGTCCAGAACCTGAGGGGGGTTTGTCCCGCAGATAATAGTGCTGTCTGCCTCTGTGTGCCAAGGCTGTCATGTATGTCCATGAGCTTGCAGTGGTAGAAAGTTGCAAGGGATTTCATCTGCCTTGCAAGGGTGGGGTGTCTTTTGGATGGAGAGCTGCTACCAGTTCACTCACAATGCTGATGAGCTCCTTGATGTCGTATGTTTTGGTGCCTCGGCCCTATCTGAAGGATCTCCACTTGTCCTTGCTGATGATATGGTGATGGCTGTGTGTGGCGTTTTCCACGGCTGTAAGGTAACTGATGGTTCTTCGTGTTGCAAGGTTTGCACAAGAGTCCAGCTAGATCTGTATGAGTCCAGTAGTTCTGCCTTGTCCTAGGTGGCTTAACTGTTGTTGTGCTTCACAGAAAAGTCCGTTAATGTGGCAAGATTGTTGGATCAGTTGCTGATCCAGTGTGTGAGGTTGCAGGGTGTGGCGGTGGTGTCGGTTCGAGTGTCCCACACAGCTTGTCTGTGGTGACTTACATCAAGCTTCTTTGGGGGATCGGTAGCGGGGTGTGGGGCAGTGTGTTGCTTGTCGGAGACGTGGATGCAAATGTTGATGGACCAATGATGGATGGCGGTGTGGTTCTCCTCCAGCAAGAAGTTACTGGCCCCCAGCCACATGTAGCCTGTGGAGGTGAGGGCGTGCATGCAGATGTACGTGTTGATGGCTCAGCGGAATTGTGGATGTAGGCCTGGAGATTTATAGATGAGTGTTACTCTGAGGGTTGCCAGGGGGTTGGTGCAAAACCGGATTTGTGACTCTGAGGGTGTACTTGTGAATAAATTGCAATTCATCCTCTGGGATTGTTGGTGCCATCCCTGCAGGTGATCTTGTATCCGTCTGAGATGGCAATGAAGAAGTTGTGTGCTGAGGATGCTTTTATCCAGGTTACTGTCATGAAGGTGATGTGTGGGGCTGTTGTGTTGAGGAGGTAACAGAGTCCAATGGCGTGCTGGTGGAGTAGGAGGCACATGACCTGGTTGTTCTGACAGGGTCTGGTAGGCGGGGCAGCGCTGTGTAGGCAGTTGGAGTTGCACATTCAGCATGCGAAGGTGTCGTGTGTGTGCTTATGGGGTTGCCTGATCGCAGGAGGTTGATTGTCTGGTGGACATTGCTTGGCGGGTGGCTGCAGCATGAGCCTGTTGTGTGACGTGGGTCATGCAAGGACCAGAGGGTTGTGCACTGTGCACGTTGCAGGCGCAGACGGTCCTGCCTTTGGCACGGCGTTGGCGCAACAGTGGCACAGACAAGCTGCTGGCTGCATTAAGAATTGGTGGAGGGGGAAGGGAGGAGCATTTTGGAGGGGTGTGGGTTGCAGAATCAGGGCACTCGGTGGGGCGGTGCTGCAGGTGAGGCAGCAGCAGGCGGAAGGGGTGAGAAACTAGGCAAAAAGTAGCACACAAAGACAAGAAGGTCAGAAAGGCACAGTGCAACAGGTGTATGTAAAGGAAGGAGTGTCAGGTTACTCATGGGTCACTCCAAGAAAATGTATGAACAATCACCAAAAATGACGGCCACAGGATCAGGCAACAAAATGCGGAGCTGCGCACAGGAGACACACCGTCAGCAGGTGTTGACGTCCCATTTTGGGGAGCAACCTGCACAAATACATACACAACCAGGTACTTCATGCACAATAGAGATTATTAGCCATGAAGAACTGCATGCATGTTGCCGAAGTACACATACACTCATATGCTCAATCATTGACAATTATGCCATAGATGACGCATGCAAACTGGCAAGAGATCTGCAGTGACAGAGATGAGGCACTTTAGATTGTGGTGAACACCTTTATTACACAAAATCACACAAAGGAAAATGCATCCATATGAACAGACTCACAGGTCAGTTGACATAACATGTTGGACATACGCTGGACCCCCCTTCACAACACGGATGTTGTAAATCCCAATGAACTGGCACACAAGTTAAGTGGATGAGCCAAACACATCCTGCTGCACACGGAGAGGCTGCAATTCCCCATAGAGCCTGTTGTTGTGACGTCCCACACTATGTCCACCCGTAGCATCCGCAATGTTTCAGAGGCAAGGTTTACACACATTGATGCCTTCATCAGACTCCACACTCCACTACAGATGACTGGCAAGAAGGGTGACTATCATGTCATGGGAGTGATGCTACATGTTATATGCTCCATGGTGAGAGGACATGTATGCATGGTACCACAACATGCACAGAAGCAGTCCCCACACATTCCCAACCCATACCACCACCAAAAAGCCTTGCTGCAATCCTTACCCAAACTGACATTTCTACATGTCCATGCATGGAACGTTGATTCAGCACACGTTGCAATCCTCATGAAGAATAGCAGGAGGACAAAGATGACACGAGCAGACAACAGGCGCAAAAACCTGGGAATGACAGACACACAAGAAGTCACCTAAAACAATTCTCGCCGCACACATGGTCAGTTACGAAACATGAACAATGTTGAACAAATGCAAATTTCAAAGAAAGTCTCTCCGCAAAACTGTGTGGCATGACATCATCACTCAAGTGACACATCAGAACACACATCAAAGTCACTTTGCATTCAGTCAGCTGGACACACACATTGCAACACATGCCACTCAATGCTACAAGCTTGCACACTCATACCCAGTGACTCACCATTATGAGAAGAAGTTGCGTATGAGCTGACTCCGGATATCATCCTCCTCCTCCTCCTCATCACTTGCCTCGTGACCAAGCCCTTGATCCTCCACGGGTGGATGTTCCTGCTCATCCGGATCCAAGATGAGTGGCACTGCGTTCTCAACTGCCATGTTGTGCAGCATGCAGCACACGATGAAGATTTTGCAGACCTTCTCCGGTGCATATGGGAGGGACCCGCCTGTCTTGTGAAGGCACCGGAATCGGCTCTTCAGGAGGCCAAACGTCCTCTCAATCCCTCGCCTGGTCTGCCCGTGTGCATTGT
Organism: Triturus cristatus; assembly: GCF_964204655.1. Taxonomy (NCBI): domain Eukaryota; kingdom Metazoa; phylum Chordata; class Amphibia; order Caudata; family Salamandridae; genus Triturus; species Triturus cristatus. Next base: position 689,165,010 of record NC_140586.1, on the reverse strand, counting down.
TGTACCGGTGATCTGCAGCTGTCCTTGGGTTACGGAGAGGTGTCAGTAGCCATGGCATGTTGGGATATCCAGAGTCCCCTACATGGAAACATCATGTAAATAAGTGGGTCAGCAGATGCCGTAAGAGCCAAAGATACCGCAACACACAGGACAAACAGAGTATACCCACCAACAAGACATGCTCGTTCGTTGTGCAGCCGCAGCATCATTTGTGGCACCCTGCTACGCCTCATGATGTAGGCATCATGTGCTGATCCTGGAATACGTGCATAGACATGGGAAATCAGCATGTTAGCAAGACACACCACAAGGGCATTTATTGAGTGGTAATGTTTTCGGTTGCGATAGGCTTGCTCCTGTGCCTGTGGTGGTACCAAAGCCACATGTGTCCCATCAATGGACCCAATGACATGGGGCATCCTTCCCAGGGCATAGAAATCACCCTTGACATCTGTCAACTCCTCAGGAGTAGGAAATTTGATGAATTCATCAAGGTGCTCCAACATGGCTGCCAAAACATCACACAGGACACGGCTGAACATTGTCTGTGACATCCCACCAACATCAGCTATGGTCAATTGAAACGTACCTGTGGCAAAAAAATGTAGGGCTGCCATCACCTTCATCTTGGGGGTCAGCGCAGTAGGATACCTGTGTCGCGGTTGGAGGTGTGGTGCCAGCTTGCTAGTCAAGTCCTCAATCAACTGTCGAGTGAATCTGTAACGTCGGATGCAGGCACGTTCCCTCATGGTAGCCAAGTCTGGCATTGGTCTTGGGACAGGCGGTGCCCTGCAGGACATTGTTTGGAATAATGAAGATTGAGAGTCTGCCAAGATCAATGTCAATGAACATAGCACATGCTAAACTGCTACTAAACATCAGGTAATTATGGAGTCTGGTGTGTGCAATACATCCAGGACACATATGCCAGCTTGCTGGCACTCCTATGAAAAGCCAGATACACCTGTTGATTGTCAAGTCTACATGACATGCCCTGAAATGAGCTGGGGGCCAGTCTGAGTGAACAGCCAGATATATCACCGGAGTGACACACATCCACATAGCTGCATTGGAAGGATGTCATCTCATCCAGACAGCTGACTGCAAGGCACACGCACAGGTCACATGTAATATCAAATGTACATATCAAACACATTGCGATGAAGGGGTACACGTGACAACAACAAAAATACAGCCATTGAGACGACGCAGACATGTATGCCTGGGAAAATATGATGTCCGATGCACACAGACCCTACAGCCGTGGGAATCCACATGTGGCATGGTGTGCGTACATGTGTGCCATGCCCATCTCCACACAGACCCATGTTGGATGCACCAACAGCAGATGCAGTTGACGGAACACTAACAGCAAGCTCATGGGAACACATGACACACACCTGACATAGACACATAGGGGGACGCTGATCGTGACATGTCAGTTGATAGAGTGTCCCTGTCCCTGGCATTAGGAGACAGGTGTGGGTGTTGATGACTGTGCCATCCCACTGCTGCTGTGCATGACACAGTTGGACTACAGACACACATGTGGCAAGTGGCAAGGTGATGTGTGCCACATAGTGCCCCATCACCCATGACATGTGTCCACAGGTCATCACACATCAATTGTGCAACTAGATGAGATGACCTGTGCAATATCACTGGCTGCCACACCTAGGGCCTGCACATGAAAGTATGCAATGACAAGTACTTGATGGACATCCTTGTGCGACTCGTAGCCCTCCATTCCTGGCGTGTGTACGCCTCGTATCACCATTGTAAGCGTGTGAAATGCACCTTACCCCCGCATTCATTACGTGTGTACGCCTCGTATCACTATTGTACTGGTGCCGTACCTGTACGTGTGAAACGCACCGTACCCCCGCATTCATTGCGTGTGTATGCCTCGTATCACTATTGTACTGGTGCCGTATGGGTACAGGTGAAACGCACCATACACCCGCATTCATTGCGTGTGTACGCCTCATATCACTATTGTACTGGTGCCGTACGGGTACGTGTGAAATGCACCGTAACCCCGCATTCATTGCGTGTGTATGCCTCGTATCACTATTTTACTGGTGCCGTACGGGTACGTGCGAAACGCACCGTACCCCTGCATTCATTGCGTGTGTACGCCTCATATCACTATTGTACTGGTGCTGTACCTGTACATGTGAAACGCACCGGCACCGTACCCCCGCATTCATTGCGTGTGTACGCCTCGTATCACTATTGTACTGGTGCCGTACGGGTACGGGTGAAACGCACCGTACCGCAGCATTCATTGCGTGTGTACGCCTCGTATCACTATTGTACTGGTGCCGTACCTGTACGTGTGAAACGCACCGTACCCCCGCATTCATTGCGTGTGTATGCCTCGTATCACTATTGTACTGGTGCCGTATGGGTACAGGTGAAACGCACCGTACACCCGCATTCATTGCGTGTGTACGCCTCATATCACTATTGTACTGGTGCCGTACGGGTACGTGCGAAACGCACTGTACCCCTGCATTCATTGCGTGTGTACGCCTCATATCACTATTGTACTGGTGCTGTACCTGTACATGTGAAACGCACCGGCACCGTACCCCCGCATTCATTGCGTGTGTACGCCTCGTATCACTATTGTACTGGTGCCATACGGGTACGGGTGAAACGCACCGTACCGCAGCATTCATTGCGTGTGTACGCCTCGTATCACTATTGTACTGGTGCCGTACGGGTACGTGTGAAACGCACCGTACCCTCGCATTCATTGCGTGTGTACGCCTCGTATCACTATTGTACTGGTGCAGTACGGGTACGTGTGAAACGTACCGTACCCCCGCATTCATTGCGTGTGTACGCCTCGTATCACTATTGTACTTGTGCCGTACGGGTACGTGTGAAACGCACCCTACATGTGTGTGGATTTCAAAATTACATAGGGACACATAGGGGAAAAGTATTAGGCCCAAAATGAATGCTGGCTGTCTTGGATACAGAGTTTTCAGTTGCAATGTGTCCATCAGGTGTCCTGGAACAGTCAGTTGGCAAAAAAATACAATGTTGCAAAGTGGTTGTTGACTTGACATGATGCTCAAAATTTGAACGATGCGAATGCGTGTCATTGGCGTATGTTTAAAGGGATTGGAGTAAACGTACGATGCGAATGAGTCTGACCAATCACTATGTACTCCTCTAAATGAATGCCCCTCAACAAGACAGATATAAGGCAGCCAGAACCCATGAGAGGGCACTTGCCTACACAACTTCGAGTCGACCACACTGCTGCTGTCTCTGCTTCCTCTGGACCATGTCGCGTACTGTGGAGAGGGCCCAGCCATTCACCCTGGAGGAGAATGAGGCATTGCTGGACTGCCTCCTCACACAGTACCCCAAGCTGTACGGGAGACCAGGGGAGCAGGTGAGTGCTGACTCCACTACCTTTGCCTATGCACCTGTTGTGTGACTGTCAATATTGTGTCCAGGTGGGACAGACATGCTATGTGAAACGAAGCATACACCTGCATTCATTGCGTGTGTACGCATCGTACCCATGGTGTCGGTTAGAATCGTATCACTGTTGTAATGTTGCCATAAGCGGTGTAAAGCACTACCTTTGACTGTGCACCAGTTGTGTGACTGTCACTTCTGGCATTGTGTCCAGGTGTGACAGACATGCAATGTTGTTTAGAGTGGGTCCCGGGGGGGACATGCTTATGTCTCTCATGCAGAGCATGATGTAGTTCCTGTGTGCACTCCTCACTTGCATTGTGCTTACTGTGACATTCACTGCATAGTGCATGACACATTCAGCCTGGCAAATCCTTGGTGGCTTTTTTTCCTATTGTCCTGAGGTGATTCAGTGGTCCCCCCGGTGTGACAGGTGACTGTACCCACAGATGTGTATGAGTTCAGTGGACCTGTGGTGAGAGTGTCCAAATGATGTGTACGACCTCATGGACATTGATGTTTATGTATGTTCCTTGTCATGTGGGTGAGTGTCTATGTGAAGTGTTGCACCACAGCTGCATGGAGGAGGCAACAGCTCTACCCATCTGATGTGACAAGTAAGCCGTGCTGTGTGTCTGACTTGCAGAGCTAGCACGACACCTGTGACACCCCACAGGCAAGTGGTACATGTGCACAGTGAGGGTTGTATCCGCTGTTGTCACTGACAGGCGAGTGATCTGTGCCTGGTGTGTCTGTCTAGTCTGCTGAGGGTGCGTCAGTGGAGTGGGACATGTGACTGCTTGGCACGTGCTGTCCATCATCCTGCTGTTGCATGTGCTTCACAGTGTGTGCCATGATCAGGGAGTGTGTCACACCCCTTATGCCACCTGTTGACTTTCAATGCCATGTAGTGCATTGGGGCTTGCACACAGGCCAATTTCTCATTGAGAATGATGCAATTCCTGTCAGCATCCTATGCCCTGTTCAACATATCAAAGATGTTCAAATGTGTGTCTCTGGGACATGGAGCAGGTGTAGTGATGTTGTCTCACTTTGTAATCCTGACAGGTAACTGCATACGAGAAGATGTTATCTGGCGGGACATCGTCAGGGCCGTGATATCGGTGGGGGATCGTAGTCGGCGCCTACCACAGGTCAGAAAAAGGTGGCAGGATATCTGGTGCTGGACCCGGCGGATCGCCCGGGTCCAGCTGGGGATCGACCCTCCTCGCCCCCACGGCGGGCACCGACGCCTGACCCCCCACATGACCCGTGTCCTGGCGGTGGTCTTCCCTGACCTCGATAGGCAGTTACAGGAGAGACTGCAGCAAGGAGGGGGTAGGTACATGGCTGTTTGTTGTGTTATGTGTCACCAGCTTTTGGAAGTGCTCTGTAGCCTGGATACACTCCCAAAGTTTATATGTGCAGTGCATTTTCTGTTCCCCAATGTCACATGGTGCTCTTTTTCATCCCTTCCCCTCCTTGACATGTGTCCCCTGGTCTATGTGTAATCACATTTGCACATGGTCATCTAGGGTGCCAGAAAATCAAAGTGCACATTGCTTTCCGCATCATGTGGGAGGGTGGTCTGTGACTTGTGTTGGTACCTTGCCTGTGCCATGACTTGTTCACTATGTTGGGGGTCCATATTTGTTGCCACTGATGATGAGTCTCAACATAGGAGTGTGGGGTTTCAACTGAACACCCTTGCACCATGCATGACCAATGTTGTGGCCTCAGACATGATGTGCATGAGTGGGAGATATGCATAGTGCCATGCTGGTTGCTCATGGTACAGTCAGCTCATTCCAGGAACACGGAGCAGTGTGCCCACTACACTCCCCTGAGACACCCTGGCCTCCTAATCATGTGTGTCATCCAACACTGTGCACATTCTCTGTGGGTTCAGCATAGGTCTGCCTCTGTGGCATTGTTCCCTGGCCTAGTTTGTATTTTTCCAATGTGTGCTACATGTGTCCACTGGACAGGGATACACCATGTGGCTTGTGCATACTCACACTGGGCAGTGCCTGTGTGGCTATTCACAACAATCTGTTGATGGTTGTTTGTCACAAATATGTGTTGCCAGCCCCACGAGGTGATGTTGTGTCAATGTAGCAATTGTTGCTGCACAGTTTTTGTAACCCTGATTAAGAGGTGTCACTTCTTGATCTGTATCAATCACATTGACTCAGGTATGGGGGGGTTGTGCGGGAGAGGCCTACATGGGCACCCCTGATTTTTCCTTGCCAGGTCTGACCTGTGTGTGAGAATTGGCTGTACAAAGAATCACCGTGCAGTGCCCCTGTGATGGTGGCCAGTGCTTAATGTTCGTGCTTTGCAGCCTGTGTCAGTTTTTTAAAAACATGATTCTTGCTCATACATTTTTGGCACCTGTGTGTGTTTCAGATACAACATAGTTTGGTCTTTGTGTGCTGACATCTGTGTGGACATTCTGGCTTGCCATGAGGGTGTCTCCACAGTACAGCTATGCTTTTTTACAACCCAATTGCAGGCCCATTAGCTTATGCATTGTCCTGGGTTTGGACATGTGTGCCACTCCACATGACAGGCAGTAGGTCATATGTGTAGCCAACTGTGTCATCTGGTAACGAATGGCCATGTGACAACTGACATAATTCAAGTTGTTAGTCAAAAAAAATTGTACCTTGGCACTCACAGCACTTGTCAACAGTTCTTCATGTTTTAAATGTGGTAATTTGATGATTTGTGTTAAGAACACTAATGTGCCTGCATGAAAGATGTCTCCCAAGGAAGTGCACACCAAACGACATTTCCACTTTCATGGAACACGCTGGCACTTTTTCAAAGAAGCCACTGTTAGAATTATGCAATGGTGTTGCAGATTCTCCATATACATGTTCCCACAGTGGTCTTGATTTTGTGAAACTCCTTTGTTGTTGGTGATACAAACTAACGAGTGTCAAGACATCAAGACCTCTGTGGGCCCATGTATATGTACTTTCTGCAACACCATTTATTTCTAACAGTGGCTTCTTTGAAAAAGGTGCAAGCTTCTTCAATGACAGTGTAAATGTAGTATTGTGTGCACTTCCTTGGGAGACATCTTTCATGCAGGCACATGAGTGTTCTTTTCACGAAATGGAGAATTGCCACATTCAATACATGTTGATTGTTTAAAGTATTGTAAGTCCCAAGGTACCAACATTTTTTCGTTTTGTATTCCAAAGTACTTACAGGTCTCTGAGTGTGGTGACACCTTGAGTATTGAGGTGTGTTAGTTTACCTTGGGTGCCCCACTACTGTTTCTTTCAGGGTAAACAAGAGGTGGCATGACTTCATTGTATTGCTGTGCTCACCTGTTCACAGACACTAGCTTCTCAGTGTATTTCTCATTCAAGCTGTGGCCTGGCGTGTTCTTTTTTTCCTTGTGTCCAAGTGGCATAGTGAGTCTACCAACTGGGCAGTACAGGGCTTACATATGTGCAGAGTAATCTAGCTGTTACTCATGATGCATTGCCTGATATGCACTGTGACCTATTGTTTTTGTGCTCAAGTGTCAAATGTATACAGGTGACTGATGCATTTCGGTTTCTTCTCCTTGCCCACAGCATCATCATCCGAAACAGATGGAGACACCTGCACGGACCTGGAGGAGGGACCCAGCGACAATGCCACCATTGCTGTCGAGTCCGAGGGAGCCAGTGGCACGGAGGGCGAGGGGAGTCAGTCCGAGGACCTGTCTGGAGGCGATACCACCTATGACGCCGACGGGTCTGACGCTGACTTCCTCGAGGAGGCGGAGGCGGCTACACCACCTGGCAGCAGCCCCACATCTGTCCCCGCCTCCTCCGTTACCATCTCCGCCCTCCCAGTTGCTCCCGTCCCTTCTGTCCGTGCAGAGGCCCACCATGTCTCCTTCGGCCCAGGCACCACACCCCCTGCCCCTGTCACCCCTGCTGCCCTCAGTGAAGAGTCTGTGGACATACTGCGGCAGTTGCAGGTTGGGCAGGCATCGGTGCCACCCCTACATGTCTGGACACTGCTGGTATTGATCTGCAGCCACCCCCATATGGCTGGCCACTGCTGGGAATCCTCTGCAGCCACCCACCCACCCCCTTGGAGCAGTACACTGCTGGCCTGGACCTACACACACACCAATATGAAGGTAACATGCAGGGCCAGACCTCACCGTACACCTGCATTCATTGCGTGTGTACGCCTCGTATCACTATTGTACTGGTGCCATACGGGTATGGGTGAAATGCACCGTACCCCCGCATTCATTGCGTGTGTACGCCTCGTATCACTATTGTACTGGTGCCGTACGGGTACATGTGAAATGCACCGTACCCCCACAATCATTGCGTGTGTACGCCTCATATCACTATTGTACTGGTGCCGTACTGGGGAGTTCCATGGCCACACTAAACTGCTCACACAGATGGTGTCGTTCATGGAGGGCATGTCAGCAACGATGTGTGACCAACACAAGATTCTGCGGTCCATGGACTCTTCCCTGACAGCAGCAGTTACTCTCCTGCAGCGCTCCGTCCCCCCTACCCTGGACTCATCCACACTTCCCTCTCCCATACCTGTCCAACGCACACCCAGACAGTCTCGAGCACGCACCCCACCAGACACAGGCAGCGCACCCCCAAGTAAGGCGAAGCGCACACCTCCTGGCACGCACACTCAGGGGATGTAGGCACACCCACAGGGTCTGGGGACAGACGACATACACGCAGCCACAGTCGCAGTCCGCAGTCCTCACAACCCTGTCCCTCCAAAACCCCTCCCCTTGGCTGCCCTGCCAAACGCTCACCCAAGCAGCTCTTTCTGGGTGAGCTGGACCTCGCCCCCACTGAGCCACCACCCCACAAGCTGTCGAGGAATTTCCCGGGCATGGGAGTTGAGTCCCCCACCACGTCTACCCCCTCCCCCAGGAGCGCTGCACCCCATGCCTCGCCCACCACACCCTCCCTTGACCCTGGGGAATCCTCAGGTGCAGGGGTTGGGCTGGACGTACTTGCAGCGGTGTGCAGCGCTGAGCTCGCCTCCACCTTCGGCGCTGACCCACACCCTGTGGTGGAGACGTCCACCCCTGCACCCACCACACCTAACCTTCCCCCTCCTGTCCCTGCAGTGCCTGGTTCTGCCCCAGATGATGCCCCACCCCTGTTCAATGAACCTGGAGGTTCATTTGTGCAGGCAAGCTAGGGGTAGACGCGGTCCCCTACGTCCCCCATTGGACTTTACATATGGACTGACCATTGGCTTGTGTAAATAGTCTATTTGTTGAATTGTTTTTTAGTGCTGAATAAAGCCTTTTGTTTTACTTTCAACACTATTGCATTTCAGGTACTTGATGTTGGTGTTGAGGCCCCTGGAGTTGGTGTTCTGGTAATGTGTTAGGGTTCTGAGAAATGTTTTTGTATGATGGTCATGAGGTGGACCATGGTATCTGTGTGCCATCACAATGTCTCTGCAAAGAATCATTGGTAGTGTGTGTTCATTTTGTTTTGAGACATTGTCCCAAGGAGTGTTCCTTCCTCTGTGGCACCTGACATCTTCCCTGCAAACAGTTGCACAATTGTTGTGCTGACCTGTGTCAACATTTCCTTTGTTGGTGACGGATCCCTTCAACAATGGCCATGCCTGCTCACCGATGTCTCCTGCTGAATCGTCTGTGCCATCCTTGCTAGTCACTGTACTTGTGTTTTAAGTATGTAGAAATGCCTTCAGGGACAAATTCACCCTTTTCAGCACTATGCATGTGTGTAATCACGGCCTACCACACAAATGGTACTTGTTATGCAGGGTATTTGGGCACCTGATTCACAATTGTGGGCATTGTATCTAGGGGAATTCCACCCTATTCCTTCCATGAGAGACAACATCTTGGTGGCTGGACCAGCACCTGGACATTCCTATCACTCCTGGGATGTGCGTGACAGTGTGTGTTCCCTTTGGCTATCTTAGGTTTGTAGGCAGTTACATGACTATACAGTCTTGTGGCATGATATCAGGGTGTGTATTGTGCTGCATCCACCATGGGGGGGTATGCATGTGTTATTTGTCCTCACACCCACATGTGGTGTGTCATGCAGTGGGTGAAAGACACCCATCTTCCTGGGAGTGTGACACTGCTGTCAGTGATGTGTTGTTATAGCACTATCATCATAGTCCAAAGTTAGGGATGCATCCATACCACCATGTAGGTGTGGTCATCTGATAATGATGTACATCCCCATATCTCTGTCCACTGCTGGTAGTCATCTGCAGCCACCCCCATATGGCTGGACACTGCGGGTATTCATCTACAGCCATCCCTATCTGGCTGACCACTGCTGGGAGTCCTCTACAGCCACCCCTACATGTCTGGACACTGCTGGTATTGATCTGCAGCCACCCCCATATGGCTGGCCACTGCTGGGAATCCTCTGCAGCCACCCACCCACCCCCTTGGAGCAGTACACTGCTGGCCTCGACCTACACACACACCAATATGAAGGTAACATGCAGGGCCAGACCTTAACCCCACATTCGTGGCGTGTGTACGCCTCGTATCCCAAATGTACTGGTGCCGTACGGGTACGTGTGAAACTCACCGTACACCTGCATTCATTGCGTGTGTACGCCTCGTATCACTATTGTACTGGTGCCATACGGGAATGGGTGAAATGCACCGTACCCCCGCATTCATTGCGTGTGTACGCCTCGTATCACTATTGTACTGGTGCCGTACGGGTAGGTGTGAAACGCACCGTACCCCCGCATTCATTGCATGTGTACGCCTCGTATCACTATTGTACTGGTGCCGTACGAGTACATGTGAAACGCACCGTACCCCCACAATCATTGCGTGTGTACGCCTCATATCACTATTGTACTGGTGCCGTACAGGTACGGGTGAAATGCACCATACCTCCACATTCATTGCGTGTATACGCCTCGTATCACTATTTTACTGGTGCCGTACGGGTACGTGTGCAACGCACCGTACACGTCCACTTCCGTTCTTGCGGTACGCAGGGGTTGCTGGACACGCCTTCCCAAGTGACCAGACCCTGGTGGTAATGTATGGGCTCCATATTATAGGTTTGGCTTTGGGTATGAGGTACGTTTCCTGCCCCTCAGAACTCTGCATTTACGACTGTTTTTGGCTCCCGTAAGAAAAGAGCCGTACGGAGTGCCGTAGAGACGAATCGTACTTGCTGGGCCGGAAACCACTGCTTAAATACGTCCGGACGTCGCGTACAGGCTGTTCCGGATCCGAATCGTTGTTTTTTTTAACCCGTACGGTCTTTTGTACGATTCGCACGGAAAGAGGCTTTCTACATCCAAAATGTGACTCTTATTAGGAAATCGCAATTTTGCAATATCCTAACTAGCGATTTCCTATTTGCGAATGTGTATGTGTAGAAATCACTATTTGAGGAATCCACTGTTACATACATCTCATTATGCGATTCCCTAATAGTGATTTCTGCGAGATTCACTATTTAGGAACCGCAAAACATACGTTTCGTACATTTGACACAACTGTTTACTTTGGCCAAGAAGTCGGAACCAGTGTAGTCCTCCATCGCCACGTGTGGATGAGATCTCCTGTTTTTTCACTGGATGTCCAGCCCTCCCTTACACATATGCCATTTGACGTGCCTCGCCTATTGGTGAGAAAGTGTTTTCTATCTGGGAATGTTTTAAAGTAAGTCGAGCCACTGCAAATTCCTTGGGCCTTTTGGCTTCCACAAAGTAATTCCATCAGCAAACCCCTCTCTTTAGTAGACTTTATATAAGTTTGGCATACTGACAATGCCAACCTCCACTACACCACCTTTCCCCGCTGCCACAGCAGGCACACCGGTCCTTTCAAGAAAGAGGATGATGATCAGGCAGACCGTGTGCTGGTCTGCGGCAACGCCGATCCTCAGCCCCCAGCCTCAAAACCGCTTTAGCTTTCCCTTAGGGTCCTAAAACCACCCTGTAGGGAGCCAGGTGCATCCCTTTCTTCAGGGGTGGTGACAGACTGCATCAGGCAGTCTCCAAATTGAAATTGTCCAATGGGGCTTTGCCCTTCTATTCCTCGACTCACTTCATCTTCTTCCTACATTAGAGCAACTTTTGTAGGACTACCTGGCAGTCTTACTGCAGGAAGAGCAGGCCATCTTGTCCAGAGGAGCCATAAAGAGGTTTCTGGCTAGGGACTGGATATTATTCCCAATAATTTCTGGTGCCGAAGAATAACAGAGGCCTTCACCCTTTGAATGGCATCCTGTGAAACGATAAATTTTGTATGCTCACATTGGCCAGTTCCTGTCTGCCTGGAGCCAGGTGATTGGATGGTAGCCTTGGGTCTGCAGGATGCGTATTTTCATGTACCCATTCTGCAGTGTCAAAGATGTTTCCTGCAGTTGAGGAAAGGCCGACAGCCCTTCTAATTTGCTATGCTCCCATTCAGTTATGTCAGTGCCCCTTGAGTGATCATGAAAGGATAGCAGTGGTTGTGGCACATCTTCAGAGATCAGGATAGCAGTTTTACCCTACCTTGGTGACAGGCTGTTCAATGCAGGGTCACCTCTGTCAGTTGTAAACAACCACCAGATCACAACAAAGCATTTTACATCTCTGGTGTTCATGATCAACGTACTGAAGTTACAAATGACTCCTTCGTGGGAGCCATCCTGGATATGGTGCTGTTCAAAGCCTTCCTTCCAGTTCATTGAGTCCAGGACATTCGGACTGATACCGATGTCTCAGCCTCTTTCCTAAATCTAAGTGAGAGTGGCTGCAAAGCTTAGTGGAAAATTGGCCTCCTGCATCCTGTTTGTTGGCTGTGCCAAATGGCACATGCAGGCTCTGTAGTGAGATCTGTCTCCGTGGGCCCAGCAAAATGAGAACCTTTCGGATTTCATCTAGGATTTGGAGGAGACTGCAAATATATGTACTGGTGGCTGTTAGAATGCAGAGTTGAAGGAGGTGACAAATGCATCACTTCAGGGTTAGTTAGGTTACCTGGGAGAGGTGGACTCTGGCCTCCGGCAGAAACTCCACTTCACATCAATCTGTTGGAGTTGCGGGCCATCCACATGATGCTGAAGGCCTTTCTGCTGTTCATCAAGGAGAGACTGGTGCAGGTTCTCACACAAAACCGCCACCAGGTGTCACTGGAACAAGCAGGGAGAGATTGGTCCCTGCTGCTGTGACAAGAGGCTCCATCAGGGTATATCCCTCATTATGAAAAACCTGACAGGATCATTGAACACCATTGCGGATGAACTCAGCTGATAGCACCTGGCAATCACGAATGGCAGGATCCTGAGGCAGGGCAAGGAATCTTCCAACAATGTTGAAAACCGAGATTAGTTTTTTTTTGTCAGACCAGAGAACATCCAGCGTCAGAGCTTCTGTGTGCTGCAGTTCCCAAGAAAGCTCTCTTTCGGGGATGCATTCGGGCTAGAGTGGAGCATGGGACTCCTGTACGCCTTTTCACCACTACCGCTCCTGATCTGAGTACCAAAAAAGATCAGAAACGGCAGGTCACAAGTCATCGTAGGGGCTCTGACTTGGGCCAAGAGGGTGCGGTACCTGCCTTCTGAGCATGAGCCTCTGTGCCCCAATCACACTTCCACTTTGGGAAGATCTTTTGTCACAACAGCCTGAGTATTTTACACCTCGACTTAGAGCTTTAGCGTGGCAGTTGACTGCGTTCTACCTCCAAGGTCATGGATGTTATCCTTGCTGCATGGTACCTATCTACAAAATCCATTTATGCAGGGCACATGTACAAGATTGTGGCCTGGTGTGGAGTCCACAACACAGTTCAGTTGCATGCTAAAGTTTCTGACATTTATTGTTTTAGTTTGTTTTGTGTTTGGCCCAGCAAGGACTTGCTTTGGACACCATTAAAGGTTTTCTGTGGGCCCTTTCAGCCTTTTTGTGTTTGTTGGACCAGGTGTCCTTGTTTACATCACCTATTGTGATGAGGATTGTAAAAGGTTTGACACATATCTTTCCCCCAAAACGTTTTGTGATGCAACAGAAGATTCTCAATTTGGTCCTCTCTTTCCTCATGTGTTCTCCCTTCATGTGATGCACAGTTGTTCATTGCGTCCCCTTTCACTGAAACATTTTCCTCATCGAGGTTACTTCAGCCCATCGTATGAGTGAGCTTTAGGCTCTCATGGAGCAACCACCTAACACCACAATTTTTTCCAAAGTGGTGTTGTGTACAAGGGCAGCCATGTTGCTGCAAGTCGGAACTCCTGTTCACCTTGGGCAATACATCACCCTCCCAATGTCCTTTGCTCCTCCTCACCCCTCGAGAGACTCGAACTTTGAGCTTTCACATTGATCACCCCTCGTTGGACCCCAACAGAGCTTTGAGCTTTTACATTGATCACACTAAAGAGGATAATCTGTTTCTGGGGTTCTCTATTTCAAAGAAAGAGAAGAGAACAACTTAGTTCAGGTGGACAGTCCTCTGCATTAAGATCTGCTTCACACTGGCCAAGAAGCAGCCCCTAGAAGGCTTGAGGGCTCATTCCACCGGGGCCAAAGCTACTACCATTGTGTTAGCATGCAGAGTAACTGTTCTGGGCAATTGCCATGCTGCAATGTGGGCATCAGTACATATGTTCACAAAGCACAACTCCCTTGACAGCCAGGTCTGATGGCAAGGGCATGTCACCTGTTCGGTCCTGCAGGACGTTTTAGGTTAAGCCCATTCCACAGTCCCTCCACTTTGGGAAGCACTGGTTTGGTGTCTACTCGCAATGTGAGGAATCTGTGGTTAGATTTATCAATCAGAAGCACAAGTTACTAACCTTCTGTAATGGTCTTTCTGGTGGATACTCTAAGTTCAAATTCCTCACTACCCTCCCTCCTCTTTTCCCATCTAAAAAGGTCCCAATCCAGGGATCTGCACACTGGCACCTCTGATTACTTTTTGGGCTCTGTATCTGAAGGCAGGGGAAGAGAAAAAATAAACTGATGTCAGCATGCAGGGGCAGTGTCTATATCAACTGTGATCCATCACAACTGGATTAGAATGAAGTTACATAGGAGCCACACAACAGCACCTAGTGGACTGTGGGAGCACTGCTGTGAAAAGCTTCGAGATCCAGTCTGGCGCCTTGGGATTATTCGAAAGTTGAGAAATATGTGGTTAGACATATTCATAGGAAATGTGTCAACACGTTGGCTGTGATTCTGATAAAACATGATGGGCAACAACATAGTGTGACACAGAACCTAGCACTATTCTGAAAACAAAATGGACATGGTTGAGCTAATTGCTGTTTATGCAGTTTATACAAATAGAGGTGCACAACATATTACATAACATACGATATTTAATAAGAGGCATTGAGCATTCCGCTGCAGCCATTGGCTGTTGCATGGCATTTCATGGAGGGCTAAAGCAGTAGTTCTTATGGATGTCTTTTTCAATTCTAGAATGATATTTGATGATACATAATGCATTATCTCCTTAAAAGCTATGGTAATGCATACATTTTACAACACATTCTGCTTTATTTGTTTTTGTGGGAAGCAGTAAGGTGCCACTTTTCACCATCTTTGCAGGAAAGAGACAAAGCTATCCTAGAACATCTGCTTAACTCTTACACAACACAATACCATTCCTCACTTAATTTGTAGCTACTTCTGTTTGGAATACTATGTTCTATTTGCGTGGGTGCACGTGTTTCTGTGCAGTCCTAATGCTTATGGTCATTCTTAGCTCTCACCTGTGAGAGTGCATGCACTATTACATGGTCTCTCGCTTGCAAGAGGTATCGTGCTGTATTAGGGGCTTGGATCCCACCCACCGCTTGCCATTCATTGGCTTAAGTGTCACACTTCTTTGAGGGTTCTTAAATGGCCAGCGCTTGCATGCCACTTCCTCCTCTTTCAAGTGTGAGCATGGCCCAACTATTGATTAATTAATTCTGATCAGGGTCCTTTTGCTGTCCATTTACTGTTCATGCTGTGATTCGGGAACTTTTATCTTCCAAATGCCCTTGTACTCAACTGGTGGCAATTTCCCCTTCCCTCTTGTCAGTGCTTGTTGCATCTGCTCCTTTAGGTCTGTGTTCAGCGCTGATTGTTGCAGTTTTATATAACCTTGAACTGGACTAGAAGGTACTGGGGTGCTGAATATGACTGAACAGTTAAATGGCATTTATTTTTTTCCCCTCTAAACAGAGATATGAAGAGATTTGTCCAGGATCACAGGATGTTGATGGATGTATGATGTTACAATGCGATCATTTTGATTGCGGTACATTACATCGCTGTTTTTACAATGCAAGTCGTTACAACGACTTGCGCTGTAGGGCGCTGGACTTAGGAATAGTTTGATTTACTATTCCAACTCTAGCCTACGTACAGTAGAGAAGGTGTTGGAATTGTAAATCACACTATTCCTTAGTCTATAGCGCCATCCAGTGCAAGTCGTTGTAACAACTTGTGTTGTAAAAGCAGCGATGTAAATGTATTGCGGTGTTTTGACCGCATTGTTAAGGTCGTTTCCTCTGCCATTGGCTTTGTCAATGGTTTTAGCTGCGTTGCACAGCAGCGTGGCTACTGTGCAACATGGATAAGTTAGGGAAAAAAGCGCTATGACTTGCCTCGTCATAACGCATTTTCCCTAGCTTAGTAGTTGTACACAGCAGTAGTGCTGCTATTCAAAAGGACTAAAAAACTTTTACAAAGTCAATAGCTCTCATAGACGAGAGACAATGGCTTTGCCAATGCTTGTTGTTCTTAGAAATACAGATTAGTCACTATTCTCTTTCGAATTCCATTGCAATGGGCTAGGTGAAATAAGATTGCTTTTGAAAACAGGATTTCATAAACAGAAAATGGACCCAATCAAGTGTCAATTGGACCTCATGTCATGTGGGAGCCGTTCAGCCATTCTTGACTTTTCAGAAAAGCACACTAAGCATTCAGCTCCTGCTGAGACCTGCTTGGGACACAAGAAGCAAAAGTGGGGACTAATGACTTATGTTAATGACAGAGGGGAAGGTCAGAGGAGCAGATGTAGACACCAGCAGTTCTGAACTTGCATCAAGTGGTTAGGCAATAGGAGGTCTGTCGCACATTTGGGGTCCTGGCTTCTTCTCGTTGGCCTGGTAAGTAGCGTGTACCCAAGAGGCATGAAATATAACCATCTTGTCTTCAGATATGTTTAAACATGTGTAACCCTACCTTTTTTGTGATGATATTGTCCTCCCCTAAAATGAAATACTCAATAGTTCTCGAGTAGGACCACTTTTGCATTGAACCGCAGAAGCACAAAGGGAGACCATTACCACAGAGACCTCTGATCCTTCAATGCACAATCATTTACACACAACTAATCTACCCTAGACTGCAAGGGAAGAGACTTCGCTGAGAACCCACACTCTTGTCTCCAACTCTGCAGCAGCCCCACTTTCAGCTAGCTCTGTGTCGCGTGCCAGGCTTTGATCCCTAATCTTTGTTCTCTCTGCCTGGTGGTCCCTCTGGCATGCGTTCCTCAGTGCTGGCTAGGGTGCTACGGGCAGCTTCACAACGTTCAGCAGGCTTAAGGGGGGATAAGAATGTATGCCTGCCTTGAGGTACATCATGCAGATAGGAGTGTAATTCACATGCTGAAGAGGGTACTCTCTAAGTAGGGGAGGGCACCGCAGACTGAGCATGAGTACACTCTGCTAAGCCGGCGTCTCTCGGCGATAGTTCATAAGTATCATCTGAGGCTGTAATAGTGGAATGAGGCACACAGTTTGTTGTTGTTCTGCTGGATGGTGGCATTTCCTGTACTGCTATAGACCTGAGGCATTGATGGTCCTGCTGTTCTCCAAAATGCCTTTCTCCAACAGTATCCTTCCCTCACCTTGGGCACCATGCCTGTGTAGACTGATCTTTGCCCATTGGCACCTCAGAGCAGAGCCTCTGGTGTAGCTCGCTGGGGGTAGGCATTTAGCATAGGGTATAAGGAGCATTGAGACTGCAGATGCTGGCCCACCAAGCATCATGTAGAGATTTGGTATAGTGATTGCTAAGCCCAAAGTGGTCCACTTTTGGCATTCTGACCTCCGGTGTTCTTCTTACAAATCTCTAACGAAAGGTGTCTTAGTTATGTAAAGTGACAAAAGGTACTAGCATATTCTTCAGCCCTATATACTCAACGTACAACATAAGAAATACAGGTTAAAAGGACTTCACAGTGGGAACCAGTTACCACCAGTGATCAGATATTGAAGAGCTGATTACCTACTGATTGTAGAGCTGATTATCATTCAAGCTATCTCATGCGGTTGTAAAAGATGACAAGCATGTGTCATGACCGCTCGACCAGGCCTTTCTAAAGGAAAGTATTAAGACATTGGGAAAGGATTTGCAGGCAGAACATGGGCAGGACACCAGGTGAAAGTTATGGTGTGGATCATTGAAATGATCTGATCGGCCTTTACCCAACCGCAAGTGCCTCCTAGAATTATTTTATGTTCTATGATTTCCCTTGACCCAAGGACTTTGCATGTGCATTGGATGGGGTGAACCTTGTCAGGAAATACCCCTGCTTTGTGGCAGCCTTTCAATCACAGAGCACTTTGCCTCTTGTTTGAAGGTGCGGATCTTGTCCTCGGAATCAATGATTAACCTTTGCTCATCATCTGCCAGCCTGCATCCTGCAATCTTATGGGTGAAGACAAAGGTTACCTGCCAGGAGGTACACTCCATTCTTGACTACAAAGGTGGGCAGGAGGCTTAACAGTACTCTCACTGGAGAACATTGCTAGTGGTGTGCAACGTAACCTGTAAGAAAAATCCAGAAAAATAATTTGCAACTGAATGCATTAATGAAACGTGTGTGGTGTAGCTCTGCAGCAGATTCATCCTAAAGCACACAGGTTTCGCTATCATATCACAGATTATGAAAACAGTGAAGACAAGCAGTGGTGGTGGTTTCAACCCTGTTTAGGTGGGTTTTTACTTCCACTATCCTTGGGCTGCGAGATATTATTAAAAGAAGTTCATGAGAATCACAGGATAATTCAAGCATAATTCACGATTGTGTGAACACTAAAGTATGTGGGTCAGATGTGTTTGCTGCTCAATTGTCCATTCATTCACTGAGGAAGTATGTACCAGCAACAAGTCATGGGCCTGAAAGTTTGCCATTCACTGACATATGGCAGAAGGTCTTCTGACACCGCAGGCGCTAGGTACAGTGCAGGAGGCGACTTTTATCACTACAGTATTAACATCAGTAAGGTTGTGTTTCAGCATACATCCCGTTGCTACGTGTACAAAAAGCACCTCACGCACTACTAGTTTTGCCAATACAAACTTTAATTTGTATTCTACAAAAGTCTGAGAATAATAGTCTTTTCTTTACAAAATGAAACATTACAAAAATACTGACAATTTAATATGATTTTTATACAATCGTTTCTAGTTGTAGTTATTTTTAATAAAAAACGACTACCATAGAACTACAATTTTTTAGTCGACTATAAAAAAATTAGATCAATGCTTTTTTAAGCAGCACAATGTAAATTACACAGGTCAAGACACAGTTTATATTCATAGTGGATATATCTAAACATTATTACATTATTTCAGAAATAATATTTTACATAGTTAATTTTTATGTTTTGTACATTATTTATATATATATAATATATATATATAAAACCATAGCTTGCTATAATTGAAATGGTAGGACGGATTCTGTTCTAATGTGCAAATGGCCAATGTATCAGGGTTTATACGATCCCTTTTTCCATGTTTGCCCTATAAAAATATTTAATGGATGTCTAACATTGTACATTTGCAATTTCATTAACTTTCCCTTTCAGCAGAAAGGTTGGACATTGTCCTATTTGAACTAATTCAATGTTTGCTATGATTTAAGGGCTCAAAACTAGAAAGTGTGGTGAATGGACAAACTACGATTGATGGCCTGGTTCAGCCGTACCGCCCAGCGGCACGAGCTCCAAACGACAGGATCAATGTTCAGTGGGAGTCAATCCCAAATTCATAGTGCTAACAGATTTAGCAAGACAGACCACAATAATTTCACAAAGCGTGAAATCCTGAGGTTGGAACCAATGGCACGCAAAACACTGCTGCATGTTGTCAATTCTAGAGGTCTTCTCTTATGTCTTTCTTCAACTCTCCATAGGTTGGAGTTGTTCATTTACACTTGAAAGATTAGCAGGATTCTCTTACAATCAGACACGCCCATAGAAGTGGAAAGGCTTGGGTGTAAGGTTCATCGCCAAGAGAGCCGATGTCACATTAGAAGCTTCTTTTGCCCGTGCATGATGAAGAGATGGCTTGGATAGCGTCTAGTGGGTGAACTTCATTCCGAACCAACGTCACAGTATGCATTTGAGCCACAGACAGAACAGTGGAAGAGAGCGGTGACTCCAGAGAGCAAATCCCAACACCCAATTCAGTGCTACATCGTTTCTACATAGTGCTATATTTTAATTTCAGCCTGCTGACTGCAAAGAATTGTTCCCGCATAGACAGACGACTTGCTCTCTATAAAAGTTCACAGCTCTTTATGGCATATCAAATGCAGTGGTCACTATAACATGAGCACTTGACACCTAATTGCACGTCCTGAACTCTGGCTCCATTTGTATTTTTTTTTTCAGTTGAAAATGATGGCCACCCATGTCCTGCATAGTTGTGAACTGAAGGCCTCATGGCAGACGTCACTTGTGTGGGTAAAAGAGAGGTCTCTCCCTACATTCTACTGTCTGATGAGATTTGAGGGCAACCATCAGTTGCCTTCAGCAGTCCTTTCGCAAGCAGGTCCTGTGCATGTTACACCATGTTGTGGTGGTTATTTCGCTCAATGATGTCCACAGGTGTAAGGTTGTCCCTCTTGATTGGAGGAGGCAGGGAGGTCTTTGCCTTGGGCTTGAAGAGGTCCGACACATAAAAGACCTGTAAATGAATTTAAGATGTTTAATTAAAGCAAATTTATTACCCAACATTGCCCAAACAAAATTAAATACTTTTATAAATTGACACAGCTAATTGAGCCTTATCGTGCAAACTGAACTAAGATGAATAAATATGGTACTCGAGTGCCATTTCCTTTCTTAATCACTGTGATCATGAGCAAACGTAATGATTTGCCAACAAATTAATCCTGATAAGAACTGTGCCACTGGAAAACATGCAAAGGGCCTTCAATGGTCTGAAGAATGTGGACCTGGAGCCAGTTTCATATGCGTGGGATATATAATCTTAATGAGTTTTACTTATTGAACATTTTGAAGGCGTAGAAGCCGAGACCTTGAGTTAGTCGTGCATTGTGGGGAGAAGAGTCGTGTGGGTAATATTATGGGGGATGTAGTGGAGACTACATAAATTAAACTGGACATCTTCAGCCTAACTTCCTTTCTGTTCCTCTTCCCGCGTGCATAAACCCTGAGACCAGGGGCTTGAATGGCAGTCGCAGGGCTACCTAAGAGCAAACTACATAGCACCTATGATCCCTGGCGATTCCTATGGTTCGTGTATTGTGTGGTTCAACGTACTAGAATGTTTATTTTACTTTCGGTAATAAAGAAATTGGAAGACATGCCATGGAGAAAAGAGTGGCTACATTCAAACCCTCCTGGCTGTACAACTGAGCACATGCTACTCTTCCACATAGTGCCTTATTGGGTAGATTTGAAACAAACACCAGCCACGTCTATTTCATGCCAGTTTAACTACATCAAGAAAATTAAATATGTTATTTTGAGCACTATTTTTCTACCATAATATATATACTTATAGAAAGCTGTTGAGGGCTATACTGGTTGTTGAAGGGCCCAAATGCAAGTTATAGGCCTGAACCACAGGGAAGGAGAGGGCCTTTAACAGCTGATATCGCATGAGGTAGAAGGGCTTTAAGGCTATTATAGCATTCGACCCACTAAAGGAAGAATGCTCTAAATTATACAGAGAGAGAGACAGAATGACAAACACTGGAATGAATTTTGGAGCAGAAGGAATATGCCGGGCATTATTAGTCCTGCTCCACTTCACTGTCTTCAGTGGAGCTCCCATCATTGCAATGTTCTAACTAGTGCTCTGTAGATAAATGACATGCAGGAGTTTACATCCCCAGTGGACTTTTAGATGCACTAACAGAACAGAACAGATCCTTTTTTAAGATCTGCTGTCGTACATATAATGCTCTGAATGAAAGAGGCCCTCTCTATCTGCGTAAAAAACTATTAAAGTATTCTCCTAGTAGAATACTTAGATCCAGCACTTTAGATCTTCTCCAGGTTCCCAGAATTCGCCTTACTCGCACCGGAGGTAGAGCTTTCTCATATCTAGCGCCAAGTTATTGGAATAAGCTCCCTCTAGCTGTACGTAAAATTCCAATGCTAAGCACTTTCAGGAAACAGCTGAAAGCGTTTCTGTTCTAATTGGACACTTCTTTCGCTATCCGGATCTTTTTATCCTCAGTACATTCTCCTAGTTAGCGCCTAGATGCCCCAGGGTGAGTTGTACGCTCTATGAAAACCATTTAACATAACATAACATAACATAACTACATTTATGAAACAAAGGCACAGACCATTAACTGATCGTGTAATTCACTACCTCTGGACCCACCTGCCTCACTACTAATTATTATCCTTCAGTCAACTTGAAAGAGGTTTACGGTGCACAGGTACCAATACTATAGTACATGTCATGTTTTCCCTCTATCAGATGCATTTACCACAAAATGCAGCTTACTAAAGAGATTAGACCTCTAAAGCTGGGGGGGGAATGGGGTAGGGTGAAATTTGATGTATTATCAAACTCAATACGTAAATAGATGAGGTATATAGAGGGCCACTGGAATTGTACGATTCTGTGTCCTTTACCACGTATTTATGGATTTTCCACACTCAAAACACAATAAATGTAACTGAAAATGCAGATCCACATGTTGCCGTACAGTGAATAAGCCCTTCTCCAAAGGTTACCTGGTCTCCTTACATTTGCTGATTACTGTATTTAGGTGTTAAAGTTCACTGATGAGGTGAAATACTTGCCCACACTATGTTAACAGGTGTAAAATGACAAGAGAATGAGGCAATACTGTCACACAAGACTGATGTTCTGGGAGTTGCACAATTGGGTGAAATGTGGAAGTGAAGTCCGCATCAGCACTCAAGTGTTCTGATGCCTTAGACAATAACTTAGCAACATGACCATTTCGCCTCTGTTAGATGAGCATTAATGGACTTACCTGTTATCAGATATTTTCTGCTGCGCTTTGCAGTAGTTATTTTTTAGTTGTGTGTAGTCTTTAATTTGTGCTTTTAACAAGGACCGATCAGTGTTGCTAGTTATACGCCCTTAACTAGTTTCGCAGAGATACATGTCAACATGTTTGTATTGTTTAATATTTCCTGTTTTTTTCGAGCCCTTCAACCTCTGTCTGCTAGGGACCATAAACTTTAAACTAAAAATCTCAGAGAGGACAACCCAGCTTGGTGACCAGTTTAGTGGATTATGATCATGCGACATACTATCAAGGGACCGCTTGGGCAGTTCAAAGCTATCAGCTTACTGACAACCATAAAGCGTGCGCCTCTCACACTTCTGCATCCATCACAGTGTTAAGCGCTACGTCTCATAATACAATATCTCCACCTCGCTGTATCACTCACGACATAGAAACACTTCCCACACTGGGTCAAAACAAAGGCAACACACCACCAACCACACACCCTACATGGTGTAGCATCCTAGCCATGTAGAAAAGCGCTTCACTGCCCACATTGGGGTAGTAAGCGCTATATAAATGATAAATTACAATACAATGCATTCCTAAAATATACCTTTCACTGCAGTCCTTGCAGCGCCACTTCTGACGACTGTGTAGACAAAAACTTCTAAACCAAGAGCCCTGGTATAATTAGCCCTGGCAGACTCTCTTTCTCTCCTTGACGATGACCGCCAGGGTTATAAAAACCTGCTTTAGTCATGCTGACCGGCCCGTGAGAACAAATGGAAGGAAGAGATATGCGGCCGCCTCTTCCGGTATACTGCGGTGACACAAACTGCCGGATGTTAAAGGGCAGCGTCCATCAATCCGAAGCGGCGGGGGGGACAATACAGCACAAACAGATACATTTACAACCTCGAAGAAACCCTGCCAGACTCAAGCAAGCCTTTATAGACCAAACAAGCCAGACCTTTGCGTCATCCGTGACCAATATAACGTACACATCAGCTCGCGGTAAAAGAGCATGTTAATGGGGAAATAAAGGCATATCCTACCCAGACGGGGGCTGGGGCGAGGGTAGTCACAGCTGCTGTCCCTTACCTACAGAGGGAAGGATCCGCAGGGAAGAGGTCTGGCATGGCTCTGCAGCCATATCTCAGTTCAAGGAATGAACAATAGATATGCCTCAAGTGATGCTCTATGCTCTAAATGCAGGGTTATATATATGTAAAGTAAAGGCCTGGACATGCACAATTTACGCCTCACCGGCATATTTCTGCATAAATCCTAACATTCTGTATTACGCTTGTTACGTGAAATGCCTCAAAGTATTAGATGTAAATCTGAGATCTCCATGGTACACACAGGTCTTCGGAGAGGGGTCATTCATTCATTCACTTGCTCATTTTACTGAAAGGCAGAAGGCCGAGGGGGCCCTGTTGATCAGATGCAAACCTGTGATGTTCATGTGAGGTACAGATGTTTTTGGGGGGACGGGAAGTGTTTTCTTTTACTCACTCTTTCCAGCAGATTCAAACAAAAAGGCCGAGGCGGCCTAGCCAAATAGATACTTACATATCATTTTTAGGGGGCATACAGATTGTTTTGCAAAAGGTGCATTCATCCACCCCATAAACATGGCGGACATTTTTGAAGTGTCCAGATCAATTACATCACACCAGGCCGCAGTTCACAAGCACCTGTTTAGCAGTTTTAAAACAAGTATGCAAAGGGAAAGATAAAAGACACCTCCAAAATGTGGCGCCATCTAGCGGCTTAAGTAGTGGCAGCTGCTACAATTACACAAGAGAAGCTGCTTCAAAATCTGTCATGAAGTTTCACAGAGGGAGGGCGGAGCCCTGGAGAAGCGAGGGGTCTGGGGAATAAAGCTCTCGGTACTCACTATCAAAATGACCCTCGTATGAGACAAAAATCTGAGCAAAGGGCTCCCCGTTCACTGAGGCAAAACACAAGCCGGTAAAACAAATGTCAATTGACAAGGAAAAGCACACAACTTTTAGCACACCCATCCAGAACTCTCCTAATGCCAAGAGAAGAGGGATAGACGTGGAGGGCAGCTTTCGCTCGTGAGTTCAAATCGCAACTTTAATGAGCGGTTTTATCATATTTCTGTCAGTAATAGGCCTGGGCGGCTTCTGCTCGGCGGGTGCCCCTGTTCCACTGCGACCAAAGGTTACGCAAACATTGCAGACGTAAAACACGACCTTCCAGGGTTAGAAAGCTATTTACGTGCGTCTGAACAATAGCCCTTTCTACACAATGCCGACCAGCCCGCGGGGGCTGTTGTTAGCTTGGGCTTGGCCCACTTCCTGCAGGAGGTGCGCAGCGCGCCCCACCCAGGGAACACTGGACAGCGCAGGGCCTGGAATGTGAAACACAAACTATGTGGGGATTTAATTTCCATGTCAGAATTTCATTTCTTTTCATTTTTCACAGGGTGGAGGCCTCGCATGAAGTTCCCTAAACCGAATTGGTGCTCTGTTTCAAAGGTGATTCTTAAGGAAGATGGATTAACCTTAAGTTTTTGTTCCATTTTAAATGCTTAGCATTACAAAGGAATTACTTGAGAGCGTGAATGAACCCCGAGGGCTTGACAGTTTTAATAAAAGAAAGAAGTCGGTCAGTCAGCTGGCAAGTCTATGCCTGAGTGTGTCATTCATTTTGCACAGCATCCAGGTTTTTCATTAGTTCCCAAATTGTAAGGGCATTTTCCAAATGGGGTATTGTTGTCCTCTGTCAATTAGAATGTTTTGCCAGACACAGCTTCACCTCTCCCATAGATTCACTTTCTTATCTAAATGTTCCTTTTAATCATATTTTGCTCAACACACGCTTAAGCAAAAACATGGCCCGCCTATGAGGAGGTGCAGCACCCTGCACTGTTGGCGCGCCCCCCGAACTCCAGGTCAGTTCGGATACTATCTCAAGCCCTGAACTTTTCGCCTACAAATTACTCTTTTCAAGTGTCAGCAAGGCTTCAACAACCAGAATGCACTAGGATATCACATGAAAGACCAGTTCATCCTACTGACAAACGTTCTGTGGGTCCCGTTTCACAATCAGAAACTATGGCAAGTCAGTCCACAATTACAGCTTCTGAACTTTCACACACTGTCTGTATGGTGCACACTGTACAGCCCACATACAGTGTGGGAAAAGTTTTATAGGATATCTAAGCATAGTATTTTGTACTGGAAGAGTTCCCTTGCTATACAACACATGCTACACATGATGCATACACCTGTACACAAAGGTGCAAACGTGTGTGTGGCACTAGACAGCCTGAAAAAGAGCCAGCACTTGAGAAAAGGGCAGCAACACCATATCTTAGAAGCTTTGATTGCTGCTCTGCCTAGCGCTATCAATTTTAATTGTAATTGCCTTTGTATAGCGCTTACTACCCCTGATGAGGTGTTGAAGCGCTTTAATGGCAAGTAGCACGCTTCTTCGGAGCCCAAAAATGATTAGTAGCAAATTAGTATAGAGAGATATTAAATCAATTTGAGCGGTGGACATGTGAGTTTGTTATCTGGATTGAAAAAGGATAGTGGAGGGATAGAGGGAAGGGTTTGCATCCCGTGATTCTTTCTCATTAATGCACTCTATAGACAAAGCAATCCTTGTTGTTCGAAGTCTGCCAGACAGAGCAGTTATCTGGTCATGAAAGACTTATTGGGACATGTTGATAGCTGACCTGGAAAGAAGATCGGCCCTTTCTTTCCATTTGGAATTTTGTTTTGTCACTCTTATTTTCTTGCTTTCTATTCAATGGTTTTATTTGTGTCAGCCCATCCATCTAGTCTTTGTCCATCCCATGGACATAGATTGTTTACCATTTCTTAGATTTACTCTTTTTATCCATCCACAAGTGTCTGCCTTTCCGGAACATTATTTTTCATTTTCTACCTGCACTCCATCAGAGTGCTTGTGTTTCCCATATTCTCTACGTTTTCCCACTTCTCCCAGCACATTTCTTTTGAAAACAAGCTCTACTTTCAACACCTTTTTCCTTCTAGACGCTCTCAGTGTGTTTATAGTTTTATTCTGATTCACCCCTCCATCTGCTCTTTTGTGTACTATTAGTTTTAAACCATTTCATCCAGGTGTTTTCAATACTCCTACATGCACATTTCAATTCTGAATGGTAACACTATCAAATTTTAAACAACGTAAACACACTTTTTTTAAAGCATTGTATGAGAGTGCATGTGCTTTAATATGCAGCATGTTTGATTGCTTCTCTCAGTGCATTTCTTTTCATAACATTCTAAAAATGTAATTTTCTACAACTTTATCCATGGAGTCCCAGTTACATATGCTTTCACTTTTATAGGGTTCCACCCTTCGAGCCGCTCTCCAGTGCGCTTTAATTCCATGTTGCGCGTTGCTCTGTCTCCATTTGCTTCCCCCACCCTTGTGTTGCTTCCGAAACCTCCGTGTGTACACCCTCCATGTTGCTTACCCCACCTGCTGTCTTTCCACCCACCCATTATGTTTAGTGCACCTGTCACAAAATGATGAAGCCAGCTGCCTCGTTTTTTCCCCCTGTTTATTAGCCATGTTGTGCAGGATCAATGTGCAGAATGGCCAAAACCATAGGCAAAGCCAACAGGTCCAAAAAGCAAGACATATTGTCTGTGCCAATGCTTGTTTGCATTGGAACGCCTCAGCTGGCAAAAACCTGATAGATGTCTTTCGCCCATGCTTTGGCAGACAAAGCTTTCTTTCCACTATTGTGTATTTACACTGTGGTCACAGCTCTGAATTGCTGCTGTGTCCTCGCGATAGCCTTAATCTCGCATCTTTCTGATAATAATCCTGGAAGTGGCAAGAGAAGGGGAATCCACTGTGTGTCGCAATTAAAAACATTAATGAGGAAGTATTCGCAAGCACCTCCAGACACACACACAAAACCACCATTCAGCACCAAATGCTTTACTCCACAAAAAAACTTCAATCCGTGTTACTACCGAAATGAAATGACACTCTGTACATGTACACCAATTAATGTGCATTAAATGTTTTTCCTTCTGCAGGCATGAAATCAACTTCAGGGTTTTATTACTCTCATGAGCCTACAATAAATAAATGCCCTTCGCTTGTCAATTCAGCAGTGTGGCACACAAAGTGGCTTGTGTTTAACTGCGGTGGCCACTACAGGCACTGGGGCATGGAGCTTGGCATTTTTGGGAAATGATATCAGATATACTGCTGGACTCAGAGGCCATTATTGCCGCTTAATAATGTGCTCAGAGTGGGCTCTTTTAGTCCTTCTGGGAAACTTCGCTGCCACGTGCCACGTGATGCTTACAGGGGAGTCATCCAGCAGACACAATTGGGCGGCGTGAGTGACGCAGCAGCATGACTTCACACAGGTCAAAGGTTATCTGGTCGCTTCCCGGAAATGGAGGGCGAGCTTGTTACTTCACGTATTGTGTAAGATTTCCATGACCAGAGTGGTGACTATTTTGTTTTTTCTTGCGAGAAACATTAGGAGAAATCCGTCGGAGACGAATACATGGTGGGGAGAAAAATCGCACGCAGCTTTGCTGGAAACGATTCCTTTGGAAACCTTTGTTTTTGACCAAGTCCCGTATATTACAACTGTGGATATTAGCTCTGGAAGCAGACAGCTCTGCAGAAAAGAATATTTTAGAAGATGGCTTTGCAATGGACTTAGTGTTTGTTGCCCTACTGATTTTCATAAGAACATTTATAAATAAAGATGAAAAATTGGTGTAGAACTACGGGGTCGGTAATGAGTGTCACAGAACAGTAGGTGACTGTCAAACAATACCTTTATTTACTAATCTAACAAACATTGGTCTGTCTTTTGCCAATGCAGACTAGACGTTGTGCTCCCAGGGACGGACAAACAAGAAGAGGAAGGAAAGCCATCAAATAAGAAGCAAGCAAATGTGATTGAATAGAATTCCAACGAATGGTAAGCAATGGGCTGACCCGACCCACTTTAAATACTGGTATTGTCCACAATAGGTCTAAGATGACAGACAGATAAAAGCAGCCCATAGGCAAGACCTAAAAAGATAAAATCCAAATCTAAGACCTGTAACCTCACAATTCAAGAAAACATTCTTGTGGTTATAGTCTCCAAGCACTCCCTGCAACAAAGATGAATATTCTGAAAGTTCTCTACGACTGTTGCCTTGGATAAGAGCACACATAGCTACCGTGGGTGAGTCGGGCTATTAACATCTTATGGTAAACTCCTACTTTCAGATCAGTACCTTGGGTCAATGAACTATGGCTTTATATTAATAAATGATTGCCCTGGTATCTAAGAGGTTCATGTGTGTGCAGAAAACACAGTCGAGAACACTGAAACGAGTTTCTTGCTTTCTGGACTCACTCGCGGTATCGGCCATTTGAACACGACTCCTGTGATCATCAGCGTTTATGGACAGTCTTTGAGATCTACAAGCATCTCCAAGATGTTGAGGCTCTGTATCTGCACACACGAGTGACCGTCCAAAGGTGAACTTCCTTCAGTTCCTTCCTTTATTTTACAAATAACACACTCCTCCTTGGGAGATTGGGCATTCTTGATTGCAACACTTAGTATATGGAACCTACGTGCCTATACTCTTGGAGATGGGTTGATACTTTTTGTTCTATTTTATGTTAAACTTATTTTGTCCAATTTCCTTTCCCTTAGGAGTTTTAACAAGTTTTATGTGAAATTGTGATTTGCTTGCTAAGTAAAAGGTTACTCCTACCAGGGAGTATTTCCCGTCTGTGTGTACCAGCATATCTGACGCTTTTTATTCATCTGATTAATGTACATAGGGTGTTTTCCCTCGACAATCCGGTTATGGCAGTTGTCAAAGCCAAGGCTAGAATTCAGGTTTTCTGGTCCCAAAGCTGACAAGTCACCAAGCCACATATCTTTGACTAAATATATATTTCTAAACCAAATAAGAGCATAACAACTTTTTGGTGACATAATAACATTTTAGTTATTTACAATACCTGTTTCAATGAGCCAGTTTCCCCCTCATGATATCTACATTTATCCAACCTGCTTGCTACCTGCTGCTGACAACAGCTCACCAGCAGTCTATGAGCAGGTTAGTCATGAGGAGTGCTGGGTGTGAGAAAACTAACTGTATAATTACATGATCCCCTATATTAGATTCACATATTGCATACATACATTTCCCCTGTCTCTGGTCACTTACTTGCCAACACTGGGAGTAAATGGCATCTTGCTAACGCCGTGCTTGAAAACCTGAACATTTACATACATGTGCTCATCCCTATACTTTAGGGAAAGTTTATATATGAGAGTAACTATGGGCCTGCAATCTCACATATTAAAGTTATGCCTATAGTACTGCAGATGATCTAGTGGAGGTTGAGGTTATGTATATTTTTTTATTTTATATTATTTACAGTTGTAAAGCCTACAAATTGCATCTGGTATGGCCTTGTAGAAGCAGTTCTGAAGAAACCCTCCCTTAAAGCTCACATGTCGCAGGGAAATTCATTGTGGTCTTTAGAATTGCACATTATTGCTTCCTTTAATCTGCCTCTTAGGGAAGAGTCTTCATACTCAAATGAGACAAACCTGCAGAGACACTGTGGCTGTCTTGATATTGTTCCCCTTCCTTCCTATTATGCGTAACATGAATGAGGATGTGGAAAAGGACCACAGAAGCCTAAGGCAAGAGTTCGTTCCTGGAACTGAAGGTCTCCTGGAGCACTCACTTGAGTAGGACTTTTAAGTGCGGTCTGTTTGCATTTACGTATTTAAGAGTTCCTTCCTGTAAGTGTTGACATCCAGGGATCAAGCACAGGGCCTCTCACTGACACAAGGTAACCTCGTCGCCACAAAGTCATATCTTACCAAGTATGGATACATAGCCTCCGGGTCCTTGGTTGACATTGGTAACATATGTGCAGCATGACTTATATTTACGGACTACAGAGCCATACATGTCTCAAATAGTTTACAGTTCTATTTGTAAACATGCATTGCATGTACACATCTGCCATAATCTTCATCTGGGGTAATACAGCAAGTAAACAGTAAAGCAGGAAGGGCTATTGCAGACCAAGGCCCTCCCATTTCAGACTGACTCAATATCATGAAGGTTGTTTTCGACCTATTCTGCTGCTAGACTCCCTCGCTGAAGTGGTGGGATCCGAACACCTGCCCCTGATTACCACAGTTTTGCTCTCTGTTTCGCATGGAAATATGTTCTCCATTTCTACTGCTTTGCCTTTCGGACCACTACCCTTGGCTAGAATAGTTCTAAATGTTGCCCAGCATTCTTTTTGTGGGTGGGACCTCACTTTGGAATGAAGGCTGGATTGACTGAGTCCTTCAGCTACAATTACCTTCTTCTGTTGTACATCTGCTTTTTTGCACAATGTCCTGGCTCTTCTCCTGACTCACATATGATCTCACTACAGGATTAACTCATGCACTTCATTTTTATTCCACAGCAGGTTGATATTATCTTTGTTTTCTTCTTTTTTCTAGCCAAAGAATTACAGACTGACTACTGCTACTCTTCCGCCAGAGCTCCTTCCACAGTGACAATCTTACCCTACACCTCAAATCTCATCATCACCTTCTGTTGATTCTACCAAATGTAGGGACCTGAGCTCCTCTGGTATGTCATTTCATCCACCGCCTTTCATTGGCTCTGGGAGTCTGCTGGAGGACGGTGTGTGTACATGTGCATGTGTGTGTGTGTACACACCTAAAAATTGTACATAATTATCTTCAATATATTCTGTCCACTTAAACATATGGTGGCAAGCAAAACTAAAAGGATTCAAAATGATTTGTCATGTGTAAGTGGGGCCATCAGATTAATGGTTCCACGTGTGCAGATGCAGAAGGTAGTCGGTACAATGACTTCTCAACTCGACTGTCACTCAGAATTTCATCTTGAAATCTGCAAGGGTAAATACTTGTTTTTGTCCTCCAGTACAGGATGGGGAGACTGCACTCCAGAAAGGATCATGAATCAGCCCCAGCCCATCTCATGCAGGTTGCAGAAGACGTGGGACAATTACATCGATGTTAATAAAGGTTGTATAAAATTGACTATGGTAATTTTACTTTTAATGGTGTGTATTAAAATATCAAAAACAACAATTGATGGACAGAATGCAGAACAATGTCATACATTCACCCCAGTACAGAGATCTGGGCCTAAATCCATCGTTTTTTTGCTCACCATGCTGTTCCATTTTGAACCCAGCCATATGCAAATCAGTCTTGACCCTGTGCCTCATGGGAACAGTCCAGCCCGAACTGCCAAGCCAGGTCCTCTCAGGACTGGAAACAAGCATCCTAGGACCGGTTTCACCCCTCTTTAGCCAGAATAGCTTGATTCCAGTGGCATGGAGAGCAAGGGACCCACGTCTGGGCATACCCTTCCCACTCGGGGTGACAAATGCAAAAATAACAATTGATGGACAGAATGCAGAACAATGTCATACATTCACCCCAGTACAGAGATCTGGGCCTAAATCCATCGTTTTATTGCTCACCATGCCATTCGGGCTAGACTGTTCCCATGAGGAACACGGTCAGACTGATTTGCATATGGCCATGTCTGAACTGGGGTGGCAGAGTGGGCTAAAGAACGGTGATGGATCAAACCCAGATCTGTTGACTGGGTGTGAGTGTTTGATTGGTTCTGATGCTCCGTCCATCACCACCCCCTTTTGTACCGTGTATTAAAATATCGTCAAAAGGCCCAATAAAAATAAATTACAAGAAATAATGCATAAGTATACTTGCTGTCTGTCCTATAAACCTAGTCTGTTAGCAAAGCCCTGGCTGTAGTCACTGGTAGAGGAAGGATCTGAGGCACAAGAAGATATAGGGACTTGCTCTGAAGAAGGTTTTCTTAAATTGGGGCACCTAGGAGTAGACTTAGACAGATGGAAGCACTACATATCATCACTCCTGTGAATATTTGTAGGTTATTTTAGCCAGGAGGGATGAGAGAGAGCACACATGTGTATTTTGTTTTTACAACATAGGTGTTAACCATTCTAATTCTCACCTATGAGCTACACCAGGAAAGGCTAGTAAGGTAGGTAGTAAAGGTTCATTGCCTTAGTAGGCGTGAGTATAAAGTCAATTATTATTGGTGCACCTGACATATGCATTCTATGTTATGAGTTATTTGTTTCACAGATATTGGAAACAAGTTAGGTGAAGTTTATTTTCACCAGTGTGACTACATCACTCCAAGACATTACAGACCTAGTTTTTTGTTTGTGGCGTTTGCATTCCAGCCTAAGGCATTCTGGGTGTTGTAGTCTTGGTTTGCTTCCACTGACCAAATTAGATTGACACACCTCATAATGATGATTTGTAGGTGAAATATTCAGGACTGGAAGGAGTGTCTGTGATTGGTCACCTTCATTTCCACATACGACATGTGCACCCTTAGGCGATACACTCTGATTAGGTTTCTCACTGGGCTCTATTTAAGTTGTATGTAGTATTTGGAACAATCTTACACCCAGTTCCTTTGGCAAAGTGTTCTACTAAGCAAGAACAACAGTGTGCCCGCCCTAAAATTATTACATCAGGAACGGTTACGCTATGCCTTTGGTGCCAAGCCGTGTACAGTATAAACTGAGTTCCAACACAAAATGCTGGCCAGACTAATTATAGCATAGAGCCAGAGTGTGGACTGAGATAAGAGGGCAAACAATGAATGTTTATGAAATTCCCAGGCAGCTGTTTCCTAGGCAGGTTTATTTCATCATGGGACTGCACCCTACTGGCAACACACTTCTCGGTCCCTTCCCACCTCCGTCCACAACATGCTATCCGCCACAGGGTCAACAACGGCAGCATCCGATTTGGAGCTGTCAGTGAACAGGAAATGTAGAAACGTCTGCACGAGCATCCTTAACTCCAGTGTCGCTGTTTATAAACTCCGCTTCAAGCCGTGAATGTCAATGGTTCGCATTATCATTATTTTTTTTCTTCTCGAGTCAGGCGGGAATATGCTATTGCTCACAGAAAGATACCTGTGAAAACCTGATTCAACCTAGTTTTAACTCTAGACAAAGAAGGTCCCACCAGCCGCGGCCCGTGGAGGGAGTTCCGTGGGGCGGTAAGGCGGAGCGGGGGAGGGGCAGGGTGGGGGGTTCTAAAAACCGGAATATGCAAAATGCGATGCAGCGCGCGCTACGAAATTTGTTTTATTTATTTAATTGTTTACTTACCTGTAATTATCCATATTCTGGTTTTTAGAACCCCCCACCCTGCCCCTCCCCCGCCCCGCCTTACCGCCCCACGGAACTCCCTCCACGGGCCGCGGCTGGGTCTCACACAAGAAACACACATTTAAGAAATCTAGGGGCATATTTACAAGTCCCTATCGCCACCATAACGTCACTTTTTTTGATGTTGTGTTGGCGAAACAGGATATGCCTTGTTTACTGGGCAGTGTTAAGCCACTTAACGTGGCTTAACGCTGCCTTGTAAATAAGGCCCCTTTCATGCTATACTTAGCGTGAAAGGGCTGGGCAATGGGTGTTGCGCTGGGCGTTCCGCCGCAACACCCATTGCCCTTGACGCTGCCCCATATTTACAAGTGTGGTGTAAATATGGAGCAGTGCCAAAATTAAGACCAGGGAAAACCTGGTCTTACCCTGGGGAAACAAGGAGAAATACTTTATTGCTGATTGTTTATGTGCAGGAAGGGACACCTTCCTGCACATAAACAATCTTACCCTGCAACGCAGGCACCCTTGCTCAATGCTGCAAGAGTGCCTGCGATGGCTCTAGACAGCTACATTTACCACAAGTGCAGGGCTGCACCTTAATGTTGTAAATACAGTGCAGCCCTGCGTTTCAGAAGTGGTGGAGCGCGGCATTAAGCGCCGTCACTGGCTTGTACATATGCCCCTGATTTTCTAAAATTGTCAGCGTTCATCGACTGTAATCAACGGATTATCCTGAATAAACCATGCCAGCAGGGCCAAACATGTTTTCAGAATTTCAAAATACAAATTGATTTGCCTGCACGTTCCAGTGACGTAAAGTGTGTGATGCAAAAGATGGGGAAACACATACAGATGTATTTACTCAACTGAATTCCAGGAAGCGGGATTTCCAGAACCCATCTCTCTGACATAGTGAGGGGGTGTAGTATCATATACCTCCCTCTAGTCTTGATAAAAAGTTAAAAGAAGGAAAACATTCATGCCTAACATCTTCTCTGTCAGGCAGATGACAATGACGAAAGCCGTAATGTTGCTAAGCAATGCGCCACAGTGCTGCCAATTGATTATATGCACGCGGCTTTCAAAAACACGAGCCAGTCTTTACTTTCCAAAGATCGCTCCAAATAAGGCTTGGAAATACTTTCTCTTCTCACACTGCCGTAGCCACAGGGCCAGACCTGCTGGCACATGTCAGGCATTTGGTTAGAACAAGTTGGCTAGCCTCTTGGTCTTTTAAAAACGAAGTTAAGTCCGAGTCTGGCTAATGGTAACCGTAAGAAACTTTCATGTGTTGCGATCATTCATTTCCTTTGGGCTTTAACAAAAGCTGCAGCGAAACAGGAGGAAGTCTGTGTGAACCTGTAAAACCTATGCTTTCCTCTTTCTGAAAACGTCATGTTTAGTGTAGACCTACCTTGCACGTGTTCTACACAACAGTATAAAAGAAAGCCCATGAAACAAGCATTGGCAAAGACAATAGGGCTGGCCCAGGTAAGCTTGTGATTTATATTTCTTTTTTAGCAATCATATCCGATAGGCATTAAATGTATGAAAGCAATAAAATATAAGAATATAGAAATGACTAAAGACGTCATTCATATGTTTGCGGAAAAAGTACATAGAAAAAGACCTATTGCTAAATTTATTTAAATAGCTGTATAAAAATATATATATCAGCAGAGATTGGCCAACCAGCCCTCGCGTTGAAGTGGACTATTTCCTGGGGGTGGGGGGGCATGACTTGAAGTAAACAGGAATGATGTCTGAAGAGGGCTCAGTCAATGCCCTTTGATGTAGGCTGCTGAGGGCAGATGAAGAGGGCAGACCAAAAGTCCCTCTATGTATATATAATTTTATTATCACTTTTTGGAAAAAAATGAGGCTGAAGAACTAGCTAAAGCCGCCTGTAGGCCCGATCTAAAAAGACGATTTAAAGATTCCCACCACTTGCTATTTCTGCGGACTCTTTCCATCCAGTCATCCTTCACGCCATGTTCATGAAGCTTTTCAGTTCCAGCATTTTCGGCCAACGAGGAATGTCTTAGGTCTGCTTACAGAAAAACTTCTGAGAACTTGCCAAGTTTCTGAAAGGGGAACTCTTGAGGTACCCTACCTTTTCTGGCAAGAATGATCCTCATGCCAGAAGGCTCGGCACTGTGGCACATACCTGTGGCACTGAACAATGGAACCCTGGGGTTAATGAGGGTAACCAATGAAAACTCGGCTACAGCCAGGGCACTGCTTAGCAGATAAGCACCCATGGCATGAGTCAAGGGTGATACAACCCCACAAAGCAAGTGAACACCAGCTAGACATTATTGATGATGACTGTGCCTAAGAGAATGAGACGGTGCTCGACCTGAACACACGTCCCAGGCCCTCTTCACTTGGAGACAGACAGGGGGGTCTGCGGGGTCCTGGGGTTAATTATTTTCTTGGGGAAATAAATAAAAGGGAATGCAGTGTCCTGCGCTGCAGGATACAAGGATCACACACACTGCAATTTAGATGCATAAACACTTCGCGATAGTGACTCTGGCAGAAATAGGGTTTTCCGAGCCTGATTCGGCAGCTATTATGAAACGTTTATTCATTTAAACTAATAAAACAGAAATAACATTAATAATGCTTATTTCCGAATACTGCTAAGTATTCCACGTGTAATATCCTTGAAGGGAATACTATTAGTTTCCCTTAAAGAATTTCCAAAATGTATTGAGCGAACACTTTGGCTGGTTCTTCAATAAGATTTGAGAAAAAAGAATATAACAATTTTTTTTCTGATATGACGAAGCAGTGGATATCATACGATTTGGGGTTGTAAACATATTATAAACCGTCCTATATAAGCATTGATTTGCACAATTGATATATAAGAGTGGGCCCCCATCAAGTCATAACATTGTAAATCTATTTCAGGCTCTCGTTGATGGCATCTTTGGAAGACTGTTTTGCAGCTGGGCTCTATTCCTACCTTATGCAGTTTGACTGGAGCAAATTTGATGAGCGATGATTATTACCACAGCTGTACATTTTTATTGGGTCTTTGCAGTTTCAGGGGTGCCTGCATGTTTGATTGGAAAGTGTTGTGCTTGTAGTTCGTCTTACATGGGAAAAGCTGTGTGTGGTGCATTA
Source organism: Triturus cristatus (assembly GCF_964204655.1). Lineage (NCBI taxonomy): Eukaryota > Metazoa > Chordata > Amphibia > Caudata > Salamandridae > Triturus > Triturus cristatus. The sequence goes on along the minus strand of NC_140586.1, from coordinate 689,127,962 downwards.
AGTACTGATGTGGTCTGGTCATGCCTCAGCACACAAGTCGCCATAGTTGTATGGGCTGTGGTTATAGGGTATGTGACAGCACTTGTTATTCTACAAGGTATCGGGACTATGAGTGCTCACATGGTTGGCAGACGTCCTATTGTCATGGCCATTGGAATCATGCGATTTTGCGGCTGTGGTGTTTTCCACGTTATTATGGATTTGCTGTATTTGCCGTTTAATCCACCATCTTCAGAATAATCTGCAGAGTTCAACAAAAAAACCTGCTGTAGAAAGTTGAAGAACCTACACCCTTGCTTGACAATGACAGTGGCTGGCATATGCGTGCTCCAGAGAGACACACTATGCCTCTTTCTTACTAATAGTGCAACCTGCAAGCGAAACTGGCATACGCATATTTCTGCCGCCTCTTCTCCAGGCTAGCGGGAACCTACTGGGCGTGTGCCCAGGCTGGCTCTTAGTCAAAGAAGATCCAATGCCAAGCCACCATCTTACTAAACGCCATGCTTAAATGAAAAAGCATAATTTCAGTTTTTACCTGTCGTGAAGAGCAAGTGCAAGCAAATAGCCTTGCGGACAGATGCTCGCTGTGCTCCAACTGTGTGGCGAGGCCTATAGCCGCATAACAAGCCATGGTACGATGAACGCCCCTTTATGCACTTCTGTTTGCAGCTCATCAGTTATTCCCACAAATGCTAATTCCAGAAGTCAATACATTGGTAAAGAAAAGTGAAAGGATACTTACTATGCAATAAGCCACCATGGCTCCTTGAACGAATCCGGCAAGCACATCAGAGGGGTGGTGCTTGTGGTCGGACACACGGGACAGCCCTGTGTAAAACGCCAGCATAAGCAGGGTAAACTGCAGAAGAGGGCGTAGTAGGCGGGCACCTCTCCAGGTAAATCTGGCCTGCAGATACAGCTGTGGATAGAGAAGGTAAGATACATTAATAGAGATACCTGGTCACTGCTTGTTCACATTTTATTGTGGAGAAGGCAGTACTTTCACAATTAATTTTCTTAAAAATGCAAGCGTTCCATTTCATGAACCATACATTTTCACATTAGTAGTACAAAACCGCAGTGATGACTTTAAAAAAGATAGGTTGCAGTGACACCACAGAGGAAAGGAGAGGGCGAAGGATTGACACCTGCCACTCAAGAGAAACGATAAATCCCAGCTCAGGAATTGAAGGCTCGTGAATGACGTCAAACGCGCATTGTCCACTAGCAGTTATCACTTTCTTGCTTCCGCTGTAACGGCGGCACCGCCCTCTCTCGCTAGATTCCTGTGGGAACCGGAGAGGCAGACTGGAAGGGGCAGCAGGAAGAATGAAGGCTTCTGCCCACAAATCAAAGCCTGCCGAAGGAAGGCAGCCCGGGAGCGCGCATGGGTGTGACCGTGCACTCCGAGCAGACAACTACCTTCCTGAGGGCGAGGAAGGAAGCGGGCAGGTCCGGACAGGCTGGGACGTGGCTATAGGTCAGACATTCCTTCCTCTCCCTGCTGCCGCTGTGGATAGCAGGCTTTGCTCATGGGAATGGCAGAATGTCTCAAAAAGAAAAGTCGGATCGCATTCAGAGTTCTTTACAATGAACCGCACCTGTCAAATGGCCTTTTTATGTACAGTAACCCCAAGCTATCAGCCTTATAAGCACAAGTTTCCCCTATTCACAGCACAGGGATTAACTACTCTTCTGATGACGTGGGAGTGAGCAGCCGGACATGAGGCCTGAAATAAGAAACACAATGGAAGAAGAAACACACATCTTTCCATCTGGAACCCTCGCACACATTACATTTTGTAAAACCACTCATTAAAAGTAACGTCCATGCGCCCTTCTTTTAAAGCCCTTGACAGATTTAAAAGTGTTTTAAGAGCCCATGACTGTCCATAGCCGGCTTTTTGGACCCTAGTCCAAGATCCGCAGCTACGCTTAAACAAAATGGCCTCAGTGGGGCAGGTTCATCCGGGGCATCACAGCCACTGTGACTTTACAGCAGCACATTGTAAGAGGGTATTTCATGGTGTGCGCAAACTATGTTATCACGTGTATTCACGCTTGATGTTACGGTGCTGGTTCATCTAAGCTGAGGAACCACAGACATAAAGTCTACCCAGTATTGGAGATGGTGGTGGCCAAAAACCCAGGTATATATATTTTCAAACCCATTTTTTACTTGCTAGAGTTCTGAAGTACAAGTTCCAAGGTGTTCAAGTATGTTAGCAATGTCAATATAGAAATGCCATTGTTTACATCATTCAGTAATCTTCTTTATAGCACCCCCTCTCCGAAAAAATGCTGTGGTCAGCGCAGGAAGTGGCAGTTTGTCTACTTCAGCATGTTATGCAATTTATAGACATCGTCCCATTGTGAGATCAAATAGACCCCAGGGAATCTCAAAGTTGTGCACATACTGTGGCCGAGGGTAGATTTCTGATAGTACAGTCTTCAATATCACAAGCACACAGAAGGTCCCATTCCAAAAGAAACAGTCTCCTTTGCAAATATATATATGTATAAATATATACACATATACACCATTTTCCTTGAAAAAGCATCACTTAGATGTGAGAGATGACTCTTTGAATTGGGGATTTGACTACTTTGTTGGGATTGTGTATATACCAAATTATCAAGCACCAGGTCCAATCACAACTCAAAAGAGATAGAATATGTCGACCAGTCAGAAGGAGGTATACATTATGAAAACCCCCACGGTGGACAGTGTAGGAGGTGGTTGGTCGGTTCGCTAGCATCCTCTGAGAGGTAAGAGTGAGGGTGTTTCTATGCATTGAGACTCAGAGCTGGAAGAATGGCTCTTCTTTAAAGGTGGACCCTGGGATTGCATGAGCCACAGGTATGCAACATGCAAAGGACACACATATGTCTGAGTAGATCGACTCTTCACCTGACTTTTGATGGGGGGCTATATGAAGCGGTGCAGGTCCAATCACTGTGAGTAAATTATGGCCTCATCCCAAGGAGGGTGCAGGTGTGCTATAATGTTTTTTGCATTGTCATCTAGAAAGTCAGGTTGGTAGTCTGAACCTGTGCATTGTGACACCCCTAACTGCCCAGGGTCATATTTTCTGCAGGAAACACAATTGTATCCCACTTTCTCGGACGATTTACAAAACGCAGTTATTGTGCCCACTTAATGTAATGTAATATAAAGGCAATTGTTGTTATATTCTTCTACAATTGCAGGGCTGTAAGCATAGGTTTTACTAAATCCCAACTCAATGCGCACATTTGATCAGTCTCAGAAGAATTCAGCAGACATATTTGCTGGCAGATTTATCTTACTAGCTTTATAATGCGTTGTGGTTGTAAAGATTTGTGATTTTCATGTCCTCATAATCAGCATTGATGGTGATTTATCATGGGCAAAGCCAACCAACTGTAGCTTAAGTATTGTTATGAATTGAGTGGATTGTCCTCTCTGACCTCTAGTGCTTCTACAAGGGCTGCAATCAACCTACTACTTTTTGCCAAAGGCTTAAGTGGTGTTATCCTGTACTTCAGTATTTCCTGGTGTTTTCTGGTTCTCCTCGACTTCCACTCTGGACTTCAAGGGTTTTCTGTTATTTGTTTAGCGTTTTCCTTACTCTTCTTCAGCAAAAAAAGAATCTGAAGATGGTGACCATACACTGGGGCATTGTCAGCTTACGTACACCTGATGTCATGTGGGGATGACTAAGTCCACCTTAGTGGTTGACGCCCAAAAGAAAAAAAATAGGGACAGCCAAACCCAACCACTAGATGGTGGGATAATACACACCATGGGACTCTACAAAAGATATCCCTTGTGTAGTCCCTCAACAGAGGCGAAAGCTTACACCCAATGTCCAATAGAAGAAGGTGATACTAAAATATTTAAAAGGGCTAATTCAAGTAGAGATTAACAATGTCTCGAGCCAGTGGCTGGAGGTTCCTGAGTCAACGTAGCCAATCTCTGAAGAACTGTACCAAAGCCTTTTACAGCTTTTATAAAACACAACATTTGCTAAGAATTCTGCAGGCCCCGTTATGGGTCAAACCTAACAATAGTCACAATGATCTATGGAACTAGAAGTATTCTTAAATGATCTGCTTGGCAATGACTCCTGTGATTTATAGATTATTAGAGCTTTTCAAAGACATTATACACATTCTGCATTTTGTGATATAATATAGAATGGTATTAAAAAGATAAGCTGATCAGATAGATTGCAAAGATAGCAGACAGGCGACCAGGGTGCCCAGTTCCTATCTAAACTGCATAAACCTTAATAGCAGGTGCCTCATGTCACGCACTCATTTTTTTAAGTTAAGCACTAGATATAAAAAACCTGTTCCTCTGGAACGACATCTGTGAAGTCTAACATTTACCGTCTGTAGTTTGTTCTACAATTCATTCACGTTTGATGCTGAGCAAGCTCTGTGGTCCAATTTGACTGGGATTTCAGTAAAGAGCTAGTCTGACATCGGATTTGTGGCGGGGCATGGAGGTTTACTTCCGGGTTCTGCCCGTCCCCGAGTTTGTTTACATGAGCTCCGAGTTGAGGCCGGTGATAAGGCTGCAGGCCCGGCTGGCCTGGAGGCCTCCACCCAGAACAATTGAGATCGCAATCAGCCCAGCGTGGCACGTAACTAATCTGGTCTGCTGGAGAATGCCAAAGCAAGTTACAATCGCGCTGATCCCTTTTCATGTGAGAGGAAATTGTGTTAGCAGATGGTTAATGACTACAGGGCCAGAGGCAGACAGGGGAGCCAGCAACGATCAACTGACGACTTTTTAATTAACAGTGTTAAACAGGCAGATTTTTCATTAATGATGTAGGAACACGAGTAGCATCACGCCCAAGGAGAGAGATTGTGTGTGTGCGTGTGTGCGTGTGTGTGTGTGTGTGTGTGTGTGTGTGTGTGTGTGTGTGTGTGCGCGTGATGGGGGCTGTATAGTGGGATGCTGGGGAGATGGAGGCGGGGCAGTGCTCAGCAGAAACTAGGAATTTTTATGAGAAATACAGGTAACACGCAGGCAGGATAGAAGAGGATAGACCGTCACATCGTGTCCTTGCACAGCAGGTCAGGTCACCGTATTGTGTGCACAGCAGACCAGGTCGCCATCACCTTATCCTGTGTACAACAGACCAGGTCACCATATCCTGTGCAGAGCAGACCAGGTGACCGTACAGCAGACAATGTCACCGTATCCTGTGCAGAGCACACCAGGTCAGCATCACCGTATCCTGTGCAGAGCACACCAGGTCAGCATCACCGTATCCTGTGCACAGCAGACCAGGTCAGCATCACCATAGCCTGTGCACAGCAGACCAGGTCAGCATCACCATAGCCTGTGCACAGCAGACCAGGTCAGCATCACCATATCCTGTGCACAGCAGACCAGGTCAGCATCACCGTATCCTGTGCACAGCAGACCAGGTCAGCATCACCATAGCCTGTGCACAGCAGACCAGGTCAGCATCACCATAGCCTGTGCACAGCAGACCAGGTCAGCATCACCATATCCTGTGCACAGCAGACCAGGTCAGCATCACCATAGCCTGTGCACAGCAGACCAGGTCAGCATCACCATATCCTGTGCACAGCAGACCAGGTCAGCATCACCATATCCTGTGCACAGCAGACCAGGTCAGCATCACCATAGCCTGTGCACAGCAGACCAGGTCAGCATCACCATAGCCTGTGCACAGCAGACCAGGTCAGCATCACCATAGCCTGTGCACAGCAGACCAGGTCAGCATCACCATAGCCTGTGCACAGCAGACCAGGTCAGCATCACCATATCCTGTGCACAGCAGACCAGGTCAGCATCACCATATCCTGTGCACAGCAGACCAGGTCAGCATCACCATATCCTGTGCACAGCAGACCAGGTCAGCATCACCATAGCCTGTGCACAGCAGACCAGGTCAGCATCACCATAGCCTGTGCACAGCAGACCAGGTCAGCATCACCATAGCCTGTGCACAGCAGACCAGGTCACCATATCCTGTTAACAGCAGACTAGGTCACCGTATCCTGTGCACAGCAGACCAGGTCTCTGTATCCCGTGCACCACAGACCAGGTGATCATCACCATATCCTGTGCACAGCAGACCAGGTCACAATATCCTGTGCAGACCAGGTCACCATATTCTGTGCACAGGTCAACATATTGCAGTAGTAGGACTGCAGTAGCACAGGTGCACTCTCAAAGTGCATCGGTTCCTCTCTGCCGCCTGCAGGCATGAGCTGTGGTGGAGGGCGGCCCTGGAGTCTGAGACTCAATGCCCCCGGGAGGGTCATCCTAGGGCATGCGAAGTTTCAAAGCACGCGGGGGCTGGGGTTCCCTTCTACACAGCCTGACTGTACAGCTGCAGCCTTCCTTCTAGCTCTGTGCCTCAGGGGGAGGTCCCTGCTAGGCAACCCCTCACCTCGTATTTGGTCTGCACGTTCTAATTCTAAGAAAGGCATCACTCTATTTTATGTTCTCTCATGGAAGCATGCAGTTTCTGGCAGTGACTCCATGGTTTTCTTGCACCCGTTCATATCAGAGAATGCCCCCATTTCAAAGCAGTGATGTCTCACGGCAAGTGTTTTTCTGGAAGGGTTCTTGCAGCTTTTCCTCTTATATTGAAGTGTGAGGCCCAAAAAAGCATTGTATAATTTTTTCTGGTTTCACACTTTATTCCACGAAGGTATTAGTTTTCTCAAAAGCATTTTGGCCTTGAAATTTGTGTTATTGATCTCGCAGACCCTGGAGATTTGCTAATTGTCACTGGTAAATACGCACCGTTGTGTTTCAGAGGTTCGAAGGAAAAGCTGAAACTAACAAGCTAAGTAGTGTCACTTTTTAAACATGAGGTTGCCACTAAAAGTGCAAGAAATATAGGAAAATGTTGGGAACCACAAAGCCCTTTTACATAGTGTCTGCATCCTTAGTTCATACTGCTGCTCTCTGTTGCAGGAGGAAGGTACTTTAATTGGATTATAATGGATAGGCGTTTAATCTCGATGGAAGTCCAGCGATTGAAGAAGTTGTTAAAATACAAAGAAGAAAAAGGAATTTTAATTTTACCTTGTTGCATTCAAAACTGAAATTGCCAAACTACAAAAAAGGTGCGATGACCAAAGCTTTTTTATCTTGCCGGTGCCACGACAAATCTACTAACACTAAAAAACGTTTCACTCGTGGCCAACCAACATCATTTTAAGGAACGTGTACATTTAGTTCTCTTTTCAAAGGTGAGTGTGGTTCTCAGCCTCACACAATATAAGCTTAGGTAACATCAGTCAACCATATCAGCGTTCGTTGTCCAAACATGTTTTTCGTTTTTATTTAGCGTTCCAAGAAGCTTTTCTTGCTTAGACCCACAGAAGCAAAAGGCCTGTGGGGTTTAGTTTAAGGTTTGCACTCCTCACCTGCTGTTTGTGTCTTCTTTCCGGAGTTAAAACACTTGATAAAAAAGCTCTGAGGGCATGAGGGAGATCACAAGAAGAAACCTGCATAAAAAGGCTGCCTAGTTTGACCACACAGAATCACTTGCAGTTTTCAATTCTCCATTTAAGATGTTGTCTTCGATGTTTTAGTATTCTCATGACGAAGACATATTATAATGATAAAATTGTGTTACCAGTTTCTATATATGCGGTAACTAATTTGAGGTACTCAGTCTGCCCAATTCAGCCATTGGCTACCTTCTTTGTAACTGACAGCATTCTTTGTTTTCACAAGGAGAACATCAAAGTTGTTCTCTTAAGTGCAAGGGAGCACTTTGGCAATGTGTGATTTTGAGTACATAGGATATTTTTTACTTGCAGCTAGGTTGCTTTTTTACATATACATATGGGCAGGGGTGTGGCAACTACCCCTCCAATAAAGTTTTACAAAAACCATTACAAAATAAAATATGCATCAGCAAAGCCAAAAGGTTGGCAGCTAACGCCAGGTTTATTGGTCTTGCCAATGCTTGTTTTACGTTCTCCCTAATAAATTACCCAATCACTCTGGAGAAAATATGTGGAGCTGATGGCAAAGGTTAATTCAGGAAGGTGGCCGTGCCTCTAACAGGATATAAATAGACCCCATTACTGACCTGGCTAAAAGACTAGATGGAACAAGATGTCCCACACACAAGAATTTACAGCTGTGGTTTCAAATCAAAGTTAGAGGTCAAATTTCTCTGATTCATGAATCTATGTTTGAACTCGACCAAATTAACTCAGACTGCATTTTTATATATATTACTGGACATTGCCAGTTAGTAAGTTTATTGTTACCCTCATTTTAGGAAAGAAATCCCCCCCAGCAATTTATGGTCCTTGGGTGAGGAACGGCTAAGCAGCTATCTAGGGAGCGCACAGCAAGGGGGAGGTACAGATGTGTGATGCTAGCATCAAAGGAGATGCCCATACTGGAGGTGGTTAGCAGGGAGACCACCCCACCCTAGACCAAGGACACCGCTTCCAGTCCTGAACATTTTGCCTACAAATTATTGATTTCAGGTGTCAGTCTAATTAGTATAATGGATGCAAAAAATATTTCAACTCCAAGAATGGAGACTGGACTGGAAATAGTTTCTGTAATTATCTAGCCCTACTGGAGGGGGAGAGACATGAGGTCAGAATATCCCAACCTAAGGTGGCAAAAATGCCTTGCACTATGCCCGGCTACTGCATCTTATGCCCTGACCTCTGAAAAATGGCCACCTGAACCTCCACAAACATAACATTTTAGATCTGCAGTGTTGTTGGTAATGCCATGTTGTTGGATGCTGATTATGGTGATCAGACTTTAAGTTTACTTTGAGTAGACAACATGTGCAACGCACCCAGCAACTTTGCGCATGTTCACTAGGTCAGTGCTCCCAGCAACCACTTCCTGTACTTGACTACATCTGTTCTCCATTTTCATATCTGTTGGCACTTACAGAAAAATTGCAGCTCCAATTTCTTAAGTTCTTGTCCCGTCCCATGTGACCATCACAATCACGTCGGCAACCGTTCCCAGCAAAAGAGCAAACTGTCTCCGCACTTTAACAGAGCTCTGGGGCATTTACACTTAGCGCAGCAATTTTCTTTCAATTTTAGACGTATAAGTTCCAGTTGTGATTTTTTTGCCATCGCGGAGGAAAATGCAGAGCGCCAACCACAAGGCATTAACTCCAACCAAAACGGCTTAGAGGCGGCCTCAAAGTGCTGGTTGTGGGTGAAGGGCAGACAGGCCTCAGACACTGAACCGTGCCAGTGATAGCAGCGGAGGGGTGGGAACATTCCCGAAGACTGAACAGTAAGCTCACATTCAATCAGACATATTTATTTTATTTTAGGAATCTGATACAGCAGGGCTGGAGCCCCAACGATCACGTGGAGCTACAGAGACGACATTTTCATTGTAGCGGGGGAATCTTAAACACGAGCTGTGGTCCACAGAACAGTATGGGGGCTGGTTGAGAGCTGCTGCTGAAAGCAGAACATGAAAGAAAGCGATGGCGGAAGCTTCCAATCACGGAAGAAAGACTCGAAAGAATTCTGCACCCCCCTACATAATTCACATTTACATTGGGACCCCTATACGACTCAAGGCACAGACAGATGAAGTGATTTGTCTGGAGTTACACAAGGCTGGACGGTGAAATACCGCAGCCAGGCGTAGAGCTCAGGTCCGGCGAATCCAAACCCAGCTGTTGAGCCCTACACTGTGCTAAAGAAGGCAGGATGAAACATGCCTTTAATTACAATGTATCACAAGTACCCCATGTAGAATCTGCGGAATTGCACACTCTTGTATTTGGCTGAGATATATATCTCAATCCTTTCAAAGAGGGGGAAGGGTGGGTCGTTTGCACTTTTTTAAGTTTCGTTCAGCATGTCATTTTGCAGGTGTGACTAATGTGAAAGGCATCCTTTTGATAGCACTTCTCGGAAACCAGCAATTTCCCACGCAGATCTGAAGGGCCTGTTTGCATAAAAATATATCCACTCCATATAACAAGTGTCCCACGTGATTGCAGTATGGAACGGATGTTTGGGTCGAAATTTGGAGAAAAAACCATACCTACATGTCCTTGTTAGATAAAATGTTCGCTAAATGTTGTGACATGTAGCCGATTTACTAAAAGTACAGCGGACATTATTGAACATTCTCATATTTTATGTGAAAGTCCCCGTTCACTTGAACCTTAAATGGTCCACGACTATAGAAGTAGAAACCGGTTTGCTTAGACTGTGGTCTTCTCTGGACTGGTCCGAATTTTATGCTCTATTATATATCCTTGGCATAGTTTCTGCAAATGAAAAAGCCTATCTCACAGCAGAAGTGCACAGAGTGAACTCTACCTTTTTCCAGGATGGGAGAAATCGTATATTAGAGTTGGTTGGACCAATGCAACTTGTAAAACAAAAATTGTTGAAGCCAATAGGTCTGAATGTAGTCGAGCATATGTCGCATTACCATATAAGATGGCAGACACATGAGAGTGAGACAGCAGGAGGGGGCAAAGATGGCTAAAGTTGTAAAGTAGTCCCTCATACAGTTCAATGAAAGTATTTGAGTGGATCAGAAGGATACACCCAAGCAGCCAATAGCACTGGTTGAGAGATGAATACTCCAGTGAGGTGAGCCAAGATGTAATTGACAAGGTCTCAAGCCCGTGGTTGTGAGAGGCTGGTAAAAGAAGGGCAATGGTTCAAAGCCGTGGATCCAATGCACATTTTACGTATACTGTAAGCAATAGGCCTGTTTGATAGCTGCATTGTCAAAACACAGACAGAAAACAGCCACATTTTGTTTGAGGCACTGTCCCTAGTAATATGATGTCCACTCAATACGCCGCTGTGTTTATAGCAAGATCAGGGAGCACTGTGGTCACATTTTCAAAGAACTGAGACTCCTAAATGATTCCACTGCCACCGATGACAGTGCCACAGCATGCCTGCCCATCAGCTCTTTGCTGTAACCTGTGAAAGGGGTTGTTAGACTGAAAGTCCCCGTATCTATGCTCCACTGGAGACTAGTGACTCCAAAAACCACAAAAAGGTTTGCCATTGGCTGACTTAGACCTCAGCTGTATCCAGTGTTGGATAATGTATCTTGGTTCCCATTGTCCTAGGAAACTTTATTAAAAGGTGAGGCATATGCTATGACAGAGAAGCATATATGTTATGATGTTGAGGATGGCAGATTAGCAATTATCCTGTTTACTTTCTCTCATCGAAGGCAGCAGAGGTTATTTGAAGTAATATCTGGTGGGGCTGCAAAACTTCATGCAATTGCTCTCGCGGAGATCGGAAAACACCTAAAATACGACCCTGTCCCTGGGTTCTGAAGACCCACTGCTTAATTTGTGATCGTTTTCCTACCCAATCAAGACTAGAAAGGGTGGACAAGCTGATCGTGTTGGGCCGGTGGTGTAATGGGAAGGTAAGAGAGGATGGTAAGAGAGGATGAAGGCAGTGGATTTCATACCCATGTACAGGTCTCACAGACAAAGGTGATGATCATCCTTGCACATGTGCACATTATAGGCCCAAGGCTCTTAAACTATCCTTAGTCTGTGGAAGCATGATCAGTCCCTGTAGAGGTGTTTCTCTGCAGCTCTGGATCCAGCCAAATACTAGTTCTAGCATGTGCCTGAATGGTGGAACCAGAGGCGCGGTGAGGAACCAGGGTAGAAATGATTGCGGACATACCCCAAATCACTGAATGGAGGTCCTCTATGGCCACATTGATGCGGTATTGTCACTTGGAAGGCCAGTGATGCCGCTCAAACAGCATTCAATTACAGACTAACACACAGTGCCTTAGTGCGTATACTGTAGTCTGCGGTGTAAAATGGAGGAAGAAAAAACACGTGGTACTTTTCAACAACACCGCTATGGAACAAATAATTCATTTGTGTAATTGCAATATTTCATAAAGGTACTCTTTTGATTTGCATCGTCTTCATCACAAAGCCATATCTCCTCAATATCATAGATCTAAGAATGATTGCCCTGTGTCGCAATTGTTTTAAACATTTTTTTTATTAGGGTATTATTTAACTTAGATGATTACCAAGCAAAGGGTGTATAAAAAGAAATTTTATGTCATAAATATTTTAAATAATTTTTTATAAGGGTGTCATTTAACTAAAATGATCACCGTGCAAAGGGCGTTTGAAAAGACGTTTGCAGGCGAAGCGAGCTCAGACGAACCGCCCTTCTACTGAGCGCTGCCGCAGCAGCTGCATGTTTGAATATATCTACAAGTTTGCATGGTTTCCTGAAACCTTACATAAAAGTCTATCGGGGCAGAAAAAGCATTTGATCTAGTGCAGTTTCTTTAACTCTTTCACTCATGGGCAATAGATTTACAAGCATCATTAGTAAAACTTTATAATAACATTATTGCTGTAGGTTTAGCAAATCATCTGTTATGGACGTGAATTCTGTGAAACCTCACAAAATCAGCTATGGCATGATGAATGGTTTAACTCCCCAAGGGATCGTTAACCTTGATGTTTTAATTAAAGCTGCCGCCTCAAAGAATCTATAAATAGAAAACCTTTATTTGCTCATTGGGGACAGCCCTTGTAGGAAAGGGAAGTAGTGTTTTTAGTTAATTAACAGCACACAACCCACATTTAGGTAGTGAAACAGCACAAATGTTATTACTATATTTCCGGCCCGGTAAAGCCACTCTGCAACACTGAAAGTTTGTCAAATGTGTAAAGTTGCTTTGTATATATGCCATTCATAGTCATTGCAACTGAATTTTCATTATAAAATGCCACTATTCGTGTTTCTTTATCTAATCCACAAAACTCCTCTCCCAATTGTTCCCCCATTTTTCTCCAGGAGTACAAGTGGCCTCTTTCCACATTCTCCTTCAATGCTACAGTATGCCTTTCCCCTTTTACAGTGGCTGGGTATTCCTGCGACAGCCTCCATTAACTCTAGTGTGCTCCAAACACCTTCATCAGTTAATGCCCGGGGACTCATTTTAGCTTCTGCATCATTGCCAGATCTCTGCATGCAGCACCTCCATTAATGAGGGGGTTTTCCTTCTACTTTCTCCATTTATTCAATTTACATTAATGCCCGGGTTACTCTTTCCACCTTTTCCCATGATTGGCAGGTTATGTTTTACCGCATTCCTATCACTGTTCAAGTATTCATTCACTCCACCATCTACATTAATACCAGGGTACTCCTTACACATTTGCCATCAACTGCGGAGTACTTCCAGGGGCATAACAGGTCCCTGCGGCACATGAGTTGCCCCACCCTCAGGGGCCTCCCCTTTTCAATCAAATTCTATGAATATCTGTGAGGTATGGGAGTGTCAGGGGCCACTCATTACATTCTGTAGGGGGTCCCATATTTTGGGTTATGCTGCAAGGGTATTCCTTCCAACGTATCCAGAAATTCCACATTTCTCCTCCCTCCTTCTTTATGAGTACAGTGTCATCCTTTTCACCACTATAGCCAAGCCGCTACCTTCCAAAATCACCACTAATGCCAGGCTACTCTTCTTTACCTTCTTCAGTCCTGCTTCTATATGGTATGTTTACTTCGGAATTGCTCGGCGCAGCATCTCCCCCATGTCCTGTTAACATACAAAGGTGTCTGCATTCTGTCTTCACTTTTCCTCCACTCTCATCTCTCCTTATTAATGTAAAGATCCTCTCTACATCTAAGCAGCATCAATCCCCTCCCTTCTCAATGCGAACATGGTAATTTGCAAGATTGATTTACTCTGGGCCACATCTTCACATGGAGATCCCATTGTGGTCTTTGGGGCACGCCAGCAACCCCAGCAATAAATAATTTAAAAAAAATTCAAAATCAGTGATTTACAGACAAATGAGAAGCATTAGTGAAATATGTAAAATACTTACCACCAAATACAGCATGGTGTACATGGAGAAGGATGCATGCCCGGAAAAGAAGGACTTCCTGTGACAAATAGAAGAAACCACAGGTTGTCAACATTTTGCTTTTGGTCCACAGACTATACAGACAAAATACCATGGCAGCATAATATAGCATTTAATTACAAATAAACGGGGGAGAGGTCATTTAGAGAATACCAGTTATTTTCAGTTAAGAATTGGAAATAATTTCTAGAGGTTGAATGTTTGCTGTTTTCCTGGATTTAGCGGTAAAAAATGAATGCACCTCAATTTCCTGTAAAAAATATTGGCTTCAGCATTTTTTCCAAAGTACTATTATCACTTGCCACAAATACAAAATAAGTTAAATGCACTTCAGGCATTATTCTTTACTCCTTCACTCATAGGCAAAATGTTCAATTTAGTGACTGCACTACTGGGCCACGCCTGCTCAGGTGGGTTAACAGTCACAACAGATGCTAAGAGGTGCAGTGTAAGAGGCTAGAGTTAACGCACCTGTTGATGTGCATGGCCAGATGGTGACATGCTCTTATATCCGCAGGATCAAAGAGTGACTGTGTAAACCTGAGCAGGGCTGAGATAGCTTCTGCTATTGTACAAACTGGAAGCTCAAAAGGTATTTAACACTATGGAATCATCAAGGTTCCAAGGGTGGCTTGGGGGGTGGGGCGTTGTGGATGCAGACATTGAAAGGGGGGTTGAAATAATTTGAGTTTGATTAATGAGCTAAAAAGCTCCACATAGTATCACCAAGAGGGCCTGAAACAAAACTTCTGAGTGCATCTGTCAATGTTGACACAGGGAGGTGCTAAGCGTGGAGAACATCACATGGCTGAAAGTCGTGGAGCAACAAACAGGCTGACCCTATGCATAAATGCTGGGTCACAGCAGGAAGATGTGGCCGAGGGTGAAGTTTCATAAAGAACACTTCAGCAGAAATGCAAGCCACAATTGAAAAGGGGGGAGGAGGGAAGTTGCATGTGGAACAATGAGCTATGCTGTCATAGAGGATGTGGAAGAGGAAATCAGCAGGAAGACAAGGACAGGGCTCAAGGTCACAGTGAATCTGGACTTGGGAGCAGAGGTCAAGAGTCACTTAGAAATCACTCCTGAACAGGAGGTGCAGAGGCAGCACAGGGCTGCTACTGATGTGCCAGCGCATGAATCCTCATGAGCGGAAGTCACATTCTAACATGTCCCGCAGTGGCTAACCCTGCCCCCCTCACCGTTACACAGATGTGCAGATGCGCAGCTAAAAACAGCAGGCGCAGAACTGATGAATTGGCAAAATATACGCATTTCTCTTTTCGGGTCTACGCAATGTCTACTGTAACGAAGACAGATGTGCCTCAACAAGACATAAATCAAAGCATGTTCTTTTTACGTAGCTGTAATGCCAGCAAGTGATGTCGCGGAGAAGCACAATACGCAACTGTGAAAATACACCAAGCGGGCGCAGAGTAAAAGGATCACCCTTCAAAAGGGATCTTGGGAAGGAGGTGGTGAACAGCTTTCTAGGTTTAAATAGGTCTGGCTTGCAGATAGGAGTTCTCAATTCTGCAACCTTTACAGCAAAGCTAATTTTCTCAACAATTTAAAGACTGAATGAGCTCCGGGAGTCTTGCAAGAACTATCTTTTAATTGAGATCAGTGACTAAGAGCCGAGTGAGACAGCATCCAAGTGAGCCAGGGTGCTCCTCAACTGTATTCCTTGCGTTGCCATTCCATAAAGTGTGGTGCTTCCGGGATGTCTGCTCTGTGAACCCGCATGCAACACTGGCAACTGGCGAAAAGACAGAAAAGTAAGAACTATATCGGGTTACTTGCATTCGTGGCCGGTGCAGGTAAGCGCGGTGGAGTGGGGCGGGGGAGGAAGTCAACAGAAGTAGGTTTTATTTATTTATTTAATTTGACCTAGTTCATCGTCTGTCAACTTCCCCCTTCCCAACCTTCCCCGCCCCACCGCGCATACCTGTGCCAGCCGCCGCTTGTTACTTGTTAACATTGCAAGAACGAGCCTGCTGATCAGTACAAGGCTTTCAACCCCTTTGCATCCCCAGGCCACACAAACCAGAGGGCAATAGGACCTGGTGGGCAGAAAATTGTGATTGTTCTTCGCACATACAGAAGCGCAGTTTACTTTTCAGTGAAGGCCATTTGCCTGCGTTAAAGGTTTGTGCTGCCCATCAAGTCATTCAAAACCTCAAATCTTTATATTTTTCGGTCTGGTTTGACATTGCATCCTTGGGGTTTGGCTCCACTTAAAGCAGCATTACTCTCTCACCCACCGCTATTGGCTATTTGTTGTGATGCGACACCTTTCTGGAAGAGTTTCTATTGGTTGTCTGAGGGCCTATTTTACATCTGTCTGAAAAGTAAATTCAATCGTAACACTATTTGTCACATTCAATTTCTTATCTCTCCTGTATGCATTCTAAACAGAAAGCAGTAATGTTATGGCTTCTTTTTCCCCAGCACTGGCAAAATCAACCGGACAGACTTTAATGTGATCAGCAACTATTGTGCATGCAACCCACATATCCATCTTCGTGAATGCCTGTGTTTACATGCATTGATACATTAAAGCAACACCTACTGGCTTTGCAAATGCTTATTTTAATCGCTGTAGGGAAACTCCCCTCACAAGTGCAGAAAATGCAGGGATGTAGCATCACACAAAGAACCTGCACCCAGGGCATTCTACGGATAGGGCTTAGGAAGATTTATTTAGGAGAAAGATAACACTGACCTGATCCTTCAATCACAAAGCCCTCCCCCAGGACCCGTTTAACGACAAGGACCGTTAGCCCACATTCATCCAATGACCTAGATTCCCTGGCGGGCACACAAGACAGCGTGTTCTTGAGATGCTTTGTCTGGAAATTATGCAACACATTTAATAATGAGCCTCTTGGCTGAAACTGTCCAGCTCCATTAACAAAAAAACACAACCATTGATGGGTCCCTCTGACGAAATTTGCATATCAATGAACAGTGAATGGTGGGATTGTATGCCAGACTATGGCGAGGGGACAAAAAGCTGTGCTTGGGAAGATTCAAGAATTCCTTTAGAGAAAGACCAAGCCTACTGGATCACAGACCCAGTTAACTGCACACTGTTGCGTGCACGGTAAGTTAATTTGCTGAGTGCCATGAAAATGTACAGTCTCTTGGTGAAATTGTGCTTACCGGGCTTCCATAACTTTGCTTTCCATCTCTCTGCATTCATAGTCCTCGATGTATCCTAAAGTGCAGTTAATCTGAGTAAAATCTGGATTGCAGACCGCTAGGAAGTGCGGGCGCAGGCGGCCGACCGACACTTTGGCTATGTCTGTGAAGGACTGGCTGATGGAGCACCCAAAAATGAAGCAGCCGACCTGCTTGTAGAGGGCTGCGATGTATGGGTTCTGGATGAAGGAGTGGGTCCGCTCCTTCAAGTAGTGGATCCGGTAGAACTCACCAGTGATGATCTGAGCGAAAGAGAGAAGGTGCGATATTTAAACAAGTGCTTTGAACTACAGCAGTGGGTCACATAAAACAGTCACAGCAGGATTAGTCCATCCTCACGTCCTGCCTACAACACAACACCTTCCCACAAATAAGGTCCTTAACCTCACGATAAATAATATTTAGCTCCAATTGTAATATCTTATAAATTATGAAGAGATTTATCACACAGCCATGATGAGGATGTAACAAGCAGAAAGAAGATACCGTTTAAGGGCTGGAGTGCTACCAAGGTACACTTGAGGACCAACGGGCAGATGTACGAAGCTTTTTTTGAGGTTACGAGTGGCCTGATTCACAGAATTGGGTCATTTGCAACCACAAAAAAGATTTTTCCAATGTACAAAAGGCAAATTGCGACCGAATTGCAATTTGCATTTGCTTCTAAATACTGATTCGGTATTTGGAAGGGACCTCCCTTTCAAATAGCAAATTGGAATGGTATATATTAATGTTTTGCGACCAAGTTCTGATCACAAAACATTACTCTTTTATCGGCTACGAAGTTGTAGTGGGTACCCATTCACAAATAGGAAGAGGTCATCTAGGTACCCCTTCCCCTTTCAGAATGTTAAACTAAATATTTTTGATTGCAAGCAGTGGTCCCACGGAGCACTTCCTACACGTAACAAAAAGAAACTTAAAAGTTTCATGTTTTAAAAAAAAAAATGCATTCTGTTTTCCTTTAAGGGCATGGGCTGCATTTAAATGAAAAAAAGATGGATTTATCAAAAAGCAATCACAGACATGGTGTTCTGCTGACCACAGCAGGCCACCATCCAGTGATGGCTGCGATTCCTAGTGGGTTGCATATTGCGACCTACCTCATTAATATTCACGAGGTAGGTCGATTTGCAACCCACAAGGAATCGCTCTTTTAAAAATAACAGTTTCATACATTAGGAAGAGAGATTCACTAATTGCAGTTTAAAGATAATCGCAATTAAGAAATCGCTATTCCTAATGTTAGTACATATGGCCCTAAGTTCCAATCCAAGGTCAACCACTCTATAAAACAGTCTGTACCTTGGCAAAGCCTTTTGTCTAGCTAGACACCTAAGCCCTCTGGCACTTGTGAGATGCAACGCAATTTAGCATTGAACTTTTGGGCCATTAAAATGGCAACTATCCTGCCACTACTGTAGTGCACTGGCGCATGCACAAAACTTTAATAAATGAGACCCCAAGTCTCTTATCTTTTGAACCCTAAAAATCAGTGATGCATTAAAATGGAATTATATTAAGTTTTACAAATTTGCAATCAGCAATTTTTATAGACACACAAAATATTATATATGTCGGTGAGCTTGTAATGTGCCAAATCACTGCTCTTTGCAAGTATTAAATATAGCCGGAGGGCCCAATGCCATTCGGGGAGTGTTGGGAGAAAGTCGGGAAGAGCCCCAGGGTGCTGAAAAGGTTGTGGACTCTCTAGGGGAACAGTTTCTGCTTTGTCTGTAGTGCTGTAGGTGTGGGTGGGGCCAGGCTCTGTCTTTACCGGCAGTCCCTGCCCTTTTTCCATCAGTGTATTTTCCAGGTGTAGAGCTGCACCTTGTAAAACTGGGTCTGGTGCCTCTAGAATGAAAATATTAGGTAGAAATACACCGGACCACACTTTGTAGCCCAGAACCATAGCCCCTGCGGGGTTAACAGAGGCATAAGTGTGCAAAAGTTAAAATGTAAGGTACTCAACTACCACCCGAGCATACATTTGTGATGGGTAGTAATCCCTCTTTCGACTAATATTATTTAGCTATTATTATTGAGGGTATTGAAAATAAATACTGCCAATGTAGCTCTGCCTGTTTTTTGTGTATAGCTGGGCATCTAGAATTTGGAAACACCTACAATATTTTAGCAGTAGATTTACTCCATTTTATAATCTGAACTAATTTCAATCATGCATCTGCAATAATTTAATTCTTTCCTAATTATCTTTTTTAATCAATGTATGTTCAGAAAGTTGTTTTTATATAGTGTAATGGTTACGCCCATGAAAAAAGATTCTTGATGATGGCAAATTGAAATATTTTGTTAAAATGCTATGATTTTATGGAAAACGTAATTTTTATTATGACCTTGATTGTTTTCAGACACTGGTTCTGAATGTTGGTGGATACATACGGAAGCAATATCTTCCTATAGTGCCTGCAGCAGAGTCAGATAATTGCTTCCAGTGTTTTATTTATGCAGAGCCCTTTAAGTGTTTCACAAAAAAGGGACCCTTAGTGCAAAGTGTTCAATGGAAAAAGCAGAGTCCCAAAAACGCTTACTGTTCCAATTATGTGAGCTCCATTACCAAGGCCTGGAAATGCCATTATTACAGCTGCACCACAACAGCAGCGGGCCAAAGTGCCCACTTACCACAGTCCTCTCTTCATTTCCTCTAGCGTGCGGATAATAAATGAAAACATGCCCGCCCTCCTGCATCTAGCGCTACATAGACCAGACACAAACGTGAAAATGATACAATAAGGCTAATCTACTCACTTTTCTCTTTACCCTCCCATTGAGATTTTTTCAAATAAACCAAGGAATCTTTCCAGCGCCAGAGAGCTTGGGTTTTCCAGGCCCGTGGCGACAAACTGGGCCAGGTCAATGTTCGTGTATGGAAGACTATCAGAATGGATACATTTACCTACAGTAAAAGGGAACACTTGCAAAAGTTATCCTTAATATCTAGAATAACTCAGAATGTGTGGACCTACACTGGACACACCGACAATGCTTTCTATAGCAGAAAATATATAGAGAAAATACTTTTTGTTGGAAAATTTGGCATTGTGATATTTGTATACCTTTTTGTAGTGACCAGAGGAAGTGTGAGTCGTGCTGACATTTATAAAGATGAATACATGTTGCAGTGTGACTTAACTAGAAACTAAAGGGCCACTCGACTCCTTTAATTTTTTCCATAGATTTGGGAACTAAGACACATGAGGATACAGAGACTTATCAATTACCACACACTTCAGTCAAGTGGCAAATGTGGAATTCAAAAAGATCTGATGCCTCAGGCTTTGCAAAGTAATTTTCACAATAAAGCATTAGGGTTAGCATTTTCTAATGAACGTGCCATCAATCTGACAAGCATTAACCTACTGGTGAACAGTCACACAGGTTTCACCCATGGTAGTGCAAAATTGTATGGGCAGACAGCTCAGCTACCAGAGGCAGAATTTGATAAGGCTTATTTAATGACTCCCAGCTTTAGAACCATCCCTCGGCAGAAGAGTGTGATCCTCTACTATTTATACCATCAAGTATTAAGACACCCCATGCATATCTTAATCTATCATCTGCAAACTATGAACAAGTTATCACCTTAGAGAGCCAGAACAGTGGTGCAAACCAGGGGCCAGAAGTACGACCATTCAGTTTAGCGAGCCGCAAATTGCACAAAATTGTGACTCGTAATTTGCGACTCGCTAAACTTAATGTACAAAAGTGTCTCAGACACTGTTTGCGATTCCCAATGGGGTCGCAAATTGAATGCCTCATGAATATTAATGAGGCTGTCGCAATTTGCGACCCCATTGGGAATGGCTAGCACTCCTAGGAATAATGACCATCATGTCTGTGGCAGCTTTTAAATATAGCAGTTTTTTTCCAAATGCAGCCTGTTTTCCTTCATTTAAAAAAGAAAAACAAAACTTTTCATTTTCATTTTTTAAGGGCAAGCAGTAGCCCCTGGCACCACTGCCTGCTCTTGAAACATATTTACGCACCCTTACACAAAGGGGAAGGGGTCACCTGGGGACCCCTTCCTGTTTGCGAGTGGTATACCACCTACTTGAAGTCGGTGGTAAACTGTGAATGTTTTGCAGCCGCAAATGAGGTCGTAAAACAACAGAACATGGCATGGTGACTCTCTATTTGGAAGGGACGCCCCTTCCCAATAGCGAGATTCACAAATGCTATTTTGCGAGTCAGTAACTCGCAAAATAGCATTTGTACATGCCTGGAACCTTTTCTGTGGTCGCAAACAGGCCGATCTCCTGTTTGCGGCCGCAAAATAGGGTTGTACATCAGGCCCTAGATATTTTAAAGCAAGTGTGTGGGCTGAGGTCAGTGCATTCCTCCAGAGGACACAGTGTTCAAGATGGGTAAATCTCCACCAAAGCTTTGGTATGCCCTGTGCAGTTTGCTGAGAATCTGATTACAATGGAATCATTTCTAAAGGTCCTAATACTTTTGGCAATTTGATACATCATCTATGCAATACTCCGTTTCACCTATGCATGGGTCACACCGCGTTCAGCAAATGATTGCATCTGACTTTTGTGACATACAAAGATGGAGCTATGGGACTTCTTTCTTCACTTGAAGGCAAGTGCTGAATTTGGGAGAGCTGAGCTTCTAGTTAAAAGAAAGGTTCCCGGAATTGTAACTTTCAATAAAGTTCAGGGCATAGAATGAAGTCCAAATGTCTCACCTCTGCAGAAGAGGTGATGGTTAAATCAGATTTTGTCACCTCATCATACACACCTTACATTTGGCCATAGACTTGCAGCTTTCGGATTCTATTCATTAACTAAATGTTTTTGTACCCATGCAATAAAAGGAAAAAGGCCCCACTTTTATTGCGTATGGTTAAACTCCATTAAATCATGACACGCCCCTATGTGCCACGCTAGAAGGCAGCATACTGCCCCCTCCTTCTTCCACAACTTGGAACTACAGATGGAAACTACCACACGGAATACATCTTGCAATTAGACTTAGCGGGGAAGGACGCTTTATCCCTTTGCGAACCCCAAAGAGGCGGTTTATAAGGTGTTATTATTTAACAACTGACATAAAAGCCTTTCAGGAGCCACATAAAGGATTTAGAGCTCCATTTAATTGTGAATGTCTAGGAGGAATATATGAGGTTTTGTGGCGGGTGGGACCTGGGCACCCATCTGCGCCAGCTGTCTTGCAGCTGTGTGGGCTACCAGCGAGTTGAGCTTTTTGCACTTATTAGCTTGAAGTCAGCCATTTTAGTGAGGAGTTTGTGTCATGTTGGGTTTGTGTGGCAGCCTGTGGTGGGAAAATTGTTGGTGACAAGAATCTTAATCTCAGCCACTGCCTTGCTATCCTTCTCTCAGTGCCACCCACACCTCTTATTCTGGTGTAAGCCCTTTAACCAGATGTTTGGCAGAGGAGAAGGGGGCAGGGGTGCACACCTGCATTTCACTTGCCTCATGATTAGGAGAGGTGTTGACCACCTGGGAAGCATTAAGTTATTGCCACCAGCTGCCTCATTTTCCATTGTTCGGTGTATAGAAGCAGACCCATAAATCCATTGAGGAACCAGAGTCAAAGGTACTTTTGAATCAGCAATGTTCCAATGAGGTGAAATAACCCTTTCTGGTAATTGTAGGTATGTCACTTACACGAAAGTCAACAAATGAAAAGGGTAAGCGCGATATACCAAAAGCAAGTATGGTCGATTGTATCTGATGTTATATCATGCTGATTTATAAACTAAACCGATTTTGGTTGAAATCAACTTTCTTTTTTCTCCATTAATCTTCTATGAGTTGAATAGTCTGTAGTGAAATTTTGAGACATTTCCAAACAAAAGTTTACTTAATATCAAAACAGCAATGGAGCTTAGCACCATGTCCCATTCAGGAGACAGCAGTCTGGTCTATGTACCATCCTAAGGGGCCATGCTTTTGAAATACCATGAACTGAAAATGGATCAACACATCAGTGGGTAGATATGGCATGGTCAGCTGTCCATTAGTTAATAACTCATATGATATAGAGACGTGAGGTTGTAGAGTACAGAGAGAATTTGGAGCCTTAAGTACCAATGTATTTACACAGACACAGAATGAGTGAAACCCTTCAATACATACGTCCCTTGGTGTTGCTCTTCTGATTCCTGTTCAGGCTCCATCAGTATTTATTTCGACAAGTTTTGAATCATTGGTCTATGTCTCTGCATCATTTCAAATCCACGGTGGAGCTACGTCAGCTAATGCGGAATGTGACTTAGGGATTGCGTCAAAAGAATTGATGCCTCACACAAGTTTTTACATATTTGTCTGCTCTGGAGGTTCAGATTTGGCCCCGTACTGTTCGGTTTCAGAACTGACACTATCAAAACTTTCAGCAGTAGAACTGGAGATCCTTGGGCCAGAATTTAGCCTACACCCCAGGACACGGCCACACAACAGAGGCATGGCTTTTTAAAATGTAGGTTCTTTTGAAGAGATACCTACTGTGCTTCTGTGCCCATAATGTTTGTGATTGATGCTTAACACTCAATGTTGTTTGTGGAATTTATAATTTACAACTTGAAATGTTTTTGGTATTTGAAGCACATTGCCGCCTATTCACAAAGGCGTTTTGCCATATGTGCATTACAACACTCTTACGCACCTTTGTGAATTGGCCCAAACCATCTAAAATAGGAATAAAATGTGAATATTTAAGGGATATTCATATACAAGCAGTACAATTAGAAAGCACTTTTACTAAAATGGAGTTGGACATTTCGGGTCTGATTTAGAAAGGCATGTTAGAGTAAATTGAAGAGTATTCCTCTAGAACCACTGCCCTTAGGCATAAATGTTTGTGTGAATAGACACCTTTGTGTTGGTGCCCTCTTAAATAGTTGGTAATGCGCAAATTAAAGAAAGATTAAATTATGTCCCTGTGTATCACTCAAACAAGAGAGGACACAGCACTTAACATTTCCGAAGAATCGCTAAGTTTTCATGCCACTTCTCTATTGGTGGCTTCCTTAATGTATGGCACATATGAAGGAGAATGCAACTAGAGAGTTATTACATATTCTAATCCCACATACTTCATTTAAAATACTGATTTCAAAGCCGAAGGATGGATTAACTAATGAGCCTCTTACATTCGACCATAGTTTGAGTGCACAACACAATAGTGGTGGTGACTATTCAATATGTCCAATATATGGGCGAGACTTTGGTGATTTCATAAGGTAAGCTGTTGGAATCCTACACAGTGGTAAGAAACCTGGGGGACAACCTACAGCCTAAGTGTGGATTGAATCTGTTAGAGGTGAAAGTTGTGGCAAAGAGGGAGGCAAGAAAACTACAGAAAGACGGTCAATGCCCAAGTGGTCAGTCGCCCGCCTTGAAAACTCAGCCAGATTCATGCATTTGGACCAATAGTGCCCCTGTGTTCTCGCTTTTTCACAGTGTGTCCATGAAAGGACAAAGAAATACAAAATGGACACAGAGATGAATGCTGACAACATAATGTGCGCGGTTAAATCCCACTGCTGTTTCTCACCTGAACTCGGATATGACAAGGCCAAGCGGTGCATCATTCAGAGGATGCAGGCGGGTACATGACACTGCTTGTAAAATGAAGCGTGTATTAAACAGGAGTCCGTTTTTTCTCTTCACTTTTGCATGTATTTCAGAATATAGCATCGTGAACAGATATAATTGACTTGTAAAATCCATCTGAAGCAAAGGGCCCGCAGAGCAATGTCCTTAACATTATTGAAAAGTTATTAACACTTGAGAGATCTCAATGTTTGTGTGCCTCAGTTCACACATGATGTAGTTTTTGTATATATTTACTCAAAACAAATACATGCTGAGCATTTCGCAGGAATGAATTTTCGTCTGTGATTAAATGTAAAGGTGTCCAATTACCTTGCTTTTCCAGGTCACCTGACCTTTGTTCAGTCACGTGTTAAAAGATGAGATATTGTAGCAGCCAGAAAGACATATTTTGGTCTGCAGTATCACTTTCACACAGCCGCTGGAGTTTCTTTACACACCATCATATATTTTTTCTTTTAGAGTTTGCGTTCAGTATTGAAACCCCCTGGTATTCCACACCCCGCCCAGTTACCTCTTTATCGGGCCCCTCCCTGAACCCAGACAATACATCAATCTAATGTTTCTAGTTTGACAACAGATTGATTAACTCGTTTGGTTGGTTGTTGTTTTTGCTCCACGTGTTTCCTGATTGAAACCCAACCCTCCTGTTTATCAATCACTCCCAGTAATTAGAAGCAGACTGTGAGCGAAGGGAAGATGTGGGCAGATTAGGTGAAAGAGGGGGTGTTTATGGCTCTCTTCAAACTCTTATCGTCTCAATTAGTCTCGCGGTGAAGCTGGGGACCCGGGTTCTAATCCCGGCTCCGGCACTTTATCTTTGATTTTGGGCAAATCGCATAACCCCCTGCATGTAAAACTGCGAGCATTTATAGATATAAAGGAGCTGTATATTTGTGAAATGTCATGTCCACGTGCAAAGCTGATATGTAAAGTCCCACATGACATACAGAGCTCAGTTTTCTCTTTATTCTAGACTAGCTTTCTTCATGTTTTAATAAAATTATTTATAACCTCAAATTAGATAAGAACTTACATTACTAAAACGTTGGAATACTTGCTTGATTCAGTTAACACAACATTTCATAACAAATGATAAAAACACATGTTTATAAACTCTGTTTCCTCTTGTACTTGCATATATTAAGAAAGCAACATTTGACAACAGTAACAGACTACCAGACAGCAAAAGCATGCAAAGCAGCACCAGCCAATTTGCCCCAAATTAACAGTTTTTAGACAGAAGGAAGAACGCGTGAGCACCAGCTACATCCAGCACAAATCCGTGGGAAATAAGCAGATGCCATTTCTGCCAAACCTTAATGTATTAAGACTTTTAGAGTATATCTGGTTCCCTATGGTTACCTTATCTTAGAAGGTGTGCCATCAGTATTTTAGCCAGATTTGATGGAGGTGTGTGTGTGATGGCGGGGCACACAATCTCCAGCGGATTGCAAGTTCCTGAGCTTGGTTTGCTTCTCTTGCCACAGGTAATCTAGGGAGTATAATATTGCTGATCTGCACATTTCAAAGGCAGACGGGGCAATTAAATCCAATTTGTCTGATTACAGCATAAATATTTAATAGAAGAAGCCAAGGTTCCTAGATTCGGCTTCTTTTCATTTGCAGATATAGTCAATGGTGGTTAGCCAAGCGGCCATGTTTGAACGTGCTGAACGTAGAGCGCACCAGAGGAAAGCGATGCAAGGTGCAAGAAAGGAAGGAGCATTTGGATTGTATGATCGCAGACTTACAGCAAGAATGGCAATGAGAATGCCAGCGGCACAGAGCACAGCATCATTAATGGTCTCTCCTGGTTTGGATGGGTACTTGATACTTTCATCATTGCAGTAAAAGCCCCGTCTGTACGGCTGGATTGTGCTAGTCTCAATAACCAGGAAGGGCAGGCCAGCTAGCGAAAGAGCAAGAGAGACACAAAAACACATCAGTAACATGGACACACATGAACGACATGCAGCACAGACCCACTGGGACAATGCAATACCCATACACAGTTCTCTTCGGAAAGTGTCGTTTGTTTGAGTCTTACTCTACAATCGTAGTAATACGCACATGGGTTCATTGTCCGATCAAACGCAAATTGAGCAAAACATATTGATAGCAATTAATTTAGGCATCATTGTGTATGTTTTGCAGGGTCCCAGCATAGTCTTCTGTGCCACAAATTGGTAACTTACAGATATGAACGTCAGCAGAACTCCTACTGCAAACAGCACGGGGGTAGGCACAGTGCTTTTCAATAGGGGGTACTTGATGGACTCATCACTGCAGTAAAAGCCCCGCTTGTAGGGCTTGATATAAGAAGTGGTGTTCATCACTGCTGCAGGGAGAGTGACTGTGTAAACAAAGTGTAGAGCATGAGTGTTACTATCCTGCATGATGAAACCAGGCAATATTTGGTGGGCATAATTCAAGCCAACAGCATATAATGAGTGGAAAGGAACCTGCCCTGTGGCTACTGGACAACTGCATTCAACACTCAAGGCATGCATCAACATTTTTAAATCTGCACAAAATTTAATAAACAAATACAATGACTTTTGAGAATGACTGTTCAGTTTTTGTTTTCGAAATGCTATACTGATTATTTAGTGTTTTCTGGCAAAAGGATCAATTGATTCATGACATCAACTATTATAGAATTGTATTTGCTTCTGATCCTGCATCGATTACTTGAGGGGAAAAAAATTAACCCATGTTACGTTGCATCTTACCTGCCTCCTGCCATGTTGGCACATCACCCCTTCAACAATACTGCAAAGAATATTTTCAGAATTCCCTGTGGGGGCATCACTCACGAACCCCTCTTCCACCCATGAAACCAGAATCTTAATACATTTTCAGTGGTGTCTGAGGCAGTTTTGAAGGTGGCAGGCAGAGTAGTGACTATGTCCTCTCTGTTGAGGAGGAATGGGAATTTTTTTTGTGGACATGTGAACTTTGTTCACTTCCAAATCCCTTCAGAACCAGCAGTGACCAATCGCGTACAGCTCATTCTCTGCCACTGAGCTGAAAAATTCTGAAAATGGGTTTGGGAAACCACTTTTTTACAATATAATTTTAAAAGCAATGTCACCAAAAAAAACAAGCAGAAATATGAACTTTGTGTATCTGGTTCTAAAAACATTGCATTGGCTTTAAGACCGTTCTTCTAAGTGCCTTGTCCGACTTGTTTCTAATTTCAACTCATCAGAAAACAGGTTAAGGGAATGATGGGAGATGTTTTTCTTCCTGACCACATGTCCGGCGTTTAACAAACATCGCTTGCCCCACAACGTTAATTTTATTACGGAGACATAGTGTTACATCGCGTACATTAGGAGAATACAAGTATCTTTATTTTTTTCACAGACTAACTTTTCTAAACAACTTTTCTGGTAGGAATGACTAAACATTCAACAGGATTGACCAACAATACCCTAGATCTGCATACCCTCGTGGATAGCTAACATATATGTGCTCTCATTGTATAGATCCATGGTTCTATATGGTTGAACTAAGTAATAACAGTGGTGGTTCTAAGACATGGAATAAGCAAGAATTTATGTCTGGTGCAACCAGCAGAGGGCATAGGATTGCTCCTAGAAGCAGCAATGGGCGAGATAAGAGTGGAACATTCCCTCTATGTTTTCTGATCATGAAAAATAGTTTTTTACCTCTATTGCCACTGCGATAGCTCCAAGTGTTGTCACCAAATGTGGTCACTTGTTCTCTTCTTAAAGATCTTATTACCTTTGTGTTTTTCAATTGGTGGAATTTGAGTCCACCTGTGGCCTGAGAAATCCTCAATGATCAATTGACCATCTTTTATTGCTGCTCTGCTTTGAAAAACATAGGGAGGACTTCACAAGTTTTCAGATGAATAAAATAAAACTGGCAGTTCTGGGGATATACCCTTCTTGGAATGAATGTAATTTAATCATAAAACAGCCTCCATTTATAGCATGGCAGTAAACAAATCAATGCATGATCATCTTTTCTCATCACAACAACCCAACAAAGAATTTGTTTCCAGTGGATTCCTCTCATCCATATTCCGCTACTTATATCATCTTAAACCCCGTACGTACTCTTAGCGTTAAAAAGTCCACTGGGAGCCAGCTAGAACCTGATGTCAATATTTGGGTTAGAACCCTCGGTACTGTAACAGAATCTCTTCTCAAAGCCGATAGGGCCTGATTTGATCCCACATCACCCCCTACTTAATTCCCTAAATTCCACCTCATCCCGGGGACCATGCAGCGTACACTTACGTGGCCACTGCTATTTCTCTAGCTCTTCTAATAGTTTTCTCATGACATGGCTGCAGGCCACATGGCGTTCAAATAATCGAATACAGCTGCAAGCTACGAAGGCTCTGAGAACATGCTGCTCTCTTCATTTAATATTAGGATTTCTTTTTTTTTACTTGATGCAAGAGAATGTACATCACTTGTTATGTTCAGTGTTTTCCAGACAATAGAACACCATGGTCATAATACATGCACTATGTGTGGTTTCCTTTCTTTTAAGCAAACAAAACAGTAAACACACACAGATGGGCTTGTTTTGGTTGTGTTTTCTCTAGTCTGGGTTTGTGGTGCACAGAGGATATTTTCAATTCAATGGCGCCTTTTTTATAGTGAAACCATAACCTCAGGTTCTCTGCCTTGACATGGGAATGATGCAAAACTAAATATAGTCCTAGCAACGAGCACACAGCTTAAAAACCACACGCTCTCGCTTGTCCAAGACTCTCTAGAGCGGCCTAGGAATGACATTTGGTGCCTAAGTATCATAAACATACAACAACTGCACTGGTTACAGAACAGACCAGGCCGAGGCCAAGATAATAAGAATGTGCATTCACTACTCAACCATTAAATTAAGGCTTTTTCCTAAATTCTAGGATTCTGGATGAATGTATTAACAACTTGTGAGAATGAGTTTAAAGCATGATTTTTTTTAAATGTAAAAGGACCATGTTGAAGAATACATATATAAATTTTTCCCTCATGCTATAATCTTTACCTCGGTGGCAATAATAATACATTTTTAGGGTACATTTCCCTGGTTGCTTGAAAGAGTTTGTCATTTAATGGAATATAGATGGCATCTCTGTGGCTCCTGCTCGAACCAAACCCAACACGAAGGGAGCTGTACTGGATGCTTCTTCACATCCATGATGATGTCACTACAGCCCGCCTAATGACATCATAACTTGTGTGAACCATAAACTCACCCAGGCCAATGGGACTCAAGTGATGGGATTAAGGAAGACCAGCAGCTGAAAATGCAGTCCCCTATGGAAACGCTCATATAATCTGCCCCAAGATAGACAACGAAAGAGCCCTAGACAGGTTGCACAGGTGATAACCCTATTTTCTTTAAATCAATCAACGGCTATCTTCTGTAAGAACCATTACTCTGATCCACCACATAGTATCGAGGATTTACAGCAGTAGCTACATTTTTACCTGATTAACATTTTACACTCTTCAGCTATTCATTGTACAAACTCAAATAGTTCTTAGTCCCTGTTTCTACCAACCCTATTGCTTGAAGTGATTAGAATGTATATATGTTAAGAATAAAATGTAAAGCCTCTCCTATTAAAAGATATATAGTTTTTCATCCAAAGATGTCAATATCATATCTTTATCACTATCATTTTCTGCTGTTAATAGGTCCTGAGTTTAACAAACTTGAAATTATTAAAAGCTGAGTCTGCTCAAGAAGGAGTCCCACCTATGACCCCCAAGCTCTGCTCAGGTTTTTATGCTAGTGCATTGCCAAGCAGCTCTCTCTGGATAAATGTAGTTGAGAGACATGGATGCGAGACTGTCGGTAGTCAGCAAAATAGAGTGTGAATCTAGACCTTCTCTTACCAACAGTCAGTTTTGTCAAAAACATATTGTTTTTGCTAGCACAGGTAGATATTTCCTTAGAGGGAGGAGGGGAATGCAAAAGACAAACATGTCTTTCTTTCTGATATCCAATTCTATTCAATTGAAACATTTACATGTTGACAAAGTTAGACACACGGAGGAGTGTGGGATTTTCCATCTTTGACCGGACGTCCTAGAAAAGCTAATACTTCACAAGGCTTTAAGAAACAAAGCCCGGACCACCCACTCTTAAGGCCACCGACGAGGAAGTATTTGCTTGGTAACACAGCCCACTAAGCCATATTAAGTTGTACCCAGGGGATTCACTATTTGCAGCAGGTCAATGCACCCCCTTTGCAGTGGTTAAACCACAGTATACATGTGTTCTGATCCTACTTGGAAAACTCGAGGCTCCTTCACTTAACTTAGTTTTCCATTACAGCTGAGACATGGTATTTAAATTAAACATCATTGAAACAACGTATAGCTCTGCCTTTGAGCTGGAAGAATCAGCAGAGCAAGCACCACTCCAGAGGCACGCCTGTTCTCCACTCAGGGATCTGCTTTAAAAGATCCCTGGTAATACGGATTTAACCAGTTGCCTGCCGAATCGGGACTATCTATCTGCAGTACCTCTGTGGAGCTGGGTATTCTAGCCTGATCTACAAATAAAGTGCTGGATATGAAATGGGGCATAACCATGGGGACTTAAGATCAGAATTATCAATTTCACGCTAATCCCGCGTTCCGAAACTGAAACGTATGGTCCCAAACAAAATAACCTTGTCTGCCTGGAAGCACCGGTGCCCCAGGTATTGGTAATTGCAGAGCTTCGGAATTACATGGAATATGTCTGGGGCCCTCTTAATAAGGCCTAAGAGCCCGTCCCTTTATAGTGACTTTTCAACGAATATACTGCTTTGTGCTGCATTCTCTGGAGCCAGGGACTCACCATGACTTGCAGGAGTGGATCTGTTTGTTTGGGAACCCAGTTGGTAGGGTAGCTCTTCCTTCACAATGGAACTCAAAAATAACAGGGTATGCCTTCGGACTTCCTTCAACTCAGTCTAGACTCTAGGGTATTTTTTCAGGCAAGAGTTAAACTTGCAAAATCCTCATTTTTATGAATACGATGTAAAGTCACTTGTACAGAATTGTAGAAATCACTTAGTCCTCTCTACGGATGACACAGATCAGTTGTGAACACTGAGCTTCATTTAAAAATGCGCAGTGATTTACTGTATAAAGGGGGTGCCAGAGAGGGACAGTATTACCACAGACTATATAGAGGGAAAGATCACAAGCACATATTAAAGATACGCTTGGCAAGAAGACAAGAGATCTAAGGATTGATTGAACAGGATGGCCCATCTAAGCTTTTCTCAAGGGTTGGTGAGATTGTCCTGCACCCAAAGGCTTTTTTTCTGTTTCACTTGTGCCAATTTTTGGAGCCTTCTCTCAAATACTTAATGTTTGCCATACACCTAATTGAAATGCCCTACAACTGAATACGTGATGTTAATCATTTTATGGTGGGTCCGTGATTTGTGAAACACTTTTAGTTGGATCCCATTGAGGAGGTATTCTGCAGCCATGCAGAAATGCACACAGTACCCATGCCCTTTTGGTGTTCATCCTTTTAAAGACAAGGGCCTTTGGCACTTGGGAAACTCCACAAAAGCATGGCAGATATCCTCCGTATTACAAGGGCATTAAGCTCTAATGCGCATGTAATGTGGTGGGCGGTACATCTGACACCCTTGGAGTATCCCAGCACTCTAAGTAAGGCCCTAACTCCATAAGTCGAGTGTACCTTAGCTTGAAAAGCAGTGCTTAAAAGTCTATACTAGGGATTCAAATCAGGCGGGCCACATACATCCCTAGCTCCATTATGAGTTCAGCTGATGTGAGCATTTGGATATTTCTCACTTAAATCACCTCTTTTAGTATTTATTGTAATGTTTACAACACCACAAATGAAGGAGATCTGCATTTGGTTGATCCCTACCTGCAACGGCACTGACGGGCTAAAATGGATAGAACTAAATATAGCACAGAGTAATTAGCGCAAGCATTAGATCCATCACTTTTTGTGTTATGAGAAACTCTCTAAGTAGGAGGGGTAAGCCTGTAGTCCCAAACTCATTGTGCCAAAGCATCACCCCCTCCCCCCCCCCCCCCCCGTGGTGGGGCCAATGCTAAGAGTAATTCTGGTATTTGTTTGTAAAGGCACAAATTACCTAAAAACAATGGAATGGAATGTGGCAACAGTGGCTAAGATATATGTACACATTCCATCCATCACTTTTTGCGCTGTCTATGCTAGGGAAATCATCCTGCCAGTGTTTCCCACTCTGTGCCACTCCGCCTATGCCCGCATGTGTGGATGAAAAGCATACATCAGTTTCCTCTGGAACTGTCCAAAATCATTATTAAATGGCATACCTTATTGATTTGTGTTGAAATAAACCGCGAGCGGGGTGGTGGCATACCACACATCTGGCAGGTTGCACACACAAGGTGTTGTGAATATGGCAGCAGCTCCTAGATTGCTGAGTGTGTAGCAGGACAATGATGGCGCCAAGCTGCTGTTGAGGATTTATAGAGAGGCTGGAACAGCAGAGTGAATAAAGCAGAGATGGGAAACTCCTCCCTTCAGAAAACCACCCTCAGCAGTTTTCTACGGCAACACAACAAACGTAGGTCAGTGTGTACAGCAGCCAAACGTCGGCATTCCTTCCGTTTCATGAAAACATTCCTCGTGTTCTTACACAAACAGTTTAGCTGTATCTTTCAACTCTGTTACACAGCTCCGAAACCGCAATAACAGTTTCAGTTCGAAGCCCGGGAACAAAGTTCACAATGCGGTCCAGAGACGAAAACCTCAGGAGTGAAAGCGTTTTTTATTGGCAGCGCCTCTATTTCCCAAGAAGGAACAGCTTCCAGGCAGGAAACCGTCCGCTGCAGTCTAATGCGGAAAGTTCTTGGAAGCGTCTACCTGATATTGCAAGAGTCAATGTTTGCCCGTCAGCATGACTACATGGCAGACGCAGTCCAAGGAGAGACGCTGCCCCCCGAGGCGGGGTGTAATGATTTCCTGTTGGTGTGTGGTTGTGTTCAGAGTACCGAGAGGCTGGTGTCTGCTGTAAGCCACGAAGCCATTTGTCAAAGCAAGTCATTGCAAGCTTCTCCAACATGGGAGAATGCAGAAGTACAGGGGCAGCTCGCACCCCCCGTCACTTGTGAAGTAAACGTGAATACACAAATATTCACAACAGGACACACGTATCTTCTGTGCTGTCACACACTAGTAGAACCCAAAAGTTAAATGGAAGGCTATTATTGTTGCTACAAAACATGCCCAGGTAACGGCATGGCATACACAGCTCCGGGGGATTGTGCAAATGTACATGGGATTAGGGTGTGTGCATGCGCATAGCTGATCCCTGAGTGTCTTAATAGACGTGGAGCCCCCCTCGGTCCTTGAAGGGGTCCTGAGTGTTCCCACAAGGCTGAGTGCGGTCCCTGGCTGCACTATCCCATGTGTATACATTCAGGTCCTCCTTGTGGGTGGAGCAAAGAGGCCCCAGGAGCTAAAATAGGCTGCACAGTGCAAGTTCTACTGACTGGTTCTGAGCAAAAGGATGCCCAACGAGTCTGAGGGAGGGGACATCACCCTCTCCCCGGGGAAAGAGGCGGGGGTGAGGGTCTGTGACTGGATCTTTCCAAAAGGGATTATTAAGAGGCCTTCCAAGCCGCCTCCCTAAACCAATCCCATGTGCATGCTGGGACGAGGAATGCACAAAAGGTAGAGAGTTTGATGGGTGGTCTACACTCCTCACCTTACTTTGGTTGTGCTTGTGCCTAGTACTGGCAAAGGGGAATTCCATGATTATCATGGGCACACTCATGAAAATCTGGGGAAGCCCCCAAGTTAATGATTGTTAATGAATGGGACCTTTAACAATGCCTGAATATTCAGTAATAAGAAGGGGTTTTCAAGAGCCTTACATAGTGCCCCAGGGTGTCTGCAGAGAGTGCTGCTTGAGCAGGCCATCCACTGCTGTGTGATATGGCCCACCACAACAAAGCGCAGCATGTAACATTCGAGTCATCAAATGAAAAGTGATATTCAGTGAAGAAAGGAAGTTATAATGTGCTTCCCTCGCCTATTCGTTGCGGCTAAGAAATTATACTGGAGAGACTGAGAAAGGGTTCCTTCCCATTCTACTAACATATTCCAAATGTGTCCCAGAAGTACAACAAGCAACTCCCACTCCCTTCGTTGAAAAGTGCTGCCCTAATGGCTCAACACTTAATTTTGTTAAATGTTATCATACCGCTGCCTCAGTGTCCAAGCTACAGAAATGCAACACCATGCATTGGCTTACATTCCAGAGTTTTGCCTGGTGTTCACTCTCACTTCTTCATAGCTGACATTCTCACTTGTGACCCCAGAAGAATTTTGAGCCTGATTTAGATCTTGGCGAAACCGGTTACTCCATCTCAACGGGGATGGATATCCCGTCCGCCAAAATATAACTCCTATAGGATATAGTGGGATTTATATTTTGTCTGACAGGTTATCCATCACCGTTGTGAAGGAGTAACCCGTCCGCCAAGGTCTAATTCAGACCCTTTGTCTCCTAAATCTAGAAAGATGCTAATTTACCAATATCGTT
Organism: Triturus cristatus; assembly: GCF_964204655.1. NCBI lineage: Eukaryota > Metazoa > Chordata > Amphibia > Caudata > Salamandridae > Triturus > Triturus cristatus. Next base: position 689,092,674 of record NC_140586.1, on the reverse strand, counting down.
GACACAGGCCTGATGATGGCCCATGAGACATAACATTATCTAGGTTGAAACATCAGCTATCCTGCACCTTCGACTATCCCCATAACATTGCTCCATGTGACATTTCAGAAGGTGTCTTTTTGACTCATTCCTTTATGTTCTTTAAGTCAATTGCACATTGTCTCACCACACAACACACTACGTTATCAACATGTTGTCATTGTATAACAATTTTATACCATATCCTGCAAACTACATGAACATGCCATCTTTACCTGTATTTTTGTGTGACTTCTATGTTCCAGTATATTTGCTGTTGATAAGAATCTCTGTACTTTCACGGGCCTATCTGAAGTAACTTGGTTATTCCTAAATGATCAAACATTTAGTGTTAGTGGCTATGAGGGAACTACTGTATTCTCTCCTGTTTCTATAACACCCAGGTTCCTAGGGATATTGGGTTGCCCCTGTTTTCTCTTACAACACATAAAACAAAAGGCAAAGTCTAGCCATGATTCACACCTTGAGTTTGCACTGCTAATTTTGCTCAGTCGTATTTTTTGGGTGTTATTAAAGGTGAAATAATTTGTTGGAATTACATTTACTAGTGGGTGAGGGGCTGAGGGGTGCAATATATATAATGAAATATATACACACAAGCAACCAGAGCCTATATGTAGTTTGTTTGGGAGAATAATGAAATCCTAGAAACACAAAATTCCTTGCAGACATTTACATGCTCCAAACAAACTTTCAGTTCCTAGAGAGGATATCTCAATGCACCAGGAGACATAAACAGCAATATAGTGTTTAGCTTCTGTACCACACTGAGCTCTCACCTAAGATTGCTTTCATTGTTTTTTTACCATATCCTAGGACTGAGAATACTTAAAGGTTTCCACCTCTGCATTTTTGCTAGCCCTCACCATATTCTCATTATAAACATGGAACCTGGCCCTGGAGCTGCCAGCAGCCACCTGCAAAAATAAGGCCACCATACAATTCTGTAACAAAATACAAGCACTCTCGAGTCCGAAACCCAGAAAAGTGACCAAATGCAAGTATTTTCCTCCCTTTTTGACATCTTTTGAGGAGACTTCATGCTCATTTTTGAAGGACTGCAGAATTAAGGGGTATTACAGGACTCTTGCGAGGAACTGGGAATGAAGCTTTTTCACACTTTTTCAAGTTTGAGTCTTGTTCCATGCACGCTGCCAAGTGGCAACACGTGTTGCGCTGTGATCAAATGGATGAAACATACAGGCCACTCACTTAAACACAGATCAAAGCGGCGGCTTTGCCAACATTCATATTTTCTTTTTATTCAGTCGGCAAGAGGTACACACTGGTAAATCAACATGATCCTTTTTATTACTAAATTTCTTTTTATTTAGCATGTGTACTAAATGTTTGATCTTCCCCAAAGCTCTTACTTAGCTTCTCAATTATGGATCTAAATAAATCACAGAGCTGCTCGCCTGTTCCTTGTTATGAAATTTTTAACAAGCTCCATCTGGAAATGCTGAAGGTATGAACACAGCTAGGGTAACTTCAGAGAGGGCATTGCTAAGCAGGGGTGGGACCACAATGGATGATAGGCATAATTTATTATAAAAATAATGAGTTGTGTGCCCATGCTGGCATATGACAGGCAGGAAAGATTCCAATCAGAAATCATGGCATGGTTAATTTCTCAGCTGGCATTAATGTCTCAAACGCCACAGATGCTGAGCGAGCGAGACTGAGACTCACCACACGCTGAAGCACATCTGGGCACCGTGACCATAAAGATTTGCTCCATAGCACCTAGAATTCTGAAATGAATAAATAATTCAGGCAAATACTATTTTTGGGAATATCAGATGACTTCTTGTAGGTCTTCTTTCCATTGTGGAAAAATTGACTACAAGAGTTGAAATAATCGCTTTGCAGAAAACTAGTGTTGGAGGTTTCTTGCCTACGGAGACCTATCCTATCACCATAGATATGAATAAAATATAAGTCATTACAGAATTTGCAGATGAAGCCATCAGTGGAGTAAGGCAGACCAGGCCTCCCTGATTTGCTGGGACTGGGACAGATTTGCTGGAACAGTCGTGGACTTTCACCATATGCCATGGCGAATTTCAGTACATTTACCATACCTCCCGTTTTTAAGATGAAACGCAGAGGGGGCAATATTTAATGTGTTCCAGTGCAAGGTAAGTTAACAGCCCTTATCACGTAGTAGTTTAAGGAGCACCGAGGATAATGTGTGCAAATGTTGCATTTTGTTACTCTTAGTGCCTCAGTGTCTACGTTTTCTAATTGGGGAATGATGTCAATCAAGTTATTCTGTGCACCTCTGCCGATGCCAAATAGTAGTCCTACTTTTATGTTTGTGGCTTGCATTGGTTTTTGATATTCAAAGTCTGGTTTCTCTAGGTGGAGTTAACTAATAGCTGCAGTTTGTCGATTTTCATAACTTTGGATGGGTATTCCCACATAAAACCTCAGTAAGAACCAATTACTTCAAAAGGTACGTATGACAACATGTATTCAGAGTTTTCAAAACGTAATTGTGATGATTAGTCTATATTATTAATCACTTTTCCGCCACAAATATGGAGGCTTGCTAAAATGGTCAGAAACAGGAATTGTTTTGAAGAATATAGGGATTTCAAGAGACTGGATGAACAATCCAAGCTTTTGCTAGAATTCTTGGCAGAGGATCCTAGCGTCTGAACCTTGAAATGAAACCTTCTGGACAGACTCACTTCTTTCTGTATTGGAACTTCTACAGAGATGTCCTGAAATTTCTGCATATAGTCATTGATATAGCAAAAGGAAATACGAATGACACGGTGGAACGTTACAGGTATACAGATTAACAGTTTCATGTGGAAATCTTTGGGGTCCATCTTTCCACCCTGCTGGTGAATGTAAGAGTCCTCACAATGAAGGGCCTCATCGATAATCAGACTCGTATGCCAGACTGCAGAAAAAGTCATAATTGCTCATGGTATCCCCGAACATCGATGGGTGAGGGAAGATCCGCAAGGTTATACAGATGCTCCACTGATTCATAGATCCATGTGTTAAATGCAGGGTAAGGCACTGAAACATGACTGAACAAGAAGGACCAAAGCCGGCTAGGCTGGTCTACGTATTTCAGAAGGTACATTTCTGCTGTTTAACCTTCGAACATCTATTGAAAGCGCTGTCACATCCACAACAGGCGGGGCTCAGAGGCAATGGACAATTATACAAGAGAGGAATGAGTCCTGTGTTTTGATCAGAATACTGTTGTACATTTAGAAGTTAGCCATAGAATTACATGTTCCTATTGAAAAAGTAGGAGTGCCAGGAGTTTCTAAGGTTTTCCAAAAGTAACAGCCACAACAACTAGCACTCAATGCATTTATAATAGAGGACATTAACTCATCATAAGGGATCACGGAAAGACTCTAACTGAATCATTAACAGCACACTTGCTAACCTCTCATGGACTCCTCGGGTTAATATTCTCCTATTACATTGCATGTGTTATATTACATGTGTTATATCACATAACAAAAATATTGCATCCACTACATCAACCACTCCAGAGCTTGCAAGGTACATATACTGCAAGCAGATATGGAGGTTAGAATATTAATATATATTTCACTTGGTATAAAACAGCAGTAGCCAATGTTGTGGATGGGATATTTGTGCAGTTGAAAATTACTGAGCTCAGTATAGTGTCCAATACCCCTTTAGGCAAATAGGTGCATGTCACAGAAATACAAAGGAGATCAACAAATATTGTGTGGGAAGTGTACCAACTACATGCATGTACAGTCATAGGACCCAACTCGCCAACTACAGCCAATGCGGGTCAGCTGAGCATTCCATTGGTGCCCATGATACTGAAAAGGTGGCCGTCCAGTCCAGGACATCACCATCCTTGTTGAAGTTAGACTGAATTTTAAATTCACATATGACAGTATGATATGGCAGTGCTTTCAATAGATGTTCGGAGATTAAACAGCAGTACTGTAACTAATGAAATTCCATTTGACTAATACTAGAGGATTTTAAAGGTACTTTTACTGCCAGATCCTGGGTGCAGTGTGCTTGATCGTACTGGAATAAGGAACTTACTCATGAGAAAATGAAGGAACATATAAAGTGTGTTCTGACATTTTCCTCATTGTTTTATGCACCTGCTCTGTATTTACTTATCCATGATCAGTTCCTTGGTTTATTTAAAACTTCAATAAAGTTCAATGTTCGAAAGGAGGCTGCTTTCTGTACAGGAAATACAAGGCATTATTCATTTTCTTCTTGGTACAGTCATCAACAAAGCCTGATTTGATTGACCAAACTATCTGGTGTTGATGTCCATAATTTCGGCCACTACTTCTCAGTTTATACAAATGTTTCGTTTTACAGGGCATCATTAGGGAAAGTAAATCTGAAAACAGTTGAAACACTTGTTCTGTATTCAGTTGTAAATTCAAAGGAAAAGAGGCATGCCTTAAAACCTGTTAAATGCAGTGACTACGAAGCGCTTTAACTGTCTTTTGGTAAATACTCCTATAGATATACAGCAAATGGTGTCCTTTTTCAGCAGTGAGTTGAATTGTATACCTGAAAACATAACTTTTTTAATGCTCCTGGATAACTCTAACATCTATTGGTAAGATTTTGATTGTTTTTCATATTCTTTATCTATACGAAGAAGTTGAATTTAAATTTCGAATTAAATCTTAATTCACAGAATATGGATTTGCTGAAGTTTCTAGCCATACATTCCACTCACATCAGTAGAAAATTTCGTAGGTCTGTGGGTTTTACACCTGTATAGCTTTACAAAAACGTGGTAAATGGTTTTCCCATGGAAGGAGTAGTTGGGTACGTTTGAACCTTTTTAAACATACATTCTCAATTATTTCCCACACTAAACAGACATTTAGTTCAGAAAAAAAGTGGCATCAACTGTGCATTTACAATGTGAAAAGCCCCCAAACAAGATTGGTCCTGGGATAATCAGTATAACATTCAGTGCAGTTGACATTTTCCCTAACCCTAAATCATTAGGAGGGCTATTGGCGGGAACAGCATATACCTGGAACATTATGAGTTTTATGCTTTCCAATCTTTTTTAGCAAAAGTGTCTTCTAAAGAAAGAGTAACTCATAGAATAGGCACAAGTCTATTAATTATAGACCTCTACTTTTTTATGTGAAATGAGAAACTAAATTAAGTGATTGTGTAAGCAAAAATGTAGATGCTATCACGCCACTCTGTCTTAAAATTGTGTCAGCTTATTCCAGTCTCTGGTATAATTAGAGATTCTAATTAAAACAATACATATTAATGGGTTTTTATTACCTTAGTGAAGGTTATTCATTCAATTGTTTGGAGTTATCAAAAGCCTTGGTGGGTTGTTAATAGTTGAAATTATTAAATATGCCCACCCCAAGACACCATCCAGTGTAACTGGAAATACATTAATTTGAGCAAGATTTTCTGAATAATTTAAATGTAGCTTCAAAATAAGATATTTGAAGCTTTAATGCAGAAGTTTATACTCTCGTTTGCAAGATTTCTGATGAATCTATAACAATATTAGGATATATTGAACTTTCTCACTGGGGGCTCAATGCTAAAAGCTTTTGCAGTGTGCTGGTCTGTTTTAAACTCAGCTAAGGTGTGATGTACTCCTAAGTTACCAAGAGTTTCCAAGAGTAAGATGCACTCAAACAAAATATGTTTGTAAATCAAGCTATAACCTATCAGACCAGAATGGGAAAACGATGATACTGAATGAAATTGGCATAAGAGAATATTTTAAGAAGAGATATGACTATTCACTGGTCGATTAAAACCAGTTCCATCTCTAAGCATCAGTCATAATTAACTAAGCTCAATAACTACGAACTCCAACCGATCTTAACATGAACCCATAAGATCTGATCTATGAATAGGAGCAACATAGCTTTCCGTTTGTTCTTTCATCTTAACACTTGTTAACCAGCTTAAGAAGATTCAAAAAATATATTTATACAATCATCTTATTATTCAATTTCATAAATAATTAACGAAATTTCATTATTATTTCTTCGGCTAGCTTTTCGAAACACATCTTAATTTGTGGATCTATGGCCTCCATAGACAGTGTCTCACATTTTCCATACATGATTAAGCCCTGAATGGGCTATGATTGTATAAATATATTTTTTGAATCTTCTTAAGCTGTATAACAAGTGTTAAGATGGCGCCTCCTTATAGTATATTCTTTGGAGTCTGTTGTTTATGTTGCTGCCAATGCACCGGAAGGGAAATGTGTATACCAGGATATAATAATGTTGAACGCACGGCACTTTGTACAGTGAAAAAAGGCGCGAAGCCGAAACACGTTCTGTGCTTCATCTCGGTGAAATAAAATAACTGAGTTTCACCTTCGATCGAGTGCGGTCCCTTCATTTTCCTGTCGGGGTGAAGTTTTTGAGCCCGATGTTATGAGTGGAGCCACTGCCACTTCACGGACCAGCACCCACTCCTGAGTGCTTCAAGCGACCTTGGTGGAATTGAGATATATATATATATATATATATATATATATATATACACCTAACCCTGGGCGTAGTTCGCGAAGTAGCGCAACGCGTAGCTACGCAAAGTGCACTTCGCACTACGCGAGCTACGCGCAGCACTTCGCGAACTGGGTAGTACCCTGTTCGCACTGTGTAAGATGCCGTTTTCAATGATTGCACAGTGCGGACAAGCATCCGGCACTGTGCAATTATTGAAAACGGCATCTTGCACAGTGTGAGCTGTAGTTTTCTACCGCTCTGGTAGATTTTTACTTGAGCGGCAGCTTTCTCAACGCGGTGGGAAACCTGACCTCCCCGCGTTGAGAATCTCGCCAGGAGGTTTATTTTCCACGCTCGCGATCGCCAACTTGATGTTGCTGATCGCGAACGAGGAAAGAGTCTCGCCGGGATGTCATTTTGCTTGCTCGCGGTCGCCAACTTGACGTTCAGGACCGTGAGCATGCAAAAAATGACCGCTGCACTACGCATCGCTACGCGTGTTTGCACTGTGCTACGTGCAATTTGCGTAGTGCGAAGTAGCGGAAACTTCGCAAACTACACGAGCGTAGCGTAGTGCTTTGCCCAGGCTTAATGATAACAGGGTGTTGACAGATTGTGCTGCCATTGTCTTCCCTGGCTGGTTCCCAGGGCCTAATCTGAACCCTTAATAGAAGTTCAGCCATTGTATCCATGTGTTAGTAGCTGTCTTCCTTGCGAAGAGGACAAGTGCATCCCAACCATCAGCTGAAGCCCACGAGAGATATGATGAGAGAATGGCGAATGATAACCCCCTCTATCTCAAACTGATTAGTGTCTCCAGAAGCCAGTGCTGACAGAAGAAAGATGCAGTGAAATGCCTTTGTAACTAGTCCGCTGATACTACGAAGAGCGAGGGCGGTGAGGATGTGTGCTTTACTCCTGCTAAGTATTCAACATAAAGCCATTATCTGGCTCCAACATATGGGGGTGTCGGAAAATGCCAGACGGCAATCTAGACAACTACCTATATCTAATCACAGCAGGCAAAACCGATTTTATATAGGCACATAATGAGCCTACTGTTTGTCTGGAGATGACATATGCATTGTTGGAGTGAATCACATTTGTGAATTTGTTGTGCATCCTATACTGTTAGTCTATTGTCAGACTGTCTGTTACGGAAAGACCTTCAGGTCAATCCAGATATCATTGGTGAATTGCTTTTATTTGAACTATTTACTAAGAATTACAGCTTTCATTTCAAAAACCTCATCCAATTCTGTTTTTGGAAGGGAAACATGGGGTTCCCTTTATTGTCCCTGTCTTGGTGTGTTGAAACTCTGGGGACTCTAAAATCTAATTATGATTGTTCATTGAATCCACATTTCACAGGTAGTCACCTCCAACTGAGTCTGCTTTCCTGCTTTGAGACCACACCTCTCAAGAAAATTATGAAGCCCTGTTGGTGAATTGAGACACATGGCTTTGAATCCAGCTGCCTGGTTCATACACAACAAGCCCTCCGCCGTATTTTACCACTCACCGACCTATCCTCTAAAGAAGTTGCCATATTGCTTTATCTTTTAAATTTAGAAAGAGTACAATCCACAAAGTAAATATAACTTAAAATTCCCGAACTTCCTCAGAAACAGCCCATACATTAGCAAAGCCAGATCTATCTAAAGCCTGTAATTGCTTCTGTCATATTGTGCCTTAAATCAGAGGATCGCCAAGTCCAGCATCCACAGTTAGACTGGTGTGTGATGTCATTGTGGGATATGAAAACATAGACTGTCCTCCGCCAAATTCCATATTTGTAAATATAGAAGTTTATTCTTTATGCCAGATTTTCCAGTGATGGCGATTAGCCTCATATTTCTGCCGTCTTCCAATTCGAACACCAATGTGGTGTTGATGTGTGTCTGAGAGACCACTCTGAGGTGACCTCTGATCACAACTGGAGAAGTTGACTAGCAGAATGGTACCCACATGCCTAGTCGCACAGATAGTCGCACAGACACATGGCAAGCCAAATCAAAACGTAGCAGCATCTGAACTTCTATATTAGTAACAACGGCATTGTCGCATAAGGGTGTGGATCACTCGATGTGATTGGTCACCGGGCTCCCCAAGAAGATGAGGATCTGGTGGACACTGTCACAATTCAACACAGTCTGCGAATCAGAGGTTAGTGATTCTGTTTCCTACCTACATTTCAAGGTTGAAAAACAATCTACCAATCCTTGTGGCACCATCAAAAATGACATATTAATAACACAAAAAGGTTCTGTTTTTAAGTGTACACTGCTGTTTCAACCTCAAACTGTAGCGCCATCAGAGGCAGGACATTGACCAAAAAAACACAACACACTTTGTATACGTTTCCTTCCTGAATTGGTTTTAGAAGGTTATGTGAGTTGTTGTTCACTTACATCACAAACTCATGGCGGATAAGGATGACTCCGTCCAAGCACACTACTCTTTTTTTACCTTCATGCATGTCCTTCATGCTCTTAATTCAATAACAACATTGGAGTTTGTGCTAACTACAGGGGTTGCCACCAGACTCCCGTTTGGGACTTAAATCCATAGCTTGAATGCCATTGTGGCCAAACTGCCTGGCTTACAATGGTGGTGTTTGCAGACGTCAGCAGGCCCACAGCACGGTTTAGGGTTTTAGCAACCTTTCAATGGATTTGAAAGGGCGCAGGCCGTGTTCAGGCACGAATCCGCTTTGTGCTTACCAGCAACATTGTTTATAAATTGCAGAGAAAGGCATGCTTCGTAAACATTTCTTTCTCCAAACGTGTGCTCCTTGCGCTCTGTGGCTGCCACCGCGCGGTGGCATTGTGTGTGCAGAGTGCTATTGTAGAAACACAAGTGTGGAGGGGGGAGGGGAGTTGTGCCACTCCACAGGGGTTGGGCGGGGGAAAATACGCGAGTTCGTTCACCTGCAGGTCTGGGGCCCATTCAGCCCTGCCCAAGGAAAAAAAATGTAGTCTGCGGAGCCATAAAAAGTCCAGGCTAATTGCTCCTGGATGTGAGCTGGGCACACCCTGCATACCAGCTGATAAATAAAATGCGTCTGTGCGTCTGACTCAAACACAACGCAGGAGGGTAGGCCAATCCGACGGCTCTCGATTAGTTCTTTAGCAGAGAAAACATACGATGGGCCACGCTGCGTGGTGCTTCAAACAAAAATATGCAAGTTACACTTTTCTGCGTTTCCCATAAATATGGCGTGCTTGCACATTCCGCTAGAGCGCTTCGGCGGCCGAAAGCCGAGCCCGGGCCCCCACGCTGAAAAGCCCCTTTGTTTATACCGCAGCCTCGCTGCCCAGATCTCGGTATCCTGAACTTGAACCCCCGATGCGTGTGCACGCTCGGTGCCTTGGCAGCGCCAGGGCCTCGCCAGCAGGTTTGGGGCCTCAAGCCGCCCACAAAGCCTTGGTGCTGAGGCACGTAGACCCGCGGCGAGCGCTTTTTCAAGTAAGACAAAAAGAGCCGAGGAGGGGAAGAAAGGGTTTGCATTGTCAAGAGGCTACAAAGCGATCCGCATTCATTAAAAGCTCACAGAAGGGGCTGGTTTGTGCGGCTACCGAAGATTAACAGCGGTCCAGCCAATCAGCTCGAAGTGATGTACAGGGCATGCATTGCAAAGCCTGGGAAACGCGGGGCATTAGGGACGTTGGCAGAAGCTGACAGAGAAGTGCAAAAGGCTTCTCTCTCTATCAGAAAAGACCCGCCGTAGGCCCAGGGACCTGCCAAAAGTACAGCAGGTGCAGTGGCACCCAGGCCTAGCAGGGCAAAGGGCATACTGCACCCTAATAATGCTGTCTTTTAGTTATCACCCAATCACGGTGCTGGGGGCCTTTTCTTTGCCCGTAGTATATAGCCCATGAAATCACCGCGACTTCACTGTCGCGACTTCACGTTCACAGGTCATTTTGCAGCGATATGCCAGGACACTGCATTGCTTTTCATGATGCATGTTTTTCACACAGTCATTATTCCCCTCCCCAAACCTGTGTTACGACCTGATTTGGAGTTTTGAAGGTCGGAATGAGGAATAACTTGTGGTTGCTGTTTAACCACGCAAAAATCCACAATTGTTGTCCACTACCAATATTTAAATGTCAAAGTAAGGAGTAAACCCCAGGCAGAAATTCCTCCATGTTGCTCCTGGAGGGATTTTATGGGGTAAAATCCTATGTCCAAGGGCAATTTACTCTAGGCCTGGACTCAATCCTAGAGCACAAACACCATTTATGCCCCCATTTAGCTTAGCCAAGAAATTCAGAAAGGGGGCACTGATGAAGTCCTACTGACTACTTTAAAACACTATCCTGATTGCACATATCTTCAAGGGGGGGCCAACTGAACGGTGGCTCTAAAATGCCAAATTACAAAAAATAAAATCAGCCAAACTAAAATCACACAATGCAAGTCACTGAATCATGAATAACCAGGGTTGGGCTTGACTTCCCTTGCCTCCCATTTCCAAAATAACCTTTCTACTGCATCAAACATGACAGGTACTTATGGGTGCTCTGGCAAGGCAAGCCCCACCACACCATTCTTTGTTTTCGAAATGCAACTGCTTTGTTGTTGTTGTTTGTTGTTGCTTTCCACGTGACTAAACTGTCTTATAAATACTGTGAAAGATGTTTTATCTTGGTTTAAAGAAATATTAAGATTTCTATTGCGAGTGGCTCGTTAATGGGTCAGGAGATATTGTTACCGCCTGGCACAGTATCTCACTGGGTCAAAGAAAATAAATACATTACAAGCTGGACCCTTAAGAGCCACATAGGAATGGGGAATAACTGGAAGTTTGATTAGGTGCATCCAATTCGTGTGTACTTCCCCCATTCCAAGCTAACTTTCCACCTATGGATTTCAGCAGTTTTCACTGCTGAGTCCCTGGAGAACACCATGTGGGTTCTCAGATTTTCTGAGTTCTTTGTAATCCTTATGGACCTGGTAACTCTAGTAAACAGGCCCAGCGAAGATCACAGGCAACACATAACGATGGTCAATCCGCGCTCAGGCATACTAGCAACCATCTGCTCCTTTGTTTGCAGGCTTAGACATTCCAGTGGCTGCATTGCCTGTTGGAATTTAAAATCATTCCTTTACACCAGGCGGAGAGCGCTGTGCCAAGTGGGACCCTTCACAAACGTCAGTTGACACCGCGGCACAGCCCATCTGTAAATCTAACTGCAAAGCTTGGGCGAATGGCAGCTTGGTTTACAGAAGCGTGGAGTTGGATCTATGTGAGACTTACCAACCAAACAAACAGCCAAGGAATTGAGATGCAGGCTCATGCTTGGGAAGCTTGCTAACATGCTAATCAGCCGACTCTTCAATTACCCACTGAATAGGGCCCAGACAATAGGAGAGAGGTGCACTGAACCCTTTTCACATTGCATGCCCTCTTCTCTCAATGGGTTCTGTTACCCTGGTTTTCCACTCCATTGTGGGTGGCTTACACGAGAAGCGAGCAAGGACGCGCATTTGGTACCTAAGATGTGACAATAGTAAACTTCATTTTTCAGTATTTTAAAGTAGAGTCAATGAAGAGCACATGCGCAGGCTAGATTTTAAAAATTTGCACTGCATTTGGCCAGCGCTGCGATCCACTCCAACACCAAAACAACGCGAGGTGGTGGAGGAATCTGTCCTCCGCCTCCGTGGGCAATCGTGAGAAACGAAAATGTGGAAAATCGCTTTCTATATTTTGAACCATGGTGTCCATTTCGGTCCATCAATTGTAAGGAATAAATCGCATTCAGGCGCCTTTGTGACCGCTTAAAAGTAGTGTGCAGTTTGGACCATCTGTTCTAGAAGGAAGGCCTCTGGGTTCTTGTCCTGTTGCCATGGACACTGCACCCATTCAAAAACTATTGTGAAGACTTTTGAAAAGCAGTGGTGGGAAAAAAAAAACTACTGGCACTTGCTGCTGTTGTCGCTTCTGCAAGGCATGGATTGGCCTTCGAGCAGGCATTCAAAGAAGAACTAAAATGCATAGCATTGTCCGCTGTGTTTTTTTCTAATTGTGCCAAATTAGATCAAGAAGGGTACCCAGCATATTTTGCACTTTGTTTAAATTCCATGTTGTTCCTTGCAGCTTTTTGGATGAGGTATACACGAAGGAGACATTAAAACGGCGTCTGTTGTTGGCCCATCACATGGAACTAACTCTTGAAAAACAACCAACTTTTGTAAAAACAAAAAAATATGTGCCCTTGTTTGGTCACCTTTCAAATACATTTTTTTATGATGTTAAACAGGAATGAGATTTTTGAAGACTGGGTGCCTGTTTCGTGAAAAAAGTAAGCTTTGTATGCTTAATTATTATCAGTAAAACGCGATCATGATAATGCCTTCTATTTGCAGTAGTAATTAACAATGCTATTTAATTTTCGAAGTTTTCTGGCCCTTCTGATATTCTTTCACCAGCTCTACAAGAAATGATAGCAGAGTCTCATTTCAAATGGAGTTACAGTAGTGGCTTTTACAAAAAGATGCTTGGTTTTCCATTTCAGATCTTATGATGGAAAGCCCCACAAAGCCCAGCTCTGTATCTCAGATTACTGATAAAGCTAGTCTGCCTGGTAATGAAATCCATTATCTAACCCCCTGAATTCCATCTATGCTCCATTGCTTTTTCACGTCTGCTCCTCCCACCATGATTCAAGTTTCTAATGGAGTTTGTTTCAAAGTGCAGTTTCTTAGGCTTAAGGAATATGTTGTGCAAATTAAGTGTATGTGATGCTGTTATCTATGCAGTTGTCGATTTTTATATACATTTCAATACCTCCGCGAAAAGAATGCATACATAGTTTATGAATTTGAAGGCGAGTGTAAACATTAAGTTTGACACCAAGAGATTATGCGAATGTAACCCTTACCTTGAAGTTGCCATTGCTATAGTAACCTATGCAGTCCCAAACATTAGAAATCCAAACAATCTATAGATTGTTTCTAAATTCCCCTAAAATTAAGAATTTAGAAGAGCTGAATGGTCACCATGGCGTCTCTAGTAATTCAGTTTGGTACGGGAACATTTCAAACATGAACACTCATATTACTGAGCATGATCTCCACAGCTGTATTTTAAAGAGTGATAGTCCTGTCACTGAAGAACGTGTCAAATACTTAAAAAGACAACTGTTGACTAGGTATAACTTAAAAAAAACTATCACAGAAAACAGAAAAGGAAGACGGGAGACCTGTACAGGATGCAGTCGAAGACCTCATCTGTAGAGGATGAAAGTTCAAATGTTTGGACAAATACTTGGGAAGGCCCAACAGACCAAAGTTGGATCAAAGACCTGAAGGACAGCATGTAGAACCTCCCATGAAGAACAAAGCAATTCACACAAAGATTGAAAGAAGTCAGGGTACACCAAGGTCTAGTGTAAGGCAGACTGTTTTGAGCCATTGAGGCTGGCTTGAATGGAAATCAGAAGCTCAGTGGGAGACACCGCACAATGTATGGAAACCCATGAAATGCCTGACTGTAGCAATATCTTGCATGGGGTTTAGCTACCATTCCAAGTCGGTGCTCTCTGTATCGGGTGTTCCGGCTGTGCGGACAGTCCAAGACAAAAGTGGTAAACAATGACTTGATATCACGAGCTGCCAAGATTGCCCACTGGCCCTTGGCCATCCACTGTGATTGGCAATTGGATATTAAGACTCTGGCTTCGATGTATTTATGTTCCAGACATTGGCTACAGCACAGGGGCAGGCGTTCCTTTAGCAAAGCTCAAGGGCCTCCTAATTGCAATATTTATTGCTAAAATGGTGCACCTATTTCAATGTCAGTTGGTTCCAATGCAGCCACAGGGTTACCAATGACAGACAAGTTGAGCGAGATGAGGAATTCTACGCCAGCAGTGCCTGAAAGAAGACACAAATGTGTCTCATTTATACCGCGATTACACCTCAGATTATACACCGAGTTGCAGTACCACTGTGACTCTGAAAATATGCTGAACAGGAAGAAGTAAGCAGTGTCCCCAGTCACACTCCCCATTAGAATGACAGATAGAAGTCAGTGGCCACATTCTCAACTTTTCTCTGTGGTACGAAGGCCACCGAAAACTCCAGCATGACAACAGAAGAAAAGTCACTCTGACCATGAACCACATGAGATCCTCTGCCATGTCCACACGGCAGTCATGATCCGACGCACCACTTAAATTCCCAGCTGAGTGGGCTGAAAATGTTAAAGACAAGAGAGTTTAACACCGATGAAGGACCAACATGTTTAAAGAATTTGCTGAAATAAGATTGGCAGTGGAACAAAATCTGTTTAAACTCTTCAATGGCCAATCACTGCATCCCTGAAAACTGAAACACAGGGTGTATTGCTAGGATCAAGGGACTATTCGCTGTGGCTTCAAAGTGTCTACTAAACTGGCAAACAGCCAAAGCAACCTTTCAAAACATTTAGAAGACAGTGGACACAAAGGATGGTGGTCCATCTAGTGCAAATGAAAGCTAAAGCAGGTCAGAAGGCGAACGTGACCTGAGGGCACTGAAAGCAAGTATTGGCATCTAGTTGCAACTGAAGTAGATTTAGGAAACAGGAAGAGCCCATATTGATTAGGCTTCTGTCTGCATAAAAAGGTGCACCTCACTCCACCTTTAAGCAGAGGGACAGCCCCTTATGTCTGTGCAATCGAGGAGTACTACACTATTCACTAGACTGGATGTTTCCGGAAGACAGCTCATGGAAGTGTCAATCTTCATGATGACAAATATTTCATCATCAAGCTGATGATTTACCGAGATGCGCCTGCTGGCATTTTGTGAGTTGCACAAGCATTAATGTTCAGTGTTATGATTCATGGTGCATACCCTCTGAAGTACAAAGGAGGGTTTAAGTAGCGAGCATAGATTAATTGTTGCTGAGAAACAGATTCAGTGACTGATTAGATATTAAGATATCTGTCTCAACCTGTCTTTTAGGATAAATGAGCATCCATATCTGATTTAACCCTGCTGTTTTCACCATCCCTTTAGGTTACAGACAAATTAACTAAAGCCAGTGGTGTTGTTTGGCTGCTGTTGAGAAGTGATTGACAATAGCCTGATACATCCCCTGACCAAGCAATAGGCAGGGCCCATACGTAGTATCCAAAATCTCTTTCCCTTAACAATAATTAACTAATGGCCGATGTGTGCCAGTTGACATGTTTAAAAGACCATCCGAAGAATCATAAACATCTCTGAATAGCGCATGCCACAGTCTTTCCTGCGAGGAATATATCACGCCATTCTTACGGCACTACCACATCCATATCATTTTGAAGAACAGAATGTTAGGCCACTGATAGGCCACACAAACGTGGTCATCTGGCACATTGTTGCCAGCTGCTTCCCAGATTCCGCTGTGGCTAGGGTGCAGCCAGATTTACCAATGGGGGAATGATGCAAACCCACCAAGGCAAAGCCTGCTTTCAAGACTTATCACCTCATTCTGGATTCTGCTGTAATCCTGTTTTGGCCAGGTACAGGCGTTACCAGCCAGATAGGAATTACAAGATCTGTGGTAACTTCACAGATCTGCAGAATGCTCCCGACATGGGTAACTCCGAGGGGTTGTTTTGCTGGGGAGATAACAAGGACCTCGTAATGAGGCCATCTAGTTTCACCAAGGACCAGACATAAGGAATTAGTGCAACTAACCACAAAATAACTCATTACACCATGCCACATCACCATCCGCAAAGGCAAAGAACAGCTCCCCTGGCTGTGCTGGTCCATCAATTCCAGGTGAACTGGACTCACCTGAGAACAGGAAGTGATCATTTGGTGACGCAAGAAGAGGTACTCACGGATCATGGAATGGAGAAGTCAGATGTCTAAATGGCTCAGGCTGCATAGTGCCTATGAAAGCTCATGTTCCTTCGTCAGGCACTTGATGCATTGCAGTCACTTAAAGTATGAGCATATTCCTTTCCTAAGTTCTCTTATGCTTGGTTCATAAACACAAGACTCTTAAAGTAGGCAGGTCACTTTTCATCAACTGTGCCAAAGTAAGAACTATATGTGTAATTAAGAAAATGTGAAAAGATCAAAAATGCTTGATATCTAAGCGTGAAATGCAGAAGTATATTCCTATTTATGCAGAATTGACCGGGATAAATGTCAAGTTGTTTGAAATTGAATTTTTGCTTAGATAAGTCTCCTGGAACCATGCAAGCAACAACAACAAAAAATGCTTGGCATTAGCATGTGGTTCTGCCCACGCTGGAGGGAAACATAAACAAGAATTTTGAGTATGTAATGCATCATGAAGTGTAAGTCATTCATGGCTTATTTCCATTTAAATCCGTGCTTGGTATAAAAGTTTCTTAATTGGGAAATATCCTCAAAAACAACATAAAACATCCACTATCCAACATACAATATGTTTGTATGACTGCACGTACCATGCTAACAGAGCTGAGTGATCTCAACTTCTTTTTGGAAATGTAGTTTCTGTATTATCAAAGATGACAAGATGACTTTGTCACAATGAAATTAAAATGTATTTTTACATTATCAGTAGATTTTGAACGTTTCTAACAGTACCCAATTTCTCAGAGCATTTAAGTGCTCATGTTTCTGCAAGAGCTCAAAATGATAAGTATAGTTTATGTCATTAATTCTATATGGTCACACAGCCAATAGACAAGTAAAAGTTTCAGATCACATGCACAAACTTTTAAAGTTCCATGTGGATTCACATTTCTTTTCACCCTCGCATTTTGCAGAAAAACGCACGAAAGAGACAAGTCTGAAAGAAGTGTATTCGATATCTTCGTCAGAAATTCAAAGGCAATCAACTGACATGTTTGTCTATCGTTTAGATGGCTGAATAACTACAGCTGCCTATTACACCACAGATATCCTACGAACTGAGTAGGTACAGTAAGCTGCTTGGCATTACGCTCATCACCATTTACAAAGATCTGCCCTGGAGGAGACCCGAATATGCTTGCAGCAATCTTGAGATGCTCACAGGTGAAGAGGATTTCCAAACAATTGCTGATGTCCATCTTTGAGACTGTGCAGGAATCCATAGATACACTACATTTCCTCTGAATACAATAAATGGCTAGTGTGAACCTGTGGATTTCTGGGCATCTCCTAATTTGGTACTGAACCCATTACTTTTAACCTGCCCATGGGTAATGCCAGCCGCGGCCCATGCAGGTAAGAGCAGTGGGGCTGGGGGGGGGGGGGGGGGGGGGGGGGTGGTTTAGACAGATGATGACGACGAGGGAAAATTATGTATTTACTTTATTTTCCCTCGTGTTCGTCTGTTGAATCCAACCCCAACCCTGCCCACCACTCTTACCTGCGCTGGCCGCGGCTGGGTAACGATTACGGAAGGGATGATCTTTGCTGACAATAGATGTAGGTCTTCGAAGTATGCCCTGGAAACATTGTCATCCCAGTGAGGAGTTACAGTTTATTACACAGTATGACACATTTTTGCCTCTTCATGTTGTTAATTTCTTTTGCACCTTTGTACACATAATCCGAGCAATAGAAGATTGATTCCAAAAACCAATGAAATCTGCTCCAAATATAGGAATGCATAATTGAAAGCAAGATGGAAAGCAAGAGGCCAAGTTGTAGAGCATTCAGAGAGTACCACAAAGTTTTGAGAAGCTCATAAACTTCACAATCCTCAACAGTTGATGCAGTTTGGGCTGGCCTAATCCTCTCCATGACAGATTTGCATCAGGGTGTATGCATTCTGCAATTGCCTAGATAAGCTTAAAATGATAGAATGAAATGCTACTAACACAGGAATCCCATTCTTTGTAAAGTTTTGAGTCATTCCTAGTCTGCACATTTTTGTTTTATTACATGACAAAAACCACATATCAATTCTGACTTTGTTCTTCTTTAGCATATTGTTATAGCTTAAGAAAGTAAAGGCAGAACAGCAGACACATGCTCTGGCCTAAAGTGCTAACAGGCGAAGAAATTGACAAGCATGTGTTTTACCAAAATGTGTAACACAACATAATATAGTCACAGCATAGGTAAAATGTAACACTTTATTAGTATTGCATTCATTGCTTAATCTTTGCCAGTAGGCCTGCATCACACCTAACGCAACACAGTATGTTTCCTGTTTAATGTCAACTTGTTAACACTAAATTAAGGAAAAACAGTGATAAATTTTGAGGCAAAAACTGGAAAGAGATCCAGGACTCTGCCTACTACCTTTAAAGATGAAAGACGGTTTAGGAATTACCGGCAGTTTCATGGTGGTTGGCATACTGGTAAGTTTGAAAGTTATATTTTGTCTGGCATCATAAGGAGGCAATGTATTTATTTTAATCCCCACCATTCCTCCAGCCCGTCTCCCTCCTCATCAGTAACCCTGTAAAATAGGTCCAGATGTTTTTCAAAGGTTCTTTGCTGCAGTAAAGCAGGAAAGCAAACATTTGTGTTAACTTTATTCACTGGGCAGACACATTAATCCAATCTTTTAACAAAATATGCTGAATATTTGAGATATGTGTTTATCGAGAAATTAGTCTATTTGTTTCATATGTTAAACCTACCAAGAAATGTAACTACTTCTACAGTATAGAATCTGACAATAGAGACGGGATGCTTGTGTAAGACCCATACTTAGATTTACAAGCCCACCACAGACCCTGTTTAGCCACTTGATTTTTTTTACTTTGCATTGCCATAAACATCCTGCTGCTATTACTTCCCAGTGACTGTCCCATGTACTCTGTGGTTTTCGTTGAGGTTTTTACCTCCATCTCTTATACTGGAAGACCACCGATGTCGGTCTTTTGGATAAAAACTATCTGTTGATACATGACGCCTCCTAGTGACTTGTCAAGTTTTTCTACAGAGGAAGATCCACTACAGTTCTGTAGGTAGACTTCGACCCACACTAGGAGTTCTGCGTATAACACACAACTCTGGATTGATTGGGCCTAAGTTTAAAATCGCATCAATTTTCAGCAAACCTTGAGCTGTGTTCTCTCAAGGAATATTTAGGATCCAAGTATATGTGGAAGTGGTGTCCAATGCAAGACGACCATGGAGTATCTATGGAACTGAAAATGGCTTTTAATATGAAATGTAACTAATAGTATAAGTAAAAAGACTTTTTCTTGGTAACTCTACTCAATAATAACATAATTATCTCTCAAAGAAATGCATAATCAACACTGGAACGCTATGATATTTGCCACCACAATTTTTCTCTCAAGTGGGCGGAAGTGGCTATTTAAAGGGGAATTTATATAGGTTTGTGTATGCATCTATGAAGTACTGGACCTCTTTGATGCCAACCGCAATGCCATCTGTATTTAGACAGAGGTGATCAAGACATTTTACTGATAAGACTGAATGGTTCAGGGCAACCTTGGATGATTTCCAAGGAGTGAGAGATAAAATATTCTTTGAATCAGCAAAAAAAATAATTCTTCCAGGTTACTGTTCCCTCCTCCTGCCCATCCCATCTCCCCACCATCAACCTGGTGCAGGAGGCCAGACCACCAGAGTTCATTTCATGGTGATTGATTTATACCAATGGCCTCACTGAGATGGTCATGGGCCATACCCAGAATGTATTCAGGGTTTATGTATACAAGATATTAAGAAAGATGCGTTCCGCCCCTGACAACTAGGGACTTTTGGGTAAGCGGGACAAATTATTTCAATTGGAAATCACAGTTCAATATCTGTGCCTTGAAGGTTTTTGGACATCCAAGTACATAGGTCCACTAGACAAAACAAGGGGTGTTCTATCAGTGAAAGATAATAACAAATACAACAAGTTACAAAAATGACGGCACGCTTTATCTAGTTGAAAATATTAGAAAATGGACATCCAGAATTTCCAACAGGGATAAAACCTGTTTCTTGCATGGAATGTTGAGCAAGTATGCTGCGATCCCCACTTGTGCATTCTCTCCCTTCACATGCACACTAACGCAGACTAGAGGCAGACAATACTATTACCCCCATGCGAGTGCCTGCACGCATCCCACTGTTAGGCCGAGCTCAGAATAGAGAAAGGGTTAGTGCCTTTAACTAACTCTTCCACTGAATTACAAATGTTTCAATCCAACAAAAAAGTGGTGCAATGCCACAGTATTCCACAATCACAAAATGGATGCCTCCAGCGAATTCCCAGGTGCCAAACAAAGCAGAAAAGGGCCGAAGCTCTTCAGATGAACGCTCCTCTCCCCCCAGCCCCATCCCCCCTCTGACAAGATAAACATTCTCCCGCTGACGGCGGATTTGTCTGCCTCTGATTTGGCGCTCTTTTATCAGGCACGAGAGACAAGAGATACAGTAACTTTGGCCCAGAACTCTCAAATTACCTCTGCTTTGTGTCGAAAGGTAGATACAGGGAGGTCGCTTGTCTGTGGCAGCACTGGAGACAATAGTTTATTTTTAACGACTCCCCCTGCCCCGTCCATACACGTTTGTTCCCCCAGGAAGAATAAACGTCAACAGTACAGAGGGAATCTTTTCACTGAGGACAGACACACGTCGTGCACAACGTCACAACTTCCAATGTGCTCCTGATTAACCAAAGCAGCCATTTCTAAAGTTGGGCGTTTTGTGGTTAGGTTTGTTTTTTGCATTTACGTGATAACGTGTTGTGTGACGCCACGCTTGGTGCACTGCATGGAAAAGGCTGACGTGTGTTTATGATTCTAGCCGTGTCAAAGTTCGAACTATAAATGTTTTAGTCTGCATCCTAAAGGCTTGGCTCATATTCTCTTGGATTATAGCCGCCACATTTGATACAAGTCTGAGTCTCCTCACGTCAAGCACAGCGGCATTTGAAGATACCAGGAAGGTCCTCGGAACACATTTCTTCACCAAGGCCCATATCTCCGTTTCAGATTACATTCCCATTAGCTGACACAAACGGGCATCGACCACAAAGGCAGCCAGAAAGTAAGCCCTTCAGATTAGCAGAGAGCTCAAGAGAGCATGCAGAGAGGGGGGGTGGGGGGTCTGCAGATAATCCAGCAATCAGCCCCACGTGTTGATCTTTCCATGGGGCACATGTTTCCATCTGCAGGGCAGATAGTGTGCGCCATCTAAAATGCACACCTTCTGACTCTGGTAACTAGACAGTCAAAGATACTACCTTAATGTTGCTTTTCATGACAACAAGTACAGTATGTCTGTGTGCAAACACATGAAACACACCTTTGAACCACAGATGCTCAAACAAGGCCCTGAATCAAATGAAACCAGCTATACCTACTTCAATCAAAGATCAAAATCCCTCTCCGAATCACTACAAGTCACAATGCTTCCTTGAATCACACTCTCGTGCAATAAAAAAAGTGTTTATGCTCAGAGCTGTCCAACCTGGAGTTGCAGGGGACACTCAACAAATAGTGGTATGTCACATTGACGTATAGAACAAATATACGATTGGCTTGATTTGAAAACATCTCATCCGGCCACAAGATTGTCTTTGCCTGCCACTGAAGACCACTGAAATGCTTCAAGTATTGTGTGCCAAGTCGCCTGTTATGATCTTTCGTGGCACATGCAAAACGGAGAATATATGCACATGTAGGAGGCGGTGCAGTGATCTGCTCAAGTGAATACCTTCGCCCTTCAGCCAGCTTCAGGTAATGTCTTTTAACACTTCAGCGTCATGGCATCCCATGATCAGTTCTATGAGGTGTCGGTGTATTCACTTACTCGTTTGTTCTCTTCTTGAGTTGTTGATATCAGACTCATGGGCAGTGCAGTTAAGACATCTCCCCAGGGGCAGAAGAAACTGCATTGCAACTTTGGTTCAGTTAAGCTGACAATTTTGGGGGGGAAATTCACATATTTGGAAAGGTTTCTCTTTTTCAAGTGTTTGAACAATCATGAAAGAAGCACATTTTGCAGGAGAAAGTGCTGCATAAAAATGCTTTGGCTGCAAGACTCTCCCACAGTAACTTGTTTGCAAGAGACACAGTTGTGTGAAGTTACACCGTTTGGAACATTTCACAAATTCAATAGCAGAATTTTTAATTCTGCACTTGCCTTACTGGAGCAATTTCTATGTGTGCATACATTGGATTTCCTCATCACTTCTCCTCGTCATCATGTTATGCACTACGTGATGCCACCAGACAGACAGATGACTGGAGGTGTAGTCATTTAAAATTAGGCATGGCTGACAGTTCACGAGTTGCCCAATTTTCCCACTATCATCTATTTTATATATGAAATATTATACGAAACCTGCTTGTCTTTGGTAGGAAAAACAGAGCCCAGCTACTCCCATTCCCACATGAGAATGATTGGAAAATTATTATGTCTCTTTCCTTAATCCCTTAAAGTCTCTAAGCCCAGTAACAGAGACCAGATGAGTCACTGACTGCATCAAAACAGAACAAAAACAACAGGCTTACAGTGGTTTCCCAATCTCCTCCGCAATAGCCTTAGATACTCTGGAATTTTTAAATTAAATGTATATCCTGCTGTGGTATTTAAGTTCCACTTGGTCTCCAGATGGAACAATTAAGGGCAGCATTAAGAAAAGAGATGGTGGAAATTAAATGTAAATGCGTAATCTGGCCACATGATTAGAACGCAGTGTAATTATGATGCACCAACAGGTTTAAAGCATGGGTAATTGAAGGCCTTATATCCTCGCATCCACACTCAAACCGTTAACGCCTTGACCAGCCTCCTATTTCAGGACTTCTTTCTAATACTGATGATATTTATAATCAACTCCTTTGCATTAATTTAGGAGAAAGGCACCCAAATAATGAAAATTAAACTCATGACTGCCAAGGTATCACAATGTCATCATGATGAAGTTCCCCATGACGAATAGCCTGAACCTTGGCTGACAAATTGAATTGAAGGGGCATTTATAAAGCGCATGGCTACCCTAGAGCATCCCAGCATCCCTAGAGCATCACATTTGACGTGATTCTGACTTTAGATATGTTGATATTAGTCCAAACTCTTCCATGGAGCGTCAAACTTAAAATTGGGGGGGGGGGGGTGAGGGGGGATACCTCGCTGAAAATCCACCCACTCATGATTTCTGCTTGTATCTTGATACTAGGGTTAAATCCCTCAGACGTTGCTGTAGGGTATTGCAGGGTTGCTACAGATTTTTGTATGGGGCAGTCACCATGATAGATGGGTTTTCATTTGAAACTTACTTTAACTTTGCAGATGTATGGAAAAAGCTTTTTGTCATATAAGCAAGCAGGAAATAAAGTTTAATTTCTCAATCTGCGGCCAAAAGAGACCCACATTCTTGATACCAACACTAAAGAAATGGAGAACCAATGTTTTCTCCACTACCTTTCTTCGTTCACCTTTTTTACCCTCTGCTATGCCCCTATGTCTTTAAGAACCATGTCCTTTGTCGTACTCATGTTTGAGATATCCTACAATTTCCACCCTACCTAGACCTCAAGCTACTCTTGGGTTCCTCGTGGGGCTTAGCTTCAGCTGGCCGCATGCCATGAGAAGGATATACAAAAAGTCCTGCTTTTTCAGGGTAATTCACATGGGATGGTCATTGTTATCATTAAAATGGAGAGAGTGACCATTCAAGTTTCAGTATGTTCCTTGCTATTGAATAAAACACAATGGCTGGCTCTGGCATGCTAATGGGCTAGCTATATATCAGGAAGATTGTTCTCAGAAATCTGCAAAAAGGAACATGAGAGAATATCCCATACAATTGTCCTTGATTGGAGCAACAACAAGAGGTCCTTAGGAAAGCTCAGCAGAAGCATCCTTGGCATGGTTGTCACTCGGTTTATTAAGGGGGATTGGCACAGACTCTGGCAACGGAATTGGGCAGGGAAGGTTGCCACATTATTGACCCTTCGAACATGGTTAAATAAAAGACAACTATGTTGCCCATATTTTGTTGTCCTTATTGAGGGTCACATGACGGGGGACAAATAAGTGTCCAAAGTCACAAATGCACCTTGTGAATAAGGGACAGAGCAAACTGGATGTGTATTCTATCAAACAAAGAACAATGCACCTGCTTCGACAGGCATTTGCAGTAGAGACACTCAAAGGGGAATCTGAAGGCAATTAACAACAAAATAATACATTTGCAAAATAATACATATATGCATATATACATATACACACATATATATATATATATATACACGCATACACAATTGTACATGTATCAAAGCAAGATGGGCACACATGCACTCAAATCATCTTCTCACTCTAATATACCACTGCACTACTGAAAGTCCCTGTGAAGCACATCTGTGCACGCGCATGCACACACACCTCCCCGCAGGCTCCCCTTCGCCAATTTGGTTAACAGTACATCCAACTTCCATTCACCAGCTGTGCCCTGCTATATATTGCACAGCTTGGCACGTGCAATGTGCAAACTAGCTGCAGTCGTCCAGCACCTGGCACCCAATGCATCTAAGATGGCGGCGCCATACCATGCAACATAGCCCCATAGCATCCTGTTATTGCTTACAAGACCAGAACGCAATTATGCGTCAAAGGAAGATCTTGAAATCTGAGGGGCATATTTACAAGCTCTGGCGCATCTCCGCAAATCAGCAGGCATGAGCCAGAACACTTACGACAGGCAAAACCACCCGTGCGCCACCACAGATGCGCCGCATTTACAATGCGGCGCGCAGTGGCGCACGGATGTACAGTGGGTGTCGCATCCCCCGGCGTAAAGGCGGCGCATTGCTGGAGTTGCGTCGCAAGCGCAACGCGGCTCCAGCAAGGCTCGGGGGCGCCCTATGCCTAACATGCTGCGTCACTCCTTTCGCCTGCTTCAAGCAGGCGCAGGGTTTTGACGCAGCATGGCCATAAAAGTGACTCAACACTGCGTCACGTTTACGAGGCGTACCTGCGAGGGAACGCCCAGCCTGCGCCGTAACGCCCACATGAAACCTGAAGCAGGTCTTCATGTGGCGCAGGGCTTTACAACGTGGCACATCTTCCAAGATGCGTCACGTTGTAAATAGGGCGCAACGTGGCGCAAGTTTTATGCCGCCGCTGTGTCACAGAAGTGACGCAGCGGCGGCGCAAATGAGGCGCAAGGGGCTTGTAAATCTGCCCCTCCATGACTGCACACAAGAGGCTGAACTTGGAGACATCATGCAAGGGTCAGGCATGGGGCAACGGCACAGGAACTCCTGTCTGAGGGTTTGAGAGCCTTCTCCTGTGGTTGAGCGCACTGTTTGTTTGGGACAAATGCCTTCAAGCATTCTCGGGTTTTATTTTAGAAACAACCCCTCCATGGATATTTCTATGGCACCAGTTCTCCGACTACTTGTCACAGACATTTCACTCCATACCGCAGCAACACGTAAAGAAATCAAAATTAAACAAACGCGCCGTACTTCAGGTGCCCATCATCTAACACCTGCTGCTTCTGGAAACGCGATCTGCGTGAGCGCCAACATTTTGCTTTAACCCATGCTGTTCCAGATGCATCGGGTAAATAACAGGCGCGTTTAACCACAAAAGTGGGGGCAGTACTTACTGCCCATGACATTATAACTTTTCACACATGCGGCTGATTTCGTATGTATACGTTTGATCTGCAAACTTTACGAAAACTATAGTCTTTGTTTCAGAGAACGGGTGATGAATGGCCCGAAACCATTGAAGTGGAAAGAGTCTATATGTCTGACAAAGTGGGATCGGGGGTGGGGGGCGCCTCTCTTCACGCGCCTTCACACTATCCTGTTCGAAGATTACACTGGCACATCAGGCCCCTTCCAGGGCTTTTGTGCAGGCCACTATGCATATGCGAAATCACAACAAAGCGGGCACGCTGTTCTCAGCGCGCGGGCCCTTTCAGATGCAGGGGTGCATCTTGGCCGCGGCGTTGGGGGCGCTCCGCTCCGAGCACCGCACAGCAGCAGGCCCGGCTCCGCCGCGAGGCCGGCCAGCCTGGTTTCAATCAGCTGCATTCCTTCCCTCTGGCTCCACACACGCAGATAGCAGTCTCCCAGGCACCTCTGCGCTGGCCTCTCGTGCACACTCACACTTCATCTGGAAAGAATTCCATGCACTGATACTCCGCCTAGACACAATCTCATGTGCACTCACACTTCACCTGGACAGAATTCCACGCACTGATACTCCCGCCTAGACACAATGATTCTCATGCACACTAACTCTTCCCTTGGACACAATCTCATGCACACTCACACTTCATCTGGACAGAATTCCATGCACTGATACTCCACCTAGACACAATGATTCTCATGCACACTAACTCTTCCCTTGGACACAATCTCATGCACACTCACACTTCATCTGGACAGAATTCCATGCACTGATACTCCACCTAGACACAATGATTCTCATGCACACTCACTCTTCCCTTGGACACAATCTATGCACACTCACACTTCAATTCAACACAATCTCATGCAAACTCGCACTTCCCCTAGACACACTATCATGCACACTCACAGTTCCCCAGGGCACTATCTCATACTCCTCTCTCTTGACATTCAAGGATAGTTGGTGACCGGACTGTGTTAACCACCTTATCTTCCATGCTGTATTTTTTTTATCCCTGGTTTTGCTTCCTTACTGCCTGCCTACTATGTAATGCAATATCCGTCTGTTTTTCTTTACAGTATGTATGTAAAGCGCTCTGATACCTACGGGCCAAGCTAGCGCTATATAAAACTTTTAAAATAAATAAAAATACACACTCACAATTCACACACACACTCCGCCTAGCAACTATCTATGCACACTCACACTTCACTTCGACACAATCTCATGCAAACTTGCACTTCCCCTAGACACAATATCATGCACTCACAGTTCCCACAGACACTATCTCATACACACTCACAATGCACACACACTCCGCCTAGCAACAATCTATGCACACTCACACTTCACTTCGACACAATCTCATGCAAACTTGCACTTCCCCTAGACACAATATCATGCACTCACAGTTCCCACAGACACTATCGCATACACACTCACAATGCACACACACACACACTCCGCCTAGCAACAATCTATGCACACTCACACTTCACCACATTTCACTTCGACACAATCTCATGCAAACTTGCACTTCCCCTAGACAAAATGTCATGCACACTGACATTTCCCCAGACACTATCACATGCACACTCACAATGCAAACACACACTCTGCCTAGCAACAATCTATCCACACTCACACTTCACTTCGACACAATCTCTTGCACACTCACACTTTGCCTAGACACAATCTCATGTACTCACACTTTACCTAGACACACTCACACTCCACCAAGACACATTCTCATGCACTCTCACACTGTGCCTAGACACAATCTGATGCACACTCACACTTCACCTACCCACTCATCCTACACAGTTTCATGCACTCACACTTCGCCTAGACACACTCACAATGCGCCCTCATACCCCCCTAGATAGTCTCATACACTCTAACACTTCGCCTGGACACATTTTTGATATACACTCACACTTCTCCTAGGCACACTCACAATGCACACTCCGCCTAGACACAATCTCACGCACACTCACATTTCGCCTAACACACTCTGCAGTACACGCCAGCGCCCTTAGACGGTTTGACACGTTTGCTTTTCAGTGAAGCCCATCAGGGGTGTCTCTGTCTGCATACTCGATGAATCTGGTTAAACACGGCCCCTATCTGTGCCCCGGGGGGACGCCAGGCCAGGCGCGAGGCCTGTGGAGACACGTGCATGCGTCAGCGCGCGTCACATCCCCGCCTGCAGATGTGCTCTGCTTCAAATATAACCCACAAGGAGGTATCTTTGTTGTGCTTATCCATGTAAACACTGCCGCATAAAGACTTCAATGACAAATTGTTAGCTTCGTGCCACCCACGTAGCGCTCCAGCGTCCCACAGGGTGCAGTCGGCTGGTGCAAGGGCGTGTGGCTGCACTCTGCATGTCTGTGTACTTCTCCATCTATGGCGTTTTACAGATGCCCGATGCCTTCCAGCTGTTTCCCTCTCTGTGTGCGTGAATACATGTGTGCTGTTTAGTAGCGGGCTGGCATAGAATAGTCTCTTCGGAGTCTGTGCAGCCCGTCCCTTCTGAGGCTAGCCTGCGCGAGGCTGGGATCTGCGTGTTGCACTCTGCCTGTGTTTCTATTGATATAGCTATGTATGCTGTTTAATAGGGCTGACATGTCCAACTACTCCAAACCCTGCTTCTGAAGCAGCAGCCTCACGGATGAGTGCTGCTGCCCTGTGCGTGAGTGAGGCTGCTCTTTCCATGATGTGTGGGGCTGCACTTTACATGTGTGAGGCAGCACTTTACATGTGTGAGGCAGCACTTTACATGTGCGAGGCTGCACTTTGCATGTGTGAGGCTGCACTTTACATGTGCGAGGCTGCAGTCTGCACTCCTATGTATTTTCATATTTGTGCTGTTTATAAAAAAAGGCTAGACACGTTCCACTCACTTAATACTCTGTATCTCTGAAACGCTAGAGCTCTCTGATGCTAGTGTGCCCGAGGCTGCACTTTGCGTGTGTGAGGCTGCACTTTGCGTGTGTGAGGCTGCACTTTGCGTGTGAGGCTTTGCTGTGTGAGGCTGCACTCTGCACGCTTAGGCATTTCTATATTCGTGCTGTTTTATGAGGTCACACATGTTACAGTCATTTCATACGCTGAGTTTAAGCCGCCAGTCCTCTCTGAAGCTAGCCTGTGTGAGCCTGCACTTTGCTTGCGCGAGGCTACACTTAAAGAGTGCGAGGACGCAACCTGCCTGAGTCTGATAATATGTTTCCCATTGTATAGCGCTCTAACATGTTCCTGTCACTTCAAACTCTGGGCATCGGAAGCACTAGCCTTTTCTGATGCTAGCCTGGGTGAGACTGCATTTTGCATGTGTGAGACGGCACTCTGTCTGCGTGGGCAGCACTTTGTGTCAAACTGCATGTGCATGCATTATTATACTTATGCTGTTTTATAGAGGTCTGACCTGTTTCAGCTCCTGCATACTCTATGAGTATTGACCACTGGTCTTCTTCAGGACAAAGTAAATCCTCTTTGGAAGAGTAAGTGGAGGACGCTGCACAACTGCATTTCCTGCGATGCAGACACATGCCCATCTTGGAATCACATCTAATAGTAAAAGCATCGAATACAAGTTATCCTAAGTAAATATTCTTTCGTGGTCCTACGCATCATAACCACTGTAGTCACCTCAGAATATCCCCTACTACTTGCAGATCCCTCCTAGCAGACACCAACTTCTGACCCACCGATGCCTTACTGGTCCTGGCATCAACAATCACTGACAAAAGCTGTCACTGCCTTCAACGCAGGGAACCTATTCCATAACATAGCTTGTCACACTGCAAAAATGTATTCAGTGGCAGTAATTAAACAAATCGCAGAACACACTAAATTTCTTTGTTTCTGTTTTGGACAGGTCCCACCGAGAACACTTTTTCAACTGAATGCCTGAGTGTGTGTGCGTGTGTAAATATGTGTTTCAGTACATATATGTATTCTACCAACACACTCACAAAATTATATACCACTTCGCTTATTAGTTTTGTTATTATGGACAAATAAAACATGGCACATTAAAAATGAGCGCTGCATTTAGTGGGGTCATTGCGCCCTTAAAAGAAACAGCAGAAAAATACCCAATTAGCGATGGCCCGTTCGAACATCTGTTTTTGGTTGGAAACGGGCTGGTTCCCCCTGTGAACCCTGTTTGTTTTACACGACGCCCTGTCAGGCAGCAGGGACAGGCACGGAGCGCCTCGCACACTATGTTTACAGTGTGTGAGGGGAGAGGAGAGCCGAGCTCGGCACCGAATGTCAGGCCACCGGGGACCGCCTGCCTCGGATAGAGCGTCACTGTACTGCCCGGGCTCACTGTAGCGCCACTGTGGAGCAGCGGCAGCAGCAGCGCCCGCTTCCCGGCATCCTCGGCGGGGCGGCTGCGGGGCTCTCGGCCCCTCGACTACCAGCAGCTGCTCGAGGGCGAAGCCCACCAGAATTATTACTGTGCCTTCCAAGGCATAATCTCTAAGGTAGTTTTGGGGGTCTCTGACAGGTCCAATTTAATTTTGGGGGCTGGGGCACCAGGAGGCAGCCCATGCACAAAAGATGGGAAACAAGCAGCAACAGACTGGGGTCCCTGTTGCTAAGTATGCACCTCCAAGGCTTGGGCTGGGCATGGGGGGCGGTGGACCGAACACACCGGGGAACAACTTGTTGGGTTCCTCTATGAGGCGAGGGCGCGCGCAGGAGCGACATCCGCGACGCAACAAAGAAAAACACTAGGAAAAGTTGCAAAGTGCAAGAGGAGCCGGAGCTGCACTCACCCATGATCAGGCAGAAGATGTCCAGGCAGATGAGCACCACCTTCTTGCTGCTCTTTTTGCTGTTGTTGTTGTTCAGCGCCGGGGTGCCCCCGTTCCTGCTGTCGGGTACCATCGCCTTGTCGTACTTGTAGTTTTGCATGTTGGGGTGTGATGCGCTCCCGCACACAGTGCACCGCGAGTGGAGGCGCCGACCTTGGCCTCGGACGCGGTGAGTTTATCAGAAACAAAAGTCCCGGGCACAAAGTCCCTCTCCCTGGTGGAGCCTGCGAGGCACAGATCAAACTTCAAACGTCTCTGGCACCGGAGAAAGCAGCCACAAAAGTTGCGCAAAGTGCGACCCGGGGGTGTCCTGCGTACGTGGGTCTGCAGCCCCCTTCCCAGCTGGTCGGTGAATGAATGGAGGTGGAGTGGGCTGGGTGGCAGCGCTGCTCTCTGCTGCACAAAGCCTGCCCGCCGGCGCTCTCTGGCATCAACAAACTCCGCAAGCTGGACGCTGCACTTTTTATTTCGGAAACTCCTTTGCACCCCCTTTAAGTTACTCGCCTCGGCTCTGATGGGATTTACAGCGGACAGCCCCCTTCCTGAGGCTGCCTTTTACATATGATAATTAAGACCACATTTCTTCCCTCTTTCCAAAACTTGGGAAATGCCGGCTCCAGAGTTAGGGAGCCCCTAGCGGTGACCAGGGAGAAGTGAGAGTACGAAGTCTACACAATGGGGGATGGGTCGAGTGAGCTAACTTCTAACGTGTATACTTTTCAGCGCTCCATATTCACATTTTTCAAACTGTTCTTTACATTTTTAAGTGTTGTTTGTTCTTTTTTTTATTCTTTTCTTTTTTCGATTCATTTACTTTCCTCGACCACAATTGCAACGTGGAAAAGGAACGGCAGGTTATAATTCTGAAATTGTTCCTGACAATAATGGAGTATTCTGGCTAGGAAGATTTGTAGGGAACATCAAGGAAACGAGTTAATCTGTGCTTGACAGATACTTGAACATCATATTTTTTTAAGAAACAAAAGTTATAAATGCTTAATATGTAAAAGATGACGAGATTACTTGCATACAAATAGAAAAATAGTGAAAGTTGCACAGCTAGGCTATGCTGTAATCCAGTGGCAAGTTATTTGATATAATATATATGCCATTGGTTTAATGAGGTATCTTCAAAAGAAAGTATGACAGGTAACAGTGCTTCGGGGCATTAATGTAACTTTTTGATAACATCTTAGATTGCACAGAGGAATTGAAGTCTATAAACGATACTTAGTTGATTTCGAAATAGACATTACACCGGAGTGTCACAGAAGCACAAACTCTTAATCCAAAATGTAATGCAAATATAGCAGTAACAAAAAAATGGCAAAGTTAAAGGAGCATATCCCCTCATTCTATAACTGGGAGAGGGGCTGGCAGACGTATTCTGTTCTGGTTCTCTTCCACCCCAGTAGCCGGTGATGTGTGGACATTTCTCAAAGATGTTCAACAATCACAGACGAGCCAGAGCTTGTTTTGGACTTCTCTTTACTTTAAGGTCGTTAACATACTTTCCCAAAACGGGACGCACATGTGTGACTGTGTGTGAGGGGATGTGCTTAAATATAGCAAATGTTTATTATTTATTACACAGACAAAGGCTCGCACAGAACTCTATCACAGGTCCACCCATAATTTGCAGGTTCCTGGTTTCCCTTGATTAAGTTTTAAACAGCAACTGGCAATATTTTTTTGTGAGTGCAGGTTGCTGCTGAAAATAGATGTCTCCTTAGTTAATTTTGAAAGTGTTGGGAATTAATGGATGACCGCAATATTTCCATTCTTGAAAAAAGCAAAAAAGGTATGCGAAACTCATAATTTTAACATGAAATCCCATATCAAAAATCTATTCTTTGTTAAGTATGGGTAGTAACTGTTACAACTGCATACATTTAGGGAAGTTTGTGCAAGAAAAACCTCAACACTTAGCAGGACCTTAAACCCAGTGAATAGGACACGTTACAACACAAACTTTTACAATGCATGCCTTTACAACACGGTTTTTACACCGCAACATCGATTACAACGCATTATTTTCCAACGCATGCCATCACAACGCATTTTTAGAAACTACATTTACAACGCATTCCATTACAATGCATACCATTATAACGCATACCATTACAACGCATAATACTTTTAGGGCAACAGAAGGGTAAGTGTTGGATAGTGTAGGGGTAAAAATGACTATTCCCACTCCAGTGAGTACAACAGTAGGGTAAGTGTTGGATAGTGTAGGGGTAAAAAATACTATTCCCACTCCAGTGAGTGCAACAGTAGGGTAAGTGTTGGATAGTGTAGAGGTAAAAATTACTATTCCCCATTACTTACCTAATAATGCTTTGTAATGGCATGCGTTGTAGTGACATACGTTGTAATGGGATGCATTGTAGTGACATGCGTTGTAATGGCTGAGTTGTAATGGCATGCGATGTAAAGGCAGTTGCATTGTAATGACTGCGTTGTAAATGTAGTGTGTTGTAATGACTGCATTGTAATGGTTGTTTCCCAACCCAGTAGGCCCTTTTTGTGCTTAAACCCTCCTCACTAAAGGGTATATCTCAGGTTCTGTATGCACCGATGTGCAAATGTGAACACTCTAGTACAAGACAGGTACAAACTGTCAATAGTCTCACTGTCCTTCACCAGGTGCACTCACGTCTATGCACCTTGGCCTGAGTATGGGTCTTGATCGATGTGCACTGGTGCTGTTATTGCAAAAGTATCAGGACTTGTTACAACATCAAGCATAACCTTTGTACAGAGTTTGAAGGCTAAGCATGTATATTCCAAATGTAACAAAAATCATAACACACATGGGTGCTCACACGCATGCATGTGCACACACACACACACACATGCACCAGCGCACACACACATGCACGCACACATACACACACACACACACACACACACACACACTTCGAAATCCCCACACAAGATGTGTTACTCTAATGCATGGCACAGACATTACAAATTATTTAAACTCACTTGCAATGTGCGTATCAACCCGCATTTCAGTACTCGAACCTGCTTATGTCAGACGACCCTTCTGTCTTTTGGTTTCACGAATACTAAGCTACAGCAGATCCAGGGGTTTAAGTGAGCCGGGTCCTGCCAGTGCTCTGCACCGGATGTTCTAAAAAGCAGGTGCTGAGACGGGTCCCTATCGGGCTCTCCTTTTTTGCCATCACCCTCAGGGTAAAAAATAAATCTTAACTCTGCAGCAGTGCCACCCTTCACTACCTTTGAGGTAACTTCAAAGAGACCCATTATAGTTCTTTCACAGTCTCACCAAATCAGAGCTGAAGTATTTTCAATGTTATATATAGCGAAGTTGTAGTTGTTGCTTATTTGTCTTATGCAACTGACAGCCATTGATAAAGCCAAGTCCTGGCCTGTTGTAGGTTCAATGTTACTTGTTGTATTATATATCTGGTTGCAATGACAGAAGCAGCAAAATACATGTCGGGCGGCACACTCTGCTAAGCATAGGTGTTTAACGTATGTGTTTTAAAGCCACGCCTTCATTACATCGGCCACGTCCCTTTGAGAACCCCCTGTTTTTTCACCCACTTAAAGCCCTGAACGGCGCAGCAATGAAGATACTTCTATTGGGGCTGCAGTGACGTGACCACAGATTATGTGTGCATGGCGTCCAATCCAAGGTGACTCCCACAGTCTAATGATTAAGGATACAGAAGAGAAGTTGCCTTTTTCTTTTGCGTTCCATCAGGCTAGAAAGAGAGTAAACCTTTTTAGTCCTTCTTTTAAGTCTGCTAAAAAGGGGCATTTCTGCAGTCCTTCTTTTAACAGGCACTCGAGCAACACAGCTCTCCTTGAGCCATGCTATTGTACATCTCTCAAATCACCCTCTTTGGTTAATCTTTGGATTGTGAGATATAGATTGCACTCATGGTGCTCAAACAGAACAGACCATCTCTGTGACTGTCAAACATTTGGTAGAGATGCCAGCCTTTGACTGGCACAATCTCTGTCAGGTGATAACACCATTCTGAGCTTTTCCCTGGAAATATTGAAACAAAGAAATGCGGATCTCCTCAGAGAGTGATGAGATGACCACACTTTCTCTTGTGCACTGATTCTGGGTGAGATCTTTGATAAGGCGGTGAGCTGGCCATGGGGATGCTTTTCACTGGCCATTTTTAGAGTAGATGTTAACAATTATATGACTCTGTAGAAGCTATAAAGTCTGCTTAATTGTGCCATCTTGAAGCTTTATCTACCAGAAGCGTATTTTGTGCGCCTAATCTTGAATATGGTTAATAATCCATTTTGCCACATATTGCCACATAGTTCCAGGTTTATAGTACTGTGAAATACAGCCATTATCATTGGCTAAGATAACTGGTTTTGCCAAAAGCCATTAGATGGATGGCTGCGCTAGCCCGGCTGAGATTCAAAGACTGTGGAAAATGTCTACATTACCCGGTTCTTTTAAACTGAATATTCACAGGCCAGCCCTTCCCAGAAGGAGGCCCATATATAAGGGCACTGAAATCTAAATTTGTGAAGGGAGTAAGAGGGACCATTAAAAGTGTGTAACAGAGCCGGACACAATTGAAGGAATGCTTTCAAATATAAGGGGCAGTATAAAATGGCCAGAAACCTCGTCTGTTTTGAACTTCTGTTTTTGCAAGTATTTTTATGTATTTTAAAAGAAGTTGTGCTTTTGGTCTTCCATTTACATGTAACACTCCCTGGAACTTATTAAAAATTGCAAACTGTTCCCAAGATGTGTTGCGTATTGTTCATTTATTGTCACGTGTTTTAAAAACCATCCCTTTTCGCCTTCACCCGTTAAAGTTATTTTTATGTGCCAAAGATAAGGTAGCATATGAGAGAATGGGGCATTCCAGTGGTAACAGTGAACGCCTAAGAGTACACGCCTGGTCATGCTTGAGCTCTTTAAGTATTTAAGCGCAGTCTTGAAAGATATCACCTTACCAATTATGGGATCAGCCTGATTTGGAATCCTTTTGCAGCAACTCCCACCGAATTTGCTGAACACCTTTGCTTCAAAAGCGCGCTGTGCAACCACATCTCATTCAACAGCTCAAGTTAACCTTTTTAATGCTGCTGCACTTGAATCAACAGCGGAGTGTTTTTACTCCTGGCAGACAGATTGCTACCCTTTTATTTTCACAAACCCCAAGGTGGATCAGAATGACCACACTTCTGACAGAATTTAATGCACTCAAAAACATCACACAGCTCCTGGAGGAGGTTACAAGGGGCGCCCTGGTTCACGGTGCATGGATATGGAAATAGCTGTCAGTCTGAGGGGTCTGTCCCTCTTGCTACAGAGGCAGCGCCTTTGAACTGTTTCGCATGGCTTGGACTCGGGATCCATTTCACACAGAACAGTGATCAAAGTTCAGGCACCTGTTTTGTGCTTTAACTGCTGGAGGTTTTCATCTCTCCAGCAACTGAGGTGATTTGTTGGCCAGTGCAGGCACTGGCGAGGAATGCACTGACATCAATGAGTGCAACACAGCATCAATGAAACAGAGACCAAGACTGGTGCAAAGGCTTTTACTGCCATATGCAAAGACACATTTCCACCTTCCTACCCAGCAACAGGCCACCTTTGACACCTTTTAGATTCAAAATTGCATTCTGTTGGTTGTGGCATCCCCAGTATAGCTTTACCAGAGCCATTTGAATGATTAAACAGAGGACCAATATATGTGACAGGAATAACTAAATTATGTATAAAAAAGGCAAATTATGCAGCATAATGTGGCACAATTTGTCCTAATAGCAGGTCCTTTTTTTATTTTCTCACATGTTAACACTGTCTCTGCAAAACTTTCGCCATATTTCAGGTACCAGTTTGTCATCCACATACTGCAATAAGCCACTGAAAGGTAACTAGTCTTCATTTGCAAAGGGCCTTACACTTCACAGTAACACAGGTAGCCACGTTGTTAATAAAGTTTGAGCTGTTTGATCTGAAAGCAATTTGTTTTTGTTAAAATCTGCAAATTAGACACCAATGATAGATTATGTGGCAAATGCGGCAAATCTACAATTATTTGCAAAACTCAGCAGCATCACATTTCAGTGGTCTTGAGCTGTACCCAATATATGACTCTGTCAAAATCAAGAACTAGGATAAGAGCGAAACTAAAATATCTTGGTTGGTTTAGGTATGCACTGCAGAGTTGCATGCCACCCGAGGGCCACCCATGTAAATCAATACAGCTCTTCTGAGATCAGTAAGTTGAGTAGTAAACCTGTGGTGTCACATTAGTCATATACATTTTGTAGTGTGGGTGCACATTCTGGAGGCCGGATAGTACACTACTGATACATGGATTAATTCTTGAGCCAGGGAAGTTTGAGAAACTACCACAATTAGCAGGAGGAAGCTCTCTGACTTCTATTACTCATTGGCAGCAGCTTTCAGAAACCAACGACTAGTGAAAGTGGCATCACAAATTGTTGGGCCAAGATGTTATCATAGGGAGGGGCACCATGCCCCCGGGCCCCATCACCCCATCACTCCCTTGCCACTCCTTGGCAAGACATGTTCTTCTTTTACCGCAGCGCGGGGACACACTAGTCAGTGTAACCATGCGCTTTATACATTTGTTTATTATTATTATTGTTCTTTTTTCTAAACAAACTTTATTGCTGATCATTCAAATCTGCAATATGGTAAGAAACAGTAGTTGGTAACAGGCAGAACCAAACGGCCACCACAATGAGCAACTAATAGAGATGTACTCATGTATTAAAGACCAGCAGTCAGACAGCTTAAATTATTGGATTTGTAAAGCAGCTCTCAGGGAAAGCAAGCAAACATAGAAAATGTTGTCGATAAATGTCGTCCGTGAATGGAGGCGGGAACTTACTCTATCAGAAAAATGCAAAGCAGTCCTAGCCAAATGTTACTCAGGATAATATGTTTTTGTTCCATCACTAGCACTCTTGTCACACTTTGCTAGAGGACTAATGGTGCAATTAACACTTTGGTAAAATAAATGATTTTTTTTTTAGAGTGCTGCGCCTTTTGGTCACTTTTTTTAAACGTTTTTATAATGTCTTTGCTGCTCATGGCCGCTGTGTAGCCTGCAGCCTCTTTGTAACAATGTTTATGCAAGTGTGGCAAAAGAAGCAGAGGGGTCCCTTCCTGTACAAAATACAATACATAGACGACGTTAAAAACTTTTCCTGCTTTGTATGTGTGCTGTACAGTGCAGCACACAAGCAAAGTTTGGAAAGCCTTGAATGCCTGATTTCAAGGACGTCAACTTTTGATGCAAAACCCTGTTTACATTTTTTGATAAATATGGATTTGTGTCAAAAACCATGGGTGGTTGTATGGGAACTCCCATGTATCATCCATGGAACGCACCCTTTATGCTAAATAACACAAAGCAATGCTTTACGTTGGTTTGTGTTACTTTAAGGCTACTTTCCATTTTGCACTGGAAAGTAAATGACAAAAAAAACATTTTGTACTGGTTTGCGTCAGTTCTGTGATGCAAACCCAGCACAAAATGTTAGTAAAACTGGCCCGAGTGTCCTTAACCCACAGACTTAACCTGCTAAAAGGAGGTGCAGTTTCTTGGTGAAATAAAGGAGGCGGGGAGGAAAATGATGAGTGACCAGGGGAACTGACACCGCCATAATTAATTCCTCAGGCAATTCCTAATTTCTAAGGGAACCCTCAGGCTCCAGCACATAATACATGGAAAACCAACCATTTTGCGTATTAAGCATTGCCTCCAGCAACAGTAAC
Organism: Triturus cristatus; assembly: GCF_964204655.1. Classification (NCBI taxonomy): domain Eukaryota; kingdom Metazoa; phylum Chordata; class Amphibia; order Caudata; family Salamandridae; genus Triturus; species Triturus cristatus. The sequence continues at coordinate 689,053,993 of NC_140586.1, read as the reverse complement.
TCTGGGGGAGGTTAAGGGATAAGCTCAGTGGCAGCCTGTCTCCTGCCAAAGCGGCGGGGCGGGCGAGGCCGGAGGAGGGAGGCGGGAGGCAGGGAAGAGGGGACAGGGGACAAACATTTTTAAAAAAGAAAGAAAAAATGTACCTTCACGCCGCCACTAACGCCGCCTTTTGCTGCATCACGCCCTTCCTGATTCTGGGCACAGGCTCCCAGAATGCCCTGCGGCCAATCCTGACACTATATGAAAAAAGGCATCAGTATTGGCCTGAGTACCGGCAACTTGTGCTCCCAGGCAGACTGGGGGCCTGTGCCTACTCTCTCCAGCCCCAACAACACAACTGGAGCTGGAGAGAGCTTCACTGCACATGAGGGGTTTGGCCGGCCTGAGGCGGCAGGCCAAGCACCTCATAGGCAGTGTAGGGAGTGCCCACCACTTTCCCACCTGCAGTGTCATTCTCTGGACAAGTCTTGGGGCGAGTCCAGGGGATTCAAATAAAAAGAGTTTTAAACCTCTTTTTTTATCGTTTTATTTGCTGGTGGTGGCGGGGGGCATGGGGGTGTGGCGGCGCTTCGGCACTCTAATTGAGCGGCCGCCCCTGAAGCTCTCAGGCCATGCTACAGACACTAACAAGGCCATGTGTGCTTGGGTGTTTGGATTAATCAATGCTTTATTACTGCCGGAGACCAGTTATGTTTAAGCTGTTTTGGGGTTTTTAATGTGCTCTCATCATAGTCATTGCAGGAACATGGAACAGAAAATAAGGACCAGCAATTGACTGTTCTTCCCATAAACACACAATGCTATAGTAAAAAGTGTTTGATTAATGAAGTCAGCAATCACATCATACAGTCAAACAAACCCGATTCAGGTGGGAGATTTCAGATTTTTAAACCAAAAATGGCTTTAATTTAGCTTCTTCCCACCTGGAATTGTCCCACTTTAATGCATGTTAATTGGAAAATTATATCCCCTGACGATTTAAAAAAAAAAACTCCCTCTTTCTGCTTTGCAAATGTTGGCATGTATCTCATACCCAACCTCTTAGCTCACAGCAACGGCCGACTTTGCAATGAAATGAATTCCCCGACCCAAGAGCATAAACAAACAAACTATGGAAATACGCAAATATGTGCTAAATGGTTTGTAAGTATGAATGTGGGCCCTGCCTTGTTTTCGATGCTCACAAACAATATGTCATCTTATTTCAGTGTAACCACCCGTGTTGTCCCACAAGTTCCTCTCCTCAGCACTCCGTGAGGACGGCCCCAAGATTGCCATAGTTCAGCCACTGAATGTTTAAATCAGAGAGCACAGAGACCACAGGTACTCATTGGGTTGTGTATTTTAGGTTTTGGGGGTATGTGTGTGTAGTTTGGTCTTGCATGTCAAGCTTCTTTTGTGCTCCTTAAAGTGTTTTTTTCTAAATAAGAGTTTCAACGGTCAGTTCATCAAACTGTGAGTGAAAATGTGTTGCTTTTGCTTGTAAACATACATATCCAGCACAGATCTACTGCACGGACTCTACTGCTGATGCATCTTCAATGACAGATTTTCAAAACCCCCCAGGTGTGTCTTTGAGTTCATTGGCTTTTCCTCGTGCACCCCTCTGGTGAAATCCAAGCTGCATGTTAGAACAGAGGAATGTCGACCAGGGCCAGACTGGCCATAGCGGGCACTGGGCGTTTCCCCGGTGGGCCGCCAGGGTGGGGGGCGGTTTTGAACCCCTGGGGGCAGTTTTTGTTACCTGGGGCCGGTTATTGCAGCATAGCATAGCTGCAGTGTTTTCCACGCACAGCCCCCCCACCCGTGGCCGGTCGGACTCAATTGCCAGGGCCAGTTTGCGTTCCCAGTCCGGCCCTGATGTCGACACAGGGTCACATGCACAGGTTGGGGTTAAGACAAGTCCATCTAGTGGCATCAATTTCCAACTATAATGGCAGAGGCTGCAGGGATTGGACATTGAAAATGTCTCAGCATCACATTGGTAAAGACAGCACGTGCCTTTCGGTAAAGGGGCAGATTAACATCCATATATGGTCTACAGTAGGTTACCCCATTAAAACCATCCTCTGATAAGTACATGGCCACAGCACATGCTAATGAGGTACAAAGAGGATTCCTGCAATACTCTTCTTGTACAAAAATGTGGCTTTTTTATTCCCTGTGAGTATCCATGTGGAAACGCTACTTTGTGTTATAACGTGTTACTATGGACTGATAACCTCAAAAAAGTACGTTACCATGACACAATATGTGGTACAGGTGGGCGAGCCACTAAAAGCTCGTCGGAACCTCGAGCCCATAACGAGGTGAGCTTTCATGTAGCCTCTGACTGCGCTCCCTGCCCCTCTCCACCCAATCCATGATGTGGTCTTACGGGCAGAGCTGCCGACTTTGGAACTGGAGAGTCAGGTTGGGGCCTCTGAATCTGCTCAACATCCTGTGAATCCGGGTAAATTACTCAGGGCCATATTTATCAAGGGTTGTGTCGCTTTTGCACCACGTTGCATGGTGCTAAACCGAAGCAACACTTAAAATGTAATTTATCAAATCACTCAAGGCCCCCTTGCATGGCCCTAAGTGCCTGATAAATCTTGAGTAATGCAACGCTGCACAAATTGCTGCATTGAGTTACTGTGCCCCATTGATTTTGATACATTTACTGGTAGACCTCGGAATGTGCCGAAATGCTACGCCTTTCGAGGGGAGACATAATAAGGAGAACTATCTTTATTTCCCCTTGTTACTTCCTCTTTCTATGTGTGCTGCATTCTGCTGCACACATAGAAGTAGGAACATGCCATAGGGGGATTGTTGTTTTTGTGCAGGAAGGTGCCCCTTTATGCGCAAAAACAATTCTGCTTGCAATGCAGGCACCCTTGCACTATAGTGCAAGGGTGCCGGCATTGGTGCTATGCAGCACATTGTGTGCCAGGGCTGCGAAAAGGCAGGAATGCACCATATTGTGATACATACTGCGCATTCACTTCCTTTCCCTATAACTCAGCGCAGCAAGGTGACTTCCTGTGCTGTGTTACTTTTTGTTAAATATGGCCCTTAATCTCCAATGCTTAAAAACAATGAATGTGACCTTGTGCAATGTAACTGATGTTCATGTAAAGCACTATACATTTGTGCTATGTAGAAAATGCACACAGGTAAAAACACAGCCTTAACGTAAGGAAAGAAAACAGATGCCCGTTTACTAGTAGATCTGCTCAAAAAGAAAACAGAAAATCTGGATAAATCGTTGCGTCCCTGCTTAAATTGTGTGATTTTAGGCAAACATATTTTCACCAAAACTCATGTCTTCATTGTTGCGCATGAAAGCACTTTTCAATATGTGAGTTCAGAATCCAGATATATAAAAACCTATTGTGTTTGATTTAATTAACTAGAATGTTGTTCTGTGAGACTCTGGGACAAGTACAGGGTTTTATACGACAATTGTCGTGGCTCCTGTTTCACTAATGGTTCATGTCTAGAAACTATCACTCTCAGTGAGTACTTCTCAGTGCAGTACTATAACGTGATTTTAATGTCAGAAGGGCAGATTTATGTTCCCTGGCGCATCCCTGCAAATCAGCATGGATGCGCCAGGGAAGATGCGTCACGCAAATTTGCCCTTGCGCCACCGCAGATGTGCCACATTTACAATGCGGTGCATCGTGGCGCAAGGACAAGCAGATACGTGACGCAACTGCCGGCGTAAGGTTGGCGCAGTGCTGAAGTTGCGTCACAAGCGCGACACAACTCCAGCACTGTTCCAACCTACCCTATCCCTAACATGGTGCGTCAAGCCTTACGCCTGCTTCAAGCAGGCGCAGGGTTTTGACTCATCACCGTTGGGAAAGTGACTCAGTGAAATCTTATAGATTTCACTGAGTCACTTTTCAGGGGCGTTCCTGCGACGGAACGCCCTCCCTGAGTAGACACGCCCACATGAAACCTGACGCAGGTTTCATGTGGCGCAGGGCTTTACACCGTGACGCATCTCCATAGATGCGTCACGATGTAAATGGGGCGCAACATGGCGCAGGGTTTACGCCGCCGCTGCATCACAAAAGTGACGCAACGGCGGCGTAAAAGGGGCGCAAGTCCCTCATAAATCTGCCCCAGAGTTTCCAAATGTTAAACAAATGCTGAATTTTGAAGATACTGTTTCCTATTTTATGTGACGTGTGTTCTATGATTTACATAACAAACCTTTTCAGGGCTCAGCCTGTGCGCGGGCTCTAAGACCCCAGCCAGACCATTGGCTCGGCTCTGGCTCGGCTCTCCCAGTTAGTTTGTTGGTTTACCCATCTCTAATGGGTGACTACGACATCTCTGCAGGAGAAAATAAAAGTTATACTTCCAACTCACAATTATATTAACGGTACACTGTGTCTGTGTGTTAAATGCACTTGGATTGAGTGAGGACCACAGTATACAATTCGATAACAGCAGGAATCAACCAATCGCAAACAAGCAGGGGTCAGCCAGAAAGAATGCAAAAAAAACAGTAAGCTCTCACCCGCACCCGTGTTATTGATGCATAACTCGCTGAACTCGTAGAGATGCCCTGGCCACGTCGGTCCTTCAGCTTTAGGCGTCTCACACGTTTTTTCTGACGCATCAACAGCTCCATCTAGTGGATGAACAGTCCCTAACAGGCGCAACTTCCCTAGCTGTCTTTTTATTCTCATTTTCGTAACTACAGAACGGGCCCAATGCACCGATAATCAATACTTCCATGACCGAGTGCAGACTAATTTTTGTTGCCTTACACCAAACTACACAATAGGATGCAAAGACAGCTGTGTCAGCCGCATCTTTCTCTGTGTACTATTAATACTGTAAGCCATTTGCATGAATTCACATACACCCCCTGCCACTAACGATCACATCTAACTTATACGCATTTAATCTACAGCAAATGCATGGAATGGTTTTCTAAAGAGCACTAGGCTAATCTCATTAACCATCAAAAACCACTAGAAAAGACCTCACCAACCTCGAGTGTCGAAGCAGCACAGGGTAAAGTGCTCTATCGCCTTGTCAAGTGTAGTAAGTGCTACATAGAATGCCATTGTGATACAATACATTATTCTCCTAGCATACACTGATAACACAGCACTCAGCAATTGGCCAGTCGATTGTCATTTTTACAGGCTGCAAAATAATTCCCTTATACTGCCTAACACTCATACACTCACACAAAACAAAACTAGCTAATGTTCATTTCCATCACCAAGTAGTGTACCAGTCCACAGCAAGGTTCCTGCCTCCACCAACTGAACATGCATGATATAACTTCAGAAATCTATCAATGGACAACGCAGAGCTTTGATTTAGTCCACCATTACAGGTCCCACCAAGCTACACACTTTGACTGCTTCTTGGCACTTCACAATGACAATCAGAAATGGGATGATGTTAATAAAGTCTAGTCCAGCAGATCTTTCACCATTTCTCACTCTGATGTACGCCACCTCGGAATTATAAACTTAAAACAAAATATCTCAGAATGGGCAACTCAGTAATGTATCCTGCAAAGTGGAATGTGGTCATAACAAAACCGTAAACGGACCAGCAGAGCTGCTCAAAGTGGCCACCTTATTAAAAACCATAAACTGCGCCTCTCGCTCTCACACTTCTTCATTCTTCACACCGCTAACCACTGCATCCATACCTCAATAACAGAACCTCAGTGGTCCTCACACATGGCATGGAATCTAGGATCACAACAAAGGCAGCACAATTCTAACCACACACCCTACATAGTGTTCCATGCTACCTTTGTAAGCAAGCACTTCAATGCCCCACATAGGAGTAGTAAGCGTCATACAAATGTTGTAGTGTAATATCAACCAATTTTAGTATAACGTGACATTTTTGGACTTGAGTATTCCCACATGTGGAATTGTACGCACAGTAGATGTTCACAATTGGGAAGTCAGTGCCTATGTTCAATTGGCCTTTTCCCCCTCTTTTTTCCTCCATGAAGAACAGTTGGTTTCTGTGGTATCCTAGGTTATAGAACCATCTCCACTAGTGGTTCTGTAATCTAGGAACTTGTGTTCTGTAACCTAGGAGCTTGTGGGCCTCCAGGTGGACTGCAACTGAAGACTATGGCTTTGGCAGCTGCTTCTCGGAGTGCTCCTGTGGATGAGGTCTATGTTTCCTGCAATATTAATAAAAGCTATCTTCAAACTCTCTACCATCGCCTGGATCTTAATTATTACAGTTTTATTTGGAGAAACCAATTCTCCTGCACTGCCCTGAGATTTTTTTCTCCTCTTACCACCACAGAAGTGGATGTATTCAAGAACTTTGCAAACTCTCTACCATCGCCTGGATCTTCATTATTAAATTGGCGACGACTTGGAGCTACCCACGTGTCAACAATCCTGTTCTTTAACAGCGGAAACAGAAAATTTGAACTGAGATGAGAGTCAAGCTTAAAAGTATCCAGTCTTCAAGAACTCTCAAGGACACAAGACCTCAACACTGATACTCCGACTGATTTTGCAGCAAGTGCTTTTAAAGTTATTATCACTGTGAGTCAAACCGTTACTCACTCTCTCTCAAGCTCGCTCTCTGTCCTTCTCGCGCAGGCATTGCGCTGCTTCTTTCCGCTTGCAGAGATCCTTCTGTGACGTCATTGGTTTCGTGCTCCTCCTGTTGGCTCCTTGTGCCTGGTCACTGGAAGGCAACGTTTCACGTTGTGTGACCACACCTGCGGCCATCTTTGACTTGAGGAAATCTTTGAAATTGACTCTGAAATGAAGCGCCTCACGTCGGAAATCTTTTAAAGAGACTCTGAAACGTAGCACCTCATGCTGCGTGACCACATTTGTTGGCCATTTGAAAGAACAGTCTTGCTTCTTGTGCGCTTGCATGAACATCTGTTCTCTTCTACGTGCCCTACTACACGGTGATATGCACACCTTTCATCTTTGCGTGTCATTATTGGCTCATAATATCAATGCGGTGACACGCACACCTTGTTCTTTTCCTGGTCATTTTACTACTTGGTGATGCACACACCTTTTGTACATTGTGTGTCATTATTGGTTTAAAATGTCAACACGAGGATGAGGGAACCAGGGATGGGAAAAGCTCTACGTTGCTACATGAGATGTATGTAAAGGTGGCGTATCACTGCATAATAATACTATTACGAATGTTACAACTTGAACAATCGGATTGCAAACTGTGTCTTGAGAGTGAAGCCTGTATTGACAAAAGGTGTACAATTATTGTGAATAAAAATTGTTTAAAAAAAAAAAATGTCAACACGGTGACACGCACACCTTTGTTCTTCGTAGTCATTCATTGTTCATTGATCAGTTCTACTACATGGTGATATTAGTCTCCAATCAACACGGTGACACGCACACCCTTGTTCTTTGTTAGTCATTATACTACACTGTGATGCGCACACTTTTCATCCTTGCGTGTCAGTATTAGTCAAGATTTCATACATTTTATTAATTTTCTTCCCTCACTTTCAGTGGTGCACACCCCTATTTTCACATTTTGCATTTCTTATTATGGCTATGCAGAATTTTCCAACTCCTTAATTTTTCTTAAACTCGCCAGGTGATCCGCCTTTAAAGTGGTCTAAATGGAAGAAGGTGTTTGCTCATTATGCAAAAGTGTGTGGTGCCAATCTAAGTGCGGAGAGGAAAACATCACTTTTATTACATTGCCTTGGCTCTGAAGGCCAAGAGGTTTATGAACATCTCCCAGAACTCACAGAGGATAGTGTTGCAGACCGTAATGAATATGAGATTGCTATAAAGAAACTCGATATTCACTATCTTCTTAAATTAAGTATCATTCTGGAGCGGTATCACTTTGGAAAAAGGATGCAACATGAAGGTGTGACTGTTAAACAATATATTACTATTCTATGTAAATTGGCTTCTACATGCAGTTTTGGAGCATCCTCTGATGAACGCCTTAGGGATCAGTTCATGTTAGGGTGCAATTTAGAAAAAGCAAAAGAGTCTATGTGGGGAAAAAATAATCTATCTTTACATGAAGAATTAACTATGGCTAAGACTTCAGAACATTCAAAGGCTTGTGTGGAGGTGAATAAAACAGGTGCTCTAACTACTAAAGTTAGCGATGCTAGTGTTAAGGTTGTAGTAGAAAGGGACAAGGACAAGTTTCCGAAATCAAATCAAACCAACACCAAGTATCTTACACAAAGCAAATCTTCTTACAAAGTTTTTGTAGGAAAGTGTTTTCGGTGTGGGGACATGGGACACTTGGCTAATAATAAGTTGTGTCCAGGATATAAAGCTACGTGTAAGAATTGTGGCAGGAAAGGACATGCCTCAGAGTGCTGCAAATCGACCACGTCATCAACCAAGAACAAAGTTAGAGAAGTAGACTGTGATGATGATGACTCTGTGGAAGAAATAATTATTTTAGAAAACTTGATGGTCCACTTGAAAGTGTATTCTGATGCTTTTTGACTCAGGTGCAAAGATCACTTTGATACCATTTAAGTTTTATGAAGAAAAACTCAAGAATGGAGTAAAACTGTCAACACCTGATATTAAGCCAAAGGGTTACGGCGGTGAACCAATAAAATTAGCTGGGTAATTTTGGGGTTCTATAGAGTTTAAAGATAGGATAATTGCAGGAAAGATTTATGTTTCCATCAAAGGAGATTTGTTGATAAGTTGGGTACACCAACATGATCTTTTTGTTTTCCTTGATCCTAATGCAAAACCAATATTTTGTTTAAGAGATAGACCCACTGTTAATTCAGTCCAAATTGTTGTAACGACTTACTGGAGAGGTTTTCTGATGTCTTTAAGAATGAACTTGGATGTTAAAAAAATTATGTTAATGAAATTAAGTTAAAAGAACATGCCGTTCCCAAAGCTGATAAGGTAAGGAATGTTCCCATGGCTGTTAGAGATAACATGAGACTTGAATTAGACAAGCTGGTTGCCAATGGGATAATTGAAGAAGTGGAGGCTTCACAATGGGTCTCCCCAGTCGTGATGGCCCATAAGGCCAATGGGGAAGCTCGTCTTTGTGTAGACTTGAGGGAATTAAATAAAGCTGTGGTTGTAGACCACTATCTCTTACCCAACATTAGTGAAATGCTTAGTATGCTAAATGGTGCGAAGTACTTTTCGTCTCTCAATCTCAATTCGGCTTACCACCAAATAAAACTTACTGAGAAATCTCTAGAATTGACGATTTTCACCACATCCTTTGGTACTTTTACATTTCTAAGAATGCCATTTGGTCTAATATCGGCAGCTTCAGTTTTTCAGCGGGGAATGGAAAGAATATTGAAGGGTGTGGTGGGAGTAAAGAACACAACACAAGGCTTTGTGAGGTTTTAGATACCTTCTTGAAGTCTTGTTTGACTCTCAAATGGGCAAAGTGCAAGTTTGGAGTTCAAGAGATTGAGTATCTAGGTCATCTTGTCACAAGCAATGGAATCCAACCTAAAAAATTGTTGGTTGATACAATTGAGATTTTGCCTTCTCCGAAGAATAGAGATGAATTGGTTAAGTTCTTGGGAATGGCCGAGTTCTATAACAAATGTATCCCCAAGTTTGCTGAAAGATCATTATCTTTGAGATCTTTGTTAAAGAAAAACACTGAATTTGTCTGGTCCAATTTATGTGAAACTGAATTCACTGATATCAAATCTAGCTTGAAGAATCCATCTGAACCTGGGAGTTTTGATGTTGAGGATGATGTGTTTGTGATGACTGACGCTACCTCTACAGGTTTGGGTGGCGTCTTGTTGCAAATATCAGGAGGTGAATTTAGGACAATTGCCTTTATATCAAGAGGTTTGTGTGGTGCTGCAATTATTCATTCAGTGATTGAAAAGGAAGCTTTGGCTGTCTTCTGGGCTGCAAAAAAACTTAAGAAGTTTCTTTGGGGACGAAAATTTGAAATAAAGACAGATCACAAGCCTCTCAAGGAGGTCTTTTCTAAGAAAAGTGTGGACCAGATTTCAGGTTGAATACATCGATGGGTCATTGCTCTTCAAGAGTTTGATTTTGAGATAAACTATGTTCCTGGCGCTAGCAACTTGCAGGCAGATTGTCTTTCAACATCGGTTGATGAGTCTGAATGTGATGTGGACTCTTTAGATTAGAGGTTTGCTGGTGAAGAAGTTGATGAAGATTTTAATGTTTGTTTTGTTACTGAAGGGATTATACAGGAGACGGAGTGGAAGACTTTGCTAGAAAATGATGTTTGTTTGCAGAATGTGATGAAAATGGTTTTGGAGGGTTGGTTGGTTGGTTAAAAATAAGTGTGGGGAAGAGTTACTAATTTTTTGGGAAGTTCGCAATGAACTCTCTATTGTTGATGATTTACTCATGAGAGGGAGTAAACTGGTGCCTCCTGAAAATTTGAGATTTGTTTTGGTTAAGAGGGCTCATTCCAGTCATATGGGAATTTCAAAAACTAAAGAAAGGGTCAGGGAAAGTTTTTGGTGACCGTCAATGGATTTGATGATTGAGAGGGAGGTTTGAGAGTGTCTGGATTGTGCAAGGAGTGACAGGGTGTTAAAGTGTAGGACACAGCCTATGGTTGTTAGGGAGAGAGCTGCTGTTCCGTTGGTTGACATTTCCATGGAAATTGTCGGTCCTGTAAGGGTCAGTTCGCAGGGCAGATATGTTTTCGTTTACTTAGACATGTTTTCACGGTGGCCAGAAATCAAATTTGTGAATTCTATTGAGTCTGGTGATGTGATAACATTCTTAGAGGAGTTGTTTGAAAGAGAGGGGTTTCCCTCCAGTCTCCTTACAGATAATGGGGTTCAATTCCCCTCTAGGCAAGTTAAAGAGTTTCTCAAAGAGAGAGGAGTGAAGCATAAGAAAGCTTCACTCTATCATCCAGAGTCCAATGGCATTGTTGAACGTTTTATTAAAGTTTTGAAAGAGAGTCTGCAGTTGTCCCTGGTTTGTGAGTCCAGCTGGGTTGAGGGTTTGAGGAAGAAAGTGTGAGAGTACAGGTTGACCCTCATTCCAGTACAGGGGTCTCACCTTTCTGTTTAAGGGGAGGTTACCTTGTTGTGAGGTCAGTCCAGGTTGGCTCGTTGAGGAAAGATTGAAGGTTGATAAAGAAATGTGTGTTGGGAAGCCTAAGAGGAAGAAAAAAAGTTGAAGTCCAAGGCAGTCTTTGACTTGAGGAAAGCTGTTGAAGAGACAAGGGTGCTAGTAGGAGATTGGGTGGGAATAAAATCTCCTAGAAAGGGAATAAAGTGTTCACAATTCAGCATGCCTTGTTGTGTTAAGAAATTATTTTAAAATGCTGTGAAAACTGATGACAAAAAGATTTGGAACTTGAGTAGTATTTCAAAATGTTCATCTGAGCAGGAATCGGTTCCTTTGTCTTCCAAGGTGATGGATTTAAAAGGTATCCCGGAATCTGGATCAGCTCCTTTGACGGCAAAGAAAAGTGTGTCTGGCAATGTTGTAGTCAGACCTAAACGTGAAGGGTTCTGTAACCTAGGAGCTTGTGGGCCTCCAGGTGGACTGCAACTGAAGACTGTGGCTTTGGCAGCTGCTTCTCAGAGTGCTCCTGTGGATTAGGTCTATGTTTCCTGCAATCTTAATAAAAGCTATCTTCAAACTCTCTACCATCGCCTGGATCTTCATTATTACAGTTTCATTTGGAGAAACCAATTCTCCTGCACTGCCCTGAGTTTTGTTTTCACCTCTTACCACCACAGAAGTGGATGTATTCAAGAACTTTGCACAAGCAAATCTCCAATCATTTTCAAGGTGCAAAAGGGACAGCGAGGAGGTAGCGAATGCTTACAAGTTTATGGGAATTAACGAACTCATAGGGCAAACCACACTTATTTTTGGCCACTCCCCACTCTTGCATGGGATTCACTCAAATGCAGTTGTTTGTGTGCATAACACAGTGCTTAATTTGTTCCGGTGTTTTCCAGTGCTCAGCACCGGCACTTATTTATCAGGGCCGGGTCTACACCTAAGTGCCACTGCCAACTAACATAAATGACTGGACTGCACCTCATGTGTCGCAGTAAGTATGGTTAATAGTAGTGTTTAAACTTTGCTCTCTGTCTCCTGAGTCCCCGGTGATTAGTGCTGCTGCTACTGAGCCGATAATAAATGCACCCCACTTTTCCATCAGTTCAGTCTCTCCAGTGGGCAGGCAACTGATTGAGCTGGATTTGGTTCTTTTGGGTAGGGGCTGCAGCAGCGCACGTAAAGCTTTTCAAAATTCCACACCATATACGTACTGCACGACTCACCGTCCTACAGTTCAGCAAGACGTCCAGGGCACTGTAATTTGAAGCAGGCACATCCAGCAATGTGCAGGAGCAGGCCTCTTCTGTCAAGGAAGTGCCAGTGCCTAAGTAACCCAGTAAGTAACAAACCTACGCTGCTATTTCTTGAGCGTGGTCACTAACAGACTTGGTGTAAACAGAGTCCAAAGCTTTGAGCGAGCAATCATGCCTCTGGCGCTGTGCATCATGTGCAATGCCCCAACTCAGGTGTCTGGAAGGGCAGGGCCTTGCCCTTAACCCTTTCTGTCAATGTGTTGATTTGACTTACTTACATCTTAAGTATTGATGTTTTTTTGTTACCTGTTTAACTGGCCCCGATACATCACTTTTGGATTCGGTATTTTTGTACCTGTTATCTCCAGTATGCTAAATGGCGTGGTGCGGCGGTTGTGTATTCGGATGACGTGCTGAAATGTAGCTTTATTAATTTCCTTCATCAAGCCTCGAGGCTCAGGTGTCAGAATGTCAGTAGTTCCTGCTGTGGGGGTATGGACAAACCAACAAAAACTGAGACAGGGTCCTTTCCCGATGTCTCACATGTAAAAGTGTGATCCTTGCAACCAGCTCCTGCTTGTTAAGTGTGCCACCGTAGACAGGAGGACACATCAGACCCATTCTGCTTCGTGCTTTCTTAATTAGCCTTAACAAAAAACAAATATGTGCGCAAGCTACAACGCCATTCATCCTCGCTTCCGTTCTTTTAAAGAGGGAGCCCAGTGATGTAAAGTAGATATGCAACAGTAGGCCTAGAACCTGCAATAAATCTCCATGAGAATTAGCCCTCCCTGTACCCACAATCAATGCTGCTTAACGCTTTTGTTCTTTTCTGTTTTTTAATCTTTAAAAAATCTACTTTTTCCCTCCAAATCATACTTTGTCTAATGGAATTATCACAATCAACTGAGTACACCATAAATTAACATTATTTCAAAACGTTTTTTTCACCATCAAAATTTCATGGTAACGTTTTAATGCATTATGTTATCAAGCCAGTTTATAAGATTATCACATCCTGCAAGTAAAAGTGCATTCATTTCTATGTTCAGTACTTTTAACCACAAAGCAAACACAGGCTAATATTTCCGAAGGAATTCCAGCTCTTCCACCCATGTGGGATGTCACATTGGATAAAAAAAATATGTTTTGTCCTGTTTTGTACTTATGAAAACATTTGATGTATAAGATGTGTAAAATAAGTGCAGAATACCAATAAATCACACTATCACTGATGGCACAACTACAAAACTACCAATTGTGATATTAATGATCTCTTTATTACAGTGTATCACAATTAATTTTTTCATACGTGATTGCAAAAACTATTAATTTGTTGGCTAAAGAAAATATCACTGAACACAATGAAAAAAAGTAACAGAAACATCAACTGATATTTTTCTGTTGGTTTGCTGCAAAAATCAACATAATTTGGCAGGAAAACTGAAAAAAATGATATTTCATTTTCAAATGTCATTCATTGTGCACACAATTACCTCATCTACATTTTCCACTATGCTCGACATTTACTCAAAACACATTCTGTAACTGCATCTGGAAGTGTTCCTATATGTCACTGCTGATACCAAATATATATTCACAGATAAACAGTAGACGTCTGAGCTAGAAAATATACCATAATTCATGTCTACTACAGCTTCTAAATTTCACACCTCTTGTCAGAGGGCAACACTATAGTGCTTATATATAGGCAAGTTACATTTCAAAAGAAGACAGTGCATGTAAGTTTGCATTGTAACCTTCTAATAGGACAGCAATTGCCACCCATTGAGAAATGATTCCCTATGATGGATGACACACAATCTTAGTCTTATTAAAACGTGACATTATTAAGGCTTTTTACTTATCTTAAATAAGGATCAACCCCTGCACTTGTCTTCAGAGGCAAATATGCTCTAAACGAAGGCGCAGAGAATTATATTGGTTCCTAATTAATATTGCATGATCCTGTTTTGCCAACTGTTCCTCATTTTTCCAAATATCCCAGGAATCTGTAAGAACAGATCCTATACCAGAGCATTGATCCCTTTTACAATTAACCAAATTCTGTTACTACTAGACAGATAAGGATACTTGACAGGGTTTGTCCATTTAACGTTGCTGAGGGTTTGCATTACAGAGACGTACCCACAGCAACAACAGGGGTAGTATAGTAAAGTGTTAAAAAATATTGAGGCCCGTCTCCTTTTACAAAGGCCATGAAGAGATTGATTGGAGAGATTCAACAACTGCCTAAGGGACTGTTTTTCCTGATAATGGAGTACCATTAAATGCATATAACCGCTACACCCATGTCATCCCCAAATCTCCCAAACCTGTCCCTCTCCCAACACTATCTACCTCTCCAGTGACTTTGTCCAGCTCTTACTGTGACTAAACACCTCTTCATGTCACTGCCCCTAATCTTTCAATACAGTCACCCTCTCTTACACCATTATTCACATCCCCTCTGTCACTGTCTGCTTCTCCTGTTCTGTATCCTTCCCCACTCAAGGTCACCTTCTTCCATCACTCCCCACCTTTCCTATCACTGCTACATACTCCCATAACTGTTCATCTTTATCACTCTGTATTCTCAATCTCCTCTCATAGTGTCACTTGTCATTTCCTATCACTCATTGTATATCAATAATAATATGAAATTTGTAATGCGCTCAGCTTACCCAGGGGCGTCCTGGCGCAACAGACCAGAAGGGGAGACTCAGCTAGTCACTACTGTGGAAACAAGTAGGTCTTAAGAAGTTTCCTAAATGGTAGGATCTTGGGCTCTGAGCGAATCCTGAGGGGCAGAGAGTTCCAAAGAGAAGCCACCTGCACCGAGAAACGCCTACCCCCAGAACGAGCTTTTCTTACTCTGGCTGACTGCAGAAGGTGTTTTTGGTCCGAGCGCAGCAGACGTGGAGGTCTATAGGGACGGGCCATATTCGCAAGGATAGGGGGGCCTTTGCCATGTAGAATTTTGTGGGCAGTACATAGCGCCTTAAATTTCACCCGCTCCTTCACGGGGAGCCAGTGAAGCGCTCTAAGGGCGGGAGCAGCAGACTGCCTTCTGGGAACATCCATAAGGATTCTCGCAGCTGCGTTTTGCACCTGTTGGAGAGTTTTAAAGGTCGCTTCGGGGGCACCGAGAAACAGCGCATTCCCATAATCGAGCCTCGATAGAATTAGGCCACGTATCAACAGCTTCCTTGCTGGATCAGGAAGCAAAGGTAGCACCTTTCGGGCTGATTTCAGTAAGCCAAAGCAAACCCCTGCGGTCTTCCTGGCATGAGTCCTGAAGGACAGATCTTCTTCCAACCATACTCCCAAGGACTTGATCTCCTTCTTGGGGGATGGTGGGTCACCAAGAGACCGGGGCCAACAGGTCGCAATAATGGAGGGACTGGCATTGCCCAGGAGCATCAGCTCGGTTTTACCTCCATTGAGCTTTAAGGCAGAGGTGGACATCCAACGATAAACATTGGCGAGGCAGTCGTGTAAAACCTCAGGTTGTTCCGCCAGCTGAGTGAGGCCGACCACCAGCTGAGTATCATCAGCATAGCTGATGATCTTCACCCCCGAGGGGGCGACCACTCTTTCAAGTGGAGTCATATATATATTAAATAAAGTAGGGCTCAGCGATGAGCCCTGCGGGACTCCACATTGAAGAGGGATTAGGGCAGATTGCTCTGACCCCTCCCAGACTTGGTAGAAACGGTCAGATAGAAAAGATCCCAACCATTTCAGGGCCGTCCCTGAGACACCTACCTCTGACAGACGTTGGAGGAGCACTTGATGACTCACAGTGTCAAAGGCAGCACTCAAGTCCAGGAGGATCACTGCCACTGACCCTCCTGTATCTAGAGTGCTCCTTGCCTCCTCCACTACTGCCAGCAAGGCAGTGTCTGTTCCATGGCCGGGACGGAAACCAGTCTGGGAGTCTCCTAGCAGGTGGTTAGACTCAAGATGGTGAGAGAGCTGACGGTTAACCAGCTTCTCTGCAATTTTTGAGAAACCAGGCAGAAGTGAAATTGGCCTAAAGTTGGTCAAGTTGGATGAGTCCATTCCTGGCTTTTTCAATAAGGCCTTCACCACGGCCTTTTTCCATCTCTGGGGCACTATGCCCTGCGTAAGTGAAAGGTTCAAGAGGTCAGTCAGAGGAGTTGACAAGGTGTTAGCCACGAGTTTAAGATGTTTTATGGGGACTGGGTCACTCGGGGAGCCACTCTTCATCTCTAACAGGACTTTTATGACCTCCTCTTCCAAAAAGGGGCCAAAAGATGCTAGCTCAATCAGGCAACTTGTAGGACTAGCAACCGATTCATCGCTTTGAGGGATAGTAGGTAAGGAGGATAATATTTTCTCTATTTTGGAATGGAAGAAGCTGGCCAGTTCCTCACATTTTTCTTTGGGATTATCATGCAACACTGGAGGGACCGGAGCTTTCAGAAGTTCCTTAAAGATTTTAAACGATTCTCCTGAAGAATTGTTTGCTCTCTCAATCCGGTCGCTAAAGAAAGTCTTTTTAGCGTCCTTCAGTGCGCTTTTATATTTCCTTAGTTCCCTTTTATAATTGGCCCGGCTATCTTCCGTCCGCTCTCTCCTCCAGGCACGTTCAAGCCTTTTACAAGAGGTTCTGATGCACCCCAGTTCGGGGGTATACCAGGGGGCAGAGCCAATTCTTCTCTCCCTGACAAGCCTTCTTTTATTTGGGATCAGTAAGTCCAGAGAGTTGGTAAGCCATTTGCCCAAGAGCTGGTCAGCAGTGTTGGGGTCATCTGTGAGGTGAGGACAGGTTCTAGATAGCTCTTCCGCCCAACTGTCCACCGGGAGCTTCGACCAAAGTCGTTCCACAGTATGTTGTCTAGGAGCGGGGTCTCTGCGGTTCCCCAGCAGCCAGCTAAACGGAACAAGATGGTGATCAGTCCAGGGGAGAGCCAACATCTGAAGAGCCTGCAAGTTCACAGAGTTAGCAAAAACTGCATCAAGCTGATGGCCTCTATTATGGGTAACTCCCATATTAACAAGATGAAGGTCCAGTGCACCAAGCGAGCTTACAAGCTCCCTTGCCACTACATCATTGGGGTCGTCAAAATGAAAATTGAAGTCCCCAAGGGTGACAAAGTAGGTCGAGGCAGCAGCCAATGGGATGGCAGCCTCCATGAAGGAATCCACGAAATTCCCTAGAGTAGCGGGAGGCCGATACACAAGGAGGCCAGAGATAGAGACAGTTGAGGAGATGCAAAGGGTAAACTGACAACTTTCAGCGTTGTTAATGCCACAGTCGACTGCTTTGCATACAAATGTGTCTCTGTAAACAATGGCCACTCCACCCCCTCTCCCATCCGGCCTATCAAGATGGAACATAAGATACCCCGAGGGAAGAGCGTTGACGATGTCGGGGTCGGAACCTGTAGTCAGCCACGTTTCCGTCAGAAATAAAACATCCAGACTATGGTCCAGAAGAAGGGAATGAACTTCGGTAGTATGACAAGGCAATGATCTACAGTTGAGCAGTGCCATAGTAAGAGAGTTAGGGTGCTTGCAAGTATTGTACGGGCGACAGTCAAAACAATGATTAAAAACGGAGCCCTCAGCCCAATAATAGCAGCAGCTGGAGTGTCTGGGCGTGCGTAAAGCAAGCAGTGTGTCCCGTGAGTACCTGTAACAGGGGGTCTGAGGGAAGGAGGTGTTTAGCAGAGTGGTGTGCCCTGGGCCCGTCTGGGCCCGGACGGGCACAGACGGGCTTGACTCTGGCGAAACTCCGGCGATAGTCCGGCGATGACGCTGCGTGATGACGCTGCGCGTCAGCATGGCTGGCTTTATGCTCGCCGAGCGCGGGACACTAAAGACACTAGAGCGCTACCTGCGCCTCCTGCAATGTCCCCCCTCCCAAGACGGCCACCAACACGAGACAGTGGGCAGGGACCCGCTAAAACGCGGTGCTTTGACCAAATTTAGGTGAGAGTAAGGTGGCAGCAATGCAGGTATGCGAGTGGACCTAATTTAAAAACAGGGGAAAAACGAGTAACTAAAATTAAAATTAAAGACAAAAACGGGACGTTTTAAAAATAAATTACAGCAGCAGCCAGCAGCAGAATAGCGGTGAGTCCGAGGCTATCCTAACACTAATGGTCAAGATGTTAATCCACCTTTCCTGTCTCATATTCATCACTGCCAACCACCTGATAACACCGAAAGCCTGGCAATGGAAGGACAGAATTTAGCAGTATATGTCACTGTGTCACTGACTCTTCCCCTATACCAATTATACAACCGGTATCCTACAAACCAATACAGGAATCCCAATAGAGGGAAAGTCATCCCCAATACCAACATCCTTTCAGAGAACCAATGAGGAGCAATTTGTCCCCAGGAAACCCCTCACCATCAGTCATGGGATATTTGGAAGACTGGGTTTTGCTTCTTTTCCATGAGCCATGATTCTCATTGACAAGCAATGGCAGTCAGAGTTTTGCAGTGTACCAAGCCTGCAATAGTCTGCTGCACTTCCAAATGACAAGAATTATGTTTTTCCTCTACTAATCAGGTCCCTGTGCCTTACTTACCCATCACAACTTTCACTGTAAGATTAGACACAACTGAACACTCAAAGAGATCAGAAAAAACAAAGACTTATTTGTGACTTCATTCTGTGGTGTGTGATGCTCCTGATAAGATAAGGCCTTTAAAGGGACTCTTCTACTACAGAATTGCTGACTATTCAAAACCCTTAAGCAGATACGCATTGCTTAGGGCACCCTGAGAACCCGCAGTGTGTTTGCCCACAATTGTCACACACCACAAAATTAGACTCTGTTAAAAATGACATACCCCAGTACGTGTCCCTTTTCAATGGATTAGTAATTTTAGCTAATTTATTCTAAAATTGTGCTGTAAATGCGCTTTTGATTTAATCTTTTTCAAAATTTTCACGGGGCACGGGAACCTCCTATCAAAACCTTACTTGGAGGAAAGCTCCCTTGCTGAAATTCAGATCGGGTATTACATCTAACTTTCAGCAGTGCCAGTTGACAATGTGGGTGGAGCTAATAGAATAAGTGGGTGGGGCAGGGGAAAGTGGGTGTGGCCTCCGACAAACATTTGAGCACCTGTGCTTCATATTTTACAAATTAAGCACTGGCATAACATACAATTATGTTGAAGTAATACCTTATACCTTATATGTAGCCGTTTATGGATACTGAGCAAGCATAAATCTAGCCATTTGTGGTCATGAACATACGGTTACAGCCGAAAAGGATTTCTGACATTAGACCAAACCTTTTTTTTTTTTTTACTAAACTTGAAGGCAATCTATGGTCACCAGAGCTAACTAATCTGTATTCTCCAGGAATTCCTAATGTCCATCACTCATCTGCTGTGCTCATGAAGTAGCTCAGCTGCCATTCAAGAAACCTAACGTTTGGGAGGAGCCAAGATGGCGACCGGAGCAGACGCTTGAGCGCCCGGCTCCGTCGGTCCGTGGCCTCGGACTACTATCCTGATGCCCATCCTCGCCGATTCTCGAGGTGCACCGTGTGCGAAGACGCGCTGACCGCGCTGCTGCTTTCCCGGAGTCTCAACCCGCCCGGATGCCCGAGTTCTGGGTGCTTTTGTCCTCGGCACTGAAACCCTGCGCCCTTACGGCCTTTGCCGGCCTCCTGGAAGCTCCGCAGTTACCGGACCAGCTAGCGCTAACCTGAGCCCCGCGGTCCCGATCTCGCCTCGCACCATGGATCGTTGCCGGATGAGCCCGGGGAGAGACGGCCGGACACCTTCTGCACCCTGTGCCTGACGGGCTGGAGCTGTGGGGTGGGCCCCGGTGCGGTGAGTCTCCTGCCCCGCTCTGAGGACCGAGCTGTGGGGGGCTGCTGCCCCCTTTGCCTATTGCCTAGCCAGCGGCGAGGGGGACCGGCGAGAAGATAAGCGACTGTCGGCCTTTCCTGTTGCGGCGTAGACCTGAGGGGAATTGACCCCTTGCCACGACCCCCCCCCCCTGGCCATTGCACCGTATAGCGGCAAAACATGGCGTTGAGTGCCTGCTCGCGGCTGGGGGGTGATACTCCGGTCTCGCCCGCTGCCCACTTCGCCCTCCCTCTTCCGGACACCAGCTCCACAGTGCCGTCCCGGATTGCTGCCGATGTTGGGGCCCAGCTTCCGCTGACATGCGGCTCCGTTCTGGCTGTCCTGCGGGACTTTCAACTACAGATGTGCGCTGGCCTGCAGGCGCTGAGTGAGAGGTTTGACCCCATACTGTCGGCTGCGGGCCGTGAGCGCACTGTTTGTCATCCACAGGGCGTGGGTCCTCCGGTGCTCTTGTCCTCTTGCGGGGACGCAGCGGCGGTGTATGATTGTGCTACACTGGTGCCTTCATCTAGCGCTCCCGGCGCCCAGGGTCCACCGCTCTCCACCTCAACTGCGGATACTTTGTCCCCCTGGTCATGGCTGCCTGCTTCATTGTTCCCTGCCTCATCGCGTCCGCGAGGCTATCCTGCTGAGCGATACCTAACGGCTTCGAGGGACCGTCCGCGGTGGCCCACTGCTGCCTTTTTGTGGAACTCCTGTACCTTACTTGCCAGGTTTGGATTTTATGTGGTGCAACAAGGGACCTCAATCGATGGTCGGCGGCCATTTCGTGATCCTGCTTCCCCATCCTCTCACAAGCGGCCATCTTGTCTTTGTCTGCTCGGGACACGGGGCCTTCACGCAGGAGCTGGTTTAATCCCAAGCCCGCGATCGGGCCAGGGCTAGACTGACTTCTATCGCTATGGTTTATGGACGGGCTGGCCTGGGACTGGGACTGTATGTATGTTTTGCGCGCACTTGTCGCGACTTGTATCCCTTGCTTAAACTGTGGTGCCATGGTATCTTTGCATGCCGTTTTTTGGCGTAGAGGGCTCTCAGTGTGTGGGGGCCATAACTGGCTGATGGTTCGGGGCGCTCTGGTGTCTAGTGGGCTCCTCCCCACCTTCTTTTCTGTTTTCTTCCCTTCTTTACTCTGTTCCTACTTTCTCTCTTCTCTATATTTCGGGTTCCTTGGGCGACAGGCACTATGCTGGGGGGGGGTAGGCCGTAGCCTCCGCATTGGTGTAGGGTGGGGGGGTAATACTCTGTTCTCAATTAGTTCTATGGGCCTTTCTTCTTTTATGTCTCTGTGCTCTACTTTCTTCGATTCGGGGTCCGGGTGTGGGGTGGATCGAGTGGGGGCGGCTCTGGAGGGGCGCGTACTTGCTCATGTGACTATCCTGATATATCTCTGCACCGCCTCACTGATTGAGATTTTACTCCCATTGTTGTTCTTACTGATGTTGCTGCTCGCCCGTGTGGTGAAGCTATCTTGCGGACTCGAATCTACTTTGCTCTTATCCTTCATTGACTTTTTTCTCTGATAAAATTATCAAAAAACTTAAAATTAACCTTCACTTCTCCTTCCCCGGGTTTCAAAGATATCTCCAGTATGTGACTCATAACCTGTTGTTGATCCTGACCGTTGATGCACGGGGGCTGTAATGTGGGTATCAGTGCTTTACTGTATCGTGGCCGGCCTGACGGTTGTAGGCCCGTATTTGTTCTTTTAAGATGCACGAATAAAGGTTTTAAAAAAAAAAAAAAAAAAAAAAAAAAAAGAAACCTAACGTTAATACGTGGTAGGAGTATTCCATCATAAGCACTAGGACTATCATATTTCATGTTATCATTATTATTATTTTTAGTAAGCGCACAAATGCTGGACCTTCTTGGCACTAAATAATCTTCTAATTTTTTGCACTCGACTACTAATTATCAAAAGCAGATTTGAACAGCATGGCCTTTAGATCTTTTTTTAAACATGACGATGGACGATTTCCTTCAGCAAAGCATCCCTTCATCCCTTGCAGCAGGAAAGGATAAGTCTCGGCTGCCGTAAGAAACTGACCTGATTTCAGGTGCAGCAAGCAGGAATTTGCCACAAGCCAGACGATTAGAAGAGGTTTCTTAGCAGAGCCATTATACAAACCTAGGGGCCAAGACCATGGAACTGAAAAGAATCCTCTGCCTTATTGGCAGCCAGTGAGCACATATTAGGGTAAGAGATATGTTCCCTAGAGGAGGCACCAGCAATAACAGATGCAGCAGTATTTTGCTCTATCTTTAATCCCTTAAAAGAATTCTTTTATTTGTTAGGTAAGACCAGATAACAGGACTTTGCTTAATCTTACCATTATTGAATAAGAGTAGGAATCACTTGTTTGCCCACATTCACTGAAATGAAAGGCAGAACTTTCCTAAGGATTTTTAATTGCCAAACACAACAGCTGAATACCCTAGAAATCTGTGTAACTAAATTACAATGCGAATCAATTTAAACCCTCAGAATATTTAACTACTGCTCCTGGGATGGGGCCAGGCTACAAGCTGTAGGACACTAAGAGGGTTGATGTTTTGCCAGGTAGTGTTTGGTGACCAGTACCTCTGTATTGTCTGGATTTAATTTAAGAAAATTACAGGCTTTTCTCTGTTTTTCAAGGCATATTAGATTTCTTTACTCCTCTAGAGCAGCAGAACAGGGTCCAGGAATTATTTAGCCAGCAGCTGTAGATTGCTTTGTTACATTCCCTGCTTTTGGGCTCAGAACATTCTAGAAAAAGACACTAGAACAGATTAGGGGGGCGATACTCCAGATTTCCTATAGTGTACCCCCTGAGAAAAAGGATTGATAAAGAAAAGTCAGGAAGCCTCTTGTTTCTAGACAAACCTACATGATGGGAAGGAGGGTGGATAGGAGTGGGGAGTGCTCGGTAGAAGAGAGACAATTCCTGTCCCCCCCAGATGGCAATTACCATCCATCGCTGTAACAAAAAAATCTAAATACTTTGTAAATATGAGTTAGATGTACTCTAATACCTTGCTTTGTTTTCACTGCTCACAAACAATATGTACTCTCTGGTCTATGCAAACACTTACTGTTGTTGTGCCATAGGCTATTATCTTCTGAACTTCTAGATGGTGGTCTTCATTGAAACATGCAAGGAGATGTTGATGTGTACCACATTTCAGCCACTGAAAGTTTTAAACTAAAGCAGAACTATATCACAGAAGCTTATTGGGTTGTCTATTTTATTGGGTTTTGGGGCTGTGTGTTCAGTGCTTAATCTGAGCCAGTGGTTTCTGGTGCTTGGCACCTAGTTGTCAACACTGGCACGTATGACAGTAAACCACATGGTGATGCTGCTTGTCTAGTTTAGACATGGGCAGAACAACAGTTGTTTATCAATTCAATACATATCAAAAATGATTAGACTAATACCTGCTGCCCAAACCATTCTTATAGTTTTGGGGGCCCAGAATTGTCACATTTGTTGGAGTGTGATATTGATTTTGTTGTTGCTGGTAGAGCACACAAATGCCCAAAGGCGTCTCGGTGCTACCATCTGCTAAATTATTCAGCTGTAAACTACTAGGACAACAAGGTCGAGAAGAGCCAAGTTTTAAGTTGTTTCCTGAAACCGGTAAGATTGGACTGGGCTTTGAGATGCCAGGGTAGTTTGGTCCAGAGTTTAGAAGCAGAAGAAAGAAAGCTTTTGCCGCCCAAAAGTGCTTTGTTTACTTTGGGCATTACCACTGTTCTGAACGCAGCTGATCGGAGAGCTACCCTGCTTGTGTACCATTTGAATTTCTTTCTGAGGTATTGAGGACCTGTGTTATGAAGGGATTTGTGAGTCATGCAGAGTGCCTAAAGGCAACTTGCTTCCTGACAGAAAGCCAATGTAGCTCAACTAGTGTATGAGAGACTGATTAGAATTTTGGAATTCTCATTAGGTGATGAGCTGCTGCATTCTGTAGTATTTGTAGTCATTGTTTGATGCCCATATAAAGTGCATTACAGTAATATAATCTGGAAAGTACCAGTGCAGTGATTACCGTTTTCTGAAGTTCGTGCAAGACGAATGGGAGGATATTTCTCTCTGTTTTGAAGAGGAGAAAGCAAGAGAGGATTATCTTATTGACCTGACTGAAAATTTGAGATTGCATAAAAAATAACTCCAATGTTCATAACTTTTAGAATCAGAGATGAAAGGGGGCCCAGATGTTGGAGCCACCAGGATATGTACCAAAAGGAGGTCTCTTTCCCAGACAGGACTTCCTCGGTTTTCTCAGAATTTAATTTGAGACAGTTATCTCTCATCCATTTTACTACTTCACTCATGCAGCTGTTGAAGCATTTAGAAACATTATCAACATCGCTTGAGATCGACAACACAATCTGTGTGTCATCTGCATACAAAATTGTCGATAAACCAAAGGAGCGAACCAGTCTAACTAAAGGAGCAACATGTCAAAGGCTGCAGATAGATCCATAAGGATCACCACAACCTTCCCCCCTTTGTCCACGATCGACCTAATTTCCTCTGTGGCAACTATCAAAGCCGAATCCGTACTATGGTCTAAAATCGTATTGCACACCATCCAACGCTTAATTTTTATCTAAAAAGATTGACAGTTCAGTGTTTAGAAGTTTTTCTAGAATTTTCGCCAGCATCAGCAAGCGAGAGATGGGACAGTAATTTTATACCTCATTGGGATTGAGGGAGTGTTTTTTTTATAAGACGAAGAATTGATGCCTCTTTCCAGTCTTTGGGAAATTGCCCAGAAAGAATGACGATATTCAATAAGTTTGTAAGATGGACTGCTACAGTTCCTCCTAACTCGTGAAGGATCTGGGGGGATAAGCATCAAAGAGAGCCATTGACTTGGTGGTTCCAATTGGTTTAATCACTTCTTCCTTCAGGAGGGGAAACTCACTAATCTAACTGTCCCTGGTGCCTAAAGGTTCGGTCCTGGCCCAGCAGAATTTATATTACCGCTAAAGTTGAATTCCCAGTGCACTTTCTCTACTTTAGCTTGAAAGAATTCAGCTTATTTGTCATGATGATTGGGTGTTATAGACTTATTAAGGTTAGGGCTAGAGAGAGCTTTAACAGTGTTAAATAATTCTTTTGTCGAATTTTGAGTGATGGTTCGTAGTTGTGTTGGCACTGTCATGGCCAGTGCCGGCAGGGGCTATGGGTGCTGCAAGCTGCAGTGGCCTCCTGATAAGGGACCTGGCACTTATTATTTTGCAAACTAAGCACTATAGTGTGTAGTTTCGTCTTTGCGAGTTGCCTGCCTTGCAAGATTTCTGGTTCTATTCCCAAGTGCTTCTTTTGTGCTAAAGGAAGACGATCTCATAAATACGCATTTCAAGGATAGATTGTTCTGTTCAAGAGGAATTACTCCAAATGTGAGTGAAAATGTGTTAGTTTTGCTCATAAGCGTATGCATCCAGCAAATACCTACAGGATCTACTATACTGCTGATGCACCTTCAATTTAATATTTTAAAAAAATATATGAAACAGAGTGAACAATTGTTGTTCATTTGGCATTGAGTTCATTTGCTTTTCCTTGTGCGGTCCTCTGGTAAAATCCAAGAGGCACAGGTTAAAACAGTGGAATTTCAACACAGGGTCAATGGCACAGGATGGGGTTAAGGAAAGCCCAGGTGGCTGATTCACAGAGGTAACTTACACTTTTCGGTAAGTTAACACATTTGAGTAAATTGACAACTTTTCAGTATTTACAAACTGCACTTTTGTAGTAACTTACACTTTTGTAGTAACGTACACGTTTGTAGTTAGTTCAGCTCCATACACGTCCAACTCCTGGTATTCCAGCACCCTCCGTAGAAAATAATGGAGTTAGGGACTTACTTCCAAAGTGCAAATCACTACAAAAGTGTAAGTTATTACAAGAACACCATTTGTGAAACGAAAAAAGTAGTAAACTTACTCAAAGTGGACGTTACTACAAACGTGCTATTTATGAATACCAAAAGTGTAAGTTACTAAAAAAGTGCAAATTGTAAATACCAAAACATTGTAAACATACGCAAGTGTGTAAATTACTACAAAAGTGCAGTATATGATTAGCACTTTGTAGTAAGTTTTGTAGTACTACTGTAGTACTTCACAACTTACTACAAAGTGCAGTTTGTAAATCAGGCCCCATGTCTTGGTATCAGATTTATGCTGCACCATAGTAGTAAAGAGATCACTTGTCCTGTGTTATCAGGGTAGAGTAACATTCAAATATGATTTGCAATAGTTTACATTAATCTCACGAGGGGGGACGGGCTTGGGAGGTCCAGCATACATGCCCAAAACAGTCATGATAAAAGGAAAAGAGTATGCTGTCCCTATGTGAGAAAGGGGGGGAAGAAAAAAGGAAGGGTGGGACTATGGGGGCAGGCAAAGATGGTTTATTTGTTACAGCCAGGTGGTTACAAAGGAAACGAGTGATTGCAAAGGGATAGCTCTAATAAAGAGCAGGGGTCCTCACACACCCCGGAGGGTGTCATGCTTCATCATAGGGCAGCTCCACGTTGGGCCGGTGCTGCAATGCCCAAGGGCCCGCAAGGGAGCTCTTTGCCGGAGGTCTTCTCTGGTTGCCGACCTGAAGCTAAAAACATTCTAGTGGGGGCATATGTGTTAGTGAGTAGAAGTGGTATAATGTGAGTGTGGTTTGAAAATAGCTACAGGATTCTGCCAGGGTAGTTTATTCACTGGGTTCCTATGCCACAAGTAAAAACACCGACTGGAAAGTCATATACTGGTGAGGGGAAATTATACCCGCTTCAGTTCAAAGGAATGTGTAAGGTGTGCAGGGGGTCGACATGTTTCATGCCCTATACAGTCAATGCGTATCTAGGCATTTCAGCAGGACCCAGGTATCCTCATCTACTCCTGAGGGACGGCGTTACTATGCATGAAAAGAAGGTCACGTCCCCTATAGTCTGGACTCAAACTGTAGTCCTATTAAGTGGTGAAAACAATAAGTTCGCATTTATACCTTCTGGAAAAAGGCACCTAAATGGGGGAGTTGATTGCCCCCAGGTTGTTCGCTAGCGTAGCGAGAAAGACAGAGCTTGATTAGAGTGTCTTCTAGCACGGGACCTACCCACGTCTGGCCATCACAGGAAAACCTCTTGTTTTCACCACTTAATAGGACTACAGTTCGAGTTCTCTGCAATCACACTTTTCCTTTGCAAGCACCTGACTGTAACAAATATACCATCTTTGGCTGCCCTCAGTATTCCCACCCTTCCTTTTTTCTTCCCCACTTTTCCCACATAGGAACAGCATACTCTTTTCCTTTTATCATTGTCATAGTTCACCCCATCAAAACTCTCTTCTGGTTAGCACACGCCAAAGAGCACATAAACCAGGTGCAATGACCCATCAAAATTCTCTTCTGGTTAGCACATGGCAAAGAGCACATGTCAACCAGGTGCAATGAGGGAGCTCTGCAATGCTCCTCTTTCACAGAAATGTTACTTTTGTTATTTCATATACATAGCAATGCAAGGATCATAACGGTGAACAGTAATTTATGTTACAGCTTCTTAAGAGGGAATGAGAGCCCAAAAATAATTTAGCATGACTCAATCCATGAATGCAACTTACCTGCATGAGGAAATACATATTATTCAATCAAGTGACATATTTGCACTATTTGAATGTACACACTTTTTCTATGTGTGTAACTGTAGTTAGAAATAAAACTACAAATACAGTTGCATAACCCAGTGAGAAGCAGTAATTCAGAAGCAATTCGAGAATTGCTAAAACAAATTTAGGAATAAGATCTCACCCCCACTCATGTTTGTATTGCATAAATTGCTGAACATATAGAGAGACCTTACTACAGCTGATCATCAACTAATCCATGTAGTGGATAAAATATCCTTAACACTCACAGCAATACATAGCAGCCCACACCTGTAAGGAACCACCCCTGATGGTCTACAAACATGCTGTGCAGCAGGGGAGCACCCACCTTTTATTCCTGCAATGCGTGCTGGGATTAGGATTCCAGCTATGATCCATACTTTGACCCTATGTAATTTTGTTTACCTGCCTCTTGTTTGGCTATTGTAATGCAAAGCCTCCCTGCTGGGCTTATTGGCAGTTGTGCGGCACTGTTGGGATGGTTTGCATGCTCTTCATCATGTCTGTGATGGGCTTGAGGCTGGTTTTGGATGCACTCTGATTGACGATATTAGGGACCTTGATTGGTATAGATTCCCCTTTAAGCCCTCCCATGTTTGCTCCCTGTTTGGCTTTGAGCTGGGGTGGATATTTCTGCTCTGTGTGCTGAAGTGGAGCCCCTCTGTTGGTAGTCAGGTGAGTGCCTACATTTTTCCATGTGTATGTACCGATCTTGGCTACACCTGCTGTGGGGTTCAACAGAGCCCATGCACAAAAGCCTCTATCTTTTTTTACTCATTTAAAATTGGCATCTTTTTAGATGGTGACTTTTTACATGTTTTGCATGTATATGATAACATACTCAGAAAGTGTTCTGCTTGCAAGCACATTTCTTCGTAGGCATGTTATCATGTCACCTATACACTCTGTTCAAGGCCCCAAGAAAACCGAGCGGAACACTCAGCATGCTGCCCTTGCTTTTTGTTTTACACTTGAAAACAGCTTTGATTCGGAAACACAAACACACACATCAGCATTTCACCTCTGACAGAGTGTGAATGGAACCAGGCATTTACTATATAAACTGCCTCTGCGCCAAGTTCTTCAGAGGGGCACTTCGATGGATTATCGCGGAATGTCCACCTGTGATTCCTGCATCTTCGTTCTTCTCCGGATAGAAGAAATATGCTGCAGTTTCTCCACAAGGTACTCTGCAACTTTGGAATGTCAAGTAAGTAAGCATCTGAGATTCCCTGCAGGCTAATGCAAGTCTGCATTCACCTTGGACTATATTGCTGAGGAGATGCCTTATCACGCCAATGGCTGCCTGTTAGACCTGTCTGCCGTAGGGGGCTCTTCCCCCAAACATTTTCCCTTCTCACCTCCTGTTTTGTTCAATGCGTTCAATTGACCGTAGAACTTTGTGAACGTCACTACTGCTAACCAGTGCTAAAGTGCTTGTCCTCACCACCTAAAACATGATAAAATTGGCTTAACCCTGATTAGCATATTAAATTTACTTTTAAGCCCCTAGTAAAGTGGTATACTATATACCCAGGGCCGGAAAATTACATACTGCCAGTGGTCCTGCAAAAAGAACAGACGATTAACTGAATGCTAAACAAAGCAAACATTCAGCCCAATCACATATCTGGGTTTAATCCATAATTTGTATTGTCATTACTGTGTTGCTCACACCTCCACCCCAGTTTGGACCCCGCCAAATGCAAATCAGCCTTACAACCATTCACACAGACACTTACTCTCCAATACAGCCAATCACACACCAGCTCTCTTAACCAAACACCCACTCAAACAGCCACTCACTCACCCATACAGCCACTTACACACCAAGTCACTCACTCATACAGCCATTGAGACACCCACTCGCTTACCCATACAGTCACTGCACACCCACTTACCCACCCATAGAGCCACTCACACCGCCACTTACCCATACAGCCACTGACACATACATTCACTCACCAATACAGCCACTCACACAGCATCTCATTCCCCCACACAGCTACTCACACACACTTTATTCACTCATACAGCCACTTGCACACCCAAACACACAAGTATACAGTCACACATCCACTCACATAATATATGTTAGAAGTAGTATCACTCAGTAGTGGTTCACCTAGTATACAAATATAACTTTAGTAGTAGGTTAGTATATATGTTTAGCACCCATAAACCTTTAAAAACACTTAAACTCACTTGATGATGTCATCTGTGATGTCGTTTGAGACGTCATTAGTGATGTCATCAAGTGATGTCCGTGCCCATGTCATGAGTGATATAATATGTGAGGGCCTAAGCAGTGCATTGCAGTGGCGTAAGTTATAGTTAGCTCAAGTAACTATAACTGCTAAATTTCACTGGTTTTGTACCTTTGATTTTTTCAGTGAAAATGTATATATACAAAGCTTTGTCACAACGATATGGGGAATACCTGTTGGACTTGCGGGATAGGGGGGATTCTAGATTATGATGAGTATAATTTCTTGAGATCGGATTTCCCCATGGTACCATCTTTCTATGTACTGCAGAAAATACTTAAAAGCAGCATTAAATCACTGGGAAGACCGATAGTCTCCAAGAATGAAAGCTTTCTTGAGAATACAGCTATTTACATAGATTCTTTTCTCGATTCATATGTGACTGACCTTCGCTCCTATTGCAGAGATAGTGGAGACTTTATGTGCAAAACTTTGGTATAGAATGGTCTGATTAATATCTCTTGATTACATTGGACATAGTCTCACTATATACCTGTATAGGCCACAGCTTTGGAGTTAGAGCATGTGAATATTTTTGGAGAAAGAGGTCTGCTTCGTTTTTAGAGCATAACAAAATATTAGTGAATATGATTAAGTTTTGTCTTTAAGAAAACATTTGTGTATATTACGGGACCTTTTACAGACAGACGGTTGGGACAGGTATGGGCACCTGCTTCGCCCCCAGCTTCGCGAATCACATGAAGGGCTGGTGGGAGGAGCAGGTGGACTCAGGGGAAGAAACCGGGAGTATTTATCCCATATATTGATTTGTCCCGTTATTAACCCTGGGCGGAGCTGGCGGAGCAGACTAGGCAGAGGTCTATGAAGTTGGGAACAAACTCCGCTCCGCTTTGCTCCACCACCCGCCTCCACCCCCCTATAAACAATTGATTAGACATTAATTAAAACTAAAGCAAAAAGCACTTACCTGTACTGCGGAGGCCCCGGGCAGCCCTCCTCCTCTTCCTCGCCATCTCTGGGTGATCAGTGCGAAAAGTTTCTTGCGAGAAATGCACATGCGCTCGAGCTCAGTTCTCACAATGATCACCCAGAGATGGCGAGAAAGAGGAGGAGGGCAGCCCGGGGACTCTTCAGCACAGGCAAGTGTTTTTTGTTTTACTTTTAATTAATGTCTAATTAATTGTTAATAGAGGGGTGGAGGCGGGGGCTGGCCAACTCCACTCCGCTGGGGGAGTGTGCAGAGATTTGCCTACTTCGCGTTCTGTGGAGAATGCGGTGTGGGCAAATCTCCACACACTCTGTGGGCGAGCGGAGTTCTCCGCCTGCGCTCACCCGTTATATCGATCACCAGTAGGTAGTTATAGTTAGAACCTTGTTTCTATAGGAAAAGCGTTTTTCTTTTGCAAATATCTTTGGCGTCGTTTGACAAATCGTCACGAAAGTTTCAAAACGAATGGGGCGATCAGGTCAGCTGCTGTGTTGGAAATGTTTGGGTGATTTGTCAAGCGGGGGTCTAGAAAAAGGGGGGTCGCAAAACTCATTTTCTCCTTGTTAATTTCCATAGGATACTTTAGACATGGCTACAGCCCAAACTGAATTTCACCAAATTTGGCAAAAAGGTAGCTCTTGGTTCAGGAAACACTCTTTTTGTTAAATGGTGTAAATCCGTTCAGTAGTTCCCGAGAAATTTAAACATTTCTCAGATATATAACTCTGGACGTGGAGGATCTGCAAACCCTCCCGATCTAGTGCCAGCAATCTGATTGGCTGCCAACACTTCAAACCAGGAAGTCATTTTCAGCCATCTTGTGACTCGGTGGAACCAGGTCACAAGAAAAAAGGTAAGAAAACATGAAAAAACAAGAAAAGGGGTCAGGGTAGTAATACCCTGACCCCCTAGGTCTGGTCAGGCGGTCCTACAGGGACCCCCAGGCCCAACAAAAGCATCTTTTTTTTCAGTGGGATTCGCAGTGGATCTGCAAATTGGGCGAAATCTTTTTTTTTAACAAAGCGCAGGCTCCTGTGTTTCATTTCCTTTAAGCCCACAGGTGGGCCAAGTCCCTGGGGCAATAGAAAGTGAGATGCCGGGGCCGCACAGGCCCCTACAGCCCCGGAGACCGCTACCTCCCCGGCGCTTATCCTTTTTCCAACTGTGGGCTGCACCACCAAGCCAAATATCTAAAAGAAAATGATTACATGTCCATCCAATGTTGGAAATATTTGAGATTTCTTTATTCTTCCTTTTATTTGAATCGAAACAGGGCACCAAGCAGCCAACACATTTCGTTCTTTTAGACAAGAACTTCGTCAGGGCTGTAAAAAATTAAAAACATGTGTATAATATAATCTAGTTTATATGAAAACCTACATATAAGTATTCAATACAATACCTTAAGACAGAAGACAATAATAGATGAATGCAGACACAACTACATTAAACCACAACATAATATTACATACAAATTTATGATTGAGCAAAAAGGTAGCTCTTGGTTCAGGAAACACTCTTTTTGTTAAATGGTGTAAATCCGTTCAGTAGTTCCCGAGAAATTTAAACATTTCTCAGATATATAACTCAGGACGTGGAGGATCCGCAAACCCTCCTGATCTAGTGCCAGCAATCTGATTGGCTGCCAACACTTCAAACCAGGAAGTCATTTTCAGCCATCTTGTGACTCGGTGGAACCAGGTCACAAGAAAAAAGGTAAGAAAACATGAAAAAACAAGAAAAGGGGTCAGGGTAGTAATACCCTGACCCCCTAGGTCTGGTCGGGCGGTCCTACAGGGACACCCAGGCCCAACAAAAGCATCTTTTTTTTCAGTGGGATACGCAGTGGATCTGCAAATTGGGCGAAATGTTTTTTTTTAACAAAGCGCAGGCTCCTGCGTTTCATTTCCTTTAAGCCCACAGGTGGGCCAAGTCCCTGGGGCAATAGAAAGTGAGATGGCGGGGCCGCACAGGCCCCTACAGCCACCGGAGACCGCTACCTCCCCGGCGCTTATCCTTTTTCCAACTGTGGGCTGCACCACCAAGCCAAATATCTAAAAGAAAATGATTACATGTCCATCCAATGTTGGAAATATTTGAGATTTCTTTATTCTTCCTTTTATTTGAATCGAAACAGGGCACCAAGCAGCCAACACGTTTCGTTCTTTTAGACAAGAACTTCGTCAGGGCTGTAAAAACATTAAAAACATGTGTATAATATAATCTAGTTTATATAAAAACATACATATAAGTATTCAATACAATACCTTAAGACAGAAGACAATAATAGATGAATGCAGACACAACTACATTAAACCACAACATAATATTACATACAAATTTATGATTGAACCACGTAGAGAAAAATAGAAAAAAACATTTTTTATTTAAATTAATCGAGCGCAATAGTATGTTAGAACAAACTTGTATATATTTCCAAGTTAAAGTGCTTATAAGATGTAATTTCTAAGTAGAGTATATAATAAATTCTAAGTACATGATTGAGGCAATATAAAACCTAAACAGTCCTCTGGCATTAGCCTTTCTAAAATCGCATGATAGTAAACTACATTACTCATCCATTTTATCACATACATCACGGATAATGAACTACAATAATGGCCCATGTGGGAAAGAAAAGAAAAAAAAATAACTAAATAGTTGTAAAAGTCAAAAGATAGAATAATACTAATAAAGATAAATACAAAAAGATGAGAGAGGATGATAGAGACAATGAGACGGGCAAGGAAAAGACTTATGTAGCTATACCTGTTGTTAATATTTTGAATGTAAATAAATGGTTATATATAACCATACATACTAAAATGACTCATTATTCTAGTTGGTTACCAAGTAACCCTTTTTAAAAACCCACCAGAACAAGAAATTCAAATTACATACCGATCAAACTGTTACTGGTTGTATTCAAAAGCAGCAGTAAACATCAGGCTGGCTCAAATAAGAACTCCAAACAAGACGTCACCTTGCTTTCCAAGGACCGAGAGAAAATGAAATGGCTGTTGTGCCTAGAGAGAATTATATTTATTTGTTTATTAGGCCTCACCTGCAAGCCATACAACTATACACTATCGAAACAAAGGGCTACTTATAAGCTCAATTGTACTGGTTTGAAATATAACCTTCAGTCTAAACCGCCTTGTCAAAAAGGAAGATTCACTTTTGATAGAAGGTAGCTAAGGAAATAGGCTAGTTTTGCCCGGATAAGTATTAGGTTCCATCATAATTTTGGTGAACCCGACATTTCTCTTATTTCAAACTCCATATCAGCCACCGCCACTAAAGGGCTATACATGGCCCATATATAGGAAAATAATAGTGTCAATGCAGTCCCATATGACCTAAACACCAATCACATTATTTCAAAAAGTTAATACGTTATGTTTCATATTTACATTTTATCATTTAAATGAGCACCTACCTATCGTGCCGATTGCCGGCTGAATTTTCAGACCCAACGACAGACAAGGAACTATTAAATGGCTGTTGTGCCTGAAAAAGTTCGTAAGAAATGTCACCCATCACGTATAAACCGAGGCCTGCTTAAGGTTAATTACTTATTGGGACCGACTACTCAAAATCGAGCGATGGCAGCAATTTCAAGAATAACGGCAGGATAGACGGACATACAGATCGGCATATAATATATCGATATAGTGTAATTATATATCGTTATTCATCATTTTCCATTTGTTGAACTACAACAACCACACCCATGCTAATGCTGCCAGCAGTTCCTCCTAGTAGGACACGCTCAAATTATTGAACGCCGAAGTAAACTCAGACTCAGTGAACATAAGGACCGTGCAATGAGCCACGTTGTATGACCTCGTTACGATATCAATTGAATAATATAAAAAACCAAGTTCGAAGTTTGTACACCTTAGCCAAGGATACATAAAAAAACCCGGCTAGAGATAGTCACTCCGAGTCTCAAATGGAATAGCTGAAAGTTGAA
Source organism: Triturus cristatus (assembly GCF_964204655.1). Lineage (NCBI taxonomy): Eukaryota > Metazoa > Chordata > Amphibia > Caudata > Salamandridae > Triturus > Triturus cristatus. The sequence continues at coordinate 689,018,977 of NC_140586.1, read as the reverse complement.
AAGCTTATCAAAGATGCGGCATCGCAAGCGGCAAAGTATACGTAAAGTTGAACGCTCAAAGAGAGTGCCCCATCTTCCTCCGCGTATTTAAACACCTGACAACGTCAAGCAACATGTGGGAACGTCGTTACGCCCCCCAAGGAAGGTCTCTAAATGACATGTTTGTTTACTCTTGTCACGTTTCTTACTAGGGACCATGTGCAATTTTGTGGACACAAACAAGAAATTCCGTCTTTCACAACATAATTGAGTGCCAAAACAAAGAAAAAACGCCAGACTTTTCAGACGCATAATTATGCATTCTAAGGTGGATCTCTAAAACATGACACTTGTATATCCATATCACGTTGATGACTAAGAGCCATATGGGATATGGTAGCAACGCATTATCTCACAAAGTTGTTACATCAGTAAGATGTTTGGAAAGTATTATTTGATGCCTACAAATGCCTACTTCTATTGAAAGGCGATCGTTGGTGTTTCTAATGCGTCGTTAGTATGCCCCAAAGAGAAACATTGTAAAATAGTATCTAAATCGATAGAGCAGACGTAGACCATAGCCAATAGTCTGCCCATTTGGTCTCAGTGCGCACACGTTTATATTCATCGGTGCCACCTAATTTGTGGTCAGATAACAGCGAGTCTCAAATCTCGAGAGTAGAAATTATACAAGTCATTTAGGAAAAAATTGCAGTGTAGCCCATGACTAATCGTATTCTCAAAGAAGAAGACCAGGGACAGGTAAGGTAATACAGAGGGAAAGATGTACCAGCAGAAAATTCAGGTCCCAACCTCGACCGTGTTGGCCCACATGTACATTATATCAACCCAGCCCACATATACATTATGTCAGTCCAAACAATAATTTTGCTTTGTCACATACAAGACAACAGTTTATGTCATGATACCATATTAGTGTATCAAGCAATCACAGAATGAACATACACTTTGTCCTAGTCTATTTTCTCAGGAAGGACTGCTAACAATCACATAAAATAATGTAACTCATCGTCTGTATTGTGTCCCTTTGTGGTACTGTGCAGACGGCAAATCCAGCCTGCTTCATTATGTCGAAGGGCTAAATTTCTGTCTTACTGGGACGTGGCCAATTCCATGAAACCAAATTTCAGGCCTAGCCCCATGGCATTCACTCATGTGGGTTGTCATGGGATATCTAGCACCTTGATGACAAATTGCCCGTACATGTTCCTGAACTCTGGTCTTTAAGGCACGGGTTGTACTGCCTACATATATGATGTTGCAAGTGCATCCTATCACATAAGTCACATGTTGTTTTACATGTGATGGTGTGCCTAATAGTGTAGGTACGTTGAGTGTTATAACTAAATTCCTTTCGATTATTTTTTCCATATTGACAGATATTACAATCTGTGCATGTGAAAAAACCATGTAACTGCACTGGTAACCACATACCCCCAGGTTTTTTAGGAGTGACAATACTGGGACACAGCATATCTCTCAACGTCATGCCCCGTCGATACGTAATATTAGGTTTCATCGATATTTCCCTCTTTACTCCAATTTTTAGAGAGGATTTTATACACTCCCTTACTATGTTCATTGTATTTTGTAATGAAGTTTATAGCAGATGGTGGATTTGAACTGCTGTTAGTAGGCCCACACTTTTGTAGAGTGGCCTCCCTAGGTTTTGACATAATTCTCTTTTCTGCATTGTCCAACACTTTATGTTTGTAGCCTCTCTTCCTTAATCTGTTTTTGGTGATTTCCAAATTCTCGGTGAATGAGTTGGTATCGCTACAATTTCTACGAACACAAACCATTTCTCCATACGGAATGTTGTTAATAGTGGTTCTAGGATGCGCACTGGTTGCGTGTAGTGTACTGTTACTGTTCGTCGGTTTGCGATAAAGTGTACTCTGGATTTTACTATCCTGGGCAAAGAATGTAATATCCAGGAAGTCTATCTTGTCTTCAGCATGTGTCATAGTTAATGCCACATTATATGGATTCTGGTTAAGGAAAGCATAATAGTCTTCCAACTGGCTAACAGACCCACTCCAAATGACAATTACATCGTCGATATACCTCCCCCAAAAGATGAAGTTTTCTAACCAGGGGGAGGCATATCGACCCCAGGCGTGTTCCTTCTCCCACCAACCCATGAACACTCCTGCGTACGATGGAGCAAATTTTGCTCCCATCTCAGTTCCTTGCAATTGGTGGTGCCACTGACCTTCATGCAGAAACAAATTCTTTGACATAATTAAATCTGTAATTTCCAAAATCACCTCGTTGTGGTCCAGCCATTCTGCTGTCCTAATTTTTAAAAATATAGTCGTCCTTTTTTATAATTCCCCGACGCTTATCCATTGAATGCGGAGGGCGATGAGGCTCCCCCACAGCCTCGGGGACCGCCACCCCCCTGGGGCTTTAACTTCAAAACTCAATGTGTGGGGGTTTTCTAAAGAAATAAATTAAGAAAGACCCAGGCCCGGGGTATGGGGTCCCCTAGTCAGAAATCGGCCACGGAAGGGGGGGCTGCACGTCCCCCTCCAGTTTTTTGAAAATTCAAAAATAAAAATGGTTCCGACCCTGGGGGATGGGATCCCCAAGGCCCAAAAGGTTAAAGGGAAGGGGGGCCACAGAGCCCACGTCCTAAAATTAAAAACCATTTGAAAGCCGTCAACTCACCAGAGGCCCTGCCCCCTTTCTCCACTAGTCTGCAAACATGCCTACTGGTGCAATTTTGATAGGGGATGAAGTCTCCTTCGCTGCTGAGGGTCCCTAGGGGCCAACTAGTCCACCTGTTACCTCCAGTAAGCCCCACACATGGGATTGCTGAGAGGTGGTCAGAGGACATGCCCCTTTTCCCACCACTCTGCAAATGAGCCTCTCAGCGCACTGCTGGTGGAGTTTTGAGGTCCCCTTAAATGTTATGTGTTAGAAAAACACTGACATCTTACAGCCAGTAGGTAGTTATAGTTATAGTTACAACCTAGTTTCCATAGGAAAGGCATTTATTGATTGCTAATAACTTTGGCGTCGGTTGACGAATCTTCGCAAAATTCTCCCCAAAAAAGTCTATCCAGATCAGCTCCTATCCTGAAAGTTTGGGGGTGATTCGTGAAGCAGGGGCTGAGAAAAAAGGGGGGTCACAATCGCGGTTTCCCATGTTAATTCCATAGGAAATTTTGCGACGAGCTACAGCCCGAACTACTGAAAGGAATTACCCCAAATTTGGCAGAAAGGTAAAGCTTGGTTCAGAAAGCGACCCTTTTTTCAAACGGTGTAAATCCATTCAGTAGTTGCTGAGAAATTAGAAAAATAAAAGTTTCGATATCTGGGCGGAACCTAAGTCCCATGCACAAGCTTCACTGTGATTGATTGCCAACACTCCAAACCAGGAAGTATTGGCAGCCATCTTGTGGCTCGGTAGAAGCGAGTCACTAGAAAACAGAGAAACAAAGGTATAAAACAAGAGAAGGGGGCAGGATAGAAACACCTGACCCCCTAGGCCTGCTCAGGGGGTCCCGGAAGGACCGCAAGCCCAAAAAAAGCATTTAAGAAAAACACAAAAAAACGGCGCAATTCGCGCTGGGGTCGCAGGTTCCCGCGTTTTATTTTAATGAGGCCCCCGGGTGGGCTAGGTCCCGGGGCATTTCTTAAAAAATAATAGCGGGGGCTCGCTGGGGTTGCAGGGGCCTGCTGGGGTCCCCGCAGCCCCAGGGCTTCACTCATGTTGGGAGGGGGGTTGCATGGCACCTCTCCTGGAGCCCTCTACGTGCTTATAACTTTGGCGTCGTTTGACAAATCTTTACAACATTTTCCAAAAAGTTTCTCTTTTTCAATCAGCTCCTATCTTGAAATTTTGGGGGTGATCGGTCAAGGGGGGGCTGAGAAAAAAGGGGAGTCCCAAAATGTGTTTTCTCAATGCATTTTCCATAGGAAAATTTGAGAGAAGGCTACAGGTCAAACTGCTGAACGGAATTACGCCAAATTTGGCAGGGAGAAAGATTGTGGTTCAGAAAGTACGCTTTTGTTGAAATGGTGTATATCCGTTCAGTAGTTTTAGAGAAATATCACATTTTACAGATATCGATATTTGAGAATTCTGACATCTGATTGGTTGAGGGGTTACGAGCACAAGCTTGTGGCTCATTAGCTGTGAACGGTTGAAACTAGGAAGTGTTGGCAGGCATTTTGTGACTTAGTCCGTTAGCTCGCATCTCTCCATGTAGAAGCCATTGAATGTGTAGTTTTACCTCTGCGAGGCAACACTGGCATCTGTGTGAGATACCCATTTCACGCTGCCTCTACCGACATCACCAGGTCGTGGCAATGCTTTTAGAAGCCAGTCCGTTGGCTCGGAGCTCTGTGAGTCAGTCTGTCGGCACGACGCTCTACACTACCCAAACACCACTGCACTACCTAACTAAACACTAAACCACTACTGCCAGCATGACCCCCTACAGTTCACAAACACCACTGCACTACCCTAAAACCCTAAAACGCTAACCCCAGCACAACCCCCTACACTACCCAAACACCACTGCACTACCCGAAAACCTAAAACACTACCCCCAGCACGACCTCCTCCACTACCCAAACACCACTGCGCTACCCTAAACCCTAAAGCATTACATCCAGCACAACCCCCTACACTACACAAACACCACTGCACTACCCTAAACCCTAAAATGCTACCCCCAGCACGACTCCCTACACTACATAATCACCACTGCACTACCCTAAGCCCTAAATCTACCCCCAGCATGACTCCCTACACTACCCAAACATCACTACACTATCGTAAACCCTAAATCTACCCCCAGCACAACCCCCTATACTATCCAAACACCACTGCACTACCCTAGACCCTAAAACACTACCACCAGCATGACTCCCTACACTACCCAAACACCACTGCACTACCCTAAACTCTAAAACACTACCCCAGCACGACCGCCTACACTACCCAAACACCACTGCACTACCCTGAACCCTACAACACTACCTCCAGCACAACCCCCTACACTACCCAAACACCACTGCACTACCCTAAGCCCTAAACCACGACCCCCTACACTACACAAACACCACTGCATTGCCCTAAACCCTAAATCTACCCCCAGCATGACTCCCTACACTACCCAAACATCACTACACTATTGTAAACCCTAAATCTACCCCCAGCATGGCCCCCTATATGTTATGTTATGTTATGTTATTTTAATTTATTCAGCGCACAGCTACTCGGAAGTGTCCCGGCGCTATAGACCGCTGGGGAACCCGTCCTGGCTATCCCTGTGAGATGGTCCCTTTATGGGTATCTCCAAGGTGAAACCAGGCATCCCCGGCGTCTGTGGGGGGCCGTTGTAGAGATGAGGCAAGCTTAATGGCCAGAGTTGCCGAGTGTGTTCCTGGTTAGAGTAGGTACCGAGGCGAGAATTATCAAGTCCGTTTTGACCCTGGTCCACGACCCTGCCGCGTCGGGAATTGAACCCTGGTCCCTGGCCGATTCTCTGCTTACGGGTCTGCCGCCTCTAACCAGTGAGCCACACCTCTCCACTATACTATCCAAACACCACTGCACTTCCCTACACCCTAAAACACTACCGCCAGCACTACTCCCTACAGTACCCAAACACCACTGCACTACCCTAAACCCTAAAACACTACCCCAGCATGACACCCTACAGTACCCAAACACCACTGCACTACCCTAAACCATAAAACGCTACCCCCTGCACAACCCCCAACACTACCCAAACACCACTGTACTACCCTAAACCATAAAACACTACCAATCCATTGGCTCACAGCTCTGCGTTTGCGAGCCGATGGCCCATAGCTCTCTCTGTGCGAGCCGAGACCACGGGTTGCAGCTCTCCCTCTGCGAGGCTGCTCGACGGCCCGCAGGTCTCCGTGTGCTAGCCGGATCGCAGCTGTCACTCTGCAAAGCGATATTGGGAATATAAGGGGACTCTAAAAAGAGCCTTTGTGTTTATTAGTTGGAGTTACATATAAGTGCGGATGCACAGTTTCAGGTTATTCAGAAAAACACGATTTCCCTGATCTGTGAAGTGTACTCCATCACTTCTGTAGATATCAGCCATATCAAAACGTATGTTGCTGTTGTAGATCGACCCCATTCTATGGTCTCTGAGGTATGCAGACACAGCTTTGTTGAAATTTTTCCTAGATTTTTCAATCTGAGGACAAAATTGGTTTGGCCATTTCCACTTCTGTTTTTGATATATATTTGAATATACAAAGACAGTTTGGGGCAAAAGCAACATCAATAGTCTAAAGGTGTCCTTCATTAGCATTTCCAAACCTACCCCAATCAATGTGCCTACCACCACAGTGCACAATCATGAGGTCAGGGTGTTGGAGATGCAAACAGGTTTTAACCAAAGGGAGCAATTGGTGCCACTTCAAACCTCTCTGTCCAAACCATTTAATGTCCACATTTTGTAAACCTAGGTCTAAGTCAATACGTCTCTGTTCTGCATACCTCTTGCACCAGAAAACTTAGCTATGTCCTACGATCCACGCTAGCATTTTGAAGGTATAGCTGGAAGATATGGATAGATGTCTGTAGCTCATGCAGTCCGTTCGTAGAATAAGAGATATGTTTAAAGATGGGGAACAACTTTTTTTTCTCATACAAAATGATAACTGATTGGAAGATGAAAAGCATTGTTTACTTAAAAGTAGGGTGCATATTAGTTTGTCGAAAAGCATCTTTGTCATTGGTTATTAAAAAGCAGTTTGAACGTGGAGTACATATGAGAGGATAAAATGTTCTCAGTTCAACCACACCTGCTACTTGCATTTGGAAGGCACTGTTCGAACTTAAAACAATGGTGAACTTTTAACCTGCAGGTGCGTTAAATGTTCTTGAAAAAGTTGCAAAAAAATATCATTAGGTATTAAAAAAATATGAACCTTTAACCTGCACGTGTTGTAGAAAGTTCTAGAAAGTGTGTTGCTAGAATACGTTGAACTTCTCACCTGTATGTGTTCTTACATTTTTTTAAAACTGTTTATATGGAAAGCTCAAAAGTAACCAATAGAGAGAAGTTTTGCAACTTGAAAAAATCAAGGAACTATTCTGATGTGTTCTTTACATGTATTTATGTGTGGAGCAACAGGGAAATTGTGCCATTACTGGTTCCATTCTTGATGAGAGCAGTGCATTACATGTACTGTGTGACGAAGAAAGAATTGCATGCGTTTGTGACATTTGGAATCTGCATACCAACTACGAACGCAAATTAAATTATGCTTAGAGTGGACATAGTGGGGAAGGGGTAAGAGCAGAAAATTCATGTGTTATTAACTTAACAGAGATGGAACAAAAAACAGAAATGTTATGTGGACAATTTGTGGTATTTTTTATAGTGAGAGGTAGATTTCAATATCAGTGAAGACTGGTGTGTTGCTGGGAGGCTTTGGATTTTGGTGTTGTTATCAAATGGAAGTTGTTGGGGAGCGTTTCTTCAGAACACATTTTTTATAAATATTTGAGAGATAAAAAAATAAATGAAAAGGTTCTGTGTATATTTTCTGTACAATTTTGTTCACAGTGTTAAAGTAAATGTGATTATTAGTGAAGGTAATTGAAGGTGTGTTTGTCTACTGAATATACGCAGGCCTTAAGTGGTCCGGGTCTTGTTGGTACTGAGCTCCGCCACCCGTTTAAGACAGTTGCCAAATTTTTCATTCCACTTAAAGCTGTTAATATATGTATGGTAAAGGGACGATACATAAAAAGTTTGGGAATTACACCTTTATTTACTCTGTCCAGCTCTCACCACCATTTTGTGCCCCCAGCGGTACTGTTTATAAAAATAATCTTATACAGCTCTTTGTATTATAAAAATAGCACTTCTAAGTGTATTGCCATATTGGTAGGGTATGTACTATATAGAGAATGGTGCAATCAGATTGATTGGTATAAAACTGCACTGTGTTATGTTGGAAATATTACATATGCATTGGTTGTGATGTTATATTTTACACTGTGAGGTATATTTGAATATAAGTGAAGACAGGTGTTATACTGCGAACCTGTTGAAAATGTGCACAGATTACATGGGGAGTAAATAGACAAAGTAAACGTACATGTTGCTTTCTGTATGTATGCATGGTTAGAATCATTTGATGATGTTTTAAGATATAATCTAAATAGTGTTTGTGCTTTACAAATGGGTATACTGCACCATGTTAGTAGATAGTGACTAGATGCTGCTAAAGGGATTATTTATTGCTCGTTCGTACGAAATAAAGGTGGAGAGGGGCGTTTCTTTACAAGAGATATTTTATCAATGTGTGAGAGATAAAAAAGAAAAAACAAAATGTTTTAGTACATTTTCAGTACGATTTTTTTACACTAGTAAAGTAACTATTATTGTAAGTGAGGAAAATTGTTAGGTTGTGTCTCTGTGCTGAATATATGCAGGCCATTAAGTGGGCCGGAGTTTACCGGTGCTGAACACTGCTACCGGTTTTACACAACCGTCATTTTTTTATCCCACTGAAACCCTTGAATATACATATATTAAAGGAATGGTATAATTAAAGTTTAGGAATTACACCTCGGTTTACTCTCCTCATCTCATATTCTTTATTTTGTGCACCCTATAGTAGTGTTTATAAAAATTAAGTAATAGAGCTTTATCTAGTATAAAAATAGGACTTATACTTTTTTTGGCATGTTTGTGGGATCTGTACTGTATAGAGAAGGTGGTTATCAGTTTTAATGGTAGAAAACGGACGTGACATATGTTTGAAAGATTACATGGTTTTAGGAATAAGCTCTCACTACGTGGGTTTTCTGGCCCGCAGTTGTACCTCTGCAAGCCAACACTAGAAATATAACGCAGCTCTCTCTCTGCGAGATACCCCCTTCATGCTCCTTCTCCCTACATAACCGCCCGCAGCTATCCCTTTGCAAGTCGACGGCCTGCAGCTCTCCCTATACTACTCGACCCACATCTTTTTCTCTGTGAGCTGGGCCACAGCTCTACCTCTACGAGCCAGCCAGTCGGCTGGCAGGTCTTACTCTATGAGCAAGCCTGCTGGCCCGCAACTGTTCCTCTGTGAGGCGGCCCGTAGCTCTCTCTCTACGAGCCAGCCAGTCAGCTCGCAGGTCTTCCTCTACGAGCCAGCCTGCTAGCTCGCAGCTCTCCCTCTGCAAACCACTGGTGGGCTCGCAGCTCTTTGTCTGCGAGGCAGTTCGTATTTATATCTCTGCAAACCAACAGTGGAAATATACCGCAGTTGTCTGTCTACGAGATACCCCCTTCACGCTCCCTCTCTTCACATCATTAACCCGCACCTATGAGTTGCAAGTCAACGGCCCCCACCTTTCCGTATAGCAGTTGGCCCGCCGCTGCTCCTATGCGAGCCGGCCCGCAGTTCTCCTTCTACGAGCCCACGGGCCGCAGCTGTTCCTCTATGAGGCAGCCAGTCGGCTTACAGCTCTTCCTCTATGAGCCAGCCCGCCGGCCCGCACTTTTCCCTCTGCAAACTATCGTTCGGCTCGCAGCTCTTCCTCTGCTTTCTTGCTTGCAGTTGTACTTCTGCAAGTCACACTGGAAATATACAGCAGTTCTCTCTCTACGAGATACCCCCTTCAAGCTCCCTCTCCCCACATCACCATCCCGCACCTATGCATTTGCAGTCGGCTCGAAGCTCTTCCTCTACTAGCCAGCCCGCCAGCCCACAGCTCTCCCTCTGCAAACCATTGTTCAGCTCGCAGCTCTTCCTTTGTGAGCCAACCCGCAGTTGTACCTCTGCAAGCCAACACTGGGAATATACCGCAGCTCTGTCTCTCTGTGAGATACCCCTTCACGATCCCTTTCTCCACATTACCGTACCGCAGCTATCCCTATACAAGTTCGCCCGCAGCTGTTCTTCTGCGAGCCGGCCCGCAGCTCTCCCTCTGTGAGCCGACGAGCCGCAGTTCTCCCTGTACGAGTCAGTCAGTTGGCTTGCAGCTCTTTCTCTATGAACCAGCCCGCCGGCCCGCAGCTCTCTGTCTGCGAACCATCGGTAGGCTCACAGATCTTCCTCTACGAGCCAGTCCGCCGGCTCACAACTCTCCCTCTGTGAACCACCAGTCGTCTTGCAGCTCTTTGTCTGTGAGTCGCCGGGCCCACAGTTGTAGCTCTATAAGCCAACACTGGAAATATACCGCAGGTCTCTGTCTACGAGATACCCCTTCACGCTTCCTCTCTCCACATCACCGTCCCGCACCTATGATTTGCAAGCCAATGGCCTGCAACTTTCCCTATAGCTTTTGGCCTGCAGCTCTTTCCTGTGTGAGTCAGCTCGCAGCTCTCCTTCTGTGAGCCCACGGGCTGCAGCTGTCCCTCTACAAGCCAATCAGTCGGCTTGCAGTTCTTCCTCTACGAGCCAGCACTGTAATCATTCCAGTTACTAGTTATGTACTTATGGAATGGCCTAGCCACTAACACAAGTAGAACTACAATATTCTGTGCACTATCCATGCAGACCTTTAACCAGCTACATAGTATTGGTACACGTCTCTAAATATCCAGTTAGTACCTATGCAGTGTAGGAATCCTCCTGTCAGTCCTATGCACTTCTCCAAACACCCATCCTGCACTATTTACTTATCCTATCACTCCACCAATACCTAAGCACTTATAAATGCACTCAGGCACTCTCCTTGTAGTATTGTAATCTTTTAGTCACTAGTCATGTATTCATGGAATGATACAGGTTGTAACTATGCAGTTCTACAATAAGATGTGTACTACTAATGCTGTGCTCTAGTATCTTTCACACTACTCATACACTGCTACAATTATGCAGGTAGCACTGTTCCATTGCTGGGATAATTGATCTAGTTTCTTTGTATGTATTTTATAGATATACATGTGAATATTTGTATATAATTATTTTATTTATTATTTTTACATTAAATTGCTTTCAAAACTTTTCTTATTTTACAGATATTTTGCATAATTATTAAGAAAGAGTAAACATGACAAGAAAAGAGCAAAGAAAAAGAGAACAAAGAAAAGAGGTTTATTTAAAAAAAAAAAAAAAAAAAAAAAGGAAAAGAGGAATTAGATCAACCACAACATGGATCTTTAAAGAAAAAGTGTTCTGGTAAGAGAAGTAAAATATTTTTTTAAAATCTTGCAAAAACAGTTTCCAATTTTAAAAATAAAGAACAGACAGACATAACAAGGTCAGTGAAAAAAAGGAAAAAAAAAATGTACAAAAAAGTGGAAAATTGGATTATCGGAAAAAGAATTATGTTGGAAGCAGGAAGAAACAATTTTCAGAAATTCGAAAAAGAATCTATAAAAGTAGAGTACTCCAAAATTTACTAAAATAATTTAAAATATATAAAAGGAGATCAGCATTTTACAGACAAAAAAGGAGATTCTAAGTGTAATTGAAAATGCGTTTGAATTGAAAAGAAAATTGTTTATCTTAATTTTAAAAAGATTGAAGACTTTAAATACAATAATACAGCGTATAAAGGACTAATGTAAGAGAAAAAGAATTGTAAATAGAACTAATTTTTGTAAAATATTTTCTGGGGAATGGAAGCATACTTCTAGTACAGAACCTTTTTTAATGAAGAAAATTATTTTCAACAAAATAGATTACTGCATGCAGTTGATACCTGTGGTCGTTGTTATGAAGTGAAAAATGGTTGTCCAACTGAAAAAGAAAAGATAGTTCCTAGAAATGTTGAATAAGTAATAGCTGAGGAAGTTCAAGGGAGACGTACCCAGGCTCCAGTGTTTACATGGGATTGCAGTAGTATTTGTACTATACGTCAACAATCTATTGATATTTTACTACATTTCTGAAGAGAATATGGAAGAAAAACTGTGAAACAGAAGTTTAAGATTTTACAAGGACTGGATCTTTGCAAAGTGAGAACAAATACAGGGTTGCAAGGTCATTCTCTGGCTTGTCTTTCTAGGAAAGTGTGTCAAAGTGTCTTGAAGAGATTATGACCTGGATGAACCATATCTTCCTAAAAATTAATACGGATAAGACGGAGGTCATTGAGTTCGGCCAGGGACGACCCCTGTGGAATGATTCCTGGTGGCCAATGAGAGCAGGAGAATGCTCCAGCCCTGTCTCTATGGTTAGAAACCTTGGAGTTATTTTTGATTGCCAACTAAATTTCTCCGCTCAGATAAATAATCTTACCTACTCTTGTTTCTTTTTAATCAAAAGTCTGAAAAAGATCTTTCCTTTCATTGGGAAGAAACTACAAAAGACAGTGGTAGTGGCTCTCCTACTATCTAAGTTGGATTACTGAAATGGCTTGCTGCTGGGGACTAATAAACTCCAGATGATTAGGTTGCAGTCATTGCAGAATGCCGCCGCGAGGTTACTCTTAAATATACCAAGAGGTCAACCAACTTCCGCTGGAATCAGAGCTCTCCATTGGCTTCCCATTCAGCAACGGGTGGATTTTAAGGCCTTGTGTCTGGTCCACAAAGCATTCTATGGTGGGGGAGCTAAAGACATTCAAAAAATGTTTAGGCCCTATATCCCAGTCCGCTCATTAAGATCCAGCAGGTTGGGTCTTCTCCACATTGATAGGATCAGGAGAGTGAGATGGGGTGGAAGAACCTTCTCTTACTGCGCAGCGAAGCTATGGAATAAACTGCCAACAGCCATGCGATTTCAATCAAATAGACAAATCTTTAGGAAAGAACAAAAGACCTAGCTGTTCGCCTTAACATAGGCTCGTGATATAGGCTGCAACACTTCCATTTACACCAGCGCCAAGACGCCTCGGCATTCGAGCACTTTAAAAACATATATCCTATCCTATTCTATCCTAAAGTCGTTTTCACCATTTAAGAATGTTAGCAGTAAATCATTCCGAAATCCGAAATGCTGAAGTTAGTTAGAAGATTATGCTACATGAAAAGTCCTGCATTATGTCAAAATGAAATTAATACAGCTCTTTTGCATGGTTCAGTGTTGGATGTAAAAAGAATTTGTGATGATATTGAGTTACGTTTCTTTGCTGGTCAAGAGGAGTGTAGAGAAAGGGAGAGTTTGATAAGTGTAGGTGTTGAAGAAGAGATGGAAGATACTACTGATGTGAAGTTTAAAAAAGAAATAACAAAGTTTAAATTAGTTTCTGGTGAAAATCCCAACTATTTTTGTATTTGCTGTTGACTTACTCACTATAAAGTTGAAACTTGGAATGTAGATGTGTTTTTAAAAAGTGAAAAGGAAAACAATGATAAATGGAGAGAATTTGCTGCTTATCTATTTGTGGAAGGTCGTTTTGATTTCGGTACTGTACAATGTATTTGTAAATATTGTTACAATAAATTAGAAGAGAACAAAATGCCAGCTAGAGCTGTCCATAATGACTTAGAAATAGTAGCTGTACCTCTTGAACTTAAAGATTTAAATACATATGAGGCCATCCTTATACAATCTGTGCACCCTTTTCAGGCTATAATTCGTATGGAGCCTAAAACAGGTAAGCTGCCTCCAACAGATCTACAAAGAGGTTTAAAAGGAAGAGTTGTGTATTTACCTTTAGATTTAGAAGTAAAATGTTGAAACTGTTGGTGTAGAAAGAGAGGATAATGATCCTGATCCTGTAGTCATTCTTGTTAATGGTGTACCCACAAAGAGTCGGAAAATATGGCAAGAGTTAGTAGATGTCATGAAAGTCCAAAAGGCTACATCATATGTGGTGCAAAACAATATTTACTATAAAAGTGTAAATGTAGAAGAAGAAGAAATGACTTTAGAAGATGAAACACATATTTCGAGTGGACAAATAGAAAAAGTGGCGAATTCCAGAAAAAATGCTAATTTGTAACTATAACGTCCCTGCAACCTATGGTTTTTTGAGTGACTATATATATATATATATATATATTACCTACTGGCGGTCGCCAGTAGGTAGTTATAGTTAGGACCACGTTTCCATAGGAAATCCGCAACATTCTATTTTGAATAACTTTGGCGCCGGTCGACGAATCCTCGCAAATTTTTCAAAATAGGTGGGGCGCTACGCTCCGCTCCTACCCTGAAAGTCTCGGGGGGATTCGTCAAGCGGGGGCTGAGATAAAAGGGGGGTCCCAAAACGCGTTTTTCCCATGCATTTTTCCATAGGACCTTTAGACAGGGCTACAGCCCGAACGGCTGAACAGAATTTAATGAAATTTGGCAGAGAGGTAGTCCCCAGGTCAAGGAAGTGCCTTTTGTAGGTTTGGTGTAAATCTGTTCAGTAGATTCTGAGAAAATAGCCTTTAAATCAATATATATATCTGTGGCGGCTTACGGTGCGCTTACCGTGCGCTTACTGTAAGCTTACCGTATGCGTACGGTGGCGTGCGTGAGCGCGATTCTGATTGGCTCTTATTTCTTAGTAAACATTCGAATCGGTCGAAACCAGGAAGCGGCGGCCGCCATTTTCTCTCTCGCTTCCTGAGTAGGGCAGCAAAAACCAACCCCAAAAATGTGTAAAGAGGCAGTTTAATGAGATCCTAACCACCCAGCATTGATACAGGGGTCCCCAAACCACCCCCAAGCCCAAAAAAATTGTTTTTTTTGGAAAATCGCTGATTACGCTTACCGTACGCGCACGGTAAAAAATAGTAAAAAAAAAAAAATTATCCACATTCTCCCCACCCCGTGTGCAAATGGTGCCCGAAGGGCACCATTTGTGCATGGCTTATCATAGGTAGGAAGTTAACAAAGAATACATTTCACAAAGATGCGCAAAATATGTCCCCCATGTGCACACGGTGCGCGAAGCGCATCGTGCGTACATGGCCCATCCCGCTTAACGTGGGCACGCGGTGCGCGCAGCGCACTTCGTGACCACTGTGCGTGCACGGCACTAACTGCGTAAAGTGGGCGCGCGGTGCGCAAAGCGCACCGCGTGCTCACTGTGCGCGCACGGTGCACGAAGCGCACCGTGCGCGCACGGAACGAACTGCGTTAACTGGGCGCGCACGCCACGAATGGCGTAAAGTAACTTAGCATTTAAAAAACCTTGCAAATTCACTGAAAAAACCATAGGTTTCACACATGTTATAGTTAGCTGGACATTTTACTGATAAAAAACCAATGAAATTCCCCCGTTATAGTTACTGCAGGCAACTATAACTCACGCGACCGCAATCTTCTGCTGATGACATATGTGTCTTTATGAAAAAAAAATATTTGTAATATATGTAAAGCTAAAATTTAATGGAAGAAGACATGGGCAAATAAGTGTCTAAATACAGTATTAGCATCAGCAGAGGATTGCGGTCGCGTGAGTTATAGTTGCCTGCAGTAACTATAACGGGGGAATTTCATTGGTTTTTTATCAGTAAAATGTCCAGCTAACTATAACATGTGTGAAACCTATGGTTTTTTCAGTGAATATATATATATATATATATATATATATATAGTCACTCAAAAAACCATAGGTTTTACAGACGTTATAGTTATGAATTAGCACTTTTAAAACCTTAGAAATTCACTGAAAAAACCATAGGTTTCAGGTACATTATAGTTAGTTGGACATTTCACTCATAGAAAACCATTGAAATTCCCCTGTTATAGTTAGTTGAGCTAACTATAACTCGCACCCCCGCAATGCACTGCTGATGACGTCACATATTACATCATTCATCACATGATCAGTGACATCACTGATGATGTCACTGATTACATCATCCAGTTACTATGTGTTTCTAGAAAATGTAAATATGTTTTTTATATATATATGCCAAGGTGAAGAAGGAATGGGTGTACAAGAGTCAGGAAGGATGATTAAGTAGGTGTGTAACTGACTGTATAAGTGAGTGATTAATTGTGTCTTACTTAATGCATGTGTTAGCGACTGATACAGACATTCACACAGTTTAGGTTGTCAGTTGGTGTGTAAGCGATTGCATGCGTTGGTTAGCAGTTAAATGAGGATCTATATGGGTATTGATTGGTTGTCTGAGTATCTGTATGGGTGCTGGAGTGTCTGTGTGGATGGTTGGGGGTGTGACTCTGTGCATAGATGTGTGAGTGCATAATTCACTGGGTATATGTGTTCAGGTCTATATCTGTGAAGGGCTGTATGGCTCGGTGAGTGTGTGTATGAGTATATTGGTGAGTGAATGGATGCCTCAGTGGTACATGTGCGAGTAACTGCATATGTGAAAGGCAGTATAAATTAGTGTTGGAGTGTATAAATGACTATATGTGAGACTGAGTGATTGTGAGAGTGCCTGTATGGATCAGTGTGTGCTTGTATTAGTTATTGTATTAGAGTGAAAGTATGTGTTAGTATATGTTTAAATAAGTGAGGTGGTATATGCGTAACTGTACAGGTGAGTAAATAAAACTGTGATTGATTATTTTCATTACTGAATACATGTGTGAATAACTATCATTGAGAGGCGGTGTGTGAGTGTCTGTATAGATATGTGACTGGATATGATAATGCTGTATTGGCTGACTGTATGTATGAGTGACTGTATGGGTGAATGAATGGATGTGTGTGTAGACCTAGGAATTAGTGAGTGGATATGTACTAACTGGTATTGGTGTGTTCATGTTTTTGAAAATTATAGTCTCTATTTTAGAGTGGGTGTATCAACTATTATATTAGGGTCTGATGAGGTGCATCAGATTTTCACGTGGATGATGTCATCAGTGATGTCATTTGAGATGTCATCAGTGATGTCATCAGTGATGTCACTGACCATGTCATGAATGATGTAATATGTGACGTCATCAGCAGTGCATTGCGGGGGCGCGAGTTATAGTTAGCTCAACTAACTATAACAGGGGAATTTCTATGGTTTTCTATGTTTTTTTCTTTTTTTTTGTAAACAATTTTTATTGGAAGTACACATCAAGACAGGTCAGTCAATACTATGACAGATGCAGTTGTTATATACATAACATATGAGGCAACACCATTAATCTTAATGCAGGTATCCATTCAAGTCTTGAAATCCAACACACCCTCTTATAAATCCTCGAGTCTTCCCCCCCTATAAAGCCAGTGTCCCATACTGCTTATATTGCCTACGTTTTATTCGCGCAAGTCCGGATCTGAGTCCTCGGGAGGGGGTTCACAGATGTTGCCTCTAAATGTGTTCCACTTCCCCCAGACCCGCTGCCACTTCCGGGGTCAACCCCTGTTAATAAAGACCGCCCTTTCTGTGACCATGGCACCGTCTAGGTCACGACACCACTGCAGGTGGGAGGGGAAAGATGGCGTTCCCCAGTATTGTGCAATATTCCTCTTTGCCAATGTGATACCCAGGGTTACCCAAGTTTGTTCTGCGTGGTTAAGATCTGTGGGCTCCCACACATTAAGCAAGCATCTCCGTGGTTCGGGGGGGACGTCGTGTCCAGTAACCCAGGAGATCGTTGCCATGACCGCCCTCCAGTATTGAGTAATGCCGGGGCAATCCCATATGGTATGGTAGAAGGAGCCCTGGAGGCCACAACCCCTCCAGCCAGTCCTGTTCATCCATTTCCCCCACCTCAGCCTCCCATTTAATATTGAGGATCCTTGTGGGATCTTTCTGGTGGTTAACCAGCTTGCGATATGTTAGGAATATAGCCTTTTTGGCTAGGTGGTCCATCAGCAAACGATCCTCAAGTGGGGAGGACTTGGGTAGATCAGTACCCTTAGTTATGGCCTTCATCAGTGCGTGCTGTATTTGCATAAACCAAAACTGTTCCGTCCACGCCATCCGGTATGTCGCCTGCAGCTGTGCAAACGGGACCACCCGACCCGCTTTCAGAGGTCGCCGACCCTGGAGATGCCTCTGAGGTCCCATTTCGCGAAACCTTTACTCATGCGCCCACAGTGGCGTATGTTAAGTGATCACTCCCTCCCAACCCAGCGTTCACTGCGCCGTGTACCATATCTGTACGGTGTGCGCTGTTGGGCCAATTAGTTTAGTTGTCCGGGATTTATCGTATAGGGCGCTAAGGATTCCCTCCGTACCCAGCATATACCTGTCCATGCGCAAAGCTGGTTCGTCCTGCGGGGCATGTAGCCATTGATTAATTATGATGAGCTGAGAGGCCCAATACTATAGACGAACATTGGGCAGGGCGATTCCACCATCATACCAGCTCCGCACAAGCTTTCATAGAGCTGTACGGTGTGGCTTACCTTCCCACAGGAGGTGGCCCACCTCTGCCTCAATGGACTTAAAATAGGAGCTCGGGACCGGTGTGGGTGTGTTTTGCAGTGCATATAAAAACCGAGGGAGAGCCATCATTTTAAATAAAGGCGCCCTCCCCAGTAGCGCCAATGGCAGGGAGTGCCAGTGTTTGACATCGCTCCGTAGCCTCCTCAAGGGCGGAAGCAGATTGCGCTCAATGAATTGTTCAGGATTAGGCGTAATATTAATACCAAGATATTTAAAACCATCCGCAGCGATTGGTATCGTCACTCCTCTGGGCAATCGTGGTGGGGGCCCATGTAGAACATAGAGCACTGATTTTTCCCAGTTGATCGAATAACCGGAGACCCTGCCGTAGGATTCGCAAATGTCAAGTGGGCAGTCGATGAACCGCCCCAGTCATGTCATGTACAGTAATATATCGTCTGCGTACAGAGAGATACGGTCATCCCATCCCTCTGTCCACTTCAGTCCTTTTATCATGGGGTCTTCCCCTATCCACGCCGCCAGAGGTTCCAATACTAGGGCGAATAGGAGTGGGGAGAGAGGGCAACCCTGTCTACTCCCCCGTCCCAGCGCAAAGTCCCCAGACAGTCTCCCATTGACCACCACCTGTGCCAGAGGCCGTGTATAGAGCAGCTGCACCCAGGCACAGAATCTGGGCCCGAAACCAGAATGCATGAGCACTGCAAAAAGAAATGGCCACTCCACTCGGTCAAAGGCCATACTAGCATCCAGGGAGAGGATGACTGCGTCCTCGTGGATATAAGGCCCACTAGCCAGTATGCCATGCAATCGTCTAAGATTCATCGCCGTGTTCTTACCGGGCATAAAGCCTGATTGGTCTTGGTGAATGAGTGTCGCCAAGTGGGGCTGTAGGCGGGCCGCTAGAACCTTCACCAATATTTTGGCTTCCGAATTCAGGAGAGAAATTGGCCGGTAGGATGCACATTTCTGGGGTGGTATGCGCGGTTTGAGTATTGTTGTCAATGTTGCCACCCTTTGGTCACGTGACAATATTCCCTCTTGCAAACTGGCTTTATAAATTTTAAGTAGGTGCGGGACCACCGTATCTGCCTCTCGTTTGAACAGCTCCACTGGGATCCCATTTGGCTCTACTGCCTTCCCTGACTGGAGGCCCTTAACGGCTACAGCAACCTCCTCTGCTGTGAGGTCAGCCTCCAGTAGTAGTGCGTCATGTGGAGTTAGTCTTGGAAGTTGGAAGTCTTTTAGGAATGCTAAGTTCTCCTTAATGTTTGTCGTTGCTACTGGAGTGTACAATTTTTCATAATGATTCGCAAAGGCTGTCACTGTGTCGTCAGGGTCCGTCACCGTCTCCCCAGTGGGCAATCTCAGCCATGCCACCCAGCGGCTGGCTCTCTTTTTTGTCTAGCCATGCTAGCAATTTGCCAGCTTTGTTCCCCACTTCAGAAATCGTATGTTGTGTTTTCACCATGTGTGCCCTGGCTGCCTCCCACACGTGGTCTCTATAGGCTTGTTTAGCGAGGCAGAGAGCGTGGGTGTTTGTGTCATTGTGGTCTCTGGCGTGTGCGCCCTCTGCCTGGGCAACCGCTTCCTCTAGTGCTGATACCTGTCGTGTCATGTCACGTTTGTGGGCTGTGATCACTGCGATGGCTTGTCCGCGCATAACCGTTTTGTAGGCTTCCCAGAGGACAATTAGGGAGGTTACCGACTGCATGTTTTCTTGAAAGTAGTGTTCCGAGATTTTATGCAGGCCTTTCCGTACACTAGGGACCTTCAGATACCCCGGGTGGATGGGGAAAATACGTCTCCTTCCCGTGAGGTATGAAGAGTATGTTAACAATAGTGGCGAGTGATCAGATATACCCCTGGGAAGGTGTTTGACCTCCTGTATTCTATCAATACCTGTAGGGGAGGTGAGGAAGTAATCTATATGGGAGAGACTGTTATGCGCGCCAGAGTGGTGTGTATATTGACGTTCTGTGGGGTTTCGCATGCGCCAAATATCCAGCAGCCCCAGTGCGTCTGTAAAGTCTTGTAGGGGCGATGAAACCGATCCCTGTCCTCTCGGGGGATGCCTATCCCATTCGCCGTCCATTGTGGTGTTAAAATCGCCCCCAATTATAAGTACCCCGGGGGGAACTCCCAACAAAACCCCCCCCAGGGCCGGGAAGGCAAGTGAGTGTAGCGCCGGGGGGAAATATACCATGACAAAGTTGAAATTGCGAACCCTCCCACTGACCAGAGACCACTGCAAAGCGTCCCTGGTCATCTGTCCACGTCCCGGTCACCACCAAGGGGTAGCTTTTCCGGATTAGGATCCCGACCCCTCTGGAACCAGATGTGAATTTGGAGTGTGCTATCATTTTGAAACCCCATCTGTCTAGCGCCCTGACGGCCGTACCCACGAGGTGAGTTTCTTGTAGAAGAATGACTGACGGGGCGTGTCTCTTGAGATGTTGTAACACTAACCCTCTCTTTATCTTGTTACCCAGGCCGTTCATATTCCATGATATCACGGCCAAGGGTGCGCCCGGGGCGTGGTTATTATCTAGTTGCGAATGTGCGCCCATCGTGGTGGTGTTTGCGGTGTGTGTGGATGTAGACATAGTTTATGGTCCTCTCTTGTGGTGTGTCCAGCATATCCCTCGTCTGTCTTGGGAACGCCCTTGCCCACTGTGTGTGTACTCGCATGCTTAACTCAAGGTGATTGGACAACAAAGAATAATAAAAAACATGAAAAACCAAAGATGAAAAACAGCCCCCCTCTACCACCCCCCTCCCTGCTCCCCTGCCAGACGGATACCCAACTACCCGCCACCCCAACATAGCAGAGTGCTTCAATCCCATTAAACAGCACTTGCGTGTGGGGGGAGAAGTCCGTGAGGTGCCTTAGTCTACCCCTTCCTCAAAGACAATCTTGCAACAATGGAGCACTACACCTCCTTGTCAAATCTTGCAGCCCCTGTCCGTTGTTTGCCCCCCTTGGGGGGGAAGATCAGGATGGCCGAAACCCCGCCATTCGTCAAATCCACACCTCGTGTGGGCTCAACCCTGTACATATGTCCCTAGGTTCGGGCGGATCTCGACTCCTCGGTGTCGGTCCGCTGCGGATGTTGTTCCTCTTGCTCCTGTCTGAGTTCCCCGGGGTCCTCTTCCTCTCTACTTTGCCATCTCTCCGACCGTCTAGCTCCTTCCACCCGTCACCATCCCTTGAGCCAGTCTTGGGCCTCCTTCAGTGATTAAAAAAAACAAGTTTTTCCATCCGCTACTACACGCAGTTTCGCCGGAAACAGCATCGAGTATGGTAGTTCCCTGTGTCTAAGTTCTTTTTTTTACCTCAAGGAAACTTCTGCGATGCTGAGTAAGCGCCGCCGTGTAGTCCGGGAAGAAGGATACCACAGAGTTTTGAATGAGTAACGGTGGTGCCACTCTCGCTGTTTGCAATATGGCATCCCAATCTCGGAAGTTGAAAATGCGGGCCAGGAGGGGTCTAGGGGGAGCTCCAGGCTTGGGCCTACCCCCGGCACCCTGTGCGCTCTTTACACGGAGAAGAAAGTTGAGAGCCCCCGGGGTTGGAGTCTGGTTTTTATGAGATCTTCTATGTAGCGGTCCATGGCTGGGCTCCCCTCGCTTTCGGGAATGCCCGTAATTCTGACGTTGTTGTGCCGGGAGCGCCCTTCCTGGTCGTCCAGCTTTGCCGCCATGAGTCTATTTTCTGCCAATAAACGACTGACCTTGTGGAGCAGAGTGGTGGTGTCTTTAGTAAGGGACTTCGTCACCTGTTCAACTTCTGTGACCCTGGTGGTCATCTTTTGAAAATCAGCCCGCAGGAAGGAGACATCAGTGGAGATCGATCCCACCGTCGATTGCACATTAGTGAGAGTGGACATGATATCCTCTAGCGTTACTTTAGCCGCTCCCTCCTCTTGTCTGATAGGCCTTTGCGCTCAGGCAGGGCAGGAAAGTCTTTTGCAAAAGCGTATTTGTCCAGCTTTGCCTGAGAAGTGGGCCTCTGCCCCCCATCCTCTTCCGGATGATTCAGCGCTGGCCGGTAGTCGCCGCTGCGTGCCGCGTGACCTCCAGCCACGCGCGGCCTGTCGGTTTTTCCGTTGCTCCACAAAATAGTGATTTGTGGGGCCTGAGGCCTGTGACCTTTAATGTGCATTCAGAGAGGCTGCCCTTATTCTATAGTGACACACTTCCACCCCGTGAGCCTGCTCTCTGACTCCCGGGGCCCACATCTAGTGGGTCCGTGCACGGCTATATTGGGCGATATGTCGCGCGTGTAGGCACTGCTGCCGCCGGTGCCGGGAAATGCGCCTTTTGGGGGCCAAGGGCAATGTTAACCCCGATCCACCGTCAATTTAGTTGCTTACCGGTCCTTCTGGTGCTGTCCCAGGCGCTTCTCAGCTCCCCAGGTCACCTACGGGGATTCCGGCACCGCTGTCGTCCACGAGTTGAGGCCACAATGGTGGGCGCTCTTCACCCCCGGTTGTGTGTGCCTCAGACGGGCCTCTGCATCAGTTGAGGCGGCAGCTGCAGCCGGGTGACTGGGCCGCTCCCCTCTCCATTTCCTCCAGGGCGCGCAGAGTGTTGAGTCAGGCCAGAGCCAGGTCTCACGCGTCTCAAGGTTGGCTCTGCTTCACTTTCTGGGCCCCGGCCTCGACCGCGTAACTCGGCCGCTCCCTTTTGTGCTTTCTCCGGGGCACGCCGAGCGTAGATGCCAGCTCGAAACAGGCTCAGTGGGAGCCCCGCTCACTCCGGATACTGTGTGTGTCTCAGGGGCAGGATTGATGACCATAGGCAGCAGGCAAAGGTAGGCGCTTTCCGCTCCTGGTTCCGTTCGCCTTCCGAGTCACCCACCTCACCGCCCGCTGTTCGCCGGGTCTCGCACTGCTCAAACGGACCTCTGCCTCAAGTTAGTCCCCGGCTACGGCTGCGTGACTAGGCCGCTCCCTTTTACACGCTCTCCTCGGCGCGCTGAGTGTCTTTTCGGGCCAGGTGCTGGATTGATCGATGCCCCTCACCCTCCGCTCACTGTGTGTGTCTTAGGGGCAGGATAAATGACCGGATAGTGTGTCGGATTTCTCAGGGAACCTACGCCTCCCTCGGAGCTCCTCTAAGCTGCGGCTATCTTGTTTGGCTGCAAGCCACGCACCCACCTATGGTTTTTTCAGTGAATTTCTAAGGTTTTTTAAATGCTAATTCCTAACTATGACATCCGTAAAACCTATGGTTTTTTCAGTGAATTTCAAAGGTTTTTTAAATGTTAATTTCATATTTTCATATTTGTAAAACCAATATTTTTTTCAATTTTTTTTCTAATATTTTGGAACTCTATAAACCTTTTTTTTAACTTTAAAAATTATGTAATGTTTTATATCTTCCAAAAAATAATCGATGTACATTTTTTTTTTTTTCTGAGAAAACTAGAGTCCCATACCGGTAGTGTACCAAGCTCTATCAGCACGTGAATCCTATCTGCCATATTGCTAAACTCGTAAAGGATGCGCATTTCGTATCCGACGGGTTTGTGGCACCGCGTCCCGCGTAACATCATATACGTATGTGGTCGCACCAGCTGCTACTTTGGTATGCAACAGGTACGCAGTACCAAGCCGCGCCTTACGTCATGTACATATGGGGTCACGCCTGCTGCACGTTGCATATGCGACGAGTGCACGCTGCCAGGCCCTGTGTTACATCATAGACTTATGGTGTCGCGCCGGGAACGCAATTCCCTTATTTATTTTTTCGGCTCAAAACTATATCTAAATAAGTTAAAGTGTATATGAGAACAAGCGATAATCTAAAATATTTAAAACATTTTTATATTTCTAACTGTAATAAACTTATATTATGGTAACATTTACTCAAAATCGCGTTGGGTGCGGCCTCCTTGCATGCCCGCTGCGCGATTGCCATGTGACCTTAAAGAAAAGCATTTGATTGGTTCATAACATTTCCCATTGTAACAGTTGGAGGACCCCAACCAGTTTTTCCATTCTCTCTACAGCGTTTGATGAGAGACTCCTCTTCTGCTTACAGAGCTTTTTTGAAAACCTTTTGCTATGTACACATATCTGACAGTACACACAACATGCAACCATCATCTTCATCAATATTCATGCTCTGTAAAGTAGCCTTCCACCTGTGATAGCCATGCATCTAAAAGCTACATAACAGAACTTTTCCCCACTGCCAGAGGTAACATGGTTGCATATGCTGTCCACAGCACAATCTAATGTGATACGGCCCAGGGGCAGTATCATGCATAGATAATGAACACACGGACACAGATAGATAGTGGAAGTGGGTACGGGCACGTGCGCTCGACTCCTTTTTATTACCAGGGTCACATATCCTGTGACGTCTGTGCTGGATGCGTGTGCAGTGAGTGTAAACCAGCCCTCCGGGAATGGTTGCTGCTAGCATCAACTACAACAGTAATCATTGGATCACACACAGAGATTCAATAATAAAAGGGTCAATAGTTTGTGCTGCAGTAAGGTAGGGACAGTAGATCTAAAATAATACAGAAAAGATTCTATTGTAAAAGAACCATAACTTGTGGTATACTGAGATACAGGCAGTAGATCTGAAATAATACACAAAAAGATTGTATCATAAAGGGTCCAGCAGTACTAGTGCACTCAGATAGCCACATCAAAAGCATTCAGCATGTGCACAGCCAGCAATGAAGAGTGCTGCGAGCGGACCGTACTAGCATCAATGTCTGTTGCCATCAACACTGCATCATATGCAATAGCGACTCGATCTCAATTGTGAACACTGCTGTCTGCAGTGTAGGCCAGAGAGAGCGGTCAGCAAAGACCCACAGCTACATAAGGTGGACTTGAGCTACACAGCTTGTCATACGCGAAGCAAGAAAAAGCGTGTGCAGAGCCTGCGATGACGCGTATGCATGGTGCAGACAGAGCGCACTGCGGCAAGGTCTTTTCCTACAGAACTGCGACATCTACAATACCGACTCGATCTGAATTGTGAACACTACAGTCTGCAGTGTAAATTGAAGGCATTTGTCACACAGACATCCATTAATACTTTTACTCACTTCCTCTTCCCAAAATACAACAACATAAATTACAGAAAATTCTGCAATAAATAAATCAAAACAATTCGAATTGCGATTTCTACTGTCCACAGTGTAGACTATTCAGTGTTCCTTTGAACTTGCAAGATGAATTTCACCATTGTACTAAACATATAAATCATCTAAAAAAAATTCTTCAAGCAAATATACTAAAAGAATATTCTGTATATTTCAAGACGTTGTAGTTAGTTGCCTACTGAATTCTGTAATTAAACAATCAGAACTCGATCTGAATTGTGAGCCCTGCTGACTGCAGTGTAAGCCAGAGGCAGTAGTCATTAACACCTCACAGCCACGTGCCGTTGGATTTGGATGCACGGAGTTGGTTGCACCTGGTCAGAGGGGGTACACAGAAATCATCACAGACTTTAACTTCTGACATCCTCAATCATATAATCAAGACCCTGTTTCACTGTTCGGACCTTCTGTACCGCAGTGTAGTGCTCCGACTACAGTCAACCAAGCCCAATAATCATGTGCAGCAGTTAACTACGGAAGCACAGACACTGACTTATGCACCTCAATGGAAACAGTTCTGTGAAAAGCAAGCAGCAGTTAATATCGGACACCGTCCATTGTGGGATCAAGACACCGTTCCACTGTTTGGACCTAGAGTTCATTGCACCTGTTTGAAGGGAGTACCTTCATCTCCACTCTCAGATGCAATTCTAATATCGTCCATTGTGGGATCAAGACACCGTTCCACTGTTGGGACCTAGAGTTGGTTGCACCTGGTGGAAGGGAGTACCTTCATCTCCACTCTGAGATGCAGTTCTAACATAGTCCATTGTGGGATCAAGACACCGTTCCACTGTTGGGACCTAGAGTTGGTAGCACCTGGTCGAAGGGAGTACCTTTATCTCCACTCTCAGATGCAGTTCTTACATCGTCCATTATGGGATCAAGACCCCGTTTCACTGTTCGGACCTGCTGTTCCGCGGTGTACTCCAGCCACTACAGTCAGCCAAGCCAAATAATCATGTGCAGCAATTAGCTACGGAAGCACAGAGTCTGATGCACCTCAACGGAGGGAGTTCTCTGAAAACCCAGCAGCAGGTAATATCGGACATCGTCCATTCTGGGATCAAGACACCGTTCCACTGTTGGGACCTAGAGTTGCTTGCACCTTGTTGAAGGGAGTACCTTCATTTCCACTCTCAGATCCAGTTCTAACATCATCCATTGTGGGATCAAGACACCCTTCCACTGTTGGGACCTAGAGTTGGTTACACCTGGTCGAAGGGAGGACCTTCATCTGCACTCTGAGATGCAGTTCTAACATAGTCCATTGTGGGATCAAGACACCGTTCCATTGTTGGGACCTAGAGTTGGTAGCACCTGGTCGAAGGGAGGACCTTCATCTGCACTCTGAGATGCAGTTCTAACATAGTCCATTGTGGGATCAAGACACCCTTCCACTGTTGGGACCTAGAGTTGGTTACACCTGGTCGAAGGGAGGACCTTTATCTCCACTCTCAGATGCAGTTCTAACATCGTCCATTGTGGGATCAAGACCCCGTTTCACTGTTTGGACCTGCTATAGCGCGGTGCACTCCAGCCACTGCAGTCAGCCAAGCCCAATAACCATGTGCAGCAATTAACTATGAAAACACAGACTCTGATGCACGTGAACAGAAGGAGTTCTGTGAAAACCCACTAGCAAGTAATATCGGACATCGTCCATTCTGGAATCAATACACCGTTCCACTATTGTGACCTGGAGTTGGTTGCACCTGCTCCAAGAGAGTACCTTCATCTCCACTCTCAGATGCAGTTCTAACAAGACATCGTTCCACTGTTTGTACCTGTTCGACTACTGTGTTAGTAGTATACAGAGCACTCCATGCTGCTGGGCCTCAAACTGAAGGCTGTGTGCCTTTGTCGCGGTAGCCAGCGTTGATCTGAGGAACCTTCCGACCTCGCCCCAGGAGCTTTCGCCGGCACGTGGTGGGCCCTCTTTCACATAATGCGGTAGTGAAAGGTGAACTGTGGGGCATGTGTGCGTTGCAGCGGACACGGCGGTTTCTGAGTACCAGCAGGCTGAGAGCATCATTCACGCAGCCACCTTCACTCACGAGGTCTACCTCGTGGCGGTGTAAGCTGCGCAGACCTGGCAGACAAGTACGCCATTCCGGAACAAAACCACACCCAGAGAAACGTGCCTTTCATTCATACCCCTATGCTAGCCTTGCGTATGCCGAGCCAGCCCACTACGCTAAAGGTTAGCGGGGCGGGGAAGGGCACGTACGCGCTATGTTTTCAAAATCTTCCCTATTGACTGTACTATTATGGTTCCGTCCACTATCTACTTCACTCAATAGACCATCAGTGCATGTTCACATGTACATGTGTGTGCTCTGCATACTCAAGTCTGTCAGGCACATCCCCTCAACAATTTGCATTGTATACTTTTATAATCAAGAATCACTTGCCACCTTCGCACATACTTTGCTCCCATCTCTCCCTGCATTCTGCATTGTGTAACAGAGGTGCTATGCCATGTTTGCTTTGTGTACATGGCTAGCCACAGTTCCCACAGTACGTAGTGTTGTTGTGTCTGATAGGTGTACATGTTGTTTGTCATGTTGTATGCGATTATATAAGGTAGCGCATTTATTCACGAGCAGTGGTTTCTCCCATTTACATATCGCTGTCTTAAAGAGCTTACAGAAGTTTTTCTCACAGGTGCAAACTGTGACCACAATGGCAGTCATTCATTACTATGCAAGAATTTCCAACTGCACGACACTTCTAAGCTTACAGCCCCAATCTTGCCTGCTTTCTTGAAAGCACGCCAACTCCCACAATCACACCAACATTCACACAGCTTTCTAATGGCAGTTATCTCCTTCTCAATAACATACATTCCTACGGAATGTGAGGTGGCATGCCGTATGTCCTTACTGTTTCAAACCGAGTAACTTCCTGTAGCAATGTCTATTCCCACCCACACAAACTAACTCCCAAACTTCAACTTGGCTTTGAATCTCGACTTTGCAAACAGATTTCATTAAACTAACCAAACTAAAGCGCTTTTCTTCAGAACAGAAGTGTCCCTCACTTCTGCAAAATAAATCTATCGCCTGCAGATAGCACAAACTTCCAGTAAAATACAGTCCCTTTTAAATTCGAACCTCCCATTACTTACCCAATTTTCAACACATCTCACACTCAAGGTCTGACACACTTTTTTAAGACGGTCTCCTTCGCCCTTCTCACAGCCTTTCAAACTGTTTTTGGTATAATACCACACTTCATTCATTCGATCATCTCTGAAATAACAGAAACAGTGCCCAAAATTCTCGCTCTCTTTGCGACCATCCTACTACTATTTTTGCTTGTAAAAAATGACTGCGCTCCCTGTGGTAACAAGCATCTCTGACAGAATACGCCTCTACGCGAAGCTACATCAATACCGTGAAAAAATGGAACAACTTTTCGGCTGCCTGCCTCTATCTATTATCGGCTACAGCATGACATTTATTTACACATATACAATCTGTGTGCAACAATCTTTTTTTTGCAAAACTTGCCCTTTCGACTGGCGAATGGATGTATGCCTTGCCAACATCCCAACAATTGCTCCCGATATCCAGCAGGTAATGGAGTATCTTGAAATCCATTAACTCGATTGTTCAGACAGTAGAGCAATGGCGGATGCAATGCAAAAAGGTTTCGTGGCGGAATGGAATTTCTGCGCAGCCGCAAAAGATCTACTGCAACGTACGACCTTTGACAACATCGCAGATTGCCTGCCAATTCAAATTGCCGCTCCAACATTCGAGGAACATTACTGTCCCTTCAAAGATATGAATGGGATCGCTTCCCTTTTCTCACACGATGGCAACAATGACCTCTTGGAACATTACGCATCTCAAGCCGCTGAAGAACTTCCAGACTGCAATCTCCAAGACTTGTAAGAAATTCACGCTCTTCTTGGATTCATTTTTACCACATTTTTTGAGTTTTTCCTTTCAAATTTTTTTAATACACTTCAATTGAACTATTTTCATATAATAACTTTCTAAGTATGCTCAGGCATTTGAACTCTGTTTTAATTATTGCCCCTTACGTCTCCAGTCTAACCAGGGATGGGTGATGTAGGGCCTATCCAAATACGCTATTTACTTCCTAAATTAGCCTAAACCCGACATCCATTTTGAAACCATCTCTATTCTTTGTGACCACGTCTCTCTGCCTGCCTGTTATCCACAAAGCCCTTTCACACAAATGTACTCATCCTTAGCCACTACTCACGAGCCGGCGAGCAACATCAAAAAACACGACATTGTTTAGGAACTGGTTGGCAAAGTGTGCTAATCGTATCCTACCTTTATTTGCATTATAGAATTGAGTCATTCATGTCTAATAGCTATTGTTTATGTCACATGGAACTGTTACATGTAATGTGGAATTCACTAATGCAGCAGCTTCAGATTTGAATATAACAGAATCGGTTTGAGTTTGCCTCAGCACGGTCCCTTAGCTATTTGCACAAGATTTTTTTTGAAAGAGCTGAAGACAATAATGTATGGTTTTACGAGAAGGGTACCTAATGTGCTTCTCAGAAGCACAATTTTGTGTTCCTCCTCAAAGTTCTGATGTGACTAGAACTATTACCAATTCTGACACGCACCATATTGAATCTACCGTACAAGAGATTGCTGACTCTTCTACTGTTGATAATTTTGTGTTACAACAAAGGAGTACCAGGGTACTGAAGAAGTTTGATGATTACACTTTGCATTTTTTTTTGTTTCTTTTCTTAAAGGATACATGTGCTAATCGTATCCTACCTTTATTTTCGTTATAGAATTTTGAGTCATTCAAGTGTAATAGGTATTGTTTATGTCACATGGAACTGTAACATGTAATGTGGAATTCACTGATGCAGGAGCTTGTTTGAATACAGCAGAAGCGGTTGGAATTTGCCTAAACTGAATGCCTTACCTCTTGCACCAGTGGATCCATTTATGGAACCTAAATAAATACACTCTTTATATAACTTTCAGACTCCATCGCTTTATTACACACACCCACTTTCTTAGACACACCTGATTTCACCATTGCTCTTCTGCGGCATTGCAACATTCTGCATTATATTCTTCACAATTATTTCTTTATTCCTGCTTCCTAAAACACTGCATTCGAGTCTTCAGAAAGTAGAGGTGAGTAGTTTGCCTCCCACTCCCTGTATCGTATAAACGCATACTAACACTACTTACACAGATGTGCTAAAGTGGCCAGTATCCTACAACGCCCACACACATCACTTTACAGCAATCAGCTCACGGCTTACGCTCACGGTTTCATCCCTGAGTCTTCAGATCAGTACCAGTGAGTAGTATGCTTCCCACTCCTGCTATACTCTTAACACATACCAACACCACCTGCACAGCTATCCTACAGCAGCCAGTATGCTACAGCACCCATACCACATCAGTTTACACCACTCAGTTCACGGTTTAGGCACACGCTTTCATCCCCGAGTGTACCAGAACCTCACCTTAGCACCATCTCACTCTGCGCAAAATAGCACTTTCACACCGGTAGGGAAAAATACTTCAGCACCTCAGTTTACAGCACTCAGCTCACGGTTTAGGTGCACGCTTTCATCCCCGAGTGTACCGGCACCTCACCTCAGCACCCTCTCACTCTCGGCAAAACAGCACTTTCACACCGGTAGGACTAAATACTTAGCTTCACACTCCCTGTAAAGCACACCCTAAACACCCCACAGACGTTACAGTGCTTCTACCCTCCCCTTTCCTACTTTTTTTGCCCTTTTTCCCCCTTACTCGTTTCAACGGAATCACAAAATGGCAGCCAATACTTCCTAGTTGCAACCGGTCGCACCGCTCACAGCCAATAAGCAGTAAGCTCGTGCTCATAACGCCTCAGCCAATCAGATGGCAGAATTCCCAAATATCGATATCTGTAAATTTCGACATTTCTCCAAAACTACTGAACAGATTTACACCAAATAAACAAATGTGTGCTTTCTAGACCAAGACCCTTCTCCCTGCCAAATTTGGGGCAATTCCGTTCACCCGTTCGACCTGTAGCCTTGTCTAAAGTTTCCTATGGAAATGAACATGGAGAAAACACGTTTTGGGACCCCCCTTTTTTCTCGGTCCCCCCTTTACGAATCACCCCCAAACGTCCCACATAGGAGCTGATATGAACAAAGAATTAGTTTGGAAAATTTCATGAAGATTCATCAAACGACGCCAATGTTATAAGCAAAAATTAAATGCTCTTCCTATGGAAACTTGGTCCTAACTACAGCTACCTAGTAGGTAATATATATATCTATCTATATATATATATCTATATATATATATAAATATATATATATATAATGAAATAAATCCCATATGCTGCTCCAGGCAAACAATGGGCACGGACTCTAAATTGCATTCTTACGTGGTTATTTTATCAATTAAACATAGTTGTGATGCGTTTCAGCCACCAGTTGTGGCCTTGATCACATACAACGCGCGCTATGTACTCAACTCTTTAAATAAACACCAATGAAACAAACATAGTGAAAATACTATTCTTATCATGTGATCGACACAGTGAACTAATCCAAGACAACAGATCCAGGGAACCAGGCTGCTCTAAATACATATTAATATTGTAGTTATGCGCGCACAGCCTTGGTTTCTCCAAAAGGTTTATAAAGTTTAGTGTGCACTGTGGGTGTGTATTCTGGTCTCATACACTGTGATAATATACAAATCTTGCGTACCCGTCAATCAGGGGCGTCCCCCCCGGCACAACTCGATCCCAGTGGGTTCTTTACTGTGTTTTAATTATTCAAAATAAATTTCGCTCTTCACGTTACTTTGCAAAACATTTCTTCATGTTTATTATTTCATTCAAATAATTTCTTATCTTCTTAATTACATCATGCGTATGTTTGCGCATGTAGGTTTATGTACACTCTATGTTCCGATGCATTTCGGGTTCCAGACCCTTCCTCAGGGAACAACCAGCTGGAATGTGAAAAAACTGTATGTCACTACATGAGGAGACCTTTCGTATGTTACATAAAATGCATGTCTTTTTACTACAAAATCTAGCTGTGGCTGCAGGATTCGGTAGTCCGGGGGTTTACGTAAATCTTGAAATTGGCTGTCGCCTCTGAAAATGTGAAGCTTAGTGCTCGATAAGCCCCGTGAGTAATACATTCAACGGGGGCTAACTTATGGAATCCCGTGGATTAGTAAGCGTTATGTGCGGTGAACTGCGGTGGCTCTTGGGCGTTTTTAATGTTTATGAGCCCGTATATCAAGTTCGCGTGAATCTAATATGTGATCTCTAAGTGCGTTAAAATGAAAAACCGATGGTAATATATACGGGTTCAAGGTGACGGCTAAACTGCTTTTAGTTGTATTTCGTGCATCCTAATCGTTACAAGCTAGCGGGTAGCTTAAAGTGAACTTAACCGCCAATAGTGAAATAAATGTGGGTGTGATGACAAATTACACATGCATACTCACCCCTGGCGGTGGCGGCACAATACACACACTGAGAACATGCAACAAGACTGTATACTCATGTTAAACCCTACAAAACGAAGAGAGCCTAAGGGAACACACACTGTCACGCACATTCCAGGACTGATAGGAATGTACAGGTGCTAGGGCAGCCAACAAGTTGTTGCCTCCCATGGAAGGAAAAGGGTGGAGTACCCACAGATACAATGCCCACAATTGTCAGTCAGGTGCCCAAATACCCTGCAGAACAAGTAACACATGTGTGCTAGGCTGGGAGTACACACATGCATAGTGCGGAAAAGGGACCATGTCCACATGAAGCCATGGCAACATACTCCATACACAAGTACAGTGACTACCAAGGATGGCACAGACGATGCAGGCGGAGACATTGCTGAGCAGGCATGGCCAAAGTTGAAGGGATCCGTCACACACCAAGGAAATGTAGACACAGGTCAGCACAACAATTGGGAAACACCCTGCAGGGAAGATGTCAGGTGCCACAGAGGAAGGAACACTCCTTGGGACAATGTCACCATACAGTAAGAGCTTACATGACCAAAGATTATTTGCATAGACCTTGTGATGGCACGCAGATACCAGGGTCCACCCCTTGAGCAGCACACTACAACATTTCCCAGACACCTAACGCATTATCACCACCCCAACTCATGGAGCAGCAGCACCAACATCAATACCAGAAAAGCATTAGTGTGCAAATGAAAAACAAAATGCTTTATTCAGCATAAAAATAATATTTGAATTGAAATGTACACTATATACAAGGCCCAGAGGATAGTCCATATGCGAACTCCTGGGGGGGGACACATTGGGACGCGTCTCCCCTAGCTTGCCTGCACAGTTCAGAGTTCCTTTTCATCCACGGGGGGGGGGGGGCATCATGTGGGGGGGAGGACCAGGCACCACAGGGACAGGAGGGGCAAGGGTAGGTGTTGTGGGTGCAGGGACGGACAACTCCACCACAGGGGGTGGGGCAGCGCCAAAGGGGGTGGTTAGGATGGCACTGCACACGGTCGCAAGGTCTTCCAGTGTCTCCCCTGCACCCGAAGGAACCACAGACCCCAAGGAGGGGGGGGGTTGGAGGGATGGGTTGCAGCGCTACTGGGGGAGGGTGTGGAGGGGGGGACTCAACTCCCCTGCCCCGGGGACTTCCTCGACCGCTTGCGGGGTGGTGTCACACTGGGGCTGAGGGACAGACTGGCCATGAAGGACTCTCTGTCTGACTGTTGGGCAGGGGAGCTAAGGGGAGTGGTTTTGGAGGAAGTGGGTCGTGAGGACTGCGGACTCCCACTGTGGCTGCGTGTCTGCTGTTTCCCCCCCGACCCAGTGGGTGTGCCTACATCCCCTGTGTTGAAAGAGACCTCAGCTAGGCCTACCAGTGCAAGGGGTTCGCCCTTCTCTGCACAGAGTCCTCAGACTATTGGGAAGAAGTTGGCACAGAAACTGGAATAGAAAATACAAAGTTTAATACAACCTCATGAGGTGGAACTACATTCAAACAGCACCCTTCGGTATTGAGTGAAGTAGCACACAGAGTAGAAGAACCATGGGTCTTTTACACCCACACAGGGGCTCAAAAAAGAGGGCGGTACAAGCACACATAGGAGAATTACATACACAGATGGTCATACAGAAATGCACAGTCATCAGTAAAGGAGGAGCTAGCAGTTGCTGACTCTGGTAGAAACAACCTGACAGCTACAGGCTAAAAACAGATGTATGGACAGTTAGATTCTTCTGCGCATGCACAGAGTAGCAGAGTCTAAGTATAACCAGTCCTTTAAACAGAACACAAGGGTAAACAACAGTGAAGAAGGAAACAGCTCTTGGTGAGCACATGGCAGACAAAATGGCTGCCAGAAATACAAATGGATTCCACAAAATTGACAAGATA
Source organism: Triturus cristatus (assembly GCF_964204655.1). Classification (NCBI taxonomy): domain Eukaryota; kingdom Metazoa; phylum Chordata; class Amphibia; order Caudata; family Salamandridae; genus Triturus; species Triturus cristatus. Next base: position 688,984,291 of record NC_140586.1, on the reverse strand, counting down.
GCCTCTAAATACCAGATGGATTCCGCTAATGCTAATCCAATCGCAGCCAATTTACGACAGACGACCCTTTTAGCATTAGCTGAAGACATCTGTTCCTCTGGGGTAATCTAAATATGCATCCCGTACATCTATTAGCATTATTTCGGCCACTTCTTTATTCAACATTTGTTGGGCCTTTGTCTCTGCAATATTTCTTTTGACAGGTATACAGACAGAAATGCAAATGGAACAAAGCATTGGACCACATTGGATACATACACAGCATGTAAAAAGTATTGAAATAATTATACACAAGATAGTTAGTAGCTTCCAGCCCCAAGCAGAAACGAGAGTCTAAAACCATCCACCTAGAGTCCAAGTACCAGTCTCTGGATGAATTTCTGCAGCAATCTTATGCAGCTTTGATATTGCGTCATATACTGAAGGCGAGTGATCCGGTATGAATACACAACAGCTGCTGCCGATGATGCGACATGCACCACCTCGATCAGCCAGAACCACATCTAGAACCATTCGGTTCTGGAGAGCTACAATCCTTGCAATTTGCAGCTCCTCCATAATGTTCCCGAGTGCCATAGCTGTCTGATTGGTAACAGCTTCCACAACTCAAGTCAATCGTCTTATTTTCCTACTGTTTAATGCAGCACCCACAAAAAAGAACAAACCTAAATTAAAATCAACATATTGTTGTAGAGTGGTATCAGTTTGGTCTACTTCGTCAACACTTATTGTCCTTTTATATCTATTTCTAGAGATATCGTCAAATAATTTAAGGTCCCGGTGGTAGGATGCAGGTGCCAAAAACACAGGGGGCAATAGAAAGGACACATAGCACACGCCTGACCACCCAGCAGGTAGTTGATAATATCCGTGGCTACCACAGATAAAATAAGTATTGTGTGAGGCTATAAAAATTGCTATTATTTATACCTTCAATAGGCAGAATTACAGTACATTCACTTTTCCCCACTGGATTTCTTCCAATACTGCTTACACATAAATCTGCTTTAGCTCTAGTAACAGAAATCACAAATTGTTTATTACTGGTGAAATTTCTCATATTTGTGAAGATATATGGCGTTGAAACATTGTCCGGTTGATACTCTTCCCATTCCCATTTGGTCCCTTTGGCTTGAGGATAACCATCTTTATCTTGGTAGCATACTTTATTGAGGCGAAAAAGAAGCCCGCCTACTGTACGTCTTCCAGATGCAAACAGAAGCGCATACCAAGTTTGACAAGAACCATTATGAGAAAAGGGAAGAGGAATAAAAGGTGTTCCTCCTTTCTTTTGATGTGCAGGTATCATCCCACACACCCAACAGTTGGTAGTATTCGTGGAATTGTGAGTATGATTCAACATCTGGATAAAGGTATTATTTAAGTAGGATTGTCGATGCTTCCGCTCATGATGGGGAAGCGTAAAGTAGTGGTGTTCAACTGGTACTGGAGTAGTGGCGATCAAAAGTTCTCGAGCAGGAGCCACTTTCTCAACGAACCAGGTTATTACTGCTACAGCCACTATAGCAACAACAAACCCTATAGCACAAATGATCTTTCTCTTAGAAACAGTTGATCTAATTGTGGACATGATCAGCTTATTGTTGAAAACAATCGTTGGAGCTCTTATCCCTGGGCAGCCGTTGATTTCTTCACCGAGGGTCAAGACGGGTGTCGCTACACTATACAGAACTGATCCCCCCCCTTGCCACATCGGCATTCTGTTTCACTAACCCAGGGAGGTTGCTCAACCAGTCTATTTCGACGATGCAGGCTCTTTCCGTTGTCTCAGTTGGTATCGGGATACTCCAGGAATTGTGTGGTCCAGGAAGACTTCCTCAGGTTTGTCAGGTGATATGGCTTGGCCTTTCTCTGTATCCAGGATGTCCCGATGGTCGATCAAGGCAATAGGATCCACCAAGGTAGACGGCACTTTCTTGCAGTGGGTGGAGTGCACCCAGTTCCTCCTGTTTGTCACTCGATCCGCAGTTCTCGTTGAAAGGAGCACCTGCTCCGGGCCGCACCACCACGGTTCCAAGCTGCTCGACCTCTGGAACGATCGGATCATCACCTGGTCTCCAGGCCGAAGTCCATGGCCTTCACCTGCAGACCTATCAGGAAGAGCTTCTCGAACCTGTTGATGAATAGAGACCAAACTGTCAGTCAATTGTGATAGATAGTCACTCATCAATACACATGGCACATCATGTATGGGACGTGGTTTAGGAATTCCCTAAATGTTCATAGGCCTGCCAAACACCACCTCATATGGTGTAAGACCAGACCGCGAATGTGGCACTGATCTAATGGACAACAGTGCCAAAGGTAATGCGTCTGGCCAATTCAAGGATGTGGAGGCTAGTATTTTCGCCAGTTTTAATTTAAGTGTGGCGTTATACCTCTCCACTAACCCTACTGATTGTGGATGAAAAGCAGCGTGAAACTTCTGCTTTATCCCTAACCCATTCAGGACATATTAGACAACTTGCCCAATAAAATGGGGTCCGTTATCACTCCATAAAAGTTTACAAACACCAAATCTAGGGAAAAATTCCTTCAAAAGCACCTTTGATGTAGTGAGAGCTGTATTGTCCTTCGTAGGGTATGCCTCTATCCATTTACTAAAGGCACATACCACTACCAAAACATACTTTAAGTTATTACAGCGCTCAAGCTGGATGTAATCCATTTGCAAAACTTCAAAAGGTGCAGTTGGCGTAGCAAACCCTCCTGTTGGAGTTCGTGTCCCTTTACCAGGGTTATGCTGAAGACAAATCAGACAAGACTGCACCATCTTTTTAGCTGTGCCAGCAATTTCTGGATGCTCCCAAACTTGCGTGAGCAATTTCGTTATCGAGGAGGCTCCAACATGTGCCGGCCCATGTGCCATATGAATCATAGGTTGTAAATAGGCTGTCGGCAATCTCCACTTGCTCATCTCTTTATTCCTCCAACAGCCCTCATCATCCAATGTTCCCTCCTTAGACCATTGCTCAATTTCTTCTGCAGAAGCAGATCTCTGCATATCTAACACTTCCTGTCTGGTATCATGCCAACGTTCAGCCTGTGACTTCACTATATACATAGACGTGGTGCTTCGCTGCATGGCAGTTTCACGGGCTGTTTGGTCTGCAAAAGCATTGCCTTGTCCTATCTTATCAATTATTTTCTTATGTGCGCTACATTTAACAATTGCTATTCTCTTCGGGTATGTTAAAGCAGTCAAGAGATTATGTACTAATTCTCCATGCATTATTTGCACCCCGTGGGATGTAAGAAAGCCCCTCTCCTTCCAGAGTAGCCCAAAATCATGGGCCACTCCGAACGCATAGCGGCTGTCTGTATAAATGTTCACAGATAAATCAGTACTAAGTTCACACGCTCGTGTCAACGCTATTAGCTCAGCTGCCTGAGCTGACTTCTGTGGAATACGAGCTGTCTCAACTACCGTCTGAAGTGTTGTAATTGCATATGCAGCTGACGTTGTACCATCTGGTAACTTCAAACAGGACCCATCAACCCATAGTTCCCCATCAACACTTGAAAGGGGCGTGTCTTGCAAATCGACACGACCCTTTGTCTGTTCCTCAGTAAGGAATATACAATCATGAGATTCCTGTGACTGAGACTGAGTCACCGGGTATGGCAACAAAGTGGCTGGGTTTAGTGTGACACATCTCTTTAGTGTAATGTGAGGGGCCAACAATGTCAATTCATATCCTGTCAGACGAGCACTAGTTAAATGCTGCGTCTTCGTCTGATTTAAAAGGGCATCAACCTCATGGGGTACTAGCACCAACAGCTTATGTGACAAAACTATCCCTTCACTCTGACGTATTGACACAGCTGTTGCTGCAACTGAACGGAAGCATCCAGGTAACGCATGAGCAACAGGATCAAGTACTGCTGAAAAATATGCACAGGGACGCTGTTTGTCACCGTGTGTCTGCACTAAAACTGACAATGCGCATCCATCTTTCTCGTGTACATATAATGTAAAATGCTTCGTATAATCTGGAGTACCTAACACTGGTGCTGAACAAAGAGCTTGTCGTAACTGTCGGAAAGCAGTCTCACATTCATCTGTCCATGGGAGGGGCATTGGAGTATCTTTGGTCAAAAGTGCTAGCAAGGGTTTAACAATGTGTGAAAATCCTAATATCCATTGCCTACAAAAAGAAGTAAGACCAATGAATGCACGGACATCTTTCTGAGTACGGGGCACTGGTGTTTCTAAAATAGCTTGAATGCGATCTGGTGTAAGTGTACGTCCCTCCTTAGACAGAAGGTGACCTAAGTAGGTTACCTTCAGTCTACAATATTGCAATTTCTTTTGTGATACTTTGTGATGATGGGAAGCAAGAAAAGACAGCAAGGACAAAGTACATTTTTCACACTGTTCAGGGGTGTCGGCTGCCAACAAGATGTCATATTGTAGGAGAGCCACTCCTTCAGGCAAAATGAAAGAATCAAGTTGTCTTTTTAATGCTTGACTGTAAATACTAGGACTCTCAGTATAGCCTTGAGGAACTCTACAGAATCTATACGATCGATTATTCAAAGTGAAACCGAACAAATATCGGCTATCAGGATGAATAGGGATCGAAAAGAAAGCATTCTTCAAGTCTATCACAGAAAATGTAGTCGCTGTCGGGGGAACCAAAGTAAGAAGTGTCGTTATGTCAGAAACCACGGGGTATTGTGGTACTACAATCTTGTTAACTTCTCGTAAATCAATAATGAATCTGTAAACCCTAGTGTCAGTATCTTTTTTCAGAATAGGAAGAATCGGACTGTTACTAACATTGTAAGGAACTTCCTCAACAACCCCCACTTCAATGAGATCATGGCCAATACGTATGAGTGCTTCTTCCCCTTCCTGTGAAATTTTGTATTGAGGCAAACGTGGCAGTACAGCGCCCTCCTTGACACTAATATGTACTGGAGGAATAACCATTTGCCCTACATCAGTGTCTGAAGTAGCCCACAAAGTACTAGGGAGTGAAGCTAATGCAATATCCTCTTTAACAAGACAACCTCTCTCCGTCACAGGATGGTTGTCATTCAAGATAACACGTACACCTTCTGGAGAACATCGTATCGTAGCCCTAAAATACTTAAGCATATCAAGACCCACAATATTATCTGGTGTATTCGGGGAAAGCAAAAATGGACATGGAGCGGTAAATGTATCCACATGGAATGCAAGAGGTTGCGACAATGGGCTAAGGGAAGGGGTTCCATCGAAGCCTATCAATGTAATGGTTAAGCCAGACAGGGGAGCCCTTGGAACCAATTGTTTAGACAAGGCGCTACGAGTAGCTCCTGTATCAACCAGAAACTGATCAGTGGAGCCCAAAACGTTTGCTGTGACATAGGGACCCCTTTGATCTACTGGAACTTCAACTGATTCCTTACCCCATCCTAGGCAATCCTATGCATAAGCAGAACCTTGAAGATCAGATGGCACATAGTCAGACATTTGATATTGGTTCCTTCTATCAAAAGTGTTGAACCCATCCTGCCCACGTATATTAGCATCAAACCTAGCACGATCACCTGTACTTCCTATAGGCCCTGAATATCCTGGACGATTTCTCATTTGTCCCCTACCACGTGTATACTGCTGAGCATGCCGTGCTGAACAATCGGAAGCCCAGTGCCCAAATTTCTTACAGTGCGCGCACTGATCAGCAGACAAATTTGAACGAGTATAAGAAGGGAAAGACGAACCATAAGATCCACGTCCACCTCTATCACTACCTCTAAAAGGCGGACCATAAGCCTGAGCCAACATAATCTTTGTTTTCAATTCTCTAGTCTTTTTATCCTCATTACCCTTTGCTTCTAATTCCTGGCGTTCATAATACTGAGCCATAGTCAAGAGAGAAACCGGGGAAGAGGTAGTCCATGAACTCTCGCTGGCCTTTAGGCGACTAGCTATTCCTGGCAACAGGTTTGCGACATATTTATCGACAAACAGATGTCTGCCTGTGTCATCTGTCAATGACTGGCCACTAAAGCAAGTAAAGAAATCAGAGACCGATTCATCTGCCTTTTGCTTACAAGATGCTAAAACAGTCCAATCTATTTTTTTAGGGGGAATAATCGTTTTTAACTTAACTAATATAGCTGCGGGAAGATCTAAAATTAACTGACATGGCTTCTGTGCGGGTTCCCTTTCTGCATCCATTCGTTCTAAGTCTCTCCATAACGCCCCAAAAGCTGCACGATCATCAATTTTACGAACAGTTCATATCAGGTGGTAATATCAATCCGGAAAATAAATCAATATCAGGCAAAGTCATAGTGCAAGAACTAATAGCACCTTCAACTTCCTCATAAAAAGCGGCTGGATTTTTCCGCGGATCAGGCAATGCAGTTTTAAGTGCCATAACATCTGTCCTATTCCAAGGAGTGTAAACCCAATTATGAATAAAATAATCCTTAGCATCGATAGAAGCCTTATCATCACTTGTACCCTGTCCTTTAGGAGGAACATACAAAGGCGCAGCCTCCCGCATAGGTTTCGCGTGAACTATCATAGTCTTATCTGTTCCGGAGGTAGAAGCTTGTGCCATGCCGGTCTGAGATGTCTGTGCAGCTACGTCTTTTTCTCCTCTCGCAAACGGACTGCATCAATACGCAGTTTAACCAAACGCCTGATTGTATCAGCCACCTGGGAGAAAACAAAAAGACCATCACGCATTTGCTTATAATTATCTGCTATATCGGCAGGCTCTAACTCCTCAGAATATTTCCTAAACAGCTCAAGGACCTCTGCAGCGAAAACCTCAGTAAAATACAGCTGCTCCCTTTCATACCACCCTCTCATACTATCTAGAAGTTCAGAGGCGGGGGCAGTACTATGAACTGCTTTACGAGCAGCAGATCGGAGCTGGGACGAACGCACAGCAGTTAACATAGAACGAGGTTCTTGTGCCTTATATTCCTCCGAACTAGAGTCCTCATCTGACTCATGAGGGGCAGAAGGAACAGTATATGGAGGTGGAGGACGATCTAATAATAAGGAATCATCTTGTGGTTTATTAAGTATAGGATAAAGGGGCCTCTGAACAGCGTATTGGCCAGTTACCTGTAAATTGAGCTCCCTATCTTCTCTCTCTTTTAACTCTTTTATTTCTTTGTTCTTCAGCTCTAATCCTTTCACATAAATGTTCTTTCGCTGTTCTTTTTCAATCAAGGCTTGCTCACGCTTCATTCGTTCATGCACTTCTTTCTCCCACATTCGTACACAATCAAACATATCTTGCCTAGTCTTTCGCTTAAACATACATTGTTCCACATACTCAATCTTTCGTAAATAAAATGACCCATACATAGGCCAACGCAACTCAGGATCCTTACGCGTGTATTTATTCCATAATGCGCTGTACATTATGGAAGAAAGACCATACTTAATATACATATCCCTATTAGGCGTCCCCTCCGGGGGGAGTTGTGCTTCATCCAAAATCAACTTGGTACCACTACAAAAGCAAGACATCCTACGAAGTGTGCTACAAACAGGCATGCCAAAAATAGTGCAGAATATGCAGTATTATAATCAAAGTAGCACTTAAGGTACCTTTAGTACGATGTGCCGTTCAAATCAATTCAGATAGAGAAAATTCTCCTCATTACCTGCCTATATAGATTGCAACCTATATATAAATATATCATAACAAACCAAGTTGGCCAACACAAATTGCGCATTTCCAGAAGCCACAGTAAGTGTTACTAAACTACCTTACCAATCCCAGGCATCAAAACCAACAGCAAGCGCCGCCAAAGGACACTCACCAATCACTTGGTATCCAGGTTCCAACTGCCAAGTTCTAAAATCAACCAAATGGTCACTGCACAGCGAATCAACAGAAGAGATCTCAGTCGAGGACCGGCACCACCTGGATGGTCAGATCAGAAAGAAAGGAAAAACACCGTGGTTGCCAAGACTTGGGTCTCATCGGGCAGCGATCGCGTCCAGAGCGAGATTCCAATCCTTCGTCGCGACCAATCCTTTGGGCATCCGAGTCACCGACGAGCCCCACGTTGGGCGCCAATTTGTTGAAAGAGACCTCAGCTAGGCCTACCAGTGCAAGGGGTTCGCCCTTCTCTGCACAGAGTCCTCAGACTATTGGGAAGAAGTTGGCACAGAAACTGGAATAGAAAATACAAAGTTTAATAAAACCTCATGAGGTGGAACTACATTCAAACAGCACCCTTCGGTATTGAGTAAAGTAGCACACAGAGTAGAAGAACCATGGGTCTTTTATACCCACACAGGGGCTCAAAAAAGAGGGTGGTACAAGCACACATAGGAGATTTACATACATAGATGGTCATACAGAAATGCACAGTCAACAGTAAAGGAGGAGCTAGCAGTTGCTGACTCTGGTAGAAACAACCTGACAGCTACAGGCTAAAAACAGATGTATGGACAGTTAGATTCTTCTGCGCAAGAACAGAGTAGCAGAGTCTAAGTATAACCAGTCCTTTAAACAGAACACAAGGGTAAACAACAGTGAAGAAGGAAACAGCTCTTGGTGAGCACATGGCAGACAAAATGGTTGCCAGAAATACAAATGGATTCCACAAAATTGACAAGATAGCCTCTACATACCAGATGGATTCCGCTAATGCTAATCCAATCGCAGCCAATTTACGACACCTGTGTGTGCGTGACAGGAGGTGTGCGCTTGGCCTTCCCTGTTGGTGTGCTGCCTGTGTCTGGTGGGGTGTGTGCATGGGGATGTCTGGGTGTGCTTGGGACAGGCATGGGAGTGGGAAGTGTGGATGGTGCAGGGGTAGGGGGGACGGAGCGCTGCAGGAGACCCACTGATGCCGTCAGTGACGAGTCCATGGACCTCAGCAACATCCGTTGGTCAGACATCGCTGCTGACATGCCCTCCATGTACGACACCATCTGTGTCAGCAGTCTGGTGTGGCCATGGAGGACATTAAACAGCGATGTCTGACCAACCTGCAACTGCCACAGGATGTCCACAGACTCGGCATTGACGGCAGCAGGGGAGACAGGGGCAGGGGGTGCGGTGCCTGGCACGAACAGCAAATAACTTGATATCGAATTATACAGAGAAGCAAGTGTCTGTGGACAGTCGAGCACAGGATCTGGACCACACACCGTTGCCAAAAAAGGATGAGCAGGAACCATGTCTTTAAACTTTAGACACATGCTGCAAAGCACAAACATTAAACCCTGCACAACATGACTGGGTCAATACTTGTTGAGTGTCTGTTCAGACTGTCATCACACACAGGCCAGACCTGGAAAGGAGACATAAGGTTTGGACATGTAGGCCTTGGCCGCACAACCCCCCCCTACCTGAGACTATGTGATTGAGACAGAGGAAGGACTTACACCTCTTCATCTAGGATCACAACAATGGGCTTCATGAAATCCAAAGTGCACTCTAACTACCCCTCGTGGGGCTGACCACACATATTATTGACAAACAACCATCATCAGATAGTTGTACCGAGACACACAGGCACTGGCCACAGTGAGTATGCACAAGCCACATTGGGTCACCCTGTACAGTGGACACATGTAGCGCACTTTACGTAAATACAAATGAGGCCAGGGTAAAATGCCACAAAGCCCAACCTTTGCTGAAGACACAGAGAATGTCCACAGTGTTGGATGACACACATGATTCCTAGGAAAAGGTGTCTCAGGGGACTGTAGTGGCCACACTACTCCATGGTCCTGGATAGATCTGACTGCAAGAGGAGCAACCTTCCCCGCACTATGCATATCTCCCCCTCATGCACATCATGTGTGAGGCCACAACATCGGTCATGCATGCTGCAAGTCTGTTCATTTCAAGCCTCACACTCCTATGTTGAGACTCAGCACCAGTGCCAACAATCATGGACCCCAAAATGACTGAACTGGACAGGGCAGAGGCAAGGTCCCAACACATGTCACAGACCACCCCCACACATGATGCTGCAAGCTTTGGGCACTTGGATTAACTGGCAGCCTAGATTACCTTGTGCAAGAGTGACTACACACAGACCAGGGAACACATGTCAAGGAGGGGAAGGGAGGAAGAACAGCACCGGGTAACTTGGGGGAACAGGATATGCACTGCACATATAAACCCTGCCAGTGTATCGATGCGACTGGGCACTTCCCAAAGCTGGTGACACACAACAAACACACATGTACCTACCCCCTTGCTGCTGCTGCATCGACTGTAACCGCCTATCCATGTCAGGGAAGACCACCGCCAGGACGCGCTTCATTTGGTGGGTCAGGCGCCGGCGCCCGCGGTTCTTGCCTTCTGGTGAGTCCCCCAGCAGGAACCGGGCGATCCTCCTGGTCCAGCACCGGATGTCCTGCCAGCGTTTCCTCACCTGTGCCAGGCGCCGACTGCGACCCTCCACAGATCTCACGGCCCTGACGGCCCGCTTCCATATCTCCCCCTTCTCGTAGGTGGTTACCTGTGAGGATGACAAAGTGAGACAACATCACTACACCTGCTCCATGTCACAGAGACACACATTTGAACATCTTTGATATGTTGAACAGGGCATAGTATGCTGCCAACGAATAGCACCTTTGTCATAGGGACATTAGGCTTAGTGGAAGCCCCAATGCACTACATGGCATTGAAAGTACACAGGTGGCATGAGGGGTGCGACACACTCCCTGATCATGGCACACACTGGACATCACACGCAACACAAAGCTGATGGCCAGCACCTCCAAGCAGTCACATGCCCCAGGACACTGACCCAGCAACAGCAGACTACACAGACACACACAGGCACGGATCATTCACCTGCCAGTGGCAACAGCCAATACAAACCTCACTCTGCACATGTGCCACTTGCCTGGGGGGTGTCACAGGCATGGGGCTAGCCAAGCAAGTCAGACATACAGCACGGCTTACTTCTCACATCAGATGGGTCGAGCTGTTGCCTCCTCCATGCAGCTGTGGTGCAACACTCCACATAGACACTCACCCACATGACAAGGAACATTCACACACATCAATGTCCAGATCATTTGGACACTCTCACCACAGCTCCACTCAACTCACACACATCTGTGGGTACAGTCACCTGTCACACGGGGGGAACACTGAATCACCTCAGGACTATAGAACAAGAAGGGCCAAGAGGATTAGCTATGCTGAATGTGCCATGCAGCATGCAGTGAATGTCACAGTAAGCACAATGCAAGTGAGGAGTGCACACATGAACCACATCATACTCTGCATGACAGACATGAGCCATTCCACCCCCCCCCCCCCCGGGACCCACTCTAAACAACATTTCATGTCTGTCACACCTGGACACAATGCCAGAAGTGCCCGTCACAAAAAGAAGAGGCACAGTCAAAGGTAGCGGAGTCAGCACTCACCTGCACCACTGGTCTACCATACAGGCTGGGGAACTGTGGGAGGATGACGTCCAGCAACGCCTCATTCTCCTCCTGGGTGAATGGCTGGGCCCTCTCCACAGACCGCGACATGGTGCCAGAGGAATCACAAGCAGCAGCAGTGGTGTCGAATCAAAGGTTGTGCAGGCAGTGCCCTCTCATGGGTTCTGCCTGACTTATATCTGCCTTGCTGGCCTATTTCAGTAACAGGAGTGCAGAGTGATTGGTCTGACTCCTTTGCATCCTACATTTCCTCCAATCCCTTTAAACATACACCAGTGACAGCGTTAGCATTTTTTCGAATTTGCAGCATCATGTCAAGTCAACAACCACTTTGCAACAATGTATATTGTGGCCAACTGCTTTTTCCAGGCCACATGATGCAAACATTTGAAATTCAAACTGGGTATCCATGACAACCAGCATGCATGTAGGCCCTAATACTTGCCCCTTATGTGTCCCCATTGTAAATTTCAAATCCCCACACAGGTACGGTGCGTTTCACACGTACCCCTAGGGCACCACTACTCTAGTGCTACGGGCCGTACCCGCGTATGTAGGGCCCGTAGCACTATGGTGGTGTTGCCGTAGGCATACGCCATCGTGCTACGGGCCCTACACACGCGGGTACGGCCCGTAGCACTATGGTGTACGCCTACGGCAACACTGCCATAGTGCTACGGGCCCTACAAACTTTTGGCCTCCTGAAGAGCCGATTCCGTTGCCTCCACAAGACCGGCGGGTCCCTCCCATATGCACCGGTGAAGATTTGCAAAATCTTCCTCGTGTGCTGCATGCTGCACAACATGGCAGTGGAGAAAGCTGTGCCACTCATCCTGGATCCCGATGAGCAGGAACATCCACCCGTGGAGGATGAGGGCCTTGGTCACGAGGCAAGTGAGGAGGAGGAGGAGGAGGAGGAGGAGGAGGAGGACATCCGGAGTCAGCTCATACGCAACTTCTTCTCATAATGGTGAGTCCCTGGGTCTGAGTGTGCACGCTTGGAGCCGTGTGTGGCATGTGTTGCAACGTCTGTGTCCAGCTGACTGTATGCGAAGTGATTTTGAGGTGTGTGCTGATGTGTCACTCGAGTGCTGAGGTCATTCCACACATTTTAGCTGACACACTCAATTGACAACTAGCATGGTGTCAATCTTATTCATGTAGAGTACATGACCAAGCATGCGGATGACTATGTGTTTCCTGACTTCTTGTGTGTCTCTCATCCCCAGGTATTTGCGCATGCTGTCTGCTCGTGGCATCGTTGTGCTCCTGCTATTCCTCATGAGTAATGCAACGTGTGCTGAATCAGCGTTACATGCACAGACATGGTGAGAAGTCTCCTTTGGGTAAGGATTGCAGCAAGGCTTTTTGGGTGTGGTAGTTGTTTGTAATGTTTGGGCACTGCTCCTGTGCAGGTATTGTTACTATGCATACATGTCGACTCACCATGGGGCACATAACATGTAGCATGACTCACATGAATTGATAGTCACACTTTGTGACAGTCATCTGTTATGGGATTGTGGATTTTGATGAAGGCATCTATGTGTGTACAACTTCCCTTGGAAACATACGGGAGGCTATGGGTGGACATATTGCGGGACATCCCCATGAGAGGCTCAATGGGGAATTGCAGCCTCTCCGTGTGCAGCAGGGGATGTTTGGCTCACCCCCTTCACTTGTGTGCCACTTCCATGGATTGACAGCATCTGTGGTGCAAAGGGGGTGTCCAGTGTAGGTCCCACATGATAATCCAAAAGACCATGTGAGTCTGGTAATATTGATGCATTTCCATAGGTGTGAGCCTGAGTAATAAAGGTGTTCCTCAGCCTCCAAGGTGCCTCATCTCTGTCAATGCAGGTCTCTTGCCACTGTGCATGCGCCATCTCTGGCATGGTTGTCAAGGATTGTGCATATGAGTCTATGTGTAGATTAGCAACCTGCATGCTGTTCTACATGTATTTGATTCTCTATTCTGCATGACGTCCATGGCTGTGTATGTGTTTTGGTATGTTGGTCCCCACAACGGGCCGTCAACACCTTCTGGGGTGTGTTTCCTGTGCACAGCTTGGCCTTCAGTTTCATGATCCGGTGTCAGTCATCTTTGGGGATTGTGCATCCTTTGTCTCTGGGTGTGCCATTGAAAACCGGTCAATCCTTCCTTGACATACACCTGTTGCAGTAGTCCTTTCTGACATGCTAGTTTTTGTGGGGAAATTGTGGCACAGTTCCCAGGACATGTCGCCTGCTGTTGCAGCCACTGCAGCAAGGGCACACGAAGTTTCCTGATTTGGCAACACACACACATCAAAGATGCTCCTCCCTTCCTCCATCAACCCATTCATTTGGCTGTCATCAGCTTGTCTGTGCCACAGTTGCGGCCACGCCGTCCCAAAGGCTGGACCATCTGCACATGCAACATGCACATTGCACGAGCCTCATGTCCTTGCATGACCCACATCACACTACAGTCTGATGTTGCAGCCACCCTCCAAGCAATGTCCATCCACACATCTGCCGCCAGCTCTCAGGCATACACTAAGCGCACACACAACACCTTTGCATGATGAGTGTGCAACTCCGACTGCCTACACAGCGCTGCCACGCTTTCCAGGCCCTGTCACACCCACCAGGTCATGTCCCTCCTACTCCCCACCGGCTCTGTACCCCGGCAAGGACATGGGAGTGGGACTCAAGGCTTCTGCATGTAGTATGCTGTCGTTGTGAGGCACATGGCACAGGTATCATCTGTCAGCGTGTCAAACTACAATATGTCCAGGACCCCCCTCTCCACCATCACATGCGCACACAACCTCATCATTAACTCGTATGCCATTGACAGCCAGGTGCTCCTCACCCTCACCAAGGGCGCAGACATTGCCAGTTCCAATATTCTAGATTGCATGAGATCCATTGATGAATGGCAGAACAGCAGCCACCTGAGGCTGGACTTTTACAGGACTGAGGTCAACATCTGAGGATTGTCCCCTTACAGCTGGGTCAACTGCTTGTGTTCCACCCACAGTAGCCCCGCACAAGCACCCAGTGTCCATGCACACAAGATGGAGGCAGGCGTAGAAGCTGTGGAATGGATCCTACTAAGACATGAGTATGAAGACACATTAAATATCTTCTTGTTAGAACTATTGCATTTCTGTCTTTACCACAGCTATTTTAAGTGGAAAGATCAATTTTTTCTCCAAAAAACGGGAACTTCTATGGGTTTTACGGGGGCACCCACGTATGCTAATATTTTTATGACCAGATTTGGACAGATCACCTCTTAATGTATCTACAATACACTGATGATATTTTGATTGTATGGAGAGGCTCACAACATCAACTAGAAAGTGCTCTAGGAGCATTGAATAATTGTCATCTGCACATCAAATTCACACATTCTATGAGTACAATAGCAATCAATTACTTAGATATCTTAATTGAACGAAAAGGAGAGAATCTGGCAACTAGGGTGCATACAAAACCCACAGATAGAAATAATGCACTACATTACAATAGTTTTCATGCACCCACTTTGAAGAACCACTTACCACTGTCACAATTCATCAGAGTCAGGAGAATATGTTCTGATGAGACACAAGGTTTAAAAGGTATTGAGGACCTATCACTTCAGAATAGCCAAAGAGGGTATCCAAGCTCTGTACTAGAGGCAGCCAAACAAAAAGCCTGTAAGTTACAACGCATTGACCTTTTAAAAAAATCAGGAAAAACACCTGCTAAGAGGGAAGTTTGTGTGCTAAAGTTTTCTACTTCAGCACCTGCAATTAAACGGCGTATAGAAAAACTATGGGAGATAATAGAGCAGGAACAAGATTTTAAACAAGTGTTTATGGCAAGACCCATTTTTGCATATTCTAGGTCACAAACTATTAAGGAAATTCTGATGAAAGATCGTGTGACGCTTTCTGATAAAGGGAATCAGGGCATGCGCAAATGCCACAATTGTGGTCATTGTGGGAATGTCATAGTTGGTGATAGTTTCACACACCTGCAAACAGGCAAAAGCATTAAACTCAAACATACTGCAGATTGCAATACGAGCATGGTTATATATGCTATAAAATGCCCATGTGGGCTGGTATATGTAGGACGCACAACTAGGAAAGTTAAAGTCCGAATAACCAAACATAAAATCATGATCAGAACAGCCAACATTAAGTCCTGCTTAGCAGTACATTGGGGGGAAATGAAACACACCATACCACAATTGCGTTTTTCAATTTTGGAGAGGGTGTTGGAATCAGAACATGTTGATGCCATTAGGTGACTATCACAAAGAGAGACATTTTGGATACGTTTTCTTAAAATACTTATGCCTTGTGGACTGAATGATAAAGTCGAAATGATGTGCTTTTTATGATAACTTTTCTGATAAATTGTTTGTGATATACTATGTTGCCCTTTGTAACTCTTGTGGACCTGATACTTAGTATTTTTGTAATAGACATTGTTTCTCATGTTCACTGTTGACAGTGTTCGAACATGTATAATTGACACACATTTTTTAGACACCTTTTTTAGATATATTTTTTAGACATCTGAAGCCCATGTGGAATTAGTGACACTGCTGGAACTACGTAACCATTATTATTATGACTGGTGTAGATAGTTTTGTTTGAAATACTAGGTAGTTGGTATTTTTCTTTCATTTCATTTATGTGTACCGTCTGGCAGCAGGTTCGTTTTAGCATGCATGTTACGTTCATTGCACCAGTGTATTCTGTGGTTCCTTAGGGAACAGTAGACCACATGATTACGCATTGGTATAGCCCGCATGATAATATAGAAATATGGTGAAGTCTTTTGTTTATCACCCAGTATGGAGCAACATAGTCTTTTTTCGATTTCATGGGTTCGGGAGATGTCGTCATATGCAGACGTAAGCTTTTTGAATACGGAGTGCGGCGCCCGGTTTAACTAATACGGAGCGCGGCGCCCGGTTGTATCATTATGCGCAGCTGAAAAGTGAGAACGAATGTTGAAAGTGGAGGAGGATAGAAACAGCACATCGACAAGGTAGGCGGGTGGTTAAAAACTCGGAAAGGGTTCGGGGGTATAACCCGGTCCTGTTAGCAGGTCAGAAACTAAACGATTGTTCTCCTCTTTTCGTCATTTTTAGTGGTATTGACAGAATATTCCATAGCTGACCTGTGCATACGGGTGTTTGAAACTGGAAGTGAGTCATCTGTGGAAGATAGCAAGTAGGTTCCATGATTGAAGTCTAAAACGGGCTGGCTTTCGAATGTATTGCGTTAATGCAGACATTGAATCTTTTGGTAGATATATCGATATTATTTTTGTGTTTTACAGGCAGCATATTGCAGCTGGTACTTAGCTTCATTTCAGGCACAGGTGAGCGTCATTCAGACGCATGGATTGTAGTTCTGGTGGCACGGGTTTGGTGTCAAGTTCGGATGCTTGATTACACTTCATGCAGCAAGTTTAACACAGGGTGACACACTTTAGGAGTGTTTAACTTGTGATGCCTGTTCTGTGAGCACGACAAACAATAATAGCACTAAGAGTGGTGGAGGGATTGTCAAGGTTTATCCCACACGCTTTTTGTATGGTACCACTGATATATATGGTGAAAACATTGTTATTGGCATAAGTTTGAGCACATTATATTGCCCGTAAGGGCAAGTGAAAAGTGCGTCCTACACACGAACAGGTTCTGTTTGTGGTTTGGTTGGGAATCATCTGTTAGACAGGGAACAATTGTGCTATTCCTGAAGGGAAACGTGATTGCTAATAGTGAATGTGTGTTCTCTCATTCACGCAGAGCTCCTGTGTGGCACAAAGATTATGACATCCATTGACAATTTTACCTATCATCAGTACAAATGCATTTTTCTATCTGTATCCACATGTAATGTTGGTTCCATTTGCCTTATTGTACTTTTTCTACAGCGTCTTCACCAGGTTGGACAATTCCACATTGTTGTGGAAGGGAGAAGTGTTATAATTAGCCCTCTCTTAATCAACCCTCCATTCCTTCCCTGTCCCGTCTCCCATTTTCCCTCCCACCCCTTCTTCTGTCACCTTTGGAATGTTCCTTTGCCTAGATTCTAATCATACAGTTTAACAGCCAGTTGAGATTATAAGCTCTCGTGGCAGGAGGTCGTATCGTTTATTCCAATAAAGTTAATTGGAAACTACTTCTGACTCCTTAATAGAACCCCTTCGCAAAATGTATATATATATTATATATATATATATATATATGAACAAACACCAGAGTTCCCACTATTGTCACCTCCAATTTAAAAAGGCAAAAAATCGGGACACGGACTCCAAGGTAGGTGCGTGGTTTTCTTCTTTTATTTTTTAGGCAAATAGACGCTTCGGCATGGCAGCATGACGCGTTTCGCCCAACAAGTGGGCTTGATCACATAATGAAAAGTTCTAAACTTCACTATATAAAGCACTTACACAGGTGCCACTCATTGCGTCATGTGATGCAGTGAACACAGAAGAAATACTTTTTGTAGGGTGATCTTTCTAAAAACGTAGTGAGCAAACAATTATTAGTTACTCAATGACTGTACACATAATATCATGTAAAAACCACAATTATTATATAATTTAAATAAATAATTTAAAATAATTGATATGTTATAGAGTGCAAAAATGCAAATGTGCAAATCGATGAACAATAAATAGTTAAACATTTGTAGGTACCAATACCTCAATGAAACCTGAACATCATTTTTTATGCACCATATTGCATGGCGTCGTTGGTATATAATTAGGAAAAAATTCCAATATATCTTTTTACCTGGCGTCCACAGTCATAATTTTTAAAGAGTCAATCCCCTACAAAAAGGTTTCAAAAAAACTGTTTGGATTTTTTGTGAAAGTCTTCTAAAGTGCTAAAAATAATAATGTCAAAAATAATCACAATTATATCTATTGTGATTAAAAATCATATTAAGTGAAATTGGAAACAGAAGTTGCAAGATTCATTAACCCATTATAAAATATGTTTCCGGTTTATAAGAGACATATAATTTGTTGGAGGGACATGTACCCATGAACTCTAAATTCTACATCATAATGGACACTTGTGATTCTACTTGATATTGTTGCGTAAATGAGAATTAGAAGCCAAGAAGTCATAAAATAACCAGAATCTCAATTACTAAATGTGTGAACCTCATAGTAAATAGATGTTCGATAGTACATATTGATACGAGGAGATTATCTAATCAATGACCGTTGTAAGAAAAGGAAAGGAAAAATCAACATGTAGTGTACTTGAATCCCATTGTACTGTCAATGATCTTACTTCAATCTAAATAAACTTGATAGAGTATGTAAACATTTCGACAATATTATAAATAACCTTTAAAAAGATCTATAAAAATACATTCTTAAAATTTCTAACAAAATACAAAAATGTATAAAAAGACTTTTCAAAATTTCAATAAAATGCAATATGAAAGAGATTCAATTCCCACAGTAACATGTAAAATTAATTTCCTTTACAGTGAATTATGATGACATCAAACACACACCAACAAGTATGACCTCATAAAAAATAGTATAACTCCTCCCCATTGTTTAAACCATTCGGTATGCGAGTGTTCAATTCAAGTATAAATTTGGCCTCTAATTGCCTGAGTGCTTTCTCCCTGTTGCCACCCCTTCTCATGGGTGGAACAGCAGAGATAACAAAATACTTGAGGTCCTCCAATTTGTTCATGTGGACTGCCTTAAAATGTCTGGCCACAGGATATGTCATGTCGGAGTTGACTATCGCCCTAAGATGTTGAAGGATGCGAACACGCACCTGGAGCTTGGTGCTTCCTATGTATTTAAGATTGCAAGTGCAGCTCAATACATAGACTGCAAACTCCGTACGGCAATTGTATCTGGCCTTGATTTGGTTTTTATCAGCACCAAATATAGTAGTGTATTGGGTGGTGTTGATTCCGAACCTGCAGGCCCTACAAGTACTACATTTTACAAACCCATTTTGTGGTTTAAGCCACATGGTGCTGGTTTTGTTAGTTGGGGCTGTCAACTCTGGACTTAGATTTGCATTTTCTGAATGTCAATGTTGGTGGATCAGGAAATAACTGAGTGAGTATCATATCAGTTTGTATTATGGGCCAATGCTTATTGATGATAGTCCTGATTTTTCTGTGCTGACTGCTATAAGTTGTTATAAATCTCATTGGATTCCTGTCAGTGTTCTCATAGGTTGCACATCCCCTGTTCCTATGTTCAGTGGTAATGGTACTAGACAGTAGATCATCCCTGGATTGGGTGCAGACTTTAGCCAAAGCCATATTGATCATTTGATCACTATACCCCCTTGCCAAGAATCTGATCTTGCTCTCTTTGATACATTTTTCAAAATAGAAATCTGTACTGCAGATTCTACGAAGTCTCAAAAATTCCCCATAAGGGATACTTTTTATTAGATGAGAGGGATGGAAACTAGACGCATGAAGCGTTGAGTTTCCCGCAGTGTTCTTTCTATGGAGTGTAGTTTCGATACTGCCTTCGTCAGCACAGACTTGTACATCTAAGAAATCAATGGACCTATTACTGACCACTGCCGTGAAATGGAGATTGAGATTATTGTTGTTAAGTGCATTGATGAATTCTTTAACCAGTACTTCAGATCCTTTCCAAACAAAAAATATGTCATCGATAAAGCGCATCCATCCTGTGATGCGCTCATCCCATATTGTCTTGTGTTCTATTTTGAGGACCTGTTCCTCCCACCAGCCCACGTGTAAACATGCGTAGCTGGGGGAAAAACAGGCCCCCATTGCTACTCCTCTAATCTGATGGTAAATATCTCTATTGAATAAAAAATAATTGTTATACAAGCATAACCTAATCATTTCAACAAGCATCTTTCCATGCTGATAAAATTCAATCGGCCTACCACCCAAAAAGAAATTGACTGCATTGATACCATCCGAATGGTTGATGCTGGTATACAGCGCAGACACATCAAGAGACACCAATAAATGTTCGGATGACCACACAATGTCTTTAAGTTTTTCCAAAAAGTGAGTGGTGTCTTTGATATATGAAGGTAGAGTGGTTACCAAATCTTGGAGATGAAAGTCAACGTATTCAGAGATTCTTTCCAGAATTCCTCCTCTTGCATTGATAATTGGTCTTCCTGGCACTGGCAAGATTTCTTTGTGTATTTTTGGTATGAAATACAACACTGGCGTTATTGGGAATTCTGTTCGTAAATAGTTGAATTCATCGTTAGTGATTAGATTGTCTCTTTTCCATTTGAAAAGCTGCTTTGAAACAGTTGTCTTTAGCACTGTTAACTGTTGTGCATTAGATTTTGCATAGCAGTGAGGGTCATTTAAATGTTTCTCTGCCTCCATCAAGTATTCATCCCTGGGCCACAACACTATGTTACCCCCCTTATCAGATTGTTTGATGATGATCTCATTGTGATTCTGTAGCTTCGTTATCAAATTCTGATATTGTTTGAATTTGAAATTGGTTCCCATTTTGCGCTTTTTGGTGGTAAGACGTAGCTTCTTGATTTCGTCTATAATGATGTCCTGATAGATATCTATTGCGTCTCGTGGCATAATGGGGACAAAGGTGGATTTGGGTTTAAAGGGAGACTTAACTCTGCCACAAACATTGATGCCCAATTCTGCTGCTTGTTCTTGTGTAGACCCAATAGTGTTGTCTTGATTGTTAAGATTGCCCATAGTTAGAAGAGTAGTAATATCTGAGGTGGTTAGATTGGATTCTGGCTCATCGTCACTAGTTGTCATGGGTGCTGTGCTTTTTTTAGAATTTTTTATTTCAAAATATTTTTTTAGTTTCATTTTGCGGATAAATTTATATATATCAACACGTGTTTGGACATAATTGAAATTGCTTTCAGGACAAAACGAGAGCCCCAATGTCAATAATTGAGTTTCTGCCTGATTTAAGTGGATAGAAGATAAGTTTACTACCGTATTAGTGTTGGACTTTATTTCCGGTTGTTCCATTTCTTTTTGCGCTGTTGATTGTTTTTTGCGTAGTCGGGCTTTCCTTCTAGCTTTCCGTCTCTTGTTTGCTCTTGTTGTGGATTTGACGCGGGCTTCCGTGGTCTTAGCGTTTGACGCCGCGCCCGCTGGACAAAATCCAGTTCCTCTCCTGGAGTGAGAGCACCCATATCTTCCCTTCCTTTGATTCCAGAGATCTCACTGCCATCCGAGTCGATTTCGCTTGTAGTAGAATTAGTTTCCGAAGGAGACTCACTCACTTGATCTCGATGTGAGGCATTTTGTGTATTGCTTGATGTTCCTGGGAGAGGTGATCTCATTTTTAGACTTTCATATTTTTTAGAGAAAGTGAAGATCCGCCCAGACTCATAGTCTTGTTTGTCCCGTGCATACTTAAACGCTTTTCTGGTTTTTATTACATCTTCTTGTTTTTTTAAGCGTGTTTTTATTTCAGCTCTGGTTTTTTCAATCAAATCCTTGAATTCCAATTTAGCCAAACTTTCATTAATTTCACTTATTTCTTTGATTACTAGCTCCCGATCTATTCTGGCATATTTAATAAGGATATGGACCATTCTCATGGAAGCCTCCAAATTGCTACTGGCCCATGCCTTTAACATTTCAGGGTTAGGGTTGTCGAAACTGGGGGCTAGTAAAATCCGCAATCCTCGAGGCACCCTATTGACTTCTGCATATTTTTCCAGGGATTTCTGCTCCCACCATTTAGTCATTTCCGACTTCATGAGCTTTTCTAATCTCTTTAGGAGTGACTTGACTTCGCTCTCCGGTTGATTAATTGAAGAGGATTGAGTGCGTCCATTGTTAGGGATGGTGGGTAAATTTTCAAATAGATCTGCAGCTGCTGCTTCACGTTCTTTAATCGTTTCATCAGCCATGCCTTCGTCTGGTTATTGCTTATCTAATATTGTGTGAAGATTTTGTTGAAAACACTGTAGGAGCGTTGTATACAAACGAAGCAATATGAGGCTTGTAAGGATTAAATGCAAGAGTGGTGCACGGAGCCCCGTGTACTGTTCTCGTGATATAGTATCTGTATCCTGCTGGTTGCCAAATACTGATTGCTCCCGCACTGACCTCCCAACCTGCATATACCGTTAAGAATTTCGGCAGCATATATATGAAACAAAGAGGTTGCCGCTCCGGATGGTTGCACTCGCCGGAGGTCAGGTCACAGGCAGGGCTGCTAATTCAGAACATCTCCCCATTAACGCGCCGCCTACGCGTTTCGGGATATCTCCCTTCCTCTGGACGGCTTTCACGTTAAATAAAGAACGCCAGCAATTTTCAAAGGAATACTCCCATCTTTATTTTTAAGTTAACGCTGATGTAGAACAGGTGAGTAGTGCAGCGAAGCATGATGGGAGTGGAAGTCCTTGTAATTTAAATATCCATGTGGATGCCAGCATTGTCAATAATACAAAAGTTATGGGAGAAGCGATGTATGTAAAGCTTCACTGTAGTACAACGACCCCTCCAGCACCGCAATGCTTCGGAAATCCTTGGCTGCGGACCCACAGGGGTATCGTGGTGGTGCAAACCGTGGCCTGGACTTGGCCACAATTGTATGAAACAAAGAGGTTGCCGCTCCGGATGGTTGCACTCACCGGAGGTCAGGTCACAGGCAGGGCTGCTAATTCAGAACATCTCCCCATTAACGCACTCTTCCTCTGGACGGCTTTCGCGTTAAATAAAGAACGCCAACAATTTTCAAAGGAATACCCCCATCATTATTTTTAAGTTAACGCTGATGTAGAACAGGTGAGTAGTGCAGCGAAGCATGATGGGAGTGGAAGTCCTTGTAATTTAAATATCCATGTGGATGCCAGCATTGTCAGGCACGTTACAGTTAGAAATTAGCATTTAAATAACCTTAGAAATTCACAGAAAAAACCATAGGTGTTAGGGAAAGTTATGGTTAGTTGGACATTTCACTCGTACAAAACCATAGAAATTCTCCCGTTATAGTTAGTTCAGCTAACTATAACTCACGCCCCCGCAATGCACTGCTGATGATGTCACATATTACATCACTCATGACATGGTCAGTGACATCACTGATGACATCACTGCTGACATCTCAAATGACATCACTGATGACATCATCCAGTGACTGTGTGTTTCTGTAAAGTTTAAATACGTTTAATATATATAGGGAAAGGCGTATTGAAGAATGAGTTGGTGTATAAGTGTCTGAATGGACGATTTAGCAGGTGCGTGACTGACTTTATAAGTGAGTAATTAAACGTGTCTTACTGAATGCATGGGTTAGTGACAAAACTGTGTGAATGTCTCTATCCGTCTGTCTGTTGGTGTGTAAGCGGCTGCATGGGTTTGCGAATAGCTACATGAGTGTCTATATGGGTTATTGATTGGTTGTCTGAGTATCTGAATGGGTGTCTGAGTGTTTGCGTGGGTGGGGTGTGTGTGACTATACATAGATGTGTGAGTGGGTGATTCACTGGGTGCATGCTTTTAAGAGTTCATCTGTGATGACCTGTAAGGGTGGGTGAGTGTGTGTATGGGTGTGTTAGTGAGAGAATGTATATCTCAGTTGTATATGTGTTAGTAACTACATATGTGAAAGGCAGTATATATGTGTGTTGGAGTATATATTTGGCTATAAGTGAGAGTGTGTGATTGTGAGAGTGGCTGTATGGATAAGTCTGTGCTTGAATCAGTGATTGTATAAGAGCGTAAGTATGTGTTAGTATTTGTATGAGTAAGTGATTTGGTGTGTGTATAACTGTATAGGTGAGTAAATGGCAGTGTGATTAATTATTTGCATGACTGACTAGGTGTGTGAGTACCTCTATGGATGAGTGGCAGTGTGTGAGTTTCTATATAGTGTATGAGTGCATATGATAGTCCTGTACTGAGTGACTATAAGTATGAATGACTGTACGGGTGAGTGAGTGGATGTGTGTGTAAACCTAAGAATCAGTGAGTGGGTATGTAGTTCTTGGTGTTGGAGTGTCTATGGTTTTGAGAATGGCAGTCTGTAATTTAGAGTGGGTGTATCAAAGGTTATATTAGGGTGTGAGAAGATCCATCAATTTATCAGATGAATGATGTCATCAGTGATGTCATTTGAGATGTCATCAGTGATGTCACTGACCATGTCATGAGTGATGTAACTAGTAACGTCATCAGCAGTGCATTGCGGGGGCGCGAGTTATAGTTAGCTGAACTAACTATAACGGGGTAATTTCTATGGTTTTGTACGAGTGAAATGTCCAACTAACTATAACTTTCCCTAAAACCTATGTTTTTTTCAGTGAATTTCTAAGGTTTTTTAAATGCTATTTTCTAACTATAACGTGCCTGAAACCTATGGTTTTTTCAGTATATTTCAAAGGTTTTTTAAATGCTAGTTTCTAACTATGCCTACAGAGGTAGGTCATGTGAAGAAAGCAGAAAAAACGCACCAAAAGAAGCAAAAGAAATGCAGAAAGAGGCAAGAGAAGTCCACAAAGAAGCAGAAAATTGCAGGAAGAAGCAAGCCGTGCAGAAAGAACTAACAGAGGAGCAGAAAGAGGCCTTGTTGCAAACTCATCCTGTACCCTCAACTTTTTCAGATGGGTACTGGTGGTGACTGACTCTGACTAACCAGTACTAGAGCCAGTGCTATTCTAAAAGACACTTAGAATACAGTGAAAACACCTACATACACTAGGGAACACTATGCGTTGGGGTACCCCTGTGATTACCATGGCCTCCTCTGTAAGCTCCTAGTACATAATAGGGCAGGGGGATTAAAACTACCTCTCAAAACGCGCCACAGGGCGCGTTTGCACACTGGTGAAGGGAGGGGGGCGTGTGGTTGTTTCAATTTGTGGGATAAAGTCCCCTTGAATCCTGGGTGTCTGTTGGGTCCAACTAGCTCACCAGGTAGCTTCAGTTAGCGCCACAGAGCTGTGTTGCAGAGAGGTGTAAAAAGGGGGACGGCCTGGACCACCTCTCTGCAACGCAGCGCAGTGGCGGTTACTGTTAGCACCTGGTGGGCTAGTTGGCCCCCAGGGGCCCTCAGGATTGAAGGGGAATTATTTCCCCAACTTAAAATGCGCCTCCTCAGGCCCCATCCCCTCCCTTCACAACTGTGCAAACGAGCCCTGTGGCCGTTTTAAGTTGGGAGATTAAGTCCCCTTGAATCCTGAGGGTCCCTGGGGTCCAACTAGCCCACTAGGTTCCTCCAGTAAGTGCCACAGAGCTGTGTTGCAGAGAGGTGTAAAAAGGGGCACTGCCTGGACCACCTCTCTGGAACACAGCACAGTGGCGCTTACTGGAAGCACCTGGTGGGCTAGTTAACAATATATCTTATGCCTGTCTTCATATGGGCATGTGGGAGGAGCGGTTCCTTATGGCAACTCACAGTGATGTACTCTCCAGACATGCTCTCTGTTGGTATAGGTTCATTGACGATTTGTTCTTGGGATGGAAGGGTAATGAAATGGATGCGCAAAATTTTATATCAGAGTTAAACAACAATAGCTTAAACTTACAATTTACAGC
Organism: Triturus cristatus; assembly: GCF_964204655.1. Classification (NCBI taxonomy): domain Eukaryota; kingdom Metazoa; phylum Chordata; class Amphibia; order Caudata; family Salamandridae; genus Triturus; species Triturus cristatus. The sequence continues at coordinate 688,958,335 of NC_140586.1, read as the reverse complement.
ACAAATAAGTAAGGAGAGCATAATCTTTTTGGATGTGGAGGTCTTCACCTCTAACAATAGGCTAGAAACACGCCTTCACAGGAAATACACGGCTGGCAACACTGTACTGCATGACTCTAGCTATCATCCGCCTCAGTTAATCAATAGTATTCCCTATGGGGAAAGGCTGCTGATTAGAAGAATATGCAGCACAGAAGTGGACTGTATACAGGCCCAACAAGCCAGCAGGGACAGGTATTTAGCTAGAGGATATGCAGAGAGCATAGTGATGTCAGCAATCACTAAGGCAAACAAACAGCAACGTTCAGAAATATTGGCTGACCGTTCCAAGAAGGAGGTTAACCTGTCTGAACCTATCGACCAACCTACCAGGTTGGTGCTGACGTTTAATCAACAGCACAAGACACTGACAAAAATAGTGAATAAGAACTGCCCATTAGTCTTGAATGATCCCGTACTGGGGGAATCTATATCTGCTACTCCCAGTATAACGTATAGGAAAGCGCGTTCCATGAGTAATGCTTTGGTCAGGAGCAGCCCCGAGATTACTACACCGAAAAATGGGCTTAGTAGTAGAACAGGGTTTTTCAAATGCTCCAGCTGTAGAGCGTGTAAGCAAGGCTACAATACCAAAACATATACCACCCCCTTTACACAGAAACCAGTTGTAATAACAAAATTTCTGAGTTGCAAAATGGAGTTTGCGGTGTATGTGCTGGAGTGTCCGTGTGGCCTGCGCTATGTGGGCAGCACTAAGCTGCAGGTCCATAAACGGATACTCCAGCACATGCAAGCAATAATCAATAAATGATACTGCGTACCCTGTGGCAAGACATTTCAGAGAACAGCATGGCAGTGATGTACAACATTTGAAATACTTTGCCATAGATTCAGTCTTGCCACTTAGAAGAGGTGGTAATCGAGAATACCTTTTGCGCAAACTGGAAACCCAATATATCTTAGAATTAGATTGTAAAGCACCACAGGGCCTGAATGCAAGTGAGGATTTCTTCACTTGCCTGTAACATTGTCTATCTCATGCACTATTCATTGGTAATCTCTTTTTAGCTGAATATTAGAAACATCTGTTTATTTATCTGTGAATTTTAGGGTTAGTTTAATTATAATTTTATACACAATTTTACAAACTTTATTGCGGCTGCAATTTAGCAGGGTGAGGGCACCTTTTATGTTTTTAGACACATGAGCAAATTATTGAAAAATATCATGGATCTATGCCCACTTGGGCAGGTCTTGTTTTAGCACACAAGGCAGAGCATCAGTAATTATGTGAATGCTTGACTATAAAATAAATAAGAGCCGGGGTGTGGTCACTATTACGTTTGACCTGTGGATGAGTTATAGCAGCCAAGAAATTGGAAGTATATTGGGGAGGATGTGAAAGATCTTTGAGGTATTTTGTATATTTTATGCATAACCTTGAACCGGCACATCAGAATACAAATGAATAAGTTTTAACCGGTACCCACAGAGTCAGCACACTGAAATGTTAAATCGGATATTTATTCATTTTAAATGGATTTTACTTGATTTTTATGCCCAATATTTACATGGCCCTGAGAATATTTATCTATTTATATATTTATTTATTGTCAACAAGCTTTGCACATATTTATTTCTATTTTTGAATTATTTATATGCTACATTGTGATAGGTATTGGAGAACTACAAAGAATGTTTTGTCCGTTTCCATGATGACGATAATCACGTGTGTTTTATCTGGCACTAGCACTTTAGAAATGAAAAAATGACTCAGTTTTGCGTCATGTGATCAAGGCCTCGTGGGAGGCAGAAACGCGTCATGGCGAAGGTGCGGGCGTTTGCACATTTGCGTCTACACATTTGCAATATATATATATATATTTATCTCTCAGCAACTCGCGATATTCATCCGCTTAGCGCGCGGAAATAACCAGCGTAGACCAACTGTGTACAGCATTATTTTATTTTCTCTGTGTCAGGACGCGTTTCGGCCGTCCAAGCGGCCTTGATCACCTGATCATACGTCACGAAATTACCCATTTTTAAAGTGCAAGTGCAACATATTCATTGATAGACATGAAAGACATACTGGTGTTTGTATGAATACATTTCTACATTGTTTATACATTTTATAAGAATACAATTTCCCATGTGTATTGGAAAGTTTAAAAAATATATAAAATATATATATAAACAATATATAATAGAAGCATAAATGCCCTGTTTTCCTCATACATGTATTCTTAAGTATAATTTAATCAATCTTTTGGTGGAAAAATATATATTGCATTTTATCCGACCTTTCTCATGTGCCAATTCGTTGCATAATGTACATCACATAATATTAGGTGCTCACCAAAAACGACAAAAATCTTCATTTTTTTCTTTCTTTTTTTCAAAAAGTGCTATAGTGCTATAATACCCTGCGTTTGAAGTAACAAAGACCTAAACGAAAAAATCAAAAAAAGTGACTAGTGCATTTGCAAAAGTGGCATAAATCCATTGAACAAATGTTTTTTTTTTTTAAAACAACTACAAATTCAATAATAAGACATACTGTTTTTTCTATGTACAAAAAGATTATAAAGAGGAGAGTGTATAAGATCATTTGAGAATAAATAGTGTTAAAACATAGACAATAGCCCAGCGACATGTTAAAACAATCAATAAAAAGACACATAGATAAAAACTACCCATGAAATTCATAAAACTAATTGTAAAAAACGATGTCACAGGATTACAGCCTACATAATAGATAATTGTTACTATATTCCCAATTTTTCTCATTCTTCCTAATTTTACTTAATCTCACCAAGTTTTCAGGGACGGTATATTCTATATATGCTTGTATGTTAGATTATACAGTCATGTTTATAGGAGATCAGATATTTAACCCTCAAGTGCCACATATACATTTTATTATCTGAGAATACAGCACACTTCATTCTCAATTATGCTCATAAAAAGGTATGTAGGTCCTCCGTTGTATTCAAACCACCCGGCCACTTGCAGTTGAACTCCAATATGTACTTGGTCTCTAACCGTCATAGAGACGCTTCCCTATCCCCTCCTCTCTTTGTTATGGGGATAGATTCAATGGCAAAGTAATGGAGAAATCGGGGGTCACTGTTGTGTGTGTTTTCAAAGTGTCTTGCAACGGGATAGTTCTGATCTTTGTTTGTTATTGCCCTTAAATGCTGTAAGATGCACTTATGTACTGCCAATTTGGTACTGCCTACATATTTTAAGTGACAGTCACACTCCAGGACATACACACAATATTCAGTTTTGCATGTCAAGTGTTGTTTGATTTCTCTGTTATTATCAGAGAAGAATGTCCTGTAAGTAGTATTAGTTCCAAATTGGCATGCCCTACAGCTTGAGCATTTATAAAATCCCTTTCTAGTCGGTAGCCAGCTCTCCTTTTTGTAATTCTCCTGACTGTTTTTGGACAAAACGTTACCCATGCTTGTAGATTTACGAAAAGCTATGGCAGGGTTTAAAGGCATTAGATCACCTATTACCGGGTCATCTCGAATAAAATGCCAGTTACGTCTGACAATGTTTCTTAACTCCTTTTCCTGTTTAGAGTAAGTTAAAATTAAACGAACTGGCTCCAACTTTTCATGTCCTGTGTTCATTTTGTATTGAATGAGTTGTTCCCTTGGTTTAAGTTGTGACTTGGTCATAGCTGCTTTAACTACTCTGGGGCTGTATCCTCTATCTAAAAACCTTGCCTGGCTTTCAATTTGTTTTACTTTCATATCCAATGGATCACTACATATGCGTCTGATACGAAGCATCTCCTCATAGGGTATGCTATTTATCAAATGTTTGGGGTGTGCACTCTTAGCATGTAGTAGTGTGTTGCCCGCGGTAGGTTTTCTAAAAAGGGCAGTTGCCAGCATATTGTTATATACTAAAACCTGTACATCTAAAAATGTCACTGAGCATTTACTGATGTTAGAAGTAAAATTGAGGTTAAGATTGTTATGATTAATACTCTCTACAAATTATAAAACACTCTCCTCAGTGCCTCGCCAAACAATAAATAAATCATCGATAAAACGCATCCTGGAGACTATGTTGCATTTACAGGTTTGTTCAAATTCTCGCTTGAGGACCAGCTCCTCCCACCAGCCCATAAACAAACAAGCATAGCTGGGCGAGAAGCTGGCCCCCATAGCCACACCTTGCACCTGTTGATAAAATTGGCCATTAAAAAGTAAGTAATTATTTTCTAAACAGAAAGATAACATATTTAGTAACATTCGTGTATGTTCTGTATGTTCCATTGATCTCCTGCTCAAAAAATATTCAACTGCTCTTAAACCATCCATATGCCTAATGCATGTATATAAGGAGGTTACGTCCAACGTTACTAGTAATAGATCTGTATTCCATGCTAGATCTTTAATTTTGTTAAGAAAATCACTAGTATCTTGTACATAGGAATGTAGCTTCTTCATATGAGTCTGTAAAAAATAATCTATGTACTTGGAAAGGTTTTCTAATGGCCCATTACAGGCTGCAATAATGGGCCTTCCAGGTGGGATAGTTAGACTTTTATGGACCTTGGGTATAAAATAAATATACGGTACTAGTGGATGTTCTTTTTTTATAAACCTATATTCATCCCAACTCAAGAGTCCCAAACCCTTCCAAGCTAACAGGCTTTGGAATAACATATCTTGCATTGCTTTATATTTCAATAAAGTACTTTTTCTGTAACATTGGACGTCATTTAATTGTCTGTATGCTTCCTTGAGATAATCCGATACTGGCCATAGGACAATATTTCCACCTTTGTCCGAATTTCTTATTATCAAGTCCCCTTTCTGCAGTTTCTCCATCAATTGTTGGTATTTTCTTTCTTCATTTGAATATTTTTTCTTTTGTCTATTGTTGGTGAGGGTCAATCTTTTGATTTTCGCCACGACATGTTCATTAAATGCATCCAAGCCATCACTTGACGAAATGGGGATAAATTTAGACTTTGGTTTAAAATGGGTTTCTGGTTTCTTTTGACCCATAAATGCTGCTGCTTCCTGCATATTATAGTTATCCCCTGAAGTAAGTTGACACATATCCTGCAAGAGACCTAGGTCTGAAATCTTCAAGCCTGGGGCCTCAATTTCATCGGTCGGATTTACTTCATGATCTATAGTTGCTCTATGTAAGTGATATTTTTTAAGCTTTAGTTTACGAATAAATTGATACACATCAGCTCATGTTTTGGTGTATTGAAAGTTTGATTCCGGGCAAAAACTGAGTCCCAAACAAAGTAGTTGTCTTTCTGCTTCCGACAGCTCAATTGTACTGAGGTTGATGATAGATTAAATTTTCTCATCCTCTAATACCCTGCCGGTGCATGATACTTCCTTCTTCTTGGCTTCTAATACCTGCGACCTCTGCCTCGACCCCGCTTCATTTGTTCTACATCGTTCGCGGGCCTGGCGTCTCCCCCTTCTCCTCTGGCATCTTGTTTTGCCTTTACTCCTTGCGGGTGTGGCCTCAATGTATCCCTCCTGCTTTGTTTCAGAACATCCAATTCTTCCACCAATGTCAGTTTCACTCCAGTTGTTCTATTGGCATTTTCACTGTCCGATTCACTTTCAGGTGCCGAACTGGAAGGTGAAGACATTTCCACTTGCTGTTGTTGTACCCCTTTATTTACTTGAATGCGTTTTTTAGCTGTGGTTGCTCTAAGCGAGTCATAACGGCGCGCAAAGGTAAAAATCTGACCATGTAAATAATCATCTCGATCTCTTTTGAATGTATACGTTTTGCGTGTTTTGATTTTGTCTTCTTCTTTGGATAGTCTACTGGTCATATCCTTACTTAATTTTGTTGTCAGGTCCTGGTAGGACTCCTCACTCTGCTGTTTTATTTTTGCTTCCAGGGCATCCATTTTAACCTGTAAATCCGCCCCGTCTATCTCTGCGTATTTGACTAGAATTTGTACGAGGCGTTTTGATGACTCCAGATTACATTGTCCCCATTCCGTCATCATCAAGGGGTTGGGCGCCTCATAGCTGGGAGCCAGCATGATACGAAGCCCCCTGGGGATTCTTCCCACGTCCAAATACCTTTTAAGTGAGCGTGCTTCCCACCATTTGGCCTGCTCTTGCTTTTTATATTTTTCCAATAGTCTGAAGGATTCCTTTAGCCCAGTAGGTTCTGTTCCGGTATTTATGCTTGCATCATTGTTATTAGTTACAGCCTCATTTTCTAAGGCATCTGAAAATATATCGTCCGCGATTTATATTTATATTTATATATTCGATTCCAAGAGTACATATTTCCATTCCTTCATACAGAAGTGAATCAGGTGTTTTTGAACTCTAGCACACCGAAAAAAGGCACCAACCATATAATCTAGCAAGATGTCTTTTGCTTATATTGAGGAAAGATGCATTATGGGATATTGAGGCCCTTCTTATTAGCTATTCACATCATTAAGGCCGGCGCAGAGATTTCACACTTGTGGCCATGTAAACCAAACATCAACTTTTGCCATCTTCTGATTGAGGGTTCATTTTAGTAACCCTGTAATCCCATTATAAAGTTTCAACTTTCATGTATCACTCTGGAACCTAAAAAAGCATCGACAGAACAACGAAAAATGCAGTACATATTTTTTTTATATGACCCAATGTTTAGGTTGAAAACTGAAGGCCATACTCAAATTCCTTTGTGTAGTCTCTTGAAGCCTAGCCTAGTGTAGTTGAGACCGAAGGCAATAACTATTTCCAAGGTGAATCTTGTAAAGCAGTCTTTTAGTGCCATCTGCTGATCATAAATCATATTTCTGTAATATTGCTATGATACGAACGGGCATCAAATATTAACGAAAATGATACTATAGGTGTAAACACGTCACTACTTAACTGCTGAGACTGAGACCCGCGCCTCCAACCCCCCCCAGCTTGTCAATTACCCTAAAGCTAACCAAGAAAATGTGGAGGTCTTTGGAAAAGTGGAACGAAAAGTTTTTTTTTTGTTTACCAGTTTTGCATTGTAGTACTCGATTTTTCCTTTGCTTTGTGGTTTCTACCTTAATGAAATTTGTGGTTGCAAGGTCTGACAACCATCGATGACCCTATTAAGCTAAATATTTCTGAAAAGTCAACATTTTGAATTCAGCAAGGGGTCATTTGTGTAGATCACTCAAAGTTTTTCCTAAAGATGCTAACTGTTCAAATAAGAAAAGTATGAATAGTTGCAGAAAAAACAGAAATAGGTGACAACGTTTTCATCTTTAGTTTATTTCACGGATGACTCATTTATAAAAACAATATACTGGTACCCCAGTCACACCCTTCTGTTAGAAGAGATATATAGTGGTTGTTGGTTGTCCAAACACATAAGCTACCTGAATCCAACAACTGAGCTGTAGCTTATATTTCACTGTGTACAGAGCATGCTGCAATTCAAATGGAAAAATCAAGGGGCATATTAACAACAAACGGCGTTAAAATTATTGCCGCTTTAGCGGCAGAAAACTGCAGCTGAAGCGGAGATAATGGGCTTGATAATATGCCCTGGAGAATTCCCATAGAAGCCCATGTTCTGGTGTCAACATGGGCTTCTATGGGAATTCTCTGTGACATATTATCAAGCCTACTAACGCCGCTTTAGCTGTAGTTTTCTGCCGCTAAAGCGGCGATAATTTTAACTCAGTGCTTGATAATATGCCCCTAAGTGCTTAAGTTGAGCCGGTGATTGGCAGTGGGACCCACAGGCACTGTTTTTTGGGCACTGGCACTTATTTTTCCTCATCAGATATTGACCTCGAGCAAAAGATGTAAAAACTCACAAATGGGAAAGAAGGAGAAAGAGAAAGATGGAAAAACCAGCACAGAGGGAGAAAGCAGGGACCAGCAAGAGCGAGATAGAGGGGCAGCAGTGTCTGGTAGTGGATTGAAGAGGCATCAGGTGAATTCAGCACTAGGCAGTCTTGGTATTTGTCGCACTGATTTTTAATCATCCCGCCAGAGCAAAGCTTTGGGCTCGGCATTTATTCTTTCACAAATCGAGCACTGGCAAAATCTAATAAATGAGAAATAAATGAGAAATGGTCATGAAGGAAACCTGTGCATGTGTCCATGATACTGAAGAGAACTGGTTGCAGAGCTTTCTCAGGGATTGCACCAAAGATTTGGAACTCCTTACCTCCAGCGGTGCGTGGAATCTCTTCCTTTACCGCATTCAAAAAAGAAGTAAAAATACTACTAATGAACAAATTCACTTCCTAAGTCTAATTCTAGGCTGACACCGAGTCACCTTAAGAGCCGCATATCATTGCCTTCCTCCGGTGGAATGAATGAGATTATTATATGTATGATTAGTACCACAGCCACTTAATGCTCAATAACTGTATTTAGCGTAAAGCTTAGTTGGCCGCGGAGCTACTATATTATCCATATTCTTCATACCCATGGTGAATCGAAGGAGTATATTATATGTATGTTTATTAGCACATCCACCTAATGCTCAATAACCATTTATTGTGCAAGTCCTGCTGATTCCGGGTCACCTATGTTTGTTATCTATATATTATATTTCTCTATTGTACGTATTGACACATTTCAATTGCTTGTATACTACATCATCCGCTTATGTTTTAAACTGTATACTGTAAAGCGCTCTGATACCCTTGTGGATCACGTTCGCGCTATATAAAACTTTATACATAAATAAATGTATAGTGGTGCTTTGAATACCTCAAAATTTGGAGTTGCCCATACTGTTGTATGATTCAGAAGTTTTTTGCAAAATCTGTTCTTTCTTGTACACTGCACAGTGGAGTAACAAAGACCCTTGCTGTGTGGGAGGACTCAAACGGTCCAGGGGCCCCCCTCAGCGAAGTACTGTGGCCTGAGAGCTCCTGAGTAAGTACAGAAGAGGGGCCCTCCATGTACTTTGCAGGGGTGGGCTCAAGTTTTGTTACGCCACTGGCAGTGGCTTAACATAGGCCCCCACAGTACGGGGGAGGTGAGCTCCAGGGGTATCCCTCAGCACAGTACCCTGGCCGGAGAGCTTCTGAATGACTCAGTAGGAGCGCCCCTCCATGTACTTTGCAGGGGGCCACTTCAACAATTGTGACGCCACTGATACTGCCTTAGATTTAAAAATAGAAAAAAAACTGGAGAGAAATTCAATTGCTAACAAACCATATCCTACAATTCTGTATTACATACAGTACCACATTTGTGTAAGTGGGTGTAGGCCATACCTCCCCACAGTATGAAATGTTTGCCTTGCAAATTTACCCATTTAGGTGAAGCGGGTAGGTGAGGTATTTAGGCATGTCCTTGGCTGCCACCAAGTGGTATCTTTTAACCCCAGAAATTTCTGAAAACTAGACATCCAGAAAATTCCAGGGTGCTGTGACCATGACCTGTTCTCAGGCCAGGATGCTCCCCCCACCGCCCCGGCGTTCCCTGCTGGTGCTGTGTCCTCTGTCTGCTGCCCCTCGCTGCTGCTGGGAGTTCGAGGCCCTCCTCCACCCGCAGGCTCCCGCCTGCACCTCATCCCTGGTGGCCCATTGTTGGGCGGTAAGTATTCGGTCTGATCTGCTGCCCGTTTCCTGTATTTGTATTGTATTTGTTGCTTGTTTTCTCTGTGTGCTGCTTTAGTCACTGTTGCCTGTATTTGTTGCCTGTTTTTCTGTGCACTGCTTAAATAACTGTTGCCTGTATTTTTGTTCCCTGTTTCCTTTCTGCTGTGCCTTAAGTTCTTCGCCGCCCGGCTCCCCGCACTCCCCGCATTCCTTTCCCGCCGCTGCGTCCCCTGCGGCCTCGCCCCCCTCCTCTCCCATTCGCTTCCTGCCACCCTCCTCCCAGCTGCTCCTCCCTCCCTCCACCCCTTCTTAATGCAGGACGCTGCGCGGCCGCGCCGCAGGCAAGCCCGTCTGCACCCGTCCGCGCCTGGACCGTGCCCCGCACCAGAACCCCTGGACCCCGCGCACCCCACCGCACCATACCCAGCCTCAACTACGACGCCGACTCCCTCCACGCTATCAACACCGGCCGAGACCAACGCTGCAACCAGGCCGCCCCTAGACACACCCACGGACCCTTTTCCTGCCGCAGCTGCAGCTTCACCTGTGACAGAACCACCAAACCATCAAGAACCAGACCCAGCCTCCTCCGCTGCATACTCCTCAACACCCGCTCCGCACACAGACACGACATCGAGCTCTGGGACCTGCTCTACGCCACTGCCCCGGACGTAGCCTTCCTAACCGAGACGTGGTGGAACGACTCCTCTGCACCAGACATCGCCATTGCCATCCCAGACGGCTACAAGATCACCCGCAGGGACCGCGGCAACGGCATCGGAGGAGGAATTGCAATTGTCCACAAGTCCACCCTCAAGGTCACCACCCACGCAGATGACACCCTCAACACCGCCGAACACCTGCACTTCTGGATCCACACCGACCCCAACACCACCCTCAGAGGAACGCTCGTCTACAGACCCCCCGGACCCCAGGCCCAGTTCAGCAACTCCATCGCCGACCTCGCCAGCACCCACACACTCGCCTCCACGGACTACATCCTCCTCGGGGACCTGAACTTCTACCTTGAGAACAACAACAACGTCAACTCCACCACGCTGATCGGCAACCTCGCCAACCTCGGCCTCAGACAACTCGTCACTGCACCCACCCACGCTGCCAGCCACACGCTGGACGCCGTCTTCTCCACAAGCACCCACGTCACCTTCGACCACACCACCGAACCCCACTGGACCGACCACCGCTGCATTCACTTCACCTTCAAAAAACCAACCATGCACCACCGCACCCAACAGCTGCCTCGCCACGGCTGGAGCAAAGTCACCAAAGACCAGCTGCTCACCACCCTCTCCCAGAACCCACCCACCGACCCCACCAACCCAGACACCGCAGCCCGCAACCTCAGACAGTGGATCGACGACTGTGCCAACACCCTCGCCCCACTGAAAAAACCCTCCAACAGCCACGCCAGCAAGAGAGCCACCTATTTCACCGACGAGCTCCTGGCCTCCAAGCGCGCATGCCAGAAACTGGAGAAGAAATGGCTCCACGAACGTACACCGGACAACCACGCAGCCCACAAGGACGCCACCCGCAGACACCACCACCTCATCAGATCAGCTAAGAGGTCCTCCTTCAAAGACCGCCTGGATAACAACGTACCGCATCGTTAAAGAACTCTCCAACCCCAGTGCCAACACCAATGACATCCCGCCCTCACAGGAACTGTGCGACTCACTGGCCATCTTCTTCCACCGCAAGATCGCTGACATCCACGACAGTTTCAACACCACGACCGACCCGACCACGCCAGACTCCACCCCTCCTCCGAACACCAACAACGCCAACCGCCTTACCTCCTTGTCCAACGTCAGCGACGACGAGACACGCAAGGTCATGAACGCCATCCACTCAGGACCTCCAACAGACCCGTGCCCACACCACATATTCAACAAGGCAGACGCAGCCATCGCCCCCCAACTACGGAAGGTCATCAACATCTCCTTCGAAACAGCGACATTCCCGGAAAGCTGGAAACATGCCGAAAACAACGCCCTCCTCAAGAAGCCCAAGGCGGACCCCAAGGACCTCAAGAACTTCCGGCCCATCTCCCTGCTCCCATTCCCGGCGAAGGTCATCGAGAAAATCGTCAACATGCAACTGACCCGCCACCTCGAAGACAACAACATACTGGACCTGTCCCAATCTGGATTCAGACGAAACCACAGCACCGAGACTTCCCTCATCGCCGCCACAGACGACATCAGGTGCCAATTATACAACGGCAAAACATCAGCCCTCATCCTCCTGGACCTCTCGGCCACCTTCGACACGGTCTGCCATCGCACTCTAAAAACACGCCTCCAAGAAGCCGGTATCCAAGAGAAGGCCCTCGACTGGACCACATCCGTCCTCTCCGGCAGATCCCAGAGCGTCCGCCTCCCACCCTTCCGATCCGAAGTCACCGACATCATCTGCGGCATCCCCCAGGGCTCCTACCTCAGCCCAACGCTGTTCAACATCTACATGGCCCCCCTCGCACAAGTGGCCCGCCACCACAACCTCAACATCATCTCCTACGCCAACGACACTCAGCTCATCCTCTCCCTCACCAAGGACCCATGCACCGCCAAAACCAACATCCGCGACGGAATGAAGGCCATTGCCGACTGGATGAGGAGCAGCCGGCTGAAACTGAACTCGGACAAGACGGAGGTCCTCATCCTCGGACCCAACCCCTCGGCCTGGGACGACTCCTGGTGGCGGACCACTTTGGGGACAGCACTGACACCCACCGACCACGCACGCAATCTAGGATTCATCCTCGACTCCTCCCTCTCCATGTCCAAACAGGTCAATGCCGTCTCCTCCTCCTGCTACAACACCCTCCGCACGCTTCGCAGGATCTACAAGTGGATCCCGACCGAAACAAGAAGAACGGTGACACAGGCCCTCGTCAGCAGCAGGCTGGACTATGGCAACGCACTCTACGCCGTAAACCCAGCCAAACACCTACGACGACTACAGCGCATCCAAAATGCCTCCGCCCGACTGATCGTCAACGTCCCCCGCCGCAGCCACATCACCCCCACCTGACAAACCTACACTGGCTCCCCGTCGACAAGAGGATCACCTTCAAACTCCTCACCCACGCACACAAAGCACTCCACGACACCGGACCAGCGTACCTGAACAGCAGACTCAGCTTCCACACTCCCACCCGTCAGCTCCGCTCCGCCAGCCTCTCCCTCACCGCCGTCCCCCGCATCCAACGAACAACCTCCGGCGGCAGATCCTTCTCCTACCTCGCCGCCAAGACCTGGAACACCCTACCTACCCACCTACGGCAGACCGAAGACCTACTCGCCTTCAGAAGACTCTTCAAGACCTGGCTCTTCGAGCAGTAGCGAAACTCCCCCCCCCCCCCCTCTCAGACCCTTGAGACCCTCACGGGTGAGTAGCGCGCTTTACAAATACTATGATTGATTGATTGATTGATGGAGCTTATGAAGTTTTCTTAACCAGAATGCCATGCAAACCTCAAACTGTGGCTAAAATTGCAAATTTCCCTCACATTTGCTGTGTAGTCTACGACTCTGGCATGGTTCTGCAAGGTTTGCTTTCCCACCCACGGGTGACACAGGTGAACTCAGTTCAATTCACCAACATTGAATGTTAAACACAGGTTATTGTAGTCCAGCAGAACAACACCCAACACATTGTTGAAGTAGAGTTATTGCTTTTGGGTTACTAACATGCCCTGAAATGGGATCAGGGGTACAGTCATAACAGAAACATTCATATTTTGTTATTCATTATATCACGCACACAGCACTAAGTAGAATAGACACATTTACTAAAAGCATTGATTACAAATGGGTGAACCCGTTTCTCAGAACATCAAAAATAACTCCACAGAACATCATAAAACAAGAAGGGACATTGTGAACAACGAAAATAAAATGTAATCTAAAACCTAACACACTAAAGCCTATTTCTATGCGCTACATTGTGAAAGCATTGAAAGTAAAGAAAACAGCAGTGTAGAGTTTGTTAGGGAGAAGTGATGTACAGCCTACCTTGTCATCAGTGGAGACATGAAGGCAGTGTTCGCTGCGAAGGGCAAATGTGCTTTGATAGTGGCCTTCCTCCAACACTCGCCGCTATCAGCATCAGTCATGATGTAGCATCTTCGAAGTGTGCTGTCAGTAGGTGAGACAGTCTCTGGTAGAAACGTGTGCAATAATCTGGGCAAAAGACCTCTCCTGACAAGCAGTCAAGTGGCAGCCCTTATATACTAAATCTTACCAGAGATTGGAATTACTGACATTAGTTTAGGAATGTCTGATGTAGATTATGGGTATCAAGATGTACGTCCCTTATAAACATACAAGGTGAAAGGACGTCAATTCAGACTACATTAGTATGGCTATATATCTTTACTTGTTATCACTTGACCTTGATGTGGTGATAAGTAGACACTTGTCTGTGACAGATGTCGCATAAAGTGTTATATCTATGTCATTAGCCAAATGACTTGACAATTTCACAGTTCTTAAAAAGATACGGTCAGATGGTATCTACATCAATGGCAGACATGTCAGTTATTCTGCATAAATTTGAGGAAAATGCTGATTCCTATTACCTGAATTTGAGAATAATGGTGACCTTTATACTAAGAAGGAGCTGGGCCTATTTAAAAATGGAGTCGGACCTTAGGACTTCACGTCACAGTTCTGTGAGCAAAAGTGCAGTAATCTATAGAAAACCACAAAATTCCCACTATCCAGCACTCCCACACTTATCCCAATAATAACAGTACCTAACTTGTGTGTTGGGCCTGCCAACCACAATGAAATAGGCCCCAAATTGCAGCAGGAAGACAGGAACATTTCACCAGAAAAATAGATGGATTTTGCTACGTGGATACCCGCAGCAAAATGTACAAACTTGAAAGGTAGACATCAAGGCCACTCCAGGTTGGTGTGACTTGCATGGATGGCACAATGTTTTGTTTTCATACAATGCCCTGGTAAGTGAGGGGAAATTTGGATTTACTCCCTTTAACAGCCCAAATGTCAAACTATGCCCAAAAGAATTCAAATGTCCTATTGCTTCCTATGGGATGGAGATGTTGTAGGCCACAGGGTAGAAAACATATTGTTGAGGCTTGCGGGTGGAGGGTATGGCCCAATGTGGACCCTCCCCCTTATTTTCCTTTAGAAAAAACAGTTTATATAAGTGTAATGGGATTTCAGCCCCTCAGGGGTATAGATTGGTGGTAAAACCCTATATCTGCCTCACAGGGGCAAAAAGACTGTAGAGTGCATGGCATGGCCCTAGACTAGGTGGCCCCCCCTTCCCCTTCTTTTCCGTATAATGTTTCCTAATATCTAGTGATCAACCTGTTCCCCAACACAGAGGGGTGGGGTGCAGAAAGGCTGTTGGGTAGGCTGCTCCAACTTTACTTTTTCCATTATGTTGTCTGATGTCCAGTGGTCTTTCTGTCCCCAGTCCCGGATGGACATTGGGTAAACACCTGTCTGCGCTCCAGAGGCCAGAATGCCTGTTGTGACAATTTTGAGGTGGGGGCTCAATACTGGGCTGGGCTACTCTACCCCTTTTTCTTTGATTTTTGTTTTTTCCCTGGTGTTTATTGGGCTTTTGGTAAACCTCAAAATCTGCCCCCTCAGGTTGGCAGAAAGACTGTTGTTATCATTTTGTGACCTGAGCCAGGATGGACTGCCCCATCTCTTCTTTTATGTTTTTCCCTTGTGTCTAGTGAGCTTTCTAACCCCAGGAGGTGATAGGCATGCCCCCGTGAGGTACATACACTGCTTCTATTTTGGGGGGAGGTGGGTCACTTGCCCATGCCTGGTAGGCTGTTCCCACCGGAAGGGTGCTTGACGTGATCAGGTCATTAAACGCATCATTAAGGTTTAGCGACAAGCCCAATATGTTACTGCAAATAATCTGCAGCCTGTTGTACAGAGAGCCTCCTCACAAAGCAGTGTTCTGCCCGTTAATGCTAGCACCCACACCATTTGTATTTTGAAGGATTCTGAAATCAAAGAACCAGCAGCAAAATGCCCACCTAATAAGTACTAATAGAGTGGAATTCACTGTGTGCCTCATTGCTAACTGCGACTATGCTCGGCTGGAGACCTAGATGGACATCAGACATCCAGCTCGACATTTGCATTTGTAATATGCTTTCATTTAGGATCACACGCCTTTAAGGGAAATCACTGAATTTTACATTAAGGACAACAGGCAGAGGTCCATGAGGCTGCTGTCTGCCTTTCCTGGTATCAAAAGCCTGAACATGCCCATTGTAAGAAGTCAGATATGAATATTGACACCCTTGACTACCTCAAAGCATTTGTGCATTCCAATGCTAGTCACAGGTAGAAGGAACAAAACGTTGCCGTCCATTTTTCTTTGCACATCAAAAGGGTTCACAATGTGATCATTGGGAATAAAATACAAACCACAATGCCTTTTTAAGCATTGTGAATAAGGATGTTCCATGTGCAAAGTCAGCTGTTCTGGCTTAACACATGCAAGATCAGAAGGCATTATGCTCCTGTAGTGTTGATTACAATCCATGTTCTTCATACACTAAACTCCTGATTCTGCATTACATTACAGAAAGTGCCCTGGGGCACAACAGGCATTTGATTTGACCAGTCTTTTTGCACTTCCTGGGCACGTTGATATTACGGAAAGGACCATAGACAGTTGTATGGCTCCATATGTAATATGGAGTGTTTGGGTGCACATTAAAAATGTGCTAAACTGAGTAATTCAGAAAAATTACATAAACTTTTGTACAACTATGCAAAATGCCAATCTGTTGTTCCCTTGTATTCCTCATAAATGTTTACCTTGATTGGCGTGTTCGGTGAAAATGTTACTAAAAATAACGCATAACAACGCAAAGTGATGCAATGGCGTAGTTTCAGGAACTTTGCCTAAACAAGCGTAAGGTGAATTTCCTGCAATTATATGAATTTAACTGGTGTCATTTATATTTTGCCCAGGCCAAGTGCACATTTTGAGGTCTTCTATCCCAATGGAGCACTTCCTCATACGCATTGGGACATGCCACCAAGCAAATGAGGAAACACGTTTGCCCGTATATGTTCTGTATTGTAGATGTGGGTGCAGAGATAAACATGTATTCAGTAGGTACACTAAATAGGCGACACATACACTGCAGGGGAACACAGTCAGTACACTTCCTAAACGCAGCCTGTGGGATGGGGACACAGGGTCACAGGCATCCGACAATCATCAACACTGGGTAGACCCCTACCCCCTCCTCAATGCACTCCTGTACACTCAAACCAATGGTTCACTTTTCAATGCCGTGCTTCCCTGAGTGTGTAAGACTCGAGGACAGGGCACCATTGTAAGTAACATGCATCACTATTCCTGTCTTTGCCTGTGAGCCCATCACAGCCAGGTACTGTGTATCATTTTACATAATACAGCCTCTGATGCCACCTTACTGAGTGCCCACAGGCACCCAATGATGCTCATCTAAGAACTTATTGCAGCTCATGCAGCCACCTTATTAAGGGCCTCTTTTAGAGTTCAGCAGATGGGTTACTCCATCACAAACATGAGTGATATCCCCTCCGCCATATTACAAGTGCATTATATTCAATGGCATTTGTAATACTGCAGAATGAGTGAAGATAGTACAGACATAATACAAATTGTTCATAACGTAGAGCTCATATAGGTTTGATTAAAGAGAACAAGTAGCATAGTACAAATTAGCAAATGTCGCAGCAAAAGAGACATAAAACATAAGTAAAAAGGATACATGAAGTTGAATTATATATAGTACCCTGAGGTGGAGGAGGCTGGGTGGTAGTAGGGTGGAAGAGGGCAGGCGTGAATGGGGGAAGAGAAAAATAGACAAAGGAGTGGGGGGTAGTAATAAGGCAAGGGAGTGTGGAAGGAAGAGGTAAGAAAGGGGAAGACGGGGAGGGAAAAGGAGGGGAAAGGGAGAGAGGAGGGAGGAGTAGGGCAAGGAAAGGATTATGGACCCCAGTATTTCTTGAGCAAGTGCAGTTTGAGGTCTTTTTTAAAGCTGATGTAGGAGGGGTTACAGCGCAGGTCTTTTGGGAGGGCATTCCATATGCTGGGGGTATGTCCGGAGAAAGAGCAGGAATGTGTAGTTTTCTTTTTTGTCAGGGGTGGGACAAGGAGGAGGTTGTTGGTGCTTCTCAACGGTTGGGCGCATCCTGCTTTGTTGAGTTTATCAGTGAGATACAGTGGGGTCTTTTGGTGAAGTTCTTTGTGCGTAATGCAAGCCATCATGCCTTCAATGGGCAGCCATTTAATCGCCTTAATGGTAGGGGAGATGTGGTCAAATCGTTTGCAGTCGGTGATTAGCCTGGCCGCTAGGAGCACATATTTGAGTGGGGTTAGGTGAACTTTTGGGGTTCCAGGGAGGATGGCGTTAACATAGTCAATTCTCGAGAGGACAAGTGATTGGACGACCGATTTAAAGTCATCAGCTGGGATGAAGGGTTTGATTTTCTTGAGATGGCGTAGAGGGAAGAGCGCTCCTTTGGCTGAGTTTTTTATGTGGGCCTGGAGGGTTAGGCTATTGTCAATGGTGATGCCAAGTGATTTTACTGAGTTTGATAAGGTGAGCGGACAGTTGAGAGTGTTAAGGTCAGAGATCCATGTTTGGATAGGAAGAGGGTTGTTTTTTGGAGAGAAGAGAATGATTTCAGTTTTTTTGGAGTTGAGTTTGAGATGGTTGGAGTGGAACCAGGATTGGATTTTAGACAGGGTGTTGTTAAGGTGTAGAACGTCGGAGAGGTATCTGATCTTATAGTAAAGTTGGGTGTCATCAGCATAGAGGTGGTAGCTGATTCCAGCTTGTTTTAGAATGAGGGTCAGGGGTTCCATAAAGAGGTTAAAGAGAGAAGGGGAGAGAATAGAACTCTGCGGGACACCGAGGGAGACCAGTATGGGGCTAGAAAGGCAGTTGTAGATTTTGATTTGTTCTGTTCTGTGTTGGAGGAAATAGGAGAACCATTTAAGTACCGGGCCATTAAGGCCAAACCAAACTTTAAGCGCATTGAGTAAGGCAGGGTGGTTAACAGTAACAAATACTGCAGAGAGGTCGAGGAGAATGAGTAGGCGGGTCTCGCCATTATCAAGAGAGTGATGGATGTCATCTCCAATATTTAGTATGGCAGTTTCTGTACTGCAGCCTTTTCGGAAGCTGGATTCTAAATAGTCGAGTAGGTTGAAGGTGTCAATGTGTTTGTCCAGTTGAAGAAGGGCACATTTTTCAAGAGCTTTGGAAAGGAGGGGGAGGTTGGAGATGGGGCGGAGATTATTCAGGTCGTTGGGGTCAGCAATTTCTTCGCATCTGTCAGTTGTGGCCGTCAGGGAGGGAGGGGCAGAGGAAGTTTGATTTCAAACTATGTTGAACAGCTCTCTGGGTCCATTTTTCACACGATCGATTTGTGTACGGAAGAAGGAAGCCTTTTCTGTGAAAATGTGTTTCTTGTATGTGGCTCTGGCGGATCTGAGGAGAGCAAGATGGGCGGGAGAAGGGTGTTGTCTCCATGTTCTTTCTGTAAGTCTAAGTGCACGTCTTTCGTCATTGAGGTTGGAATTGAACCATGATTTAGATGGAATGTTTCTTAGGGTTCTAAGTTTGGACGGGGCAATTTGGTCTAAGACATCGATGACAGTTTTGTTAAAATGCTTGGTGAGTTTCTTAGCATTAAGGGAGAGAGGGGTAAGAAGAAGTTGAGTTTGGAGTTTAGATTCAAGTTCACCTGGGGGGACGCGATTAAGATTTCTGGCTCATTTTGAGGCTTTAGTGTTATTGGTGGGGGGGGGGGGCTATGATTCGATAAAGAACAGAATGAGGTGATGGGCAGACCAGTCAAAGGGGATGATCTTGGAGAGGGAAGCCAGGTTGTTGTTGGTAATGATGGCGTCAAGAGTGGCTCCTCTGGAGTGGGTGGGAGAGTGGCAAAGTTGTTTGAGTTCATTGATCTCGAGCAGATTGGTGAGGAGGTTGACTGAGGGACCGTCAGTCACATTCCAGTGGAGATTGAAATCTACAAGGAAGAGATATTTTGAGTTAGAGAGAGATGATTGGGTAAGAAGTTTGGATAGTTCCTCTACGAAGGGAAGTGGGTCACCAGGGGGGTGGTAGATATTATGCAGTCAAATCGGGGGAGAACCTTGATACTTAAGTTCGGCTTCAAGGTATTCAAAGGAAATCCTCCACTTGAGACTCCACCTGGTGGCCAGCTGGCCTCAGCTCCACACCTATTCCCAATACCCATTCCAGAAATCTATGAATCATCCTGCATGACAAATTGGACATGACAGCCCAAGTAAACACAGTGACTTCCACCTGCTTCCACATCCTGAAGATGCTGCAAAAGATCTTCAAATGGCTACCAGAAAACACCAGGAAAATGGTTACTCAGGTCCTGATTGCCAGCAGACTTGAGTACTTCAATGCATTTTATGTAGGAAGCCCCAAGAAGCTCCTAAACAGGCTCCAAAGCATTCGAAGCGCAACAGCTTGGCTTATCTTCGACCTACCTCACCGCACACACATCTCAGAGAACTCCAGTGCCTCCCCAAACACCAACGTGTTCACACACACATACCAACCACTTCACAACTCCAGCCCTGCCAACCTCAACAGCAGCTTACAATTCCACCTACCTCCCAGGCATCTTTGCTCAGCTGGGCTCTCACTAGCACACATACCCTGCATTCAGAAAGCCACAGCTGGAGGTTGCACCTTCTCTTACATCTCCAGAAAAATGTGGAACTACCTCCCACACCACATCAGAGCCTCTTCATCACTTCTCAAATTGTGCAAGAAGCTGAAGACCTGGCTTTTTGAAAAAGCCGTACCAAGGAGAGAGCTGACAAAATCTCCTGAAAGTACCTGGATACCTTCATAGGTGATTTGCACACTATACAAATATACATAACATAACATACAAGAGTTCTGCTTTTGGTGAAATCCTGGTCGCCCGGGCAAAGACTAAGGGCAGTTGATACTTTTCCTTTAATCTCTGACTTAAAAGGCTACCCTCTGGGTCAGAGAAGTTGATCCTCTTGGTACCCAGCAGAAGAGTAGGTCCCCTGGTATCCTTGAGTGCAAAGCCAGCATAGCCAGTTAGACGTGGATTTTCAGCTGTGGACCTGAATGAGAGTGTGGAGAAGCATTTTCTCATTTGAGTCATGGCTTGGTTTTCCAAACATCTGAAGAAATGTTTGCCACTTTGAGTGTCTTCTTAATCATTAATTCTTATTCTTTTACTCTAGTTTTGTTTGGAATTTTAACAAATGTATTTCTTGCATGTAATAATAACTTGATGTTGCTGTATGTGTACGGTTCACCTTTCTCTGATACCTTTGCCTTGCTGCTTGTTCCTTTCAGTCAAGGATAAGCTAATTTGATTAATAACTGGGCTGTCTTACAAAAGCAGCAAGGACAGCGAATTCATTTTATGGCATCCAAATAAATCAATGACCTTCGCCTTCCTGCTAACAACAGCTATCAATATTTAGGCTGCCAAAACATACCTGTGCATCTCATCATTTTCCCTTCAGTTTCCATGTACAAATGTTTGCACCATCAATCTGAATAGAAACAAATACCTTGCTAGCCTTAATACATTTCACTTCCCTGTGTAGAGCACTAAAGCATGTGATCCATTAACAGACGGCTCATCATTAATGTCTGCATCCATTACTTTCCAACTTTCAAGACATGGTGTTTGGGGGAAAAAGGGTTGCCTGATAATCTAAAACCTCCTTATTAAATGAAGATACATTTATTAATTTCTAATTTTTAACTTCTAAAGTTGGTAGAATTGTACAGAGGCTAAAATTGTACTGGAAGCCTCTCTTCTAAACGTGTCCCTCTGGATGGATTCCTCACTTCTCTTTTAAGTCTGATCAGCAGCTCATTATTATCAAAGCTTAAGTTACTTGGGAGAAAGCTCTCACTAGTCTCTTTGTAACTACCACTTCTTCAGCCTCTAGATAGCAAATGATTCTAATATTTTTAGCTCTCTATGCATTTTCCAATCTCACCACCCTAGTGTCTCCAAGAAGTAACTCATCAATGAAAAGGGCAAGTTCTGAGGTACGAGAAGCCTCTGTTAGTATGAAACTTGCCTGATATTACACCAGGTCATTAGGCAACATGGAATGTCTCTAATATTAATAATCAATATATCACAGGTTACATTAGGAATGCATTGCCATATAACTGCTGTCACCCGTATGTCAGATTATGAGGTTATGGAGCAGAATTATCTTCCCAGTAACATGATTATTGTATATGATCATAAAATTCCACAAAGTAAGCCTATATGCAAGTGCTCGCAGCTTGACTTCTGCTAAAATTTTATTTTTGGTATTAAGAAGTTCTCAGCCCTAGTGGCAGCCTTGAGTGTTATCTAGAGTGGGGCAAAACTCCTAAATTCAAAATCATTGTAATTATCTAAAAGCTATTTATAACTTATAAGAGTTTCTATTATATAGTCTGTAAGAAACTGAAATATTATTTGGGGTAGACAATTGCCCACTTCAATGAATAATCATAACTTTTGTCAGGGTGAACCCTTAACATCACTAAATTAACCTGAGAAAGAAAAATCCCATATTTAAGTAGATAAATTGAATAAACAAAATGACACTAAAATTACAAGAAATCCAATAAGAGGAACCAGACAATTTAAATAGAGCTAATGCTAAAAAGGGCAAAATGTCAAAGATAGTAACAGGTCATTGTAAACCAGGACCTAGGCACAATTTCAAGCTGATTGCAATAGGGCCCTGGTCGGATACAACAAGAGGATTTGTCCAGGAAGTCAGAAACGTTAAAAAAGGTTTCTATCCTTTCTTCTGTTCCCCCAACAACCAGAGAAGTACTCTTCTAACACCCCAAGACACCAGGGTAAGGCACCTAGAGACTCTCAGAGTGTCAGACAGAGACCAACAGCAAAGTCCAATTTATGGAAAAGGCCTATTGACACTTGTTGAAGTTGGGTCTGGTGGCTTAGTGGACTAATGCATCCAATGGTGGGGCCTGTGCTAGACCTCATCATCACAGGATCAAATCCCGGAGGGTACACTTAGCCTTTCATCCTTCTAAGGTCGATAGACTGAGTACCATTGAGTTGGATAACAATAAACTTCTGTTATTCAGCATCAAGATACCCTTCTGGGATGAGCTTGTGTTTTACTTAACTCTGATAAACAGAGACTGTCATCTCCAATAATAAATTAAACTATTGGATACCTGCTTACTGGCCAACAGAGATAGGCCCCCCACCCAATACCAGGCACATGGTAAAAAGTCTTGGCATTCAAATTGACGTTGACCTATCCATGAAAGCCCAGATAAGCATTGTTACGTCTTCCTGCTTTCTCCAACTCAGGAAGTTCAAGAAAATTAGAAGATTATTTACCAGGGAGGCCAGCACTCAAATTATTATAGCCTTGATTTTGTCCAGAATTGATAACGCTAATGCTATTTACCTGGGTCTCCCTATGAACCAAAATTATATACTTCAGATGATACAAAATCAAGCTTCTAGAATCATCTTTCAACAACCAAGACATTGTCACACAAAGCTGCTGATGAAGGAGCTTCATTGGCTCCCAGTGGCACAGCGATCCATGTTTGAAACAGGATGCATAATTTTCAAAGCGATCCACAGCAAAGGTCCCAAATACCTATCCACAAGGATCCATAGATATTCCCCAAAAGTCAATCTCAGATCTGCGCAAATGAATTTACACGTGGTCCCGAGATACAGACGCAAAAAGATGGGAGGGTCACGATTCTCCATGCTAGGACCCCAACTTTGGAACTCTATGTCCATTGCAATCAGACAGGCCGCAAATTACATGTGTTTTAGGAAAAAACTGAAAACTTGGCTATTTACTCAAGCCTAAAGCTAGGTGCAGATTCAGATAATGGGGGTTCCTAAATCAGCGTCAAGAGACCTGTCAGTGTACGTGCGCTCGATATATCTCCCCAAATATAACAACAACAAATACACATGTTCCCGTACCCACACAGGAGCAGCGAACTGACCCTTTGAGGTCACTCCAATGTCCTGGGTACGAGGGGAGCAGGTCCATTTCTTCATTGCTCCTCTGAGATCACAGACAGTAGGTTCAGTTCTATTCAGTTCTTCTGCAGGCCCAGAAAGTGTTGTGAGGATGGTACTTTGGGGTGTCATGTTTATGCCTGGTACCAGCTAGAGGGTGGGTTGAATCCTGGACCCTTCCCAACCAATGGGGTCAAAGTTCCTTGGGGCAACCCTACCCTCTTTTATCAGTAGTTTATGTTTGCTTTACTGCAAGCAGGCCCAAATTGCAAAGTGCTAGGGCATTTTCCATATGCTACAATTCTTCAGGTACACTAAACTTGGGTTCTGAGGAAAGTGGTGTGTGTGGGAGTGTCATAGGGGAGATCATGAGTGTCCACTCACATTTTACAATAAAACTCATTTTAAAGCAGGCCCTGTACCCACAACAAACCAGGCGCCAGACGTCAGGCAGAGTAAAAGCAGGGTCCTGCAGCACCCAAAAGGTGAAACATAGAATTGTCCTTGCATCCTGTTTGCTCACTTTCTTTTAAGTGCACCAAAGTTTCACATGTGGCCCAGAGTAACCTGCCCGTCAGGATTAAACACTCTTGTTTCATCAGGATGGCAACCGCTACCCTTCTTCTGAGCTCAGATCGATCATCTCAGCCCATTCAGGTTGACCTGTCAATCACAAGTCCCTATTTTGAGGCTCCTAGAAGAAACCTCACACCTCATTAAGGGCTGACGACAGGGAGGAGTTGGCAGAGGCTAATGATAATTAGGCTTTTGAAAGCTCAGGCAGGTAAAGGATAACTTCCTGAAAGTTACAGTTCAAATATAATAAATAAAAATCTGACTTTACCATTAAATTGTATTTGTATTATGCATATAAATAAGTCTTTGAATGGCGCCTATAGCTGGTACTGTCAAAAGTTATAGACTGAAGTGTATAAACTATACTTTGACTTTTTCTATGCATCAGGTACAGCCTGACCAGTGACAATTATGTTTTGGGCCTAGTCTCTAGGGGAACATACCATTTTTCATGCCACACATAAACAATTCTTGAACATTATGTACCCTTCATTGTAGGAAGCAATGTGTACATACGTTTTAATATTTAAAATCAGTTTTCCTACTTGTCAAAAGGGTGATTTTGACAGATCTGTGCATTAGGGTTCAAGTTGCTGCTGTCAGGCTAAACAGGGTATGTGTGAAGCCATGTGTGCACTGCCACTGTAGTGGATGAAACAATAGGTACTGCAGTCCACAGGGTATTTCGTTTCCCATCTGGGTACCTTTTACAACCCACATACTTGGGACTTACAGGTAAATGAAATGTGCCAACTAGGAATAAGTCAATTCAACCATGTTAGAAATGGAAGCACAGGCACTTTACTCCTGGTTAACAAGGTTAAAGGGCACAGAGTTCTAAAGCCAGCAAAAGTAGGGTCCAGAAAAATAAACCATTCTGGGTATGACAAAATAGAAAACGAGGATTTTCTACACCAGTTATCCCAAGCCAAGAGCTTGGGTAGACTAACCAATCCCTTGATGGACCTCTCTGTTCAGGTGATAGTGCAAGAACAATTTTCCACCTCTGCAATAGCACTTGTCTGTTCTATACTCCTCTGAACTTATCTGTACCCTTCTGTCAACATCTGCACTAGCCAATAGACCTGTCCATGGGGAACCCTTCTCCTTACCTGCAGACCCCACCTGTGAGGCGACTAACGCTAGCTTGCTCACAGACGCATCCCAGTAGACTCAAAATTAAGACTCTCCTTCTCTTCTCTTCTCTAGGCCCTTGCCTTGAGAAGGTGGCTGACTGGATGGAATGCTCTTGTCTCAAACTGAACAGAGACAAAACTGAGCTTATGCTCTTGGGCAACAATTTGAACCCAGGTCTGAGTTTTGACTAGCCAAGCTGTCTAGGTCCACCTCTGTCCCCAAAAATCTGCATTAAGAGCCTTGGCATGTGGCTGGATAAATCCTTTAAGTTTGACTGTCAGTTTGTGAAGCTTGCAGCCACCTGCTACGGTAGGCTTATAATGCTCCAGAAAATTCTTCCTGTTCTCTCTTTTACTGCAAAGAGGCTGATGGAACAGGCTCTTATTCTCTCTCACCTGGACACAGTAACTTCCTTTATCTGAGAGCACCAAAGGCCTCAATGTGGAAACTCCAGGTGGTAGAGAACTGTGCTGCATGGTTGTTGCCTTACATACTGAGGCACCATTCCACTCTACAAGCCTAGAACTTCCTTCATTGGCTGCCTGTGGCTGAAAGGATCAAATTTGAATCCCTCTGTATTGCTCATAGGGCGCTTTTAGACCAAGGGCCTCTGATCTCCTGTCATTTGCTCTCTTTTTACCTTCCGCAAAGGACTTTACATTCTTCTAATGCTTACCTGGCCAAAGTACCCCAAGTAAGAAGGGAAAGATTTGGAGGACATTCTTTTTCATATAATTCGTCTAGGCTGAGGAGCAGTCTTCCCTTCCCTCAACGTTGTATAAACCAGCTACTTACCTTTCGGATAATGCTTAAAACATGGCTATTCCAGAATATTTCCCCTTAATACAGGAAAAAATTATAAACTTTTGGATGCTTGTGTGCCACACTATCAGCGCTAGTATATAGATAGATAGATAGATAGATAGATAGATAGATAGATAGATAGATAGATAGATAGATAGATAGATAGATAGATAGATAGATAGATAGATAGATATAATCACCATGAACAACAAGGTTATGTGAGTTGTTCTTCAACCAAATGGCTAACAGCCAAAAGTGGACACTGACAGCTGTCAGCGGCAGAAGCCAGGCCTCTGACCATCCTCTGACAGGTAGGTGCTCCCATCCTGTGCCTGGGGTAGGTTTTGCTTCATGCTGGTGAACATACAAGAAGCCACCCACTTGCTCCTCATGTCTTTGGACATCTTAGGTTTCTCAGAGTAGGGGGATGCATCCTCAGGTGATAGACACCCTTCTTTCTCTTGCTCTAGCCATCTCAGGGGTGACACCCAGAGATGACTTGCCTTTAAGTACAGGGGGGCCAATTCACAGAACTAACTTACTACAAAATCCTAAACTTACTACTATTTTGGTATTCACAGAAGGCACTTACTCATTTTGGTATTCACAGTAGGTACCTACTCATTTTGGTAGTCACAGAAGGCACTTACTCATTTTGGTATTCACAGAATGCACTTACTCATTTTGGTATTCACAGAATGCACTTACTCATACTAACTTTATGTCCACACTCGGCCCGGCGGTGGAGATTCCTGCCCGGCGGTGGAGATTCCGGCCCGGAGGTGGAGATTCCGGCCCGGAGATGGAGATTACGGCCCGGAGGTGGAGATTCCGGCCCGATGGTGGAGATTCCGGCCTGGTTGTGGAGATTTCGGACGGTGGCGGAATCTCTGCCACCGGCCGGAATCTTCACCACCAGCCGGAATCTCCACCATCGGGCTGTAATCTCCACCTCTGGGCCGGAATCTCCACCTCCGGGCTGGAATCTCCACCTCCGGGCAGGAATCTCCACCGCCGGGCCGAGTGTGGACATAAAGTTAGTATGAGTAAGTGCATTCTGTGAATACCAAAATGAGTAAGTGCCTTCTGTGAATACCAAAATGAGTAAGTGCCTTCTGTGAATACCAAAATGGTAGTAAGTTTAGGATTTTGTAGTAAGTTAGTTCCGTGAATCGGGCCCATGATCTGTACCCCAAGACTGAACATATGTCTGGTGGTCCTGAACTTTCAGGGAGCACAACCAGTACCCCTCAAGGGTGAAACACTATTTTGATGGTATGTAGGGGTTCGTTGATGGTATGTAGGGGTTTGCATGAGGCAGGTCTCTTGTCCTTTGTCTCTGAGACTATTGAAACAGCACCTCCATGTCAAAAGTGGCCTCACCAGGATCAGTCTTGGAGTGCTCTCCTGTCAGAGCAGGTGACTTCTAGCCTTCTAGTCCTTCCACTGTGGATGGCACCTACCTCCAACTCCTTAGTTTTAATCTGGGGCTCTGTACCTTCTGTTTAGGAGTAGTAACCCCAGAATTCTGTGTCTTTCTGGAACCCCTGGTGGCTGCATGCTCAGCTATTTTCTCTGGCGGGAGCTTATTGCCAAGCATGCAGTCACTGAGCATTTATGGACTGACAATGGTCCTCCTCTGGGCAAGTACCCTTTCCTATTCTAAATCTATCATGGCCCTGGACCAGACAGATTCCTGTCAATGGGCATGTGCAACCCTACATACCTGTCCGGGCAGATGCTATTATGAGGAAACCAGCCTTGCTGCCACCA
Organism: Triturus cristatus; assembly: GCF_964204655.1. Lineage (NCBI taxonomy): Eukaryota > Metazoa > Chordata > Amphibia > Caudata > Salamandridae > Triturus > Triturus cristatus. The sequence continues at coordinate 688,930,372 of NC_140586.1, read as the reverse complement.
TGGTCTGGCTGGAACAGGTATCCTGCAGAGCAGTGACAGGGGCACTGAACGTGATATCTACTACCCTTACCAGCTTACCTTCTTGGTCCAACTCCCAGCTAAGGGATACTTGGGTATGCTCTACCCTCTCAACTGGAAATAATCTACTCTTACTGTTACACTAGTTACCCATGTGGAGTGTCTACCTTTGGGTGACTTCCGAGTACATACAATGTCCCCCCTCTTATCCACTGCCTGTAGACATTAATTATAATACTGGGCCTTGTGATATGGCACCATGGGCTTCTTTTCACCCAAACTTCCCTCTTCCGCTCAGAGGTCGTATGGGAACCCTTCCTCTCACAACTCTTTTGGGGGGTCTTTGGAGAACTTCTTTGTATTATTCTGGCCATTCCCTTTCCTCTGCAGAAGTGAACCTGGACTACCTTTCTTGGGGCAACTCATGGATCAAGGTGTTTCCCAAGCTCTCAGGACTCAGAGAACTTGGCATCTACCAGATGCTTTTGTACTATAAAATAGAGAAATAATAAGTAAATGACAAAAATCAAACAAGGGTAACCAGAGATATAAATTCTTAAAGTAGACATAGTGCCCAAAAGCACGAAGCGCCAATGACAGTCAATCGTTGCGGTAGCCGGGACTTAGGTGCCATTTGAGGCTGACCACAGAGCCCTGGCCTGATACAATCTGTCGATTGGACCTGGTGAAAAGTCTGGAAATCAAAAAGTTCAAAAACGTTTCCACATTTTCTTCAGGTGCCACAACAATCACAGATGTATGTTTCTAAGGCCCCCAGGACCTCAGAGTAAGGCACTTCGAGACTCTCAGGGTGTCAAGCAGAAGCAAACAGCAAAGACCAGTCTCTGTGCTGGCACACTCAGCTGGACTCATCCAGGACACAACAAAAGTAGTGAAAGTGTTGGACTTCAGAGGGGTTAGATTAACTATTCCCACTCAAGTCTGTGCAACAGTAGGGAAAGCAGTGGACTTCGAAGGGGCAAGATTTACTATACGCATTCCAGTTTGAGCAACAGTAGGGAAAGTGTTGGACTTCGTAGTGTTAAGATTTACTATTCCCACTCCAGTCTGTGCAACAATAGGGAAACTATTGGATCTTGGAGAGGCTACATTTACAATTCCCACTCCAGTCTAAGTAACAATAGGTAAAGTACTTCACTTCAAACACATAACATATTAGAATCCAGAGAACCAGGTCAGCAGAGCTGCTTTAGAGCCAGAGAACCAGGTCAGCAGAGCTCTTTAGAGGGAGAGAACCAGGTCAGCAGAGCTGCTTTAGAACCAGAGAACCAGGTCAGCAGAGCTGCTCTAGAGCCAGAGAACCAGGTCAGCAGAGCTGCTTTAGAGCCATAGAACCAGGTCAGCAGAGCTGCTTTAGAGCCAGAGAACCAGGTCAGCAGAGCTGCTCTAGAGGCAGCGAACTAGGTCAGCAGAGCAGCTCTAGAGCCAGAGAACCAGGTCAGCAGAGCTGATTTAGAGGTAGAGAACCAGGTCAGCAGAGCTGCTTTAGAGTCATAGAACCAGGTCAGCACAGCTGCTGTAGAGCCAGGGAAACCAGGTCAGTAGAGCTGCTTTAGAGCGAGAGAAGCAGGTCAGCAGAGCTGCTTTAGAGGGAGAGAACCATGTCAGCAGAGCTGCTTTAGAGCCAAGGGAACGGGTCAGCAGAGCTGCTCTACAGCCAGAGAACCAGGTCAGCAGAACTGCTTTAGAGCCATAGAACCAGGTCAGCAGAGCTGCTTTAGAGCCAGAGAACCAGGTCAGCAGAGCTATTGTAGAGCCAGAGAACAAGGTCAGCAGAGCTGCTCTAGAGCCTAAGAACTATGTCAGCAGAGATGATCTAGAGCCAGAGAACCAGATCAGCAGAGCTGCTGTAGAGCCAGAGAAACCAGGTCAGCAGAGGTGCTTCAGAGGGAGAGAACCAGGTCAGCAGAGCTGCTTTAGAGCCAGAGAACCAGGCCAGCAGAGCTGCTTTAGAGCCAGAGAACCAGGTCAGCAGAGCTGCTCTAGAGCCAGAGAACCAAGTCAGCAGAGCTGCTTTAGAGGCATAGAACCAGGTCAGCAGAGCTGCTTTAGAGCCAGGGAACCAGGTCAGCAGAGCTGCTCTAGAGCCTAAGAACCAGGTCAACAGAGCTGCTCTACAGCCAGAGAACCAGGTCAGCAGAGCTGCTGTAGAGCCAGAAAAACCAGGTCAGTAGAGCTGCTTTAGAGGGAGAGAACCATGTCAGCAGAACTGCTTTAGAGCCATAGAACCGGGTCAGCAGAGCTGCTTTTAGAGCCAGAGAACCAGGTTGTGAGAAGTTGGCCTGGTATATGCTGTTCACTAGTTAAAGTGGACACCTTGCACCAGTACAATTCGACTCTTATGGTAGTAGGTTTAAGACAACCTTTTAAAGAAAGCTATCCTAGTGGTAGGTGTGGAGAGCAGCCTTCAGGCTAAGTCTTTAGAGAAATGTAAAGCAGCTTGTTTTACCTTATAATCTCTTGAATCACTAAATGAAAGTAAACCACACAGGTATATATATCAAATATATATGTATTTATTAGTAACAACTCTCTGCTAATCTGTTTATGAGATTAGAAGTCAGGAACATATGCATAAATCAACGTTTCACAATAAATTAAGCACAAATATGGCTAGGGCCCTAGGGGCGTACCAGACCATATACTAAAAAAGAGACTTAGAGATAATGACTTGCAAGGGGACAAGGCCTAGGGCCTTCAGAAGCGCTCGGGCCTCACAAAACCATCTATATGAAAAAAAGAGGGGGGACCAGGAGCTTGTTATGGTCCAGTGTCTGTGCTCCGTGTATCGTCTATGTCAATCAAAGAAAGGAGACACTGTTCCAAAGAAGTAGAGGAAAGGAAACCGAGAAAAGAAGGTCCTAGGCTATATGAGACCCAAAGGTTGGGAGGGGAAGCAGAGCTTTTCTCTTGTTGCCCTCACACACCCCGAGAGGTGTCATGCTTCATCATCGGGCGTTTTGCTCCTCGTCATGCCGGCGCTGCAATGCCCTACGGGTCCCCCGAAGGGTCACTTTAGCGGAGATCTTTTTAGAGAAAACGCCGTCTGGTGCATGCAGGTGTGTGATTTGGGTCCTAAAACTAATAGTGGTGCAGGAGTGTGTGTAACGTGATATATTAAAATTGTCTAAGGGTTGCTCAAAGGGTATTATTTAATAGAAAAGAGGGAATGGCACCCTTGACAGGCTAAAAAACCCATAGTGTCGTACTTTAATCTCTGTGACCGCGTAGGGACAGGGCCCCACCCCTGTCTATCCTGGTATTAGGGAACCGCAAATGGTTAATGCGGTATGTACAAGTGCTTTGTATACCGTTCTAGCTATGAATGCACTGTGTACACGTTATTCTGCATCACTACGCGGGTTCCATTTTGGAAGCAGTGGCCATCTTGTGATTGCCCTCACATAGGCTATAATGAAGCAAATATGGGCCTCACAGCACATTTGCCTTTCCATGACTCTTCTGTGACCTGGGCAGCTTGGCTCTGCTGCCCCAGGTCAAACTGGTTTCACGAGCTCCCCTTCCTCCGGCCACCTGTGATTAGCATCAGGGCTTGACACGCCATAAAGTCCTTTCATCCCACACAAGCCTCTGGCTAATCTCTTTTACACCTGACTGTTCCTGCTTTATGACTTGTTTCTATCAACAAGAGCTGCCCGTGTTTTATTGGGGCCTATCGATATCTGATGTGGGATCTGAACCTTGCTGTGTAAATAATTGTGGGCTGGCTTAGCTGGAATGTGGGATGGTCATCATGACTCTGCCTTTTCGTTTGTAATGTACACGTGTATATGGCCGTATCATAAACCTAGGAATGTATGCCTGAGGCAGGAAAAACTGTACTTAAGGAGAAGTCCGTTTCTATGATTTTTAGCAGTCTCCTGAGAACATACACGCTGTTGTACTTCTAGGATACCTGTAATTGGTCTGCAGCCAATAAATGAATCTTTGACTTCACCCAGAAGACTCTGTGTTTCTGTAGGTCTGGAACAGGGAGAACCCAGAAGTCTTAGGGTGTGTGCCCCTGCACCGCTGGGACTAAAATACCCAGTACTTCAATTTGGCGCCCAACTCGGGACGATTTCAGCGGTACCAGTCCAAGCCAGAGGTTCGTGAGGAGCTTCGTGTGGAAATTCCGGAGGAAGGCCGCCACTTCATCGACCCCTGCATGTCGACGTGGTCCGAAAGTCTTTTCTGCGAGGTTCTCCGCGTCCCGACGGCTACGAAGGACTGCTGCCCTGATTAATCGACCTGTTTTGGACCCTTGACGAGTTTTGATAGAGCGAAACAATCGAGAGAGTCTTCTGGTGACGCCATTGATCATCAATATTCAGTTAAGTATAAGTGGAGCGTCTCCCATTTGTTTGGTATCCCTCGGGATCGTTTTGATTTGGGAATTTGGAGTTTGCAAACGCCAAAGCCAGAGGACTCTTGTATTCACAAGACTATCGTAATCGATAATCCTTTGACGTTTTGGGTCTAGACTAGTGAGCGAAGATGCCTGGTTCTAGAATATTTGGTAGATTGTTTTGTTTAGGTTGTGGAAGAGATTTCCAGCTGGAGGAATCATGTCCGGTTCCTCCGGTTGGAACTCCAACTTATGAGCTCTATGTAAAACATGGCGTAGGCCCCATTGCATATAACGAAGTATGGATCCACTACACCAGAAAAGACGGTGTTTTAAAATGGCCCCAAAATGGTAGTTTCGATACCGATATTTTAGATAATTTGGAAATTAAATTGTTTAAAAAGAAAGCCCGGCCGGCGATGTTTGATTCTTTCCGCTTATGGCGGAAGGAAGCCAAACAGAAGGAAATTAAGCTAGCGAAAAAGAATAAGAGAGAGAAAGGTATGACAGTAATGCAAGCAGCTGTACAATTCAAAGACGATGAGGGGGAGCAGATGAATGAGCAATTGCACAGACAGCGTAAGTTAGGGATCGACAAATGTTACCCAGCTTTACCGCACTCTAAACAGAATGAGTTAGAAGAAAAGGAGAAAGATCCCCTGATGTCGCATTTGTTGAGTTCGCCACCCCCGTATGCTCAAAACGCCACGGCGCCTCCCCAGCTTGTGAATATGCCACCTCCAGTTAATATACTGCAAGCTTTGCCGCTACCGCCAGCTGCTTCGCAGCCGGCTCCTATCCCTATAGCGCAGCCCTCTCAAGGGCCGCCAGTTGTGTTTCCAACTGCCCCCGCGCTTCCCGCTTCCTGCGACTTTGTCTAATTCAGCAGCTGCCTCCCCTGACACTCTTCCTTGCACCACTCCAGTACCTGTTTCTGCATCCTCTTTTCTCCCCTCTGTTTATCCCCCTGTTTTCGCCTCAACTTCTCCTTCAGCGCGACAGCGTTTAACTAATGTGGTTACTGCGTTAATGTCACCTCTCTTTGAGTCATCAGGTGTGACTCCTGGCTTACAGCGTAAGCAATTGCGCAGTCAATTGCCTAACCCCGATGAGAAAAAGGTAATAGATCGCATGGCGCGTAGATGGATTGTTTTCCCTTCACTATATGATGTGGAATCAGTTGTCAACGTTTTCCATCAATGGGATGCCCCAAAACAGAGGTATGTCTTTGAGAAAATGTGCGAAATTCTCTGTGAGGAATTGGATGATAGTGGTAGAGACCCAAGCCCCCAGGAGTTGTGTCGAGTGAGATTTGACTTTGGAACTGGTACCATTGTGGATCGCGATGTAGATAAAGCAGTTGCGGTTGTATTATCCTTCAGGAATGATGATTGTCAACAGTCGTTGTTTGAACCTGATGTCCCTGTGGGAAAAAGGGTAAAAGCACGCCAATATCCGATGCGTGAGGTTCCCCCAGTTTGGAGACCTGCTGAACCAAATGCTAATCCACCTGTCTTAGCACATTTTCAGCGTATTTGGGTACATGTTCCATGGAAAAGATCTGAGGTGCTAGCACTTAAGCAGACCTTGCCTGATCCCCGTAAAAACCCTACCGGTTATTATAAGGAGTTGTCACAAACTGCAGAATCCTGTGTAATGAATCTGGCTGATATAGATATGCTGTTTGGGAATGTGGTTCCACAGCCTTTGTGGGGATCCATTCGTAATATGTATCATGCTGCAGAACTAGGGGACACATGGGCTAACATCATCGCTGCTGACGCTAGACAGATTGGTGGCGCGAATCCCGAGCCTTTAATAGCAGAACTCCCTGGTAGAATCATCACGTATATGAAGACAATAATGCCCGCGATGCGCGTAAATTGGGACAAGCTATCTGCATGCAAGCAGAAGAAAGATGAGACAGTGTCAGACTTCTTTACCAGGTTTGAAGAAACGTTTATTGACCACAGTGGGCAAGATATGAGTACTGAGGGTGTCCAACGGTTATTTGTGGACAAATTTGTGCAGAATTTACTTCCTGACCTGTGTAAAAAGTTAAAAGATTCAGAAAGTTCTTGGGCTGTTTCCTCTTCAGCGCAAATACTGGCTACTGCACAGTATTATGAAAACAGAGATAAAGACGAGAAAGATAGAACAGAAAAGAAAACGAAAGAGCTAAAAACGAAGGTCCTTTTACAACAGGCCTATCCGCCACGTGGAGGTCAGAATAATTATAGGCAACCCCAAGGTGTCTATCACCAACCCCAACAATTTCAGAACAATCAGCAAATGAATGGGTATTATCAACCACGTGTCCCTGTAGGTCCCAACCAATGTTCATACTGCAAAGAGGAAGGTCATTTTAAATATAGTTGCCCTAAATTGATGCAGCGTAACGGCAATATGTATGGCGCAAGAGGGAGGGGTGGTCAGCAAGCTCCTAGAGGCAGAGGGCGTGGGAATGTTCCCCAGAACGCGCGTCCTCTTCCGCCTCAAAATACCATCAATAGCTTTGATCAGCAAGCCAACGCGACTAGTAATACAGCTCAGTACTACAATAATGATTATTATGCAGAGGACGGCGATGCAGAAAATAATGATTACTAGGACAGCCGTAGACAGAGAGAGGGAGTTGTTTCAGTGCCAGTGGATCAGAGCGGACCGTATGTTGAGGTGACTACAGCAAATGTAACGGAGCCCTTTCTGCTAGACACTGGTGCTGCAAAGAGTTCAATCATGCATTCAAAACTCCCTGGCGCACCTTTGTCTGGCGATATAAATGTTTCAGTAGGTTTTTCTGGCGCCCCAGTTAGAAACCCGATTTCTAGTCACATGTCACTTTCTATTGGACCTTGCGAGCTGAAAGCACCTCTCATCCTAACAACAGGTTGTGGTGAGAATTTGCTAGGATTAGATTTGTTAAAAAGATTGCATGCTACACTGTATTGTTCACCGTCAGGAGTACAACTTACATTAGGCAGGAAAGTGATTTCCCCGATGTACTTGTCTAAAAATACAATGCCGCCTGAATTGTCATCCCTTCCGGATGTCCTTTGGGCTACTGGTCCCAATGATGTGGGCCTCTTGGAGATACCGCCATACGTGGTAACTTTAAAGGCTAATGTCAGACTGCCACGCATTCCCCAGTAAAAGATCTCTAATGAAGGCCAGAAAGCATTGTTAGAGATTGTCAGCGACTTGATTAATAAGGGTGTAATTGAAGAGACAAGAGGCAACGTTTGCAATAGTCCGATTTTACCTTTCTTAAAACGAACGGACCCTTCACAGCCACCTGTTTATAGATTTGTGATTGATCTTAGAGAGGTTAATAAGATTGTTGTGCCACAGTTTCCAGTTGTCCGTGATATAACTGCCTTGTTAACGATGATTCCAGCCTCTGCTGCATGGTTTTCAGTGATCGATTTAAAGAATGCTTTCTTTAGCATCCCAATTGCCGAGGAGAGCAGAGACATTTTTGGCTTCAGTCTGGGAGGCCGAAGCTTCCGCTTCAAACGCGCTCCCCAGGGCTACTGTGAAAGTCCATCAATATACAGCCAAGCTTTGAAAGCGCAGCTTGATGCACTTGTTTTACCTAGTGGCACTATCCTGATTCAGTACGTTGACGATTTACTAATTGCCGCGGATACTGAAAAGATCTGCAAGGAAGCCACATTATCATTGTTACGTCATTTATCTGCTTTCCATCACAAAGTGTCTCTCTCAAAGCTGCAATATTGTCGACAAGAAGTGACCTACTTAGGTCATCTCTTATCGAAGGAGGGAAGGAAACTGACCCCAGAAAGAATTCAAGCCATTGCACAGTTGAGTGTGCCAAGAACACAGAGAGAAGTGCGTGCTTTCTTGGGCATTACCTCATACTGTAGGCACTGGATCCCAAATTTTTCCCTGTTGGCAAAACCTTTGTTAGCATTAACATGCAAAGACACACCGAATCCTATCCCATGGTCTGAAGAGTGCCAGAAAAGTTTTGTGGAATTGCGCAATGCATTATGTTCAGCTCCTGTGTTGGGTACCCCTGACTACAGCAAGCCTTTTACATTGTATGTTCACGAGAAAGATGGTTGTGCATTATCAGTGTTAACACAGCCTTTTGGTGACAGACCGCGCCCCTGCGCATATTTTTCATCAACCTTGGACCCTGTAGCGAAGGCATTGCCAAGCTGTCTGAGAGCGACAGCTGCTGCAGCTATGTCTATCCGACAATCTGCTGGTTTGGTAATGGACAACACATTGATCGTTATGGTTCCACATGCTGTAGACACATTATTAAACAGAACCAAGACACAACACTTGACTAGTGCGCGATTATCAGGCTATGAGCTCACACTGTTAGCAAACCACATACACATAAAGAGATGCAACATGCTGAATCCAGCTACGTTATTGCCAAATCCAGCAGACCTAGATGAGAATGAGCAACATGACTGTCTGTTCAGAACAGAAGAAGAGACGAAAGGGAGAGTAGATCTAAAAGATACTCCCCTGACTGAGTGTGATGGTACTTTATGGGTGGATGGTTCGTGTTTCAAGCTCCCTAATGGTGACACGACTGCTGCATATGCTATCACGACTTTACATACGGTTGTGGAAACTGCACGAGTGCCACATAATTCGGCCCAAGCAGCAGAATTAATCGCCCTCACAAGAGCATGCGTGTTGTCTGAAGGAATGAGTGTGAATATATACACCGATAGCCAGTACGCCTTTGGCGTGGCTCATAGTTTTGGGCGATTGTGGAAAGAACGTGGGTTCCTGACGTCGCATGGAGCTAAAATTCAGAATGGCAAGTTGGTGAATGATCTCCTTGAGTCACTGACCCTACCGTTGCAAGTTGCGATTATGAAATGCAGTGCGCACAGGAAAATCACAGATGATGTTGGACGTGGGAATGCGTTTGCTGATGAGATCGCGAAAGAAACAGCACAGAATGTAAAGACTAGAATGTATGTTGCAGGCCCCGCAAGATGGGTTGATGATGTTGGAATGTGTGAAAACACGATAGAGAGTGTGAAGTCGCTTCAAGCTGAAGCTACAGAGAAAGAATTAAGCAAGTGGAGAGAAAGTGTGGGTAAGTTGGATGAGAATGGTTGTTGGATTGATCTGACAGAACATAGGCGATGGTTGTTGCCTGATGCATATGTGCTTCCAGTAGTTACAATGGCACATGGAATGGCACATATCAGTACGAAAGGAATTTGTAAGTTGTTGGCTCCAGTATGGCAGAATGCTGGAATTCCCAAGTGTGCAGAGAATGTGGTCAAGAATTGTATGATATGTCTGAAGTATAACCCTGGTAGGGGAACCCCAACTCCAGCTGGTCATTTTGCACCCCCATCATACCCATTTGAAGTTTTGCAGCTGGACTTTATCCACATGGAAAGGTGCAACAACCTGAAATATGTATTGGTGGTTGTCTGCGCTTTCTCAAAATGGGTAGAGGCCTATCTTCTAAAGGATAACACTGCCCTATCCACAGCCAAAGCCCTTGTGAAAGAGTTCTTCCCTAGGTTTGGAATGCCAAGAATGATGTGGTGTGATAATGGAAGTGAGTTTGTGGGTAAAGTGATGAAGAATGTGTGTGAGGGACTAGGTATTAGGCAGAAGTTCCGCGCTGCAAATCACCCCCAATCAGCTGGATTAGTAGAGCGCTACAACGGCGCTCTAAAACTTAAACTGGCCACAATCCAGGCGAGCACCGGTCTTAAATGGCCTGATGCTCTGCCTTTAGCACTCCTGTCCACCAGAATGACCGTACACTCACGAGTGGGACTTAGTCCTTATGAAGTGGTTTTTGGCCACCCGGCCAACGTATGGGGTGTACCAAGGCCTACGAAATTCAGTGAGATCGAGCATCCAGTACTACTCGATTACTTGTATGATTTGACTGCTAAACTACGTGTTTTACATCAACAGGTGCATGATACTCTTCCCCAAGCTTCTGAAACTCCTGGACACCCTATCGACCCTGGCACATGGGTGCTGATTAGAAACTTCCAGCGCAAGAGCAACGACGAGCCTCGTTGGATTGGCCCCCACCTTGTACTCCTGTCAACGAGATCAGCGGTCCGGGTGAAAGGGAGAAAGAATTGGGTCCATGGCACCCACTGCAAGGTAGTCCCCTTGCCCCTGCCATATGACCAGTGGGTCCAGGAGGGTATCGCTGACTCTGAAACAGACACTGTACCTCGTTTTGTACCATTCAGTGATGCACGCATAAAGGGCACAGTTTCAGACCAAGAGAGTAACGATATTTTGCAAGAAGCTGTGCCACCATCAAGTCGATTGGACACCACAGAGCCTGAACTTTTGTTCCAGGATCAAACAGCACCTGGCCGTCTCCGCTATAATTTGAGACCAAGGCCTATGGACAAATAAAGATTTCCTCACTATCTTTTCTTTTTGACATTATAAGCTCTCCCATCTGAAGGACTTCCTTGATTTTTGTTTTTCGAACCACCATCCGGGTTCAGCCGCAGGGTCGCGGTGCCAAGACTTTGGGGTACAGGCCGAAGACGTTAGGTCAACGGTTCTGGTTGGTCTAGGGCGTTTCCCTGGACTGACAGGCGTACTCCTTAGCAGAAGAAACTCATCCGCCGCGAGCGGCCCGATTAGAGGATGGAGTTTTTTAAGATGGAGAGACCCGTTGAGGAAATGAACTTTAAAGCAAGGATGTGTAAAATTATAAAGAGTAAATGTTTTGTATTTTTGTGCCTATTTATACTATGTAGTATAATAATGTTCATCGTTGGATTTGTATTTTTCTCCTCTCAAAAGCCCATTGCACCCACTGTACAGCCTATACCTCTTTCTACTACCTCCTCACACTCTTTTCACCCTCTGCCTGAACATGAGCAAACCAGACGATCAGAATTTGTAAATAACTCGTTTATTCAGCTCTTGCACCAACACCAACTAGTAATGAATACAACTAATTGCTGGGTGTGTGGGTTAATGCCACATACCATCAACAAGGGTATTCCCTATCTAGTGTTGCCGTACAGTTACAATGGATCGTCATGGGCATTCCAGACCATGTTTCTCTACGCTCTAGATACGTACTCCCCTCGACAACCGCGTTCCATCAGACCTATCACCAATAATAAGGCTTTGATGAAAGGAGTTGCCGATATGAGCAGAGATATCGATGCATACTCGTCCATACCCAAGGAAGAATTAAGACCTTATGTAGGATGGAACGCAACGGGGTATAGTATTAGTCTGGGTGAAAGACAGCGAAAAATCTCATCCCCAATCTGGGTCGTACCCCACATAGGTCGGTTCTGCTTACAGGGTAATGGTCAGAATCCTAGAGCTCAACTAGGGAGAAGTGACTGTACTGAAACGTACACTTTCCCATCACAGTTTTCTCCTGCGTTTTTGGCTGCCAAAGGCACATATTTCATCTGCAATGACCGAGCATATACATGGTTGCCCCCTGATTTCTCGGGCACATGTTATATTGCGAACTTGCTACCGCCAACATTTACTGCTGCCTCTGACTATCACAAGACTAGAGTTGTGAGGGGCGTAATTAGTAAGGAGGATACTGCCGGTCAGGAAGCGGGAGACTTCTTCTTGGGTTTCCTGCCGTTTTGGGGTCCTATGGTAAATAGTAGGAACCTGAGACAACTGACTTGTGTGGTTGAATCCACTGTCAATGTAACGGCTGGTGCCCTCGGTAATTTGACAGCTGAGCTCCAAGTGGATCGCCTCATGACTTTGCAGAACCGCATGGTTCTAGACGTTATTCTTGCAGACCGCGGTGGGGTATGTAAGGTTATCCAATCCAGTTGTTGCATTTTCATACCAGATAACGCTCCAACAGTCTATCAAGCCATCTCCAGACTCCATAAAATATCTGAGTCCATACACATGGATAAAGGAGATTGGTCCCTGGTGGGGTGGTTCTGGGAACTGATATCTGCCTGGGGTTGGAAAGTTCTGATGGTCATTGGAATGATCTTAGCGATTCTTTTCCTGTTCTGTCTGTGCATACAGTGTGCTCCTGCGATATGTGGCCTCTGTGCTACCTTATGTGTAAGGAAACCTGTATCAAGGGACGAGCTAAGTAATAGGATGATGCTACAGCAACATCTCCATGACTTTGTGAACATTGACCTAGACTCGGATTAAGATGAGTATAGTGATTGCCTATGTAAGGGCAAAAGGAGGGTCGGTCGTACTTTAATGTCTGTGACCGCGTAGGGACAGGGCCCCACCCCTGTCTATCCTGGTATTAGCGAACCGCAAATGGTTAATGCGGTATGTACAAGTGCTTTGTATACCGTTCTAGCTATGAATGCACTGTGTACACGTTATTCTGCATCACTACGCGGGTTCCATTTTGGAAGCAGTGGCCATCTTGTGATTGCCCTCACATAGGCTATAATGAAGCAAATACGGGCCTCACAGCACATTTGCCTTTCCATGACTCTTCTGTGACCTGGGCAGCTTGGCTCTGCTGCCCCAGGTCAAACTGGTTTCACGAGCTCCCCTTCCTCCGGCCACCTGTGATTAGCATCAGGGCTTGACACGCCATAAAGTCCTTTCATCCCACACAAGCCTCTGGCTAATCTCTTTTACACCTGACTGTTCCTGCTTTATGACTTGTTTCTATCAACAAGAGCTGCCCGTGTTTTATTGGGGCCTATCGATATCTGATGTGGGATCTGAACCTTGCTGTGTAAATAATTGTGGGCTGGCTTAGCTGGAATGTGGGATGGTCATCATGACTCTGCCTTTTCGTTTGTAATGTACACGTGTATATGGCCGTATCATAAACCTAGGAATGTATGCCTGAGGCAGGAAAAACTGTACTTAAGGAGAAGTCCGTTTCTATGATTTTTAGCAGTCTCCTGAGAACATACACGCTGTTGTTCTTCTAGGATACCTGTAATTGGTCTGCAGCCAATAAATGAATCTTTGACTTCACCCAGAAGACTCTTTGTTTCTGTAGGTCTGGAACAGGGAGAACCCAGAAGTCATAGGGTGTGTGCCCCTGCACCGCTGGGACTAAAATACCCAGTACTTCAATAGGTTGGGTGTTACCTTAGTGGGCTTAATGTCCCAATAGGTAACTACAGTCTGGTCAATGTGGTCGACATGTTTCGCGCCCCTGCGGTCCAACCGGATCCATGGCACTTCCTCAGGACCAACTACAAAGTGAAGTGTGCATGAATGTGATCTGGGGAGTAAAACCCACAGTGTATATCCGGGCGTGCAAGGTCAAGATGGCCCTGCTCTCTGTTCTGTCAGATTTAAGGTCGCTCCTGGATATATGTCTAAATTTAAAGAGTAAGTTGATCCATAGACTAGGGGACGAGCGTTCACACCTTCTTGGGAGTTTTGCTCTGGTGTGGCCTCTTCCGAACCTACCCCTACCGTCCTCCTGTCTGGACAAACTTAGGCATATTTCCAGGAGCGACCTTAAATCTGAGCTCTGTGGGGTGGTTAGGGTGTGCTATACAGGGAGTGTGAAGTGAAGTATTCACCCCTAGCGGTGTGAAAGTGCTGTTTTGACCAGAGTGAGATGGTGCTGAGGTGAGGTGCCGGTACACTCAGGGATGAAACCGTGAGCTGATTGCTGTAAACTGATGTGCTCCTGGCGCTGTAGTATACTGGCCGCTGTAGCACAGCTGTGCAAGTGGTGTTAGTATGAGTTTAGACTATAACGGCAGTGGGAAGCAAACTACTCACCTACCAGTCTGAAGACTCGAATGGAATGTTTTATCAAGCAGGAATAAAGAAATAATCGTGAAGAATATAATGCAGAATGTTGCAATGCCACAGAAGACAAATGGTGAAATCAGGTGTGTTTAAGAAAGTGGCTGTGTGGGATAAAGCGATGGAGTCTGCAAGTTATATAAAAAGTGTCTTTATGTAAGTGCCATAAATGGAACCACTGGTGCAAGAGCTAAGGCAGCCAGCTGAGGCAAACTCCAACCCGCTTCTGCTGTATTCAAAGCTAAGCTTCTGTATCAGTCAATTCCACATTACATGTTACAGTTCCATGTGACATAAACAATGCCTATTAGACATGAATGACTGTAAATTGTAGAATGAAAATAAGAGTAAGCTACGATTACCACACTGTGCCAACCAGTTCCTAAACAATGCCGTGTTTTTTGATCTTGATCGCCAGTTTGTGAGCAGAGGCTGAGGATGAGCTAATTTGTGTGAAAGGGCTTTGTGGATAAGAGGCAGGCAGAGAGACGTGTGTACAAAGAATAGATATGGTTTCAAAATGGATGTCGGGTTTAGGCTAATTTAGCAAGTAAATAGCATATTTGCATATGCCATACATCATCCATCCCTGGTTAGTGTGGAGAGGTAAGGGCCAATAATGAAAACAGAGTTCAAATGCCTAAGCATACTTAGAAAGTTATTATATGAAAATAGTTCAATTGAAGTGTATTAAAAAATTTAATATGAAAAAGTAAAAAAAGTTTGAAAAAAATAAATCCAAGAATAAAGTGAATTTCTTACAAGTCTTGGAGATTGCAGTCCGGAAGTTCTTCAGCGGCTTGAGATGCGTAATGTTCCAAGAGGCGATTGTTGCCTTCATGTGAGAAAAGCAAAGAGATCCAATTCATATCCTCGAAGGGACAGTAATGTTCTTCAAATGTTGGAGCGGCAATTTGAATTGGCAGGCAATCTATGATGTTGTCAAAGGTCGCACTTTGCAGGAGATCTTTCATGGCTGCGCAGGAATCCCATTCCACCAGGATACCTTTTTGCGTTGCATCCGCCATTGCTCCACTGCCCGTACAATCAAGTTCATGGTTTTCAAGATACTCCATCACCTGCTGGATATCGGGAGCGTTTGCTGGGATGTTGGCAAGGCATAGATCCATTCGCCAGTCGATTGGGCAAGTTTTGCAATAAAAAGATGGTTGCATGCAGATTGTATATGTGTAAATAAATGTCATGTTGCAGCTGGCTCCAATAATAGATAGAGAAAGGCAGCCGAAAAGTTGTTCAATTTTTTCACGATATTGATGTAGCTTTGCGTAGAGGCATTTTCTGACGGACATGCTTGTTACCACAGGGAGCGTAACCATTTTTAACAAGCTAAAATAGTAGTAGGATGGCCGCAAACAGAGCGAGAATTATGGGCACTGTTGCTGTTATTCCAGAGATGATCGAATGAATGAAGTCTGGTATTAGACTAAAAATAGTTTAAAAGCCTATGAGAAGGCCGGAGGAGACCATGTTAAAAAAGTGTGCCAGACCTTAAATGTCAGATGTGTTGAAAATTGTGCAACAAGTCACAAAGTGCAATGGGAGGTTCGTATTTAAAAGGGAGTGTATTTTACTTGAAGTTCATGCTATCTGCAGTCGATAAATTACACTTCTGTTTGAATCAAAAGCGCTTTCAGTTTGCTCCGTTTAATAAAATCTGTTTTCAAAGTAGGTATTGAAGGCCAAGTTGAACTTTGGGAGTTACTTTGTGTGGGTGGGAATAGAGATTGCCAGAGGAAGTTATCCGGTTTGAAACAGTAAGGACATACTGTATGCCAGCTCACATTGTGTAGCAGTCCATGTTATTAAGAAGCAGATGACTGCCGTTAGAAAGCTGTGTGAATGTTGGTCTGATTGTGGGAGTTGGCGTGCTTTTAAGAAAGGGGGCTGTAAGCTTAGAAGCGTCGTGCAGTTGGACATTCTTGCATAGTAATGAATGATTGCCATTGAGGTCCCACTTTTCACCTGTGAGAAAAACTTCGGTATCCTCTTTAAGACAGCGATATGTAAATGGGAGAAACGTGGTCCTTATATAATAACATACAACATGACAAACAACATGTACACCTAGCAGGCAGACACAACAACACTACGTACTGTGGGAACTGTGGCTAGCCATGTACACAAACCAAACATGGCATGGCACCTCTGCCACACAATGCAGAATGTGGGGAGAGATGGGAGCAAAGTATGTGTGAAGGTGGCAAGTGATTCTCGATTATAAAAGTATACAATGCAAAGTGTTGAGGGGATGTGCGTATGCAGAGCACAGACATGTACATGTCAACATACACTGATGGTTTGAGTGAAGTTGACAGTGGACGCAACCATGATAGTACAGTTAGTAGGGAAGATTACGAAAACATAGCGTGTACGTGCCCCCTCCCCCCAAAATCTTTAGCATAGTGGGCTGGCTCAGCGTACGCAAGGCTAGCGTGGGGGTATGAATAAAAGGCGCATTTCTCTGGGTGTGGTTCTCTTCCGGAATGGCGAACATGTCTGTCAGATCTGCGCAGTTTACACCGCCACGAGGCGGACGCCGTGAGCGAAGGTGGCTGCGGGAATAATGCTCTCAGCCTGCTGCTGCCCAGAAACCGTCATGGCCGCTGCGATGCACATATGCCCCACAGTGCCGGCGGAAGCTTTTGGGCCGAGTTCTGCGAGCTGGGAAGGCTCCTGAGATCAACGCTGGCTACCGCGACACAGGCAGACAGCGCCCAGCCTGAGGCCCAGCACCGTGAAGTGCTCTGTATACTACTAACACAGTAGTCGAAGAGGTACCAACAGTGGAACGGTGTCTTGACCCCACAATGGATGATGTTAGAACTGCATCTGAGAGTGCAGATGAAGGTACTCCTTTCAACCAGCTGTAACCAACTCTAGGTCCCAACTGTGGAACTGTGTCTTGATCCCACAATGGACGATGTTAGAACTACATCTGAGAGTGGAGATGAAGGTACTCCCTTCGACCAGGTGCAAGCAACTCTAGGTCCCAACAGTGGAACGGTGTCTTGATCCCACAATAGACGATGTCCGATATTTACCTGCTGCTTGTGGGTTTCCACAGAAGTCCCTGCTTTGACATGCATCAGACTCTGTGCTTCCGTAGCTAAGTGCTGCACATGATTATTTTGCTTGGTTGACACCAGTCGGTGGAGTACACCGCGGTACAGCAGGTCCGAACAGTGGAACGGGGTCTTGATCCCAGAATGGACGATGGTAGAACTGCATCTGAGAGTACAGATGAAGGTACTCCCTTCGACCAGGTGTAACCAACTCTAGGTCCCAACAGTGGAACGGTGTCTTGATCCCAGAATGGACGATGTCCGATATTACCTGCTGCTTGTGTGTTTTCCCAGAAGTCCCTCCGTTGAGGTGCATCAGACTCTGCGCTTCCGTAGCTAAGTGCTGCACATGATCATTGGGCTTGGCTGACTGCAGTCGCTGGAGTATACCGCGGTACAGCAGGTCCGAACAGTGAAACGGGGTCTTGATCCTACAATGTACGATGTTAGAACTGCATCTGAGAGTGGAGATGAAAGTACTCCCTTCGAACAGGTGCAACCAACTCTACGTCCCGACAGTGGAACGGTGTCTTGATCCCAAAATGGACGATGTATGATATTACGTGCTGCTTGGTTTTCACAGAACTTGCTCCGTTGAGGTGCGTCAGACTATGTGCTTCCGTAGCTAATTGCTGCACATGATTATTGGGGTTGGGTGACTGCAGTCGATGGAGTACACCGCGGTACAGCAGGTCCGAACATAGGAACGGGGTCTTGATCCCAGAATGGACGATGTTAGAACTGTATCTCAGACTGGGAATGAAAGTACTCCCTGCGACCAGGTGCAAGCAACTCTAGGTCCCAACAGTGGAACGGTGTCTTGATCCCACAATGGACGATGTTAGAACTGTATCTGAGAGTGGAGATGAAGGTAGTCCCTTTGACCAGGTGCAACCAACTCTATGTCCCAACAGTGGAATGGTGTCTTGAGCCCAAAATGGACGATGTCCGATATTACTTGCTGCTTGGTTTTGACAGAACTCCATCCGTTGAGGTGCATCAGACTCTGTGCTTCTGTAACTAACTGCTGCACATGATTATTGGGCTTGGTTGACTGCGGTCGGTGGAGTACACCGTGGTACAGCAGGTCGGAACAGTGAAACAGGGTCTTGATTCTGTGATTGAGGATGTCAGAAGTTAAAGTTTGTGATGATTTCTGTGTACCCACTCCGATCAGGTGCAACCAACTGTGTGCTTCCAAATCCAACGGCACATGGCTGTGAGGCATTAATGACCACTGCCTCTGGCCTACAGTGCGGTCAGCAGGGCTCACAATTCAGATCTAGTGGTGATTGTTTAATTACAGAATCCAGTAGGCAACTATCTACAACGTCTATTGAAATATACACAATAGCCTTTTAGTATACTTGCTTGAAGATGTTTTTTAAGATGACTTATAGGTCTAGTACAATGACCAAATTCTTCTTGGTAGTGGTAAAGAACACTGAATAACACTGTACACAGTGGACAGCAGAGATCGCAATTTGAATTGTTTTGATTTATTTATTGCAGAGTTTTGTGTAATTTATGTTGTTGTATTTTGTGACGAGGACGTGAGAAAAAGTATTCATGGAAGACTGTGCTCACTACTTCCTTCAATTTACACTGCAGACAACAGTGTTCACAATTCAGATCGAGTCGCTATTGTAGATGACGCATTCCTGTAGGCAAAAGACATTGCTCCAGTGCGCTCTGTCCGCACCACGCATACGCATTAACCAAGGGTCCGCACACGGTTTTTGTTGCTTCGCGTACGGCAAACTGGGCAGCTCAAGTCAATGCCAGGTGGCTGTGGGCCCTTGCTGACCGATCTCTGGCCTACACTGCAGACAGCAGTGTTTACAATTCAGATCGAGTCGCTATTGCAGATGATGTAGTGTTGTAGGCAACAGACATTGCTCTTAGTACGGCCTGCCCGCAGCACGCATCATCGCTGGCTATGCACATGCTGAATGCTTTTGATGTGGCTATCTAAGTGCACTAGAGCTGATGGACCCTTTATGATACAATCTTTTTGTGTATTATTTCAGATCTGCTGCCTGTTTCTTAGTATACCACAAGTTATGGTTGTTATACGATATAATCTTTTCTGTATTATTTCACATCTAGTGTCCCTACCTTACTGCAGCACAAACTATTGACCCTTTTATTATTGAATCTCTGTGTGTGACCCAATGATTACTGTTGTAGTTGATGCTAGCATCAACCATTCCCTGAGGGCTGGTTTACACTCACCCCACACGCATCCAGCACAGACGTCACTGGATATGTGACCCTGGTAATAAAAAGGAGTCGAGCGCAGGTGCCTGTACCCACTTCCACTATCTATCTGTGTCCGTGTGTTCATTATGTATGCATGATACTGCCCCTAGGCTGTACCACATTACATTGTGCTGTGGACAGCGTATGCAACCATGTTATCTCTGGCAGTGGGGAAAAGTTCTGTTATGTAGCTTTTAGATGCATGGTTATCACAGGTGGAAGGCTGCTTTACAGAGCATGAATATTGATGAGGATGATGGTTGCATGTTGTGTGTACTGTCAGATACGAATACATAGCAAAAAGTTTTCATAAAAGCTCTGTAAGCAGAAGAGGAGTCTCTCATCAAACGCTGTAGAGAGAATGGCGCAAATGGGTGGGGTCCTTCAACTGCTACAATGGGAAATGTTATGAACCAATCAAATGCTTTTCTTTAAGGTCACATGGCAATCTCGCAGTGAGCGCAAGGAGGCCGCACCCAACGCGATTTTGAGAAAATATTACCATAATATAAGTTTATTACAGTTAGAATTATATAAATGTTTAAAATATTTTAGATTATCGCTTGTTCTCATATACACTTTAAACTTATTTAGATATAATTTTGAGACGGAAAAAAAAAGAGAGGGAATTGCGTTCCCGGCACGACACCATACGTCTATGATGTAACACAGGGCCTGGCAGCGTGCATTTGTCACATACGCAACACACAGTGGGCGTGACCCTATACGTACATGATGTAAGGCACGGCTTGGTACTGCCTACCCGTCGCATACCAAAGTAGCAGCTGGTGCGACCACATACGTATATGATGTTACACGGGACGTGGTGCCACAAACCCATCAGATACGAAATGCGCATCCTTTATGAGTTTAGCAATATGGGGGATAGGATTTGCGTGCTGATGGAGCTTGGTACACTACCGGTACGGGACTTCAGTTTTCTCAACCAAAAAAAAATGATATATATACTTTTTTTTGAAGATATAAAACATTACATATTTTTCAAATTAAAAACAAAAAAGGATAATAGAGTTAATATTACAAAAAAATAGAAAAAATATAGGTTTTTATAAATATTAAAATATGAAATTAACGTTATAGTTAGTTCGACATTTGACTCATAGAAAACCAGAGAAATTCGCCCGTTATAGTTAGTTGAGCTAACTATAACTCGCTCACCCGCAATGCACTGGTGATGACGTCACATATTACATCACTCATGACATGGTCAGTGACATCACTGATGACATCACTGATGACATCTCAAATGACATCACTGATGACATCACTGATGACATCATCCAGTGAATGTGTGTTTCTGTAAAGTTTAAATATTTTTCAGATAAATCTATGCCAAGGTGTATTGAAGAAAGAGTGAATTTACAAGTCCCTTAATGGATTATTTAGTAGCTGCGTGACTGACTGTATAACTGAGTGATTGAACATGTGTTACTGAATGTATGGGTTAGTGACTAAACTGTCTGAAAGTCTGCATTAGTGTCTCAGTTGGTGTATAAGCGGCTGCAAGGGTTGGTGAGTAGCTACATGAGTGTCCATATGGGTTATTTATTTGTTGTCTGAGTATCTGTATGAGTGCCTGAGTGTCTGTGTGGGTGGGCGGGGGAGTGTGTGACTCTGTGCATACATGTTTGAGTGGGTGATTCACTGGTTGTATGGATTCAAAAGTGCATCTGGGGAGGGCTGTATGGGTGAGTTAGTGTGTGTGTATGGGTGTGTTGGTGAGTGAATGAATGTCTCAATGGTATAGGTGTGAGTAACTGCATATGTTTTAAGGCAGTATATGTGAGTGTTGGAGTATATAAATGACTATAATGTCTGTAAAACCTATGTTTTTTTCAGTGAATATATATACACACACACACTCACACTCACACACATATGAATTAAATGTAATTAACAGTCAAAATAATTGCATTTTTTTAACATCATTTCCTATGAGGTGTACTTTTAAAACCCTGCATCCACTATTCTCTATGGGGTTGATTTTCAATACCTGTGAGGGGCTGTATGCAGTGCCAGACTTACTCCTAGGCTTGGCTGGAGTGCATTTACAACTGTTTAAGGTCTTTTGAGCTGTAGTAACCTCAGACGTGTAGTTTGTGACTAGCATTGATCTTACTCTTTTGTGGGTGTGTGTTTGTGAATATGCCTCTATTTCCTGCTTTCCCTCACCCTGCATGTTGTTACAACGCGGTCCTTACAACGACCACAATATAACAATGCATACCATTACCCCACAAGTCGTAACAATGACTTGCGGAGGCGGGCGCTGGATGTTGGAATAGTATAATTTACTATTCCAACCTCAGTCTGTCCGCAAGTCATTGTAACGACTTAAGGGGTAATGTTATGCGTTGTTACAACACGGTCGTTGTAACAACCGCGTTGTAACATGCGAGGTGATGGATGTTTACCATGTTTGTATTAGAATGTCACTATCTAAACCTTTCCTACTATGTAGTAAACATTGCCCATTTTCCAGCCACTATCCCTGGAAAGTAGTAAACTTTCATGTGGAACTCGCCCCATAGAAAAGATAGTAGAGTTGGAGGAGGGGATGTCCATCTATAGGTTTGTGAATTACATTATATAGTAATGAAACAGTACTTCTGTAGTACTAATTTGCATACTACAAAATGCAGTTGATCTAAATTTGGCTCAGGCTCTTGTTAAGAGTTGTGGTATTTTACCCGGACTAGTTACTCTGGGTGAAATTCTGAATCTCACAATTTTGTTTCTCTCTGAGCCTGGAATTATTCGGTCTAGAAAACTTCAGACCTGATAATTCCAGGCCCAGAGACATCAGGTCCATCTGTATTGTTGGGTCAGGAGTTGTGAGCAGCATCCTGCTGAGAGCCTGCCCAAACCCTGTGGCCCTACAGGGGGAGCAAACAATATTCCCCCAGGACAGGCAAAAGCATTCCCTGCAGCGCTGCTCCTTCACCCTCATCTGGCCTCTCCCTGACACATTCCGCCTGTTCAGGACAGATGGAAAATGTCAGCTTATTGCCCTGGACCTGGGGAAGATTGCCCCGAAAATGACTTGGTATGACACAGTTCTTCCCCATTCCAAGAAAGACTCTCATAATCTGTGGAATTCAGTGGGGGGTAATGGCTGGAATTATAGATCTGGCCCGTGGTATCCCTGCATCAAATTCTGCAATACGCATTCTGAGGGCCATTGTACCTGTTAACTACAATCAACAATCAAAGTGCAAAAATAGAAATATGGCTGCTGTAATATCTTAACTAGCAAAAACTGACTGTAGGCAAATGTACTATTTAATGTAAGAGTCTAGCAATATGAAACAGCAACACAATCTATGTAAATCTTTAAAATGTGCCTTCCACTACTTAACCCATGTGTCCATTGATAAACATCATATATTAATGCAAATATGCAGTGGAAATATACAATACGCTACACATGCACACTCACACCAGTACACCTGCAAACACTCACAGACCAGTAAAAAAACAGGCACCCAGGCACAGAGACATATTAACACTCATGCACAAATAAAACAGGCCGTAATGAGCCTTTATAGTCCCACTGAAGTATACAAAGTAGTGATGGATGAAATACTTGAATTAGACTCAGCCACTGGTAGTTACTCTGGGCCGCTATTCTGCACACGGTGCCACCTCAGTTTGGACCCAGTCACATGTAAATCAGTCTTGACCCTGCTCCAGCAGGAACAGTCTTGCCCGAACTGCCAAGCCAGGTTCTCCCAAAACCAGAACACAAGCAACCCAAGACTGGTTTGGCCTCATTAGGGCTCACCAGTCAGTTATAGCGTGGTTCCAGTAGCACATTGTGCATGGGGTCCATGTCTGGACATACCCGTCCCACTTAAGACATCACACTGATGTATACCACAAAAGTGATTGATAGAAAGCTTGAATTAATCTCAGCACTGGTAATTATTCTGCTGCATCCCAATCCATCTGTTATCTTGCACACCATGCCACCTCAGTTTGGGCCTAGCCATATGCAAATCAGTCTTGCCCCTGCTCCAATAGGACCAGTCCAGCCTGAAATGGGGGGCTAGGTCCTCCCTGAACCAGAACAGGTCCTGGGACACAAGCAGCCCAAAACTAGTTTTTCCCTCATTTAGGGTGAAACTGGTCTTTGGTTTGTCTGTGTTTCAGTTCAGAGAGCACCTGGCTTGGCACTTAGGTCTGGACTGTTCGTACAAATGGTTAGGTGTAATCTGAGGTGGCATGGTGGACAAGAAAATGATGGCCTGGGACATATCCCCATGCTATTTCCAATGGTTGAGATTAATTTAAGCAGCCTACCAAGCACTCTTTTGTATATTTCGTTAAAATTCACAGGTATTAAGAAAACCTAAATAGCTCCAGATATTAACAAGCTTCAATAACCAAACAGTAATGATCTTCAATGGCTCTTGGTAACAATGAGTCACAAAGGCCTGAGACCACAATAACAAATCTCAACAGCCCCCAAAAGTAACAAACCTTAGTGTCCACAGGCATTAATGAACATCATCGGCCTTTGTCAATACCACGCATCAATAGCAACAGTCAGTAACAAGTGACGAAGGTCTGAGGCATTAATTAGCATTATTCGCGCCAGACAATTTTGAACTTCAATGGCCCCGTGTACTAATGAACCTCATTGGCCCTAAGAATTAATGAGCCTCAACTGCCTGAAAGCACTAATGATCATAAATGACCTGATGCAGCAATGAACTTCAATGGCACCAAATTAAATTCACAAGCTACAGCCCAAGTGAGTAATGAGCATCGATGGCAATACGCAGCTCTCATGACCCCAGGAAGAAACAAGCATCAATATTGGCCCCTGACATTAAAAATCATTAAATGCTTCGAACTGTATGGAGCCTCATTGGCCTAAGGCAGAGGTCTTCAATCTGTGAGGTGTGACCCCCAGGGGGGTCGTGGAGTCCTGGGAAGGGGGTCCATTCCCCAGCTTCACTTGTGCCTGCAATTAAAAATGTTTGCTTTCCTTTGATGGCTAATTTAGAGCATTATCAGATTAAGTTTCATCAATTGACTGTCCTGTGTGTGAAAAGCCGTCATGCCAGGATGCCTGCTTGCCTGAATGAAATGCAAATGTGCGCTATTAGTTAATCTGCAAGGGTGAAGGGTTCTTGGGAGCTGGTTCTGACTTTAATTGATGCAATCACTCCAAGCTTTGGGATGACAAAGATTTGGGTTTTTTGAGTGGTAGTGCAAAGAGTTAACAACCGGGCTGTGATGTGCATGCTTTTAATTGTAACTGTGTTTACACAGCTCTTAGTACCCCTAAGGAGGTGTTGAAGGGACAGTTATGTAAAAAATAAATTGAATTACATGGTATTACTAAAATCTATATTTTGGAAGCACCATTTTATCATCAATCTTTTTGCGCATTTTGTAGCAGTCTATCTCACACTGTGTGTAATGCAAGTATAAAAGAATGACACATATTCACAGTGCTTTCTGTCACATGCTGTGACCTCGTAGCACTAAAAATACACGTCACTATTCTTCACTGCACAAATCAAGATTTAATTCTGTGGCTCTCTGGTTACGCACAGACCGCTGCAGTGCATTACCTAATAGAGGTTTCATAATGTACTGCAGTGCATTTACCACTGAGTAACCACTTTTAAAAATGTAATTTTCATTTACACTGCCCATTATTTTATATGTAGCAATCTGGTGGTGAAAGACCTAAAACACGTGCAGAATATTTTGGGGCTTAATTATGAGAGGCTTGCATCGCCAGAGCTTCTCTTTTTTTGAGGCTCTGGCGGCGCAAGTGTCTCAACCATACATACGAGGCGGTGCAAAGCCACCTGCATGGCTTTGTATGGCCTCATAGATATAAGACATAGCAGCAGAAGTCACTGCGCTGTCTTACTCTGCGTCAAGGAGGGGTCCTATGGGCTTTGCGTGGGGTTCCAATGCAATAACCATGGATTTTAATGCTGCCCCATAGTTACAAAATCGTGTAGACCTGGGGCAGCTCCAAAAACAGACACCTCCCCAGCGGAGGCATAACAAGGAGAAATGTTTTCAGATCTCCTAGTTTTTTCCTCTTTCCATGTGTGTTACTTTCTGCAGATCACATAGAAAGGGGAAAACGCCTCTCAGGATTGTTTTTGTGAAGGAAGGGGCCCCTTCCTGTAATTAAACAATCCTGCCTACGATGGTGCTAGGCAGCAAGTTGTGCACCAACACAAGGGCAAAGGATAGGAATTCATCGTATTTTATAAATACGGTGCATTCCTGCCCTTTCACATTGGCATAGGGCAGCGCAGTGCAGCAAGAAGACTTGCGGTGCTGCCCTACGCCAATTCCTCATAAATGAGGCCCTTTGTTTTTAGCTACACCTTTGAGTACACCCTACGCTCACTGACCTTTGGTTTGCTACACACTTTAATATTATTTCCCTACCGCAAACGTTATTTGCTGTGGGAATTGGGGGCGTTTATGGTTGTTGATAGTTGTCAATGATGAGGAGTACCTGGTTCTAGAAATTGTTGTCAGAAGGGGGTCCTTACGCCTAAAAAATTTTTTGACAAGGGGGTCTCGGCATCAAAACGTTTGAAGACCTTTGGCCTAAGGGAATAAAATAATCAAATGCCCTGTTAGGATTTCCTTACCGAAATAGTAACAGAGGAAGTTGTGAGGTGTTTTTGGTCAACTTTCAGCGTACTTGCACTGGCACATCTAGAGCATCAGTTCTTGGTGGCTGGAGTGCAGCTTGGGTGCAATGTGATAGGTCAGGGAAAGAGCACATAGGAGGTCATTTCCAGGTGATGCAAGTGGTGTGGAGTACTTGTTGTAGGACTAGGCGCCAATGCTACATTGAATCTGTCTCACAATGTACTTGTTTTTTTCCCTTGGGGTTTCATGCTACCGCTTATGAGAGACATGTTCTAGGTTGCTGACTGGCTGGTACCTGCTGCAATCTTCTGAGGAGTTGATAAGCCAAGTACCGCTAATAATGCTATTGACAATACCAGGTACTTGCATGTCTATGTGTTAAGCTATGACTTGTGCTGATCCAATATGTTATGAATTGAACAGCTAAATTATACTCTAATATAACATGATATATGACGTGACAGGACATAGCATGGCATACCAATAAATGTAATGCAGGGACGGTTCTAGGATTTTGGGGGCCCTGGGCAGAAAGGGAATGTGTGACGCCCCTCAAATTTGCATTCAAACTGATGCATTCAGGGCTGTGTGCATCTCAATAGATGCCCCTGCTTCTGAAGTTGCTTTGGGCTGACCCCTCCTGGACTCCAGCCACTCCCTCTCCGCCTCCTACAAGCACCTCTTAACAGCTCATAAAGGGCTGAATGCGTGGGAGTTGTTTTTTTTATTCAGAAAGTGTTAAAACTGCTGTGGGACAATGGCCATCCCATGGTGCCTCTGAATGGCAGGAGGTCTGATTGCAGGGCAAACCTGCAGAATGTGTCTCCTTACAATGGGCCCATAGGAGGGCCCCCTCCACTAGGTCTCTCCTCACTATATCATGGTTGCAAGGCCCAGGGGAGAGGGGCACTTCCGTGGGCACAATTGCAAGGAGACACTTGGCTCTCAAATTAGATGAGCACTGGTCAGGATAGGACCAGTGTGCCATTGCCTGGCTGTGACACACTGGTGCGGGCACCTGTTAGTGGAATGAGAGTGGGGCCCTTGGCAGCTGCCCACACTGCCCATGCCTTGGGCCGGCCCTGATGTTATGTTGTTGTGATATCCTAAGACGTTAGGTTATATAATCAAACGTATGTTACATTACATCATGATATCTCATGTTTGGCTATGATATATTATGATTAGCTGTGTTATGCTTTCCTGTTCATGTTTTTTACAGAGCTTTGGATAGCATGACATTCACCTTTATGGCTACTTCAGGGCACTTCTCATAGGATCTTGGCCCCTTTCGGTGGTGTGAGCCAAATTCATCAAATCAATTCTTGATCTAACTTATGCTGTTATATTATTCTATGGCAAGCCATTACATATAATGTTGTATTATGTTCTGCACTGACAAATTATGATATTCAGACTATGGGTAAGGTTATGCTATACTTTAATAAGATGCAATGCTATGCTATGCTTTGATGTGATATTTTATACCATGGGATCTTATATTATTAACGCCATGATGTGTTATGTTGTAGTTTGCATTTATTGTTTTACGTATAAAAAAAGTATTTTAACACATATAAGAAAAATATACTGCAAGTGAAACCTTTACATAGAAACAAAAAAAACAGAACTGTCTTGCTTCTTCCTAGAGATCTGGCCCAATATTGTATTATAGCCCCTACACACTATGCACTGTACTTTCCGTTAATTTTAGAACCCATGGTTAGTGCTAGCCTAACCAATTCTGGGCGAGCTAGTATGGAACTGAGGCCTACAGTCCAATGCGTATTTGATGTTCAATTGGGATGAAGTTTCAGAAAATCTAAAGTTAGCACAAGTCCGTCACCTAACAGTGCACAACCTAAATAGTAGCCGGCACTGCAGTCCCATGAAGACATTCGTCAAAAAGGTAATGGTTCACATTCCTTTAGAGTCAAATGTGTCTTTCTGTTTTCACAGCACTGGTTTGATTTTCTTTTGATGGTTCAAGAATATTTACGAGGTGTTTAGTACTCCTACCATGGAACCTCTCTTCACCCACAGTGCTACCTGCAGGCCCCTCCTGGAGTATTAGGTGCCCAACTTCATCCTTCGCAAGCAAACTGTTGATTTGTAAAAGCACAGTGTCCAGTGGTTCATGTCTGGGTTCAGTACACTGGAGTCCACCTGCCCATGGGCCAGCCATTGGGGGTCTACAGTTGGTTCTGGTGACTACACCAGAATCTCAGTAGTAAGGCACAAGTTAATTCAGAAGCATGTCAGTTACATCTGGAGGTTAACAGTGCCAAGGTACCCAAAGGTCCGGAGCATGGACTCTTGCCACTTCCCTAGCAAAGACTAAGCTGAAGAAAACAGACCAGGGGGCTCAAAAGCAAATAACTCCAGATCCAGTTCCCTTTGCAGTCAATGGTGTCAGATCTGGGATGACCTTCTCCAGGTACTTCCATGACTTGTCAGGCCTGGAGTTGAAGCTGAGGCAATCTTCATGACATTTGGAAGGACGCACCTGGAAGGCACACACTTGATTTCTTGCAGAGAAAATGGGGCTATTGCTGAAGCAGTCCTGCCAACAAATGCAATAGGTGACTACTATTTCTGGACCCCAGGCGGCGTAGAATGATAATGTTGAACTTGTCGATAATCTGCCAACAGATGCTGAGTGACTTCATGCTCTGGAGTAGCAATGTCCTCATGTCAACTCCTGGTTCTAACAAGCAACTGGGCTTCTGAACATGAATGGCAGTATGGCCATTGTTTTAAGGTGTAGTCCAGCATCTTCTTCCATAGAAGGTACAGATCTCTCCACACAGGGAAGTCAGGCAGTACCAGAACTACAGTAGATATCCTACTTATGCCCATCTGACTGGAAGCCATCAGCACTTTTCAACTGCACTGGGATGCAGGTTTCTTCTGCACTGGGATGCACATTGAACCACACCATAAATATCCATGCACATATATGCATCATACATGTGTAATACATACGGTAATAAAAGATCCCGGTCAAGGGAAAAGGGGCTGAACTTTTATACTGGGGAGGCCAGTAACCATCTCTCCCCGAAGGAAGGAAGACAAAACTATTCAATACGAAGTATGTTGCCAACACTGAAGCTTCCACAAAATCTGGGTACAGGGTTTTTTATTTGCACTCTGGAAGAAGAGTCCACTTTGGATCTTCACGGCAGCTCAGGGATCTCAAATCATGAAAAAAGGGAGAACCCTCATTGGGCTTGTACAGTTGTCAAGCTCGCAAAGGATAAATAAAATAAACAATATGGCATAACAGCTCTTTAGTACTATTCAAGCCTCTTTCCATTCCACACTGGTTGAAATATAGACAATGGTGACTTCGCTGTTTTTAACACCTTGCCTGCTAAGCCTTCCACCTTCCTCCACTACCTACCTTCACCAATTGCATAGCCTTTTTAGGTCTCGCAGACCTAGCGCTGGAGCACGCATGCGCTTCTCGCTCTGCAAGGCTTATTGTAGTTGAGAAGACTTCAGAAGGGGACTTGAAGTTCCGCCCATCATTCCCATTGGCTGGCGTCATCATTTATGGTAAACGCAGGCCTCCGATTGCAAACAAGGCTTTTTTGTTACTGCCCTGTCTCCTTCTCGGCCAGCCCATCCGGACTGGATCGTTTGCTTGCGGCTTGAGACTGTCTCCTTTAATTAGTGGATGAGCACTTTTTTTCTCTATTTGTTTTGTTTCTGGTGCGGATCATGATCCTGGAGGACACCTGATCTGATTAGTGTGTCCGTCTCAGTGAAGCACCTTCACATGCCTCGCGTCACTCACAGGTACAGGCAGGCCTTTGGCCACGGCGTCCTATTAGGCAATCCAGCTGAGAGGCCCTGCATCAATTCCCATTCGAACGCAACTCCAGCTGAGAGGCCTTGCATGACTCCCAAATGTAGCGCTACTCCACTCGAGAGGCCGTGCATCACTTCCCATCGGAATGCTACTCCAGCTGAGAGGCCTTGCACCACACCGAAATGCAGTGCAGCTCCACTCGAGAGGCCGTGAATCACTCCTCATTGCAGCACGACTCCAGCTGAGAGGCCCTGCACCACTCCCAAATGCAGTGCTACTCCACTCGAGAGGCCATGCATCCATTCTCATTACAGCGCTACTCCAGCTGAGGGCCTTACACCACACCCAAATGCAGTACTGCTGCATGCTGAGAGGCCTTGCACCACTTCCCTTTCCAGGTCCTCCTCCTGCGGAAAGGCTCTGCATTGCTTCCCGATCAGCTGAGAGGCCGTGAACACTTCCATTCCAGGTTTATCCCCAGCTGAGAGGCCCTGCTTTACTTCCTATTCAAGCTCTATGGTCAGCCAAGAGGCCCTGAAATACTTCGACTCCAGTTGTACCTCACTGACAAGCCATGCATAACTACATTGCAATTTCACTCTCAGCTAAGAGGCCCCGCACCGCTAACAAATTATCTTCCTCCCGCTGAGAGACCCTGCACAACTTCCGATCCATTTTCTATTGTCAACTGAGGTCAATCCATCATTTCTATTCCATCTCTGTATGTAGCCGAGAGGCCACACATCCTTTTTATTCCTGTTTTATTTCGAGCTGAGAGGCACTTTCTACCTCCCAGCTGATACCTGTGCTTTACAGTCATTTTTAAGCCCAGGGTAACACATTGCATCCCGGAAAAGAGGGCTTCCAAGGGGCCTTGAAGTCCTCTGAAAGGACCACCGACTGTCACTGTGGAAGGAATGCAACATCTGGATCAGGACTTCAATGAACAAAGGGCATTCCAGGGGCAGAAGCTGGGCTGGCGTCCACATTTCAAACCCCGGGAAGGTCTATATGGGGCTTACAGGCCTCGCTGATTCAGTGAGAACCCTGCAGAGGTCAGTGTGACAGCGGATATCTATGCCAAGTGTTCAAGGGCAGAGTTAACAGGACACCTCTGGCTGGTTTTGATCAGCCTCGAAATCCAACCGCACCTCAAACATGCACGCACCTCAGCAGGATGTCCAGCGCCCACCTGCATCTCAACCCCACCAGAAATAGAAACTACTGGTCCACACCTGGCTTAACAACAATAATCTGGAGGCTTTTAACCCAAACTGTCACCCAGCGCCAGATCACTAGGATTTACCCTTGACACCAACCTCAAGGAACACATTGCCAAAACTTTTGAATATCCTCCTTATATCCTCATATATGGATGGTGGTAACACCCTGCTCACCACATCCCAGATCCCACACTGACCTCCCCAAAGGCCTGCCTCTTTAAGGGCCAGTAGAAATATGACCACATCACTCCCATTCTGATGAAACGCCACTGGCTCTTTTTGCCCTTCTGCACCATCTTCGAAAACAGCAACAACATCTTTAAAAAAAAGCCATCATGACCAGCCCTTCTGCCTATCTGGCTGACAAGCACACCCGCAGCCAGGACACCATCGACTGGAGACTAAGAAGTGCAAACACAGAAACAAACATTGGCAAAGCTGTGCTTACTTATGTCAGCACAGACACGCTCAAATGTGCATTGTCAAAGTAATTGTAAAATCGGCCACATGTTAAACAACTGTTATATAATCACATGTTTTGCACAAACTGCACCCAATAATACAGCAATTTCTTTATGGAACTGAAATTGTTTACTACTATTACATAACTAAATGGCAACCATTTTATCAACCACAGAAAAACGAATAATTTGTTAAAACATGCAAGCACTTAAATTCATGCCTTGAAGCTTAACTTCACCTGTCCACAGCAAGTGCATAGCACCCAAAGTATTTTATCAGGATTAGAACTTGTACCTACAATTAACAGTGAGTTCTGCAGCAACACGCATTTCAATATAACAAAGTGTTCTCATATATAGGGTATAAGCCTGTGACATAGAATGATTTCTGGCAGGCATATTAATCATCTAGTCTATTTTATGATAATTCAAACCTATGACCAGATATTGCATTCTGATTTCAGTAGCAAGCACATTTGTAAACACATTAAGAAACTGACAAACCCTAGGTAAAATACGATTGACCCCGTTTTACCATTCCCCTCTTACTCTCGCCTTGTCGCCATTTTTAGATTCCTGGAAAATATTTTTGGGGGTCTTGCATGAGACAGTGCATGAGCTATCGCTTGCAAGATATTTTGTTTGCTTACAGTGGGCTTAGAGCCCGTCCATTGCATACCATTGGTTGGAGTCAACATCGTTCTCATTTTTGCTTGTTTGTCTTTGGTCAGTGCGTGCCAACTTCCCTTTCACTTCTTGTGTTTGGCCCTACCCTGGAGCATGGCCCAAGTGCTTGTGTCCTGCCACAGCCCGCTCTTTTGGACCTACTCTTTTCGTTTTGTACAAGCATGTATTTGCAGGCTGTCTGCCACATGTGCTTCTCTCCACCCTGCACTGTGTCACTGTTTCGTAGCTGTGTGCTTTCACCCCTCTCCGTGTTGTTGCTTGACCCCTCCTGCTGTCCATGTTGATAAAAAGCATTATCATTTACAATGCCAATAGCTCAAACTCTCGCAATTGTGAGACCTATTGCATTGCAAATGCTTGTTTATCTATGAGGCAGTTCTCATTTGAAATGTGTCCAAGATACTGAGTTTAGGAATAGAAGCTTGTTGTGCAACTCCGAATTTGCAGTTACCCATACTATCATGTGATTCAGATGGCATTTTGCTAATTATTTTCTTTCCCGCAGTTTGGAAGCCAAAAATGGAAAGAAATGCAATTGATAATAACAAACATTCTACTTATCTGTGTTCACACTCATCTCCTGACAGTACCCCATTTGTGTTGCAGGGCCTATAACCCGTGGCCGGAAAGACCAAAAATGCAATGTTGGGACTTTAAGATTTCACCTTGAAAATTGGCCCATTTTGGTATTGTGGGACGCTACAGTTTTTGGGCGTGAGCTGGGTCTCTACTCGGGGAAACCTACAAAACCCAGACATTTCTGAAACATCGATACTCACAGGTGTCCAGGGTGGTGTGTCTTGTGTCAATCCCACTACGTTTCTTTACCCAAAATGCACTATAAACATGACTCTTTGGCTAAAATCACACATTATCTTCTCATTTCTGTGAAGAAAGTATTAGAATCTATGGGGGGCCACACAATTTTTACCATCCTGCATTCCTACCTTTTTCCTGATAAAAACAATATCCCACTTGTGTGACTGGGCCTATTATCCAGATCCGGAACTGATTAAAACTTGGACCATATGAAGTCAGTGTGGTGTCAATGATGCTCTACATATTTTTTGGTCTATTCCAATGATGTGTGTTAGGTCCATTTACACACGGTAGGCAACATTTCAATTGGAAGAAGTGTGAGAACCTTGGCTACAAGTGCCTGACTTTTGTGTCACATACAGATAGAAGAAAAACATTTTCTACCCACGCTTTAACATTTAGAGAGCATTCTAGGTAAGAAAAGGCTCTGTGATCCACACAAGCCGCATCCCCCTGAATTTTCGTGGGTTTCTAAGTTTCAGAAATTCCTAGGGTTGGTGGGGTTCCCTGGTTGCCAGCTGACCTACACTATGAATAGTGCAGCAATTCACCATAGCAGTTGAGCGGAAATTTCAGTTTTCTCCCATGATTTACTGCCTATGTGTCAAAACTATGCCCAAAAAAACATATATCCTCTTGCTTGCCACGGTATTGGTGATGCCCTAGGCCCCAAGGGGTCAGAAAGACTTTTGGTGCATTAGGGGTGGAAGGGCAATCCGAAGCGTGGGTGGCCAGCCTCACACCATATTTTTTGGGGGGGAAATCCTTGAGGGATAGTGGGTGTGCTGTCTCACCTAGGAGGGGAACATTGTGTGAAAATGCCTTAATCTGTCCCCAAAGGGGGTAGAAAGACTGTTGAGTCATTTAGAAATGTGGGTCAGGCCCAATGCCTGGTTAGGTGCCCTGCCCCAAATATTTATGTAAAAAAAAAATACCATCTCTGACGTATAATGTGCTCTCGGCAACCATGAGGATCAGATTGTAGGCAAACCCTCAATCAGTTCCCAGTGGGTTAGAAAGATTGATGGGCCCTTTCACAGAGAAAATCAGGCCATATGTCTGGGTGGATACTCAGCCCAATAATTTTGGGGGTAAAAAATCCCTAGTGTCTATTGGACTTTTTGCCTACCACCCCACCAGGGCAGATTGGAGGTGAACATCCAATGAGCACCATAGGGGCAAAAATCTGTTGTGCCCCTTTAAGGGTGAGTGGTAATGCCCGAATCTTGAGCAGGCTGCCAACCCCTCTTTTTAAGGTGATAAAATAATCCCTGATGTCTAGTGGCCTTTGGGACCCCTGGGTGACAGACTCGAGGAAAACGTGACAATCAGCCGCAAGGGAGGGCAGAAAAGATATTTGGCCCTTTAAGATCAGGCTCTTTAGGAGTGGGGTAAGGCATGATACTAGAGCATTTTGCCACACCCCATATTTAAAAAAAAAGAAGGTCTGGGGCCTCATTTACAAGGCTATTGCGCTGCTGGTGCATCACTTTTTTGGACACTCCGGCGGCGCAGTGTGCCTGCCTATATTTACAAGGCCACATAAAGTCAACCTGCGTGACTTTTCATGGCCTTGTAAATATGGGCCCTTTCATGCATTATCCTGCATGTAAGAGTGTCGCTGAGGGTGTTCCCCTTGCAACATCCATGAAACCTGACACATTCCCAGAATTACAAAGTTTTATAAAGATAGGAATGTGTCAGAATCCTATGCCTCCCCAGAGGAAGCATAGGAGTGGCGCAACGAGAAGAAATACTTTTATTTCGCCTTGTTTTTTCCTCTTCTGCATTCTGCATCACACATAAAAAGAGGAAAATGGCATCAAATGTCCCTTCCTGCACAAAAATAATCATCCCTGCAATGTAGGCACCCTTGCAACATGACTCAAGGGTGCCTGCGCTGGCACATGACAGCCAATTGTGCGCTAGTGCAGGGGAAGGCACACGGATGACTTGTATTGTTGTTAATACGACGCATCCCTGTGCTTTTAAAATGACGCTGCTCGGAGCAGCAAAATGGTTTACAAATAAGGCTCCTGTTGTCTAGTGGGAATCCTGACATTAAGAAGATAGAATGACTGTCAGTCCCTTGAGGGGCAAGGATATGGGTCAATGGGGGAAGGGGTGGTTAGAAAAATTGTTTGACTCTTTCAGGCTGGGGGTCAGACTGTCTGTCCTAAAACATTTTTGGTGAAAAATAAATAATACCTGGTGATTAGTGAGCCTTCTTCCTCCCCTTGCCGCTACCATGGGAAAATTGGGGTAAACACCCAATCCCCCCATGGGGACAGATAGACTGAATGCCTCATTTTTGGGGTGGGAGCACTTTCTCATACCTGGCATTCCCCCGGCCCCCTGGTGTCAATTGGGTGGATCAAGCCTTCTCGATCGCCCTCCTGTGGCGATCCCCAAGCAAGGATTCACCCGGGAGGCATAGCATTGGAACACCCTTTCCAATTGTAACATCCCCATCAAAATCAGTGCTCTGGGGGCTGAGATATGCCCTGAGCACTGATGAAAGTGAAAGTAAAATAAGTCAAATGGTTCTTTTTATTTTCAGTCACCATGAACATTGATCATCACTCTGGAAAAACAAGCTGGCTCTTCCACAGCAGCCCAAACTAAAAATGAAAAAAAGGGAAGTCCTCTTATCACAGGACATAAAGTGTGTAGAGATAGTGAAGCATTTATTGTGACAAGAGCACCAAGTCTCCTGAAGTACTGAAGAACAATGGCTCCAGAAGGTCATCCTATTCTGGGCTTTTTCATGTAAAAGCTTTTGTTTTAAAGCGCAGTATCTAACCTGCAGATTATTTTAGCACTACCAACTGACCTTGTGAGGCACTTGCATTAAGAAGCATGGTTTGGTAGATCATCTTATTCAGCAACTTTTTTATTTTATTTTAGTTAATGAAATATGGTTAATTTCAACTTTCAGATTACATGAGATAGAGTTTCAAAGTTCAGTCCCTTGAACTCTAAAGGTCAGGGGTGTGGAAATCTACTTGTCAAAGGGATAAAGTTTTACAGAAATGTACTTGTCTTCTTAAGAAATCCATTTGTCCCACCTACTCTCTATATCTGTGGACCGCCATAGACACACGACTAGTTTATTGCGACCTCACATCGAACCTTCCCATTCTCTACTATGTTACTTCCTGTCCACCAGTGCTAAGCAACCATGCAAATTATTTTAAAGCCACCCTTTACCTTCTACACTCTCATCAGAGGTGCTGCTAATGTTTCCTTTCCTGTCACTTACCATAGTATCCATACCCCTTCCACAGATTCAAACTAGGCTCTTTAAACATTCCCTTCTATTATGATACAGTATAGACTTCACTCCTTCTCCTCTACTCTCACCACAGACTCAGTACTTTGTTGTCAGCTCTCACACTACATGTGTGTTGCTTAATCTCTGCTGCTCCTATCACTATAGGTTCCCAAGGCCCTGTGCTCAATCACAGCCTACATGTCCCTTTTTCAACTCTCACACAATAGATCTGATGATTGCCCTCTTCCCTTCCCACTTCACCAATTCCACGAGTTAAAGAGAAGAGGGCACCAGTGCTTCCATGAGTTCTTTTTCTGCTTAACTCTCTCACCAATGGCACTATCAATGTAACACGCTCCAATTAGAGGTTCCATGTTTCTATCCTTCAACACTCTCACCACAATGCCTTCTTCTAGTTTACTCTCTCACCAGTCTCAATCCCTCTTCCTATCCACATTTGTTCCTTGACTTCAAAACACTTCCTTTAGCTCATGTGTTAAGTGCTCCCACTCCCTTCAGCATTTTTTCACATAGGCAGCTTATCATTCTCTTTGTTAACACTTTGAGATGTGCTTGGCTAACAAACTAATTAACAGCAGCTCATTATTCCCACATGCAACCCCCTGTGCTTCCTCCTCTCTAGCAGCTATTCAACTATTCACACAGCAACTTCTTAATATTCCATGAAAAGTGCTGTAAGGAGCATCATTGAGCTTGTACAGGAAGGAACGCAGAGAGGCTTAATAGTCTGATTGGTGCATTGATTATGAGATGATAAAATTATAAGTTAAATCATATGAATTGAGAACACAGTTGCAACAGACAATGATTGCAAGAAGCGTAAAGATGGTCCAGGAGGTCATCAATTACTAAAATACAAGAAGGGATAGACATCAATAGTGCAATGGAGAGATGTATCATTGTGTAATGTAGAGGATGGCAACGGAGGAGAAATACCCAATTGCACAACTGGCCACGAAAGACAGAGCGAACCCTGAAACACATTGTACAGGTTAGGAATTAATTTGGCTATTCGAGGCACACTGGCATTAATGGGGGCAAGCATGAAGCTGGCAATTAAGCATGCTGGAGAGGGTCCAACAAAATGGAGAGAATACAAATGTTCCTGCTATCCAGCAGGCGGAATATAGGAGAGGGGGCGTAGGAAGGTAGGATCCTCCCCACTTTTTGCCTGGTTCTAGGCTGTTTTTTGACTAGTCCAACTTGGATCCTGCTAATCAGGACCCCAGTCTATCTGCTTTCTCCTTAAACTGTTATTCCATGTACTTAGGTACACTCCAGATTGGATACTGGGGTACCCTTGTCAGTCCCGGTACACGAAGGCTCTGGAAGGTTGGTTGCTTGGCAGTACAGTGCATAACTAATTAGGATTGTACAATTTGATTATGAGGGAGCAGATCATTAATAATTGTCAAAATCAGCTTTTGCCCCAGGACCTGGTGGACATAGATAAGACTTCTTCCCAAGAATTGGGAAAGAAGGCAGATAAATGGGTCAGAACCAGGATTACGCAGACAAACAGGGTGGTGGTGACCAAAAGAAGGATACATACAAAGAGAAAGGTGGGGACAAAAATAAAGAAAAGTCTTCTGAAGGTCCCCAAACATCTTCCTGTGAGGTTGGGTCAAAAACTCCTTCTTCCCCTGGCAAAGAAACCTTATTGTCATGTTTGCAAGAAACCTGGCCACAAGAAGTATGACTCTAATTGTCCAAAGGCTAACAACAAGAAAAATATTCCCCCTACTACCAGAACTACTAAAACCCCCCTAGTGCCCAAAGTAGTAGTCCTCCAGGTGGTAGTGGTGCAACCAAAAGTTTGGTTGGGTTCTCATGGGGTACCGAGGTGGACACTGGCTTAGCGTGATCCCCTGCACAGGTCACCTTAGTGTGTGATGGTGGTATAGGTTTTTCCACTTTTTCTGTAAGTCCCAATACTTTGGGCAAATACAGGCAGGAGCCTCTGATAAATGGTCAGAAGGTTGTAGCCTGTAGAGACACAGAGGATAGTAAAACACCATGGTGACAGAGAAACTATTGTCCCCCCTGCAACTCTTACCTGAGTACCTGTACCAGGTAACTAATACTGATGGTGTTAGAACTGATCACCCCGTGGCCATAGTTAATCTTAGCTGGGGAGGGGTCACTGGCCCTAAGATGGTTGAGGTATCCCCAAGCCTGCCTATAGATTGCCTCTTGAGGAATGATATAAAAACTTCAGCCTGGACTGAAGTAGAACTCCAGACCCATTTTAAAAAGATAGGCTTCCCTGAGAAAGTTACTGAGAACCTAATGTCCTCAGGGCAACCCCAGGAACATTTAGTAGCAGTAGAGCCTGAAATAATTGCCCACTCTACTCCACCAGAGAGCAAAGGGGTAAAGAAAAATAATTTTCCTCCCAGACTATAGGTGAGGGTCAGCTTCCTCAGGGAACTGATCCTACCTCTTGTGAAGAAACTGCCCCAGAGGTGGTGAGGCCTGGCCTGGCAGAGCCACTGAGGGCAGGGGAACCTTCCAAGGAGGTACCCAGTCTGGAGCTGGTATCCTGCCCCTCTCTACGCAGCCTCAGCCAGCCTAGGGCAACAGAGGTCAGGAATGTCAGTGGACCCCAGAGGGCCCACTGCCAGGAGGAATCCCCTCATCCACAGATTAGGGACCCCCAGCCTAGTAGTACTAGACAGGTGCAATCTGAGGGACCCGTCTTACACTTAGGGAATGACATCCCCCAGATGGACTTTGTTGTGCAAAGGAAAACCTGGGAACAAGTTGACCCAAACCTTCACTGGCCCTCCATTGTTCCAACTAGAAGAGACTAACCAAAAGCTGTAGGTAGCCAAAGGTTGACTCATAGGGATAGATATATGTCAGGCATGGAAAGAAAGGCCTCCATGGTGGCCAGTACTCTGAGGAAGCTGAGACCAACCCTGTTAGAGCCTCACTTCCCCACTTAGACACCCCATCAGCCTCTTACTTGGCTCAAACAGCTGACAGGTAGTCACCCCAAAAGTTTGAGAGGATCCAAGACCCTACAGGGGAGGATCTTCTCAGTGGTCCATAAGATAGGGGTATCCATGCAAATGCAGAACCAGGGCATAGGTACCACAGAGGCCTCCCATGGGCTGAAGCATGTATTATGCCACCCATGAGAGGCTATGCAAAGTGGAACTACAGGCCTTCCATTGCAGCCAGTGTAAGTTGGTGCATGCACCACTTACTTAAGATATAGGTTTACTATATCTAAGGGTCACTGCATTTAAAATCTATAAGTTACCTCTATAGCAGGCCTTTACAATCATGAAGGCAGGGTGTTTGGTTCTAAGTTAGAGGGTGCCACTGCATGAGCAGGACACCCCTGCAGCCTATGGAGTCCATTCTCCCAGGTTGTCAGTGAAGCAGCCATATACGACATATAGAGGGGCATTACCCGTCCGCGTGATGACCAACTCTAAAACGGCTGAAACAAACCCTATTGTGTTTGGTATCAAACATGTTGGAATCATACCCCCACACTGGTAACTGGTGTGCGAGTTATGATTCCACCCCTCAGAAGCGAGCTTCATGGGGTCGCTGGTGTTGCCAGTACCAGTCTTCTAGTCCTGGACAGTACAAAATTGTTGCTGCCGACCAGAGACACATTTCTGCCCTCCTGTTGCTGAGCCAAGCTCGAGCAGGGGAAAGCAGAACAATAGGCATCCTGTCACAGGGAGGTGTGACCACCTCCCAGACAGACTTTAGTGTATTAGGGCTGGGTGGGTGCGCTTGCCAGCGACTGAAAGTCTGCATGAGGGGCACATTTGGTGTCCTTGTGCAGAGTCTAGTTCAAACAAGTCCTGGGAGCCCTCCCGCTCTGGCGAGAAACTGGACAAAGGACGTGGGAGTATTCTCCCCTTTGTCCAGACCCTTCCCTGGGAGGGTCCCCTGAATCTTTCCAACCCTCTCCTGTGGGTACATAAGGGCTTACCTGACTGTAGGTCCTTAGATTCGACGTGGACAAGATTCTGAACAAGAAACCACTGCACTTCGACCGTCTGGACACTCTGGACTTTGCTGGACTTCATTTGGGAATTACTTTGTCTCTCTCTCAGTCTGTTGCATCGTCTGTGCATGTGCACCATACAGGATCTGTGTATGGAGTCACTCCACTGCATTCGCAAGCACCTCAACACTGCTGACCGGTGTCCTGATCACAAGCCCCTATGGGCTCCAAAGGGTCCAGCAACACTGGAGGTGGGTTTCTATATCCCTCAAGGCCCCAGCTGCCCTCTTACCAAGTTAGTGGCCAGTGTCCCTCGTAAGGGCTGCAATTCCTAAACCCCTGTGCACCCCGTGTATTTGCAAGTGCATGTGCTTGTTGGCAATTCCTGAACAAGTGCATTGGGCTGTGAGTAGCCCCAACCTCTGACACTATTTCTCACCAAGAACTTTGACCTCCTCGCACTGAGTGCTCCGTGGGCTGTTTGATGAAATCGCTCAAGGTCCTCTTGCAACTCTTGTGCCTCCAGCTTGTGGGTCCAATTGAGGGTCAACTTTGCTTTTCTTTGGCTCCCCTGGTTGCTCCAGGCTTGCCCTGACTCCCCTGTGTGTGGTGAGTCTCCTGGGCCTTGCTGGTCCGAATCGTACACTGCCTTGACCTTCTGCATGGGTTGCCATTGCCAAGGCTTGTTAGTGCTCACCCCAGACACCGACCCCTCAGCACTCGACATCCTTTGCGGGACAACTCACATCCAGCTCCTGGTCATCCTCGACATCTCCTGGTCCCCGCAGCTGCAGAGTCAAGGACTCCATCAACCAACCTGAAGCACACGACATCGGTGGCCATTCGTCTACCAAGCTCTTGGTCACTCCCAAGTGACCTAGACTCTGTCTCCTCTGCTTTCGTGTATTACTCGACAAGAATCCACCTTTGGATTCCAGTGGACACTTTTCTCCCTTCCAGCAGGGCTCTTTTTCGCAGTCCTTCATTGGGATCGACGGCGGTCTGACACCACTTCAGACCTATGCACCCGGCTTCCCAGTGATAGGTAACTTTGGTACCTTGGTATCCACGGGTGGGGTGGCTCTCCAACCTTCTGTCTTCCACTGGGTTTCTTCAAAGTCGCCTGGGAAGGGTCCTTAAACTCTAAAACTGCGACCGCGACTTGCCCATAGACTTGTACAGAGTACGCAGTTGTGTTCCTACACTGCACACGCACTCCATGTGGTACCTATCAACTCACCTTGGGTGGTTTCTTGGGGTTCCAGCAATTCTGTGTCCTCTTGACATTGTTTTGACTCGAGTCGTGGTTCTTATACCACTTGCTTAGTATATGGTTTCGTCCCCCCCCGGTGCCCACTGTGTATTATTGCTATTTTCTGTCATTTCTTTGCTAAAGTAT
Source organism: Triturus cristatus (assembly GCF_964204655.1). Classification (NCBI taxonomy): domain Eukaryota; kingdom Metazoa; phylum Chordata; class Amphibia; order Caudata; family Salamandridae; genus Triturus; species Triturus cristatus. The sequence goes on along the minus strand of NC_140586.1, from coordinate 688,888,559 downwards.
TGTGTGCTTTGTGATTATCTCAGTGTAGAAGATACTGTGTCATACTAGCTAGTGTTATACTAATAAATTATTATTAGATTATTATTATTATTATTAGAAATTTTCATAGAGCGCGTAGTCACCCTGAGGTATCCCAGCGCTAAGGATCCCTACACCTGTGGGGTCGGGGGTGAGAAAAAAAGGGGGGGGGACAGCAATTTTAAACAGATGTGGTTAAAAAAAATTAAGGGAACAAGTGTGTTTTGAGTCGTTTCCTGAATCGCAGGTAGTTAGGTTCTTTCCTCAGGTCTCGGGGGAGAGCGTTCCATAGGCGAGCTGTGTGGATCGAGAAGCGCCTTCCACCCGTGCGGGCTTTCTTGAATCTCGGCAAGATGATGAGGGACTCCTTGTCCGATCGGAGGGATCTAGGGGCTTTATACGGTTGTATAAATTTCCTCAGAATGGGGGGGCCCTGATTCTGCAGTAGTCTATGGGCCAGGCTTAAGGCTTTGAATATTACTCGTTCCCTTACTGGAAGCCAGTGAAGGAGCTTCAGAGCAGGTTTGGCATATATTTGGTTATAAAATACATATTTTTATAACCACTGTGAGGTTCTCCTTTCATTTAGTCAATACTATAAGGTTACATTCTGGTAAAACAAGCAGCTTTACATTCCTTCAAGACTGCGCCTGAAGGCTGCTCTCCACAGCTACCACTTGGATAGCTTTCTAAGGTTATCTTTGACCTCTTAAAACATCATAAGGGATTTTTGGACTGGTGCAGCGTGCCCACTTACATTAGTGAACACCATACACCAGGCCAACTTCTCACAGGGGGGAGGGCTATGTACAAGGTCAGATCTGCCTGTGTGGGCATCTAATGGGTTTTCAAAGTGTTACAGAGGGTCAAAGGGTAAGCAATATCCCAGTACTGCACTTAGGGGTGAGTTAATGAAGCAGGGATGTAGCACAAGTCAAGACCACAGATGGAGAGATGACACTGGAAACCTTGGTGAAAGGGAAAAGAGAGGATGTGGGCAATTTCAACATTGGGAAGAGTACGATGAGGCAGTGGCAACAATACAAAAGGATAAGGTTGCAAGAGCAGTATAAAAGGAAAAGTAGATTATGAAGTACACAGCAGAGGAGAAATGTATATGGAAAGGCCATGTTGGGACAAAAGAACAGACAAGTGGGCCAACCAGGCCAGGATACATGAGCCATTGCTCATGGCCAACAGAAGCACAGTACAAAAGGAAAGTGGCACTATAGGAAATTTGCCATTTCTGCAGTGTCACCTTATATTTCTCGCCTCTCACTTACTTTTGCTGACTATAGAACTATGTGCACTTTACCCCTGCTGACCAGTGATAAATTGCTTGACCTCTCCCTCAACATGAGGAAATTGTCATACCATTGATTTCCATATTTACATATGAACCCTAGTGTATGGTACAGAGACTGTGAGTTAAATGTCACTAGTGGCTACCATTGTGCCATCCACTAGTGTGACAGTGAAGACATGATTGCTGGCCTACCATTGTTATTTATAAGTCCACCAATGTAGACCTCATTGCCCATAAGACAGGGTGCATGGTATTTAAAAGTTGGAGCTGTAGGAACTTATTGTTAAGTATGTCCTTACAGTGAAGAAGCCCCAAATGCTATATTTACTGTAGCAAGGCTGGCTGTTCCATAGGAAACCATTAGGTTATAGTATTACATTTAGTCATGCTAATTTTGGTTAGGAAACATTTAGAAAAATAATTTAAAAAACTATTTTAATAGTTATTAAAAATCTAATTGAATGGTGGATTTTGGATAAATATTAAGGAGAAGGTAATTTTAGAAAATAACCTTCTCCTGCCTAAAGCCCTGAAGGCCCATTTGCATTTGCTTACTGTGAGAAATTGGGTTATTGGTTGAGTTGGGTGGTTAAGTCACAACCCCTCTCAGCCTGAACCACTAAAATCACTATTTTAAGCTCTGCTTCACCCTCTGGTAGCTTGGTATGAATGCAGTCAGGCATAACGTGTAGGCAATGTGTAAAGTATTCATACAGCAAAACAGTAGTAAAGTGAAAAACAACGCAAGCAAAATACCACACCAATTTGGAAAAATAGAGTACATTTCAATAAATTATTTGACTCTAAAATGACATACATCCAATTAGTATGATCAGAGTTATGAATTTTTAAATGTTAAGGAAAAAACTAGCACCTAAAAGATCAAAGCATAAATCACAGTTATCTAGCCGTGCAAGATCAGGTCAAAGTCGAAAAATACGACTGACCGTGATGAAGTGCAAGTTGGATACAAATTTGGGCTGGTCGGTGCTTACCTACAAACTTAGACGAAGAAGTTTTTGTAAAAAGTTGACTGAGAAGGTAAAGTTGAGTGGCACAGCTGCAGGCAGTGTCTGAGGAGGAGGAGGCGTCAATGGCCGGGGAACCGCTGGATGAATCCATGGTGAAGATTTCTACATTCAGCCTTAGTCTCTTTTTTGGAAGTCGAAAATCTCCAGCAGGACCAAGCTAGAGGCTGTAGCCGACGAGAGCTCCACGAGGCCAGATCCCACTTTGGTGAAGGACCTCTGAACAGGATTTGCTGCTGTGGAGAATAGCAGAGCACGAGCTACCACTAAGTCAGGCTGACCAGTGATGCACCATGGGTGGGTAGCTGGGCAGGATGGTCCTGATCTCCTCTTAGTTTTTAGAGCAGTTTGTAGCCAATAACTTTCTAAGTCTCAAGTTTTGGATTTTGGCTATGTGGGCACCTTTAGCACCCCCACAAAGGGTTCAGGACTGGAAGGACACTACTTAGGACTCACTCAGGCTTGGTCCAGGTGTTGGTTGAAGATAGTTGGAGACTTTTCTGTCCATGAGGCTCTGATCAAGAGGCCAGCCAACTAGCCCTTGGAGTCACCCTGCCAGTCCGGGGTACAGCAGTGTAACAGGGCTCAAGCAGAAGAGCCTCTAAGGGTTCAAGGCAGGCTTCAGGCAACAAAGCAGTCCTTCCAGGTGCATCAAAGCAGTCTTCTGAACCACATAGCAGACCACAGCAGCAGGCAGTACTTTGAGAGTTCTTAATCAGGTCCAGAAAGTGAACTAAAGAGTGGGTCTGAGAGTCCTATTTGTATACCTGGAACCTTGTTTGAAATAGGAGAAGTATCTAGAGAATTTCCTTTCAAGTGCTTGAAGTTTCCTGTCCTGCCTCCCCTGTCCTAGCTCCAAGCTGGCTCCATGAACAATGCAGTTGTGACAAGTCTTTTGTGTGAAGGCAGGGCACAGACTATTCAGTTGCAAGTGGGGCTGCGCCCAGCTCCACCCTCCATCCTGCCAATGATGGCACATTCAGGCACACCTAATCCTCTATTGTGTAGCTGTCTGGGAGGAATAAAGAAAAAAAGTCCAAATACTCCCAGTCATATGACCTAGTAACAGGCTGCAGGCACCAAATAGGGCAGACAAATCCCAACTGTCTAAAAGTGTAATTTTCAACAATGCAACTTAAAATCCGACTTTACATTTAAGGCGGTTTCAAATTACAATTCCTCAGACACCAAACAAGAAATCTCTATCTGTTCTCTGACAAATAATACCAACTCTGCAAAATGAGGAAATAATCACTACTCCATGTACCCTGCAGATGAAAGAAATAGATGCCGCTGAGAAAATTTTGGCTTTGACCAATTTGGCGTATTCTAAATGTTCGAACCTGCCAAGGAGCGCTAGATGAGTGTTTGAGAGGTGACTCTGTGCAATTGGCATCTCACACTATGAAATTTATGGCAGCGGTAACAACGTTAATGAATCCAAAAGACTTGCAAGAGACAGACTAAAAAAATAGGTCCTGACATCATATTTTAATCGTTGATTGAGATTTTAACTACATTTTCTAAATAATGAGTTAATTAATAGTAACGTGCCGACCATTTTTAATACAAAATACAATTTGTATGAATTCTTGTTTACATGATTTTAAGTAATTGTGAAATAAAATAAATCTTGAATCGTGAATCTACCTGTTCTCAGTCAAACGTTAACACTTCATAAATGTAATAAGGCAACCCACTGTTATCCTATGGGAAAGGTAAGACTCCCAGCAGAGAGAAACAGATTTAGGAGCTTTCCACTACCAGGACATGTAAAACTTAAAAGTACATGTCCAACCATTTAATTACAATGCATCTGCCCTATGGGCTATCTAAGGTCTACATTGGGGGTGACTTATATGTAATTATATGTAATAAAAGGGGAGTTTAATACGTGGGAAAGGGGTTATATTGGCAAGTCAAATTGGCAAGGCAAGGCAAATTGCATGTGTGCCGAAGTGGCGTACCTGGGACATGTTTTATGGGGCTACTTACATGGGTGGCACAATAAGTGCTGCAGACCCACTAGTAGCATTCAATTTACAAGCCTTGTGTATATGGTATACCACTATACTAGGGACTTACAAGTAAATAAAATATGCCAATTTTACCATGTTTTAGGGAGGACTACAAGCACTCAAGGACTGGTTGTCAGTGTTAACGTGCATAGAGTCTTAAGGCCAACAAAAATGAATTCAGCAGAATGGGAGGTTTGATGTAAAAAAATGTTTGGGGGTGACCCTGCAAAATAGGGCAGGTCAGACAGGTATATTTTTGAAAACCTCCAAGAGGAAAGAGCAGACTGACCACAGGAGAAGCAAAGGCTCTAGGCCATGCTAAGCAGAGGACCAGCTGGGATAACACAAAGAAAGTGGGCAGACAAAGGTTGGAAACGTGTAAGAATTCACACGGTGGTGAAAATATTTATGGAAAAAAAAGGGCAAATTTGGGGGCAGGAAAGAATTTGGGGACTGCGTTGGTGTAGATTGTGAGTGTAGTTCTTTCTTGAAAACAGCAGGAATACAGTTTGAAGCGATATATGAGAACAAGTTGCTTCTGTTGTGGATTACTGTCGCAGGACAATAGTGCAGAGTAATATCAGATAAATAATGTTGATGTGGCTCATAAACAAAACAGTAGAGTAGAAAGGGTAAAAGCAGTATAGGGCAGAGTTCCACACTGGCCACGGTACCTTGGGTGTAGGGCACTATATTTAAGAGCCTTGAATAAGACATGATTTTAAAAACTGCCAAGAGGAAATAACAGACTGACATAAGACTGGGGAGGGATACAGCTGGAGAGACTGGGCTGAACAAAGGTGCTGCAGAAATTGCCAATGAGAATGAGTAGATAAAAGTGTTGTGATCCAAAAAACGTGACACAATGGGGGCAGCTGTAAGTGAGAAAGTGCACAGAATGGAAGCTGGGCGGGGTTACATTGGGTAGAGAAGAGCATGTGTAACCTGAATGGGAGTTGCACTGATGAAACAGAGCTGCAAGAAGAGAAGAAGGTGGAACCGGAGAGGGGGGGGGGGGTTGTCGTGGGTAGTGTAGAATGGAGTTATAATGCTTTGTGTGAAGTGAACATCTAGAGGGAAAAAACAATGTAGGTGAGAAGGGACTGGGCAGAAGCAAGTGGACTGTAGACTGGCAGATGGGGGACATCATCAGAACCTAAGAAGACTATGAGACAGGTACTGGTAACCAAGTGTCACAGGAAACTGAGGGAGTTTGGAGAACAGATCCAAAGACCTGAGCTGTGTTTCAGATTGTGAGACCAGAGTTCAGGCAGGACTGTACTAGTACAGAGCAGTCTGACAATATACCATACACAAAAGATGATAAGAGTGATTACGCTAAATTGCACCCTTGTCTTCCTCCTACAATTAGCACTCAGGATCTTTTATTTACCTAATAAAAGTAGTGGAGGGGAAAACACTTAAGGATGGCAATATAATACCTGAAAATACCACAGACTCCGACTTTAGGTTTGTCAATTTATTATAAGGCCAAGAATAATAAGATGTATACACATCGTAAGATTAGCATGTATAGATATAGAAAAATCAATACAGAGCCGATTCTAAGTGAAGAGTTCCCTGGAACATTCACAGGCCATGTCACACATTGTTTAGATCTATTTCCGCCTGTCTGATTGGCTGTAGGCACAAGGGTACCACAGCTCTGGCCCCATTTTACATGGTTACCATGATTATGAAGGAAAAGGTGCACGTTAAACGGATCTCAGATTGCAGCCTGACAGAAAGTACAGCATGGCGAAACTGGGAACCAAAGGGCAATTGAGGGCATGTGTACTAAACGGATACTAAATCTATTAGTCTCTGACAGCAATCTGAATGTCCTAGACATTTGGCAATATAAATTCCACACCCCTGGGCTCTACCGCCTGAGGTGACACATTTAAACCGCGGCACAACAAAGGAACGACAAGAGGCAGAGTGCAAGTTAAGCAAGAAAAAATAATGTTGTAACATACTTGGCATACATCAGAAGAATGCGAGGTGAAAATCTCCTGCCACTTAATATACAAGGATTTATTTTAAATCCTGCTTTTCCTTGGCAGCCACTAAATCCATTTGATCTTTACAACAAATGAGTTACATTTGCAATGCTCAAAGAGAAACTGCTGGTTCATTCTGGTTGTGTAGCAGTCTATTGAGGGATTTACTATAAAGTGTAAACAAGTATCAATGCAAAAATTCAAATGCATGCATCTCCACAATCATCAAAAAAGGAAGGAATCTCTGGAGAGGTTTTATGGAGCAGAAGTAGTTTTAAGTGACAGATGAAATCTGAGCAGCTAATACATTCGATTCAATAATAACTCCTAAATGTCTTCCTAAGTTGCCAGGTTCGAAACAAACATCCTCGAGACTATGAAAATTACTTTTATTCCATGCACATGGCGAATGAATTTTGTGCCAAAATATTCTCTTTACTGGGGCGATTCAATTTGCAACTATTTGAAATCATCGATCACCAAATTAGTTTCAAAGCAGGCAGGAGCCTCTCATCTGAAAGTCCCCTGCTCCAATCTTTCCAGCAGAGTCTATGTATTACTTGCATACACAAAGAAGGAAAAGGCTACTACATGCAGCCGCAATGCCAGCTGCACCATAGTAGAACGAGTGGGGATCCTTCAGACACTTCCTGGAGTACAGGCTTAAAAACTGATGATGGGGTACCTAATTGGACTTCTTGTGATCTATTATTCAAAAAAGGCTCAAACCATTTTAAGGCAGAGCCACCATTATGTAGTTCTTCCAAATGCTAGGGGAGGGCCTGGTGGTCAATCGTGTCAAATGCCAATGATAGAAAATGAGGTCACCATCAGGGCCACCATTTCTCTGCATCTGAACGTCATCATGAATGGAGACCATCACAAATTCAATAACCAAACGTGGCCAGACTCCAGCTTGCAGAAAGCACAAAAGAGCACTGGCGGAGTGGGAAGCAAAGAAACTGGATGAAAGTGTGTTGAATTTAAACATGTGCTTAAAAGAAGCACTTCCTTTCATTTCTGTAACTGAAAATTCCAAAATGTGTAAGTAACAGCAAAACTCCCACCACCCAGTATTCTCACTTGTCTACCACTAACAACAGTAGTTCACGAATGTGGGTGGACTCTTCGTAACTGACAGGAACAGGCCAAATCTTTCAAAGCCAGTATAGAGTCAATGGGGTCTTTTTACATGGTCCCAGTGTTTACCTATTCATGCCCCAGTTTTTACCTGTTCATGTCCTGTGCAATAGGCCCATAGAACAGGATGATGGGTACCATTTCCATCGAGAGAAGTGGGGAACATTGGACAGTAGGACATTTATCATTAGCGTCAAGGCTGAGGTTTTCTGTCATAGAAACGTTAATAACTATGATGTATTTTACTCATATTTTGGCATTTGCAGGTGATTCTGAGTAACAAAACATGTTGGGATTCATGCTAGCCAAACCACAGCGGATTCCCCTGTGTCTCTAGTTTTCAAAAGTATCTGGTTTTGGTAGGTTCCTCTAGATGTCAGCAGACAGCAAACTCAAATATCGCAAACATCTTCAATGGAAGCTCCCACCATCAACAACACTGCCTGGTGTCTAGTGTATAGATCCCTGCTCAATCTCATAGAAAACCCTCAATGCCACAATGACTAATAACTCAGAGACCTGATGCTGTTATTATCACAACTCATCACCCCTGCCCTGGTTTTGTTGACACCCAGTGAAAGTCGACACATAATCCATAATAGGAGATTAATTCGAAGGTATGCTCATGCTAACCACCAGAATCACTCAGTTTTGCTCTTTTTGATTCAAAAGAAACACATATTTGACAGAGCCTGGACCCTTTTCCAAGGAACAGGTGAGTTCTTTACAGAGAACATTTGTATTATGCCGGGCACATTTGAAACATGAGATGCTGTTCATAAAAAGAATATTATGCTGGAATTCTGTTTAGACTGGATTATAGAATTCAGCAAGTGATGAAGTATTGAAAGGCCATGAGCAATTACTAGACAGCACACCACAGAGTTGTTTTTAATATATATTTGTATTACACATGTAACCTATTTAAATAATAGAGCATACTCACATTCATGATTTGTTCAAGTAAGAATTATGACACATCTAGGTTCCAAGGTCACCAATATAGCCAGTAAGGTATATCACCAAGAATCACTCAGAGCAGGGCTTGGGTTCTGGCCTGCTATCCATGTTAGTAATACTCAGCTGGCAAAACTGAGAAGAAGGTTCTACCCTGTGTTTTCTCACACTCCTAAATGTGGGCAAAATCCTTTGTGGCTTGAGTACCCACATCAAGCTAGCCTCACGAAGCAAAGGCCTTGGTGGTCTGCTTGATAGTGAGAGTTGCTATCTTTGATTGCCTTTATCATTCTATAGAATGATCAGTAGAAGAGCGCCTGCCTTGTGAAGAAGAGCTGAACTCTCCCTTCTCTTACAATGCAAGAGAGCACTCGCATACAACCCCAACAATATGCACTTGAGTGAGCTGAAGGGAATGCATATCAATTGTTTTATAGAAAGTTTTAGGAGTAAACTACTTTTAAGTTTATAGCTACCATTTATTTATAAATGTATTACTTGCAGTTACCTAGTATTTTTTATACACGGAGGTTCTCTTTAATTGTTCTCAACTAAATATTAGAATAATCGTTATAATTTAATTTTGTAAAGCTACTAAAAATGTATTTTGTAATCACCATTATCCTGACATACCACTAAGAGCAACTCAGGGTAGTTAAACTGCATGAACTGTACAGAGACATTTTGGTGGGGTGCACTATACAAATATTGTCACTGAGCCTGCTGGTTAGGCTTAAAAGATGAGGAATTCGTGTGGCACACCCCACTATATCCCTACAGATAGAAAGATTAAAGTAATCTCCAATAACTTAAAACATAACGTAATATAGCATCAAAAAGCACGGAGTAGCACACCGTCATATAGACAGGAAATAATTTGAATGTCCCAACATAAAAATGCACCGCGATATGTAGGAAAAGAGATAATTGATGTTGTACAGCAGTAGCACATTAACCTGCAAACAATGTGACAACATTGAACAGCCTTGGAGTCTGCAACGTTGCTAATTTCGACTGAAAATCACGCTTTAAAAAAAAAAGCAACATTCGATCATAGTCTCTTTTATTTGTAGTTACACTAGACAAGCTAAAGGTAATGCAAATTACTCGATCATATAAAAAATGCAAATGCTAGGTCCTACCACACTTCACTATTAAGAGAAATTGATCTTTTTTGTACTTCCCTTACATAAAACTGTGCCTAAATATTCTGAAATATGTGCACGTTTTAGAAGGGAAGTACAGAGGTGTTTTTTCCATCTTATTTTACATCTGTGTGCTGGGGTACCTTTAACACACAACTGCCTCTCTCTTTCATCTTCTTCTGGCTCCCATCAAGATTTTAAGCAAGCTAAAGTTACAAAATATCTTCACATTGCATACACATGTACACATGTTCCTAAATGGTTTTCCGCAAATTGTGTTAATTTTTGAACGCCTGGACATGTTTGAAGACACACAGCATGTTGTAAGATATAAATGAGGGAACGGCCTCCATATTGTCCTTAGTTTAGTTTAGTTTAGTTTGCCATTTGTAGAGCGCATGGTTACACCACCGGTGTGTCCCCGCGCTAAAACGGTTCTTAGTAGAGGATATAGGCGACATTTACATACCTGACCCGGAGACTGTGTTTTAGTCACTGGTTGAGAACAGCCAGGTCTTCAGTAGTTTGCGAAATCTAGATTCACATTGTTCTGTTCTTAGATCCATTTGGTAGAGAGTTCCAAGCTTTTGCCGCGCGATATCTAAAGGAGCGTGTGCTCATTCTGGCCTTAAAAATTCTTGGTACTGTCACCAGTGCCCTACCCTGTGATCTTAAAAACCGGCCTGGTGTATACTGTGTTAACAGTGGTTGCAGGTACCGTGGGCCTTTCCTTAATAAAATGCGGTGGCAGTGACACATTGCCTTGAAAACAATTATTTTTCCCACTGGTAGCCACTGTAATTTGGCCAAAGCTTTCCAGGCGAGCACGCGCATTTTGTATCATTTGTAATTTGGACAACCCTTTTTTGGAAGCTCCTATGTATAATACATTGCCATAATACATTTGCGAGGTAACCACGGCGTGAACTATGGTTTTCCTCACATTTTATGGCAAGAGGTCAAGGATCTTTCGTAGGGTTTTCATAGTCCCATAGCATTTGCCTGCTACCATACGAATTTGGTTGTCGAAAGTCAATTGCCTGAACTCCCATGTAATTTGGGATTGCTGCAGCTCCTGCCACACTTCTTTATCCAGTGCCACTGGATATGCTCCTGAGCAAAGGAGACTGGATAGAATTATCATGTTTGGAAAAAAAAAATCAAATATTGACAAACGTCATGAACAGCTCAATCTCTGTACCAATCACTCTCGATGAGGGAGGTTTGGCACCCAACGATAGAAAGCCTTGGATGTGTAGATGTTCAAAATATATGATCTTGGGATGGTTGCAACAGCCCATTGGTGATATCTGTGATCAAATGATAGGTAGCCTAAATGGGCATTTGGCTTGCAGTTGCTTTTGCAATTTCCAAAATGCACTGCACCAGGTTTCTTGCCTGTTAGCACCCTAAAACCATTGAAACCTCATAAATATCCTGTAACCCGATGCTCGTGAGACCCAAACAAACAATTCTGGGGGTTATGCCATATCATGGATATGTTTCTGCATGGTGGACGTTTGAGGAAATTAACATCTTTTGGAAACAAATTGCTAAAAATATGACAATTGTCAGATTCCACCTGGAAGCCAATGTAGGAAAGGGAAGTATGGCTTGCACCAATAGATTCCTTAGGTCATAATGTTTTTTCAGGATATCATCAGGCTTCCTTAGCATACAGGAAATACCACAAAAATACACAGATCCATACACACACAAAACACATACAGACATGCAGTCAGACAATACACACATGCAGCTTAAAGGTGAATATTGGTTTGATGCAGGAATTGATTCATGGCTGTAAACAAAGATGAATTGATGGTTGGATGGCTGTGGCTACCCACAATGGTGAATTAGTAAATGGGCGGTTAGATAGATGGATGTGGTTGTATAGTTGGACAAATGCATGTGTGTCTAGGTGGACGAATGTTAGTTGTGGGTTGATGAATGAATGATCAGAGGTTGTGAATTAGTATTTGCTTGGGTGGTGATAGATGATGGGTTCTTAAAAATGGGTGGATAGATGTAAGATGGTTAAGTAGAAGTATGTAAAAACAACAACAAGAGTAAGGCAGAGTAAGAGTGGGAGGCAGTCAGATCAAGCAGGTGTAGGAACAAGTAAGAGTAGGAGCAGGCATAATAGTGCTCCCTTTTGGAGTAACCCATCACTCCAGAACAAGTTGATTGCTAAATATATCTATGCCTCTTCCTACAGCACAATTCTCACTTTTCAGTGCAGTTTCCCAATGCAACTTAAAGATGACCAGGTATCAGGGCTTAAAAGGGCCGGGTCTGATTGACGGGTTGTTCTCGGGATCTGTATCTCTGGTCTTAAACTTATTGAAAAAAACATTAATTTCTGACAATGCCTGTAAAAATATTTAAGGTATTGAATGTCAGTTATTTAATCAGGGATGTCATTTGAGATGTCATCAGTGATATCATGAGTGATGTCACTGACCATGTCATGAATGATGTAATATGTGACGTCATCAGCAGTGCATTGCGGGCGCACGAGTTATAGTTAGCTGAACTAACTATAACGGGGGAATTTCAATGGTTTTGTACGAGAGAAATGTCCAACTAACTATAACGCACCTGAAACCTATGGTTTTTTCAGTGAATTTCTAAGGTTTTTTAAATGCTAATTCCTAACTATAACGTGCCTGAAACCTATGTTTTTTGCAGTGAATTTCAAAGGTTTTATAAATGACAATTTTTAAATGTATTAATTGTTATATTGATTTTTTTATACTGATTCCCTACATTTTTTTAAACTATTTATTTTTAGATATTTTATTTTTTAAATTACATTATAATTTTATTATACATTACATTACAAAATATACTTTCTCAGAATGAATTACTTTAGTTTAAATACTTTGCAAATAGGCAATAGACTTTTAAGTATAGTAGTTACAGTTGTTGCAATGGGCAACACAATGCACCATTGAGTTCAATGTGAATTTCTAGTTAAATGCAATTAGTTACTTTATGGATTACTTTTCTAACCACAGGACTGGATCCTAGATTCAGTCTTTGGACATCTCTTGTAAACAGTTTAGTAAAAGCGTTTTGGTTAGAGTAGAGATTTTTAAGGAATATTATTGTATTTTAAAAGTTGACAGAATTTTTTTCACATAGAATCACCAATGTTATCCTATGGGAGGAAAGCCACTTAGCAGGTAAGTAGTGCTACTGTCACTTTTTCTGGATCCAGCACTGGTACATCTCCTGTAAACAGTTGAAAGAATGCATTTACGTCACACAGGCGATTTTTAAGGAATATTTTTAGTTTGTGAAAATAGACAGAAACTTTTCTGCTGAAAACCAGACAATGGATTCCTATGGAAGGAAATGCAAGTTACTGGTAAGTATGGTTAGAATTACTTTTCAGTATCGGTACTGGGCTTCAAAGATGCAGCACTGAGGTCTCTCCTGATAACAGGTGAGTAAATCGGAATTCGTAGTACATCCAGTAAGCGCCACAGAGCTGCGTAGCAGAGAGATGTCAAAAGGGGCACGGCCTGCACCACCTCTCTGCAACGCAGCACAGTGGCGCTTCCTGGAAGCACCTGGTGGGCTACTTGGCCCCCATGGTCCCTCAGGTTTGAAGTGGAATTTTTTCCCCAATTTAAAACGCGCCACAGGGCGTGTTTGCACACATCACGTCAGGCCCCGTTCTCTCCCTTCACCACTGTGTAAACGTGCCCTGTCACCATTCTAAGTTGAGAGATTAAGTCCCCTTCAATCCTAAGGGTCCCTAGGGTCAAACTAGCCCACTAGGTACCTCCAGTAAGCGCCACAGAGCTGCGTTGCAGAGAGGTGTAAAAAGGGACATAGCCTCTGAACACCTGTCTGCAACGCAGCTCCCTGGCGCATACTGGAGATACCTGTTGGGCTATTTGGCCCTCAGGGACCCTCAGTATTGAAAGAGAATTAATTGCCCAACTTAAAACGCGCCACAGGGCGCGTTTGCACAGTGGTGAAGGAAGGGGGCGTGGCCTGAGGTGATAGGTCTGCAAACACACCCTGTGGCGCATTTTAAGTTAGAGAATTACTTCCTTGTCAATCCTGTGGGTCCCTGGGGGCCAACTAGCCCACCAGGTACCTCCAGTATGCGCCAGGAGGCTAAGTTGCAGAGAGGTGTTTAGAGGCCACGCCCCTTTTTACAACACTCTGCAATGCAGCTCCGTGGCGCTTACTGGAGGTACCTGGTGGGCTAGTTAGCCCCCAGGGACCCTCAGTATTGACAAGGAAGTAATTCCCCAACTTAAACCGCGCGACAGGGCATGTTTGCACACATGTGAACTCAGGCCCCGCCTCCTCCCTTCACCACTGTGCAAACGCACCCCGTGGCGTGTTTTAAGTTGGGGGATTAACTCGCCTTGAATACTGAGGGTCCCTGGGGTGCAACTAGCCCACCAGCTACCTCCAGTAAGCGCCACAGAGCTGCGTTGCAGAGAGGTGTAAAAAGGGGCGTGGCCTCAGAACACCCCTCTGCAACGCAGCTCCCTGGCGTATACTGGAGGTATCTGGTGGACTAGTTGTCCCCCAGGGACCCCCAGTATTCAAGGGGAATTTGTTCCCCCTCTGCAAAAGCACCAGGGGGTGCGTTTGCAGAGTGGTGCAATGAGGGGGCGTGGCCTCCGTCCACGATCCCGTTTTTATTATTATTATTTTTTTAAGAAGGTGGGCTGTGTAGCCCCCCTCATTTTTCAAATTTTTGGGCCCTGAGGACCCCATCCCCCAGGGCCTGCCCCCAATTTGTTTTTTAAAAAATAACAAAATCGGGAAGGGGACAGCGTGGCCCCCCTCCTGAGGCCATAATCTGCCCCGGGGACCCCATCCCCCGGGACATGGGCCTTTTTTAAAAAAAAAAATTATTTGGAAGGGGGCTGCCTTGCCCCCCTCCTGTGGCCACTTATGGCCCCAGAGACCCCATCCCCCGGGACCGGCCCTTTTTTATTTTTTATCATAAAAAAAATCATTTTGGGAGGGGGGCCACGTGGTCCCCCTCCCGGGCCACTAATAGCCCCGGGGACCCCATCCCCCGGGGCTGGCCCACTCCTTTGGGGACCGTGGGGGGGTCCCCAATCCCCCATGGTCCCAGCCGGCTCCCCGCATCCTGAAGGAGCCGGCATTGCTTTTCCACATGGGGAGCAGCTAACATGCTGCTCCCCATGTGGAAAAGCACTCTGCTCTGCTATTTGGAAGAGAGAGCAGCCTGCTCTCTCTTCCAAATGGCAAAGCAGTTTGCAATGACAGGGTGGGAGCCGTGAGGCTCCTGCCCTGTCATTGCAAACGGCAGTGTCCCTCTACATATGTAGAGCCCCGAGGAGGTGGCGGTCCCCGGTGCGTGTGGGGGGGCTTGAGCCCCCCGCCATTCATTTTTTTAAGCCCTGGGGGGTGGCGGTCGCCAGGGCTGGGGGGGCCTGAGAGCCCCACAACAAAGAACTTGAAGCCCTGGGGGTTGGCGGTCCCTGGGGCTGGGGAGGCCTGAGAGCCCCCCAACAAATATTAAGAAGCCCCGTGGGGTGGCGTCCCCGGGGCTGGGGGGCTGGAGAGCCCCCCACACACTATTGAAATAAGCCCCGGGGGGGTGGTGGTCTCTGGGGCTGGGGGGGCCTGAGAGCCCTCCCACATAATTAAAAAAAGCCCAGGGTGGCGGTCCCCGGGCAGTGTGGGGGGGATTTGGACCCCCCACACTATTTTTTGAAAATGCCCCCGGGATTTGGCCCATTTTTTTTTTATTTCACAGATAATTTTTTTGTAATGCTTTTTTTGGCCCTGGGGGTCATTGTGGGACCCCCTGAGCAGGCCTAGGGGGTCAGGGTGTTTCTACCCTGCCCCCTTTTTGTGTTTTTCGCATTTCTTTCACTGATTTCTTGTGCCTCGGTTCTACCGAGGCACAAGATGGCTGCCAACACTTCCTGATTTGGAGTGTTGACAGCCAAATAGAATACAGCTCGTGCACGGCAGGGTGCGTTTAGGCTGCGCTTAGTGTATGCGGATCCTCCGAGGCCATAGATATATATGTACTTTTAAATGTTGTCATTTTCTCAGGAACTACTGAATGGATTTACACCATTTAAGCAAAAGGCATGAGTCTGAACTAAGGACTACCTCTTTGCCAAATTTGGTGTAAGTCCGTTCAGCAGTTCAGGCTGTAGCTGCGGCTAAAGGTCCTATGGGAAAATGCATGGGGAAAAGGTGTTTTGGGACCCCCCCTTTTTTTTTGGCCCCCGCTTGGCGAATCACTGTGAAACTTTCAGGATAGGAGCGGACCGGAGCTGGCCAAAAGTTTGGAAATTTTCACGAAGATTCGTCAATCGCCACCAAAGTTATTCCAAATAGAATGTTGCGGATTTCCTATGAAAAATAGGTCCTAACTATAACTACCTACTGGCGACCACCAGTAAGTAATATATATATATATGCACAAAGAACTCTCCAATACCCACAGAGAGGGAACGACACACACTCACCTGCAAGCAATTTCTATATATTTTATCCAGAACAGGAGCATGAGTGTGCCTCCCCGACGCGTTTCAGTATCAACTCCTTAATCATGGGGTCAAACGGCAATTCAGTACATTTTTCAAAAGTGATTGACGTTGTTTTATACCTACAAAGGGACAGCCAATAGAATTCATTCCAAATGCAGGCTGGTCCTTCCCAATGCATTGTGGTCAAGTTAGTGAAACACCAAGTCTGTTTTGACCTCCAAATATCCATCACATATTTCAGTATGCAGTCCCTTTCAGAATATGCTAATTCATTATTGTCCATTCTTTCAAAGCCCAAGTGGGTTTACCTTGTTCATGTCCTTACACATGTCACCGGCTTGCTGTCCCAAAATCACCATCAATCAACCGCAATGTGGGCCCTCTACGCAGTCAGTCTGAGATGGCTCCAGCCACCCATATTTCTCCAGGCGGGTCGGTACCAATATTATCGAGGTGGTGAAGTCTTTGATGCCGTCGGATACGTATGTGTGTATATATATATATATATTACCTACTGGCGGTCGCCAGTAGGTAGTTATAGTTAGGACCCCTTTTCCATAGGAAATCCGCAACATTCTATTTTGAATAACTTTGGCGCCGGTCGACGAATCCTCGCGAATTTCTCAAAATAGGTGGGGCGCTACGCTCCGCTCCTACCCTGAAAGTCTCGGGGGGATTCGTCAAGCGGGGGCCGAGATAAAAGGGGGGTCCCAAAACACGTTTTCCCCATGCATTTTTCCATAGGACCTTTAGACACAGCTACAGCCCGAACGGCTGAACAGAATTACTTGAAATTTGGCAGAGAGGTAGCCATAAGGTCAAGGAAGTGCCTTTTGCAGGTCTGGTGTAAATCTGTTCAGTATTTCCTGAGAAAATAGCATTTAAAAGCATATATATATGTGGGCGGAGCCTAACCACACATCTCATCCTGAGATCTGATTGGCTGTCAGCACTTCATCCAAGAAGTGTTGGCAGCCATCTTGGGACCAATATACATGATAGCACCTCATTAAAAAGCATTGCAGTTAATAGAAGGTTTTAAGACTTTAGTTACATTATAAATCATTTGTTGATGGTACCATACTCATTTTAGGAATTGTGGTATGTTCTAAGGTGATTTCACCATGTGAAAAAGCCTTCTGCTGGGATATCATGATTGAGAGAAAAATATTTTCTCATGCTTTTACCACAGAGGTTTGGAAGGTGATCTATAGGCTAAACTGAGAGCTTATTTTCTGTAAATTCACATTATCTTTCTCAGTCATGTGAGAATGAAGTCTGACATTCTCAGTAAAACATGTACATCCAACAAGGGCAGAGACTGTCAGTTGATTCCTTTGTGTTCTACTGCAGCTTCCCAGAGTGTTCCAAAGAACTACTAGAGCGCTAACAGTCCTACTTATGATAAACGTGGCACACCTGAAGCCATCTTGCTTGGATTAAAGTGGTAACTCTTAAAACATTTAATTTAAAAAGGAACAAAATGAGGGGGTTCATTTTTCCATAAAAAGTATGATTAGTGCTGCAGAAAGAAAAATTATGGCACATTTTGAGTGACTTCTCAAATCCTCTTCTATTTCATTAAAAAATTCTGACATGCAGACTGAAACATGCACTTTCAATACCAGCAGCAGTTTTCCCTGGTGAGCAGTAGCTTTACTACAGTGATCTAATGAGCAAAAAGAGTGCTAACATTCTGAATTTATGGCAAATGTGTGACACATCTGAATGTCTTCTTGATGGAATCAAAGTAAAAAACTGAAAGTATTTCCTACTGAGGAGACTGCAGTAAATGAGGAAATTAGGAAACTTCATAACAAATAAGTCTCCCAAGATGGCCACCAGAGACAAAAGAGCCCAAATGTAGCCCAAATATCACCCAGATGTAGCCCAAGTATAGCCCAATGACAGAATGTCCCAGAATGTTCTTAAAAACAACTAGAGCGCTTACTGTCTTCATTATGACAAAAGTATGGCACACCTGAAGCCATCTTGATTGGAATAAACTGGTAACACTTAAAACATTTAATTTAAAAAGGAACACAATGAGGAGGTTCATTTTGCCATAGAAATTATGATTAATGCTGAAGAAAGAAAATGAGGGCACATTTTGAGTGACTTCTCAAATCCTCTTCTATTTCATTAAAAAATTCTGACATGCAGACTGAAACATGCACTTTTAATACCAGGAGCAGACTTCCATGGTGCAGTAGTTTTACTACAGTGATCTAATGAGCAACTAGAGTGCTAACATTCAGAATTTATGGCAAATGTGTGACATATCTGAATACCTTCATGATGGAATCAAAGTAAAAAACTGAAAGCATTTCCTACTGAGGAGACTGCAGTACATGAGGAAATTAGGAAACTTCATAACAAATAAATCTCCCAAGATGGCCACCGGAGACAAAAGAGCCCAAATGTAGCCCAAAATCACCCAGATGTAGCCCAAATATAGCCCAATGACAGAAGTGTGCAAAACACTTATTATTTTGTGTTTTTGCAGTGTTATATAGTGCAGACTTGTCAGGTATTGGAGTGCTTTACATGAGCATTGGTTACATCACACAAGAACAAATTCATTTTGGTTGTAGACATGGGGAGACTAAGTGATTTGACCAGAATCACAGAATGTCGAGCTGAAGCAGAAACTTCAACCTGGTTCCCCAGTTGCAAAGTCTGCAGTTCTGGAAGTAACACCACATCCTCTCCCCTAAGTGCAACATTTAATCAAGTGGTCAACTGGATAAAAAAACATAAAGATAACAAATAATTTAAAAGTGCTTTGTCGCTATTTGAAAACTCAGAAAATATGTCCTTATTTTAGTCTTTTAGAGCACTAACCATAATTTTGATGCCAATAAGACCCTCTCATATATGTAATTTCTAAAGGAAATGCTCTAGGTATTACAGTTTTGATTACATCAAGATGATGTCAGGCGTTCCACACTTTTGTAATAAATATAGAATGTTAGCAATCTAGTTGTTCATTAGGATACTGTTGAGAGGCAGAGGCCAGGGGCACGGACTCTGAAAATTGAAGGCAGGTAGGAGGGTGCAAAGGCAACAATTTAACCACACTGAGCAGGCAGGAAGGGCCGTGGAAGCACAACAGACTATGGAGGGCAGTGGAAAGGGGGGCAGGGGCAACAAACCAACAATACAGGACTTGCAAGAGAGGCTGTTGGAGGGAAGATCTATTACGGGTCAAGGAAGCTAGGGGCGGTCCCCAGATCCCCGGGAGCCACCACAGAACTGAGCAGGAGAGTGAGTCAGGGACAAAAGGGGCACCTTAATTTGAGCCGGGGTGCCTAGGAACGCTTGCTCCAAAAATGAAGAAAACAGACATATGAGACATGGAATTGGAGGCAGAATACAATGGCAGTTTAATGAGAAGATGCAACTTCAAAGAAACCGCAGAATAGAGACATAAAGTACAAAATACAGAATCCAGATAATCATACAGCTGTCATAATATTCTCTGTATCTCAATTAATGTACTGACAGAGAGAGAGAGAAAACACATCTATAAATGCATCATGAGAAACAAGTTACACCAAGGAAAATGTTACCTAGGAACACTCACGTTTACTCTTAGAGCAAGCATTCCTGCAATTACAATACAAAATCTTTTAAATGCAAAAGTAAAGAGAACAATGGTTAAACATAACATGACATTTCATATAGGTAAAATAGAATAAGATACTTCAAGCAAAGCAGAGCAAGACATTTTAAGCAAAGGAAGACAAGAGCTCCCAGCTCTTGGGGAAAACCTGCACTGCCTGTTAACCTACATACAGACGGCGAGGTAGTCCGTCGATATCTGTGGGTGCTCCCTTTTTATATCATTTTGTGGGCTCCTTTGCACGCTACATCTACCTACGTATGCTACCCAAAAGCTTCGTCTGCAGATTTTACCAGACATTTCGTCATTTACCCACTTAATGCTGACAATGGACTGGGTGAAAAGGTCAGTCTCTCAGGCCAATCACTTATCGTAAGTTCCATAGAGCAAGCAGAAAATAATGGGTATTGTACGGGAATTCAATATATTCATGTATAAAATCTCCTCAGTTCTCCTAACTTGACGCTCTGCGGTTGCCACTTCCTTAAAAGCGGGTAACCTGCCCAGGAAGCAAGTACCAGTCCAGGATGCAGCCTACTGTATGTCGACAGCTTCAGGGGGATGTTGAACTTTGATACCGAGCACGGAGCACTCGGGTAGGGTGGGGGCTACTAGTTTGGATCAGAAGGCCTCGCAGACCTGCCTTCAGACTGCTATACACTAAAATTGCAGAGCTATGGTCAATTTAACAAAGAGGCCTACATATTGAACAGAAGGGCCTACACAGGGGTTTTATGCTGGCTGAGTGGTAAGGATGTCTCAGGATAATTATATAGCAACACAGGACCCGCTGGTCAATTTAATACGGCCTACAAATGCAGCTGGCAGGGCAAGGACAAGGGTCTCATACTTCAGGTGTGGACAGAACGGGCCAGGGGCCCCCTGTGATACAAAATCTACCCTCCTTCAAGGCTGTGGCAATGTAATAGACCATTGTGGGCAGAAGGAAGAGGCAATGGTAGTACAACCATACATGCCAACAGACCCGATTCAGCCAGGAAACGTCCAATGTTTTTAAGCTCAAATGGGCTTTATTTGATCTGTCTCCTGTCTACAATATCCTCTTTTTCAATGTAACTCAAAGGGGAAAATCAATACCCCAGTTTTTTTTCAAAATCTCCCTCTTACCAAGTTCAAAATGTTCGCAAGTATGGTACATTGGATCATGGAAGGAAATGGGATAGGGACATGGACTTGGATAACAGAGGACAGGAGGGACATGGAGAGGTGCACCAAACTGACCCTGCAGGGCAGGCATCAGGGTTTGCAGCAGCACAATACACCACACAGGGCATGCAGGACGGGAGTGCAGCACAACAATCCATAGAAAGCAAGAGGGAGGGGACAGGACCATGCACATGGACAACAGAGAACAGAGGGGCAAGAGGCAATAGTAGCTAGCTGACCATAATGGACAGACAGGAGAGAAAGCTGCAGCATAACAGACCATAAAGGGCAGGAGGGACGGATCAGGGGCATTACAATGGAACAGACAAGCCAGGAGGGAGGGAGTAGGGCTGGGGGCAAGGGGGCAGGGCAGGAGCAGCAAGATAGCCATGGAGGTCAGGCAGGATGGGCACTAGAAGCAAGACACACCATGAAGAGCAACAGTGAGACTGTGATGGCATACACACAGACCATGGAGGGAAGGTGGGAGGGGGTCAGGGGCAGCTAACTGACCACACAGGGAAGGTGGGAGGGGCCATGGCAGCACAGAAGACCATGCATGGCAAGTGGGAGGGTTAGTGGCAGCACAATGGCTATGATGGGCAAGAAGGAGGGTGGAGGGGCATGCACAAAGGACGATGGAGGATAGAAGGGAGGGTCAGGACCTGTGCACAGACAAGAAAGTTCAGGGGAAGGGACCTCACAACAGACCACACGGGGCAGGCAGGAGGAGCAGTTGCAGCACAACAGACCAGGGAGGGCAGAAGGGTGTGGCAGTACAATGGACCATGTAGGACAGGAGGAAGAGGATAGGGGCATGGCATGTGGACAGGCAGGGTGGAGGTGGCAGGGACAGGTTACAGTCATCTGACAATGCTAGGCAGGTGGGAGGGGAGTGGCAGCTCAACAGAACACTCAGAGTAGATAGGAGTGGCAGGTCCATGGGACATGGTGGGCAAAAAGGATGGAGCAGGGGCATGCACAAAGACATCGGAGGGCAGGGGGAAGGAGAATAGGTGCAGCAAGCTAAGCACAGAGTTTAAGCAGGAGGTCAATGATGGGGCATAGAATTGGGCAATGGAGGGCAGGAGGAGTGGACTGGTACATCATACTAAATTGAGGGCAGTGGCAGCACATCAGACCATGCATGGCAGGAGGGAGGAGGCTAGTCCATGGATTCACACAACAGAGGATAGGGAGGAAGGGGATGGGGCAGCAAGCTAACTGTTCAGAGTAGGCGGGTATTAGGAACTTTATTGTTTTTAAAACATTGTGTCTGTGCGAACTACTTAAAATATGAACAAGTATGCAGCATAATCTCACTTTTATTCAGGAAGAAGAGGACGTTTGTGACTGTGACTCCGGGCTCACTTGGCAGAAACACCCCCTGACCCTCCACCCCCTATCGCAAAATGTAATGCCCGTGAAAAGGGTAGGTGAACACAGTGTTATATAGAACATAGTCCTGAGAGCACGATTGAAAATGAAAACTAGATATAGTGTATGGTATAAACTATGCACCAAAAAGTGTGATATAAGATGAACCGGGCGTGAAATATAATATGCAATACATTGTGCGCAATGACAGATTCATTGGAGAGCGCGAGATAGCACAGGCACTAGCGCGTGCTATGCGACATGCGCCTTGGAGTGTAATATGCACAGGGCAGTGTTGTGTAACCTAACTAGTCTCTAAAGTTGTAATATAAAATATGTGCTGGGGAGTGTAACGTTGCATATGCACTGTGACAAAGATATGGATCCCAGATTGTAATATGTATGGCATAGCACTGTGCGTTATAACATAGGCATCGAGAAAGGCACGTTAGATGGGGCAATATAACCCGTGCGAAGACAAGTGTGGCATGACATATTCACGGGGTGGTGTTACAGTGCACATGGGCTAGAGAGTGTCATAGCATATGCACTAGCTAGTGGAATACAACACAGAGGTGTGTGGCACTCGGCAGGCAATGGTGGGTGTAACACAGCATTGGGCTCTGTCAGGAGCACGCTGTGACTCTCAAGTGATGTTCGTCCCCTTTCCAGAGAGTAAAATAAAAAGTATTACACATCCGGCAGTGGATGTGTGTTTTATTAACCGTGAGGGGGGTTTCTTGCATAGTTTTGGTCGAATTTTTGTCGAATCCCCTTTGAATGGCTTGGTGTGCATGTGTATTAAATGTGCCCGTCAATAGCTACCCATGTTTGTATAAATAAACGACAAGGGTGTCTACCAGGATTAGGCACGGTAGGGCATCAGACATGTCAGAGCTTCACTAGTGGTGTAAATACATTCCACGTGGATTCATTGCATGCATAGTCGCCTTTTAATGAATATCACGCAAATCGTCATGGTGATAGGTACGTACGGTTTGTCCAGCATGTCCTAGGTGTGTCTATAAATATATATTTTTTAAAAATAATAAAAAACAGTGGCCGGCCCTGGGGATTGGGGTCAAAAAAATATAATTAGGAGACTGGCCCTGGGGGATGGGGTCATCAGGGCCAATAAATTAGAATAAGAAGGGGAACCAAACAGCCCCCCTTCTTAAAAAACTAAAATAAATAAAAGACTGGCATCGTGCCGGAGGCCATGCCCCCTCAGTGCAGCACTCTGCAAACGCGCCCCCAACAGGCATCTCCAGTATGCGCCAGGGAGCTGCGCTGCAGCCAGGTGTTCTGAGGCCAAGCCCCTTTTTACACCTCTCTGCAACGCAGCTCTGTGGCGCTTACTGGAGGTACCTAGTGGTCTAGTTTGACCCTAGGGACCCTTAGGATTCAGGGGGACTTAATCTCTCAACTTAGAACAGCCACAGGGCGCGTTTACACAGTGGTGAAGGGAGGGGACGGGGCCTGAGGTGACGTGTGCAAACACGCACTATGGCATGTTTTAAATTGGGGATATAATTTCCCTTCAATACTGAGGGCCCCTGGGGGCTAACTAGCCCACCAAGTGCTTCCAGTAAGCGCCACTGAGCTGCATTGCAGAGAGGTGGTCCAGGCCGTGCCACTTTTTACACCTCTCTGCAACGCAGCTCTGTGGCACTTACTGGAGGTACCTAGTGGGCTAGTTGGACCCTAGGGACCCTCAGGATTCAAATGAACTTAATCTCCCAACTAAAAATGGACACAGGGCGTGTTTACACAGTGGTGAAGGGAGGGGACGGGGCCTGAGTTAACGTGTGCAAAAACGCCCTGTGGCCTGTTTTAAGAGGTAGTTTTAATCCCCATGCCCTATTATACACTAGGGGCTTACAGAGGAGGTCATGCTAATCACAGGGGGACCCCAACGCATAATGTTCCCTAGTGTATGTAGGTGTTTTCACTGTATTCTAAGTGTCTTTTAACATAGCACTGGCTCTAGGACTGGTTAGTCAGACTCAGTTACCACCAGTATCCGTCTGAAAAAGTTGAGGGTACAGGATGATTTTGCAACAAGGCTTCTTTCTGCTCTTCTTTTTGTTCTTTCTGCACGTTATCCTTCTTCCTGCACTTATCTTCGTATTTGAGGACTTCTGTTGCTTCTTTCTGCACTTCTTTTGTTTCTTTCTGTGCATTTTTTCTTCTTTCTTCACATGTCCTATCTCTGTAGGCATAGTTAGAAATTAGCATTTAAAAAACCTTTGAAATTCACAGAAAAAACCATAGGTTTCAGGCACGTTATAGTTAGGAATTAGCATTTAAAAAACCTCAGAAATTCACTGAAAAAACCATAGGTTTCAGGGGTGTTATAGTTAGCTGGACTTTTCACTTGTACAAAACCATTGAAATTCCCCCGTTATAGTTAGTTCAGCTAACTATAACTCGCGCGCCCGCAATGCACTGCTGATGACGTCACATATTACATCACTCATGACATGGCTAGTGACATCACTCATGACATCACTGATGACATCTCAAATGACATCACTGATGACATCACTGATGACATCATCCTTGTGATAGAGAGGCAGACCTCCTCTCACCCTAATATAACCTTTGATACACACATTCAAAAATAGAGACTAAAATTTTCAAAACAATGGACATACCAATACCAGTTACAACAACCTCTTCAGTAATTCTAAGATCCACATACACATCCACTCATTCACCAACAGTCCTATACAGTCACTCATACATGTACTCACTCATCATATGTACTCATACACCTATACATCCTGTTACACAATGCCACTCATCCATAGAGTTACTCACACACATAGTCACTCATGCTAATAAAGAATCAAACATACATTTACTTGCATATACAGTTATACACACACCACCATACTTACTTCTACGGAAACTTACACATACTTAGTCTTTTAAACAATCACTTATAGAAACACATACTTATTCATACAGGAACTCTTTCAATCTCTCACTCTCACATATACTCACATATATACACCAATAGTCACATATACTAGTTTAAAACATATGTAGTTACTCATAAAGACACTATTGAGACAGTCATTCACTCACTAACACACCCATACACACACTCATCCACCCATACAGTCCTGCACACATGCTGTGTTCAACACATACAAACAGTGAGTCACTCATTCATGCACCTATGCACTACGTAATACCCCCCACCGAACCATGCAGACACTCAGACTGATACTCAAAAAACCAACTAATAACCTATATAGACACCCATGTAGCTACTCACCAACCCATGCAGCCACTTATACACAAAGTGAGAGACTGATACAGATATTTACATATTTAAACATTACTCACTAAGCCATGTATTCACTATGATACACTTAATCAGTCAGTTACACAATCAATTTTTCAAAAACAAATCATCCATTTAGACACTTATATACCCATTTATTCTTCCATCGACCTTGAGATATACATATATAAAACATATTTAATTTTCAGAAAAACACACATTCACTGGATGATGTCATCAGTGATGTCATCAGTGATGTCATTTGAGATGTCATCAGTGATGTCATGAGTGATGTCACTGACCATGTCATGAGTGATGTAATATGTGACGTTGTGGTAAATATTTCTCCTTTACCGGGACTGAATTTGATACAGAAACATTATAAAATAGCTCAGTAAAATGAGAGGCAGAATTCGTGATATTAGAGTTTCGGAATGGACTTTATTCCGGTGGTCGATTATAATCGGATGCTTCAAGTTCCATCACCACGGGGGTTCAGGAAGTGAAGTACATACTTTATTGACAAGAAGTAACTTTTATAGTACATACATTATAATGAAGTGAATACAGTAGGCGTAACAATTGATAAGGACATTGACGTTTGGTTTGCGTAACCGAAAAT
Organism: Triturus cristatus; assembly: GCF_964204655.1. Lineage (NCBI taxonomy): Eukaryota > Metazoa > Chordata > Amphibia > Caudata > Salamandridae > Triturus > Triturus cristatus. The sequence goes on along the minus strand of NC_140586.1, from coordinate 688,862,346 downwards.
GGGTGTAATAATGAGTAAAAAGGAACATGATTGGTTGTGATGTCATGTATAGGTGGATCTATAAGATAATACTTGGCATGGATGCGCGCGCAGCAGTATGACGTGTAATTGACGTGTAACTAGGGGGTGACGGGGACTTGACATTTAGCTCTATATGTGGAGACAAGAAGTCTGGGAGGTCAAGTCAACCTAATCCCAAATCATATCTAACATCCTATGTTTAAAGAACTATGTTATCCATAAAAGAAGGACTCTCGGACAGAATCTATTCTATACTGACTGTGCGTGTACAAGCGTCTAAGTGTCTACACTGAAAGCGAGGGGGTAGGAATATTCCATGGTAACAGGGCTATGAATTACTTGCATGAGGACAGAGAAGATGGGCCTTTTTGCTTGGTAACTGGAGGAATGTTTACTTAAACTACTAGGCAGGAATGCATCGGCTGAGGGGGAAGCAGATAATTCGAAGGTGAAATACAGTTCTTGGCAGAGAGTAAGCTGATGTCAGGCTTCGTGAGCCGCGCAGAGAATGAGACAAAGTTCATGGTCACAGATGCAGACTCGGGCTGGAGCTTTTAGAGGCAGAAGGCAAGAAGAGTTTGATGACAGAATCAGGGCCTACTTGCCAGGACTGAAAAATGGCATAAGTGAACCATATAAAGCCGGTGGCCTTTCATATTTAAGAATGGAATATCCGGCCTATTCATGGCGGATCTGGCAGAGGACATGTTGACGGTGGGCATACATGTATTTGCGTCTTCATAACTGGAACTGGGGGGGGACATATATGTACTCGTGATATACACATGGAACCGTTGGGGTCCAAGATAGGGGACATAACTGACCAGGAAAATCCATATTTCCACATTCCCTCCTTGTCCCCTACTTGCCCTTCAAGAGATATCAAACTTCATCAATCCATTGATCTGTTCATATAGCATCATTTGTTCTTCTTTCTTCTTCCGGGATCTTGAATGAAAATCTTGATGTGGGATACACGATGTGGCACACAGACCACAAATCGCTGGTCCACATTGTAGACATAGACAGCAACTGAACAGTATGAGAAGGCCGATACCTAGGAAGGATAGAACTCTCCATCCCCAGGCTGATACCGCATTCCAAAACCAACTGGACCAAGTCCAAGTACCTGGGTTCTGGTGTATCTGGCTTACAATCTTATGAAGGCGAGTGATGGCTTTATATACAGATGGCGAATTTTCTGGTATGAATACGCAACAGCTTGATCCGATGACCCTACAAGCTCCGCCCCTATCAGCCAGGATGACGTCAAGGACAAGACGATTTTGAAGCACAACAATCCGCATAGCAGACTGCTCTTCCGTTAAATTGCCTAAAGCGGAAATAGTCTCATTCACTACTGCTTCAAGGGTTCTAGTTAATCTACGTATCAGCTTACTATTAGTAACAGTACCTATATAGGGAAAGATGCCTTTATTAAAATCTACATACTTGTCCCATGCCGTCTCAGTGTAATCGACAATGGGGAGATCTCTCCGTTCTCTGTTGTGTACTAAATGAATATTTCTGTAATAATCAGGAGGAGCTAGGAAAACAGGTGGCAAAAGGAATGCAATGTAGCAGGTACCATCCCAATCTAGGGGTAGACGCATATATGCAGTCTGACCACATATAAAGTAGGAGTGGCGAGAAGCTCTGAATGAAGATTTTCCTTGATCACTGAATTCTACCATAGTAGTGCATTTACTATGGCCCATATGTATGGAACCAACCTTTCTTACACATAATTCACCTTTTGCTGGGAATACTGACATGGTGGGTAAGACTAGCTCAACTTCGGATACGACATTTAGAATCATGAGATTAGGTGTAAAATTACCTAATCCATACACTTCATTTTCTAGATCAGTTCCTGTTCTTTTGGGGCGACCCTCCTTGTCAGGGTAGCAGACTTTGAGTAAAACTAGGTTCAGGTTTCCCCATATCCAATGGTCTTGGTAAACTGCTGTGTCTGAGTCTATGGAATTAATTAAACTAAACCATGCTCCACAGGAGCCATTATGTGTAAATGGATGTGGAAAGAAAGGCAGGACTCCTTCATAATTCTGATAGGGAGGGAGTCGGCCACACACCCAACAATTGGTGGCATTACTAGTCTGATGGGAATGATGTAACATACTAATGAAAGTGTTATTGCGCAGCGCAAGTCTATAAGACAATTCATGCGGAGGTAAGTCACTAAAAGAATGTTCAGCAGCAATATTATAAACATGTCTAGAAATAGGGTAATATATGTGCAACAACATACTTGTAATAATTATTAAAAGACTCAATAAAAACAAAATTAATAATGTCACTATGCAGTGGCTACGCAGTGATTTACAATACGCCTGTCGTTTCAACATTTTTCGGGTATTTTCTCTACTCAGGTCCAAGGGATACATGTCAGAGACAATTCAACCGCTTCACCTTGGAGAGGACTTAAACAATCAAATTGCTCGACTGGTTGGGCCTAAGCTTTAGTTTATAATTTTCAGATTTGTTAGGTTCAACAAAAGGGAGTTTTGTATCAGTCTGTGAGGGAGTGCAGGGCACAATGTCTATATTCGAGGATAGTCCATGAAATTTCTTGATGTGGCTTGAATGAATCCAGCCCTTGCGGCCCTCGATCTTCACGGCTGTTCTTGTGGTCAACAGGACCAACTTGGGTGCTTTCCACCTGGGCTCCAGCTGAGTCTTTCGGTCGAAATTCCTCACAAAGACAAGATTACCCGGAACAACGTCATGGGGTTTCACCTCAGTGTTGTCGGGAAAGGCTGCAGCTACCTGTGAACGAGAAGATTGTAGTGCAGACATCAAGGAAGCCAAGTAATCTGTCAGCATATTACAGTCAATATCAGTTATTTTGCGTGGTATAGGCGTCCCCCACATATTCGGTGGTCTACCGAAGATCACCTCATACGGGGATAGCCCTGTTCTAGAGTGTGCTACCATTCTCATGTAAAAAAGTGCAACTGGTAACGCTACTATCCAGTCGACCCCTTTCTCTCTGCATATTTTGGACAGTCTGATTTTCAGTGTCTGATTATGTCTTTCTACGAGACCTGCTGCCTCGGGATGTCGGACACAGTGGAATTTCCACTGATATCCTAGCAGAAGTGAAACGTGTTTCATTAATTCGGATGAGAACGGCTGGCCGTTATCTGAGTAGACAACACGTGGTAAACCGTATCGTGGGAAGAATTCTCGAACCAACTGTTTGGCAGTAGTCGGGGCAGTGTAATCTGAAACCGGGTACGCCTCTGTCCAACGGGACAGAGCGCAGACAACTACGAGAACATATTTGAATCCTCGACATCGTTCCATCTGGATATAATCCATCTGTAGGACTTCAAAAGGGTGATCAGGAGGATGAAATCCACCCTGTTCTACAGGAACACTTTTTCCTGGGTTGAACTGGCAACAGATCATACAGGTACGGACCTTTTGTTTTGCTGCTGCTCGTAAATGTTTATTGAACCAAATGTGTTGAATGCTGTCTAGCATAGCTTTTTCTCCTAGATGTGCTGGACTATGTATAGTGTTAATTATAACTTGGACCATTGAATCAGGAAGGAACCATACAGACTTTTCCTTCATCATCCATCCTTGGTCCGTTTGGATCCCTCCTAATTCAGTCCATTTCTTTATTTCGTCTGGTGTAGCATGTGTCTGTATGTCAATTACGTCAAGAGTAGGATCTTTAACTGTCATACAACGTGTCGGTGTCGGGACTATTGTCTTTGTCATGTCGGGGGTCTGAGTTTGAGCAGTCAGTTTAGCTGTTCTGTCGGCTAGATCATTGCCTTGGGAAATGATATCAGTAACCTTCGTATGGGCCTTACATTTCATAATTGATATTTCAGTGGGTAGATGTATTGCATCTAATAATGCGTGAATGAGGGGTCCGTGCTGAATGTGGGCACCGTGGGAAGTTAAATAACCTCTCTCTCGCCACAGCACGCCGAAGTCATGTACAACTCCGAATGCATAACGTGAATCAGTGTATATGTTGACTTTTTTATTCGTGGCTTGAATACAGGCTTGTGTCAGAGCAATGAGCTCTGCGGCTTGAGCTGACAAAGTATTTATACGATTAGTTTCAATGACTTCAGTATCTGTTGTGACTGCATAAGCGGCTACTAACTCTCCTGTACTTGTTCTCATGCATGAACCATCGACATAAAATGTCAAGTCTGGATCTGACAATGGAACATCGGTCAAGTCTTGTCTGGGTTTTGTCGTTACAGTAATAACTTCAATACAGTCATGGGCTAGTGGGTCTGTTCCGGTTACTGGCAAAAGTGTGGCAGGATTCAATGTGTTACAGCGTCTTATTTCTATATGTGGCTGAAACAATGTAAGTTCATATCCTGTAAGTCGCGCTATAGTCAAGTGTTGTGTTTGCGTTCTATTTACAAGAACTTCTACTGCGTGGGGTACTTGAACTGTCAATGGATGTCCTAACACTATGGCATCGCTTTGTCTGATTGCTAAAGCTGTCGCTGCTACTGATTTCAGGCACGCAGGCAAAGCCTGAGCTACGGGATCTAATGTACTAGAGAAATAGGCACATGGTTTGTGTGCTCCTGCTTGATCCTGTGTGAGTACTGACAAAGCAGTACCTTCGCGTTCTGTAACAAAGAGTGTAAACTGTTTTTTGTAACATGGCGTTGCTAAAACGGGTGCTTGACATAGAGCTTTCTTTAGGCTTTCAAAAGCTTGTGTATGTTCCTGAGTCCAAGGGAGAACAGTCGATGTGGCTGCCTCCTGTGTTGTCAATTGAATGAGTGGTTTTGCTAGAAATGCATATTGCGGGATCCACTGTCTACAGTATGAAGTGAGGCCTATGAAAGCCCGCACCTCCTTTTGTGTCTTGGGTATTGGCATGTTAGTTATTAACTGAATGCGGTCGGGTGTAAGCTGCCTTCCCTCCTTGTCCAGCGAGTGTCCAAGATAAACAACTTGCTGGACACAGAATTGCAGCTTAGAAGGGGACACCTTGTGCCCTTTTTCGGCTAGAAATTGTAAAACTGTCAGTGATGCTTTCTCGCATTCAGGTTCGCTTCTTGCGGTGATCAACAGATCATCGACATATTGAAGCAAGGCAGTGTTAACTGGCATGTGGATACTGTCAAGTTCTCGTTTCAGTGCTTGGCTATAGATGCTGGGGCTTTCTGTAAATCCTTGAGGTGCGCGTGTGAATTTAAAGCTACGTCCATTTAAACTAAATCCGAACAAATATTGGCTTTCCGGATCTATTGGGACGCTGAAAAAGGCGTTTTTGAGATCAATTACAGTAAAGAATGTTGCTTCGGAATCAATAGCTGTCAATAATGACAAGATATCTGGGACCACAGGGAATTGTGGCACAATGCATTTGTTTAACTCGCGCAGATCAATAACCAATCGATATACTGGCGGCGCTGTAGGATCTGTTCGTTTAAGAATCGGTATTATCGGTGAATTACATATATTGGAGTCTGTTTCCACAACTACTCCTTGGGCAATGAGTTCGTCAATGATTTGTAGTAAAGCCACTACAGCATCTGGTGGTAACTTGTATTGTCGCATTCGTGGTAGCACCACTCCTGCCTTTAATGTGACTCGATATGGTGTAATATTCATGCAACCAACATCAGTAGGGCCTTGTGCCCATAGACGTGTAGGTAAGGTCTGCAGTCGGGGATCCATGTCTCTAGATACATAGTGACCTTTAAAATCACGTAAAAATAATCTTACTCCTTCCGGAGAACAACATATTATAGCTCCTAGAGCTTTTAACGTTTTTATTCCTAATAGATTTTCTGGACATGATTTAGTAAGCAATAAATCTGTAGTTCGGGTCAAAGGTCCTATCGTAAGTGGCAGAGGTTGTGACACTTCATTAACAATAGGTTTTCCTGAAAAACCAAGGGAAATATTCTGTGAGCCTGAGAGGGGTGCCCCTGGAACTTCACTACGTTTTATAGTTGTTCGACTTGCCCCTGTATCGAGTAAAAATTTTCTATCTTGACCTAATAATTTACTATGTACATAAGGTCCTTCTTGATCTACAGGAATCTCGATAAGGGGTAAGTCAACTTCCCTCTCTAGGCTTGTTCATGCGTAACGCTGATACTCGGGATATTCATACTGTGCGGTCTGATACATTTGTCGTGTTGTTGTCTGTGTGGCAGCAGCAGGCAACGGTGGTGCAGCTGGCACAAACTGTATTGGCTGTTGTGCGGCTGGCATGGCCTGGGCATGCTGCATAGCTCCTTGTTCATTCTGATCTTGTCTTAGTGGCCGTGATCTTTCTTGTGTTTTACCTATGGCGATATTATGTTTTAAAACTGGACAATCGTGTACGTAATGGCCTGGCTTTTTACAATAATTGCATGTCCCCTTTACAGGTCCTGCTGAATCGGAATGTGTCATACCCTTTTTATGTCCTTCAGCTGGAACTGTCTGGGAAACTAGCATTTTCATTTTCGTGTCTTTCATGCGTCTGTGTTCATGTTCTTGTTCCTCTTTAATTCTATTGTGGTGGTACTGTAACATTTGTAACATTTGTGTTGGAGTGTTACCTTGCCAGGTACTCTCGAATTTTAATACTCTATTCTTTACTGGGAGCAGAGCATTTTCTACTAATTTTGTTACAAACAGATGTGGGTATGATTCGCTACTTGCTTTTATGCCACTATTTATACCAAAACATTTTTCAAATCGGGCATAGTAATCACTAGTGTCTTCATCTTGCTTCTGCTTACAGGCTGAAATTGTACCCCAATCTTCCTTTTTCGTAGTTAATAAACGTGGCAGTACCTGTACTAGTAGACCTGGTAGTGCTTTAGTTTTGTCCCCAAGCCCCGAACCTGGACCTCGGGCCCTTTCTTCTGCTTCTAATGCTGACCATTCTATCTTTTGATCACCTATCTCCCACTCTTTTTCCTTGAGTTTCTCATAAATGCCAGCAGGCATCAACACCTTTAATATTGTCATAATGTCGGGGTAGGTATACTCTCCCATGAGTAACATGTCTTTAATTTCTCGGTGAAAACCCGCTGGGTCTTTGTCATGACTGGGTACCACTTTCTTCATTTCTAACAATTCTATTTTCGATATGGGCGTATATACAAATACGCGTTTAAACTGATTGTCCTCACCCTTTATTGGGTGCACTTCTCGTAAGGGATTCTGTCTATCTATGTGATACGTAGTTCTTTCCTTGACGGACAATGGAACATGTTCTGAACATACAAAAAGAATATACTGCTTTCTTGATTCTAGAATTTCTTTAATTAATTCAGTACCTGGACCTCTCCATTTATTCATAAGTAATTCAGTCAGTATGTCAGGCAAGGGACCAGGGTCCGAATGCTGACTCCGATATAGTATAATGAGTTGTTGAATCATATAAATCCCAGCTAACCTTTGTTCATCTGGGGTAAGATTCAAAAATGTGCGTACTACTGTATCATCACTATATTTTCCGGGACTGTCCACCCAATGGACAGCTGCCCTGGCTAAATCTTGTTCATCCATAGAATCGAGGAAATGATAACCGCTTCGTTCTCGGAGTAGTTTGTCGGCGGTTTGGAACGAATGCTCGTTAGACCTTATATTAATTATAGGTATTTGAAAATTCCTGTTATTATCTGGACATATCGGACGTATTGGGTCAGTATGACATCTAGTCTGATTCCTATTACAAAATCTTCCTCTACCTACATAGGCTATGGTGTCTGACTGTCCTGTGGGCAGTCCTGACCCTTCCTCCTCGTTTTGTTCGAACTCGTCTACCTCTAATCGCTCTTCGTGTAGGCGTTCTATTTCTTTACGGATCTTTCGGCACATGGCTATTATACAGTTTTGTTTATCATGTCTCCCTTCCGATATATTCTGGCTCCATCTTGTAAGAATTTTCATTGCTTCCGGGTCTACCCCCGGTCGGTCTTGATTTCTGATCACACAGTTTATGAGGAAACGTAACAGTTCCCCCTGTATCTCTACTTTCTGGTATTCCATAGCTCTGTAAATACATTCTGGATCTCGCCCCGTTTGGACAAAATGATATATATTATCTAGATGCGCAGTCATTCCTGGTAACTTCGCTAAATACACTGTGGCTCGTCTGATACGCAATGATGCTAGGGTCATTTCGTCCTCCTTTCCAGGCACCGGGTCATATCTACAATCTATAAGAAGTTCCTTAAGCGCACGAGCACTAAGGAGTTTGGGTGTACGTGAATGCGCTGACTCTTGAAAAGTAAGTTTATTTATTCTGGGTGGTGTAGAAAAGACATTGGCAGCTCCTCCCGCGGCCCCATCTGGGGCGTCGGGTGTAAAAGGATTCGTCGAACGTGACACAGCAACTGCAGGTGTGGACACAGCCATAGAAGTAGCTGTAGGAGCGGATACAGAAACAGATGTGCTTGCCGGAACTTGTGACTCGATTTGTTGCTGCATGGATACGGGTACTGGATCTTGGCGTTGAACCTCCCTGGTATGCGGTCTATGTGGGGCGGAATTAGCATACTCGGGAGCTGCGTCATCTAAATATGAGGAAAGAAAAACATCTTCTGCGGTTCTAGGATGCCCCTTAGGATGTACCTTTATTGGGAACAATGGGGTTGGCAAGTCTTTTGGTGTCTCTGGAGTAGCCTTAGGTAATCCTTCGGCCAGGAGGGGATACATACCATTCATAAGGGCATTTCTTTGTCTGTCTACTTGTTCTGATTTTACTCGGATACCTTCCTCAATTAATAGATTCTCTCGAACTTTATTAGAATTCTCTTTACTCTTCTCCTCCTGTCTACGTGCTTTTTCTGTTCGTCTATGTGATTCTTTACGCCATAATTCAACGGCGTCTTTCTGTGACTGTCTGACTTTTCTTTTCCATAACTCTTCCTCGACTTTCATGATGCACTCTGCATCCCAGGTCCCCGCTGTGGGCCACCTCTGACTTTCTGGTAATCCCTTGGTATAGTCTACCCATAAATCAAGAAATAATATAGCGTCTAAGCCATGTTTGTGATACATAAAGTGCCCTGGAGTGTCCCTAGGAGGAATAGGGACTGCTTCTTCGAGAACCCCTTTTCTGGTAGTGATCTGTCTTAATTTCGAAAAGAGCGGCATATTGAGAACTGACCTTATACTTGATTTTGACCTGATACTTGATTTTGAACAGACTTAATACAATAAACACGATAATGAACAGTCATTCATACCACGATATTCAGAACATACTTAAACACTTTAAACATTTAACATTAAACCATTAACTGAAACAACAATGATGATCGTCTGCATAACTAATCACCAAGCTTAATTCTCGACAATAACTAGACAATAACTAGACACTTCGGAATACTTCGGAATACTTGATATACTGCTAAACAGTACAGATACACTGCTAAAACAGTGCAGACCGGATTTGTGTACCCAAACCCGTCTTGACCGGCACAACCTATGTGCACGTCAGAAATGCCTCCCCAGCAATGGTACTCACCGGGTAGCTTCGGAAACGGAAGGCCTCAGTAACTTGAACTTGAACCGGACCGGACTCGACTCGACTCGACTCGTCGGACACTGGGCTTGACTTCGGACTGGTGGGTCTCTATATACCTCGGATCTTGCTCTCTCAGCTAGGCTCTGGTCGGGATACTTCGCACTTCTCACCGCCTCGTCTGGGTGTTGATCGCAGTCTCAGTCGCCCCCGCTTGACCGGAGGGAGATACAGGAAATCCTGCTGGTACGCGTTATTGTCCGTCCAGCTGTGGCAGGAGACCGGGCCTGCAACGCACCGCCGGCGCGTGAGATGAGAAAGTGTCCCTATTCGGGCGCCATCATGTGGTAAATATTTCTCCTTTACCGGGACTGAATTTGATACAGAAACATTATAAAATAGCTCAGTAAAATGAGAGGCAGAATTCGTGATATTAGAGTTTCGGAATGGACTTTATTCCGGTGGTCGATTATAATCGGATGCTTCAAGTTCCATCACCACGGGGGTTCAGGAAGTGAAGTACATACTTTATTGACAAGAAGTAACTTTTATAGTACATACATTATAATGAAGTGAATACAGTAGGCGTAACAATTGATAAGGACATTGACGTTTGGTTTGCGTAACCGAAAATGGGTGTAATAATGAGTAAAAAGGAACATGATTGGTTGTGATGTCATGTATAGGTGGATCTATAAGATAATACTTGGCATGGATGCGCGCGCAGCAGTATGACGTGTAATTGACGTGTAACTAGGGGGTGACGGGGACTTGACATTTAGCTCTATATGTGGAGACAAGAAGTCTGGGAGGTCAAGTCAACCTAATCCCAAATCATATCTAACATCCTATGTTTAAAGAACTATGTTATCCATAAAAGAAGGACTCTCGGACAGAATCTATTCTATACTGACTGTGCGTGTACAAGCGTCTAAGTGTCTACACTGAAAGCGAGGGGGTAGGAATATTCCATGGTAACAGGGCTATGAATTACTTGCATGAGGACAGAGAAGATGGGCCTTTTTGCTTGGTAACTGGAGGAATGTTTACTTAAACTACTAGGCAGGAATGCATCGGCTGAGGGGGAAGCAGATAATTCGAAGGTGAAATACAGTTCTTGGCAGAGAGTAAGCTGATGTCAGGCTTCGTGAGCCGCGCAGAGAATGAGACAAAGTTCATGGTCACAGATGCAGACTCGGGCTGGAGCTTTTAGAGGCAGAAGGCAAGAAGAGTTTGATGACGGAATCAGGGCCTACTTGCCAGGACTGAAAAATGGCATAAGTGAACCATATAAAGCCGGTGGCCTTTCATATTTAAGAATGGAATATCCGGCCTATTCATGGCGGATCTGGCAGAGGACATGTTGACGGTGGGCATACATGTATTTGCGTCTTCATAACTGGAACTGGGGGGGGACATATATGTACTCGTGATATACACATGGAACCGTTGGGGTCCAAGATAGGGGACATAACTGACCAGGAAAATCCATATTTCCACAACGTCATCAGCAGTGCATTGCGGGCGCGCGAGTTATAGTTAGCTGAACTAACTATAACGGGGGAATTTCAATGGTTTTGTACAAGTGAAAAGTCCAGCTAACTATAACACCCCTGAAACCTGTGGTTTTTTCAGTGAATATATATATATATATATATATATTCACTTAAAAAACCATAGGTTTCACACATGTTATAGTTAGGTGGATATTTCACTCGTTAAAAACCAATGAAATTCCCCCGTTAAAGTTAGTTCAGATAACTATAACTCGCGCGCCTGCAATCCAATGCTCATGACGTCACATATTACATCACTCATGACATGGTCAGTGGCATCACTCATGACATCACTGATGACATCATCCTTGTGATAGAGTGGCGGTCGCGCGAGTTATAGTTATCTGAACTAACTTTAACTGGGGAATTTCATTGGTTTTTAACGAGTGAAATATCCACCTAACTATAACATGTGTGAAACCTATGGTTTTTTAAGTGAATTTGCAAGGTTTTTTAAATGCTAATTCCTAACTATAACGCATGCTAATTTATTTTTGTATTATTATTTTTTTTATATATTTATTTTACAATAAACTACGTATTAAAAAATTATTATTTTTTATTTGGTTTTTCACCGTGCGCGCACGGTGCGCGCACCCCCGCGATTTTTTTAAAAAAAAATTTAAAAGATATTTTCTGCCTTCGGGGTCCTTCAGGGACCCCCTGACAAAGGCTAGGGGGTCAGGAACTCTCTACCCTGCCCCCTTTTCATGTTCGCCACCTTCCTTTTTCACTCTCGCACTGAAAACAAACAAAATGGCGGCCGACACTTCCTGATTTCGACCGATTCGAATGTTGACTAACATGTAACCACCAATCAGAATTACGCTCGCGCACGTTAGGGTGCTCGCACGGTGCACGCTTATAGATATTTATATTCTTTTCAATGCTATTTTCTCAGGAACTACTGAACCGATTGACACCAGACCTGCAAAAGGCACTTCCCTGACCTGAGGACTACCTCTCTGCCAAATTTCAAGTAATTCTGTTCAGCCGTTGGGGCTGTACCTTCGACTAAAGGTCCTATGGAAAAATGCATGGGGAAAACGCGTTTTGGGACCCCCCTTTTTTCTCGGCCCCCGCTTGACGAATCACCCCGAGACTTTCAGGGTAGGAGCTGAACGGAGCGCCCCATTAGTTTTGAAAATTTCACGAGGATTCGTCAAACGGCGCCAAAGTTATTCAAAATAGAATTTTCAGATTTCCCATGGAAACTCGGTCCTAACTATAACTATCTACTGGCGACCGCCAGTAGATAATATACATACTACATACATACGTACATACATACTATATATTAGATATCCGATTGTTTCTTTCCAGAAAAATCACGCAGCACACCAAAGGATTCTTTTCAAACGGGTCTCCTTTATTCCAACGAGACGCTTTGTCAACGCGTTTCGATAGCCTCACGCTACCTTGCTCACGACATTGCTTTTTCGTTTGTGATTGGTTTAAAAAACATTTAAACAGCAACAAGGGACTGCTTTACATGGTATGTGCATTCACCTTTGTTTCATTATATAATCAAATGCAGCGCCATTTTGGAGTGGCTTAAATGTTGTGTTTTGTTTTATGCAAGTGCTAAAAAACAATCATTTGTTACACAAATAAAACCTTTTAGTTTTATATTATCTCAGACTCTCCCTTGTAAGTAGTAAAAACTTAATTACTTCTATTATAAAGTGCAAGTGCATTATTTACAAAAAACCAAGGGCTAGTTGAGAAATAAAACTATTATTAAAACTTTTTTGGCGAATGATAAATTTCTATAACAATCTATGTTTTTAATCACATAACCCTTCTTTATATATTTCTTTTAGTTACAAAGTGCAATGCTTCTGTAAACTAAACTTTCAATAATCGTTACAAAGTGCAAGTGCGTATGTAAACAATTCCTGAATTCAAACAGTACTAAAACAACCTTTGTTTTAACCATTCACATGTCTTTTGGTTACAAGGTGCAAGTGCTTATATAAGCCAGTATTCTGAAATCGTTACAATATGCAAGTGCTTATGTAAAAGATTTCAGAATTTAAACAGTACTAAGACAGCCACCGTTTCAATCACGTGATCGTTTATATTCCTTCTGGCTACAAAGTGCAAGTGCTTATGTAAACAAAAAGGGGTTTATTTTAAAAAGAGTTTTATTTCCACAACTATAATCTAATTCCACTCCTTTTCCTCAGTCCCTCATTGAGCTTCCTTTAAAAAAATGTTTTTTAAGAAAAGGATGGATAAAAACTTTTCTCTGTTCTATCCTTTCCTTTCTCAAAAATTAAAAACGAATCTTGCTTTTACGGCACTTTCTTTAATAGGCAATGACTACATTCTCACTACAGTAGATATCAATTCATTATTCATTTAACAATTTACATTTCTCATTCTTCATTTTTCTTTCTCAGAGACAAGTAAACAGATCCTCATCCACATTGAGTCCATAGGGCTCTTTACAGTCAAATTCCAGTATATAGTAGGTTTCTAATTTTCTAAGTTCCTTTTCCCTGTCTCCTCCTCGTTTCTTCTTAGGGATTTCTGCTATACAACTGTACTTCAGTCCCTCAGGATTACTCTGATGATATCTCTCAAAGTGTCTAGCAATAGGATATGTTCTATCCTTATTCACTATTGCTCTTCTATGCTGAAGGACTCGTTTAAAAACTGGTAAAGTGGTGCTCCCTATATAAATCTTTTTACAAGGGCACTGAAGTTGATATACTACAAAACTTGATCTACACGTTAAATGTCCTTTGATTTTTATAATTTTACCAAAGCTAGTTTTAAATTGCGTGCAATTCACTCCGTGTTGACACTCTTTACATTTAAAGCATTTAAAGAATCCCACTTTACTTAACCAGCTTATTTGCCCCTGTTTCTTTTGTTCTGTGAATTCACTGTTAACTATTCTGTCCTTCAATGACTTAGACTTGCGAAATGTGATATCTGGATGTTTCTTCATCATAGGGCCTAGTACGGAGTCACATTTAATCAAATGCCAATGTTTGCTCAGAATTTTCCGAACTTCTGCATGGCTTATATATATATATACCAAGAGAAATACGGGTCCTTCCGGGATCAGTCCCTTCGCCAGGTGATGCGTCGACCGGCAGAAACCCAAGCCGGTAAATAAGTACAAAAAGTTTCTTCAAATGACGATGCACACTCAGGAGTCCATTGCATCCACAGGTGTTTATTTCAAACAATCGCTACGCGTTTCGACACACAGAGTGTCTTGATCACACGATCTCATAAGAAGTTCATGACGTGTATATATTAGCAAGCAACATAGAAAAGGCACTTCCTGTCAAGTTTGCATTTTCGCCACATTGATTGGCATCCATCTTGTACTAGTTTACATATAACGAAATACATTCCTGTTTTTTAGGTATGCAAGTCTATAAAACGACAGAAGATTGGTTACGGCATTAATATATCATGTGTTTTGTAATCATACATAATATAGTCGTTTGAAAATGGTAATATTAAACATTGCAATGTACCAAAAATAATCATAAATCAGTACTATAAAGTTGGTTCGATTGCACAGTAAGCAAATATATGTGTTGCACTTGCGAACTGCAAGTGCAGAAAATTGCAAAGTAACACATCAGCCAGAAGCATCTAAAACCAATATTGACAGCTGTATGAACTCGTGTCGTCATTGCCAAGTGTCAATAAAGTTTTCAACCAAGAATAATGCGACAAGTGTCCAAAATAATGTAAAACTTAGTTTGTTTCTTGGTAAGTTACTAACAGTGTTGTTCTTACAGGCTGTTGTGGCAGAACAGATGCAAAGCATCTCATGATTAAGGAGCTTATTTAGCCATACTGAAAAATGCGCGATCTAGTGTCCAAATTACTAAACGTTAGTAAAGTATAAACACGGCTTGAAAAGGCAAGTGCCCAAAAAAAAAAACTGACTTGTTATTAAGGAAAGGAAAGTGAGATGGACCATATGAAAATTAAACGCCACAGTGGCTATGATCCAGGCCTTTAGACGTGGTTCAAGTTAATAAATTACAGGTACGTACATATAATCATACATAATTGCATCCGAAAGTGCTGTACATAATCTAATGTGTTTTTACTTCTCTTGATGGTGAGTGCCCAGATGATTCTGATGAAGAAAAGGGTAGGGTGCCCGTGAAGTTATGCCCGCATGTGCCAGTGAAGGGTCCCTTCCTTTCCTCCTAAAATTCAACAAGACAAAAAACTCAGTTAAAAACACATTATTTACAATATAACTATGAAGTAATCAATAAAATTATCACAAAATTTCTGTACATACAACTTCACATTAAACACAGTTTATAACCAAAGGAGGGGGGTATTTAATCCTCATGTAGATGACTTGCTAGTTCTTCATCGAGATTATGCCCCCCCGGGAATCTGGTTTCTAATTCTATAATCCATCTGGATTCCTTCTTTCTAAGGGCTGCCTCTCTGTTTCCACCCCTCTTACTTGTGTTGACCTGTTCAATGGCAAAAAATCTCAGAAGGGAGTTGTTTGATTGATGTTTTGCTTCGAAATGACGAGCAATGGACTCCTGAGTGTGCATCGTCATTTGAAGAAACTTTTTATATATTTATATATAGATATATATATCAAAAATACTCGAACTCTCGCAACCTCCAGGCGGCGATGAAGGAGACACAGACCCCGCAGTATCAGGCATATATATATATATATATGAGGAACCACAATCTCGAAACTTCACCAATCCCGCGACGGAAATCAGGAAATCAGGTACGGACCACAGCGTGCTTGGAAGATAAAGTGCTTCATTGCAGAAGAATTCACAGCATGACGAGTTTCGACTGGGTTGCCCCGGTCTTGATCATATATATACATATACACATACATCACACTCCAGGCCACCATAAGGTCCACAGCACTCACGGGCAGGCAGGAAAACAAGGAGAAGAGAGGTGGAATGACCGCACTGGGTGATTAAAGTTAAAATCAGGATCATAATCAAAGACACGCAAAATGCAGTAAGGTACCCTTACTAGCCTCTAACCTAGGTGCACTGCGAGTTCCTCTTAAGTGTTGAGGCTAAGCAGCACTTTAGTCTGTAAATCTAATATATAGCAAGACTCTAAGCGCCCCAACTTGGCTGCTCAGTCCTCTCTTCTTTCACTCATGGGTCCAGGATCAAGACAAAAGAATTGCAATACATTTCTATTGCTGTTATGATGAGTCTTGAAATATCTTGCAATTGGGTAAGTTTAATCCTTATTTGCAATTCCACGTGAATGTTCAAGGATTCGATGTTTTCGTCTGGTGTATAGTGCTGCCAATATATTTTAATTGGCATGGACATAGTAGACAGTAATGGTGGATGCTATAATAGCGTCCCTTACGCCCCTTGAAACGCCCATTGTGGGCTCAATTGTGGATCTATATGGGAATATGCACACACAGAAAATTCTTTCAAATGGAGGGATAAATAACAGTAATTTTACAATGCTGTATTCTATAATCATTGCGGGAGAGATGATTTAACTACACCATTCTGTGGTACAGATGTATGAATTTTTCGAGAAAATGGGGAACTATGAATTTGTTTACCACTATGCTCTTAATTAATGCATTATGTATTTGAAGGAATTGAATTTAATTTATAAATTCGATGCAATTTTGAAATCTAACATCATGAGTTAATACTAAATATTGAGTGAAATTTTATCTGTGGTATGAAGTATATCAGATATGCATCGGCTTTACCTGTTATAAGATGGCGGCTTTATGTTTATGCGGCATGAATGTCTCTCTTTTATTTTGTTGACTTGCAGTGTAGTTTGATGGTGAACCAATCAGATGTGCTTTATAATTGAATTCAATGGCGCTTGCCGGCTAAACGTTGAGAAAGGCATATGCCAAAGCACGCCACTTTCACTTGTGACATTAAGCAAGTGTTTTCTTCTCTCTTCCATGAGCGCTGACTCTTCTTTGGAGGCTGTAGAGCTGATATGTATATATTACCTACTGGTAGTCGCCAGTATGCAGTTATAGATAGGACCTAGCTTCCATAGGAAGAGCGTTTTTTCATTTACCAATAACTTTGGAGTCATTTCACGAATTCTCACGCAATTTTCTAAATGAATGCGCCAGTCACTTCAGCTGCTGTCTAGGGTGATCTGTCTAGCAAGGGCTGAGAAAAAGGGGGGTTGTCCCAAAATGCTTTTTCTCCATGTTAATTTCCATAGGAAACTTTAGACACAGCTACAACCCAAACTGCTGAACGGAATTGCACCAAATTCGGCAGAAAGGTAGTTCTTGGTCAAGAAAGTGACATTTCTTTTAAATGGTGTAAATCCTTTAATTCGTTGCTAAGAAATGTAAAGATTTCTCAGATATACAACTGAGGCCATGGTGGATCCTCAAACCCACCTGATCTCGTGCCTGAGATCTGATTGGCTGCCAACACTTCAACCAGGATGTGTTGGTAGCCATCTTGTGACTTTGTTGAACCGAGTCACTTGAAAAAATGTTTAAAAAGGAAAAGGGGACAGAGTAGAAACTCCCTGACTCCCTAGGCCTCTTGTTGGGGTCCAACAGGGAACCCCCAGGGCCCAAAAAGATGTTATTTTTTTTTTAATTTGGCAGGAGTCGTGACTCCTGCTGACAATTGTAAAAAAACATTGCACGGGCCCTGCAGCCCTGGGGACCGCCACCGCCCCGGGGCTGTATTCAGTAATAAAGAGTAGGGGGGCTCCTGCCCCCCCACGTAGTCCCAGGGACCACAACCTCTCCGGGGCAACTCTATTAAATTACATACGGGAGCAGCGCAGCCACCCCACAGTCCCGGAGACCACCACCTCCCCAGGGTTTAATTAATGTTGGATTGGGGAATGCGCGGCCCACCTTGTTGAGCCGTAGATAGCCCTGGGGACCGCCACCCCCCCCAGGGCCGGCTCCAACAATATCCAGGGACATTGCAGTTTGCAATGGCATGGCTATCGCTTGTTGAAAGCAGATCATGTCTTTTTCCCTGCTCGCTTCACAGCGAGCAAGGAAACAGACATTGCTTTGAGACCTAGAGAGCTGCATATTCAGCAGCTCCCTGGGTCCCAAAGCAATGTCGCCTCACGCAGGAGGCAGGTAGCTGGGTCAACATTGAAAATGTGGGTGCCTTGGTTGAGACCAGGGCACCCACACTACAGGCCGGACCTCATATTACCTCAAGTAAGCCCCACACAGTGGAATTGCTGAGTGGTGGTTGAAGGTCATGCCCCCCTTTCTCCACCACTCTGCACACATGCCTCTCTGCACTTCTCTGCACACTGCTGGTAGGGGGGTGAGGCCCCCTTGCCTCCTGAGGGCCTCAGGACTAAAGTGGACTTTTTCCCCCAATGAGTAGTGCACCAGGAGACATGTTTGTGGAGTGGTGAAGAAAGGGTGCGTGGCCTCTGAAGACCTCTCAGCAATCTACCTGTGTGGGTCTTACTGGGGGTGACAGGAGGGCTAGTTGGCCCCCAAGGACCCTCAAGAGCCAAGGGGACTTCATCCCCCACCTAGTAGTGAGCCAGGAGGCACGTTTGCAGAGCGGGCCTCCTATCAGGTCTCAGCAATCCTGCTGTGTGGGACTTGCTGGAGGTAATAGGATAGGGAGTTGGCCCCCAAGGACGTCTTTGGAGGCCAACTACCCCTCCTGTTAATTCAAGCAAGTCCCATACAGTGGGATTGCCAAGAGATCTTTGGAGGCCATGCCGCCTTTTTCCACCACTCTGCAAACGCGGCCCATGGTGCACTACTGTTTGGCGTTACAACAAACAAATGATGGACGGAATGCTGACAATGCAGACATTCTCCCCCAGTCAAGAGATCTGGGTTAAATCCATCGTTCTTTTGCCCACTACGCCACCCCAGTTCAGACATGGCCATATGCAAATCAGTCTTGACCCTGTGCCTCAAGGGAACAGTCCAGCCCGAACTGCCAAGCCATGTCTTCCCTGGACCGGATTCAAGCATCCTAGGACCGGTTTCTGGCTATCAGCCGTCATCAGCCAGGATAGCTTGACTCCAGTGGCGTAGTGAGCACGGGTCCCACGTCTGGGAATACCCATCCCACTTAGGGCGAAAAGCGTTACAACAAACAAATGATGGACGGAATGCTGACAATGCAGACATTCTCCCCCAGTCAAGAGATCTGGGTTAAATCCATCGTTCTTTTGCCCACTACGCCACCCCAGTTCAGACATGGCCATATGCAAATCAGTCTTGACCCTGTGCCTCAAGCATGAAGTTCACTGTACTCCTAAGGGATCTTGGGGGCCAAGAAGCCCTCCAGGTACCTCCAGTAAGTCTCACACAGTGAGATTGCTGAGACCTCGTAGGAGGCCATGGTCCCTTTCTCCACCACTCTGCAGGCATTCCTCCTGGTGCACTACTAGTTGGGGGATGAAGTCCGCTTGGCTATTGAATGTCCTTGGGGGCCAACTACCCTCCTGTTACCTCCAGCAAGTCAAACACAGTAGGTTTGCTGAGAGGTTTTGGTGGCCACACCCCCTTTCTCCTCCACTCTGCAAATGCGCCTCCTGGCGCACTACTAGTTGGGGGATTAAGTCCCCTTGGGTCATGAGCGGCCTTGGCGGCCAACTACCCCTCCTGTTACCTCCACTAAGACCCACAAAGCTGAATTACTGAGAGGTTGTCAGAAGCCATGCCCCCTTCCTCCACCACTCTGCAAACACACCTCCTGGCACACTGCTAAAATGGACTTATTACACTAACCAGCAGAGCACCAGGAGGCGCGTTTGCAGAGTGGTGGAGGAAGGGGCGGGCCTCTGACAAGTTGGCAGCTTTTTTTTCTATTTTTTTTCTATGTTTTAGGAAGGGAGGCTGTGTGGCCACCCTCACTGGCTATTTTCGGCCCTAGGGACTCAATCCTGTGGGGCAAGGCCTTTATTTACTTTTTTAAAATGGGGCGGGCCAGTACAGCTCCCCTCCCCAGGTCGATATCTACCCCGGAGATCCCATCTCCTGAGGCCTGGCCACTTTGTTGGGGACAGGGGGGAGACCCTGAAAGTCCCCATGGTCCCTGCCGGCTCCCCACCTCTTGTGGGATCCGGCATTGATTTGAGACCCAGGGGGCTGTTAACATGCAGCTCCCTGGATCCCAATGCAATGTTTGTTTCCCTGCTCACTTCACAGCGAGCTGGGTAACATACATGTTCTCCTTTCAGCAAGCGAGACCATAGGGCCTCCCCCATATTGTTTTTTTTTTATGTTTGTGCCCCGGAGAGGTGGTGGTCTCCGGTACAGGGGGAGCTCCCCGCATTTGTAGACTATAGTGCCCCAGGGAGGTGGTGGTCGCTGGGGCAGTGGGAAGCCATGCTGCTCCCCCACATATTATTACTGCTCCAGGGAGGTGGCGGTCCCCGGGGCTGCAGGGCAGGCTGTAGGGCATCCCCGCATTGTTTTTTTAAATAAATAATATATGTACCCCAGAGAGGTGGAGGTCCCTGGGGCCACTTGTATGTGGTCTTTGTTGACCTCAGGTCAGCTTTTGACTCTATCCCAAGTGTGAAACTTTGGGAGGTGCTAGAGCAGATGAGTGTCCCAAAGAATCTCCTAGTGAGTCTAATAAAACTGCACATCACAAATAATGAGCGAGTTAGTTTTGAAAATAAAGGGAAAATAACTGACCCCTTTGTGATTGAGTCAGGTGTGAGGAAGGGTTGTGTCTCGGCACCAACCCTGTTCACCCTTTATATCAATGATTTAGTTAAAGCACTGGACTTCCCGGTAAATGATGCCCCTAAGTTTGGCTCCCATAAGATCTCCTCCCTCTTATTTGCAGACGACACCCTTTTAATATCGAAAACTCTGTCTGGCCTCCAAAGTATAGTTGAAAAGTTTATGGGCTTCTGCAGTGACAGGGGCCTGGAGCTGAATGTGAGTAAGACAAAAATTATGGTTTTTAACCCATGTAGAAAGGTGAGCGCGAACATTCTGGCTAAAGAAGCTCAGCTTGAGCAAGTCCATGAATTTGTCTATTTTGGGGTCTGCCTAACAAACAAACTTAGTTGGGTGACACAGATTAATCGGAGTACCCTTAAATTCCAGCAGGAGGCTGGTGCTGTGGTTAAGCTGCAGAAGAAGAGCCCGGCCAGTCCTCTAACGCCTGCAATGGAGATTTATAATATAAAAGTTAAAGGTAGAGCTATGCACTTGTCAGATGTATGGGGACATGTACAAATTGAACCTCTTGTCAAAGTTGAAACCAAGTTTATTAGGAATCTCCTAAATCTCCCTCAGAGCACTCCCCGCCTTCTCCAGTTCCTTGATATGGGCTTTTTCCCAATTAGTTTCACCCTGTTTCTTAGACCCCTGCTTTATTGGCTCAGGCTATGGTCCACTGCGAAGTTGGTAACCATACAGACAGCTGATCAAGTTGTTCCTCATTCAAAAGGGGTGGGAGAAGTTATCATGGTTTGCTTTCATTTGGTCATTGCTACAGAAGATAGATTTCCAAGAACTGTGGGAGAACTCGGATCAATGTAAGCAAGTATCACGCTCATTGATAAAGGAGTGCTGTCGGGATTATCTTTGGGAGCGAGAGATGAGGAGAATCAAGCCTGGTAGCTTGACTAATGCTTTTTTTCAGACTGTAAACCTGCCCCTGCATATGAGCCATTCTTTAGCGTCATCCCGGGATAGTATCATAAGCAACTATTCTTGAAGTGGAGATATGGTGTAATCTCTGTTAAAAGCTTCCCAGTAAACTGGGCGGTTGACAAAGTTTACAATGGTAGGTGTCCTTCGTGTAATCAGGGAAAGGAGACACTGCATCATTTTGCATTTTTCTGGAGTGCATATTCCCGCTCACCGGGGAAATGGCTTAAGCCAATATGTAAGCTTTTGGGCTTTAGGCACTATTCCACTGCACTCAGATTCTTATGCACAGATACCTGTGAAGCAGTTGTTATTGAAGTATCTAAATACAATTATGCAGTAAGGCTCATAGGGCTACAAAGGGAACATTTGAGAGACAAGCTCTTGGATGCTGGCATGTTCCAGTGATGGGAGTTCCATATTTTATGAATCACAATCACTGGAGTGCTCAGGGAGTTTCTGTAAAAAGTTATCATCAAATCTCTACTAAGCACTGGCACATTTTGATCAGAAAGGAAGGTAACCTGATATTCATCTTTGAAATTAAATTGATTGTTGCTTATTAAGGTTGTTACTTAATCTTTAGCATAATAAGCATCTTCAAGATGGTCCATGTTTTTAAATGTTAATTTTTTTATTGTTATCATTGTTTGTTTTTAAGTCTATTTTCATTGCTGTGATTATTTTTGATAGAAATGTACGGCTTGTTTATTGTGGTTTCATGGGTCTTTTTTGTTTTAAAATAAACTAATGAATGAACATATATATATATATATATATAACATAACATGTATTTGTAAAGTGCACGTTCATCCATTGGTATAGTGGTACTGAATAACAGATGTTTATTGCTACCCAACGATATTCATTTTCTCAACCTCAGATGGATGAAAAGTTGAATGGACCCGCTGGGATTTGAACCTGTGACCATGAGGTTGCACACAACTCCATGCAGTGGACACATTATTCCACTGAAACACTAGACTTGGCTTAACATATATATACGTGATTCTAAACGAGAGTTTTGAAATAACATGATTAAAATCCATATGTATTGTTCTACTTTCTATGGTGTTTACCAGGGGTGGTTTTTGAATAGTAAATGATTGTTTGCTATGCAGGAGAATGAAGATGTTACTGTGAGGGAGAATGACTCGGTGTAACTGAGAGGAAGATTGACAGTGAGTGCTACTGTGTGGGAATTGAGAATTACAGTACCTTTAAAGTGCCACTCATTTAGATAATAGTAACTACTTTTGGACCTGATTTTCTGAAGTCTGAGTTCAGCCAGTCATCCTGATGAAGTCAATAAATATTTAGATAAAACAATAATAGTATACTCTAGTACCTAGTGACCATCCCCTCTTTGGTGTGTGCTACATGGCCATTTTATTTGTACTTTTATTAGACGACAATGCCTTGTTTACAATAAAAAGCATTTAAGCAGAGCCAACATTATGCCAAAGAGGGCTTTAGGAAAACATGTTTCAGTTATCATAATAGCAGCAATAACTTAATTTGTATGACAGTTATGTGCAGTCGAAGCGCTGTAAAAACAAGTGTCACCATAACTCTTATGCTCAAGAAACGTATGCATTGGCTTAATACATTTTATTCTGTATTCCTCTCTTTATAGATGTCAGAAGGAAAACGGTTTTCTCTGTTCAATGTTCAAGTGCACATGCCTGCTTGAGCAATGGGAAAACATGAACGGCCGGCAGTTAAATGTTTAATCCACTACTTATTGAAATAGGTGTGGAAGGCATTACGGCAGCACCCTCGAACATTCCTTGGATAAAACAGTCTTGCAAACATATAGAATTTAGAAATCTTTGTCAGGGAGTCTGCAAGTCTAGCAGTCCTAAAATATGAACGCTGCCTCACAAGTTTCCCCTTGAAGTGGGAGATAGCCTCTAGTCTCTCTACACGTGCATCGCACAAACCCTGACACTGAAACTTTCAATGTTGACAAACACTGCGGGTTGGTGTTTTGCTTCAGTGGGAGTCCCGGCGCGAATAAGGCTGGATTGCACAACATTTGCAGGCTACAGCCGCGGCAGCACTGATAAGAAGCGGACAGAGTGAGTTCACCGTCTGCAGCACCCACTGCCACAGCGTCCGAGAGCCTCCGGTGAGAGCATCAGCGATCAGCCTGGCATTCCCTCTGCCCGCCCCGCTGCATGCTGGGTACACCGAGCAGGACAGGCGGAACGGAAAGATGGCTGAGAAGCAGAAGCACGACGGGAGGGTGAAGATTGGGCACTACCTGCTCGGAGACACCCTGGGAGTCGGTACCTTCGGCAAAGTGAAAAGCTGAGTAGCATTTCCTCCTGTTTGCGCCTGGGTCTGTGAAGTGTCACTGTCACGGTCGCGTAGCGGGTTGCGGGGGACGGGCTGGTTCTCTAACTGCGACGCACCTTACGCAGAAGCCGTAGCCCGCGTGAGATGGTTAACCTGTGGTGTTCAGGTAGCCGTGGCGCAGCTGGTTTGGAGAATAGATGTTTCCATGCGCTTGGGGCGTGAGCAGGTGTCGGTAAAAAAGCGAGAGGCAAATTGAGCTCTGGATGCTGACAGGGAGCGCGGCAGGAGACAGCCGTCTTTTTACCCCCAACTTCACCCGTGGTTTCTCCATGGCACCTTAATGCAAGAAAGAATTATCAAATACATTCCACGATTCCAATGGAAAATTCGTATCTTCTGTCCGTTTAGATAGACGTGGGTCATGCACAGAATTATATGTACCACTATTGCAAAACATAGCGCAGAGAGCAAGTGCGTGTGTCCTTTCGTCCAGCATTTCTGAAGCGTTGGTGATAACTGTTAATTTATTGGAAGCAATATTTTTTCTTCTAAAAGTTACGTGGGATGTTAACAACGGAGCAAAGGTCACAGCCAGCCCTGGGGGGCGTTAGGTCCCCCTTTAGAGTGGGGTAGGGCACCCCTCAGCGGCTCTCAATCCTTCAGGGGGGCCTCATTTAGGCCCTGGTCAAATAATATCTGTGAGATATGGGAGGCCTCGTGCCCTTCATTACACTCTGCAGGTGGGGCACCATTTAGCGCTAAGCCACTGGGCGGAATTGCTTCTCCATTTCTATTACGCCTAACGCATAGCTTCACTATACCATCATTTTTATTACATTGATGTTGTGAGAGTTGTACTTGTAAAACAGTACAGTTCCTCAGTTCTTTTTTAAAAATACAAATGACGGCACTGTTTCTGTAAGTGACACATGCGTTTTTTAGTGAAACGGGTGTGATCCTTCAGGAGTGTGTTCTGGGAGGGCAGCCAGTGATTACGCGCGAGGGTCTGCGCGCGACATAATACAGGCGGTGTTGAGTAAGCCTCAGCGTGATTTTCAGCTTTAACGCCTTATGAACGTGTTCTCTTCTTGACATTTAAACGCCGGCCCTACACTGCTTTCCTCTGAAGTGCTTTGATTGGATGAATAGAAGTAGTTGTACTTTGGTGGTTGACATTGCAGAACATGGGAAATAATACTTGGTGATTACATAGATGGGGGTGCACATGTGGCAGAGTCAAATAACAGTCAAGTTATGCATTTTAAAAAAAAAGCTGAACTTAAAGAAAATTGTCAACAAAGACACATCTGATAGCAAGTCAGTTTTGGATTTTTAATTGGTCAGAGACTGCATTTTATCACATTTAGGGGGTGAACGCATCTGCTGCAGAGAAGGTTGCGTACCTAGTGAGTTCTAAGGCGTCACAGCAGTAAGAAAGGTATGCACAAGCTGGAGAGATCTATGTGCAGTCTACTCACGGGTTTGACTCATCATCAAATAGCATACAGGGTTAGTGCACCTGCCCCAAAGAGCAGCGTGTAACATGCAGGTCACGGGTTTGTATTTCATGTAGCTAGCTCAGTGGGTTACTGTTTTTGTTGCGGAGATCCTTGTGTTATCTGCGGGTCACAAGTTACAATTCTTTGAAATATATTATTGTGTGCATAGCGATGGCACTCCTTTGGTACTTTTCACAGTCTCTTACTACAGCAGCGGACAGCGCACACCTGCGATGTGCTTGCCCCTTCTGCAGAGCCAGTGTGTGACACACAAGCCTAAATCTCAACAAAATCTACCAAGTCTGTATTGGACACAGCGAGAGGTGCGCGTGTTACCCCAGCACACACTTCTGCCTGAGCAGCACCATAGAGTGGTTTGTAGTGGCTGCAGCACACATTCTCGTGGACTGGAATGGTGAGCCTGCCAGCGAGGGCACAGCTGGTCCCGGGTGACATCGCTTTCCCAGAATGCCTGGAGGAGAGGGGCGGATGAGTTACAGATGGATAAATATACCCTCGTGTGGGAAAGGGTCCGAGTCAGAGGTTCACGGTGAGCGAGAGTGCCGGAGAGCGCTCTGGGGCCTCCGCTTGCAGCGTTTGTTGTTCCTATTCACTGTGGTATTACTTCTGTGACTGCCTCTTTTCTGTTACAGATTATTATATCATGAATGGGCGAGACTTGTATTGTAGCACTGACTCAGCAAAGAGTGCCTTGAATCAGTGAAGAGTGCATTGTATTTGTAGTAATGAATAGGCGAAGAGTGCATTGTAAGACTAAATCGGTTTACGTTTGTAGATTTTTATAGCGCGGTTTATCACTCGTGAGGGTATCCAGGCTCTGTCCATGGGGAGATTAAGTGATTTGCCCAGAATCACAGGATGTTGCCCCCCAACGAGGCTCGAACCGGATCCACAGCTCCTGAGACGGCAGCTCTGGCCCCTGCGCCACACCCTCTCCGAAGGATGTTATAAATAGGCGAAGAGGGATTAGCAGCATTGAATCAGCAAGGTGTACAGAGACCGCTTGTAAGTGTCAGCACTATTATCACACAAGCCACATGTTACAGCACATCTGTGTCGGGTACAGCCCTCATGTACCCCTCCCTTGGTACAGCGTCAGCAGTGAATGTATGTCCTGTTGCTTTCCCGGTCCCATTACGCGTGTGGTGTTTTGGGTATGCATTCTAATCCGCAACGAAGCAAAACACTTTCCCCATTCCAGGAGGCCCAAAAGAAGTAAGCGCCAAAAGCAGTTCCTTTGTGTTGTGAAACAAGATCAGCCATGACTTGCCATCTTTTTCACGGTGTGTATCGTGTTGTACCAGACAGACACACCCCTTGTGCGGGGAGTGAACACAAAACGCTGCCCTGCTCCCTCCCTTGTATTTGAGTTGAGCTCTGCATAATGCGGGTGAAGGAGAGTTCATGCAACACAGACTGGCTTCAAACAACACTAGCACGTCTACTATAAACAACCCTGACCTTTTCAGGGAAGTGACTGTCATTTCACCCTCATCTAAGGTCATGGTGTGGTGGTAACAGTTTGAGTCATTCATCTTGTCACAGGTGAAACACTTCCAAACTCTTTCTACAACAATTACAACATTTGTGAGAGCTTCTGGGATGCATCCGATTCAAGGAACTGTGTGTATTTGTGGGTGTGAAAGAGACGGTGTGTGAGAGCCTGTGTGTGTCTCCATGTTGTGTGTGTTTGTGAGACAGTTTGTGTTTATGTGAAATATTGTGTGACTGCATGTTTGTGATTGAGACTATGTGAGTGACTTCTTTTTTGTGTGAGAGAGACAGACTGTGTGTCTGTGAGAGAGACTGTGTGGTAGATAGACTGTATGAGAGTCGGTGTGTGTTTGTGAGCGGCTGTGTTTGAGTGCGCTCATGTGAGCTCTACCAAGGGCCAGGCGTGCAAAGCATTTTTACGATAAAAAACGTTCCAAATACGGAGTTTGCAACTGCAAATGTACGAATCCAATTTTAGGAGTCTGTAAACTTTATCAACTCCTAAACCAAGATTCTGATCCCACAATAAATCACTATTTGGGAAGGACCATGTTGTAGGTGGCCACTCAAAATACCGATTTGGTTTCCAATGTACTAGTGTTTTGCATCTCAAATCCAGTTGCAAAAAATATAAAAGTTACTGACTTCTTGGATTTGGAGTGTTAACTCACTCACAAGGGGAATGGTAAAACATGCATTGGTAAATCCAATAGATCTTTCCTATGCAAGAGCTATTGGCTTTGCCAGTGTGTTTTAGTCATGCTGTAATCCAGCATGGCCGCTGTTCAGTATGGCTAAAAGTTTGTGGGGTAGAGGAGAGTGGCATGGAGTTGTGTGGAGTGGCATGGCATAGGGTGGCGTAGAGTGTCATGGATTGAAGTGACGTAAAGTGGAGTGTCGTAGAATGGAGGTGTCATGGAGTAGAGTGAAGTGGAGTGGAGTGAAGTGGAGTGGCGTACAGTGAAGTAATGTAGAGTGGCATAGACTGGAGGTGCATAGAGTGGCGTAGCATGAATTGGAGTACAGTGTCGTAGGGTGGAGTAAAGTCTCGTAAAGTGCAGTAAAGTGTCAGATTAGAATCGCATAGAGCGGAGTAGAGTGGAGTGGCATGGAATGGGGTAGAGTATCGTATAATGGAGTGCTGTAGAGTAGAGTGGCATAGAATGGAGAATAGTGTCCTAAAATGTCATAGAGTGGAGTGGCATAGAGTGGCATGGCGTAGAGTGGAGTGGCGGATAGTGGAGTAGAGTGGACTGTGGTTGAGTGGATTAGAATGTCATGGAAAGTCATAGAGTGTCGTAGAGTGGAGGGTCGTAGAGTGTCGTGGAGTGAAGTGGCATAGACTGGAATTTAGTGGCACAGAGTAGAGTGGAGTGTTGTAGAGTGGAGTGGCATGCAGTGGAGTTGAGTGTCATGTTGTAGAATATGTCTCTTTACAACGCAAGTCATTACATTGCGTGCTTTTACAACACAGTTGTTACACAACCACATTGTTACATCACAGTACCATTACAATGCAAGTTGTTACAACGACTTGCTCTAGATGGCGCGTTGGACTTAGGAATAGATTCATTTACTATTCCAGCTCCAGTGTGTGCAACAGTAGGGAAGGTTTTGGAATAGCAAATGAAACTATTCCTTAGTTTAGAGCACCATCTAGAGAAAGTTGTTGTAACAACTTGTGTTGTAATGGTACTGCGTTGTAACAACGCGGTCGTTGACCGCGTTGTAAAGGTATCGTGTGTAATGACTGCATTGTAAAGGTTGTTTCCCTATGCTGTAGAGTGCAATGTAGGGTGGAGGGGTTTAGAGTGGTGGGACATAGGGTAGAGTGGCAAAGAGGGTAGTAACTTGGCATAGAGTGTCATAGATTGGAGTGGTATAGAGTGTTGTAGAGTGCCATAGAGTGGAGTGGTGTAGAGTGTCATGGAGTGGTGTAGAGTTGAATGTCATAGAGTCGACTGTCATAGTGTGTAGTAGAGTCTCATGGAGGGTCGTAGAGTGGAGGGTCGTTTAGCAGAGTGGAGTAGAGTTGAATAGAGTGGCCTAAAGCAAAGTGCCATGGATTGGAATAGAATGTTGTAGAGTGGAGTAGAATGGAGTACAGTGTCATAGAGTGGAGTCTCATAGAGTTGAGTTTTGTAGAGTGGAGTGTTGTAGAGTGGAGGAGAGTGCCTAGAATACATGGCATAGAGTGGTGCAGAGTGTAATAAAGTGGCATAGAGTGGAGTAGAGTGTCTTAAATTGGAGTGGAGTAGAGTGGAGTATCGTAGCGTGGAGTGGTGTGGTGTAGAGTGGAGTGGCATGAAGTGGATTGGTGTAGAATGGAGTAGAGTGTCGAAGAGTGTTGTGTATAGAGTGGAGGGGCGTAGTGTGTCATGGTGTGGAGTAGAATGGAGAATGGAGAAGAGTGCAGTGTTGTAGAGTGGAGTGGAGTTGAGTAGAGGGACAGAGTGGAGTAGAGTGGCGTAGAGTAGAGTGGACTGTTATGGAGTGGCGTAGAGTGGAATAGCTTAGAGTGGAGTAAAGTGTCATAGAGTGGAGTACCATAGAGTGGAGTGCTGTAGAGTGGAGCGGTTTAGTGTAAAGTGTCATATATAGTGGAGGGGCTTTGCATGGAGTGGCGTAGAGTGGAGTGGCATAGAGTGGAGTGTCATAGATTGAAGTATCTTAGAGTGTCATAGAGTGCAGTGGTGTAGAGTAGAGTAAAGTGTCGTACAGTGCAATGGAGTCGAATTTCATGGAGCAGAGTATCATGAATTGGAGTATCGTGGAGTGTTGTTAGAGTGGAGTGGAGTTATTAATATCAAAAGTGGGTGCCGTTCCTCTATTCGTGGAGCCTGAGCAGTAGGCGTGCACCATCCATCAAAGGACAATGGTGGAAAAGGAGGGGTGCTAGGAGGGGTCGGGAAACACAGGGGATCCTGCTTTTGCGGCACTAGGGTCCTCACACACCCAGCAAGCTAGGTGCTATGCTTCATCATCTGGACCTGCTCCTCGTTGGGTCGGCGCTGCAATACCCAACGGGCACCCGCAAAGGGGCTCTTTGTCGGAGATCTTTTGTTCCTTTGCCATTTGATGAAGTGGGGGTGTGTGGCCCGTGAAAGTGTAGATACAGTGAAGTGTAGTGAGTGCGTTTTTAAAAAAGTTTGGATATTCCAAAGGGTCATTTTATTCAGGTTGGTTATCCGCATTATTAAAAACTGTTTGAAGAGTGGCAGCTCCCCTCACGTGAGGGTTCAGTTGAAGCTATGCTCAACTCTCTGTGGTCAACATGTTTCTTGCCTAATGGTTATGAAATACCGTGGCCATTCATCAGGACCTTGGAAGTGAAAATCTATCTACAATTTGTGGTGCTGCTAATTGCTAACTACCACTAGGGAAGGGCACTACCTCGAGTTTCTCCAGTAGTGCTTGATGAGGACCTCCCTGTAGTCGGAGTGTTGCCTCAACCGGTGCGGCGAGTCAGGGAGACACCTCGTGGGATGGTGTCATGCCCATCGCGGGGTCACGGTGATCCACCTACCCTCAGCGTCTGCACCGGGAAGAGTGGAGTGGAGTGCCATAGAATGTTATAGATTGAAGTGTCGTATAGAGAGGAGTCATGTAGTCGAATAGTGTTAGTGGAGTGTCGTGTAGTGTCATAGAGTAGAGTAGCCTACAGTGAAGTGGTGTAGAGTGTCATAGAGTGAGGTGGAGTAGAGTGTCACAGAGTGGAATGGAGTAGAGTGCCTTAGAGTGGAGTGTTTTAGAGTGGAGTGTTGTAGAGTGGAGTGTCATGGAGTGGAATGGCATGGAGTGTTTTAGAGTGAAGTGTCATAGAGTGATGCAGAGTGGAGTAGAGTGGAGTGGCAAAGAGTGGAGTGGAGTGTCGTAGGGTGGAGCATTGTAGAGTGGCATAGAGTGAAGTGGCCTAGAGTGGAGTGACATAGAGTGGAGTAGTGTAGAGGGGAGTAGACTGCTATAGAGTGGGTATAGTGGAGTAGAATAGAGTGGAGTAGAGTGGAGCCACAATGCATATAGGGGACTATACAGTGCACAAACAATAATTTGTGGAAATAGCATCACCAAGTGTGTTGATTTGTTTTGATCATTTAGAATATTTGTTTCCACCACACTCCAGAATCACAAACAAATTGATTCTAATTCTGATATATTGCACAGTTAATTTACAGACTTTTAAATGTTGTTGTGTGCTAGGAAAAATAACATCCTACAGCCTTTCCTTCCACATGGGTACCCTACCCAGCAGGTTTGTCATGTAAATCCTCACACTTTTAAGTCAAAGAAAAAAATTAAACACCAAGCTCCCTCAGAAGACAGTCTTTCAGAAAACAGAGCCTGACATTTTACCTCTGTCTTTGAATGCACAGCAAATTTGACAAGGTAAAAATACAATTTAAAGGCCTGTTTACAGAAAGCAGGCAATCGTAGAACAATACATGAAGTGATGGTGAACAGGCTATGCTCCATGGGAGGGACACAGACGTGCTGGACAGCCTAGAATAAATAAAGCCAGCAAATAGAAAGCAAGCACATGTTAGTTACAAACCACAAAGCCAATAGTAAGCAATGTGTGGAATGTATTCCCAGAAAAGCCTTCAGAATGTCCCCAAGATCCCTTTGCAAACCAGACAGCTGAGCTGTCTGGTAGGCTTTGACCTAAAAAAGTTGTTGAGAAGTAGGCAGTGGTCCAGGGGACCACTCCCTGCTCTGAAACAAACTTAACCAAGCATTGGCAAAGACAATAGGTCACACTTTGGGGTAAAGAAGCTCTGTAGCATGGCAAAAAATAAGCACAATGATGCAGCTATCGTGTTATTTTGTAGACATGCACATTTGTGAGGATGTGTGCATGGGCATGCATTATCATGCATGCCACATACAAAATGACATAGGCGCCATTTTTTTGGTATTTACAGAGCCAAAATGGATTGGTAATAAAATTGGTAATAACAAATTGAAAAAGAAGTAGCATGAAAGTGCTTTTTCTTAAGGCAGAGCTGCAGGCAACCCATTGCTTCCTGGTCTGCACCCCCCAAAAATATAGAAAAAAATGTATAAAAGAAGGTGGATGTGGATGGGAGTGATTGAGGAGCGGGTTCAAAGAAGCAGTGGGGATTGAGCAGAGGAAAAGAAAAGCAGCACGCGCAGGAGAGCAACACGGGTTGTGGAGGCAGGATGCTTGGCAGAGGGAGAATCATGTGAGAGAGCTTGCAACACGTGGGAGGTGGCAACATGGTGTGTGGGTGTTTGGTGTGGGGAGAAGAGTACAAGAGAGAGAACTGGAAAACAAATGCACTGTTATGGAGTGTATAAGCAAAAAGAAAAAAGTAGTTCCCCAAAATTGAGCTGTAGGATAGAACCCAGCCAATCTGAGAGCTGGTAAAGAGGCTAAGCCCAATGGAGGGACAAGAGCAAGAGAGAGAAGCTGGGAAAGCCATTGCATAGTAAGCAATCAAATGAGAGTGACAGTAAAGCGAACCATTGGTAAGCAATGGGTGGGGTGTTAGTCCTTTTAAGTTCTTGCTTTTGCAACCAGACATCTCGGTCTGTCCGTTCAACTTGACATAAAAAATGTAAACAATTTGTTAAAAGCAACCCTCTTCCTGTAAGGAAAATAAATTACTTTCTTTAAAGGCAATCACTAGGGGGGCGTGGCCAAGATGGCGGAGCGGTAGGACGCGTCTTCTCCTGCTCCTGCCCGCCGTCCGCCCGGAGAGGCACCGCGCGGCCCGTGAGGCGTGCGAATCGCTCACTGTGACCTGGGTCCTGGGCCGGTGGGGAGCCTCCGGCGCTCAGAGGACGGACAGAGGGCCAGAGATCCGGCGGTGTTAAGCGGAGCTGGCACCGGCCTCCCCGGTGTTGGGAGGCCTCAGCATAGCGGTGGGCCCTGCTGGGCGGAGCCGAGGCCAGCGTCGGAGCTCACGGCTGCGGCTCTACCTCTCGGCGGGGGCTGCCCGTGGGGGCCCCAGCAGCGCGGGCGCCTGGGGAGTGCTGCCCGGCCCGGAGATCGCCAGACTGTGCGGCGAGGCACTCAGCCGGCCTGCGGTGACAGCGGGGATCGCTGGATGGAGGAGTGGCGCACTGAACACAAACGAAAGCGGAGGTGAGCGCGCCAATTGCAGCGGACCCTCGGCCCCTTGAAAGGGCTCCCCCGAAGTTGTGGGACGACGGTTTTGGGGTCTGAGGAGGCACTGGGAGCGGCGAAGTGTCAGCGCGACTGCCGAAGTCAAGGTGAGGACATCGGGACCAGAGGAGTGGTGAGAACAGCCCCGCAACGTGGTGCTGGCCGCGGAGGTGGCGACCGTTGGCGCTTGGGTGAGCTGGGGCCGCAACGCGGGGGACGCATCGGCTGCAGGAGGGTGGACACCACAGGAGGGGGGAGCAGAGACTGAGAGGCCAAGCTGGTGGCGCTGGATGCGACGAGCTTGCCCGGCAGGAGACACGGTCGGGGCAGGGTTCGGACCGAGGAGGCCACCGGGGTGCGGCGCCCCGGGACTCGCCAGGCGGGGGCACCCCGTGCTCACGTGCACCTTACTGCCCAGAGGATCGGCCACTGAAGTCGAGCGGCGGGGTGAAGCGGCCCTCCTAGTGGAGGGGGACTTTCTGGGGATACTGTGGCAGATCGCACGCCGCTGCCGGCGACCGGCCTGAGCGCTGGACTTGGCTGAGGTGGGCCCCGCTGCTGAAGGGGTCTGCGCACGCGGCTGGGGAGCCCCTGGGGGTCCCCCCCTGCGCACTCCTCCTGACAACGGCTTTGATTGCGGACCCCGGAGAAACGGCGGAGGAGGGGAGCATGTCCAAGACCCGACCCCCCAAGGGGAAGCCTACGAAGGACATTTTCGGTCGGCCTCAGTCGCCCGAGCGAAGGCTGGCGCGACGCCTACCGTTGCGCCCACCGGGCTTCCCTCAGGCACCGGAGAGGAGCCCATCACGAAGGCATTTTTGGAGTCTCTGTTCCTCACCCTACGTGAAGATATCCAGTCAGTGAAAGCAGAATTTGCGGCTGAACTCAAGGACCTACGCAAGGATGTAGATGGCGTGGGAGAACGAGTAGCCACCCTTGAGGAGAAAAGTGACGTGGCAGTAAACGACACGGCCCTGCTTCAACAGGAAGTCCTTAGATTGCGGGATCAGAACATGGACATTCAACTGCATCTGGAGGACCTCGAAAACCGGTCCCGAAGACATAATATCAGAATTAGGGAGGTCAAGACCACTGACGACACCAGGGATCTGCTGGCTTTCACTGCGGCCCTCTTCCGGCACGTCCTGGGGAGCGGTCTGGACACAGATATAGTCTTAGACAGAGCTCATCGGGTGGGCCCGCCCCGGGGTGCCAACGCCCCGCCGGCGGATATCCTGGTGTGTGTACAGGACTTTAAAACCAAGGAGTTGATTCTAGCCAAGGCCCGAGCCCTTCATCCCATTTCTTTCCAGGGCCATACCCCTGTCCTCTATCAGGACCTGGCCTTGATCACCCTCCAGAGGCGTCGGCAGTTCCGCCCCGTCACGGAGCACCTCCGACAGCGGGGGATCGCGTACTCATGGGGGCACCCCTTCTGCCTCATATTTCGTCACGAGGGGAGGCTCCACCAGATGCGCTCCCTGATAGAGGCGTGCCGACTGCTGGGCCTGGCGTCGCCGGAAGATGCGGATGACGACGGTGGGGAGGCGTCGGGCCCAGAGCTTCCTTCATCTGGATGGCAGAGGCAGTCTAGACGGCGGCGTTCCCGCAGGCCGGCTCACTCGGAGATCGTACTGAGTCAGCAGGCGGCGCTGACCGCTTCGACGGAGGCGCTTGCTGGGAGCGACCACACGGCCACGAGTAGCTAGAGTGCGCCTTTGGCGAGAGCTCCTGTTCAGCTTCTGTGCTGGTTCTGGGTGGGCGGCGGGGGGGAGAGTGCTCCTCCAGAGGCTACGAGATGGACCCCTGTTCACTGACTGACCAGTTGTCCTGGGACAACGGACTATATCTCTTGTTGCATTTTGGTTGTTGGTTATTTAGGTTGTTGGGGAGGACTCTCCCTCTTAATTTTGTTGGGGTTCTGGGGTTGAGTTGGGAACTGCTACACTCGTCCATCCTCCTCCCCTCCATAGCGGGGTGTCCTTCCAGTCCTACGCGGTATCCTAGATGTCTCGGTGTTGCAATCCAGCTTAGGCGCTACGCGCTACGCTTCGGAGTGCCTCCCCCTCACACATTGAATGCCCCAGAAACCACTTAACGTCCTGACCCTTAATGTGCGGGGACTTAACAATCCGGTTAAGCGCAGGGCGGTCCTTTATTTCCTGGAACACTCAGCCGCAGACCTATGCCTCTTACAGGAAACACACCTCACCCCCAAAGATCTCCACAGAATGAAATCGCGCGCCTTCCCCACACAACTCTTTTCCTCTAACCCCACCAAAACAGCCGGAGTAGCTATCCTGGTGTCTCGTTCTTTTCCGGGTAGGGTCCTGCAGAAGGAGGCTGAGATAAGGGGTCGACTACTTACCTATCAGTTCCTGGTTGCGGGGATCTCCCTCGTAGTTGGTTCTGTTTTTGCCCCTAATGAAGGTCAGGATAAATTCTTCCACACTGCTCTCACTGAGGCCACAGCCAACACAGAACGACGTCTGTTGCAGGGGGGGGACCTGAATTTAGTTTTCGACAACATATGCGATCGATCGGCGCAGCGTACATCCCAGGTGGGAGCTCTATCCCAGTCGGGAAAGGCCCGCCTCGACGAGCTGGGGATGGTTGACCTCTGGCGCCATTTTCACCCCCGCAGCCGAGCATACACACACTTTTCGGGAGCACACAAAACATATGCCAGACTTGATTATTTCCTTAGCTCCCTACCGTTGCAGGCGCTCGCGACGGGCGCCGAGATCCTCACTGCGTCCCTCTCAGATCACTCCCCGGTGGTGGCCACCTTCCAGCTCCCCCAGGCCCAACAGCCGGTGCGGCACTGGCGCCTCCGCGACTCGCTACTCCACCATGCGGCTACGGTCGAGCAAATCAAGACGGCTATTGCCAACTACCTCACCCTTAACGCGAACTCGGACACGTCTCTGGCGACACAATGGACGGCCCTTAAGGCCGTCCTACGAGGAGACTTCATAGCTATCTCGACGGCCAGTAATAGGGAACACAGCCACAAACGGGCAGAGCTCACCCAGAGGGTGGCGGAGTTGGAGCAGATGCACCAGCGAACGGGCGCAGCCAGAGCCTGGCGGCGATTGTGTGTGGAGCGAAAGCAGCTAGCGGCATTGGACCAGGACAGAGCCGAATACGCGGCCCTGCGGCTGCGCCAATCCTTCTACGTTAGCGGTGATAAATGCGGCCGTTTATTGGCCCACAGGCTGCGGGCGGCCAGACAGCGACAGGGAGTGCGGTCCATCCGTCGGGGTACGGGCGGCGACCTCATGTCGGAGGATGGGGAAATTGCGGAGGCTTTCCGGTACTTTTATGCAACTCTATATGCAGGCAACTCCTTAGACCTGTCCCTCTGCTCTGCCTAACTAGATGCAGCGCAGTAACCGGCGCTTACCCCGGAGCAGGCTGACCAACTTGATAGCGATATAGGGACAGAGGAGGTCATAGCGGCAATCTCGCGCCTAAAATCAGGCAAATCGCCTGGTCCGGATGGGTACTCGGCAGCCTTTTACAAAACCTTCTGCGCACAGGTGGCTCCCTTGTTGA
This sequence comes from Triturus cristatus, assembly GCF_964204655.1. Lineage (NCBI taxonomy): Eukaryota > Metazoa > Chordata > Amphibia > Caudata > Salamandridae > Triturus > Triturus cristatus. Next base: position 688,825,655 of record NC_140586.1, on the reverse strand, counting down.
GAGACCTGTTCAACACCTTCTCCCAGGATGGCGCCATCCCGGCGGAGATGTTGGAGGCATCGGTTGTGGTCATTCCTAAGCCCGGGAAGGACGCGACAGTGTGTGGTGCGTACAGGCCGATTTCCCTGCTCAACATTGACCTTAAACTATATACAAGTATCCTCGCAACGCGACTGGGTCCATATATCCCCCAGCTCGTGGAACCGGATCAGGCAGGGTTCATACCGCAGAGACAGACGAGTGACAATACCAAGAGAGTCCTCCACATCATTGAAAAAGCGTCGCGCACGGACGGAGAATACATGTTATTGGCCATAGACGCCGAGAAGGCCTTCGACAGGGTGGACTGGCCATATCTCGAACAGGTACTGCAGAGGTTCGGACTAGGGGAGAAACTGCGCACGCGGATTCTGAACTGTTACCGGTTGCCCATGGCCTCGGTCCGGGTAAATGGACAGACTTCCTCCCGGTTTCCCATTGGCAAGGGCACGAGGCAGGGATGTCCCCTTTCCCCCCTCCTCTTTGCGTTATATATGGAACCGTTAGCTCACCGGATCAGGCACCACCCCCTTGTAAAGGGCATTAAATTTGGCGGAGATATACACACCATCAGCCTGTATGCAGACGATATTCTTTTATCTCTCACCGATCCGGTCCAGTCGCTTCGAGCGCTCTTCATTGAACTTCATAGTTTTGGGCAGGCGTCCGGTTTTAAAATTAACATGGGGAAATCGACGGCGCTTAATATCTCCCTTACCCAACACACGCTGGCTAGACTACAAGAGGAGCACCCGATACAGTGAGCGGACTCCACGGTCCCCTACCTGGGAGTGCTGTTGGGCCCTACCATTCGCGACACAGTTACCGCTAATTATGATCGGCTCCGCGCGCACATCCGCAGGGAATTGGGACAATGGAAGCATCATACTCTTTCTTGGCTAGGCAGAATCGTGGCCACCAAAATGACCATTCTCCCCCAGATCCTATATCTTTTTCAGACGCTTCCTCTTCGCCCGCCGGCTGGCTGGATCCAGCAGACTCAGGCAGATCTGGCGCAATTCATCTGGCAGGGCCGTAAACCCAGATTTAAGCATACCATAGCAATATTACCACCCGACCGGGGAGGAGTGGGGGTCCCAGCTTTGCAGCTTTATTTCTACGCCACACAGCTCCGTTACCTTGTGGAATGGAGTCGGTTGGAGTCTGAGAAGCATTGGTTGTTCCATGACCAAGCGGTTGCGGCCACGACCCTGCAGGGGATCCCATTCCTACGTAAAGCTCACAGACCACCGAATCTATATGCTTCTCATATCACGGGTACGACTTTGGAGGCGTGGGACTGCACCACTGTCACGCATGATCTGACGACCTTTCCCTCCCCTTTGACGCCACTCTTTAGCAACCCAGACTTCCAACCAGGTTTGTCAATCAAGGCCTTCGCACAATGGCGGCCCTCTCCATGTCGATGCCTCGGACATCTGTTCGACGCGGAGGGCATCCTCCCCTTCCCACAGATTCGTATGGACTATGGCCTCCCTGAGACCGAGAGGCTTACTTACCTCCAGCTCAGACACTGGGTCCTGCAACCCCAGGTGAAGTCCGGTGCCCAGCGCTCCCTCACCGCTTTCGAGAAATGGCTTATCACTAGATCATCAGATAAAAAACGTATTTCTGATCTCTACAAGCATCTCCTAATCACTACCACACACACATATAATGCAGGCCGGACACGCTGGGAACGCGAGATTGGCAGATCTCTCACCCACAAGGAGTGGGACGGCATATACTACAGAGCCCGGCACTCAGCACACCACGCAGGCCTCACCGAGACTATGACCAAGGTAGTCACCTATTGGTATTACACGCCGGAGCGCCTCCATCGTTTTGACCCCCGCCAGAGTGCTTTCTGTTGGAGGGGCTGTGAGGAGGTGGGTACGTTAGAGCACTTACTGTGGGGTTGTACACATATTCGGCCGTACTGGGCCCAAATCCTGGATGACATAGATACTCATTTGGACACACAGCTCCCACGTTTCCCTGCCTATATACTGTTGGGCTTACCGAATCCACTGATGTACCCTCTTAAGTCCCGATGGGGACGCCTGACCGCTATAGCCTTGGGGGCGGCCACACAGAACATACTGGCGCACTGGCACACTCCCTCACCCCCATCCTGCCTAGGTTGGCTGCATAGATTGTGGATGGTGCTGGGGATGGAGAAGCTTACTCTCACTCTTGCAGGCAGGGGCTCTGAATTCCCAGAGCTCTGGCGTCCCTTCCTCACGCTCCTCAGAACTGAATTCAGGGAATTAACGTGCCCTCGATATCTCAGACTGCTGCGGCTGGAAGATACTCAGATACTGCAGAAGGCCCTCCCAGGCAGCTCTGCTAGGCGGAGATGATTCATTGTGGGTACAGGCACTCCCCTTCCTTAGGGTGGTGTATAGGGGATGGACGAGAAGGGGGTGGGGGCGGAGGGGGGACATGTTTCGGGTTTTTTTTTTAATGTTGTTTTTGTTATTTTTAATATTTTATTTCTTCTTTTGTCTATCATCGAGACCTCGCTCCATGCTTTACCTTGGTAATGTGAATAGTAGCAGCACTTGTGTCTGATCTATATTGTACTCAGGAGTCGAGATTTGATTTCCTTTTATGTTGTATGTGAGAAATTAATAAAGAGAGTTAAACCATAAAGACAATCACTAACGTGGTGGTCTGCTAAAAGCTAACAGGCCATTATCCATGTGATGGCCTCCAGCCAGAGTGAGTCTCGATTTGGTTACAACCTCATTAAGATTGATGATGTAGATTGGATTGCGACCCATTTTTAATCAGAATTTTAAGAACGGTTATTCAAAAGATTGGTTCATGAGCTTCTTTTCTGGACACAAAAATATTGGCGGTCAATTTTTTGCGACCAGTAAATAGTACATCTGGACCTATGTGAAAGAGATACTGTGTGTATGTTTGTGTCCCACATTATTTACTTTTCTCTTTGAATGTGCCGCCTCTGGCTCCAATTATCATCTTATACTCATTTACGTTTTGCTGTTTGTCTTGTGAAAACACGATTAGGTTTATTGGCTCCTAGACTGTATTGATTACTTTTATCATTATACAATTGCTAACCAGAGATGAAAAAACAAGTTCAATGATTACTTGGAGCCTTAAAAAAAACCCAGAGAGGATGATCCATGTATTTGTATAATGACAAGCGAAGAAAACAACTGGAACAGTTTAAAAATAAAGCAGATTGATTACCAGATCACTCATAAAGGGCTATATGTGAAATACTACTTGAGAAATGGACTTATGCTGTTGGGATGGGTAATGCCCCTCGCATGGTGTACAGTTGTGTTCTATTCCACAAAAAGAAACCCACAATCAAGTCACCGATGTTCACTGGTTCTTATACTTAACTGTAGACGGTTGTGTTCCCCTGCTCTACGTTTGTTTTTTTATTTTATCCTTGACTCACACTAATTGATTATGTTTCCTAGGTCTTGCCACGAGTAAGGTCCTGTACATGGCCTGTGACCTGGAGAGGCGCACCAAGCTTGCCTTCACTGTACAAACAATGAACTACCGTTCTGGTCCTGGGTTTAGTATGTAGAAAGGTGGTGAAAGTGTTCCATGTTTTGTTACTCCATAGTTGTAACCAGGTCTTTTCATCTGTGTTACTAGAGTGGAGGCCTGTTGACCCACTTGTGTAAAGTCCTGCTTCTACACACTTACCCAGATCTTAGCGCTAATATCCTAATTTTATGTTGTGTGTCTTTGTGTGTAGCTTGTATGGTATATGCGTAGTGTGTATTAGTAAACCAGAGTCATAGAGCCCTTTTCTTTGGAACAAATTTGGATGCCCTTGGTCCGGCCCTTTGCACAAGATGGAGGCGGGTGTGTTTTCCTAGACAGTAGAAGTGTATTGCAGACATTCCTAAAGAAGGAGGGAGGAGACCTAGTGGTGTCCTTTAAATTAGAGTAGCCTTTTGCTGAGCAAGGAATTGCTTATTAGTCTTCCTGAAAGTGCTGCTGTTTGGTTGGGGATAGGGGTGAAGGCTGGGACTGCAGGATCTGTTGTGCACGGTGCAGGAAATCCCTTGGATGAGGCCCAGCCTTATGTCTTTCATCGAACACTCCTTCATTTTGGCTGATGGCACCCAGGTGCAAAAAGTACATTCTTCTTTGTACTTCTTTTGTGCTTACTCCTGCTATTAGAAGGATGATTACATACAAGTACTGTGTCTGGAGAGCAGCTTGGAAATAACACTTGAAAGGAGAACCACCCCAATCCGGTTCTGAAATTACAAACAGTGGCTACACATCTCCTGTCTGCTTTTATCGTATAAAAGTGAGAACGACTGACTCACTTGTAGTTGCATTTCCAAATTTTGCTGGACACGGGAAGGGAGTGCTCTATACAGTATTCTGAGGGCTACTTGCTGTGCAACCAAAACTAGTTCCTTGTCGATAGCCAGCTTCTCATCGGTGAGGGGATTTCACCTCAATCTATGCCTCGCTGAAGAGATGTTCACCCTATCCCGAAGTAGCTAGAAGTCAGCTTGCCTGTGTAGAGAAGACAGGGGCCGCCAACCCTATAGAGGATTCTCTGTTCAGGAGGAGCAAGGTGCAACATTACCCCAATGCAATGTGTCTCAGATCAGAAATGGATTTATAGAGCGCGACTAATCATCCACTAGGGTATCCAGGTGCTGAGGGTTCTAATGTCGTCTGTGGCAGCAATCAGGACAGTTTTGATGCTATGGTTGGTGCAGAATCTGGATTGGGAGAGTCCAGAAGATTGTTGGTTTCCTGGTCTTCGGGGAGTTGGCAGTTGATGGCTTTTTTGAGGACTTTGGCAGGAAATGGAAGCAGCCAGATGGAACAGCCAGGTTTTGTGCCTTTTCCTGGATTCCACTAGAGAAGATGTGGTCTGTAGGTGAAGGGGGAGGTCCTTCCAGGATTTTTCCGCACAGTAGGAGAAGGAGCGTCCTCCACTGTTTCTACAGTGGATGCGGGGGGTATTTGTGAGGAAGAGGAGGCAGAATGTAGGTACCTGGAGGGTTGGTGAAAGTTCAGGCAGTGGTCGATATATGCTGGTCCTTGATTATGAAGAGGTGTGTAGGTGTGGATCGGCTTCTTTAATTGACACCTTTTTCTGAATAGGGAGCCAGTGGAGCTTCTTGAGGTGGGGGTGGTGTGGGTCTGGTTGAAGAGGTTGAGAATGAGTCTGGCTGTTGAGTTCTGCATGGTCTGTAGTCACTTAAGGTGTTGCGAGGTAAGTCCTAAGTAGAGTGTGTTGCCTTAGTCCAACCGGCTGGTGACTATGGCATGAGTGACGATGTGTCTGGTGTTGATAGGGAACTATTTGAAGATCTTACGGAGGATACGAAGGGTGAGTAAGCGAGCGTAGGAGACTGCGTTGTTTTGGTTTTTCTTGGTGAGCATGCTCTCTATGATGATGCCAAGGTTGCGTGCGTGGGCTGCCGGAGTGGGTGCAGGTCCTAGTTCAGAGGGCCACCAGGAGTCGACCCATTGGCAAGGTGCTGTTCCTGAAGATCAGCACTTCCATTTTGTCTGTGTTGAGTTTTAGGCAGTTGTTCTTCATCCAGTCATTGATGCTCTTCGTTAGGCCTGGGCGGTAAATTCCGCTCCGCTCGCGGAATTTGCGGAATTTCGGTAATTTCGCGTTCTGCGGAGAACGCGAAATTGCCCAAAATTCTGCTTTCCGCGACTTCGCGAAACTTTTTCTTGTTCGCGTTCTCAAAATGCGTGTTCGCGAGATATTTCTCCCCAAGCACGCAAACAGCAACTGTGAACAGAAAAAAAGCATCGCGAACAAGCAATTCCGCGTGTTCGCGGAATTTCTGCATGTTCGCGGAGATTTTTTACCGTTTCGCGGAGATTTGCGTAACGCGATTACGTAAATTCCGCCCACCCCTACTCTTCGTGCACCTGCGGAAGTTGGTCTTTGTGGTGAGGGTGATAGTGAGAGCATGTGCTGGTTGTCGTCTGCATAGGATATGATATTCATTCCGTGGGTTCTGATGATGTTGGTCAAGAGTGCCATGTAGTTGTTGAACAGTGTAGGGCTGAGGGACGAGCCTTGAAGGATACCGTGTATGATGTTGCTGGACTCTGAGGTGAAAGGTGGTAGGTGGATTCTCTGGGTTCTTCTGGTGATGAAAAGGCAATCCATTTTCTTGGATTCCGATGTGATGAATCCTCTTGATAAGGGTGTGCTGAGATACTATATCAAAGGCTGCTGAGAGGTCGAGGAGGATCAGGGCTGCTGTTTCTCCCCAGTCGAGGATATTTCTGATGTTGTCTGTTGCAGCAATCAGGACAGTTTTGGTGCTGTGGCTGGTGCAGAATCTGGATTGGGAGAGGTTCAGAAGATTGTTGATCTCCTGACGTTCCGTGATTTTGCCGTTAATGGCTTTTTTTAGGACTTTGTCGGGAAAGGGGAGCAGCGAGATGAAATGCTAGTTCTTGAGCTCATTGGGGTTGGTGGAGGGTTTCTTGAGAAGGGGTTTGTCTTCTGCGTGTTTACATGCTTCGGGGAATGAGGCTGTAATTATGAATGAGTTGAAAATGGCAGAGAACTCACTGCTGATCATCTTGCTCCCTAGGTTGAAAACGTGGTGTGGGTAGGGGTCCCTGGGAGCTCCTGAGTGGACAGACCTCCTGTGGTATGTTGGTTCCAGGCGGTCATCGGGTAGTTGAATGTTGCATCAAAGTGAGTATCCGTGGAAGCGAGAAGACTGAAAGTGTCGGCGGATGTGGGTTGTGGTTTGAAGTTTTTGTAGATGATGGAGACTTTTTCATGGAAAAAGTCTGCCAGGTAGTTGCAGAGTTGTTGAGAAGGGGTGATGATGTTTTTGGTGGCTGAGGAATTGGTGAACTCTCTGACAATGTTGAAGATTTCTTTGCTGTGATTCAAGCTGTTATTGATGCGGTTGTCTAGGGCCTTCATTTAGTCTCTTTCTTTGTCTGCAGAAGAGTAAGTAAGAATGCGGAGAGCCATCTGGTTGCCCATAGTGTTGTTGGTCCCACAACTCTCCACTGCAATTCCTGGTCTTAAATGGTGAAAATGCAGTGTAGCCACTGTGTCAGAATTGTGAAGCTGTGGTATGGCCTTAGTAGCTGTGCCTGAAATGTGAAGCTGCAACAGAACCTGAGTCTTTGCATGACTTAAGACCTTGGTATGACCTGAGATGCCATCCCCATCAAGCCAATTAGGCCTGTGGAAGGCCTGATCAAGCTACCCTGTGCACGGCCACACACATCTGGACCTAGATCTGCATGAGCCAATAGGGCCTGCAAAAACTACTGCCAAATGAGCAGTGAGAGATCCAGCACTTCCCTGATCAGTCGCCCTGCCTACCAGAGCCACACCATTGTTACCACTGCAACCACCATACAAACTTTGAGGAACTGCCAGCTTATGCATAGCTCGGAAGAGGGAGAGCAAATGAACAGAAAAGGGAGACCTTCTGAGAGCACTAATCAGTTACAGATTGAGAGACTCTTTGGGTGAGCAACAGTGAACTGAAAGGAAAGGCTTTTCCTATTCACAATAGATATTGACCCGAGGAGGGAACCTCAAGGACCGTAAGAAACGGCTTGGGCAAACAGCAGGAAGAGGCACAAACATACTCTAGCACCAGTGCACTAATTTGCATTGTGTACTTTCATATGTGTGGTATACAGTTCTAGTCTACATTCAAGTACTTTGCATCTTGAAAGTCAAGCACTGGGATGAACAATCATTTATTATACTGCACCCCCACACTACCTCCCTTTAAAGCCTGTGACCATTAGCCGAATCCTATCCCTCATGATTGAGTTCTGAGAGGGTGGACTTGACCGAGTTTGCAGAACCATATTAAGATGAATTCTGGGACATCAAAGGCAGATGACTTCAAACCCTACTGATAGGGGCCTCAATTGAGCCGGACATTTATTTTGGCTTTGGTTGCAGGAGGACGTTATTTTGCTTTTCTAATTTTTCGATGGTTTTTGATGGCCTTTATTCATTTGGGAGTGTATTCTATAGTTTGCACATCAGATCTGAGAAACATCCTAAGTCGGTTTTCTGGAAAGTTTGGATTATCAAGAGTAAGGCCACACCTGATCTAAGATTTCTCCTTTGATATAATCTGTGTTTGGTATTGAGGAAGGTTGGATCCAGCCTAGGGATCACTCAGTTGGTAATGCAAAGGACTTTAAAGGATATCCTAATTGCCACCTGTATCTAGTGAAGTGCACTGAGAGCGGGGGTAATGTGGGCCTGTAGGACTAGGTTTTATAATTGTATACTTGTAGCACTTGGTATTTTTTGTAGATTAGCAATTTGTTGTCTATGGAGTCCAATGTAAAGGTCATATGTATAACCTAGATGTGATGTCCATGGGGCCTCTTCTGCTTAGAAAATTAAATTATGTTAACAGTGAAGATAAAGTGCATATAAATACCGGTCCACCAGCCAAAGTCTGGCAGTGGTTACCAGAGTTAAACGCACTAAGACCGGAGGCAGGGCCTTCAGTACGACGGCAGCCCGCCTCTGGAATCAAATCCCCCAAGATCTACGCCAAGCTACATCATTGCTGAGCTTTAGGAAGAATCTTAAAACATGGCTCTTTGGCAGAGATTAGAGTGTAACATTCTTGGCACAACGGCAAACGTTCCTACTGTCTCAGGTTTTCTTCTATAGTCTCTTAGCGCCAGGATGCCCGTAGGGCGACAGAAAGCGCTTTAGAAGAACTTTATACAATACAATACAATACAATAAAATAACAAAATGTAAAATGGATCATTTTAAAATGTTCTGTAAATGTGAAGGAATTTGAATTTGGAGGCCTCAAATTAAGTTGGTATCCTCAGTTTGATTTGTGAGAGCAGAGATAATGCTTCAAACAGAATACAGTATGGACCATAGTTGGCCTCAGTTGGATTTAGAAAAGCTCCAACCTTTCCATTAAAATAAAAATTACAGGGGCAGATTTACAAGCCCCCTGCGCCACCAGTACTTCACTTTACATGACGTACTGGTGGTGCAGGGGGATCCTCCATATTTACAAGGACAGTAAAAGCCACCCTGCGTGACTTTTCCTCTTTTTGTAAATACTGCCCCTTCACATGCAGCACTTTGCGTTGAAGGGGGGTTCCATGGGTGTTGCTGTGGGTGTTCCCACACAACACCCATGGAACAAAACACATCTCCAGATTTACGAGAAATCGTAAATCTGGAGATGCGTCTGAATGCTACACCACCCTAGAGGTGGTGCAGCGAGGAGAAATGTTTTCATTTCTCCTCGTTTTTCCTCTTTCAATGCATGCTGCATTCTACAGCACGCATTGAAAGAGGAAAATGCCTGTAGTGATTGTTTTTGTGCAGGAAGGTGCCCCTTCCTGCACAAAAACAATCTCCCCCCGACTCAGGCATCCTTGCACCATGGTGCAATGATGCCTGCGCCAGCGCATGGCTGCAGTTTGTGCGCCAGCGCAGGGTGAAGCACAGAGATGCAACATATTCTTGTAAATATGTCGTATCCCTGTGCTTTGGAAGTGCCGCAGTGTGGCGCAGCCAACGGGCTTGAGGTGCCACACTGCAGCACTTCCTTGTAGATCTGCCCCTCAATATTTTATATTTGTTTGTGAAATAAATACAATTTTCATACTTTGTGTATTTGTTTGATGAATTCTCGTTTCTATATTTATATGCATTCGTTTTAGGTTCCCTGTTTCCAGTAATGACTCAGTGGTGGTCCCCGGATTCCTGTAATAATTAAGTCGGGGTCCACAGAAATAAAAATGTTAAGACCCACTGTTCTACAAGATTAAATGAGCAAAACTTGGATTGTGTGTATGAGGTCACGATGTGGGTTTGGGTGGGTTTTGCTAGAGTGCTGTTGCTTACCTTCAAGAGGAAATAGGATTGAACGTTAACAATTGTATTTATGAAGTGGCTCATAAATGTAGCTCATAGTACTTGAGAGTTTTGTACCTTGGTGTATGGGCTGTTAGAGTTACAGACTGTATTAAGAATATCGAAGAGCGATTTGGCTGGGAATGAAACTTCATCAATGTGTTGTGTTGGGATCTCTTTTTGATGGTGATTGTGTAAATTCTGTAAAGCCCCTAGAGTTTCCTTTTGTCATTAAAGTTGAAAGTTCTTTGACAGAGTCTTTCTTGAGGTCTTATTTAGGCAAAATTGTTGTTACACTGGTGGAGTCTCGTGTAATTTCCAGCATTTCCCAAAATGTGTCCAAAATGTCACTAAATTACGTATATTTTGCACACCGCTAATTCTGCTTTGGTTTTTCAAACATTTACATCTGGGTTGAACCATGCTCCCTTTGTTCTTTACAGTTTGACCATATAGTTTGTGAGAAGGACCACAATGTCAGATTTCCCTGTTAACCCTTGGTAAAATACTTTTGGGGATTTTTCCAGACTCCAGACAGTTCAAATTGAGAGATGTTCTTCAAATTAAATGAGATTGCATTTTTCCATGGCCTGTCAGTTATGTTGTGGTCTGCACTTATTTGCAATGCTGTCATCAAGAAATATATGATCCTGTTATCACTCCATACAATGTGATTGCTTTGATGCACTGAGTTTAGACTTCTTGGAGGGGTTATGGTGTCAACCATTTTGCCTACAGTGTAGCCTGGAGAGCGTGTGGCTCCACTGACAAGATGGTGCAAGTAAATGCTTCAAAGCTGGGGAACAGGCCAGAGGTCTAGTAGACTGTTGCCTTGTCATTCCAGATATTATTGAAATTCCTTAGTGTGCATAGGTTCACATGATCCACTCACATGTCTACCAGTTCAGTCCAGTAAAACATATGCAAAAGGGGAGTTGCATGGAGGACAGTAGATGAGGTGGAAGAATGTTCAAAAGATTGAGGCAGGGGAGCTGCGGGCCAGGAGTGATAGGCATCTTGAAATGGTGACATATGTCATTTTGGCTATGGGTATTGTTGGGGTATTGTTGTGGGACACTGCTGTCGCCCCGCTTTTCTTATGCAATCAATTTCTACAAAGATTCACATATCAGTGATATATGTCGTTGTATAGTATGGAAGCTGTGTCATCAGCAAGCCAGGGTTATGTGATGAAGAGGAGCTCTGCTAGCAGGCCATAAATGTGATCTCTGTGTTTGCTTAGTGATCTCATGTTGATTAGTATGCACGAAAGAGGTATGATGTCATGACTGGAAATGTTTAAGGCATTTCCTTTGCTTTAAGCTGCAGAAGGTTTTGCTTGCCATGTTGGAAGCACACTGTGGCCAGAACATGTTCTGTGTACACTGGTGGGCTTCCAGCTGCTTAATTAGTTACATTGGATGGGGGGAGGGGTGGAGTAGTTATAGGAACCATTTTATTGCTGATTTATATGGCCATGCATACACTAATATTAGTAAAAGCAACAGTTGCCCTTACTGATAATGTTACCGGTTATAACTGGTGGAGGGAAGATAAGACAGAGAAGAGGTAGTAGATGTTCAAGTTTTTTGTGCCAGAGGTGTAAAGTAATATCTATTGGAAGGTTCATTCAGTTAACCTAAGAGGTGGTGAATTGACTTCACAAGACCTGGTCGGAAAAGAGAGGAATTTAGAATAACATTGCAGCTGTACACCCATTCATCCATCCAAAACAATACATTCATATATATATGCATACCCATGCATTTATCTTTTATTCCATAATGTAAACATTCCTCTTCATTCATCGATTCACTCCTGTCTATCTGTTTTGCCATTTATTCATTTGTTGTCGGTGAGATGGACTCAGGAGACAGTGAGCGTCTAGACTACATTGGCACTGAGCTGGGATGCCTCTGGGTCTTCCTTCAGTGTTGTTTAGATTCCCTGTCATAAAAAAAATGTCAGAGCAAGCCTCCATTTGATATAGGGCATAGCTCAGGCCCACACATTCTCTACCCCATCTCTTCTGGCTCACTGCCTCAGTCTTCTTCTTACCCTTAAGTGCATATAGGGTACTTTCAACATCCTTTTGGGGTTTGTTTACTTTGGCTTTTTCCCCTTTCTAGGCTGGGTAAAGGAAGAAGCATGATAGCCGGAGGCACCAATATGGAGAAAAGTTGTGTCCAATGCTTGAAGCACTATGGGTCTTCTGGGGCCCCTTCTTATGGCTGGCTGCAACTAAAACCATACTCTATGTACTGTCCAGGGGCCTGCTCCACGATCAAGACTGCCCCAGGAAACTGCCTGCCCAGCCGTGGCTTCAATAAGTGGTACAAGCCTTCCACCATTAGTCTTTAGTGACTGCCACATTCTCCTTTAGGCCCGAGGGAGTTGCCACCCATAGAGTGGGCACTGTTGCTGCATTCCATGGCGGGCAACCATGTACTCTTACATAACCAGTAAAGTGTCCTGCAAGAGGCATCCCCCCACACACATAGCTTCTAAGTTGTCATGTTCCTTGTGTGACAATTCTGTTTTCTGTGTGCCTCTTTGTAACCTTTCAGTGCCATATGTGTGAACACTTTGAGTGACACTTTATCAGGAGCAGAAAATAGTAGTGATGTCCAAACATGTAACATGGTTCGAAGCTCACCCTTTTGTACAATTTATAGGTCTGGAATGGACTGTGTATCTCTGGCTAGCCCTGGACATAAAAATCAGAACTGTATGATGTCCACAAAAAACCAACTTTACATGTGGGGAACATAACAGGAACACGGCCCGCCACACTTGCACTGGGTTCCTATGACTCTATTAGGCAAAATACACCAAGGATGCAAAAGAATCCCAGTGGTCAAACATGTCCTTATAAAGGGGGATCAACCAGAACCCATTATATGCGATATGTTCTCTACAGCTGGCATTTTTAATCAACAGCGCGAGAATGTCTTGTATGTAGGCTTGAAGGCTTGCAACTATGCTTTTCAAAGGGGCTTTTGGTTAAAAAGCGCAACACAATGGAAGTGCCATCACACTTCAGGCAATGCAAATATATTCCAAAACTTCACCTTCAGGCCACGCTCAGCAGCAGTGGAAGAAGAGGGACTTAGGGTGGTGGGCGATTGGAGGGCACCTGGGAATGAGCTACTCTTCTTGCACATTACCTAAAATACAATTGCAAGGTTTTGTTGCAGAATGCAAAGAAAAGGATGCAGAATAAATGATGTGCCACACTGCTATCACCCTGACCAGTTGAGGACTCAATTAGCTGCCCAGCCCAGGCCCCAACAATGGCCTGCCAGCGAGCCACAAACTGCAGCCCCCTGGTAAGACCTGGCATGCTTATTGGGAGTACAGTGAATTACACGAGAACACCTGGCAGCATTTGTACACCATTGAGCCCACTTAAGGGAAAAGGCGCATTTTCCATTCAAATGGCGGCCAATGCAAGCTCTCTTCAGAAATGTTTGAACTTTTACTCAAAATATTGATCCTTGATATGCAGTATTAGCATTTATAATGTGATTAATGTCCTAAGAACGCTACGATGTCTCGAAGTTCTTTTTTTCAGTGAGAGGCGTCATGCCCACGCGGTCTGACCACCACAGCATTAGCACTTAAGTGGCCAGGAATGGGTTGGGGTGCTATTTAAATGACGTAGTTCCCTGGCTCGCTCCATTCACTTCACTTGGGAGATTAAGGGGGGAGAGGGGGGCAAGCCGACACCAAACACTTTATTGTGTGTGAAAAAGGCCGCTTTATTGAAACAGGTGCATATCACAATTTAACTCCTTGGCCACTGCCTTACAAAACTAACGCCTCGCTATACAATAACCTCCTGACCCCTTGTGTTTTCCCCCCACCCCTACGATCCCCACATCATTTCCCCCATCCCCCCAAAATACAACATAACATTCCTAACCAACATTTAACCCAATCCTACACCATGTAGCCTTTCCCAACACCCAAACTCCCCTGACCGTAACCCCTACCTGCCTTTAATGCAACTGTAACTATCCAACCTCTAATCTAAACTTATCCAACCTGTCTACCCTTTACCTGTCCCTGGACCCACATTACCAAACCTCTAACAACAAACTCTAGCCAATCCCGGCCAACTGTCAACCACCCCGCTTGCACCTGCTCCAAGCGACAATACATCCAACCGCCCCTATGTACCTGTTCCAACAAATGCTGCCCCAAACCCGCAAAAATGCAACCCCGACACCCCCTGTACCAGGCCCCCTAAACCCCTCTAACCATAGGGAGGGAGGGTGGGAAAACTTTTTAAACTAGCGCACCCAGCCACCAGGTCACCAAGCCTAAAATGGTGGCTGGGATATCGCGCGTTTTGCCTATATACCCCTTGGGCTACTGTCCCTGGATTTGGGCTACATTTGGGCTATCCCTCAAATGTAGCCCAATTACTACAAAATGGCCGTTCGGCCACGCCCCCCTCTCCCCCCTCCCAACCTGCCCGGGCGGCAGACCTCGCGGTGCTCGGCTGCCCCCCAGGCTCCCATTGGGAGATTAAGGGGGGAGAGGGGGGCAAGCCGACACCAAACACTTTATTGTGTGTGAAAAAGGCCGCTTTATTGAAACAGGTGCATATCACAATTTAACTCCTTGGCCACTGCCTTACAAAACTAACGCCTCGCTATACAATAACCTCCTGACCCCTTGTGTTTTCCCCCCACCCCTACGATCCCCACATCATTTCCCCCATCCCCCCAAAATACAACATAACATTCCTAACCAACATATAACCCAATCCTACACCATGTAGCCTTTCCCAACACCCAAACTCCCCTGACCGTAACCCCTACCTGCCTTTAATGCAACTGTAACTATCCAAACTCTAATCTAAACTTATCCAACCTGTCTACCCTTTACCTGTCCCTGGACCCACATTACCAAACCTCTAACAACAAACTCTAGCCAATCCCGGCCAACTGTCAACCACCCCGCTTGCACCTGCTCCAAGCGACAATACATCCAACCGCCCCTATGTACCTGTTCCAACAAATGCTGCCCCAAACCCGCAAAAATGCAACCCCGACACCCCCTGTACCAGGCCCCCTAAACCCCTCTAACCATAGGGAGGGAGGGTGGGAAAACTTTTTAAACTAGCGCACCCAGCCACCAGGTCACCAAGCCTAAAATGGTGGCTGGGATATCGCGCGTTTTGCCTATATACCCCTTGGGCTACTGTCCCTGGATTTGGGCTACATTTGGGCTATCCCTCAAATGTAGCCCAATTACTACAAAATGGCCGTTCGGCCACGCCCCCCTCTCCCCCCTCCCAACCTGCCCGGGCGGCAGACCTCGCGGTGCTCGGCTGCCCCCCAGGCTCCCATTGGGAGATTAAGGGGGGAGAGGGGGGCAAGCCGACACCAAACACTTTATTGTGTGTGAAAAAGGCCGCTTTATTGAAACAGGTGCATATCACAATTTAACTCCTTGGCCACTGCCTTACAAAACTAACGCCTCGCTATACAATAACCTCCTGACCCCTTGTGTTTTCCCCCCACCCCTTACGATCCCCACATCATTTCCCCCATCCCCCCAAAATACAACATAACATTCCTAACCAACATATAACCCAATCCTACACCATGTAGCCTTTCCCAACTCCCAAACTCCCCTGACCGTAACACCTACCTGCCTTTAATGCAACTGTAACTATCCAACCTCTAATCTAAACTTATCCAACCTGTCTACCCTTTACCTGTCCCTGGACCCACATTACCAAACCTCTAACAACAAACTCTAGCCAATCCCGGCCAACTGTCAACCACCCCGCCACCCAGGAAAAGGGGGGAAGTGTCGGCGACTGCACCTCTTCCTCCCCTTTTTCTGCCCCCCCCACGCGCCGCGACCCCGCATGACCTAACCTCTGTAAACACCCCGGCAGACGCGCCAACACTTCCCTCAACTCCAAAAGGTACAGGTCCATTCCCATCCTGGACAGGTGCACCCCATCGTCCCTGAACATCTCCCGCGCATCGTAGCGAATGTCCCCATGTGCCACTCGGCCAATCCCCAAATGCCGACAAAACCTCACCATCTTTGTATTAAGTTTACGCCGCGCCTTATCCACCGCACCTGGGTTCACTGCCCCCCTCCAACTCCTCCGGGGGAGAAACTCCGTCCATACAATAGAACAACCCGCCCATCTCTCCTTAATCAAAGCCAGGTCCTTCTTCATTGCCCGCATAAGTGCCAAACCTGTCTCCTTCACCATGTCGTTCTCCCCCAAATGGAGAACCAATACATCTGGGCACCGACCTGCCCATAAGATCCCGTTCAACACCGGCACCAATTCCTTCCAACGCATCCCCCCCCTACCCCTCCACCCCACAGAGAACACATCTTTATTGAAACCCAACTGTTCCCCAAAATAGCTCTCCTGCGCCTGCAATTGGGCCCTCCTCACGAACGAGTGCCCCACAATCCATATAGACATTTCTCGGGCCAGGGGTCCCATGACCGAACCTGAAAAGAAAAACAAGAATGAAAACCTAGCCACACCCCTTGAAACGCTCCACTGCCCTTTGCGAAGTCCCCCTTTCTGCTTTTTTTTTTAAATTTTTTTTTTATTTTGTCACCCCACCCCCCGGCTCGCTGCGCACATAACGCTGGTAGCAATTCGAAGACCACCTTCCCAACCTCATGATTTCTTCCCTGTCCCAACCCCTCGCATTTGCCTCTGACGCCGCCCCAATGCGAAAGGAGTGCGTGCCAAAACCCTTTTCCTCGACCCCCAGCTTCCTAAGTGCTTTCCTCAGTACTGCCAGCAATTGGGAAGCCTTAACGCCTCGCCCCTGCTGATGTGAGAAAACCAGTCCCCCCAGTCCCCCAGAGCACGCATTCCACCGCCGACCCCAGCGGAACGGACACACCCCCGGGGATCGCCCTTTCCTCAACGTAACCCACTTCCCCCGACTCTTCTGGTCAGTCTTCGCCTTCCGCAGCCAAATGCTCACTACCTGTTCCCCAAAGGATACCTCATCCCAGGCCAAACCCCGTTCCCCTTTCGACCCCAGCAGCTCCGACACCCGAAACGCCCCAAAGAACATCCAAGACATAAGCGTGGCGAACAGCAAGGCCTCCCCACCGTCCCAACACACCATGGGCAACACCCCCAGCACCCTACCCAACAGCTCCCAGGACAGTGGCCTCCGCACCCTGGCCACCCTTCCGCATTCCCGCGCCCAGCCCTCCAAAATCCGCGCCCCCAGCTCCCCCGCAGATGGCGCATAACCCCACAACAGTTTGCCGATGAACGCAACCCCCGCCAACTTGCCCACTATCGTCACCCTCGTCAAACCTCTCTCCACTAAATCCAGAATAAATTGCACTACATCCTCCCGTCTCTCCGCATCGGAAGCCCGCCATCTCGCCCCTGAGCGGACAAACTCTTCCCACGCCTCCCTGTATGCCAGTTTCGTTGACCGCGCTAATGAACCTAGAACCAATTGTAGCATCCGGTATTGCCTACTTCCCAGAGTTGGTTCGGCATCCTGGTCGGGTTCACGTCCGCGTCCTTGGCAAGCCCACGGAATCTCCCCCACTGTGAACGAGACAAGGCATCCGCAATGTCATTGTCCACTCCTGGCACATGCACCGCGCGAAACGCAATATCATGCCTCAAGCACCCCAGCACAAAAACCCGCAACAGCTTAAGCACCTGCGCATCCCGCGCGGACTGCCTGTTCACCACCTGGACCACTGCCATGTTGTCGATCCTGAACGTGACCTTTTTGTGGGCCAACAGAACCCCCCACAGTGTAACTGCCACCACTAAGGAAAAGAATTCCAAAAACGCAATGCTCCTGCCTCCCTCCAACCATTCTTCGGGCCAGGGCTCCGCACACCATCTCCCCTGCCAATACAGACCAAATCCCTTGCTCCCCGCTGCGTCCGAGAAAATCTGTACGTCCCATACCATGTCCACTTCCCTCATCAAAGGCACCCCATTAAACTGGTGCAGGAAAAACTGCCACATTCGCAAGTCCTCTCTCACCCCTGCTGACAGCCGCACATGATGGTGTGGAGGCCTCTGCCCCTCCAATGCGCGCCCCAGTCGCCTACAGAAAGTCCGCCCTACTCTGACCACCCTACAAGCAAAATTGAGATGTCCCAGCAACACCTGTATGTCCCTGACCGTCACCTTCTGTCGTGCTAACACACTGGTCAGCAAGCTCAACATGTTTCGCTACTTTTCGTCCGGGAGGCGCGCCTCCATTTGGACCGAATCCAATTCAATACCGAGGAAAGCCAGTGCCGTACTGGGGCCCTGCGTTTTCTCCGGGGCCAGCGGCACGCCCATGTCCCCCATGATCTCATGGAAGCTGTCCAGACCCTGCTGGCAGTCCGCGGAGTCTGAGGTGCCGACAAAAAAGAAGTCATCCAAGTAATGTGTCACGCCTTGGTGACCCGTTCGTTCCGTAAACAACCATTGTAGGAACGTGCTGAAACATTCAAAAAGTGCGCAGGACATGGATCAGCCCATCGGCAATGCCTTGTCCACATACCAGTGACCGCCGAATTGTATGCCCAACAGATCCCAGTCATCTGGATGAACTGGCAGCAACCGGAAAGCTGATTTGATGTCGCACTTTGCCATCTGTGCTGCTGCGCCCGCGGACACCACCAGTGCCATAGCCACGTCAACAGATGAGTAAGACACAGTGGCCGCGCTGTCCGCAATAAAGTCATTGACCGACTCCCCTTCTGGCCATGACAGATGCTGAATAAGGCGAAACTGGCCCATCTCCTTTTTAGGTACCACGCCAACGGGTGACACAATCAAATTGGGCAAAGGCCACTCGCGAAAGGGTCCCGCCATGCGGCCCTCCTGTACCTCCTTATCTAGTTTCGCCTGAACCACCTGTGGATGCTCTCTCGCTGATCGCAAATTGTCTGCCCATCTACGGACCCTTGGCCCTTCGTACCCCAGCCTGAAACCCTCTTGAAACCCCAATCTCAGCTTCTCCGCCGCCGCCCTGTCCGGATAGCCCCCCAGCGCCCCTACCAACTGCTCTAACCTAACCGGAGTACGAGCCTTTGGCCCCAGACCCCCTCGCCCCCCTCCCTCCCCCTCCCTGCTGTGACTGCTGCTGGGCTCCCGCCTTAGGGGCTCCCGACTGCCATTGCTGACCGCTGTGCCCCGGACCTGGTGTCCCCCAACACTTGACCAGCGGATGTCGTTTGCCGCAGCCCGAGCATTCGTGCCGAAACTTACAGTACTCTCTCGTGCATAGGCCTTTGTTAAAGTCCCAGCAAGCCCCCTTGTCTCCTGTCGTCCCTCTGCCGGCTCCCCCCACCCCCCGCGGGTGGGACCCCCTCGAAAGGGCTGGCCGTAAATATAGTCTTCCCCGACCCAGCCAGGCCCATGGTATGCTGCCACAAATCCGTATCCAACTCTCCCCATTTTGCCTCCGCATCCCATGCCATGCGCGCCCGGAATTCCTCATCATACTGAGCCCAGGCGTATCCACCCCCCGTAATCTGTGCCTTCCTAATGACGTCCATGTATTTAAACATGGCCACTGACCTCTCCGGAAACTTCTCGCAATACACGCTGGCATATATCAGAAAAGCCGCTGTCCAGTTTTCTATTGTCAGCGGCACCTTAGGCCTTTTTGCGAGCTCAAATTCCTCTTCCTTAGAACCCTCTTTTGCCCTGACCTCTCTGTGCAGGAGTTTGAGTATCTCCACATACTCCCCTTTCCAGATCCGTTCCTTCGTTGCCAACATCAAGTGCGCCCCCAAGGGCTTGGTCACTCCCATATATGGTAACCGCTTTATCTTCAATTCCTTACTTTCCAGTTTTGTCTCCTCTGCCTTTGTGTCCCCTGTCCCCTTCTCGCTTGTCCCCTTCTTGGTCTGCCTGCTGTCACCCTGCCCTACGCCGTCCGTGCCCACAGCCACATCGACCACATACGTACCTTTGCGCAATCTTTCCCCCACCCCCCCCACCCCTCTCGACACCATCCTTGGCCGCCCGAGCAAATGTGCATTACCTGGCGCCAATGTCTCCGTCCGTCGCTCCTCCCGACGTCCAGTCCTGGGAGCCGAGCTGCTTTCCCACCTTGATGTCCGACCCGTGGGCTGCGCCTGGCGTCGTGACACCTGTAAGAAACTAGCCACAACATTACTCGGCCCCCCGTCCCTACCGTCTCCCACCTCACGCAACTCTCCTTCCTCCATACTCTCCTCCTCATAGTCCAACTCCTCCTGCCCTGCACCCCCAGCGCTGCCCGCTGGTGGTGCCACCTGCCTCCGCGATACAAACACAACTTCCTCTTCGGCGTTCCTCCGGCACTGTCCCCCGGGGCGCTGTGACCCCGTAGGTGTTGGGGCTGGCGAGCCCGCCACGGGCCTACTTGTGCCAGCCGCGTCGGGATCCCTCGCAGGTACTGGGCATGCCGCCCGAGGCTCCACCCTCCCTTCTCCTTGGCGTCGCCAGGCCGCTCCCAGCCCTGCCAAGTCCGGTACCCCGCGCTGATCCCGCTGTCGCTCCGCTACCTGCAAGGAAAAGGAATGGTCTGGTGTGCTGGGCCTACCTACTTTCCTCCTGCCATCCCATCCCCGCTTGCCAGCCCCCGACGCCTCCGCGACCCACGACTTCCCCACCGCGCTCAAATCCGCCACTTCGTCGTCTTCCCCCTCGCCGTCGTCCCCGTCGCTCCACTCCCCCTGCCTGCTCCACCCTGCACCTAGCCCGCTCGGTCCCCCCCCGTCCGTGCCACCCCCTACACGCCTCTCCCCCCTCCCTTCCGTCTCCCCCGATCCCAGGCCCCCGACCCCTACCCCCGACGCCCCCCCAAACCTCTCCGCCCAGGACTCAAAGATATCCAGGCCGCCCCAGTCCCTCTCACTGCCCTCCGACTCAAATAACACTGGGGATTCTCCCCCTGCTGCTTCCCCCCCCATGTCCCCCTCTACCTGCCACCACCCTTCGTCACCGCGCCCTGCCAAACCCCTGTCCCCTACTCTCCCCTCCCATGCGCCCGCGTCGCACCCCCCGCCCCTCCCCGGCTCCACCTCGTCCGCCTCGTGGCCCGACGCGATCGCCCCCCCACTGAAGGCCGCGCTCCCCCCCCTCCCCTGGCCCCCCACCTTCTGTCTAGCCTGCCTGTCAACGCCTCTCCTATCCAGGCCCGTGCCGCCCGCCCCCCCCGCCCCCGTCCCTCCCCCCTCCCCAACTCCGTAGCCTGCAACCACGGGGCCGCGCGCCTCCGCGCTGTGTCGGCCCCAGATATCCCTTCCAACGGTGCGCTCTCCCCGGGCCCTTCCCCAATCCCCTCCTCCTCGTCGTCTCGCTCCTCCCGCCCCCGCGCGCTCCGCGATCCTGCCTTCTGCCCTACCCGGCCCTCTGCCGAGCGTCCCCGCGCCCCCACCGTCACCATAGCAACGGCCGCTCCCCGGCTCGAGGAGCGGCCCGCGTACGACTTGGGCCTTCCCTGAAATGCGTCCGGGGCCTTCCCCCGCCGCGCCGCTCGTCCCCGCCCCCCCCGCCTCCAACCCCTTCGCGCCCCCCTCCGCTACCGCCGCAGACCCAGAGGCGACGCTCCTGACATACGCGCCGCCTCGGACACTCACCGCTCCACGCAACGGACTCCCGGGTGGCGAACAAGCCGCGACGGCGGCCGCCACCCCCGCGGACGCGCGCCTCGCCAGGCGCCGCGTCCAATTAGCGTCTTGGACCAGCAGGTCCATCCTCCCCGCCTCGCTCAACAGACGGATGGCCTCCAAGACACGGTAGTCACCTCCAGACATGACTCCAGGTACTTTCCAAACACCTACTCTACCTCTACACAAAAACCGCCAAAAACTTTTTAAACTAGCGCACCCAGCCACCAGGTCACCAAGCCTAAAATGGTGGCTGGGATATCGCGCGTTTTGCCTATATACCCCTTGGGCTACTGTCCCTGGATTTGGGCTACATTTGGGCTATCCCTCAAATGTAGCCCAATTACTACAAAATGGCCGTTCGGCCACGCCCCCCTCTCCCCCCTACCAACCTGCCCGGGCGGCAGACCTCGCGGTGCTCGGCTGCCCCCCAGGCTCCCATTCGCCTCGTTCCTCCACCACCCCCTTCAACTCGTGCCTATCTCACTTCCCCATTTTGCTATCTGCTTATGTTTCCTCTCATCTTTCCTCCCTCCTAGTTTTCATACAGATCTCTTTCAAATACGTGGTCTCTTTCTCCAAATCTCTCCCTTTATTTTTGTTATACTCTCCTTCTTTGGCTCAGCTTCCTTCCCCCTCCATTCTCTGTCTCTTTCTCTCTCCTGTCTCAGTCTTGCTTCCCTCTCCTTACCTCTTCTCACTTTTTCTCCTCTCATCTTGTTTCTCTCTCTCTATTAATGGCCTATAACCAGGCACTTAGCCAAATCGCTACTAAAAATAAAATGCAATGAAACCACTCTTGCTTCTTGTGTTGTGCGTCAGTCCGCTTCCTGTTTAATCAACCTCCGCTCATGTCCTCACATCATAAAATCCATCCGCTCAACAGGGAGGTCTGCCTGTTAGTTGTTGCCACGAACTCCATAGACAGGTCCTCGTGCGCATCCGGGCGCTGGTACATTATACTTTGAGTCAAGGTGCATGTGTAGTGACACTGAGCAGGCAGACACCCTGGTGTTAAGTGGTTTCAGGTGCTCAGGGGCAGGATTTTGTATGTGTTGTCACTTAAAGCAGATGCGAGGCGGTTTGCTGTGAAGTTGGCATGATCCTCGGGAAAGGTTATTGTTTTTGTCATAGGTGAATAGGAGAACTGGGGAGTGTCAACAAAAGTTAAACCTGGATGAAACAAGGAATCAGGGGCCAGATGTACGACCCATTTTGTTTGCGCATGCAAAAACCTACAGGGCCATGTACAAACCCTATTTAGCGAGTCGCAATTTATTTGTGACCCGCTAAATAGGATTTGCGACTTGCAATTGGGAAGGGGCGTTTCAAGGGCATCCCTTCCTAATTGCGACTTGCTACCCTGTGTAAGAATGTTTTGCGACCGCAATTGCCGTCGCAAAACACTCACAATTTACCACCCTCTTCAAGAGGATGGTAATGCATTCTCAAATGGGAAGGGGTACCAGGGGACACCTTCCCCTCTGCAAATGCAAGGGAAAATATTTTTTAAGGGCAGTCAGTGGTCCCAGGAACCACTACCTGCCCTTAAAAAATTAAACGAAAACGTTTAATTCTTTTTTTTCAATGCAGCCCTTTTTCCTGTAAGGAAATCGGGCTGCCTTTATGGAAAACGGGCTGCATATAAAAAAACTGCTTTATTTAAAAGAAGTCCCAGACATGGAGGTCTGCTGAGCCCAGCAGGCCACCATACCTGGGAGGGCCAGCCATTCCCAATGGAGTCGCAAATTGCGAGTGCCTCATGAATATTGATGAGGCATGCAATTTGTGACCCCATTGAGAATCATTAACAGTGTCTTTGACACTTGCACATGTCATTTTGCGAGTCGCAAATTGCGACTCGCAAATGAGCACAATTTGCGACCCACAAAATGACATGGTACATCTGGCCCTAAAATTAACGCTGTAGGAATGTAGATAGTTAGATGTTAATAGATGTAGGTTAAGTGATAGGAGAGTTAAAGGTCAAAATATCATCAGCAGGGTAGGAGTGAGGAAGCTATAGGATATATATGTGGAGCGTTGGGTACTGTAGGTGTGGGGCGATAAGTAACTTTAGGTGGTTTGTGTTTAGTGAGGTTTAGTTTGGAAAGGCAAAGGCCTATGGTTTTATTCTGTGATGCGGATCTGTCTTCAATAAAGCAGCCTTTTTCACACCAAAAAAGAGGAGTCTGTGCTGCCCCCTTTCACCCAAGGGTTGAGTCCACTGGTCCGCAAAGCATGGCACCAGCTTTTGAATGCCCAGTAAGTATCCATGCGGACATGGGTCTGACCTTTGACCCCCAGTTCTCAGACAGAGCAGCACAAGCAGTCTCTGGAGGAGAGGGAAGACACCACAGCAGCACCAGTCACAGTGCGTTCCTGGGGATGAAGTCCATCTCAGATCAAGTTAGTTCCTCGAGCACACTCGAGGGCAGGACCTCAAGTACAGGGCCCTTTAGACCCTCTCCATTGGCTGTTTGTGGCACAAGGGGCAAGAAAAGCAAGAGAGACTGTGCTCAGAGGTCAGAACGTGTTGTCAGCCCAACCTGCTGATATGCGTCAGCATTCTGGGACCATGAGGTCACGCAAGGAACTTCTCCGAATGCGTTAGTCTAAACCCTATGAGTGACGTCACAAGGCTCACTCATA
Source organism: Triturus cristatus (assembly GCF_964204655.1). NCBI lineage: Eukaryota > Metazoa > Chordata > Amphibia > Caudata > Salamandridae > Triturus > Triturus cristatus. The sequence continues at coordinate 688,801,429 of NC_140586.1, read as the reverse complement.
TTTCCAGTGATCCGCTCACCCACAAGTGCTCATATATACATTTACATGCGTACGTATGTCCTGTACGCGAAGAATATTTTATTATTGCTGATTGTGGGGTACGTGAATTATTTATATGATCATTCATAAACACACAAATTCAAATGTGTCTATCCTTATAGCCAACTACAATGTGCATTCTAATCATCGTCTAGAGCCATACATTCACACTTTTGTTCAGATATGCACTGATGGCTATGCACCTTCCGTCTATACAGCCTCCCCCATCCACAGTTGTCCCTCCATCCTCACACCCATGCACCCTTTCGCAGTCATATTTGTATGTTTCCACTCACACAATCATTCCTCATAAACCCAACCGCTTTTCCTCAACACCCGTAAATTAATTCATCGATTTATATCTGTGCAGAAATAAATTCATCCATGCATTTACCCATCCATTCAATTACGAACACCAACCCACCATTTCACTCAAACACTGACATCCGTCCATACTTACATACGTCCATCTGTGCATCTACGTGTGCTGTCGCTTACTGAATGTGTGCTTTCATGCATGTCTTCTTGTGGAGATGGGTTGATATATTGCGGTGTAAGAATTGATGCCTGCATGCGTATGCATACTTGTAGGTCTGGTTGCCTATGTGCTCCACTCCTGTATGGTGCTACTGGATTCCGGAGCCACACATGTGAGGAACATTCACTGTACCTCACATGTGTTTCTTTTTGTGCATGGATGCATGCAGGTATGTTGCTCTGTGTCTATTTTTGTGGTTATGTAAACTGTACGTTTTTATATAGGACAGTATGTTGTGTGCCTCTTCTTGCATGCACTGAAAAATGCAAATCTATTGAGTTAATCAATGCTTGTTTTAAACTGCTGTTATTGCTGCATTATTGATTTAGTTTTCCTCAGAAGATTTTTATTTTTGTTGCCTACATTATGTTTTCTTGCCTGTACTGGAGTAAAACAGACCTACTTTAGTTTCTTGTCTATCCTTACTTCGTGGAAGCCGTGAATTTCCAGGCATTATTTATTTATGTTGGTTCGTTTATTGGTTTCACAAAACGTCATGCTATTCCTAGCAGAGATGTTCACTTTATTCAATTAAGAAGAGTCGCTCATGGCTGTAGCCCTCTGCCCCTGTCGTGTCTTCCCATTTTAAATATGTGTTTCTAGATGGCAGTTCTAAGCAGGCCGCCATTAATGCCAGCTTTTCTTTGCATGGTATGAGGTGCATATGCAGATCGTCTCCCCTGGCACCAGTGTTTGAACACACGTTATTATGGCTGTAATGCTGTGATTTTATATATTATTTCAAGAGGATGGGCTGCTCAAATGTTTAACTGCTATGGCCAACCAACAGGTCCCTGGTTCATAGTTCAGCAGAGCTGACATAGCCTTTCTTCCTTCATCTGTCAAATGAGTGACAAACACTGAGTTTGGGAATGATTAGAGGTGTGCAAAGTTGCAAATTCGAGTCTTGTACAACTTCACCAGTTTTTAGGTCGAGCCTGCCAAATAGTGGTCGAGAAAACCTATTATGATCGTACCAAGAACTTACAGGGGCTTACAGTCCACCTATTGCTTACCTTTGGTTGGCTTCTTTTTGTCTCTTTCATTGCTTGCTTCTTACCAATGGTTTTCCATGTCCCAGCTTGTACATCTTGGGTTTGTCCCTCCCTTGGAGCACAGAATCTTTACCATCTCGCTCACTGACTGGCTGCACCCACTGCACACATTTAGGAAACCTTTTTTACTTTTTCTTTAATTAGGTACTCCATGAGAATGCATTTACCAGCTGTCTCCCTTCTATGCTTCTCTCATCCTATGCTCTGTGTTACTCTCTTCCCTCATCCGCCGTGCACAGTGTTGCATTCTCCCTTGTGTGTGCTTCTCTCCTCACCCATGTTTTTCTCTCCCTCATGTACTTCTCCTCCCGCCCTCCATGTTGCTCCCTTCCTGGTGTGCTGCGTTTCCCCTCCTCACCACCATCTGCCGTTATTTTTACTTTAACCCCATCACTGAAACCTCCATTGTACCACGTAATCCAGTGTTATTTATTTATTTTTTAATATTGTCTTTTTGGAGAGCTAGCAGTAAACTCGCGCCTGCCCAGCAACTTTTATAAAAATAAAATGGTGCTACTTTTTTTGTATTTACTGATCGATCTCAGTTAGATAAAGGAAAAAAATGGTGTTCATATCATTTCGTAGGCACATGCACATGTGGTGGCGCATGCACGTTGCATAGGTCAGCAAGCATGAACATGCAAACATATTGACACGGCCAGTGGCAGTCACCTCATCGCCCATTTGTTCTTCTTTTTTCCATTTGGCCTTGCTGTACAGCATTGCCAAGAAATGCTTTTTTTCAATTTGGCCTTGCGGCTCAGCATTTCCAAGAAAGGCTTTTTTCTGATGTACTGAATCATCAAAAGGCAATGGAAAAACCAATAGATCACAAAGGCGAGATCTATTAGCTTTGTGATGACTTGCTTTAGAACGTTGGGATGGTCACAAACTGCAAAACCTGCAATATTTTTGCAAAAAAGAGTCCAGCTTCAGTTTCCCTTTTACTGGATCAGGAAATGTCCTGTTGCTGCGCTCAACAGCAATTCCCAATCAGATTACCCAGTCTAAGGCCCCGCCACATGGGCCTCTAATTTTCCACCATAGTCTTGCATATGGTCAAGGAGACAGAAATCCTTCCACTGGAGCTAGAGATCACCACAGTGCCCTCACTTTCCCAGCCCCCGTCATACCAATAATGCAGTGCACTTGGTTCTTTTCCCCAATTGCTGGGTGTCTGACACTTTAGAAGCAGGATATTCAGTGTCTTGGAAACAACCCATTTGCTCGTGGGTGAACTTCATCCATGAAGCCAAAAGGCTAAGCCCATCTTTGCCAATGGTAAGTTTTCAAACTTGACAGTTTGAATGGAAAATATTTTTACCTTTGCCAGCCTTAAGGAAAACTATTATGGGTTTATTAGGTCCTGGAGATCAGATAAGTATACTCATACCAAAATTATGTTACAGCTGAAAGGCATTAAGTTATTTTCTTTGACTATGTCCTTTGTGGTCTCATATGTTCAGATGGTGACAGCAAGTTTTGTGATTTGATGGATGGGCATCGTGTCATAGTAAATGTTCTGGATATAAGAGAAGCTGCATTACCTTTTCTCTCTTTTGGTCATATTTGGAAGTTTTGGATATTGCTTTCTGTTAGAAAGTAGGTCTCTAATTGGCAGATGTTTGCACCCTGTCTAAGTAGGGACCCCAATCCTAGTCAGGGTAAGTCAGATACATAACTCAAAATAACCTGTGCTCACCCTATGGTAGCTTGGCACAAAGCAGTCAGACTTCCCTTAAGAGGCAATGTGTAAAGTATTTGTGCAACACTTAAATTACAGTAACACAGTGGAAACACCACAAAAGACTCCACATCAGTTAAAAACAATAGAACATATTTATGTAAGTTAAACGACTAAAATCACATAAGTAGAAGTCGATATAGGAATTTTTAAAGATTAAATCCAAAAACAGTGCTTAGGAGACAATAGCGCTAAATGGTTACTTAAGGTCGCGCTAGAGCGGGGTAAATCCAAAGTTCAGGTTGACCGCAAGGGAGGTGGGTCCCTTGCTCACTGTGCCACTGGATTCAAGCTAGACTGGCTGATGAGGGGTGATACCTCGAAACCCGTCCAAGGATTCTTGCTTCCTGTCCAGGGAGGACCTGGCTTATCAGTTCGGGCTGGATTGTTCCCATGAGGAACAGGGTAAAGACTGATTTGCATATGGCTCGGTCAATACTGGGGTGGCGCAATGAGCAATACATTTTGGATTAAACACAGATCTGTGACTGGGAGTGAATGTTTGTATTGTTCAGCATTCCGTCCATCATCTGTTATTTTAACTTTCTGAAAGTGGCGTTTTCGACTTACAATTTAAAATCCCGTAAACGAGAAAAAAAATTGACGACATATAGAAGGAATGGAAAGAAAATATTTAATGAAAGAGAAAACAAAAATATAGTGTCACAGACCCACAGAAAGAGAAGGGTTGAAAGAGGACACAATAGAAGGAGAAACGGAAAAAAATACATACTTAAAGAATATGATAGAGAAACCCTCAGAAAGAGAAAGGATGAAAGAGGTACAAACAGGGAGTAATAAAAGAGAGACATTAATAGAGAAATTCAGTGAATGAAAATTATTTAAATGTAAGATCATGCAAAGTGGAAGAATTACAAGAAATATATAGAAAACTCAACATAACAAAAGAAGAAAATGTGGTAAAAGAGAGGCTAACAAAAAGAAACAAACATTATGTTAGGCCTAGAGAAAGGGAATAGAGGGATCTAGACAAAGAGAGAGTTCTAGAGAAAGGGTAAAATCAAGACCCAGCGAGAAACTGTTAGACACACCCTGAGAAAGAGTATGAACAAAAAGAGAGAGTGATAGAGTGAACTGTAGAAAGAAAAGATGGAAAATAAAGATAAACAAGAGAAAAGGAATACAGAGACACAGAGAAAGAAATTGGAAACAGAACAACTATAACCGGGGGAGTAAAGGTTCAACCAACAAAAGAGAGAAGTAGTGCTAAAAAGGAAAAAAGGAAGGGATTGTAGAGACCCACATGAACAGAAAGAGAATAGAAAGAACAATAGAAAGCAGAGAGCAAATAAAAGCCGAGAGAAAGAACAAATGAATCTTGAAAACAGAAAAAAGTGTTTAAGGAGAATCCTAGAGTAAGAGAGAGTATATTTGGAAACATGTCAGAGACTCCTACAGAAAAACAAAGACAATAAAAAGATCAAGAGAATCAGAAATAAATTTGGAAGCTAGAGAAGAAGAGATCGAGTGAAAGAGACAACAACAGAATGTGAACGAGAGCGAGAGAAAGGAAATAAGCAAGAGAGAGAGACAATAATGCACACTGAACTAGGGAGACCAACAGTGAGAATGGTTAACCAATGGTTAACCAAGAGACGAAGAGAAAGGTTACTAAAACACCAACAAAAAGATAACAGGTAAAAAAAAGAGATACAAATATATAAGTGAAAAACTCAGAATGTAAGGATGGCGAGGATTCCGACAGAGAGATGGGTAAAAGACGAAGTACAAATTCAAGATCGCATGTATTTAAGCAAAAAATATCTTTGAAAATAGTCTTTTTCCACACACAAATCAAGAAAGCATGGACATAGCCAAAAGGTGTGGCATTGGAAAACTGCTGGCAAACGTATTTAATAGTTTTAAATATTTTCTTGCTGTCACCACAATGTGATGGGCATGTGCTTGCAATAATATTTTTAAATGAACATTGCATATAATTTCGATAGCACGGTGTGCGTGCTTCTAGCAAGCAGCTGTCCTTAGAACAGGTTATAGATCCCTTTTTAGTTTTAATGCATGTCACAGAAAAATATGATTCTTTTTGAGGTAAAGAAAAGGATAGTTTTAGCTTGCTGTTACTTGACGACATAGTTTAAACACACGTCATACTAAGAAAAATAGAAAATTAATCAAAAACCAAAAAGAAAAAAAGTCTGGGAACTGAAGTGCACCTCTTTTTGGGCATATGCGCACATCATCATGAAAAAATACTGTCGCTCACAGTGCAACAGAGCCTGTGGGTGAAGTGGGCTGGCTCAGAATAGACAGGTGGATGAAGAAAGTGGACCCAAACCATTCTGTGTGATGTATACATTTTTTAATACATCAGGCTAGCAAGGCAAAGAAACTGTGTTCTAGGCCAGACTTAAAAATTCAACTGCACGTGTCCAGATGGCATAATTTGTACCACGCTCAAAATACAAATCCTGTATGTTGTATGGAAATTTATTTTTGCAGACATGGATATCGACCTTTGCCATGCAGCTACTTTAGCACAATTAATTTGTGAGTACCAGCCCTTCATTTTCACCATTTCATGAACTGCTGGGGCTCCAATTGTTTCAAACTGTTCTCAGGCTTTGTAACAATAAAAATATAAAATGCCCTTTCCCGACTTCTCAAAGTTGCCTTTGGGGTTGTGGAATCAGTAGAAAGACTGATAGGGCCGCTGTAACAGAAAGAATCAAGTCAAACTGCGGGGAGAGTTAGAGCACATGCTGTCCTCATAATCTTGAGAACTTGGATCAGCATCAACTTTCTGGCGGTGGAGGTGGGGGAGGGGAGTACAAGAAAGATCAGGCAAGCGGGTCACCTGAAAGAATGTTTTCTTGGCAGGAACTTCCCTCTCCACTGTGAGATAATTGCAGTGAAAGTAATGTTAAGTATCAGAACATGAGACTGGAGTTTACGAAAGAAATACACCATTTGTTTCTGGAAAGGTTCAGATTTTGAGGTCATGGGTATGTTTATAGCTTGAAGACAGAGTGGGAAGGTCATGCAAACTTTGAAATTCACCAGTCTGCGGGTTTTTTTATCAAAGAAATGCAAGGAGTCGCTTTTAGAAGGATAATCTCTCTGAAGCAGCTAACTTTTTTCAGCTGTAGTTTGGTGGCCACTTGGGAGATTAAGGGGGGAGAGGGGGGGCAAGCCGTCACCAGACCACTTTCTTGTGTGTGAAAAAGGCCGCTTTATTGAGACAGGTGCATATCACAATTTGAACTCCTTGGCCACCGCCTTACAAAACTAACACCTCGCTATACAATAACCTCCTAACCCCTTGTGTTTTCCCCCCACCCCTACGATCCCCACATCATTTCCCCCATCCCCCAAAATACAACATAACATTCCATAACCAACATATAACCCAATCCTACACCATGTAACCTTTCCCAACTCCCAAACTCCCCTGACCGTAACCCCTACCTGCCTTCTGTGCAACTGTAACTATCCAACCTCTAATCTAAACTTATCCAACCTGTATAGCCTTTACCTGTCCCTGGACCCAAATTACCAAACCTCTAACAACGAACTCTAGCCCATCCCGGCCAACTGTCAACCACCCCGCTTGCACCTGTTCCAAGCGACAATACATCGAACTGCCCCTATGTACCTGTTCCAACAAATGCTGCCACAACCCCGCGAAATGCAATCCAAGACCCCTAGAAACACAACCCCTAAACTCCAAACCTTAGGGAGGGAGGGTGGGAAAAACTTTAAACTCGCGCGCCCAGCCACCAGGTCACCAAGCCTAAAATGGTGGCCGGGCTGGCGCGCAAACTCCCTAAATACCCCTTGGGCTCTTTCCCTGGATTTGGGCTACATTTGGGCTATCCCCAAATGTAGCCCAATTATTACAAAATGGCCGTTCGGCCACTCCCCCCCCCCCCTCCCCCCTCCCAATCTGCCCGGGAGGCAGACCTCGCGGTGTTCGGCTGCCCCCCAGGCTCCCATTGGGAGATTAAGGGAGGAGAGGGGGGGGGGCAAGCCGACACCAGACCACTTTCTTGTGTGTGAAAAAGGCCGCTTTATTGAAACAGGTGCATATCACAATTTGAATTCCTTGGCCACCGCCTTACAAAACTAACACCTCGCTATACAATAACCTCCTAACCCCTTGTGTTTTCCCCCCACCCCTACGATCCCCACATCATTTCCCCCATCCCCCAAAATACAACATAACATTCCATAACCAACATATAACCCAATCCTACACCATGTAAACTTTCCCAACTCCCAAACTCCCCTGACCGTAACCCCTACCTGCCTTCTGTGCAACTGTAACTATCCAACCTCTAATCTAAACTTATCCAACCTGTATAGCCTTTACCTGTCCCTGGACCCAAATTACCAAACCTCTAACAACGAACTCTAGCCAATCCCGGCCAACTGTCAACCACCCCGCCACCCAAGAAAAAGGGGGAAGTGTCGGCGGCTACGCCTCTTCCTCCCTTTTTCCTGCCCCCCCCACGCGCCGCGGCCCCGCCTGACTTAACGCCTGTAAACTCCCAGCAATCATGCCAACACCTCCCTCAGCTCCAACAGGTACAGGTCCATTCCCATCCGGGACAAGTGCACCCCATCATCCCTGAACATTTCTTGCGCGTCATAGCGGATGTCCCTATGTGCCAAACGGCCAATCCCCACATGCCGACAAAACCTCACCACCTCTGTATTAAGCTTCCGCCGCGCTTTATCCACCGCACCTGGGTTAACCGCCCCCCTCCAACTCCTCCGGGGGACGAATTCCGCCCACACAATGGAACAACCAGCCTAGCGCTCCTTAATCAAAGCCAAGTCCTTTTTCATTACCCGCATCAGCGCCAAACCCGTCTCCCTAACCATGTCGTTCTCCCCCAAATGGAGCACCAACACATCTGGGCACCGACCTGCCCTCAAAATCCCGTTCAACACCGGTACCAATTCTTTCCAGCGCATACCTCCCCTACCCCTCCATCCCACAGAGAACAAATCTTTATTGAACCCCAAACGTTCCCCAAAATAGCTCTCCTGCGCCTGAATTTGCGCCCTCCTCACAAACGAGTGCCCCACAATCCAGACGGACATTTCTCTGGCGAGGGGTCCCATGACCGAACCTGAAAAGAAAAACAAGAATGAAAACCAAGCAACAACCCCCTGAAACCTACTGTCTTCCGCCTTCCCCCTTTTTTTTTTGTTTTTTTTTTAAAGTACCCCGCCCCCTGTCTCGCTGCGCACATAAAGCCGATAGCAATTTGATGACCACCTCCCCAACTTCATGATGTCCCCACTGTCCCAACCCCTCGCATGCGCCTCCGACGCTGCCCCAATTCGAAAAGAATGCGTGCCAAAACCCTTCTCCTCGACCCCCAATCTCCGAAGTGCCTTACGCAGCACTGACAGCAATTGCGAAGCTTTAACGCCCCGCCCCTGCCTATGGGCAAAAACCAGTTCCCCCCAATCTCCGGAGCAGGATTTCCACCGCCGACCCCACCGAAAAGGACAAACCGTCGGTGAGCGCCCCCTCTTCAGGGCAACCCATTTCCCCCGACCTTTTTGGTCTGTTTTCGCCTTCCGAAGCCAAATACTCACTACCTGCACCCCAAATGAGACTTCACCCCAAGTCAGACCCCGCTCCCCTTTTGACCCCAGCAATTCTGACACCCGAAAGGCCCCGAAAAACATCCAAGACATGAGCGTGGCGAAAAGCGCGGCCTCCCCTATATCCCAGCACACCTCAGGCAGGACCCCCAGCACCCTGTCTAACAGCTCCCAAGACAGTGGTTTCCTAACCCGGGCCCGTCTCCCACATTCCCGCGCCCAGCCTTCCAAAATCCGAGCCCCCAGCTCCCCCGCGGATGGCGCATAGCCCCACAACAACTTCCCGACGAACGCAACCCCTGCCAACTTGCCCACTATCGTCACCTTCGTCAGCCCCTTTTCCACCAGGTCCAGTATGAATTGCACGACATCCTCCCGTCTCTCCACCCCGGCAGCCCGCCACCTCGCCCCATAAAGGACAAACTCTTCCCACGCCGCCCGATATGCAAGCCTCGTCGACTGCGCTAAAGAGCCTAGAACCAATTGTAACATCCTGTATTACCTACTTCCCATAGGTGGTTCGGCATTCTGGTCGGGTTCACGTCCGCATCCTTCGCGAGCCCACGGAATCTCCCCCACTGTGAACGAGACAAGGCATCCGCAATGTCATTGTCCACTCCTGGCACATGCACCGCGCGAAACGCAATATCGTGTCTCAAGCACCCCAGCACAAAGACCCTCAACAGCTTGAGCACCTGCGCGTCCCGCGCCGACTGCCTGTTCACCACCTGCACCACTGCCATGTTGTCGATCCTGAACGTGACCTTCTTGTGGGCTAACAAAACCCCCCACAGCGTGACCGCCACCACTAAGGGGAAGAATTCCAAGAACGCAATGCTCCTGCCGCCCTCCAACCAGTCCGCGGGCCAGGGCTCTGCACACCACCTCCCCTGCCAATACAGTCCAAACCCTTTGCTCCCCGCTGCATCCGAGAAGATCTGCATGTCCCACACCAGGTCCACCTCTCTCATCAAAGGCACTCCGTTAAACTGGTGCAAGAAAAACTGCCCCATCCTCAAGTCCTCCCTCACCCCGGCTGACAGCCGCACATGATGGTGTGGAGGCCTCTGCCCCTCCAACGCTCTCCCCAGTCGCCTACAGAAGGTCCGCCCAACTCTGACCACCCGACATGCAAAATTGAGATGTCCCAGCAACACCTGTATGTCCCTGACCGTCACCTTCTGTCTTGCCAACACCCTGGTCAGCATATCCAACATGTTTCGCTTTTTATCCGCCGGGAGGCGCGCCTCCATCAGGACGGAATCCAATTCAATACCGAGGAAAGCCAGTGCCGTACTGGGACCCTGCGTTTTTTCCGGGTCCAGTGGCACGCCCATGTCCCCCATGATCTCATGGAAACTGTCCAGAGCCTTCTGGCAGTCCGCGGAGTCTGAGGTGCCGACAAAAAAGAAGTCATCCAAGTAATGTGTCACTCCTTGGTGACCCGTCCGTTCCGTAAACAGCCATTGTAGGAACGTGCTGAAGCGTTCGAAAAGTGCGCAAGACATGGAACAGCCCATCGGCAATGCTTTGTCCACATACCAGTGACCGCCGAATTGTATGCCCAACAGATCCCAGTCATCCGGATGAACTGGCAGCAACCGGAAAGCTGACTTTATGTCGCACTTTGCCATCTGTGCTGTTGCGCCCGCGGTCACCACCAGTGACATAGCCACGTCAACCGATGAGTAAGACACAGTGGCCGCACCTTCCGCAATAAAGTCATTGACCGACCCACCTTCAGGCCATGACAAATGCTGTATAAGGCGAAACTGGCCCAACTCCTTCTTGGGCACCACTCCAATGGGTGACACAATCAAATTAGGCAGCGGCCAATCGTGAAAGGGTCCCGCCATGCGGCCCTCCTGTACCTCCTTGTCCAGTTTCGCTTGCACCACCTGTGGGTGTTCCCGCGCCGATCTCAAATTGTCCGCCCACCTCCGGCACCTTGGACCCTTGTACCCCAACCGAAACCCGTCCAGAAACCCCACCCGCAGCTGCTCCGCCGCCTCCCTGTCCGGATAACCCCCGAGAGCCCCTACCAACTTCCCCACCCTAACCGGAGTACGAGCCCTTTGGCCCAGGCCCCTTCGCCCCCCTCCCCCCTCCCGACTGCTGTGACTGCTGCTGGGCTCCAGCCTTAGGGGCTCCGGACTGCCACTGCTGACTGTTGTGCGCCTGACCTTGAGCCCCCCAACACTTGACCAGCGGATGTCGCTTGCCGCAGCCCGAGCATTCGTGCCTAAACTTGCAATACTCCCTCGTGCATAGTCCTTTGTTAAAGTCCCAGCAAGCACCCTTGTCTCCTGCCGTCCCCCTGCTGGCTCCACCCACCCCCCCTCAGGTGGGACCCCTCGAAAGGGCTGATACACTAGCGGCAGCCCGCTGGCCGTAAAAATAGTCTTCCCCGACCCGGCAAGTCCCATGGTATGCTGCCACAGGTCCGTGTCCAGCTCTCCCCACTTCGCTTCCGTGTCCCATGCCATGCGCGCCCGGAATTCCTCATCATACTGAGCCCAGGCATATCCACCCCCTGTAATCTGCGCTTTCCGAATTACGTCCATGTATTTAAACATGGCCACTGACCTCTCCGGAAACTTCTCACAGTACACACTGGCGTATATTGGAAACGCCGCTGTCCAGTTCTCTATCGTCAAAGGTACCTTAGGCCTCTTTGCCAGCTCGAATTCCTCCTCCTTAGAGCCCTCCTTCGCTCTGACCTACCTGTGCAAGAGTTTGAGCATCTCCACATACTCCCCTTTCCAAATCCTTTCCTTTGTCGCCAACATCAAGTGCGCCCCCAAGGGCTTGGTCACTCCCATATATGGCAACCGCTTGATCTTCAATTCCTTACTCTCCAGTTTTGTCTCCCCTGCCTTGGAATCCTCTGTCACTTTCCCGTCCATCACCTCCTTACTGGTCTGACCTCTGTCCCCCTTGTCCATGCCATCCGTGCCCACTGCCACATCCACCACGTACGCACCCTTGCGCAACCTTTCCCCTACCCCCCCTCCACTCCTGCCCCCCCCACCCCGCGTGACACCATCACTGGACGCCCGAGCAAATGTTTATTACCTGGCGCCAGTGTCTCCGTCTGCCGCTCCTCCCGGCGTCCTGTCCTGGGGGCCGAGCTGCTTTCCCACCTTGATGTCCGACCCGTGGGCTGCGCCTGGCGCCGTGACACCTGCAAGAAACTAGCCACAACATTACTCGGCCCCCCGTCCCTACCGTCCCCCACATCACGCAACTCCCCTTCCTCCATGCTATCCTCCTCATAGTCCAACTCCTCCTGTCCTGCATCCCCAGCGCTTCCCGCTGGCGGTGCCCCCTGCTGCAGTGATAAAACAACATGCTCCCCTCCGGTGCTCCTTTGTCGATGCCCCCCGGGGTGCTGTGACCCCGTGGGTGTTGGGGCTGGCGAGCCCGTCACGGGCCTACTTGTGCCAGCCGCGCCGGGATCCCTCGCTGGTATCGGGCACGCCGCCCAAGACTCCACCCTCCCTTCTCCTTGGTGCCGTCGAGCCGCTCCCAGCCCTAACAAGTCCGGCACCCCGCGGCGTTCCCGCTGTCGCTCCACCGCCTGAAAGGAAAAGGAATGGTCTGGTGTGCTGGGCCTACCTCCTTTCCGACTCCCATCCCAGCACCGCTTACCGGCCCCCCACGCCCCCGCGACCCACGCCTTCCCCACCGCACCCAAGTCCGCGACGTCCTCCTCCCCACCGTCTCCGTCCTCCCCGTCACACCACTCCCACTCCCCGAGCCCCCCCACCCCTTGCCCGCTCGCCCCTACCCCGTCCGCGCCCCCTTCCCAACCCCCCTCCCTCCTACCCTCCGTCGCCCCTCCGCTCCCCGCGCCGCCCCACACCGTCGCTGCCCCCCCACCCCTCCGCCGCCTGCCGCTGCCCCCGATGTCCCCCCAACCCCTCCGCCCAGGACTCAAATACGTCCAGGCCGTCCCAGTCTTTCTCACTAGCCTCGGACCCAAACAATATCGGGGAATCATCCCCTGCCGCCCCCTCGACATAATCACCCTCTGCCTGGCCCCTCCTGTCTCCATCGGGCCCCTCCAACCCCTCGGTCCCTTCCACACGCTCCGGTCCTACCGCACCTCGCCCCCCCCCACCCCTCCCCTTCGAACCCCTGGGCGCCCCCTGCCCCTTCGTGGTCTTCTCCCCACTGGTGGGCCCGCCCCGTGCACTCGCGTGGCCCCCCGCTGCCGCCTGTCCTCCCCTGGTATCCCCCCGCGACCCTTGCTCTGCCATGCCCGCCCCCGCGTCCCGCGGCCCCCGGCCGCCGCCCTCCGTCGCCTCCCTCCCGTCCCCAGACAGCGAGGCAGCGCTTCTCCACTCCGCGCTGCCCTGAGATACCTCTGCCGTCAATCCACCCCACCCGGGCTCCACTCTGCGCTCCTCGTCCCCCCCCCGCCGCTTCGCCCGCCCCAGCGCTCCCTTCGGCGCTCCTCGCTCCGACGCCCGGCCCTCCCCTGAGCGTCCCCGCGCTCCCGTCGTCGCCTTAACAACGGCCGCTCCCCTGCCTAAGGAGCGGCCCGCATAAGACTTCAGACCTGGCAGGGAAGCGCCTGCCGCTCTCCCTCGCCGAGGAGTTTTTCCCCGCCCCCTCCCCAACCGCCGCGCCCTCCCCCGCCGCCAACGCCGTCCCAGGGGCAGCGCTTCTGGCATACGTGCCACCCGACCTCCCTGGGGGCGAACACGCCGCGACGGCGGCCGCCACCCCCGCGGACGCGCGCCTCACGGGGCGCCGCATCCAATTCGCGTCCTGGACCAGGAGGTCCATCCTTCCTGCCTCACTCAATAACCGGATGGCCTCCAAGACCCGATAATCGCCGCCTGCCATCGGTCCAGGTACGTTTTCAACCAATTAACTGCCTACACCTAGAAACCAAAAACTTTAAACTCGCGCGCCCAGCCACCAGGTCACCAAGCCTATAATGGTGGCCGGGCTGGCGCGCAAACTCCCTAAATACCCCTTGGGCTCTTTCCCTGGATTTGGGCTACATTTGGGCTATCCCCAAATGTAGCCCAATTATTACAAAATGGCCACTCCCCCCCCTCCCCCCTCCCAATCTGCCCGGGAGGCAGACCTCGCGGTGCTCGGCTGCCCCCCAGGCTCCCATTCTACCGATAGCTCACCTTTTTACACATTCTTTCTTCTGATTTAAATATGTCATTAGTATACACTGAGTCCAAAAATGGGTGGGTGTATGTGATCTCGACCAAAATCCAACATGTTGAAAGCGGTGCTGTAAGCCAGTCTTGAAGTAACTTTTGTTTATTTCATGTTTGATTTTATTTTTGTGGCTTTTAAGGCCCCCTCCTTTTAACTTCCTCCAGTGCTTAATTTGTAAACGAATGAGTGCCGGTACCTAAAGCTCTGCTCATAACGGAAGCCAGTGGCCGGAGCTCTTGCATGTGAGTACGCTGAATACCAAGGCTGCCTGGTCTTGAATCCACCTCCTGCCTCTTTAGACTACTGCCAGACACTCCCTACCTATTTTTCCTACTGGTGCTGGTTCCTGCTCCCTTTGTGACGGCTTTCTCCTCCTTCTTTCCCCTTTGCGTGCTTATCCCTCTCTTGCACTCTGTAAATATCTGATGAGGAAAAATAAGCGCTGGTCCTGAAAAATGAGTGCTGAAGTGCCTTACTGGCAACAACCTGCTGACATTAAGAACTCTCACTGTCTTCCCTGCCTTCCATGCCCATTCTAATACTTCCCCTCTCACTTTTCTCCATTTTTTTCTTTCCATCTTCTTACTCCTTTTCCATTTTACTTTTTTTTTTAACCACATTACTCCTGGGCTCAATATACTCCCTTTTATATGCACCTTACTCCCTTTCCTGCTTTACTCTCTTGGTCAGAACCACCTTATTTCCACTCCGGTTGTAATTTTTTTAAAAATCTCATACTCCTCATCCTCTTTCTTTAATTAAATTCTTTTTTTATAAACCCCTTCCTCCCTCTTTGTCTCCTTTTCAATCCCCTTTACTTCCCCTCTAGCTTTACTCACTATTTTTACAAACCACTTTCTCCAACTCCAGTTTTACTATTTTTTCAAACCTGTTACTCCCACTCTTGCTTTTCTTCTTTTTTCAAAGAATTTGGGCCATATTATCAAGGAACGGCGATAACATTTTGCGATAATGGGCTTGATAATATGCCCTTGTGAATTTCCATAGAAGCCCAGGTTCACACCAGAACCTGGGCTTCTATGGGAATTCACAAGGGCATATTATCAAGCCCATTATCGTCGCTTTAGCGGCAATTTCCTGCCGCTAAAGCGGCAATAATGTTATCGCCGTTCCTTGATAATATGGCCCTTTATTCCTCCTCTAGCTTTACCCACTTGCTCAAACCCTATAACCCATCTTCCAATTTACTCCATTTTTAACAAGCCCCTTATTACCCTGCCAGCATTGCTCCTGTTTTTACAAAGCCTTACTCCCATTATTGCTTTGCTCCCTTTTTCAAATCCCTTACACCTCTCCGGCCTTTCTCCATTTTCTAGGTCCAGCCTATAGCTGCAGTGCGCAGGTGCAGCTCACTTTGCGAGGCATGCAGTATTCAGTATGGAGTGGAAGCTCCGTGGAAGCTCCGTGGAACCTCCGCCCATCTTTTTCATTGGCTTTTGTCTTTGTTGTTCCAAAATGCTGCTTTCGGATTGGTTTTAGGCTTGTTCGTTCCTCCTTATGAAGGCCATGTCGTCATTTGTATCCTTCCATGGCTACTGGCCCCTTTAATTCGAGTGTTGCACTCTTTCTGTCCCCCCCCCTCCTACCGCAGTCTGTGCCTGCACAGAGGCACACTCTGGATGCTACAGCTCTCTGTGCATCAGCCACCATCCAGCACTTTTTACAATCCGAGCATTACTTGTTCCATTACCGCTGCCCGTTAAAGACAGTCAGAGAAGCTTAGTAAAGCAAACTCCTCCTCCACGTCCAGCTCTTCGGTAATTTTCCAGGACTTCCTGTATCTATCAACTTCTCTCCAGGACATACATCTAAGGGAGGTCACATCATATATATTCAGCACACATGTTGTGTATATAGCGAAAGAGGGGGAAGGAGAGACGCAAAAAAAGGTGAACCGAAACAACAGATATTTCAGAAAGAAAAAAGAACGGCACGCTGCAACCCCATCCCATGGGATTTATTTTACCAGGGGAACACGTCTCAGAAATAATACCACGGGCGGTATGGGCTGGAGGGGCTCTGGTAAAGGCTATGAACCAATCTGTAAAGAAGCTGAATCATTCAATCAAAAGTATTCTAGCGGGCTCCACGATGGGTACAATTCGGAACAACTTGCTCTTCCCTGGGAATAGGGAGTTGTTCCATCTGGATGGGGAGCATTTGTCGGCAAAAGGGATGGTAATCTTTATCCAGACTATAGTGGGGGTTATTGTGGAGCACAGTCAGCGCCGGGGGGGGAGGATGAGTGCGCCAGAGAGCTTCTCACCCTGCTGACAGGTAACAACAAAGGGGCATGCACAGCAATGGTGGTTCAGCGACTGGATGGACCCCAGGAGGGGGTAGGATGGAAGAGTGCAGACGGTAGGCAGGGAGGGGGGACTGACCTGCCGGTTGTCCTGGACTCTACTGCCCTAACCCACAACGTATGGACTGAGTAGAAACTTGGGGAGGCTGCCTGTGTTCAGGTACCCCAGTGGGCCGGTGCGCTATGCGGTGCCCTCGATTTCAAGTAATGCAACTGTTTGCTGTAGCGCTTTGGGGCCTGCTGGCACAATGTCCGCAGCAGAGTGGGTCCTTGGGGGGCCAACTCGGCCAAATTCAAGTTCAAGTGTATGGACAAGTTAAAGTTAAAGCGTAATGTCGTGCCTAATTTCCTTACTGCCTTTGACATGTGGATGTCGCTAAAGTGTGATGCCATGAATAATGATATATATCCAAGTAGAACACTTTTACTCTCATAGTGGTTTGTGATGAATTATCTGGTTTGATGGGAATAAAAGTCTACGCCTTGGACAACATAACTTGATTCTTAGAGTTCTTGGGAGTCAGTGTTTCGTTGTGCGTGTACTATACGTAGGCGCCCCCGCGATTAGGGGAGGGGCGACCCTTAGTAGCGCCATGGACCCGAGCCTCATCCGGGGAGCTAGATGAGGAGTGGGACCTCGGCTGACGTCACTGGGGGTACATAAAGGAAACCGAAACCCAGTAGTAGGTTATTTAAGGCGGCATCCCAGGGGTCTCGTCCTCTTTGTCTTCTTGGATCCCAGGGACGCCGCAGGAGCATCGTCAACCACCCACCCACCCGGCAGAACAGCAAGGCAGAGCACTAACAGTTAATAACAAAGGGTCATGCACAGCAATGGATGTTCAGCGACTGGATGGACCCCAGGAGGAGGTAGGATGGAAGTGTGCAGAGGGTAGGCGGGGAGGGGGGACTGACCTGCCGGTTATCCTGGACTCTACCGCCCTAACCCACAACGTATGGACTGAGTAGAAACTTGGGGAGGCTGCCTGTATTCAGGTACCCTGGTGGGCCGGTGCGCTATGCGGTGCCCTGGATTTCAAGTAATGCAACTGTTTGCGGTAGCTTGTTGGGGCCTGCTGGCACTATGTGCGCAGCAGAGTGGGTCCTTGGGGAGCCTAGTCGGACAAATTCAAGTTCAAGTGGATGGCCAAGTTAAAGTTCAAGCATTATGTTGTGCCTAATTTCCCTACTGCCTTTGACATGTGGATGTCGCTAAAGTGTGATACCGTGAATAATAATATGTATCCAAGTAGAATGCTTTTACTCTCGTAGTGGTTTGTGGTGAATTATCTGGTATGATGTGAATAAAAGTCTGTGCCTTGGACAACATAACATGATTCTGAGAGTTCTTGGGAGTGTTTCGTTGTGCGCGTACTATATTCTGTTTACTCATTATGTGCCCTGAAAGCGGTCCAGTAGACAGGCTGAGGCTAAACGTAAGGAGATGTTTTCTGTGGAGCACAGCTGTGTACACCAACTACGTTCGATCCTTCCACACAAACATAAAAAGTTAAACTTGCAACTTTTTGGGTGTTCATCAACTTTGGAGGATATTTGCACTCTGAAATGCTCACTCTCTGCCACTGGTGACAGATTAAATTGCACATTAAATAACACAACTTTAGCAACTTATTACATGTGAGGAAATCTATTTATTAGTTTAAACATACTCTTTGTTCATTTATCCTCCTAATCAGACCATTTGTACTCCTACGTTAGACATGTGGTGTAGCATATGTGCTGTACTGTACAGAACAATTCAACGTAATCGAAGCTTTAAAGTTAGTCTAAGCATATTATTTTTTGCTGTAACTGAACCCTTCCAGTACAAATCCTATGTTAGACATTACATTCTATAGTGCAAAGGTGTGTGCTGGTGCTAGGCAGCGTGTTTGTGCACAATCAATGGGGAAGAGAGCAGCAGCTGCATATTTAAGTAGTTAGTGTGCTATAATTCTCTCTCTCCCTAGTGCAATGAGTGCAGATACTTTGCTTGCTGTGTTGCTCTAAAAAAAATACATTTGCTTTCCTGAGGACCTCTTTGTTCCAGGCTCCTGCACATATGGCACAAGTTCCTGTGCAAAAGCCTTTTCTTGCCTGCATGAAAGTAAGCGAACACCCCCTCACATTTCACAGGCATGATATATGCACCACAAGAAAGTCAGTTGAGGAAGGCATCATTCACACGCATTCTATAAAATGAAAGTTCCCCAGTAGCATGAAAGAATAGTTCAAATTCTCACTACACTCTTACTGTATTTATGCAATTCTATTCGTACTATTCTACCTCTAGAACTATTTGATACTATTGCAACATTTCTCGCTCAGGAATGAGAGTAACACTTACCACAAGAACAAGTGAATGATCGCGAGATCACTTTTTGTACCAATTCCACTTGTAAGGGGTGGCCTTTGTATTGAGCAAAGCCATCGGTGATCCTTGTTCAGTGTGTGATTTCAAAGCGTAGTCCTTTGGGATTCTTATCTATTGTGTTCACATGCGAAGTCCATATCCTTTTGTGCCCTCTGTTTATCGTGTTCTCACTTTCACACAACTACCACGGCGGTGTTCTTCTCCCACCGCATGGTTCACTATAATGTTACAGGAAGATGTAGACCGCTGCACTTTAAAAGGCTGCGCCGGCATCAATCCAGTTAGATCAGCAGAATTTACAGGTCTGAATTTAACTGACTCATTCAGGATTATCTTCAGAGTGTACTGTGCCAGAATTGCAGGCTGCTCCTGATGCACAAGTACACACCATCTCACACAGTAAAAATATTTCTGTTTCACTTGGCAGGGATCAGTGTGCAACGTTTTATAGTGCAGACTGTATTTTTCAGATGAGGGAATATGTATGATGATCTGCAGCCTTGAGGTCAGATATGCTGCTTCACATTTGCACTGACCACAGAGAGCATGAGTGAGCTGTGAATCCTGCCAGATGGCATCACCATTGAATCATCACACCCCTGTAGATCCTTAAGCCACATAAATATTATCATGGTAACTGGAGGGAAAGATTTAAAGGGTAGCTTGTTACTAGTGTTTTTTCTTTAGAGGTGGAAGGGGCATGGGCAGGCACGTGCTGTTGTACTGCAGTACACCGATATATACCCTACTTTATTTTGTTACCAATCTCTTTTTTTATGAAATGGCATATCTTTCTTAGCTAATGCTTAAGTGAAACTGAGTAGGCGTATGGACTTAACATAAAATCCTTAAATCAGCATTGGTATAACAGTAGAGCTGGAAACATTCAGAAAATATTAATTACAGAAGATTTACTGGAATTTAAATTCCTGATATGTGAGCGAGGCTACATTGCAGTAATGTGAGATAGTGTGAGATAGTGTGCTGCATGGCTAAATACTTATAAGGTCCCAAAAGCGAGACCGATTGCATTGAAAATGCTTGTTTACTAACCTCTTACTCCTTCTTCCACTTTAATCAATTCATTTTTAAAACCCTTTACTCTCTTCCCACTTTGTTCCCATTCCCAGTTTACTCCCATTGTTTTTGTTCCCCTTCTTCTTTTCAAACCCTTTACTATCTCCCTGTCTTTATTAACGTTTTTAACAACCACCTTCTTCTTGCTTTATTCCCTTTTTCAAAAATCACTTACATTCCCTCCCACTTTACTGCCTTTTATTATGAAACAACTGAATCCTGTTTCCCTTTTACTCCTTCTTTTTATAAACCTCTTACTCCCCTTCTGATTTACTCCCTTTTATTTCTTTTCCAAACCCCTTACAATCTCTCCCGCTGCACTTCTGAAAAACAATACATGTACACTCCCTCCCACTTTAGTCCCACTTTACTCCCACTTATTTTTTACAATTTCCTTACACCCGCTCCTGCTTTATTCCCTTTTATTATATTTTTTATACCACTGCTTCGTTCTATGCTACCACTGTCTTGTATACTCATCCTTTTTTTCCTTCTTACCTGTTTGCACGCTGTCCTCTTCTTTCTCTATATTTACCTTTCCCACAAAGAAAATATATTTTCTCGGATAAGGTATGCTATCATTTTTACTTTTCCCTAATATAAAGTTTCATAAGCTTGGTTTGGTCAGGCTGACTTTCTTCAATTTTGGAATTCTTCACAATGAAGTATTACCTCAATCATCAGCAATGCCCTGCAAATCATTTGTACGTTTTATAGTGATCATTTTCATACTTGTAGTCATTGACTTAGACCAAACCACTGGTTAATTGTCCATTCATTCATTTTAAAAAATGTGGACCCTAGGGGTGGGACTTGGGGAGAGGGGTTCACGAGAGCAGAGCTAACTATAACTTGCGCACAACCATGCGCTGCTTATAACCTAACATATGACATCACTCATGACGTTCTATGACTACATTTATGACATCACTCAGGACATCATCCAATGAGTGTGTTAGTATGCTTCATACTTTACATAGTGGTGGGTAAGTACCATGTTATTTTTCTACCTAATTTTGTACAGCCTGTGTCTAGATAATCAGTATAAGTAAAATGCATGTGCTCCTACTGCACCATAGGTGTGTAGGGGTATTGAACATGTTATAAATCATTGTATTGAAAAGGAACTCGGTGTATAGGTGACAGTTTACTTGTGTTCATTATGTTCCACAAAAGGTTTTTGGTACTGCTGAAAAAGTTTCCAGCAGGGCAAAGATTCGAAGTACTTTATACTAAGTATTGTAAGCGGCCTTGAGTCATTAGACAGAATCGTCTCAGAATGACAATTTCTACTTAACATAAAAGACTGCGTGCAACAGGTCCTAACCTATGTACGTGTACTGGTTTTGCTGCAGATGATAGGCTAGCTGTAAAGGTTTCACCATAGTATGAAGGCTGTAGGTAGTATGATCTTTAGCACCTTCAGACCTTAGTTATTTTAAGTGAATAGCCACTCTTTGGATGGGATTTGTATACAATGTACACTGTTCTTAGTAGATACTCTTTAATACTCTGTGGTGTATTTCTCATGAGAGTTCCACTACCGGTAAACAAACTGGTACAGAGTAAACTCTCTCCGTAGAGTAAACAGTAACAACAGTACCTTTCTACTTATATCCACTTCTTTTCTCAATATAGGTTCAGTGACTGTCTGGGGTTTTATACAGGTAAAGGCTGTCCGTATTAAGGCATTAGTTCTGTAATACGGCTTGAATATCTGGAGGAACTTGGTTATCCCGACCAGTTGAATACAGATTGAACACCCTTCATGACGCTTCATATTATTCTGAGCTATTTTTCACTTACTTTAATATCTTTAATGGTATACTTGTTTATAGAGCAATGTGTACAAAAGAAGCATGGATGATGTCATCAGTGATGTCATCAGTGATGTAATCAATGATGAATCAGTGATGTAATCAATGATGAATATCAACCAGCTCTGGAAATGCCTAAAAATAATGCTTAATGGTCAGAATTCAAGCCTCACTTTAACACAGACATTGGAAAAATTATCTCAACAATAAAACCAAACAATCACTACAATGATCCTCTACCGGCAAATTGTTGGTTTACAATAAACCAGCTGCTCATCCCGTCATGGACAAAGATTATCAACGCCTCGCTATCGCAAGGTTCACTACCGGACTGCCTAAACACAGGTCAAGTCACTCCAATCCTAAAAAAAACAACTGATAATCCTTCAGACCTCAACAATTTTAGACCAGTAACAAACATTCCCATGCTAGCCAACGTTTTGGAGAAATGTGTACATCAACAGCTGAGCCAACATATCTCTGAATTCAAACTGCTGAATGACTTCCAATCATGATTTAGACCAAACCACAGCACCAAAACAGCAATTCTGCACATCGTGGACGACACTCTGCTTGCCCTTGACTGCAACGAAACCTGTCTCCTAACCCTGCTTGACCTTTCATCGGCATTCGATACTGTAAACCATGCCAAAATACTGGAACACCTGAAAAAAAAGATGGGCCTTGAAGATACAGTCCTAAAGTGGCTTAGTTCGTTCTTAGAGAACAGATCGCAAAAATTCATAGTGAACCAATCTTTATCTGCTTCATCTAGAAATCTTATTGGAGCACCACAGGGCTCAACTCTATCCCCTGCCCTATTCAATCTTTACGTAGAACCACTAACAGAAATCTTACAACAGGCAAACATCTCCTTTCACATGTATGCAGACGATACACAGCTTTATATCAAGATCATGTCGATAGAAGAGATCGTTACCATGAACCAGGCATTTAAGAGAACCGTCCATTGGCTAACTGGTAATCACCTCAAGCTTAACCCACACAAAACGGAATTCCTTCTGATCTCCCCCCAGAAAAGTGCTACGAATAGCTGCGAGTGGACCAAGCTGATGATGGCGCTAAACTGTACTCCGAGGCTTGTAGACTCAACCAAGTCCCTTGGAATTATGCTAGACAAACACCTGAACATGCTAACACACATTAATACGATGGCAAAAAACGCCTGTTTCCATTTAAGCTACCTCAGATAATTGAAACCTTTCATAAATAACTCATACCTTAAAACAGCAGGAAAGGCATTAGTCATTTCGAGGATCGAGTAGGGTTACACAACTCTAGCCGGGCTTCCCAATATCTCATCAGCACCTCTAAAAGCTTGTCCCAACGTGGCCACAAAACGGGCTACAGAAAATTCGACCACATCACCCCACATTTGAAAGTGCTCAACTAGCTGCCTTACTAAGCAAGAATACAACTAAAAATCGCATGTATCACTCACAAAGTGAAACACCACAAAACACCAATGTACCTTGCCCAGAAAATCACACTATCAGGGGGATGTCAAGTGTCCCGGAGTCAAGGAGATTTTTTACTGAAACCGGCTCTTTTCTGAAAGAAAAGAACTTACCCCCGAGCCTTCTCTGGTGCAGCACCAAGAATTTGGAACGCGCTCCCACGGAACATTAGAAAAATATCATCCATTTCTGCTTTAAAAAATGAAGCCAAATCCTTTTTTATGAGCAAACCTTCCATAAAATCAGCAGACTTGTTATTATCAGAGGGCCTTTTGCTCACACATATGCTAACTCACATTGTCCCCTAACCATTATGTTATTATGTTTGGATTTGTATATATGTGTGTTTAAGCACAAATGTTTTTCCTACAAATCAATGTATAGTTACTCAGTACCTGGGAGTATAACTAGTTTCTAGCAACTCGCTGCTCACTGTTTATTTACTAAACTCACATGTCGTAAGTATTATTCTAAGTTTAAAGATATGTAATTGTAAAGCGCTCTGATACCTTTTTTTAGGGTCATGTTCGTGCTATATAAAACACCAAATAAATAAACAAACAAATAAATAAATAAATAAATAATGATATCATTTGAGATGTCTTCAGGGATTTAATAAATGATGTCATGGAACATGTCATGAGTGATGTAATATGTGAGGTTATAAGCAGTGCATACAGGGGGCAAGTTATAGTCAGCAGTTAACTATAACTGATGAATTTCTATGTTGATTTTTTGTTCAAAACATTAATGCTGACACTGACTAATTCTAGTAACTATAACTTTACTTTAACATTTGTGTTATTTCAGTTAATTTCTAAGGGCTTTTTAAAAGAAAACAGCTCTTTTTATCGCACCTTACTTTAATGTTACTTTAACCTTTGTGTTTTTCAGTGAAAATATATGTATGTGTGTGTGTGTGTGCATATACATATATATTGGCTGGCCACAACCTTACTGAAAAGTTGCAGCCACCATTTTATGTATCAGGGCACTGTCCCGGGACATAGAATTTAAGTGCATAGTGATTGAAGGGTTCAGAGTAGAGGTACATTGACCCCATGGGTGTGGTAGAGAGGTTGCAGAGGGACCCATGAAGGTCAAGATATTGCCTTAAAACTGTTTTTCCCCAGGTACTGGAATTTGCTGATCTGCAGTGGTACTCAATGCGGCCACGGTGTAAAATCATGATTTATCCGAGAATCCTGCCCCAGTTATAAAAACTTTCTTACAGACCCACTCACAGATGCACCCGGCAATCACAGACCCACTCACAGACCCCCACAGCCACTCACAGACCCACTCATAGACCCATACAGGCAGTCACAGACCCACTCACAGACCCACACAGACACCCACAGAGACACTCACAGACAGACACAGACACTCACAGACCCACTGCATCACTCACTCATCCATTCACAGACCTACACAGGCACTCACAGACCTACTCACAGACCAATACAGCACTCACACACCCACTTACAGACCCATACAGCCACTCACACATTCATGCACAGACCCAAACAGCCTGTCCCACACCCACTCACAGACCCTCACAGGCCTTCAAACATCTATTCGCAGACCCATAGTACCACTCACACACCTACTCGCAGACTCACACAGGCACTCACAGACCCACTCACAGACCCATACAGACACTCACAGATCTACTCAAAGACCCACACAGATGCTCATAGACCCACTCACAGACCCACACAGGCACTCACAGATCCACTCAAAGACCCACAGAGACACTTGCAGACCCACTCACAGACACACATTGTCACTCAGAGCCACTCACAGACACACATGGACACTCACCTACCCACTTACAGGCCCATACAGCCACTCACACACCAACTCACAGACCCATACAGCCACTCACACATCCACCCAAAGACCTACACAGATGCTCACAGCCACACACACAGACCAACACAGCCACTGACACGTTCACTCACAGACCCATGCAGGCACTCACACACCCACTCACAGACCCACACAGCCACTCACCGACCCACTTACACACCTACAAAGCCACTCACAGACCATATCACAGACCCACAGAGGTATCCACAGATCCACTCAAAGACCCACCCAGATACTCGCAGACCCACTCACAGACCCACAATGGCACTCACAGCCACTCACAGACACACAAAGACACTCACACACAACTCACAGTCTCATATAACCACTCACACACCAACTCACAGACCCATACAGCCACTCACTCACCCAAGGTTACAGGTTACAGTTAGGAAATAAAATAAAAATGAAACCTTAAAAATTCACAAAAAATACCCAAAAGGTTACAGGGATGTTGTAGTTAGGAAATAGAATAAAAGAAAAAAACCTTAAAAATCCACTAAAAGTCCCAAAGGTGACAGGGACGTTAAAGTTAGGTTCACATTTTACTTGCACAAAACCACAGAAATGTATCAGTTATGGTTACCTGAGCTAACTATAACTTACGGCTGCAATGCACTGCTTATGAACGCACATATTAAATCCGTCTTGGCATGGTCAGTGACATCACTGATGACATCTCAAATTACATCACTGATGACATCAGTGCTGACATCATCCACAGAACCACTCACACACCCATACAACCCCTTATACACCCAATCGCACCCATAGAACCACTCACATACCCATTCACAGACCCATACAAATACTCACCCATCCATAGAGCCACTCACACAGCCACTTACTCACCCTTACAGCCACTCACATATCAAGTCACAAACCTATATAGTTACTCAAACACCCACTTATTCACCCGTACAGCCACTCACACACCCACTCACACACCCACACAGTCTCTTGCAGTGCCACTCACTCACCAACACAACCACTCACACACCCACTCACTCTCCAATGCAGCTACTCACACACCCACTCACTTACCCATACACCCACTCAAACAGCCACTCACTCACCCATACAGCCATTGGGTTCAAGTGGAATTAGGTTTAAGAGGGGCTTTAACAAAAATAATCCCATTGGTAAATGAGATAGGAGTGTGTCCTAGCTCCCAAGCTATTTAAACTGTTTCTTGCAGATTTGTCTCTAGTTTTTTTTTATACTAAGGGGCCCATTAGCATGGCGGGCGGATTGCCACCGCCCGGTCAGGCGGTGGCGATCCACCCGTCAAAACACCCCGTTGGACGGCCTTTTACCCCCGCCACATTAGCATGGAGGGAGGTACCACGGTGGACGGAAAGACAGTCCTCCGCTTTTCCGCCGGTATTGCCTACCAGGCAGAAAAGAACTGTAATATGGTGGCAGTGCCTTGCAGGCACCGCCATCCATATTATGATGTTGGCGGTATGATGCCTTTCCAGGGTGGAGACTCTGCCATGGAAAGGCATGCTTGAATCGCTTTGGGGGCCCATTGTGGGCCCTCGGGAGTGTGGGGGGAGGTGGGGGTGAGGGGATGCACTTGGGCATTGGCACACACATGGTGGCAGGCACCGCGCGGTGCCTATCATGTTGTGCATGCCAATGCACAACAGGCATTTACTACATTGTGGCGGGTGCTGCTCACAGCACCGCCCACCA
This sequence comes from Triturus cristatus, assembly GCF_964204655.1. Lineage (NCBI taxonomy): Eukaryota > Metazoa > Chordata > Amphibia > Caudata > Salamandridae > Triturus > Triturus cristatus. Next base: position 688,774,623 of record NC_140586.1, on the reverse strand, counting down.
CAAAGTTGTATATGCGGGATGTGACCGCCACGATGGCGGTCGCATCCTAATTGGCGGTGCAGGACCGCCGCACCACTGGCAGCCAGTCCCAGCACTGGGCGGGCCCACCATCCAAATGGACCCCTAAATCTTTCTTGCCCAAAATGGGGGGAAGACATATTCCATGCCTCCTTTATGCAAATGACCTGGCCATTTTCGACCTGGTCCAGGTGGGAATCCAAATGAAATTGGAAAGGTTCAGTAAATACTGTGTGGCTAATGAGCTCAAGATACATTTAGAGAAAACAAAAATAATACATTTTGGGAAGAAGCCAAAATCAGCTCAAGATAAATTTAGAGAAAACAAAAATAATACATGTTGGGAAGAAGCCAGAATCATAAAGAGGGTTATCAGGGGACAAGGTCCTGGGGGTGGTAACTTCCTGTAAACATTTGGGGGTGATGTCCAGTAACAAACTAAATTGGGCTCTGCATAGAGAAACTGTGGAGGTTCGGGCAGCATCCACTATTTCAGGATTAGTAACATTTAAAAACATGTTTGGAGGGCCATCGGGGTCCCCAGTATTATCTGCTTATAATGTTTTGGGGCCTGATTAGGGTGGCGGTCAGACATTTGTCCGACCGCCACCCTATCCAAAACGGGACCGCCCTACAGGCCGTCGGCAGCCCCACCAGAGGCAGTCGCAATGCCTATGTTTTGCATTGTGGCGGGTGCTCCTGGCTGCAGCACACGCAGTAATGCAAAAAGGGGACACTTTACATATCCCTGTACTAGGTGGCAAGCACCATAGCATGCCTGCCACATGATGCAGGGATATATAGGGGGTCAAAACCCACAGCTTAGGGCCAGGGGGAAGGGAGGACCGCTGTGGGCCCCCAAAGTCCCTTTCTGTCTGCCTTTTCATGACGGGTTAACTAACATGAAAAGGCTGGTAGAAAGGGACATTGTAATCCCTACGTTGGTGCCTGGCAGGCACTTCCACCATTGTAGGGAATACAACCCCTCCGGCGCACCAGTGGGGTCAAAGAGCCCATTGGATGCATGGCGGTTGGTCTTTCCGACAGCCAACCATCCACCCACCACTGTAATATGATAGGTGGAGAACCTGGTTCCGATCGCAGTGGGGCCACCACCTACGGGCTGTCAGTGGGGGTCCCACCGTCATCGTAATCAGCCCCCATGGTGCCTACACAATGTTAATAAAGGGCAGAATTATACTAACTTATTACAGATGGAAACTGAGATAAATGTGAAGGTAAATGCTTGAAGAAACTGTTGGGACTACCAAATGCGCAATGTGTCCGGCTATAAGATTGGAAGGAGATCTACAGGCTTGGAACTTCCTAGCCTATAAATCTACAATGCGCTTTTGGGATAAACTCTGGTCCATGGATGCTCAAAAGATCTTAATTTTTTGTGCTAATGAAGTAGCGTTGAGTGAATTAAAATGGGCAACAAAGATAAGAAATAGAATAGAACTTTTTGCCGCAAAATTAAACATTTGGAATTTTGAGACCCTGGAGCCATCACATCTATCAAAGGGAGATTTTAAAAAAGCCTGTAAGAGGGAATCATATTACACTATTTATCAATAAAAACCTTCAGCTAGTTATATGTGTGAGTCCTGGGATAACCCGATGATGTACCTGTATAAATCCGCAGTCTCGAATCCCCACTTACAACTGTTGTTATTAAATGTTTGGGTTGCTTTGAACCTTAATTTTTTAAAGTATGAGATACTCTCAAACCTCTTTGATACTGATAATAATTGTACCTTTGGACTAAGATCCAACAATTTTAGTGTTCATCTTTTATTAGATTGCCTGCATTTTCATAAAATTAGATGCCTGATTGTAGAACCACTGTTTTTTAAATATACCATCTACCATCGTAATGAGGCGCTCACTTTACTTTCGAGCATGGAGTTTTTAGATGTGGCATGTGCTTTGGCAACATTTTTAAAAATAAACTTGGGGTAGTAACATTCCTGATTCTTGTTATTTGATAATGCATGTTAATCTCCATATTATTTGTGTGCTCGCACCCAAGGAGCACCAGAAGTGGCAAACAATCTATATTTAGGTCAATTAAATGGTAATATGGTTCTTCGTTTTTGACAGGGTGTTATTGTGTCGTACTGTGGGTAGGGTTGTGTTTTAGGATTTGGGAGGGTGGGGTTCTGGGTTTCTTTTTTTTAATTAATTTAAATATTTTTCATACTGTATATGGTGTGTATTTACTGTTTTATAGACATATGTCTAAATAATAAAGATTTGACTTGGCTAAAGAGAGAGACTGTAGGTGCTGAAGATTATACTTCCTACAGCCTTCATACTATGGTGAAAACTTTACAGATAACCAATCTTCTGAAGGACACTGTCTTGTATGTTTTGTAGAAATTTTCATGCTGAGACAATTCTGCCTAATTACTCAAGGCCGCTTACAATACTTATTATGTAGTACAAAGAATCTTTGACCATTTGGAAACTTTTTCTGCAGAGCCACACAATGTGTGTAGAACATGCTGAGCTCAATTGGTCAATTGTCACCTGCACACAGAGTTACTCTTCAATACAAAGATTTATAACATATTCAATACCTCTGCACACCTATGATATATTAGGAGCACATGCATTTTGTAAACAATGACACCCATTAGCTCGACACAGGCTGTACAAAATTCGGTTGAAAAGTTATATGGTAGTCACCCACCACTATGTGAACTATAAGACACACACACCCTTTGTATGATGTCATCAGTGATGTCATTGATTATGTTATTTGAGATGTCATCAGTGATGTCATAAATTATGTTATAGCGCATGTCATGAGCGCTGTAATACGTAAGGTCATGAGCAGTGCATGACAGAGGTGCAAGTTATAGTTAGCGCTGGTGAATTTCAGTGTTTTATTTTGTTCAGAACATAACCATTGTCACCGACATATTCACCTAACTATAACATCACTTTAACCTTTGTTTTTTTCAGTGAATTTCTAAGGTTTAAAAAAAAATAAAACCAGATCTTTTTTATCACACATAGCTATAACATTACTTTAACCTTTGTTTTCTTCATGAATATCTACTTTTTAACATAAAGTAATACTTTTTTACCATAAGTAAAGCCAACCCATCCCTGAGGCCAAAACATATATGTTTAGGGGGGGGCATGCAGCCCCCCTCCCCGAGCCTTAAGTGCCTCAGAGACTCCATTCCCTGAGGCCAGCTCCACTAAAAAGGGGAGGGGGCAGTGTGGCCCCCGCTCCAAGCCTTAAAAGGCCCTGGGGACCCCATCTCTCAGGACCAAATACCATTAAACATGGGAGAGGAGCATGCAGCCCTCCTCTTTGAGCTTTCTTGGGCACCAGGGACCCCATCTCTGGGGACAAAATCTAGGGGGAGAGGGCATGTATCTCAACTGCCCCACACCCCAGGTCATGCATTTTCTAAAAAGGGGAGGGGGTCACACAGCCATCTTCCCCAAGCATTCTTAGGCCATGGTGACCCCATCCACGAGGCCATCTATTTTTTAAAAGGAGAGGGGCCACATGGCCCCCCACCCGAGCCTTATTAGGCCCCCAACCCAGGGTCGTATTTCATTTAAAAGGGGAGCTGTGTGGCCGCCTGTTCCTGAGCCTTCATAACACCTGAGGACACCATCCCCCAGGGCAATGCCTTATTTAAAAGGGGGAGGGGTCAGTGTGGCCCCTCTTCCCAAGCCTTATTAGTCCTGGCGACACCATCCCCCTGGGCCAAATGTAATTAAAATGGGAAGAGTGCCATGCAGCTTCCCTCCCGAACCTACTTTGGCCCCGGGGACCCCATCTACTGGGTGCCATGTGGCCCTTCCTCTCAAGCCAATTTTGGCCCCGGTCACCCCTTCCCCGCAGCCTCCATTAGTTAGGTCGTGCCCACTCCGGGCATCCACCAAGGATAACTTCAGGAGCCGTGGTTGGAGCTCCAGGGCCCCCGTGGTTTTAGCTGGCTCCCCACATGGTGTGGGAACCGGCATTGCTCCTGACCAGCGGGAGCAGTCAGCTCCCAGCTGGCAGGAGAATTTTTAGTTTCACACCGACTTAGAGCAGGCTTCTTGTTTGTTCCCGTTTGGCAGGAGATTAAAAAAATTCCTGGCAGATGGAAGCAAACACATATTTCCCTGCCTGATGTAATGCAGGCAGAGAAACTACTGTGTCCTAGGGGGTGCTCCACGGGACACAGTAAGTGAGCCTTTAAAGGCTCAGAGATGGGTGTCCCCCCTCCATTTTAATTTGTTTTACAGCCCTAGGATGGGGTCCTCAGGGCTGTTTTAAGGCTCGGAAATGGTGTTGCTCGGCCTCCCTCAACTTTTTTTTACATTTTGGCCCTAGGGAAAGGGGTTCCCGGGCTGACGTAGGCTCAGGGGTCACGGAACTCAGGGAGGGGGCCTGCCTAACTCCCCTCGCTTTTTTGGAAACAATCAACCCTGGGGGAGGAGGTCCCCATAGCCTTCACATGCTCAGGAGGGGGAAGTGCAGTCCCCTTCCCCTTTTTTTCCAAAATCAGCCCAAGGGAATGAGGTACCCAGGGCCACTATCAGCTTGGGGAGGGGACCATATGCCCCCTCCCCTTAATACCCGGCCTCGGGGATGGGGTTCCTGGATCCCTAAATGGGCTGATGGGAGGGCCCTACTGAACCCCCTATTGTTTATATATATTGAGTTCATGATCCAGATGTTTAAACTTGTGTTTGCACATCTGCAGAGTAAATGTACCCCTGAAAATTCCGGATACTGAACTCAGTTTCTCATGCGCTTAAAATAAATTTTGTTCCCTATTGCAATGTTGCACGAAATTAACCTATAACTCTACCAGACTTTTAATAACGTGGTTGAATCCACATAGTCTGAGTAATAAATATATTACATAAAAACGTAATGTCTACTATAGTTTTGCGTGTAATAAAAATAGTGAAAACTGTGTATGATGAACTTAACCTTATGTGTCTGTTAAAAACATTCTGTTTCCCCAACGATAGTTCAGTGCTTTACATTCGATTATTTGCGCACCTGTGGGTCCTTCTAGATCAGTCATTACAATTCCATTAAGGAGATATCATAATTGCATAATTCATAGATTTCAAGTATTACAATAATACTGTTAGCCTCAGTTATCCCTTCCAGTATACCATCAAGCTGTACTTGAAATTAACATCTATGCTACAAATACTCCTATTGCAACTCTACCTAAGACATATTCAAAAGACTTTTTTCTCGTATAAATAGATAAATATATAAATATGCATACAAAATTACCAAAAAATATAAATACTTTTTTCCATAAAATTGTATATAAATATTTAATTATTTACCTTCTAAAATGTATTACTAAAATAGGGTATGATTGCAATTGACAAATTATTACATAGATGCTAATTTGCTAAAATCTTAGAGGGCCCCTTGTGTAGTATGTAATTCGCAAGGTGGTCAACTCATTTATCCTAAGCAGTTATGCAAGTCTTCCGTGGCATTTAATCCACCGGGGGTCTTGGAATCAAATTGTAAAATATATCTTGTTTCTAACTTTCACAGTTTAGATTCCCTATCTCCCCCTCTCCTACTCGGTGGAATTGCATCCATGACAAAATATCTCAATCCTTCATTGTTGCTCTCGTCTAAATCCCTAAAGTGCCATGCTACCGGATACGTGTTATCCTGATTGGAAATAGCACGGAGATGTTGTAATATGCGTTTGTGTACTGGCAGCTTAGTACTCCCCACGTACTGGAGGCCACATGGGCACACCAGTACATATATTGCATATTCCGTCTTACACATAAGGAGTTTCTGTATCTTAAATCTTTATTTCTAAAATGGGGTTTTAAAGGTTTTAGTGTTCACCCCATGTTGACAAGTCTTGCAAGTTTTGCATTTAAAAAACCCTTCTGTAGGTCTGCAACCAATTCATGTTTTCTATTATTTCTTATTATATATTTATATATATATATAAGCAAAAGCAGAGGCATGGGACACTTACGGGATGCTGCTGGTTAAATGAGTAAGGGCATTTCGTCGCAATGCCTTCTTCAGTACTCAACAAAATGCACCACAGATTGCTTGTGATTAAAATGTGTTCTTCTGGCAATTTCATTGGAGGATGAAATCATAACCAGCAACAAAGGACTGACCCCAATGTTCTTTCAAAATGTCAGTATAACTGGCTGCCATGTTTGCGTGTATTTCCTTTGTTTAAAAACTAATGGCAGCAGGTTGTTCTGCTGGGTTTGGGGAAGGGCCTCCTCCAAGCGGCAGGGCCCTCGAGTGGGACAGTCCATGCGGGGTGGAAGCTCTTTGCTTGAAACAACAGCCGAGGCTGGCCAAGCAGTCCATCCTTAAACACACCAAGCATGCCCAATCAGGGCCTCCCCCGGCATGCCGCCCTGCACTGGGAATGCCAGCTTCGCATTCTTGCCAGCTCCCGGGGCTCGGAGGAAAGGTCCATCGGGAAGGGCTGGGAGGCAGGCGCAGAACCGGGGCTCCTGGGGGCCCCGGCGGGCAGGCCCAGGTCCTGCCTTTCCCTGACTCGGAATTGCCAGAGCTCACAGAGGTCTGACTGACCCTCTCCCTAGTAATCCTGAGGAAAAATACCCACCTTTCTTGTAATCCGTGCACACCGGTTGACGGAGGGGACCCAAGGCACGAACATGCCAGACCTCCTGGAGCCCTCGCTGGGATCAGGAAGACAAACGAGCCCTCATCGGGACTCCCAGAGAAGCCCGGCCATCTGGTCTCCCCATTAGAAAGCACTGCGCATGACCAGATGGCCAAGGGAATCGGTGCGACCAGATGGCCGAGGAGAAAGGTGCGACTAGATGGCTGGGCTCGAAGGGTGGCCATCTGGTCCCTCTGTGCCCTAACGAAAGGGTGAGCGGGTGCCGGGGCATGGGGGGCAGAGGCCCGGGGCCCCCGCTGGGCCTCACCCATTGGGCTGCTAGGGGGAGCAGACAGGCCCGCGGACACCTTGACAAGCAGGCGAAGCAGGGGAGGTCTGCACGGGACCGACGGCCCCTCGTCCAGGGCCCTTGGTGGAGCGGCAGGCTGGAGGATGGGGCCCAGGGTGGGAGCGCTCAACCCAGGGTCCGGCAGGGCCCCTTGACCCCAACGGGGCGCCTGGGCACAGAGGCGCAGGGGAAGCCTCCCCGGGACCTCATCCTAGGCACCCTGCCACACAGCAGGCCTGAGGACAGAGCCCAGGGTGGGGAGGACGCCCTCCCCAGGGCCCTCAGGGGCCCTGACTGGAGCTCCTGAACCCAGCCAAGCAGAGGGAGGCTCCCTGGGCACAACAGAGAGGAAGGCTGGGGGACATCGCCCAGGGCTGGTTGAGCGGCAGGCCAAGAGACTGAGTCTAGGGACCCTGGATCCCGTTGAGGCTCTCGGGCACAGGTGAGGCCTCTCCGGGCCCGTGGGCCCCCAAACTGGGCACCACGCCACACGCTGGGCCTGGGGACGGAGCCCCGGGCATGGGGGGCATCCTGGACCGTCGGCTACCGGCTGAGGACCGCCAGCCCGTGAGGGGTTCTGGCATACCCTGTCCCTAGTAATCCAGAGGTTTTCTAGTAACCCATGCGTACCGCGAGACTGAGGGGATCCAAGGCCCGGACGTGTCCGACCTCCCAAATCCCCGACTGCAATCAGGGAGGCAAACGAGCCCTCATTGGGACTTCCGGAGCAGCCCGGCCATCTGGTCACCCCATTGGAAAGTATTGCGCGCAACCAGATGGCCGAGGTTAAAGGCACGACCAGATTCCCAGGCCCGGAGGATGCCAATCTGCCCACCCTGAGCCTTTGCGGATGGGCTCCCGCCTGCCCTTTGGAGGGCTCGGGCCTGGGGCTGCAGACGAGGGTCCCCGATGGACCTCCGACCTGGGGTCCCCCAAGCACCTTGACAGACGGGCGAAGCAGGAGGGAGGCCTGCACGGGCCCGACGGACCCCCGTCCTGGGACCATGGCAGAGCAGGGGGAGGGAGCCCAGTCCCCTGGGCCCGGCCAGAGGTCCCAGGCTGGCATGCGCAGGGGAAGCCTCCCCAAGGCCCGTGTCTCAGGTGCCCTGCCACACAGTAGGCCCGAGGACAGAGCCCGGGGTGGGCACCCTCCACCCCAGTGCCACCAAGGGCCCCTGCCAGAGCTCCTGAACCCAAGCCAAGCTGGGGAATGCCCAACAAGCTGGGCCCATGGCAGAGTGGAGGATGGATGTAAGGACCGACCGGCCACAGCTCTCGGGCCCGAATGCCCAAGGGAGGATCACCCGGGCCCGATGGAGCCCGTCCCGGACACTTAGCCACATGGCGGGCTGGAGGACGGCGCCCCGGACGGGGGGGAAGGTTTTTGCCCTGGCGTGCCCTGTCTCTAGTAACCTGAAAGAAGGGTACCCCATTTTCTGGTAACCCGTGCGCACTGAGTGACGGAGGGCACCCAAGACGTGGACGCGTCTGACCTCCTGGAGCCCTGGCAGGGATCGGGGAGGCAAACGAGCCCTCATCGGGACTTCCAGGGCAGCCCCGCCATCTAGTCGCTCCATTGGAAAGCATCGCGCGTGAACAGATGACCGACGGAGAAAAGGTGCGACTAGATAACCTGACCCGAAGGAGCCCATCAGCCCTCCACGCGCCTTGAAGGAAAGGCTGCCACCTGCCCTTGGAGGGCTCGGGGGCTCTGCTTCCCAGGGGCTCATCAGAGTCCTTAGATGGGTCTCGAGCACGGGGCTGTGAGGGGAGCCCCCGACGGAACTCTGACCCGGGGCCCGCAGACACCTTGACACACAGGCGAAACGGGGGAGGCCTGCCCTGGCCCGATGTAACTCAGTGACGACCCAGACCCTCAGCTGGCTGCAGGACGTGGGCTCCCGCACACCAGGGCCCACCCGAACCCAGGCCCCGGAACCGGTCCCCCTTCTGAACCCAGCCAGGACAGGAAGGGGGGCAGCCTCCCCAGGCACCAGAGACCCCCATCCTGGGCAGATGGACCCTCGGCAGGCCTCAGGACGGGGGCTTCTGAACCCCAGGCTCTGCCAGAAGCCTAGGTCCCGGTCCCTGATTCTCAACCCAGCCAGGCAGGGGGATCTGGGAACCTGACCGGGCACAAGGGACCCCTGTCCCGGGAACACGGACCCTCGGCTGGCCGCAGGACTTGGGCTCCTGCAGCCTGGGGCCCACCAGAACCCAAGCCCCAGGCTCTGCTTCTGTGGAGGATGGTGGCGGAGTGGAGTTCCAGAGAGTTTTTTCATAACTCTGTTGAACTCCGCGTAGTAGCACCATGCCAGCTCCGCCCAGGTTACTCTTAACAGCTCTCTTCTTTCAAATAACATGGTGGGGCAGATACAAATGATATGAATCATATCCTTTGTTTATTCCTTCCCTTTTGTCATCATTGGGGCCCAGGGCTCCCACAAAACATATACTCCTGGCTACGGCCCTGGCTAACTCACAAAGGCTTGAAAGAGTGCGTAAAAGAGTGCTACTTTCCATACTCTAAAAAATGCTTAGTGAACAATCCCTAAAGTTTCTGTTGTGACAGGGGCTGTGTGCGCTGGAGGAGTTTGCCTGTAGCAGTGGAAGGCCTCCTTGGCAATTCCTCGGTGGCTCTCTGACATTTATTATGGATAAATCCCACCCAGCTCATAAAAAACTAACATCAATGGTGTGATGAATTCAATGAAGCGTGGTCTTGTCGGCCCCAGCTGTAATTCCAAGTGGTACAATTATTAACCTTGTTGCCTGAAACCAATATTTTCCCATGTTAGTCCAGATCTTTTAATGTGTAAAACTTGTTACCTGAATGCACAAATATGTTTCAGGGGATATAAATCAGGTATAAAGGTCTAGAGCCTGATTTCACAAATGTATCTACAGTACCTTCATGACTGAACAAGCTTGAGCCATGCACGAAAAAACTCTTTAATGCATAAATAAGCAGGGACCAGTCAACGGATTAGGAAGACGCGGTTCAGTGAATTAAGAGCTCGCTGGTGTCACCTGAGTGTGACCTGCCAGTGATGAGTTTGAATATCAGTTGGGCAAACTCAGCCGTTCAACTATCCGAGGCCAATAAAAGTATTAAACAGTGCTCTATTGTATTGTAACTTTTTTAGCGCTGGTGGTGAGATGGGTGAGGCTTTGTGAGAGATAGACACTCAAATTATAATTGTAGTAATGATTGTAACCGGTGCTTAGCCACCAGTACAGTGTGATGTTGTGGACGAATTTACCTAAAAAGGGCGTAATAAGAGAAGACCCAGTAATCCATTTTACGACATGGTCCAGGTAAAGGGCAAGAATAGGAGACATAAGCAGTAGCTATTCACCATTTGGTAAATAACTATTTTTTACAGTCACCGATACTGCCTACTATTCAATAAATGCACCAAATAAAGGAGGAAGGAAATGGAAAAATAACAAAGATGACAAACTGAGCAGAATGCATGTACATTTTAAAAGGCCTGGATTTCACCGATTCCTGTTACGACGCAGGAAGCAAAAACCTTTAGCAGGGTTCAGTCAGCAAGACCCTCTCAAGCTCCCAAAAGTAGACAAGCATCAGTCAGAAGATTCCTAGTGGGTCATGACTTAGAACTCAGACAGGCAGTACATACAAAGAAGGAATTAAAACACTTTGGGCCTCATGTAGGTAAATAAATTTTACCGGTTCTTAAATACCGAGCCGTACCGAATCGGTAAATTAGAATCGGTAAGTTATATGTAGGTAAAAATTCGGTAACAGTTACCGATTCGGTAACATTCGGTAAATACGAATCGGAATTCACCGATTCGGTAAATACCGAGGTGATAATTACCGATTCGGAAAATACCGAGGTGGTATCTACCGAATCGGAAAATACCGAGGTGGTATCTACCGATTCGGAAAATACCGAATCGGTACGTACGGATTCGGTAAATAACATCACATGACTTGACGAAACAGCTAATCCTGTGCAACGACAGCCCACCCAACCAGGAACTGCCCACACCCAGGCAGGTGTACACAATTAGCCGAAGTGGCCACACCCAGGCAGGTGTACATAATTAGCCGACCCTGGAGAGGCCTGGAGTGCAGAGGAGAGGCAGGGAGCAGTTGCATGTGCGAGCGGGAAACGAACAGCATGTCCAGCCAGAGAACACAGAAAGACGGAGGGGAAAGGAGGAGGAAGCTCAAATTCAGCCCCAAGGAACTCCAGGTGCTGGTGGAGGAGGTGGTGAAGCAGCACCAGAAGCTGTTTGGGAGGCAATCCCTGCAAGTGCCTGAGGCCGAAAAGCGCAACATATGGCTGGCCATCCAGGCGCAGGTCAATGCTGTGGGAGTGACCCACAGGGACATTGAGGTCCTCAAAAAGCGCTGGTATGACCTGAGGATTGTGACCAAGAGGAAGATGGGCGACATCCAGAAGGAGGCCAGCCAGACCGGAGGTGGAACCAACAGGGCACCTGCCCTCACCGAACTGGAGGAGCTGGTGGCGGCCACACTCGAGCAAGAGAGCGTCGTGGGTCTTGGGGACGCCGACAGCTCTGCCAGAGCCGCAACACACCAAGGTAAGACGAAAGCACAGCAATGTAGCCTCCCCTACCCCTATCCCACATCCCCCATTGTGAAACGAGAATCACACTGCAGTCCACACGTGTCAGTGCAGACAGGCAATGCATTCCGGGAGATGTAGTCAGGGCAACACTAACCATGACGTAAATGTCACAGGGCAACAAGGCATGTCACGCACTCGAGGCACAAGGAGACAGAGGACAGATTGGAATGTGAAATGATTTATTGTGACGCTTGCAATGCAGCCCTTCGGGGACACTGAGCCAATGTTGTTTTTCTGTCCACAGATGTGACATCATGCAGTACAGGGCATGCTGCAGGGGAGACGGCACACCGGCCACAAAAATCACCTCTAGCCAGCACGAGTTCAGACCAGGGAGCAGGCCCACTTGCAGCCGCACCACCTACGCAGCCAGCCTCGCCGCACACAGAGCCAGCATCACCTCACCGAGAGCCAGCATCACCACCACCAGAGCCAGCATCGCCACTCATGTTCGATTCACCGGCCACATCTCCGCTTGCAGGTGTGAGAATGAGGAGGCGTCCAGCAGCCAGGCTACGAGCCTTAGACACCTCGTCAGACGACAGCATGGGCCCAGAAGACCGCACCGGGCCCCAGGAAGGGAGCCATCCCACTGTGCCCCACACCTCACAGGCAGCACAGACGGGAGCAAGAGGGCGCCGCAGGTCGCGTGTCCAGAGTCCACCAGCACCCACTGACGGCCATGGTGTCTTCTTGGGGCTCGAGGGCCAAATGTTGAAGCAACAGCGCCTGCAATCAAAGGCAGTTATGTCAGTCCAGAGGCACATGCGGGTGATGAAGACAAGCTTAGTCAACATGGACACAAACATTTGCGGCATGGCTGCGGGCATTCGGGACATGTCCCAGTCAATCCAGCAGTTGTGCAGCAAATTAGATGCTGACATCGAAGCACGGCGCCGGGAACGCCAGCGAAGGGACACTACCAGCAGGGCACTCAACCGTCTGGCAACTGCGACTTCCCTACTTTGCCGGCGCTCTGTGACGATGCAGGAGGGCCTAACACAGTGCTGCAGCGACCTGTCTCGGGGGATGGTGCAGGTGACAAGTGCACTAGGGGTGCTATTGAGTAGTCAGGCGTCGACAACTGCTGCAGGGGATGCTGCGGAGAGCATCGACACCAGCAGCAGCATCACACCCCCCGTCCCCGAAGCACGCAGGAGCAGCAGGCGGCTTGGGGTTGGCTCTAGTGAGGATGCACAGGCCGTGCAATCCACCACTGCAGCGCGTATGCGCAAACATTGATGTGGCCCTGCTTATCCACTTGCCATTGGGTGACGTAACCCTGGACATACTCATTGTATAGATGGCATATTGCCAGATTGGCCTGTTCATGTGTTCATGGTGTGGTGCCACATTAAACTACGTCATGACTTCTCACAACTCGCTGTGTCCCCTCACTTACTCAGAAATAGTTGCATGTGATCTCTGCCCGTCTCTCTCTCCCATCGACTGCAGTTGGCACTCTAGCTGCGCTGCCCTCTGGCTGGCCTGACTCATCCTCGTTGTCCTCAAAATATGTTAGTTCCACATCTGTACCTTTTTTCGTGGCAAGGTTGTGCAGCATTGCACAAGTGGCAATTATCTTGCAGCAGGTGATGGGTTTGTACTGGCGTGCGCCTCCGCTCTTGTGGAGGCAGCGGAACCTGCTCTTCAGTAGTCCAAACGTGCGCTCCACCACATTGCGTGTAGATTTGTGGGCCACGTTGTATCGTCTCTCACTCTGGGTTGCTGGGTGTAGGTAGGGAGTGAGGATGAATGACCGGCATGCATATGCACTGTCGCCTGGATGGGTAAAAGGGAACCATCAGTTACATGCCTCTATACACTCTGATTTGCAGGTTTCAAGGGGCGTCACTGTTACTTACCCAGCAGGTATCCCTCTCCGAATTCGCCGGCACTCAGTCGTGTGTAGATCCCACTATTCTGGAAGATGTAAGAGTCGTGGGTGCTCCCAGGAAACTTTGCAACAATATCTGTGATGATGTTCCCTGCATCACAGATCACCTGCACATTGATGGAGTGGGTGGACTTCCTGTTCCTGTAGATGTGCTCTGTATCAGCTGGTGGACAGATTGGGATGTGTGTACCATCAATACAGACGATGACATGGGGGAACTGTGCCATGTGATAAAAGTCTGTTTTTGTTTTCTGCAGTGCAGCCTGTGTGTTTGGGAAGCTTATGTAGTGGTGCATTCTCTGCATCATGGCATCCAGGAACTTCCTGAAGAAACGGGACAGGCAACTCTGGGATACACCACCCACCGCAGCTATCACCACCTGATAACTGCCGGATGCCAGTAGATGTAGGCTGCAGAGCACCTGCACATGTGGTGGTATGGCGTGCGCCCTTCTTGTTGGCTGGTCCAGGAGTGGGTGCAGGTCCCTTATCAGGTCCATGATGGTTTCGGGGTGTAGCCTGTACCTCTCATGTATCTCTGCATCAGTCAGCTGTAATAGTGTGATGCGCTGTCTGTAGATTTGTTCCTCCCGTCGCCACACCCTCAGTCCTGCTGCCTGTAGACGTAGGCGCCTTGCAATGACGTACATGGCGGCCATGTTGTCCACGCTGTTGCATTTTGGGATTGCTTATGTGCATTGTTGATGGTTACCACCTGCTTTCAATCCGTGTTAATTACCGACTCTTATTTACCGATTTTCCTGGATTTCTTAATTACCGCCTGCTCCTACATGTCATTTTATATTTTTACCACTTCATATTTACCACTTCATATTTACCGATTCGTTAATTATGTATTCGGTAAACATGAATCGGTATTTTGGAATTCGGTAACTATGAATCGGTATTTACCGCCTCATATTTACCGAAAAGTGGTTTTTGGACTCCTACATCTCACTTGTCTGAATACCGGTCGGTAACGGCATATTTACCGAAAATCGGCCGTTACCGACCGGTATTTCGCTACCTACATGAGGCCCTTAATGTCCCCATGTTGCTTTCTTGGAGAATTTATTTTAAAAAAAGGCCAGTAAGTAAAATATATATTTTCTTAAAATCCTGTCTTCAACCTGAAGAGCAATAACCATTATCACAGGTAATTACATCTATTCTACAGTTGGAAAGACTGAAGCTGAATTAAAGGTTCTTTATTGATAAGAATGACACAAAAATTGTGTGACCTTTTTTTGAAAAAGCCAGTCAAATATTTAACCAGGCGCTTTTGTAAATGGAAATGGAAAATGGAGTTGCTGCAAAGTCAACCAATTTGTAGAATGTGTGTTGTACAAGTACATAACACTTAAAATTACCTTCCATCACAAATATCTAAATTAGGGTTAGATGTACTAAACGTTTTTATGATTGCAAAAAGTCCAGCCTTGTGAAGCCTCAAAATGGATAAAAATGTTGATGGAACCGTCTGGATGGGGCAGACAGGCCCAAGGAGATGCTGTGGCCTTGCTTTCTTTTAGACGTTCCAGTGCAAAGTCCGTTTTCTCACCAAAAAGTCGAGACCCACCAAATGGCATGCCAGTTAGCGGTCCTTGGACAGGTTTGCAGTCCGCTTTCTCACTAAAAACACGAGAACCATCAAATGGCATGCCCGTTAGGGGTCCTTGGACAGGTTTGGAGCCCGCTTTCTCACTAAAAACACGAGAACCATCAAATGGCATGTCTATCAGGGGAGCTTGGACAGGCTTGGAGAAACCCGTAGGGCTCTTTCAGGCAGGGCACTGAAGTGCAACACTCATTCCAATTGCCTAACGTAAGGAGTCTGTCATGTCCAAGCCAGAGCTGATCACAAATTTTGCTGCATCAGGCAATCATGGATTGTTTGCATCAGAGGTGCCGACATGTGTTGGCCACCGTGCCCCATAGGGCATGAGAGTAGTGGCTTAGAAGACAATTGCAGTTTACTGATCGCAGAGCAAGGTTCATGGAGGATATTATGCCCTAGTCAAATGTCTCTATCTGCTTACACTCACAGTCAGGAGTGGTGGTGGGTAATGCATTGGGATTTACCTTACTGGTGGATGTTTGCACAACCAAGGTATCTGGTGTGGGGCATTGTGTAAGAAAGTCAGGCTTGCTTGTTTGTTGGTTGTCTAGGGTGCTGAGCGACCTGCCTGTTGATTGGTGGTGCTGAATTTGATTTTGCCCAAGTGCCAAAGAGGGTATCCGTGAGATCTTCCTCAAATGATAATAGAGGTTCTGTAGGTGCTCGACAAGGCTGGAGTAGCAACATTAGTCTTCACCTCCATAGTAGGTAGTTATAGGTTAAATATTTCTGCTGCCTTCTGCATAATGACAGTGAAGTGCACGCCTACAAAGCCCTCCACGACTTAGGACCGGCCTACATCAACCATCGACTGAACTTCCACCAACACTCTAGACACCTGTGCTTCTCTTCACTCGTCCTTGCCCTCACACACACCACCCGCATCCGTCGCAGCCACAGCAGTGGCCGCTCCTTCTTCTACATCACTGTCAATATCTGGAACAACCTTCCCCTCCAGCTACATACAGCCCCCTTGCTGGTAGACTTCAAAAAGAGACTCAAGACCTAGCTCTTCGACTGAGATACAGCACCCAGATAGTCCTAAGTGTGACAGTGTTGCACTTTATCAATGCTGTTTGATGGAAAGAGTTGCTTTCTTGGTGGTAGGGCCTGGAGGAGAAACAAGGTCAGTATATGGAGAAGTATCAAGGCCAGTGCCATCTAGTAGTTCCTCATATCAATTTTGCTCATCATATTGAGAAACAGAATCATCCCCCTTGTTAAATTAGTCATTGTCCAAATCAGTGGTGAAAAGGTTGTGTAAAGTCTGCTCCCTACCGTGTGGTAAGGGAATGGTAACGGAATCCAAAGGGTTGTCGGTAGCTGCATTCCAGTAGGATCAGGGCACGGCCTCGGTCAATGTGGGTTGTGCTCAGATTTAGGCAGCATAATAGGTTGCAAATCCTCATATGCTGTTGGTTTCATTGATGTGAACAGAACTGGTGCAGTGTGTGCCACTGGAACTGAAGTCTGTGCCAGAGAATGCCCTCGGAATCCAAAGCAGGTTTGAGGGACACAGATAGTGGAAAGGGCAGACCCATTGGCGGAAGTCCAATTTGGGGGCCCCTGAAGATCAATGGGGCCTGAACATATGCCACAAAGAACCGTTAAAGTGCCGGGGGCGCTAGGTGGTGCACTAGCAAGATGGCCACACCTGCTCGAGGCTCCTGCTGCTCGGTGCAATCATCCACCCAAAAATCCTGTCCAGATGCTCACTACCGCTGAATGCCTGCGGTAACGTAGTGTTTACATGCCAGTGCAGCGATACTGAACATTTCACGCTCACTGACCACTGCTATATCACTGCTGGAGGAGCGGCGCTGTGCTGGACTGGGCCGCCTGGAGCTGCGACCTGGCAGACTTGCCCACGAGGTGCCTAGGCCTCGCAACGGGTGCACATAGAGAACTTGGTACTAATGAAGAAGGCGGTGAGTGCGTGGTCTTCCCATCCCTAATTCTCAATATCGGGACTGCCTCCTCACCTACCAGCAGCGATAGAGGGGTCCCGCGCTCCTAGTAAAAAACACTCCGCCTCGCCGCCGTCGTTCCGCTGTCCTCGCAGGCGTGGGGCCGCTGCCATCCACCTGGGGCCCGGGATCACCCATACATAACAGCTGCCAGTGCATCACCGTCAGTGGGGAGGTGAACGCCTCGGGTCACACATACCTCAGCCCAAGTAACTTCACCACTGCGGCAGAGACAAAGGAGGGCTGTCGGAACGGCTGTGCAAGCTATCCACGTACCAGGGGGGCACTCCACAACCCGCAGGAGCCTGCACATGAAAATGAGACGGGCTCATTGGCGCCCAGCGATCCATTAATAGAGCTGCTGCTTCAAGATCCCGTGATTCACTCCTGGCGTCGGCTCATTAGAGAGCGAGCCCCCCCGCTACCACTTTTGCCACAGCTCTCCCCAACCTGGCCCAACACACCTTTCCAGAGAACTGCAATTGCCAAGCAACTGAATTTACTACTCTTCAGTGCAGTGACGCTGTGCATCGCCGCTGGAGGTGCACCGTGATCTGTTGCTGCAACGCTGCCTGGCGCCCGGCAGAAGAGAGTTCCTAGCGCTGCACTCCGTCAGAAGCGCTCCCACGAGTGCCGTGGCACCCACAGGACGACTGGGCCTCACGCCCAACGTGATCGCCGGTGAATGTGGCCCCCATTCCACCCCCAGTATCTAATTAGGACTGCCTCTCCGCTAATCATGGTGACTGGGGGGCCCCCACTCCCGCAAATCCACAACTTCCGCCACCTTTCTACCATCCCAGAGTGCGGTGAGCTACTACTGATATCCAGGGACTTGGTAACAGTTCTAGACAACCTCTACCAGTGCATGCATCACGGCCCCTGGACCTGTACCACTCCAGAACTGCAGAAGGAACGCCAACGATACAGCAAGCAGCGGAGGTGCTCCCCCACAGCCCACTGGAGGCCTCACATCGGTATCTAGTCACACCAGAGTGTGCCGCACGGACCCGAGATCCAACGCTGTGAGCACCCAGCATTCTTATCCTCCTGGCGGCAAAACCTTGTGAACCAGGCCTCCCTTGCTATCTATACCGCGCCGCACTCTCACCTCAGGGCTTCTGCCTTTCAACTCTCGTCGCCAACAGAGCCCGCTACAACGCCGCAGTCCTGGGGAGCTTACCTGGTGCAGTAAGGAGCAGTCACTAGCTGCCAAGTTTAATGCTCCTGTGGCGTCCAAACCCTTTCAATAGCCGGCAGGCCTGGGACATGCTGTTCCACCTCTCATTCGCCTGCCCTCTGATACCAAGCCACAGCTGGTTCTGCCACTAATACTGGTCTGCCTGACTCACACGGGCCCAGATTTGCTACACCCACCTAATTTGCCATGTAGACGGTCAGAGTGCGCATTAGCAGGAACTGTTAAGGAGTCGATACTACCTCGAGAATGGGGAAGCCTGACACACGACAACCGAGGCTGACGTTCGAGACCAAGAAGGGTAACTGTACACTGCAGGAAGACCCAGACCAGGCCAGAGCTGAACCTGCAAGCAAGTTGTCGCCCACACCTGATGATGACATGAAAGCCTTACTTCTGGAGATGCGCCAAAGCCTCACATCTCTTGCAGACAAAATGGATACCATGCACATCGGCTGGACGCCATTGTGCAGAAATTGGAAGGGCACGGGGAACGCATTAAAGAGACGGACATGGCATCTCCGACACCGAGGACTCCACTGCTCATTTCCAGACAAATATGGCGCAAATGGACAAACTGCTAAAAATCATTGCAGCAAAAAACGAGGATCTCGGGGCGCGCAGCAGAAGGAATAATATCCATGTCCTTGGCATTCCTGAGAGCACTAATACTGGTAAGATGGAGGAGTACATAGAGCGTTCGCTGCGTGATACGATAGGTACGGAATCCTTCTAGTCCCTATTCATTGTTGAAAGGGCGCATAGATCCTTCGGCTCCAGGCCTCCCCCAGGGAGCGCACCTCAATTACCGGGATCAAGATGTCTCCCTCAAAGGAGCTCGAGAAAAATGCAAGCTAACTTTCGAAGGAAATAATTATACCATCTACCCGGACTTTACAGCAACTGTCCAGGAAGAAAGACGCAAGTTCATGCCTGTCAAGGAGAAATTACGAGATGCCCAAATTGATTACGCTCTGCTTTACCCAGCGCGCTTACGAGTCACGCACCAAGGCAAACAAACCTTCTTTACTAAACCGAATCATGTAGATGACTTCCTGAAGCGCCTCAAATGCAACAACAGATCATCTGCCTCTCCTGCTTCCTCACCAAGATCAAGATCTCCAGACCCTGAATAACTGTTGCCGGCACCACGTCACACGTGCATTCCAGGCCATCCGGGACGGCGCAGTGAAGACATATCTCCGGAGGCTGGGAGCGGACCTCACCCGGGACTGTTTATTCATCACCGTCAGTCAGCTAAGTGACACACTGGACCTATATAACATTCAACACTGAGCACCCTTCCCCTCTCTGAGTTTTGTCCACTCCATCGCTCCAGCTCTCAGAGGGTGGGGCGAAACAGTGAATGCACCTGGAGTCCCCCCCGAAGGTGTTCCCATTTAATTTGTTCTTACAATGCATAGTTGTACGCAGTATGTTCATGAGGTTGCTGGGGATTAGGGAGAGGGGTGGGTTATACCTTACTGGCATGTTTGGGATGCTCCAATGGGAGGGGGCGGGATTGGGATTGTTCTTGACATTCTTCCACAGTGCACGAAACACCCACGACAAACAGAAGTATTACTGTTGTTGTCCTTCCTACCTACTTCATGTATATGGCGTATTCACACTTTTGTCTTTTGCAACCCACTCCAGACAATGCATAGCCTGACAACTCCCCACACTTTACAGATCCTCACATGGAACGTCAGAGGGTTGGGAGACCCTAGGAAACGCAGCCAAATATTGGCATACTTAGACAGGCACCAGACCCATATTGCAAAGCTCCAAGAGACTCATATCCATCCTCTACATAAGAACACCTTTGCGCACAAATGGGCTGATCATAGCATCTTTTCCTCTTATTCCTCCTATTCCAGAGGGAAGGCTATACTCATTAAAAAGTGCACTCCCTTCGCTCTTCGCTCTAATTGGATCAGAATGTGATCCCCAAGGCTGCTACTGTCTTGCATGGGACAGGCTAGGCACCGAACCGGTTACCCTGCCCTGCTGTTACGGCCCCAACACCGACTCCCCTGAATTTTTCACAGCTCTTTGGGGAAAGATCATGGCGATAGGGTCTACACACACAATATGGGGTGGGAACTTCAAAATTGCCTTTAACCCAACTGTAGACAGATCCAATCCCTCGCCACACCACTAAAACAGATCACACAAAGTTT
This sequence comes from Triturus cristatus, assembly GCF_964204655.1. Taxonomy (NCBI): domain Eukaryota; kingdom Metazoa; phylum Chordata; class Amphibia; order Caudata; family Salamandridae; genus Triturus; species Triturus cristatus. The sequence continues at coordinate 688,754,157 of NC_140586.1, read as the reverse complement.
TGCATGGCATAGTTTCAGAGAACGGCCTACTGGATGCATGGTGCTACCTTTGCCCACATACTACAGAAGGCACACACCTTACCACTCAATATGCGTCATGCGCACGACTAGACTACTTACTACTCACACGAGGACTAGGCCCCCAGCTTAATGCTGCGACACACTCAGTGCACACATATTCAGACCATGCCCCTGTAAGAATAGCACTCACACTCCTGGCTCATGGCCTCCCACGCAGCAACTGCAGGCTACCTCCCCTAACACTGCTAGATACAGTATTCCAGGATGAGCTAGGGCAAGAAATCCAGGAGGTTTTACGGAACAACAAAGGGTCTGTCGATAGTGTTGAAACAGTCTGGGAGGCATTCAAAGTCACGATCCGAGGTTTCTGCATTTCCAAGAGCTCTGGCGTTCTGCGGGACGTACAAGGCACACTCAAAAAGCTAGACACTGAGCTTAAGACATTGGAGACTAGTCTTGCGGCAGGCCCTGATGGACCGACGCAACGCCTATTCCGGGACGAACTCGCAGAGTACACTGACACTGCGGACCGCGATTATCCATTGGGAATCCTGCAACGGATGGGCTCCCCTCCACTGTTTCTCTCCTGGATCAAACTATCGTATCATCTCCCCACAGCCAAAGTCCTCATCAATGGTCACCTATCTGCTGCCTTCCCTATCACTAGGGGCACCAGACAGGGGTGCCCACTCTCTCCTCTACTTTTCTCCATAGCGGTGGAGCCCTTGGCGGCAAAATTACATCAACACCATCAGGATAAGGCACTACGTTGGCAACTACACCAAATATTGCTTTCGCTCTATGAGGATAATATTACTCTTTATGTCAGGGATTCGCAGGAAAACATAAACCCACTCTTATGAGAATTCATTGTATTTGGAAAACTCTCTGGGATACAAATAAACTGGGGTAAGAGTGGTGTAACTCAGATATGCGGTATCTAGGAATCCGCATCACCAGAGACAGGGAGGAATTGATGCACCTCAATCATGGTACTGCCCTGGATCGCATCACAGATAGTGTTACCCGTTGGGTAGCCCTACCTCTCTCTCTAGCGGGTCGTGCTTCCTTGATTAAAATGGTGGTTCTCCCACAACTACTGTATTTGTTTCTTAATATCCCATATCACCCTGGAAGACATTTTTTTAAGGCGCTACGATCAGAAATGATTAGGTTAGTATGGGGAACATACTAACCAGACCCTACTCTCTAGGGGGATTTGACATCCTGAATTTTGAACTATACTACACATGCGTTCAAGCACACTACGCTTACTACTGGGTCCACCCCCCGTTATATGCCGCAGGTTGCTGCGGAACACTGGTTGGCTGATCCTGTACCTCTAGATGGCACACTATACATAGCCCCCCAGCCACTGGATAAGACGCCTACTACGATCTCCTGCACGATCGCAGCCTGGAACCGCATCTCGGCTCTACTACAGTGCCCCATCCTCTACTCACCACTGCTCCCACTATCTTACCATCCCCGTATGCAACTGCTCCAGGAGGTGGGATTTCACAGGCTCTTAGAACAGACCCATATCAAAACATGGGGTGACCTCTATAGCGACGGACAGTTCCGGACACTAGATCAAATATTCCCTGAAGGCCAGCCATCCTCCCTGGACGTATTCCTTCACGTGAGGCTCCCCCAAAGCATGCGATCCATAACTCTGGGCTTCCCCCAAGATCCCCCCCCATTAGCCCCACTGCCGCTGATGCTCCGCACAGATTCTCCGAGTCATATGGTATCCACACTATACCACACCATACACACATTACAGAATGTACCACCTTACCCCTCTCGTGCACGACCAGTGGGCATACTGCTGCCTGCAAACACAGCAAATTTTAGCGAGCAGCAGATTGCGCATTACGCATTTTAAATTTTTGCACTGTCTCTATTACACCCCATTCAAAATGCATAAGTATAAACTGACAGACCCAGACAGCTGTGATAGATGCGGCACACCGGAGGCGGATTTCCTTTACTTAACCTGGGGGTGCCTGGGGGTACGCGACTACTGGGAATAGGTTTTTACTGCCCTAGATCAGATGACAATGCTATCATTGGAGTGCACTCCGCTGGTCGCCTTACTGGGATACACTGCACTCTTTGCCAAGCCGTACCGCCGATATTCCGCTGCTGCCTTATTAATGGCTAAACGCCACGTTGCCTGCAGATGGGGCAGGGGACGAGCGCCAAAATTTAAGGACTGACTCACTGACCTAATTTACTGCCAATAGCAATTGACCAACTATGCTGAATTGCTCCCCCTAGCTTCACGATCCAGAAACATTTGTGACCCTCTCAGAACTTATCTCCTTGCACACCCAGTGGCCGCCACTGAAGCCACCACAGAGATACTAGAAATGTGGGGATAGCACCATGTAACGTTCACGTGCACCGCACACCCTGCATCCTCCACCATCTTTCCCTTTCTCCTTCCCCCCTCTCCTCCGGTAATCTGAGAAGCATGCCTCGTAGGTCTTGCTCTGGTAGTAACGGTGCAGTTGTTCTAATAAATACCGCAGCCAATCCTCGCGACACATGTGTAATTGAAAATGAAGACATGTTAAAATAGAGTTGTAGGCCATGTTATACTGTTTTATGAGCAAGGACGAAAAATCGCAAAGACATTATGGACTCTGGGGACACCTTCTTACGCCATGAACTATACTCATGAGTAGGCCTGGGCAAAAATTTCGTTCCGTTCGCGGAAATTGCGATAATTTGACATTTTTGCGTTCCGCGGAGAGCGCGAAAATGTCAAAAATTCCGGTTTCCGCAGCTTGGCGATAATTTGTTTCTTGCTCGCGCTGTAAAATGATACATTCTCACGCGCGCGCGATCGCCTTACCTGAATCCCTGCGTTCGCCGACAAGTTTTCTTGATCCGGTCGCGTTCTCCATGAGATGTTGTATTGTTTTTAGCCATTTGCGCTGTCTCGCGACAGTTCGCGCCCGCAGTGACGTCATGCGTCGCGCGATCACGTCTTTCTTCTCGCGATCATGCACCGCGAGAACAACTCAAAACAAGATGGCCGCGCCCGCAAGCAACCACATGGGTAAGTTGGCGACCCGCAACCATGCAGAAAATCTCGCGAACATGCCGGAAAAAAACTTCCGCATCTTCGCGATATTTCTGCTTGTTTGCGATAATTTTAAACATTCTCGCGATAATTTGCGAAGGTTAATTCCGCAAATTCCGCCCACCCCTACTCATGAGGGCAATATGACATTTGTATACCGACTAAAATGTGTGTGCTTCTGCATGACAAACGCTGTAACTGTATTATCTCATGTTAATGAAAACCAATAAAAACAATTATAAAAAAAAGAACCGTTAAAGTGCCGAAAATGTGCAGCATGCCCCCACTAAAAGCCTTCACTTGCTGCATCAGCGCCGATGGACACGTACATCCAGGGTGTGCTTTGGGACTAGGCCTGGAATCTGCCCCATTGAAGATTGGGAGCAAGACCAGGTGGCACATCGACCCCCTCGAGGTTTTATAATCCTATCTCAAACGTTGCTATATTTTAAGCTTTGAAAGACAAGGAAGACTCCTTCTATGTGGTGCATCTTTTAACCTTTGTCTTTGTTCTGCGGAGGAGGCTAGGCTGGATTTGTTTTAGTGCAGGAATGGGCACCTTCCTGCAAAAAACAATCCTGAGAGGCACATTCCTCTTTCTGTGTTCTACAGAATGCAGCACACATAGAAAGAGGAAGTAACGAGGAGAAATAAAGATATTTCTCCTCGTTACGCCTCACCTGAGAAGGGGTATGTTTTTGGAGCATTCCCAGATCCTCTAGCAATGGTAAATCTGTGAATGCGTCAAAATCCATGGGAGCCCACGGAGCGCCTTTCTAGGACAGAGAAACACAATGCCGCAATTTTCACTGTGTTGTGTTACTCCTGATTTATGAAGCCGATCAGGGCAACGCATAGTGGCCTCGCGATGCTTCATAAATCGCATTTTGGGTCTGCATTGTGCATGTACCACTTTGTGTGGTGCATTGGCGATGCAAACTCCTTCATAAATATGTCCCTCTGTTTCCAATAGTTATTGTGAACAAGCTACCATCGGCAGCTGAAGAAGCAGCCTATTTTCTTTGTTCATAATGAACATTTTGGAAGCAGCCCTTTGTATATTCCTTTGCAAGTACACCTTCTCTTTCTTTAAAACAACCACAACTATTTTTAATTAAAATAAAGAGGTTTTAATAAAAAAAAGAGGGAATGTGCTTAGTTTTGTTCAGTGGACCTGCTGGGAGCCTTATAAACATAGAACACTGACTGTCTTTTGCTGCTGTTCTATAGAGTGGTAGATAGTCTGTTGACTATGTCCTTAATATAATTGGAGTAGTAAAACGAGTTCCATATGTCAATGTATCGACGTTCAGCAGGAGATTGTAGCTGGTTTATTATGTTCCTAGTATAGATATAATACAATTATATGGATATAATAAACACACTACTGTCTTCAGCTATATGTAGATAGCAGGAAATGGCAATATGATTTCTGTGTTCATGATAAGCAGACCGGGGAGGCCTAGGGAAGTAAAGCATGGGAAGTATAGCTAAAAACGATTAGCTTTGCTTTCAACAATTCTCCCTGTGAACTTGGCCTTCCCAACACCCCAGATGTTTTCAGTACATAGCAAACTCTGTATTTCCTGAACGTTCTTTGGATTTTGAAATCATTTAAAATAGTTTATCTAGTCATAGTTTGTATAATCGATTACTTACCTCCTATGATTGTTCTGGGCTTCATAGATTCTTGCTCTTTGCTTTAGATCTTCATTCAGGAAGGGGAGCTCTGCCTGTCGCTTGGGGGGGATGTAACAGAGCTCATTCTGAAACTGAGTGTAGTGATGATCCTCCGGCCCACAGATTATACCTCTATTAATTGCTGGAATATTTATTCTGTAACAGTAGGAGGACAGATCACGAGTGATCCAAGTTTTCAAACATGGCACCCTGCACTCCGCACACCCTTCTCTCTATTTTTGCTATATTTGATATATATTTGCCATTCTATATGTCGCACATAGCTCAAGGGAAAATTATAGTAACTGTAGAAAGTTAATCACTTGGAATGGTTACATGCACATTTAAATTTTTTGCAGCTAGGCTCAAGTATGGAAGAAAGGGCTATAAAGACTCAGACTAGACTATTCGGACTTTTAGTAGAGCATTCCCTGTATGTTGCCAATACTGAATGGGGAATAACCACTATTGCAAACGCGAGGAGGGAGTGGGACAGGGAATTAGCGTTGAAACACTAGAGTCCTGACCTCAAGGAAAATTATGTTATTGTTTTTGAATGTCGGATTTTTCCTTTGTGTAGGTTGCAGTAAAAATAAAATACTTCTCTTTGTTCATAAAAGTGAATATTTGGCTGGATAATGATTTTTCGCCGCTGCTGCACGCATGTTAGGTTGTGAGCTCTTGTTCACTAATCTGTATTCAAATCTCCTCCCTGGACAGAGCCATGGACTGCTCAACCACATTTGCCACTGAGAGTCAAGTACAGATACTTGGCCCAGATGCTCAAAATCCATTGTAGACGCTGCCCTGGAGATCAGGAGTAACCGGCCTCAAACCTCATGGTTGGGCCCACTAACCCCTCTGTGGCCCTCTGAAAGGTATTCTAACAAATAGATTTTTAGATGAGCCCCTACCGCTGCCCAGGGCAGTTATATTGATGGACAGGATCAGAGAGCAAGGTACAGGTTACATTCCTCAGCCTCACATCGCCAAAATCATCTATGTGATATCAACCGCTTAAGCATATGTGGGGTCCAACACCACTTGTAGAGGACCTTGAAGTATAGAAATTTCAGTCTGGATTCCTGAAGAACCTGATCATGGTCCATGAGAAATGTCACCCAGTCATCGTGGGAGTATTCCCTGCCCAAGGTAACTTGCCACTAGAGTCTAGTAAGGATGAGACCTGGGTGGAGAGCCTTAATAAGGAATTCATACATGTCTGAGATCATACCCTTTTGTGATCCCAAGTATGAAGATATTACAGGATGGACGATGTCAGCAGGGTCATGGAAAGGGGTTCCAATGTTGCCCTGATGCTGTGCACTAACTGGCAGTATTCCCAATGGTAAGTTGAGACGAGACTGAATTCCTCTCTGAAGGCCAAGAAGGGCTTGAGTATGTCCTCATTGAGGAGCTGGTCTATGATGCTGATACATTTAGTCAGCCACGTCTCCCAGTAGGAAAGTTTCTCAGCTATGTGCGGGGCCGCGTTGTGCCACAGCAGATCTCAACAATGGAAAAGGAGCGAAATAAACATCAACTTATGTGCAGACCTCCAGCATTCGGCCACGCTGAAGAGAATAGAGTTCCCACTCCAGGACCAGCGTGTAGGTGGGACACATGTCCCTATTCAGTTTAGCAAGACAGGGCAAGTTCCTCCTTTGACCATTCAAGATCTGAACAAAATTACCACACACTCTTTTTACTTGTACAGGTTCTCTAAACTTATGCAAACCCTTTCTTATCAACAAAGGATCTTTGATCCAAAACGAATCTCCCCCTTGCACACTCACTGCATTCTTGCACCTTTGCCTTCCACTCAACCCACATCTGGTTTTAGTCTGACCCACCTCATCGCTTGCAGCCTTCGCCTTCTCAGATAATTTCTGAACATCAACCTTCACATCACATATATAGGTCAAATGTTCAGGAGCTAAACATGTCCTCACGCTTCTTCCTCGTGATTTCAAAAGGAATCTGTGACAAAATGTGGCATTGTGCAATAAGCCCATATGGTATTTATGTCTGCTTCAATGCCATGAATGTGGGATTTCAATGCACTTTGAATGCTCTCAACCAATATTTTGTTAAATCGTTCCACTTTTCCATTAAATTGTGGACAATACAAGGGGGTCTGAATATGCTTGATACCATTTTTCTCAAAAAACTCCTGCATTGCAGATGACACAAATTATACTCCATTGTCAGACAATACTTCATCAGGAGTGCCTTAACTGTAAAAAACGTATTTAAAGGAATTTATCACACTTGTTGTATTAGGTTCAGCAACACCCTTCACGTCCACCCACCTGGATACATGATCAATTATTATGATAGAATACTTCATATGCACAGGTAACACATGGAATGGACCCAAAACATGAATAGACATTGTCTTCTATACTCTGTCAGGACTCAAAGTCACTCTAGGTTCTGGCACTGTAGTTACCAAATGTTTATCACTCAAATAACACTGATAACCTCTAAGCCAAAATTTCCGATAAGCAAATCTGAACAAAGAGTAATCCAGACTCGGGTGGACGTCTATACGTCGCGGCACTAAGCGCTTCTGACTATTGCGTCTGGGGTGGATTCTGACTCCATTCGCAGAGTGGTGACACGGACAGTGGAACATTTCTTCCATGTAATTCTCTACAATTACTCTTTGTTCAGATTTGCTTATCGGAAATTTTGGCTTACACTACCACGTGGGACTCCTGTTGATATTTGTGAGGGGTTTGCCTTATGTGACTGAAACGATTAGGAATGCCATATTGATATCTTAGAGGGACAGGCACCTGCCCCTGCTGGGATTTGATTGTTATTTACAACATCTGGGCTGACCTCTGCCTGGACTCTAAAAGTGGGACTTGTCTGGTACAGAAGTCTCTTGCCCTGACGAAGTTCCCATTAAAGGAACGAAACGCGCTGGCTGTTGTCCTGTTGTTTTAATCCAATGAAGAATTATGAATTTTGAATAGAGCATACTGGCTGTTGTGACTCCATCCCTGGTGCTGCCTCCATACTTTCTCTATTTGACGTTTCAGGATCTCCAGTGGGACCCAACTGCGGCAGGTCTCGGAGGCTATGTGCACAGGACTTTTAAAATATTGTGGACATTGAAATTGAGGTGCCAAACATATAGTCAGCTGCAGTTTCGTTATAATTTACTTTTTCAAAGGTCCAGCACCTATGCCACATGGAAGTCAAAAATCGAGAAACAGCAAACACAATGGGCTTGCAAGTGTCAGACTTCAGGACTCTAAATGCCTCAGCACAGTGTACAAATCCTAGGTTCCTACAAATTTGGAGAAGCCATCGCTTCCTTGCTGGTTTATAGGCAGGGCAAAAGAAAAGGACATGAAGCTCCGACTCTTCCTCCCAATTACAAGCTGGGCACTCACGCTTGGCAAGATTTGACCATTTACATGTAAAAACACGGAGCGGCAGGGTGCCTAGTCGAAACTGGACATAAAGTTTCCTTGCAATAAATGGCTGGATGTCATCCAAGAAGGATTCTTTTCTATAGTCATCTTTCAGGAGCAAGAATTGGAGTGTCATCTGACTGTAGACGAACACCCATGTACAGTGGCTAGCTTGCTCAGTCGGAAGGCTTTCACCACTTCTATACGTGAAGTTACAGAACATGCTTCCTCTGGGTTGCTCCACAATGTTGTTTTTCCCAGCCTATTTCATTCTTCCTTTATATGTGCAAACCAGGGAATTTTTACAGCTTCAGGGAAACTCACTATCTCTTTTAATTCGGCTCTATAAGTTGCCAGTTCCAGGGTCACCCATAATCTGCGCCAATAAGTTAAGGGTCTAAGGCCCAACTCCTCCCCAATAGGTCTAATTCGTAAGTCCAACCGCAAGGGAATGAGAGGGGTACTAGAGGGAAGGCCCACGATCTGCCTCATAAAATTATTTTCCACTTTGCTAACTGCTCCAGAGCAGGAATGCCCCCAAAGTTCCACCCCATACATTGCTGCAGCCCTGGCCTGCACCTTATAGATCTCTACTATTGGCCCAGCGGGTTTGGAGGATGGGTTTCTCAATACTTTCGCAATGTCTCTAGTGGTCTGGGCTAGCCGGAGCTTGGCTTTGGCTATTTGTGGGCTCCACTCCATGTTTTATGTCAGGGTTACCCCTAAATAGTCGAACCCCGACACCCTCTCCAGTACGATCGAGTTGTCTTTGTGGGATTAAAGACCATAAACTTTGTTTTCAGAGTGTTGATCTCTAACCCCCTGTTGTTGCAGAAAGTGGCAAAGCTGTCCAGGACCCTCTGTATGCCCATCGGAGATTTTGAGAGTAGCAGGGTGTTGTCTGCAAACATCATTGCAGGCACCCTAGTACCTGCCAGTTTTGGGGCGTCACCTCCGTGAGTTGGGAAACCAATTCATTGACATAGAGGCAAAACAGGGTAGGTGCAAGCACACATCCCTGCCTTACTCGACTGTCAACAGGAAATCGGGGGGTCAGGTCACTTCCTTTCCCACACCTAAGCTGCGCAAAAGTCCCCTTGTGCAAACTCATAAGTATGTTCAGGAGGTACGGGGGAATCCCTATATCTCTAAGCACCCCCCAGAGCTTTATTCTCGGCACCAAATCAAAGTCCGTCTTCATGTCCACAAAGATCAAATAGAGGCTGCCACCCTCCATTCTTGCTGTTTTCCAAAACATTAGTTGGAGTCTAAGTATTTGGTCAACGGTGGAGATGTTCTTCCTAAGGCTTAGAATGGTAGGGGCTTAGGGGCTTAGAATGTCATGGTCTTCGATCCACCCCTGAAGACGGTCTAGGACTACCCGTGCAAAAGGTTTTGGAAAACATCGATCAAACTGATCGGTCTGTAATTTGCTGGCAGAAGTGGCAAACCTTTTTTGAAAACTGGAACTATTTCTGCCCCTGCCCAGGTTTCGGGGATCGGCATACCTTTCATAATGGCATTGAATAAAACCCACAGATAAGGTCCCCAGATTTCCGGTTCGTCCCGGTAGATATCCCCTGGAATCTTGTCCAATCCAGGAACTCTGCAGAGGGAAAGTTTGTTTATTGCATTTACAATTTCAGGGAGGGTAAATTCAGAGGCTTCTTCATGGAGAGCACTATCCCCTATCGTGGTTACATTGTCGTGGACAGGGTCTTTCTTTGTGGCATATAAGGCCTGAAAGTGTACTTCCCATGCTTCTGCTGATATATTGGGTTCTAATGCTGGCTTACCCTCACAGCTTCCTGAACTAACTATACACCAGAACTCTTTCAGATCTTTATCGGCCAGAGCTGTTTTCAGAGCATACCATCTGCCCAATTCCCACACCTCCTTTGCTGTTGTAGTAGTCTCTCTGTACAGCGCCCTCATTTGTTCTATTAGTGGCTTGTCCTTAGCTTTAATGGTTACCATTAAAGCCCGCTTTGCCTCCCGGCAACTATCATCATACCATGAGTGAATGGCCCTTTTTTCCCCTTGGCATGCATTTTCGGATGAAACACATCAGCCAACTTTCTCAATGGGAACTGTATTGACCGCCACTGCAACCATTCTCCCAATTCTACTAGTACCGGGACGACTGCTGAATATAATGCAGACAGCTTTTCTGAGGGCTGTTGGATTGCCCCCCATTTGATTCTTCTTCTATTATTGGAAAGGATTAAATTATTGTCGACAGAGGAACTAGTAGCCGGAGCGGTTCCCAATACCGGCAAATTCAGTGTTAGAAATAAGGTGTTATGATCACTGTCATGCCTTGGGAGAACTGCAAAGTCGAGGACTCTATGCCACAACCTAGTCTCAACTAGGATATAATCCAGGAGAGATGTTTGTCCTATTTTATTGAATGTTAGGTTCCCAGGAGTGTCCGAAGATATACAGCCATTGCATGCTCTCAAGGAGTGCATTAGTGTAAGTGCATTAATCTGGATTGCCAGCGTGGACCAGGCTTTGATTGCAGATATTTGCGGTTCTGGAATTAGCTATTGAAGATCCTCCTCAGTGGGAATTGTACCCAACATATCTGGTAGGGGCTCAAATTGGCAATTAAAATCTCCCCCCACTATCAGCCCTGTATTAGGGGGGACAGTGGGAATAAAGGAGTTCAGTTGCTCAAAGGTCATGGATTCCTTGCTCATGTTCACAGGGCGAGAATAAAAGTTAACAAGGGCCAGTTCCAGCTTAGAAGAAAAACTAAGTGCAACACATAAAATATCACTGGACTGAGAGTCCAACTGCTCGGCTGTACAGCCCAAGTGTGAGCCAACCCAAAAGCATAAGCCCCCTGACGGTCTGTCCCTGCCACCCGAGGTTGCTGTAATAGTAAATGACGCAAACCCCATCCTAAGAGATTCTTCCCACGCCCATGTTTTCATGTTTCCATAGTAATACAACACATTCCTCTTTCTATCCTCTTTCTATCAGGTTTCAATTTGTGACCATCAGTGGCACCAAGATAAGCATTAAATGACCTAATCACCATTTCAATGGAGGTTCTCTAGGTTCTTGGAGAAAAGGAGCTGGAGGTGTGGTCTGTATCATTTTGACCTCAGATCCCTTAAACATACCCCTAGAATATACTAAACCACACATACAATAGTCACAGCATACAATGAATCATGTAATACTAATTCACAAAACAAATCAGTATATCTACAATTTAAACAAGCTACAAAAAGAAGATGGTATACTGCTGTATATGTTGTATGAAGGAATGAAGAATGCTATGGAAATACCAGCTAAAGTGTGCTAATCGCTGTCAGCACTTTGGACATTAATCAGCAGGATTTTAGTGTGCTGATCACTGTCTTGAAAAAGTGTGCCAATCGCTGTTGGCATAATCACGCAAGTTATAACACTTATAATATGCTTAAGGCTTATTCCATAATGCAGGATGATCTTCTTAAAAGGAACTTCAGGAATATAACCAATGATTCCCTCTCTCCTTTTATAGGGGATGGGTCGTCTTTCTCTCTCGGGGAAGCGGGGGAAGCGGCACAAGAACTTGCTAATTCTATTACTAGAGCGGTAGATGCATTAGCTCCCGCTTCTCTCCGATATTCAGCAAGGCGCAACCCCTCTGCTCCTTGGTTCTCTGAGACACTAAGACTTTTGAGGCAGAACTGTAGGAGACAGGAGAGAAGTTGGAGAAAATCATGGGATCCTACTGAAGGCAAGGCACATAAGCGCCTGCTGCGAGAATATAAGGCTAGACTAATAAAGGAAAAGCAGGAGTTTTTTACCAATCTCACTGCCTCTCTTACTTCACCTAGGGAGTTATTTAATATTGTGGAGTCCCTTTGTTCTCTTCAAATGCCCGACCCAGTGGTGGGGTCTCAAGTGCTCTGTAATAAAATCTCAGATTTCTTCCATAATAAAATCGAGGACATATATATTGCCCTGGAAGCTCAGAGGAGTGCCTTGGGCCCCCAATTTCCCCTGGCTTCGGTAAATGTGGAAGTTCGGACCATGGATCCCCCTAAGACTCTCTCCTGTTTCCCGCTGTTATCTCCTGAGGCGATGGATCTTCTTTTGAATAGAATAAAATCGGCCTCCCCTCTCGATCCTTGTCCTCTGACAGTGCTGAAAGCATGCAGGGATACCTTATTACCCCCCTTGATGGAGGTGATGAACGGCGCCTTAACACAGGGGGTCTTTCCGGCAATATGGAAAAAGGCAATTGTGAAGCCCTTGCTTAAGAAGTCCACTCTTGATCCTGAAATACTCAAAAACTTCCGTCCTATTTCCTTGCTCCCTGCACCTGCGAAAATGCTGGAGCTCCATCTGAATCATCATTTTTCGGCCTTCTTAGATGCTTCTGGATATCTAGATGTTTCCCAGCATGGCTTTAGGAGGTGCCATAGCACCGAATCGGCGCTTACTATGGTGACAAATAATATCCGAATGAAGGTGGATCTGGGTCAGACCACCGTCTTGGTCCTCTTAGATCTCACGGCGGCATTTGATACGGTCTCTCCCGCGACTTTAACATCACGTCTGAGGGAGTTAGGAGTAATGGGCACTGCCTTGAGTCTTCTGTCCTCCTTTTTAGATCAAAGAGAGCAGAGGGTCAAGCTTGGTGAGTTTCTTTCCCCTGCTAAGGTCTTGCGATGCGGGGTTCCACAGGGGTCGGCTTTGAGTCCGACCCTGTTCAATATCTATGTGGCCCCTCTGGCAAGGCTAGTGAAATCGCAGGGGATGGAAGTCGTGTCATACGCCGATGACACCCAAATCATGGTGTCCCTGGCCCACTCGAAGGATTTATCAGCGTTCAACTTTAGGAGCTGCATGCAAGCAGTCTCCGAATGGATGATTCAAAATTCCTTGAAGTTGAACGGTGATAAGACCGAAGTCCTGATTTTTGGGAAGGATCAGGATTGTTGGTCTAATGAGTGGTGGCCCCCCTCTCTGGGTACCTGCCCTACCCCATCCCACTCGGCCAGGAATTTGGGTGTCATATTTGACACCTCACTGTCTATGACTCTCCAGGTGAACAGAACTGTGGCCACCTGCTGGGGGGTCATTAAGATTCTTAGGAGAATCGTACACTATCTCTCCCCTCAGTCACGTATGCAGATTGTGGTGGCGCTGGTCGGATCAAGATTGGATTACTGTAATACTCTATATGCGGAAATCAATAAGGGCCTTATTCATCGCCTCCAGGTGGTACAAAATGCTGCTGCCAGATTTGTTTTAGCGGCACCTACTGCCTCATCGGCCACCTTAGCAAGGAAAAGCTTGCATTGGCTCCCTATCCAGCATAGGATTTCTTTCAAACTGCTAACTCTGGTGTTTGGAGCCTTAAGGGCTACTCCCTCTAATGCTTTGGGTTCTCTCTTAACTCGGTATTTTCCTAGCAGATCTCTTCGATCCGCAGAGATGAACCTGCTGGTGGTTCCCCGCTTTAAGAAAGTCAGATGGGGAAGCAGGGCTTTCTCTAACGTGGCTCCCCGGTTGTGGAATGCCCTTCCATCAGAGATTAAGGCCCTACCTTCTATGATTCTTTTTAAGAAAGCACTCAAAACATGGTATTTTGCTAAAGCCTATCAATAAGCAACTGTCCTTTCCTTTGTTGATTTAATCTCGGTTAGGCGCCTTGACACTCATTGGGCTAAGTCGCGCGTTATAAGTCTAATTTCATTTCATTTAATTTCATTTCATTTCTTCTCCACAAGCGAGCAGACCGCTGATGGTGAAAAACATAAAATAGCTTTGAATTGTAACCGCTATACTAAATACGCTTAGTAGGTTATGGTTCAGGCAAAGAAGAACATTCAAATAATCATTGTTCTTCTTGCTTCTTTAAATGTTTCAATGAGGCAGGGACTGCAGGAAAGGGCCCCTGGAATCTTGAGTCAGGGATTTTGGAGAAGGTAGAACTGGCAGCAGACACACATACGGGATACGACATGTGAGTAGATATTTTTAAACTATATAAAATCATCTCTCGGGTCTGACAACAAGGGGCTTGGAATGCCTACAGTGCACTGCATAGAAATGGACATAAACACGAGGAATGGACGCTCGAGCAAGGTGGTCTAGCCAGGATAGGTACGACTGACAACCAAACTGCGCAAGGGAAGACTGTCCTAAAAAGAAGGCATAAAAAGTTACCGTAACCAGGAAAAATCCATCCCAAGTGTTCCATAGATGCTATCTTGATGAGAGATGAAAGTACCACCCGTATACCGTATATGTTCTCCTGGGCTCAATGTGTAGTAGCAAGTCCTCCACAAATCTGCCATCACCAAATATAAAGTAACGGTGACACACAGGCAAGAAAGGTTGAACCAATAATGATTTATTGGCATTACAAACAGCAAATAAGGGAAATATATACAGAGCCCAGAAAACATATCCAGATCTAAACCGATCCGCTTGATGTCTCCCAGTGTTTACTCATAGAATCTCTAAACGTTATAGTGGAATCTCACTATGTCACACCTACAACTAGAAACTACATATTCAGTTCCTTAATGGCCACACCACCGAACCCTACATGGGAGGTTATGAAGGATAAGAATGGTGACTCTGCATTTCTTGGAAGAGTTACAAGACAGGGAGGACTCATCATCACTGGTCACTTGCCTACTTCTGCTGGTTACAGTACTTACCCAATCAAGTTTGAGCTTCTGAGATTCTTCTGGGAACAAGTGTGTTTCCTGGAGGAGTGCGATATCAACATGTCTCAGGCATAAATATTGCAATACTTTCCTTCGTCCATAGTGTCATTGGCCATTAACATTCACATGACCAAGGATTAGGGTCTAGATGTCATTCGATAGGGACCACCAGTATAAAGTGATATGGGCAAGAGTGTTTCCATCTGGGTTCCAAGGGAGAGGATGTGGGTCTCAACCGCATAGGGGAGGAGAGAGAGTTCAGGGATTTGCTATGGGGGAGAAAGGAAGTGAGGGAGCCTCACTAACTAAGGGGAAAGCGGGAATCCGTTGAGGTTTCAAGCTAACTCCTATGCTAGGAGGTGCAGATTGACCACCCAGACCAAATGTACAGGAGAAGAGGGGGATATCCACTCGGGGGGAGGGGGTAAATTGCCCTCCTATCAATGCTCAGCAGTGTAGCTAAACAAAAGAGGCAGGGAGGGAGATTCCGCAAATTGCCCAGAAATGGGATGATGGACTCCAGTGCAGCCATGGGGCAGTTAGAGCTGGGAGCTGGGGAGACGTGTAGTGTCTAACCTACATGAGAGACGAGTACATTTAACAATGCCACGGGGCAACCCAGTGTTGTGATAAATGTGTGGAGGTCTTGAGAGACTCTGGCCCCAGCAGTGTGCTCATGCATCACCACCCCTCCCTTATTCCGACCGATGTCCAGCAGGCCTAGGGCACCCTATGGAGTGTGGGTCAGTAATCAATAAAACACAGTAATGGATAAACAAAACTGGTGGAGCGTCTGAGACTAAAAGAAAGGCTCCTTCAGGGATCACTCATCTTGATGCAGGTTTGAGCGGCAATCAGGATTTGTCTCTTTCTCTATTTATGTGGGGAGCCTCTACCACCTGATTGAGACCCACACAATCAGATTCCCTGCATAGTGACATGTGCGGGTGTTGGTGTCTCAGGTGATGGTGATGTTGGGGCGGATGAAAGTCTGCAGCTTCAGTAGGGGGCATGTAGGAATTAGCTGCTTCCACGATGAACAGCGTGTCAATAGAAGTCCAGCCAGTCTTCTAGAGCATCCAGCTCAAAGAAGCCTTTAGTCTTGCCATTGATGGTAACAGCTATGTGTGCAGGGTCAAACAAGGCATATTTTAGGTCCCATTTCTGGAGTCTGGGGCAAGGGTGAGAAATTATTTGCACTTGGTAGTCGAAGAGTAGTCAGCTGCAAAAGAGATACTGTGGCCCTCATAAAGCAGTGGTGTTGGAGAACACCTTGCAGCCTTCAGAATAGCTCTTGTGTGTTGGTGGCAGGTGAGAAAAAAGCAATGATTGGGTGAGGAGAGTGTGGTTGGGGTGAAGCGTGAGCCTGGATTCTGTACACCCTCTGAAAGTCCAGCGACTCAGGAAGATGGAGAGCCAGCAGCTTGGGGAAGAGGTGCTTTAGAAAATCCAACAAGTCGCTCTGTTCCACCTCCTCCGGGATCCCATAGATATGAAAATTATCACACCATGATCTGTCTTCCAGGTCGGTGATCTTTTTCTACAGGAGGTCGATATCTCTTCTCCTGTCCAGCAGTGTCATAGCGCCTTCTACCTGGTTCAGCCTCTGATCCACTGTGTCATTGTGGGCCTGGAAGGAGGTCACCACTTGCCTCATAGATCTGACTTCCATCACGAAGTCAGACAACTGGTTGACCGTGGCATAATAGGTGGATCCTATGGCTGAGATTTCTTTAAATATGGTATCCATTTATGAAGGGTAAGGAGTTAAAGTCACAGGCTGCTGTGTCGAGTGAAACTTTGGACTGGTGGCTGCCTCTGAGAAGAGTAGTTGACGACACACAGGTTTACAACCCAACATGAGAAGTACAACACAAATGTGAAAAACTCAGAGGGCTGTAATGGCATAAGTTGGCACCGCACAAAGGGAGACTGCTTACCACCCTCCTCAGCTCTGTGTCTGGATCTCTACCTACAGCCATATGAATGCAGGCAATGCACTTGTCAGGGGAAGCTGTACTCAGTCTCATTTGTGTGCTATGCCACAACCATTGGCATCCAAAGGGATCCCACTTTACTGTTATAATTAATACTATGAGCCAAACTTGAAGATGAACATCACAAGACAGCCACTCCAAGATTTGCAGAAACTCCTTCTCAATGTTTCCATTATTTACCCATGTATT
The DNA here is from genome assembly GCF_964204655.1 of Triturus cristatus. Lineage (NCBI taxonomy): Eukaryota > Metazoa > Chordata > Amphibia > Caudata > Salamandridae > Triturus > Triturus cristatus. The sequence continues at coordinate 688,737,062 of NC_140586.1, read as the reverse complement.
TTCTCAGATTGATATGATCTTAAGTTTGCTGTTTCATTTGAGCACAGCCTAAAATATTTGCTGTTTCCCAGTATATGCGTCCAGCCAATAGTTTATGCATCCAAACCCTGAACTCATTAGCTCACCGTGTCAGATTCCCAGAATATGCACTCCGCCATTACTTCCAAACCCTGCACTAATCGGCTAACCTTGCTGCCGCAGTGGTTTAGTGATAGCCTATCAGTGGACAAACTGTTCACCTGATTCTGGTGCCTATCACAAGCACTTTATATATAGTTTTCTTTCTCCAGTGTTACATCATAAGATTGCATGCTATCTCAAAAAGAATCCTCTTTTTTTCTAAATCTTACAATATCTAAACACTAATTTTTATTTAAAGCCTCTGATTGTTGCCTTATGTTTTTTTCTTTCAAATGGCCCTCTCCTCTTCCGCCTCCCCTCTCTGTGCACAGCCTCTCTAAGTCACAGGAATAGTCACCTTACTTCCTTTTAAGGTATTTCTACATATTGCCCACAACTCACTTCAAGATCAGAACTTTTCCTTTTTTTAAAGCCTTACCCTTGCAATGCTAACACTACCTAATCTCATGTAGCTCTTCTGTCTACCCCACCAAAGATCTGCATTAAGTCACTTACCCCCATTCCCACTAATGATCACACCTAATGGCTAATAATGTAATCTACCACAAACAATTGAATGTTTGAATGCTTTACATGAGTACATAAGAGTAATCCCAGTAAATAATAACACTAGACTAACCACTACCTTGTGTCCTGGAAAAGCGTGCTGCTCAGCGTAAATCTCTTCAACGCTTCAACAAGGGTAGAAAGCGCTATGTATATATGCACTTAAAATTACAGTCAGATCTCCAGCAAACTTTGAACTGAAAGGTTTTCATTGTTAGTCAATACGCCATATCATTCATGAGTGGATTCAGAGATTTTCCTTTAGAGTTCATATTTAATTGTTGTTTGTTTGCTTTATCGAACTGAATGTTTTCTGACTTGTGTATTTCTTATATTTTGTCGACCTACTTTAGTGGTCATTATCTAACTAAAAACAAAGCGTAATATAGCAGTGGAACTACCCACATGAGATTATATGCTCAGTGTAGGACAATACAAAGGTGAGTTTAGCAATAGGGATTCACAAATTGGTGTTAACTGTGTAGAAAAGGCAATTTAACCGGTTGGTCATGTTTTGATTCCCTTTTGCCTAAATTGTAAAAAATGATTGTAATAAAACGTTTCTCTTTCCAATAGTTGGTGAACATCAATTAACAGGACATAAAGTGGCAGTGAAAATCTTAAATCGCCAGAAAATCCGTAATCTAGATGTTGTTGGCAAAATCAAGAAAGAAATTCAAAACCTTAAACTCTTTCGACATCCACACATTATTAAGCTGTAAGTAATGCTGCTTCTTTTCATATAAATGTCAACTGTGTATAATAAGTATGGGGCATTTTTCCACTTTTGCGAATTGTATGTTTTATCAACTTGAATTCTGGGTATTATGTTGTCACGTGCTCACTAGAAATGCAACATAATCATTCTTCATTAATCAGCAGCACATCATGTGCTCACTTTCCAGTGTATTGCATTTTAATAAGCATCTACCAGTCATAAACCACTTCTCTACTTGGTTCATACACAGATATGATATCAAGGGCATGGAGCAAAGAGCAGGTGGTATTTAACTTGTGCTAGTAAATATTTCATTGATCAGCCTTACATTGCCCCTTAGGTTAATCATTGTTCAGCAAAGACTCATAGGTTTAGAGGTTAGAATCGCCCCAGACTCCTGCAAACTGGGAGTGCCACTGTCACGCAGAAGAGCTAAGTGATAGAGTGCCTGCAGGGTTTAGGGGCCCCTCTCATACCAATTTAGGCCACTAACCCACTGCAATCTTTGCTAGCAAAAGAAAGACATAACTGTAGAAAGTAGAGAACCACTGTGTTTGGGCCAGATTGATCAATCTTTGGGGCAGTGCAACACAGCAGACAACTTGCTGCACTTTGTGAAAGGGAGAGGGCAGGTATGCACCATATTTGCCAATAAATGGGGGCGGCGTGCTCGTTTTATTTTTTTTTCCCTGTGGCTCCAATTGTGTTAGTGGATGTGTGGGAACACCTGCGCTCCCCCCATGAAATGTCTTCCTAGGGCAGGGTAACACGAGGCTGCGATTTGCGGTGCCATGCGTTACTCCAGATTTTCCAAGAAATAAAGGGCCACACAAGAGGGCCTTGTGTTGCTTGGTAAATGCTGACTTTAGCATTGCGTGGTTCTTGCACCACCATGCGTGGTGCAAGGGCAACGCAGTACTATGATAAATCTGGCTCACATTGAACAAAAAACAATACAAAAGTACATATATTACAATTACAGCTAAATATTATATTTTGCACACTGCTTCTTGTATCTCAGAACACATTTTTCACAATAAAACAAATCAATTGCACAGTACCAAAACTATAATTTTCAGTCTGATCTTCCAAAATGTAATACCTCACTTTTTTCAAATATTTAAAATTTGGCATGCTCAATCTTGTTGAAAGGATCGGATCACAGGTTTGTTTTTGTTATATAATTTCTACCATAGAAGGGCAAGTGTGTGTATGTGTGTGTGTGTGTGTGTGTGTGTGTGTGTGTGTGTGTGTGTGCGCGCATTACCATGGGCACACTATGTATGTGCCTTGCTTTCCTTGTTACATCACCTGCAATATTTCAACAAATGCTTATATGTTAATTTCACCCGGAATGAGTAGCATAAACTCTGTCAAATATCTTGTGTGTGTTATGTCATGGGCTTCAGTATTTATGTGTAATGGTTTTAACTGACTATGCACTTACTAATAAATCAGAACCTGAATCACTACTCAGGTACTTCATTTTGAGAATTGTGCAAACGGTCCCTGTAACTTTTGACATCTCCTAGTTTCATAACAGACTTGACATATTTGAAAGAAAGGCTTGAGGAGTTGGAAAGGTATTTGTTGTTCTGCTTAATGGTCCAAACTGTGGTCAGGAAGTGTGCAATACTCAAAGAAAATAAAAGAACTTGGAAGATCGAGGCAGATAAGACAATGTGTGAGTTATAAGGCTTTGGGAGGCTCTGATCACTCAGATATTTTACATGATTTGTCCACAATCTTCACAGACTTGTTGCAACATAATTTCTCTTTGGAGTTAGAATACCAGAGAACACACTGGATAAGATCACACAGTCCCTTAGACAGTCCACTACTACCCCAATCCATCCCTTCTTTTTGAGACACCAGCAAGCACATTAGATCCATATGCTTGGGATAAAGAACTATGGTCCATTTGTGTATGATAATAACAAAATAGGCAATGCAACCAATTTTTCAAAGGATGCCAGCATCAAATGTAAAACATTCTTTTCAGCACATTCCAAGCTGTGGAAATCTGGCCTTCAGTTTGGCCTGTAGCCAGCCATGATGTTGTTGACAATCAGTGACAGGAACAAGGAATACTATAAGCCAGATGACTTGGGGAAATTCCTGGTCACTCTGAAAGACTTCTTGCTGGAGACAGCAGCAAGCCAAAAACAACATTTCACATTACGTCCATCTCCACACAAACATCTCAATACAGCTGCAAGTGAGGAACTCAGCCAGTAGAGCAACATGGAACTGTTAGGGTCAATCACTCAATGCTGGGCTGAGAAGTAAGGCCTCACAGATCAACACATTCATTGTAGGAAGTGGAGATTCCGACTGCAAACTTAACATATGACTGACAGACTATTCTTGATGGCAGCTGTCTAATGGCTCCTTGGTGGCATAAGAGTTTGTATTTTTTTCCTTGTACTTTCCTGTTAACAAAGTTAATTCCAATGTCCTTTGCAATATTTATGTTACCTGGAATGTTGCCTTTGTTAGGGTTGTTGTCACCTTACCATGATGTTGCTGAGCTGACTAGGCTCTGCACAGGGGATAATGTGACCTGTTAGTATGTGTGTTTTTTTCTGTTCATATATACTTGTGAATTGGATTTGAGAACTGTTATAGCCGCTCTTGCAGAAATTAATTGTATGACTGAGAAGCCTGTTAGGGTGCTCTGGGTAGATGGTAATAGCCTGAAAGCCTATTTTAAGCATACAAGAGTACCCCCACTTGAGATTACTTCCATAGAATGGTGGTTGAAGGGTTTCACATGGTTCTTGAGTGATAGCTTGTATCAGCTGCCTAGGTCCCTACACCTTTCCATTGTGCATTCTAACACACTTTGCTCCACAAAGTGGCATCCACAAGCAAGCTCTGATGCCTGGGAGTGGCAGCTGTTAGCCTGATTAGGGAAAGGGTTTGTTGCTGTGGGTGTGAGGACTGACTCCTGTTGCAGGTCGTGAGGTTTGGTCCTATTTAGACTTTATTGTCACACCCGACTGCATGCTTGAATGACGTCCCACTGCTAGCTCTTATTGTAAATGGTCTTACCCACTATATTAATCATAATAAAGTGTTGTCATATCAGGCTTTTAAGCATACTGACAAGGCCTTGATACACTTGTGCTTACAGAGCCTGAAAAGTTGAGGAGGGACTTCAGTCATATACGTAGAAGACAGAAGCGCAATATCTCACAAGAAGGGTGGTGTAGTGATTCTTTTCCACAAGTGCCTCTCCCAGTTCTCAGTCTCAAGACTTGGGCTGACCAAGCAGATAATTATTTCTTTGCAAAGGTCATGATTCAGAGGAAGACGGTGGAGACAGTGGTGTTCTTTTCTGTGTAGGAGCCAAGTGTGGCTAAGTTATGTTTCTTTACTGACATCTCTAGAGTTTTGACTGGATTAGGTAGCAGTAAACTGATAATTTTAGTGGGGACTTGAACATGACGATGCACCCATCACTAGAAAGATCGGGCAGGCTAGACCTGTGAGGCACTAATAACAGAGATATGCTCAACCACCTACTCAGTGATCACGCATTTAAGGGAGTGCACCACCTCCTCCATCAACGAGATTGAGAATACAAATTCTAGTTCTGTATACAAGGTACAAACAGGTGTATAGAATTTCTCTTTGTGTCCTATACCACATTGTTGGAAGTTGCAGCTTGTGAAATATTGCAGAGTGAAAGATTGCTTGTGAAATATTGCCAGAAGTGTTAACGTTATCTATGGGTCTGTTGCCCCTTCCACTAAACTGTTGAGGATGAATATTTTTAACAGTAGACCAGTGGTTCCCAAACTTCTTACTCCCGAGGACCCCCATTGAGTCACTACTAGAAGCCAGGGACCCCCAGGCAATTTGTATGATTTAAATGTCAAATATTAAAACTGTAATTTGAAGGAAAAAAACCTGCACACGTGTGCACATCAAACACACACTAGACTTGAATTACTAAAGATTTTAGTATTTTTATATTAAAAATATTTGCAAAAAACGAAAATTCCTAGTAGGAAGGTTGGCGCTGCGTCTCGCAACTACCTTTACATTGTTTGGTTTTATTTTGCAGCCCAAGGCTCCTACTCCTGCCTAGGCTGGACTGGAATCTTAAAGCTGCTCTGGCAAATGTTGTCAGACCTGTCCCCGCACAGTGCACGGGCGAGTGAGCCGACCCCTGCAAAGGGGGTTTTGGGGGCCTCTCCACCAAGAAAATTTGGGGTAAAATTGTGTTTTTACAACACATTTGTCATTATATTTTGAATTGTTTTAGCTTTCAAAGCATAGTAAATAATGACCTTACTATGCACCAGGATACAACAATCTTTTGTCATTCTTTAATGATTGACAATCTTCAATGATTCCCTCACTTCTGCCCTCCAACAGTGCCTCTCATCTCTGCATTGCCCCACTGTCACATGTATTTAATTTGTTTTATAGCACCTCTCATACCACTGTAGGGTGTCAGCGCACTTTACATCACACACATACAGAGACAATTAATCATGCATGCGTAAATCAGTGAATAGAAAATGTTAGATAAGGCAAAGGGTACAACAAGGTGTAGGATTCACAAGTCACCCATACTGGTAGGCATTTTTTAAGAGAGCTTGGTCTGGAGAAGCACAAATTCAGGATTCAGACAATAACACAGGGGTTAGCATTGACTTTGATAATAAGGATTTATTTCTCCCCAAACCAACCTTTTTAGCAGCATCGGGATAATGAAAGACTGGGAAAAAGCATTACTTACTAATTTGTACCATGCAGTTTGCATGCAGCTCTTTGATGGCAGTGAACTTACGAACTGCATAATAACAAAAGAGGAACGCACTGAGCTATGCACAATACAAAATACTGTTTTTTTTAATGCATGGTAGACATTCTTTGCAGCAGGCATGTTAACCATCTGGGCTTCCTAATATGAGTCAAAGCTGCCACTGGGCAAAACCCCCATCTCTCTCCAGCAAATTCATTAATCACCTGAGTTATCTTGACACTTTTATTGCTGCCCAAAAACTACTGATTGTGCAAGTAACTTTGCAGTGCTTTTAAAACTGCTCCCTGCGGACCCCCTGGGAATGTGTCACGGAACCCTGGGGGTCCCCGGACCCCAGTTTGGGAACCACTGCTGTAGACAGCTCGCTGACAGAAGGATACTGTTAGAAATGGGGGTCACTAGTTGGCAATGGCTTGCACCTTTGTCCAAATAGGGACTCTTGCTTCATGTCAGGTTAAGGGGATACACTTCTAAAATAACCCCTGCTCACCCCCTTGGTAGCTTGGCGCAAGCAGATAGTTTTATCTCAGAAGCAGTGGGTAAAGCATTTGTGAAGACATAGTGTAATACAGTGAAAACACTACAAATGGACACCACACCAGTTTAGAAAAATAAGTAATCTTTACTAGACTTAACACAAGAACAAACAATAAAAGTCCACAATACTGTAATAAAAAGAAGTCTTTAAAATGGTAGAAATAGATTAGTTCAATGTAGATGGTAAAAGTGACACTTTACTCTCAAAGCACCTTGGATGCCTCACGCAAAACAACCAAAAGGGTCGCAGGGAAGGTGATGCGTCATTTCCTTGCTTCGGGGGAGGTGATGCGTCGGTTCCTTACTGCAGCGCAGGGGAGGTGATGCTTCGGTTCCTTACCGGAGAGGAGGTGATGCGTCAGTTTCTTACTGCGTTCCGGTTACGATGCGACAAGATGCCGTCTCGATGTGATGCGATGATCAGGTGCGATGCGAACTCAGTAGACTCTTGAGCCACGACAAGCCCTGTGACACGCTTCTCTGGTGATGCGATGGCAACCTCTGCAGTGGCGACAAGCTTCTACGGTAATGCGATACGCTTTGTCGGTGATGCGATGGCGAACAGCTGCGGCGGTGACACGCTTCTTCAGCGATGTGATGGCAACTGATGCAGTGGCGACACGCTTCTCCTCATTGCGTCGCGCTTCCAGCGACATGCAGTCTTCAGAGCGCCCAAAACAACAGCAGGCACATCACTGCAGGTAGAATTCCCAGCAAGGGAATTCAGGGGGAGCTGGTGGTGAAGTCTTTGTGTCCCTGAGAGTTCAGAACAGGAGGCGAGCTCAGCTTCAAGCCCTTGGAGATCTTCCTCAAGATAGTAAAAGTACACACAAAGTTCCTTTTCACCTTTTCTTGGCAATAAAGTAACCACTGCAGGCCAGCCCCAAACAGCAAACAGCACAGGGGCAGTCTCCTCCTTTAGCTTCCTTGGTTCTTCTCCTTGGCAAAGGTTTGTCTTTATTCCCAGAAGTGATCTAAAGTTCTGGGGTCTGGGCCCCAATATTTATACTGCAAAATCCTTTGTCCCCTGACGGCAGAGGGTGTCTGTGCCCAGCCAAAACCAGTTCTGTCCTCCCTGGTGCAGCTTCCTGGCAGGAGGTGGAGACAGCATTGTTTGAGAGCAGTCCTGGCCCAGGTAGCTGAAAGGAAATATCCTCCCCCTACGCTCTATTCTATGAGGGCTCAGGTCAGTGAAAGGAAATCTCCGCCACCCCCCTCTCTATTTACTGCAGGTCCTATTCAGCCCAGTCCTGACCCATCAGACTGCTGGAGCCAATGCCCTCTCCAGCCCCCTGTCACTCACAAACCAGACATGGAATGCACAAACCTAGCAGAGACATGCTGGATGGTTAGGCAAGAAAATACAGACTTTCTAAAAAGTGGTATTTTCAAACACAGAATGTAAAAATCACCCACACTAAAAGATGTATTTTAACATTCTGAGTTCAGACATACTAAACTTGAATTTCACCTTGTTCCCTGGGTCAGTTAGGATTATAAGATGTTATAATCAAACTGCCCATTGTGGCCTTTGGGAACAATAGTAAAAAACGAAATTGGCTGTAGTTCACTATCAGGACATGCCACACACATCAGGGCATGTCCTACCTTTTACATACAATGCACCCTGCCCTTGGGCCTTAGGGGTGACTAATATGTAGAAAAGGGAAGGTTTGGGGACTGGCAAGTATGTGCACTTGCCAAGTGGACATGGCAGTCACAGACTGCACACAGGCTCTGCAATGGCAGGCCTGAGCCATATTTTACAAGCTGCTTCTGTGGGTGGCACAATCAGTGCTGCAAGTCCACCAGCAGCATTTGATTTACAGGCCCTGGGCACATATGGTGCAATGTACTAGGGTCTGACAAGTAAATCAAATAAGCCTATCATGGAGTCATTAATCCAATACAACACGTTACAATAGGGAGCACTTGCACTTTGGCACTAAATAGCAGTGGCAAGGTGCACAAAGCATCTAGACCAGCAAAAACATATCAAAAACACAGGAGGCAACAGCAAAAAAGTGGAAGGGTGACCCACGCCAATGGTGCCAGGTCTAACAGATACTGTGCTCATACCTAAACAATTACTTGGGACCTAATGAAGACTCAGTCAACTTGAAACTGATCCTCTGGCCGCAGGATCTGATGGACGCCAAAAATAACCTGAATACCTTCTTTACAAGCAGGGCAGAATATGCTCTTTCTAGGGTCAAGTGAGGCAATATGAGTATGGTGAAAACACAGGTACATTTTTGACCACCAACTTCATCTGAAAGAATCCCCCTCAGTGGTGACTGCTATCAGGGATAACAGAGAGGAATTGAAAAATCACCCAATTAACATCAGCAATGCATTTGCTTCACACGTTAGGAAAGTGTGAGCCTCTGAGCACCAAGATATAATACTAAAAAACTAATTCCTGGTTGGTGTTCACATGCCCACACAAGAGGGGAGAGACGCATGAATGGGCTAAACAAATAGGTGATATTAGAGCAGATAGAAAGGATATTGTGTTTGGAAAATCTTCAGGAAAAGGTCCATTCCCGATTGAATTCTATAATACCAATGTGCCTTAAATGTCACCAATGTTGCAGATACACAATGACCCAAATGAGAAGGCTGCCCTCTTTTTTAATGAAGAAAGAACTTTCCATTGTGTTGAGAGGAGGAATCTGTTTGGCACCATGGAGAGGGGAGGTCTAGGTCCCGGCTTTGCAGGGGAGGTAAAATATCTCTAAATTAACCTAGGTGCAAAGGTCAATTGCAGAGGAGTTCCAGGAAAGTGCCTCATCTTTCGACTCTTTTATATCTGCTTAAAATTTAAACTTTAGCTGCCCTCTACTTTGTGTAGGGGGCATCTTGATGCTAGCAGTTAAGCAAACACGTTTTTTGTATGCAGACAACATTCTCCTAACTCTGTTGAACCCTTCGTCCTCTATATTATGTTGCGTGTCAATTCTATCTGACTTATCCGCAGTTTTAGAGTACAGAGTAAACTGGGGTAAAAGAGAAAACCTACCACTCACATTTGCCACTGGAAGAAACTCGTTGGGGTTGCTTCCATATACTTGGGTCCTAAAAGAACCTTAAATACTTTGAAATTCCAGTTAATAAGGGACTACAGGATACAATGGAAGATGATGTACAGAAGCTCATGAGGAAAGCCTCAGCTGACTTCCTAAATGGTCCTCGCTCAATTTGTCATTAAGGGGGAGAGTAAAGGTGGTAAAAGTGAATGTAGTCCAACATTTAATTATATCTTCACCATGTTTGACATAATGATACCCAAACCACTTTAAAGTGAAACAGAATTTGCGCTTATGAACTTCATATGGGGTGCAGCAAGGCCAAGACTTGAGGTGACCAAACTTTACAATGCCACCTCTTCAGGTGGTCTCCCATTACCCCACATGCTCACATTCCACCAATCACACAAACTTGCACAACTCGTGCACATGATTGGCATAGGAATATCTCCCCACCATGGATGGAGATTGAAGAAGACTTCCTTTTGGCTACAAGGCAATATGATGTATTCTATAGCATTAATAGAGCAAAAAGCAGGGCGTTGAACCCTATTATATCCTGATCGTGGCAAACATGGGAGTTGGTACACAAATTGTTCAAAATTTACCCACACTTGCATGTCTAGGTAATCATATGGAGAAACCTAGGACTAAGGGGGTATCCTCCTTTTATTGGAGTGATTGGTTCTGGATGGGGCAACTTACAGATTGGTAATTTGCTGTTTGATTGGAACTGCATATCAATTTTCGACCACTATAAGGAATTCTGATTAGGATCCATGGAAAAATGTACGTAGACACAGCTCATACCCTCTTTCCGAACAGTTCTAGGATAGCTGCAATCCCTTACACAAACATTTAGCTGACTTATTGCATACCAACTTCATGATAATTTCAATTAGACTTTCTCAGCATTCTGTGGGTAATGGCTCTGGATATATCAAACTTCATGCATGGTCAATAACTTAATTAAGAATCTGTAAATGTCTTTCTGCAGTTGTCAATCTACAGCCTTATCCTGCAAGCTCCATATATTTGTGCCAAAACAGCTCCCAACTCTATCAGAAGGAATGGTTTTCAAGGACAATGATTGTATAAATTATTCATTTCAAAGTCTGAAATGTCTTTCAAAATGTATCGTTGCAGCAACAAAAATGTGTTATTATGCATGTGTAGTAAAGAGGGAGGAATGACTAGGCGGAAAATCAATTAGGCACTAGTAATCGGAATAATTTTGGTAACTCTGTGTTACTTTTTGATGTGGAATTACCAGTAATAACGCAATGATGCCCACTTGCTGGATTGGAGGAAATTTTGAGGGAAAATATCCTACCCCAAGAGCACAATTAGGAAGTGTGAGCTGCTGCTCGTGCTGCTGTTTATGTTGTGTTGCATTTAGCACTATTTTCTTAGCACAAAATGCATGCTCACGTCCATTTTGGATGTAAGGGTGCATTTTACTTTGACTTTAAAGTAGTATTCTTCATTTATAGCCATGGAAGGTGTGATGTGGAGATGGTAGTAATTACGTTTGGCAGTATTGTCTGCCCCACAACTACACCTTTACATTCCCTTCCTTGCAGTAGAGAAGGATATAGAGTGGAAGTAGTATCACGTTTCTCATTATCATCTGCCTGCCTACTACTGCTTGGTTTGCTTGAAAATTGACACAGTAATGCTTAATTGCGGAATGTATACAACTCCAATGGAAATATATTTTCCACAAAAAACCAGAATGACTTTTTATTTGTATATGGATTTTGCCATGAATGTCTTTATTGTGATGATGACCAACAATCATAATGTAACACATATTTACCTTCTAACATCTACTATAAGCAACAATCTCTCACCTGCAAGGGAGTTCCTGGACCACCTTCCTTGATGGGGCTCAGAAGTACCTAAAACCTGTTGGCAAACAGATTTTAAATAGTGTGGCTCTCATGCTGTAGACAGAATGTGGGCCATCCATTCCCGATTGAATTCTATAATACCAATGTGCCTTAAATGTCACCAATGTTGCAGATACACAATGACCCAAATGAGAAGGCTGCCCTCTTTTTTAATGAAGAAAGAACTTTCCATTGTGTTGAGAGGAGGAATCTGTTGCCTCTTTTGATTCGGTGACCAGGGTACATGGCATGTCTGGATCCTTCTTGCATGTTGGATTAACAGGAAGAACGTGAAGTAATGGCGTGAGGCAAGATTGGTGCAGGCAGGGTGGCAGCAGTGGGTGTCTTTAGCAGTTCCCTTGTTGAATGAGAAGCACCAGGAACCCAGACAGATATCGAGGCCGAGCCCAAAGGGATATTGGGGCAGAGGAATTCTTTCATGCTCAACTCCCTAAAGAGATTTCTCTTTTTGGGACAGTTGGGAACTACCTGCTTTGCCCCTGTAGAAAGTGGCTGTTGAAGTGAAAGTGGGAGAGAGCGTTACCCTGGCTGCTGTGAACCTTACAAGAACTACAAGAGTCACTCAATCTGAAGAGAAGATGAGGTGTGAAAGAGAAGGGCCTCATCCCAACGGCATCCCCTTGGTGGAATACCATTCAACATTCCAGGATGGAAGCTACTCCATGGTCAGGACTGGTCCAAGACAAACTGAGTTCAGTGAAAATATGCCAGTCACTAGATGGTAAGGAGGGGATGGGGATTAACGGGTAGAGGACGAATTTGAAGCTGGGGAACCAGGTTCGAGTCTGGCTGGAGGCTCAATCATCCTGTGATTCTGGGCAAATCACTTCATCTCCCCGTGCCCCCAAAAATAATAATAATTAAAAAAAATGCATGTGCTTGTCTGTAATGCAACTAGTGCCCATTCAAATCCCTCCGATACCCTCGAGTCAGATATATAAAACAGCAAATAAAAGGTTCACCTTCAGAAGAACTGTTTCTAGCACTACAGTCTAAATTTACCTATGGACTTGAGATGCCAGTTACATATTTACCCGTCGGGCTGCCTTAGGCCTAGACCAATTTCCATTCACCAGCCTGAAGTGCTGTCCTCACACTGCCTCTCTCTGGCAGACAGATGGCAGTGTCCTGTGAATAATGACATACGCTGTCCATGTGAGTGTGGGGTGTCTTTTACTCTCAACTCATGCTGGCAGCGCATGCCATAATATCTTACAGTTTTATACAATTATACAATTGCTGTAATTTAACACGTATTGTGCCCTTGTATTCTTTCTTTTTCCCTCTCCTTTCCCCCTATTGTATGCATGCATGTGATACCTCCTGGAGGCGCTGTTCATGGTATATGTTGGGTTTGTTGTGTTGTGAGAGGTTCTGTTTGACAGTTTCAATCTTTGACAGCATTGATCTTCTAGTATTCCTTGTGTGAAGATTACAACTGTGTCTTACCAGCAAGGGCCTAGCTACTGTTGTTGCACAGGCCAGGGGCGCACAGGTCCTGGGTGCATAAGGGGGAGTACTGTCCCTGCTGAGCATAGAGTCAGATGCAATATCACTTACACTGTCCAGGCAGCACCCAGCCAGGGTCTGACTGCGGGAGAAGTAGGTCCAGGCACCAAAATTAAAGCAGCCCCTTTCAAAAAATGAGAAGGAGTAAAAAATGAAAGTGTCCCACATTGATAAATCAAGCAGCTCCGAGTTTTTAAGACATGTTGTCTGGTTGTCTGTAGAGGGAGGGGGCTGCACGCATATGGGCTTGCTGCAGGCAATGCTTGGGATAATGTTAGGAAAAACAGCAGTGGCATTTGCTACGTTCCTTCTCCATCCAAATGATAAAAACATTGACACCTCCCAGCTGTTCCAGCTACAAAGTGATATTGGTACAGCAACCTGCGCCTTCAATGAGGCAATCCACAGTACACTTTCCTTATTCGCTCAAATCTATCCCTTTTTAGGTCTCGCCTGACCCAGCGCATGCGCTGGTCTGGTACCTCACTGGAAAAAAAATGTTTTTTTCCATGCTTATTACTCTCCAATGTACAGCCTATCACGAAATCCCATAAACGGAGCACTTCCATATACTAAAGTCTTACTGCGATATGCAAATAAATATCTTACCCTGTTTCACACAAGGTGCCTAGAAAAAAAGCGCGACATATAACTTAACAGCTGCATAAATCACAGCCTAAAACAATCCTGGAAGAGAAGGGCGTTTCAGAAAACGTACGTCGAGGGCTCTCTTCATCTCAGAGGCAAAATAAATGAAGAGAAATCACTGGAATGCTCTGAGGCACCGACCCCGCGTCCCCAACGCTCGACAGGAATCGAGGCGGCTTATGGAGGCGGTATCAGCCTTACTGGAAGTGCGCACGCCGCACTGTGCATGCATTTGGTGGGTACGTTAGGCTCTCATGCTGAAAACTGTTTTTAAAACATTAATCAAAACTGCCTCTGTAAGACAGGGCATTGTTCTGAAGGATGTAAGACGAGCGCATCTTGTAAATGGATTCTTCCTCAGACTGAAGTAATTTCCATCCACAGCCTCTCCCCAGCGCTCCTCAAAAAGCGGCGCCGAGAGATAAAGAGCACTCTTCATGGCGCACTGCTACCTGATGCAAACACTGGGGAAATCACTAATGTATGCCATGCCGTATTTCCATGTCACACATGACACCTTTGTCTAAAATTACCCAACAGGCTTTGACATCAGCTGCATATTCCAGAAGCAGGCCTTTCAACTGACATCTGCCAAGAATGCGCTTCAAGAGAGAGCTTTCTTCTTCTAACGGGTAAATTGGAAGTAAAGTAACATCATACTACAACAAGTCAGGACTATTGGCTTTGTCAATGGCTGTTAGTTGCATAAGATAAATAAGCAGCAACTATGGCTTATATATAATATTGTAAAGGCTTCTACTAAAGAACCTGGTGACATCATCACATTTTGCTGCTCCTGTGTTTCAAAAAGAGAAGGGAAATCCAGAGAGAAAATGACTCTCTTCAAAGGATTTCCCTTCCTCTACAACGCTCACCTGGCATGACGTCATGCCGTAACTTCTCCACTAGTGAGAAGTGAGCACACGCACATCATGTGCCTGCTGTCACTGCAGTCTGGGAAAAAACAGACCGCCTGTGCCAGGGCACAAAACAGAGCCCGATAGAGACCCGTTTCGAGGCCTCCTTTAAACAAGCATTGGCATAGCCAATAGGTCTCGCCTTTGGGACCTTATAAGTGTTTAGCCATGTGTTTAGCCATGCAACAGTTGCATAACTAAACACTTATAAGGTCCAAAAAGCGAGACCTATTGGCTATGCCAATGCTTGTTTTTGTTTCTCCTTGACCCACTTTCCCCCCCCTACTGTACTGTCTGCTTCATTGCCTTATGCAATTGAGCCATCTTATTCTGTATTTCTAAACGTAATCAAAAGGTTACATGCAGTGCTTTACAGCAGGCACATTAATCCTCAAGATGTTTTTGATTATTCTTACTTGTGAGTGGCACATTACACATCAATCTCTTTAACAACTCCATTAACAATCTGAGCAGTATGCTAAGTGGCAGTAGCGGTCCGTGGAGGGAGTTTAGTGGGGCAGTGAGGCGGGGCGGGGGAGGGGCAGGGTGGGGAAATGTAAACACTGGAATATGGATGAACGGAGGTAAGTACACATTTAAATAAATAAAACGAATTTCGTTGCGCGCGCTGCATCGCATTTTGCGATGCAGCGCGCGCAAAGGAATTTGTTTTAGTTTCCAATGGCTAATGGCCCCAACTGCTAATCCACCCCTGTGGTGACCACTTCCTGTGGAGAGTGGCACCGTTTCTACCCAGAAGCCTCTATTCTGCCACTTTTAAAAATGGCAGAACCCTTCGTCGGCTGTGCAGACCAGGTAGTCCACCTTAGGGGTGTGGCTAGCCTTCTCGTGGTGTATGCATCCTGACTACCTAATTTCCTTGCCTCCCTGGGTTGCAAATGTGCCTGGAGCAGGGGATTGTTTTCCCTTCTCTGAGAGGAAACCTGGTTGCATATCAGAGGTGGGTAGGGATTTAAAGCTCCCCGTCTGGAAGTTCCACTCCACTACCCATTCTGCCAGGGAGGGTGGTTACACAATCCGCCCAGACAAGACTTTGTTTGTGCCTCCTCTGAGAGTCCACACCTCTTGGCAGGGGTCAGATTCCTGTCTTGGAAGCAGCAGCTATAGGCTGTTGTCCAGGGCACAGGAAATGCGTAGACCACCGGGTGGGCAACCTCCAAGGTAGCCACCTGGGTGCATGTTACACTAAGTCCAACTTTAGAAAAAGGTTGAGTTTGATGAGACAAGTTGTTTGATACCAAACATGACATTTTGCAGTGTGACCATAATGGAGCTTGCAGCCTGTGTGGAGGGGGGGAGAGCCCATGTTATCCTATGGCCCCCATGAACACTTATAGTAGTCCCTAATTAAAGGAGGCTACTATACGGACACATAAATTTGCACTTATTTGCCCAGACCGTTATTATAATGCATCCTGCTTCTTGGGCTCAGGAGGCCTACCTGAGGGGTGAATGGCAAGTATTAAAAGTAGTGCTGTGACCTTACCACTCATGGTGAGGGTAAAGGAGGCCTTGCCAGGAGGTGGAATTTTATTAATAAAGACAACTTTCTTAATACACTAGCCGATACAGCTCCACCCCCTGGCCATGATGTTAACACCTCGGAAACAAAGGTATCCAAATGGCTGCTTGATGCTATCAATAAACACGCCCCATTAAAAAAAAGTCAAATTAGCACGCCGGGCGGAGACACAAAGATGGTTCTCTGACGACCTTAAGGCCCAGAAATTGGCCTTACGCCAATTGGAGAGACAATGGCGTCTGAAATACTCTTCAGGAAAAAATTACGATATACTTCTGCTCGGAAAGATTACAAGGAAATCATTCTTACTGCCAAAGCAGCCTATTTTTCCGATCGTATTCTGAAATCTAATCAAAACTCTAAAGAAATATTCTCTATAATAGATGAGCTATCCAATCCTGAGCGTACTCTTTTGAAGGCTGTCCCTTCTCAAGCTCTATGTAATTTGTTAAATGATTACTTTATTGACAAGATTGTCTCAATAAAAGCTAGCATCCCAACTCATCTTTCGCCATTAGACCCCTCTGTGGTACATTGTAATAACAGAACTCTTAGCTGTTTCCCTATCATTAGTAACAAGATCTTTCAAGACCTATTAGTGGAAATGAAATCAGGCGCTCCATCTGATTGCTGTCCCCCTCATATTTTGAAAGACTGCCTTGCAATTCATTCTGGTCCCGTACTCGCATTACTGAATGAATCCATTTCATCTGGCATAGTCCCCTTGGCTTTTAAAAAAGCAGTAGTGGTCCCCCTCCTGAAAAAGCTTGGAGCTGACCCTGCGCTCCTTTCCAATTACCGCCCGATTTCCTTGTTACCCTTTTTGGCGAAGATTCTAGAGGGCCACGTAGCAAAATGCCTCTCTAATTTTTTAGAGACATCAAAATACTTGGACCCTCATCAGGCTGGCTTTCGGCCTGCCCATTCCACCGAATCTGTGATCCTGACGGTTGTGGACATCTTGAGGGATAATGCTGACAGAGGCTCTCCCCGGGCCCTGGTCTTGCTGGATCTCTCCGCAGCCTTCGACACGGTCAACCATAGTATATTGGTCGACCGTGTCAGGAGGGCTGGTGTTCAGGGGACTGAGGCTCGCTGGCTTACTTCCTTCCTGGAGGATCATTCTCAGGCTGTCCGTCTGAGTCAGTTTCTAGCATCCTCACATAATACCACCTGTGGGGTCCCTCAGGGTTCGGCCCTCTCTCCCCATCTATTTAACATCTATATGGCACCCCTGATCCAGTCTCTTAAAGACAGGAATGTGCAGGTTCTCAACTACGCTGATGATCTTCAGCTCATCCTCAGGGTTGATAGCTCCCACAACTCTATCACTGAATTCCAGGATACCATGTTATATATCCAAAATTGGATGTATCTTAATCATCTTAAACTGAATCCTGGTAAGACAGAGATAGTTCTTACTGGTGACAGCCATAAGCACTGGGGCCCCCACTACTGGCCCTCAGAGCTTGTCTCTCCTCCCGCCCCGTCCACGTCAGCCAAAACTTTAGGAGTATTTCTGGACAGCGACCTCTTCCTGAAAACTCAGGTTGGAGCTGTGGTGTCTAAGTGCTTTTTTAAAATGCTCAAAATCAGGAAAATTCACAGTTTCCTCACTCATGACGCCTTGAACCAGGCCATGATTTCTACGGTTCTATCCCATCTAGATTACTCCAGATAGTCCAGAACCAGGTAGTACGACTGATTTATCGTCAACCTAAATGGCACACCGCTACCCCGCTGTTGAGGAAACTACATTGGCTTCCAATATCACAGCGCTGTGGTTGCCTCCTTTTTAAATCCCTGCATGGCACCAGCCCTGAGTTCATTAATAGCATGATACTCAGGCACACTCCCACACGTGATTTAAGGTCCGCTCATCTCTCACTTCTTGCTCTCCCGGGTTTCAAACGGGTACGCCAAGTAGGTCGCAGATTTGCCACTCTTGCCCCCAAATTGTGGAATTCCTTTCCGCTCGAAATTCGATCATGCACCGACCTTCTCCAATTCAGGAAATCTCTGAAAACATGGCTATTCATACAGGGTTAGCTTCTGTCTTTTCTGTCAACCTTTTGAGCCTTAGCGCCATGAAGCCAATTGGCGTACGTGCGCTCTATAAATCCCTACTAACATTAACATTAACATTAAAGTTGGGTTTGAGCAGTTTGCACTGCTCCTGCAGTCTGCAATGGCAGAACTGCTGTCATTTCTTTACTTGGGTGACTCAGGATGACACAATCAGTGCTGCAGGCCCTGGTGACCCCTTTAAACCCCATGCCCTGGAGGACTTATAAGGGGTTTAAAGTCTGCCAATCGGTGGTTACCAATTTACATTCTTAATATTTTAGGGAGAGAGCACTATCATCGGGGCGTGGTTAGCAATCTCACTGCACTTTCAGAGTCAAAACCATCGCCAGTAGGGACAAAGTGTGGGGGTAACCATACAAAAAGGGCACTTTCCTACAAGGAACAGTAGATACTGTGTAAGGTAAGCACTTCTCAAGCGTACAGCATGGTGTAGAACTAACTGAAGCAGTGCAAGCTTTCATCCTAGCCACAGCAGCGATATCGCATGCACGCACCACCCGCGCACACAAAAATGTGTATGCCTATGAGTGACCATGGGCGGACTGGCCATAGCGGGCACCAGGCTTTTCCCCGGCAGGCTGCTAGGGTGGGGGGCGGTTTTTGGCCCCTGGTGGTCGTTTTTGTTACCGGAGTCAGCAATATCGGCCCCCTGTAACAAAATTGGCTGACACCGGCCCCAGCAAACTGCTCAGCTGCACTCCCCTTCACCCCAGGGGAGGCCGGCTGAGCAGTTTGCCAGGGCTGGTTTCTGTTCCCAGCCCGGCCCTGTGAGTGACATGGCTCTAATTGTGTGTTGGATCCTGTGGTGGGCCTTGCAGACATAATGGGTCTGGCAGCATCCACATTTCATGACTGATCGGCTAGCACCCTACATTATCTCTTTATTTATAGAACTTCAGAGGCTTGCAGCAGACCAAATACCTAGCTGGACAATAATGCCCATGTACCCCTGACTCAAGTTAAAATTAAGAGTGTTCCACTGAACCCAGTGCCATTTGTGCGATTCATTTAACAATTGTCGTTTGCATTTAATAATCACAATTCCCTGTATTGTTTTACTGTAATATTGTGGTGTGTGTAAATGTTTCCTCTCAACTTGAGTTTGTTGGATGTTCTTGGTGCTAAGTCATACCTCAGGTCCTCATCTACCTGTGGCCACCTCTCCTTGCCTAGTAAACATTCCCTTCAAATCTGGCTTTGTTACTAGACCAGCCTCAGACCATGGATCTCCTTTCAAAACTATCCTCCCCACTATTTGGTCCCGCTTCCAAGGGAATACAGCACAGTCATCCAGATGTAGGGCAGAGCTAGTAAGGTGACTTCCACTGTGGTTTCCTTGTTTGGATCTGCTAGGGCCTGTAAGAGACTAAAGGTGAATTAGCTATACGTCAAGGACCACAGTGTGGTGTGTAGGTTCATTCTCTGTGGTAGAATAAATTACTGTGAGGGGTTGGGTTCCTGGTATTTCTGAGGGGACTCCACATGTTACTTGTAGTTTGCTAAACAGTGCTGTTAGGGATGCTGAGTCAACTTCATGCACTACTTAATAGTGGCTTAGCACTGGTCCTGTGGGTTGGTATATATTGCTTGTAGACTCCCATAACTACTTAAATGCTGTTTAATGAGTCCTCTATAGGATGGGTGTATGTCACTCCTGGTTAGACTCCATATAAAGCCAGCTTGTTGTTTATCAGGGACTCTAGAAATTGGGCTTCAGTTAATCTTGGGTGGACTCTATGTACTACTTTTAGGAGGCATAAAAGTGCCGCAAAGAGAGATTCACTTTTATCACTTATAGGAAATCTCCATATGCTACTATCAGGTGGTTTAACATTGCCTCTCAAGGTTGAGATCTTGTGTGGTGTATCCCATTTATTAATTCTAGGTGTCTAAACATTGCCTCCTGAAATTTGTCTTCTGTTACTTTTGGGTAGACTTCACATTGTACTTAGTTAAGGCCTCAGTCGCTCCTAGTGGATTCCATATGATATTTATGAATGGCTTAACAGTACATTGGAGAATCCAAGATGGACTCCATGTTGGACTTGTTGGTGGGCTAACAATGCCTCCAAGTACTAGGTTTCTGCCACTCCGAACAAAATGCATTAATGAAAGTCCCTCTTTTGCCTTGACATTCGAGCCCTGGAAAATGCTGCAAAGATCTGCCAATGGCTATCAACAGTCATGACAATTAAAAAAATCTATTCAGACTTTGCTGTTCCAAAAATCATAACTCAATCTAATTCTTACCTGCAAGTTAATCTATTAGTATATGCAGCTTGCAAGACTATACTTCCAACTCCCTTCCATACTGATCCATGAAAAAGTCACTGCTGCATCCCTCACACCTAGAGTGGAGCACAGCTCTATATCTCATGCACACCACCAAAACATTATATTCTTAGGTGCTACTTCACCCAACATCCATGTCTGTAAAAGCCCAACATATGTATTTTTCCTTACTTGACCAAACTGGTCCCCATCTAGAGGAAGAAAAAGGTTATGGATACACTACAAAACACTATGTTACTCATGTAGCAAACAGCTAAACTGAGGAACCAAATAAAGGAAATCAGCATACCTAAAAACCAGCTATAATATACCCTCTAGAGTTGGCTGGAGGATGGTTGGGGATGGTTGAGCCACGGCTCTTCTTCCATGTGCAATGTGAATCTAAACAAATGTAGATTTGCCTGCATGAAGAGCGGTGCTTGCACCAGGTGTTGTGCAGGCAAATACCTACCTTAAGTCCATGCCTTCTGTCTTTATTGGCTGATAATTTCTGAAATTGGCAGAGGTGGGTACCTTTGTCCAAATAGAGACCTTTGCTTCTAGTCAGGGAAGGGGTAACACTTCTAAAATAACCCCTGCTCACCCCCTTGGTGGCTTGGCACGAGCAGACAGGATTATCTCAGAGGCAGGGTGTAAAGCATTTGTGAACACATACGTTGAAAACACTACAATTGGACACCACACCAGTTTAGCAAAATAAGTAGTCTTTATCTAAACCAAACAAGACCAAACAACATAAATCTACAATACAGTAATAAAAATATACATTTATCTATATTTATTTTTTAATTATTGCATCACTATTGAGGCCTGAACATGTGTTAGTGCAACTTGTCTACTGTCAAATCATGTAATTTCTCTAACTTTAACAGCCTAATTGCTGTATGAGCTCAACCGTTTTGTCAAGCGTTGTGGTCTATGGCCTTAAATTCTGAGGTTTGTATGACTTCTGATTTATCCAGTATGCCTCTTTTAAGTAGATTCCCAGTCATACTGTGCACCCGAGAATCTGCCAGGAGTATGTATAATGGAAAAACGAGAATAACAAATACACAAATGAAGGAAGATGCTATGACATTTGTGTGAATATTATGCAGTAAATTGCACCATTTTCCAAGACATTTTCTTGGGGAGAAAGTGGGGCTCGCTCACTTGCACTTACATGGTCTGTGATATTTGAGAAGAGTTTTCCACCACTTTCAAACTTTGAAAGCCACAAATGTTGACCCCGTGCTAAGCATCTCATAGAGTTTGTTAGGGCTATGCGGATTCCAGCAGGCCAGGTGGTGCAGATGCATCATTAGTGCCTGCACATGGGCACTTTGAGGAGTTGTTTCTGCAGAGCCAGGAACTCCTGCAATACATATCCATGTCCTTAAACACACCCTCTGTTTGCTTACTGCTCTTTAAAGCCTTTGTCTTTACATTTATTGTTTAGGTACCAGGTTATCAGCACACCTACAGATTTTTTCATGGTTATGGAATATGTGCCTGGTGGTGAATTATTTGACTACATCTGCAAAAACGGACGGGTAAGTCAATCACATGGTTTAATATTAAACCTTCTGGCATTGTGAAGGTTTAGTAAAGCATTCTTTCTCAATGTTATATTCAGTGTAACAACAATCAGAAATGCAGAATGGCAGAAGAAAAATATAACATCAGAAATATTTGCCATAATTTATATGGCTGTATTCTTACTGTAACAATAACCTTCTGGTAAGAAGATCATTCCTTTTACACCATCACGTTTAAATGACACATTTAGGATGGCAAACATTCCTGTTTAACTAATGATTCACAATCTGTTACTTACCATATAGGAAGATGTAGCGCTTTAGAAATCTGACGCTTTTAGAGACTGGTGGGAAAGTATATTACATGTTAAAAAATGTTAGTTTTTTGCATTGTACTGCTACAGCAGAGACCGAGGCCACAAGAGGATAATAACCTGCTGATTCCTAGACAGAACAAGCATTTGCAATGCGATTGGTCTCGCCTTTGGGACCTTATATGTATTTAGCTATGGAGCACATTAGCCTGGGTGCTGAAACATCTACTGTTTTTTAACGTGGAGGGAAAGTAAGCATCAAAGTGCGTGACACGCCGGGTATGGGAACAAATGGAGAAAAATATTGCCTTTCAGCGTGAAATGGTATAGTCCAAAGCACTGTTTTTAATAGAAAATCTGGGCCTTCAGTGGTCATATCAATGAAAATACAAGAATTGAAAAAATTATTATTGTCTACTGGTGCACGTGGAAGATAATTTCTATGGACTGGAATCCCGAGAATGCTAAAGTGATTCTGGTATTTTACTGACCTCTGCTGGTCGTTTTCTATCAAGAAAGTTAAATAGAGGCAGTTGCCAGAAAAATCAAAAAAAGAAGGTCCCTCAGCAGAAAGCAATTTCTGGTATTTTACTGACCTCTACTGATCGTTTTCTATCAAGACAGTTAAATAGAGGCAGTTGAACAAGCAGAAAGCAATTCTGGTATTTTACTGACCTCTGCTGGTCGTTTTCCATCAAAACAGTTAAATAGAGGCAGTTGAACAGGCAGAAAGCAATTCTGGTATTTTACTGACCTCTACTGGTCGTTTTCTATCAAGACAGTTAAATAGAGGCAGTTGAACTGAGAAAAAAGTCCCTAAGCAGAAGCAGACAAGTCCTAGGGCTGATCTCCAGAGCCCACAAAGAACATACACATTTAAGTATAAAGTACATACACATATATGTATATACTAATGTATATATAAGAGGTCGCGAATGCTCGACCTAACAAATGACCTTTTTTCACAATTTCACAAAAATCTGAATTTGGTCATTAAAAGACTGGACGCTGTGATTATCTTTTGAGTTCCTTTCTTGAATGCCCGAGGAAAGTATGACTCTTCCCTGTAGCCAGAGTGCCAGCCTTCACAGATTAGTGTTTGTGAACTATGACAAAGGTCTCCTTAAGAAGGACCCTATAGGAGGAAGAACCACAAAGGTAAAAAAAATTCTTAGCCAATCTTGTAAGTCTAGATTGGAGATAAATATTAGTAATACAGAGGTTACCAAGGCCTCAAACTCCTCATGACATCAAAAGGTATTCATAAGAAAATTCTAAGTGTGGGGTGTAAAAATATAGGAGGAAAATGGTAGAAATCAGTTGAAGAATGCAATAAAAAAAGAGAACACAAATGCATTGTGAAGTGCTTTTTATTTGCAATTCCCTCCTTACATATGGTACTAGCAGGAACTGACAGCACAAGTAAAAACTCAGCCTCATCTTAGACTGAGGATATATGTTAGCATCCTCAGCCTTGTGGTTTACGATGTCACCAGAATGTACCTCTTCTGGCATGCTTGAATCTGTTGGCCCTCCCTGTGCCTCTACTCCAGCAATGTCCCTCTGCTACCTGCTGTACTTTTTCTCATACTTTAATTTTAAGTGTTTACTCATGGTGAATGTTCCAAATGAGTACGCCCTCTTATCCTCTGGCTGACCTTGACATTCACTAGTTTGCTGGTGCAGTTGATGTTCCTTGCAGCGCTTCCTCTTCTAACTGGTCCATGGGTCTCAGTGAACCACCCCTTAGTTAAGCAAATTTCTTTATTCCCATTAGTTTAATCTGGCACCTGAGACTCAGGGCATTCTTAACACATCTCTCCAGCATGAGTGAGGCAGAATCAATATCCAAATTCTTTTCAAGATGACTTAAGGCTGATTGGTGTTTTGCAAGGACTAAGTTGGTGTTTGCTTTGGTCTTCATTTTGCCTTGATGTTTGGAGATTTTTATAGTGGACAGCTGTTTGATTGGACAGTAAATTCTCTTAGGGTTGATCCTGTCCCAAAGGGACAAGATCACCCCACTCTACCCATACTTCAAATGAACAAATGTTGCCCAGCATATGCCCTACTACAGAAGAGGCTGCTTTTGGTTCCTGCAGGAGCCCAAGGGAAGCCACCACAACGGAGAAGTTGTTTGTAGGTGCACTAATAGCGTCCACGGCATGCAGGTTGAAATCACCAGCAATCATTCGCTTTGGGAGCCATTGGTTGACCTTTCTTATGACATCCATGAGCAAGTCAGTATAGTGTTCTGGTGGTACTTTACGAGCAATGCTAATATGGTCTCTGCAGACGATTGGCATGAGCCAAGGAGGCATGGATGGGACGAAAATTGCTAGACATTTACGCCTCATCCAGTGCGACGTTATGCTTATAAACAAAGGACATCTCCATGCCACTTTGTAACTCTCTGCAAAGTGACAGTATTTTGCACTCTTTTGTTTAGGTATTGGCAATGTCAGGTTTGGTGACTGCATGGAGCCAGGTCTTAGAAAGAAATAGAAAATCCCACTTATGGTCAGACAGCAGATTTTGAACATCCTACCGATGTTTATGCATGGACCGAGCATTAAGCAGAGCTTCTGAAAGTCCTTCATGCACACCCTCCCCCGCAAGCTGATAGCAGGTCATATCTCTTTTAAGTTCCCACGGTGACTGGCGCAGTGACTCAGCAACATAAGGTTTCCGTTGTTAGAGGGGACACTTCTGAGGTTCAGCGTAGATGGAAGCTCGAGCAACTGCTGATATAAACAGAGCCTCCTGACACTGGTGTGTCCTTACTGGAGGGGCACAGATGGGACCGCCTTTGGCTCGCCACCAGCGTGCCCACTACGTGGACGCAGCGCCGTCATCCTTAAGTAGCCCAACGCAGGGTATCTTGAATGCTAAATCTGGATTGCATAGACCAGTACACTCATGATATTTTAGGGGTAACTTCAACTTGTTTACCTATTCCATTTCTGTTGTGAACAACATATTAATCACTTATGTGGGTGAAAATTAACTCCTCGAAATGTGCAGTTCAGAATTTATCAGATGTTTGCCAGTAGGAACATATGTAATTCAAAATTTCACTAATGCAAATATCTCCAGTAAGGATCCATAAAATGTAAGTTGTACTTCAAAGAAGAATCTTTTGTGCTGATAGTTTCATGCAATATTAGAACATTTATTTGCTCCATGTGCTGTCCTTCCTTATTGTTTATTACTCCATGTGCTGCCCCTCCTTATTGTTTATTACTCAATGTGCTGCCCCTCCTTATTGTTTATTACTCCATGTGCTGTCCCTCCTTGTTGTTTATTACTCCATGTGCTGCCTCTCCTTATTGTTTATTACTCCATGTGCTGTCCTTCCCTTTTATTTAGACTACTTTTTAATGGCAGTTTTGTATATTTCTTTACTTAGAGTCCATGTTGTTTACAATGCTGCCTCCTCTGTCTTATTCTCTGTCCCTCGGGGTGGTCTGTAATGCTTTCTACCTGCCTAGGAGACTGTTCATCACTGTTCTTCATTTTATTTCCTCTTTCTTACCTCTCAATGGGTAATTCTTTCCCATTCTTCCTAAATATCTTTCAAACCTTCAAGCGATGATCTAAGTATAATGCCAGTTCAGTGATCTTATTATTCTGGGAAAGGAAACACTCTAGGGATATCCTTAATTAGTCTCGATGCACAAGGAAAGGCTCAAATTGTGTTTCTCGTGATCACCAAACTCTTAAAGTGTCCATCCCCCGCAGTCTCTTGGAAATTAGTTCTTCCACTATATTCTTTGACATAAAGTTGTGGGCAGGCACCACTTGCCCATTATCTGATATAGTTTGTAATTACTAATCCACAATTTACGAGAATGTCAATTTAACGTGGTCCAGATTATGGATGTTTTCTCCAACTACGACTGGAGAAAATGTGCTTTTGACCGATTACTGGGGAGCATCTGTGAGCAGGGGCATGAAGATACCTTTTACACTATGGTTGAAAATTACCATACTCCGCATATTACCCATAAAACATTGTGGGGAAAGGGAAGGGTACTTTATTCTCATTGCATCACTTTCTCTGCAAGTCCTTGACATTGTTTTATTGCTCCCTCGACCACATGGCTGAAAATAACTTTGGCAAAATTGTCAGTGCTTCTGAGTGGCTTGTACTCTCCACCACAGCTGCTTTCTCATTCAACGTCCAATCTGTTCTGCATCCTTTTCTGTTACACTTCCTGCTTCTGGCATTACAAAGTGTTATTTATGAACAACATAAAGATCTCCGTAGCAGCTCAATTAACTCATGTACATATATCTGCCTTTGCAGTAGTGTAAAACAACTCTGCTGCTTACGTTTACCCCAACGGTACAATTCGCATCCATGTGTTTATGCACTAGTGTTTCACATATGTACTGTGCGAGTTAGAGTTTAATGAAAGAGAGAGAGATGTTTTCACTATACAAGAATCAAACACTATTGGCTTTGACAATGTTTGTTTCTCTCTGATGTCACTGATGTATTACTCACACATGAATCGTGTGTTTAGTGAAATCAACTAAGACCTTTGCTGTGACTGAGAGAAAACAGAGAGAAAATTTGAGGTTCAGAAGCTGAAAACTCCGATAAACTATGTCTGTCATACATACATTGAATTATTCCATCAACATAGATGGCTTGTCAGGTGAAACCTCCTGCTGTGATTGACACGTTTTCCATTTCCCAATATTCACTTGTCAGTCCCAGGGTTGTTTCTCATTTGTTTCATTCCAAAGCAGGAGGTGTTACATGGAAACTTTAACTAACACAAACATCAAAGGAACTTCGAAACTGGGCAGGCCGCAGACCACGGCAAGCAGGCAGCCGCCCCTCGCGCCGCTGATTCCGTGCTAGTTTGCTGTTCGCAGCAGACTTTGTCAATATGTGCTTGACCCCCGTGAATGCTCCTTTAGCCCCGCCCCCACCCACTGGCTGCTCTTCTCCTTGCAGGTCGACGAGCCGGAGGCCCGCCGTCTCTTCCAGCAGATCCTGTCCGCCGTGGACTACTGTCACCGGCACATGGTGGTGCACCGCGACCTGAAACCGGAGAACGTGCTGCTGGACGCACACATGAACGCCAAGATAGCTGATTTCGGTATGTGACCCGCGAAGCACGCCTGGAATCTACCCCGCTCCAAGCAGCGCGCTATCGGCTGTCACCCGGGTGTGCCACCAGTGACACGTTCCAGGACCCTGCATTAGTCATGTCCATGCTTGTTACTCTGCATTACAGAACGTTTGATATGTAATATAACCTGCATTTTTTTTGCACAAATGTCGATGCATGGAATTTTCGAATTACTGTGAGGTAAGAGAACACCCGATTCCTATCTTTTGCATTGCTTATTCTTCCTTAACAGAGGCCACACTGTACCAGGACGCACATACATGTATTGTTATCTATGAAACCTTGTGGGCTTGCCTGTGTACCTTTGCATCCTGATAATTACGTCTGATTGTAATTGCCTTGGATGAGGAACTTCGGCGCGAAATAATGGGGCATATTAACAAGCCAGGCGATAAAATTATCGCCTTTTAGCGACAGAAAACTGCCGCTAAAACGGCCATAATGGGCTTGATAATAAGCTCTATGGAATTCCAATTGAAGCCCATGTTAGACGTCCTTCACATCTAACATGGGTTTCAATTGGAATTCCATGGAGCATATTATCAAGCTCATTATCGCCGTTTTAGCGGCAGTTTTCTGCCGCTAAAGCGGCGATAATTTCATCGCCTGGCTTGATAATATGCCCCAATGTTCTTATCGGCTGTGTGCAGATCAGAATTTCAGGACAAACTTACAAACTCCAAGTGATCCTCATTGGACGAACATGGCCAAAATATAGGAGGGGGCAACTGCGTGTTTTAATGTTGCTTGTCGGAACCACAGGCCAACACAATCAATTCATGGGCAGTGCCATGGACAGTACCACATGCTCCTAACACAGGCCCTGTTCAGTTTAGTTGGATGCATCTGAATGAAGTCTGCCCACTGGTTCTCCTTCGCCCATGGCACAGATGTAAAATGGATGGACCGCGCATGATTCACTTTTCAGTGAATCATTCTACCTAGACCCAGGAGAGATCCATTTTCGAAATTTAGGGTGGTGAGAGTGCGACTGGTGCCACCTCACAGCTTGGAGGGAGGCTGTATTTTGAAATATCTTATGGGTTTCAAAGCACCTGCGGCAGAGTTCCTTGTGTGCCCATCAATTTTCAGACAACAATTATTTGTCAAGATAATTCTGGTGATTAATGTACCTGGTGGAGAGAGATTGGAGTTTTGGATAAGGGCAGTTTTGACTCATCATAAAGTAGCACAGAGGGTTAATATGCCTGCTGCCGTGAACCTCTACCTTGCAAATCACAGAGCTGTATTTTAGGTTGATATCTCAGTGGGAATTTCTTCTGTCACAGAGATCCTTTTGTTACTTGCAGTTCAAGAGCTGTATGCAAACTACATTGCAGGTTGGAACATTATGTTCCCCCCCAGTCTTTCATTATCCTAATGTTGGTAACAACGGTGAATTTGGATAGAAAGATATTCTTGTTAGTAAAGCCAATCCCAACCATTGTAGTACATTTTCAATCCTGAGTTTGTGCTTCTATAGACCAAGTACTCTTAAAATATACTGCCTACCAGTATGGATAAGAGGTGACTCCTTCGCCTTGTAGTCCTCTTTGTCTTATGTAACATTTCCTGCACACGGATTTACAGATGTATGATACATTGTCTCTATAATATGTTTGTGATGTAAAGTGCTCTGACACCCTCCACTGCTACAAGTAGTGCTATAAATCAAATGAAATGCATGTGAGAGAGGGGCTATAGAGAGAAGAGGGGCACAGCTGATGGGTGGCAGTGAGGGAATCCATGAAAAAGGAAGTCATTAGGTGCGCCATCAAAGTTGATGCACCAGGCACCACCATGCTAAAGCTGGCCCTGCCTCATTGCATTACTAAACAAAAACAATTGGAATTTGAATTCATGTATTTCTGCCTCTAGTATTTATCAATAAAACAGAGTCCTGAAAAATCTAATTTAGTTGGGTCCAGATTGCATGAAATGTGCATTGGTGCATAAATGAAGTGACCTCTTTTGCACCGTTTTTCACCTTGCATAGGAAGGAATGGAGCAAACACATTCTGGTCTAGTGCATATCATAAAACTATTTTTGTGCTGTGTGAGAAAACATGGGTAAAATGAATTGGCTTTATGATTGCTGTGTTAAAATAAAAAGGAAAGACACAAATACAGGTTTCTACTTTTAACATGTCTAATTCAAAAATGGAGGCATAAAAACATGCACGTCAACATTCACCGAAATGCCAGGGGTAGAGGAAGTGACATCACATGTTCTTTGACCTCCACTTTCACTCACACACACACATACACGCACACACATACACACACACATTTCCACATATATACTCTCTCACACATAAACACACTCTCATCCGCAAGCGCACACACAACATATATTTAAAAGCATTTTTTACTTATCTCAGCAGCCACAAAACGGCATATTCAAGCTTATTGTTCTCCATTTTTCTTACACTATTAGTGAATAATATATTTTTTGTATTCACTATTAGTGCCCCAGTGTTCCTGCCACTGAATTTGCCACCTCGGAGGCCAAGAGTCGCAAAGTTAGTGCTAGGGGTAGCAAAGGGCAAGCCAGGGGTCGCAGCTGCGACCCCTTGCAACCTCTAAATAACGTCCATGCATAATACGTTTGCTCCATTTAAACAGTCGATGTCTTTGTAAAATTGATGGGATTTCCTTTATGAAATGTATAATACAACATGAAATCAACTGAAAGGACAGCAAGCATGCCTGACACTGGCCTTCCAGTCATCATTATAATGATAGTGAGTGGGAGAGAGATATTAAGAAAGAAAACAATAGCATATGTGCAAAATCATACACTGATTTCCCAATACTGTAACATCTTTGCTCTCTCTGCAAAATGACCAGCACAAAACCAGTTTACTATCTATGCAAAACTACCGTGGTCAAGTCTGTGGTCACAATTGCACCGACCCTAAAACCCTCTCCTATTTGACAATGCCTTGAAAATTGCAATACCATTAGTCCCTTTTTTATTGACAAACGTAACCCCACCAGGGACTATAATCAACCTTTGCAATGAAGATCCCATGACAACATTAACTACAACGAAGTCAGAGAGAACATTTACGCAGCCCTCTTTTCAGTGTGGCCACTGAAGCAAAGAAAGAGTCAAAGATAGAGTTCCCCAGTTACAAAGGTCCTGGACAGCAAACATTGAGAAGCTAAGCCAGTGGAAGGAACCGAATGACCGTCTTTTTTTATGCAGGAAAGACATAGCCAAAATGTTGTGATTGGTCCACATTGTGGTCCCGGGTCACGGTGTGCAATGCATCCAACTTCCCCTGGATATGCTACCCAAGCAAGAAATCAATATAGTCTCATTAAATGTACTATCCTCATTTGTTTTCCAGGGACATTTCATGGTAAATTACATCCCCAGCATACCTATCTTGCATTCTCCTATGTGAAAGGGAGTACCCTCATTAAATTGTCAGAACGGATCATAATCATGCCACAATGTTTCCCTTCATGCTGACATCTGCACCAATGGATCTCTCCAAGAGTGTGGAGCAGATGTTTCCTCCAAGTGTGGGGTGTTGGAGACAGCATCTCTATGGTGTTAACATCTTAATTTTATGTTAACACTTACCAAAGACAACTACTTTATGGAAGATACATCTGGAGCAGAGGCAATAACTCTGCCGATGACATAAGAAAGTTTTAACCACCAGTTGTGATGATGTGCCTCAGGGTCGAGTCTGACTCACAACACAGTCTTCAAGGGCCTGATCACGACTTTGGCGGTGTGGCGCCGGGTCTGCCCTGCCGCTGCCCCTCAAAAGCTGTAGACAGACCGTTTGCCAGATTAGGAGTTTCCTCCTGCCTGGCGGGCTGTTTTTTGGTGTTCCCACGGCACTCCCTCAGGTAATTGGCACCGCAAGGGGAACGCCAAAAACAGTTCTTACACGGCATGAACTGAAAAGTACATGCCATGCAGGAAGTGGGGTGCATGCACACAGGGGG
The DNA here is from genome assembly GCF_964204655.1 of Triturus cristatus. Taxonomy (NCBI): domain Eukaryota; kingdom Metazoa; phylum Chordata; class Amphibia; order Caudata; family Salamandridae; genus Triturus; species Triturus cristatus. Next base: position 688,705,454 of record NC_140586.1, on the reverse strand, counting down.
TACATGTTGTGCCCCTCTGCAATCTTCCCTATATGGAGGAGGCACGGGGGGCCTGAAGAGACCCCTTTGTTTCCTCTGCACCATGGTGTTCATAGAGTAGGAATCTCCATGACACCCCCGGTGGAGAGGAAACTCATAATATGATATGCGGCCCTGCTTTCTAACGCCGCAACACTGCTAGGAAACGGCAGTACCCTAGCGACTGTGGTGAGGCAATGGCGGTCCGACCACCCTCATCATAATAGGGCCGCCGTAGCCCCCATACGAGTCTGGCTTGACACATAAGAGTCCTCCGTTTTGAGTGTGTTATTCTTGGCAACCGTAAATGCGCATGCTCCTGGGGTCTTCAGAAGAAATGTTTAATCATGTGTGCTAACTGCACCAGGCATGTCAAATAATGTTGATTAAAGGCTCTAAATGTTCTCCTCACTGTGCTAATTCTCTCATTCAAGAACAATTATTGCATTTTTCATTCAGCTTCTTCTCTGACACTCCCTTCTTTGAATCAAGAACCCCGAACTGTACAAACACTGTCATAATCCTGTCATGATCTTATATAAGACTTTTTAGCAACACATTGTCACTTCTTCATATAAAGACATTTTAGCAAGAAACCTATAATGCATTGTGTGTCTCCAAAACGATATTGATTTGCCTATTCAAGCAAGGCATCATACGCAGAGATCCTAGTGTTTTAAATACCCTTCAACTGGTTTCAGCACACAGTATGCATTCATCACTTTAAACCATCTGATTCACGTTTTTGTAATGGTGCCCTGTTCTGACACACTGTGCTGTAATTAGTTGCTTGTTCGCCCTCTCTAAGATAGGGCGTCTATTTTGCGCAAGCAACAGCTTCAATAATAAACTTACCCAAATTTTCCAATCAGCCTTTATCTGAAATAATTGTGAACACAAAACTACATAATTCTAAAAATGCGTCCCGGTTCTTACTCTACCAGATGACCGATGTACCACAGCGTCCTAGTCATTAATCTGAAGGTCAACTCTGGGAATGATGTAAATAATATACCCTAGTTACCTGGTTCACCAACTGACAGTGATGGGGTTTTTCAAAGTGCCCCCCTGAAAGTTAATCCACATTTACCATTGAGATGTGATAGTATCTTGTCTTATTTGCAGGTCTTTCGAATATGATGTCAGATGGAGAATTTCTTCGAACCAGTTGTGGTTCACCAAACTATGCAGCTCCAGAAGTTATTTCTGGAAGGTAGGTTACCAATCAATAAAACTTGCTTGCAAATTTTACCCTTGACGTTTTATCAATTTGTTAGTAAGAAGAATCTACAACATACTTTCAAATAAGTATTATAAGTGTGCGAGACCTAATTTCAGGGACATTTCTTTTGTTTGGAGCACAGCGCAAGCATTACATGATAGCAGAGGGCCAACATCAGGATTTCTCTGGTCAGGTTATTATCCACATTTAATGCAAACTGTATAAAAACGGTATAAGTTTTGACTAAATTCTTTGTACCACCAGATTTCCCCATTGCAGACTGTTGATATGGCGTTTTGGAATGTTTCAAAGGATTCCTCTACATAAGCGAACATATTGGGTGCCTAGGATCTCAGGATCCTGATTTTGCTCGGGGTCATTTTTCAAGCATATGCAAGGGGGCACGGTTGGCAGAGAAAGGTATATGAGAAGGAATCTCCAAATAGCCAGTCAGTCAGAATAATACAGGATAGAAATTCCTAAATGTCCTTTTAGTGGTGTGGGGTATGCTTTCAGAATTAAGGATGCACAGCAATCCCTGCCAGAACTAGATTCACAGGGGCCTCTTAGATGTTATAGTGGCTACAAGATGGTAATGATAATAACTCTGCGAGGCAAAATAAGTTTCTCAGTTAGTGGAAACCATTGCAATGATATCATGAATGAAAGTAACAAACAGTTCATATCAATCACTAATGTTTGACCGCACAGGCCCTATTTTACAATATTTGAAAAGCAAGTTGGCCACAGCACCGCAGCTGTAGGTAAAATAGTTTTTACCACATAACATAAGATAAGAATCTATAGCGAACAACTTTAAACAGTCTAAGGTTGTATGAATAGCCATAGGTAAAGAACGAGGTGAGTGAGGAATTTTATCTTGTAAACTAAATGCAGGACAAGAACATATAAAGTGACAATATCAATTTATAGTAATGCATAAAAAGACAGTCCTTTCCATTCAAAAGAGATTGAGTGGCAACACACAAAAGCTTAAAGTATAAGATTTTCACCGTATCTTGGGTAGATAGTGGGTAAATGAAATACTGTTAGCATAGCTGTGACATGAACGTACTTACACATAAGTCCTTTTTTTGTTCAAAAGTTCCTGAGATTCTCTTTACATTAATGGATATTAAAGTTCTCCTTCAACTACCATTCAAACAGTAAATTCCAGAAAGTGGAAACAGACTTGTTTGTTCATATAGTCATTAAATGTCATGGCAATGGTTAGAAAACTTTCATCATTATGTGGTCGTAATCAAAAGAGACACTTCAGTGCATCCCCTGCTGAACTATGTGCTCTGAAGATATTTTCACACATTACACAAACAAAGCAGTTCCCTGTAGAGTAATCACTCAAAACCTAAAACTGGTTCAACACTAGTCCCTGTGATGGGTCTCCAGCCCCTTCCTTTTCTCAGATTCAATGCAAGGAGCTTGCTCAGTTCTTCTTCAAAAAGGTGGCAGACATCCATCTTCATCTGTCCAGCAAAGTTAAGGACAATTCTTTATTCAGGGGCTCAGTCGCTGCTAACCTCACACTGAATTACTCACAACAAGAGCCTAGTGACAATGTGAAGAGAGTGGATGCTATTCCTGCCGTATCGTCTTGGCTTCCCCTTGACTCTTCCACCTTCTTTACTATCCTTCAATCCATCAAGTCTGGCTCCCCATTAGACCCTTTACCACCTTATAAACTTTGCTTACTGCATCCGGCTTTATTACAGGTGGTGCTAAATCTTTTGAACATGTCTTTATGCTAGGGCCATGTTCCTTTGAGCTGGAAGCACGCTATGGTCATCCCACTCTTAAAAAACAAGCAACCTTGACTCTCCGACCTGGTCATATTTTTGACCAATCTCTCTGCTACCCAGGCACACTGGAGAAGCATGTAAATGCAATACTTACATCTTCCGTTCAGGCCAAAAGGTTCTTTCATCCCTCACAATTGGGTTTCAGGGCTAGACACAGCACTGAATCTGCCCTCCTTGGAGTCACCCAGCACCTTAGACGACTCCTGGATGAGGGTGGTACGACTGTGCTTATTCCATTGGACCTTAGCGTGGCCTTTGATGCTGTGTCTCATTTTATCTTGTTTGAACATCGGTAATCTTTGTGTCTGGAAGGAAAAGGCTTGCCCTGGTTAACATCTTTCCTTAAGTATCGCACGTTTCAAGTCTTCTCAACCAATGCCAGATCCAATATTCTGGCTTTTTACCTCTGGTGTCCCCCAGGGCTCTGTGCTAAGCCCTTTGCTATTTAACATCTACATCCGCCCTTTGACAGATGAAGTGGAGAGTTGTGGTTTGACCCTTTTTTCTTACGCATATGACACCCATACTACTTTTTCTCTGTCATCTGCACTGGATCATTGACCTTCTGATTTTAACCTGGGCTTGAGTTGAGTGGCTACTTGGATGAGTGCCAAATCTCTCAGGCTTAATGGCAGTAGGATGGAAGTCATGGTCCTGGGCAAGCACATACAACCCTAGGATCCGTAACACTGGTCGGAATCCTTAGGATCGCTCCCCAATCTGACCCCCAAGGTTAAGAACTTAGGTTTTGTTTTGACAATAAACTATTGATGAAACCCCAGGTGTCTAATGTTACCCCTACTAGTTTAGCTGTGCTGAATTGTAAGCGGAATATCCTCTGGATGATCCCCCAATCGGCCCAAAGGACCTTGATTCAAGCCCTAATCTGATCCATATTGGATTATGGCAACATTTTATAATTGTGAATAGACCAGGCATCTATCAGGCATCTGCAGATGGTCCAGAACTTAGTGGCCAGATTGTTATTTCAGCTTCCTAAGTACACTTCAGTCTCACACCTCTTCCTTCAGCTGCATTGGCACACAGTCAACAAGCGGGTACAATTCAAAGTTCTCTGCTACATGTTCAAGGCCAACGCCAGAATAGATCCACACTATATTCAGGTCCTAATGAGTACTTACATCCCACTGCGTTCCCTGAGACCTTCCAACCTGACCTTTTGCACTGTACCCAGGTTCTAACTGGCTTGGATGGGAGGGCTTTCTTTTGCAGTGTTGGGTCCTAGACTGTGGAACTCACTTCCTTAATCCCCCAGAGACTGTACTTCTCTGCTTGCATTCCGTAAAGGCTTGAAGACATGGCTATATTAAGTTGTCAATTTGGCTTTTTGTGATGCTTAGCACCAAGAATTCTTTTTAGGTAGCTGCGCGCTTTATACGATTAAAAAATAAAAAAATAAATAGTGTCAATACTCAGAATTTAAATTTATCTAACTTAAGTGATGGACGCCTACTCAATTTGCTGATTCTTTGTATAATACATTACCCACACATAAAAAAAGAAGTGCATTTCATAATCAACATTTATTATATATTTACAGCAAAATACCTTAGTTACAAACTTCATAAATAAAGATGATAGATGTGTCATCCGACTGTACATCAGAACATATTCTACCTTTTTTAAACTCCATTGCAAGCTTGCAACGTGTAGCATAATGAGTGACTATGTTTGTTTCTCAAACCTCCATCAATCAAGGGCAACAACTTCCAAAGCGCGTGACACATAAGCCAGGTTCCATTTTGGATAGATTGTTACTTACTAAGTAATGTGTAGCCTAGGACCGTACCAAGAGTCTCCACTGGATGAGTGAATTGTATTGGTAAGTCTGGAGTAAATCAGCCACTAAGTGCTCTCAAATTAATGTCTAATATGGCTGTAAGAAAGATGCCACTCAGTTTATCATGTTTCCATGTAGGGCTACAGTTGAGTGGTATAGATCACATGCTTTATCCTGAATGTCAGGAAAATCTTGACTCAGTGTGGTTGAAATCAAGCTAATATTAAGATATCTTGATTACAAATTAAATGTCCATGTAAAGATGAAGGGAAGAGTGAATGTGGACAATTAAGCTTGCTATCACTTCCCTCTTAACATCACTTTTGGAGGCAAATATATGTTTATTTAATTTAAAAAATGGTGCTTTCTTAGTGTAAAAAAACAGATTTTGACTAAGAAACCTTGAAGGTTTGAAGTAGTCACTATAAATTGTGTAACTTGCAACTGCATAATGGTGGAGCTGTATATTTTCACAGCGCTGCTCTAATGACATTGTAAAGTGAGATGAGTCCCCAGAACATAGAATCTTCCAAGCCTGTTAATGTTAGCGAATTACGCCCGGAAGTTTCCATGCACCAGCAGATAGCATGAGCTAGCATCAAGAAAGTTATAATCAGTTCAATACTGCACAGTTCCAGGATGACATATGCAATAGTCGTTTGTCCGGGCTTGTATGGACCCCTGACCACTAGCAGTACACTAGGAATAAATGATGTGGTTTGAGCGTGTCAGTTGAGATACCTAGGGACAGTTGTCTTTCACATAAGGTGGTGTTGAAATAAGACCCGCTAAGTTTGTGTGATCATATTACAAACAAGTTACTTTCTAGTGAATTATTGTGAGTGCTGTCAACTAATGAATTTGTGCATCTTTTTAGCAGTATGATGTGCATTCCCCCTCAAGTTGAAGTTTAGTTTGGTGAAAGAATGTTTTCAACACAATAAGGTGTCATATGATTAGTTTAGAGCCCATCAAAAGTAAAAACCATCACTTACATTTGAACGCTAAATTGCATAAGAATAGTCATACGTTTTTTGGGGTATTTTTTGTTTTTGGGTTGGGCGTTTTCAGTAGCAGCTCGTCCCCTGCCAAAGTTTGGGGGAGGGGCCGGCCGGGCCGGAGGCGGAAGGAAGGAGGTGGAGAGAAGGCAGGTGGGGAGAATTCGGGGACAAAATAAAACTTCCTTAACACCGCCGCTGACTCTCACCGCATCACACTTTTCCTGCTTCCGGGCATGGGCACAGGCTCCCAGCCTGCCCTGCGGCCAATCCTGAAGCTGCTCTCGCATGATAGCAGCTTCAGGATTGGCCTGAGCGTTGGTAACTTGCGCACCCAGGCAACCTGGGATAGGGTGACCAGATTCTCAAAACAAAAAACCGGGACAGTTCATAGAAGTAGGACTACAGTTTGCAGTAACCGCCAACATAAAAGTAGGACTATTTGACAACTGTCATTGACATAGAAAAGGGACTACAATGACAGCCGCCTCCACAGACACAGATGAAGAATTACAGATGACAAATCAGATGTGTGACACAGACAGAAATGAATTATTCGGCTAACAGCATGTGTATTATAGGATGTTGGGTTTTTGCTTTAACAATGCCAAAAACGGTCTGCAAACTAGTGACTTGCAAAAATGGCAAAAAAGCTTACCCCATGCCAGAAGCTGGGAAGGGGAAGGGGAAGGGGAAGGAGGAGGACAAAGGCAGACAAAAAGCACTACAATGCAGGAAGGGCTGAGGAGGTATGCCGGTCTGCATCACTGAGATGAGAGAGGGATGAGAGAAGGCCTGTCTGTGCCTCATAGATGAGGGGAGGGTTGAGAGAAGGCCTGTCTGTGCCTCTGACGTGTGTGATGGGCTGTGACTATAGGCCTGTCTGTGCCTCTGAGATGAGGGGGGGGGGCGAGGACTGTTGCATTTCTCAGGTACAAGGCTAACTCTAAATAGATGCAGTATGTTACTGATTATGACCACTCTGTGCACACTGTTGTCATATATAAGTGTCTTCTGTTGAGCAGCTTTACACCTCTAGGCACTGTGTATGCATCCATTCCTTTCTGTGATAACACCCATGACATCATTGTGCTCAAAAACATTTCCCTGAGTGCATTTTAGGGAGTACCTTTCTTCAGGGGGCAGTTACTGTCCAATTACAAGCCAGCATTTCTGCTCGTCTGGTAGAACTGTCAAGCGCCCAGGTAGGTGATCTGAGTAATGCGGAGAAGGGTACTACAGCACGAACGTGTTGTAAGTCACAGCAAGCAGAGCTCGCCTCTGTGTATCTCACCCAACCATGTCCCATGAAACAACTGCACACGCAGACGTCTCACTGCTTCTACCTCACACAGGGCCTTCAGATGTAGAAGGACTACTACCCAAGCAGGCTTGGAGACTGCAGTAAATTGACCACATCACCACTTGCGCTGACACCTGATGATCCTCTCCACACTCCCTTCAATGACTCATGCACCCTGTGCCCTGCCAGCGCTCTTAAAGAAGTCAGCGTTCTGAAGTCCCATACAGCCCTCTACAAAGACCAGGTGACATGACAAAAGTACCCAGGCTTTAAGTGGGATGAACAAAATGGTGGGGGGTCTCTCTAAGGGTCCTGGCCAATGTAATTAAGGGCTTGGCTTAAAACACATAAGCTAAAAAATCTATGCTTACCATAGTGCCCCGCCCAAAAAATATGCTGCTTCTTTCATTGTATTCAGATAAATAATACAACATGTAACATTACACCTCCAACAACACAGGACTATTAGGTTTGTCAGTTGTTGTTAGCTGCATAAGATAAATAAGCAACAACTTTGGCTTCATTGTACATAACATTGAAAATGCATCAGTTATAGAATGATAAGTCTGTGAAAGAACTATGCCTTTCACGTCTCTTTGAAGGCAGTGAAGGGTGGTATTGCTGTGGCAGTAAGATTATTTTTTCATCCTGAGGGCAAAAATGGAGAGCCCGATAGATACCCGTCTCAGCACCTGTGCGAAGTAAGAAGAGAAATGACCCAATTTTTAATAGTATCTTGGCGCAAGACACTTTTTAAAAACCGGGACATTTCTCTGTTTAACCCGGGCACTGCACAAAAAACGGGACATTTATGTAATTTGGAGCAAAGTGCCGGGACACCAGGACCCTACTATGAAAACCGGGACCGTCCGGGGAAAAATGGAACGTCTGGTCACCCCAGCCTGGGAGCTTGTGCCTGCTCTCTCCAGCCCCAGCAACGCTGCTGAGGCTGGAGAGAGCTTCAGCGAGCATGAGGGGTTTGCCTGGCCTGAGACGGCCAGGCAAACACCTCATGCACAGTGAAGGGAGTGCCCACCACTCCCCCACCAGCAGTCCTGGGGGTGGGTCCAGGGGATTAAAATAAAACAATAGTAAAACAGGTTTAAAACCTGGTTTATGATCGTTCTATTTGCTGGTGGTGGCAGGGGGGTGGCGTTCCTCCGCTCTAATGGAGTGTGCGCCACTGGGTGTATTTAGTATTACGGCAGCAAATTGTTTTGCCCAAAAGGTCACTTTTTGCTAGTGGAACATGAAGAATTCAGGCCAAAAATGTTCTGTCTCTTGATCCGTCTTTCAAACTAATATGTACCCTTCTTGTTCTTCTTCAGGTTGTATGCTGGTCCTGAAGTTGATATTTGGAGCTGCGGTGTAATACTCTATGCCCTCCTTTGCGGAACACTTCCATTTGATGATGAACACGTTCCTACCCTATTTAAGAAAATCCGTGGAGGAGTATTTTACATTCCAGAATACTTGAACCGTTCAGTTGCCACACTTCTTATGCATATGCTTCAGGTCGACCCTCTGAAACGGTCCACGATTAAAGACATAAGGTAAAACTGTACAGTATGTAATTCTTAAAAAAACCAAAGAATATATCTCAAATTTCGTTTTGTTTTTAAATCTCAGATTTTTTTCATTGAAAGAAGCAAAACATAAAAGTATAACAAAAGGTAAGCATAGTGTACAATCATACATGGAGAGGCATGAACTGTAATTACATAAGGCAATAAGGATGGTTGCAAAGGGTAGAGCACAGAAGATAATATAACCACCAGGTGTATTATTCATAGCTGAGCAAGCTTACCAATGGAAACTAAAACACGGACGAAAAACGAAACAAACAAAAACAAGCATTTACAATGCAATAGGTCTCGCATTTTAAAAGTTAGACCTATTGGCGTTGTAAATGCTAATGGGTTTTATTGATATTGTTTTGTTTGCCAGGGTGGAGGGACTGGGCTTCCCAGACTGACTGTGTGTGTTCACTGTGGACCTAGTAAGTGCATGGGGTTTTGGCAGTGTGCTATACAAAGACTTTAGCTCATTGAGGAAGACTTATTTGACAAAATAAACATAGGTAGGGTAAAGCAAGGCATTTGAGTACGTGGTGGGGGTTAGGGGAGAGAACAGTGTGCAGTTTGTCCCAAACTGCAATACAATAAAAGCTCAACCGAATGAGTGCGATTCAATTTAAAATCAAGTTGGGCGAAGAAAAATATTTCGCTTTTTATTTATATATTAAACAGTCTCTGCAAACAAAGTAAGGAACATCGCTGTACAGTGGATCTTTCAGAGTGCACTATACCAGCACTGAAATCGTCAGTAAAAAACACAACGGTACCCTTACGAGAGAGGTATGGTCTGGAGCAATCGACTGACTGGCACTGCACGTCAGAGATCTTGTCTGTGAGCACCTTCTAGTACAAGATTTCTTTAATCCCTGTTCAATGTGGAAAACAGACTGAATATAGTTGTAAAGCTGGAATGCTCTCCATTTGAGTTTGCTATGGATAAATACATCTACAAAAAGACAGCCAATACCTAAAGGGTACTCCACTAAACTAGCACAACAAACCAGCACGTTGGTTTCAGAAATATTACAAAACCATTGGAGGTGAAGAAGTCGCAAAAAAAACCCCAAAAAACCAAGATGTGCCTCAAAGCATGACGTGAGTAAATGTTCTCGAAATAAAACAAAATATATAAGTATAATGCACCCGAATCTGTAATCCTGCTCAGTGGCAAAAACCTTGTGTCTACACCATCTTCGATTGTTAACTAACAAAGTAAAAGCACACAATTTACTCACTGAGTTCGGATAAACGGAACGTAGTCAGTCTATTGCTGAAATGTAATTAGTTGAAAACAAACGTGACATGAACGTTTAAAAGGTGCTGGTTAGTCAAACGTGATTTGTCCACTCCATGTAATGAAAGTAAACAAAACACTTCAGATATATTATACATGCTACAACCCAAATATTGACAAAGATATTCATTGTAAACGATGCGTGCAACAAATAATTAGCTCTTTAAAAATAAACAACACGCAAGAATTAAATATGAATAAAACAATAAATACAATGACAAATTCAATGCAGCACAGGCCCGGTCTGGGTAATTACGCACCTCGGACTCTGACATGACGCGGACGGTGCGAGATACGGGGCAGCTGACTGCATATGGTAGCCAGGAGAGTAAGGCACTGGAACGGATTACATGCCCTTCAGCCGGAGGCTAAAAAGCGCCCCTGAGGGAAAGAGAACAGTGGTACTGTCAGGGGAGGCACTGCCAAAAGTAGGCTACGGTTCTGCTGGTACGTGGGGGCTACACTGAGGCAGACAGTGATCATGACAGGTAAATGCAGTCGCTGTGCTAGTGAGCTCTGCCGTGTTAGTTATTCCACGTACCCTCCTCTGAACTCCTGCCTATGCAGCTCTACTGTTTACAATTGCTGCATGTTTCGGAGTTGGGAAAATGCACTTTAATGTTAGGGAAACTGTATGTGGATTCTACGATCTCAGAACCAGAGCTGGGAGTATGGCGGGCAGAGTCTGCACAGCATGTCCAGCAGCTGCAGCGCTGGTGGTGGTCTGATGCAGCGGTGGCTGCCTGTAAAAACATAAAAAGTAGGGCGGCTGAATCTATGTGTGTGGTGGCCCATGAAGTGGGCGCCATAGTAATAAAAGACAAGAAACAAACAAGCAGCTTGCGCTGCCCCCCTCACGCACACCGGCTCCTTGCGCATGCGCCGCTACCATGTTTAGGTCAGCATGCGCCGCTACCATGTTTAGGTCAGGCAGCGGTGCACAAGACAAACATTAAGTCCGAACAGTGCGGACTAAAACTGTAGTTGGTGGCCGCTGCTTCCGGACTACATGGAAGTCAGTTGGGCCACTAAAAACAAAGATAAGAATAGCGAGAACAACACAAAGCCAATGGCAAGCAGCAGGAGAAACTACCGGCTGCTTGCTAACATATAGAGACTACTTTAGGTCTCGCTGAGACAGCGCATGCGCTGCCAAGGCGAGACCAAAAAAGTAAGAACATAATATTTCCCTATGCTCTCAAACTTTGTTTTTATCAGATATTTTAAAGTGGATCCTATCATTGTTCACAGCTAAAGAATGGCAAGTTTGCCCTTGATTCAATGACTTTCTCACCTGAGAAAAGTATACTATTTTCACCTTTGCAAGGAGTGAGACTTTGAATTCTTCACATAATCAGCTACGGCCTAACTATAAACAAAGGCAGAGAACTCCAATGCAGGATTAGTTACCTTGATGAATCTAGAGACTCAGTAAACATTTGTGATCTAATGAAGCGTGATCGGGGAAAAAAGTGGGGGGCAAAGTAAGCAGCCTAATTAAGCAACAGTTTTTTGTTAAAAGTCACATTGAGGAAACATAAAATGAGGAGGTGATTACAGAGCAATAGCAAATAAACAGGAGGCCAGCTAAGGTGGTTATCATTGCATGTGTATACACACTGGAATAACATGCCCACCAGCTGAAACACAAGAACATATAAATGCATTGAACGCAAGTACAACAAAATAGAATAAAACAATTCATTGTAAAGCACAATTACTATCTCACCCTGAATCAAACACTCCTTGTACAATTAACAATACATGTCAAAACAAAAGACAGGCGCATGTGGCAAACACAGTCAGTTATCAAAAGCAAATCGTGGCTAACAATATAAAACAAACATTGGCAAAGCCAAAGGTCTGGCATTAACCGACAACCTTTTGGCAATTCTTGCTCTATTTTCTCATGGTTTTTAAAAAACCTTTTTGGTCAAGAAGATGTGAATGACATAACCACAGACTAATGGATGAAGTTTAAGTGTAATATATATTTTTTTACATCAAAAAGTCTTGGCTAACACCCAACCTAAAAATTATAACAAGGCAGGCAACTAGAGACCCAAAATATCACAGCATCAGAATGAAACAAGTATTGGCAAAGCCAAAACGTCTGGCCTTTGCAATATGGAGCATGGTTATTTTTTATTTAACTTCTTTTGCAAGCAAATACATAAAAAAGAAGAAAATAATAACATTATACCTCATAAACATGACAACCATGTGCTTCCAATAAAAATGTTAATTTGAAAAGAGCTCCAACACACATTAATTTAATATAATAGTGTGGGTGCTAGCGTGCAGGCAGGTGTACTTATACCAGTTCCAGAAACCTTATTAAAATTTAAAGCATAGGACTAGCAATACTGTCCCTGCAATGGTAAAAGCCTTTTGTCATTTTTTATGCTTTAGCATGTCGGTTGTGTTGTAGAGTGTTCCATATAAAGTAGCTGCCTTCCTCCTAATACTTGGTAATGACCCCGAGTTCCCTGTTCTTGTTTGCATAATTTATGCAGCATTCTAAGTTAAGCCTGAAATGGTATCTGTTGGACTTATATTGGTTGCTTCATTGTGTCTGGACTAAGCTATACCTCTCACACAACCTCTAAAAAGAGTGAAACACGTGTCAGAGTTTGCTTTTATTCATTGCAGGTTGGCTTGGAGGGTATTTTACTAATCCAAATCTGTAATACTGTGCCTAGAATGGTAAAAGGCTTTTGTAATTCTTCAGCTCAGCGTAAATGGCACTCCCTAATCCTGTGCTTAAAGACTTTGCTATAAAAATGGTGAAAGGCATTGCCACTTTATAGCTTGGTGTGGAAGGCACTGTGCTAATCCCATGGTTAAAAACTGTGCTAGAAAAACAGACATTTAAGGTGAGCATATTTGGAGTGTTGGTAGTGTTGTAGAGTGTTCTGTATAAAGGCACTGCTCTTTGCCCCTAAATATTGAGAACTACCTAGTATTCCCTGCTCTTTTTTGCATAATTTATTCAGCACTTTAAGCCTGAAATGGCATACATATATATGTTTAATATATATGCATATATTACCTAGTGGCGGTTGCCTTCAGGTAGTTATAGTTAGGTCTGCTTTTCCATAGACAAAGGGGCATATTCACAAGGAACTATCGCCGAGTCAACGGCACTTTATCGCAGCCAAAGGTGTGATACAAATACCTCCCCATTCACAAGCCGGTGTAAACAGCCCTCAGCACCAGTTTACCCACGATAGCAGCCGCAAAAAATATCGCCACAGACGGCCTGCACAACCATCGCTAATGCGATGCAGAGTGGGCATTGCCGTGCCAAAATCCACGACAACATCACACCACAACATTCTCAACGACCAGCCACATCGGCAATGAAAACACAAAACAGGCGATAAGGCTCGTTAGCACCAGGAAATCTACAGCTTCGCCTACCTGGTGTAAAGTCGGACGGCAGCCTGCACCACAAAAGGGAGACCATCCCAGGGTCACACCCGAAGGGCAACAGAAGCCATGGAGCCACCCATCATGAGGTCCGGACGTCCAAGAGGGCCACAACACCCTCCAACACCACACCCAGGCCCGCAACACCTCCCCACCCCCGGGACCACCCCCAACACCGGATCCAAGAAACTGCACACCAACACCACGAATCCCAATACAAACATTTTACATGATGTCGCACAAGCAGGAAAATCAACAGACATGTGTGGCCAGGAAATGGAGACTCAGTCAAACAGCAATGCAATCACCAACACAAAACACCATACAAACAAAAGCCCAGACAACCCGTAGGATGAGTCCTAGCGGCTCCTCACTGGACAATCCGTAGCACACAGCCTGGAAGACCAAATCCAAGAGAAGAAGGTGTGCCATGCGCCTAACAAAGGAAAGAGAGGGAGAGAGCGAGGGAGAGAGACTGAGTAAGATTGCACAAGCAGCGCAAGGCCCCTCGGGCATCTGCCTCCACATGCCAACATGTGTGTGTGTATCGCCATCCGTACACCATGAGCCCAAGGCCCTGTCCCAATCTCAGCACCAAAGCCACATCACATTCCGAAAACGCAAGTAGTAGTCAGACAAACATCAGGGGTGAAAGTTCCATTGTTCCAATGCAGAAGGCGGGAGGACACCTGCACCTCTGACCTTGGTCCAGAACACGCCTGGAACAACCTGAGAAAATGCCATGGCAGACGGGGATGACTCCCACACCACACATTCCCCAAGTGAACTATCTGACTCATCCACACCCCACACACAGAAGCCCCTGCCTGTGGCACCCCAGCATGGCATGCCATTGACACTCACAGAAACAGCAACCCACTCTCCCCAACTTTGCACACACAACTGAATTATTGCTCCGAGCTGTGGCATATCCTCCACACAACTGCCGCAGTTCAGAAGAGTGCCCGTTCCACGAGATGCACCAACACAGTGGCAGGCCATACCGGTCACATGCACAACCCCGTCACATGGAATAGTACCGTGCACGTATGCTGAATTTCCTGGGCGCAGTGCCACTGGCAGTGCTGCAGATCAGGTACCAAAGCGATACCAAAGGGGATGATGAACGGAGCGTTTGAGCAAATCAAACACTCACCCCCAGTCAACTGATCTGGGTTTAATCCATCATCATTGGTATCGCTGCAGATCAGGTACCGGCTCAGCTTCCGCATTGCCTACGTCACATGCGTCCAGCCCTGGTTCCACTGCCAAACATGCACATTTGAGTGTCCCATGGATGTCTGCCTATCCAACACAACTGTTGATGAATTGGACTATGGCTTGTGTCTGCGCCCCCTGTTGGATCACGAACAGGAGTGTAACCGAGACAGCCGTGCATGGGATGCCTTGACATACTGCGTAAGTATTGGTAGTTGTGCATGGGAGATTCCACAATTCCTCGTGTGCAGTGACCACATCGAGGAGCTCTCCTATTGGGTTTTGTTGCAGATTGGTGAAACAGTGTGGGCTGAGCACACCTGCCCGGACCAGTTAATGGATTGGCTCACCCTGGGGTTCCTTGAACACGACAACAAAGTACTATTGGAACACATTGCACATGAAGCTGCACGGGCATTCATGGATGAGTAACTACGTTCCTGCAGCCACATCCCATTGGCACCCACAGCACATGTCCCAACAACTTGTTGCATCGTGGGGATAGCTCACACATCCCACCACAACAGAGGATATGTCTGACTTCATCAGGGCTCTGGATGCATGCGCGTGGAACAATGCGTGTGTACACACACCTGTTCAAGGTGATGCAGGTCCATTCCCGGTGCAACACAGCGTCGTTTGGCAATTTTGCCAATTCGGACACACTGCTGGGGGAGAGCACACACATGGCAATGTAGCAGGACATGTGAACCTGTCAGACCCTCACACCTGATCACTGTCAGCAGAGCAGACAATCGGCGCACTCCGGAGGCAGAGCACTATGCAGATCCCATGGGCAGTGAGTCGTGCCCCCTCACACGGGGCAATGGGCAGATGTCAAACAACACATGAGTCATCCAGCAAGGGAAGGTGGGCTGAGAGCGTTGCCATCCGTGATGAATGTTGCCCATTTTAGCCCCAACATTTTCTGAACTTCGACATGTACCCATGCTGCGTGTAAGTGTCTTAAGCATGTCCCTGCCTGTTGTGGCCCTTGCCTCATCCGGACTGACACGCACATGCCAATAAAGTCTATGCAACTCCACTGGTGTCTAACTGTGAGGTGTGTCGTTTGGATTGTCCACTCTTGCGCCACAATGAGCATCGTCCCTACACAAGGAGGAACTGACTGACGCATGTGCAATGGCGGGGTGTCCCTTTGACAAGCTCCACCTCTGTGAGCCAGACCTTGTTATTGGATAGGTGCTGGACGCCATGTGCACTTACTTGACTTCAGCAATGTGAGTATGGTGTCCAACCCCATACCATGTGGAGCAATGTCATATCACAACAGAATATGTCCACACAGATGTGTGTGAGTAGGTATGCGACGTGAACTTCTGGTGTCACATGTGCTGTTGGACACCACTCCTGGCCAGCTTTCGTTTGGGTCAGTCCTACACACAGCCCTATTCAATACATGGACGTGTGCCTATGCTGGGGATTGTGAGATTGTTGTTGATGTGCAATGGGGACACAGCTGGTACTCACCTTCACAGTCATCCAATTGGCCATGTTTCTCAGGGATACACATGGGCATAGATGTCAGTTACCAGGGTGTATCTTCATGTGCAATCATTGTACTTACATCCAGCCATACCTCCACACGTGAGTGAACATAGTGATGGCACATAGGTGTGATTTAGAATGTTTTATTCACATTCAGGTGATTGCGGAGCTTCGGCTGTACATGGCCATCCAAGCCCACATCACATGGAAGCCCAGTGGTGTGAGTCCTTTGGGGATTGCACAGTGATTGGGAAGAGGGAGAGTGCAGTCCGCAGCAGGATAACTGTGTAGTTGGCCAGCGGTGAAGAAATGGCAGTTCGTGTAGGGGTCCGGGCGAAAGTCGCAGAGTGTTCCGGGGGTCACTATGAGGTGTTTCCCAGGCCATGATGCATAGGTCATAACCAGGCAGGGACAGGCCATACGGTGGTGATGGCTGCTACTGCCTCCTTCCCCACACAGTAGTTCACATCCCCTTCTTACTCCCCTGATATGGGTTCTGTGTCCGGTGTGTCCGGTGTGTGTGGCAGGGTGATGGCTGCATCACTGTGTGCCACTGACACATCAGACTGCAAAGGTGATGGGGCAGCATCACTGTGTGCCACGGACACATCAGGGGTCGGAGCTGTGTGTGTCGATGTTCCCGCTGCAGTCATCTGGGAATGGCTCAGTGGCAGCAATGGCAAGATGAAGTACTGCAGGGCATTGAAGTCCCTAGCTACTACTCGCTGGTGTCCATCCGTGTCAGACATCCTTCCAGCCTGCATCCGCTCCATGGTCTCCATTGACCTCTGCATCTGTCCCAACTATGTGCTGTCATGGCTAGTGCCTGTCTGCCCACACAGTTATTGCGTACGATTCATGGCACCAGCGAGGTCAGCCAAGTTCTGTGGCGGGGCATGGCGTGGAAAGGGGGTGTCCGATAGGGACTGTATGTGGTCCATGATGGGACTCAGACACCCACGTATGGCTGCTATGAGCTCGAAACCCACCCGCAGCTGTTCAGCCAACTCCACCTGGGAAGACCACACACATTGTATGTGCTTCATGTTTTGGTCGGGGGCTCCTGGGAGACAGCTGTGGTGGTGTGTGTTTCCTGCTGTGTGCTCTGTGCAGGTGGTGGGGTCAACTCGAGGCAGCTGGCCTGCCCTGCTCCCGGGGGTGGGGGTGCAGAGGCTGTCCAGTATTTGTTGGAGGGTATCTTGACAAATATGCAGGTTGCCCTCTACATCATCAATGACGGGGTTTGTGTTCTGCTCTGTGTTGATTGTCCCTCTGCAATGTTAAGGGGAGATGCAGGTTAACAGGGTTTTACATGTATGTTGTTGATTTGCATATGTTTACAATCAGACTGCATGCCAATGGACATTATGAATGTTTTTGGTGAGCTGGCTATTCGATGGCTGTCAATTTTTTTCTCCAATACATGATGGATGTGTGGTGGTACCCGCTCATTATCATCACACTGTGTCAGGCAATGCCAGATGTGAGTGGACTGTTACTACGCACGAGCGGAACCTGTTGTGGGCTCTGTCCTGTGGTGTTGCACATTGTACCACATTGCCGTAGTTGCTGATGTCCTGTGATTGCTATGTGTGTGTGTGCTGCATTGTGGGGGAGTTGCCCCTGCGTCTCTGATTTCGTGTGGCCTTCTGCCTTTGAGGCAGAATGCCTTTGAATTGTGTGCTTTTCGGGGCCTAATTTGCTTTTGACTTGGGTCATATGTGCTCTCGGACAGATTTTGTGGCCTGGTGCATTGTTCGTCTGCTGCGTGTATTGTAAGGCATGGGTTGTGGGTGCATGTGGACATGTCAGGGTGTGACCTGCCACTTTACGGATGTGATCCGCACTGGGCTACCTCCATGTCGATTCGTTGGCTATGTCATTTTTGTTGGCAGCTGCCATGCTATCGCACATGCAGTGTTACTTGCATAGTCAGTGTGGGACACAGAGCCGCTGCTTTTCTGGATTCGGCACATTTGCATGGGTCGGTGGTGATATTGGTGATAGGGGGGCCCCTCTCTGCACATTGTGGATGGGGGCCTACTTGGCATTTCTATGTGTGCTGCAGTGTGCCAAGGCAATCAGGGACATGTTCCATGGTCATTGTGGGTGTGCAGTGTGCTACGCATACTTGTGCATGTGTGCCATTGTGCCCATCTCCCCCATACCCTCTGTCGTTACTCACCCTGTTGCTGTTGTGTCAGGTCGTATCGTGCTGTGTCCAGGCCCCCCAATCCTGCCACCATCTCCTCACTGCTGACTGTGGCCACCATTTACTCAAGCTCATCCAGCTCCTCCTGTGTCGCAGGAGGCCCACCTCCAGTCGCAGTTGCTGCCTCCCTGTTATCGGCGAGCTTATGTTTGGTCTGCCTTTTCAGATCATGCCAGCGCCTCTTGAACTCCTCCAGTGACCTCCTGGACACTCCGACTGCATTGACGTTGGTTACGATGGCCTGCCATATTTTAGTTTGGGTTGCCAGTGCCGCAGTGGAGGTGCCGAACAGTTGTTGATGGTGTTCGGTCACCTCTGTAACGAGGATCCGGTCTTCCTGCGGACTGAACCCTGTCTTCCTCTTGTCCTTGCCCTTTCACGAACGTGGGCTTTCCAGGCTGATCCTCCTTGGGGCCTGTGGTGTCGGGCTTGTCCTCTGCACTGGGTCCGGGTGCATCCATGTTGCTACGCAGTTTGAAATGTTTTTTGGCTTTTTTTTCTCTAGCTTTTATGTTGCTTTTTCCCGCCAGGCGCGTGGAATTTACAGGCCTGTGGCTGGTCTTCGCTGATTTGTGTACCGAAATTGTCCTCATCGCATGATTTTTCGTGTTCGAGTTTCGCTTTTTTGTGGTGTAGCGTCGATTTTGATGCTGACATTTGACGCGTTATCTGGTGTCTATCGCATGGTAACGCCTTGTTGTGAATTCCACGTTGACACGGGGTCATTTTCCCGCGATGGGCTGCGATATTGAAAGTTGCATTACACTACTCTTGCGGAAGTTATCACACATTCTTGTGAATATACCCCAAAGTGTTTCATGGTTCGCTAATAGCTTTGGCCCCGTTTGACACATTTTCACAAAACTTTCTAAAAACAAAGTTCATCCACATCAGCTCCTTAATGGAAAGTTTCGGGATGATCTGTCAAGCAGGGGCTGAACATAAAGTGGGTCCCAAAACATAAAATTCACTGTGCATTTTTCATAGAATTGTTTAGGCAGGGCTACAGAAAAAACTGCAAAACAGAATTACACCAAATTAGTCAGAAAGCTAGATATTGGTCTGCAGATTGTGGGTGAGAAATAATTATAGATTTTGGCAGTTGGGCTCGTGAGAATCCCGTGAGAGGTCCCACGAGATTGGAAAATCACAAATGGAGGCTTATGATTGGTCTGATTAGCTGGCTGTTGGAATGTTAGAAATGAATGGGGTCCCGCTGTTGTAAATTAAGGCAGAATGTGATTAAGCATTTACTGAAAACATTAATGCTTCCCTTTGTTCATGTTTTCCTCATTATGTTGGCCGAAGTCCGGACTCCATTTTGTATTGACATGCTGCCACGTGTTCACCACGAGGAGAGTCCGACCTCTGTGTTAGTTGCTCTTGTAATCTGCCTAGCAACAGTTTAAAAATAGCTCCCTCTTGTCCGTCTGGCGCATGCCCAGACTTGACCACATCTGTTATAATTAGCTTTGCTTGACCATGTGTTTTCGCGGGCCCAAAGAGCGTGTTGGCTCCGCCCATGTATTGATTCAGTATCGAGAATGACCCTAAATGGTAATGTTCTTCAACCTCATGTGGTATCCACCCACTTATGAGCCCCTCTGTTGTGTATAAAAGGGGACTGTGTATGCAAGTTCTTTGTGCTACTCCTTGCAATACTGAAGAGTGTTGTGTGGATTGTAGGACCACCCTTAAGGGTTAATAAACGTTGTTTTTGTACTTTGCAGTTTCCGTGCCAACTTCCTTATAGATTTCGTTACAGAAGAGCGAACCCTTGTCTCTTGCGGGCCTAGCTGGGGCTTGTATTCATCAATTGGCGCCCGTCACGTGGGGCTCATCGGCGACTCGGATGCTCGAAGGATTGGTCGCGACGAAGGTGAGGAGTTTGGCCGGGGACGTGATCACTGCCAGCGGCGTCTTAGCCCTGGCATCCCGAGGTTTTTCTTCCTTCCCTTCCGAGCTGACCATCTGGGTGGCGCCGGTCATCGACTGAGACCTCTTCTGTCGGTCCCGCCGTGAGAGCCGTTTGGGCGATTGTGGAGCTTGGCAGTTGGAACCTGGACTCTTGATTGGTAAGAACCGTTGTACGGTACTTGCTCCGAGTTTTGAAGCCTGGTCTGGCTATTTGAGTTTGATTGATGGTGACTAGTCATATTTTGAATTTGTCTTTGTGAAAATATATGCGTTGCAACACATATAGGCAGGTAATGTGGAGAAATTTCTCCGGAGCTGTGTAAACTTTGAACGGCGCAACGATTAAGTGCCATTTTTCTTGATAATACTGCATATTTTGCATTATTCCTAGCATGCCTGCTTTTAGCGCACTTCGTAAGTGGTGCTGCTGTCTTGGGAACCGGTTGAACCTCGAGGAATCTGCTCCAGCTCCCCCAGAGGGGACTCCTAATAGGGATATGTACGTGAAGCATGGTCTTTCTTCCATAATGTACAGCACGTTATGGAGGAAATATACTAGGAAGGATCCTGAGTTGCGATGGCCTTTGTATGGATCGTTTGATATACGTAAGATTGAGTATGTGGAACAGTGTATGTGTAAGCGACGTGCTCGTCAGGATATGTTTGAGTGTGTGCGATTATGGGTGAAGGAAGTGCGTGAGCGAGAGAAACGTGAGAAAGCGCTGTTTGATAAGGAGCAACGAAAGAATGATCATATGCGAGCGCAGGAAGCGAAGCGTCGGGAGGACAAAGAGCAAACGGACAGACAAGAGAAAGAGCGTAGGCTACAAGTTTCGGGTCAATATGTTGTTCGTCAGCCGCTTTATCCTGTCCTTAATAATCCTGATGACGATTTTTATTTATTAGATCGCTCTCCGCCCCCTTATGTTGGCGCATCCGCTCCACGGCCGCAAGATTCTGGCCCGGCTTCGGGTAAGGTCGACACGCGGTCCATGTTATCGACCGAGCACATGGCTGATCTTCGGAAACTTTCCCTCCGTGCACTTAAGGGCAAGATGTCTAAGGATGAGTTGTTCCATACTTGGGGGTCGTGGCAAGATAGAGAGAGGGTGTATTTTCTGTCTCATTTCGCGGATGAAGTAATTGCTGCTTTCCGAAAATATTCTAGTGTCCTTGAGCCTGACGAAGTGTCTTCGGATGCCGGAGCATTACGTAATGGTGTTTTTTCTCCCCCTAAGGCTCCTGAGGCGGCTCGGCGGCTGTTCGCTTTACGGGACGAGGTGCTGGCCCTTAGAGAGAAAGCACGTCAACAAACGGAGGAGGAGAAGCAGTCGGATTCGTCTGCAGCAGGGGGCCATCCATCCGCCTCCCAGTCAGATAAGGATGACATAGTGCATGTTAAACCAATGCGAGAGGCGGCGCCTTTGTATGTTCCTCCCAAGGGAGCAGGGACTAGCTCGGATATTAATTCTGTCGATGCTAGGGGATATTTTGTGTATAATTGGGTTTATACTCCATGGCATAGGGCCGATGTTATGGCATTAAAGAATGCGCTGCCTGACCCCCGCAAGAATCCAGCGGTCTTCTATGAAGAAGTCGAGGGGGCCTTGAATTCTTGCATTATGACCTTAGCGGATATAGACCTATTCTTTGGCCTTATCCTACCGCCGGATACGTGGCGCTCTGTTCGGAAGGTAGATGATGCGGTTGCCTTCAAGGCCCGGTGGTCTGACCTTGAGGACGAGGATAGGGAACGGAAGCCCGCACAGAAACCACCCCAGAATATTTTAGATCTCCCTGCGGCTATTGTGGCTAAGTTGAAGACGATTATCCCCCCTAAAAAGATTGACTGGAATATGTTAGCGGCATGTAAACAGAAAGTTGACGAGTCAGTCGCGGACTTCTTTACGCGTTTTGAGGAAACGTTCCATGATTTTAGTGGCCAGTCGCTTACTGACGACACGGGCCGCCACCTTTTTGCGGACAAATATGTGGCTAATCTGCTGCCGGCAGTTGCGGCCCGGTTAAAAGCGAGTGAGAGTTCTTGGTCCTCCGCGACTCCGACGGCCCTTCTGACCATTGCCCAGTATTATGAGCGTCAGGAGCACGAGGCGAAGGGCCAGGAGGAGAAGAAATCGAAAGATCTTAAAACCAAAGTGATGTTAGCACAAGTATATGGCCCGCCCCGCCGGGGTAATAATAATAGGGGAAGGGGTGGATCTTATGGTCCCCCTTCGGGCCGATCTGATTTGAATAGGAACCAGTGTGCGTATTGCAAGCAGTTGGGCCATTGGGCCAGGGATTGCCCAGCGTTGCGTGCTTCGCGTCAGGGGCACGCTCCGGGTGGCCCGAGAGGTAGAGGGGGCTTCTCGAACTTTAGAGGGAATTCCAACGATAATGTCCGTTTCGATACCGCTGGACAGCACCGAGATAGCTCAAATGTTTTCGATCGTCAGCACCAGTATCATGTATCGGACATCGATCGGTCGGGATATCATGATTCTCAGCATGCATAGGAATGCGTAGGATGGGGGTCCGAATCAGTTGAGGTGCCGGTCGATCAGACGGGTCCTTATGTATCGGCTGAGGTTTTAGGTTCTACTGATCAGTTCCTAGTGGATACAGGAGCGACACGTAGTGCATTGTCTAGGTACTTGGTTCCGGGGGCTCCCCCATCCGGCTCAATAGTTACATCGGTAGGGTTTGACGGTACACTCTCCCGAAGCCCTCTTTCACAGCCCCTTGCATTTAAAGTTGATTGTTTTTCTGCGCCTTGTCCGTTTCTGCTTGCTCCGTACACACCGGATAACATTATGGGCCTTGATATGTTAAAGTACTTTAGGGCTACAATTCGTTGTTCCCCTGAGGGTGTGAGGGTGATTTTAAATGACAACTACCCCCGATCTGGGCGGATGTGTACAATCTCAGAGGATGCGTTGTTGGCTACCCTCCCCCAAGCTTTATGGGCGACTTCGGACACAGATGTCGGACAAATGGTGATTCCTCCGGTCCACATTAGTGTCCAGGAGGGGGCGGTACTACCACGCCTCCCACAGTATCGTATTTCCCAGGAGGGCGAGGAGGCTCTCATACAGATTGTGCAAGACCTGATCGCAGTGGGGGTAGTGGAAGAAGTTCCCTATAATATCTGTAACAGTCCGATTCTCCCAATTTTGAAAAAGGACACGGATGCAAAGGTCTATCGGTTTATAATTGATTTGAGGGAGGTAAACAAGATCGTGATACCTCAGTACCCGGTGGTTTCCGATATCACGACGTTGCTTACCTTGGTCCCGCCTACGGCGACTGTGTTTTCAGTGATTGATTTGAAGAATGCCTTCTTTTCTATTCCCATTCACCCTGATAGCCGATTTCTTTTTGGGTTCACATTAAACAATAGATCTTATCGTTTTTGTAGAATTCCCCAAGGCTATACAGAAAGCCCTAGTATTTATAGTCAGGCTTTGAAGCGACAGTTGGATTCCTTTGTTTTACTCGAGGGGGTCGCCCTCATTCAATATGTCGATGACATCCTGTTGGCGGCTGACACCCTGGAGTTGTGCGAGAAAAGCACGATAGCCTTACTTTCCTTTTTAGCATCCCACAATCACAAGGTCTCTAGGAAGAAATTGCAATTCTGTAGACCAAAGGTGACTTATTTGGGTCACCTTTTGTCTAAGGAGGGGCGTGCACTCACACCAGATCGTATCCAAGTAATTTTGGACACACCAAGGCCATCCACGCAGAAGGATGTGCGTGCATTTTTGGGTCTTGTTTCTTTTTGTAGACAGTGGATATTGGGGTTTTCACACATAGCTAAGCCATTACTAGCTCTCTTGACAAAAGCCACGCCCATCCCGATCCCCTGGTCAGATGAGTGTGACGCTGCTTTCCAGCAATTACGACAAGCCCTTTGTTCAGCACCAGTGTTAGGGACCCCTGATTATGCAAAACCCTTTTCGTTGTATGTGCATGAGAAAGATGGATGTGCATTATCAGTCTTAGTGCAGATGCACGGCGATAAGCAGCGCCCTTGTGCATACTTTTCGGCTGTACTTGATCCTGTCGCCCGAGCATTGCCGGGGTGTTTTCGCTCGGTTGCGGCGACAGCTGTGTCAATACGGCAGAGTGAAGGAATTGTATTGTCCCATAAACTGTTGGTGTTAGTTCCCCACGCTGTTGATGCCCTGCTTAATCAAACAAAGACGCAGCATTTGACCAGTGCCCGTTTAACGGGATATGAGTTGACGCTTTTAGCTCCTCACATTACGTTAAAAAGGTGCGTGACATTAAACCCGGCCACATTGTTGCCATACCCCGAGACCCAGCCTGAGGCACAGAAAGCGCATGATTGTATTCTTGTGACTGAGGAACAAACAAAGGGTCGTATTGATCTCCAAGATACGCCCTTTTCAGATGTAGATGGAGAGTTGTGGGTAGATGGATCATGCCTGAAGCTACCAGATGGTACGACTTCAGCAGCGTATGCAATTACCACATTACACACGATAGTGGAGACAGCACGCATACCACAGAAATCGGCTCAAGCAGCGGAACTGATAGCGTTAACACGAGCGTGTGAGCTCAGTACAGGATTGTGCGTGAATGTTTACACAGACAGCCGCTATGCCTTCGGAGTAGCGCACGATTTCGGCCTACTCTGGAAGGAGAGAGGGTTTCTAACGTCACATGGGGTACAGATAATGCATGGGGAATTAGTTCACAATCTTTTAACTGCATTGACGTACCCAAAGAAAATTGCCATTGTTAAGTGTAGTGCCCATAGGAAAGTAGTTGATAAGGTTGGAGAAGGGAATGCGTTAGCGGATCGAGTAGCACGGGAGACTGCGATGCAGCCCGGTACTACTGCCATGTATGTAGTGAAGTCACAGGTGGAGAGATGGCGTGATGCGAAGGAGGAAGTGCGAGAAATACAAAAGACCGCTTCTGACAAAGAGCGGGAACAATGGGCTAGCGAAGGAGAACTGGATGACGAGGGTTGCTGGAGAAATAAGCAGATGGATAGATGGAAATTACCCACGGCTTTTGTACAACCTATGGTCCAGATGGCACATGGGCTAGTACATGTTGGAGCTTCCGCAATTGTGAAATTGCTTACCCAAGTCTGGGAGCATCCAGAGATTGCTAGCACAGCAAAGAGGGTGGTGCAGACCTGTATGATCTGTCTGAAGTATAACCCAGGGAAAGGCACGCGAACTCCAGCAGGAGGGTTTGCGACACCCACTGCACCCTTTGAGGTTCTGCAGATGGACTACATCCAGCTTGAGCGCTGTAACAATTTGAAGTATGTTCTAGTAGTGGTTTGCGCCTTCAGTAAATGGGTTGAGGCGTACCCTGCGAAAGACAATACTGCAATGACTACAGCGAAGTTATTGCTGAAAGAGTTTTTCCCCCGATACGGCGTCTGTAGACTTCTGTGGAGTGATAATGGCCCTCACTTTGTAGCAGATGTTATAAAGTATGTCTTGAAGGGCCTAGGCATCACCCAGAAGTTCCACGCCGTGTTCCACCCTCAGTCTGCAGGACTAGTCGAGAAGTATAATGGTACACTGAAGCTTAAGATCGCCAAAATTCAAGCTTCAACATCTTTGACTTGGCCAGACGCCTTGCCACTGGCGTTATTGTCAATTAGGTCGGTGCCACACTCTCGAACCGGCCTTACACCCTATGAGATAGTATTTGGACGCCCAATGAATATTTGGGGTCCACCAAGGCCTAAGGCTGTGTATGATGTACCTTGTGTGATGATGAGTGATTATCTGGCACAGTTAACGGATAACTTGGTTTCTACTCATCAACAGGTCCGAGAGGCGCTCCCTGATCGGTCTACTGGCGAAGGACATGGTCTCCGGCCTGGAGATCATGTGATGATAAAGGTTTTCGACAGATCGAACAGTTTGGAGCCGAGATGGGTCGGACCTGAGCAAGTCCTTCTTGCAACGAGGACGGCTGTGCGAGTCTCGAACAGGAAGAATTGGATCCATTCCTTGCACTGTCGAAAGGTACCGCCCGGATTGGTGGAGTCTGCCGTGCTGACCGATCAACGAGACATCCTAGCAGCAGAGACAGGCCGTGCTGCAGAGCCAAACGACACTGAGGAGCTCTTTTCGGACCACATGACTTCTGGAGGAAGGCGATATCATCTGCGACCAAGGAAGTGAGATTTCCAGTACCGGGACATACTGTCAGAACGGCCCTTGGGTTAGTGAAACGGAGAGCCGATGAGGCAAGGGGGGGGGATCAGCCCTGCATTAGTGTAGCGACACCCGTCTTGGCCCGCTGGTGAAGAAATCAACCGCTGCCCAAGGGGAAGAGTTCTGACAGACTTTTTAGTTTCAGGAAGATATCAGGGTATTGTTTCCTTTGACATGGAGAAGAAGAAAAATTTTTGTGCGTTGGGGTTCATGCTAACAGTAGCTATCGTTGGTATAACCACATGGTTTGTGGAGGAGGCAACTCCTGCCCGAGAGACACTTGTGTTGACGACTCCAGTGCCTGCGGAGCACTACTTTTATACATTGCCATATCAAGAGTTGAAGCATCGACAATCCTATTTGAATAACACTTTCATCCAGATGCTGCATCATACCCACGTTGCTACAAATGCTACGAACTGTTGGATATGTGGGATGATGCCAGCCCATCAGAAGAAAGGAGGCACGCCATTCATACCACTTCCTTTTTCTCACAATGGCTCTTGTAGAGCATGGTACACTCTGTTGTTTGCCACTCGAAAACCGACAGTGGGACGATTGCTTTTCAGACTTAATAAAGAATGCCATCAGGACAAGAATGGATATCCACAAGCGAATGGGACAATTTGGGAATGGGAAGAGTACCGACCGGACAATGAATCCATCCCCTATATCTTCACGAACACCAGAGACACTGTGGGGAAGGATAAATTTGTAATCCAAGTAGCACAAGCCCAAGCGGACCTGTGTGTCCAGAGTGTGGGTTTTATCCCTGTCGGTGTCAGTGATTGTATAACTGTGTTAAACATTGATGGGTTAAATAACAGCACCTTCCTAGCATCCCATAATACCTATTTTGTATGTGGAAATAAAGGTTATTACCGTTTGCCGGCTGGGTGGTCTGGGGTATGCTATGTATCATTCCTATTACCTCCTGTATTCTTAGCACCTGCGTCATATCATAAGGATTTGAAATTGCTGAATAATGTGACTGTAAATAGATATAAACGTACTCTATCAATTGAGGAGGTGGATCAAACAGATACCAGCTTGCAACAGTATATTGATTTTAATTTAGGACTGTTTTTCTTTGTTGGAGCCGCTCTGAATAGTAGGAAGATCCGAAGATTAACAAGAGTGGTAGAAGCTGTGACTAATCAGACTGCTACTGCTCTTGGGAATCTTACGGAAGAATTACAGATTACCAGGATTGTTGCATTACAGAATCGTATGGTATTGGATGTAATGCTAGCTGATCGAGGAGGAGCCTGTAAAATTATTGGAAGTAGCTGCTGTGTGTTCATCCCTGATCATACGCCATCCGTTTATAATGCCATTAATAAACTGCACAAAATAGCAGCTGAAGTCCACACAGAAAACGGCACTTGGTCCTTTTCTGGATGGTTTTGGGCGTTGGTTACTGCCTGGGGTTGGAAGGTTCTAACTGGTCTCTGTATTATTGTAGCAATTTTGTTCCTTTTCTGTATGTGTATTCAATGTGGACCATTGTGCTGTTCCGTATGCATTTCATTCTGCATTCCAGATAAGAAAGCTATTGCCGATGTTGCCCGCCAGAAGGGTCTAGCTAAAGAGGTTAAAGGAATGATGATAATTGACATATATGATGATTATTCTTGGAAACCGGATGTCTTCAGTAAATGCTGAAAGGGTCGTCTGTTGTAAATTAAGGCAGAATGTGATTAAGCATTTACTGAAAACATTAATGCTTCCCTTTGTTCATGTTTTCCTCATTATGTTGGCCGAAGTCCGGACTCCATTTTGTATTGACATGCTGCCACGTGTTCACCACGAGGAGAGTCCGACCTCTGTGTTAGTTGCTCTTGTAATCTGCCTAGCAACAGTTTAAAAATAGCTCCCTCTTGTCCGTCTGGCGCATGCCCAGACTTGACCACATCTGTTATAATTAGCTTTGCTTGACCATGTGTTTTCGCGGGCCCAAAGAGCGTGTTGGCTCCGCCCATGTATTGATTCAGTATCGAGAATGACCCTAAATGGTAATGTTCTTCAACCTCATGTGGTATCCACCCACTTATGAGCCCCTCTGTTGTGTATAAAAGGGGACTGTGTATGCAAGTTCTTTGTGCTACTCCTTGCAATACTGAAGAGTGTTGTGTGGATTGTAGGACCACCCTTAAGGGTTAATAAACGTTGTTTTTGTACTTTGCAGTTTCCGTGCCAACTTCCTTATAGATTTCGTTACAGAAGAGCGAACCCTTGTCTCTTGCGGGCCTAGCTGGGGCTTGTATTCATCACCGCATCGCCGTGAGGGGCTTTGAACTGCTGACAAACGCTGCCTTATCTGGAGGAACTGCGGGAGGAACCGGGTGTTGCCGCTGGCTAAGTCAGGCTGGTGCACGGGACTCCATTGACCAGGAGTCCGTGCGTGTCCTCAGGTGCGCTGCTGCCCGCCCACCCGCCCACATCCTTTGA
Organism: Triturus cristatus; assembly: GCF_964204655.1. Classification (NCBI taxonomy): domain Eukaryota; kingdom Metazoa; phylum Chordata; class Amphibia; order Caudata; family Salamandridae; genus Triturus; species Triturus cristatus. The sequence goes on along the minus strand of NC_140586.1, from coordinate 688,676,470 downwards.
AATAAGCTCGCAGAACCCGCTGGCGCGGGTCCCGCATCGCCGTGAAGGGCTTTGAACTGCTGACAAACGCTGCCTTATCTGGAGGAACTGCGGGAGGAACCGGGTGTTGCCGCTGGCGAAGTCAGGCTGGTGCACGGGACTCCATTGACCAGGAGTCCGTGCGTGTCCTCAGGTGCGCTGCTGCCCGCCCACCCGCCCACATCCTTTGAAATAAGCTCGCGGAACCCGCTGGCGCGGGTCCCGCATCGCCGTGAGGGGCTTTGAACTGCTGACAAACGCTGCCTTATCTGGAGGAACTGCGGGAGGAACCGGGTGTTGCCGCTGGCGAAGTCTGGCTGGTGCACGGGACTCCATTGACCAGGAGTCCGTGCGTGTCCTCAGGTACGCTGCTGCCCGCCCACCCGCCCACATCCTTTGAAATAAGCTCGCCCACATCCTTTGAAATAAGCTCGCGGAACCCGCTGGCGCGGGTCCCGCATCGCCGTGAGGGGCTTTGAACTGCTGACAAACGCTGCCTTATCTGGAGGAACTGCGGGAGGAACCGGGTGTTGCCGCTGGCGAAGTCAGGCTGGTGCACGGGACTCCATTGACCAGGAGTCCGTGCGTGTCCTCAGGTGCGCTGCTGCCCACCCACCCGCCCACATCCTTTGAAATAAGCTCACGGAACCCGCTGGCGCGGGTCCCGCATCGCCGTGAGGGGCTTTGAACTGCTGACAAACGCTGCCTTATCTGGAGGAACTGCGGGAGGAACCGGGTGTTGCCGCTGGTGAAGTCAGGCTGGTGCACGGGACTCCATTGACCAGGAGTCCGTGCGTGTCCTCAGGTGCGCTGATGCCCGCCCACCCGCTCATCGATCCACGCCCACTTATTCCCCTTTGTCTGCCGCTGCGCGGGACGCGAGCGGGACGCCCTGGACGAAGCCCGGACAAAGGGCGGACAGTCTGTTACAGTCCGGGTCAGGAGGGGGCCGGAGGGGGCTGTGGACATTTTGAACTGCATGAAGTGTTTGGACACATCGGTTGTCATAGCAGATATTGTGTATGGTGCTGCCCTAGTGTGTGGTGCATATAGCGTTCCACTGTGGGATTATTGGTTCAAAGAAGGTAGTAAGCAAGGGTTTGGAACTGCCTGTTTATCTAGACCCATAGCTTCAGAGCTGCATCAGTGAGAATTCCATGTCGAAAGCCAAATTTACTCCGGTGAAGGCTACTGTAGTAAGGACTCCCTTAATACGTACATACATTGTTAAGTTAGCATAACCACGTTAGATGTTAGAAAGCCATCTTGCTGCTTTTGCGCACGACACTGCGTTCACATGTTCTTGCTTAAACAAACTGCTGACTCGAGCTTTGCCTCACACGAGAGCAATCTGTTGTTACCATCCAGAGCTCTGCGCAGCGACCTTGGTCTGTACATGATGTGACAAACAGTCTGGGTTGTTAGACAATGCATGTTTTCCACTCTAGGTTGATCGACCCACTATTTAGCCATAACACACAGGCAGCTGCAAAATACCTGAAAGTTGGTGGTTTTAATATGACAGCGCTCATGTTTAGTATTTAGACCGAAGACGAGCCTTCCTGCGAGAAGACTCCTGATGCTCCTGTGATGTGATTTCACTAAGCTGATCTTTGAGGTATGGGGTCCCCTATTCAAGCCTAAGAGACCTTCTATTAGCCTAATAATAATATTAGCTTCTTAGTAAAGGGAAGGTGGTAGTATCCACTGTCATTATAACATGATCACCCCTTTTATATTCTATGGTATTGTAACGATGCTGATGGTTTTGATTTTAATCATTTGTCTGCTTGTATTAGCCAAAGTACTGCATCTTAGGACACGTGGTCTATAAAAATAAACTCTTTTTATTTTCACCGTGTCTCTGTTGATTCTTGTTGTGGACTGATGTGAGAATAATATACGAACAGGTATTTCCGATTCCCACCATTTCTGAGAGTATACTGAGTCGCGTGTTCTGGGTTGTCTTTTCATTGGGATCGCAGAGCTAAACCTCGGATAACGAATGGGACACTTATGCTAGCCGGTTCTGGGTTCTGAGGTGAGTTTCTGGTACACCACAATTCACTGAGGTCCTGGGGTTCTACGCATAGTTCTGTATATAAGCAGAATCCCTGCAACACTACCATGGATAACTATTTTGTTAAAATGGTAGATAAGATAAATCAGGAACGGAGAAAGTCCTTGGGGCGATCAGGAATTACTGACCTCATCTCACCAAATGCCAACTCCCCTATTTTCCTGCCCGTTCCCAATCAAGATGTAAGCAACGAGCCCAATCTTATGGATGGTTCTATAGCGGCGGTCCCACTAGTAGTAAATAGTCCTGCTGGTCCTATTTCTGGGGTTTGTAATGATGATTTAACAACTACACCGGGTTCACCGACCTCTACCATGATGGCCACTTCATCAAAGAGAGTACTACGTTCTAGTAGGATTAATAATAAGAATGCTTACCCCAAACGGGGGGGGGTCGATTACATAAGAGAGCTGACCCTTCATCTACCAACTCTGTCCATGATCTTAGTGTAGTGCAGGATAGTAACCCTGTTTCCATGGATAGTAAACAATTCGACCTCTTAATTAGCATGATGGATGCCAAGCTTGATCTACTAGTTAAACCTCTCTTGATCAAACTTGATGTAGTTGCTAATGAGGTGGTCAGACTGGGAGGCCTGCTGGAATCACATCTTAAATCTAGTATCCACACTAAAACTACAGTTAATGATCAAGGGAACAATTATGATCCTCCGCAGGTTTCTGGGGAAGTTACATCTACGTCTATGACCAACCCTCCCAATGCCCCTTTTGTAGGACTTTGTGAGGAGAGAATTAATGTTCCAGACCCTCTGCGGATTTCAGGGCAATTGAGTACTTTACGTAACCCAGTCCCAGAGGATCAGTTAGGATCTAGTGTTAAAAACTCTGGTACTCCCAGGATTGATTTGCCCCCGGCTTGTGCTCCATTTGTGGCAGTTCTTACTAATGTTCCCCCAGTTAGGGAGACCGGTTGTAGCTATAGTGAATCCCATGCTTCTCTGAAGAACAAGACCGTGGACTGGCTGCACCGGAAATGTGGTTTCCCAGTTGTTCTATCAAAGGACATATTAAGTACAAGAAGAATTAAATGGATTGGTAGTTCGCATAAGACGTGTGGGGGCGATTGTATTGTGATTAATTTTAGAAACCCCCATCTTGCCTCAACTGTCCTGTCAAGAGCACCACCACCCTCCTTCCGGGATCAAGGGATATCTCTCCGCCCCTTAGGGTATTTCTACAGGCATTTTAATTATCGACCCAATGACGAACATACTGGGGCTAAAGAAGGAGACATGAACTTATACCCTGGGCTTACAATTACAACGTCAAACCGTTTCCAAGCCCTGAGTGGACTGGACAGTAACGATTGACTGGAGCCAGCTCCGATTATAACAGGCATGGGAGGGGACGTCATTCTGAGAGTTTTAGATACAGTAGACCCTAATGGTTATGATAACCCTCCGGTCAATATCAGCAGGAAGGCTAGTTGTTGCGACAGTGAGAATCGGGTTCTTTTGGTTGGTGAGAATGGGGTTTCACTATCTAATTATGTACCCCCTGACCTCACTAGCCTTATACCTTTATCCAAACCTTGTAGAAAGAGTGTTTGCACGATTGGCAGTTGGAACATCGAGGGACTTTCATCTAAGGACATCTGTTTGGGGTGGACAGAGTTCATTAATGTTTTTAACATTATATGTTTTCAGGAAACCTGGTGTGTGGACCCAATCAATTATAATGGGTTTGTCTCCTTTCACCTACACGCTGTAGCCTCTCAGTCAGGTAGGGCAAAGGGTGGGTTATTGGTTCTGGTCTCTGTAGAAATACCCATCAGAGTCAAGAAACATGTTTTGGTTGGGGCACACTCCCAGATTCTATGGCTTCAACAGGAGCAGGGTAGAAATATCCTTTTAATTAATTTTTATAATAATATTTTTGATTGTACGAGATATCAGGTTGTACTTGCTATGGAGTCCGCCTTGGAAGATATTATAACCAAATTTGATATTGATTTTGATATCATATGGGTAGGTGATTTTAACACAGTGATGTGTCCCCGTGTTGCCCAAAGGGTATGTGGTTTTACTAACCACTTTGGGGACGGTGTCCCCCACTTCCCCCATAACTCCTATGGCAATTCCTTGAATAAAATTTTAACTACCTATGATATGGAAATATTGGTTAATCAGGTCAATCCCTCTGGTGCAATTGTCCCTACTTTTACGGGAAGAGATGCTAATACAGTAATTGATTTTATCTGTATGTCTTCTGGTATTAGCCCATGGTGTTCGGTCCCAGTGGTCGTGGACAATTGTATCAGTGACCATAATTGTGTTACCGTTGAGGTAACACTTTGGAAGGAGCAACAGGTTTCTAATACATGTACCATTACCAATATTGAGCCACACCGACCCAATGGAATTCGTATCAGATGGAAAGGTAATAAAGCGGACATCACGTCTAATTCCATTGTTTCAAAATGTCTCATGGAAATTACTACAATTTTAGAAAGTGAGGTAGTAACTGTTGAAATTGTCCGTAATTTTATTAATATCAATCTAATCATAGATAGCAATTCCACCATACTCACCAAGGGTAGGAAACTTCAACAAAGGGGGTGGTTCGACCATGCATGTTCTATTGCACTTAAGGGGCTCAAAACAGCTTTGGCAGCCCAGAATAGAGATATTAGTATGATTAGGGAACTGCGAGGTATTTATCAGGCCGCAGTTAAATCCAGGAAAATAGAACTAAGACAAGAGGCATGGGACAAACTAGACCAGGCAGCCACAACTGCGGATTCCTCCTTATTTTGGGCGACAGTTAACAGCCCATTTTTAAAGGATGATAATATGCCCGAATTAACGGCTAATGTTAGTGCGGAAAGCTGGGTCACCCATTTCTCTCTGATCTTTGATTCGGACAGATCCAGGGGACCATACGAAGATGGGTGGCCGGTCATCCCCTTGGACATTACCACTGCTGAAGTGAGGGATAGTATTAAATCTAGTAGGGGTGGGAAGGCCCAGGAACCTGACGGGGTACCTATCGATGTATATAAAGCAGCACCAGAGATTTGGGGTCCGTTGCTAACAAAGGTATTTAATGCTGCCGTAAATATTGGGGTCCCCCATACTTGGGAGGAGTCCATAATTATACCAATATTCAAGAAGGGTGACAGGGGGGATGTGAAGAATTATCGCCCAATCTCCCTCCTGGACTCCTCTGTGAAAGTTATGAGTCGGGTGCTTATGGTTAGGCTGGAAGAATGGGTTGAAACTAATAATATTCTAGCTAACTCTCAATATGGTTTTAGGAAGGGTAGAGGGACCATAGAACAATGTCTTAATCTCGAATTGTTAATTGGGAAGTACACGAAGGCTAAAAAAGGATCCCTCTACCTTTGTTTTGCTGACTTGAGTAGTGCATTCGACATGGTGGACCACAATATTTTATGGCCCAAATTACTAGAAATGGGGGCACCTGAGGCCATCGTCTATTTTCTAGCAAGACTTTATGCTAAACTAAGCACCAGTGTCCGTTACGGTCAGGAAGGGGAGTGCACCACAAAGTTTAGGGTCAGGCGAGGTATTCGACAAGGGTGTGTGCTTGCCCCTTTACTTTTTATTCTTTTTATTAATGAAGTGGATTCAGCTTTAAAGACGATTACGGCTGATGCACCCAAAGTAAACGATTTTTTTGTCCCCGTCATTCTTTATGCGGATGACGCTGTAATCTTGTCTAGGACTCCTATAGGCCTACAGCGTCTGATGGACGGGTTTACGCAGTTCATCAAGGACAGGAAGCTGCTGATCAATAAATCCAAAACCTTCATTATGGAATGTGGTGCGGGACGTAAAAAGCCCCATGCCTTTTTTATTGATGGGCACAAGGTGCAAATAGTGGAGTCTTTTAATTACCTCGGTATTATTTTCTCAAAATCAGGCAGTTGGTCCAGCGAGATTAATCATGTTCGGGCCAAGATGGCGAAAAGCTCTCATGGAGTATTTAAGTTTGCCACCAAAATTGGAGACAAAAGGATCAAAGACATGTTAAAAAAATTTCAAATGAGATGTCTTTCTGTGGCCCTTTATGGTGCCGGGGTGTGGGGACATACCATGGCAGGGAACTTACAAGTGGAGGAAAATCTCTTCCTTAAGAGGCTCCTGTGCTTGCCTAAATCAGTTTCCAACGATTTGGCGCACAGAGAGCTCGGCATTTCTTATCTTTCTGACCTGCTGGCCATAAGACCACTAATGCTGTGGCGTACCATCTGGTCAAAGGAGGAGACCTCCTTAAATAGAGCGATCATTGGAGATTGTCTCTCCATTGATGACCACTTAAAGATTCCCTGGATTAAATTTGTCCTCAATTGTTTTTTAGAGATCTATGGCTTCAAACTTAAAGATGACTGTTATGCCCCCTCCAGCCTGTCTAAGGAAGTGTTGAAGTCAGTTTTTATGAACCATAAATCAGTTAGGCGGGAAAGGACCTGCAGTACTTTAACCACGTGTACGTTTTACGGGAAATACTGTGATTCTGTGGGTTTCCAGCCGTATTTGAGTTTAGTCACACGTTCTTCTCACCGGTTTGTCCTTACTAGATTAAGGTTCGGGATTGTGCACCATCTGGTGGCCTTCCCCTGTATTAAAAAACATCCGGTGGGCCCATGTCCATGTGACAATGTATCTATACAAAGCACCATGCACCTTCTTTTACTGTGTAATCTATATGGTAATTTTCGCAAAGCCTATTTAAAGCCTATCCTGATAAAATACGGAGTTAGGAGTGTACAAGATGCTATGAAGTTGCTTTTTAAACCCTACCCTGATGTTTGTTTTTTCACTGCTACTTTCCTCCTACAAGTTACCAAAGCTAGGCCTAGTATGCTCTTTTAACTATTTTTAACTGTTTTAACCATGTGATTTGTACTGTAGTATTATTATTATGGTTTTATGACTGATGTATTTGATGTGTATTTGTTTTTGCTTTTATGGACTTTGTATTTTAAGCTCCGAATAAAGCCTTATGAAATGAATGTCCACCATTACTGTTTACTGTGAAAAATTGGAAGTGTTGTGGAAATGAAGTAAACAAGCTACATAAAGGTGCAGCAGAAAGGCACTCCGTTCCCCTAGATTTAGAGAAGTGTCTAAGGGACAACTACTGTAAAGAAAATGAATGTATATAACTAATTTTTACAATATCACAGGACTATCGCGGGATCGTAAAAAAAGTTGTGGAGTATACAAAATCTTGACACAATTTGTTACTAGAAAGACTGTCTCTCCCCACACCCTACTATACACACTTGTGGCCCTGGGTAGAGGTTTTACAGAAGAACTCAATGTTTCCTCTCACCCTACTATGCACCCCTGTCATACTGTGGAAAGGTCTCATTTGAAAGACCAGTCTCTCCCCATAGTGTACTGTACACAGTTGTAAGGCTGTGGAGAGGTGTCAGTGAGATCCCAGTGTTTCCTTACACTCTTTAGACCCTACAGTGCCCTATTGCTATACTGTGAAAAGGCCTCATTTGAGAATCTACTTTCTCCCCACACCCTACTAATGGGGACTATAAGGCATAAGTACTGTAATAAAGAAAAGTGTAAATTCTTCCTTTAAAACAGAGTTTACAATCTGGCAAGACTCCTGTGGGAATCATTAAAAAAAAGTACGGATTAAACATTTTTTAATAATTAGAAATGGACTTTAAAGTATATAAATGAGTATCAATGTGTGCTGTGTACCAATGTTCGTCTCATGCCGATAAAACAAGTAGAGTTTTTTCATAAATCTAGGTGATTTATTCATCCCCACAATGATACAATGGATTGCATTTCATTAAACGAAACACACTGTTACCAATCTGGTGTATTTACATATTACATCAGAATATATTCCATGTAAATCAAAGTCCATTATAAAAAGTACGATATTGTGAGAGGCTCACAAGATCAAACCAGGAAGCATTGCCTCCTTGGACTACACCTGAGGGATTGCCTTCCTGGCTCTCGTGAGTATCGTTTTAAAATGCACTTTTCATTTTGAAGTCTAAAGCAGATTAGCATTAGTAGTGATACATTTCTAGAGGAAATTGTCTGCATTACCACTCCCAATCAAAAGGATGATTAAAATAAGGAATATTGTCCAAAAGAACAACAAGGCCTGAGCAGAATAACAAAATCACGTGGAGGATAATACAAATGGTATCTGTTAATGAGGCCAATCTAGAGGTCAAAAGGAAGAATAGGTGTCAGAAATATTGTAGGAACAAGGCAAGGAGCTAGAGTTTGAATAATGAAGGAGTCTCTGAGGAAAAAATACTAGCTTATTTATATACAAGTGCGCCAAATGTAATGCCTTAAGTATTTGTATTCAGCAGTGTGTGTGCTTGAGTGTGTACATTACCTGGGAGCCTCAGCTGTTCTGTCATTGGTGCTGTCATCTCATCACAATATCTGACACCTAATCAGTGATTCAGCTTACTGGGGTTGTTTAAAAGAAACCTGATCCCTTGGTAAATGCACGTTGGGCAAGTAAGCTCATCCCCCAAGATGAGCGGTGGTGGTTATCCTCTGCTAATCAAGTACACCACATTAATACCCAAGCGGATCATATTTTTAATTACTTTGGCTGACAACACTTGTTATTCCACTAGGGCTGACCTGTTATTCAGTGGGTGTCTGTTACAATGAGGTATTACATTTTGAATGCCTTGGAAAGTATAAGGATGAATTTTTAGCCCTGCAATTAGGAGTGAGCGCTCCATTCACACCCATCTCAATGAAATGCTGAATTAGTCGCGGAGAACTTTTTGAGAGTCACAAAGGCATTTCTGACTTACAAAAGGCATTTATCAACCTGTGAAAATCCTTTTGTATTCAGAATCCTTGCAATTTTTGCTAATCACAGAATACACAATCGCAAATGGCCTTTGTGCTTCAAAATGCACGGTTTGACCCGTTTTCTGTTCTCCTCCAATTCACAGGCATTAGTGGAAAAACCATCTCTGACCTCATGGCCAGCGTCCCGCTCTCTGCCCAAGCAGCTCCGATGTAGGCTCACCTGCTGGTGCCCCAGACACCTCCCGCCTGGTAGGTGTTCGAGGCCCTCCTCCATCTGCAAGCTCCTGCCTGCTCCTCATCCCTAGTGGTCCAGTGGAAGAGCCTTGCTCTTCTGCTGCTCCACTGCTGTATGTCTGCCTTGTTGTGCCCGTTTTATTTTGTGGTGTCTTTTCTTGTCTTTCCTGTTTTTTTCAGTGTAATTTCTGTGCCTGTGTTTGTCTGTGATTCAGTTTTTTCTGCCCTTCATTGTTTTTTGTGCCTGTGCCGTTGCTTTCTCCTCCCTGCCCGTTCTTGCCTCCCTTTTTCCCTCCACTGCTCACCCGCTGCCTCTCCCCCTGCCATTCTCGCGCCTGCCTACCAGCTGTGCTTCCCTCCCACAGCCCTATTTAATGCCAGCTGCCGTGCCATCGCGCAGCAGGTACTCTGCTGGTGCACTGAAGGCATGCCAGAGGCAAGCCCATCTGCGCCCGTCCACGACCCGACCAGTGCCAGGAAACCTGTATCTTCCACCATCCATCGCTACAACTCAGCCACCCTCCTCGCTCTCGACCCAGGAAGGAGCAACAACTGCGAGTGGTCCACGCCAAGCACTACCCATGGACAGCTCTCCTGCCATCACTGCTGCCATACCTTCACCACCGCATGCACCCCCATGGCTACCCCCCACACCGAACACCAAAACCACTGCAGCCCTGAAATGCATCCTACTCAACGTGCGCTTCCTCCACAGACACGCTGTAGAGATCTGGGACATCCTCGACACCCGCTCACTAGGCGTTGCTTTCTGCACAGAAACCTGGACAAACGCCTCCTCTGCCCAGACATTGCCACCGCCATCCCTGACGGATGCAAGATCCAGAGCAAGGACTGCCCCCAACCGCCCAGGGGGAGGACTCCACATCGCACACAAGAGCTCCTTCCAACTCTCCACCTCTACCACCAGCGACTCCTTCTCCACCACCGAACACCTGCACTTCCAGATACAGACCAGCCCTACAACCACACTTCCCAGCACCCTCGCCTACAGACCCCCCGGACCTCTTGCTCCGTTCACCACTACCATCGCCGACCTCTTAGCCCCCCATGCCATCCCCTTCATGGACTACATACTCATTGGAGACCTGAATTTCCACCTCGACAACTCCAGCATCTCTAACTCCGCCACCCTCCTGGACAACCTTGACAACATCGGATTGAAACAGCTCATCACCACACCTACCCACAAAGCAGTATACACCCTGGACGAGATCTTCACAGGAGGTAACACCATCCACACCACACAACCCCCATGGACGGACCACCACTGCATACACTTCTTCGTAGACAAACCCACTTTGTCCAAACCTGCACCAAGCCCTCCATGCAGGAACTGGAGCAAAGTCACCGAGGAGCAGCTCAACTCCACCCTCAACCGAGATGCTCCCACCACCTTGCCCGACGCCAACCTCGCAGCCAAGGAACTCCACAAATGGATCTCCAACTGCGCAGACGAGCTTGCACCCCTACGTAACCCTGACAGACACACACCAGGAAGGCCACCTGGTTCACCACAGATCTCAGATGAACCTGCAGACGCCTCGATAAGAACTGGAGAAACAGCAAAACATCTGAAGTTCGCACCACCTACAAAAACGCCATGACGGAACACCACCAACTCATCAAATCCACCAAAAGGACCTTCATCCAAAACAAGCTCCTCGCTAACTCCAGCAACTCAAAGGAACTTTTCAGCATCATCCAGGAATTCACCAAGCCCCCCACCGAAACCACGGACATCACCCCTAACCAGGACCTCTGCAACACGCTCGGTTCCTACTTCCATCTGAAAATCAAGGGCCTCTACCACAATTTGAACAACAAGACGCCTGACCCCGAAACCACATTCTCTTCCAGCAAAGCCAGCCAGCCCACCATTTCCTCCAGGACCCCAGTCACCACTGAAGAAACCACCTCAACCATGAAAGGCATCCACTCAGGAGCCCCCACAGACCCCTGCCCACCACACATCTTCCACAGAGCCACCACCACATTGCTCTAGAACTATGACGCACAATCAACGTCACCTTCAAGACCGGCATCTATCCCGACGACTGGACAGGCGCAGAAGTCAGACTCCTGCTCAAGAAGCCCTTAGCAGATTCCACAGACCTCAAGAACTACCGACCCATCTCCCTCCTCTCATTCACAGCCAAAGTCACTGAGAAGACCGTCAATGCCCAGCTGACAAGATTCAACAAAGAAAACTCCATTCTCGACCATTCCCAATCCGGATTCCGCAGCAACCACAGCCCCAAGATCGCTCTACTTGCCGCCACAGATGACATATGCACCCTCCTCGACCAAGGACACACCACTGTTCTGATCCTACTTGACCTCTCTGCAGCGTTCGACACTGTCTCCCACCGCAACCTCACTGCCAGACTCCACGATGCCGGAATACAGGGAACTGCCCTCGACTGGATCCGCTCGCTCCTCACCCGCAGAACCCAAAGAATTAGACTGCCTCCCTTCCTCTCCGAACCGATGTAAATCAACTGCAGAGTACCCCAAAGATCGTCGCTCAGCCCCACTCTCTTCAACATCTACATGGCCCCCCTCACCGCCATCGTCAGACAGCATGGACTCAGCATAGTATCCTACGCTGACGACACCCTGCTCATCCCCTCCCTCACCAAGGACCCCATCACCACCAGGCACAACTTCCAGGAAGGAATAAAGGCTGTTGCATCCTGGCTGAGCAGCACCTGCCTGAAGCTCAACTCAGAGGAGACAAAGGTCCTCGTGCTCGGCACCTTCCCCTCTGCATGGGACAACACCTGTTGGCCCACCGCCCTTCCACCCCCACGGACCACACCCCTGACCTCAGCATCGTACTTCTTGACTCCTCCCTCTCCATGACCCGACAGGTCAAGGGCATTTCCTCCTTGATCCCCCTTGGCATCCTCCAAAGGACCTTCAAATATATCCCCTCGAATCAAGCACTCATAACCAGCAGACTGGACTACTGAAATGCCCTCTACACCAGGATCAACAAGTCTCTGCACCGAAAACTCCAGACCATACAGAACACCGCAGCCAGACTCGTCCTCTACATCCCTCGACATGAGCGCATCACCCAACACCTGCAGAACCTTCACTGGACCCTCATAGAAAAGAGAATCACCTTCAAGATACTCACCCACGCCTACAAATGCCTTCAAAACACCAGACCCCAATACCTCAATGAGAGAATCTCCTTCCACGCACCCAAGTGAAACCTCCAACCCGCCGACCTCACCCTCACTGAAATCCCGCGGATCCACAGAGCCAGAACAGAGGGAAGAGCTTTCTCTCGATCGACATCAGACGCGCCCTCTCCCTGAACATCTTCAGGAAGACACTCAAGACCTGGCTCTTCGACTGAACAGAGCTGCTTACCCCCCCACCCAGTGCCTTCAGACCCTCACAGGTGAGTAGTGCGCTTACAATTCCCCTGATTGATTGATTGATACGAGAAAGCCTGATACATGGCATTAATGGAAGAACCCTACAAAACCCGCTGTTAATAGGATTAGTGGAAGAACCCTACAAAAAACCTTATACTTTTTTGGACAGACCATAAACTATAATGAGTGCTCCTCAAAACCGGCAACAAACCTGAGGGTTTAATACAGTTTCTTTGAAAATTGTGTTGCAAAATGCACTAGTCTCACGTTTTTTCATAATTTTGTCAGTGGGACAGCCAACCACGCCCTCATAAGAGAAGTCAGGCTCTCTCATTCTGTGTTGTTCAAAGCGAATATTAATAGTCCACTGTTTTATTTAAAAGTGTATCTATATTTACTGGGCTTTCCATTAAGTAGTGCCTAGATTTTTCTACTGTAAAGGGCCAAATGTACGACCTACCAAATAGCGACTCACAAATTGCGTTTCTTTTGTGACTCGCAATTTGCGACTCGCTATTTGGAATGTACAACAGTGTCTTGGACACTGTTTGTGATTCCCAATGGGGTCGAAAAATGCGAGGCTCATGAAAATTAATGAGCCACTCACATTTTGCAACCCCATTTGGAATGGCTGGCGCTTCCAGGGATGGTGGCCTGCTGGGCTCAGCAGACCACCATGTCTGGGACTGCTTTTAAATAAAGCAGCTTTTTTTTTTTAAATGCAGCCTGTTTTCCTTAAAAGAAAACAGGATGCATTTTTTTGTTTTAAAGGAAACGTTTTCGTTTCATTTTTTAAGGGCAGGCAGTGGTACCTGGGAGCACTGCCTGCCCTTAAAAAATAATTTTTCATGCTCTTGCAAAGGGGAAGGGGTCCATTAGGGACCCCTTCCCATTTGTGAATGCATTACCACCTTCTTGAAGTAGGTGCATTAGTTCATGGCTATGGAGTCACTATTTGGAAGGGAACGCCCCTTCCAATTACCGAGTTGCAAAACAGTATTTTGCGAGTCGCAATTTATTTACGACTCGCAAAATACTGATGGTACATGGGCCCATGGTTTTTAGCATGTGCAAACGGGTCTAAGACCCTGTGCGTGCACTAAAACTCCTCGGACATCTGGCCCTAAATGAACAAAAAAGAAAAGGATCCAAAAATGATTTGCTTTTCAGTGATAGTATTATCACAACTTACACTCATCTCTATCGACATTATTGACATTACTCTCTTTAGGGTCTGATTTGAATTATGGTGAATGGGATACTCAGTCACAAATGTGGCAGCTGCCTCATTCGCCAAATTACAAACGCATTATATTCTATGACACTTATAATACGGCCGGCAGGACATCCTTCACAGTAACCCATCGGTCGAACTTGCCCCGTTGTACCCGCTTTCCTGCCTGCAGTCTGCCAACCCGGAGAATTCTCACTCTCCCAGCTCACACTGCTACCTCGCTGGCCCCCATGCTGGCAATCTACTCAGTCTCTGCTCTGATCCCGTCTGCTACGTCCAGGGAGCCCTTTACAGGAATGGGGGCGCGGCAGCTATGCCGGGAAGACTATCATCGCCGATGCCCCTGTGATCCGGAGCCTCTGCATATTTCTTTTCTCGGCCTCCTGCCTTTGACTATGCCGCTGACCGCGGCCCCCGCAGGGGGCCAATCGGCGGTCAGCGCCTTAGTGCCCCCGGGGCACCGGTCACCCCTCCACACCCCCTCCAACTGGGGGGGCGGGGACGTAGACCAGAGCCCCCCTCCTCGGGCTGGCCGGAAGTGACGCGCAATGCGTGTCACTTCCGAGGGCGGTGATTTGTTAGAGAACGTCTCTGTGTACTGCGGTCTACACCTTCGGGTGAGTCGTGCCGTGACCCGGGGGAAATCTCTTAAATCTCGAGTTCGCTATATACTGCGGTCCAATACCTTCGGGCGGATTCGCACTGTGACTCTGGGTGAATCTCTTAACGCAAGTTCGCTATGTACGGCGGTCCTATACCTTCATGTTGAATCGGGGTGGAACTGCGGGCGGCATTCCTTATGGGGGCATCAGCGACCTGTGATCCGGGGCAAATCATCTAGTTGATTTCCAGGTGGGGGCTGGGGGGATGTGGTTCGTAGGCTGCGGTCGCGTCACCATTTATTTCGCAAGCCCCTCACCCCCCCCCCCTTGGTTTAGAGCAGGTACAGTGCTTTCAGCCAAGGCAAGGAGAGGCACCTCGCGGGGTCGGGGCAGAGCAGTGGGTGCGAAACCCTCAAATCAGAAGAATGGTTGGGTCGCGTCCCGTCTCTGGCAACAACTAAACGATCAGGATTGTTGCGCTTTTTGCAAAATGAATTTGTCCATGTGTAAGGTAACTGGGGCTCATGTAAAGCGCTCCAATATCTTCGTTCCCCCCCACCCGATTAGGTATGTGCTCATGTGCGGCGCTCCTGGGACTCGGGTCGAGCTGCGCGGCGACTGTGGGTGGGTCGCTCGATCCACCCGCGCCTGATTGTGTACTGTTGGGGGTCGGGTCCTGCACCCCAGGGTCGCCGAGTGGCCCGGTGATCAAAGGCATATCATTTGGTCCCCCACGCCCAATTGGGTATGTTCACTGGTGATCATGTACTGCGCTCCTGGGCCTCGGGTCGCGCCGCGCGGTGACTGTGGGCGGGTCGCTCGATCTCCCCCCCCCCCGATTTGTGTGTACTCTGATAACATTAATGACTGAGCAACTCCTAATCGAGTAACGTCAGTCTACCGGCTACCTACCAGCCCATTTAATACTGCGCTATTCAGAGACTGCAAGCAGGCGGCGTGCCTTATGGTGGCGTCATCAACCTGTGATCCTGGGCAATTCATTTAATTTAATTTCCAGGTGGGCCCGTGAGGATGTAGTTCGTCGACTGCGCTGCCGCAAAAGTCAGGAGCGCGGGAGCGCTGTACATGTGTGAGGCAGACAGTCACTGGGGATGAGGGGGCACTGTGCATGTGTGGTGGACACTCATTGACTGGTAATGGGGGCCGGGAACTGACCGACGTTTATGCGTCTGAAAACCTCGGTGTGTCCGCACGACAGCCGGGCGCTGCAGAGAGCAGAGCCGCCTCCCAGCACTACATGAAACGTCACAGCTTCCTGCCCATGGAGCACTGGCAAAAACAAAGGCACGAAAAACTGCAGGCAGCACGAAAGCAGTAATTAACAAGGAGGATGCGCCCTGCAGTCAGCCCGCCCTGACTCCGTTCTCGGGTCAGACAAGATGTTTCCCAAACAACCTTTCCAGCGCTCTCTAAAATGTCCGTACATGTACTATTGAAAATGCACAATAAGAACCCTTCTGTTAGCGTGTCACAGGGAAGGGCAGGATTTGAACTATGTATCTTCACGGGTTGGAGCTAGGCGGGAACCCTAGGCGTTGTGGTGCGGCGGCCTTGGCACCCGGCTTTGGAGCACAAAGCTCACGGTTCGATCCCCGGTGACACCCTCAGCCCCATGTGACTTTGGACAAGGCCTCCATTTCCACAGTGGCCCTCGGCGCCTTGAGACCCGTAAGGGGGGAATAGTTCGTATTCGGTTAAGGTCGGAGACTTTTGCTCTCGAGGTTACCGGTTTAAGTCTGATTGATTCTTGAAAGCTCCATTAAGGTCCTGGGGTGTATTGCTTGATGGCGGTGGACCTCGCGCACGTTAGTTGGTATGGGAGCGGCTGGCCAATAAGCCGCGCACCTGGCGCACGGTGGGAGCGGGCATGAGCATGCGTGGGTCCTCGGCCCTGGGACGCTTGCTCGCAAGGTCGCAGGTTCAATTTACATTGATTCTGTTTTCCTTTGGCGTACCTTTCGTTGGCGTACCTTTCACCCCCCCCCGCACATCCTAGGTTTCGGGGGTCTCGTGGGCACGGTTTAAGTCACCCCCTGCTCACGCGTCGCACGCGGTGAGCTATAGTGCGGTGTAAAGGATCAATTACCGTCCGGCAGAGCACACATTTTAGTGATCGTGTGTCCGTCGGCCTTTCGCCCGCGGGGGCATACTTCGCAATGGCGGTCGACCTCGCGAGCAAAGTAAATTAAGGGGGGTGCGGCCGGCTAAGAAGCCGCATACCCTGCGCCGTGGGAGCCGGTAGGAGACTAGCGTGGGTTCACGGCCCCAATACACCAGCACTGCAAGGCTGGGAGCTGCCTGGGTCCCCGCTGATCGCGGGCGGTGCAACACCTGTGGTGCTCCCTGGTTAAGGTTATCGCCCCCCCTCCCGTCGGCTACGCTGCCGTTGAGGGTGGGGGGGGCATGCAGTGGGCTGCGTGCAGCAGGCGCAATGGACCTGGCACGGGGATCGTTTAGTATGGTACGAATCTTGTAAGCTCCCCGTGCTTGAATGTGTAATGTAAATAAGGTGCTCAGGTAAAGCGTCTCAACACCTTCAGGTCGCGCTCGCGCTATATAATTATGCAACATGTATTGCTGGCTTCCTATAAGGCAGATAAATGATACAAGTGCATGCATTGTTCACATACGCGATTACGGGCATTAATAAACCCCCCGCACCTCAATGGATAATCTGGTGCGGTACTCACGTGATCTGGTTCGGGGAGCGGGTAATATGGTACGAATGTCTTAAGCACCCCCTGCGTGAAGATGTAATGTAAATACGGTGCTCATGTAAAGTGCTCCAATACCTTCTGGTCGAGTTTGCGCTATATAAATATTCATCATATAATTGCAGGCTTCCTATAAGGCAGATACATGACACCAGTATATGCACTGTCCACATCACGCGATTATGGGTATTACTAATCCCCCCCCCCGCACCTCAAGGGTTAATCAGGTGCGGTGCTCGCGTGACCTGGCACGGGGATAGTGTTATATGGTACGAATCTCCTACACTCCCCATGCCGGCTTGTGTAATGTAAATACGGTGCTCATATAAAGCGCTCGAATACCTTCGGCGTCGAGTTCGCGCTATACAAATATGCAACATGTATGTGCTGGCTTCCTATAAGGCAGATATTTGATACAAGTACAGGCATTGTTCACAAGATTTTGCTAATTACAGCAAGGGTCGCGCAGTCCGATCCTAACCACACGTGACCACGTGTCGCTCGTCTCCGACCTTTTGCTGAAAGGGGGCTTGGGTCGTTTGTCGTTGTTGTTGTCTTGACACCCACCCCCATTGCTTACGGCCTCGCGCTCCCAAGTGCATCAGTCCTTGGGCAGGGCGGACCAGTGTGGGGATAGTCCTAACGTAGAACGGTTATTGCCATGTTAGTAACAGTTAAACACGGGTCGCTGCCGACAGTCTAAAAGAGGTATGCTTAAGCCCGCAACTCGGCTCCGCCAACATGCTTATGTGGGCCGCCTTCAACGGTCACTGATATGGGGAACTCACACATATCTAACTGTAACCTAGACACCCGGGTGGGTGCCTAGTCGGGCAGGGCAACGCAACCGAGATAGAATGGTAGTTATTATCGAATGCTAAAGGAAGTCTGGATTGAGCCACTAGATGGGTGTAGATATGGGTGCAGCTCAGTGCCCCAATCGCATTGAATACGGGGACGCACTGACTTAGCGGCAAAAGAATAAGTGGTCACCACATAGCGCATCACTGGGGACTAAATCACGGCACTAGGTTACCGGTTGGTTCCCACAGATTTGTCTGCCCCCAAGGTTATCCTCTAGGGGTAGAACTTGAGACTAAGGGGGCATTTCCTGCTTCGGCGGCACGAATAAGCGATAGCTACGCTGGGATGGAGTTACCATGCAGGTCCTGCCACCACTGTGTTCCTCCCAGGTGATGGGATCAATTTAGGTGGGACCACGAAGTCTACGGTTCCTGGGAAGCTTCCAGCGGTAGGGCATTTAGCCACAGATAAAGTACCAGCGTGTGGGTATCAGATATCTGCTTTCCAGCAGCACCGTGCCCTGGGAACACGCGCGTTGCCCTAACTCTGAGGCCCACCCAGAAGGGGGGCCGAGTAGCAAAACAAGTGAATAGGCTCCATAGGCGGGCCTCTGGCCTTCAGCTGGGTGTAATCAACATCATTTGGAGATAGGCCCAGGTAAAATATGGCTTTCCGTAATGCCTAGAGGACCATTGCGGTTGGTGGCACTCCCCACCGGAATCACTGGTCGCGTAATGCAGCTTCAGGAGACTGGGATCCTGGTTTACGTACACTTTTACCGCGCTCAGGGGGCGCCGCCGCCAACATATGGGTGCTGCTGTCCCAATAACTGGGGTGTCAGCGGGGCAAACACAAGGGGACATTATGGCAATAGAACATTTGTCACGCCCGAGGTGCATTGAATTTCTACTTTAACGGAGCAGGAATTTGGCACCGCTGGTGGTGCTCTGGGTTTGTGGGGGGGGGCATCCCCCCTGCCACCCTCCCACTGGGGAGCATGATGGGAGGGGAGAAGTCGGACTTAGTCAATCCTCAATGCTTGAACTTTACTGACAGCGCGCAATGCTTACGCCAAACAGATTCCCGAAGCTGGTATGCCTAGGGGATCATCACTGAGGGATCTGTAGGGGCATAATTCCTATAAGGTATAAGGGATGGTGGGCAGGGGCAAGAGTCGCCCCTTGCCCATGGTCACGCGCTGGCAGTTAGGTGCACTCCCGTGCCCCAGGTTAGCTATCAGAGGGGACTGTACAAATGTTAAGTAAAACCCTTCTCGTCATAATAGCCAAAGCGGGCAGGCCCAGAATTGTGAATAGGTGTAACCTTCCCGCTGGGGGGGCGAATAGTTATTGCACATCTTCACAGGCCCTTTATTTCAGCAGACCCTATCCGATTAGGATAGCGTCTAGGGCCTGGAGACATAGATGGGGCCATCTACAACTCCAGGAGCCACAGCTCACTGGTAAGTCTTGGGCCTGTGGTTATAAGGGATCTCACAGGGTTGAGTCCCGCTAGCACTGTCAAACTGTCATGAGGTGGCAGAATGTCAAACTCTTCTTTCTGGAGAGATGGTTCCCTTCCAGCTAGTTGCAGGAAGCCCTAGATAGGAGAGGTGCAGGTAAGACTATAGCGGGTTGGTGGGGGGCCCTGGCTGCGACGGTTAGCCGCCTCCAGGGCTGTGGTGGAGTTACAGGGCGATCTGGAAGCAGGCCGGTACAAAGGGTACCTCTGCGCGGCACCATAGGGGGTGCCTGAGCCAAAACCGAGGAGCCTCAAGGGAGGTCCCGGAAGCCGTGTCGGCGCCCCGCTAGTCCTGCGGGCGGTTGTGGTTTTGAACAACCGGGGGCTTGCTATGCGACGCTCCGCCCCGAAAGGGGGGGCGTGAGTAGAATTACCAACGGCACGTGATCGTAGAAAGAATCACCGGGAGGGCAGCAACGGCGGGCATCGCTCCCGCGCTGCCCGGCTCATCAGGCGGGTGGGCGACCCAGTTGGTTGCCTGCCCTTGGATCGCCCGTAAGATAACCCACTCATTACATATTCTCGAATTATGTAATAAACCTGCAGCATTGTTACCCAACACCAACTGTCTTGTGTGTGTCATTTGGGTACCTATTATGGGGGAGGCGGGACAGCGGGGTGCCCCTGGGGGTACTAAGGATCTGCACACCCTCCTTTGAACCCTCGGACCTGGACCCACCATCTTGTATTCTTGTCCCTCCCCTCTCCCCTCCGCTCTCACTCCGGCGATCCTCAAAGTATTTCCCCCTCCTTCTGGTCTGCCTTACTCCATCCTCCCCCCTGGCTCCCTTCACCCGCTTTCATAACATCACTGTAGTCCCTTTCTTCCTCTCTCCCCCCCTTCTTAATTCTTGTCCACCATCCTTATTAATTCCACGCAGGTCTGTCTCCCAATTACTATTCCCTGAACTCATCATTTTCTTTGATATGCTTTCTCTTTGCTTGAGGGCAACGTCTTTCTCTTTCTGCCCGCACTGCCTATGCCCCCTCCCCCCTCTGGGTCTCTCCCCCCCTCCCCCACCTCTCCGTCTAGTCTTACCCTGATTCCCCCTTCTCCCGCTCTGCCGCCTATGATCTTTGCATTCACTCTGAAATGTGCTTGTAAATGCATAAATGATGATTGTTGTAACTTACCGTTGTTCACAATGTAAAGCGCTCTGATACTTTCGGGTCCAGACAGCGCCATATAAAACTCAATAAATACAAAAAAAAAAATCAGGCCCAAAGTTCCAACCTGCATTTTTTAATTACAGGGGATAGTGACAACCAATGTAGGGGAATCGGAAATTGAGGCACCATTAATTAAAAAAATGACAAAAAGAGTTCAAATATGAAGTGGCTTTCGTCTTTTAAAGCCCCCAATAACTGGACCTATCCTAAATCTTGGATGTTCTCGCCATCTGTGCTCAGATTACACAGAAACCTTATAAACGATTTGCATTTCTTGTAATAAACCCGTTTACTCCAATGTCACTATTGGCAGCCTTCCTTTCTCTTAGGGCCATATGTGTCAAGCCTTTTTACCGTTCGCAAACGGGCCGATTCTGAGAATCTGCCCGTTTGCGAATGAGAAAAAGCCTTTTGGGATGTATCATCCCAAAAGGCCATCGCAAAATAGAGAATTGCAAAATTTGTGATTCTCTATTTTGAAAATGCAATTAAGGAATTGCAAATTGCGATTCCTTAAATGCAATTCTGGAAGCATCAGAAATTTGCTATTTGGCCTTAAGGAATCTCAAATTACCACCAACTTCAAGTTGGTGGTAATTTCCGATTTTCTAGAAAAAAACACCTTTTTGCTTTTTTCAAAGTGCCATGTGGCGCACATACATGCCCTAAGGGCATGTATGTGCGCAAAATGTGCACACATGCATATTTCAGGGGAGCAACAGGGTGTTTTTTTGGCACCCTTGTAACCTTGAAATTGCATTCTCAATTTGTGATTCTCTAATTGGTAATCGCAAATTGAGAATATCTTCCCATTCATTCCTATGGGCCTCCTAGCCCATTGGAATGAATGGGAAGGTATTCCTTATTTGCGAATCTCAATTTGCAACTCGCAAATAAGGAATATGTAGGATTCGCAAATTTTTAAGCAAATCCTACATACATTGCATTTTGCAAATCTCTAATTGCGAATCACTAAAAATCGCAATTTGAGAATCACAAAACTCTTTTTTGATACATATGGCCCTTAGTGTCTTACCATATCCTTAGTGAGACATGCCTATAACTTCCCAGCAATTGCTTTTCTTTCAAAATAAATTCGCAAATGCAGTATTCAACAGAAATGTATTATCCGACTAGGGGGCTATGCTGCAAATAAATACAACGTTTGTTGACTGTACTTCTTCAGAATAATGTTTGAATGCTTGTTGTTACGGTCCTGTATTAGACAAAGATGAGACCCGGTTTGCTTTTTCTCATGCACAAGTTATCTTTTTTTAAATGAATGGTCGATATGTATACATCATAAAGATAAGATATATATATCTCATATTGACAATATCATATTTTATTATATATATATATATACATACACATACATGTATAGCAAGATCAAGCCTACCCAGTGGCTAGGCATTTCGCCAGCTTGCACCAAAGCAACAGGGATCTGTTGATGTTCTTTGGCCTTGACCATGTCCCAGTTAACACCAGAGGAGGGGATAGAATTCAAAGATTGCGGAGACTAGAGTCCCGTTTCATCATTGATTTGCAGACCAAAACCACGAAAGGGCTCAATAGTGGGGAAGAATTGGTAGTGCATTTAGGGGAGAAGCTTCTACTTCTGGGTTTGCTGTGTGTGTGTCTAGGATGTCGACAGATAACATGATCGAAGACGACTGCTAATTAATTGTTTGTTTTTTAGGCACTATTAGGTTTTGAGCTGAAACACCGCATTATAATAATCTCTTAGGGGTTTTTTCTTAAAATACATTTTAATACTTTATTTAGCCACGTAATAGGCATTTGCCATAAACTAAGATCATGCCCCATGATGGGGCACCCGGCCGATACACGGCGGAATTGGGTTTTTTGGATGGCGGATTTATATTCGTATCCGCGATTGCCTACTAATAACAAATTCATTGTTAAAGTAACATGGGTAATAACAAATGTATTTTATAAATGTTTGGCTGATACACGGCAGCATGATGTTAACTAGCCTCATTTCAATACTGACATTGTCCACGCAACATCAGGACACTTAAAGATGGCGCTCGAAGTAAAGCGAGATAATGTCCTTCTTTCATGTTTATTGCTACCATTGAAACAAGTTTAAAATGGGCACCGCTGCCACATCAGTAACACCGACGAAGGCGCGAATGCCGAAATGCGTTTGTTGTTGCTGATAAGAAAATAAACTTTCTTTGGGAATTTGCCCAGCGAGTGCTGGCTTGTGTTCTGATATACAGGAGCATTGGAGCGTTTATGTTGACACGGACCACCACTGTGCTGTCGGCACCCGCTCGCGAGTACTCCTCATCTATGGGGGGGGGGGGGGAGTATAGCGAGAGAATGTATATATATATATATATATATATATATATATCTATATAATGGTTGCTAATGACTCAGACCAGCACCCGCGGGGGATACTTTTAAATCCTCTTCTGGAGTTATTTATTTGTACTGCTCCAAACTCAAAACAAATGCGTTTCGGCGGTCCGCCTTCATCCCGACACGGACGCTGGTGGTTTCACGTGTGGGGATATATGTATATATATATATATATATTCAGTGAAAAAACCATAGGTTTCACACATGTTATAGTTAGCTGGACATTTTACTCGTAAAAAACCAATGAAATTGCCCCGTTATAGTTAGTTCAGCTAACTATAACTCACGCGCCCGCAATGCACTGCTGATGACGTCACATATTACATCACTCATGACATGGTCAGTGACATCACTCATGACATCACTGATGACATCTCAAATGACATCACTGATGACCTCACTGATGACATCATCCAGTGAATGTGTGTTTTTCTGAAAATTAAATATGTTTTATATATGTATATCTCAAGGTCGATGGAAGAATAAATGGGTATATAAGTGTCTAAATGGATGATTTGTTTTTAAAAAATTGATTGTGTAACTGACTGATTAAGTGTATCTCTCACTTTGTGTATAAGTGGCTGCATGGGTTGGTGAGTAGCTACATGGGTGTCTATATAGGTTAGTAGTTGTTTTTTTGAGTATCAGTCTGAGTGTCTGTATGGTTCGGTGGGGGGTATTACGTGGTGCATGAATGAGTGACTCACTGTTTGTATGTGTTGAAGACAGCATGTGTGCAGGACTGTATGGGTGGATGAGTGTGTGTATGGGTGTGTTAGTGAGTGAATGACTGTCCCAATAGTGTCTTCAGGAGTAACTACATATGTTTTAAACTAGTATATGTGACTATTGGTGTATATATGTGAGTATATGTGAGAGGGAGAGATTGAAAGAGTTCCTGTATGAATAAGTATGTGTTTCTATAAGTGATTGTTTAAAAGACTAAGTATGTGTAAGTTTCCGTAGAAGTAAGTGTGGTGGTGTGTGTATAACTGTATATGCAGGTGAATGTATGTTTGATTCTTTATGAGCATGAGTGACTATGTGTGTGAGTAACTCTATGGATGAGTGGCATTATGTAACAGGATGTATAGGTGTATGAGTACATATGATGAGTGAGTACATGTATGAGTGACTGTATAGGACTGTTGGTGAATGAGTGGATGTGTATGTGGATCTTAGAATTACTGAAGAGGTTGTTGTAACTGGTATTGGTATGTCCATTGTTTTGAAAATTTTAGTCTCTATTTTTGAATGTGTGTATCAAAGCTTATATTAAGGTGAGAGGAGGTCTGCCACTCTATCACAAGGATGATGTCATCAGTGATGTCATCAGTGATGTCATTTGAGATGTCATCAGTGATGTCATGAGTGATGTCACTGACCATGTCATGAGTGATGTAATATGTGACGTCATCAGCAGTGCATTGCGGGCGCGTGAGTTATAGTTAGCTGAACTAACTATAACGGGGCAATTTCATTGGTTTTTTACGAGTAAAATGTCCAGCTAACTATAACATGTGTGAAACCTATGGTTTTTTCACTGAATTTCTAAGGTTTTTTAAATGCTAATTCCTAACTATAACGTGTGTGAAACCTATGGTTTTTTCAGTGAATTTCTAAGGTTTTTTAAATGCTAATTCCTAACTATAACGTGTGTGAAACCCATGGTTTTTTCAGTGAATTTGCAAGGTTTTTTAAATGCTAATTCCTAACTATAACGTGTGTGTAACCCATGGTTTTTTCAGTGAATTTGCAAGGTTTTTTAAATGCTAATTTTTTTTTTTATTCTTCATTTTTTTCAAACATATTTTTAATTTAATTTTCTTTCATTTTATAAAGACTATGCTTAAATTTTTAAAATCCTTAAATATTTTTTTTTAATATATTTTTTAAAATAAACATGTAAAATTTATTACCAGATTTTTTTTTTTTTTTTTTAATAGTACGCGTACCGTAAGCTCACGGTAAGCGTACGGTTTACGCAACGTCCGTAATCTATCTACGCTGCTTGCGTATAGTTACGCACTTTGCGTAGCCGCGCGTACTGCGCGTGGGACGCGTGCGCACTTACGCCACACGCGCACGTTACGCGGAAGTGCCGGGGAGTGACTGTTAAGCGCATGCGCGCAAGCGCGTGTCTTTTTTACGCGCACGCGTACTTTTTGCCGTAAGCGTACCGTAAGCGTACCGTAAGCGTACGGTAGGTCATGTGATCTTGAAACACAACTTTTGATTGGTTGAAACTACTTTCAGTTCTAGAACTCTCCTACACCACACCCATTCCCCTCATTTCTGCTTGTGATCCCTTGGGAGAAGGAGCTGGTTTGTCTTTGGGATACGATGGCAGAACAGCAGAGCTCTTCTGAGAGTGAGGCTAGCACCAGCAGCACTGTCTTGAGGCAGAGATCGAGGAAACAAAAGCCTTCTTATGTTTGGGATTATTTTACTTTTCCAGAAGGCCAGCAAAAGGTGAATGCACCCTTAGTTACTTGCAAGCTGTGTAAGCGTGTACTTTCTAGAGGTAATCCTAACAGGAAGTATTCCTTTGGGAATCACACCATGAAGAGACACCTCCAGGATGTACACAGAAGGACACATAGTCATCTTTTTGGAGGTAACTCTTCAGAAAGACGAGCCAGTACATCCACAGCAGCTCAGCCTGGACCATCATCTGCAGGGCTGACTCCTTCTTCTGCAGGTCAGGTGAGCCCTTCATCTGTGGGGGGAGAATCTCCTTTTGCTGGCCCTCTGGAAATGAACCTTCGATTTCGGAAGGTTGATATTCATTGCACATTTTGTAAAGGTCTAATTTGTCATAGGGAGACCAGTGTTTCCCTAGTGAACAACAAAATAGATCAGCACATTTGTAGCTTTGAATGATTTTCCCATGCTTCCTTTCCTCTGTCCCTGCATGAACACAACGGTTCTTTTAAGAGCCAACCTTATCTTTCATCTTTTTTTTACATATGTTTTTTAAAACCTTTTTTTTTTTTTTTACCGTACGCGTACGGTGCGCGTACCTTTTTTTTATTTTTTTAAAAAAACACTAAAAATCAATTATCACATTACAAGGTCCTTGAGAGACTACAATTATTATTATTGACTTACCATACTCACTCAAAAAAATATTTATTCATTTGTTTTTTTAAAAAATAGTTTTAAAAATGGTTGTAGTTTTCGAAAATTTTCTATATCGATCTGAAAAAAAAGAAAAAAGTATTAATATTTTTTTAACAATTTATAATACAGTATACATATTTACATTTTTTTCAAAAAAATATTTTTGCCTTATTTTTGCTGTTTTCAGAATATATTGCATTTCACTATAAATTGTGAAAGCAATTGCATTCATCATTTTACAGCGGGCAAAAAAAAATAACAATCTCAAAGATTGTATTAAAAAAGCCCAGAATCTCTTCTCACTTAAACTTATCATTACAGAAATGCATATTATTCTAAAAAAATATCATCTAAAAACAATACTTATTTCTTTAAAATACCGTCTGATATGTTTGTTTCAGAAGTATAATCACAATATTATATCTCAAATAACTCCAAAATACATCTGATTTCATTTCCTTTAGGCCAAATAGTATTTTTTTTTTTTTTTTTGGAATAAATTTCCAAGGGAAATCCATTAAAATTCTAAAGTTTAATCTGTCCAGATCTCACCGATTCTCTGTAACATTTTGGTTCCCGAAATTGTTTTGAATAATTTATTTAGTCCACAATAGAATTGCTTACTTTTCCACATGGCCAAATAGTAATTTTTTAAATCATTTTTGAAAAAAATTCCAATGGCAGTCCAATAGCATTCCAAAATTTAAAATGTGCAGAAGTTACCGATTATCTATAAATTATTGGTTTTTCAAAATTGCATTAAAAATTTAAAAAGTCCACATTACAATTGGTTATCTTTCCTTTAGGCCAAATGATCATTTTAAAAATATTTTTTCTACAAAATTGCAATGGTAATCCAGTAAAATGGTAAAATTATTTTGTCCAGATCTTGCCAAGTCTCTCTAAAATTTAGGTTTCAGGAAGATTAGATAGGAATTTGCTAAATCAAAAGGCAAACGTTGTTTGAAAATCAATTGGGAATCATTACACAGTGTCCAGCCTTTTTCACATTTTAGATAAACTGTGTAATGTCCAGAAGTAACAGTAGGTCCATCATGGAAAATTATTGCAACAGTTACAAAAGTTTTTCCTGAAATTGATAATTGCTGTCCTGTAAACTTCTTTATTAAAGTATCCAATTTTGAACCATCAGCTCTACATCGTTGCATCATTAAAATTACATACTGTCCGTATTCCCTTAAAATTAATGTTGAAAACATGTCAGAATTACACTCACCACATTTCATGCTATGATTAGCATCTTTAACTAATTTTGCAAAAGTGACTGTTTTACTCTCTGGCAATGTCAAATAAATAAACCTTTCATTATCAACAATAGAGCCACATATATTATAACAATTATCACAACTATGTTCCCATTTATAAGAGAGACCAAAAAAAATGTCAATGGGAACTCCTTCTTCTTCCACTACCTGAAGAAAATACATCAAAAATTCGTGTGCATCTTGCTGTTCATTTTGAGAAAACTGTGTTCGTCCTGAACATACATCTAAAAGTTTTCTAATATCAGTAGCACTTTCTATTTGAGTTTTATCTTTACTCAGCTTTTGAAAAAGGAGACTCAGCTCTGAACAGAATCTTTTTCCCTGATTTACTATTATCTGCTCTTGCAAACTTTCCAGATAAAATGCAACATTCAGCACTACATTAGCGTAGCAGTTGACACCAGAGCTATTTTCAAAATGACATCCTACAACCTGTTCTTCATTGTCCTTTTTCTTTTTGCTTGCAAATACATCACTCCTCTTTTTTTTCCTCTTCTCTATATCTTCATTACAGATATTCTCATTTCTCCTTTTACGAGAAACTACACGTTTCTCCAACACAGGATACTGACCTAAATGAGGAGCATAGCTTCTTCTTAATCTATTATACTCCTTTACACAGTTTGTATCAGCACTAACTTTTGAGTCATCAAAGTCTATCATGAATAAACCTGATAATGTTTTGACTCGTGACAAAGCTACATATGCCATACCTTCTTTGAACACAGTTGAACCAATGTTCACAAATGCACAATCTACAGTCAATCCTTGAGACTTGTGGATAGTTACAGCATATGCTAGAGAAAACGGAAACTGCTTCCTACGTACATATAAGTCTTTCACAAGCATAAAACGAACTGTACAACGACAAATATCTTTAACTTCATCTATCTGATCAAATTTTATCTGTAAACATTCAATTCCTTCTTTTTTCTGATAATTAATAAAACCCACAACTCTTCCCATCGCTCCATTCACTAAGCCTTTCTCAACATCCAAATTTCTCCTTAAAAATACTCTACAGTTCATGCAAACATATAGATTTTTTTCTAATCCTGCTGTTTTGGAGATGTTCTTCTCTAGTGAGTCCAATTTATTTTTCAGTTTGCCTGTTACTGTGACAGTAATTCTTCCATCCTCAATTTTGTCCACTACTTCCAATTTCCTGATCTCTTCCTTTTCCAATTTCAAAAGCTCCTCATTAAATATTGAGCATTCACGTAGAGTTGGCATTAAGCAGATGACACTTTTGTTTTCTGCAATATTCTTGTATATTTTCTCTGCAACTATTTCTTCCTTTGGAAATAAATTATGTAGCAGCCGACTCTGTAATGCTTTTTTCCCAACTTCTGTGAGTAGTCCAATTTTGATATCTTTCAGAATACTTCCATATTCTTCATCGTTTGCTTGCCTCATATTAGTTGTAAGTTCCTTGTACTCAAAGAAGGACCAAATATTTGTATTTCCAATGCTTCCCAATGACTTCTTCGTGTCTTCATGTGTCACAGTATTAAACACTGGTTGTCCTTTAACTGGAGTAAGTTGCAAAAGATCCCCAAAAACTATGACGTGTTTTCCACCAAATAACACGTCATAGTCTGTCTTCAAAATTTGCTGCATTCTTAAATGCGCAAAGGCAAGCATTAAGTTTGATACCATGCTCACCTCATCAATAATGAGAACTTGCATCTTCTTCAATACTCTTGAAACTTCCAAGGATGCTTCTCCAGTTAGCTTGTTGAATTGTATTTTGTTCTCATGCTCCACTGGTAACATTAGCAAACGATGTAAGGTGATTCCTTTTATGTTATATGCTGCTAACCCAGTTGGAGCAGTAACCACACAAGACAAAGTAGAATCCGTTTTTTGCTTTAGGTAGCTTCTGATGACTTTAATTAGGAAACTTTTTCCAGTGCCAGCTTGTCCGCTTACATACATCCTGATTGGATGAAATGATGTGCATGAGCACTCTTTTTTTATATGTAGAAATCCGTGATCAATTTTGTTTTTGATCTCTTCATAAATGTGTTGCTGCTCTTGATTCAGTTGTCTTTCCAAATTTTGTAAGTCTATAAATTCTTCTTGAGCTTGATTCATAGCCGTTTCCACTTCATTCATGGCTATTGATGCTTCATTTTCAACGATTGGTTGTCCTAGGGGATCTTGACTGTATGTTCCTGAACTTTGGCTGTCCTGAGAACTGTCTCTAGCTATTTCTGCTGCAATTGTAGTTTCCTGTTCAATTTCTTCATTTAACATTTGCAGATAAGTTGAGAATGTACTGCATTGTATGCTGTCTTTGCAAGCATTAAAAGAATCTTCATAGCTCTGGAATTCTCCCAGTAGTTCATCCTCTGTACGCCATGGTTTAAACAACTGTAAAAGAGCCAAGTAGTAAAATTCTTTCTTGTCGGTTGTGTCGCAACTCAGCTTCCGGTGATTTATCAAACTTCCTTTGGTTTGCTTCACCAAACATCCTTCTTCACCAACAACTTTATATTTTCCACTGTTGATGTCTTCTGCAGCTTTCCGTGAATAAATGTAGTTCTGCAGCACTTCATAGAGACACATGTTCTCCAGATGATGACTTCTCTTGGGATAATATGTGTCCAACATGTTTGTTTTCAATATATCTGTACTTTCTGGGTCATTCTCGGCCAAATATTCAATTTCTCCAACAGATTTCAGTACCCGATTTCTCATTGCTGCAAGGCCTAAACTTGCCCAAATTATTCTTCTTGACTTCGAGTAGAGACTTGCAGAAGATAACCTATCTGAACATTCGTAGGATCCAATTTCTCGATGCGATAACATCTTCAAACTGAAACTGTACAGCTTCTTACTGACAGTCTTCTCGTGAGAAATCTCTTCCCACATTTCCTTCAATTCTGTTTTTTCTGATTTCGTAATGTAAGACGTTACATATCGTGCAACAGCAATGGAATTGTCAGCTACATACTGTATATCCATGTTAGCGTTCCACATGGATAAAATGACTGGGTTGTAGTCATTTATATTTTTTGATTCTTCTTTTCTTTTAAGGTTGTAGGTATTCTTAGGTGATTTTCTTGTGATAGTATGTCTCACAGCTGACATAAAACTGTTGACTCTTCCATTTGAAAGAACAGGTCTAGGAAATCCAAATCGACATTTAGTGTAGTATTTTTCTTTGCTCTTGTATTTCCGTCGACAGTATTTTCCACACCGATGACTTTGGAAACGTAGAACTTGCTCCTTTAACTTGTTCTCTTCTTTGCTTTTTGGTATACCACATGTTGCATATTCTTCAATGTAAGATAACACTGCTTCATCAGTATCTGTTCCAAACTTTGGGGCATCCTTGATCCACAGCAGCATATGAATATGAGGAGCACCTCTTGCCTGGTACTCTTTTCTCCAAAAGAAATCCACTACTTCTCCAAGGGGTGGATTTTTTTTATTGCAGATGAAGGACATCATAGCCTCAAATCTATGATTGAAATATCTGCAAACATTAACCGGATCCAATGAGCACAGTTCTCCTGCTGTCTTGTATTCGATGTTTTTAATGTTTGAATTGGCCTCTCGTAGAAAATCCAGTAAATCATCCCAAGCGTACTCGGCACAGCTTAGGGTAAGGAACCATGTTGGTGTTCCTAAATTGCGTAACATGCATTTTAGTTCACCATGGCGTCGGTACCAATATTCATTTGTCCCACGCTGACAAGCCATCAGATTGATCAGTTGTGTTTCCAAATGATCATCTCGGTGCTGCACTTTCTCCATAAAATCCTTAGCAGACACATTTTGTAAATGTACTCCACTTTTTAAAATGTGATTTACTGCATAAGACAGTGCAGACAAGTCGCTTTCAAATAAAAGATGGAACAAATAAGGAATACTTTGTCGAAATCTGGGATCTTCAGCATATAGTCTTGTAGTCCGATACTCTGAAGCTGGAATCTGTTCTGGACGTTCATCGTATCGTCCTCCTTTTCCTTTAGGAAACAGCTGGGGAAAACATCGAGCTTCCAAGCTCTCCTCCCATACACTCACGGGATTTCCTTTTGCTTTCTTCATCTGAAAGAGATCAATATTGTCTCCCATAACTTCTTTCGAATGGAGAGGATGTATGCTAAAATGTTCATAAATTTCTTCTTCCTTTGACTTGTCCACTTTTTCAATTTGTCCAGTTGGTGTTTGTGTGTTCTTGAAAATCTTCTTCTTCTTCTTCTTCTTCTATATAAATTGATTCATACCATTTGTTATTTTTTTTCAAATACAAATTTGCTCTTTGTACTTTCCGCACATCTACCAGCTCCTGCCAAATCTTCTTATTCTTTGTAGGTACACCATTAACCAGAATAATTAATGGTTCAGTTTCCAAAGTATCCGCATCAATAGTTTCCATATTTTTTTTCAAATCCAAGGGCAAATACACCACTCTACCTTTTAAACCTCTCAGTAAATCTGAAGGAGGTAATTTACCAGTTTTGGGCTCCATACGTACTATGGTCTGGAACGGATGAACACATTGAATGAGTATAGACTCATATGTATTTAATTCAGAAAGTTCAGCAGGAATAGCATCCAATTCTAAATTATTATGTACAGCTCTGGTCGGCATTCTATTTTCCTCTAACTTGTTGTAACAGTATTTACAAATACGCTGATCTTCACCCAATTCAAAACAATTTTCAAGAAATATATATGTGGCAAAATCCATCCACTTATAATTATCTTCATTTTCACTCTTTCTGTAGAGATCAACATTCCTAGTTTGTTTTCTATAATGAGTTCTGCGGCAACAAATACAAGTAACATTTGGTCTTTCATTAGAGACTATTGCAAATTTTGTTATGTGATCATTAAATGTGTTACTTACAGAGGGTTCTACATTCTCTTCCACTTCTGCCTCATTTACTGTGTCCTTCTCTGCACTGTTTTGTTCAGGACCAAAGTAACAAAACTGAATTTCATCAACAACCTTCTCTACATCTGATACCGTTCCTCGGAACAGAGCCCTATTCAATTCATTTAACTTTATTGCTGGACTTTTGGCAAAATACAACCGTCTCACAAACTTTCTCATTTCAGTATGATGAACAGCCAGCATCCTAAAATGATGGAAAACACTATTGCACACTTTTCTAGATAGACAAGCAAGAGAATGACCCTGCAAACCAGTATTCTCTCTCACTCTGCATGGATCCAGACTTTGAAGCACCTTAATCTTTTGTTTTACACTTTTTTTACTATATTCTCTTAGAAACTCTCGAAATCTGTCAATAGATTCCTGACGCACAGTGCAAATACTACTACAATTCCAAGTGTACACTGGGGCTTTAGGACGTCTCCCCATTGCCTCATCTGCCATCACTTGTACCTCATCTCTTGGAACCATTATCTCCTTCTCCATTATGCAACCATTTTTTACTTCGTATGAACGACCTCTGGTGTCAACTGCATGCAGCAAACTATTACTTTGAAAATAGCTCTCTTCATTAAAAAAAGGTTCACTACTTGAACTATGCATCCACTTTCCTAAAAACACTTTACAAAAGTTTGTTCTGTTCACTACTCTTTTGCTTTTGCTTTGTGATTTCAGTACATTAACCATTTTATCTAATGTACGCATCCTATTCAAAATTAATATGAATAGTTTCCTTTTTAATTCTAATGCTTTTGCTGCAATGGCTTCAATTTCTTTTTTTCTCTTGTAATATTTTGCCTTTTGCTTATATTTCTTTACATCCTTTATCAAATTGGACATAACTCTTCTCTGAAACATTTTTCTACGTATCTCTTTAAACGCTGTTTTTCTGTTTATGTTAAACTTTTCAATTGCAGAAGGTATATTTGCATTAACTAAATTCTCAATTTTTTGCTGTTCTCTATGTTTTGTTACATTTTTCCGAGGACAGACATTTTGTACATTTTTCTTTGTTTTGAATATTTTGTTAAGAAATTGTTTTTTCTGCTTACCAGAAGATTTTTTCTTTTTCCCAACATGAGCATCTTCTACTAACTTTGGTCCTCCAGTTGTCTTCAAATATAGTTTTTTTTTTAGCGTTTTTTGAGCTCGAGATTTTGTAGGCATCTTAAATTTTGTTCACTGTTCTTCAGCAATACCTGAAAAAAACTTTTAAAAAAATCCTTTATTGTATTTAAATATATTACTACATTTGTTTTCACAATAGTCATAAAACAAAATTTCTTTGCCAATTTGAATGCACACAAACTGCTCTTTTTTTTGGGCAAGTGAAAATCTCTTTTACAAACTGTCACATTATGAAACCACTTTTCAGATTTTTTAAAAAGCCCATGTCCACAGTGCTACACTCCAGCAAGGGCAACCAGCCTTAGTGAAGCTCAATGTATTTGCATTACAGACTGAAACCTGAAAACCCCACTCGCTTGTAAATACTTTGCATGACTATACACGGCAAGCACATGGGTGTGTGCTAAGACTCTGCTTCTTCCCCCAAAAATTCGCTCCCCCTTTCCATCTAATGCAACTGTGAAATCACCAGAGCAAGACGCAATAAATCTCTGCCTATAATTTCTCTATGCACACAGAGTCATGTTTTCACATTAGTCCCAAAACGAAATTTCTTTGCCATTTTGAAAGCACACTTACTGCTCTTTTTTTTTCGGGCCGAGTGAAAATCACTTTTACAGACTGACACATTATGAAACCACTATTTTTGATTTATTTAATTGCACGTGTACAAACTGTTTTTTTTTCAGACCACCACCATGTGCATTCTCTGTGACTGCCTACACTCCACCAAGGGCAACCAGCCTTAGTGATGCTGAATGTATTTGCATTACAGACTTAAACCTGAAAACCCCACTGGCTTCTAAATACTGTGCATGACTATACATGGCAAGCACATGGGTGTGTGCTAAGCCTCTGCTTCTTCCCCAAAAAATTCGCTCCCCCTTTCCATCTAATGCAACTGTGAAATCACCAGAGCAAGACGCAATAAATCTCTGCCTATAATTCCTCTATGCACACAGAGTCATGTTTTCACATTAGTCCTAAAACGAAATTTCTTTGCCAATTTGAAAGCACACTTACTGCTCTTTTTTTTTAGGGCCAAGTGAAAATCTCTTTTTACAATTTGAAATCACTTTTACAGACTGACACATTATGAAACCACTATTTTTGATTTATTTAATTGCACGTGTCCAAGCTGTTTTTTTTTCAGACCAACACCATGTGACAACATACTGGCCTCCCTTCCTCGGCCAGGTGAGGTCTTGTCCTTGGAGGACAGTTCCACCTTCCAACGTAAGTCGCAATCGGTGGAACTGGCCTCCCTTGGTCCGGTCACTAAGGAGGAAGTTTTGGCGGTTCTGGGGTCTATGAAGAGCGGCTCCCCAAAAGACCCAGTACCGATTAAATATCTCAAACAGGTGTCATCTATAATTGGTGGCCCTGTGACGGACCTGATAAACCTGTCTCTCGTCCAGGGGGTAGTCCCCCCTAGTTGGAAAGGCGCGGTGGTCAAGGCCCTTTTGAAAAAACCTAACCTTGATCCCGCTGACCTCGCTAACTTTCGGCCTATC
The DNA here is from genome assembly GCF_964204655.1 of Triturus cristatus. Lineage (NCBI taxonomy): Eukaryota > Metazoa > Chordata > Amphibia > Caudata > Salamandridae > Triturus > Triturus cristatus. Next base: position 688,641,500 of record NC_140586.1, on the reverse strand, counting down.
TCCTTGCTGCCGGGTATCAGTAAGGTGGCTGAGAAGCTGGTGAACAGCCGCCTTTCGGACTTTCTGGAAATCAATTCCCTTCTCGGCGATTCCCAAACGGGTTTTCGCCCCGGTCAGGGGACTGACACCGCCTTGCTGGCGGTCGTGGAGAATGCAAGAAGCATGCTGGACTCGGGAGGATCAGTGGCAGTGATCCTCCTGGATCTCAGCGCTGCCTTCGACACCGTGGACCATCAGGTGCTTCTCCAACGGCTCTCTGGGGTGGGGATTACGGGTTTGGCCCTCAAATGGTTCGCCTCCTTTTTGGAAGGTCGCTCATTTGAGGTATGGGAAGGCCAGGAAAAATCATCTTCATCCCCTCTCCAGTGTGGTGTGCCACAGGGCTCCTCATTGAGCCCTACCTTATTTAACATTTATATGGCCCCCCTGGAGAGTGTGGTACTGCCGCTGGGTATTAAAATCATCAGTTATGCTGATGATACTCAGCTGGTGGTTGGCCTTTCCCAGTCGGCACACCATCCCGACCGGCTGCACACGTGTCTTGAAAAGATCTACACTTGGATGTGCAGCTCTGCCCTAAAGTTAAATGGCTCCAAGACGGAATTGATGCTGCTGGGGAACTCTTCTCCATCTCTGTCCCCCAGCAGCTGGCCAGACTGTCTGGGACCGGTACCTTCCCCCAAGCGGGAGATTAAGAGCCTGGGGGTCTGGCTGGAGCAGGACCTTTCTTTTAAAACCCACGCCAAAAAGACTGCTGGCGTGTGTTTTGGCCTGCTCCGCTCAGCCCAGAAGATTTTGCCTTTACTCCCAGTAGCCACCCGCAGGCTTCTCATCCAGGGACTTATCATCTCGCGGCTGGATTTCAGCAATGCGCTTTTCCTGGGTGCCCCGGAAGCTACCCTGAATAAACTGCAGCAAGTGCAGAATGCGGCTGCTAGGCTTCTGACGGGTCTCCCTAGGTGCCAATCTGCTCGCCCGGCGTTGAGAGCATTGCACTGGCTCCCGGTGAGGGACCGGGTGAAATTCAAATCACTTTGCATTGCCCACAAAGTTCTGCATGGGGTGGGCCCACCCATTTTGGAGGAAATGGTCCAGCCTTACAAGGCCTCTCGCTCTCTCCGCTCTGACCATCAACATCTCCTTCAGGTTGGCAGGGTGAAAAAGGCAAGAACTGGTGGCAGAAGGTTCTCTATAAATGTGGCCTCCCTGTGGAATTCATTGCCCCTCCAACTGCGCGCGGAAGCTAGTATTCTCCGTTTTCGTAAACTTTTAAAAACTTTTCTGTTTCCCGTGTAGGCCCTGTTCTTTGCAGTAGTGGTTTGTGCCGTCAAGCGCTGGGATGCCTATCTGGTAACCAGGCGCTATACAAAACTCAGAATAATAATAATAATAATATTCTCTGTGTCTGCCTACACTCCAGCAAGGGCAACCAGTCTTAGTGATGCTGAATGTATTTGCATTACAGACTTAAACCTGAAAACCCCACTGGCTTCTAAATACTGTGCATGACTATACATGGCAAGCACATGAGTGTGTGCTAAGCCTCTGCTTCTTCCCCAAAAAATTCGCTCCCCCTTTCCATCTAATGCAACTGTGAAATCACCAGAGCAAGACGCAATAAATCTCTGCCTATAATTCCTCTATGCACACAGAGTCATGTTTTCACATTAGTCCCAAAACGAAATTTCTTTGCCATTTTGAAAGCACACTTACTGCTCTTTTTTTTTCGGGCCGAGTGAAAATCACTTTTACAGACTGACACATTATGAAACCTTTTTTAAAAATTTATTTAATTGCACATGTCCAAGCTGTTTTTTTTTCAGACCACCACCATGTGTATTCTCTGTGTCTGCCTACACTCCAGCAAGGGCAACCGGCCTTAGTGATGCTGAATGTATTTGCATTACAGACTTAAACCTGAAAACCTCACTGGCTTCTAAATACTGTGCATGACTATACATGGCAAGCACATGGGTGTGTGCTAAGCCTCTGCTTCTTCCCCCAAAAATTTGCTCCCCCTTTCCATCTAATGCAACTGTGAAATCACCAGAGCAAGACGCAATAAATCTCTGCCTATAATTCCTCTATGCACACAGAGTCATGTTTTCACATTAGTCCTAAAACGAAATTTCTTTGCCAATTTGAAAGCACACTTACTGCTCTTTTTTTTTCGGGCCAAGTGAAAATCTCTTTTTACAATTTGAAATCACTTTTACAGACTGACACATTATGAAACCACTTTTTTTTCTTTTATTTAAATGCACATGTCCAAGCTGTTTTTTCAGACCACCACCATGTGCATTCTCTGTGACTGCCTACACTCCACCAAGGGCAACCAGCCTTAGTGATGCTGAATGTATTTGCATTACAGACTTAAACCTGAAAACCCCACTGGCTTCTAAATACTGTGCATGACTATACACGGCAAGCACATGGGTGTGTGCTAAGCCTCTGCTTCTTCCCCCAAAAATTCGCTCCCCCTTTCCATCTAATGCAACTGTGAAATCACCAGAGCAAGACGCAATAAATCTCTGCCTATAATTCCTCTATGCACACAGAGTCATGTTTTCACATTAGTCCTAAAACGAAATTTCTTTGCCAATTTGAAAGCACACTTACTGCTCTTTTTTTTTAGGGCCAAGTGAAAATCTCTTTTTACAATTTGAAATCACTTTTACAGACTGACACATTATGAAACCACTATTTTTGATTTATTTAATTGCACGTGTACAAACTGTTTTTTTTTCAGACCACCACCATGTGCATTCTCTGTGACTGCCTACACTCCACCAAGGGCAACCAGCCTTAGTGATGCTGAATGTATTTGCATTACAGACTTAAAGCTGAAAATCCCACTGGCTTCTAAATACTGTGCATGACTATACATGGCAAGCACATGGGTGTGTGCTAAGCCTCTGCTTCTTCCCCCAAAAATTCGCTCCCCCTTTCCATCTAATGCAACTGTGAAATCACCAGAGCAAGACGCAATAAATCTCTGCCTATAATTCCTCCATGCACACAGAGTCATGTTTTCACATTAGTCCTAAAACGAAATTTCTTTGCCAATTTGAAAGCACACTTACTGCTCTTTTTTTTTAGGGCCAAGTGAAAATCTCTTTTTACAATTTGAAATCACTTTTACAGACTGACACATTATGAAACCACTATTTTTGATTTATTTAATTGCACGTGTACAAACTGTTTTTTTTTCAGACCACCACCATGTGCATTCTCTGTGACTGCCTACACTCCACCAAGGGCAACCAGCCTTAGTGATGCTGAATGTATTTGCATTACAGACTTAAACCTGAAAACCCCACTGGCTTCTAAATACTGTGCATGACTATACATGGCAAGCACATAGGTGTGTGCTAAGCGTCTGCTTCTTCCCCAAAAAATTCGCTCCCCCTTTCCATCTAATGCAACTGTGAAATCACCAGAGCAAGACGCAATAAATCTCTGCCTATAATTCCTCTATGCACACAGAGTCATGTTTTCACATTAGTCCTAAAACGAAATTTCTTTGCCAATTTGAAAGCACACTTACTGCTCTTTTTTTTTAGGGCCAAGTGAAAATCTCTTTTTACAATTTGAAATCACTTTTACAGACTGACACATTATGAAGCCACTATTTTTGATTTATTTAATTGCACGTGTCCAAGCTGTTTTTTTTTCAGACCAACACCATGTCTATTCTCTGTGTCTGCCTACACTCCAGCAAGGGCAACCAGCCTTAGTGATGCTGAATGTATTTGCATTACAGACTTAAACCTGAAAACCCCAGTGGCTTCTAAATACTGTGCATGACTATACATGGCAAGCACATGGGTGTGTGCTAAGCCTCTGCTTCTTCCCCAAAAAATTCGCTCCCCCTTTCCATCTAATGCAACTGTGAAATCACCAGAGCAAGACGCAATAAATCTCTGCCTATAATTCTTCTATGCACACAGAGTCATGTTTTCACATTAGTCCCAAAACGAAATTTCTTTGCCAATTTGAAAGCACACTTACTGCTCTTTTTTTTTCGGGCCAAGTGAAAATCTCTTTTTACAATTTGAAATCACTTTTACAGACTGACACATTATGAAACCACTATTTTTGATTTATTTAATTGCACGTGTCCAAGCTGTTTTTTTTTCAGACCACCACCATGTGCATTCTCTGTGACTGCCTACACTCCACCAAGGGCAACCAGCCTTAGTGATGCTGAATGTATTTGCATTACAGACTTAAACCTGAAAACCCCACTGGCTTCTAAATACTGTGCATGACTATACATGGCAAGCACATGGGTGTGTGCTAAGCCTCTGCTTCTTCCCCAAAAAATTCGCTCCCCCTTTCCATCTAATGCAACTGTGAAATCACCAGAGCAAGACGCAATAAATCTCTGCCTATAATTCCTCTATGCACACAGAGTCATGTTTTCACATTAGTCCCAAAACGAAATTTCTTTGCCATTTTGAAAGCACACTTACTGCTCTTTTTTTTCCGGGCCGAGTGAAAATCACTTTTACAGACTGACACATTATGAAACCTTTTTTAAAAATTTATTTAATTGCACATGTCCAAGCTGTTTTTTTTTCAGACCACCACCATGTGTATTCTCTGTGTCTGCCTACACTCCAGCAAGGGCAACCAGCCTTAGTGATGCTGAATGTATTTGCATTACAGACTTAAACCTGAAAACCCCACTGGCTTCTAAATACTGTTCATGACTATACACGGCAAGCACATGGGTGTGTGCTAAGCCTCTGCTTCTTCCCCCAAAAATTCGCTCCCCCTTTCCATCTAATGCAACTGTGAAATCACCAGAGCAAGACGCAATAAATCTCTGCCTATAATTCCTCTATGCACACAGAGTCATGTTTTCACATTAGTCCTAAAACGAAATTTCTTTGCCAATTTGAAAGCACACTTACTGCTCTTTTTTTTTCGGGCCAAGTGAAAATCTCTTTTTACAATTTGAAATCACTTTTACAGACTGACACATTATGAAACCACTTTTTTTTCTTTTATTTAAATGCACATGTCCAAGCTGTTTTTTCAGACCACCACCATGTGCATTCTCTGTGACTGCCTACACTCCACCAAGGGCAACCAGCCTTAGTGATGCTGAATGTATTTGCATTACAGACTTAAACCTGAAAACCCCACTGGCTTCTAAATACTGTGCATGACTATACACGGCAAGCACATGGGTGTGTGCTAAGCCTCTGCTTCTTCCCCCAAAAATTCGCTCCCCCTTTCCATCTAATGCAACTGTGAAATCACCAGAGCAAGACGCAATAAATCTCTGCCTATAATTCCTCTATGCACACAGAGTCATGTTTTCACATTAGTCCTAAAACGAAATTTCTTTGCCAATTTGAAAGCACACTTACTGCTCTTTTTTTTTAGGGCCAAGTGAAAATCTCTTTTTACAATTTGAAATCACTTTTACAGACTGACACATTATGAAACTACTATTTTTGATTTATTTAATTGCACGTGTACAAACTGTTTTTTTTTCAGACCACCACCATGTGCATTCTCTGTGACTGCCTACACTCCACCAAGGGCAACCAGCCTTAGTGATGCTGAATGTATTTGCATTACAGACTTAAACCTGAAAACCCCACTGGCTTCTAAATACTGTGCATGACTATACATGGCAAGCACATGGGTGTGTGCTAAGCCTCTGCTTCTTCCCCCAAAAATTCGCTCCCCCTTTCCATCTAATGCAACTGTGAAATCACCAGAGCAAGACGCAATAAATCTCTGCCTATAATTCCTCTATGCACACAGAGTCATGTTTTCACATTAGTCCTAAAACGAAATTTCTTTGCCAATTTGAAAGCACACTTACTGCTCTTTTTTTTTAGGGCCAAGTGAAAATCTCTTTTTACAATTTGAAATCACTTTTACAGACTGACACATTATGAAACCACTATTTTTGATTTATTTAATTGCACGTGTACAAACTGTTTTTTTTTCAGACCACCACCATGTGCATTCTCTGTGACTGCCTACACTCCACCAAGGGCAACCAGCCTTAGTGATGCTGAATGTATTTGCATTACAGACTTAAACCTGAAAACCCCACTGGCTTCTAAATACTGTGCATGACTATACATGGCAAGCACATGGGTGTGTGCTAAGCCTCTGCTTCTTCCCCAAAAAATTCGCTCCCCCTTTCCATCTAATGCAACTGTGAAATCACCAGAGCAAGACGCAATAAATCTCTGCCTATAATTCTTCTATGCACACAGAGTCATGTTTTCACATTAGTCCCAAAACGAAATTTCTTTGCCAATTTGAAAGCACACTTACTGCTCTTTTTTTTTCGGGCCAAGTGAAAATCTCTTTTTACAATTTGAAATCACTTTTACAGACTGACACATTATGAAACCACTATTTTTGATTTATTTAATTGCACGTGTCCAAGCTGTTTTTTTTTCAGACCACCACCATGTGCATTCTCTGTGACTGCCTACACTCCACCAAGGGCAACCAGCCTTAGTGATGCTGAATGTATTTGCATTACAGACTTAAACCTGAAAACCCCACTGGCTTCTAAATACTGTGCATGACTATACATGGCAAGCACATGGGTGTGTGCTAAGCCTCTGCTTCTTCCCCCAAAAATTCGCTCCCCCTTTCCATCTAATGCAACTGTGAAATCACCAGAGCAAGACGCAATAAATCTCTGCCTATAATTCTTCTATGCACACAGAGTCATGTTTTCACATTAGTCCCAAAACGAAATTTCTTTGCCAATTTGAAAGCACACTTACTGCTCTTTTTTTTTTCGGGGCAAGTGTAAATCACTTTTACACACTGTCACATTATGAAACCACCATGTGTAACTACAACAAAAACAATTCCCATTTCTATTATTCATTTCTTAAGTTACCACATACATCCCCTCTCAAACTCTAAACTCACCTTTAAAATTAGTTAGTTGTGAAAGAAATGTGACACTCAAACAGCAGATTATCAGAGCCAGGATCTCTGTTGTGTTCACCTCTCTCCTCTCAGCAGAACCAGATAATGGCAAACTTTCCCTCTATTTTTCCACACATATACATGTAAGTTTCAAATCTCAGTGCTTCCCCCTTTTTTTCAAATGTAATCACACATTTCTATTGGTTGAAAACCAACCCTTTTCCAAAAGTACCCTGCCCCCAACTTGACTTCTGCCTAGTACCCTTCCCCCAACTTGACTTCTGCCTGCTACCATAGCAACAGCTCATGGAACACTGCTGTGTGCAGTTAGGTCAGAAGTTCGACACACAATGTTTCAATTCCACAGAGCAAGAGTGCTTGACTTTTCAAACCTTACAGCAAATCCATAGTACTGTTCTTTGGTTACACATTTTTTTGTACCAATACAAAACATGCTTCTATTAATTTTCACATACAGCCTAGTTTTTATTCTAGAATGGTATGAAACAGCCAATCAGTTCTTTTTGTTTTAAAAAAATATGTATGCCTCCATTTCCAAACTGTCTTTCTTTTCATATTGCCATTCTACTGAAAGACACCTCCTGAGTGCATCCAGTTCTCCTTTGAAGATGTTCACAGTGTGGATTGTAGGGCACAGCTATGTCTTCTGGAGTGAAAAGTTTGCAGAGAAAACAGATATGGTGAGAGACCTTGCTTTGCCAAATGTAGACATTAAATGGATTGGTCAGAGAGGGTTAAAGTGGCACCAATTGATGCCATTGGTGAAATCCTTCATTCAAATACAACACCCTGACCTCATAATAGTGCACTGTGGTGGCAATGACCTAGGCACTTTGACTGGGGTAGGTCTGGAAATGCTTATGAAGGACACCTTTGCACAACTGTTTACACTTTTCCCTAAAACTGCCTTTGTGTTTTCCAACATATGCCAAAGGCAAAAATGGAACTGGTCCAATCATTTCTGTCCACAGATTGACAAAGCAAGAAAGCACGTCAACAAATCTGTTTATGCTTTCCTCCGTGACTATGGTATGGGTGCCATTTACCACAACAACTTGCGTTATGACATGCAAGACATTTATAGAGGAGATGGTGTGCACTTCAATGATGAAGGGAACAGAGTCTTCCTCTTGAACCTTAGACTCTGCATCGGTACTTACTTGTAGGTACCACTAAAAAAATGACTTCATAAACACAACAGCTCTTTTTAGAGCTCCCTAATTTCTAAACTCTTAAATCTGCTTTTCATTTATTTATTTTTATTTTTTTACCGTACGCTTACCGTAAGCTTACCGTACGCGTACCCCGTGATTTTTTTTAAAATCAATAAATGTTTTTTTTGTACTTTTCTGTCCTTCTTTGACCCCCTTACAAATGTTAGGGGGTCTGTAACTCTCCTCATTGCCCCCTTTCCTTGTTTTCACTCTTTTTTTTCAGAGTGAAATACACAAAATGGCGGCCGCCGCTTCCTGGTTTCGGCCGATTCGAATGTTTACTAAGATCTAACAGCCAATCAGAATCGCGCTCGCGCACGCCGCCGTACGCTTACCGTAAGCGTACGGTAAGCGTACCGTAAGCGGGCTCAGATATATATATTGATTTAAAGGCTATTTTCTCAGAATCTACTGAACAGATTTACACCAAACCTACAAAAGGCACTTCCTTGACCTAGGAACTACCTCTCTGCCAAATTTTGAGTAATTCTGTTCAGCCGTTCGGGCTGTAGCTCGTTCTAAAGGTCCTATGGAAAAATGCATGGGAAAAACGCGTTTTGGGACCCCCCTTTTATCTCAGCCCCCGCTTGACGGATCCCCCCGAGACTTTCAGGGTAGGAGCGGAGCGTAGCGCCCCACCTATTTTGAGAAATTCGCGAGGATTCGTCGACCGGCGCCAAAGTTATTCAAAATAGAATGTTGAGGTTTTCCTATGGAAACGTGGTCCTAACTATAACTACCTACTGGCGACCGCCAGTAGGTAATATATATATATATATCTTCACCAGTACCGTTAGCACCATACGAACAGGCGCCGACCCTGGATATTCAACACAAGTTTATTTACAGAGACCCTGACATGTTTTGACGGTCAAGCCGCCTTGCTCACACAATGGTTCCATTGTCTCAGGACTACATATGCATTCTCACACGTAACGGTTGTCATGGCGAGACTGTAACATCATAGACATAAAAGACTCTCAAATAGTAATAATAAACATAGACAGTGTAGCTGTGAAATGATAAAGGATAGCAAGACTTAATATCAGTCTATCAAGGAAAACATAATGGTGTCAGATATTTGTAAATGGTGTAAATGGGAAATCAAAGAAAACAGTGGTTGTTGTCATATTGAATCAACAAATACAAGGAAATAGAATATAGCATGAATAACCTTATTCTAGGTACCCTATATATAGTGCATATGGTACGATACAAAATAGCTCTGAAGTGAGCTCTGAAGTGACATATCATCCTCGTCCCATCTTAAACAACGGATATATATATATTTATTTCCTATGTGTGTGCTCAGCACTTGAGGGTGAACTCTGAAAACCGCAATCTGTTCATTAGGGCAACGCCAGCACTTCAACCTCGAGTGTTCGCCTGATGTGTTTCGGATGATACCTTACTCATAGGCTCACTCCAATGATTTGCATAGCAGCCGACACTCATTTTCTCTCCTCCAATGAGCTTCTTTGTAGCTTTTCCCAACGCCTGCTGGGACTCGTAGTAGTGTGTATATATATATATATATATATATATATATATATATTCACTGAAAAAACCATAGGTTTCACACATGTTATAGTTAGCTGGACATTTCACTCGTAAAAAACCATTGAAATTCCCCCGTTATAGTTAGTTCAGCTAACTATAACTCGCGCGACCGTAATCCACTGCTGATGACGTCACATATTACATCACTGTATTCACTAAGATACTGTTAATAAGTCAGTTATACGATTAATTTTACAAAAAAACCCATCCATTTAGACACTTAATTACCCATTATTCTTCCATTAACCTTTAGATATACATATATAAAAAATATTTATTTTTCAGAAAGACGCATATTCACTGGATGATGTCATCAGTGATGTCATTTGAGATGCCATCAGTGATGTCATGAGTGATGTCACTGACCATGTCATGAGTGATGAGTAATAAGTGACGTCATCAGCAGTGGATTGCGGTCGCACGAGTTATAGTTAGCTGAACTAACTATAACGGGGAATTTCAATGGTTTTTTACGAGTGAAATGTCCAGCTAACTGTAACATGTGTGAAACCTATGTTTTTTTTAGTGAATTTTTAAGGTTTTTTAAATGCTAATTTATGTATGTATTATTATATTTTTTATATATTTATTTTACAATAAACTACCTATGTATATAGTTATAGATTGACTTTATCCTGTAATATGGAATGGCTCAGCTCTTTTTTTTTTAATTTGGATAAAGTTGAACAGCATAGTTAATATCTTCTATAAACTTATAAACAGTTTAAAATGTTTTTTTTTTATTAAGGGCTTTTCACCGTGAGCGCACAGTGCGCGCACCCCGTGATTTTTTTAAAGAAAATAAAATGTTTTTTTCACCCTTCGGGGTCCTTCAGGGACCCCCTGACAAAGGCTAGGGGGTCAGGAACTCTCTACCCTGCCCCCTTTTCACGTTCTCCACCTTTCTTTTTCACTGCGACACAAAAATGGCGTCCGACACTTCCTGATTTCGACCGATTCGAATGTTGACTGACATCTAACCACCAATCAGAATTACGCTTGCGCACATTTGATGCACGCACGGTGCGCGCATATAGATATTTATGTACTTTTAACTGCAATTTTTCAGGAACTACTGAACAGATTGACACCATATATGCAAAAGGCACATGCCTGACCTGAGGACTACCTCTTTGCCAAATTTCAAGTAATTCTGTTCAGCCGTTCGGGCTGTACCTTCGACTAAAGGTCCAATGGGAAAATGCATGGGGAAAACACGTTTTGGGACCCCCCTTTTTTCTCAGCCCCCGCTTGACGAATCACCCCGAGACTTTCAGGGTAGGAGCTGAGCGGAGCGCCCCATTAGTTTTGAGAATCTTGTGAGGATTCGTCAACCGGCGCCAAAGTTATTCAAAATAGAATTTTCAGATTTCCTATGGGAACTCGGTCCTAACTATAACTATCTACTGGCAACCGCCAGTAGATGATAATATATATATATATATATATATATATATATATATATATATATACACATATATATATATATATATATAATATATATATATACGTATGTATATATGTATATGTACAAATACTTCCCGGCTGGGCATTTATACTTCCTTTCTGGAAATAACATTATGAATGGGAATGCGGGCCTGAGGCGTCATTGGGACTCATTTATGGGGACTGACAACAAGGGTTTCCATTGGCAACAACGCTTCAGTACAGGTTTCATTTTTGCTCTAGATCTACTGTTTCCAAAAAGTCTGTTTATAGCAGACATCTGACCGAAGAGAATATCCTGTGCATAGAGACTGAAGAAGATACTTTTAAAGTCAGACGGCCTAAGAAACCTGAAAGAATTTCCCAGAGTCAAATTCAAAAGATATGGTGGAGTTCAACTATCCACAAGAACTTTGTTAAAAGATATTGCAGCAGCTGCAACTCTAATAATAGTAAAAGCTGTCTCGAGAACAGCAAAGTAAATTTTACTACTTGATATTGGCAAGCATGGATATAAAATAAGACTCCTTCTGCGCTGCATTTGGCCGCATCTTGGTCTCTAGAGAAGCCGGGGGGACCATGACCCCCACAAAGTATTTCACCAGGCAAGAGGAGGGTCCATGAGGCCAATAAAACAAACCTCTTCACTATGGCACACGGCATTTCGCTGCATCTTGGTTGCTGGAGAAGCCGCGGGGGACCCCGACCCCCTGAAAGCATTTCACCAAGCAGGGGGAGGGCCAGAAGGCCCACAAAGAATGCTGCATTTGACTGCATCTTGGTTGCTGGAGAAGCTGCGGGTGGACCCCGACCTCCACAAAACATTTCACCAGGCACGAGCAGGATCCAGGAGGCCCATAAAGTGAGCCTCTATACTGTGGCATGCAGGATGCTGCATTTGGTCGCATCTTCGTTGCCTGAGAAGCTGTGGGGGGACAGGTGCAGGGAGGGGCCTCCACTCAGGATTTTATCAGGAGCTCTCAGACGAGAGTACTGTGCTGAGGGGGCGCCCTGCTGCTCGGGGCCCCCCACATTGCGGGGGCTGCAGAGGCCTGTGTTATGCCACTTCAACCACCACAAAGCATTTCACCAGGCAGGAGGAGGCACCCGGAGGCCCTTTAAGTGTGCCTCTTCACCACTGCATACAGGACGCTGCATTCGGCTCTGTCTTGGCTGCAGGAGCAGCAGGGGACCCACAACCCCCGCAAAGCATTTCACCAAGCAGCACATGGGGCATGCCCCGGCGTGAGCCCGGGCCAAGACCAGGCCCAGAGCAGACCCGGCCAAGACCGGATGAGGTCCCCCTCTTTCATTTGGTCTGTCTTGGGCGAGTCACTAGGAGCTCCATTAATGGGCAAACAGAAGGTAATAGCTCTACCTCAACTCTCATCAGAGAAGGGGGGATCATTTCAAAATATTCTTGGGGAAGTCCTCAATCTTCTTACTTGTCATCTGCAGTGGGGGCACTCAATGAAGAGATTGTTAACGCTGGAGAGGAACTTACCTCATATGCTCATGCTAGTCATAAGAATACCAATGTCGCGTATGGATAATGCTGTCACAGTTGTCCCTGTTGATGGTCAAGAGAGCACTGTAGACATGGACACCACCATCGCTCCTATCATTAGAGGTATCCGACAGATTCAGGCGTTAATTCACTCATCCTCCTTGAATCCAATCATGTTACAGGAGCAGACCTCTCCAGACCCATACTCTCGGTTGCTAAGAGATAAAAAAGGGAAAGGGCTGGTCCCACAATAAAACACCCTGTTCCCCATCCCCCCCCGAAACTTACAGTCTTTTATGCACCTCCATAAACCCGGAGGATAATATAAGGGAGAATGACAAGGTGCAGGAACATTTGAAAACATTTTAGCTGAAAATTGAAAACCTAATTAAAAACCTCTTGAAGCCCATCACCTTTCATCTTGGAACTATTGAACAGCTGTCCAAACACAAAGTAAGGTCCACCCGAGTTATGCAATTCCGCCAACTTCATGAGTTGAGAAGGAAGGATCATGCCCTCGATCCAACTATCTCACAAGGGCAATTGGGGAAGGCATCAGGCTTAAAACCTAATCCGGTATGCAACATTCAGATGTCAAGACCCATAGAGATAGGAGGGGTACTTTTACAGGACAGAGGTGCAAATGTCACCTGCTCATTGTCATCTTTGCAAGGGTTAACTGGAAAGCACCAGATTTTTGCTAACCGAGTCTGTTTGCCCACACCACTGTCTGAGGTTACTATTAACCCACCCAATGAGGCCACTCCCTACATGGTGGTGTTAGGTGATATGCCACCACTACAAAATAACACTTCTGAGAGCCATACCCAACTTTAAAACAAGATTACTCACTGATTGGGTACTCATCCCTCCCTAGCGGCACATACAGGTGATTGGATTAACATTGTGAGGTGAGTCAAATTGATTGATAAGGACTTGAAAACCTTTTCCAGAGATTGTGTATTAACTTTAATAAACCTTATGTTGCTGGGCATGTTCTCGCATCCATCAGTCCGAACAAAAGCACCTCCAGATTAGCGCTGCAGTAGGGTTACTTTTATAGGCCAGAATTGGTAGGTTACAGACAAAGCCCACCTACCACTCAGCACCTTCATGGACAATATAGGAGCGTTACGGAGTCTTTTGTATCGAATACCTTAAATAGATTTTCTCTCCTAAGTCCGTAGGACTTTTATGATTGACTCAGTCGGCACGATCTAATATGCAGCTCTGACCAGGAACCCAATGAACCTTTACAAGTAGACCCAATGGTAACACATTTTTATGTTTTCAAACTCTTCAGCCTCAACAGTGCAGGCCTTGCAACGAAAATCAATTATTTAAATTGCATTAACTAATGCAAAGTAGTTTGGGGTGAATTGTTTAAAAGAGACATGGGCCATCTCTAATATCTTTCCGGAACGGTTTAAGTCATTCTTTACCCCAGCATGTCAATCCAGTTCAGGTCGGTCCAAGGGTGGCTTTGTTATTTTTGCGTCTCTTGCAATACCAGGAGATATTGGGTGCCCCCAAAAATATGGTGCAACATTTTTATAGTGCTAAAAAATCTCAACAAGACATGCATAACTTATACATTCTGGATTGTCTTCTAATCAAGTTAGAGTGGACAAAATAGGTGACAACACACATAATCATGGCAGGGTATTTTAATTGCCACCTGTGTAAGAACCCGTTAGACTCATCCAACAGGCTTCAAAGATGTCTATTCTTGGAGGGGTTCCTAATGGAACACACCACACATGGGAGCCTTCTAAACTCTATCTTAAATTAATATGATTTCAACTTCTTGCTTGATACACGTGTCCACTCTGATTTGGGGAAGGTTAATCCAACTTTCACAGGTAGAGAACGCACCTCAATTATACATTTTATTTTTTTGTCTTATCCCCTATCTATTCTAAGATTGCAGACATTAGAATTGAGTGTAGCCCTTTCAGTCATCATAATCCTATATGTATATCTTTTCACTGGCGGCAGGCGGACAAGATGAAAACTCATAGGCCCAGTGGTATTTTGAAGCCAACCAGTCAGGGTAGAAGGCTCAGGTGGACCCAGGTATCTGTTAAGCACCTCAGACAGAATGTGTTCACTAGTGATGTGAATGAGCGCTCAACCTGCTTAGATAATGTCTCTAGACCAAGTGGGTTCCTTTTCCATTTTCCTGCACACAGTTCTAGAGTCTCTTAGGCTTCCTGAGGTGCTAAACCTACATCCGGACCTAAATTGTTTGATAGAGAGTGCTTCCAAGCCTCCTGACAAAAAAGGGCGTTAAAAGATAACCCCGAGATCCTGTCAATGTTGTGATATTTCAGATCAAATACAAGCTTGAAGTTAGCATGTGAAAGAATGCTATAAGGGAAGCAGCTTGGGACAGCTTGCTCTACCCAGGCTGTTTATAGAACACCGCTAAAAACGGGCATATTAATAACCAATTGTGCTTCAGCCCAGAAGATGCACCCCCCTTAATGTACCACATTGCTGTTGAGAGCTGGGTTCTCATTTTGAAGGGGTTTATAACAGTGGTCTAATGTGTTAAACCTTGTGAGCTTGCAGCCCCTGGTAGGGACCACAAATCTCATGTTCACAATGGATAAAGTGAGGAAGGGCATTCTGAGTCTGACTAAAAATAAGGCCTAGGGCCTGATGGGATCCTGCCTGATCTCTATTTGAGTGATATCGATACTTGAGCTTCAGTTTTGATGCACACATTAAATGCTGCAGTTAATGTGGTCCCTCCTGCCTGCTGGGCTACTTCCTTCATTGTCCCAGCCTTTAAAAAAGGTGACAGGGATAAGCCCAGTGTTACAGACTGATCTCCTTGATCAACTCTGTTGTTTAGGTCATGGAACATGTCCTCCTGGATAGATTTTCATCCTGGCCTGTTGAACACAACATCATATCCGATCTCCAGTTTAGATTCAGGCCTGGTAGATCAACCCTCAGCCAGTGCCTTAACCTATATATGGTCCTGAGTAAATTCACAGTGGCTCGGAAAGGCTCTCTGCAACTTGCTTTCATGGATCTTACCACAGACTTTGATCGGGTAAACCAACACAAACTGTGGAGTATCATCTTAGACATTAGACTGACCGGGATGTAGTCTATTTCTTGAGGGACCTCCACGTCCATATTGTAACAACTGTCAGATACACCAATGATCCAAACTGTACATGTAGCTTTAAAACCAGAAGGGGGGCAGACAGGGGGGCATCCTGCCTCCCTTCCTGTTTGCACTGTATAGTAATTACCTCGAACAGGTTCTGGTGAATATGCGGGCTGATTGCTCACAGGTAGGAGCCTGGCGGCTGCCAGTCTTGCTTTATGCAGACGATGCAGTGTTAATGGCAAAAAACACTAGAGGTGTCCAAGTCCTTCTAAATGCATTTTTAGGCTTTATGGATGAGCTAGACTTAAGTATTACCATTGGTAAATCCCACGTGGTGGTGGTAGGTCCTAGCTCTACAAAAATTAAAACTTCTAAGGTTAGGACTCAGACCTTAGCGAGGGTTAACGCTTTTCCGTTTTCTGGGTGCCATGTTTGACGCAGAGTTGCTTTGAGCTCCTTGCTAAATGGGAAAAAGACTGACCTTACTAGGACTAATGCTGAAGTATGGAGGTTTGCCCCCAGACTGGGCAGGAAGCTGATAAGGGAACTAGCACAAGTCTACCTGGCAAAATGAGTATCTAAAACCTCTTATGAGAGCGACATTTGGGGATACACTAAGCATGACTCTCTATGGGTGGTAGAAATCTAATTTCTAAGGCGTCTTCTTTGTGTCCCCTAATGTATTCCCTCCAATATAGTTCATGAAGAACTAGGGGCTACCTGTCTCACAGATAGCATAGCTCTCTGCGCCTTCTATTTTGGGTAGGCATTTGAACCAAAGTAGGCTCCCATCTAAACAAAGAGGTTCAGCTTGATTGTCTTTCCCTTGACCATGCACGCAGTATCCTATGGTTAAAATATATAAAGGTAACATTGCAGAGTTTAAGAAGGGCCAAGCTCTTCAATAACCCAGGGGGATTGTCACGGCTGATCACAACTGAGTCTGTGAAATTATTTTGAAACAGAAACAGTTAGGTAGAGAGCATGCAGCTCTTCAAAAGACGTCAGGACAAGGCTATGCCCTGCTGAAAATTACCCAATTTACATAACCTTACCTCACTGTTATAAACCTCCAACTACAATTGGTATCTGCTTACCAGGTTTCGGCTAAACTTGTTACCACAGCTGCTAGCATCCCCATGGGGCTGCAGGTCGTACATTTATTAGCAGCCTGCAACTGCGACCAGGTGTCTCTGCAGGACACAATGCATTTTGTTATGTTTTGAAAATACTTTGAAGTTCCTTGGAAAGACTATATTGTTCCTCTTTTGAAGGCTCATCAATTTAAACAAGCTCAACCTGTTCTACTGTTTTTACAACTGCTCACTGATGATATTATTTTTAACGTTGCCAATTTTTTTAAAGCTATACTGAGATCAAGGAAATCAGTGGGTGGTTGAATGCATTTAGGTGTATCAGGATGGCTCAGAGACTTTCTGGGCCATATTCATGACCCAGTTTGTGTAGCTTTTGCACAACGCAAGGTGGTGCAAAGGTGACGTAAAGCTAAAGTCATATTTTTGAAGCCAGGCAAAACCATTTTGCGTGGCTTTAAATTACCTAAAAAATATGGAATAATGCCACGCAGCTCAAATCACTGCATTGCATTATTCAGTGCAAGGGAGGTGTTCCATGGGTGTTGTGGGGGTGTTTCCATACAACTCCCATGGTATTTGACGCATTCCTAGAATTACCAAACCTGGTAAACCTGGGAATGCGCCAAAAGGTACACCTCCCCAGGTGAGGCATAACCAGGAGAAATGTATTTATTTCTCCTCATTTCTTTCCCTCTTTCAATGTGCACACATAGAAAGAGGGAAAAGTCTCTCAGCATTGTATTTGTGCAGTTAGGTATCCCTTCCTGCACAAACAAAATCCTGCCTACAACAGAGGCACCTTTGTACCATGGTGCAACAGTGCCTGAGTTGGCGCTAGGCTGCCACAACTGCGGCAGCACAAGGGGCAAGGACAGGAATACGCCATATTGGATAAATCAATTACCACATTAGATCTTACCATATGTTTTTTAAAGCACTCTGAGCTGGAGCTGTATGCTCTTCAGCTGGAGTACTGGGATTTCTAGTAGTTGGTTTTATGGCTGCACTTTGTGGCATGTAAGAAAAGCTCAAACACAGTAATTCTTTTTTAAAGGGCTTATTGAAAACATGTTATCACTATTATTAAACTTTGCAGTGTGTGAATTAATGAAATAAATATTTGATTATGGTTATTAGTGACTTTTTAACAAAGCCAAAAGGTCTACTTTACATATATTAATGTGCTGACTCCTTGATAAAGTGTATATATATATATATATATATATTCACTGAAAAAACCATAGGTTTCAGGTACGTTCTAGTTAGAAATTAGTATTTAAAAAAACCTTAGAAATTCACTGAAAAAACCATAGGTTTCAGGAACGTTATAGTTAGCTGGACATTTCACTCTTACAAAACCATAGAAATTCCACTGTTATAGTTCAGCTAACTATAACTCGCACCCCCGCAATGCACTGCTGATGACATCACATATTAGATCATTCATGACATGGTCAGTGACATCACTGATGACATCACTGATAACATCTCAAATGACATCACTGATGACATCAATGATGACATCATCCAGTGACTGTGTGTTTCTGTAAAGTTTAAATATGTAAAGTTTAAAATATGTTTTATATTTATATATATGCCAAGGTGTATTGAAAAATGAGAATGAGTGGGTGTATAAGTGTTTGAATGGCTGATTAAGTAAGTGCATGACTCTCTGTATAAGTGAGTATTTAATCGTGTCTTAGTGAATGAATGATTTAGTCACTAAACTAAACTTAGAAATTCACTGAAAAAACCATAGGTTTCAGGAACGTTATAGTTAGCTGGACATTTCACTCTTACAAAACCATAGAAATTCCACTGTTATAGTTCAGCTAACTATAACTCGCACCCCCGCAATGCACTGCTGATGACATCACATATTAGATCATTCATGACATGGTCAGTGACATCACTGATGACATCACTGATAACATCTCAAATGACATCACTGATGACATCAATGATGACATCATCCAGTGACTGTGTGTTTCTGTAAAGTTTAAATATGTAAAGTTTAAAATATGTTTTATATTTATATATATGCCAAGGTGTATTGGAAAATGAGAATGAGTGGGTGTATAAGTGTTTGAATGGCTGATTAAGTAAGTGCATGACTCTGTATAAGTGAGTATTTAATCGTGTCTTAGTGAATGAATGATTTAGTCACTAAACTATGTAAATGTCTGTATCAGTCTGTCAGTTGGTGTGTAAGCAGTTGCATGGGTAGGTGAGTAGCTAAATGAGTGTCCATATGGGTTATTGATTGGTTGTCTGAGTATCTGTATGGGTGCCAGCGTGTATGTGGGTGGGTGGGGGTGTGTGACTCTGTGCATGGATACATAAGTGGGTGATTCAGTCGGTGTATGGGTTGAAGAGTACATTTGTGAAGAGCGGTATGGATGGGTGAGTGTGTGTATGGTTGTGTTTGTGAGTGAATGGATATCTCAAAGCAGTATATGTGAGTGACGGAGTATATAAATGAACTATATGTGAGAGTGAGTGATTGTGAGAGTGGCTGTATGGATGAGTGTGTGGTTGTATCAGTGATTGTATAAGAGAGTAAGTATGTGTTTGTGTCTGTAAGTGAACTTGTCTTATAATAACTGTATAGGTGTGTGAATGGAAGCGTGATTGATCTTTTGCATGACTGACTAGGTGTGTGAGTAACACTATGGATGTGTGGTGGTGTGTGAGTGTCAGTATAGGTGTATGAGTACATGTGATACTGCTGTATTAATGAGTGACTGCATGTACGAGTGACTGTATGGGTAAATGAGTGAATTTGTGTGAAGACCTAGGAATCAGTGAGCGGGTATGTAGTAACTGGTATTGGTGTGTCTATGGTTTTGAAAATGGTAGTCTGTATTGTAGAGTAGGTGTTAGAAAGATTGTAGTAGGATGTGAGGAGATGCTTCAGATTATCACGTGGATGATGCCATCAGTGATGTCATTTGAGATGTCATCAGTGATGTCACTGACAATGTCATGAATGATGTAATATGTGACGTCATCAGCAATGCATTGCGGGGTCGCGAGTTATAGTTAGCTGAACTAACTATAACGGTGGAATTTCTATGGTTTTGTAAGAGTGAAATGTCCAGCTAACTATAACGTCCCTGAAACCTACTTCTTTTTCAGTGAATTTCTAATGTTTTTTAAATGCTAATTTCTAACTATAACGTAGCTGAAACCTATGTTTTTTTCTGTGAATTTCAATGGTTTTTTAAATGCTAATTTCTAACTATGATATCCCTATTAATTCCCCTTGAATCCTGAAGGTCCCTGGTGGCCAGGTAGCCCACCAGATACATTCAGTAAGCGCCACAGACCTGCGTTTCAGAAGGTGTTCTGAGGCCACGCCCCTTTTAACACCACGCTGCAAATGCGGCTTCTGGAACACTGCTGCTCAGAGGATGAAGTCCACTTGTGTCTTGAGGTCCTCAGGACACAAGAGGACCTCATCGCCCCACCAGCAGTGCACCAGAAGCCGCGTTTGCAGAGTGGTGTAAAAAGGGGCGTGGCCTCAGAGCACCTCTCTGCAACACACCCCAGTGGTGTTTACAAGAGGTACCTGGTGGACTAGTTGGCCCCCCAGGGACCCTCAGGATTGAAGGGGAATTAATCCCCCAATTTAAAACGCACCCTGTGGCGTGTTTTAAGTTGGGTGATTAAGTCTCCTTGAATCCTGAGGGCCCCTGAGGGCCAACTAGCCCACCAGTTACACCCAGTAAGCACAACAGAGCTGCGTTGCAGAGTGGTGTAAAAAGGGGGCGTGGCCTTGGACCACCACTCTGCAACTCAGCTCCCTGGTGCCTACTAAAGGTACCTGATGGGCTAGTTGGCCTCCAAGGACCCTTAGGATTGAAGGGAACTTAATCCTCCAACTTAAAACGCACCACAGCACATTTGCACACTTGTCAAATCAGGCCACGCCCCCTCCCAGCGCCACTGTGCAAACGCTCCCCCTGGTGCGTTGTAAATTGGGGAATTAAATCCCCTTGAGTCCTGAGGGTCCCTGGGGTCCAACAGCCCACCAGGTACCTTGACGAGTCAGCCCCAAACTTTCAGGATAGGAGCTGACCTGTGAATTTAGGTGGACCATAGAGTCCTCGACTCAAAAAACTCTATTTTAAGGGGACATAGTGCAATAGTCCTGCCATTATTTCTAACAGCTAGATCATTAAAAGCAATTTTAACAATGGCACATGCCCACCCTCTTTTACAATGTTTTCAATGGTCATTTCAGAAGTTGCTAGCTCTTATTAGCTCCATGCATAGACATGATTACCATTCATTAATTACGTGAATTATTTTTCAAACCTTCATCAAATGCAAAAGATATATAGTTTAAAAAATATTTTTTAAAAACTCATTTAAAAAACACAACAAAAAAGGGAAAGCATGAAAAACATTTTTGTAAAGTACATGAACTATTAAATTTATGCTCCACTAAATGTATCTTCCGAACCAACAAATGTATATTTTTGTTGACCCCAAAATTGCATCAAGCATTGTATGTTTCATATCATTATAACAACACGTAATGGAGAGGTACGTGTCTCAATCTAAAAATGTCAATCATATTTTTGCTATATGCCAGTGACAAAACAACACCCTGTGTATAATTGCAGATGGAACAAGCCAGCATTGTAGACTTTCTTAAGCTTGTAAAAATGGAATCCAGGGAACTGCATCTAAGGGAGGATGGCATATCATCAGGTGTACAAATATGACAATATGCTCCAAATTATCAACAGTAAAACTGCAATAGTCAAGTGCAGCCTCAAAAGATGGCTCAAAACATATGCATATGTAACCATACAGCCATATGGGTAAAACTATGTATCCCTAAGAAATCATATTTCATTCATTCAGCAGCAAGAGCAATGATAATGTAAACATTATTATCCAATTGAGTGCCTGTGCTGATGTGGCCTCTAAAGTACAAATGCATAATTATTGTAGTACACTTTGCTCATATTGATGTAAATGAATGCTAAAGTGTCAGTGCTACGATAAAATGTAAATGAATGAGTATTGTAATTTTATATTTCACAAAAAGATTAAATGTATGCAATAAAGATCCTCAGTTAAACATCATCAAAGTATGTAAATATTGAAATAATATGTATGAATTCATCAGTCACTTGACCTCCCTTGCCATATTGTCATAAAATCCAGTTGCTTAGGGTTGCATTTTGTGGCCTGAAAAGTGTTAGAAAAAAGACTTAAAGAATTGTCTCATGAAAAAGATTTATTAAAAATATTTTATGACAATCACTTTTATTAAACATTGCAATGTGTAATTTTTTTTTTTTAAATATTTGATTATAGTTATTGATGACTTTTTCATAAAGACAATCGACCCACTTTATATATGTTGATGGGTGGACCCCTTAATAAAGTTAATAGGACACCTTTTTATATTTTGATGTTCTGACCCTTTGACAAAGTGAGAAGGTCTGCGTTACTTAGCATGACACCTTTTATATTGTTACATCACAGTCAGCCAGGTGTGCCCAACCCCACACCTCGCACAGCCAGAAGGCTATGTGCTGCAGGAACTAGGGCAGCCGCAAGGGGTTAGGAGCAAGGCCTGGCCACAGATCAGACTCTGCGTCCAAACCCACGCCACCACTGCCAAGGGCTGTGCACTGCAGGAGGTACGGTGCACCATTGATAACCTCACTGCAACATCTAAAATGACATCACTGATGACATATATATTTTCCAGTGTGCAGTCGGCTTAAAATCAGTACATTACACATGAAAGCAAATATTTTTCTAATGCAAATTCTCTTTTGTGACATCAATACCAGTTGTTTTAATCTACTTTTCTTCTCCTGCAGAGAGCACGAGTGGTTTAAACAAGACTTACCCACTTACCTGTTCCCTGAAGACCCCTCCTATGATGCTAATGTAATCGATGATGAGGCAGTGAAGGAGCTGTGTGAGAAGTTTGAATGTACAGAGTCCGAAGTTTTAAACAGTTTATACTGTGGTGACCCTCAGGACCAACTGGCAGTGGCCTATCATCTTATTATTGACAATCGAAGAATTATGAACCAAGCCAGTGAGTTCTACCTCGCATCAAGCCCTCCTACTAGCTCTTTCATGGATGATAGCA
Source organism: Triturus cristatus (assembly GCF_964204655.1). Taxonomy (NCBI): domain Eukaryota; kingdom Metazoa; phylum Chordata; class Amphibia; order Caudata; family Salamandridae; genus Triturus; species Triturus cristatus. The sequence continues at coordinate 688,618,477 of NC_140586.1, read as the reverse complement.
CTATGCCAATACCCCATGGCATGAAGCCACATCCAGAGCGCATGCCTCCTTTAATGGCAGACAACCCCAAAGCTAGATGTCCCCTTGATGCCCTGAACACCACAAAACCAAAACCACTGTCTGTGAAGAAGTCCAAGTGGCATCTTGGAATCCGCAGCCAGAGCAAGCCTTATGACATTATGGCTGAAGTTTACCGGGCCATGAAGCAGCTGGAATTTGAGTGGAAGGTATGAAAAATTTAAGTGATTGATCTTGACGAAACCAAGAGATCGGTATACTTGTCCATAATAGTATGCACATTGAAGACTCTTTATTAAGAATAATATTTCCCCTACCACCTCAGTCCTTTTTCTTTCATAAGCAGGCACATCTTTCCCAGAGTGTGATCAAAGTACGTGCTGTAGCAACACAGAGGCTTCAAGGTATGCTCTGCTACACATTTCACATGCCCACTTTGCCTTGATATATACTCCCCTTTTCTCCCCTCTGGACATTTGATGAACCACACAGACATAATTTGTCTTAGGACACTCCTGAGTTCTCACAGCTGATTTCACTTTATTTATGAGAGAAGATTTAGTTCCTGCCTGCAGCTTCTCCATTGACTTTCATGGGCTCCCTTTGTTCATTTGAGCGCAAGATAAAAAATTTACAGCTCTAGCAGATCTCAGATGTGAGTATATAAATCATAAAGCAATAGTCTCTCATGACTGGAATTCAGTCAGCTGGTACACATTTGTATTATTTTTATTTCCCATTTACCCGGATCTCAATAACTCACATGGTAGAACTTCTTTCAGCTATGTGTGTTATTGGACTGGCACCAAGAATAACTTCTTGAGCTCATAACTTTGCTTAAATGTTCCTGCCCAACACCATCTACTCTTCTCAGACAACTGCTCATGAGCCATATGATGGAAAGATACCTTAAACGGTGTGGGGTTCTCATTGTCACTTCCCTGTGGTGAGCCCTAGTGGTATCCTGTACTGCAAAACATGAATCCTGAATTTGTCATGTAGCTTAACACCACCTGTCCTTCCAAGGCTTCTTTACTTCTAACACCTGAAGTTCTCTTGAGGTGAATTGTAGCTTCATTCCTTAAACAATTGTGAAGTGCTATGGTCCATTGAGCTGTACATGTGGCCCAAGCTGCATCTGGTAACATTTTGCAGGGTAACCATTCCACATCAGTCTCCTCTCTAACTTATGCTGTCTCACCAATCCGGCACATACCTTTGACTTGAGAACTTATGCAACATCTGTGGCTGGACTCCTGATAGAGATAAAGGAGTATCAGGTTAATATTGCACTACTGCAAGACTGTACAGAACTATTTAGGTGCACAAGGCTAAGCACATTCAACATAATATCACCCATACTCCAGTATGAGTACCCTGAATCAAGCATGTAATGAAAGACACATTTGGTGCACTGACAATGTGGAAAGGGAGAATGATTCTCTCTAGGCCTTTGAGCCTTTAGCCTGCCCAAGAGCTTTGTGTTAGTCTTCCAGCTCTCTCTCTCAGCTGTTTGATTAGAAGACCATTTGAATAAGTGGTTTTCAGAAAACCATACACAGGTCATCCTATCAAACTAGGTACTCTGTGCAGAACCCCACATTTACAATGTTTATCTGTCTGAACCATTGCTGTCATGGACAAGCATGTCACAAGAGGATTACAATGAACTCTCAGCCTTTATCTTGTCACCATCAGATGCACAAGTCAGCTTCTCATAGAACTCAAGTATTGGGTGTGCCCCCAGTCATTTATCATTCAAACTGTTCCTAAGTGGTGACTGGGAATCCAGTTTTGGATAAAGTTAGAGTTTCTCCTTATCACCATGTTTTCCAGCTGGTCGTATCATTGCTTCTGTGATGAGTTTTACTCTGTAGTTACCACAACAGACTCAACAGAAATTTGCCACTTTCACAAGCTTGATTAAGTCTTCTATTATACTACAAAGTTTCTTTCATGTACTGTTTACAAAGTTCCTTGAAGTAATTGCCACTATTTGGTGCCATCCAGCTCAACTTTTCCAATTCTCCTCCTATTGTTCTGTTTCAATTAATCTAGTCACATGTGAGATTTCCTAACTTCTTAAAGTCAATCATTCCTAAAAGGATACTTACATTTCTTTGTGACAGTGACTAAATTAATGTGGATGTGACCACCTCTGGAAGCCTGTAACTTTGTTGGCTCTAAAAATATAAACATCTAGTCCACATGGCGTTTTACTTCCTTACTAGTTTAACCTGTTTGGATCATTTAAGCCATGCTTAAGTCTTACATTACAAGAAGGGTGGCAACTCTGCCCTCCTCTATTCTAGTCTAAGTATCTTTTCTGAAAATTGTAATGTAAAAACATTCATTAGAATTATAGAGTTTGCCTAGTTAATAAGCAGTAGTTTTCCCAACTTATATCACTAGCTTTATGCAATATATGCATAAAGAGAAAAATATATCAAAGATTTTGAAGTGAGGAGGATCCTTCCTGTTCCTCTTCAAGGTGAATAAAGTGCAAGAAATCTGAGTTTATAATCATTAAAGATTAGTTCTGAAACAGTACTTTAGCAACCACAAACACAAATGGATTCCCAAGAATACTTTAGTTGATTCCATAATAAGTGATTTGAAGAAAAGATCCATTCACTCTCTCAATCTGTTTATCGTATCCCTATGAAAATGCTTCATGTTGCTATACCTGGAATTAGCCTGACTCTTTATAAAATCACTTTTTTGCCACTCAAACATAGCAACATTTCCAGACGAAATCTAATCCTGAAGCGGAGGACCTCACAAATGATTGGCTGTAATGAAGATCATAGAAAGAACCACTGAGTCAGTTCTCAATTCTAGACAATTCACAAGTTGTATTTTGTCCAAATAGGAGTACAGAGTTCACTTGCAGTCTCTGACAATCTTTGGATGGCTACCGACTGTAATCACACAAGGGCACTGATCTTGATAAACCAGTCAGGGGCAGTTGACATCATGGACCATAAGATGCACATTTTTAGACTATCTGCATGTGGTATGGGGAAAAGTCTTGTCAGTTTTTCTTCCCCTCTCTGAAATAAATCCCAAAAGATTTTGCAGACCACTTTTTATTTGAGTCAATCTCGCCAACCACAGGGGTACCTCCAGGGTCTGTTTTCGCTCCTTGTTTATTCAATTTCTACTCCCTTCCAATAGCCAAATTAATCTGGAGTTTTGGCGGTAAATTCTACACCTATGTGGTTGACACTCAAATAATTTTTCGTATTCCCAACTTCCACTCTCGCTGCAATGGACTTTGAGTGTCCTCTAAAAAACGTGAATATATAATAGTTGGTAATATTATGTAGATTTGTTAAGCACAACTTGTCACCTGCGAGGGTATCCAGGCACTCAGCAGGTGAGTAGAACAAGCCTATACCTGGCTGTGTCTTTGATGTACCCTGGGGTTAGTTGAAATCCAGGTCTTCTGCTTCATGTCAAATTTGAGAAGTGAAGTGGTGGTCTTGATGTGTTGGGGGAGGTCTACGCTGCTGAGTGGGTTTCAGTTAGTTAGATTGTGTACTTGTTTGCGGTGTTGGACAGCTGGTCGATAATGTCTTCAGGGTAGGGCTTGCTTGTGAAGTTGCTGTAGATCTTTGATATTTTGTTGTGGAAGAAGTTGGAGAGGTCGCTGCAAAGTTCTTGCAAAGGGATGATGGTGTTAGTTGGTTGTTGGTTCAAGATAAATTTGTGTAAAACAGAGATCCTGGTTGAAGGGAATGAGTGGTTGTAGGGAATGTTCTCGAAGCATGGTCCGCGACATCCTGGCCGTCTTCTTTAGGCCCTTTGCCTCTTTTAAAACTGTACATCAAAATGGGACGACAAACTTAAGATGCATACTCAAGTCTCTTCTGTTATTTCATCATAGTGGTTTTGCCTACAGAACTGTCACCCCATGCTTCCCTTGCTTTCTGAAGACTGTAGGAAAACTGTCATTTTTGGTCTTAGGCTTGATTATTGTGATGTTCTATATTGAGATATTGTTAAACATCTTAACTCCTCCGTTAACTCCACACTTTGCTTCTGCCAAACTTCACTGGCACCCAGTAACAAACAGGTTCAAATTTAAAGTAGTTTTTTTAGTCCATGAATACCTGTCACCCAACTTTCTTAAATAATGTGTTCTTGGGCTCCTGAAAATAAGTTCTAATCAATTACATCCCACAAGATCAACTGAGCTCTACATTGTCTAAACTTTTAATATTCCTTGCTATAAGAAAGCCTCTTTTAGAGGTAAGTCATTTTCTGTTCCAGCACCCAGGTTATGCAACAAACTGGCTGCAGAGTTAACATAACAGTTTTCAAGATTTTTCATTACTCTAGCAACAAGTTGCTGGTTACAGAAAAATGAGTCTCTGCCTAACAAGGAGGCTCCAGACCACAAGAAACCTATACTCCGTATGTTCCAAATGGCTAACCGTGGGCAAGGAACTCCGCTCCACTAGCGGAGATTTGCTAACTACGCATTACATTGAAAACACAGAATTAATGCAAAAACTCCGACTCCGCCACATAGCGAAATTAGCTACTGCACCCACAACCCTTTATTAAAACAACTTTACCTTCATATGCTAAAAGCATATAACCAATTCACAAAAGTGAGCTTTGAAAAATATCAGGTAATGAGAGATGTGATGAATTTGGAGTCCCCCCCTAACCTAGGGGGAGGACCAAGCAGATGCATTGAACACAAAGAGCATATCATGCTGAACGATTCGGTGGTGGTCCCATCCTCCTAGGACCACCCCAAGCAAAGTTATGGGCAAAAATACAATGCCAACCAAAGGCCCAGCAAAGCATTATGGGGCGAGATTCTAGAGTCACGGTCACCCATGCACTCATCACCAGCAGCCTCGACTATGGCAAAGCACTCTACGTCAGCACCACCCAGAAACAGCTCAATAAACTGTAGTATGTCCAAAAAGCAGCAACCAGATTGGTACTTGACATCCCTCGCCACAGCCACATCATGCAACTCCTTCGACAACTCCAATGGCTTCCAGTCAACAAAAGAGTCACTTTCAAGCACCTCACTCACGCCTAAAAAGCCCTACGCAACAAAGGACCAGTGTACCTGAACCACAGCCTCACATTCCACGTACCCACCAGACAACTCCGATCTGCCCATCTCGCCCTCGCCTCCATCCCCAGGATTCACAAGACCAGAACTGGAGAAAGATCGTTCTCCTACCTCACTGCCAAGACATGGAACTCCCTGCACCTTAGGCAATCAGCGTCACTGACCCAATTCAGGAAGGACCTCAAGACCTGGCTCTTCAAATGATCCACCACCAAGTTCGACCAGCAGACCCACCCCCCAGCACCTTAGGACCCTCATGGTTGAGTAGCCACGCTTTACAAGACCCTGATTGATTTGTCCCTGCCATTGAGTGTACAACAAAGATAGCCTTGCATGCCTTAAGCAGACACTTGATGTCAACAGCCTGTATACTTATTCAATCAATGGAAAAGGGACAGAATGTTCACCAAATGAAATCCTGCCCAACCCTGAACAAATGCAAAACATTCTTCAAAGTCACTGGCATGGATCTGAAAGCTAGATCTGTAACCAGACAGTCTGCAGTCTCTGTTCCAGGCCTGGATACAGCCCTGATGGGACTGATGTATATGATATACTCCTATCAGGGCATAGTGTATTAGTCTAAATTAAATGGACAAAAGAGGATCTCTCTCCCATCACTTGCTTTCATTAAATAAATATATGAGTATAGATTATTCAGAAAGACCTGTGTTAAGCCTCTCTAAATAAGATTTCTGAGCCTTTGCCAGACTGCTTCAAAAGGTGACAGTCATCAGTGCTTTGGCTTGAGGAAAACATATCAAATGTTGGAATAACACGAAAACTGTATTATAGTTTTAGCCTGTCTTAAAGAACCTAGTTCTGTTGTTTTAATGCATTAATGGCATCTCCCAGCTGTGCATGAGAGTTGGGTCTGTAAATATAGCCCCAGAAAGCACTTTTTAACTAGCCAGCTGTCTCTTACTGACCCATTAAGTTCTGGTGTGTCTTGTTCAATGGTAGCTCCTCTGCTTTGGGAGAGGTGACTCTTTGAAATAAACTGTTGCTATCTATCAAGATAACTTCTAGTAATATGTAAAAAAAATGCCCTTATACATCTAGATCTGATTCTCAAAATGCAGTTTGTAGTATGTTTTGTCCTACAAAATGTACTACTCATTGTACGTTTTGCCTATATTTATATGTATGGAGTTGTCCACCCGACTGCAGAGTCTACGGACATGTAGGTATAGATTTTAGTAGTAAATGTGCTAGGGTAACATGGGGAGTATGTGGGAAAAGGGGAAGATTTACTACTAAAGGGGATGGGATTAGGAAGGAGTAAGATGGGTTTAAAGAATGTCGGAGAGGGACTTGGGGAGGGGCATCACCCACTCACACAAGAGTAAGCCTACTCTAGGGGTAGAGACGTAATCATAATTTTGTAGTAAGTTTACATTCCAAATTTGTAAATACTGAAAGTAGTAAACAAAAGTAGTAAACTTTATACAAAGTGTAAACTTACTCAAAAGTGTAACTTAGCTTTGTGAATCAGGCCCATAATCTTCTCAACTAACTATTAGCATCTGGTCTGTACCTCTGTCCTGCTTAAGATTTCTGGATCAAGATATGTCCTTGGCACCTTTGGTGGTTTTCTATTTATCAAAGACCAAATCATTCCAATAGGAGCATTCCCTGGCTTGATCATGGTGTCAGTGCCAAGTCATCAGTGGTGTGTCAAAAGGATATTCCTAGAGAAGGCACTGCAACAGATTTGCTTGGGCAACACTTCTCATTTTGTGTAGGCACTTTTCATTAGTCATGTTCACTTACATTTATAAGCAGATTGCTCAGGTCCAAAATGTTCTAGTCACTTTAGCAGCCATATTCTCTGCATAATATCTTAGAAAACAGACCCAAGAATAAGAAAGAAACATGACCAGGATCCTGTAAATCTATTTTCTGCAGCCGTATTCCTTCATCCAGACTTTCATCATAAATACATTCTTCCATCCTCTTTCTGATCTACTTGAGTCTAATTATCCATCTTAGTGAAAGAAGAGAAACGTACTGATGCATGATGGTAAAATGGGCTCGTGGAGGCCCTGAATTATGCATCCTGTTTTTGGGAAGACAATGCAAGAAAATAGGTTATGGGTTGTACAGGATGTGAGTCATTTCCAAGTAATATGTCCAAGGTCCTGTTAGGTTTAACACAGAAGTTAAATAAAAAAAACCTGAGCTCAACTCCTGGTAGCTATGGCACAGAGCAGACAGCTCAACCTAAGAAAAGTGTGTAAGGTATTTAACAGTTCCTAACCAATTAAAAAGTAAAAACACAACAAATTAAAAATCTCAATCAATTTATAAAACAAAAGAGTCCCATTTAATAAGATAAATGACAACATTTTTGGCATAAAGCACCAAGTAAAGTAAAGCCCCTATTAGAAGTCACTGTTCTCGGTTGACCGAGACATGGGTATGATTGCTGCAATAGAGCTCAGGTTGGATATGCCCAGTGGGCCATCACGGTCAAAGATTTGACTTTTGTCTCCAAAATGAAAGTGAAAAATAGCCATCTGACCCTTGGAATCTACCTCTCAGCCCTGGGTAGATGTGGGAGCAGGCTCAGCACCTTAGTTTTCCACACAAATCACAGATAGCAGATCTGGTCCTCTTCTGTTCTTGTTAAGGTCCCGGTGTTTTAATGAGCTATGGGTAAGGTGCTATTTTTGTAGGATTCACTATCCATTGGGTGGGGTGACTACAGGGACACTGCGTAATCAATGAGAGAAAAAGTTCTTGTAGGCAACCGTTTCCACTTTTGCAGCACATCCTGTTTACTCACGCCGGGACACTCTGTGGAGTAGCTGTGTGCTCTATAAGTGTCTATTTACAATATATTACATTACTGTGAACTATCCCATAGTGCACTATTCTGAGGAAAATGTAATATGGCAGCACCTGCCGGTGCTTGGAGGCTGCTGATATGCCCCTCAGGGATATGCTTTGGGAAATGAACAATCATCTCTTCAACTACATCAAACTGTTTTGGGGACCAGCCCCTACCCCACACTCTTTACTGGCCTGGTGCCAAAAACTATTAAAATCCGACATAATCCTCCATGTAAACGGAACAAAAGATGTCTAATTAATGTGTCGCTGCGAAGACAAATCCAGACAGTGCAAACAAGCTCAGGATTTCCCGCGAACTGCGAGAGGGAGTGAGCGGCGGCGATACAGGACCTGAGCCTGCTGGCAGGCTATGACCACAGAGGCCGGCTGGCTGCGGTGGCTGGACGGCCCACAAGGGAAGGACGCCGAGACTCCGGGGTGAGTGCCGACAGTGGCGTAGCTGGGCAGCCAGAGGAGGGTCACTTACGGCCGTGGCGAGAGCAGCCTTGGATGCAGGAAGCCTGCCGTGGGCCCTCCAGGTCATACGTAGGGTGCGTGGATACGGAGGCAGATCCCTCGGGCCCAGTAGGCTGCGCCGACTCCGAAGCCTGGATGAGAGTGCGGAGTGGAACTCTGCAGTCCAAGAGTCCAGAGCAGACTGGAACAACTGAGGAAATACCACCCCAGGGATCAGACACTCGGCAGTGGACGATGCGCAGGCTGGGCCCCACGAGAAATGAAACACAGTACCCATTCGGCACTGAAAATAAGGTGTGATTCGTACAGGGCCAGTGCTGCATCTGATCCGGTAAGGCTGCAACAGCACAGTGCACACATATGGATGCTCTGAAAGGAGTGGCTACCCCCCATGGTGAAGACGACCTTGTGAGGAGAGAGGGGGTATTCGCCAGAGGGGTAGGGACTTCGGAAGACTCAGCAGACCCTTATGCACGATCTCCAGACTGGAATATAGCCGTTGGATTCTGGAGGCATACATACCAGGGGCCGGCCTATGCCCAAACAGCGTGCAGAGTCCTATAGGGGCAGACCTCGAGTCGGGGGTCCAGCGAGTAGAGTCCTGATAGGAGGGCTCACTTGGCTGGCCACCTCGGGTTGCAGAGGCGACCGAGCTAGGCTGGGTGTGGCTTAGGGCCTGGGGTGGTCAGACTCCGTGAGGCCCGGCCCGGGAGGTGAATCCCACCCTTTCCTTGAGTTGAACTAGAAGGTGGCCGATTGCAGTGGACGCGCCGCAAAATACTGGCGTTCAAATAAGCCCCGGAGACCTGCAGTGCCCCTGAACACTGCGGCACCATGGGTAAAGACAAATAGGGCAGCACAGGCTCAAAACAAAGTACATTGGATGAATACACGGCACTCCCAAGCGGAACCCCTGGTTGACGATGCCGGAGGGGCAGTGCCAGATTACGCTGCTCTTCTGCCTGCCATTATGGACTCTCAAAAGGCCCTGGATGCTAAAATCGGAGCAGTGGGATCCGAGGTATCCTTATTATGACAGGACCAATTTGGTAGTGGTGGCTCAGGAGATAGCCTCACGAGTGGAGTATGCCGAAGGCCGAGCCCGTTGTAACAACCTATGTTTCATGGGACTTCCAGAGGGCTGTGAAGGTTCGTTGATGGTCTGCTTTATAAATACCTGGCTTCAATCAATAATTCCAGAAGATTCACTATCCACATGCTTTGTCATAGAACAAGCTCATAGGTCGCTCTCGAAGAAACCTGCTCCAGGGGAAAGCCTGAGGCTGGTAATTGTTCGGATGTTGAACTACGCAGACAGAGCCACCATCCTTCAGGATCAAGATCTTCCCGGACTATACAAGACTTGTATAGCAGCAGCGCGAGTCTTACATGGCCGTGAAGTGCAGACTCAGAGAGATAAATGTCCAGTATATGTTATTTATCCAGCCAGGCTGAGAGTGGCCTATAACTCCAAAACAAACTTATACGATACACCGGAGGCGGTCTTTGCTAGGGCAGATGAAAGGGCTCATCTGCTGGCCCGCACGCTACCACCATTAGAATCAGACTCCTCCCAACACCACCAATACCACCACCACCAATTCCACCACCACTACCAATGCCACCCCCAATCCCACCAATTACACCCCCAATCCCACCAATTACACCACCAATACCACCACCACCACCACTAATACAACCACCACCAATACCACAACCACCACCAACAATACCACCACCACCACAAATATCACCACCAATACCACCACCACCAATCTCACCACCATCAATACCACCACCTCCACCAATACCACCACCATCAACACCACCAATACCACCACCAATACCACTACCACCACCTATACCACCACCAATACTACCATCAATACCACTACCACCAATACCATCACCACCAATACCACTACCACCAATACCAGTACCAACAATACCACTATCAATACCACCACCACCAATACCAAAATAAATACCACCACCATCAATCCTACCACAAAAAACAACACCAATACCACCAATGCCAATGCCACCACCAATACCACCACTAATACCACCAACATCAATACCACTACCACCACCACCAATACCAGCACTGCCATCAATACCACGACTACCAATACCACGACTACCAATACCACCACCACTGATACCACCAGCACCAATAACACCAACACCACCAACAGCACCACAAATACCATCACCACCAATACCACTACCACCAATACTACTGTCAATAGCACTACCACCAATACCCCCATCACCAATACCACTACCAACAATACCACCATCAATACCACCACCACCAATACCACCACAAATACCACCACTACCACCAATACCACCACCATCAATACCGCCACCAATATCAATACCACCGCCAATACGGCTAATACCAACACCACCACCACCACCAATACAACCACCACCAATATCAAAACCACCACCAATAGCATCACCACCAATACCATCAACAACACCAATACCACTACCACCACAAATATCACCAATACCACCACCACCACCAATACCATGACAATCAATACCACCACCTCCACCAATACCACCACCACCAACACCACCACCACCAATACCACTACCACCAATACTATCATCAAAACCACTACCACCAATAACCCTACCACCAATACCACTACCAACAATACCACCATCAATACCACCACCAATACCACCACCAATAGCAACACCACCACCAGTACCACCACTAATACCACCAATACCAACACCACCAATACCACCACTAATAATACCACCACCAATACCACCACCACCAATCCAATACCACCACCATCGATATCAATACCACTGCCAATACCAATGCCACCACCAATACCACTCCCACCAGTACCACTAATACCACCAGAACCAGTACCACACCTAATACCACCACCAAAATTAGTGCCAATACCACCACACCACCAATATCACCACCACCAATACCACTACCACCAATACCACCACCACCAATACCAGAGCCACCACTAATACCACCACTAATACCATCACCATCAATACCACTACCACCAATACCACCACCGCTATCTATACCACCACCGATACCACCAGCACCAATGCCACCAATACCACCACAAATACCATCACCACCAATACAGCCACCAATAACACCAATACCACTACCACCAATACTACCGTCAATAGCACTACCACCATTACCACCAGAACCAATACCACTACCAATACCACCATCAATACCACCACCAATACCACCATAAATACCACCACTACCACCTATACAACCACCATCAATACCACCACCACTACCAATACCAATGCCAATACGGCTAATACCACCACCACCAATACCACCACCACCACTAATACAACCACCACCAATATCAAAACCACCACCAATACCACCACCACCAATACCATCAGCAACACCAATACCACTACCACCACAAATATCATCACCAACAATACCACCACCACCAATACCACCAACACCACCACCACCAATACCACCATCAATACAACTACCACCAATACCACCAATAACACTACCACCAATACCAATACAAACAATACCACCACCACCAATAGCAACACCACCACTAACAGTACCACCACCAATACCACCACCAATAATACCACCAATACCAACACCACCAATACCACCACCAATACCACCACCAATAGCAACACCACCACTACCATTACCAGCACCACTACCACCAGTACCACACCAAATACCACCACCAAAATTAGTACCACTACCACCAATCCCACCACACCACCAATCCCACCACACCAAAAATACCACCACCACCACCAATACCACTACCACCAATACCACTACCACCAATACCACCACCACCACCAATACCACAGCCACCACCAATACCACCAATACCACCACCAATACCATCACCAACAGCAATACCACTACCACCACCACAAATACCACTGCCACCAATATCACCACCATCAATACCACCACCTCCACCAATACAACCAACAATACCACCAGCAGAACCACCAAAAATACCACCACTACCTCCAATACCACCACCATTAATACCACCACTAATTACAACACCACCAGTACCACCACTACTACCAATACCAGTGCCAATATCGCTGCCACCACCTCTACCACCACTAATACCATCACCAATACCACCACCAATATGACAAACCACCACCACCACCACAAATATCACCACCATCAATACCACCACCAGCAATACCACCACCACCATCACTACCACCACCATTACCACCGCCACCACAACTAATACCACCACCAACACCACCACCACCAATACCACCAACACCACCAATGCAACTACCAACACCAATACCACCACCACCAATACCATCACCTCCACCACTCAATACCACTACCGCCACCAATACCACCACCACCATTAATACCACCACCAATACCACTATCACCACAAATATCACCAATACCATCACCACTAATACCACCACCACTACCACCACCAATACCACCACCACCACAACCAAAAATCACCACCAATACCACGACCAATACCACCACCACCAATACCACCAACACCCACAACACCACCACCAATACCACCACCACCACTCAATACCACCACCACCACTCAATACCACTACCAACACCACCAGCAATACCACCATCACAACAAATATCACCACCACCAATACCACAACCACCAATACCACCACCATCAATACCATCTCCACCAATACTACCATCAAAAGCACTACGACCAATACCACTACGACCAATACCACTACCACCAATATCACTACCAACAATACCACCACCACCAATACCACCACCATCACTACCACCACCAATACCACCGTCACCACAACTAATACCACCACCACCACAACTAATACCACCACCAATACCACCACCAACACCACCACCAACACCAAGACCACCAATGCCATCACCACCACCAATAACACAACCAACACTCAATACCACTACCACCTCCACCACTAATACCACCACTAATGCCACAAATATCACCAATACCACCACTACCACAATGAATACCACCAATACCACCACAACCACCACCACCAATACTACCACCACCACTCAATACCCCTAGCACCACCAATACCACCACCACCACAACTAATACCACCACCAATACCACCTATACCACCAATACCACCACCACCACCAATACCACCACCAGCAATACCACCACCACCAGCAATACCACCACCACCACCAATACCACCACCAACACCCCCAACACCAACACCAGCAATGCCACCACCAGCAATACCACCAACACCAATACCACCACCAATACCACCACCATAACAAATATAACCACCACCAATACCACAACCACCAATACCACCACCATCAATACCATCTCCACCAATACTACCATCAAAAGCACTACGACCAATACCACTACCACCAATACCACCACCACCAATACCACCACAAATAACACCAATATCACCAATACCACTACCATTACCAATACCACTGCCATTACCGCCATCACCACCACCAATACCACCAATACCACAACCACCACCAATACCACCATCATTACTACCACCACCAATACCACTGCCACCATAACTAATACCACCGCCAACAAAAATAATACCACCACCAATACCACCACCACCACCACTACCAACATCAATACCAAGACCACCAATGCCATCACCACCACCACCACCACTAATACCACCACCAATACCACCACAAATACCACAAATATCACCAATACCACCACCACCACAACCAATACCACCACCAACACCACCAATACCACCACCACCACTCAAAACCCCTAGCACCACCAATACCACCACCACCACAACTAATACCACCACCAATACCACCTATACCACCAATACCACCACCACCAACATCCCCAACACCAACACCTCCAATACCACCACCAGCAATACCACCACCATCACTACCACCACCAATACCACTGCTACCACAACTAATACCACCACCAATACCACCACCACCAATACCACCACCACCACCAATACCACCACCAATACCACCACCACTACCACCAATACAACTACCAACACCGATACCACCACCACCAATACCATCACCACCACCACTCAATACCACTACCAACACAATACCACCACCACCACCATTAATACCACCACCAATACCACCATCACCACAAATATCACCAATACCATCTCCACTAATACCACCACCACTACCACCACTAATACCATCACCAATACCACCACCAAAACCATAACCACCACCAATACCACCACCACCAATACCACCACCACAAATATCACCACCACCAATACCACCACCAGCAATACCACCACCACCAATACCACCACTACCACCACCAATACCACTGCCACCACAACTAATACCACCACCAATACCACCACCACCACCAATACCACCACCAATACCGCCACCACCAATACCATCACCTCCACCACTCAATACCACTACCGCCACCAATACCACCACCACCAATACCACCACCACCAACATCCCCAACACCAACACCTCCAATACCACCACCAGCAATACCACCACCATCACTACCACCACCAATACCACTGCTACCACAACTAATACCACCACCAATACCACCACCACCAATACCACCACCACCACCAATACCACCACCAATACCACCACCACTACCACCAATACAACTACCAACACCGATACCACCACCACCAATACCATCACCACCACCACTCAATACCACTACCAACACAATACCACCACCACCACCATTAATACCACCACCAATACCACCATCACCACAAATATCACCAATACCATCTCCACTAATACCACCACCACTACCACCACTAATACCATCACCAATACCACCACCAAAACCATAACCACCACCAATACCACCACCACCAATACCACCACCACAAATATCACCACCACCAATACCACCACCAGCAATACCACCACCACCAATACCACCACTACCACCACCAATACCACTGCCACCACAACTAATACCACCACCAATACCACCACCACCACCAATACCACCACCAATACCGCCACCACCAATACCATCACCTCCACCACTCAATACCACTACCGCCACCAATACCACCACCACCAATAATACCACCACCAATACCACCACTACCACCACAAATATCACCAATACCATCACCACTAATACCACCACCACTACCACCACCAATACCACCACCACCAATACCACCACCACAACCAATATCACCACCAATACCACAACCAATACCATCACCACCAATACCACCAACACCCACAACACCACCACCAATACAACCACCACCACTCAATACCACTACCACCACCACTACTAATACCACCACCAATACCACCACCAACAATACCACCACCACACCAAATATCACCACCACCAATACCATAACCACCAATCCCACCACCATCAATACCATCTCCACCAATACTACCATCAAAAGCACTACGACCAATACCACTACCACCAATACCACTACCACCAATATCACTACCAACAATACCACCACCAACAATACCACCACCAACAATACCACCACAAATAACACCAACACCACTGCCATTACCGCCAATATCACCATCATCAATACCACCACCACCACTAATACCACCTCCACCAATACCACAACCACCACCAATACCATCACCACCAGCAATACCACCACCACCAATACCACCACCACCAATACCACCACCACCAGCAATACCACCACCACCAATACCACCACCATCACTACCACCACCATCACTACCACCACCAATACCACCGCCACCACAACTAATACCACCGCCACCACAACTAATACCACCACCAATACCACCACCACCAACACCACCAACACCACCACCACCACCAATTCCACCACCACCAATTCCACCACCAATACCAAGGCCACCAATTCCATCACCACCACCAATAACACAACCAACACTCAATATCACTACCACTTCCACCACTAATACCACAAATATCACCAATACCACCACCACCACAATTAATACCACCAATACCACCACCACCAACACCACCAATACTACCACCACCACTCAATACCCCTAGCACCACCAATACCACCACCACCACAACTAATACCACTACCAATACCACCTATACCACCAATACCACCACCACCAACACCCCCAACACCAATACCACACATACCACCACCAGCAATACCACCACCACCAATACCACCACCAACACCCCCAACACCAACACCACCAATACCACCACCAGCAATACCACCACCACCAATACCACCACCAATACCACCACCACAACAAATATCACCACCACCAATACCACTACCACCAATACCACTACCACCAATATCACTACCAACAATACCACCACAATTAAAACCAATATCATCAATACGACCACCACTACCAATACCACTGCCATTACCACCATCACCACCACCAATACCACCACCACCAATACCACCACCAATACCACAACCCCCACCAATACCACCACCACCAGCAATACCACCACCACCATCACTACCACCACCAATACCACAGCCACCACAGCTAATACCAACACCACCACAACTAATACCACCACCAATACCACCACCAACACCACCAACACCACCACCACCAACATCAATACCAAGACCACCAATGCCATCACTACCACCAATAACATAACCACCACTCAGTACCACTACCACCACCACCACTAATACCACAAATATCACCACCACAATTAATACCACCAATACTACCATAACCAATACCACCACCAACACCACCAATACTACCACCACTCAATACCCCTAGCACCACCAATACCACCACCACCACCACCAGAACAAATACCACCACCAATACCACTTATACCACCACCACCAATACTACCACCACCAACACCCCCAACACCAACACCAGCAATACCACCACCACCAATACCACCACCATCACTACCACCACCAATACCACCGCCACCACAACTAATACCACCACCACCAATACCACCACCACCAACACCACCAAAACAACTACCAACCCCAATACCACCACCACCAATACCATCCCCACCACCACTCAATATCACTACCACCACCAATACCACCACCACCATTAATACCACCACCAATACCATCACCACCAATACCACCACCACTACCACCACTAATACCATCACTAATACCACCACCAATACCACAACCACCACCAATACCACCACCACCAATACCACCACCACCAATACCACCACCACCACAAATATCACTACCACCAATACCACCACCATCACTACCACCACCAATACCACTGCCACCACAACTAATACCACTACCAATACCACCACCACCAACACCACCAATGCAACTACCAACACCAATACCACCACCACCAATTCCATCACCTCCACCACTTAATACCACTATCGCCACCAATACCACCATCACCATTAATACCACCACCAATACCACTATCACCAAAAATATCACCAATACCCTCACTGCTAATGCCACCACCACTACCAATACCACCACCACAACCAATATCACCACCAATACCACCACCAATACCACCACCAATACCACCACCACCACCAATACCACCACCAACACCCACAACACCACCACTAATACTACCACCACCACTCAATACCACTACCACCACCACCACCACTAATACCACTACCATCAATACCACCACCACCAGCAATACCACCACCACAACAAATATCACCACCAATACGACTACCACCATCATCAATACCATCTTCTCCAATACTACCATCAAAATCACTACGACCAATACCACTACCACCAATACCACTACCACCAATATCACTACCAATACCACCACCACCAATACCACCACAAATAACACCAGTATCACCAATATCACCACCACTACCAATACCACTGCCAATACCGCCAATATCACCACCACCAAAACCACCACGACTAATACCACCTCCACCAATACCACCACCAATACCACAACCACCACCAATACCACCACCATCACTACCACCACCAATACCACCGCCACCACAACTAATACCACCGCCACCACAACTAATACCACCACCAATACCACCACCACCAATACCACCACCAATACCACCACCACCAATACAACTACCAACACCAATACCACCACCACCAATACCATCACCACCACCACTCAATACCACTACCAACACCAATACCACCACCACCATTAATACCACCACCAATACCACCACCACAAATATCACCAATACCATCACCACTAATACCACCACCACTACTAATACCATCACCAATACCACCACCACCAATACCACCACCACCGCCACAAATATCACCACCACCAATACCACCACCACCAATACCACCACTACCAATACCACCAATACCACTGCCACCACAACTAATACCACCACCAATACCACCACCAATACCACCAACAATACCACCACCACCAATACCATCACCTCCACCACTCAATACCACTACCGCCACCAATACCACCACCACCATTAATACCACCACCAATACCACTGCCACCACAAATATCACCAATACCATCACCACAAATACCACCACCACCAATACCACCACCACAACCAATATCACCACCAAAACCACGACCAATACCATCACCACCAATACCACCAACACCCACACCACCACCAATACCACCACCACCACCACTTAATACCACTACCACCACCACCACTAATACCACCACCACCAATACCACCACCACCACAACAAATATCACCACCAATACCATAACCACCAATACCACCACCATCAATACCATCTCCACCAATACTACCATCAAAAGCACTACAACCAATACCACTACCACCAATACCACTACCACCAATATCACTACCAACAATACCACCACCAACAATACCACCACAAATAACACCAATATCACCAATACCACTGCCATTACCGCCAATATCACCACCACCAATACCGGCACCACCACTAATACCACCTCCACCAATACCACCACCAATACCACAACCACTACCAATACCAACACCACCAGCAATACCACCCCCACCAATACCACCACCATCACTACCACCATCAATACCACCGCCACCACAACTAATACCACCGCCACCACAACTAATACCACCACCAATACCACCACTACCAACACCACCAACACCACCACCACCAATTCCACCACCACCACCAATTCCACCACCAATACCAAGACCACCAATGCCATCACCACCACCAATAACACAACCAACACTCAATACCACTACCACCTCCACCACTAATACCACAAATATCATCAATACCACCACCACAATTAATACCACCAAAACCACCACAACCAATACCACCAACACCACCAATACTATCACCACCACTCAATACCCCTAGCACCACCAATACCACCACCACCACAACTAATACCACCACCAATACCACCTATACCACCAATACCACCACCACCAACACCCCCAACACCACCACCACCAATACCACCACCAATACCAACACCACAACAAATATCACCACCACCAATACCACTACCACAAATACCACCACCTTCAATACCATCTCCACCAATACTACCATCAAAAGCACTACGACCAATACCACTACCACCAATACCACTACCACCAATATCACTACCAACAATACCACCACAAATAAAACCAATATCACCAATACCACCACCACTACCAATACCACTGCCATTACCACCAACATCACCACCAGCAATACCACCACCACCAATACCACCACCAATACCATAGCCACCACAACTAATACCAACACCACCACAACTAATACCACCACCAATACCACCACCAATACCACCACCACCACCACCAACACCAATTCCACCACCACCACTAACATCAATACCAAGACCACCAATGCCATCACCACCACCAATAACACAACCACCACTCAATACCACTACCACCACCACCACTAATACCACCACTAATACCACCACAAATACCACAAATATCACCAATACCACCACCACAATTAATATCACCAATACTACCATAACCAATACCACCACCAACACCACCAATACTACCACCACCACTCAATACCCCTAGCACCACCAATACCACCACCACCACAACAAATACCACCACCAATACCACCTATACCACCACCACCACTACTACCACCACCAACACCCCCAACAACAACACCAGCAATACCACCACCACCAATACCACCACCATCACTACCACCACCAATACCACTGCTACCACAACTAATACCACCACCAATACCACCACCACCTCCAATACAACTACCAATACCACCACCACCAATACCATCACCACCACCACTCAATACCACTACCAACACCAATACCACCACCACCATTAATACCACCAATACCACCACCACCACAAATATCACCAATACCATCACCACTAATACCACCACCACTACCACCACTAATACCATCACCAATACCACCACCAATACCACAACCACCACCTATACCACCACCACCAATTCCACCACCACCAATACCACCACCACCACAAATATCACCACCACCAATACCACCACCATCACTGCCACCACCAATACCACTGCCACCACAACTAATACCACCACCAATACCACCACCACCATTTCCATCGTCTCCACCACTTAATACCACTACCGCCACCAATATCACCAATACCATCACCACTACCAATAGCACTGCCATTACCACCAATATCATCACCACCAATACCACCACCACCACTAATGCCACCTCCACCAATACCACCACCAATACCACAACCACCACCAATACCACCATCACCAGCAATACCACCACCACCAATACCACCACCATCACTACCACCACCTATACCACCACCATCACAACTAATACCACCACCAATACCACCACCACCAATTCCACCACCACCACTACCAACACCAACACCAACACCAAGACCACCAATGCCATCACCACGACCAATAACACAACCACCACTCAATACCACTACCACCACCACCACCAATACCACCACTAATACCACCACAAATATCACCAATACCACCACCACCACAATTAATACCACCAATACCACCACAACTAATACCACCACCACCAACACCACCAACACCACCAATACTAATACCAACACTCAATACCCCTAGCACCACCAATACCACCACCACCAAAACTAATACCACCACCAATACCACCTATACCACCAATACCACCAACACCCCCAACACCACCAATACCACCACCAGCAATACCACCACCAGCAATACCACCATCACTACCATCACCAATACCACTGCCACCACAACTTATATCACCACCAATACCACCACCAATACCACCACCACCAACACCACCACTACAACTACCAACACCAATACCACCACCACCAATACCACCACCACCAATACCATCACCACCAGCAATCAATACCACTACCACCACCACCAATACCACCACTAATACGACCACAAATATCACCAATACCACCACCACCACAATTAATACCACCAATACCACCACAACTAATACCACCACCACCAACACCACCAATACTACCACCACCACTCAATACCCCTAGCACCACCAATACCACCACCACCACTAATACCACCACCAATACCACCTATACCACCACCAATACCACCACCAACACCCCCAACACCACCAATACCACCACCAGCAATACCATCACCACCAATACCATCACCACCAATACCACCACCATCACTACCATCACCAATACCACTGCCACCACAACTAATATCACCTCCAATACCACCACCAATACCACCACCAACACCACCACTACAACTACCAACACCAATACCACCATCACCAATACCATCACCACCACCACTCAATACCACTACCACCAATACCACCACCACCATTAATACCACCACCAATAAAACCACCACCACAAATATAACCAATACCATCACCACTAATACAACTACCACTAAAACCATCAATACCACCGCCACCAATACCACCACCACAATCAATACCACCACCAACACCACCAATACCACCACCACCAATACCACCACCACAATTAATACCACCAATACCACGACCACCAATACCACCAACACCACCACCAACACCACCAATACCACCACCACCAATATCACCACCACAACTAATACCCCCACTAACACCCTCAACACCACCAATGCCACAATCACCACTCAATACCACTACCAGGATCAATCCCACCACCGCCACCAATACCACCACCACCACTAATACCACCACCAATACCACCACCACCAATACCACCACTCAATCCCACCACCACCACTCAATACCACTACAACCACCAATACCACCACCATCAATACCACCTCCACCACCACCAATACCAAAAACCAATACCACCACCACTCAATACCTCTACCACCATCACCACCACGAATACCACCAGTACTAATACCACCACCAATACCTCCATCACCATCAATACCACCACCTCCAGAACCACCACAACCAAGACCACCACCAGTACTGCCACCAATACCACCACCACCAGTACCACCAATACCAACACCACCAATACCACCAACATCACCAATAATACCACCACCACCAATACTACCACCACCACCAATACCACCACCACCATCACCACCAATACCACCACCACCACTCAATCCCACTAACACCATCACCAATATCACCACCACCAATACCACCACAACCAATACCACAACCACCAATACCACCAACCAATACCCTCATCACTCAATACTACCACCACCACCAATACCATCTCCACCAATACTACCATCAAAAGCACTACGACTAATACCACTACCACCAATATCACTACCAACAATACCACCACCACCAATACCACCAGTATCACCAATATCACCACCACTACCAATACCACTGCCATTACGCCAATATCACCACCACCAAAACCAATACCACCTATACCACCACCACCAATACCAACACCCCCAACACCAACACCACCAATACCCCCACCAGCAATACCACCACCAGCAATACCACCACCACCACCAATACCACCACCACCAACACCACCACCAATACCACCACCAATACCACCACCATCACTACCACCACCAATACCACCACCACAACAAATATCACCACCACCAATACCACAACTACCAATACCACCACCATCAAAACCATCTCCACCAATACTACCATCAAAAGCACTATGGCCAATACCACTACCACCAATACCACTACCACTACCACCAATATCACTACCAACAATACCACCACCACCAATACCACCACAAATAACACCAATATCACCAATACCACCACCACCAATACCACCACCATCACTACCACCACCTATACCACCACCATCACAACTAATACCACCACCACCAACACCACCACCAATTCCACCCCCACCACCACTACCAACACCAATACCAAGACCAAGACCACCAATGCTATCACAACGACCAATAACATAACCACCACTCACCACTACCACCACCAACAAAACCAGCACTAATACCACCACAAATATCACCAATACCACCACCACCACAATTAATACCACCAATACCACCACCACCAACACCACCAATACTACCACCACCACTCAATGCCCCTAGCACCACCAATACCACCACCACAACTAATACCACCACCAATACCACCTATACCACCACCACCAATACCATCACCACCAACACCCCCAACACCACCAATACCACCACCAGCAATACCACCACCACCAATACCACCAGCATCACTACCATCACCAATACCACCGCCACCACAACTAATATCACCACCAATACCACCACCAATACCACCACCACCAACACCACCACTACAACTACCAACACCAATACCACCACCACCAATACCATCACCACCACCACTCAATACCACTACCACCACCACCATTAATACCACCACCAATACCACCACCACCACCACAAATATCACCAATACCATCACCACTAATACCACTACCACCATCAATACCACCACCACCAATACCACCACCACAATCAATACCACCACCAATACCATGACCAATACCACAACCACCACCAATACCACCACCAACACCCACAACACCACCACCAATACCACTAACACTCAATACCACTACCACCACTAATACCACCACCACCAATACCACCACCAGTAATACCACCACCACAACAAATATCACCACCACCAATACCACAACCACCAATACCACCACCATCAATACCATCTCCACCAATACTACCATCAAAAGCACTACAACCAATACCACTACCACCAATACCACTACCAACAATACCACCACCACCAATACCACAAAAAATAACACCAATATCACCAATACCACCACCACTACCAATACCACTGCCATTACCACCAATATCACCACCACCAATACCACCACCACCACAACTAATACCACCACCAATCCCACCTATATCACCAACACCACCAATACCACCACCAGCAATACCACCACCAATACCACCACCACCAACACCCCCAACACCAACACCAGCAATGCCACCACCAGTAATACCACCTCCACCAATACCACCACCAATACCACAACCACCACCAGCATCAATACCACCCACCACAAATATCACCAATACCACTGCCACCACAACTAATACCACCACCAATGCCAGACCCACCACCAATACCACCACCAACACCACCAATTCCACCACCACCAACACCACCAATGCCTTCACCACCACCAATACCACCACCACTCAATACCACTACTACCACCACCACTAATACCACCACCAATGCCACAAATTTCACCAATACCATCACCACCAACACCACCAATACCACCTCCACAATTAATACCACCAATACCACGACCACCAATACCACCAACACCACCACCAACACCACCACCACCAATATCACCACCACAACTAATACCACCACTAACACCCTGAACACCACCAATACCACCACCACCACTAATACCACCACCAATACCACCACCACCACCACCAATACCACCACCACCACTCACTACAACCACCAATACCACCACCACCAATACCACCACCACCACCAATACCACCACCAATCCCACCACCACCACCACTCAATACCACTACAACCACCAATACCACCACCATCAATACCACCTCCACCACCACCAATACCAAAAACCAATACCACCACCACTCAATACCTCTACCACCATCACCACCACGAATACCACCAGTACTAATACCACCACCAATACCACCACCAATGCTACCACCAGCACCAATACCACCACCAATACCTCCATCACCATCAATACCACCACCTCCAGCACCACCACAACCAAGACCACCACCAGTACTGCCACCACCACCAGTACCACCAATACCACCACCAATACCAACACCACCAATACCACCACCATCACCAATACTACCACCACCAATACTACCACCACCATCAATACCACCACCACCAATACCACCACCACCATCACCACCAATACCACTCAATCCCACTACCACCACCACCAATACCACCACAACCAATACCACCAATACCACAACCACCAATACCACCAACCAATACCCCATCACTCAATACTACCACCACCACAATTACCACCACCACCACAAATACTACTACCACCAATACCACCACCACCAATACCACAACCACCAATAGCACCACTAATACCATCAATACCAGCACCTCCAAAACCACCACCAATACCAACACCATTAATACCACCACCCCTACCAGTACCACCACCAATACAGCACCAATACCACCACCACCAATCCAATACCACCACCAATACCAATACCACCACCGATACCACCACTGCCAATACCACCAATACCACCATCACTCATACCACCACCAATTCCACCAACATTAGTACCACCACCACCAATACCACCACCACCAATACCACCATCACCAATACCACCACTACCAACACCACCACCACTACCACCACCACCAATACCACCAACTCCAATACCACCACCGCCACTACTACCACTACCAACACCACCATCTCCAATACCACCACCAGTACCACCAGCACAAATACCACCACCACCAATATCACCATCAAACCACCACCACTAATACCACTACCATCAATACCAATACCACCACCAGTACCAATACCACCACCAATACCAATCACCCACCAATTCTACCACCTCCACCAATATCACCACCACAAATACCACCACCAATACCCCAACCACCACCAATGCCATCACAACCAATACCACCACCAACAATACCAATACTGCCACCAGCAAAACCAAGACTGCCACCACTAATACCACCATCACCAATACCACCACCAATACCAGTACCACCACCACCAACACCACCACCAATACCACCACCAATATTTCCTCCACCAATACCACTACCAACACCACCAACACCATCACTAATACCACCACTACCACTAATACCACCACCACCAATACCACCACCAATACTACCACCACCAATACCCCACCACAAATACCACTACCACCACCCATACCACCACCATAACTAATACCACCACCACCAATACCAGTACCACCACCACCAATACCACCACCCCAATACCAATACTACCACCACCAATACCAATACTGCCACCACCAATACCATCACCACCATCAATACCAGCACCACCAATACCACCACCCCCATCACCAATACCAGCACCACCAATACCACCCATACCAATAACACCACCACCACTAATACCACCAATACCACCACCACCAATACCAATACCACCACCTCAGCACCTCTCGCTCACTTGTAATAGCAGGGGCACTGTACGAGGCTGGAGCTGCAGCCAAGACTATCCCTCCCTCCATGCCTGCCATAAAGCACAGTCCGCCCTGCACCAGGAGCTGAGGCCAGGGCCTTACTACAGTTGAAGTGTTTTTTATCAGGCCAAAGATAGCAATGGCATAATGTAATGACACACTGCACACTCAAATCACAGAGAGGGCAGGAAATGGCCCCCCTGCTCTTTCTCCTGAGCTGGGACAGTGTAATCACTGAGCAAAAGGTCTTGGAGCACTTTGTTAGTGTTTATAGCTCAGATCATATGCAACTCTCACTTCACACTTTGTGTCGGTGTAATTTACAACTCTTAAACATCTTCTTCACTGCACTATTTATCACTACTTTAGAGACGTGACAAGCTGGTCTCTTCCTCTGATATTTTCAATCAAACAAGCCGTCGAGAAGGCCCATTATTGCAATGCAATAAGTCTCACATTTGCGAGAGTTTAAGCTATTAGTATTGTAAATGACCATGACTTTTATTTATGTTTTGAAACCTAAAACATAAATAAAAGGCATTGTCATTTACAATGCCAATAGCTCAAACTCGCGTGAATGCGATACCTATTGCATTGTAAATGATCTTTTGAAATGTTATGAAATGTTGTGCAACAATTCGAAGTTTTGCAAATCCCTTGTATCATTTCCTTGATCAATCCAATGCTTGCAAACATTAGGGGTGTGGAAATGTTAAATTTCTAAGGTGCATGTGTATAAAATGTGAAAGCAATACTATTTACTTTAGTTGCAGCAGACTATCTGCATTTTTACGGGTATACATTTTTTTTTAATAAAAGAAAAAACAACATGTGCAACCATTCCATTCATCCAGTTATACAGTTCCTGCAAGACATTTTCAGCTTTAACTAGTCTCCTGCAAGCAAATTATATGAAAATTACTCAAAGTCCAACAATCATGATTTAGTAGAGATTACATTTGAATACAAATTGCTGTTGCCCATCATGTGCATGTACTATGTGTAAGTAAAATTGGTTGGCTTTATCAAAGCCTGTTAAATTTTGTGGCAGGAATGGGGGATAATCTTACACACAACTTATTTTGCTACCTGTGCTTGTGTTGGTAAACAAGATATTGCAACAAATTTCCAATATAATAATGTGCTTAAACATGTGAACAGATGCCTCAGACTATTTTATGCAGTTGTTAGTTAAGGAAGTCCCTAGACCGCTGCCATTGCTAGAGCTATGTAGCCCTAATCACCAGGGAACAAATGCACACAAGCTAAGGAAATCAGCAGTGCACAGTTAATCCGATACACTGGTTGACAGCAACCATGAGTGCCTGTTGGCGCAGCCCTGACATCTAAAGTGCAGAAGTGGGCCATATTATCAAGGAACGGCGATAACATTATCTCCGCTTTAGCGGCAGGAAACTGCTGCTAAAGCGGCGATAATGGGCTTGATAATATGCCCTTGTGAATTCCCATAGAAGCCCAGGTTCTGGTGTGAAACTGGGCTTCTATGGGAATTCACAAGGGCATATTATCAAGCCCATTATCGCCACTTTAGCGGCAGTTTCCTGCCGCTAAAGCGGCGATAATGTTATCGCCGTTCCTTGATAATATGGCCCTCTGTCTTGATGCTTTTCATAATGGGCCTTCAGTGTCAGAAGAACGGCTAGCAGCAGTATAGCATGTATAGAAGAAAGAGACTGGAAAATAACCTTCTATGGTCTGAAGTACACTCTTGAAAACCTGGACTGGCAGTCTGGATCTATGTACAATCAATCTCCTCTCACTGAACCAATAAAATATACTTTCAGAGAAACTTTCCACCCCTAGATTCTCTAGCTTCCTGATGGAATTTTTAAGTAGAAGGGCACACTTCACTTTAAGAGGCCCTCATGCGTGGGCACCCCACCCCACTCCTCCCCTGCCAGCCCTGCTCATAGAAACTGCTCCATCACCCTGACCAGAAATATATATGTAGCTAAGATAAGCCTGTGGCATGTACCACACAAGAAGTGACCATGCCTTGGCATAGAGGGAACCAATATCATTGGAGTTAAAAAAGGATCACCAGCATTACCTTCGTCTGCTCCTTCCTGATCGTCAGAAGTAACCGTGGTATGGAAGAAAATAAAAGAAATACAGCCAGTAGGTTCCTCGATCAGGTAAACACCACTGCTTCTATACCCCAAGCCTGGACTAGCAACACAGAGTATGAAGTGTAGAGGCAACAAGGATTAGGCATTGATCTCCTGACTAATGCCACATGCTAAGCAATGCACTGTTAAAGCAGGAACTCTCCCCAAGATGTAACTCAGGTGTAGGTTCAATCAAAGATGTTGAATAGCCATCTCTTCAGTTGGCAACCTAAAATTACAGACATATATTTAACCAGTGGTAGAACTGAATGAGAGTCCTAAAAAATCCCACCAGTTGTTTCTATATGGAATAATGCTCCGTTGCCACCTTGTATGGACCACCAAACTACTCCTCAGACAATGTCCTTGGCATCTGTCAAGTATATTTCATAAACCTCTGTCTTGAGTGGCTTCAGTTTATGGAGAACTCTGGGATCTGCAGAAATGAAGATGTGAGTGTTGTCATAATTAAAGACATGTCTAGGGTACTGGAAAGATAATGGCCACCACATGGCATTGTATCCTGAGCCAGAGGCACCCGGAGCTTGCTGATCCTTCACAAGATGTAGCAGCTATTGCTAAAGACTGATGTCTCCATCACATGGAGGAGCACTAATCCCAAAAAGGTATATAAAATAACATTAGTAAAACACTGGTAGAAATTCAGCCAAATAAATAGCACACCATCTTGTTAGTATCAACCTAAATCCTGCATTAAATTCCATTCCTCCAGCCACAAAGTGGTATGAATGAATCACTAGTCCAGATTTGCAAGTGCAGTCAAGCAGTAGGAAGCAGGAGAGATATGAATGGTACAAATATCATTAGGACCATGCAGAGCACCACTTCATGACCAAAAGAGAAATTAGATCCTTGATGGGATACGTTATAACCTTACATATTTGATGAACAGATGAGGTTGTTCATTGTATAATCCAAAATGTCTAATCCAAGGCCTCTGGAGATTGTTTAGCAGGTCCTCTTTCAATACAAATGCTCTTGCCCTTATCCTAGGAATACAGGTGAGTATCAGTGGTGTATCATACATGTAACTCACCTTCAATGAAGCACTTGTGGTTAATATATATTCCCACATACCATTCCCAATTAACACTGAATGATCTCATCAATGATGTCATTTAACATGCAACGTCTGAGTCATATGAGCAGTCATAAACAATGCATGATGGGAGTGCAAGTTATGGTGAGATTAACCAACCGTAACTGGTGAATTTTAGTGGTTTTGATGTGTTAATTTGGAACCATAACTATACCTAACCTGTGTTGTAATATCAGAAATGTTCTAAAAGCTGATTTTCTGTTTCAGGCAGTAAATGCATATCACCTAAGAGTGCGTCGGAAAAATCCAGTAACAGGAAATTATGTGAAAATGAGCTTACAGTTGTATCAGGTTGATCATCGCAGCTATCTTTTGGACTTCAAAAGCATTGATGGTAAGTGTTTCAGTATGGGAGAAGTGCTAATCTCATTGCGGTTTGCAGGTAGCTTGTCTGTAAGAAATCTGGTTTGGAGGCCCCAAAGCAATCAGAAGTTACTGGCCACCCTTGTCTCAATGAGGGTCTTTTACATCTGATGTATTTGGGCCGCTCAAATGCAGAATTTAACATTTAAAATAAAGAAGGCACACCAGTCCAGAGCTGACTGGGGGGTGCTGTGGGCAAGTAATTCAGAACACAGCAATACCACTCAATAATTTAAAGTCCAACCAGTGCTTTTAATGCTTTTAAAAATGAAGAGTACTTTAATGTTCATATCACATAATAATACACATAAAGTGACAAATACATACAAAATGATCCTATGATTCACAATTTAGATCTCCCATAAAGGTGCCTTATACATTAACCAGGGTGTAAATCATCTAAAATAAAATGTATCTGTGGTGGTAACTAACCAGTTATCTGCAAGGTCCCATGAGGCAATTTATGTGCCTGTGGGCCCTCTCCTAGAGAACATGTAATTTTCCCTTAATGGACAATTGTAGGCCTGCTGCATTCGACAGTACCTTTCATAAGCATTGAAACAAGCCTACCAGTTTACATTATTAACATGAGGGCCCCATTTAAAGATACCAGCCATCATTTAGGCAGCCCTAAAACATTTATGATAGCATACCATGAAGTCTTCGACTAAAGAGAGAAACATTTATCCTGGCCAGGCCCAAAACAAATTAGGCCAAAAAAGAGAAAGCTACCTGCCAAAGTAATTCAACAAGGCCCTGAATAGGGTCCAGAAATAAAAAGACACACACCGTGGACAACCAAGACAAACTTCAGGAGAACAGCAATGTCTTTGAATCACACTCAATTTTTTTATTAATTTCTTTTGTGTGATCGAACTTTTTACTCGAATTGATAGATAAACATTTCAGAATTCACAGACAAAAAGTAGCTAAGTCTCACACATCTCATTCACAAACCGCAATCATACTGACATACATACCACATAGACATCATCAAAGTAACAAAAACATGTAAAGTATACGTTTTTTTCCACATAGGTAAAAACACACATTAGGATCGTAAAACTGCCACAGGATGATTAAATAGCAGTTTGGTGGTTGCCATCCACCGGGGATGGGTAGTGACGTTTCAGCTACCCAGAAATCTAAGAAGCGCGTTTTGGTGTCAAGCCCCGGCCGGGGCTACACCTTCATCAGGGCGAAGATAAAAAGGTAGTGTGGGACAAACACACCTGTGATCAAAAACAAAACAGAAGGGAGGGATAAACATTTTACAGGGCACAAAGAGGGTTCAAAATACAACAAACAATGCATTCCTCAAGAAGAGTTAACTAACTTTTGGTTTCATTATATTTTTATCAATACATTTTATACATTTTTGGGGAAATTAACGAAGTTTAGTCAGTTCAGGTGTACCACGGTGGTGAAAATAGATGATGAGTATGATCATTTAAAATTAGGAATAAAGTGCAAAGACAGGATATAAGCAGAGAAAGAGAAGAAGTGAGGAAAATTACACAATACGAAAGTTCTTCCTGTGTAAAGATGAGAAAACAATTGTGTATAGATCAATGAGCCAGAGGGGCTCCTCCAGACAATATACATCACCACAAGTTTAGACATATAGAGAGTTCGACAATATAAGGAGAAAAATAAATAAAATAAAATAAAAGATGAAAAGTGATGGGATATACAGTAAGCGATAAATAAAAAAGTAATCATGATGCTAGAAATCAGATAAAAGGAATTTAAAGAAAGGATCAAGTTATGAAAATCTAAGAGGCACCTTTATAGCCCATCGTTGCGAGATATAAATAGAGGGCTTATATAGGGAGGAGTCGCAGGGTACCTAATGGTCATGTAGTTTTCCGAGGTAAAGCTACAACAGTTCCGCAATGCAGTGTACTCCAAGGGCGATCGAGGAGCCTGTCAAATATCTATCCAGAAAAAATGTATAATGAAGAAAAAAGCTTGATAGTAGGACAACAAAACAACGATCTAATGAGAGATAAAACTAAAATAGAAATAGAAAAGGAGAAAAACCTACCAGCGCCAGACGATGAAGCAAGTGATCTTTTTCCAGAACAGAGGCTGCGCTTCAGCGTGATCTTATCGGAGGGTGAGGGAGGCAGTTAATTCCGTCGATAAGGCACAGGGGTAGGAGATAGGTGCCTAAGGACAGCCCTAAAAAAAAATTTATACATAGGGGCAAGGCAGGTACACTACAATGCGACGATAAACACACAGAAACTGAATACCAAAAAACAGGGGGGGGG
Organism: Triturus cristatus; assembly: GCF_964204655.1. NCBI lineage: Eukaryota > Metazoa > Chordata > Amphibia > Caudata > Salamandridae > Triturus > Triturus cristatus. The sequence continues at coordinate 688,585,360 of NC_140586.1, read as the reverse complement.
TTTACAACAATATATGATGTTATAAAGGAAAAGGGAGCAACACTCTAACCAGCAGAGATAATATTTTATAAGAAACGAAAATAATGAGGGAATAACATTAGGTTGACCTCAGTATAATGGGAGGGCGATATCCATATTGTTTAAAAACAAATATTCGCCAGGTATTAGACAGGCATAGACAATGGAGCTCAGTCTAATAAAGTTAATAATGATAGCAACAAACTAACGTTCCAACTAGGGATGGGCAGAATTTGCGTAATCGCGTTACGCAAATCTCCGCAAAACGGTAAAAAATCTCCGCGAACATGCAGAAATTCCGCTTGTTCGCGATGCTTTTTTCCTGTTCACAGTTGCTGGTTGCGTGCTCGGGGAGAAATATCTCGCGAACACGCATTTTGAGAACGCGAACAAGAAAAAATGTCGCAAAGTCGCGGAAAGCAGTATTTTGGACAATTTTGCGTTCTCCGCGGAACGCGAAATTACCGAAATTCCGCGAGCGGAACGGAATTTACCGCCCAGGCCTAGTTCCAACATGCACATGGGGGGAATCAGCGGACAACTTCGCACGCCGCTTGAGGACAAAAGAGAGAGGGGGATAGGATTCCAGCTGGTTTCCGAGGAACGCTTACCGCGATGGGCAGATGGATCAGCATACGTCTCAGGAATAAATCGTCCGTGAGCTTCCTCTGATAGCAGGAAATGCAAGGTGAGCGAGGTGGCGTAATGCGCCGTTTTTCACCTGAGGGCTGGCCTATAGACGGCTTAGGATTGAACGACGGGATAGCACATAGAGGTGAAAAGAGGACTACAGGGGATAAAGGGAAAAGCGTGGTGGCCATTTTGTAAAGGTGGAGGCACAAAGAAGCAAAACGAACAAGTAACTACATATAAAGCTATATCAAAGGCCAAAATCTAGAAAAAATCAAATAGGGATAAAAATAGAAATGAATAATAAAAAAGAAAATGAAGAATACAAAATTGGGAATATAAAAGAAGAATAGTGACCGAAGTGTAAGGCAGTTTTTTAAGTTCTGCGAGGGAGAAAATAAACAACCCAGAAGGTGATAACTGCCGAGAGGATCGGACAGTAATTATTAATAGCACGAGAAATATGTATCCCCAATGGGTATTAGGGAAGAGACCAGGGAGGAATCTATAACCGGGGCACAAAGCATCAAAAGAGACTAGGGATCCAAGAAAGGCCTTCATGGAACTCCACGAGTCAAGGACCACAAAAGATGAGGAAAGCTAAGCAGGCAAAGGAATCGATTGGTACACGGCAAAAGAGTAACCCAATCATGGGGTAAAACAAAAAGACAGGGGGGAAGGGAATTAAAAAACCAAGTAAAAGGGATCCAGGTAAACCATAAGGCAGGGAGGACGGTAGGCGTCAATTCGCCCAAAAATTATATTATCGCATTCTCCCAGGGGCAGTGTTCATTAAGGCCTTTGGACACCGCGTTAAGGAGATCTATCCAAAACACCTCCCTTTTTCTGCGGATCAGGGTGGGGTCATTGCCAGGGTGGGCCACAATTTTCTCCAAGATCGACCACTTGAGGTCTAATTCGGAATGATTTTTCTCCAGCCAGTGGGGAACTATAGGGGCAGACAGTTTCTTGCTCCGAATATTGGACTTGTGTTCCCAAATCCTGGTTCTAACCTCACGTCCAGTTTCACCTACATAGATTAAACGGCATGGGCATATGATAACGTAGATGACGTTAGATGTACGACAATTCGTCATCCTAGTTAACTTGATCGAGCGCTCAGGGGTATCAATAGTGTCACCAATAAGGGCATTAGGGCAAGCCTGACAAATGCCGCATCGGTGATTGCCTAAAACAGGTCCAGAGCCAGTTAGGGCTTTCAGGTGTGCGGTAGGTGTTTCCTGCATTTTGTCTTTGACTAGATGGTTTTTAAGATTTGTATTTCTCTTGAACGCAAAAATCAGTTTGGGGAGTATGTCATCTTCACTACCCATGTTGAGGAGATACCAACATGAGTTGATCGTCGGTCTCAATTTGTGATCAATGTTAGAGTGCTTTGTTACACAGACCAATTTGTCCTTCGTTTGGTGTTCCTTAGGTAGGAACATAGTGTCCCGGTTATAGTATCTCGCCCTTTTGAATGATTCTTTGATCAGTTTGTGCGGGTAGCCTCGATGGATAAATTTCTCCTTGAGAACATCAGCTTGCTGTAGAAAATCCTTGATGTCTGAACAGTTTCTTCGAATTCGAAGAAACTGGCTGAACGGGATATTATCCCTTTGGCAGCGGGGGTGGTAGCTACCATACTGAAGTAGCGTGTTTCTAGCAGTAGGTTTGGTAAATAATGACACATAAAGTTCGTTTTGATTATGTTTGATCCAGACATCAAGGAATTCCAGTTGGAGGGTACTGGAGTGAGCCGTGAACTTGAGGTTTATGTCAGCAGCGTTAATCCACAAAATGAAATCCTCGAGGGTGATGAGGTCACCCCTCCAGATGAAAAAGATATCATCAATAAATAGGGCCCATGCTTGAACATTCTCATAAAAGGGGGCCATTTTGTTATATATATTTTTATGTTTGAAATGGCCCATATAGAGACAAGCAATGCTCGGGGCACATGAAGCCCCCTTGCTGACTGCTTGTATTTGCTGGAAAAAGGAATGATTGAATTCAAAATAGTTTTCATAGAGGACTATCTTTAAGCACTGGATGATAAAAGGAGCGTTAGTGATATCTGATTCAGTGGACAAGATCTCTTGTATGACCGACAGGGCTCCTTCCTGGGGGATATTCGTATAAAGGGACTCCATGTCCAAGGTTACCAAGAGTTCTCTGTCAGGGTCATAACAGATACCTTCGATTTTAGAAATGAAGTGGCCAGTATCCTTGACGAAGGATTTCAATTTACTGACCAGGGGTTGTAAAAAGCGGTCAATGTACTTGGAGAGGGGTTCCGTAGCAGATCCGATAGTGGATACAATAGGCCTCAGGGGCAGATCGAGGACATTTTTGTGGGTCTTAGGGACCCCATAGATGGGCATATGGGTGTAGCTAGGGGTCAAAAATTCCGCTTCCTTGGGGCATATGTATCCCTTATCGACGGCATCCATGACCAACAATAAGATCCATTGTTTAAGGGCGGGCTCCGGGTTCTTACCAATTTGTTTGTAGTGCCTATCGGCAGCCAACAGGGTGTTCATTTTCTCAACATAAGAAGGAGTGTCGAATTAGGAAATTAGGAACATGAACATTTGGGGGCAAAATCACTAAATGTTATGCTGTGTTTGCTTCACAAAAGTGACACAAAATCTTCTTTTCCGATTTACTTTCCAGCACTAAACTTTTTCAGCGCTGGAAATAACATGAAAGTAACGCAAAGCAGCACATAGCACTGCCTTGCATTACTTAGCGCCAAGGGGGCATGCCATGGGTGGTTCATGGACATTCCCATGCAACTACCCAAGGTTTTTGATGCTAAACCTAATTTACTAAAAAGAAGTAGACAAGGTTTAGCATCAAAAAGTAGTGCACACTTGAACCAGGCGCTATGAAGCGCTATTTTCAAATGTGTGCTGCACTGTACAGCACACATACAAAGTAGGAAAATGTTTAACATTAGTCTAAGCATGGTATTTTGTACTGGAAGACAATCCTTCCAGTACAAAACCTACGCTTGACACCCTTGTACTGTGGCACAATGGTGTCTTGATGGTGCACGGCAGCTGATTTCAGCGCCAGTGCTCGGGAAAGGGGGGGGAGAGTGTCACATTTCTGTAAATATGGTACTCTTCTGCTCTGTCCTCACGCAGCACAGCAAAGCATTTGCAGCTGCTGCATTGCTCTCCGTGAGATACTGGTTATTCTAGCCATTGGTCTCTATTTACATATTCAGCAATTTCTTTAGCTACTATGTAAAACATGCTTTATTTCACTTTTTCTCTTCCTGATTAATAACAGCTGCACTGGGGGGTGTTTTACGTCTATGGACTTGCCTCTTTGTGAGGCTACTAGCACAAAAATCTATGAAGTGCCTAAAACTCTCGTGGAGTTTTCTGTGACTGGTGAGGCATCATCCGATCCCTCCCCTCCTTACTGTCACTCAAGGGAATCAGACCACTGCTTGTCCCACTTCTCTACATTATTCTGGGAAAGTCTCAAGATGGCAGACCTCTAAAAAAACAGTAAACATAATTTTGTGATCTTGTATCTGCCCATATAGGACTGACAACTTCACTCTTTGTGAGAACCTAATACAATAACTTGTGGACCACACAAACGGCTTGTGGAGCTGCTTGGTTTTGCTTGCTCATTCTCAGCCCTTTCTGCTTGTGTAAATTCTTTTGAATGTAGGCAGAGTTTTCTGTCAACGGTGATGGTCCTCTAAAGGCACCAACTACTAGGCAGAAGAGACTGACATCTGCCCTTCTCCATTGTTAGAATGTGGAGCTTCACCTACCCTTATTACAAAAAGATGCTGATGCTTTGCTATGGAGAAGCCAACTGCACTCCTTTCCCGAGCACATGACAACTAATCTTCCAAAAACGAGCCTTTTTTGATACTTGAACCTTTTGTCTGCCAGGTGGTGCACAGTAATTAATGCACTAGAAGGATGAATGTCATTAAAGGCTTCTCTTGATAAATATATTCTTAGAAAACTGTTGAAGGAGTCCAGACATGTTAAAGTAACTTCAGATCTTAATGCCCGTCTTGATTGTGCTTTCTCCTCCTCTCCACATGTTTCCACTCATTTCTCCCCATTCTCCTGCCTTGTCCCCTACTGATTCCCCATTTTTTACTCAGTCTAAGTACTAAATTGTATTGTAATGTATCTGGATGTCAGTGAATTCAGTAACAGCACCTTTAACTCCGACAAGCACCTCTAAATGGTACTATAGTCCTTAACCCCTTCGATGCGGCGCCGATTCCCGCTCAGCGCTGACCGTTTCTTGCGCGGGCGTGGTCATGACGGAACGGTTCCGTCATGAGCACAGCTCAACCGACGCTCATGACGGAACCGTTCCGTCATGAGCGCCGAAGGGGTTAAGGGTCCCTTACCTATGATGTCTAAAACCTTTCTGCTAGGTGTGCTTGATAACATTTCCCATTCTGGTGATTGGAAATTTTAACCTGTGGTGTAAGGACAAATGGTGGGCAGTGAGTGACACATTTTTAAATGCTTTGCAGGAGCTGGGTTTGAGAATCAATGATCACTAGCACATACTGTAAGGAGACTGGGCATATTATATGGTGTGGTTGTGTGACCTCAGAGTGTAATACACAACTTATCCCTTTAAGACCAGTCAGGCTTCATTTGTCAAACCTTTAGCTCAACCCTGGGTAGCTGTGGCTCTGAGAAGTCAGGCTTACACAAAGTAACTTGAGTGAAGCATTTAAACAGCACCAAAACAACTGAAGAAGAAAGAAACACAACTCTTACGAAATCTGACACCAAAAATAGATTGTATTTTGATGAATTGATGGACACCAAAATTAAAGAGATCCAATGGAGGGTTCCTGAGATACACATTTTACAGGAAACAATAAACATAGCCTTTTTACCTAACCACAAACAAGCATTGGCAAATTCGATGAATTTGACACAGGGCCTGATTAGGAGTTTCGGTGCTATTTATCACACCTGGTAAATGATGACTTTGTTTTTGAAAATCATAAAAAAAGCTATTCCTAGCACCATTAAAGGGTCATTTATGAGAGCCCTGCATCACTTTTACACCACATAAAGTGGTACATGCGTGATGCAGGGCTCTCAAAGATTTATGAAGCCACGCCAAAGACAACCATTGTGACTTTGAGTGGCCTCTAAAATCATGAGGAAGTTGATGCCTTGTAAATCGCTATGTCATCGTACTCTGTGCCTAGGAGGCGTTTCATGGTCGTTGCAGTGGGTTTTCCCATGCAACACCGATGGAATTTGACAATAATCCAGATTTACAAGGTGATGTAAACCTGGGGTAGCTTCAAATCCATACGCCATTAGAGGTGAGGTGTAACAAGGAGAAATATGTTTATTTACCCTTGTTTGTTAAAATTCAGCACACATAGAAAGAGGCAAATGCCTCATAGGATTTTTTTTGTGCATGAAGGTGTCCCTTCCTGCACCAAAACAGTTCTGCCTGCAACAGAGGCACCGGGTGCCTTAGTTGGACCTAGGCTACCAAACGGTGCCAGTGAAGCATGAAGTACAGGAATGCCTTGCTGCGCTGTCCTATGCCAAAATGCCATAAATGAGGCCCCAAATCTATACGATGTATGTGTTCTAAATAAATCAAAGCAACCTTTATCCACTGGCAATTTTTCTGTGGAACTACATGGCCTAAAGTTGACAATTTAGAAAACATGTTTGAATCCTTTGATGGACAAACCTGGAGCTAACTATAATTGACTCATCTTGCTGGATTACTTAATTTCGAAATTTGGGAAGGTTCAGGTGGTCTGCCTCATTTTATGACCGATTCATCGGTGTACACTAATTACTGCAACAAAAAAAAAGGGAGGGGGGCACTCGTCCAAAAAATGAGCCATTATTTCAATGCATTCAATTACTGTCAATTACTGTTAAACTGTCTTTAAATGAGATGGACTACCCGAGAAGCGGGCAGACGGAACAATCGCATTCACAATTTCTGTAAAAAGTTTGCAAGCGGACTATAATGTTAACTGAGCTACAAAGACCTTTAAATATTGACCTTCACGTGTGTTTCATTCCTATTGATGCTATGATTTGTCTTTATCTAAAAGGTTACTCATGTTTATTTTCCAACTTTATTTCGGTTTAGTCTATGGTGTTTTTTTTTGTCAATGATGCCTCAATGGCCCCAGATGAAACAGTTAAGGAAAACAAATCCAAAGAAACTGAGGGGCATATTTTCAACTAAAGTGGCGGAGCGCAGTGTTAAGCCAAGAAGGCTAACACAGCGTTCAGTCACTTTAGAAATGCAGGGCTGTACCGTATTTACAACAATACAGTCTAGCCCAGCATTTCTTCCTGCGCTAGCACTAAATTTGGCTGCCTAGAACCAGCGCAGGCACCCTTGCACCATAGTGCAAGGGTGCATGCATTGTGGGAAATTATTGTTTATGTGCAGGGAGGTGTCCGTTCCTGCACATAAACAATGATAAATGGCGATTTGAAACTTCTATGTCTGCAGCACACATAGAAGTTGTAACTCGGCATTTTTAACCCTTTCGGTGCTCATGATGGAAAGGTTCCGTCATGAGCACCAGTGTTCCTGTGCTCATGACGGAACCATTCAGTCCTGAGTACAGGGGCACTAAATCCCTCTGCTACAGACAACAGAGGGATTTCCTTTTTTTGTTGGCCTGGAGAGGTTGGGGAAGAGCTTTCCCAATCTCTCTAGGCCATTTTGCATTGCCAATGAAATGACGATCGCATGCATAGAGCGCTGACGTCATTGCATTGAAAATGAAACTGAACCTTAGTTTCAGTTTAATTGTTTTGGTGCTCGTTAGGCTATCTCAGCCCCCCGAGCACCAAACCACTTGGGAGAGTTATCGTTGAAAATGGGATCCACCCACTAGCCACCGGGGGGAGGAGCGGCCTCTGGGCAAGGTCCTTTGCTCCCCCCATAAACATTTGCCACAGACAGTCTTTCTGCTCCCCGGGAGAGGGCAGAAAGCAACCTAGATGCTGGGGATTATTTTCTTTATAGGGCAGGTGTGGGAGCTGCCCATAACGCAGCTAAATTTGAGGTTTGCAGGGGATTCTGGGTAGGAACATATTGGGGGATCCTTGCAAGCCATACTTCACTGGACTCCCCAGGGTGTCTAGTTTTCAGAAATGTGTGGGTTTTTAATGTTTTCCTAGATGGCCACTGAGCACGGGGCCAAAAACCCAGGTGCCCCCCTGCAAAACCAGCTCGTTTTATGATAGGTAATTTTGAAGTCTCCACAGTGTGCTTAGGGCCCTTGCCTTTCGCAGGTACTTGACCCACCCACACAAGTGAAGTACCATTTTTTTCGGGAGACCTGGGGGAACGCTGGGTGATAGGAAATTTGTGTTAGCCCAGTGATCCTACAACTTTCCCACACAAAAATTTGAGAAAAATGTGATTTTGTTTCAGCTAAATTTGAGGTTTGCAGGGAATTCTGGGTGGGGAAACGTTGGGGGATCCACACGAATCCATACCTCTCTAGACTCCCCCTAGTTTTCAGAAATGTGTGGGTTTGGTAGGTGTCCCTAGCTGGCCGCGGAGCCTGGGCTAAAAACTCAGCTGACCCCCGTTGCAAAAACAGGTTGTTTTGTGATGGGTAATTTTGATGTTTCCACAATACGTTTTGGGCCCTAGCCTATCGCGGGTACTTGGCCCACCCACACGAGTTAGGTACCATTTTTATCGGGAGACCTGGGGCAATGCTAGGTGGTAGGAAATTTGTGTCAGCCCAGTGATCCCACAACTTTCCCACACAGAAATTTGAGAAAAATATGATTTCTTCAGCAACATTTGAGGTTTGCAGGGGATTCTGGCTAGGCAAACTTTAGGGGATCCATGCAATTCACTCCTCCATGGACTCCCCCGAGGTGTCTTGTTTTCAGAAATGTGTGGGTTTGGTAGGTTTCTCTAGAGGGCTAAAGACCCCGGGACAAAAAACACAGATGCGCCCTTTCTATCACAAAACTACCTGGTTTTGCAAGGGGGGCACCTGCGTTTTTAGTCCTGCGCTCGGCGCCCATCTTGCAAAACCTACCAAATCTAGACATTTCTGAAAACTAGACTCCCGGGTGAGTTTAGGGTGGTATGGTTTGTGTGGATCCCCAAATGTTTTCCTACCTAGAATCCCCTGCAAACCTCACATTTAGCTAAAGAAAATCGATTTTTACTCACATTTCTGGCTGGAATCACCATGCCGGCACAAATATCCTACCAGTCAGTGTTCCCCTCAGTCTCCCGAGTAACATGATACCACACTTGTGTGGGTGGGCCAAGTGCCTGCGATTGGGAAAGGCCAAAAACATAGGGGTTGAGGGTAGAGCACCGCGAACTCTAAGCGCTATACCTTTTTTAGATATGTTTTCATGTGATTCTGCATTGGACACCCACACAAGTGAAGTATAATTTTGTGCGGGAGCCCAAGGGGAACGCCGGGTGGTAGGACATTTTTGCTGGCGCAGTGATCCCACACAAAAATGTAAGAAAAAAGTGTTGTTTTTTTAGCTAAATTTGATGTTTGCAGAGCATTCTGGGTAGGAAAACATGTGGCCCTCTTCGGTGTGCAGACAAACCACTTCTAAATAACACTGTAAGGGAATACCATGAAAGAGTGTTGTTGGCCTTGGGCTTGTATGCACAGTGAAACAAACAGACAGAGAAATAATTAGAATTTGGGAAAATAACACAAAGAGACTAATAGAAACAAGCACTAGCAAAGCCAATTGCTCTGGCCTTTCACATACCTTCAGTTACTGCATTTAATTACTAGGTGTCCTTTTCAAGTCAGAAAAAAATAGTGTGAAGTCTTTAACATGGCTACAGCCCTTCAGAACGTTACTAGATGTCCATCTCAAGTTCGAAGAAATTCTTTAACAAGTGTGTTACAAAGCTGCAACAATTCACAATGTTACCAAATGCCTCGCTTGAGTAACATAAAACTGCTTAAAACGTCCTTCACATCCTGAACCCAAAATGTAACCCTTGAATTAACCCTAGCACCCCGAACACAACCTTAACCCTAAGTTTAACCCTTGCACCCCAAAACCAAGAACCACCCTGAACCCTAAAATTACCCCTGCCACCCCAAGACCCAAACCACTCCCTAAACCCTTAAATTAATCCTTGCACCCCAAAACACAAACACACCCTGAACCCAAAATTGTACCCTAGCACCCCAAAACCCAAACAATCCCTGACCTCTAAAATTAACCCTGACACCCCAAAACCCAAACACTCCCTGAACCCTAAAATTAATCCTTGCACCCAAAACCCATACACACCCTGAACCCTAAAATTACCCTGGCACTCAAAAACAAACACACACTGAGCCCTAATTAACCCTGGCACCCCAAAACCCATACCCACCCTGAACCCTAAAATTTCCCTTGCTACCCAAAAACCCATACCTACCCGTAAAATTTTAAATTACATTTGGCAACCCAAAACCAAAATCCACCCTGAATACTAATATTAATCTTTGCACCCCAAAACTTATACCCCTGCACCCCAAAACCTATACCCCTACACCCCTACACCCAAACACACCCAAACACACCCTAAACACCATACTTACCTTATTCTTACAAGTAAAACACATATGCCTTTACCATTCATGCCTTTACAACAAAATTTGTTGTAAAGGCATGCTTGCTAAAAGCAAATGCATTGTAATGCCATGCGTTGTAATAGTATTGCGATGTAATAATAGTTGTGTTGTGTGTATATATATATATATATATATATATATATATATATTACCTACTGGCAGTCGCAAGTAGGTATTTATAGTTAGAACCTAGTTTCCATAGGAATTTTTTTTTTAGATTTGCTAATAACTTTGGCGTCATTTGACAAATCTTCGTAAAATTCTCCAAAACAAAAGTCTATCCAGGTCAGCTCTTATCCTGAAAGTTTGGGGGTGAATCGTCAAACTGGGGCTGAGAAAAAAGAGGGTGCCAAAACGCGTTTTCCCCATGTTAATTTCCATAGGAAATTTTGAGACAGGCTACAGCCCGAACTGCTGTAAATCCGTTCAGTAGTTGCTGAGAAATTCCAAAAATAAGAGTCAAAAATGAATTTCCCATAGGAAACTTTAGGCAAGGCTACAGCCCGAACTGCTGAATGGAATTACCCCAAATTTGGCAAAAAGGTAGGGCTTAGTTCAGAAAGCGACCTTTTGTAAAATGGTGTAAATCCGTTCAGTAGTTTCTGAGAAATCGAATATAAAAATATCGATATCTATGGCCGAGGAGGGTTTGCGAACCCTCCCGACCACGAGCTTTATTCTAACTGGCTGTCAACACTCCAAACCAGGAAGTGTTGGCAGCCATCTTGTGACTCAATAGAACCGAGTCACAAGACAACAGTGAAACAAAGATATAAAACAAGAAAAGGGTGCAGGGTAGAAATACGCTGACCCTCTAGGCCTGCTCAGGGGGTCCCACAAGGAACCCCAGGGCCCAAAAAAGCTTCTTTTTTTTTATATCGGAGGAATTAGTGCTGTATTATGTACGCAGCCCCATATCACTTTATCAATTTGTGAGCAGTCAATGCTTAATTTAACATTTAACATTAAAAAACATGTTTTTGTTTGAGTCTTTCCACTGAGTATTATATTACAAAAAAAACACAGAGATATCAGTTGCGGTTTATTTATAGCCCACTGTGAGGAAATGCATACCTAGAATGTGCCAATTGCTAAATGGGGAACTCATCTGCTCTAGAATCTAAAAAGCAGTTCTCACAGAGTCATAAGCACCAGGCTTTGCAGAGCGCGCTTCGATTTTGACTGAGTGCCAGGTTATAGTGGAGGCGGCTGGGATTCTTTCTCCTCTGGCACCGGTCTGTAAACCAGTTCGACCCAGTAGGTGTAATAAAAAGAGTCCTTATTGTGTGAGAATCTAGGGCAGCAGAACCGAGCCGCGGGTGCTTCCGAACCGGCGAAGCCGCTCTTTGAATGGGCAGAGCTTCAGATGAGGGCCGTGCTGGCCCAGAGTAAAGCTAACGCAGTGCAAGGTGGAGCAGCCTCCTGACAGGACCTCTCTCTGCCTGTCCCGCCTTTGTGCTACCATGGTAACAGCCAAGAATCCTTTCCACTTCCTTTATAAATACTAGTCGTCTTGCACTTTCCTCTACTGTGGCCACCACAACCATGCGAGGCCTAGAATGCTGGGGTAGTTAGTGGTGGCCTGGTTGGTGGGACTCTGCAGCGTGTCACTGGGCGGTTTCTTCTCGGTTTATAATGCACTCACAAACCCATAACGCTCCAAAACCCGCTCTGCATTGGTGAAAATCGATTTTCAAACTAAAAGTAGTATTTTTGTTCCCCTCCTAATCTGTGCTAGACCACAACAAATTCACAACCGGGAACTAGGGTATCTTTTATCAGACGTTGTGCAGAATGGAGGTGCAGCAGTTTACACGGCGACCCCCACAAAGAACAGTGCAGGAGTGTGCAGGACATCTCGAGTGAAAAGCATCTCTACCTCCTGCCTATAGAGACAGCTGCTGTTGGAAACCTTGTCTCTCTGGCTTAGAGCTAAAGTTGAAGGTAAAAAATAGAAACTATCGATATTGCTGGGATCAGTGTGGCCACCTACTGGAATCCTGGCCAGGCAGACTCCGCCTTTTAACCCTTCCAAGAGCTGCACTAATATGGTTGGGTAAAAACACCTACTGACAGAAGTTTGTTCCCTAAAAGAGAGGTACTCATCCAGATTTACTGCTCCACACTTATCTTTACAGTCGTAAAGAAGAAATTCATTACACACCGATCGTTAAAACTGTTTCAGAGCACTTACGGGACTTGTATTAGTCAAGACATTTTATTACTCAAGACAGGAGGGTGCTACCTCTTCACTGTGTGCAAATGTATCTTAGTTTTGTCAAAACTGTTTAATTTGTGTATTTTTCAATCTTGTATTTGTTTGTTTCAGGTTAAGGTTTTGTGCATGTCCTTGACTGTGTCCAGTGCACTCACTGGACGCTAAAGGCACCTGCCAATCAAAAAATGTGATTTTTAGATTGTGAAGTCATGCACTCCTGCAGTAACAGCCACATAGTATTCGACGTGTATTTCTGGGGTGCGCGATGCAGCTAATGACTCCTTTGGTGAAGTGACCAAATGTACTTCACCAGAAATTTCACTGGGCCCTGGTATCACAACATCTGATGCACTGCTTGTATTTGACAAAGGGACGGTGCACTCAAGGAAAAGTCTTTTCAAATATCCCAAAGATTGTTTCTTTATTCTTATTCAAATCCAAGAACAGTCAAACTCAGCCAACGCGTTTCGTTCTTTACGAACTTCGTCAGGGCTGTAAATCAATACAAATAAAAACATACATGTATATAGAAACACATCTTATACCACATAAAACACAACAACCTACATTGCCAACAATACATATATATCATGACAGTACCATATATTACATACAGATGATTAAAAAACGCCAAACACAAACATAATAAGTCTCACATATAAATACATTATATACAGTTAATAGAAAAAAGGGGGACATATTAGTCAAATGTACGCACAGAACAAGAGTTAAAACTATCACAAAAAACATACATATCCTGCCTCAACATGTATGTTATCTGATGTCCTAAAAGCGGAGAACTTCCATTTAAAGTATATATATATGGAAGCCCAAACCATAAGTAAGTTTATAGGTATACAATAGGGAGATGTAGGGGTCTGTATGCCTAGTAGGTAACGGTGGTTTGTATGACCAATACCCTATTCAACGAAAGAACTATTATAATTTTTACACAAATTCTTACCATGGATACTTTAAGAAACGAACTTCACGAAACTCAAAAAGATCGGCTTCCAATAGATATAAAAGTTCATGTAAAAAGGAGTATGACCTAATGAAAATAAATTTTTAGAAACAGTTATTACAGCCCCTTATGGGCATGGAAGACCGAGATCAGATGGAAATATGTACATTACAACGCTTTCCAGTTTATAGTGAAAGCTGCCTTACCTTTCCAAGTCGCTGAAAGGTATACGTATGAGTACGATCGTGTGTACGTCACCAGGTAATATGAATGACAGTCAGATTCTTATTCAGTCACTACGTGTCAAAAGCATTGTTCTGTCAACATTGTTGTTGTATAGTTATGCCCAATGTGTGGGCTGCATATTTCTAAAGGAAAACAACACAAAATAGAAAATTACACGAAAAACCATCTATGATTTTATGTTAAATCATAGGTTCCCATTCCGAAACCCATCTCCTAGTGTTAACTTTAAATAAAAAAGAAGCGACAGCCTATATCTCCCATTCTAACTTATGTATATAGATCTAGAAACATATAAATCCTACATCTATTGTGCACCGTAAAAAACAACATCCGGTATCAAAGACATGAATTACAATGATAATGGACAGCATGTTGTGAGCCACGATTCTCTATAGTACATTCTATATATTTACGCGTTCCCTACGTGATTATACTTGCGGTATGCAAGTAGTGTCATAATCTCTGCCATAGAAGTAAACACACACAAGACCAACAAAGTATTTTCAAAATTCGTAAGGTAGCGATTCTTGAATCAATATTTGTGTTATCGGTGTAATATTCGCGCAAGGTCCACACAATTTCCGCCATAAAAAGAAACACACACAAAAATAAGGGGGAGGGCTAAAAAAGATGTCCTCATACATCGTAAAGTAGCAATTCATGATTGCCTGAAAACGTTTGAACTATCGGTGTTATATTAATGCAAAGCCCGCTGGAACATAGTCACCAACAGCACCTTAGACAAGAAATCAAAAGACTCAAACATATCCGACTACTTCGTTACTCTTAATCCAATGCATACGTCTTGTCTCACCTTTAAACGAGCGAGCTTCTCCTGATTACCGGCGAACCAAGTCCAATAGGTCGAATGTCTTAAATACACTCCACCTACATATCCCGTGATGATACCGGAAGTATCAGGGGGCTACTCAGGTATTGGAACATCGTTTATATCCTATGGGCGCCATGTTGGAATGGTGTGCGAACATAGAGAGCCAGACATAAACAGTATTGTCCTAAGTAAACGCAAGATCCGTTAATGTATATCTATATAATTTCAAAATATAAAACACCCGTTAGGATCAAATCAAAAAAGTCGGTATACTCCATCGATATTAGTACACCCCATAGAAATGATGATAAAGAGATATGCGAGAGCCAGGCATATACAGGGTTGTCCTAAATGAACGCAAAGTACGTTCGTATGTATCTATATATTTTTTCAAGTTATAAGTCTACCGTCAGGATTATATAAGAAACTCGGTGTAATCGATCAATATTGATTCAACCATGGGCGCCATGTTGGAGTAATAAACGAAAGTAGTGATCCTAAATAAATATCAGTAAGTCAATTGTATCTAAATTTAAATTCAAACTAGACGCGCGCCTTAGTCATATATATTACTGACAGGCGGAAGATTCCAACAACTGGAATGTATAATCGTATCAATTTGGCGGAGAGAGCCCGTAAGAGAAAATCATACGTATATGTAATGCGATAGTTGTCCACTATCATCTCAGACTCCAATGAAATAAAGGGAGTCGCCTGCCCTGATGGGCATAAGAAAACAAGGGAAATTAGAACAATTACTACCATGCCCAACCGGGCTCGGTATGTTAAATTTTATGCTTCTTAGAAACAATGAGTAAACACAAATCGGAACGGCAGAGGGGAAACTAAGAAACAGTCGTGAAAGGCAGACATAATGTCAGCATGTAACCTATAAATAAATGCCCGTAGAAAATATAAGAGCACAAGATCATTGGTTCAGGGTCATCATTAGAAAGGCCTTATGAATCAGAAGCGCTAATTGATGTAGCCAGCAGGACTTGTAACAATTTGATTGTCACTAAGTATAAGAAAGATTTTCTTATATATGTGATAGTTCAAATTTAATAACCGGGGGAATACGGAGTATGGAGAATATAAAGTAAGATGTGGCAGATCAATCTGTTAATAGCAAGAAAACTATATTAGCCTACCTATATTGTAATATAACATCCAAAACCTTAAGTCATGAGAATCGCTCAGACCTAACAATATGGATAATTATCTGTAAAAATGTTAGACAGTCCAAAAGTTAGTAGAACAGCTAACTAACTTATAACAAAAACCAGTGTGTTGAATGTACAAAAATGTCAGACAATCCAAAAGTTAGTGGAACAGCTAACTAACTTATAACAGAGACCGGTGTGTGGAATGTACTAACACCCCAACATCTTCCCCTATAGAAAATAGTGCATTTCCCCATCCGTGTTGTGCCCCAGGCTGATTGCCCTCAAACGACAAATCCATTTGGATTCTTTTTGTCTCAGCAACAGGTCCCTGTTGCCGCCTCTCCTAGGTTTGGGAACATGTTCTATGGCATGAAACCAAAATTTATCGTCCTCTGGATGTTCCATGGTATAGTGGTTGGTGACAGGATATCTAACATCTTTGGTTTTTATGGCCCTTCTATGCTCTTGAATCCTGAGTTTTAAACTCCGGATAGTGCTCCCGACATAGATTATACCACATCTGCATCCCAAGACATACACCACATGAGTTGTGTTACAGTTTATGAAACTTTCGATCACAAACTGTCTCGAGCTGTTATAGCAGAAAACTGAAGTTTTATTTTTACCCAGCGGACAGATATTACATGTTCCACAGGTAAAAAAACCTTTAGGTTTATCTGGTAACCAAGTTTGCGTACTTTGGGGAGTGGTTATATAGCTCGGACACAGTGTTCTTTTTAAAGAAGTGCCCTTTCTGTACGTAATGGATGGTTTGTTATTAATCACATCTCTTAAACCAGGAACTCCCATCAAAAGGTGCCAGTGTTTCCTGAAAATATTGAAAATGGTGTTGCTGTGGGAAGTATACTGAGTTATAAATCTAGCTCTGGTGTTAATTACAGGCTTTTTTGGTTTATCCTGTAGTGTCATATTCCTACTCATCTTGTTGACTCTAAGTTCAGCTTTATCCAAAGTCGTCTGATCATATCCCCTCTTGAGGAATCTGTTCTTAGTATCATTGATATGTGTGTGAAACATATCTTCCTCGCTGCAATTACGTCTGACCCTCACCATTTCACCGAAGGGAATATTTTTCTTTACAGAGTGGGGATGTGCTGCAGAGAAGGGGGAGAAACTACAAACAGAGATTGAGACTTTGGAAAAAGAAATTAATAGTATGAATGAAAAGGATCTGATTGAGAAGAACTATTTGATATTAAAACAGGTGATGGATGATCATCAACAGTATTTGAAGAACAAGAAATTAAGTAAAATAAGAAGGGATGATAGGGACTACCAAAATGGCAGAATATACACCTTCGCCAAGAAGTTTGATGGGCTACAGGGAACTGAGGATGCTAATAAGAAGAGAACTAGAGATGATAGAGATAATAGTGAGGAAACAGGTTCCAACAGCAACCTATCTTTTTCCTCCTTGGGTAGTTCCACATCAAGCAATGTATTACCTGATGTCCCTTTAGAAGAGGGGGCCTCGTCCTTTCAAAAAGAACTAGCCAACCTCAGGATAAGCAACCGCCTCCAACAAAAAAGAGATCAAACAAAAAGAGGCGGGGAGGGAGGCGAACAAAGAATAATCAAAAAGGGAGCCCTGCCGAACAAGTCAGGTGCAGTGCCCAAAGTGAGGAAATAACGGGGGGTGGACTTGGAAGGACAGGGTACCCAATGACCAGTCAGAATGCTAATACTGATTTGAAAATTATAAATCTCTCAAATAAAATTTTGGACAATCATGAAATAAATCTATTGAGTAAGGGTCTTAATTTCTGCCCCACACAAGGTGGTGATTGTGCAAATCTACATATTGACCTCTTCAAATTCACTAGGATATTAAAACTAAAGGATTTCTTTGCAACCAGACCTCATGAACCTGGGGGTGAGAGGGGTTCCCAAAGTGGTGGTACACACACTATACGAGAGGTCCGTGACATACACTGTCTACTTTCCCTAAACCCGGATGATGAGGTAGATATGGCCACGGTCCTTGAGGATCTTGACATCAACCACAGTGCGAGCATTGATAGTGGGTTACGCCCCAAGTCAAAATTTATACCTACACACTCCTATCACCACAACATTGATGAGTTTTATGACAGGGTCACAGAGGAGTTTTATAACATCGAAACTCCTCAAAGATTCACTCCCAAAGTAGTTAACAATATCACAGCAACTGAGAGGTCAGCTCTGATGAGGTTGAATAAGGACACAAATATCGTTATAAGGGAGGCCGATAAAGGCAGGAACATCGTTGTAATGAATCGTGAGGACTACATGCAGGAGATCTCTAGACAACTGAATAATGAGGCACACTATCGAAGGATGAAGGAAAACCCCATTCCTAGCAGTACAATGAGGATCAATGCCAAATTACTGGAATGGAGGGAATCGGGCCTTCTTAGTGAAGATGAGTGCCGCTTTATGTGGGTGAATTGTTCTAATTTTCCTTGCATCTATGTATTGCCAAAGGTACATAAGGGTGGGAAATTTCCTCCAGGCAGACCAATCATTTCTGGGGTGGGTTCACCGACGGAGAAAATGTCAGAATTTGTTGACCTTAAGCTCCAGAAATATGTCCCCAATTTACCTTCATATGTAAGGGACAGCAAAGATATCCTAATGAAATTCAAAGATTTTGAATGGTCTGAAGACCTGATGTTTGTAACTCTAGATGTAGAGAGCCTTTATACTTGTATCAACAAGACCTTTGGTATTAAGGCAGTCCAATCCTTTCTGGATAGAGAGGATGCGAAATTTTATGACTACAATGAGATGATTATCACTATGATTAACATCATCCTGGATAATAACTATTTCCTGTTTGATGGTAAATGGTTTCAGCAGATACACGGTACCGCAATGGGTTCTAGGTTTGCGCCCTCTTACGTCTGCCTTTTCATGGGTTGGTTTGAGAGGGAGCATGCCTGGAACAGAGATGCCTCCCCCTGGACCAATTACATCGTGTACTGGGGGAGGTATATTGATGACGTGATTTGTCTTTGGTCTGGATCGGTCAACCAACTTGATCAATATGTATCCTTTTTGAATAATAACATGTACAATGTCAAGTTTACTATGATGTATCACAAAGAACACATTAATTTCCTTGATATTCAATTCTATATTAGACAAGGACAAATACATAGTAATCTGTATAGGAAGGAGACAGCGTGTAACGCTGTGTTGGACGCGACCAGTGCACATCCCCACTCTGTAAAGAAAAATATTCCCTTCGGTGAAATGGTGAGGGTCAGACGTAATTGCAGCGAGGAAGATATGTTTCACACACATATCAATGATACTAAGAACAGATTCCTCAAGAGGGGATATGATCAGACGACTTTGGATAAAGCTGAACTTAGAGTCAACAAGATGAGTAGGAATATGACACTACAGGATAAACCAAAAAAGCCTGTAATTAACACCAGAGCTAGATTTATAACTCAGTATACTTCCCACAGCAACACCATTTTCAATATTTTCAGGAAACACTGGCACCTTTTGATGGGAGTTCCTGGTTTAAGAGATGTGATTAATAACAAACCATCCATTACGTACAGAAAGGGCACTTCTTTAAAAAGAACACTGTGTCCGAGCTATATAACCACTCCCCAAAGTACGCAAACTTGGTTACCAGATAAACCTAAAGGTTTTTTTACCTGTGGAACATGTAATATCTGTCCGCTGGGTAAAAATAAAACTTCAGTTTTCTGCTATAACAGCTCGAGACAGTTTGTGATCGAAAGTTTCATAAACTGTAACACAACTCATGTGGTGTATGTCTTGGGATGCAGATGTGGAATAATCTATGTCGGGAGCACTATCCGGAGTTTAAAACTCAGGATTCAAGAGCATAGAAGGGCCATAAAAACCAAAGATGTTAGATATCCTATCACCAACCACTATACCATGGAACATCCAGAGGACGATAAATTTTGGTTTCATGCCATAGAACATGTTCCCAAACCTAGGAGAGGCGGCAACAGGGACCCGTTGCTGAGACAAAAAGAATCCAAATGGATTTGTCGTTTGAGGGCAATCAGCCTGGGGCACAACACGGATGGGGAAATGCACTATTTTCTATAGGGGAAGATGTTGGGGTGTTAGTACATTCCACACACCGGTCTCTGTTATAAGTTAGTTAGCTGTTCCACTAACTTTTGGATTGTCTGACATTTTTGTACATTCAACACACTGGTTTTTGTTATAAGTTAGTTAGCTGTTCTACTAACTTTTGGACTGTCTAACATTTTTACAGATAATTATCCATATTGTTAGGTCTGAGCGATTCTCATGACTTAAGGTTTTGGATGTTATATTACAATATAGGTAGGCTAATATAGTTTTCTTGCTATTAACAGATTGATCTGCCACATCTTACTTTATATTCTCCATACTCCGTATTCCCCCGGTTATTAAATTTGAACTATCACATATATAAGAAAATCTTTCTTATACTTAGTGATAATCAAATTGTTACAAGTCCTGCTGGCTACATCAATTAGCGCTTCTGATTCATAAGGCCTTTCTAATGATGACCCTGAACCAATGATCTTGTGCTCTTATATTTTCTACGGGCATTTATTTATAGGTTACATGCTGACATTATGTCTGCCTTTCACGACTGTTTCTTAGTTTCCCCTCTGCCGTTCCGATTCGTGTTTACTCATTGTTTCTAAGAAGCATAAAATTTAACATACCGAGCCCGGTTGGGCATGGTAGTAATTGTTCTAATTTCCCTTGTTTTCTTTTGCCCATCAGGGCAGGCGACTCCCTTTATTTCATTGGAGTCTGAGATGATAGTGGATAACTATCGCATTACATATACGTATGATTTTCTCTTACGGGCTCTCTCCGCCAAATTGATACGATTAGATATTCCAGTTGTTGGAATCTTCCGCCTGTCAGTAATATATAAGACTAAGGCGCGCGTCTAGTTCGAATTTAAATTTAGATACAATTGACTTACTGATATTTATTTAGGATCACTACTTTCGTTTATTACTCCAACATGGCGCCCATGGTTGAATCAATATTGATCGATTACACCGAGTTTCTTATATAATCCTGACGGTAGACTTATAACTTGAAAAAATATATAGATACATACGAACGTACTTTGCGTTCATTTAGGACAACCCTGTATATGCCTGGCTCTCGCATATCTCTTTATCATCATTTCTATGGGGTGTACTAATATCGATGGAGTATACCGACTTTTTTGATTTGATCCTAACGGGTGTTTTATATTTTGAAATTATATAGATATACATTAACGGATCTTGCGTTTACTTAGGACAATACTGTTTATGTCTGGCTCTCTATGTTCGCACACCATTCCAACATGGCGCCCATAGGATATAAACGATGTTCCAATACCTGAGTAGCCCCCTGATACTTCCGGTATCATCACGGGATATGTAGGTGGAGTGTATTTAAGACATTCGACCTATTGGACTTGGTTCGCCGGTAATCAGGAGAAGCGCGCTCGTTTAAAGGTGAGACAAGACGTATGCATTGGATTAAGAGTAATGAAGTAGTCTGATATGTTTGAGTCTTTTGATTTCGTGTCTAAGGTGCTGTTGGTGACTATGTTCCAGCGGGCTTTGCATTAATATAACACCGATAGTTCAAACGTTTTCAGGCAATCATGAATTGCTACTTTACGATGTATGAGGACATCTTTTTTAGCCCTCCCCCTTATTTTTGTGTGTGTTTCTTTTTATGGCGGAAATTGTGTGGACCTTGCGCGAATATTACACCGATAACACAAATATTGTCGGGCATTCAAGAATCGCTACCTTACGAATTTTGAAAATACTTTGTTGGTCTTGTGTGTGTTTACTTCTATGGCGGAGATTATGACACTACTTGCATACCGCAAGTATAATCACGTAGGGAACGCGTAAATATATAGAATGTACTATAGAGAATCGTGGCTCACAACATGCTGTCCATTATCATTGTAATTCATGTCTTTGATACCGGATGTCGTTTTTTACGGTGCACAATAGATGTAGGATTTATATGTTTCTAGATCTATATACATAAGTTAGAATGGGAGATATAGGCTGTCGCTTCTTTTTTATTTAAAGTTAACACTAGGAGATGGGTTTCGGAATGGGAACCTGTGATTTAACATAAAATCATAGATGGTTTTTCGTGTAATTTTCTATTTTGTGTTGTTTTCCTTTAGAAATATGCAGCCCACACATTGGGCATAAATATACAACAACAATGTTGACAGAACAATGCTTTTGACACGTAGTGACTGAATAAGAATCTGACTGTCATTCATATTACCTGGTGACGTACACACGATCGTACTCATACGTATACCTTTCAGCGACTTGGAAAGGTAAGGCAGCTTTCACTATAAACTGGAAAGCGTTGTAATGTACATATTTCCATCTGATCTCGGTCTTCCATGCCCATAAGGGGCTGTAATAACTGTTTCTAAAAATTTATTTTCATTAGGTCATACTCCTTTTTACATGAACTTTTATATCTATTGGAAGCCGATCTTTTTGAGTTTCGTGAAGTTCGTTTCTTAAAGTATCCATGGTAAGAATTTGTGTAAAAATTATAATAGTTCTTTCGTTGAATAGGGTATTGGTCATACAAACCACCGTTACCTACTAGGCATACAGACCCCTACATCTCCCTATTGTATACCTATAAACTTACTTATGGTTTGGGCTTCCATATATATATACTTTAAATGGAAGTTCTCCGCTTTTAGGACATCAGATAACATACATGTTGAGGCAGGATATGTATGTTTTTTGTGATAGTTTTAACTCTTGTTCTGTGCGTACATTTGACTAATATGTCCCCCTTTTTTCTATTAACTGTATATAATGTATTTATATGTGAGACTTATTATGTTTGTGTTTGGCGTTTTTTAATCATCTGTATGTAATATATGGTACTGTCATGATATATATGTATTGTTGGCAATGTAGGTTGTTGTGTTTTATGTGGTATAAGATGTGTTTCTATATACATGTATGTTTTTATTTGTATTGATTTACAGCCCTGACGAAGTTCGTAAAGAACGAAACGCGTTGGCTGAGTTTGACTGTTCTTGGATTTGAATAAGAATAAAGAAACAATCTTTGGGATATTTGAAAAGACTTTTCCTTGAGTGCACCGTCCCTTTGTCAAATACAAGTTTGTATATCTGGTCTTCCAGTAGAGCACAAGTGCGGCCTGCTCTGGACGTGTCTTTGCACCAACTAAAGAAACTGTATATTGAACTTGGATCTGGTGTGCTTAACATTGGTCAGCCGTACGGTCCTTTTGTTCACATCTGATGCACTGCTTATTACCAAGCCCTTGTACAGGGTGCATCTCTGACACGTGGCCCCTAACACAGGGCTGTACCACTCCCAAAGCAGACAACTGGGTGTCATTGCAGACTGTGTTTTTGCACTAATCACCCCAGTCAGTACCGGCTTCCCAGCTTGCATTTACCGTCTCTAGATTAAAATTTTCCATCCTTTTCTTGATAATTGATGATGTCCCTAATTTCAGCATGTCTTCCTCATTGTCTAGCATCTGCCAGAAGCGAGTGTAGTAATAGGCTCATTGTCTGCGCCACCATATCATGGGCTCATCGTTGGTGTGAAAATGTAAACCCTTTAGTAATC
This sequence comes from Triturus cristatus, assembly GCF_964204655.1. NCBI lineage: Eukaryota > Metazoa > Chordata > Amphibia > Caudata > Salamandridae > Triturus > Triturus cristatus. The sequence continues at coordinate 688,561,979 of NC_140586.1, read as the reverse complement.
TCACTCGTTCAGTGTCGTTGTCTTCCCCCGAAACCAATCATAAAGTTAGTGAGAGACATAATAGTCCAGGGTAACTTTATTGGTATATTGGGTAGGACATAGCTTGATTTTACTTAAAGAATCGTTAAACTTGTTCCGATATATGGAGTGAAATTAAAGCATAACTTGATGTATAGGATTGCATTGCAGATTTCACATGATGGAACAAGAGACGAGTGGCATTGTACGAGAGAGGAATTGATGCCAAGTTGGAAGGGACAGAGAGATGCAGTGGCTTTATGAAGATGGATGCTGGGGCCGTTTTGGGTAAAGCTCCAAGTGTGGGATTGAATGTGGACTGAAATGGTGAGGGTAGTTCATAGGCAGTCAGGCAGAACAGATCACCTAGAATGCGTGTGTCTCCAAGGTATCTAAGTGATTATATTTGTGTTACGTGAAGATTCTCTTGTTCAATGGTTAACATGTGTAACCCTGTTGGATTTGCTGTTGGTTTCTGTAAAGGGAAGAAGATATGTTGTATGTACATAGTTGTAAATATATTTTTAGGGGTGGAATGCTATGTTGTAAGTATTCCAGCTCCCTGATATGTCACGTGCCATCTTTTCCTGTTCTCCAATACCAGAAACAAGTCATGCACTTGTCTCACTCTAAAAGGTCCACAAAATTTTGTTAAACCACCTTCCACTCGACCAGACTTCACCTTCACCAAATCCCCCACCTTTATTCTCTTATCCTTACAACTGGATTTGCACTCATCACCAGCATCTCCCTCTCCTCCAAACAACTTCATCCATGCTGTGGACATCTTTGTATTGGATTCCCATCTCCCTCATGATGCAAAAAGGAACTTTCTTAGTAATATTAATCTCTTTAGAACGGTACGCCCAAACCAAATTTCTCACCATGCTTTTGACATCATCCCCCTTCTCAACTGCCATTAGAATCACCCCATTCACCATTCGGTTAGCTCTCTCAGCAATGCCATTGGCTTGTGGGTTTTATAATGAGGTACGAGAATACAACGTACCACAAAAGTTGAGATACTTTATCATTTTCCCTGATGTAAGTTGGGTACCATTATTAGTGATTAAGTTCACTGGGTATCTTTTCTCTCTAAAACCCTCATCCAAAACCTTAATAGTACTCTGAGTAGTAATTCCTTTCATAAAACAAACAGTAAGCCATTTGGAAAATACATCCACCATGACAAGGGCAAACCTCAAATCAGCTGCTACACCTCCCATAAGTCCTATAAAATCTAAACCTATTCTTTGCCAAGGTAGTCCCGGATCGACTATAGGTCTTATCACTGATTGCTCTCCAACCTTTTGTCTCCATCCTTACATTCATCACATCGCACCATGCCCTCACTCACATCTTGATCAATATCTGCCTACCAGAACTTCTCTCGTAGGTGCTTTTTTGTCAACATCTGGCCCAAATGGCCATCATGTGCCAATCTGAATAGATCAAATCTTAAAACCTGTAGAGGCATAAACTCATCACCTCTTGATATAAGCTTCCCATCACACACCTACAATTCATCCACAATCTTAACATACAGCCTTACTGCTACTACTACTGCTCTCTCATGCCTCCACCCTTTCACAATCATCTCCACTACCTGGGATTTAATCCCTCAATTTACAACACACCAGGAGGCACGTTTACACAGTGGTGCAGGGAGGGGGCATGGCCTGATTTGACAAGTGTGCAAACGTGCCCTGTGGCCCGTTTTAAGTTGGGTGATTAAGTCTCCTTGAATCCTGAGGGTTCCCGAGGGCCAACTAGCCCACCAGGTACCTCCAGTAAGCACCAGGGAGCTGCGTTGCAGAGTGGTGGTCCAAGGCCATGCCCCCTTTTCAGAAAAGTCTATGAAATAATTTTTATGCAATTGGTTGGGAGATTGTTTAATATGATTTCCTTCGCCTTTTTAATCAAATTGTAACATGATACAATTAGCCCTAAATGAACCACAAGAAAAATATTGTTCATATGTGATGGATGCAGACACTGCACTTTATGAAGTGCTAGAAGCACACACTTATTGATTTCAATTCACATCGTACCTTACACTGAATAGATGGAGAACCTTTAACCAATATTGCACAAGCGCACTAGTCACTTTATCAACTGGTAACCTCTCCAGTAATTTTATGTGTAGATATGAACTAAGTAACATCGTGGGATGTACGGTTGCACTTGATAACAAAATGTACCATAACAAACAATATTATCTATTGTTAAAGCTCCAGGGGCATCTTATTCGTACTTTGCACAAGTCACTGATCTTTAGGTCAGTGGTCCACTAGTTGGACGCTGATGCGCATGCCCTAGGTATACAAGGTGCAGATGAAGCGACCGCGCGGCGGCGCATTCTGCTCAACGAGAGCCGTGTTAAAGCCCGGAGGCATCTTTCAGTTGTTTTATTCTATTTTTAACCATTTTTAAATAGCACCTGGCACTTTACTTTGTTGCTAACAGCGGGGGAGCTGTGTTAAAACTCCAGGGGGCATTTTATTTGTACTTTGTACAAGGTACTGATCTTTAAGTCAGCGGTCCACTAGTTGGACGCTGACACGCACGCCGTAGGTATAAAAGGGGCGAATAACGTGACTGCGCAGCAGACATGCGCAGCAGGCACGCCAAAGGCAAGCCTGTATGCGCCCATCTGTGCCCGTCCGCGCCTGACCGGGGCCTGGGGCCACAACCCCTGCCGGTTTTTCCTGGGATAGGTATGTATACACCTCGGACCAGCTTAATAATCTCAGAGGGATACCTACTACTAGTAAGTGTCTTCATTCCATCTCTCCCCTTAGCCATGATAGTCACTACTTCCATTGTCCTTATAAACTTCTCCTGCCTGCCAAGCCCCAAACTGTTTGGCCTGCTCAGGAAGCACTTAAAATGCTCATGCTTAATTGCAGGTCAATTCCTAAACATTCGGCAGAAATCCTGATATTATTGAAGGAAGAGTGCCCAGATGTTTTGTTTTTAACCGAGACTTGGCTTAATAGTGAGGCAGATCCCGATCTTGTTCAGGCACTTCGTCCCGGGTATGCTATCTCATGCAACGTGCGACCTTTGACAATATCGCAGATTGCCCACCAATTCAAATTGCCGCTCCAACATTCGAGGAACATTACTGTCCCTTCGAGGATATGAATTGGATCGCTTCGCTTTTCTCACACGATGGCAACAATCACCTCTTGGAACATTACGCATCTCAAGCCACTGAAGAACTTCCGGACTGCAATCTCCAACATTTGTAAGAAATTCACTTTATTCTTGGATTGATTTTGCCAACTTTTTTGATTTTTTCCTTAAAATTTTTTAATACACTTCAAGTAAACTATTTTCATATAATAACTTTCTAAGTATGCTTGGGCATTTGAACTCAGTTTTCATTATTGCCCCTTACCTCTCCAGACTAACCAGGGATGGGTGATGTATGGCCTATGCAAATACGCTATTTACTTGCTAAATTAGCCTAAACCCGACATCCATTTTGAAACCATGTCTATTCTTTGTGCACACATCTCTCTGCGTGCCTGTTATCCACGAAGCCCTTTCACACAAATTAGCTCATCCTCCGCCTCTGCTCACGAGCTGGGGATTAAGATAAAAAAAGTACGGCATTGTTTAGGAATTGGTTGGCAGAGTGTGGTAATCGTATCCTACCTTTATTTTCATTATACAATTTACACTCATTCATGTGTAATAGGTATTGTTTATGTCACATGGAACTGTAACATGTAATGTGGAATTGACTGATGCAGGAGCTTAGGTTTGAATACAGCAGAAGCGGTTGGAGTTTGCCTCAGCTGGATGCCTTAGCTCTTGCACCAGTGGGTCCATTTATGGCACTTAAATAAAGACACTTTTTATATAACTTGCAGACTCCATAGTTTTATTACACACAGCCACTTTCTTAAACACACCTGATTTCACAATTTGTCTTCTGTGGCATTGCAACATTCTGCATTATATTCTTCACTAGCATTTCTTTATTCCTGCTTGCTAAAACACTCCATTCGGCTCTTCAGAGGTGAGTAGTTTGCTTCCCACTCCCGCTATAGTCTAAACCCATACTAACACCACTTGCACAGCTATGCTACAGTGGCCAGTATGCTATAGTGCCCAGAGCACATCAATTTACAGCAATCAGCTCACGGTTTCATCCCCGAGTGTACCGGCACCTCACCTCAGCACCATCTCACTCTGGGCAAAACAGCACTTTCGCACCGGTAACGATGAATACTCCGCTTCACACTCCCTGTATAGCACACCCTAACCACCCCACAGAGCTCACAGTGCTTCTACCCTCCTCTTACCTACTTTTTTCACCCTTTCAGATGGCAGAATTCCCAAATATCTATATCTGTAAATTTCAATATTTCTCCAAAACTACTGAACAGATTCACACCAAATAAACAAAAGCGTGCTTTCTAGACCAAGACCCTTCTCCCTGCCAAATTTGGGGTAATTCCGTTTACCCATTCGACCTGTAGCCTTGTCTAAAATTTCCTATTGAGAAAACACACTTTGGGACTCCCCTTTTTTCTCCGCCCCCCCTTGACGAATCACTCCCAAACTTTCAACATAGGAGCTGATATGAACAAAGAATCAGTTTGGAATAATTCATGAAGATTCATCAAACGATGCCAAAGTTATAAGCAAAAAAAAAATGCTCTTCCTATGGAAACTTGGTCCTAACTATAACTACCTACTGGTGACCGCCAGTAGGTAAAATATATATATATATATATATATATATATATATATATATTTCCACAAAGAGGCTCTGTTTTTGGCAATCTGCGCTCTATGACGGTGCGCTGTGGAGACAGCGAAGCCCAGCCGTTATTGGATTAGCAGCAGTATTCTTTTCGGAAGAATTCCACACAGACTGAAACGCGTTGGGTTGTGACTTGTCGGAAATATTGCTGCCAAAAATAAACTAAGAGCATTTTAAGTATTTACCCGGGAGTGCGTGTGGAATTCTTCAGAAAGGAAGACTGATATGTATATATATATATATATATATATATATATATATATATATATTCACTGAAAAAACCATAGGTTTCACACATGTTATAAATAGCGGAAATTTTAATGATCAAAAACCAGTGAAATTCCCCCGTTATAGTTAGTGCAGGCAACTATAACTCACGCGACCGCAATCCTCTGCTGATGCTAATACTGTATTTAGACACTTATTTGCCCATGTCTTCTTCCATACATTTTTAGCTATACATATATTACAAATATTTTTTTTTCATAAAGACACATATGTCATCAGCAGAAGATTGCGGTCGCGTGAGTTATAGTTGCCTGCACTAACTATAACGGGGGAATTTCACTGGTTTTTTATCATTAAAATTTCCGCTAACTATAACATGTGTGAAACCTATGGTTTTTTCAGTGAATTTGCAAGGTTTTTTAAATGCTAATTCCTAACTATAACGTGTGTGAAACCTATGGTTTTTTCAGTGAATTTGTACGGTTTTTTAAATGCTAAGTTACTTTACGCCATTCGTGGCGTGCGCGCCCACTTAACACAGTTCGTTCCGTGCGCGCACGGTGCGCTTCGCGCACCGTGCGCGCACAGTAAGCACGCGGTGCTTACTGTGCTTACGGTGCTTATAAGCCATGCACAAATGGTGCCCTTCGGGCACCATTTGCACACGGGGTGGAGAGAGTGTGGATAATTTTTTCTTTTATTATTTTTGTTAAAAATATTGTGGTTTTCCACACCTCTAATAAGCCATGCACATTTGGTGGCCTGCGGCCACCAAAAGCACAGGGGGTGGGGAGAGTGTGGATAGTGTTTTTTTTTTTACATTTTTTACCGTACGCGTACGGTAAGCGTAAACGGCGAAATTAGCGAAAAAATAAAAATGGCATTTTTGGCTTTGGGGGGTCTTGGGGGACTCCCTCATCATGGCTATGTGTGTGTGAGCTGTCAAAACAGCTCCTTTACATGTGTATTGGTTTTATTTAACTACCTAACTCTCAGTGCGAGAGAGAAAATGGCGGCCGCCGCTTCCTGGTTTCGGCCGATTCGAATGTTTACTAAGATCTAAGAGCCAATCAGAATCGCGCTCGCGCACGCCACCGTACGCGTACGGTAAGCTTACGGTAAGCGTACCGTAAGCTGGCTCAGATATATATATTGATTTAAAGGCTATTTTCTCAGAATCTACTGAACAGATTTACACCAAACCTACAAAAGGCACTTCCTTGACCTGAGGACTACCTCTCTGCCAAATTTCAAGTAATTCTGTTCAGCCGTTCGGGCTGTAGCCCTGTCTAAAGGTCCTATGGAAAAATGCATGGGAAAAACGCGTTTTGGGACCCCCCTTTTATCTCAGCCCCCGCTTGACGAATCCTCCCGAGACTTTCAGGGTAGGAGCGGAGCGTAGCGCCCCACCTATTTTGAGAAATTCGCGAGGATTCGTCGACCGGCGCCAAAGTTATTCAAAATAGAATGTTGCGGATTTCCTATGGAAAAGGGGTCCTAACTATAACTACCTACTGGCGACCGCCAGTAGGTAATATATATATATATATATATATTCACTGAAAAAACCATAGGTTTCACACACGTTATAGTTAGGAATTAGCATTTAAAAAAAATTGCAAATTCACTGAAAAAACCATAGGTTTCACACATGTTATAGTTAGCGGAAATTTAACTGATAAAAAACCAGTGAAATTGCCCCGTTATAGTTAGTGCTGGCAACTATAACTCACGCGACCGCAATCCTCTGCTGATGCTAATACTGTATTTAGACACTTATTTGCCCATGTCTTCTTCCATACATTTTTAGCTATACATATATTACAAATATTTTTTTTTCATAAAGACACATATGTCATCAGCAGAAGATTGCGGTCGCGTGAGTTATAGTTGCCAGCACTAACTATAACGGGGCAATTTCACTGGTTTTTTATCAGTAAAATTTCCGCTAACTATAACATGTGTGAAACCTATGGTTTTTTCAGTGAATTTGCAAGGTTTTTTAAATGCTAATTCCTAACTATAACGTGTGTGAAACCTATGGTTTTTTCAGTGAATTTGTACAGTTTTTTAAATGCTAAGTTACTTTACGCCATTCGAGGCGTGCGCGCCCACTTAACGCAGTTCGTTCCGTGCACGGTTTTTATCAACTTTAATAAGCCCTGTACATTTGGTGGCCTTCGGCCACCAAAAGCACAGGGGTTGGGGTCAATGTGGATAGTGTTTTTTTTATTTCGATTTTATAATTTCATGTTGCCAAAATTTAGGTTTTTTTACCTATTAATAAGCCCTGTACATTTGGTGGCCTACGGACACCAAAAGCACAGGGGGTGGGGTAAGTGTGGATAGTGTTTTTTTTTTTTTTTTTTTTTTACCGTACGCTTACGGTAAGCGTACGGTAAGCGTACTCGGCGAAATTGCCGAAAAAAAAATAAAACCGTTTTTGCTCTTGGGGGATGTTTGGGGACTCCCTCAACATGACTATGTGGGAGGGAGTTGTCAAAACAGCCCCGTAACATGTTTTTGGCCATCTTGTTTGATAAACAAAATGGCGGCCACCGCTTCCTGGTTTCGGCCGATTCGAATGTTTACTAAGATCTAAGAGCCAATCAGAATCGCGCTCGCGCACGCCACCGTACGCTTATGGTAAGCGTACGGTAAGCGTACCGTAAGCGGGCTCAGATATATATATTGATTTAAAGGCTATTTTCTCAGAATCTACTGAACAGATTTACACCAAACCTACAAAAGGCACTTCCTTGACCTAGGGACTACCTCTCTGCCAAATTTCTAGTAATTCTGTTCAGCCGTTCGGGCTGTAGCTCGTTCTAAAGGTCCTATGGAAAAATGCATGGGAAAAACGCGTTTTGGGACCCCCCTTTTATCTCAGCCCCCGCTTGACGAATCCCCCCCGAGACTTTCAGGGTAGGAGCGGAGCGTAGCGCCCCACCTATTTTAAGAAATTCGCGAGGATTCATCGACCGGCGCCAAAGTTATTCAAAATAGAATGTTGAGGTTTTCCTATGGAAAAGGGGTCCTAACTATAACTACCTACTGGTGACCGCCAGTAGGTAATATATATATATATATATATATATATATCCTCCGCTCCTTTAAGATTCATCAAACGATGCCAAAGTAATTGTCAAAGCGCTTTTCCTATGGAAACTGGCGTTTGCCAGTAGGTAGTTCCATAGGAAAAGCGTTTTTTATTTTGCCAATTACTTTGGCATTGTTTGATGAATCTTAACTAAATCTTTAAAAAAAAGTCCTCTTTTGGTTCAGATTCTGTGTTGAGAGATCCATCTAGCAGAAGCCGAGAAAAAATGGGGTCTCAAAACACGTCCCAATGTTATGTATATGGGGATTGTTAGACCTGGCCCTTTTGACAGATTTATCCCCAAAATGTTGGCCGTTTGCCTCCTATTTTTCTGACCCTTTTTTTGTTGGCTATCCGATTCTGGGCACTTTACCACTGCTGATCAGTGCTAAAGTGCATATGCTCTCTGTATAAATTGTGATATGATTGACTATCCATGATTGGCATATTTGATTTAATGGTAAGTCCCTAGTCAAGTGCACGGTGTGGGCCAGTACCTGTGAAACAAATGCTACTTGTGGGCTTTCAGCACTGGTTGTGCCACCCACGAGTAGCTCTGTAAATGTATCGCAGAATAACCACGGTAGTGTCTGCACACGCACTTGTGTCCTGCCATGTTGTCCTGGCAAGTGCACAAACCTTCCCTTTCCTTACATGTAAGGCACCCCTAAGGCAAGCCCAAGGTACCCCCATGGGCAGGGTGCAGTGTTTGTGAAAGGTGCGACATGTACTAGTGTGTGACATGTCCTGATAGTGAAATACTGGGCAATTTGTTTTTCACTTTTGAGAGGCTATCTGTCCCATTAGCTTATCATTGGAGTTGCACTGTAACATTTTTAGATGTGTAACTTGCAATAAGGACCAGATAGGAAAATAAAACTTAGACTCTCTGAACTCAGAATTTATTAACACACCTTTTGGTAAAGGTGGTTTTCAAATCCTGTGATTGAAAATGCCACTTTTAGAGAGTGGGCATTTTCTTACTTTACTATTCTGTGTGCCTCTGGCTATTTGTATATTCAGCATCTGGTATGTGAGTGACAGGAGCTGAGATGTACATTCACTGTCCTGCCTTGCCTGGGTGACTCATCGCAGGGCTGAGTAGACCTGGTCTGCATTTAGAGTGGTGGGAGGAGTTGTACTTACACCTGAATAGGCTGTCTCCCCTTTTGCACAATGTTGTCTCCACCTCCTATGGTCATGCTGCACCAGGGAGGACTGGTTTCGACTGGGTGTCAGAGACCCTTGCCACAAAGAGAACAAAGATATTTTTGAGTATAATTATTACACATAAAACCTCTTCACTTGAGAGAGCTTCCAGTAACAAGAGGACCCTGCCAAGAAGAAGAGCTGGAGAGCTGTAAGGAGGAGTACTGCTCCTTTTCGTTGTGGGGTTGGCTTGCAGTTGCTGTTTCTGTCTGCGGTAGATGAAAAGGACTGACTCTTTTTGCCCTGCTGCAGTATCCTGCTTGTGAAGAATCTCCAAGGGTTTGTGTGTGCTGGCCTCCTGTTAGAAGTCTCAGGGACACTAAAGACTTTGTGGAAAAATCCTTGCTAGATCTCAAAAGGAAATCTGCAGGGGAAGGACTTGACTGTTCTTCTTCCCTCATATTTTACAAGGTGCAAGGAGTCCTTTATCTTGCCAAAGCATGAGGGAAGTGATGTACCAATGAAGACTACAGTCAGGGCTCTGCTGACGTGGCCAGTGCTTCTTGAGAAGAGGCGTAGGCAACATTGTGCCCGGTGTCAACTAGGAAGTCTGTGCGGAAAGAGGAAGCCTTGGGCCGGAGCCCCTGCATTACTGGGCAATGGCGATGTCATGAAGTGGTGTGGCTCACAGTCACAGGGGACGTGGAAGGCTGTCCCCCCCCCCCCATCAGGAAGAAGAAGACCAGGACACTGGAGTCGTCCTCGGACGCTGCCAGGAATCTGAGGCCAGGAGCTCTGATGCCCGCTGCTAGGATCCTGGGAGGAAGCAAAAGACACACAATTGATAGACAGAATGCAGAACAAATCAAAACATTCACCCCAGTCAAAAGATCTGAGTTAAATCCATCCTTCTTTTGCTCACCATGCCTCCCCTGTTTAGACCTGGCCGTTTGCAAATCAGTCTTGACACTATGCCTCATGGGAACAGTCCATCCCGAACTACCAAGCCAGGTCCTCCCTGGACCGGAAACAAGCATCCTAGGACCGGTTTCAGGGTTTCACCCCTCATCAGCCAGGATAGCTTCAATCCAGTGGCACAGTGAGCCCAGGACCCATGTCTGGGCAAATACGGTGCACTTAGGCCCACTTGCAGCCAGGTGAGGCCAGGAGCCCCCCCCGAGGACTTGGGACCAGCGACCGACCTGCCCTCGGGGTGGGGCTGCCAGACCATGATCCGGCTGTGCTGCAGTCTTGCGGGCAGCCATCGAGGGCTGTGGGTAAGGAGGAAAGGCCCTGACGAGGCTTCCCTATTGAGCATACATTTTGGGGGCAAGCGACCACCTTTCTTTTCATTCATCCCGTCCGGGCTCCCCAGTAGATGAAGCCAATTCCTTTCTGGCAGCAGCTGCCCCTCAGCACCACCACGGGCAGCTGCCACTCATGGTGGACACACACTTCAGGGGCACTCGAGGATTCAATAGTGTAGCAGGGAGAGACCTCAAGGGAGGCCCTTGCTGGTAAGATGTACTGCATTATCGCCAGCAGTCGTTCAGGTGCTCCTGTGGCATACGGGGTCTCACTGCATATTTGGATGATATGGTGTACACAGTGATGGTATCCTTCACAAGGCGTGATATTGTGTGCCACCTATAAGTATTGGATTGATGGCGTGTGGTGTTGTGACAAGTGCCTTAAGGCAAACATAATTTGTGCATCATTATGACAAGTGCCTAGTGGCACAGTGTTTTATGTAAATGCAGTCTTAGATGGTTTATGTGCACCTTTATGACAAGTGCCCACTGGCACAGTGGTTTATGTTATGTGATCTAAATGTGTGTTACATGCTACGCAGGTATTTATGGTCAAATGTGTTTTTATGTGTATATAATACAAAGGCAATTTTTACATAACCTTGTGTGCAGTCTCTTTCTTGGTGTGCCTAGTGTGTCACTGATGTGTGTGTGTGTGTGTGTGTGTGTGTGTGTTGCGCAAATGCTTTACACATTGCCTCTGGGATAAGCCTGACTGTTCTGCCAAGCTACCAATGGGGTGCGCAGGGGTTATCTTGGGTGTGTAACTCCCTTACCCGGACTAGAGTCGTATGTTCTGCCTGGCTTAGGTGTAACCCCCATTTCTTACAGGGATTTTAATTTTTTTTAAACAAATATACAGTCTGAACCATTTAACGGAAATACACAACATTTGTCAGAAAGTTAGATGTTAGCTAGATTTTGGCCAGGAAGTATACTTTTTGTAATTTGGCGGGAATCCATTTATTAGTTTAAGAGATATTTAAGTTAAACAAATATAGATATCTGGGCTTCCAACAGCCTACTGAGACCCTTCTGAAATTTGATTGGCTGCCATCACTTCAATCAGTAAGTTTTGGCAGCCATCTTGGGAATCAGTTAAACTGAGTCCCACAAAAAACTTTTAAAAAAAGAAACAGGAACAGGGTAGAAACACCCTGACCCCTTAGGCATCTTGGGGGTGGGGGGGTCTCACTGGGAACCCAAGGCCAAAAAAAGCATTTTCTTTTAAATAAATTTAAAAAACGAAGCACAGACTCTCGTGCATTGTTTATTATTGGCCCCTGGGTGGGCCGGGGCAGGATCTTTAATTATAGGAGGTGGGCACATTTTCCCCCTCCTGGGGCTTATTGTGCCCCAGGACCACCTCCTCCCAGGGGTGGCTTGGCTACTGATGGGCCTTGGGGGCGAATAATCCCTCCTGTTACCTCCAGTAAGTCCCACACAGCAGGATTTCTAAGAGGTCTTCAGAGGCCATGTCCCATCACTCTGTAAATGTGTCTCCAGGCACACTACTGGTTGGGGAATGCAGTCCTCTTGGCTGCTGAGGGACCTCTGGGAGCCAAGAAGTCCTCCTGGTACTTTCTGTAAATCCTACACATCTGGATTATTGAGAACTGGTCCGAGGCCCGCCCACTTTCTGCACCACTTTGCAAAGGCCATTACTACTTAAAAAACATAGAAATTCACTGAAAAAACCAAAGGTTACAGGGAAGATATAGTTAGAAAATGGAATTTTAAAAAATTAACTGAAAAAACAAAGGTTACAGTGATGTTATAGTTAGGCTCAGGTTTCACTCGTACAAAACCAGTGAAATTCAGCAGTTAGCTAAATATAACTTACGCCACCACAATGCACTGCTTATGACTTCACTCATTACATTACTCATGACATGGTCAGTGACATCACTGATTACATCTCAAATGACATCACTGATGACATCACAAACACTCACTCACCCATACAGTCCCTCACACACCCACCCACTAACCCATAAAGCCACTGACACAGCCACTCATTCATCCATACAGGCAGTCGCACACCCCCTCACCCACCCACACAGATACTCAGACATCCATACAGGTACTCAGACAACCAATCAGTCATCCAATCAACCACTCACGTACCCACTCACATACTCATACAGCCACTTAGACACAAAATGACAGACTGATACAAACATTCTCACAGCCAGTCACTCACCCATACATTCACTGAGACACCTAATCACTCACTTATACAGTCAGTCATACACTCACTGAATCATCCATACAGGCACTCATATACCCACTGATTCATCAATGCACCTTGGTATATATATTTAACACTCGTTAACTTTTTAAAAACACTGGATGATGTCATCAGTGATTTAATTTGAGATGTCATCAGTGATGTCACTGACCATGTCATTTGTGATGTGATATGTGAGTTCATAAGCAGATCATTGCGGGGCGCAAGTTATATTTAATCCAGCTAACTATAACTGCTGAATTTCACTGGTTTTGTATGAGTGAAACCTGAGCTTAACTATAACGTCCCTGTAAATCTTCAAAATTCTTAGCAGTAGCAGCTTGAGATATCACTAGGTTTCCCTCACAAGTCAAATGCAAAAGCATTGACATTCTTACAACAATCTTAAGTTCCACTAGTCGCGGCTCCTTAGCTATGGTGGAGGAGCGTTGCCCCACTGCTATTGAGAAGTCCAAAGTAAAGGAAATATAAAATGATAATACTTTGAGTTATTATCATATTATGTTTCCTCTGTGGCCGATGGGTGGGCGGGGCTCCTCTGCTCTCAGAGCAGGGGAGGAGTGGGTTGCCCATTCCTAAGTGCGCAGTAACTGTTTGGTTGGCCCTCTTGGGCTGCCCAAAACAGACATGTGCACTTTCCCTGTTCTCCATGCAGGAGTGGAGTGGAGTGGAGAACATGCCCAGGCCCCCATTCCCTGGTTGAGCGTCGAACCAGGCTGCTCAAAACCAATCACAAAGCTGCATGGCAGCGTTTGGATTGATCAGGTCAGCCTGGGTGCTTACCAATCACAACGCTGCATTGCAGCGTTGTGATTGTACAGGGGTGCCTGGCTGTTGTTCCTGGCTTCCTGTCCCATGAGGAGAGCAGGAGCAGAGATGCAGGGCTCAGCATCAAGGTAAGTGTATATATATATATATATATATATATATATATATATATATATTCACTGAAAAAAACATAGGTTTCAGACATGTTAAAGTTATGAATTAGCATTTAAAAAACCTTAGAAATTCACTGAAAAAACCATAGGTTTCAGGGCTGTTATAGTTAGCTGGACAGGTCATTTGAGATGTCATCAGTGATGTCATCAGTGATGTCACTGACCATGTCATGAATGATGTGACATCATCAGCAGTGGATTGCGGGCGCGCGAGTTATAGTTAGCAGAACTAACTGTAACAGAGGAATTTCAATGGTTTTGTACGAGTGAAATGTCCAGCTAACTATAACAGCCCTGAAACCTATGGCTTTTTCAGTGAATTTCTAAGGTTTATTAAATGCTAATTCCTAACTATAACATGTATGAAACTGTTAGATCTGGGGGTCTCTAGTTGGCAGGGTAGGTACCACTGTCCAAGTAGGGACCCTTGCTTCTAGTCAGGGAAAGGGGGATGCACTGTTAAAATCACCCCTGCTCATCCTCTAGGTAGCTTGGCCTGAGCAGTCTAGGCTATCAAAGGCAATGTGTAAAGTATTTGTACCAAAACTCACAGTAACACAGTGAAAACACCACAGATTTACTCCACACCAGTTTTAGAAAAATAAGGTATCTTTACTAAAAACTTCACAAGACCAAATACTACAGAAAAACCAACATACAATTAAAAAGGTTACTTTAAAGATAGTTCAAGAGTTTGCAGAAAGTACTCCAGGATGTAAATCTCCGTGTCCTGCACAATGCGACTCTCAATGCACAAAATGCGACACTTTTGTGCCCAACAGTACCTGTAGTTGCGTTAAGGTTCCCAAAAGCTATAACAAGGAAGATGGCAAAGGCGATGCGATACTCCTGAGACCTTGGGGAGGCTTTGCAGCAGCCCTGCTTCACGCAGCAGAGGTGGATGCGCCGGCTCCGATCTGTAGGGGGAGGATGCGATGACTTTGGCTTTCGTTGCGTAGGTTTCTTAGGGGGAAGCTTCACGCACAGGTACGATGCGACGATCTTCGGTGCGGCGCAATGCGCGGCGCAGCGCTGACTTCTGGCGCAGCAACCCTTGATGCGTCACGGGACGGGACTCTGCGTCGGGTGCTGCGATGACGCCGCGATAAAATTCTCCTCGCATTCTCGCTCTTTGCGACTCGCAACCGGATGATGCCTCCCTCAAATGGATGATGCGATGGGTACCAATTACTCTTGTTCATGCTTCTGCTTTCCAGCTCCCAAACACAGCAAAATGACCTCCTGAGGCCCCAAGACTAGGCAAGCACTCCAAGGCAGGTCAGAACTCCCTCAGCAGAGTCCCAGGGGAGCTGGTGGTGAAGTCCTTTTGTTCCTGGGACTTCTTAACAGGGAGCCAGCTCTCCTCAGGCCCTTAGAGATCAGAATCAAAAGAAGGGGACACAGCAAAGTCCTTCCCCTCTCCTTGGCAGCAAAGCAAAACAGCAAGCAGGCATTCTTCTCCTCTTCAGTTCCTTCCAGCTTTCTCCTTGGCAGAGGTTCCTTCTTAGTTCCACAGTGATCTAAAGTTTAGGTGTCTGGAGTCCTCTTCTTATACCCCTCCAAGTCTTTGTCTCTCTTTGTTTCAGTGGGGGGATTCCATTGCTCAAACCGGTTCCTGGGTGTGCTCTGCCTTGGAGCACCTGGTTCCTTTCAGAGTGAGGGGCAGGGTCGTTAGACGCTCAGCAGGAGGTGGAGCCTTCTTTGTGCTGGCAGAGGCAGAGTCCTCAGCCTGGCCAGCAGGGGGTGGAGCCAGCATTGTGCTGGCAGAGGCAGCCCTACTCAAACCCAGGGGCTACTCCTCCCACCCATTTAGAGCAGATCTCCCTATTCACCCTGCTGCTGACTCATCCAGACTCCTGGAGCCACCTAGCCCATCACATGACACCAGTCAGCCAATCTGCACACAGGCACACAGGAAGGTTAAACAGGAGAATAGCTACTTTCTAAAAAGTGCTATTCTCACACAGTGAATTTAAAAACCATCTTGCTAAAAAAGATGTATAATTAAATTCTGAACACAAAGATACCAAACTTGGATTTTCTATCTTGCCTTTAGGGGAAGATAGGCATGTAAACAGCCTCCCCCATTCTGTCCTATGGGCAAGATGGCCTCTCAGCAGTGAAAAACGAAAATGGCTGTAATTCACTACCAGGGCATGTTACACAATCAGTGCTGCAGCCCACTAGTAGCATTTGAATTACCAGCCCTGGCACACTCAGTGCACTTTACTAGGGGCTAACAGGTGAAACAAATATACCAATCATGGATAACCAATCAATATCAATTTACCTAGGGAGCACTTGCACTTTGACACTGATCAGCAGTGGCAAAGTGCCCAAAGCATCTAAACCAGCAAAAACGAAATCCAGCATAGCGTCAAAAATACAGGAGGTAGAGGCAAAAAGTCAGGGGAAACCACGCCAAAGATGCCAAGTCTAACACGTGTCCCCTCCAGCTAAAAGTGGGGAGAACTACCCACCCTCTTGGGAGTTCTCATCGCTAAGGCGGAAAAACCTGGACAGACCATCAGCGTTGGCGTGTTCTGTACCGGGACGGTGTTCCACCGTAAAGTCCATTCCCTGTAGGGAGATGGACCACCTCAACAATTTTGGGTTCTCACCCCTCATTTGCATTAACCATCTGAGGGGCCTGTGGTCTGTCTGAACCCGGAAGTGAGTCCCAAACAAGTAGGGCCTCAGCTTCTTCAGTGCCCAGACCACAGCAAAAGCTTCCCTTTCAATCGCACTCCACCTCTGTTCCCTGGGAAGTAGCCTCTTACTAATGAAAGCTACAGGTTGGTCCAAGCCCTCGTCGTTGATCTGTGAGAGTACCGCTCTCACACCATGCTCTGAAGCGTCTGTCTGCACTACAAACTCACTGGAGAAATCAGGCGCCTTGAGCACTGGTGCCGTGCACATGGCAGTTTTCAGGGCATCAAAAGCAGTTTGACAGGCATCGGTCCAATTCACTTTCCTGGGCTGCTTCCTTGAAGTCAGCTCCGTCAAGGGGGCAACAATGGTGCCATATCCCTTGACAAATCGGCGATAATACCCGGTGAGTCCTAGGAAGGCTCTCACCTCTGTCTGGGTCTTGGGGGGCTCCCAAGCCAGGATGGTATCAATCTTCACTTGGAGGGGCGCCACCTGGCCGCTCCCTACCTGGTGTCCCAAGTACACCACAGAACCCTGCCCTATCTGGCACTTACTGGCCTTGATAGTGAGGCCTGCCCTTTGCAGAGCCTTCAACACTTCACAGAGGTGCTGCAAGTGTTCCTCCCACGTGGAGCTGAACACAGCAATGTCATCCAGGTATGCGGCACTGAATTCCTCCAGCCCGGACTGTACCTGGTTGACCAGTCTCTGGAATGTGGCAGGGGCGTTCTTCAACCCAAAGGGCATGACTCGGAACTGGAAGTGCCCCTCTGGCGTTGAAAACGCAGACCTCTCTTTGGCCCCTTCAGTTAAGGCAATATGCCAGTACCCAGACGTTAAATCAAACGTACTGAGGTACTGGGCAGCTCCCAATGGATCCACGAGCTCATCAGCTCTGGGGATGGGGTGTGCGTCAGTCTTGGTGACCGCATTGAGCCCACGGTAGTCCACACAAAACCGGAGTTCTGGGGTGGCACCGGGCGCAGCAGCTTTTGGAACTAAGACCACTGGGCTAGCCCAGGGGCTGCTGGAGGGCTCAATTACCCCTAGTGCCAACATCTTGGAAAGCTCTTCCTCGATGCTGGCCCTGACCTTGTCAGCTACCCTGTAGAATTTCTGTTTTACAGGTAGACTATCTCCAGTGTCCACATCATGGACGCACCAGTTGGTGACACCTGGGGTCAGGGAGAACAGGGAGGAAAACTGACCCAACACTTGGCGACAGTCCCTCTGCTGCTCTAGGGTCAGGGTGTGCGAGAGGACCACAACATCCACTGACCCGTCTTGCTCCTTGGCTGCCAGGAGGTCAGGAAGAGGGTCACTGTCCTCTTCCATTCCAGCATCTGTAGCCAGGAGCATGGTTACATCAGACCTCTCGAAGTGGGGTTTGAGGCGGTTCACATGCAAGACCCTCAGGGGCTGCCTGGGAGTCCGCATGTTAATCAGGTAGGTTACTTAGCTCTTGCGCTCCACCACCTCATATAGGCCAGTCCACTTGTCTTGGAGCGCACAAGGCTCCACTGGCGCCATCACCCACACTTTCTGCCCAGGTTGAAATTCGACCAGAGTGGTATTCTGATCGCACCATCTTTTCATTTCTTCCTGGCTGGCCTCAAGGTTCTCTTGGGCGAGCTTCCTGAAGCGCAGTGTCTGGTTGCGGAAGGCCAGCATATAGCTGAACAATTCCTGGGGGGTTTTACCGGGGGATTTCTCCCACCCCTCCTTCACCAGAGTGAGAGGTCCTCTAACAGGGTGGCCATAAAGGAGCTCATAGGGACTGAACCCTAAGGACTTCTGAGGCACCTCCCTGTAGGCAAACAACAGGCATGGTAAAAAGACGTCCCACTTTCGTCTCATGGGCTCCCCTAGGCCCATAATCATACCTTTCAGAGTTCGGTTGAACCTTTCAACCAACCCGTTTCCTTGAGGGTGGTAAGGAGTGGTGAACTTATAAGTTACCCCACACTCCTCCCATAGAGACTTCATGTACCTAGAGATGAAGTTGGTACCCCGGTCGGAGATCATCTCTCTGGGGAACCCCACACGGGAAAAAATCCCCATCAATGCACGGCCCACCACGGGTGCTGTGATTGTCCTGAGAGGGACAGCTTCCGGGTACCAGGTGGCATGGTCCACCAAGACCAGGATGAACCTGTTGCCTAAGGCTGTCTTGGGGTCCAGTGGCCCCACAATGTCGATGTCCACCCGCTCGAAAGGGGTGCTCACCACAGGAAAGGGTTGGAGGGGTGCCTTGAACTTTCCTCCGCTCTTACCACTTGCCTGACAAGTCTGGCAAGTCCTACAGAATGTACCAACGTGCTTCCTCATCTGGGGCCAGAAGAAGTGGGTGACAAGCCTATGGAAGGTCTTGTCTTGCCCCAGATGTCCTGCGAGAGGCACGTCATGAGCCAGACCCATTAGGAAGGTCCTGAAGTGCTCGGGTACCACCAGCACACGGGCTGCACTGGACTCAGCGACCTTAGGCTCAATATAAAGTAACCCATCCTCCCAGTAAATGAGATGATCCTTGGACTCTCCACCTGCTGCCTGGTCTGCAGCCTGCTGCCGCACACCAATGAGAGAAGGGCATTCCTTCTGCGCCTTGCAGAACTCCTCCCTGGAGGGACCACCCTCTTGCTGCCAATGGGTCAGCTCAGGTAGCTCCCCCAGTTCGGCCACCTGTTTCCCGGTAGGTTCCAGGGCATCCCCCTCAGGTTCTGCTCCTTCCTGGACCGTGGGAACGGTGGGGGCTGGTTTCCCACGCCCTCTGCTCCTTCCTCTCTGGGCAGGTTCCTGGGCCACTGTTTCAGGCTCCAGGTCTGCTGAATCACCCCTACTGGCTGCCATAGACCGAGTGGTCACACAGATCCACTCAGGAAAACCCAACATCTCCATGTGAGCCTGGCGTTCCACCTCCTTCCATGGGGAACTCTCCAGGTCATTACCTAGCAGACAGTCTACAGGCATGGATGGACTCACAACAACCTTCAAGAGACCTGAGACCCCCCTCCACTCAAAGGGAACTTGCACCACCTTACAGAGGAGCACCGAGTTGTCAGCTGCAACTACTGGGTGAAGCACATTGGGAATGACCTGCTCTTCAGACACCCACTGACACCTCACGGATGTCACGCTGGCTCCAGTGTCTCTCAGAGCCTCCACCCTCCTCCCATTGATGGTCACCCACTGCCCGTATTTCTTAGTGTTATCGGGCAGGTAGGTTTCCTGGACCATCTCTTGGTCTCCTAAGGAGACAAGGGTCATAACTGTTGGTTCCGCCCCTTCACTAGAAATTAAATCCTCCCCCAAAGCTACACTCACTAAACCCGGTTTAGGAGCACCAGTGGGTGCTGGAGGTTTCTTGGGGCACTTAGGGGCAATGTGTCCCACCTCATTGCAGTGATAGCAGGTAGGTGGGCCCCTGGGGTCCCGCCTGCCCCTAGGGGGCCAGGTCGGTTTGGGCTTGGGGGGTTGACTCCGTTCCCTGGGAACTGTTTTGGGGCCCTTGAGAGAACTCCTTTTGGTTACCCTTGTCCCCCCCACTCTTTTGCTGGGGACCCTGCCCACCTTTGGCTATGGTACCCACAAATCCTCTGTGGACCCTGGTACTGGTCCAGCGGTCCGCCTCCTTAGCAAGCTCAATGGGGTCCGTCAGCTTGCTGTCTAAAAGATGCTGGCGCAGCTCTGGAACACAGACTACTCAAGTGCTCCCAACTAATTAAATGTAACAACCCCTTATAATCAGTTACTTTGCTGCCCTTCATCCAACCTTCCAGTGCACGCGAGTACAGATTCACACACTCCATCCAAGTCTCAGACTCTTTCTTCTTGGAGTTCCTAAACTGCAATCTATACTGTTCTGGAGTAAGTCCATACCTGAGACATAGGGCCTCCTTCATATTGGGATAGGTCATGGTACCTGCTAATTCCAAGGGCTCTAGAGCACTCCTCCCAGAAGCCTCAAAATGTTTCCACATGCCCGCCCCCCAATGCTGTTCAGGCACACCATTCATTCTCAACGCAATTTCATATGAGGTAAACCAGGCATAGATATCCTCAATCCTATTATAATTCTGTACCAAATCCTTGGGGATATATACTTTACCCCCCTGCACTGGCTGTGCGCTGCCACCATTGGAACCAGACTCCGCCTGCTTGGCCTTGATATCCAGTTCTCTCATGCTCAACTCATGAGCCAGAAGCAATTAAGGCATGGGCATTCTTGCTCTCCTCCGCCGCCTTTTCTTTCTCTACTTCTAATTGCTTCATTTTCATTATTTCCAATTCATGGTTCCTCACTCTTTGATTCTCCTCCAACTCCTCTGGAGTGAGACCCCTACTGGAATGGGAGCTGCCAGCCCTTGAGCCTGGGTTGCTCACAGGCAAATCGTTGGGTTCAAAACCATCCCCCCTATTTGCATTATTTCCATCTTGGGCCTCCCACCAGGCCTTCAAGGCTTTCTGTAGCACATCCTTTCTAGATCCGTTTTTCACAGGGCAACCAAGGTCTTTGCAGAATTGCTTGAGATCTTCAAATCTGTATGAATACAGATCCTCAATGGAAAACTCCAATTCTGCCCTCTCACTTGTTGCCACCTGAGACATGATGCTCTTGAAGAGTTATTCAAAAATAGAACCAACAATCAGCAGTATGTGGCTGTGTAATGGTCTGCTCTCCTAGTGATGTACACCAATTACTGTGGGTCAAGTACAAATACAAGTTCAATCCTCACCGCTGACCACCAATGTTAGATCTGGGGGTCTCTAGTTGGCAGGGTAGGTACCACTGTCCAAGTAGGGACCCTTGCTTCTAGTCAGAGAAAGGGGGATACACTGTTCAGATAACCCCTGCTCACCCTCTAGGTAGCTTGGCCTGAGCAGTCTAGGCTATCAAAGGTAATGTGTAAAGTATTTGTTCCAACACTCACAGTAACACAGTGAAAACACCACAGATTTACTCCACACTAGTTTTAGAAAAATAAGGTATCTTTACTAAAAACTTCACAAGACCAAATACTACAGAAAAAACAACATACAATTAAAAAGGTTACTTTAAAGATAGTTCAAGAGTTTGCAGAAAGTACTCCAGGATGTACAACTCAGTGTCCTGCACAATGCGACTCTCAATGCACAAAATGCGACACTTTCGTGTCCAACAGTACCTGTAGTTGCGTTAAGGTTCCCAAAAGCTATAACAAGGAAGATGGCAAAGGCGATGCGATACTCCTGAGACCTTGGGGAGGCTTTGCAGCAGCCCTGCTTCACGCAGCAGAGGTGGATGCACCATCTCCGATCTGTAGGGGGAGGATGCGATGACTTTGGCTTTCGTTGCGTAGGTTTCTTAGGGGGAAGCTTCACGCACAGGTACGATGCGATGATCTTAGGTGCGGCGCGATGTGCGGCGCAGCGCTGACATCTGGCGCCGCAACCCTCGATGCGTCACGGGACGGGACTCTGCGTCGACACACGCAGCGACTGGATACTTTCACGCACCGGCAGTGGTGCAGCCCGCAAACTGGTTCTGCGACGACCCTCGCAGCATCAGGAATCTTCACGCACCGGGACGATGCTCGACGCACTCGGCGATGCAGGGACTCCGGGTGCTGCGATGACGCCGCAATGAAATTCTCCTCGCACTCTCGTTCTTTGCGACTCGCAACTGGATGATGCGTCCCTCAAATGGATGATGCGATGGGTACCAGTTACTCTTGTTCACGCTTCTGCTTTCCGGCTCCCAAACACAGCAAAACGATCTCCTGAGGCCCCAAGACTAGACAAGCACTCCAAGGCAGGTCAGAACTCCCTCAGCAGAGTTCCAGGGGAGCTGGTGGTGAAGTCCTTTTGTTCCTGGGACTTCTTAACAGGGAGCCAGCTCTCCTCAGGCCCTTGGAGATCAGAATCAAAAGAAGGGGACACAGCAAAGTCCTTCCCCTCTCCTTGGCAGCAAAGCAAAACAGCAAGCAGGCAGTCTTCTCCTCTTCAGTTCCTTCCAGCTTTCTCCTTGGGAGAGGTTCCTTCTTAGTTCCACAGTGATCTAAAGTTTAGGTGTCTGGGGTCCTCTTCTTATACCCCTCCAAGTCTTTGTCTCTCTTTGTTTCAGTGGGGGGATTCCCCTGCTCAAACCGGTTCCTGGGTGTGCTCTGCCCTGGAGCACCTGGTTCCTTTCAGAGTGAGGGGTAGGGTCGTTAGACGCTCAGCAGGAGGTGGAGCCTTCTTTGTGCTGGCAGAGGCAGAGTCCTCAGCCTGGCCAGCAGGGGGTGGAGCCGGCATTGTGCTGGCAGAGGCAGCCCTACTCAAACCCAGGGGCTACTCCTCCCACCCATTTAGAGCAGATCTCCCTATTCACCCTGCTGCTGACTCATCCAGACTCCTGGAGCCACCTAGCCCATCACATGATACCAGTCAGCCAATCTGCACACAGGCACACAGGAAGGTTAAACAGGAGAATAGCTACTTTCTAAAAAGTGCTATTCTCACACAGTGAATTTAAAAACCATCTTGCTAAAAAGATGTATATTTAAATTCTGAACACAAAGATACCAAACTTGGATTTTCAATCTTGCCTTTAGGGGAAGATAGGCATGTAAACAGCCTCCCCCATTCTGTCCTATGGGCAAGATAGCCTCTCAGCAGTGAATAACGAAATTGGCTGTAATTCACTACCAGGGCATGTTACACACCTCAGTACATGCCCTACCTTTCAGATACACTGCACCCAGCCCAGGGGGGTACCTAGGGCCACCATAGGGATGCCTGACATGAAAGGGAAGGATAAGGCCTGGTCAGTGGTTGCACTGGCCAGGTCGACATGGCAGTCCTGGACTGCACATAGGCACTGCAAGCAGGCCTAAGACATCATTTTAGGGCTACTCCTGTGGGTGGCACAATCAGTGCTGCAGCCCACTAGTAGCATTTGAATCACCAGCCCTGGCACACTCAGTGCACTTTACTAGGGGCTAACAGGTGAAACAAATATACCAATCATGGATAACCAATCAATATCAATTTACCTAGGGAGCACTTGCACTTTGACACTGATCAGCAGTGGCAAAGTGCCCAAAGCATCTAAACCAGCAAAAACGAAATCCAGCATAGCGTCAAAAATACAGGAGGTAGAGGCAAAAAGTCAGGGGAAACCACGCCAAAGATGCCAGGTCTAACAGAAACCGATGTTTTTTTAAGTGAATTTCAAAGGTTTTTTAAATGATAATTTTTAAATATAATAATAGTTACATGTATTATTTTATACTGATTTTCTACAGATTTGTAACTGTTTATTTTTACATATTTTATTTTTTAAATTACATTATATATTTTTAAGATAAATGGAAATGAAAATGTTTTTTAAAATATTGAAACTGAAATTTTGTTTTTTGTCAGGGTCACTGGATGAGTACTTGGGTACTGACTGAATGATTAGAGTACTGCAAGGAGAGTGCCTAGGTGAATTTATAAGTGGTTGGGTTTGGCGCAGTGAAGGGATTAGTACATGGTGCTGAATGGGTATATAGAGGAGTGCAAGGGGAGTGACAGGGAATTTGCTGGAAGTGTATGGATACTGACTGGAGAATTGAAGGTATGACAGACAAGTGAGTAGGTGATTAGAAGACTGCATGCATAGTGGATAGGGGTTTGAAGAAGTCCATGTGCTAAAGCCTGGCTCGCTGCATGAGTACTTGGGTACTGACTGAATGATTAGAGTACAGCAAGGAGAGTGCCTGGGTGAAATTATAAGTGTTTGGGTTTTGGTGCAGTGAATGGATTAGTACATGGTGCTGAATGGGTCACTAGAGGAGTGCAAGGGGAGTGACAGTGGGTTTGGTGGAAGTGTATGGATACTGACTGGGGAATTGAAGGTGTGAAAGACAAGTGTGTAGGTGGTTAGAAGACTGGATGCACAGTGGATAGGCGTTTGAAGCAGTCCATGTGCCAAGGCCTGGCTCACTGTAGGAGTACTTGGGTACTGACTGAATGATTAGACTACTGCAAGGAGAGTGCCTGGGTGAATTTATAAGTGGTTGGGGTTTGGCACAGTGAATGGATTAGTACATGGTGCTGAATGGATCACTAAAGGAGTGCAAGGGGAGTGACAGGGTGTTTGCTGGAAGTGTATGGCTACTGACTGGAGAATTGAAGGTGTGAAAGACAAGTGTGTAGGTGGTTACAGGACTGCATGCATAGTGAATAGGCGTTTGAAGCAGTCCATGTGCCAAGGCCTGGCTCACTGTAGGAGTACTTGGGTACTGATTGAATGATTAGAGTACTGCAAGGAGAGTGCCTAGGTGAATTTATAAGTGGTTGGGTTTTGGCGCCGTGAATGGATTAGTACATGGTGCTGAATGGGTCACTAGAAGAGTGCAAGGGGAGTGACAGGGTGTTTGCTGGAAGTGTCTGGATACTGACTGGGGAATTGAAGGTGTGAAACACAAGTGTGTAGGTGGTTAGAGGACTGCATGCATAGTGGATAGGCATTTGAAGCAGTCCATGTGGTAAGGCCTGGCTCAGTGCATGAGTACTTGGGTACTGACTGAAAGATTAGAGTACTGCAAGGAGAGTGGCGGGTGAATTTATAAGTGGTTGGGTTTTGGCACAGTCAATGGATTAGTACATGGCACTGAGTGGGTCACTAGAGGAGTGACAGGGTGTTTGCTGGAGTGTATGGGTACTGACTAGGGAATTGAAGGTGTGAAAGACAAGTGTTTAGGTGGTTAGAGGACTGCATGCATAGTGGATAGGGGTTTGAAGCAGTCCATGTACTAAGGCCTGGATCGCTGCATGAGTACTTTGATACTGACTGAATGATTAGAGTACTGCAAGGAGAGTGCCTGGGTGAATTTATAAGTGTTTGGGTTTTGGTGCAGTGAATGGATTAGTACATGGTGCTGAATGGATTACTGGAGGAGTGCAAGGGGAGTGACAGGGTGTTTGCTGGAGTGTATAGATACTGACTGGGGAATTGAAGGTGTGAAAGACAAGGGTGTAGGGGTTAGAGGACTGCATGCATAGTGGATAGGCGTTTGAAGCAGTCCATGTGCTAAGGCCTGGCTCGCTGCAAGAGTACTTGAGCACTGACTGAATGATTAGAGTACTGCAAGGAGAATGCCCGGGTGAATTTATAAGTGGTTGGGTTTTGTGCAGTTTTAAAAAAAAATTCAGATGGGTACTGGTAGTAACTGATTCTGACTAACCAGTCCTAGAGCCAGTGCTATGCTAAAAGTCACTTAGAATACAGTTAAAACACCTACATACACTAAGGAACACTATGCGTTGGGGTACCCCTGTGATTAGAATGACCTCCTCTGTAACCCCCTAGTACATAATAGGGCAGGGGGATTAAAACTACCTCATAAAACGCGCCACAGGGTGCGTTTGCACACTGGTGAATGGAGGGGAGGGGGCTAAGCTGACGTGTGCAAACATGCCCTGTGGCCATTTTAATTTGGGGGATAAAGTCACCTTGAATCCTGAGTGTCCCTTGGGTCCAACTAGCCCACCAGGTATCTCCTGTTAGCGCCACAGAGCTGCGTTGCAGAGAGGTGTAAAAAGTGGCACGGCCTGGACCACCTCTCTGCAACACAGCGCAGTGATGCTTACTAGAAGCACCTGGTGGACTAGTTGGCCCCCAGGGTCCCTCAGGATTGAAGGGGAATTATTTCCCCATCTTAAAACGCGCCACAGGGCATGTTTGCACACTGTTAGAATGGGGAACCCCTGGTTGGCACAGGTAGGTACTTGTGACAAGCAGCGGTCCCTTCTTCTATGCAGGGCAAGAGAATTACCCCTTCAGAACAACCCCTGCTCACCCTATAGGTAGTGTGGCGCGAGCAGTCAGGGCTAAACTTCAGGGCGCTAAGTCAGTTAAGCATTTATGATGACAGACAGTAAATCACAACGATCCCCCACAAATGGACGCCAGGCATGAGTTGTATCAAAAATACGTATCCTTTATGTAAAAGTTTCTCTACTATGCAGGCTTAGTATAAGACCATAAATAACGGTTGCGAACTGGGAGCCACAAGATGATAATTAGGCACTTAGTCTTTTCTTTGATCGCTTCGTGGTGATCTTTCGAGTTTGTCCGGTCACGGTGATGCGCAGGGCACACTTGGCACAGTGAGGCGGGGAAATCAGAACGTTGCGGACCCCGAGTCCGAGAGAGGGTTCACTGTACCTGGGAGCGTGCGATGTGTTGGACGAGTCTTCGTTGGAGGGGTGCAGGTTCTGCACCTCGAGGGACTCTGGATCTAGAACCAGCGGGCGGCTTTAGGTGGACAGGCGCGGCCCAGGGCCTCTGACACAGACGGTGCGAGAGGTCACTTCAGGGGGTGGCGCGGTCCGACTCTTTCGTGGAGGCGAAGCGGGGCGACCGGGTACGAGCGACGTACGGGCGGCCGTCCGGGGCTTGAATTCGCGTTCCAAGTAGAAATCGGGCGGGAGGGCGAGGGGGCACCAAGCAGGCTCCAGTAGCAGGCAGGTGACAGGGAAGCGGGGCGGCCAGACCCGATGGGTCAAGAGCGACTCAGGTAGAGCGGGGCTCTCGGCGAGTGGAGGCGGCCAGGCTTCTGGGTGTCACGGCCCTTGGACGGGGTGAAGGTGCGCAGAGCACTCCGGCGGGAGAAAGCACACGGCTCGATTCTCAGACGAGCGGAGACACGGTGAACCCACTGGTCCTGGGGTTCAGTTCAGGGGGCAAGCTCGGTCAAGCCCTTGGAGATTGCTGTGAACACAAGTCTTTGAGTCAATAAATAAAGCAAGTCTTTTGCAGGTTTCTTCTCTCCCTTGACAGCGAGGCAACCACTGCAGGCAAGTCCTCCAGACTTAGGAACAGCGTTTCCTCCTTCAGCTTCAGATTCCTCCTCCTCAGGCAGAGCGTTCCTCTTGGTCACAAGCAGGATCTGATTTCTTAGGAGCAGGGCTCCTACATTTATACTCAGTTTCTTTTGTCTTTACAGGCCAGGGGGGGCTTTGCATAATCCTAGTCCAGTTCTTTTCAGTGAGGAGCACTTTGTTATTGAGACTCTGGCTTCTTCTTTCAGCAAGCAGGGCAGAGACATCAGACGCTCCCCAGGGGGTGGAGCCAGCATTGTGGAGGCAGAGCACTGTCCCATTCAGAGTCAAGGTGCACTCCTCCCACCCATCCTGGTGTAATCTTCCTATTCACCACCTGGTAGCCCCAGCCTGTCTCCTGGAACTTCCCAGCCCTGTCACTCAAGCTACACACAAAGAAGATAGCCCTCCCCTCCAGAGGCGGACTGAAATGGTTAAGCAAGCAAATGCTAACTTTCTAAAAGTAGCATTTGCAAACACAGGATATTAAAATAAACTTTACTAAAAGATGTATTTTATTATTCTGAGTTCAGGCATACTAAACACGAATCTCTACCATGCTTCCTGAGCCTGCTAGGATTATAGAGTGTTATAATCTAGCAGCCCATTCTGGCCTATGGAGAGCAGGTAGCCTTACAATAGTGAAAAACGAAAATGGCTGTAATTCACTATTAGGACATGCCACACACCTCAGGGCATGTCCTACCTTATCCTTACAATGCACCCTGCCCTAGGGCCTACCATAGGGGTGACTAACATGAAGGTAAGGAAAGGTTTAGGGACTGGCGAGTGGGGACACTTGCCCAGTCAGCATGACAGTACCAGACTGCACGCAGGTTCTGCAATGGCAGACCTTAGACATTTTTTACCCGCTGCTTCTGTGGGTGGCACAACCAGTGCTGCAAGCCCACTAGCAGCATTTGGATATACAAGCCCTTGGCACCCCAGGTGCACTCTACTAGGGACTGATAGTAAACCAAATAAGCCAAACATGGAAGTCAATTCACATAATACATTTTACCATAGGGAGCACTTGCCCCGTGGCACTGGATGGCAGTGTCACAGGGCCCTGAGCAGCTAACACCAGCACAAAAATACATTGAGGCACAAACAAAAATGGAAGGGTGACCCACGCCAATGGTGCAAGGTCTAACACACACGTCACCTCAGGTCCCATCCCCTCCCTTCACCATTGTGTAAACGCGCCCTATGGCCATTTTAATCTGGGAGATTAAGTCCCCTTGAATCCTGAGGGTCCCTAGGGTCCAAGTAGCCCACTAGGTACCTCCAGTAAGCGCAACAGAGGTGCATTGCAGAGAGGTGTAAAAAAGGGCACGGCCTGGACCATCTCTATGCAACGCAGTGCAGTGGCGCTTATTGGAAGCACCTGATGGACTAGTTGACCCCCAGGGTCCCTCAGGATTGAAGGGGAATTATTTCCCCATATTAAAACCCGCCACAGGGCGTGTTTGCACATGTCACCTCAGGCCCCATCCCCTCCCTTCACCATGGTGTAAACGCGCCCTGTGGCCATTTTGAGTTGGGAGATTAAGTCCCCTTGAATCCTGAGGGTCCCTAGGGTCAAACTAGCCCACTAGTTACCTCCAGTAAGCGCCGTTGCAGAGAGGTGTAAAAAGGGGCACGGCCTGCACCACCTCTCTGCAACGCAGCGCAGTATCACTTACTGGAAGCACCTGGTGGGCTAGTTGGCCCCCAGGTGCCCTCAGGATTGAAGGGGAATTAATTCCCCAACTTAAAACACGCCACAAGGCGTGTGTGCACACGTCACCTCAGGCCCCGTCCCCTCCCTTCACCACTGTGCAAACGCGCCCTGTGGCCATTTTAAGTTGGGAGATTAAGTCCCCTTGAATCCTGAGGGTCCCTACGGTCAAACTAGCTCAAGGTGGTCTCTGAACACCTGTCTGCAACGCAGCTCCCTGCGCATACTGGAGATACCTGGTGGGCTAGTTGGCCCTCTGGGACCCTCAGTATTGAAGGTGAATTAATTCCCCAACTTACAACTCACCAGGGGGTACGTTTGCACAATGGTGAAGGAAGGGGGCGGGGCCTGAGGTGACATGTGTGCAAACACGCCCTGTGGTGCATTTTAAGTTGGGGAATTAATTCCTCTTCAATCCTGAGGGTCCCTGATGGCCAACTAGCCCACTAGGTACCTCCAGTATGCGCCAGAGAGCTGTGTTGCAGAGAGCTGTTCAGAGGTCACGCCCCTTTTTACAACACTCTGCAACGCAGCTCCATGGCACTTACTGGAGGTACCTGGTGGGCTAGTTGGCCCCGAGGGACCCTCGGGATTTAAGAGGAATTAATTCCCCAACTTAAACTGCACCACAGGGTGTCAACTCAGGCCCCGCCCCTTCCCTTCACCACCGTGCAAACGCACCATATGGTGCGTTTTAAGTTGGGGGATTAAGTTCCCTTGAATACTGAGGGTCCCTGGGGTGCAACTAGCCCACCAGCTACCTCCATTAAGCGCCACAGAGCTGCACTGCAGAGAGGTGTTAAAAGGGGAGTGACCTCAGAAAACCTCTCTGCAATTCAGCCCCCTGACGCATACTGGAGGTTCCTGGTGGGCTACTGCCAGTATGTAATATGTATGTATATATATATATATTCACTGAAAAAACCATAGGTTTCAGGGGTGTTATAGTTAGCTGGACTTTTCACTTGTACAAAACCATTGAAATTCCCCCGTTATAGTTAGTTCAGCTAACTATAACTCGCGCGCCCGCAATGCACTGCTGATGACGTCACATATTACATCACTCATGACATGGTCAGTGACATCACTCATGACATCACTGATGACATCTCAAATGACATCACTGATGACATCACTGATGACATCATCCAGT
This sequence comes from Triturus cristatus, assembly GCF_964204655.1. Classification (NCBI taxonomy): domain Eukaryota; kingdom Metazoa; phylum Chordata; class Amphibia; order Caudata; family Salamandridae; genus Triturus; species Triturus cristatus. Next base: position 688,531,850 of record NC_140586.1, on the reverse strand, counting down.
GAATGTGTGTGTTTCTGAAAATTAAATATGTTTTATATATGTATATCTCAAGGTCGATGGAAGAATAAATGGGTATATAAGTGTCTAAATGGATGATTTGTTTTTGAAAAATTGATTGTGTAACTGACTGATTAAGTGTTTCATAGTGAATACATGGCTTAGTGAGTAATGTTTAAATATGTAAATATCTGTATCAGTCTCTCACTTTGTGTATAAGTGGCTGCATGGGTTGGTGAGTAGCTACATGGGTGTTTATATAGGTTATTAGTTGGTTTTATGAGTATCAGTCTGAGTGTCTGCATGGTTCGGTGGGGGTATTACGTAGTGCATAGGTGCATGAATGAATGACTCACTCTTTGTATGTGTTGAAGACAGCATGTGTGCAGGACTCTATGGGTGGATGAGTGAGTGTATGGGTGTGTTAGTGAGTGAATGACTGTCTCAATAGTGTCTTTATGAGTAACTACATATGTTTTAAACTAGTATATGTGACTATTGGTGTATATAAGCGAGTATATGTGACAGTGAGAGATTGAAAGAGTTCCTATATGAATAAGTATGTGTTTCTATAAGTGATTGTTTAAAAGACTAAGTATGTGTAAGTTTCCGTAGAAGTAAGTGTGGTGGTGTGTGTATAACTGTATATGCAAGTAAATGTATGTTTGATTCTTTATTAGCATGAGTGACTATGTGTGTGAGTACCTCTATGGATGAGTGGCATTGTGTAACAGGATGTATAGGTGTATGAGTACATATGATGAGTGAGTACATGTATGAGTGACTGTATAGGACTGTTGGTGAATGAGTGGATGTGTATGTGGATCTTAGAATTACTGTATAGGTTGTTGTAACTGGTATTGGTATGTCCATTGTTTTTAAAATTTTAATTTCTATTTTTGAATGTGTGTATCAAAGGTTATATTAGGGGAAGAGGAGGTCTGCCACTCTATCACAAGGATGATGTGATCAGGGATGTCAGCAGTGATGTCATTTGAGATGTCATCAGTGATGTCATGAGTGATGTCACTGACCATGTCATGAGTGATGTAATATGTGACGTCATCAGCAGTGCATTGCGGGCGCGCGAGTTATAGTTAGCTGAACTAACTATAACGGGGGAATTTCAATGGTTTTGTACAAGTGAAAAGTCCAGCTAACTATAACACCCCTGAAACCTATGGTTTTTTCAGTGAATTTCTGAGGTTTTTTAAATGCTAATTCCTAACTATAACGTGCCTGAAACCTATGGTTTTTTCTGTGAATTTCAAAGGTTTTTTAAATGCTAATTTCTAACTATGCCTACAGAGATAGGACATGTGAAGAAAGAAGAAAAAATGCACAGAAAGAAACAAAAGAAGTGCAGAAAGAAGCAACAGAAGTCCTCAAATACGAAGATAAGTGCAGGAAGAAGGATAACGTGCAGAAAGAACAAAAAGAAGAGCAGAAAGAAGCCTTGTTGCAAAATCATCCTGTACCCTCAACTTTTTCAGACGGATACTGGTGGTAACTGAGTCTGACTAACCAGTCCTAGAGCCAGTGCTATGTTAAAAGACACTTAGAATACAGTGAAAACACCTACATACACTAGGGAACATTATGCGTTGGGGTCCCCCTGTGATTAGCATGACCTCCTCTGTAAGCCCCTAGTGTATAATAGGGCATGGGGATTAAAACTACCTCTTAAAACAGGCCACAGGGCGTTTTTGCACACATTAACTCAGGCCTCGTCCCCTCCCTTCACCACTGTGTAAACACGCCCTGTGTCCATTTTTAGTTGGGAGATTAAGTTCATTTGAATCCTGAGGGTCCCTAGGGTCCAACTAGCCCACTAGGTACCTCCAGTAAGTGCCACAGAGCTGCGTTGCAGAGAGGTGTAAAAAGTGGCACGGCCTGGACCACCTCTCTGCAATGCAGCTCAGTGGCGCTTACTGGAAGCACTTGGTGGGCTAGTTAGCCCCCAGGGGCCCTCAGTATTGAAGGGAAATTATATCCCCAATTTAAAACGTGCCATAGTGCGTGTTTGCACACGTCACCTCAGGCCCCGTCCCCTCCCTTCACCACTGTGTAAACGCGCCCTGTGGCTGTTCTAAGTTGAGAGATTAAGTCCCCCTGAATCCTAAGGGTCCCTAGGGTCAAACTAGACCACTAGGTACCTCCAGTAAGCGCCACAGAGCTGCGTTGCAGAGAGGTGTAAAAAGGGGCTTGGCCTCAGAACACCTGGCTGCAGCGCAGCTCCCTGGCGCATACTGGAGATGCCTGTTGGGGGCGCGTTTGCAGAGTGCTGCACGGAGGGGGCATGGCCTCCGGCACGATGCCAGTCTTTTATTTATTTTAGTTTTTTAAGAAGGGGGGCTGTTTGGTTCCCCTTCTTATTCTAATTTATTGGCCCTGATGACCCCATCCCCCAGGGCCAGTCTCCTAATTATATTTTTTTGACCCCAATCCCCAGGGCCGGCCACTGTTTTTTATTATTTTTATAAAATATATATTTATAGACACACCTAGGACATGCTGGACAAACCGTACGTACCTATCACCATGACGATTTGCGTGATATTCATTAAAAGGCGACTATGCATGCAATGAATCCACGTGGAATGTATTTACACCACTAGTGAAGCTCTGACATGTCTGATGCCCTACCGTGCCTAATCCTGGTAGACACCCTTGTCGTTTATTTATACAAACATGGGTAGCTATTGACGGGCACATTTAATACACATGCACACCAAGCCATTCAAAGGGGATTCGACAAAAATTCGACCAAAACTATGCAAGAAAACCCCCTCACGGTTAATAAAACACACATCCACTGCCGGATGTGTAATACTTTTTATTTTACTCTCTGGAAAGGGGACGAACATCACTTGAGAGTCACAGCGTGCTCCTGACAGAGCCCAATGCTGTGTTACACCCACCATTGCCTGCCGAGTGCCACACACCTCTGTGTTGTATTCCACTAGCTAGTGCATATGCTATGACACTCTCTAGCCCATGTGCACTGTAACACCACCCCGTGAATATGTCATGCCACACTTGTCTTCGCACGGGTTATATTGCCCCATCTAACGTGCCTTTCTCGATGCCTATGTTATAACGCACAGTGCTATGCCATACATATTACAATCTGGGATCCATATCTTTGTCACAGTGCATATGCAACGTTACACTCCCCAGCACATATTTTATATTACAACTTTAGAGACTAGTTAGGTTACACAACACTGCCCTGTGCATATTACACTCCAAGGCGCATATCGCATAGCACGCGCTAGTGCCTGTGCTATCTCGCGCTCTCCCATGAATCTGTCATTGCGCACAATGTATTGCATATTATATTTCACGCCCGGTTCATCTTATATCACACTTTTTGGTGCATAGTTTATACCATACACTATATCTAGTTTTCATTTTCAATCGTGCTCTCAGGACTATGTTCTATATAACACTGTGTTCACCTACCCTTTTCACGTGCATTACATTTTGCGATAGGGGGTGGAGGGTCAGGGGGTGTTTCTGCCAAGTGAGCCCGGAGTCACAGTCACAAACGTCCTCTTCTTCCTGAATAAAAGTGAGATTATGCTGCATACTTGTTCATATTTTAAGTAGTTCGCACAGACACAATGTTTTAAAAACAATAAAGTTCCTAATACCCGCCTTCTCTGAACAGTTAGCTTGCTGCCGCTGCCCCATCCCCTTCCTCCCTATCCTCTGTTGTGTGAATCCATGGACTAGCCTCCTCCCTCCTGCCATGCATGGTCTGATGTGCTGCCACTGCCCTCAATTTAGTATGATGTACCAGTCCACTCCTCCTGCCCTCCATTGCCCAATTCTATGCCCCATCATTGACCTCCTGCTTAAACTCTGTGCTTAGCTTGCTGCCCCTATTCTCCTTCCCCCTGCCCTCCGATGTCTTTGTGCATGCCCCTGCTCCATCCTTTTTGCCCACCATGTCCCATGGACCTGCCACTCCTATCTACTCTGAGTGTTCTGTTGAGCTGCCACTCCCCTCCCACCTGCCTAGCATTGTCAGATGACTGTAACCTGTCCCTGCCACCTCCACCCTGCCTGTCCACATGCCATGCCCCTATCCTCTTCCTCCTGTCCTACATGGTCCATTGTACTGCCACACCCTTCTGCCCTCCCTGGTCTGTTGTGCTGCAACTGCTCCTCCTGCCTGCCCCGTGTGGTCTGTTGTGAGGTCCCTTCCCCTGAACTTTCTTGTCTGTGCACAGGTCCTGACCCTTCCTTCTATCCTCCATCGTCCTTTGTGCATGCCCCTCCACCCTCCTTCTTGCCCATCATAGCCATTGTGCTGCCACTAACCCTCCCACTTGCCATGCATGGTCTTCTGTGCTGCCATGGCCCCTCCCACCTTCCCTGTGTGGTCAGTTAGCTGCCCCTGACCCCCTCCCACCTTCCCTCCATGGTCTGTGTGTATGCCATCACAGTCTCACTGTTGCTCTTCATGGTGTGTCTTGCTTCTAGTGCCCATCCTGCCTGACCTCCATGGCTATCTTGCTGCTCCTGCCCTGCCCCCTTGCCCCCAGCCCTACTCCCTCCCTCCTGGCTTGTCTGTTCCATTGTAATGCCCCTGATCCGTCCCTCCTGCCCTTTATGGTCAGTTATACTGCAGCTTTCTCTCCTGTCTGTCCATTATGGTCAGCTAGCTACCATTGCCTCTTGCCCCTCTGTTCTCTGTTGTCCATGTGCATGGTCCTGTCCCCTCCCTCTTGCTTTCTATGGATTGTTGTGCTGCACTCCCGTCCTGCATGCCCTGTGTGGTGTATTGTGCTGCTGCAAACCCTGATGCCTGCCCTGCAGGGTCAGTTTGGTGCACCTCTCCATGTCCCTCCTGTCCTCTGTTATCCAAGTCCATGTCCCTATCCCATTTCCTTCCATGATCCAATGTACCATACTTGCGAACATTTTGAACTTGGTAAGAGGGAGATTTTGAAAAAAAACTGGGGTATTGATTTTCCCCTTTGAGTTACATTGAAAAAGAGGATATTGTAGACAGGAGACAGATCAAATAAAGCCCATTTGAGCTTAAAAACATTGGACGTTTCCTGGCTGAATCGGGTCTGTTGGCATGTATGGTTGTACTACCATTGCCTCTTCCTTCTGCCCACAATGGTCTATTACATTGCCACAGCCTTGAAGGAGGGTAGATTTAGTATCACAGGGGGCCCCTGGCCCGTTCTGTCCACACCTGAAGTATGAGACCCTTGTCCTTGCCCTGCCAGCTGCATTTGTAGGCCGTATTAAATTGACCAGCGGGTCCTGTGTTGCTATATAATTATCCTGAGACATCCTTACCACTCAGCCAGCATAAAACCCCTGTGTAGGCCCTTCTGTTCAATATGTAGGCCTCTTTGTTAAATTGACCATAGCTCTGCAATTTTAGTGTATAGCAGTCTGAAGGCAGGTCTGCGAGGCCTTCTGATCCAAACTAGTAGCCCCCACCCTACCCGAGTGCTCCGTGCTCGGTATCAAAGTTCAACATCCCCCTGAAGCTGTCGACATACAGTAGGCTGCATCCTGGACTGGTACTTGCTTCCTGGGCAGGTTTCCCGCTTTTAAGGAAGTGGCAACCGCAGAGCGTCAAGTTAGGAGAACTGAGGAGATTTTATACATGAATATATTGAATTCCCGTACAATACCCATTATTTTCTGCTTGCTCTATGGAACTTACGATAAGCGATTGGCCTGAGAGACTGACCTTTTCACCCAGTCCATTGTCAGCATTAAGTGGGTAAATGACGAAATGTCTGGTAAAATCTGCAGACGAAGCTTTTGGGTAGCATACGTAGGTAGATGTAGCATGCAAAGGAGCCCACAAAATGATATAAAAAGGGAGCACCCACAGATATCGACGGACTACCTCACCGTCTGTATGTAGGTTAACAGGCAGTGCAGGTTTTCCCCAAGAGCTGGGAGCTCTTGTCTTCCTTTGCTTAAAATGTCTTGCTCTGCTTTGCTTGAAGTATCTTATTCTATTTTACCTATATGAAATGTCATGTTATGTTTAACCATTGTTCTCTTTACTTTTGCATTTAAAAGATGTTGTATTGTAATTGCAGGAATGCTTGCTCTAAGAGTAAATGTGAGTGTCCCTAGGTAACATTTTCCTTGGTGTAACTTGTTTCTCATGATGCATTTATAGATGTGTTTTCTCTCTCTCTCTGTCAGTACATTAATAGAGATACAGAGAATATTATGACAGCTGTATGATTATCTGGATTCTGTATTTTGTACTTTATGTCTCTATTCTGCGGTTTCTTTGAAGTTGCATCTTCTCATTAAACTGCCATTGTATTCTGCCTCCAATTCCATGTCTCATATGTCTGTTTTCTTCATTTTTGGAGCAAGCGTTCCTAGGCACCCCGGCTCAAATTAAGGTGCCCCTTTTGTCCCTGACTCACTCTCCTGCTCAGTTCTGTGGTGGCTCCCGGGGATCTGGGGACCGCCCCTAGCTTCCTTGACCCGTAATAGATCTTCCCTCCAACAGCCTCTCTTGCAAGTCCTGTATTGTTGGTTTGTTGCCCCTGCCCCCCTTTCCACTGCCCTCCATAGTCTGTTGTGCTTCCACGGCCCTTCCTGCCTGCTCAGTGTGGTTAAATTGTTGCCTTTGCACCCTCCTACCTGCCTTCAATTTTCAGAGTCCGTGCCCCTGGCCTCTGCCTCTCAACAGTATCCTAATGAACAACTAGATTGCTAACATTCTATATTTATTACAAAAGTGTGGAACGCCTGACATCATCTTGATGTAATCAAAACTGTAATACCTAGAGCATTTCCTTTAGAAATTACATATATGAGAGGGTCTTATTGGCATCAAAATTATGGTTAGTGCTCTAAAAGACTAAAATAAGGACATATTTTCTGAGTTTTCAAATAGCGACAAAGCACTTTTAAATTATTTGTTATCTTTATGTTTTTTTATCCAGTTGACCACTTGATTAAATGTTGCACTTAGGGGAGAGGATGTGGTGTTACTTCCAGAACTGCAGACTTTGCAACTGGGGAACCAGGTTGAAGTTTCTGCTTCAGCTCGACATTCTGTGATTCTGGTCAAATCACTTAGTCTCCCCATGTCTACAACCAAAATGAATTTGTTCTTGTGTGATGTAACCAATGCTCATGTAAAGCACTCCAATACCTGACAAGTCTGCACTATATAACACTGCAAAAACACAAAATAATAAGTGTTTTGCACACTTCTGTCATTGGGCTATATTTGGGCTACATCTGGGTGATTTTGGGCTACATTTGGGCTCTTTTGTCTCCGGTGGCCATCTTGGGAGATTTATTTGTTATGAAGTTTCCTAATTTCCTCATGTACTGCAGTCTCCTCAGTAGGAAATGCTTTCAGTTTTTTACTTTGATTCCATCATGAAGGTATTCAGATATGTCACACATTTGCCATAAATTCTGAATGTTAGCACTCTAGTTGCTCATTAGATCACTGTAGTAAAACTACTGCACCATGGAAGTCTGCTCCTGGTATTAAAAGTGCATGTTTCAGTCTGCATGTCAGAATTTTTTAATGAAATAGAAGAGGATTTGAGAAGTCACTCAAAATGTGCCCTCATTTTCTTTCTTCAGCATTAATCATAATTTCTATGGCAAAATGAACCTCCTCATTGTGTTCCTTTTTAAATTAAATGTTTTAAGTGTTACCAGTTTATTCCAATCAAGATGGCTTCAGGTGTGCCTTACTTTTGTCATAATGAAGACAGTAAGCGCTCTAGTTGTTTTTAAGAACATTCTGGGACATTCTGTCATTGGGCTATACTTGGGCTACATCTGGGTGATATTTGGGCTACATTTGGGCTCTTTTGTCTCTGGTGGCCATCTTGGGAGACTTATTTGTTATGAAGTTTCCTAATTTCCTCATTTACTGCAGTCTCCTCAGTAGGAAATACTTTCAGTTTTTTACTTTGATTCCATCAAGAAGGCATTCAGATGTGTCACACATTTGCCATAAATTCAGAATGTTAGCACTCTTTTTGCTCATTAGATCACTGTAGTAAAGCTACTGCTCACCAGGGAAAACTGCTGCTGGTATTGAAAGTGCATGTTTCAGTCTGCATGTCAGAATTTTTTAATGAAATAGAAGAGGATTTGAGAAGTCACTCAAAATGTGCCCTAATTTTTCTTTCTGCAGCACTAATCATACTTTTTATGGAAAAATGAACCCCCTCATTTTGTTCCTTTTTAAATTAAATGTTTTAAGAGTTACCACTTTAATCCAAGCAAGATGGCTTCAGGTGTGCCATACGTTTATCATAAGTAGGACTGTTAGCGCTCTAGTAGTTCTTTGGAACACTCTGGGAAGCTGCAGTAGAACACAAAGGAATCAACTGACAGTCTCTGCCCTTGTTTGATGTACATGTTTTACTGAGAATGTCAGACTTCATTCTCACATGACTGAGAAAGATAATGTGAATTTACGGAAAATAAGCTCTCAGTTTAGCCTATAGATCACCTTCCAAACCTCTGTGGTAAAAGCATGAGAAAATATTTTTCTCTCTATCATGATATCCCAGCAGAAGGCTTTTTCACATGGTGAAATCACCTTAGAACATACCACAATTCCTAAAATGAGTATGGTACCATCAACAAATGATTTATAATGTAACTAAAGTCTTAAAACCTTCTATTAACTGCAATGCTTTTTAATGAGGTGCTATCATGTATATTGGTCCCAAGATGGCTGCCAACACTTCTTGGATGAAGTGCTGACAGCCAATCAGATCTCAGGATGAGATGTGTGGTTAGGCTCCGCCCACATATATATATATGCTTTTAAATGCTATTTTCTCAGGAAATACTGAACAGATTTACACCAGACCTGCAAAAGGCACTTCCTTGACCTTATGGCTACCTCTCTGCCAAATTTCAAGTAATTCTGTTCAGCCGTTCGGGCTGTAGCTGTGTCTAAAGGTCCTATGGAAAAATGCATGGGGAAAACGCGTTTTGGGACCCCCCTTTTTTCTCGGCCCCTGCTTGACGAATCCCCCCGAGACTTTCAGGGTAGGAGCGGAGCGTAGCGCCCCACCTATTTTGAAAATTTCGCGAGGATTCGTCGACCGGCGCCAAAGTTATTCCAAATAGAATGTTGCGGATTTCCTATGGAAACAGGGTCCTAACTATATCTACCTACTGGCGACCGCCAGTAGGTAATATATATATATATATATATATATATATATATATATATATATATATATATATATATATATATATTTCTTTTTACCATTGTACAACCCCCACGCTCCCCTCTTACTCCGACACTCCCGCACCTGCCCCCACCTTGCCACCCGTGAGTCAAGCTTGCCGCTACTGGTTGCTAGGTGTCCCTCACAAGTCAAATGCAAAGGCATTGAAATGTTCTCCTTTAGCTGCAGTTACACTAATCATTACTAGATGTCCTTCAAAAGATAAATACTAAATCACTGAAATTCTTACTTGAAGCAACAGTTTCACTAGTCTTTACTAGGTGTTGCTCAACTCTAATGCAAACACATTGAGGGCCTCATTTATGAAAAGTGTAGAATTGCTGGGGAAAAACAGCGATGCAATACTTTTTATTGCGCCCTCCTTGCAACACTATGAATGTGTCATATTTACACTTCAGCGCGCCATGCCGCAAGGATTGACCAGATACGTCAGGAATCCTGATGTATCTGGTGGCGCAGTAATGACGCATTGCTAGAGTGTGTCGGTAAGCTGACGCAACTCAAGCAATGTGTCATTACACATAAGGCGAATCCCATGTAAAAGGCCCTGCATCGCTCCTTACGCCTGCTTGAAGCAGGCGTAAGGATTTGACGCAGTCAAATAGTAGATGTGGTACAGAGTGAACTCTCATAGATATCACTGCACCACTTCTCCACGCCTTTATTACCTGGGAACGCCCACCCTGCATACATTATTCCAGATGCAGGTATAATGTAGCACAGGCATTTACAAAGGAATGCATCTGCCTAGAAGCGTCACTTTGTTATTAGGGCACATTGATTACGCTGCCACAGTGTCCCTATTGAGTCAAATGCAAAAGCACTGACATATTTTCATGAAGCTGCAGTTCCACTTTTTATTAATAGAGATTCAGTTCACATCAGAAGCAACTGCTTCATCTGACCTCCACCAAGCTGAGGGGGTGTGGCTTTAGTATATTCATTTGCATACACAGTTTTGTTATTTTAATCATTTGTGCATGTTCTCCATAGGATCAATTATTGGTCAAAGCTGTCTCATAATAATGAGTGAATTACAGATTTCAAGACATTTCTTATTTTTTGTTCAATTTTGTGATCACACCTACTATTTATAGGAACTGTTATTCACTTGTAAGCACAAGTGCAACTAGATAGCTTATTTTGTCTGTTAATGTTTCAGTGGTTGTAAGATTTGCCTTTGATTTGAGATGAGTGCTTTACGTATATTAATAACGCTCATACAACACTTCAGTAGGGGATATGCAGGTCCACAATTAGTTACTAAAGCGCTATTTTGAGTCAGATACAAGTGGTTCAAATGCCCATCAAAATATTGTTAAGGGGGTGTGTCTTGAGCTTAAAAATCTGCATTTACACTCTAGCTACTCCAATGAATTGTGCTAATTTTCAGTAGGATAAATAAATAAGCCAAAGCTGGTTTACAGTGAGGTACTAAAATTGTAATTCAAATAAATGTCTTGAGAATTATGAAAATAGTTGATTTTGAGAAACTGGGTTGTTGGTTGACTAGGTGTAAGCCCTGGTAACACAGGAGCCACAATCCCTAGCAGGGTGAACCACAAAAAAACACTAAATTAACCTGTGTTTAACCCTGGAAAGCTTGGCACAAAAATCAGGCAGGCTTAGGTTACAGGAAATGTGTCAAGTATTTATGCAGCACACAAACAGTACAAAAGTTTAAACACAACAGAAGAAAAATCAGACACTAATTTAGAAAAATAGGTACATTCTTATAAATTATTTGACACCAATTGACAATAATCCACTCAGTAGTACCAGAGTTGTGACTTTTTAATAAAAACTAGCACCAAAACAAACAAAGCACCAACCGAGGATATCTAGTCGTGCATGAAAGGGTCAAAGTTGACAAATTTGGCTGACCGTGATGGTCTGCGGTTCGGATGCAAGAAGCAGATTTGGTGTGGTTGGCACTCACTTTCGAACTTACATTTTATTTCAAGAAACTTGTTCTGAGGAGGTAAAGCTCAGTGGTGCAAGGCTGCAGGCAGTCCCTAAGGAGGCTGTTGCGTCATCTGGAAGCCTCTGGATGAAGTCTCCATGAAGTTACTACATCCAGTTACTACATCTCTAGCAGGACGAGGCAGGAGACTGAAGCAGAAGCCAGTTTCAGAAGGTCAGTTACCTCTTTGGTGGCATACCACTGAAAAGGATTTGCTGCTGCAGAGAAGAACGTAGTGGAAGCAGCCACAAAGTCAGGCTGACTGTTGATGTATCTTGGGTGGATCGACAAGCAGGTTGGTCCCGGTCTTCCCTCGGTTTCAATGTCTCTAATTTTAGATTTTGGCTATCTGGGCACCTTTAGCACCCATCCAATGGTCCAGGACTGGTGGGACACCACTTGAGATTTCAGGACTTACTCAGGCTGGGTCCAGGTGTGAGCTCAAGGTGGTGGGAGCCTTTTATATAGTGGTAGCTCTAAACAGGAACCCAGCAAACTAGTCCCTCTAGTAGTCTTGGGTCCAGGTTAAGATACAGGGCTCAAACATCAGAGCAGAACTCTGAGGGTTCAAGGCAGGCTCCAGGCAGAAAAGCAGTCCTTGCAATTACAGCAAAGTAGTTTTGCAGACTGGACAGTGGGTCACAGCATCAGGCAGTCCTTCTGAGAGTCCTTTCGCAAGTCCAGGATTGAACTGCAAAGTGGGTCTAAGGACAATACTTTTGAATCTGGTGCCTCCTTTAAAGTTGGTTAAAGTTTCTAAAGTTTTCTTTTTAAAGTATTTAGAATTTTCTGACTCCCCTACCCCAGCTCCAAGCTGGCTGCAGTGACAATGTGGAGGTGGCAAGACTTTGTGTGAAGGCAGAGCACAGCCTGTTTAGTTGCAAGTGGGTTATGCCCACCTCTGCCTCCACCCCTCCATACTGCAAGTGGATGGCCCATTCAGGCACACCTACTCCCTCTACTGTGTGACTGTCTTGGAGGAAATCATAAAGTATGTCACTTACACTTAATCAATGATCCGGGGAGGCTGCAGGCACCAAAGGGTGGGAAAATGGCAATTTCTAAAAGTGGAATTTTCAAAATTGTAAATTCAAATCTGACTTCACCTTTAAAGAGGATTTCTCATTGCAGTTTCATAGACACCAAACATGAAATGCCTACCTGGTCCCAATCAGAATTTAGCACTAAAATAATAAGGCAGCCCAATGTTATCCTATAGGACATGTAGGCCTCACAGCAGAGAAAAATAAATTTAAGAGTTTTTCAGTACCAGGACATGTAAAACTTAAAAGTACATGCTCAATTGTCTTTCAATTACAATAGAAACTGCCGTATGGGCTTCCTAGGTCCTACCTTAGGGGGGACTTATATGCAATAAAAAGAGTTCAAGTCTTGGCATGGGGTTGAGATTGCCAAGTCGAAATGGCAGTTTAAAACTGCATCCAGGCTGCATTGGCAGACCTTTGGTCTTGTTTTAAGGGGCTACGTAAGTGGGTGTCACAATACGTGCTGCAGGACCACAAGTAGCATTTCATTTACAGGCCCTAAATACATACTATACCACTCTACAAGGGACTTAAACCATGTTCAGGGGAGTGAGCACATGCACTTTGGCACTGGTTAGCAGTGGTAAAGTGCACAGAGTCCTAAGGCCAACCAAAATGAATTTCAGCATAAAAATGGTGGTAAGTAGGCAAAATGTATGGGGGGAGACCACCCTAAAGCTGGCAACTCTAACATTGATGTAACCCTACTGTACGTAGGTTCTATCAGTCGCTTGGAAGCGCAAGTGTCTCACAATTTCTAATCCTGGGGAAATATTTTCTAGGTGTATGTGTACATGTGCAAGGGCTAAATCCAGTCACTCAAAGTGAAAACATCCAATGGCTTGAGTGGGCTGGTCTGTTTATCTATACTCTCTTCTGGAGTAGGAGGGAGTATATTTTGAGCACCATGTCAACAGACCAATGGTGAAAAAGTGTTGATTGAGAGCCCTTATATATGTATGTATATTTTGTATGATATTTTTTAGTAAACATGAGGCTAGCAAGACAGCTAAGTGTTCTTTAGGCCAGACCTAAAAATGTGCACCAGAGGAAACGCAAAGAAAGAAAAAGCAAGGATGAGTGAGACAGGAGTATAGAGAAAGAGAATAGAAGGAGAAAAGGAGGGTACAGGCAGGAAAGAAACGTGAAAAGAAAGTAGGAAAAGGTGAAAGGTTGGATGAAAGTATGAAACAATGAATAGATGGAAGGGTAAAAGGATGGATGTAATCTGGACGCGCACTGGGAACGAAAGCCTGCTGCTAAGAGGCTGCTTTCCTGATACTTGCCACCTTTTTAAAATTCATTGATACTGTGATTGTTTTACTTTTGTTTGCACTGTTTTAAAGGTTTTAAACACAAACTACTGAAACGCTATTGTTGTAATCTCGTGCACATTCTGTTCCATGTTGGAACAGATGCGCGCTATGAATGTTCTGAGTTCCTTGGGAATGTGGGGGCGGCAGTTGGACGGGCGAACACGGAGGGGCAGCATCTTTTGTCTGTTGGTGGTGCAATGTACAATAAAGCAACAATTTAGAGCAACTGATGGAGTTGTATGCTCTTTTAACACTGGCGACGATTGGCTGTTGGAGCACCACCAACGTTTAAAGAACCCACGGATTAATTTTGATTATCGACAGAGTTGACAGCATTTTGACGGATGTAGTCGGACTTTGGACTCTACATTCCGCTCATGTATGTTTTTCAAGAGGTGCAGTAAGTCAGAGGAACTGCCGTTAGTCTTCGCTCAAGGTGTGGTGCTTCCCGACGTGTGGAAAGAGGGAAGGAAAGAGAAACGAAGATTGTCGTTGGAACAGGCAAGTCTATTGATAGGGTGTGACTTGCCTGATGTTTCGTGTTGTGGCGTTTTTGGGAGAAAAGACCTCCACTTACCAGTGGGATTAACGGTCACTCACTGGGCTCGCGCTGACTTTCTTGTCTGCATGCGCGTCAGTGGCTCGCGCTGACTTTCTTGCCTGCATGCGCGTCAGTGGAATCTTCGCAACCTGATCTCGTCACTGCGTTGTCATCACGCATTACGCATCATGCGTTTGGTCAGCGCGTCACGTAACGTTGGACGCGCCTCCATTTTTGGGGGTGGTAACCTTGGTTACATCTGAAGCTTTCTACGGAGAGAAGAAACGATTACGAGTCGTGTTTCTCATGCTGTTTCTACGTGTTGAATTGGGACAATATACTACGTTTCCCATGCTGTTCCTGCGAGTTTAATTTTGGCATTTTGCTCAATTTTTTTTAGTTGTTGGTTTTTTTCCTTTCTCTTGAAATGTCGTCGATCCTCAATGAGCCAGCCACCTGCATTTCTTTGTGAGAAAGGTGAGCCATTACTTCCTTGGAAGAGATGGAAAAATCTTTTTGACTCTTATTTGGTGGCAATTGGGGGTGAAAGATTCTCAGCTATTCGGAAACAAGCCATCCTTCTACATAATTTGGGGGTTGAGGGTCGCAATATTTATGACAGCATTGATGAACTTCCGATGGGGGATGGGTCGGGTGAACCGTCAGATGTTTTTGAAATGTCAATGAAGATGCTTGAGAACTACTTTGGGCCACGCATAAATATTGTGTTAGAGCGCCATAAGTTTTTCATGAGAATTCAGGAACCAAAAGAGAAGGTTGGGAACTATGTGGCATCTTTGAAGACTTTAGCCAGAACATGTGATTTTGGAGATTTAACGGAATCACTGATCCGCAATCAGTTAGTCAGATGTACAAACAGTGCTAGAGTTCAGGAAAAACTCCTTTAAAAAACCCGTCCTTACGTGAAGCTATTGCGATTGTGGAAGGCATGGAAAATACTTCAGGTTGGGTAAAAGAAATGAAGGAACATAAAACGTCTACAGACTGTACTTCTACCCCCAGTAGCATTCACAAAGTTACAACTATGGTTCAACAAACAGTTGCAGAAGATAATGTTGGCAAAGTTACTCAATTTCCTAAGGCGAAATTCCAAATTGAACGTACCAATATCAAATGTTATCGTTGTGGGAGTTCAAATCATAATGCTAATTTTCCGAATTGGTTTGCAAAATCTGCTACTTGTTTAAAATGTGGCGTGAAAGGTCATTATGCCAGGGTTTGTAAGTCTTCTGGCAAGGTTCAATGTCTTGAGAGTGTTGAATCTGTTGCAACTGGTCCAAGGATGGTCATTTCTAATGTTAGGAGTGATGGTATTGTGGATGCTGATCCCATATCTATGCCTGAATGTGATGATGTGATTGGTGGGGAAAATTTTGTTGTGTTAGCAGATTCTGGTTCTCCTTTCACGATGATTGGAGAGGAGATTTGGAACAAAACTTTTCCTGACATTACGTTACTTGATCCTGATATTAACCCTGTTAGCTATGGGGGGTCACGTATAAATGTGTTTGGCTACACGATTATGGGTATATTTTTCAAGGGCCGTGAAACCATTGGTAAGATCTATGTGGCACAGAGGGGGGATAATCTGTTAGGTTGGAGGCATCAGAGAGATCTGGGTATTATACTGAATCCCAATGCTCTCAAAGCCTCTGATCAAGTCATGCTTATTGATTGTATTCCTAATTCCAACAGGTTTTTCGAGGAGTTTCCCCAAGTTTTTACAGATAAGTTGGGTCTTTTGAAAGATTTCGAACATCGCATTATCTTAAAGCATAATGCAGTACCATGTGTTCATAAGGTTCGGAAGGTTCCAAACATGATGTTAGCTCCTCTCACAAAGGAGTTGGATAGGCTAATGGGTTTGAATGTTATTGAGGAAATCGAATCATCTGAATGGTTGGCTCCGGTGGTTTTGGCCCCCAAGGATGCTGGGAAGAGCATTCGCATGTGTGTGGATCTCAGAGGTCTGAACAAATGGATATGGGTTGACCGCCAACCGCTCCCCAATATTAATGAGTCTTTATCTATGCTGAGTGGTGCGAAGGTTTTTTCTGTCCTTGACTTGTCATCGGCGTACCATCAAGTACCTCTTCATGTTGATTCTAGGCATCTGACATCTTTTGTAACTCCATTAGGAGCATTCAGATTCATCAGGATGCCCTTTGGTTTGGCATCAGCTGTAGCTTGCTTTCAACGCATTATGAAGTTGGTAATTGGTGATATGTCAAATGTCATTTTCTTCCAAGATGATATTCTTGTTTATGGCAAAGATGACTCAGAACATGACATTATTTTAAGGGTGGTTCTAACAAAGTTAGCGAGTAAGGGTCTCACAGTCAACAAACTGAAGTGTAGAATTGGAGTGTCTTCAGTTACATATCTTGGGCATGTGATTTCTGGGGACGGCATTCAACCTAAGATTGAATTAGCTAAGAGTATTGTTGAGGCCCCAACTCCAAAGGACAAAGAGCAAGTTAGATCCTTCTTGGGTTTGGCGGAATTTTATGCCAAGTTTGTTAAAGGATTTGCATCCGTGGTTGAGCCTATAAGGAATTTGCTTAAGAGAGGCACTCAGTTTGAGTGGAATGATGCATGTGAAGGTGCTTTTGGAATTGTTAAACGTTCCATCAGCCAATTACCCAGTTTAGGCCATTTTGATACCAATAAGAGAACAATACTTACCACTGATGCGAGTTTATCTGGTTTGGGTGCAGTATTATCCCAAGTTGAGGATGGGGTGGATAAAGTTGTTGCTTTTGCTTCTCGGGCTTTAAAAAAAGCTGAGCAGCAATATTCTTGTATTGAGAGGGAGGCGCATGCAATAGTTTGGGCAATTAAGCATTTTAAGTTTTACCTTTGTGGTATTCCTTTTGTTGTAAGGTCAGACCATCGTCCTCTTGTACAAGTTTTTTCTTGTATGGAAAGTGACAGACTGACTCCTAGATTGAAGCGTTGGAGTGAAGGATTGGAGGAGTTCAATTTTCAAGTGCAGTATCTGCCTGGGTCCTCAAATGTGACTGCTGAGTGTCTGTCCAGATTGCCTATTCAGGAACATGATGATTATGCTGATGTTGAACCTCTATGTGTTTCTTGGGTTAGGGAATCCTCTATTTCCCATGAAGAATGGACACAGGCTATTTCTGATGATCCTTTATTTTCTTGTATCAAGGATTTTATCATTAAGGGTTGGCCGGTTCATTGCAAGGATGTGGATCGAGACCTTAGTCCTTTTTGGTCCGTTAGGAATGAACTAACTTTTGCACATGGAGGGTTGATGAGGGGCAGTAGATTTATTCCTCCTTTATCCTTGAGACCAAAATTGATAAATCTGGCTCATGAGGGGCACCTTGGGAGGAGTCTCACTAAATCACGGCTTAGGGAAAGATATTGGTGGCCGTTTATGGATCATCAGGTGGAAGCGGTGGTTAAGGATTGTCATCTATGTGTGTCTAATGATAAGTCCAAAGTGGTGAACTGTGCCCCTTTGTCTCCGGTTGAAGTTCCTAGTCAGCCGTGGACAAAGTTAGGTTTGGATCTAATGGGTCCATTTGATTTACTTGCGCCGTCTGAAAGATTGGTTATTCTCTTGGTTGATTATACTTCCAAGTGGTTATCTACCAAATGTGTGAGCAATGTCAACACAAGAGTTATTGTGGAATTCCTGAAAGATGAATTTGCTGGGGAGGGTATTCCGAAATACCTTATCACTGACAATGGTGTGCAATTTGTTTCTTCTGAGATGGGGGAACTTTTGGATGATCTTGGTATCATTCATCTTAAAACAGCTCTTTATTCTCCTCAGGCCAATGGTCTTGCTGAGCGCATGAACCGTGTTGTCAAGGGTTGTGTGCAAACAGCGTTAGATACGAAAACTCCCCTTAAGGATGTTTTGCGTGATACATGGTGGGCTCATCGCACCACGGTGAACCATGTTGTATGTAACTCGATTTTATCCTTCTGCGGGGCAGACATGCAAAGTCTAAGTTGAATCCGACTTGGTTTCCTTCTCATGATTTGATTCCTTTGGATGGGAAGGTAGTGGAATCTAGGATCCACTCTTATCAAACAGAGCATAAAAAACTATTTGACTTCAAGAATGCGGTTAGGTCCAAATTATGGTGTGTAGGTGAGTGGGTGTTGGTTAAGAAACCCAGGTTTTCGAAAAATGGTGTTTCGGAATTTATGGGTCCGTTCATGATTTCTTCAATTCATAAGAATGTGGTTACGATGCAGAATGGTTGTAAGTGGAATATGTCGAGGCTGGTGAAATACACGAGGCCTGATCCTTCTTTGGGTTCTAGTCATTGTGATGTTTCAGTTTCTGATCAATCCTGTATTCCTTCTTCTTCAAGTAGTGATAACTTTTCTAGTACTGCAGCTCTTCCTGATCCCGGTCATGTTCAACCTAGGGATCTTTCTCGGAGACTGCGTCGCACCCCTGCAAAGTTTAATGATTTTTATTTGAATACCTGTTAATTGATTAATGTTTATTTCCTTATATTCTTGTCATCATTTGATTTCTCTATTGTTATGTAAAGGGGATGTGTTGTAATCTCGTGCACATTGTGTTCCATGTTGGAACAGATGCGTGCTATGAATGTTCTGAGTTCCTTCGGAATGTGGGGGCGGCAGTTGGACGGGCGAACACGGAGGGGCAGCATCTTTTGTCTGTTGGTGGTGCAATGTACAATAAAGCAACAATTTAGAGCAACTGATGGAGTAGTATGCTCTTTTAACAGCTATCTTAAACGCTAACCTCTTTACCTCGGACGCCTTTAATTTGCTCTACATCCTCCCCGGTCCACCACGGGTTTTTCGGTTGATGTGGAGGGAGGCGCGGTCACAGTTCTTCTGGGCTAGAGGTGAGGGGAGGCGGGGTGTTAACGGGCTGCCGGTCACCTGATCTAAGTCTTATATTTTCATGCCATACGCTTCGTGCAGCAGGCTCGCGCAGCGGGCGCGCCAAAGGCAAGCCCGTCTGCGCCCGTCCGTGGCCTACCGGGGCTAGGGGCCACAACCCCATGTCCTAATCCCCTCAAAAGATTAACTTTCTCATCGGTGCAACTTTTAGCCCTTCGCCCCAAAACTACACCTGACTGCACTCAGGCCTTAGCTATTAATTTAGCTAAAGATACTTGTCCCGGTTGCAATTTCTCTTCCGTCAACTTCCAGTCAAGTGTCCACACGTCATTAGGAAATAGGACAAACACTCGCTTGACATCTCCCCCAACAAATGTTTTTACATTTCTCAGTTTAAACTGCCGCTCACTCCACAAACAGAAAATTGATATTTTTGACCTCCTCTTCGAAGAACAACCTGATGCTCTTTTTCTTACGAAGACCTGGCTCCACGAGAGCTCGGGTCCTGATGTTGCAGCAGCTTTACCACCTAATTATGTCATTGTTAGAAAAGACAGAATTACTACATCTGGCGGTGGCATAGCTATCATTTAAAATAACTATCTTCAATGCAAATTTGATACAGTGGATATTCCAAATTGTGAAGCCGCCCTGTTTAAGTTAACATTAAATCCCAAATTTACTTTTTCAGGCCTTTTTGCCCTCCAGGCCCCCCTACTTCCTGGGCCACATCCCTGCCAGGCCACCTTACCCCTTTAATTATGAGCTCTACCAACCTTTCGCTGCTTGGCGATCTTAATTTACATCTGGATAATCTCTGAAACTCCACTTGTAGCAACTTTATTTCTGACCTTGCTGCTATGAACATCAACCTACGTAATTCGGGACCCACACACAAAGCAGGCCACCTCCTTGACCCCATCTTTTCCAACCTTCCTGGCTTTCATTGTGCCCCAGCAATGCCTATCCACTGGTCCGACCACTTTTTATCTAGGTTTAACATTTCTATTCCTCTTACCTCGACTTCCCTGTTCCCTTCCCTCAAGACATCTAAAAGAGACTGGAAAAAACTTGACTTGAATGCTCTTAACAATGACTTACGTTCTAACGCACCCTCATTTGACTCAAACGTCGATCTACTCTCCAAAAATGTACATAGTTGGCTCTCAAGTGCCATAGATTCCTGTCTTCCCCCGACAAAGAAAAAACTTACAAACCACCGTCCCCCAGCCCCATGGTTCAACGACACTCTAAAAACTGAAAAATCTAGATGCAAATCACCAGAACATAAATGGAGGAGAGACTATGCGCCCGATCTTAAAGTCGCCTATATAAAAGCTAAAAAATGTTACCACAACCTCTGTAAATCTACTAAGGCTCGTTTTGTTTCTAACACCATCACAGATGCCGCTAATTGTTCTAAGACACTTTTCGGCTTAGTTAAAAAGCTTGCTGGGTCTGAGACCCTAGCAAATCCCCTCCCTTTGAACAAATGCCAGTGCGAAGACCTTGCTCACTTTTTT
Source organism: Triturus cristatus (assembly GCF_964204655.1). NCBI lineage: Eukaryota > Metazoa > Chordata > Amphibia > Caudata > Salamandridae > Triturus > Triturus cristatus. Next base: position 688,511,332 of record NC_140586.1, on the reverse strand, counting down.
AAGCACAAGATCGAGAAGATTCATCTTGAGATTGCCAACTCTCATTTAAGCAGTCGCCTGCAGGCATCATCCACAACCACCACACGGACGGTTCTCCCCCCTGCATGGATGATTCATCTCTTGCTGAACTCTCTACTGTGCCTGTCACCACGGCCCCTCTTTTAGATTCCTGGCCACTTCTCAATATGGATTCTTTAACTATTATTTTTAAAAAAGTGAAGTCCAGCTCTCCTAATGACCCATTACCTCCCTCAGTACTCAAACAATTGGATCCCTCTCATATGCACGTCATCCTGAATGTTTTAAATTCTTCCCTACACAAGTCTTTAGTTCCGTCTCATTGGAAACATGCTTTGGTGACCCCTCTTCTAAAAAAAAAACTACTGCCGACCCTGCCACTCTTTCTAATTACCGACCGATCTCCCTTCTGCCATTTTTTTCCAAAATCCTCGAGACATTTTTCCCAGTTTGTTTAATTGAACACAATTCTCCACCCCTCCCAATCCGGGTTTAGGACCAATTTTTCCACAGAAACTTCTTTGCTGGGGGTCACAGAGAGGCTTCGCCATCATCTTGATGGTGGGGAGACCGTCACGCTCATACTGTTGGACCTCAGCGTGGCGTTCAACACAATCTCCCATCCTACACTAATCAACACACTTAGATCCCGGGGCATCTGCGGTTCAGCCCTGGACTGGATCATCTCCTTTCTGGACGGCCATGCTTTTCAGATTTTTTCTGCTACTCATAGCTCCAACATCCACCCATCACCTCATGGGGTACCCCAGGGCTCCATACTCAGTCCACTGCTTTTCAATCTTTACGTCAGACCTTTAGCGGACATCGCTGAACAAGCTGGCCTGACTCTCTTTACCTATGCTGAAGATTCTCAGATCATTTTCTCTCTTTCTCACACAGACCCCGACTTAACATCTTGCTTACAGTTGGGTCTCAGGATGAACCAACACCACTTGAAACTTAACGTTGATAAAACTGAGGTCTTAATCCTTGGTAAGGAGAAAGATCTCTGGGGCCCGCTACATTGGCCTGCCGAGATGGGTGCCTTCCCGCGGCCGTCCAGCCATGTTCGTAACCTGGGCGTATATATTGATGATTCTTTGTCCTGGCATCATCAAGCAGTCAGGGTCACGGCCATATGTTTCACCATCTTAAAATGGCTTAGAAAGATCATTTGGATGCTACCAACAGCCACCCAAAAAACAGTGGTCCATGCCCTTATCACCTCACGGTTGGACTATGGTAATGTCCTTTTTTTAGGTGCTAATAAAGCCGTGACCCGTAGACTGCAGCTGGTGCAGAACTCTGCAGCTAGACTACTGCAGAGTTCCTAGAGCCACTCATATCTCTGGCTATCTCCGTGATCTACACTGGCTCAGAGTGGATAACCGTATAAAGTTCAAAGCCCTGAGCTTTAAGTTTAATATCAAATGGGATTCAGCACCACATTTTCTGCAATCTCTCGTCTGCCCTTATGTTCCCACACGCCATCTTCGATCCTTAACTCTTGAAAAATGTACAGTTCCACGGTTCAAACTCGCCAGGATGTGTGGACGGTCCTTTTCTCATCTCGGCCCCACCCTCTGGAACACTCTTCCTCTTGCTAGCCGCAAAGACACCAATGACACTAGCTTCCACAGATCCATTAAGACCTGGCTGTTCAACCAGTACTTAAACCCAAAAAACACATACTCTACCCTTTATACTTTTGCATGTACAATGTATCATGTATTTAAATCAAACCAAAACCACTCTGACTGGACCAAAGGAAAAAATATATATACATATATATCTCTTTCGTTCATAGGAACCAAGCAATAAAGTGATTTAATTTTTTTATTAATACTCTTTTAGCAAAATAGATAGTCATATAAATCACATTTTTAGTTAATCCCAGAAAATAGTTCCAAAGAGACATACATTCACAAATTAATTAAATTAATATATTGCAATAACTAAACAAATCTCTATACACAAATATAGGGCTAAGAGACAGGATCCCAACAAAAAAAACCAACTAATCAATCCACACAATCATTCGTACTCAAACCAATTTCATACAGCATCCCAAATCCACACATCACACAAATATCAAAATGCAAACTGACAGTACATTAGGGCCCGCCGGCCTGTGTTTCAATAAATACACTTATAGATATTCCAATTAATATGTAGCAGTGAAATCCAAGGTTTTTGAGAACACGATTTTGGCCAAAGTTCAATCAAGAGGGAGGGGGGCCACGTTCAAAGCGCAGACGCGCGTTTCGGTGAAACAACTCCCAATTAAGAGTACCACCTTCTTCAGGACGCAAAGGACAAAAAGAGTGAGAAGGGACCGGTCATAAAATGAAAGAGAAAAATATATATATATAATAATATATACATAATGTGTAAGGCACATTTAGGATATCACACCAATCGCATTTTTAATTTAAGGATAAATACCAAAAAAGTTTCAAAGAGACGATAGTCCATGCAGAGTGTCACATAATTAATAGGTTTGTATTTGCATTTTTAAAAGCCTAGAGACCAAAAATTTGGACCAACAAACAAGATAACACTGAAAATAAAAAGGAAAAAATGAATCATCAACAAACTAATAAGGAAAAAATGACAGGGCCAACCTTTCCAAATGCAAAAGATATCAAACATGGCGCTTACCTGTATAAATGCAAAAGAACTGTTCAAGTTCAAGGCAAGGGCTCTCAAAATGCAAATCCGCATAGGACAAGGCAACAATTCTAATCGAGACCAGAGGATAGAAATCTAGGTCAGAACAGATCGAAAAAAAACGAAAGAAAAATGGTAAAAAGGATTAGTATACCATATAAATATAGAGGCAGAAGTCCAAAAAATGAAAAATAAAGATAAAAGCCCAATCGAGGACTACTATAAACTGCACTACAAAATCAGAAAGAATAAGAGGTTACCTACATTACACGCCGAGCCAGATCAAAGAGGATATTGAGAGAGGAACCTTCAAAGTTGTTCAAACATTTTGAGTTGGAGCGACCGCTCCATTAGACATGACTCTAGCGTGGAAGGAAAAGAAAGCAAAGGCAACGTTACAAAGTATCCAATACGGAGCCCTGGATCAAATGTTCACGTTTATGCGCAACCAATGCAGCAGTCAAGATCAAAAAACAAGCCAATAATATGCTCACCTAGTGTAATGACACAGGGATATGCAGAGCGGGAACACCAATTTGAAAGGATTTAATTTAGAACAAATCAAAGTAAAGTTGCGAACGCTAGAAAAAATTGAAATAAAAAGAGAGATTAAAAAATAATGCCGTATCCAGGAAAGAAACATCTCTACACACGTGCAGTAAACAGAGACGCGCTACAGATAGAGCTATAAACGAAGACTTTCAACGCTGCGATAACTATCAGCATCAACGGACAGTCAAACATTTAAGCTAAAAAGACTGACAGAGTGGCAGCAAGTATAGGGAATGGCGTACCTTGGAGGATAGAAAAGGCGCCAAAACCAAGCGACCGGAGTCCTAGCAGGGAAGTCACAAAACGGCGATCCGAAGGAGGAGGCCAGGCACGGCTCTTAAATAGTCCAATCCAACGTCACCAAGTTTCGAGGCGGCGGCGTGTCAAGTCAACAGCGTCATCAGAGAGAGCAGATCAAACAAAAGTCAAATAAAGGGGCCAAGAAATAAATTAAAAATTAAAAAAATACCAATAATAACGAGAAAAAATATGTAAGTATACACCGGGTCAAAACAAGACCAGGTAATAGCGGCGATAAGCGCTGAAGAAGCTAAAAAATCGCGGGAAAAAACGTCAAGGGACAGATAATATATAGATATCTCGAACCAAAGTAAATATACAGACATAACTCAGCCAAAACTCGCCAGACAGAGGGTATAACACTGACAAGAGAATCGTAATATTAAAGCATAGAAGAACACAAAACAAGGCCCAGGATGGAAAGAATTAGAAAACATTACTGCAAGATCGCATTTTCCCATGGAAGGGAATCATTTAACCCTTTGTCCTTGGTATTGAGGACAAAAATCCAATACACTTCACGTTTCTTGCGTGTGTTATTGGAATCAGTGCCCTTTTGGAAACAACATTTTTCAAGGACCGTCCAGCGCAACTCGTCCTCTTTGTGGTTACCCTCAATCCAATGGCCTACAAGGGGTGCTGCATGTTTGGATCGTCTGATATTAGACTTATGTTCACCGACCCGAACTCTAATCTCTCTCGCAGTCTCACCTACATAAGTGAGATGACAGGGGCATTGTATTGCATAGATACAATTAGAGGACCTACAATTGGTCATTTCTTTCAATTCAGCAGTAAAGCCATTGATGCAGATTTGACTGCCAACAATGGCATTTGCACATGCGTGGCACGTACCACATTTGTGGTTCCCTCTAATGGGAGAAGAGCCTTCAATAGACTTTTGTATCCAACTACTCTGGTCTGGGTTTTTCGCTTTGACTAGCAGACTCCTAAGATTTTTGTTCCTGCGAAACGCAAAAACTGGTTTGGGCAAATAAGATGCTTCTTCACCCGAATTCAGCAGATGCCACTCTGAATTAATAATCTGCCTGATCTTATTATTGATGGACGAATGCTTGGTGACACAGACAAGCTTGTCTGCTTGTTCCTGAAGCCTCGGTTGAAACATGGAATCACTGTTGTAAAAATGTGCCCTTTTGAGGGCATCTCTCACCATTCTAGGTGGATATCCCCTATGAATAAATGTCATCTTCATAGTCTCCGCATTCTGGAGATAGTCCTTAACAGAAGTACAGTTTCTACGCAATCGTAGAAATTGACTTAAAATGAATCCCATCTTTCTGACTTCTAGGATGGAAGCTCTTGAAATGGAGAAGCGTGTTCCTGGCAGTGGGTTTCGTATATAGAGACACCATAAGCTTAAAATCGTGATGTTCTACCCAGACATCAAGGAACTCAAGTTTTGTAGTGCTAGCATGAGCGGTGAATCTGATGTTGCTATCAGCCGCGTTCAGCCATTCAATATAGTCGTCCAATGTCACTTGATCGCCAGTCCAGATGAAAAAAATATCATCTATGTAACGCGACCAGTGACGGACGTTATCAAAGAAAGGCGCAACCTCATTGAAAATATTATGTTTTTCATAGTCGCCCATATATAGACAGGCTATGCTCCGTGCACAGGCAGCCCCCATGCTAACTCCTTGTACCTGTTGATAAAGTTGTCCATCAAACTCAAAAAAGTTTTCTTCAAGCACAATCTCAAGACATTGGATCAAAAATCTGCCATTGTGTAGAGACTGTTCAGTGTCAATAATGTTGCTCACTACCCTACAGGCTTCCGTTTGAGGAATGTTTGAATAAAGCGATTCAACATCAAGAGTCACCAGAATCTCATGTTCGTGATCATAGTCCAGGCCATCAATCTAGGAGATGAAATGTCCTGTATCCTTTACAAAGAATGATAGATTGCCCACCATAGGCTGAAGAAACCTATCAAGATATTTAGATAGAGGTTCCGTAGCTGAGCCAATGGTTGAAACAATAGGTCTCAAAGGCGGGTCAAATTGATCCTTGTGAGTTTTAGGCAACCCATAGATGATGGGGATGTGGCTATATGTGGGTGTAAGAAATTGGGCCTCTGATAGACAAATGTCTGCCCTCTCAACTGACTGTTCTACCTCGCACAGAATCCGGCGTTTGATTCTAGGTTCAGGATTAGACATGATTTTAAGATAGTGTCTAGGAGATCCGAGTAGCTCCAGCATTTTCTCTTTATACCTGTTGGTATCAAAAATAACAATGCCCCCACCCTTGTCACAGGGTTTTATGGTAAGATCATTGTTATTTTTGAGCGAAATAAGGGCAGCATTTTCCTCCCTTGAGATATTGTAGATGGGGTCAGGAACAAATTTAATAGCCCTCTGGATTTTACGGAGAACAGCTTTCTCAAACAAATTGACCTCCATGCCCAACATATCCAAGCCGGGAGTGAAACTGGAAGGCGGTCTTAGGCCCGATAGATTGTCATTGTTTATATTAGGGCTTTTGTCTAGGAAGAACTTTTTTAGTCTCACTTTGCGAAAAAAGGCATGCAAGTCCTTTAGGAGTTCAAATTTGTTTATCGTAGTAGATGGAACAAAAGATAAACCCTTGGTGAGTAGTGCCACAGTGGAACAGTCCATCTTATATGTCGACAAGTTAAAGACAGTGATCATGTTCACGTCCTCCAGTACTGATGTTGACGGGTTTGAATTTATCTCTGCGGTTGAGCTGGGTCCTGGTATTGGCCCCTGTGTTGAAAGTTCTGGGACCGGTTTTGGAAGAGATTCTGATAACTGGGGCGGTAATTGCAACTTCGGCTGCCTAAAAAATGATTTTCCGGTGCCGACCTATCAAAAGACTGCCCTTGTGGTGGATTGCTATATGAAGGGCCCTCACTGTCTGAATCTGTGGTATCAGAAAAAGTGGTAACTCGTTTGTTGCCCCAGTTAGAATAATTGATGTTTGTGGCGTTTTCTATCAGGAGTGGGTAAACACGTTCCTTTTTTTTTATTTTTTATTTTTTATTTTTTTATTGTTTGCAGTAAGAATATATAAAAGAAAAAAAAAAAACAACATCACTTCAACATGATATATCAGTGCAAAGATACAAATTTCCAATTTACCACATACAAGAATAACACCACTTCTTTATCTACTCTAAAAATACTAAATCAAGAGAAGAGGCAGAAGGTACCTTCTTATTCCTCTGCAAGACTGGCCTCTCTCCACTTTGTGATAGGAGCCCAGATGCTTTCCCCAAAATCCCGTGCTTTTTTCCCTTTCTGTGCATACAGAGAAATCTCAATATTTTGCATACCTAATAATCTAGAAAGCCACATTTGAAAGGAGGGGGCTACTGTATCTTTCCAGCCTGCAGAAATTAATAACCGAAATACAGCCACAGAAATAAACACCAGGGCTGCCTCCGTTCTCCCTAATTTTAATCTATTGTCCGTACCTAAAACCATTAAAGTAGATGACAAAAGTATTTTTTTTTCTAACAACATCTCCCAAAATTTTTCTATCTCCCTCCGTATTCCCAGCAGAGACTCACATTCAAAAAACATATGAAGTTGGTCTGCCTCGCCTACCTTACATCTGGGACACGTATCGTCCTCCCTTATACCCCAGGCATATAACTTTGCAGGGGTGTAATATAAGTTGAACAGCGTTTTGTAATGCTGTGCCCTCAAATTAGTAGAGCGAAATATTTTCTTATTTAATTGGAGGGCGAGGTCTAAGTCAATGTCGGAATTTCCCAATTTTATAGCCAGAGCTGCTTCTGTTTTTTCTAAATCATCCTGTATTTCCCCACATAGTAGATTATAAAATACCCTGATCTTCTCACTCCCTTTAACCTGCTGGTCGATGATGGGAAATTCAGCTAACATTAAGGTCCTTGGTCTTACAGCCTTCAGCCAGCTAGTCACTTTAGTATAAAGTAGCCAATGATTTAAGGAAATGCCAAATCTAGATTGTAGAGCCTCAAACCCCAGAATCTGACCTCCCCTCATTATGTCACCGAGTGTCTTAACTCCTAACTCTTCCCAGACTTGCAGATTCCTGTCTGCTACCATCTGCGGGAATAGTCTAGAGTTGTATAGATGTAAATATCGGTTTATCTTTGGGATTCGACAAAACTTTGAGATGGCTCTCCAGACCCCCCATACACCTCCCAATACCTTAAAACGAGCCTTCCTGTAATATCTACGATCGATTTCCCGCATTAAAAGACCAAAAGCTTTTCTTCCAACTAATAACTCATAAATTGTGGGAAGAGTCTGCCTGCCATGAATTCCCTGAATGAATTGTGGCTCTGTCCGAAAAAGAGTAGACATATGAATCAATAAACAAGACCAATGATACAACCTCAAATTCGGTAATACCAAGCCGCCCCTATCCCTAGGGAGAGACAAAAGGTTAGTAGAGCGCCTGACTCTTCCGTACTGCCATACACATTTTATAAAAATAGATTCCAGGCTTTTAATTGTTTTTTCCTCTATAAGAAGAGGTATAGCTCGGAATAGATAAAGAACTTTGGCGAACATTGTCATTTTCAAAACATTGACCCTTCCTATCAATGAAAGGTGTAAGGCATCAATTATTTTTAAATCTTTTTCTATAGATTGACTCAGTGGACCAAAATTCTCATCTATAATCTTAGCTATTGAAGCGTTGATTCTAACCCCTAAATATATAGCCGATTCTACAAATCTTTCATCCGTTTTAATAATATTTTTGGTACATATTATTTGCGTTTTAGTTTCATTTAATAAATAGCCTGAATATTCGCCAAAGTCCTTTGCCATTCGTATCAGCTCAGGGAATGCCTGGTGCGGATTAATCGTGATCACGGCCAGGTCATCCGCATACGCCAGAATCTTGGTTTCATGCCCCTCCCGTATCACAGGTCTAATTCTTGGACAACCTAATATCCTTTGAATAAGCGGATCGATATATAGGGCGAAGAGAATTGGGGAGCAGGGACAACCTTGACGCGTACCACGACTTATTGTTATAGTATCAGAACTCTGACCCATAACCACGACTGGGGCGACTGGGTTAACATACATTGCCGTGAGTGCTCTTATAACTTTCTCTCCGAATCCTCTTCCTGCTAGAATCCCCCAAAGAAAATTCCAGACCACCCGGTCGAAGGCCTTCTCTGCATCGAGCAGGATCATGGCCATCTCGTCTCCCACAACGGACTGAGCATCAAACAAAGTTATTGCCCTCCTGATGTGATCCGTGGTACCACGCCCTGGTACAAACCCATGTTGCCACGGGGAGACCAGGCAGCCTATGACCCTGCCCAACCTTTTTGCCCAAATTTTTGAATATAGTTTAGTGTCCGCATTGATTAAAGAAATAGGACGATATGAGCCCGGTTTCTCCCTGGGCTTGCCCTTTTTGGGAAAAACCACTATGTTCGTTTCCCTCCATGAGTCTGGAACCACCCCTGTAGATACCACACCATTGAATAAGTCAATTAAAAGCGGGATAATCTCTGCCGCCATGCATTTATAGATCTCCAATGGAATCCCGTCAGGGCCCGAAGCCTTACCAATGGGTAGTTCCTGCAGAGCTGTTACTATCTCGTTCTCACTGATGTCCTGTTCCAACTCTTCTCTGGCAGCATTACCAAGCCTAGGACCGTTATCATCGAACTCTTGAGCTCGATGAACACCTAGATTTTCTTCGGTATAAAGGCCTTGATAAAAATTCTTAAAGACCTGAAGGATATCCTTAGCTTCGGTAAACTCTACCCCATTATCTTCTATTTTAATGATATTATTTCTAACTCTTTCTTGCTTAATTTGTAAAGCCAAAATTCTGCCAGCTTGCTCGCCGGTTTCATAGCGTTGAAGCCTCGCAGTTTGGTGTTCACTTACTGCCCTAAGTGTAACCAGCTTCTGCAGGTCGGCTTTTACTACTAGCAATTTCCTTTGCCTTGTATTAGATCAGAAGTGTGTTGTTCCTCAGCTCCTACTAATTCTCTTGTTAACCTTTCGACCTCACTCCTATCTTCTCTTCTCAATCTTGCAGCACAGCTTATTAATTCACCTCTTAAGGCTGCCTTAAACGCCTCCCACACAGTATTTCGTGAGGCGCTATATCTATTAGCAGAAAAAAAAATCTCCAGTCCATTTCCTTATATGATCTACAAATCTTTTATCTTGTAGTAATTTCCTTTCAAAGGTCCACCTGGTGGGAACTCTTTCTAATCTCTCCAATTCATATACTAAAACCAAAGGGTTATGGTCTGATAGTAGCTTTGGAAGTTTAGATATTGCTACTCTATTACTTTCTGAGTCTGATACAAAAAAGTCTGATACAAAAAAGTAATCCAATTTAGTATATCTCTGATGTGGGTTTGAGAAATACGTATATCCTGGATCTTTAGGCTCCTTCATCCGCAAAACATCTAATAGGCCATGTGATCTTATAAGAGATGAAACAGCCCTGAAGATTCTGGGTTTTCGTCCAGAATAAACTTTATTCGGATCCCAATCTGCTGAAATATTTAGATCACCACAAAGAATTATAGGGGTTACCCAAGTGGCTAGCTCTACTTCCAAAAAATCAAAAATCTCTGGATCATCATTATTAGGCCCATACACTACACATAGTGTAAAACCTTTTTCTAACTCAACTAAAACCCATCTCCCATTACTATCTGCTTTGGTCCGTCCGACTCCTCCCAAAGATGATCTGACCAGAACTGCTACTCCTCTGTTTGTCGAGGATTGTGTTGAGCAGACCCCTAATTCATAGCCATTCATATACATGAGATTCCTTTTAGCCCATGGAAGGTGTGTTTCTTGGAGACATAACACATCCAATCTATTATACTTCACAAAGTGAGCTAGATTTTGTCGCTTCCTGTGATCATTCAGTCCACCGATATTAATAGTACAAATCCTAATCTTCGTCATCCTGTGAATCTATTTGAAAAACTAGGGAAACAAACACAACCTGAAGCCTTAGCTGAGGACTATTGACAGGGCCTTTACACTGAAAATTAAACCTATTATATTCCGAACTGCAACTCTTTCTCCCTTTTCCTGTTTTCAGACCCCCCCCACCACCCGCCGCCCCTCCAACCCCTGACATGCCCCCTCCCCCACCACCCAAACCTGACCTACCCCTAGCTGTCGAGCGCTCAGACCTTGTCTGTGCACGTGATGAGCTGTGGTGCTTGCGGTGAAAGGCAGAAAAATAAGTCATTACTAAATAGCCTCTTAGATCAGCGGGCTACAACAGAAAACATATAACACATGTGCCGAAAAGGTAAAAGACGCTATAGAACATATAAACAAGACTACATAAGATTCATCTTTTTTTTCAACTCCTTGTCCCAACGAGTAGTTAGAGTCTATTTCCCGGTATAGTCAATAGAGTCCAAGTACTCCTTAGCTTTGATTTCAGAGCTAAAGAATAAAGTTTTACCATCAGATATCACTTTAAGCTGTGCCGGGTTAATCAAAAAGGCTTGTATTTTTTTGTCTTGAAAAGGCTTAATCATCTCCCTTAATCTCCATCTTCGCTCGACTGTCGAATGACAGTAATCCGGACGGACAAAAAACGAGATACCTTCGCCGGCTCTTCTCGCGTCCGGTCTCGCTTTTTCGGCGATAGACTGTCTCAAGATAAAGTTTCCAAAGTACACCAATATCGCTCTGGGTTTGTCACCCCCTCTTACATTTTTACGTAAATTAAAGGGTGTACGATGGACACGCTGGATCTCGGTGACCCAGTTCCAACTAGAGAGTTCTGGGAAAGCCTGCTCAAAGAGCTTGATGATATAGGCCTTTATATCAAGACCCTCCACCCCCTCCGGGACCCCCAAGACCCTCAGATTATTTTGACGGAGCCTATTTTCCAGCTGTTTTGTTTTCCACTGGAGATCCACCACCTGGGCACATTGAGCATTAACCTTAGAAATAGAGTCAGCTGCTTCTGCCTCCATTGTTACTATTCTCTCTTCCAAGTTTGAAACTCTATCCCCGGTGTTAGCACAAGCCTTAGATAGTTTTCTCACTGCGCCCTGCATCTTCCTCATCGCTGCCTGGGCCTTACGATTGTCCTGGCGTGTCTCCTCTCTATGTGCGATAATTTCTTGATGAATCGTCTCCAATAATGAAAGATTGGTATTATTGGCGCCAGGATCTTCCTGAAGAAGAAGAGGAAGAGGAAGAGTGGGGGATTGATTAAAGCTGATATCGCTGCGGCTCTGAACTTTATGTCTTATCGCCATAGGGGGTCTGGTTGCTGTTACTGGGGCATCCATTTCTGGGTTACTGTCTGAGCCGACCTCAGACTCTAGATCAGAGCTATCTTCACCATCTTCTGAACAACCGGCCCCCTCAGAAGTTGAAAAGAAGCACTCGCTTGGAACTTTCTCCTTTTCGCTGCAGGGACCTCCCAATTCGGAATCCGACTCGATTCTTAAAAGGCCCATATCAGAGGTATCCTCTAGTCGCATAGCTGATATTCCCCCAATGTCAACTGTATTGGCTTCTAGCCTTGGTTTACTTGAATCTGGCCTCGTTAAGTTCTGAGGCGTCTGATCCACTTCTGCCCGAGAAACAGTTTTTGAAACCGCTTTTTCTACTATCTTAGTCGGGGGAAGCAATTTAGTAAACATGACACTGTCGTCCTCCTGGTTTGTTGATGGCTCATTGCTAGAGTCTACTTTCGACCCCCCCATTGGGCCGCTGTCCTTCGGTGCGATAGTGTTACCCTCCATCAACTCGGCCGTAAACACCGCAGCCTCCATTCCCCCCACCTTCTCCTTCTCCTTACCAGCTATCGGAAAAATATCTGCAATTGAAGTGGGAGCCTGGCGAGTTTTCATCGTACCTTTTCTTCCTCTTTCAAGAGAGAGCCCGTTTGCTTCAGCCTCGGTACCGCCATCCTCCCGAAGCGCTTTCTTCCTCTGGGACGCTGTTTTCTGTCCGGCCGCGATTTTAGGAGCCATCCTGCTCTCGACAGTCTCCTCCACTCCGTTCCGCTCAATTCCGCTCCGTCTCCTCCAACTCTGCACTCTTCCGGCTAAGCTCCACCTCCCCGCTCTTCCGCGGGGCTTGCACTGGACCAAAGACGCTATGCACTTCGCCTCACCCTCGGTCAGCCGACAAATGGTGCTTCGTGTAGTCGAAACTATCAATATCAGCAACATCTTATGTTCTCAAATATCGAAGGAAATTCGCATGCCATCTCCTTTCTGTGCACATTTAAACTTCCATCGATCTCATCATTCTGCTCTCTGCCTTCACCGCCACACTGCACCGGCCGTTTACACAGCCGCCATCTTGCACGTTCCTGAGAAAAATTTCTAATATCCTTTCTGAGCTTTTCAGTTTTCCTCTTAAGAAGGTACTCACTGAAAGAATCAAGCTCAATGACAATTTCCTCTAATTTCTTTTTACAATCTTCTACGCTATGAGTTTGTTTAAGTTTTTCCTCTAGCTCTTTAATTTCTTTATTGAGGAGTTGGATGACCTCTCTTGCTGTCTCAATAAAGAGAATCATCCAATCTCTAGAACATCTATTCAAGATCAGAGCCCACTTTTCCCAAAATCTTCTAATATCTACAAATAGACCCGGTATATTTTTGACACGGAGCCCAATAGGGATAGTTCCTGCCTTGAGATACTCGAACATAAAATTTGCATGCGACTCAGTTTGCTTAGTCTTACTGTTCAACCAGTAATCCCTTCTTGCTGCTACCATTTAGTACTCAGTCCGTCCAGGCGCCGGGAAACCCTTTTTGTGTAGCTGTTGCGCCATACAAATTCAATTATACATAAATAAATAAATAAGATTGACAAATGTTAGGGTGAAGGGATGGAAGGATGGGCACATGTGGAATGGACCAATGGTGAAAGAATTGATGCATGACTATTTTGAAGGGGTTTCAGATGGATTGGAGCATGGATAGCAAATTGTAAAGTGGAAGGTGTAATATTTAGGTGATGGAAAGGTAAACAGTGGACAATGCATGCATAGATAGAAGAACGGTGAATAGATAGATGGATGGGTAGATGGATGGAAGGAAGATGAAAAGGTGAACGGAATTCTTCTGAAGGTTACATTTGCCAGGTTAGTCTCCTCAGTGTAATTAGAGGTATCTTTCAAGTATGGTTATTTTACTTTTCTGGCTACTCCCTTGCATCAGTGTTTTGTATCTCATGTCACCTTGACTGTTCTCAGAACGGAAATGCTTTGGATCTGCCTTTCTCAATATTTTCTCAGAAGTGGCCTGCAAGGTCTATGATGCAGTTACTCTACCGCATATCATCTGTGGGCTATGAATGAATGGAAGCAACTCGACATCACTTGCTTCTACAATCTGAACTGCAATAGAATTCCCTGCTGAATTTGACCTTTGGTGTGTCCTTTGCTTGTAACAGTCTCTCAGTAAAATAACTGTCCTGCTATACTAATATGTAAACAATATGCATTGCTACCAAGTAAAGAGAAACTACCTGGAGATTTGCTCGAAAGCTTAACATTTAAGTTGCCACTTCAATTACCTTCTAGACTCAACATCCGCCTGTGCTTCTCATATAAGCATATATTCAAAGAACATGCAAATTCTGATGGCCTGAAAAGTGTGAAAGTGAATGAATTGACTGAAAAAGATACTTCTTAATATTGTTGATTGGCTTGTCCACTTACAATTGCTTTATCAGATTTTAAGAAAAGCATGAAAGAAGGCTGATTTCCAGCTGTCAACCATGTACGTGTTCCAAATAAACTAAACTTTGAAGTTACAGTTTTGTTTGTCAAATGTTAAGGCTTTATACCCAGTTTAAAACAACAAACTTTAAACATAATATTTCTATTGTAGCCCCACTTTTCATATGTAATACTAACACCATATCCCCAGAAAGGTAAGGAGTACAAATAAGTTACTGAAAGACTTACTAACAATTTTCAGCTATTGTTATACGCATGCCACACAATGTGTGGAACATAAACACACTGGGCCTGATTCACAATGGTAAACCTACACTTTTGTGTACGTTTCCGATTGTTTGGTATTCACAAAGGGATTTACAAGTTGTATCTTTACGAGTGCAAAGTCTCTATACATAAAAAGATAAGTCCTTTTATGTGCGGAGACTCTACATTTGTAAAGGTATACCCCTCGTAAATCTCTTTATGAATAATAAACAATCGTAAACTTACATGACCGCGTATGTTTACATTTGTGAATCAGGCCCTTCGACATTAAACCACAACCTGGTGGTAATTTAAACCCTTTACCAATGAGACAAATTATCGCACATTTTTCACACATTATGAGACTGTTCGTGTGTTGGGGTGAATTATATTCCAAATACTACCTGCAGTGGCTGGAGTCCCTAAGAGACCGCTATAGTGACAGAGCAATCAGTAGTCAGAGTCCCACCACTCAAATCTAATTTAAAAGTAGTTAAGTACAATTTAGATTCATGGTTAGAATTGTTGTGATAGTTCTCCTGTTTCCAGCCAGTATCACTGATCCAGGTATGTGAAGGTTGATGTTTTTAGGTACGTTTGTTCCTCTAATTATATTATTTTGGGGAATAATTAGAGTGTAGAGAAAAGCTCATTGTATCAAAGGGGGAAATATGTATTTTCCATTTTATAAATGCATCAAATCTTTTTTTTTGTTTTATGTTTTTATCAATTTGAAGATGAAGTCACAGAGCAGAAATCAGGTTCCTCAACACCACAACGCTCATGCTCTGCAGCAGGCTTGCACAGACCAAGGCTGAGTATTGATTCTGCCACAACTGAATTCCCACCACTCAGCTGCTCCTTCACTGGTTCTTTCACAGGAAACATTGCCACTGTGACCCCGCGGGCTGGCAGCCACACCATGGATTTCTTTGAAATGTGTGCCAGTCTAATCACCACACTAGCCCGCTAACTAGCAGCAACATGCTGTCAGGCTTTAGGAAAATATATTGGTATATTGTGTACAGTGCTAGCACCCAAAGACCTTATATTTGCAAATGTTAAATTGCCATTATAATTTATTATTTGAGATTGGATCTTTGAATTTTTATCTATTTATTTAATGACTGATAAATATATAACATAGATTTATTTAATATTCAACATAAAATTAGAAAGTAATTTTTAAGTGTGCCATATTTATACATTTTTACAACTATACTGTTTTTAGCAGTGTTGTTCGGTCTACTCCGAGCATTCTATCTACTGAGCATCAGGTATATACTGATTTAATAGTGATGTTGCACAGAGACATATGAAACCAGTAGTATGAAGAGTAGACTCCAATCTAGAGCATTTATAAGAGCAACTATAATTGATAGTGTTGTTTTATTAATTCTAGATTTATGCATTGAATTTAAAAGATTTTAATATGGCCTTAATCATGAAATGTCTGGTCATGCAAAAAGTATTTGTGCTAGAAATAAAGGGACCTTGATATAAGCTTAGAGAAATGGGTAAATCAAGGAATGTATCTGTCCAATTAGAACATATCCTAGCTACATTCAATTTACATTTGCAATTTCAACTTTTGTAAACCTATGTCTTTTGCCCTCATGTGTTGCTGCAACAGGGAATTTACTCTGGTAAAAGCTGTGGAAAGAAAAATACTACATCATTTTGTACTCTACTGTATGTGTTTAAAACATGTAAAATATATACATTTTCAATAGTGAGGTTTGTTAAACTGTATATTTATGTTTTTCATTCCATGATATTTTATGGAAGTAACATATGAAAACAATATTTGCCATTCACCGTGTCCATTATTGTGTTGTGCAACACATAAAAAGCCTCTGATTTCTAAAGCCTTGACTTTCCATGCAGCTTAATGATACCAGTAGGACACCCAAATTGTAGAGAAATGGGGGATACAAATTCAGTAGCACCAGACCAGAAGGGTCTGGGGCAACTGCATGGGACACACTCACAGAGTTGTTTCTCCACAAAATGACAATGTCTTCCAGCTTGAAATAGTACAGGAATGATGTTGTCCTGACCACTTCAATATGGCGACCTCCTAAAACAGACAGCTTTCGTTTAACGTGAAGCATAAACAGGTTTGATGCAGCAGTGTTTATCGCACACAATTTATGTACTAGTATAAACATTCTTGTAATGGAATGTGAATACACCCTACAAGATGGAAGGCATACTTACTGGAATCAATCATGGCAACAGAATATGTAGGGATGACATTTTGAACTTCTGCGCTTCTTTTCAAATCGATTCACTATTCACTAGAGGTGAACTCTGCAATAGCTTGGTATCTGTCTCTTTCACAACACTTTTCTCCATAAATATAAACAAACTTTGAAAGTCCTACTTAAGGCACTTTTATTTTGCTTTTAGGAAGCAAGTAAAGCAGGCATGAACACTGGGCAGAGAGTAAAAGCGATGCTCCCTCTTTGGTCTGAAATGTGCAGATTGCAGATGATTTTTCTGTTTGAATCCTTGCCTCATCAAATTGCAACTGCTCACAGTATTGATCAATTCCTGATAAGTCTGGTAGACAAACTACTAACTAGATAATCTCTAAGTGCACGAAGGTGCACAGTGGAACACCAGCTTTGATTTTCATGGTTATGTAAGTGAGGAAAAATGTTTTATGGTCTTACAAAAAGTTATATAGCTCATGGTCTCTGGTATCGATTTAGGCAATGTGTTCTGCATTGGAAACAGAAATGTGTATCTGGCAGTTTCTGGATAACTATTATTTTTCTTGAAATTTTCCTTGATATGTATGGCTTGCAGTTAATTTTCCTGAAATGTGTTGCTCATTCAAATGCTAACTTAATACCAATAGTCAGACCCACAAAAATCAAGACAGGTAGTGTTTGAGTGTTAGAAATGGGATTTCTGGTTGGCTAGGGCTTGCGCCAAAGCCAGGCAGAAACCACCACTCTAGTCAGGGCTGGGGAGTTACACGCCAAAGATAACCCCTGCTCACCCCCTTGGTAGCTTGGCACGAGCAGTCAGGCTTATCCCGGAGGCAATGTGTAAAGCGTTTGCGCGCGCACCCAGCAACAACACCCAAGGCCCACCACAAAGGAAACTCCACACAAGGTATTATATAAAAATAGCCTTTGTAATACCAAAACACATTAGATAAAAACACACACTTTACAATGTGCCAACAGACACGGGCAGAATTTACAAGGGATTATATGTACAGGGGACAGGGCCACATGGACCACTGTCAGGAATTAGCACTTTGTAGAAATAGCACTTAGAACGTAGGAATAATACTGTAGTACAAAATAGCAAATGTAGCACACAACCAGTAGCTACTGGTAACAGGTAAGTACCACCTACGCAACCCTAACCACCTTAGGAAAATGTCACGCAGGGAACTAGGACCTCACTAGCACCACCTGTACTAGGAGAAAACAAACTACCACCTAAGTATCACAATACCTGTAGGGGTAATAGCACGTTACACATGATGCATCACAACACATTCAGAGGTGTAGGGAAGGAAAACATGATGCATAAAATACATTCATCGGTGTAAAACAAGGCACATGATGCATAAACACACATTCAGAGGTGCAGGGAAG
This sequence comes from Triturus cristatus, assembly GCF_964204655.1. Lineage (NCBI taxonomy): Eukaryota > Metazoa > Chordata > Amphibia > Caudata > Salamandridae > Triturus > Triturus cristatus. The sequence continues at coordinate 688,493,216 of NC_140586.1, read as the reverse complement.
GAAAACACATGATGCATAAAAACACATTCAGCGTTGTAAAACAAGGCACATGTTGCATAAACACTCATTCAGAGGTGGCAGTCCCTAGGCCAACTGGCCTTGTTGGGGCTAGGACGCCCTATGTCCCAATGTCAGGGCAAGATTGCGCAAGCCAAGCAGACGCAAAGGCCACAACCTAAACGTTGCAGCTGCCCACTAAGTGCTGGGCAGCTGGAGAAAGGAGCGTGGGCACCACCGTACCCGTCCACACAAATCTGCAGCACTCACATGGAGCCTCTCCTGGGCTCTAGCTGCACAAAATGCCCCCCCTAGAGCCTTCCTGGCTCAAGAACACTTATGCCCCAAACGCCGTAGAGCCGAGAGCGGCTCTGAAACAAATAATGCGCCGTTGTTGGAGCCTCGTGGGCTCTGGAACACGAATGTGGCCCCCGATAACGTTGGAGCGGCCCGCTGCCTTCCGGGGCCGCTCTATCCACCAAAGCAATGCCCCCTCACAGTTGGAGCGGCCCACTGCCTTCCGGGGCCGCTCTGGTTGTCAACAGTATGCCCCGGTACGTCGGAGTCCCACACGGGGGACTCTTTCACAATGCGGCCCCACACGTTGGAGAGCCGAGCGAGGCTTGACCAACAAGGCGCCCCGTACTTGGAGCGTCAGGCGCTCTGTCCCCATGCGGCCCCTACTCACCGGGACTGCTGCTCCGGTCACAGCGGCGCTGCTCTTCTGGACTTCGCAGGGCTCTCACCACTCGGGAGCCCTGCAGGGGAAGCCGACGCACGTCTCACTGGAGCGCGGGGTAGGCTCCCGTCCGCTTCTCTTCTCGGCCAGGATCTCAGGAGCGCGGGGTAGGCTCCCGTCCGCTTCCTGGTTAAGCTCCGCCCACGTCCCAACACCAGGCGCCTGACTTCCTGGTACGCCCGGCCGCGGCGCTGATTCTCCTTCTCTCCTCACAACGAAGCGTGGGTGGGCTCTCGCCTTCGTTTTAAGATAAAAGACACGGGAATAAGCGGGGTGGGCACCCGCCAACGAACACCACAATGCGGGGTGGGCACCCGCTGTAATTTGAGGCAATCAGCGGGGGAATCCCTATGTCGGGGTTCCCTCGGTACTGTCGCAGCCCAGCGCTGCTGTCACGACGAGGGTGTTCCTCAGCAGCAGATACAGATGTAGCGCTTCCCAGGCGCTGGAAGGCAAAGTCCAAAGCAAAGTCCTCGTAGAAAGGCAGGGGGGGGGGGCAAGGACTGGGCCCAGGGGCCAGCTCACAGGGCCCTCCAGCAGGGAGGCAGTCCCCAGTGGCGGTCTCTCCTGGCGCCCAGCAGCAACAGGCCCCCCTCAGGTTTAGGATCAGAAGAGAACAACATGTAAGGTGACACAGCCCCTTTTTATACAGTGAAACCCTTTGTCTCAAGGTGCAGGGAAGGGGCGAACCAGTTACAACTGGTTCCTGAGCACTTTGTTTTGCTCAGCCCCTCTCCCTATTCAGAGAACAGGCCAGGGTCATCAGTCGCACCACAGGGGCAGAGCCAGCATTGTGTGGGGAAAACCCAGCCCTATTCAGGACCCAGGTGTACTCCTCCCACCCATCTAGCTGCTGATCTCCCTATTCACCACTGGGTGACTCCTCCTGACTCTGGGGATTCCCTAGCCCGTCACATGACCTCACTCAGCCAATCACGCGACATTTTACACTAATATGCCAACTCCTAGAAGTGGCACTTCCGCACATGACATAATCATGCATTATACATCATTGCGAAGCATTCAATCACACGAGTCCGCACATAACAAACTCAAGCCTGCACACCCCACGCATCAGAAACTACCAGGGACACATACATTCCCCATGCATTCCTATGGGAGGGCAGGCCTATCTCACCACATGCACTCAGAGTGCGCCCGCACTTTACTCTGGGACACAGGGAAAGTGCGCAGAAACCAAAAATCACTACCACCAGGTCACCAGTAAAAGCAAAAAGTTCAGGGGTGAACCTGCCAGAAGGGCCAAGTCCAACATTGAGGAATGACAAAAACATACCTTGTCATCTTATCTTATTGATGACATCAGAAATATAATTGCTCACACATCACTGACTGACAATCGAATTCACATACATTAAGTCCGTATGTGAAAGAGAAATGATTTGTAACAATCGCCATTTATCATACTCTTACATTAGTAACATATGTCAGGAGAGCTTATCATTCAGAATATGCACCTACCCACTATGTGCCCTCTGTTAATTTTATTTTGTTTGCTTCCGATTCAGTTGTTATATATGATTTCAGCAGTTAGGCAAGGATGTGAGGTAGGTTTGTGCTGCTCTTTAATGTTAACATACATGTTTGTCCACTGCGTGTCCTATAAATGATTTGTACACATTTGTTCAACATAATATTCATATGTTTAAAGGTCCATAATCAATGTATGCGATAGCTTGGATTTTTTTACCCAGGCATTTGAGATTTGAGTGACTGAGAAAACCATTGCTGCTATTCATTTCTTTCAAGGCAAATGTTATTTTCTGCATTCTACGTGTGCTCTTTTTCCAAGGACTGAAAGCGGTGAGGCCTGTTCCATTTTTTTATTCTTTGCCTGAGGAAAGGGTGACTTCTCACAGTTGCCACATTGTCATCATGTGCAGTATAATACATGTGAAAGGTGCCAGGTGTATACTTATGAGTGTCCCAGCTAGTAAGAAGAGACCAATAAACTAAAAACCCTCCCTGTCAATCTAATACTGCTTCTTTCAAGAATGAAACAATTGTTGCAGTAGATAGGCCAAGCACCAAATTCCCCCTGACTTCACGAAGAGAGATAAGCCAGTTTAAATAATCTACAAGGACAATCCAAATGGAATCCAGGCCCAAGAAGCAAACATCAATAACAGAAAAAGAGAATATGTGAGCAATGAGCATGAAAAACAAGCATTTGCAATGCAATCTATCTCACAGTTGTGAAAGTTAGAACTATTGGTGCTGTAAATGGCAATGTTTTTTAGTTATTTTATTTTGTTTACAGTGGAGTGATTATTTAGAAAATGAGAGTTAAAGCTATTGGTGTTGTAAATGTAATGGACTGGACTGGATGTATGTGGTGTGTAGTGGAATCATGTTTTTCCCATCCAGATAATGTGAGCATTTAAGAAGTAGAGGTGTTCTTTAGGACGGATGGGTTGATGGAATGATCAATGTTTGTATGAATGCTTAAATGATTGGATGCTGTGTGAATTCATGGATGGATGTTTAGCTTTCTTAAGGAGGACTGGGTCTTGCTCCACCTTCAGTAGTAAAAACACAATTAGGCAATTTCCCCAAGACATGATTTTATCCGCCAGGACAATGTTTTAGACCTCAGCCTTTCTATTGCAAATTGTTATGTAGTTCCACACTACAGTACTCAAAATTCACTAGGATGAGAAAGAACCAGAGCAGAATAGAAACATGCATTGATTACATGGAGCACAACAACCTTTATTGAGATTATAGTTGTCCACATGGGAGATTACAACAGTAGAAAAGGAGGGACTATGGAGGGACTACTAAACAAATTAACCAAACAATAAGAAGCATTTCCAAAAGACAGTCAAAGGAGCCAATTAAGAAGATGGGTGGAACTTAAAGTCCATGTGCTAAATATAGCATGTCTCGAAAAGATAGCGCAAGTGCTGCCTATGCGATACCTAAAAATAGAGAATGAACGCTTTGTTAAGCATATCCCTTTCACAATTCAACCACAAATCATGATTCAAACAGGAATATACGTCACTGCAAAGACGTGTGCTTCATCTTGGATTGGGAATCTGCAATAGATATCTGAACAATTCACCATTAAGGGAAGGGCAGTTTATACGTTTGGTCACGCCTCCTCCTTCTGAGTAATGGCATAGGCTAAAGATGCAAAAAATACTAACTTTGTTTCACATTCTTTGTTCACTGTTAGATTCTGCAGCTCTACCCCTGCTTATTCCAATTAATGCCGCCAACTGATTGTGGAATGCCCCTCTGTGTGATCACAACCGTAGAACCATCTGCATGGCCCACGAGTTGGGTGCAAAATCTAAAAACTCAAAATCTATTGCACGGAGCATGCACACTCCTCCACGGATCGTGGACAGCCTCCCGTAAGCCCTAAGCACTGATGGGACAGCTTTTTATCTTGGCCTACTCTCTTAGAGACAAAGGGAAACACACACCTATAATATTGATTATATAGACTTCCACGTAACATTAAAAGAAGAGAGTATTAATACAGCTTTAAGACCACACATTATTTACTAGGCAAGGTAATTATATGCAGGGTGGTAAATCCTAAGGCCAACATATTAATGCATGGATTCAAATGTAGTTATTACAATTAAAAACAAAAACCAGCATGGAAAACCAAGCACTAAAAAAATTTGAAAAAGTGTAACATTAAAAAAATTGTGCTTAATTTATCAAATGAAGAATAAGATAATAAACTTCCCCTATTTTAAAAATGGTGCTTCATTAATTAGGAAAAGAGTAAAGCATCTTGTACAACTTTGAAATAGGATGCAACAATAACTTTCTTTGGGTTCCAGTGTGCCAAAAAGGAAAATTAATTCATACGACAACCAATGAAAAGCAACTTTATATATATGTTCAAAGTCTCACAAGCACACATATTCAAATGATTTTATAACTAACCAGATTAAGAAGGTCAAGGAAGTTGCAGTTTAATATATCACCATCCAAATGGTTGTTCTGATCCATATGAAAGAATTTCAATAATGTGGCATTGTCCCTTTAAGATAGATTATCAGATATGCATAAGCACATGTGAATCTGTTATGACACCTGTAGGGCATCAAACTGTCAGAAGCACAATGAACATAAAGAACATAGAAAGAAAATAATGTATCCAGCTTTGCAGACATTCATCTGTTGCTCCCCATTCTTATCATACCGTAGAGCATAATTTCCTAGTGATGATAAAAATATCAGTCCTCGCCCTCTAAAACCTTCGTTTGATAGAGGGCGGGCATACACTTGATGACAAGGATGCACTTCTAAATAACTAAGTGGGGGACCATGAAATTGTGAATGAGGTTAAAAATCATTATAGTAATCAGGAGTGTTTTTAATGTGACTGAAAACTATATGATATTAAAAAATATGTGACGGTGATTGGGGTATTTAGTGTCCCCTAACCGTCTTGTGAATGGTCGACATGTTTCTGCCTAAGCGGCCAAGTTGGGTCCATGGCGTTCATCAGGACCTAGTAATATCAGGGGGGGGCTCCGTTCTTACCAATCGTTGGTAAGATGTTACCACTGTGTGGGTGTCGTGTAGGCCACACTTCACTTCCTAGATTGCTTCCAATGGTGAAGCCTAAAACAAAAGGAAAACATTTGAGAAAAGATAGTTAATTCGAACTTGTTGGGTCAACCATACCTGTAAAAGAAAAAGAAGTAAGAAGAACAATGCATGCATTGATTTCTAAGAGTGAAAAAATTGTGCGTGACTTCGTGGCACTCTATTTGTGTACACATGTGTGAGATTCCGAAGGTGGTGGCAGATGATACTGCCACCAGTCTTACCCTAATTATATGGACTACTTGTCCCATGGGGGAAGGGGCGGAGGGAATCCGAATGTTTTGTCACCTCTGCAAAAGAGAACATAAAACCATAGTCTTCATCAAGCGTACTGGTGGAGCAAAATCTCCCAAACATTCTGAGCAGCAGTCACTCCAAAACCCTATTGGGTAAAGGAGAAAAAACTTAAACTAAAAAACACACTAGTCTCTCCGTTCATTCATACTCTTACTGTGACATGTATTGGATTGCTCCTGAGTCCTATGCGTCTGCTCCCGATCCTCCCGAATGTGGAAATGGGAGGGAGCGGCCGCTCTCTTTTATAATGCAGTACGATCGCTTAATTGGTGTAATCGGCGATAAACGCTATCAGGTGTGCGTTTTCCGGTGTCCCAAGCAAACATAGCCTGGATCTAAAATGGCGGATGTGGGCGTATCTATGCCAGGGATACGTGGGAAAAGGAGCTTAATTCGTTACAGAGCTGGGGGCGTCCTGTGCGGGTACGTGGTTGGTAGAGATGATGAGGGGGCGGGGACCCGGAATATAAACAAACGCTGTTGGGTGCGCGTTCCCCAGTGTCCCCAACAAACGTGGGACAAGGTGCCTTATTAATAATAATAATCAGGCTGGAGGCGTTCTTAGGATCTGACTAAGTATCACGTTCACATCACCCTAATTTTCAATATGGACACCGAACTTTCATTCGGGGAGGAAATTCTAGCAGAGATTCTGAACACACCATCTCTACAAGCTGAAACCATAGTCACGCAAACAGTACAAAACTCAGATGAGTGGGAAGCTCTATCCATAAAGAAAAAAGAGCAAATCCGTACAGCTCTCCACGGAGCATTGATGACGGAATACCTCCGGAAGAACACAGCCCCCAGAGGACTCATTGTTACCAATGAGCCCAGATTGTTCCTCAAGAACAAGGAGTTTAGGATTAATTGGTCCAGCATTGCGTGGAAATGCACTAAAGACTGGCTCATCCTTATTATCAATACTGCCAGACAACTAGCAGATGCTCTCCTAGTGGAGATCCAGCAGAGCGAGTGCAAACTGAAAACTACAGTACAACTCTCAGTCTTCAAGAAGAAGTTGGACGAAATCAATAAAGACCATTCAGAATATAAAGAATACCTGACACAATCTAAGCTGACAAAATTAAAAAAAGATGTACAGAAGTTCAGTAAGGAGACGGTCTATCCATATGTAACTGATGAGCACTACAACAAACCAGTATCACAACAACCAGGGAGAAGACAACGTTTCAGACCCACCCCCCAGGACTGGACGTTCAGTTCAGGGAAGGAGAGGAGTGACTCCAGCAGTGATGAGAGCTCAGGACCACACTATGGGAGACAGTCTGGGTACCAACCTCTGATGCAAGCACCACAACCACAACCACAACCCCCTCCCCTTGGCTATTGGCAACACCCCTATTTTCCACCAGGCTTTGGATACCATTCAGGCTCGCCTCCTTTTTTATTCCAGGGCAGAGGCAGAGGGAGAGGCAGACAGAAAAGAAGAAATGCAAGGGTCCAGTGGGAGGACCAACAACCACCACAAGGGGTGACAACCAGGAGCAGAGGGAGAACGGAGATGCCCTCGACGAGCAGAGACATCGTCAACATTAGCACACACAGACTCACATATGACGAAGAGACCGCCCTCAACAAAGGTTTGGGCTTCGTCCCTACACCTAGAAATGACCCCTTTGTTCTCAACATGGAACTGGCCCAGTTTTTTCGTAAACTCAAACTTCGTGATTTTTTTGGAGACACCACAGAAATCGATGAAGAAAGCGACAACAAAAAATCCACTGGTTTACGTAAGAAGTCAACCTTCCAACCTCCAAATCAGATCATCTCATGCCAAACACTTGCATTCGAACAGGCTGTACTCAGGGATATAGAGAACATCGACTTTCAAAACACCAAAGGGTTCAACAACCTCACCGGGAAGGAGCGAACAGCCCTACAAGCACTTAAAAACAACCACAACGTCGTCATAAAACCTGCTGACAAAGGGGGCGCCATTGTCCTCATGGATCTTACGATGTACCGGGATGAATGCCTACGACTGCTAGCCGACACAAACAGCTATGCCATACACCAAACGGATCCTACTGGCCCAATCCTGATCAAAATAAAAAACATAGTGGAGGAAGCCCTCAGCAATGATTGGATTACAAGACAAGAAGCTGGCTTTCTGATCAACGAAGAACCAAGGATGCCACGATTCTACATTCTCCCAAAGATCCATAAAGATCGGATGCCACCACCAGGGAGGCCCATCGTATCTGGCATTGGGTCTGTGTTAGAACCTTTGTCGCAATTCTGCGACTGGTTCTTATGGCCCATTGTAAAAGATACAAAACGGTGTGGGCAGAGCACTCCTAATTTTCTAATTTACCCATAGGTATTATCTGAATGATATAGGTGCTGCAGCGTAATGCCCGCTGTCTATCAGGCATATAAAAACTGGATACAATGATTCAATCAACTAATGATTAGCGCTGCGCACTGTGCTTTTTGTAACTGAGTTACTAACAATTAGTCTCAATTCCCAAAAATTTTTACAAAAGATTATAAGTCAAGAAGTATCCAACACAATTACTCGTTTAAACATATATTTTCAACATATATGTTGAACAACAGCTTCAAAACATAACATTGTTAATACATCAACATTTTTACAGAAAACGGTAGACAACTACCATATGCAATACAATGTTTAAACATGCCACATAATGTTTCATGAAATCACAATGAAATGCTTGTGATGAGCCCAATGCATTTCGGGACTTGGCTGTCCCTTCGTCAGGGGCGTTCTGTGAAAGAAATATATATTATTATACTCAATGCAACACATTATTACACTATTTACACAAGAAGGATACATGGTGGCAGATTACTTAATTCACATAGTTCACATAATGCAACCGTGGAACACTATTTTTTAGACAAACCACAAGTCTTAACAGAAGAAATACCATCACCCAATCGTGCAAATAAAAATAAAAATGAAATTAGAATAAAGATAAAAGCGACCATTGGCTCCAGAGGAGAACATCTAGTTAGATAAGACATGAATAAAGTAATGAAAGGAATACTGAGAGATAACTACATACATACGACAAATCCGCTGAATAAATAATGATGCAAGCTCACCTCAAATATTATGTGGGTGTGGCCTTAATACGAATTGAACGATGTGAGCAGGTTAACTGGTACTAGAAACCAAAAGACGTGCCTCCATCAGAAAGAGTTCTTAGATTAACTCTAACACTTGTAAACCATATAAGAACAACATAACTTACCCACCAGGCAAGGCGATAATATCAATACGAGATGTATTTTACTTACCAAGAGCGAGGTTAAGTAAAATGCTCTAAGTGTCCTAAAGCAAACGATCATTTAGACATTATGTATACGAACTCTCATTCAAAAAAGCTAATGGCAACAAAATATCGAAATATGCCCGCGCGTCAGAATGTTTCAATGTATCAATGATGATTGTATCTACAGAGCGTTCATAGTAGTAAAAGAAGGCTTCACAAGTTGCCGTGAAAAAAAGAGAGAGTGTAATGTGCTATCCATGTAACGGACAGGATAAAATGAACTATCACTTTAGCCATTAATGCATAAGATAATGCCGAGTTAACTCGATTATTAGAAAAGAGACCGGAGACATAAACACGCAATGAATGGATACACTGTAGCAAGAAATCACCAACACCGCAGTCAATTGTGGCCACTTGAAAATTGTCAATAAAGTTATGGAACATGAGTGCAAAGTATAAACACCACAATAAAGACAAAAATGAAAAAGAAAGAAAAGGAAAAACAAAATGAATATCAGAATGGTTAGAAAAATGTAATGGTGAATGTTTGACAAAAAAATAAATAAATAAAGAAACTTGATGTGGTCAATGATGAAAGCAAAAAATGGTTAAAACGATCCACAGGTTTTAGAGAGAGAAGTCACTGGTATGGTGTGTAATTGCGTTCATACAAATTGCAATGACATCTCTGATGCAAAGACTAATCATGATAATGCATGAATTTCTACGCTTGGCCCTAAGGGTTACAATATCTATGAAAGATGTGGTTATAGAAAACATGAAAGATCTAAACGGTCATTGAGACCACTGGGGGACAGTGTCTGAAGTTTCTGAATCCAAAAGAGCTCTCTACGTAAGAGTGCGTTTGTGATGTCCACGCCAGGTTTGACATCCATGGACTCTATGATTTGAAAACGTAGTTGGGAAATCAAGTGTTTAGCTTCTAGCCAATGCATGGCTAGACTTGAGGTGCTGTGCTTGTTCCTGATTCTGGATTTATGCTCAGTAATCCTTGTTTTTATTTTCCTTTCAGTCTTGCCTACATAGGCCTTGCCACAAGGGCATTTTATGCAATAAATGACATGAGTCGTGTTACAGTCGCTGTTATGTTGCAAAGGGATGTTTAAGCCAGACATAGGATGAGTTAAAGTGTTCCCAGTGATGACGTTATTGCAATGAATACATGAATGACATTTTCGAGTGCCATAATAGACAATAGATTTGTCCTTGGTTTTGGAAAATTTCAATAAGTTCCGCAGATTTTTGCCTCTTTTGTATGCAAATAACGGTTTTTCAAGATACAGTTGTTGGAAATCCTGCTCTTGTTGTAATAATTCCCACCGTGTTAGGATGATTTTCTTGATTTTGGATGAGGATGTTGAGAAGTTACTAACGAATACCAATCTAGTCGTAGAAATCTTAGGTTTCTGTTTGAGTAGATCTGTCCTTGAGATGGACGTTGCTCGTGTGAGGCATGTTTGTAGTACCTCTTCAGGGTACCCTCTTGAAGAAAATTTCTCAACAGTTGTTTGAAGTTGGAGGGTACTGTTGTCCGGGTCAGAACAAATTCGGCGTATTCTAGTGAATTGTGACATTGGCAAATAGTTGATTAAATGACGTGGATGAAAACTTGTAAAGGTTAATAGACTATTGCGATCGGTAGGTTTGTGGAAAACAGTAGTCTGAAATTGGTTCGTTGATGTTTTGGTAACTTGTACATCCAGATAATGAATAGAATCCTGATGAATGTTGTAGGTCAATTGAATGTGGGTATGTTGGCTGTTGAGTGTCTCTATCATGGAGATAAAAGACTGTTTTGAGTCGCCCCAAATTAAAAAAATGTCATCTATGAAACGACAGTAGAGACGTATTTTTGACCACCAATCTGGGTTGGAAATGATGTACTCCAATTCGTATTGAGCCATATAGATGTTTGCATAGGCTGGTGCTCCTGAAAAGCCCATTGAAGTACCATTCAGTTGGGCATAAAATTTGTCTTGATATTGAAAATAGCTGTTATGTAAACAGAACTTTAGAAGTTGTAAAATCAAGACCTTCTCAATGTTCACGTCTTCCATTTGAAGTAATGCCCATTCAACCGCTTCAAGACCAGCCGCATGAGGAATGGAGGTGTAAAGGGCTGTAACATCAATGGTGCATAAGTATATGGAGTCCAGAGGTCCAATTGTGGTTTGTTGGAGTAATTGTAAAAAATGAGTGGAATCCTTAATGTAGGTTTGCCAAGCTTGTACAAACTTCTGAAGGAAATGATCCAAAAATTTGCCAATGGGATCAAAAATAGATTTACATCCAGAAACTATTGGACGGAAAGGAGGGTCTTGAGGATCCTTGTGTATTTTAGGGATCATGTATAAATGAGGACGTTGTGGGTTGGTGGATAGTAGAAAAAGACGTGTATTGTTATCAATCCATGTTTGTTCAAGAGCCTCATTGAGAATGGACTTGAGTAACTCCAAAAGCTGTGTTGTAGGATCACTTGGCAGTTGTAGATAAGTGTTGGTATCCGAAATATGTATCAGGACTTTGGAATTGTAATATTCTGTATCCATCAACACTATTGCCCCACCTTTATCTGCCGGCTGAATTGTGATTGACAGGTTCTGTGATAGTTTGGACAAAATTAGACGTTCATGTTTTGACATGTTGTTGTGATGTTTTGGTTTATAATTACGTTTTTCCAAATCTTTATTGACCAATGTCTCAAAACTATCCAGAGTTTTGTGAGTTATTGGTGGCATAAAGGTACTTTTGGGTTTGAATGGATGATGCGTGGAGGTCTGATCTTGTGTAGTTTCAATTTCAACTTCATTGAAAAAATGTTTCAGACGAATGGTGCGCATAAATCTGTAGAATTCACCTTGTGTTTGCAGATGGTTAGTATGTGTCGTTGGAACAAACGAAAGACCACGTCCCAAAAGAGATTTTTCTTGGTGGGAAAGATTGTATGATGATATATTGATGACTAAGTCACCGTTTTGCCACTTCGTAGCGCTTTGCCGCTGCTTTCCTTTCCCTCTCCTGGTTTTTCTTGGGGGATAGATTTGGACATCTCTTTTGTGGAAGGTGGACGTCCCTGGTCCGCTGCCTGTGACAAAAAAGACGATGTAGATGATGTGGAGGCTGTGGACGTTATACTGGTTGATGCTTGATCCCCTGATGTAGTGGAACCAGACAGACGAACTGAATGTGAGGATGGTGCCGGTGTGCGGCTAGTGGTGGTCCCTTTCTCTGACGCTAAACTTTCATCTGAAGTTGTGGGAGTCTTCTTGGTGTCAAATCTCTTGCGAGTGTAAATCTCTGCCCACGTATAAACCTCATTAAGTTTATAATCGATGGTATCGCGTCTATACTTGCGTAGTTTGCCTTCTTGAAGTTCCCTCTCATATCCATCTAGTTTCTGGTTGAGGATCTCCAGATGTAATCTCCAGGAATCCGCTTCCATGCGAAACTCTAATTCTGTCTTCAAGGAGGTGATTTCGTCTTCTAAGTCTTTAATCGTTTTTGACAGTTCCTCAATTATTAAGAGAATGAGATCCAGTGAGCACTTATTAAGGATTGAATACCACTTCTCCATGAAACCTGTATTCAAATGGAAACGAAATAACATCGGTTTAATGGCCAAGCGTAGTCCACGAGGAATTCTCTTAGCTTTATGGTATTGAACAAGCGTAGAAGCATGAAGTCTCTGGTTGAGCTGTCTCCTGGTAATGAATTCCAGTTGACGTAATTGTTGTGTTATTGAGCCACCATGTGAATCCGTAATCTTCACTTCCTGTATGAGTGAATAAATTTACGAAGCCTCATCTGAGGTATATGCTTTAGTGTTGGCTCTGTTATCCGTTATACTCGTGATTGCATCAAAAGACATGTTGAACTGTTGGGTGCTACTGCTGAGACAGAGAAATAGTGATACAAAACGGTGTGGGCAGAGCACTCCTAATTTTCTAATTTACCCATAGGTATTATCTGAATGATATAGGTGCTGCAGCGTAATGCCCGCTGTCTATCAGGCATATAAAAACTGGATACAATGATTCAATCAACTAATGATTAGCGCTGCGCACTGTGCTTTTTGTAACTGAGTTACTAACAATTAGTCTCAATTCCCAAAAAATTTTACAAAAGATTATAAGTCAAGAAGTATCCAACACAATTACTCGTTTAAACATATATTTTCAACATATATGTTGAACAACAGCTTCAAAACATAACATTGTTAATACATCAACATTTTTACAGAAAACGGTAGACAACTACCATATGCAATACAATGTTTAAACATGCCACATAATGTTTCATGAAATCACAATGAAATGCTTGTGATGAGCCCAATGCATTTCGGGACTTGGCTGTCCCTTCGTCAGGGGCGTTCTGTGAAAGAAATATATATTATTATACTCAATGCAACACATTATTACACTATTTACACAAGAAGGATACATGGTGGCAGATTACTTAATTCACATAGTTCACATAATGCAACCGTGGAACACTATTTTTTAGACAAACCACAAGTCTTAACAGAAGAAATACCATCACCCAATCGTGCAAATAAAAATAAAAATGAAATTAGAATAAAGATAAAAGCGACCATTGGCTCCAGAAGAGAACATCTAGTTAGATAAGACATGAATAAAGTAATGAAAGGAATACTGAGAGATAACTACATACATACGACAAATCCGCTGAATAAATAATGATGCAAGCTCACCTCAAATATTATGTGGGTGTGGCCTTAATACGAATTGAACGATGTGAGCAGGTTAACTGGTACTAGAAACCAAAAGACGTGCCTCCATCAGAAAGAGTTCTTAGATTAACTCTAACACTTGTAAACCATATAAAAACAACATAACTTACCCACCAGGCAAGGCGATAATATCAATACGAGATGTATTTTACTTGCCAAGAGCGAGGTTAAGTAAAATGCTCTAAGTGTCCTAAAGCAAACGATCATTTAGACATTATGTATACGAACTCTCATTCAAAAAAGCTAATGGCAACAAAATATCGAAATATGCCCGCGCGTCAGAATGTTTCTTTATTTATTTATTTTTTTGTCAGACACTCACCATTACATTTTTCTAACCATTCTGATATTCATTTTGTTTTTCCTTTTCTTTCTTTTTCATTTTTGTCTTTATTGTGGTGTTTATACTTTGCACTCATGTTCCATAACTTTATTGACAATTTTCAAGTGGCCACAATTGACTGCGGTGTTGGTGATTTCTTGCTACAGAGTATCCATTCATTGCGTGTTTATGTCTCCGGTCTCTTTTCTAATAATCGAGTTAACTCGGCATTATCTTATGCATTAATGGCTAAAGTGATAGTTCATTTTATCCTGTCCGTTACATGGATAGCACATTACACTCTCTCTTTTTTTCACGGCAACTTGTGAAGCCTTCTTTTACTACTATGAACGCTCTGTAGATACAATCATCATTGATACATTGAAACATTCTGACGCGCGGGCATATTTCGATATTTTGTTGCCATTAGCTTTTTTGAATGAGAGTTCGTATACATAATGTCTAAATGATCGTTTGCTTTAGGACACTTAGAGCATTTTACTTAACCTCGCTCTTGGCAAGTAAAATACATCTCGTATTGATATTATCGCCTTGCCTGGTGGGTAAGTTATGTTGTTTTTATATGGTTTACAAGTGTTAGAGTTAATCTAAGAACTCTTTCTGATGGAGGCACGTCTTTTGGTTTCTAGTACCAGTTAACCTGCTCACATCGTTCAATTCGTATTAAGGCCACACCCACATAATATTTGAGGTGAGCTTGCATCATTATTTATTCAGCGGATTTGTCGTATGTATGTAGTTATCTCTCAGTATTCCTTTCATTACTTTATTCATGTCTTATCTAACTAGATGTTCTCCTCTGGAGCCAATGGTCGCTTTTATCTTTATTCTAATTTCATTTTTATTTTTATTTGCACGATTGGGTGATGGTATTTCTTCTGTTAAGACTTGTGGTTTGTCTAAAAAATAGTGTTCCACGGTTGCATTATGTGAACTATGTGAATTAAGTAATCTGCCACCATGTATCCTTCTTGTGTAAATAGTGTAATAATGTGTTGCATTGAGTATAATAATATATATTTCTTTCACAGAACTCCCCTGACGAAGGGACAGCCAAGTCCCGAAATGCATTGGGCTCATCACAAGCATTTCATTGTGATTTCATGAAACATTATGTGGCATGTTTAAACATTGTATTGCATATGGTAGTTGTCTACCGTTTTCTGTAAAAATGTTGATGTATTAACAATGTTATGTTTTGAAGCTGTTGTTCAACATATATGTTGAAAATATATGTTTAAACGAGTAATTGTGTTGGATACTTCTTGACTTATAATCTTTTGTAAAATTTTTTGGGAATTGAGACTAATTGTTAGTAACTCAGTTACAAAAAGCACAGTGCGCAGCGCTAATCATTAGTTGATTGAATCATTGTATCCATTGTAAAAGACACAATCCTACTAAAAAGGACACTAAAGACGTCCTCTGCCTCCTAAGACATCTGGAGGTGGATACCACCAGAGACTGGCTCATAACGATGGACATCAAAGCCCTGTACACGAGCATACCCCATCGACGAACACTGGAAGTTGTAAAAAATATCATTCTACAAAGAGAATGGGACTTTATCACCCCCCAACACTTCGTAATGGAATGTGCTGAATTGGCCCTTACAGAAAACTTTTTTCAATACGAACAAGTCATTTACCATCAGATAACAGGTACTTCGATGGGGAGCACTTTTGTCCCCAGTATGGCATGTCTATACGTCCAGCAATTGGAGGAGGATTTCATCCATAATCCGGTAAACCCGTTTCTGAGTCACCTAAGAATTTGGAAACGGTACATAGATGACGTACTCATTGTTTGGAATGGAACAGAAGAGGAAGCAATGGCCTTTGTTCTTTGGGTCAATTCGCAAGACAGACACCTCAAGTTCACACATACCATCAATAAGAATCATGCAATCTTTTTGGACTTGGACATCACATTTACCAATGAGGGGATAACAACTAAAGTCCACAATAAACCTACGGACAGGAACAGCCTACTCTTGTACGAGAGTTACCACCCAAAAGCCCTCAAACAGAATTTACCGGTTGGTCAGTTCCTCCGAGTAAGGAGGTATTGCTCTGAGAAAGATACCTATAAAGAACAGGCAGAACACCTTGAGAGGAAACTCATCCAACGCCATTACCCCAGGGAAATGGTGAGAAAGGCGAACAAAAGAGCAAAAAACAACTCAAGAGAAGCACTTTTGGAAGATGTAGAGAAAGCAAAGACAAGCAGACCAGTGTGTGTTACCAGCATCTAATTCAATCTAAAAAATCATCAGAAAAAGATGGCATATACTAAACAGCGCTGGCAAACAATGGGAAACCCCCTTGTTTGCTTTCAAACGCAATAAAAACCTACGGGACGAACTAGTACATGCCCAGATGACCACGAAGGAGAATACAGAACAACTAAGACTCTGGGATCAACCGCGAGTAGTGTGCCATTTCTACTGTGGCGGGTGCAACTCCTGCAATCTCACAAAAAACACCAAAGAAGTGGACATAGGAACAGGGAAACCATGGCAGCTCAGAACATTCAGCAATTGCAACACAGAAAACGTTGTGTATCTGATAACATGCCCCTGCAACCTTCAATATGTGGGAATGACAACAAGAAAGATAAAAACCCGCATTAATGAACACCGGAGCACGATCAGGTGTAAAAAAACCTAATACGAAGCTTACACGGCACTTTTCCTCACCAGAGCCCTGCATGTGAGAGAGCAACGATGGGTTTACCGCCTACGTTCCCATGAGAAGGGCCTAAATGATGACATCCCATGGCTGCAGCTAATGCGATGAAAAATGGCCCTAAGTATGGCACCTGCCACCTCCAGTACATGATTCACTGACCACCTACATTTACATGTAAAGCATGGTCGGCATGCATTAAGTTAGTGTAATAAGACATCGACACTATACTTTTTGCAAACCCGTTATAATTGACACGCTTTCAAAACAAAAATTTTTTTTAGTCGGGGGTTTATTAATATACCCCCACATTATATTTGTTCCTTTTCACATTCTCTCTCAGTGAACATTCTCAGAGCATACTTTTCCAAGATGACCAACAAACGAAACACTCTGCATGCATCCACACCACTAGGTGGGTGTTGTCACCTTCACTTAGAAGTCGGTCATCATTCCATTTCAAACTAACACACTGGCGCACGGTCCCAAACATATAACACAAGCCTCGTTTGAGAGTAACATAAGCCTCGATTGGGAGTGATGTGAGTGATGAGATTAAATACATTTGTTTTTCTTTCATCATCATGCCTTCCACGCAACCCTGCCCAGCGCGTGAACCGGTACCATACCAACCAAAGATAATACGTACGCGCCTTTGTGCAGTGTTAGCTCCTTGGTTTACATATGCAGCGTCTCTTTAACACTCGGGCCACTCTTTGAAAGATGCACACTGGTGCACGGCTCCTATACACAACACAAGCCTCAGTTGGAAGTGTCATGAGCCTCTAGTGGGAGTGATGTGAGTGATGTGATTTACACATCTGATTCCCCTTCCAACCTGCCTTTCACGCATCTCTTCCCGGCATGTGCAGCGTTTCCATACCAACGCAAACAATACGTACGCGCCTGTGCGTAGGGACCACTCTTCTTACATTTGCGATGTCTGTCTAACACACGGGTCACCGCCCCCTTAGTAGCTTTACCAACCACGCACCCGCACAGAACGCCTCCAGCCTGATTATTATTATTAATAAGGCACCTTGTCCCACGTTTGTTGGGGACACCGGGGAACGCGCACCCGACAGCGTTTGTTTATTTTCCGGGTCCCCGCCCCCTCATCATCTCTACCAACCACGTACCCGCACAGGACGCCCCCAGCTCTGTAACAAATTAAGCTCCTTTTCCCACGTATCCCTGGCATAGATACGCCCACATCCGCCATTTTAGATCCAGGCTATGTTTGTTTGGGACACCGGAAAACACACACCTGATAGCGTTTATCACCGATTACACCAATTAAGCGATCGTACTGCATTATAAAAGACGGCGGCCGCTTCCTCCCATTTCCACATTCGGGAGGATCGGGAACGGACGCATAGGACTCAGGAGCAATCCAATACATGTCACAGTAAGAGTATGAATGAACGGAGAGACTAGTGTGTTTTTTAGTTTAAGTTTTTTCTCCTTTACCCAATAGGGTTTTGGAGTGACTGCTGCTCAGAATGTTTGGGAGATTTTGCTCCACCAGTACGCTTGATGAAGACTATGGTTTTATGTTCTCTTTTGCAGAGGTGACAAAACATTCGGATTCCCTCCGCCCCTTCCCCCATGGGACAAGTAGTCCATATAATTAGGGTAAGACTGGTGGCAGCATCATCTGCCACCACCTTCGGAATCTCACACATGTGTACACAAATAGAGTGTCACGAAGTCACGCACAATTTTTTCACTCTTAGAAATCAATGTATGCATTGTTCTTCTTTCTTCTTTTTCTTTTACAGGTATGGTTGACCCAACGAGTTCGAATTAACTATCTTTTCTCAAATGTTTTCCTTTTGTTTTAGGCTTCACCATTGGAAGCAATCTAGGAAGTGAAGTGTGGCCTACACCACACCCACACAGTGGTAACATCTTACCAACGATTGATAAGAACGGAGCCCCCCCTCCCCTGATATTACTAAGTCCTGATGAATGCAATGGACCTAACTGGGCCGCTTAGGCAGAAACATGTCGAACATTCACAAGACGGTTAGGGGACACTAAATACCCCAATCGCCGTCACATATTTTTTAATATATAGTTTTCAGTCACATTAAAAACCCTCCTGATTACTATAATGATTTTTAACCTCATTCACAATTTCACGGGCCCCCACTTAGTTATTTAGAAGTGCATCCTTGTCATCAAGTGTATGCCCGCCCTCTATCAAACGAAGGTTTTAGAGGGCGAGGACTGGTCAATGATGAAGCATGACACCAGGTGGTGTGTGAGACCAGTCCGTAACTTTTTGTAAGATGCCCACACTCACAACGTTCTTGTAACTCGTTTGGGTTATCACACTAGGAGCAGCTCTTTTGTGGTAAACATATAATATTGGAGGCTGCTAGCTCCTAGAACCCCATGCCTCTTGTTCCTTCCTCCACACATACAGTGGAGTCCTTTTTGTGATTAAAAGATAAAAATATCAAACATTACATTTCATACAATACATTAATAATATTGTGTATGATGTGAAATAATGAAACAGAAGCAAAGTTCTGTACGGTAAACCACTCCACAATTTGAACCTGGTCATCATGTGGAATGGATGTGTTTGAGCTCCGGCCACAATTAGTAAATGAATGCGAATAACCAGTTTTTACAGGTTCAGATTAGTGATTTAAAAATTTAACCTGTGTCACAGATTTTCAATATCTTTCAGCAATGGTTGTAAGAATGAATGTACAGGTGCAAATTTTTCGTGCACTCTACTATAACTTCCTGAGGCCAGGACGCTTCTTTAGGAATGGTTGCTCATCAGTGTGATGCCTGTTTGGGAATTACATTTTATCATCATGTGGTCTTCATTCTCATCATTTCCACATAACAGAAAGCAAGTAAGTAAGAAGTGCTAATTACTGAATTTGATACATCACTGTGCACCATGGTCCCTGCAAATGTCTATCGGTGAGTTTTCTCTCCCGAAGCAAACAATTATTGTTGTTAAAATCTAAGGGTGTACTTCCATTACATCATATTGGCCTCTACATTGCCTTCATTACATTATGGTGCCTACTATGGATATGTGACCGTCAACATTTAACAAAACATTTGGCATCTTGTCAAAAGACGCTCAATCCTCTTTCGTCATGTTGCCCACAATTACTTGTTAAACAGAGCTTCCGTATCAGGATCACTCCTCCCGTCCTGGATGTCACCAGTGACCATCATCGGCTCCTCTTCTATACGGAAGTGTTCTGGAGGATGACCTTGTGTAACCTAACAGAAATCAGTAGACAGTGTCCCACCTGACCTTATTAAGACTAAGAGGCCCATTAGTATGTCGGGCGGATCTGCCCGACATTTCCTCCTGCCTGCATGCCAATTCCCCCCCCCGCCATATTACTATGGCGGGGGGGACCCCGGCGGATGGAAAGACCGTCTGCCGGTTTTCCGTCCGGTAGACAATCCGCCAGATTGCCTACCGGGCAGAAAAGCAGTTAAATGGTGGCGGTGTCTGGTAGACACCGCCATGCATATTATCATGCCAGCGGGGTGTTGCCTTTTGCCGCCACGGAAAGGCAGGCGGTCTTCCACACTGGGGGCCCGTAGCAGGCCCCCAGGGATTCTGGGGGCCGGGGGGTGCACATGGGGGGTACCATAGGTACCCCCCTGCATTTCAATGTACAATGTGGCAGGTACCGCGCGGTGCCTGTCACGTTGTGCATTGAAAGGCACAACTTGCTTTTATGGCATTGCGGCGGGGGGGTGCTTTTAGCACCGCCCGCCACAATGTCATGAATGCGGGATGCACCCGCCAGTCCTAAATGTAGATGCAGGACCACTGCATGCATTGCGAGCGGTCCCGTTTCCCGGGGGTATGTCTGCCCACCATACTAATGACCCCCTAAGGGATCCTCTGAATTCAATCTTCCAATTAGTCCTGATGAAAGACGCCTACCCTTTATGGGTGCATGAAGGCTGAAACATGTAGACCTTGACCTCACTCAAAGATGTGATGGGCACATTAGACATCCATCATACACATCTACTTTTCTTTTAACTTTATCCTTGTCCAACTTTTATTAAAAGTCTGATGCTAGACAAAAGGTAATTTTAGATCACTTTCTGTGTTGTGAATCTCCACGAAAAATCTCTTTGATGGAAAGAGATGACCTCCTGGTTGGAGGAAGGAAGACTCGATGATGATGCAATCAACTATCAGTACACTAGTGGCAAAGCATACACCACTATCCGTAAATGGCTGTTGAGGGTCCTACAGATTTTTTTTTAAAGGGATTCCTCAGGATACAGATCCCACTCTTGATTGATTTTTGCTGGCATATGCCTGGGAGTAGAGTGGAACCTCTTTGCCCCTGGCTTTTCCTCCCCCTTCTTAATATTTCCTGGATTATTGTGACTACTACATTATCAGGCACTACAATGTCATAGGTGTTAGGACTCTAGCTAGGTTCAGGACAATCTGTCAGGGCCACACTTTGATTTCAGGACAATGCAAGGCAATGGGAGTTCTTTCTCTATGCAGGGATAGAGCTTTGTACACCAGGGGCTGAACATAAATAAGAGTACCTGAAGTCTGGGAGAAAGCAGCACAGAAGAAGGTTGGAACAGGCAGTAACTAGGAAACTGGAAGTTTGCAGGGGAAACTACATAATTAACACTAGTGCAAACAACAGGAAGATAAAAGCAGAGAAACAATAGACAAACTATCATAAATGATAGTTTGTCTGCTCCTTGAAAGTGATCTCTCTGGGAGGTGAAACCGATCTTACAAGAAGGCAAGGAGCAGATTAATCTCAAAGTTCAAGGAGACACCGTTGCAGGGATTCTGCACAAACACAGAACTATGCACAGGATTATGGGACTTTCGTGTATAGTGAATGAGTCTTTCTATCACCTTAGTACCCACAAGCCCAGGACCAACTAGCTATAGTGCCTCACTTGCTCGACTACTTACTCACAGAGAAACAAATGATTAAGCACTCCAGAACATAACACTCCCAGATCTCTCAGTAATCGCGGTAACAAGACACACCCTTTCGCTCTCACTCTTGTACTTGAACACAATAAGATCTGACAGAGATACAAAATAGTTTAAAATATTTATTTTACCTAACGTGCCCTGGCATGCAGTATACATGCCACAACAACCAGGAAAATGCATTGTACAAATACAGTCAGCATATCAGCTAGTCCATACATCATGAAGGGTGATGTCATCATAAAAAGACAATGGAGAAAATACTATAGTGCCTACCCTCCCTCCCCTTGCTACAAAGAAGTATTATTATATAATAGAAGATCTCTCAGCTGTGTCAGCAGACCCCATACCTTAGCCTATAGACAGTGGATCTACATCATAGGTGCTGTCTCGCTCTTCTTCTTGGAAAGGTCTCTCTCCAAGTGTGTGCTACCGATTTGTGTATTCTAATAAGACCAGAGTCCGTTTGTCCACACTAGCTGCATCGGTATGTTATGTCTAAGGGCTAAGGCCTGGCCAGAACAAAATAACAAGGGGCATTGCTGTTCAACCTTGCACATAACGTTCAGTCAAAATCCCAGGACCATACAGAGTGAACACAGCGATGAGTTCTCATGTGAAAGCAGTCTTTGAAATTATTGCAAAAAAAGATGTGTAGTAACGTGCAAAAGGCAAGCTGCAGCGTGCTCATGCAAAGTTCGTGAAAAACAACAATGTCCTTATGGGCAACGTGACCCTCTCCCCTTGGCCAGGTAGATAGCTGTATGCGAAGACAAAAATCAGAGGTAAGCAGAGGCAAAGCGTCTCATTTGTAGTCCAATTAGGATAGGCATGAAGCCAGAAAAAAATTGTATTGCAAGGTTATATTTGGATTTTTTTTTTTGGCCAATTGGGTAGTCAAAAAATCCATCCATTATTAGTTAATCCTCGGAGACAAAAATGTTGCTAAAAAAGCGGAACACCATGAACTCCAGTATGTTGTCTGTACCTTCTATAGTAAAAAGGTATGCAATCCAGTTAGGTAAGTCAAACGAGAACATATGCTCCTGATATCCAGAGGCCATTAGGAGTATCTCAGGTAACTGTGGGCAATGACCTCCGCTCGAAGAGATTTGTTAACTACGCATTACATTGAAAACACAGAATTCATGCACAAATTCCAACTACTAAAAAAAGCATATAACCGATTCACAAAAGTGAACTTTGAAAAATATTAGGCATTGAAAGAGGTGATGATTTTGGGGTCACCCCTAACCTAGGGGGAGGACCGAGCAGATACCTTGAACACAAAGAGCATATCATGCTGAACGATTCGGTGGTGGTCCCATCCTCCTAGGACCACCCCAAGCAAAGTAATGGGCAAAAATACAATGCCAAACAAAGGCCCAGCAAGTGACCCCACGGTCCCCAATGAAGAGGCCAGGCCCCGGGGGATGGGGTCCACGGTGCCAGAAGTGGACAAGGAAAGGGGGACCACGTGGCCTAATGATTAATAAATACATTCAAGAATTGGGCATGCCCCGGGGGATGGGGTCCTCGGGGCAAATATAAATTAATGGAAGTGGACTTTTTTTTTTTTTAGAAAAGGTTGGAGTGGCGATCGTAACGCGGCGCTCAGCACGGCCCCCTAGTGTGAACGCGCTAGGTGCGCGGCTCTCTGCGTGACCCACTACTGTGAACGCACTGGATGAGCAGCTCTCAGCACGGCCCGAGTAATTCACAGGTCTTTAAAAGACCATTTACCTGTAAATGAGGCTTTGTGGTTATTTCACCTCTTCTTAGAGCCCCTGCTTCTCCACTCTGCCTATGACTGGAAGAATCAGCCCCCCAACCCGAAATTTTTATCAGCCTCCCCCGAAATTTGGCTCGAGTTGTGCCCCTGACTGGCGTACGCCGGCTCTGCCCACTCTGCTTACGCTTACAGAAATCCGTAGATTCTATCCGCCGTATGTCAATGATCCAGCTGTGGGGCTGGGAATATCTTGCGGACAGGATTCTGGGCCTTTCCAGAGGCTTGGTTTGCAATCCTGATGCTCTGCCGGGGTTGCCACTGGTTGGCAGCCAATTAGAGCCAAGCTTGTGCTCTGGGTTAGGCTCTGCCAACATATGTACTTATCCAATCACTCCGCCAATCCCCAAGCACTTATAAATTCACTATACACTCTCCTTGCAGTACTCTAATCATCCAGTCTCTACCCATATACTCATAGAATGACCTAGACAAAGTTACATAACCAAGGTCTTCCCCACTGCCAGAGGTAACATGGTTGTGTGTGCAGTCAACAGCACAATGTAATGTGGTAGGGACCAGAGCAATCATGCATACATAATGAACACATGGACACAGTTAGATAGATAGTGGAACTGGCTACGGGCACGTGCGCTCCGCCCCTTTTTATTAACAGGGTCACATGTCCAGTGACGTCTGTGCTGGATGCGTGTAAGCCAGCTCTCAGGGAATGGTTGGTGCTGGCAACATCTACAACAGTGATAATTGGATCACACGCAGAGATTCAATCATAAAGGGTCCATGACTTGTGGTGCACCAAGGTAGGGGTACCAGATCTTAAATCACACAGAAAAGATTGTATGGTAAAGGGTCCATGACTTGTGGTGAACTGAGGTAGAGGCATCAGAGATGAGCGTGCTGATGTGAAGAAATTGTTAATGTCCCTTCGGGATATTCCTGCTGCATGAGGTGACATTGTTGCGTCCGGTATACAGTACGATAGTCAATCATAAAGGGTCCATGAGTTGTGATGCACAGTTAGTGGCACCTGAAGAGCTCAGCGTGTGTGCAGCCAACGATGATGGCGTGTCCTTGCAGGACAGGCTTGGAATGGATATGTGTGAGACCTGCTGACCGCAGTGTAGGCTAGAGGCAGTGGTCAGCAAAGGCCTACAACCACGTGGTGTTGACTTGTGGTGCGCTGAGTTAGTGGCAACAGTGGCAGTCAGCGTGTGTGCAGCCAGCGATGATGCGTAGTTTGGGCGGGCCGCACTGGGAGCAATGTCTTTTGCATAATGAATACTGCGTCAATAAGGCCACGTGATTGTGACTTGTGGTGCACTGAGTTAGTGGCATCAGAAGCATTCAGGGTGTGCGCAGCCAGCGATGATGCGTGGTGCGGGCAGCCCGCACTGGGAGCAATGTCTGTTGCCTACTGGACTGCGTCGTCTGCAATCTCGACTCGATCTGAATTGTGAGCCCTGCAGTCCGCAGTGTAGATGAAAGGCAGTAGTCAGCACAGACATCGAGGAATGCTTTTTATCACTTTCTCTTGACAAAATCTGAGGACGTAGAGTATAATTCTCTCTGCAATTAATAAATCAAGACTCAATTCAAATTGTGAGCCCTGCTGACCACAGTGTAGGCATATGGAACAAAACATGAGATATGTATGGAATACATTGTCGAAATGTGTAGGTTTCAGGGACGTTATAGTTAGTTGCCTACTGGACTCTGAAATTAATGAATCAAGACTCAGTTTTAATTGTGAGCCTTGCTGACCGTAAGTGTAGGCTGGAGGCAGCGGTCAGCAAGGGCCCACAGACACGTAGCATAGAGTTGAGCAGCACAGTTAGTGGCACATGAAGCACTCAGTGTGTGCACAGCCAGAGATGATACGTGGTCCGGCCAGGCCGCATTGTGAGCAATGTCTGTTGCCTACTGGACTCTGCAATTAATGAATCAAGACCCAGTTTTAATTGTGAGCCCTGCTGACCGCAGTATAGGCCGGAGGCAGTGGTCAGGAAGGGCCCACAGCCACGTGATGTTGACTTGAGCTGCACAGAGTTAGTGGTACCTGACGCACTCAGCGTGTGCGCAGCTAGCGATGATGCATGGTCTGGGCGGGCCGCACTGGTAGCAATGTCTTTTCTCTAATGAATTCTGCGTCAATAAGGCCACGTGGCGGCGACTTGAGGTGCACTGAGTTAGTGGCACCTGAAGCACTCAGTGTGTGTGCAGCTAGCGATGATGCATGGTCTGGGCGGGGCGCACTGGTAGCAATGTCTTTTCTCTAATGAATTCTGCGTCAATAAGGCCACGTGGCGGCGACTCGTGGTGCACTGAGTTAGTGGCATCAGAAGCATTCAGGGTGTGCGCAGCCAGCGATGATGCGTGGTGCGGGCAGCCCGCACTGGGAGCAATGTCTGTTGCCTACTGGACTGCGTCGTCTGCAATCTCGACTCGATCTGAATTGTGAGCCCTGCAGTCCGCAGTGTAGATGAAAGGCAGTAGTCAGCACAGACATCGAGGAATGCTTTTTATCACTTTCTCTTGACAAAATCTGAGGACGTAGAGTATAATTCTCTCTGCAATTAATAAATCAAGACTCAATTCAAATTGAGAGCCCTGCTGACCACAGTGTAGGCATATGGAACAAAACATGAGATATGTATGGAATACATTGTCGAAATGTGTAGGTTTCAGGGACGTTATAGTTAGTTGCCTACTGGACTCTGAAATTAATGAATCAAGACTCAGTTTTAATTGTGAGCCTTGCTGACCGTAAGTGTAGGCTGGAGGCAGCGGTCAGCAAGGGCCCACAGACACGTAGCATAGAGTTGAGCAGCACAGTTAGTGGCACATGAAGCACTCAGCGTGTGCACAGCCAGAGATGATACGTGGTCCGGCCAGGCCGCATTGTGAGCAATGTCTGTTGCCTACTGGACTCTGCAATTAATGAATCAAGACCCAGTTTTAATTGTGAGCCCTGCTGACCGCAGTATAGGCCGGAGGCAGTGGTCAGGAAGGGCCCACAGCCACGTGATGTTGACTTGAGCTGCACAGAGTTAGTGGTACCTGACGCACTCAGCGTGTGCGCAGCTAGCGATGATGCATGGTCTGGGCGGGCCGCACTGGTAGCAATGTCTTTTCTCTAATGAATTCTGCGTCAATAAGGCCACGTGGCGGCGACTTGAGGTGCACTGAGTTAGTGGCACCTGAAGCACTCAGTGTGTGTGCAGCTAGCGATGATGCATGGTCTGGGCGGGGCGCACTGGTAGCAATGTCTTTTCTCTAATGAATTCTGCGTCAATAAGGCCACGTGGCGGCGACTTGTGGTGCACTGAGTTAGTGGCATCAGAAGCATTCAGGGTGTGCGCAGCCAGCGATGATGCGTGGTGCGGGCAGCCCGCACTGGGAGCAATGTCTGTTGCCTACTGGACTGCGTCGTCTGCAATCTCGACTCGATCTGAATTGTGAGCCCTGCAGTCCGCAGTGTAGATGAAAGGCAGTAGTCAGCACAGACATCGAGGAATGCTTTTTATCACTTTCTCTTGACAAAATCTGAGGACGTAGAGTATAATTCTCTCTGCAATTAATAAATCAAGACTCAATTCAAATTGAGAGCCCTGCTGACCACAGTGTAGGCATATGGAACAAAACATGAGATATGTATGGAATACATTGTCGAAATGTGTAGGTTTCAGGGACGTTATAGTTAGTTGCCTACTGGACTCTGAAATTAATGAATCAAGACTCAGTTTTAATTGTGAGCCTTGCTGACCGTAAGTGTAGGCTGGAGGCAGCGGTCAGCAAGGGCCCACAGACACGTAGCATAGAGTTGAGCAGCACAGTTAGTGGCACATGAAGCACTCAGCGTGTGCACAGCCAGAGATGATACGTGGTCCGGCCAGGCCGCATTGTGAGCAATGTCTGTTGCCTACTGGACTCTGCAATTAATGAATCAAGACCCAGTTTTAATTGTGAGCCCTGCTGACCGCAGTATAGGCCGGAGGCAGTGGTCAGGAAGGGCCCACAGCCACGTGACGTTGACTTGAGCTGCACAGATTGTGAGCATTTGGTCTTCTTAACTGATTATACTCTCTTACACAATTTGCATTGGCACTAACCTTGAATTGTGAGGCCTGCTGAGCGCAGTGTGGGCCGGAGGCAGTGGTCAACAAGGACCCACAGCCACGTGGCGTTGACTTGAGCTACACAGAGTTAGTGGTACCTGAGGCACTCAGCGTGTGCGCAGCTAGCGATGATGCATGGTCTGGGCGGGCCGCACTGGTAGCAATGTCTTTTCTCTAATGAATTCTGCGTCAATAAGGCCACGTGGCGGCGACTTGAGGTGCACTGAGTTAGTGGCGCCTGAAGCACTCAGTGTGTGTGCAGCTAGCGATGATGCATCGTCTGGGCGGGCCGCACTGGTAGCAATGTCTTTTCTCTAATGAATTCTGCGTCAATAAGGCCACGTGGCGGCGACTTGAGGTGCACTGAGTTAGTGGCACCTGAAGCACTCAGTGTGTGTGCAGCTAGCGATGATGCATGGTCTGGGCGGGCCGCACTGGTAGCAATGTCTTTTCTCTAATGAATTCTGCGTCAATAAGGCCACGTGGCGGCGACTTGTGGTGCACTGAGTTAGTGGTACCTGAGGCACTCAGCATGTGCGCAGCTAGCGATGATGCATGGTCTGGGCGGGCCGCACTGGTAGCAATGTCTTTTCTCTAATGAATTCTGCGTCAATAAGGCCACGTGGCGGCGACTTGTGGTGCACTGAGTTAGTGGCACCTGAAGCACTCAGTGTGTGTGCAGCCTGCGATGATGATTGGTCTGGGCAGGCCGCACTGTGAGCAATGTCTCTTGCCTACTGGACTGCATCATCTGCAATCGCAAATCGATCTGAATTGTGAGAACTGGTGTCCGCATTGTACATCGAAGGCATAATTCTGTGATGCTGTGCTGCTGGGTTCACCGGGGGGCCAGTTTCGAGGAGGCCGGCGGTCACGGCGGTAACCTTGTTGCAGGGTGAGGGCCGCCGCTCTGGCAGACGCTTTGGCCTTCCTAGAAGTGAACCACGCCCAGTGCCCCGGCCTATTTATTTACACATCTACGCTGGAGTGGCGTATGTTGGACCAGCCCACTCTGCTTCCAGTTCCGCTTAAAGTGGACGACGACACAGCTACATGACCGAGATCTTCCCCACTGCCTGAGGTAACATGATTGCGTCCACTGTCCACAACAGTACAAGCACCAGCAGTATATGTACACTTGGAGAGGTCTGTGCTCTGCATAGTGAGGTCTGTCCAGCACATTACTGCTACACTTGGCATTGTGTGCATTGTTATTGATGGGTGGCTTGCCTCCTTCAAACATACTTGGTTCCCACGTCGCCCAACATTCAGCAATTGTGTGGCTGAGGGGCCATGCCGTTTTGGGAAGGTCCGCTGTTCTGTTCTGTGCCGCCTTGGTGATATTAGGAAGGGGTGGTGGTCCGAGGGGGAGGTCCTGGGGGTGTTATGGCCTTCTTGGGTGTCGGAGCTGCATAGTCAGTAGCTCTATGACATGTGTTGGTCTTCAGATCTGGTTCTGGGCATGGCTTCCTTTCATACTGTAGGTAGTCATCCTGCTTTACACCAGTAAAAAGCAGATGTTAAATTCCTATTGCTAACGCAGCTAATCGCCTGTTTTTGGATGGCATTGCAGGTTTCGCTGCTTGTTGAAAATATCGTGAAGTGGTATTTTCATGGGTTTTTTTGCACGGGAACGCCTATTCTGCATATTATTAGCTTTAGATGTCGCTCTCATTGGTGGCGATGTTTTTTTGAGGAAGTTATCCCCGGAAAACTGGCAATATCGGCAGTTTTCACCAGGTTGAGAATGGTATGATAATTCTTTTGCTGCGGTAAAGTGCCAATAACTCAGCGATAAGATCTTGAGAATACATTCCATCGTTTTGTTTTTTGTCCGGATTCATGCACCCAGCCGCTTAAAACAAAAATTTGTAATAATTTTTTGGCCCTGGGGCTTTTTGTGGGATCCCCTGAGCAGGCCAAAGGGGTCAGGGTGTTTGTTGTAGCTACATGTGAATCACAAGAAAAAAGATGAAAAAACAATAAAAATGGACAGGGTACAAAGTCCTAATAAACACAAGGGCTCATTTTAGAGTCACCCTATAACCCAACAGTTGGAACTTATCGCCAAGTTATCGGCAGTTTAGCGCAGCAAAAGTGGCAAAAGAATTATCGCCCCATTCTCAAGTTGGTGCACACTGCCACATTGCCCACAGGCTGACGGTACCAACACAGCGGACAATCAACACCGTTACGCAGACAAAGCTGCTGGCTGTGCTGCACCTGTTGGCCTCTGGTATCTTCCAACCAACAACTGCGAGAGTCGGAGGAGTCTTACAGACAGCCCTGTTAAATGGTAGCGGCAGTTTCAGTTGATAACCCTTCAAGTATTGCCCGGCGGTAATCGCCTCTCATACCATTCGATAATTTACCAATGAAAGAGGCAGGCGCCGGAGACTGGAAGGCAGGAAACAAAGTTTTATTCCGTCGGAGCAGAACACATCAGATCAGACAGCAAGGTATCGTCACGAGGTGCTCTAACTGCATCTCTGAGGCCTGGCCTCTTATACACAGGTTTATGACTTTATTGTACATGGCACATTCTTGAGATTACTTTGATGTATAAAAGAACGTCTTCGGAATCCCCACTTCGAACTCGTTCCCACACATATCTACAGTGGAAGTCCCCACCCCATCTACAGTAGGAGATGGCTATCACGCAGCTGGACATTCCGCCAATTCCCGGGGGTGTGTGCAACCGGCCGGGTCTCAGGGGGTAGGGGCTTTGATCCACTGTAATCCCTTTGATGTGGGGTGTTTCCCTTACAGTAGGGGCAATAAACTGCATCCGCAGGGCTAGGTGATGGCCTGGGACCGGTTCGGATAATGGGGCGCAGAGGAAGGGGGTTATCAAAGAGATGCATGACCATGTATGGGATGTCGGTCGGGCGTGGGATGTGGTTCCATGGCAGGGTCGCGCAGAAGGAGAGGGTTTATGGCCCGTGTATGAGAGAGCGGGGGTGGCCGGCGCGCGGGGGATGCTCGCAGCGCCAGGGGAACGCGCTGGCGATCGAGAATGAGCGGGGAGAGAGTGGGGTGCCTAAAATGGCGGCCGTGCGTTCGCTGTGCGTGGCGTTGGGGAGAGGCAAGATGGCGCAGATAATGTTCAGTTACAAGCTAAATTTCCACAGTCCTCCCTTTTAACATATCTCGCCAGCTTGCCTGGCCGACGTTTACCTTCGTTAACCTTCAGCTATAATATCGCTAATGTTTTTCGTACATTCCTTAAAGATACAGAGTTTTTAGGGCAGGCAGGAGTAATCTGACACATTGGTACATAGTTACATATAGGTGATAAAGTAGGCGAGGAGGTAGTACATACAAAGTTACATCAGCTGCGCCGCATGTCAGGCCCGGGGGTAGGAAGAGGTGAGCTTGTTTGAGCACAAATAGGATACTGTAAAGCAAAAAAAATGTTTCTGGCAAAGCAAGGGATATTCCATACATTACATATGGCCCAGACTTCGAGTGGATCAAAAAGATAGTCAGTATAGTCGTGTGCATGGCTGGTGTTGTATGAATGTCATTATACAAAGTTAGATTTTCTAAACTTCTCAGTGTGCAGTCGGAAGTGACTGATGCAACATCATGAAAACTCGATAGAAAGATAGTTAATATAAAATGGTGGTTGGGAGAGGATTTTTCAACTTTAACATGGGTTCTTCTTTCCAGTGTCCTATTATGAAGAGCCATCACTGGTAAGCTCTTATTGTTGTTTTTCTTTCGTTGGCACTGTTGAGCACCGGCGGTGGAGCTAAGGTCCAGCTCAAATCCAATCTCTCACGTGGCAGGGTGTGACCATTCGCTGTTCTCTGATCACAGTCCTGTTCCTTAACACAGTTCATCATAGGTACTTTGAGACAGGGTACCTGCTTTTTGTTCTTCTGTAGTTAAGTCAAATTCATAATCCATATAAAAGGGGGAGAGGGAGAGAGAAGGGTGTGACGTGCTTCGGGATGCCGAGGGAAGAGGGGGTGGAGTGGGATCGGATCAAAATGCGGACCAAGGAGAGCAGAATCTTCCAGCACTGGGCCCATCAATCGGGCCCGATGGGTTGGGACTTCAGGCACGCTGGTCAGTGAGCAGGGGGCCTTGATATAGCCCTTCGTTCTATCACTTATCATCCTGATATTGGTGCCTCGTCTCACGCCCTTTTTGCTTCGATGCTTTCCCCTTGGTCGATGCCATAGATGTTCCATGGTCCGCAGCCAGGCTGTGCGTCACTTCCGACCCCTCTCTTCCGATGGCCGGCGGTTATCTTTGAATGGGTACAAGAAACAAAAATCTTAGAGAGTTGGCAGGGAAGACATTTACATACTTCATCCTCTCTCCCAACCACCGAGTAGTTGCGGAAATGCTTTTATCGGTTGCTGTATGATTGGTGTCTATTGACTCTGATGTTTGTGTGCGTGTTACCAATCTATTAATCATTGCTGTGGTGCAGGTTTCTGTGGGTGTCCCTGTCCATCGTCTGGCCTTCTAGGTGTCAATTTCTGCGCCCTATAATCGTTGCAGGAAGCCTGACATCTGTCAACCTTCTGGTCTAGTAAAAATTCGGACCGGCTTCTCCGGTAGAGACTCGTTCATCCTAACACAAGTTTTGTTAATACACATTTTTCTCCGAGGACTGCTAAGTTTAAGAAAAGAAAGTGCGAGGTGCTACTGTCACGGGTTCACGAGTATCCATTTCGGGGAGGAACATAAGCTAAGCATTATTTTTGCTGGCGACAATAGGTAACCCTTTATCAGTTTAGGCGATGTATTATTAGAGAATAAGGTCATCAGCTGTTTCGTTCGAAATACTCTGAGGCGGCTAGTATAGGGCTGGGGTTATTTGGGAGAACGGGGTGCTTTAGACATCTATTTCGGGGTAATTGGGCGGGGGTAATTCTGGGCGGTGGAGATGGTGTCTTCTAAAAACAAAAACCACTGACCTATAGTCCCCGTGATAAGGGCCAGATTGGGAGACATCAGTCGTCTTACCTGTCCCTTCTTTCTCAGCTAATTAAGCTCAACATTTGCAGAAAGGAGAGGTAGTAACGGGTAAAGTATGGTCGTTTTGTTTCTGTCAATTTGTTCGAACACCACCGTGTTTCAGGCCAATTATACACTTACCGGAGAGGTATGTGTCGTTAATTTATTCAAAAAGAAAAGAGGGCAAGAAAGCCTTAGTGAAGGAGGGGGGGGGGGGGGGGGGGGAGAGAGAAAGAGAGAGAGAGAGAGAGAGAGAGAGAGAGAGAGAGAGAGGAGAGAGAGAGAGAGAGAGAGAGAGAGAGAGAGAGAGAGAGAGAGAGAGAGAGAGAGAGAGAGAGAGAGAGAGAGAGAGAGAGAGAGAGAGAGAGAGAGAGAGAGAGAGAGAGAGAGAGAGAGAGAGAGAGAGAGAGAGAGAGAGAGAGAGAGAGAGAGAGAGAGAGAGAGAGAGAGAGAGAGAGAGAGAGAGAGAGAGAGAGAGAGAGAGACAGAGGACAGAGACGTGTGCATCAAGTAGGCTATTTGGCATATGTACGACACAAAACGAGAGAGAGACATGGGTATGATAATAGGCCACTTGGTGCACACACAACATGGAGTGGCATGGGTCGGTTCTATGTAAGAAAACACCAGCGGGAAAAAGACAAATTCGGTGATCACGTACACACAAATACCGGATAGGGTGTGACAGTACATGCATCAAGCGCAGGAACTTAAGACGGAGACTCAGGGCTACGCTGAGTATGGGGACCTCTCCTTTCCCGTCCTCTTTCCTAATCATGCTGCGTATTTTCAGTATTTTTGTAGTTTATCTTGGGGGGGTGTTGGACCTTTTACTCTCCTCCCTTTTGGTCGATGGACGAGCACTTCAATCATACGGTGACGCTCTCTTCAAGTGACCCAAGCATGAAATGCATACACAGTCATACCGTATAATCGTAGCACACACGCACAGTCATATCGTACAGTTTTTCATGTTCCCAATGGTGGTCTGCACTTTACGCACTACCCCACAACGTTTGTCTATGTTTTTCCTGATATCGAACGTGGTGCGGTCCATGTCCACTCCATTCTTTAGTCGGAACTTCGTCGTGACCTATAGAGGGGAGAAAAGAGGTGAGGGGATGTGCAGTATTCAAAGTACCTTAGCGCACGTAGACACGAAAAAGTTCTACTTACCACGTACCAGGCTAGCCGCAGGAGTGGGTAATACCACAGACCTATTATCCTTCTTGTCCGAGGCAAAGATGCTCTATTTCATTTGTCTCCTAAATTCGGGTTCCCTGGTCGCGCATGCCTTTCTCAATCGGTCGTGTATTATGGTGCAAGATATCATACCTTGCGTTCGGCCTACACCTTAAGCTATAGTTGACCATCGATTTGACAACTCTTGGAAAAGGACAGGTGTGATGGGTACAAATTCCGTTAATCAAAAAGATTCAGGCAAATGGGGTCTGCATTATCTGTATTCTTTTGCTTGGGAGTAACAATCATTTATTCAAAAGAAAAACCTTTGCCAACTTAGATGATTTGTCATGACATTGATTCCGTAATTCCTTTTTAGAAGCCCTTTATTTAAAACAATGTCAGTATACAAATACGGGCCTACAACCGTTACAGGCCGGCCACGGCGTGAGAGGCGTCGAATATCATGAGCAATACTTTCTTAGCTAAAAATAAAAATGGGTAGGTCAGCAATCAGTAAGGTTGTACGTATGCTCGGTCAGTACCCTTCGCGTCCCTCTGCTCATCATGTGTGGGAACATCACATTCATATCCTTTTAACACAAATGCCACGTGACTGGAACGCCACAAGGAGTTGTAGGCCTCTCCTACATCGGCGCCATTTTGGGGCGAGGTCGGGCCAGTGTACAGTCTAAGTCTTTCCATGAATTAGCTGTTGGACCAGAATTCCTTTCGGTAGTTCGAGAACTTTCGTTAGCGTCAGCTTGCGTCAGCATGGCGTCACCGCGATCTTGTAGCAATGCCATGGTCCGTTCTTGGGGCGGGGCAGCAGGCGGGTTCTTCCGCCGACGTCTTGAATCAGTCTTTCTCACTGCACCAAGCGGAGGCAAGGTGGCTGCCGCCCGGGGCAAAGAACAATGGCGCGGTTTGTCCTTACCGGAAGTCCGCGGGAGTCGAGTGCCAATGACTCCAGCAGATTCTGCAAAGCTGAGGGGAGCGTTTTGTCAAGGGTGGGGCCCACGCCCAAGCAGACAAGCTTTCGAGTCCAGAATCGCCTCACGGTGGGCTAGGCCTGGATCCGGAGAACCGACCGCCGGAGTCCAAAGGCAGCAGCAGTAGCAGCTCTTCGGTACAGCCACCGGGTGGGTCCAGTAGCAGCGACAGCAGAAGTTCGGATGGTATCGCCACCGGGGTGATTCCAGTAGCAGCAACGACAGCAGTTTCGATGGTATCGCCACCGGGGTGGGTCCCCGATTACTTGGCTGCGGGGGCCCACTCCTCGCGTCGGGCGCTAGTGGCGATCCTGGTGAACCCGTGCTTGGGCGGTTGTCCGGTGGTCGCGTGCAGCGCCAGGGTGCAGCTCAGTTGGCCGGCGAATTAAGACGGTTGGGGTGCCCTCATCTGCTGGTGAGCCTCCACCTGGGGAGGTGGGGGAGGCCTGTCCGCGGCGCTTCCCCCGGCCAGGGCACACCTCCGTTATTGAAGGAAGAAGAGAATGGGAAGATCCGACGGTTGGGGTGCCCTCGTCTGCTGGCGAGCCTCCACCTGGGGAGGTGGGGGAGGCCTGTCCGCGGCGCTTCCCCCGGCCAGGGCACCCCTCCGTTATTGAAGAAAGAAGAAAAGAATGGGAAGATCCGCCCAGCGTGGCAGACTCCATCTTGGCGCTGTCAGAGCTTTGGCGCTTCGTATAGCCTCCGGCCTATTCACACAATCGTCCGCCACTGATGTCGATGGATTTGGCATGGTTTTTATAGCCCAGAGCTGACTAAAAGGACCGCCCAAAACAGGCCAATGTTGCAATTTCGAGGAAGGAGAGGCGAGGACGGTGTCACGTGGACGTTAAGGCTTTGAGATGGAGGTTGCAGCAGACTGTCATGTAAATAGTTGTTTAAAAACGTGTTTTAACCTGTTTAACCTGTTGGTGTGTTTGTTATATCTATAAGTTATTAAAATGTTATAACTATACTACTTCGTTGGAGTGTTTGTACATATTTGCAATCTGGCAACGATCACAAGGATGTTACTGTGTAATCGGAAAAATAACATAGCCCAATTGTGCGCGATCTAGCCCTAGTTTGGTGACGTCGATGGTGGGTGTCAGCAGGCTTCCGTTTGTGCAGGATTTTGTCATGTTTATTGGGCGGGGTGGGCAGTAGGGCAGACATGTTTAGGTAGCGAGAGTAATGGAGTCGGGCTACCTCGCGGCCGTCTCGACCGTGAGCTTGGCTCCTTCCCTTGGTTTCATATATCCCACAAAGGGCTATCTTCTAGCGCTACTTTAGTTTTGTAAGGTCAAAAAGGATCCCACCAGTGCCTTTACTATTTTGTCGATTCCTGCTCGTTCATCCTTCGTTAGTCGATTCATTCTGGTGGAATCTTTCTTTCCTATCTCAGGGTCATCCAACGTCATTGCCGACGTTGTGTTCAGTACAAGAGGCTCGGCCGGCGCGGAGGCCGTGAGGACCGAGGCCCCTGTACTGCTTTCGCTCGTGTTTGGGGGTTGTGGGTGTTGCACTACCGATTGGGAGGGTGCGTATGGAGGGGGCATGTAAATGATTGGGGGACCTAATAGTAATTCGTCATTCGTTCGTTGCTTAGAGGACAACTCAGGGTAGAGCATAGAGGGGGTCCTAACAGCGTACTGGCCTGAGGTTTCGGGCTCCTGTCTTAGTTTAGTTTCCCTTCTCTCCTTTATTTCTTCTTCTAACTTTCTAGTGGCAAGGTGAGCTGCCTTTCGTAATTCCTTTTCTGCCTTTACTTCTTCCCTCTTTTTCCGTTGCGTTGCTTCTTTGCGCCACATGCCGATACTGTCAAGCATAGTAGGCGTCGTCTTATTGCTACGCAGAGCCATTTCTAGCACTTCTATCTTATGGTCGTCGAAGGATCCCATCAGTGGCCACTGACTCTCGGGGTCCTTCCTGGTATATTTATGCCATAGCTTGCTATAAGCTACGGCGACTAGTCCATATTTAGTGAACATGTCCTTATTAGGGGTGCCTTCCAGTGGAGCCGGATGGTCCACCTCTAATAAGCGGTCCGGGCAGAACCAACTACCAATCAGTGGGGAGAAGATAGGCATGACAGGTTTCAATGGGGACAAAAGTCAGCACTACCTATCTTTTCACTGCTTGCAAAGACTAGACAGAATATCTCTATTCCTCGTTATTTGTAAGCAGAGAATACCTCAAAAGAACCAATATCGAACAACTAGTGTTCGGACAATCAATCAATCAATCAATGGGGAGATAAAGATAGGCACGACGGGTTACAACGGGGACAAAAGTCTGCGTTACCTACCCTTCACTATTTGCAAAGACTAGACAGAATATTTCTATTCTACGTTATTTGCAAACAGAGAATATCTCAAAGAGCACTATTCTTCGAAACAATCAATGTTCGGACAATCAATCAGTGGGGAGATAAAGATAGGCACGACGGGTTTCAACGGGGACAAAAGTCTGCGTTACCTACCCTTCACTATCTGCAAAGGGAGAGAGAGAGAGTGTATTTCTACTCCTCCCCATTTGTAGACAGCAAATATCTCAAAGAGAACAATCAATGAGCAATACTAGTATTTTCAAAACTTCAAACAATCAATCAATTATTTCGCAATTTGTCGTGTATCACGACCTTACCCGGACCGCGTGGACAGTTTCTCGTCTTCCGCCTCCAGCGCCCGATCGTCCTCTACTCTCCGTTATTGCTGCGGCACTCCTGATGGTTCCCAGTCAGGACCGTAGATCACTCGAGAGAGGTCTGCTCGGAACCAGTGAAGTTCGGATGATCGGCTGCCAGACGAGGGTCTATTGGGCAGGAGCTCTCCCGATCGTTGCAGTCGTTCACTCTGTCGTCAGGACCTCTCCCACTGGATCCACGTGTCTCTGATGGGCCCCACGTTGGGCGCCAATTGTTAAATGGTAGCGGCAGTTTCAGTTGATAACCCTTCAAGTATTGCCCGGCGGTAATCGCCTCTCATACCATTCGATAATTTACCAATGAAAGAGGCAGGCGCTGGAGACTGGAAGGCAGGAAACAAAGTTTTATTCCGTCAGAGCAGAACACATCAGATCAGACAGCAAGGTATCGTCACGAGGTGCTCTAACTGCATCTCTGAGGCCTGGCCTCTTATACACAGGTTTATGACTTTATTGTACATGGCACATTCTTGAGATTACTTTGATGTATAAAAGAACGTCTTCGGAATCCCCACTTCGAACTCGTTCCCACACATATCTACAGTGGAAGTCCCCACCCCATCTACAGTAGGAGATGGCTATCACGAAGCTGGACATTCCGCCAATTCCCGGGGGTGTGTGCAACCGGCCGGGTCTCAGGGGGTAGGGGCTTTGATCCACTGTAATCCCTTTGATGTGGGGTGTTTCCCTTACAGTAGGGGCAATAAACTGCATCCGCAGGGCTAGGTGATGGCCTGGGACCGGTTCGGATAATGGGGCGCAGAGGAAGGGGGTTATCAAAGAGATGCATGACCATGTATGGGATGTCGGTCGGGCGTGGGATGTGGTTCCATGGCAGGGTCGCGCAGAAGGAGAGGGTTTATGGCCCGTGTATGAGAGAGCGGGGGTGGCCGGCGCGCGGGGGATGCTCGCAGCGCCAGGGGAACGCGCTGGCGATCGAGAATGAGCGGGGAGAGAGTGGGGTGCCTAAAATGGCGGCCGTGCATTCGCTGTGCGTGGCGTTGGGGAGAGGCAAGATGGCGCAGATAATGTTCAGTTACAAGCTAAATTTCCACAGTCCTATTAAACTTCCTCACACGTCTTGGATGCATGTTTACAAAACCAACTTAGGGCCCCTGCATCCAGACCACCTGCTCGTCCCAATTCGTAGCATTCCTGCACAACCAACCCCAACCCCAGCCGCTACTTGATGCCTCTGTGCTCCAGATCCAAGTCACTGAAATGGGGGTGTGCCAGGTCATGAAGTCTAGTAGTCAATAGTAGTGGAAGAACAGTACTTTATTAGAAAAACATAAATTAACAACACAAAAACATCAAACAACGAGTGACATTGCCAACTTGGAACATCAACTTGTGGATCAAAATAACTGTAGATCGTCCTGGAAATACCAAAAGTCCGAATTCAGAAACCTGTTGGATAAATTAAGTTAATGGTCAAGCGTTAGTATGGTCACAAACGTAATATGGTACAATGTATTTAACTTGGACAAACCGGATTGCTTACAGGTATGATCAATCCTGCACAAAATGACCATAACAGAAGCTTGTGTGGTCGTAACCTTCGTAGGAAAGAAAAGGAACGTTACAACCACACAAACTTCTGTTACGGTCTCATTATGTAGGATTTATCACACCTGTAAACATCAGGGTTCGTTTCAACTTGATACCCATGCATGTTCACTTCACCTAAACTGCACAGAAACAACTGGAGACCAAGCAAGGGAACCACGCCATAACAGCCTTCCTGCACGTGTTGGGGACAACTGACTGCACACATGTACTATTTGTGCCCCCTGCCGACACTGCACCCAATCACCGCAACATAAACCACATGCATTCCAACAATGTGCAGGCAAAACTGGACCACCGGGGCCTGTACACTAATGTCGTCGCAAACTTCTCAGGCAGCGTGCATGATTCTTACATCTTTCGCAAGCATCCCAGCCCTGGTCCCCAGACGAGTCCGCGCCCAGTTAGGACTGCCCGACCCTACGCACCCAGACCTCAATGCTCACCTGCCACCACCGGCGTGTCTCCAAGAGGGCCCACCATGTGCTGGAGCAACCTCCTCAGCCGTCGCTGGATCCTGCAGCACAAGCCCCCAGTGCATCCTGCTGCACCGCGCCGAGGAGTCGTGTCTGTACAGCCAGCTGACTCGGTCCAGCCAAGCTCACAATTCAAATCGGGTCCTGATTTGAGATGTCATTAGTGATGTCACTGACCATGTCATGAATGATGTAATATGTGACGTCATCAGCAGTGCATTGCGGGGGCGCGAGTTATAGTTAGCTGAACTAAGTATAACGAGGGAATTTCTCTGGTTTTGTACGAGTGAAATGTCCAACTAACTATAACGTCCCTGAAACCTGTGGTTTTTTCAGTTAATTTCTAAGGTTTTTTAAATGCTAATTACGAACTATAACGTGCCTGAAACCTATGGTTTTTTCAGTGAATATATATATATGCATCCTCCATGGGAAATCCGTTATCCACTTGAGCGGCCTTTTCCAAAAGGTGCAAACTTTTTTGGGGGGTTGATGACGGCTACCTGGTCATGGAAAAGGCCTGCCGCGGAAAGGCGGATCCAGAGGCCACGATCGCGTGGTGCTCATGACAAGTGTGATTCCTGGTAGAGACTGTGAGACTGGCAGCGGTAAGATAACGGACTTTGATGCTGGCCAACTGGGGTTCGGTTTGCATAATTGATGTCGGGTCTGGAATGTGATCCAAAGAACAACCAGGGCCACAGGAGCGAGGATTAACTCTCAACTCTCCCGTAAGGTAGATCTACTGATCGATATTCAGCAAAAGCCACGACCAGAGAAAGATACCTCTAGGAAGGGAGGAGATGACCAAAGGACCACGGAACCAGGACGACAGCAGTGGGCTGGAGAGGTAATGCTGTAGTACTTAAAATAACAAACTGGAGAGACAAAAGTGTGATACAGATTAGTGCTGAGACTAGAAGGCAATAATTGATATACCCAGGACAGTTGTGCACATTCACATACTTACATAGCGCGCAATAGAACAAGCCAGGATGAAAACCTTATCACAGTATCTCTGCTAGAACAAGGGATACCAAGATCCGGTGTTGTGATAGGCTCTCCACATAAGTTTCTTGGGGTGCAATATCGTTGAGAGCCAGGAGTAAGTGTTACTGTGACAAGCGCATGGACTCTGAATCACGGTGCAAAGTTAAATAGGACAGCGCTCCTCAAACCCTGAGTTGGCAGTCACTCAAAGGCTCCGATAAAAATGGCAATAATCTCCTTTCTTCAGGAGAAACGGAAAAGAAGTCTGGGCGCTACTCGGAAATAGCAAGGCACTCTATTCAAATGTTCCAGCCAAAAGTTCCAGCCAAAGTCAATGTGCATTTAACAAAGAAATTCAAACAGCACCAAAAACGATACGGAAATCTTCCTACCAGGGAGAAGGTTTCGTGGCATACAACCAAACCGAAATGATTGCGAAGGAGCCGTGGAAGGAAAAACCTCGTCGACTCGCTGACCTGGCGATGACTCAGGGACTCCAGTCGGCTTCTCTAGGAGAGGTAACCGGAGCGCTCAGAGGGTTTGTGTTTCCAGGCGGCGAAGTAGTGAGGTGGTTATCCGGGAGGAGGGCGGCGGAATGCCGTGATAGGTTTTCGGCTCCAGGTGAGTGAAAGGAA
The DNA here is from genome assembly GCF_964204655.1 of Triturus cristatus. Classification (NCBI taxonomy): domain Eukaryota; kingdom Metazoa; phylum Chordata; class Amphibia; order Caudata; family Salamandridae; genus Triturus; species Triturus cristatus. Next base: position 688,452,147 of record NC_140586.1, on the reverse strand, counting down.
CGGTTCCGTTCAGGCAGAATCCAAATAGGAGCAGGAGAATGATAACAGGCGTTATCCTCGAGGGTCAGCAAAGCAAGTAACCGACAACAGGAAAATCCTCACAGGGCGTGGTCCAGCACAGCTGAAAGAAGCCAAGCGCCGAACCGAGGGAAAACGCTTAGTTTAAACAGGCAGCGCAAGGCAGCATGGGAAGGCGCACAACTCCACCCCCAGACACAGGGCTTTATGGGCGATGTAGTGTAGGGTGCGGGATGAGTGAACAAAGACAGGAGGCATGACGGGTAACAGTTCTCCCCCCCCAAGGGTCTACCCACTGGGCGGGGCTTGTTAGGTTGTAAAGCATGACATCGTCTAATCAATGTAGGGGCATGTACGTTTTCAGCAGGCTCCCATGATCTGTCTTCAGGGGCGTATCCCACCCAATCTACCAGATACTGCAACTTCCCCTTCTGTCTACGAGAATCCATTATTCTCCTTACTTCAAATTCTTGTTCGCCATTGATGATAACAGGAGGTGGAGGTAGTTCGGGATGGGACGGAGGTTCGTAACGTTTAAGTAAGGAGGTGTGAAACACTGGATGTATCTGATATTCAGGGGGTAGATCTAACTTTAAGGCTACAGGATTGATGATACCTTTAATTGGAAAAGGACCTATAAAACGTGGTTGGAGTTTTCTAGGGCCGTCTAGTCTTAGTGTCTTGGTGGATAGCCATACCATGTCTCCCACCTCATAGGTGGGGGCAGGGCGTCTATGCTTATCTGCTTGTTCCTTCATGTGTTTCTTGGCCTCTTGTAAATGAAAAGACGCCTGCTCCCAAACGGCATGAAGCTGTGTATGATGCTCCGCCACAGCGGGGATTTGTGTCAGTGAGTGAGGTAGGTGTACCGGCAACCACTGAGGGTGATAACCATAAGTAAAGAAAAAGGGAGAAACCAGTGTGGAGGAGTGTTGTGAATTGTTGTATGCAAATTCTGCTAAGGGAAGGGCTTGTACCCATTCACTAGTAACAGTGGACAACAGACAGCGGAGGTAAGCTTCTAATGTCTGGTTAGTTCTTTCGGTTTGCCCGTCTGTTTGGGGGTGATAAGAAGAAGAAAGACGGTGATCTATCTTCAATACTTGACACATTCCCTGCCAGAATTTGGCAATGAACTGCAGGCCTCTGTCAGACACTATAATGGAGGGTAAGCCATGTAGCCGGATTATGTTGGTTAGAAACACATCTATGAGTTCCTTAGCAGTAGGCAATTTCTTCAAAGGGATGAAATGGGCCATCTTAGAAAGCATGTCCACAACCACCAGTATGGTGTTGAATCCTCTATTGTTAGGTAATTCAGTAACAAAATCCATACTTATGGAATGCCATGGGGAGGGAGGTATGGGTAAAGGGTGCAACAGACCCGCAGGCGCACAATGTTGTGCTTTCTGCCTAGCACAGGTAGGACAAGTTCTGACGTAGTCACTGACATCTTGAGCCATTCCCTCCCACCAGAACCACCTGTGACATAGTTGTATCGTCTTCTCGCTACCAGGATGAGCGGCCATCGGCAGGTCATGACACCACTGGATGATCATCTCTCTTAGTTCTAGAGTGGGGAGATACAATTTGTCCTCATGGTAAAATAGGTGATCGACTATCTTGTTCAAAGGGTTAGACATCCAGTCCTCTTTAGGGAGCAAAGCATAGGCAGCGAGTAGTTTGTCCAAGAAAGAGCCCTCAGCTTGTCCATTGTCCAATGCGGCAATCTTATGAGGGGGAATGATGTGAGGGGCTTCTTCATGTGTGAGTTTGTCGACTTTCCCTATACGGGAAAGTGCGTCAGCCTTGCCTTGCTTTTCTCCTGGACGGAATGTAATGACGAAGTTGTATTCGCTGAAGAAAGACAACCACCTCATCTGTCTGGGGGTAAGAGCCTTAGCAGACTTAAAGAACTGGAGGTTTCTGTGATCAGAAAAAATAGTAATGACGTGAGGAGAACCCAAGAGATAATGTCTCCAGTCCTGAAAGGCTCTTTTGATGGCCAGTAATTCTCTTTCTCCAATGGTGTAGTTTTGTTCGGCCACGGATAGAGTCTTGGAAAAGTATGACACAGGATGCAGAACGCCTGTTGTCTTGTCTCTTTGGGATAATACACCACCCACCGCGTATTGTGAAGCGTCAGCTTCTACGTAAAAGGGTTGGGAACTATCTGCATGTCGCACAATGGGGGCGGACACGAACTTCTCTTTCAAGGCTAGGAAGGCCTGTTCTGCTGCTGCATCCCATTCAAAAGCAATCCCCTTTTTCAATAATCTGGTAATGGGAGCAATCAACTCGGAAAAGTGATCTATAAATCTGCGATAGAAGTTAGAGAAACCCAAGAAGGATTGCACCTCACGCACCGTAGTGGGACTAGGCCAAGACGTTATTGCAGAGACTTTTGCAGGATCCATATGAATCCCCTCAGGAGAAATCACAAACCCCAAGAAGGCCACTGTGGTGACATGAAAGAGACATTTGTCTAGTTTTGCGAAAAGATGATTGTCTTGCAGCCGTTGTAGAATCTTTGTCACGTGTTGCTCATGGTCTTTTTCGTTCTGGGAATATATAAAAATATCGTCTATATAGACAATAACAAACACATCAAGATAGTCCCTTAAAATATCATTAACAAAAAACTGAAAAGCCGCTGGGGCATTGCATAGCCCGAAAGGCATTACACAATACTCGTACAGACCGAATTTGGTGTGAAAAGCCGTCTTCCACTCATCCCCCTCTCTCACCCGAATCAGGTGATAAGCCCCACGAAGATCTAATTTCGTAAAGATGGTGGCCTTTCTCACCTGATCCAGGAGAGAAGAGATGAGCGGAAGAGGGTATTGATTTTTGATCGTAACTTTATTGAGGGCGCGATAGTCCAAACAGGCGCGTAGACCTCCTTCTCGTTTAGGTATAAAAAAAATAGGAGATGAGACTGGGGAAGTGGAATGACGAATGAAACCTTTTCTGAGCAGGTCTTGTAGGTAGTCATATAAATACTTAGTTTCTGGCTCCGTGAGAGCATAAACTCTGCTAACAGGAAGATCCGCCCCCGGAACAAGGTCAATCCTACAGTCATAAGTGCGATGAGGTGGCAGATTTACTGCCTTAACCTCATCAAACACATCACTAAAGCAGTTATACCTGGGCGGTAACACTGACGAAGGAAGTGTCTCAGTGGCACAACAAAGTGGCGAGACCTCCCCTATGGTGTCATTATAACAGTGTAAGACACAAAAATGAGAATGCAATGTCACTTTTCTTGATACCCAATCAATGTGGGGATTGTGTAGCTGTAGCCACGGTACTCCTAAGATAGCACCGAAAGTGGGGGTGTCAATTAAATCGAAGGTTATAGATTCTGAATGGCCATTGTCACATACCATTGTAATCTCGGGGGTTTGATAGGTAAGAAGGCCTGATGACAGTTCTGTCCCATCAACTGCACGTACTTGTTCGGGCTGAGTCTTAGGAAGGAAGGTTATCCCTAGTGCCTTGGCCAAAGAAATATCCAAAAAATTACCCGTGGCTCCTGAGTCTAAGAGGATGGGAAGGGTTTTTCTGTGTTGGGAAGGCATGATCAACACCACACTCAAAGGTGAAATGTTTAGGCACTAAACCCACCGTTGGAGCTATCATTGGGGAGATCTGTGTTGCTAGAGGACTCAGAAAAGCGATCTCTCTCTCTTCCAAGTCAGTTAGTTTTCCGACAATGTGGCATTGCCGGTCCTTGCTGACTGAATCCTCACCGGCGTCTTGGGTTTAACAAGGCAGTCTCGTGCGAAGTGTCCCCCTTTTCCGCAATACAAACAAAGATTGAGTCTCCTTCTGCGTTCCCGTTCTTCAGACGACAAAGGGCCTTTTATGCCCCCTATCTGCATGGGTTCGCTGCCGTCCTTCACCTCTCTCTTTTCCCCTTTTGGCAACAAAAATCGAGGGTATTCTCCTTTGGTCTTTTCCCCTTTTCTTTCACTGAGGCGATGATCTAATTTGACCACTAAATCAATGAAAGAAGCACAATCCTCAGGGGGATTCACTATTTGGGACAGAATATCCTTCAATTCCTCTCTGAGGCCTCTATAAAAGAGAGAGGTTCTTTTTTCTTCGGGCCATTGAGTCTCAGCTATTAATCTATTGAATGTAGTTATATATGTCAATAGGTCTTTGGTACCTTGTTTGAGACTAAGTAACTCGTTACTACTAGATTGCATATACAGGTGTCTAGCAAAGAGACTGGTCATGCGTTCCTTGAAACTTGATAGATCGTATAGCACAGGATCGTCATTTTCTACTAACGGCACCGCCCATTGTGCAGCATTACCAGTTAGGTACGAGATGATAAATGCTACTTTGGCAGCGTCGTTTGGAAAGGAGGTGGCTCTACACAGAAATTGCAACTGACATTGGTTCATAAACACACTAAATTTACTGCTATCTCCACTAAACCTTTCTGGCATGGCTAATAGAGTAGGAGTTGGTGATACCACTGTAACGTTAACAGGAGGAGCCCCGCTACCTAAGGAAGAAGGAACAGAAGCAGAGGATGTAGGGACCTGAAAATGTGCAGGCTGGATGTAACTTCTCTTAAAGTGGGGGGTTCCTTCTACGTGTTGTTGTGATTTTAGTATATCTACTTCTGTGACTAATCTTTGATTCTCATTTCTGAGTGCTCTAAGCTCGGCTTGCAAAGAAACAACTGCGGAAGTTAGTTCGCTCATAGTTGTTTCGGTTGGGTCTAAAGGCAAAGGCCCTGCTATAAGAGGGTCAAAGGCTATGGCCTCATCCATCCTCGCTCGGGGGGCTTAAATAAACGTGGGCTTGGCTTTCTGTCGGGTCTGGAATGTGATCCGAAGAAGAACCAGGGCCACAGGAGCGAGGATTAACTCTCAACTCTCCCGTAAGGTAGATCTACTGATCGATATTCAGCAAAAGCCACGACCAGAGAAAGATACCTCTAGGGAGGGAGGAGATGACCAAAGGACCACGGAACCAGGACGACAGCAGTGGGCTGGAGAGGTAATGCTGTAGTACTTAAAATAACAAACTGGAGAGACAAAAGTGTGATACAGATTAGTGCTGAGACTAGAAGGCAATAATTGATATACCCAGGAGAGTTGTGCACATTCACATACTTACATAGCGCGCAATAGAACAAGCCAGGATGAAAACCTTATCACAGTATCTCTGCTAGAACAAGGGATACGAAGATCCGGTGTTGTGATAGGCTCTCCACATAAGTTTCTTGGGGTGCAATATCGTTGAGAGCCAGGAGTAAGTGTTACTGTGACAAGCGCATGGACTCTGAATCACGGTGCAAAGTTAAATAGGACAGCGCTCCTCAAACCCTGAGTTGGCAGTCACTCAAAGGCTCCGATAAAAATGGCAATAATCTCCTTTCTTCAGGAGAAACGTAAAAGAAGTCTGGGCGCTACTCGGAAATAGCAAGGCGCTCTATTCAAATGTTCCAGCCAAAAGTTCCAGCCAAAGTCAATGTGCATTTAACAAAGAAATTCAAACAGCACCAAAAACGATACGGAAATCTTCCTACCAGGGAGAAGGTTTCGTGGCATACAATCAAACCGAAATGATTGCGAAGGAGCCGTGGAAGGAAAAACCTCGTCGACTCGCTGACCTGGCGATGACTCAGGGACTCCAGTCGGCTTCTCTAGGAGAGGTAACCGGAGCGCTCAGAGGGTTTGTGTTTCCAGGCGGCGAAGTAGTGAGGTGGTTATCCGGGAGGAGGGCGGCGGAATGCCGTGATAGGTTTTCGGCTCCAGGTGAGTGAAAGGAACGGTTCCGTTCAGGCAGAATCCAAATAGGAGCAGGAGAATGATAACAGGCGTTATCCTCGAGGGTCAGCAAAGCAAGTAACCGGCAACAGGAAAATCCTCACAGGGCGTGGTCCAGCACAGCTGAAAGAAGCCAAGCGCCGAACCGAGGGAAAACGCTTAGTTTAAACAGGCAGCGCAAGGCAGTATGGGAAGGCGCACAACTCCACCCCCAGACACAGGGCTTTATGGGCGATGTAGTGTAGGGTGCGGGATGAGTGAACAAAGACAGGAGGCATGACGGGTAACAATTGAGGGGTGAAGGACATGAAACCCACAGTGGTAATATTGCAGCACTACAAGGAACACAATTCCCTGAGGCCAGTTTGGGCGGGGCTTATCTTGAAAATAAAATGGTGACTGCACTTTCGTGTCTCATCCGATCATTGCTGGTGAACAAGGGCGCAGAGCCGAAACGCGTTCAGCTGAAAATTGTGGCACCCTATGTCTGTTTCTCCGGCTGCATCCTCCACAGGGAATCAGTTATCCACTTGAGCGGCCTTTCCCAAAAGGTGCAAACTTTTTTTTCCCCTGGGATATCTATCTATCTTCTCCAATTCCCAATTCTTCAAGCATGAGCTCTCCAGCTCTTGGTCACATTCTATATATATATATAAATATATATATATATATATATATATATATTCACTGAAAAAAACATAGGTTTCAGGAGCGTTATAGTTAGCTGGACTTTTCACTCGTACAAAACCATTTAAATTCCCCCGTTATAGTTAGTTCAGCTAACTATAACTCGCGCGCCCGCAATGCACTGCTGATGACATCACATATTACATCACTCATGACATGGTCAGAGACATCACTCATGACATCACTGATGACATCTCAAATGACATCACTGATGACATCACTGATGACATCATCCAGTGAATGTGTGTTTTTCTGAAAATTACATATGTTTTATATATGTATATCTCAAGGTCGATGGAAGAATAAATGGGTATATAAGTGTCTAAATGGCTGATTTGTTTTTGAAAAATTGATTGTATAACTGACTGATTAAGTGTATCTTAGTGAATACATGGCTTAGTGAGTAATGTTTAAATATGTAAATATCTGTATCAGTCTCTCACTTTGTGTATAAGTGGCTGCATGGGTTGGTGAGTAGCTACATGGGTGTCTATATAGGTTATTAGTTGGTTTTTTGAGTATGAGTGTCTGAGTGTCTGAGTGTCTGTATGGTTCGATGGGGGGGTATTACATAGTGCATAGGTGCATGAATGAGTGACTCACTGTTTGAATGTGCTGAAGACAGCATGTGTGCAGGACTGTATGGGTGGATGAGTGTGTGCATGGGTGTGTTAGTGAGTGAATGACTGTCTCAATATTGTCTTTATGAGTAACTACATATGTTTTAAACTAGTATATGTGACTATTGGTGTATATAAGTGAGTATATGTGAGAGGGAGAGATTGGAAGAGTTCCTGTATGAATAAGTATGTGTTTCTATAAGTGATTGTTTAAAAGACTAAGCATGTGTAAGTTTCTGTACAAGTAAGTGCGGTGGTGTGTGTATAACTGTATATGCAAGTAAATGGATGTTTGATTCTTTATTAGCATGAGTGACTATGTGTGTGAGTAACTCTATGGGTGAGTGGCGTAGTGTAACAGGATGTATAGGTGTATGAGTACATATGATGAGTAAGTACATGTATGAGTGACTGTATAGGACTGTTGGTGAATGAGTGGATTTGTATGTGGATCTTAGAATTACTGAATAGGTTGTTGTAACTGGTATTGGTATGTCTATTGTTTTGACAATTTTAGTTTCTATTTTTGAATGTGTGTATCAAAGGTTATATTAGGGGGAGAGGAGGTCTGCCACTCTATCACAAGGATGATGTCATCAGTGATGTCATTTGAGATGTCATCAGTGATGTCATGAGTGATGTCACTGACCATGTCATGAGTGATGTAATATGTGACGTCATCAGCAGTGCATTGCGAGCGCGCGAGTTATAGTTAGCTGAACTAACTATAACGGGGGAATTTCAATGATTTTGTACGAGTGAAATGTCCAACTAACTATAATGTCCCTGAAACCTGTGGTTTTTTCAGTGAATTTCTAAGGTTTTTTTAAATGCTAATTCCTAACTATAATGTGCCTGAAACCTATGGGTTTTTCAATGAATTTCAAAGGTTTTTTAAATGCTAATTTCTAACTATGCCTACAGAGATAGGACATGTGAAGAAAGATGAAAAAACGCACAGAAAGAAAAAAAAGAAATGCAGAAAGAAGCAACAGAAGTCCTCAAAGAGGAAGAAAAGTGCAGGAAGAAGGATAACGTGCAGAAAGAACAAACAGAAGAGCAGAAAGAAGCCTTGTGGCAAAATCATCCTGTACCCTCAACATTTTCAGACGGATACTGGTGGTAACTGAGTCTGACTAACCAGTCCTAGAGCCAGTGCTATGTTAAAAGACACTCAGAATACAGTGAAAACACCTACATACACTAGGGAACACTATGCATTGGGGTCCCCCTGTGATTAGCTTGACCTCCTCTGTAAGCCCCTAGTATATAATAGGGCAGGGGATTAAAACTACCTCTTAAAACGCGCCACAGGGCGTGTTTGCACACGTCACCTCAGGCCCCGTCCCCTCCCTTCCCCACTGTGTAAACACGCCCTGTGGCCGTTTTAAGTTGGGAGATTAAGTCCCCTTGAATCCTGAGGGTCCCTAGGGTCCAACTAGACCACTAGGTACCTCCAGTAGGCGCCACAGAGCTGCATTGCAGAGATGTAAAAAGGGGCACGGCCTAGACCACCTCTCTGCAACGCAGCACAGTGGTGCTTACTGGAAGCACCTGGTGGGCTAGTTGGCCCCCAGGGTCCCTCAGGATTGAAGGGTAAATATTTCCCCAACTTAAAACGCGCCACAGGGCGTGCTTACACATGTTAACTCAGGCCCCGTCCCCTCCCTTCACCACTGTGTAAACACGCCCTGTGGCCGTTTTTAGTTGGGAGATAAAGTCCCCTTGAATCCTAAGGTTCCCTAGGGTCAAGCTCGCCCACTAGGTACCTCCAGTAAGCGCCACAGAGCTGCGTTGCATAGAGGTGTAAGAAGGGGCGTGGCCTCTAAAAACCTGTCTGCAAAGCAGCTCCCTGGCGCATACTGGAGATACTTGTTGGCCTAGTTGGCCCTCAGGGACCCCCCGTATTGAAGGGGAATAATTCCCCAACTTACAACTGGCCAGGGGGCGCGTTTGCAGAGTGCTGCAAGGTGGGGGCGTGGCCTCCGGCACGATGCCTGTCTTTTATTTATTTAATTTTTTTAAGAAGGAGGGCTGTGTGGCCCCCTTCTTTTTTTAATTTATTAGCCCTGGGGACCCCATCCCCCAGGGCCTGCACCCTAATTTTTTTTGTTGAAAAAAATAAATTTGGAAGTGGGCCGCGTGGCCCCCCTCCCAAGGCCTTAATCGGCTCCGGGGACCCCAACCCCCGGGTCATGGCCTTTTTTTTTTATTCTTTAGGAGGGGGGCTGCGTTGCACCCCTCCTCAGGCCACTTATGGCCCGGGCACCCCATCCCCCAGGGCCGGCCTTTGTTTTTTACTATTTTAAAAAAATATATATTTATAGAAACACCTAAGACATGCTTGACAAACCGTATGTACCTATTACCATGACGATTTGTGTGATATTCATTAAAAGGCGACTATGCATACAATGAATCCTTGTGGAATGTATTTACACCGCTAGTGAAGCTCTGATGTGTCTGATGCCCTACCGTGCCTAATCCCGGCGCCCCCGCTGGTGGGTACTCTCCAAGTAGACACCCTTGTCGTTTATTTATACAAACATGGGTAGCTATTGACGGGCACATTTATTACACACGCACACCAAGCCATTCAAATGGGATTCGACAAAAATTCGACTAAACTATGCAAGAAACCCCCCTCACGGTTAATAAAACACACATCCACCGCCGGATGTGTAATACTTTTTATTTTACTCTCTGGCAAGGAGACAAACCTCACTTGAGAGTCACAGCGTGCTCCTGGTTACACCCACCAGTGCCCACCAAGTGCCACACAACTCTGTGTTATATTTCACCAGCTAGTGCGTATGCTATGAAACTCTCTAGCCCATGTGCACTGTAACACCACCCCGTGAATATATCATGCCACACTTGCCTTCGCACGGGCTATATTGCCCCATCTAAGGTGCCTTCCTCGATGCCTATGTTATAACGCACAGCGCTATGCCATACATATTACAATCTGGGATCCATATCTTTGTCACAGTGCATATGCAACGTTACACTCCCCAGCACATATTTTATATTACAACTTTAGAGACTAGTTAGGTTACACAACACTGCCCTGTGCATATTACACTCCAAGGTGCATATCACATAGCACGCGCTAGTGCCTGTGCTATCTCGCGCTCTCCAATGAATCTGTCATTGCACACAATGTAATGCATATTATATTTCACGTCCCGGTTCATCTTATATCACACTTTTTGGTGCATAGTTTATACCATATACTATATCTATTTTTCATTTTCAATCATGCTCTCAGGACTATGTTCTATTTAACAATGCGTCCACCTACCCTTTTCACGGGCATTACATTTTGCGATGGGGGTGGAGGGTCAGGGGGTGTTTCTGCCAAGTGAGCCCAGAGTCACAGTCACAAACGTCCTCTTCTTCCTGAATAAAAGTGAGATTATGCTGCATACTTGTTCATATTTTAAGTAGTTCGCACAGACACAGATTTTAAAAACCATAAAGTTCCTAATACCCAACTTCTATGAACAGTTAGCTTGCTGCCCCATCCACCTCCTCCCTATCCTCTGTTGTCTGAATCCATGGACTAGCCTCCTCCCTCCTGCCATGCATGGTCTGATGTGCTGCCACTGTCCTCCATTTAGCATGATGTACCAGTCCACTCCTCCTGCCCTCCATTGCCCAATTCTATGGCCCATCATTAACCTCCTGCTTAGCCTCTGTGCTTAGCTTGCTGCCCCTATTCTCCTTCCCTCTGCCCTCCGATGTCTTTGTGCATGCCCCTGCTCCATCCTTTTTGCCCACCATGTTCCATGGACCTGCCACTCCTATCTACTCTGAGTGTTCTGTTGAGCTGCCACTCCCCTCCCACCTGCCTAGCATTGTCAGATGACTGTAACCTGTCCCTGCCACCTCCACCCTGCCTGTCCACATGCCATGCCCCTATCCCCTTCCTCCTGTCCTCCATGGTCCATTTTACTGCCACGCCCTTCTGCCCTCCCCGGTCTGTTGTGCTGCAACTGCTCCTCCTGTCTGCCCCACGCGGTCTGTTGTGAGGCCCCTTTCCCTGACCTCTCTTGTCTGTGCCCAGGTCCTGACCCTCCCTTCTATCCTCCATGGTCCTTTGTGCATGCCCCTGCACCCTCCTTCTTGCCCATCATAGCCATTGTGCTGCCACTAACCCTCCCCGCTTGCCATGCATGGTCTTCTGTGCTGCCATGGCCCCTCCCACCTTCCCTGTGTGGTCAGCTAGCTGCCCCTGACTCCCTCCCACTTTCGCTCCATGGTCTGTGTGTATGCCATCATAGTCTCACTGTTGCTCACCATGGTGTGTCTTGTTTCTAGTGCCCATCCTGCCTGACCTCCATGGTCATCTTGCTGCTCCTGCCCTGCCCCCTTGCCCCCAGTCCTCTGTTTACATGTGCAGACCCCTACTCCCTCCCTCTTGGCTTGTCTGTTCCATTGTAATGCCCCTGATCCGTCCCTCCTGCCCTTTATGGTTTGTTATGCTGCAGCTTTCTCTCCTGTCTGTCGATTATGGTCAGCTAGCTACCATTGCCTCTTTCCCCTCTGTTCTCTGTTGTCCATGGTCCTGTCCCCTCCCTATTGTTTTCTATGGATTGTTGTGCTGCACTCCTGTCCCGCATGCCCTGTGTGGTGTATTGTGTTGCAGCAAACCCTGATGCCTGCCCTGTAGGGTCAGTTTGGTGCACCTCTCCATGTCCCTCCTGTCCTCTGTTATCCAAGTCCATGTCCCTACCCCAATTCCTCCTGCCTATCATGATCCAATGTACCATACTTGCGAACATTTTGAACTTGGTAAGAGGGAGATTTTGAAAAGAAACTGGGGTATTGATTTTCCCCTTTGAGTTACATTGAAAAAGAGGAGATTGTAGACAGGAGACAGATCAAATAAAGCCCATTTGAGCTTAACCCCTTCGCTGGCAGGCCTTTTCCCCCTCCTGTGCCAAGCCTTTTTTTGGCTATATGGGGTAATGCGTGCTTAGGCCCCTGTAACCTTTTGACCACATTAGGTATCCACGCCAAATTTGCGTCCTTTTCTTCCAACATCATGGGGATTCTAAAGGTACTCAGGGTTTGTGGATTCCCCTGGAGGGGTCACAGAAATGAGCCAAAATACAGCAACATTTTGGTTTTTTTTGGAAAAATTGGAAAAACGGGCTGCAAATGAAAGCCTCTGGGTTTTTCCCTGCAAATGTTATCAAAAAAGGGTTTGTGGGGTTGAAATCACCATTTTCCCAGCTTTTCGGGGATACCAGACTTTTGTCAGAAACCCAATATTTTTTTCACAGTTTTGGCATTTTTCTGGGACATAGCCTATTTTTGCTATTTTTTGTGCTTTTGACCTCCTTCCAGTTAATGGCAGAAATGGGTACAAAAGCAATAATGGATCCTGGAAAGCTATACATTTTCGAGAAGAAGACACAATTCTGAATTCAGCAAGGGGTCATTTGTGTAGATCCATCAAGGTTTTTTTATAGAAACAAACAGTTAAATATAGGATAAATTGAAAATTAGTTGAAAAAAACGGCCTTTTGTGTCAACGTTTTCACCTGTAACTTCTTCTAATTATGACAGCTCTTTGAAAGCAATATACCGTTGCATCCGCTGGACCTTTCTGCTTGTGGAGATGTATAGGACTTGTAGGTTCACCAAGAACCCGACGAGCCCAGAGCCAAAAACTGAGCAGCAACTTGCAATGGTTTTTTATTATGTACCGGGTATATAGCAATTATTCTGTAAAAATGTGTACATGGAAAAATCGGTATGAAAGACACCTATGTATTTCTGAAATGGGAACAAAATATAGAGTTTAGAAACAGTAGATATTTGCACATTTCTGAAATTGGGAATACTCATACTAGCATGAGAATAATTTTTTATAATGACTTATTTTTTACACAATGTCTTTCATTTGGAAGGCAGAAATGCATCAAAAGTCAATAGATAATAACAGTTCCTTTATAAATCTGAATTACCCTAAGTCTCCCGATAAAAATGGTACCTCACTTGTGTGGGTAGGCATAGTGCCCGCGACAGGAAACGGCGCAAAACGCAACGTGGTCACACCTCAATTTCGCAGTGAAAAATGACCCTTTTTTGGCAAAACGACTAGCTGTAGTTTTTGAACCCTAGCTCTGCGGGCACCTTGGGAAACCTAGCAAACCTATACATTTTTTAAAACTAGACACGCAGGGGAATCCAGGATGGGGTGACTTGACTGCCTCCCACCAGGGTCTGTTACCCAGAATCGCTTGCAAACCTAAACAATTGCCAAAAAAACCACATTTTCCCCACATTTCTGTAGTGGAAAGTTCGGAATCTGCATGGACCCACAAATTTCCACCCACCCCACGTTCCCCAAAGTCTTACGAGAAAAACGGTACCTCACTTGTGTGCGTCGGCCTAATGCCCGCGACAGGAAACGGCGCAAAACGCAACGTGGTCACACCTCAATTTCGCAGTGAAAAAGGACCTTTTTTTGGCAAAATGACTAGCTGTAGTTTTTGAACACTAGCTCTGAGGGCACCTTGGGAAACCTAGCAAACCTATACATTTTTGAAAACTAGACACTCAGGGAAATCCAGGATGGGGTGACTTGACTGCCTCCCACCAGGGTCTGTTACCCAGAATCCCTTGCAAACCTAAAAAATTGTCCCAAAAAAACTAATTTTCCCCACATTTCTGTGGTGGAAAGTTCCAGAATCTGCGTGGATCCACAAATTTCCACCCACCCCGCGTTCCCCAAGGTCTTACGAGAAAAACTGTACCTCACTTGTGTGGGTCGGCCTAGTGCCCGTGACAGAAAACGGCGCAAAACGTAGTGAGGTAACATCAAAATTGCCTATCTCAAAACCACCTGGTTTTGCAAGGCGAGTCACTTGGGTTTTTGGCCCGGTGCTCGGCGGCCATCTAGGGAAACCTACCAAACCCATACATTTCTGAAAACTAGACACCCGGGGGCTTCCAGGGAGGTATGGCTTGCATGGATCCCCCAATGTTTCCTTACCCAGAATCGCATGCAAACCTCAATTTTAGCTGAAAAAAATCACTTTTTTCACACATTTTTGTGTGGGAAAGTTGTGGCATCACCGGGCTCACTCATCCCACCACCCAGCGTTCCCCTGGGTCTCCCGGTAAAAATGGTGCCTCACTTGTGTGGGAGGCCCAAGTACCCGCGACAGGCCAAGTACCACCCCCTCCCTCTTGCCCGTCCTTCAAAACTGACCTCAAAGTTCTCCTCCTGCAAAGACACTTCCAAACTTAATTCACACCCTCTCTATTGTCTGAAGGAAGTCTTTACATTTTAGGAAATTCTGTTCTCCATGCCCGTAGAAGTGCCTTCCCAGTGTGTTCCTGTGTTTTGAGGGTCTGCCATTTATTGCACTTTTATACCTCTACTTGTACTTTGTACTCTTTTGTAACTTGCACACGTCACTTTTCCTCTTGTAACGTATTGTTTGCTACCTCTTGTATTTTGTTTGCATTTGATACATGCACAATTACCACCATTGCCTCATGTAACATAGCGTTTGCTCTTGTTTTCAGAGTGTCTGCCATTTATTGCAGTATTTGAACTCATGTGACATCCATCAGAGAGCTGCGTGAATAATTACCTGGTAATCCCCTCAGCACAATGCAAACACCCACCCGAAATAGGTACCCAGTGAGGTCACACCGTTCGCATCGCCCTAACCTGCTCAAGGTTCATGTGACCTCAGTGACAGTCACAGCGACTGGATCACTGTTGCTCTAGGGTGTGCTGCTTCGTAGGCCTGCCCGCAAGACTGGAGATGAACTTCAGTATGGATTGTGGTGGACAGGCCTTCAAGGTTAACCCACAATTGACACCACTAGGGTACACCTGCTTGTGCTAAGACATCAAGCCTTCTAAGGTCTAGTGGGGCCTTCTACGGTCTAGCATGGGAATGTGCTCCCTCAGTACAGTGGTGTGGTGGACTGGTCATGAATGCGGAACCCAGTTCCCCAGTTCCAAATTACACATCTCTGGCCATAGTGCCACATCCCCACTGAACACCATACTTGCCCACTGGGAGAAACTCGCACTGCCTTCAGCTATAACCTAATTGTGCCCGCTATAAACACTTGGATGTGGCTCAATTCAAATTATGCACTTGATAAGAGTAATATGCTGCCTAAAAAAAATAAAAATAAAAGCAACCACTCATAGGGAATGCAAAGCATGTGAAATGTAAGCAGAAACAACATGGTTACCTAAGCGATCTCTCACTAACTATTCAGAAACCAGCGAGTGGTTTCACCTGAAAAGTTATGGACATGACTAGAGGGCCCTGAAGGGAAACGTTTCACTGTCCATTGCTTACATCCTTACAAAACGTAAGCAGTATGGTATAAAAAGGCCACATCCATAAACACAGAGCCATGGTACACATTGTGTTTTCCAATCCACCCATCAACCAAGTATTGCAGTACCTCCAGGAATGGTACACTCTCCCAACCTGGAAACAACAATGCTCTTCAAAGAAAGACGAGAAAATGAAAGTAGCACTTCACTGGCAAACTCTGTAAAGTGATGCTGGTGTATTTGGATGTAAAAAAAAACAATCTGGCCACTTTGCAACCCCTCTGTCTTGCAATTAGTTAGGTATTTAATTCTCATATAAGAAATTCTATTTCTCTACATGCTGCTGCACTTTGGATTTGAAAAATTAAAAAGAAGGGCATTTCTCGGCATTTTTGGATCCATTTCACAGGGAAGCAACTAGAAAGACGAGCGTTTTTCAAATTTGGATCCATTTCACAGGGAAGCAACAACAGGCACACACGAACGAAGCCGAGCCTCGTGGCCTGCCTGGGCATACCAAAGTGCCCCCACCCTAACCCAAACCAACCGATGCAAAAATCATGCTGCTGCACTTTGGATTTGAAAAATTAAAAAGAAGGGCATTTCTCGGCATTTTTGGATCCATTTCACAGGGCAGCAACTAGAAAGACAAGCGTTTTTCAAATTTGAATTCATTTCACAGGGAAGCAACAACAGGCACACACGAACGAAGCCGAGCCCCTGGCATGCCTGGGCCTTCCATAGTGCCCCCACCCTAACACAAACCCACCGATGCAAAAATCCCCCCTCCCCAGCCCCAAAACTCACCTTTATTCTCCGACGCGCAGGAAGAAAATGGCTTCCTGCGCCTCGGAGAGCAGAGGGGAAACCTCCAATGACGTCAGCGTGGCTCGCGCGCTGACGTCATTGATGATGCGGGGGCGGGGGAAGGTCTTCCCCTGCCTTCCCAGTAAAAAAAAAAAAAAAGGATCTACCATTCACGGGGGGAGCGCCAGCGCTTCCCCCGTGGGTGGGTGCCATGACGAGCTGGACTCGTCATGGGCACAGCGCGACTGTGCTCCATGACGAGTCCAGCTCGTCATGGGCACAGAAGGGGTTAAAAACATTGGACGTTTCCTGGCTGAAACGGGTCTGTTGGCATGTACGGTTGTACTACCACTGCCTCTTCCTTCTGCCCACAATGGTCTATTATATTGCCACAGCCTCTCTTGCCAGTCCTGTATTGTTGGTTTGTTGCCCCTGCCCCCCTTTCCACTGCCCTCCAGAGTCTGTTGTGCTGCCACTGCCATTCCTGCCTGCCCAGTGTGGTCAAATTGTTGCCTCTGCCCCTGGCCTCTGCCTCTGCCTCTCAACAGTATCCCAATGAACAACTAGATTGCTAACATTCTACATTTATTACAAAAGTGTGGAACGCCTGACATCATCTTGATGTAATCAAAACTGTAACACCTAGAGCATTTCCTTTAGAAATTACATATATGAGAGGGTCTTATTCGCATCAAAATTATGGTTAGTGCTCTAAAAAACTAAAATGAGGACATATTTTCTGAGTTTTCAAACAGCGACAAAGAACTTTTAAATTAATTGTAATCTTTGTTTTTTTATCCAGTTGACCACTTGATTAAATGCTGCACTTAGGGGAGAGGATGTGGTGTTACTTCCAGAGCTGCAGACTTTGCAACTGGGAAACCAGGTTGGAGTTTCTGCTTCAGTTCAACATTCTGTGATTCTGGTCAAATCACTTAATCTCCCCATGTCTACAACCAAAATGAATTTGATCTTGTGTGATGTAACCAATGCTCCTGTAAAGCACTCCAATACCTGACAATTATGCACTATATAGAACTGCAAATACACAAAAAATAAGTGTTTTGCACACTTCTGTCATTGGGCTACATGTGGGCTACATCTGGGTGATATTTGTGCTGCATTTGGGCTCTTTTGTCTCTGGTGGCCATCTTGGGAGATTTATTATGAAGTTTCCTCATTTACTGCAGTCTCCTCTGTAGGAAGTGCTTTCAGTTTTTTACTTTGATTCCATCAATAAGGTATTCAGATATGTCACGCCATTTGCCATAAATTCTGAATGTTAGCACTCTAGTTGCTCATTAGGTCACTGTAGTAAAGCTACTGCTCACCAAGGAAGTCTGCTGCTGGTATTCAAAGTGCATGTTTCAGTCTGCATGTCAGAATTTGTTAATGAAATAGAAGAGGATTTAAGAAGTCAAAATGTGCCGTAATTTTTCTTCCTGCAGCACTAATCATAATTTCTATGGCAAAATGAACCCCCTCATTTTGGTCCTTTGTAAATTAAATGTTTTAAATGTTACCACTTTATTCTAATCAAGATGGCTTCAGGTGTGCCATACTTTTGTCATAAGTAAGACTGTTAGCGCTCTAGTGGTTTGTTAGAACACTCTGGGACATTCTGTCATTGGGCTATACTTGGGCTACATCTGGGTGATATTTGGGCTACATTTGGGCTCTTTTGTCTCTGGTGGCCTTTTTGGGAGACTTATTTGTTATGAAGTTTCCTAATTTCCTCTTTTACTACAGTCTCCTCAGTAGAAAATACTTTCAGTTTTTTACTTTGATTCCATCAAGAAGGCATACAGAAGTGACACATATTTGCCATAAATTCAGAATGTTAGCACTCTAGTTGCTCATTAGATCACTGTAGTAAAGCTACTGCTCACCAATGAAGTCGGCTGCTGGTATTGAAAGTGCATGTTTCAGTCTGCATGTCAGAATTTTTTAATGAAATAGAAGAGGATTTGAGAAGTCACTCAAAATATGCCCTCATTTTTCTTTCTGCAGCACTAATCATACTTTCTATGGCAAAATGAACCCCCTCATTTTGTTCCTTTTTAAATTAAATGTTTTAAGAGTTACCACTTTATACCAATCAAGATGGCTTCAGGTGTGCAATACGTTTGTCATAAGTAGGACTGTTAGCGTTCTAGTCGTTCTTTAGAACACTCTGGGAAGCTGCAGTAGAACACAAAGGAATCAACTGACAGTCCCTGCCGTTGTTGGATGTACATGTTTTACTGAGAATGTCAGACTTCCTTCTCACATGACTGAGAAAGATAATGTGAATTTACAGAAAATATGCTCTCAGTTTAGCCTATAGATCACCTTCCAAATCTCTGTGGAAAAAGCATGAGAAAATAGTATTCTCTCAAACATGATTCATGATATCACAGCAGAAGGCTTTTTCACATGGTAAAATCACCTTAGAACACACCACAATTCCTAAAATGAGTATGGTACCATCAACAAATGATTTATAATGTAACTAAAGTCTTAAAACCTTCTATTAACTGCAATGCTTTTTAATGAGGAGCTATCATGTATATTGGTCCCAAGATGGCTGCCAACACTTCTTGGATGAAGTACTGACAGCCAATCAGATCTCACAATGAGATGTGTGGTTAGGCTCCGCCCAAATATATATATCTTTTTAACTCTAATTTTCTCAGGAACTACTGAACGGATTTACACCATTTAAGCAAAAGGCACGAGTCTGAACTGAGGACTACCTCTTTGCCAAATTTGGTGTAATTCGGTTCAGCAGTTCGGTCTGTAGCTGCGTCAACAGGTCCTATGGGAAAATGCATGGGGAAAACGCGTTTTGGGACCCCCCTTTTTTCTCGGCTCTGGCTAGATAAATCACCATGAAATTTTCAGGATAGGAGCGGACTGGAACTGGCCAAAAGCTTGGAAAATTTTGTGAAGATTCGTCAATCGGTGCCAACGTTATTCCAAATAGAATGTTGCGGATTTCCTATGGAAAATAGGTCCTAACTATAACTACCTACTGGCGACTGCCAGTAGGTTATATATATATATATATATATATATATATATATATATATATATATATATATATATATTCACTGAAAAAACCATAGGTTTCAAGGGCGTTATAGTTAGCTGGACATTTCCCTCATACAGAACCCTATAAATTCCCCTGTTATAGTTAGTTCAGCTAACTATAACTCGCGCACCTGCAATGCACTGCTGTTGAAGTCACATATTACATCACTCATGACATGGTCAGTGACATCACTGATAACGTCACTGATGACATCTGAAATGACATCACTGATGACGTCATCCATGTGATAAATTAGTGCATCTTCTCACATACTTTGATATACTCAATCAAAATTTTAGATGTTCATTCTCAAAACCATAGATACTCCAATACCAATAACTACATACCCACTCATTGACTCTTATATCTACACACACATCCACTCACTCACCTGTACAGTCACCCATACTTACAGTCACTCAGTACAGGACTATCATATGCATTTATACACCTACATAGACACTCACACACCACCAATCATCCATAGAGGTACTCTCACACCTAGTCAGTCATGCAAATAATTAATCACACTCCCATTTACTCACCTATGCAGTTATACACACACAAGTTCACTTACTCATAAAAATAGTACCACATTATTACGCTCTTATACAATCACTTATACAAGCACACACTCTCACATACAGCCACTCTCACAATCACACACTCACATATACCCACTTATATACTCTTACACACATATATACTGCCTTTCACATATGTAGTTACTCACACATGTACCACTGAGATATACATTCAATCACTAACACACCCATACATACACTCACCCAACCATACAGTCCATCACAGATGCACTCTTAAAACCATGCACCCATAAAATCACCCACTTACACATGTATGCACAGAGTCACACACACCCCACCCACACAAAATCTCAGGCACCCATACAGATACTCAGACAACCAATCAATAACCCATAGAGACACTCATAGCTATTCACAAAACCATGCAGCCGCTTATACACCAACAGACAGAGATACAGACATTCACACAATTTAGTCACTAGTCTGCAGTAAGATACGTTTAATGACTCACTTATAGAGTCAGTCACACACCTACTAAATCATCCATTCACACACTTATACACCCACTCATTCTTCCATAGGTTTTTCCCTATATATATATTAAACATATTTAAAATTTACAGAAACGCACACTCACCGGATGACGTCATCAGTGATGTCATTAGTGATGTCATCAGTGATGTCACTGACCATGTCATGAGTGATGTAATATGCGACATCATCAGCAGTGCATTGCGGGGCGCAAGTTATAGTTAGCTGAACTAACTATAACAGGGGAATTTCTAGGGTTTTGTACGAGGGAAATGTCCAGCTAACTATAACGCCACTGAAACCTATGGTTTTTTCAGTGAATTTCCAAGGTTTTTTTAAATGCTAATTCTTAACTATAACGTGTCTGAAACCTATGGTTTTTTTCAGTGAATTTCAAAGGTTTTAAAAATGCTAATTCCTAACTATATCAGGCCTGAAACCTATGTTTTTTCAGTGAATTTCAAAGGTTTTGTAAAAGACAATTTTTAATGTATTAATTGTTATACTGATTTTTTTTATACTGTTTTACTACATTTGTTAAACTATTTATTTTTAGATTTTTTTAAATTACATTATACATTACAATACAAAATATACTTTCTCAGAATGAATTACTTTAGTTTAAATACTTGGCAAATAGGCAACAGACTTTTAAGTACAGTAGTTACAGTTGTTGCAATGGGCAACAAAATTTCAAACACACAGCAACATTGAGCTCAATGTGAATTTCTCGTTAAATGCAATTAGTTACTTTATGGATTACTTTTCTAACCACAGGACTGGATCCTAGATTCAGTCCTTGGACATCTCCTGTAAACCGTTGAGTAAAAGCGCTTTGGTTACAGTAGTAATTTTTAAGGAATATTACTGTATTTCAAAATTTGACACTTAGAAACTTTTTCCCATAGAATCACCAATGTTATCCTATAGCAGAAAATTCACTTAGCAGGTAAGTAGTGTTATCGTTACTTTTTCTTACTCAGTGGTGGGTCCTGGATCCAGCACTGGCCAACCTCCTGTAAACAGTTGAAAGAATGTGTTTAAGTCATACAGACGATTTTTTAGGAATATTTTTAGTTTGTGAAAATAGACACTTAGAAACTTTTCTGGTGAAAACCACGCAATGGATTCCTATGGAAGGAAATACAAGTTACTGGTAAGTACGCTTAGAATTACTTTTCAGGGTCTGTGCTGGGCTAAAAGATGCAGCACTGGGTTCTCTCCTGATTACAGGTGAGTAAATCGGAATTCGTAGTTCGGCTGATTTTAGAGGAATATTTGTACGTTTCCAAAATGGACACTTAAAAAATGTTCTGGTGAAAACCACACAATGGATTCCTATGGAAGGAAATACAAGTTACTGGTAAGTACGCTTAGAATTACTTTTCAGGGTCAGTGCTGGGCTAAAAGATGCAGCCCTGGGTTCTCTCCCGATAACAGGTGAGTAAATCGGAATTCGTAGTTTAGCTGATTTTAGAGGCATATTTGTACAATGGTGAAGGAAGGTGGAGGGGCCTGAGGTGACCTGTGCAAACACGCCCTGTTGCGCATTTTAAGTTGGGGAATTAATTCCTCTTCAATCCTGTGGTCCCCTGGGGGCCAACTACCCCACAAGGTACCTCGAGTATGCGCCATGGAGCTGCATTGCAGAGAGGTATTCAGAGGCCACGCCCCTTTTTACAACACTGCAACACAGCTCCGTGGTGCTTACTGGAGGTACCTGGTGGGCTAGTTGGTCCCCAGGGACCCTCAGGATTGAAGAGGAATTAATTCCCCAATTTAAAACGTGCCACAGTGCGTGTTTGCACAGATCTGACCTCAGGCCCCACCCCCTACCTTCACCACTGTGCAAACGTGCCCCGTGGGATGTTTTAAGTTGAGGGATTAAGTCCCCTTGACTCCTGAGGTCCCCTGGCGGCCAACTAGCCCACCAGGTACCTCCAGTAAGTGCCAGGAAACTGCGTTGCAGAGAGTTGTAAAAAGGGGCGTGGCCTCATTACACCTCTCTGCAACGCAGCCCCCTGGCGCATACTGGAGGATCCTGGTGGGCTAGTTGGCCCCCAGGGGCCCCCAGTATTGAAGGGAAGTTCGTTCCCCCTCAGCGTTTGCAGAGTGATGAAAGGAGGGGGTGTGGCCTCCTCCGCGATCTCGTTTTTAAAAAAATATTTCTTTTTAAGAAGGGGGGGGGGGGGGAAGACCCCATCCCCCAGGGCCTGCCCCCAATTTGTATTTTTATTAAAAAAAAAAAAAAAAAAAAATCGGGAAGGGGGCTGCGTGGCTCCCCTCCCGAGGCCATAATTTGCCCCGGGGACCCCATCCCCCGGGGCATGGCCCCTTTCTAAAAAAATATGGTTTTTTTATGGAGGGGGCTGCGTAGCCCCCCTCCTGTGGCCACCTATGACCCCGGGGACCACAATTTTTTTTTTTTTTTTTTCAGGGGGCATGCGTGGCCCCCCTCCCGGGCCACTGCTGGCCCAGGGGACCCCATCCACCATGGCCTGTCCTCCGTTGGGGGCCGTGGGGGGTCCCCAATCCCGCCATGGCCCTGCTGGCTCCCCGCGTCCTGCGGTAGCCAGCATTGCTTTTCCACATGGGGAGCAGCTAACATGCTGCTCCCCATGTGGAAAAGCAATCGTCTTTGGTATTTGGAAGAGAGAGCAGGTTTCCTGCTCTCTCTTCCAAATACCAAAGCAGTTTGCTATGGCAGGATGAGAGCCGCGAGGCTCCCACCCAGCCATATCAAACAGCAGTGTCCCGGAGTTGGGCACCCCGGGACACTGCAGGAGCCGGCCCTGGGAGGTGGCGGTCCCCAGGGCCATCTGTGGCTCCAGGAGGGGGGCCAAGCAGGTCCCCCTCCCACTGAATTTAACCCCCCGGGGGTGGTGGTGCCCAGGGCTTGGGGGTCCGTAACGGACCCCCAATTGTACATAATTAGCGCCCCGGGGAGGTGGCAGTCCCTGGGGCGTGTGGGGGGGCTCGAGCCCCCCACACAGGTT
Organism: Triturus cristatus; assembly: GCF_964204655.1. Classification (NCBI taxonomy): domain Eukaryota; kingdom Metazoa; phylum Chordata; class Amphibia; order Caudata; family Salamandridae; genus Triturus; species Triturus cristatus. The sequence continues at coordinate 688,428,752 of NC_140586.1, read as the reverse complement.
TTTGGTTTAAAAAAATAAGCCCCGGGGGTGGCGGTCCCCGGGGCTGCGGGGGGGCCCATGAGCCCCCCGCATACAATAAATTAAAGCCCCGGGGGGTGGCGGTCGCTGGGGCTGGGGGGCCCCTCTGGGCTCCCATTATAATAAAGAAATTGCCCCCGGGACTTGGACCCCCGAGGGCTAAATCAAAACGAAGCGCGGGAGTCCGCGCTTCGTTTTTTTTTTCATTAGCGGGATGCTTTTCCGCGATTTAAAAAAAAAAAAAAAAGATTTTTTTGGGGGCCTTGGGGGTCCTTGTGGGACCCCCTGAGCAGGCCTAGGGGGTCAGGGTGTTTCTACCCTGCCCCCTTCTCGCATTTTACGCCTTTTTTTGTGTGCTTTCTTGTGCCTCGGTTCTACCGCGGCACAAGATGGCTGCCAACACTTCCTGATTCGGAGTGTTGGCAGCCAATTAGCATTCAGTGCGCGATCGGGAGGGTGCACGCTTGGTTCGGGGAGGGTGCGCTTACAGTGCGGGTAGGGTCCGCGGATCCTCCCCGGCCATAGATATTTATGTACTTTTAACTCTAATTTTCTCAGGAACTACTGAACGGATTTACACGATTTAAGCAAAAGGCATGAGTCTGAACTGAGGACTACCTCTTTGCCAAATTTGGTGTAATTCCGTTCAGCAGTTCATGCTGTAGCTGCGACAACAGATCCTATGGGAAATTGCGTGGTCGAAACGCGTTTTGGGACCCCCCTTTTTTCTCGGCCCCCGCTTGACGAATCACCACAAAACTTTCAGGGTAGGAGCGGAGTGGAGCTGGCCAAAAGTTTGGAAAAATTTGCGAAGATTCGGCAATCGGCGCCAACGTTATTCCAAGTAGAATATTGTGGATTTCCTATGGAAAATAGGTCCTAACTATAACTATCTACTGGCAACCGCCAGTATATAGGCGTGGTTTGGCCGAGGATTATGGCAGACACGTGAGCCGAGAGCTCCGCATTAGCCCACTTTTTATCCACTGGAAACACACAGCTGAATTGCACATTCTCGGAGTCCTCGTGGGGGCCCGTGTACTTTAGGGTGCACCCAGGCAAAGACTGAGGGTTGCCGGTGATGCAGGTTGGGAGCTGTGGCCTGTGGTGCGAAGCAAGTAGCAGAGGCCGCAACAATGGCGGCAACAAAAGTCTTTGGGGAGCCCGGGAGCCGCCCCGGATGTGGGGCTGAGTCCTAGATGGGTGACCGATGTTGCTCTCGGGGACTGTGAAGCGCTTCGCAGTGAGGGGGAGAGAGACCTGGTGGGGGCCACCTGCTGATGGTGCCTGGGGAATGCAAGAGCCAGCTGAGGGTTGATCCCAGGGCAAAGCTGTAGTGCGCCGGGCAGGCCCCCTCCCCCTGTTGACAGGCAAAGCCAGGAGAGAGACATTACGAGAGCATCGCTTGGTTGGAGAGCTTCCCTGAGCATGGACGACCCCCCTGGTTCAGACGGCTGGCCGGGGTGAGGGGCTGCCGTGCCTGAAGTCCCGCCCGAAGATGGCTTGCTGTTAATCGAGGTGCGCAGTTGGGCCTAGGAGCTCTGCGATGGGCGGAGCCCTGTTGGAGTGAGCCTGTGTGCCCCAGCGAGTGCAGCAACGGCCCCGCCGGCCCTGATTTGAAGAGGCAACCTACATGGGGGAAGGAAACAGTGAAGGGCCTGGACACGGCTGATTAGGACTGTGCTGCGGAGAGCACAGGAGAAGCTGAAATGGTGGGCGACGCCAGCCTGGCCCGGGGCTCTGTCGAGTGGGCCTTGACCACTAGCAAATCAGCCCCAGGAAGGAGTTTGGAGCTGGGGCCCCGCGGTGAGTTCTTGCTGCTGGCGGGATAAAGGGAGGCCCATGGTTGCTATGCAGGCAGAGTGACTGGTCCGGAGTGGGTGGCGGCTGCTGCACCTCATCGCATGCCTAGTGGGCCTTCGGGAGGAGGAGTGGAGGTGGCCTCTATGTGCTGAGCAGGGATCCTGACCTGCTGCAGGCCTTAACCCGCCTGGAGTACTGCGAGGGGGCCCCCTCGGCAGAGCAGAATAAATTGAGGAGGGCTTGGTGCGTGCCTGTAAGACAGTGCCTGGGCAGAGTAGAGCCACGACCTAGCGTCTTGACCGGGATCCCGCCAGAGCTGCACCTGGACAGTCTGTGGGGCCTTGTTGGGGCTGGAATGGAGTGGCAGATGCAGCCCCGACTGGCATCACACCAGATCGCCTGGTGGTGTGTTCCCGGGGTCCATTTACACCAGCAGTGTCTGCGGATTGGTAGACCACGCTTGCCGTGGTTAACCTAGGCACAGATATCTTAGCGGGGCCCGCGGCACACAGCGAGATCTCTAGTGAAGTGTGAGGGTGGCCCGAGCGGACAAGCCTAGAAAGACCACAGTGAAGACTGCTTTGAGGTGAAACAATCCTTTGCTGGACTTCGTTTACAGGGCACCCTGAGCCCCATGCACATTGTTAGGGGGGACCTTGAGTTGGACTAGTGAGAACCTGTCAGCATGGGCAAACTTAGAGGTCGCCAGGACACAGAAGACAGTGCCCAAGAACCGTTGCAATCCACCCCGGAATACCCGGTACAACAATTTAGCAAAATATTGGAGGCTATAGCATACATGGGCTCGGCCTGCTGCGAGAGGAGCATAAGAAGTTGTTGGGGAGGGTCAACGAGACTGAGTCTACCGTCACGGAACTGGCGCCGGCTCAAAAGGCATTGGAGCAACAGATGGGGGCCCTCACAGATAGGTTGAGTTGGTTTAAGCGCAGAGCGGGGGATGCAGAAGGGCTCAATAGAAGGAACATCATCAGAAACCTGGGCCTTCCGGAAGGGATGGAGGGCAGTGACATGGTGTCTTTCTTGGAGGGCTGGCTCAGGAGAGTAGTAGCACCGGAGGATCTGTCCTCCTTCTACACACTGGAAAGGGCTCATAGGGTGCCAGCCAAGCCTTTGGCTCCTGGGAGGCCTCTGCGTCCAGTGGTGGCCCGTCTGCTCTGCTTCCGGGACAGAGACCTCCTCCTGCAGACGGCGTGAGCAGATGGCCCCTTCACTGTTGATAACAGCAGGGTCTCTCTGTTTCCGTACTACACTTAGGAGGTACAGAGGAAGCGGGCCTCCTACCTAGAGGTCAAGAAGACATTGAGAGACGAGGGCCTCCAATACTCTCTGATGTTCCCGGCCCGACTGTGTATCATGCTGAAGGGGAACACTCACTACTTTGATTGCCCTAAAGATGCATGGGCCTGGCTGAAACCTATCAGGGCGAGACACCAAGGGATAGGGGTGCTGGAGTCATCAGGCGGAAGGCCGTGGAACTTGAGAAGTGCCCGAGATGTCGACTACGTAGGGGGACATCAAAGAAACCATCCTCATCACAGACGGCGAAGGAGAGAGCTGAAGCGCTGCAGGCTGTGGCAGAGATAATGCGGAGTCGGAGTCCTGCTCCGGGTGCGGTGGCTGGCTCCTCAAGAGAGATAGATGGCAATGAAACAGACACTTCCCACAGTAACAGTATGAAGCTGCCAGTGTTGATGTCCAATACAGTGGCCGATATTATTTGATGTATTTGGTAAGCTAAGGCGCTGTGTCATTTAGAAGGAGACTGACCAATGGTTGCCTGTTCTAGGCCCCATGCTGCTTCTTTACCCATGGGGCTGGTGCACTCTCACTGGTAGGAGCGTCCCTTGCTAATTTTGATTGGTTAAACCCCGTTGAGTGCCGTACTAGGTTAGGGCCTCACTTAGTACTAACTATTTCACATGATGTTTGGGCGGGCGGGCGGCCGACCGTTGTCGGACTGCCCTGGGGTCAGGGAGTTGACCACCTTAAGGGTCCTTTTGTTGTTTTTTTGGTCTTTTATGCTCGCAGAGGGGTGGAATGCTATGAGATAAGGGAGGGAGTTGAGGGGGGCTCCCCTTCGTAATGTTGCTTGACGATACCCAACAGGAAAGGCAGGGACTCAGTGTTATACGGTTCGTAACATGGAACAACAGGGGGATAGGGTCTATCGCAAAGCACCACAATATCTATTTATATCTGAGGCGCAGGGACATCCATATAGCATTCCTACAGGAAACCCACTTGAGTAGTGAGGAAGCTGGGAGGCTGAAGTGGAGATGGAGGGGCCAGGTCTTCACGACTACCTACTCAGCCTTTGCCAGAGGGGTGCTGATCTGGGTCAAGCCGGCGGTCCCTTTTGCTCTTGAGCGGTCGTAGCTGGATGCAGGAGGCCGATATGCACTGGTTGTAGGGAGGCTGGCAGGGCAGGAGGTCACCCTAGGGAACATTTATGCTCCTAACCAGGATCAGATTGGCTTCCTGGATTCCTTTTCTGCTGCTCTAGCAGATAGCTTGAGAGGCAATCTGATTCTCGGGGGGAACTGTGTGGCAGACGTTGTTGCGGACCAGTCACATCCTCCCTTAATAGGGTCTCAGCCAGGCTGCACAGCTCTGGGGTTTAGTGCAAGGATCACACACTGGGGTCTCGAAGACACTTGGAGGCAGCAACATAATAGCCATAGGGAGTTCGCCTTCTTCTCACCGGTACATCATGTGCATACTCGTCTAGATCTGTTCTTGTGTTCCCCTGCCTTTAATAGCACTATTAAACACACTGAATACTTAGGACGTACCCCGTCGGATCACAGCCCAATGGTAATGACTCACCAACCTCTGGGAAGGTGCCCTCCGATTCCGACCTAGAGGCTTAATCCGGCACTACTCGAGAACGACCCTTTTCACATGTCACTGCACAGACTTCGACAGGGAAGAGACGGGATCAGGCTGGATATTGGAGGGCGGACGCACTATGTTTCCCTGTACTCAGACAACCTTTTGATATACCTGTCGGATGCAGTCGAGGGCACCTCAACAGCTATACGCATTTTAGATGACTTCGGAGGCCTATCGGGACTATGAGTCAACAAAGAAAAGATGTATCTATTCCCGGCAGCTATCCCTAGGCCGGACACGTTAATGGTAGATATACTATGGGCTCAGAACACATTTAAGTACCTGGGCATAAATATTTTCCATTCGCTCGATGACTTGAAGGAAGGCAACCTAGGTAGAGCGCGGAGTTCGTTACATGCGTTTGTACACTTTTGTCATACACTGCAATTGCCTGTAATGTCCCTGCGCTTATTGTATTTGTCAATCTTCCGGTTCTCATGACTGGCAGCTGGTCCCCTGAATACCCTGCTGAGAGACCTGGTGTGGGGCGACGGGTGCCCTAGGGTGTCTCTCACAATGTTACAGCACCCCATTTCTGAGGGTGGACTGGGAGTACCGAACTTTGAGTATTATATGTTGGCTGGTCAGTTGCAGTGGCTGGCACAATGGGTAGAGGAAGTGAATGAAGATGGAACATTCCTATCGCACCCAGACTCCCACCCTAGCTTAATAGTGGCAAAATTACTGATACCAACTGTAGTGAAGCCAGGGTTTTATGTGCACACATTGCTAAGTTAGCATAAGCGCTTTAGAAGTAAAACGCCATCTTGCCACTTTGCTGCTTTTGCACACAACACTGGTAGCTGCTATCACAAGAAAAACTGCTTGCTTGCTTTTTCTTCACATGAGAACGGTCTGTTGTTCACAAACCTAGACGTGCACCGCAACCTTAGTCTGAACACTGTGTGCAGAAGCCATCAAGGTCAAATAACAATGTATGCTTGTGAATTCAGGTTGATCGGCTACGCTCTAGACATAACACGCACAAGGCTGCAAATATCTGAATCTCGGGTGCCTTTAATATTGCATTTGCATGCCGGATTCAGACACTTGGAGAAAACCTTTCCAGACACAGAGAGCAGAGCTGATCCTGTGATGTGATTCACCTAAGCTGATATGTACGGTATGGGGTTCTCCATTCAAGCCTAGAGACCTTCTATTAGTTTCATAAAACTAGTTTACTAGCGAAGGGAGGGTGATTGTTTTCCACTATCATTTGTAATATGATTTCTCCCTTCATTTTCTATGGTATTGTAACAATGCTGATGGTTTTGTATTTAATCATTGTCTGCTGATATTAGCCAAAGTACTGCACCTTAGAGCATGTAGTTAAAAATAAACATTTTAAACTTTACCGTGTCTCGGATTACTCTTGTTGTGGACTGATAGTCGCTTGTTCTGGGTTGTCTAATCATTGGTAGCTTCGAGATGATACAGAGAACGAAAGAGACACTGATGCTAGTCGGATAGGGGTTCTGGGTACTGAGGTGAGTTTTTTGGTACACCACAATTCACTGAGGTCCTGGTTTCCTGTGCATAGTTCTGTGCATGGGCAGAATCCCTGCAACACAACAACGCCTACCCCATACTGCTCCTTGCTTCAGCGCACTGCTTTCCAAGCCTGGAGGCGATGCCAGGGCAGAGAACGGCGACTTGTCAAGTACACCCCTATGTTGCCTCTCGTGGGTTTGCCACATGGTGATCCACAGTCTGTCTTTACGAATGAGCAATTGGCCCAATGGACAGAGGCTGGGCTAGATAATGTTGGGGATTGTTTCCTGGATAAATCCCTGCTCTAATTTGATGGGTTTATGGAAGACTGTGGTCTACCTCCAGGCCAGTTCCTGCGCTATGAGGCCCTGACATGTACGTTTGCTCAGCTGTGGGGTAAAGGGAGAGATGAGCCAGAGATGCATCCGGTGCTGCATGCCTGTTCATGCTTGGGACAGCGGGGCACCTAGTGAAATGGTTTTACGTGGCCCTGCAATCAGCGTCGGTACGTCCCTTAGATAGGCTACGAGCAAAATGGGATAGGATCGGGGACAGAGTCCTTACGGATGCTGAGTGGCGGAGGGTCCTGCACTACCCTAAGAAGATTTCTCGCAATACACGCCTCAAATACACACAGTTCAATTACATGCACATGGCTTACATGACACCCCGCCGCCTCAATGTGACCTATGGGGGGAGGTCCGCTGCTGCGGATTTTGGCCACATGACCTGGGATTGTCCGGGCCTGCGGCCTTTCTGGGAGGCTGTGATTGGTAAGCTCGCCGCAGTAATGGCCAGAGTGCTGCCCTCCACAGTGCAGATGTGCCTTTTGGGTCTCTTCTCCAGGCCGCCTAAGCGTAAAGTTGGGAATAGGCTAGTGGATTGTGTGCTGGGCCTGGCAAAACACTGCATTGCGAAGGAATGGAAATCCCAGAGGGAACCTACATTCGAGACCTGGAACAGGGACATCATCATGAGGGCTGGGGCAGAAAGTAGAGCACACAGCTGGGAGAAATCTAAGGGCATGAGAAAGCACCCAATAGCCGGTCAATGGAGGGAAGTGATGGTGACTTGGGAGCACCCTGAGGGGCCAGTGAATAGTGGGACAGGATTGGTTTCTGGTCATGGGCCCCAATACGAAGGGACTTAAACTGCAATTTCTACTGTGCCTTTTAGATAACACTGGGGGCCGGTCCAAAAACTTTTGAATACTATATGGGGGTATGTACAGCGAGCATTACTGTCCTGGTGGGGCGTCTTTGACTGCGGTTGGAGGCCCCTCCCCCCCATGTCTCCAGCCTCTTCCTGGGAAGATTCATTATACTGTGCCTCCCCCTCACGCAAGTTATGTTCGCTACAATATACTTCACCCCTCTGCATAAGGCCCTTTGCTTCTTTATTGTTAACATTGAGATGGTTGCTTTTGGTTTTTTCTTGTTACGATTGTTCTTAAAGAAATGAAGTAGCATTTTGACAATCAAGAATGTTATACTTGTACCTCGATCCGCTGGTGGAAACTCTCATATGTAGATTATTGGGAACAAACTCTGGTGAAACACGTACTAGGGACTATGGTCAGCACCTGTAGGTGGGAGTTACGTGTTAGATATTAGTTGGAACGTAACCTTCTGTGTTCATGGGCTGTGCGATGTACGCTGGACTCATTTTCTGGTTTGCTTATGGACACTAAAGGGTGTATCTTAGCAATGTACTATCACTGCCATTGAGTAATTTGGCTTTAATATTGATGTGGTATGATAAATGATATGCATGTCGAACATTTATAAAATGCCAATAAAAATACTTAAAAAAAATATATATATATATATATATATATATATACGGGAAAACAGTGCATTAATGCGGTTATCGACAACAGGAAGAACTTTTCCCAAATGTGCTTGGTCAATTTGGCGCTTGCGCTCCGCAGCTTCCATCTATGATAGCTTCCAAAATTCAATAAAGGCTGTAAAAAGAAAACATTTTGGACTCAAAAGAAAATCAGCTAGATTAATGTCACCGGACAAAAGAGAAAGGTGTTGTTTCACAGACGACAGTGTGGAATGTTCTACCCGTCGCTGACACAATTTACCCACTGAACATGTGGTAGCTGTATGGGAATGTGGGAAACAAGGGTCAGGTCTACTCTGTGTAAATCCATTTGAGGAATTCAGAAAACGCAATTGACCTGCATTGGAGTTTTTTGGCCAAAGTAACCATCCCAAAAGGTCAATAGTGGAAGAGTTAAGTGTGCCATTCTGGAACATGACGGCTAAGTCCTCCAGTGTACAGATGGTATGCGTTTGCCATCTGTCATAAGGCAACAATGAAGGAATGGATGGAGTATTCAAAATTTTGGCTGTGGCAAAACCAAAACAAGTAGTCTGCTGTACCATCTCATTTCAAAACATGAGCTGAGATGGTGTCAGACATGCCTGATGCAATGACTCAGTACCCTGCTCTTGCCACAATTTTGTACCCCAAATTAAATCCACCATGTCGTTCTAGTATTCATAAACATTTACTGGCAAATCATTAATGAAGAACAAGGAATAAACTAATTTAGTGTGTGTCAGCATAAATTTAGTGTGGGATGGTATCTTTCATTTATAATAATAAGAGTGAGGTTCAGAAAGATTTTAACCAGAAAAATATATAAAATTATTCTGTTGGGTTTTCAAACTTTTCTGTAATGGTGTTGGGCAATGCTCCCATTGGGTATAAATAAAAAACGGTCTTAGACAACTGTACTTTTGTATAAAAAATGATGTCCATAATGCTGATAACAGAACAGACCGGCATAATTTGCAGTATTCAAACACAAATCTTCAGTATCAAAAGCAGAGTAATATTTCAATTCAGAGAACAATGAATGTACAGCATTAATATCCCAGGCATCAGGGTGTATATTAGGCAAAATCACATCTCCAAAGGAAACGCAAAACACATATGGAGTGTTTAAAATATCGGTCGGGCCATGGATATTGAATACTACTTTATCCCAAACAATGCCATCAACAACTGGGAACGCCGAAATATTATTAATCTCATTTCATTATATGTGACGAAGTGTGAGGGGCCAAAACTCCGTCAAGTAAGTTCACAGCAGAGCGGTCAGGCAGGTAATGGCCATTAATCAAGAGGAAAAACACAGCCACAAACCCAATCCACATGAAAAGGTTCACCATTGTCGGCACAACCCAGACGTATGTCAATGGATGGACTAAGTAGGTATTTTTGAAACAGGAGATGAAAAGACTGGTGTGTATATGGGTTTCTGCTACATCTGATGACAATTAATATGGTTCAGAAGAAAAGCTAGTGTGGTCCGTATGGTAACCACTGGACCCCACCTAAAACAACGGTGGTTGTGACATGGTAGAAGGTGAATCGACTGTACTTTCAGGAATGTTCAGGAATGTTGATTATAACCTCTACTGGAGGAGAAGCATACTCAGTAGTTGCAATTGTGGATGTAGAAGGGAAAACAGGCAATAAATTAAATGCACTTTCCATCTCCCCCACCATGTTTGTGGGATTAGTCGAAGAAACAGAAGCTATCAGATTCAGGGAAAGTTCCTGGTGTGGAATGCAGACAGGCATACTCAGTATATTCAGCATTAGCCATATGGTGCAATTTGACATGTTCGATGGAAATGTAAAGATTCTCCTTTCGGCAAGGTAATGGAGGCAGAATCACTGTACGGGTGCCCTTTATACCAAGTACTCTGACGGGGGGAACGGTAGGATGGACCAAATTCTTTTTTGTTCGCCACATTTTCTTGGACTAAGTCTACAACTTTAGGAAGCCAGCCAGAAACAGGAACCAGCACCTCTGCATCCGTCGAAGAGGGCAAATGGGCTATCACTTGTGAATCACAAGCTTTTTGTAGATCCTGTAACATAATAGAATGATTATCTACGTTGAAGGTTGCGGCAGCCGCCACAATGTCTAGACACAAACATTTGAATGCAAAGAGCATTTCGTATGGGGTCCGTCCACCCAGAGATCTTCTAGGGAGATTGTTTAGTGAACTCCATAAAGATGTGTCAGCCAGCCCCTGCTAGTACCTAGGACCCTAGCTGTTAAAGATTGGTTTAAATCACGGTTCATTCACTCCAAAATAGAATTGCCCTCAGGCCAGTATAGAAACAAAAATTGCGCCTGCACCCCCAGAGACTTCATTGGATCCCGGTAAGCCTTAGAGGCAAACGCAGGACCTTGGTCAGAAAGGAAAGTGCCAAAGGCAAGTGTCCCAACAAAGACAAGCAAATTTAATAACAATTTGAGTGTCAGCACTGCATGGCAGCCAAACCCAAAGGAATCTGGTACATGAATCCACTGCAACCAAGATGTGTTTAAAAGCAGTGTCAGATGTCAAAGGACCGCAGTGATCAAGATAAATACAGCCAAATGGCTCATTAGAGATGTAAAGCTGAGTATGTGGTGGACGTGCAACAGTAGAAGGCTTAATTTAATGACCAATGTCACAAGAAAGAGCATATTTACGTGCCTGTTGGTTTAAACCACGTCACCAAAAACGTTGCTGCAAAAGGTAAACAGTGGCAGTCACTCTGGCATGTGCAGAAGCAACACCTTTATGTGCGGCTATTATTAAAGAGAGCCTACGGTCCTCATTGGGAATCAGCCGATCCCCAACTGGAAACCTTGGGGATACTCCGTTCCCTCCTCTGTAGCAGCGATAGCTGCCAAAATATCATCGTCAATTTTAGTCATAGATCTAGTGACTGCAGTTACTGTACAAGTGGCTACTGCAGATTTGGTTGCCTCATCAGCCAGTAAATTACCAACAGCGTGTGCTCCCACACGTTGAAGGCTCAACGTATGAATAACATGTGTGAGTGGCAAATGTTCCTTAAGAGCGGCCACTCCGACTCAAAGCATTTTATGCTTAATTGCGCTACCTTTAGAATCACGAAAATAATTTTGTGTCCAGAAGAACAAATGGTCATTGTAGGATTGTGCATAGTAGTAAAAAAAAAAAAAAAAATCGCACACAATAAGTGTAGGAACCTCCGGATCAGTAAATTCAGGTGCCAAAACCAAAGCACATAGCTCTGCCAATTGAGCTGTGCAGTCTCCAAGAGATTGTGTGTGCACCAAGAAGGTTTCAAAATCCCTGTCAACAATCAAACCTGCCACAATTACACAGGCTGCAGAATAAGCATGTTTAGAACCAAGGGCTGGCTGCGCAGATCCATCAGTGTAAATAATGCATATGTACTGATCTAGAGGGAGTAGTGTTAAAGGAGGAGGATGAACATGTTCATATTGAAAAAACTACTGTGTTTGCAAAGAAGGCTCAAAGAGTAAATTGACATCAGCCGATGTAAAAGAACTAGCCCATTGTATCCAACGAGGATGCAAGGCTTTTGAATTCGGGACACTAGCCTTTGTGACTGCTTCTATAGCAGGTGCCGCAAAACCATGAAAATGCGTTTTCCCTGAGCCACAGAGCGTTCCTTAAGAATCGCCATCTGGACAGCCGTCAAATTTTTTCTGAAGAAAAGTAACGCAACTCAGCTGAAGTATACAAATGCGATTTAAAAGCAAGGGAGACGTGTCCCCTTCATTGAACGTCAAGTAAGTTAAGCCTAATGTGCCTGGTACAATCCTTATGACCAAATTTGTAGAGTTGTCACGTGTTAGCAAAATGTTGGTGGCAAGCAGGTCAGACTGCAGAGACCAAAGATTTGTGGTATGTTCCGGAAGCCAACTGGAAGCCGTAAAAGAAGGTTGTATCAATGAGTAAAGAGGTTTGATTCGCTTGGCATAATCAGGAATGTATGTCCTCACGAAATTTAAAAGAAACAGCAAAGATTGCAGTTTTTCATTTGTAGTTGGAGGTTGCAACTGAGCACATTTCACCAGAAAGTGGGGGACCAATCCCCTCATTCATCATTGAGTTTGTAACCAAGAAAACGAACTGCTAAAAAGGCGATGTGAGACTTAGCAACATTTATTTTGTAACCCATATGTGCAAAATGGGCGATGATGCGGTCCAAACGCAAGAGATGTGGCTGGAATTCGTCATCCGTCCAGTGTATATCATCGAGATATGAGAATGCATCAGGTTCCATCTCATGCAAAAGGGACACTATACATGCCACAAACAAACCAGGGCTATTCCTATATCCCATAGGCAATCTTGCAAATCAGCGCTGATTGCCCAGCGCACTGAATGTGGTCAAATCACGGTTCTCTGGAGCCAGAGTCGCTGTAGAAGCCTTTGTAAGTATCCAAAGTGATTTAGTACCTTTTTCGCACAATGCTATTCACTAACGTAGAGCTGTGTGTGTTCAGAACTGCAAAGGTAAGAACATGACTGTTCAAATGTCTAATCGAAAACTATATGATTTGAACCGTCCGGTTTCAATATCGTAAAAAGAGGATTATTCATCGATGAAACACAGGGTTCAATCACACCCTGGTATTCCAATTGAGTCAAAATATCACCAACGGACACTTTAGCATCATGTTTGATTGGATACTGTAGTTGGAGCTGAGGTGTACAATGCAAAGGAATCACACGAATTGGAGAACACTCGTCCCAACCTGCCTGATTGCAATATAACACCGGAGCGAAGGCTAAAGCCCATTTGGAGGCATAAGCCATTTCATCATCATCAGGAAGATATTGTGAAAAACTGGGTAGAATAACATCTTCATCTCTAGAAGAAGTTAGGATAAAAGGGGGAGGCCAATCAACTTCCGCTAACAAAATATCATAGGAAGAAGTGTGATTCTCCCAAAACACTGCTTTAATTGGGCATTTAATATCACCTTCAATTTGGAGAATCACTTCATAAAGTCTATCAGGAGGGGCAATTCGAGTATCAGCTGTTTCTACGGTAATGAAAATGTCAGTAGCTTTCACATCCAGATGCTGAAGCTTCAGTACTATGGAAACCTCCGTGCACTGTCGAGGAGGTTCACCGCCCAACTCTTGTCGAGGAGCAGGGTCCTCACTGTCTGAGGCATACTTTGCAGTTAAAGAAAAAACTTTTTTCTTCTGAGTTGTTCCCCCTACTTGACTTTCACATCAAACTAGCGCTGTGGGTCGCGTCTTGTTTGCGATCTTGCCGTCCACCCCCACCAATTTGTTGATCCAAAGATTCCTGAAAGGAATGAGGAGGATGAGGACCAGAAACTTGGAACCTCTATGGAGTCTTAATTTTAGAGCGGTCATGCAAATCATATCTATATTCAGAAGCGTCAGGTGGAGGTGAACCTGCATGTGTTCTAGGCTTCTGTTGTTGCTGCTGCTGCATCTTGTTCCAAGCCTTTTTAGGAAAGACCGGACGACCCTCTTTTTCAGGAGGGGGTTTACTTTTTGCCTGTGCAAATGGTCAAATCCCCAAGCTATTGCAACCCAAATATGTATACACATCCGCTATAATAATCGGCAACTGCTGCTGCCGATCCACGTCTGCCACCACTGCTAGGCATTGACGTACTTGTAAGCAAACTGCTTCACCATAAATGTTGGCCAGTATCACATCGTAGACAATAGGGAACATTCCAATAAACTTCATCCCCAAATACAGGGCTGGATCAGCCCGTGTTCATCTTGAACCTTTTTCATAATGCTCGTAAGAAGGGTCATGGAGGGGGTGTCAAACCACAGTGCATACACTGTAGCAAACACCGTTCCCGAGGTGATGCAGTCAGCTAAAGCAGGAATCCAACTCCTCCGTAAACTCATTGTAAGGATCCTGTGTTTTTCTACAGAAGTTGTGTGTGGAAAAACAGCTTCAAGTTTCTCAATTCTGTTCAAGCCAAAATGGCAATTCCTCACAATTTTGGGGAAGTTTGCCCATTACAGAGTTAATCATGACGGGACTAATGACAAGACCACCACCAGGACATGGTGGCTGAGGAGCGGCTCCAGCCGGAGCTACTTGAATTGCACGTGACATAAACTAAATCACACTTCTGTGTATATGAATCTGTGTTGTATGTAACTGACACAGCTCTGCATGTGTAACATTAATATAATTTGGATGCGGTGTAAAACCCGCCAAAATGGGCCAATTGACCCCATCGACTGAAAAGAGGCTAAACGGACCACAGAAACAGGGTAAGGAAGGATGCCATTAAAACAGATTGTTGGACCTGTCAGCCCTAGGGTGGTCTCCCCATTTATTTTTGATCGTGCCTCATTTTTTCCACCCTCATTTTTATGTTGGACTAGGTCTCCGGGCGCCTTTTCATTGCCAATCAGTGTTAAGGTGCAGGTGCTCCCTTCTCCCAAGATGGCTGCCACAGACCCCTGCTACTGCAGAGTGGTCTTTCATAGTAGCACCCTAGCTGCCAGGAGCTGGCTGGGACCCCACAACAATGTTGCAACACCAGCCCGCCTTTGTTTGTCCCATAGGTAGAATGGGGAAGCTCCTGGAATGTGCTGGAACCTTCTAGAAGGGAGGTGTGGTTTTACTTTTGCCGCCTTGGCTAGAGGCCACCTGACCTAGGGCTATTTAAGTGAGGGAGGGAACTTTTTGAGTTGAGTTGGCCAGTGGGGTGAAGCAGAGCTGGAAGAATCCACGCAGGAGTGTAGGCGGTAGGGCCTAGCCAGGGACTTATGCCTCGGAGAGTGACAGAATTTAGGTGCTGCCTCTTAAGTGAGTGAGGGACCCTGTGAAACCCACTGATCTTGCCCAGCAGTAGGAGGCCCCAGAGAACCTCTGCCCAGCCTGACTAGGAAAGACCTAGTCGCCCTCTCCATCCCTACCCCCCTGTAACAGAACCCCTTAAGGGCGCCAGATACATCTGCGCCAACAAGACTTCATCTAACAGCTGAGAACAGAAACTGAAGGCTGAGACTGCGTGTCCAGACCAAACTCTGAGCTTATATGGCAAGCGCTGAGACTGCGTGTCCAGACCAAACTGTGAGCTTATATGGCAAGCGCTGAGACTGCGTGTCCAGACTGACCCCTGAAGCCGTATGCAAAGCAGATTGAAGAACTACCGGGGATCGACCAGGTATTAGCGCTGTGACCCCTGCGCTCCCAGACCTGGCCTGGGACCCCCGGCAGCGTGCTCCGCTGAGCACGGAACACCCCTCCTTAACTTGAGCACCCTCCAGTGACGTGGAAGCCAGCGCGCTCACCGTCGCGGCCCGGAGGCCGGAAGAAGTGCCCTGCAGAGTCGTGAGGCCAACGGAGAAGCCCGGGGCCCCGCCGCTGCCGTCGCAGCTGCGTGAGAAGGTAGCGTGGCCGGGGCAGAGTTCCCCCATCATCGCTGGAGCGGCCCTCCCGACGTTGAGATCGAGGTAAGCCCGGAGGCTGGGATTGACCCCGGTGCGCCCCCTACTGGTTGGGAGCCACACCGCACCCTGAGCCTGGGTCCCCTCTCCGTGGGAGTCCCCCCTGTCATCGCGACGGAGAGACCCTGCCGAGGGATCCTTTCCTGGTGCCCCCCTTGACTGTACTGAAGTGTGGTGCCCTACGAACTGCACCGGAGCCCGAGAGACTGGCTCCGCCAGTCCCGTGCGCTCCCTGCTAACAGCCCGTGTGAAGCATTGACTGTCCTTGAGTACGAGTAGCGCTCTGTTATTCATGCTCCAGATTGAAGTACTACGTGCTATTGATTACGAGTAGCGCTCTGTTATTCATGTTCCATATTGAAGTGCTACGTGCTATTGATTACGAGTAGCGCTCTGTTATTCATGCTCCAGATTGAAGTACTACGTGCTATTGATTACGAGTAGGGCTCTGTTTTTCATGTTCCATATTGAAGTGCTACGTGCTATTGATTACGAGTAGTGCTCTGTTATTCATGCTCCATATTGAAGTGCTAAATGTCCTTGATTACGAGTAGCTCTCTGTGCTAGATGCCCCGTTCTGAGGTCGTCACCGGTTAGCGCGCATAGCGCTATAACCACCCCCCCCCCAAGGCGCTGCAGGAAAGTGAAGCGCGCGTGTACATCTACGTGAATGGTAGTTGTACTCCAGGCAGTACTGATATTTCATGACTTGCATTTATGGTATGACCAGCATGTATAGCTCCTGACAGACCTATACATTGCTAGGAATTGTATTAACCGCTTATGAAATGTGCTGCTACCTCATGAACTGCATCTGACGTGATCTACCTGGATAAACTTGAGTATTTACATAATTTCTACAGTGTGGCGTCCCTTATTGTGTGTGTTCCTCGTTTCATGAGAGGTGCGGGTTGTATGGTTGCTTTACACACAGACCTTTCGTGGCCCGACCGCTCGTGTCACGTTACCGCCCCATAGGGCCTGGAGACCCCAGGTCCTACACAGATGGTATGCTCCCAGGCTGTCAACGGAACTTCAAGTAATGCATAAGCGCGATAAGCCCGCGGTGCTGCCCATACACTGCTGGAAATGTAACCCAAGAATAGAAAACCTCGAGCGGTAAGCTGCATCCGCTTTGACAACAAAGATAATATGAGCCCCCGCATCGGGTACTCCACGTTGATTAAAGAATGCTGTAACCACCATGCGATTAGGCACCGCAATAGCGACCGCCATAGTAAAAATGAAAAGGATAAACCGGGCCGAGCTAAAAAGTTAACCTTTTATACTTCACGCTAGAAAAACCTATAAAACACTAATATAGGAGGCTTAGCCCCCACACCACGGACGTCTCCAGGAAACCGGTGAGAGGGAAATTGTGGCCAAGCACAAGCGCTACTCAGGTGTCTCGTGAATAAGTACCAGACAAAATGATGGTGGCGCCATGTTGCTGGGATTCTGCACAAACACAGAACTATGCACAGGATTATGGGACCTTTGTGTACAGGGACTGAGTCTTCCTACCACCTTAGTACCCACGAGCACAGGACCGACTAGCTATAGTGCCTTACTTGCTCTCCTACTCACTCACAGAAAAAAAAATGATTAGACACCCCAAAACACAACACTCCCAGATCTCTTAGGAATCGCGGTAAAAAGACACACCATTTTGCTCTCACTCTTCTACTTGTCAACAGTAAGATCTGACAGAGACACAGAATAGTGTAAAATATTTATTTTAACTAACGTGCTCTAACATGCAGTAGAAGTGCCACAACAGGCAGGAAAATGCATAGTACAAAGACAGTAAGCATAGCAGCAAGTCCATACATCATGAGGGGAGATGTCATCATAAAAAGACAATGGTAAAAGACTATAGTACCTAAACTCCTTCCCCTTGCTACAAAGAAGTATTATTATATAATAGAAGATCTCTCAGCTGTGTCAGCAGACCCCATACCTTAGGCTATAGAGAGTAGATCTACATCATAGGTGCTGTCTCGCTCTTCTCCCAGGAAAGGTCTCTGTCCAGGTGTGTGCTACCTATTCGTATATTCTAATAAAACCAGAGCTGCATCAGTATGTTTTGACTAAGGGCTAAGGCCTGGCCAGAACAAAATAACAAGTGGCATTGTTGTTCTACCTTGCACATAATGTTCAGTCAAAATCCCAGCAACATGCAGAGAGTGAACACAGCGATGAGTTCTCATGTGAAAGCAGTCTTTGAAATTATTGCAAAAATAAAGACGTGTAGTAACTTGCACAAAAGCAACAGGCCAGCTGCAGCGTCCTCATGCTAATTTAGTGAAAAAACAACAATTTCCTTATGGGCCATGTGACAACACCCAGCAGCGCCTATGGAAAAGGAGTGCTGGGTGGTTCTCTGTGGCAAAGGCACAAGCTTTTGAGTCTTACGGACAACCTTGGAAGCAATTAAAATCAGGATGATCATATAAACACACAAGAGGACAATGGAGAACAGTGGAAGGAACATAGAAACCGTGATTGGGCTCAGGGAAATTTTGGACTGGAATAAGGGCCAGAAAGGGACTGGAATACATAAAAATGAATATTCTGGAAACCTGTACACTAACTAGGACAGGACAGGAATATGCAGTCAGACCGGGAACACAGAAATACAAGACAAAGAATCTACATCTGCAAGACAGGTCTGGAAGTGAGCAGTCACAACTAGAAACAAGGCAAACAAAGAGACAAATTGGCATGATAAACAAGAGAAAGGCAACAGCCACAAACAGCTAATCAGAACTGGAACATAGAATCGAACAATAATGAATCCTGAAAACAGAGGCAAGCCTGGAATATAGCTGCAGGATCAAACATCAAGGAAACACAGCGAGAAGGTCACTTGTGAGCCGAAGTACTCTTGGCTCACCGGGCAGAAATAGCAGGAGACTCAAGGGAGGAGTACAGATGTAGAGAGAGAGAAAGTTGCATGGAATCAACCAAGCAGACACAAGACAGGACTCAGTAAAGCAAGAAATGGCGTACAGTTCGTAGGAAAGAGAAAGACAAGTCCAAAATACAGATCTGAGGAGATCAGAAGGGCCATACGATACTGTAATAAAGAGTGAGAACAGAATAATGCCACCAGGAATGAATTAATATATTTATTTGATTATTATACAATAATCATAAAAGAACTGATTACATCCTAAAAACAGCACAATTAGAAATGCAGATGATGCTGATAGGGATAAAAAAGAGGATAATATAAAACACTTTCATAAAAACAAAAAATCTAAAAAGAACTGATACATCTAAATCAACTAATTCAATAAATCAAAAAGTATTTGCAAAACCAGGTACACCAACAGTGTGTCCCTGCGCTAGGATCACAGCCTCAGGGGAGAAAAAGAAGCACAGTTGTTACAGACTGATGCAGAATCAGAGAGACAGCAGAGACTGAGATTAGGACGGAAATAGCCAGGTTTTCAGTTATTTACATAGGAATGAATGAATGTTCCACATATTCAGATCTCGGCATTATAGGCAGGGTGTTCCATTTTTTTTGCAGCAAGATAGCTGAATGAGCAAGCTCCCATTCTGGCGTTTTGAATTTTCTGAACCTTGGTAAGGTGGGTTCCTCTTGATCTTAGATTTCGAGTGGTAGTATAGGGAGTGAGCAAGAATTGGAGATAACTAGGGCTCTTATTTCACCAAATTCTATGACACGAACACATGGCCTTGTAGATAATTCTCTTCTCTACAGCAGCCAATGAAGGGAGGTCAGAGCCTTGGAGGGCGGGATCTTCTAGGAAGACTGAGAACAAGGCGCACAGCTGCATTCTGAATGTGGTGAAGTTTTGTGAGACCCTTTGGATACTCCTAAATATAGGATATTGCCATAGTCTAACTGAGATGTGACCAAGGCATGGACAATTGTTTTTCTGGCCGATATGGGTAAAAGATCAACAAGTTTACTTAGAACTTTAAGAATCCGAAAGCACTTGCTAGCAACTATCTTAATTTGGTCATCAAAAGAGAGTTTTGAGTTGAACCATACCCCCAAATGTTTTGTTTCTGTTTTGGGGGTGGGGGGTTTGTCCCAAGGACTCAGGCCACCAAGCTGAGGTCCAGATCGAGGGAACTTTCCCACCTTTCATTACCTCAGTTTTATTGCCATTAAGATTTAGGCAATGATTGGACATCCAAACTGTTAGCTCCTCTAGACATAAGGAAAAGTGGGTGGCAGTAGCCGCGGTGTCCTAAGAAAGGGTAATAATTAGCTTGGTGTCATCTGCATAAGACACAATTGTCACATTTTGTCTGTCCACAATGTCTGCAAGGAGGCCAATATAGAGATTAAGGTGGGGCTCAAGATAGAGCCCTCTGGAACTCCTTGCATAAGGGGGATACTTTCTGACAGAAAGGGATTCTGAGTGACCTGAAGGCTTTGCTCTGAAAGAAAGGATCATAGCCAGTGCAGAGCTGGACCTCCCACATCAAACTGGTTTAGCCTTTGAAGGAGTAAGTTGTGTGATATGATGTCAAAGGCTCTGCTTAAGTCCAGTAGAACTAGTGTGGATGTTTGTCCAGCATCCGCAAACTTTCTCAAAGTTTCAGTGGCCAGAAGGAGAGCAGATTCTGTAGAATAAGAGGCTCTGAAACCTGACTAGGTTGGATGGTATAAGTCATTCATGGTAATATACGTGGTCAGTTGTTTATTCACAACTTTCACTGTGATTTGGGAAAACAAAGGTAGCAAGGAAATAGAACGTATGTTTACTAGTGTCATGTGGTCAGCGGCAGGTTTCTTCTGAAGTGGAAGAACAATTGCCTGCTTCCACTCTAGAAGAACTTCACCTGCGCAAAAAGAGAGTGTAATGAGCTGTTGACTATATAGGAGGATAATTTCCATCTCATGTATCAAAATCTTAGGTGGAGCAGGGTCCAAAGGGGAGCCTGACTCAATGCCTGGCGCTATGTTCTTCAACTCCTCCAAGTTTGGAGCCATAAATTCCTTAAGACCATTCTCACTAACAGGTTCTTCCAGGAGGAGGTCAAGATTGAAGGGTCTACGCGCTACTAGGGGAAAGGTGTCGTAAATGGTTGCTACTTTGGACGAAAAATAGTGTGCATTCTTATTGCAATTCTCAACCAATGAAGGTAAGGGGGCTGTTGTTCGGTCTAGTGAAGATAGTGATTTTAGGATTGAAAAAAGTTCTTTAGATGTGTTCTTGGCAGTTTCAACTTTTTCTGTATAAAAGTTACATCAGGTTTTCCTAATAAGTGCATGATAATTTTTAAGTTCTGCTTTATAGTTGTCTCTGCCAATGGGGCAGTATTCTTTCCTCCAAATACTTTCCAAACGTTTGCATGCTTTTTTGGTTAAGCTAAGATCTTGGTTTACAGAAGGAGAGGAGTTCTGCACCCTGGGATTTGTATTCCCCGTTGTCAATTGTGCAGCTTTCTCTAGGGCTTCCAATATCCAATTTTCAATTTGAGAGTTGGCTAGAGTGACACCCTCCCTTAACTGAGGGCAATACATAATAGAGACGTGGCAAATATTTCAGGATTAGACATGTTCCACTTTCTTCTCCTAGTCATCTGATCGGGCATGTTATTAGGAGAAGTCCTGAGGAGCGGCATGGAGAAGGCACCGCATAGTGGCCCGACCAAGGCACTATTAATGGTGTCACGACTCTAATCATGTGAAAGTTAGCAACTGTGGGATCTAAGGTGGGGCCTAGTTGGTGGGTCGGGGTCTGCACTCTTTGAGTAAGATTTATGGAGTCCAGATCCCTGCATAAAGTTAGTGCTTCGGGATTGGACTCATCGTCAAAGTGTAGATTAAGATTGCCTAAAACTAGCGAATGTATATGGCATAGAGCAGGTTGGACAATGTTCTCAGCCAAACTAGCAGTTAATTGTGTTGGAGGGCCTGGTGGGCGATAGATCATTAGGGCAACATTTTCTACTAGAAAAAGAGATAAAGTTGGCTTCACAGTTCCCAATATTAGTAGCTTTACTGGAACATTTCCGAGCTAGCTTATGAATAATGGTTATCCCTCCAACTCTTTTTATGGGACGGTCTTGTCTTACAATCCTGTAGTTTAACAGATCGCATCCAGAATATCTGGTGCTGAGGATTCACTGAGCCATATTTCAGTCAGAAAAAGGGCATCAGGTTGCTTTCCCATAATGATTTAAAAGATGTCATCCTTATGTTTGGTCATAGATCGGCTGTTGATCAGTTTGAACTGAGCACTGTAGTCCTTATGCCTTATAAACCAGCTCTGGGCAGCCCAGGGACACTGCAATTGTTTGACATAATCCAACCACAAGATTTTATATACAAAGTCACAATCCAAGCAGTCTTGGTTCACATCCCTGTTAAAAGCAGTGAGTTCCCCACTCCAAGCAGTAATCCACAAGAGCAATGGAACAGGCTTTAGGAAATCTTCCACATAGCTTAAATGAAGCTATTCATGCAAAAAAAGTGAGAAAATGTGGGGCCCACACTAAGTAGTCTCCTGCAAAAATGATTCTCCTCCCGCTGTATACTCAGACATTTACAGTACTCCCAAATGGCTGCACCGTATGTCAAAACTGGTAGGCAATTCATTCTATAAATTTGCAATAATGGGATAATTGGTTTATTGCCTATCATTGAGGAGAACCTAAAAAGAGCACCAAATGCTTGATTAAAGTGTGTGCATCTATTTGCCGAACAAGGGGCATAATCAGGGCAGGGTTTGGAGACAGAAAGGACTACAGGGACCATGATGCATCAGGTAGGTAGTGCAGAAGCCTGGACTGGAATATGAAATGTATCTGGGTATGTAAGGTGTAGAAGTGTATGTAAACTTATTCATGGGTAAAGGCAGGACCCCAGAGGGTCTTTGTGAGTGCCACCTAGTGGCTGATGGTATAATCCTAACAATCGCAAAGTATAATTTGGAGAGACAATGTAAGCTAATTTAAGTAACGTTTTTGGAAAGAAGAGAACACCAGTATATGTAAGCAATAGTTAAATTATGTAACTCAGGGCCATATGTAGGTAGCCAAATACCGGTCGGTAACGGCCAAAATTCGGTAAAAAACACGTTACCGACCGGTATTTAGATAGTTGAGATGTAGGAGGCCAAAAACACATATTCGGTAAATATGAATCGGTAAATACCGATTCAAATTTACCGACTTCAAAAATACCGCTTCAAATTTACCGAATACATATTTTCCGAATCGGTAAATATGAAGTGGTAAATATGAAGTGGTAATACGGAAAAATGTTATGTATGTAAATTCGGTAATTAAGAAATCCTTCAAAATCGGTAAATAAGAGTCGGTAATTAACACTGATAGAAAGCAGGTGGTAATTTTCAACAGTGCATTTAAGCAATCCCAAAATGCAACAGCATGGACAACATGGCCGCTCTGTATGTCATTGCAAGGCGGCTACGTCTACAGGCTGCAGGACTGAGGATATGGAGACGGGAGGAACGCATCTACAGACAGCGCATCACACTCTTCCAACTGACTGACGCAGAGATACATGAAAGGTACAGGCTACACCCCCAAACCATCTTGGACCTGATAAGGGACCTGCACCCACTCCTGGACCAGCCAACAAGAAGGGCCCATGCCATACCACCACATGTGCAGGTGCTCTGCAGCCTACACCTACTTGCATCTGGCAGTTACCAGGGAGTGATAGCTGCGGTGGGCGGTGTTTCCCAGAGTTGCCTGTCCCGTTTCTTCAGGAAGTTCCTGGATGCCATGATGCAGAGAATGCACCACTACATCAGCTTTCCAAACACACAGGCTGAACTGCAGAAAACTAAAACTGACTTTTATCAAATGGCACAGTTCCTCCATGTCATTGGCTGTATAGATGGCACACACATCCCAATCTGCCCACCAGCTGCCACTGAGCACATCTACAGAAACAGAAAGTCCACCCACTCCATCAATGTGCAAGTAATCTGCGATGCAGGGAACATCATCACTGATATCGTTGCCAAAATCCCTGGGAGCACCCATGACTCCTACATCTTCCAGAACAGTGGGATCTACACACGACTGCTTGCGGGAGAATTCGGAGAAGGATACCTGCTAGGTAAGTAACAGTGACGCTACATAGTACTCAGTGCAAATCATAGTGTATTGAGGCATGTGACTGATGTCTCCCTTTTACTCACCTAGGGGACAGTGCATATGCCGTGCGGTCATTCATCCTCACTCCCTACCTACACCCATCAACCCAGAGTGAGAGACGATATAATGTGGCACACAAATCTACTCGCAATGTGGTGGAGCGCACGTTTGGACTACTGAAGAGCAGGTTTCGCTGCCTCCATAAGAGTGGAGGTGCACGCCAGTACACACCCATCCTCTGCTGCAAGATTATTGCCACTTGTGCAATGCTGCACAACCTTGCCACAAAGAGAGGCACAGAGGTCGAAATGACACATCTTGAGGACAATGATGATGAGACTGCGCATGCAGAGGCCAACGCAGCAGGAGTACAAACAGCAACAGATGGAAGAGTGAGACGGGCAGAGATCACATCCAACTATTTCTGAATGAGTAAGGGGACACAGCCTGTAGTTGGATGCCATGACGTAGTTTAATCAGGCAGCACTACGCCACAACACAAAGGACACTGTATTGCAACAACAATGAAAAATTAAATTTTGTGAGTTAAGGGTTACTTCACCCAAATGTGTCATTGTTTCGCATGGGGCATTAATGTTTGCGCCCACGCGCAGCAGTGCGGGATGGAATTGAGGGGGCGTCCTCACTGGCTGGGGTACCAGTGGCACCAAGTTGACGCCTGTTGCTCCGACGAGTGTCTGGGACGGGGGGGGGTTATGCTGCTCCTGCTGGTCGTGTCTTCTGTGTCGCCAGCATCCAAAGCGCCAGCTGCTGCAGACTGGCTGGTGAGCAGCACTTCTAGTGCACTTGTGACCCTAACCATCCCCCTGGACACATCTGTGCTGCACTGTGCAAGGCCCTCCTGCATCGCAACAGAGCGCCTGCAGATCAGCGATGTGGCAGTCGCCAGCCGGTTCACTGCCCTCGAGGTCTGATCCTTCCTCTGATGTCCCCTGCGCCGTGTGGCCCTGTCCTCATCGAACTTTGAGCACAGCTCCATGATGGATTGGGACATGTCCCGCATGGCCGCTGCCATATCAGCAATGCCCCCTGCCTTGGTGGTGATGCCCTTTTCAATGTTTCCAAAGGTGTTGTTTAGGCCACGCATCTGTCGCTGTACGGACACCATTGCCCTTGCCTGTACGCGTTGTATTTTCACCATGGTGCCCTCAAGACTTGAGAACACTCCATGGCCCTGCCCAAGGGGAGGTGGACTCTGCGGCCGAGCCCTGCGGCGCCGTCTGCCAACTGTGTGTTCTCCCTCAGACACGGACGGCACACTGGCATGGGTTACATCCTGGGGTACAGTGGACGTTTCCGGGCCCCTCGACTCCTCGGATGATGAGTCGGTCACATCCAACCTAGCTGCAGGACGCCTCCTCAACCTGTGCTGTGCAGGAGGTGAAGATGGTGGTGAAACCTGCAGGACTGGGGATGCTGGCTGGAGCGGCGATGCTGGCTGGGGTGGTGTAAGTGCCTGTGGTGGCGTTCCCTGGCCGGAACTGGTGGTGGCCTTCTCTGTGCTGGGTGTGTGGTGTGCTCTCTCTCCCTTCTCATGGCCAGTTCTGTGCGCAGTAGTGCCTGTGGACAGAAAAGCAACAGCAGCTAAGTGTACCTGAAGCTTTGTCTTGATGACATGACAATACAATTTCTAGACAGTATCTCAATGTCCTCGTATCATGTTTGGCCTTTCAGGGACTACATCTCCCATGATGCATTGCAGGCATGCACTAATACCTGTACTGGAGTGGGATTCTCATGGCACATTTTGGGAGTTGGGATAGGGGGGGGCACATTGCTGTGCAAGCGTCTTACCTTGTTTGGAGGTGCCTCTGGCGGAGCTGTCAGCGTCCCCAATCCCCACGATGCTTTCTGGCTCAATCGTTGTCTTCACTAGCTCCTCCAGTTCTGTCAGGGCTGGTGCTCTGTTGCGTCCACCTCCTGTCTGGCTGGCCTCTTTTTTTAAATCTGCCACCTTCCTCTTGGTGATAATGCGGATGTCATACCACCGCTTCAGGACATCGATGTCCCGGGGGGTCACTCCTATGGCATTCACCTGTGCCTGGATTCCAAGCCAGATCTTTCTTTTTTCTGACTCAGGCACTTGCTGTGACAGTTTCCCAAATAGTATCTGGTGCTGCTCACAACCTCCTCCACCAGAACTTGCAGCTCCTTTGGGCTGAATTTGAGCTTTCGCTTCCTCTCCCCTCCTTCCCTCTCTGTGTCCTGGCTGGCCATTCTTGCAGTCTCCAGGTCTGAATCTGGCAGTTGCTCTCTTCCTCTCCTCAGCACTCCCAGCCTCTCCAGAGTCTGCTAATTGTGTGCACCTGCCTGGGTGTGGCCACTCCCTGGTTGGGTGGGGTTGAGGTTGCACAGGATTGGCTGCTTGAAGTCATGTTTTTTTGAACTGCCGATTCGGTATTTACCGATTCGGTAAATTCCGATTCATGTTTACCGAATTTTACCGATTCGGTAATGTTTACCGATTGTTGACCTACATATAACTTACCGATTCTTAAATACCGGTTCGGTAAAATTCGGTATTTATGAATCGGTAAAAATAATTTACCTACATATGGCCCTCAGTATTTAAAGTGGAATATAAAAAGGGTTTGGGGTTTTCCCAAAATAAATATTCATTTAAAAATATAATTTGAAATTGTATTTGCTAAACTGAAATTCATGTTAAAAGAATACAGGTAATTTATGGGAGATACACAAAAATATATTAAGCATTACAAAAGAAAAAAGTTGGCGAAGGAGGGATACATTCCAGAATAACAAACATAATGATTAAAAATAACGGTAAGTTAAATTAAACAAGAAACTATTAAACCAATAAGATTAACTCCCACAAGTTTGAAATAACTTTAAGACATCTAGAAAAGCAACAACATGTTTTTAAAAATATTACTTTGAATGATAATTGTGTTGTAAAAATAAGCAAAATATTCATTAAAATATCAGTAACCATTTAGACATCATAAGGGATGGTAAAATGGTATAATATTCTAATCTGGAACAGATTTCTCCACACTGTCTCTGCATAAGGGCATCATATTTCTGATTAACAGAACATTTCAAAGTTTTGAGTCCTTACAAATGCTGCCAAATTAGAGCCAGACATTCCCTAATTTTGTAATCTCAATGAGATACCAACTGCCAAAGTCCTCTAACTGGACACTATGACTGAACCGTCTGCCCTGCCAAAGGGGGGTTTCTTATGTCATCTGATCCCATCTGACCCAATGTTGCGGCCATTGGCCAAGCCAGGAAAACCACCCTAGTTGCCTTGGTGAGTGAACGTGGGATAGAGGGTCAGTACCTTATCCCTATTATATTATCGTGGCCAATTAAGGAAACTTCAGCTCGGAATGCAGGATCTTGACATCCCTCATTCATGTGGTCATTCATTACCAACAGTTCGGATGTCCAGTAATACAAAAGCAGGTCAGCCATGTCCATCCCACCATCATAGGTGGATTATATACATTTATAATATGTAAACCACAGGATTTGATTTGCCCATAAATAGGACCTCACACTTTCCCCTTGGTCATGAAAAAACACCCCTGTGTTATTATGGGTTGGAGGATTTGCAGGATATGACGAAAGTGGGGTAGGACCATCATTTTAAAAGAGACAATCTGCCCAGAATATTACATGGTAGCTTAGCCCTTAAGGTGAGGACTTCTTTTGTTTCAGCCAGGAATGGGGCAAGATTGAGATTCTACATGAGACCTTGTTCCAGAGTGAGGTGGCTTCCCAGGTAGGGACAGCTAGTCTGATGTACTGGGAGACAGGACCACCATTCGATGGTTTGCCTATCCCCCCACAGTGGAATCTGAAGGGACTTGGACTCATTGCCTGTAAGGCCAGATGATTCACCATAAATTTCAAGCATCTGAATCAGCCCAGTGCCTATAACCTGAGGTCGGGTGAAAAATAGTATCATGTCATCTGCATATTGTGCAATACGATCTTCCATGGAACCCTATAACTGAGCATCACATCTGACCCAGACTACCAATGGTTTTATTTCCAGGGCAAAATGGAAGGGAGACAAAGGGGCATCTTTTTATGGTTTCTTTATGAATTGGAAACAGGGGTGAGACAACTCAATTCATCTTCACTTGGGCTTGGGGAAAGGTGTAAAGGATGTATGCCCTAAATCGATTACCGAACCTCAGGCATGCCAACACTAGGCCTAGTAGCTCTCAATCAAAATAATAAATGCCTTTTTTTTTAGTCAATCAACTTATGAGTACTGAGACCCCCAAGCAGGCGAAGCCTCGCTAAGCTAATATGTACCCTATGATGCAGTGCTAGGTGCTGCTATGGGGTATAAAACCACATTGGTCTCGGTGGACTACTGATGCTATTATTTGGAGGAGCCTGCTTGCTAGTACTTTAGCATATATCTTTATTTCCGTGTTTCTTAGGAACATCAGGCAAGAAGAGGAACATTGATCCAAAGATGGGCAGATCCACCAAAATCCTGATCCAGGATCTATTGCATTCTTGTACAATGTCAGTAAATGAGAGAAGAGGAGGAATTGAAATGTACCTTAGTATTCGAAAGGGAAGCCATTTAGCCCTGGGTATTTCCCAGGCATAATCTCCTTCAGTGCCCATTTGAGGGACGATGAAGAGGGAAAATTAAATAAATAATGCATTTTCCCTCTGCATCGTCCTTTGAAATCCCCCCCAACGTGGCCCCACTACTGTTAGCTGCACGGACCGCTGCGGCTGCCATTTGATCTTCTCTATATTGCCAGACATTTCTCCCCATTCATAGACCTGCCTAGTTAAGGTGATCCAGCATTGCTGGGCCTCCTCAAGGCAGATTTGCCTCAGAGAAGACCTAAGCACCTGCAACTGGCATCAGACTTCTTCTCTTGGATCCCATGGCCTTTGTGTTCAAGTGTGAGGATGTTAGATTTTAACATTGCGATCCATTAGGGTTTCTCCGCGGGTTTGCCTTTAGAAAGGCTTTGGAAACCCCACCGATTGTTGCATTCCTGACTGGCCATAGAATGCTAGCAGAATACACTGTGTCCTGATTTATGTCAAAGTAATCAGTAAATTCTTCCCCAAAGAACAGTGTACATTGTTTGCCCATCAGGCACCAGGCATTAAGCACCATATAGGATAACACCCCTCCCAGTGAAACCCAAGGCAGACTGTAACTAGGGAGTAATCAGAAATGCTGCGTGGCTGGAACTGAGCAACAGTTGTACACAAGACCTCAGCTGTAGGGAGAAGTAGTAGTTCCATACTGGACATAGTCTTGTGTGCAGAAGAGGTGTGGGTGTTTCCTGCATCATGTGGGTGCCATGCTTACAAGGCTTCAAATTCTTAGTCGAGGTTGTCCATTCAGCCAACGGAGTAGACCCACCCCAAGCTGCCACTCTATACCCGTAGAGTCCTTCACCAGATCTAAAATGGTGTTAAAATCCCCTTCTATAATATTAGACACACGCTGGAGCTCCAGGACAACAGATTTAAGCACCTCAAGGGTGGACCGAAAGAGATGTGAGGAGGGACATAGACACTGAACAAATTGTATTGCTTCTCTTCCAACCAGTCCTCGAGGACCAAATATCTTCCTTGTGTGTCGACTAATGGAAATTTCTCATGTGGTAAGATCACCACACTGCTGGACCCTTTGGTGTACCCCACATGGAATACCCTATTGTACCAAAATCTACCAAGGAAGGGGCACTTGGAACCCAGGTGGTGGTTTTCCTGTAGGGGCAGTGCTGCTCATCAGTTGCATTTTGTGAATCTGAGGACCACACCTCACTTAATGCGGTCATTGTGCCCATTCACATTCCAGCACATGATGTTTAAATCTTTCATGTGGAAGAGAGGAAATGTGGAAGTGAGCGTTCTATTGTCACAGTTGTCAGGACCTGAACCAATATGTATGAGGTAGACATATGTTGTGTAGAACACAAGCAAGTAACATTTGACCCCATGAAGAAGCGTTGCACATAAAGCCAACCTGTTTAAAACCAGCATCAAACTGATCAAAAACTACAGCTTCCCTCAAACTGCCCTCTACTACCACAGACGTATCCATCTACCTAATAGTTTCCATGGATGAAAAACTCTAAGCTACTAATATAAGGCAAAAGGGCACTTCCCTATGGACCCCTTACATACAGAATACAATGTTGCTGGCAGAACAATATCATAGAGACACAACTGCCCTTAACCCTTAAGGACTTGTAAATTGTTTGAGTCTTGGTACATTCAGGCTAGTCCCATGTCCTCCGGCTCCTCTACTAAGAGGCCACTAGGCTTCAGAGTTGTTTGTTTTGGGTTTGTTCCCCCACCGCCAGCAAATCAGTGGCATCTATCTTCTATTTCAGAGGATTTTGGTGAATCTCGGGATGGGCCCTGCCATATATATGTGTTCTTCTCCTCCTCTTCAGGTTCTACCCCCACCCTACCCCCGCGGGTGTCCAGTATGGACCCATTGCCCTGCTTCTGAGAAGACCCAGCTGCGGGGCAGGTTGCATTTGAGAGGATGAGCATGTATTGTAGCTTCATAGCTCTTAATTTCTGTTTAACCTCATAAAAGGATTTGCTTTGCTTCTGCACTTTTTGAGTATAGTCTGGTAAGACCTTGAAGTGGCTAGCTTGAAAGGACAGTATCGTAGCACTTCATGCACCTCTGATGATTGTGTCCCTATCCCTGTAGTCCAGCATTTTTGCCAAACCAAACAATACAAAAGCACCGGGTCAAAAGAGGATAGTGTCACAAAGAAGATTAATGGCCTGTAAAAAAATCCAAGAATTTTGAAATAGCGGCAAATAAAGCAGGCATATTGGAGAACTCTGTAACTGGAAAGGGGATGAGGCATGGAAGCCTCTTTTGTACAAACTTTGTGGACTATAAAATATACTTTTTAAGTTACAAATGATTTGCGTATGCAGATTGGCTAGTTTGATATACTGCACTATGTTCATGGACGCTTGTAAAATAAACGTCTTCTCTATAAGATTGTTTCATTATTCAGATCCATTAGAAGAGTCATTTCCATTATACTACAAGAACATGGAAAAATGTTCAGGAATAGAATGCAAACCACAGAGAGCTGCTGCAATAAGATTATGTTATACTAGAAATTGGTTCTGAAAAGGAGACTCACTGCTTGAAAATATTCAAAGAATTGTGCGTCTGTTAGATTACATTTAAGGTATATCTCTTGAAAAGAAGCTTGAGGGCAAATGTCAACTGGCCAGTATGATCAATGCTCTACTGAGTCCGCTTGTTTGCTAAATTCTATGTCATGGGGAAAAATAAAGTATTTCGCTGATGCATTTGCGTCCTCTTTGTTAACCTGCCTTAGTTAGAGTTCACGACCTGAGAAATAAGACTTCCTACTGTCCAACATCACCCTTATACATTAGGAGGATTAAGTCCATGTCATAAAATGGCCAAGGCGTACTGCTTCTTTGATAAATGATGTTATTTAGCTCTCCAGATGAAATAAATTTTTACCAATTGCAATATTTTGAAAAAAGAGAGTACAACATCTGATTAAGCCTAAACAGATATAAGAAAATTAGGAGTATAGCCATTTATATTTGATTGATTCATCCCAAAAATGAAAAAGGTTTTGATTGATTTGCTTGAATCAGTCTAAAAACAAAAACAGTAAATCATTCCATTTTTTTTTAAAGAGCTGACATGTTGTTTCTAGGAGTGGTGCATAACTCAATACTCTGGTTTACAGAGTGTTGTGAAGGTTGTCCATAAGTGTTCCAGTACTTCATTAGCCTGAGGATTATAAGAATGTTAACAAAAAATATTATTTTTGTGTTCGGTCAAGATTAGGTTTGAGACCACAGTGAGTGATTTCATAGCTGAGAGAGCGCAATATCACAATTGGTAATAATTGCAATATCATCCGCATATACTAAGATTTGTGCAGAATTATTTAAGTAGGAAAATCAAGAAATGGTTTTAGAGTTTTTAATGGCTACAATTATAGGCTTAAGAGAGTAGGTAACAATGGGCACCCCTGTTGAGTTTCACATTAGATGGAGATAGTAGAGTGATATAATAATAATAATATTAATAATGTTATTGTGAGGTTAATTAAAACCATCCTAATATGTAGACAAAGCAAATTTATCTGTAATATGGCAATAGTACATTCAGAAAAGAAGAGGAAAAAAATGAATGGTACATTTTGTTATAAACATTTGCCAAAATGTAAATCTGAACAAAGTAACTTTAAATTATATCAGACCTATTCATAAAGGCATTTCGGAGTATGTAAACAAAATGCTCTCTTATAGTGCTCTTTTACATACTCGTACATTTCTTCATGTATTAGTCACCAAAACCTCGAACACAGGAATAAAATGGAAAAACTAAGAGAATATTCATATGCAATTAGAACAAATAGAAAGGACAGTGCCCTCTTTGAATTTTTTCCGATAGGGATTTGGATGTTTCCAGAAAGATTCACAAATATATGTAAGAGTATTTAAAACAGGGTTACCACAGTTTGTACATACACAAAGGGGCCAATTTCTATATCGGACGGACCTGAGTGTCTGATATCGATCTGGAACTGGGAACAACCGACTGTTTGCGGTCCCAAACCAGCAAAAAGGATGCGACCAAACACTGTTTGGTCGCAATCCTATTCTTTATATTCGGAGCATGCATTCCGCCCGAAATGCATGCTCCTACTGTAAAGAGCAGAGGTGCAGTTCATACCTGCACCCGTGGCAGGCACCTCAAGGTGCCTGCCACGGGGTGCAGGTATCAATGGGGGGCACGATAGGTGCCCCCTAGGCCGCCATCCGGAGGCCTTGCACCTACAGGGACCCTGCTGGGGCCCCCAAAGTCAGATTCACTCAGCCTTTCTGTGTCAGAAAGGCCGGCACAGAAAGGCTGTAGGAATCTGCAATCGTAATCCCTCAAGCGGAAAGAGCCGCCCTTGGGATTACAGGTCCCTTTACGAATGGCAGACGGGCTCTCAAAGCCTGCCGTAAACCATTCGGAAATCCTGTTTGGATTAATTTCCGACCATCTCCATCAAAATGGGTTGGTTGGAAATTAATCCAAACAGAAGATTACTCATTTCTCCTGTCTATGGATAATGAACTACACAAACATGGTTGCAACATTGGTGCAGTATGAGAAAACTAAAATATTTAGACACTTATATTTCATAACTTGAAAGCTGTGTAAGAATTAATACTCCACTGTCTGGTTCATCATAATGCCCTTTAACCTCAACTAGATGAAGCTGTTTAAGATTATCCTTATTCAATGAGTATTTTCGGATGTGGTTTAGTTCCAACTAGGAATATGGTTCCCTCCATATTATATTTTTTGCGCAAGTTATCCTGGGCATTGTTTTAGGTGTCAAAAACACAAAAAATATGCTTTAACTTCAAGGGTGCTAACTGTCATAATGTGATATTCTAAAAAATATTTGGGATTTTTTCATTGTTTGGGGTAAAAATGAAATCTCTTGACATGTATTGCAAAATATGGTTCCCAAATTAGGATGTATTTGTCTTCACA
Organism: Triturus cristatus; assembly: GCF_964204655.1. NCBI lineage: Eukaryota > Metazoa > Chordata > Amphibia > Caudata > Salamandridae > Triturus > Triturus cristatus. Next base: position 688,395,560 of record NC_140586.1, on the reverse strand, counting down.
TTCTCATAAAACTTTGAAAAATCTTTGCCTCGCTATCAAGGAAAGTAATTCATCTATAATTTTAGCTTTTTGCTGTCCCTTTTTTTCTTCAACAGTTGGAAAGTGGAACTCTGCTAAACAATATTATTTCTGGAGGTCAAAATAAGTTTGAATGAGGCAAACAGTCAATCCAACCAAAAATTCAGTCTAATTTTAAATAAATGTATCAGGAGTCCTTTAAACAGTATTTTCTGTGGGGACTGGGAAATGCACAATTCGCATTGTCGTGGATCTATGTATTCCCTCCAATATTATATTTGGATACTCTTTTGCAGGAGGCTTTCATTAAAATAAGGCAATTACAGCTGTCATTAAAAAGCTTTGGTTATCCCTCGTAAAATTAACAGTTCCCAGAACTCCTCATCATTTTTTTGTTTCATAACTGTGTAATTTTATTCCTTTTTTTTTTTTTATTTTAAGCGTTCAGTGAAGTCACAATAAATTGATAGTAATTTTATTCCTATTTATTATCTTAATATCACAGTTTTGCTTGCCACAATGCATATTTATTACACTTCTTTATCTTCTTAAATTTTGAATTAGCAAGTACACCTAATGCAGCTTTCTTGAGAACTCTTAGTTACCTATGTGAATCTGTTTTCATATTAGGTAAAGAAGGTTCAAACCATTATTTGTAGTTCACTACTCTTTAATTTCATCCTGCAAAAGAGCAATTAAGCTTGGCTATACCGTTAAAATATAAATACAAATATAGTCTCCCCTATATGGAATGTGTGTTCAGGTGCTTCCATCAGTACATAATTTGCATAATGAAATCCTCAGACATATTTTCAACCCAGAAGTTAAAATGTGAAATTGTGCTGTCAGACCATCTCAAATGTTTGATATTTTTATTGGAGATTTAAAGAAAGAAAACTTTTGCAAATTAGGATTACTTTTTAATTGAACATTTATTTTAAATTTGATAGAACATGAAAAATGAGCTTCTGACACAAAAATATAATCTAAAATGGCCGCTCCACACTAAGAGTAGTGAGTATATTGTTCCAGGACGTCCGTTTTCTGTCTTCCATTTAATGAATATAAATTACTTTCATACAAGACTGATAAGTGTACAGTATGTTTTTGTCTATTGTTTGTAAATTAGTGTTAGCTGGCAGTCTCTTATTCCATTTCACAAGTGTCTAGGAGATTAAGACTGAAGTAAATGTAACAATTTGTATGCTCTCTCTAGCTATAACGCAGCTTGTAGTAACTAGGAGGCAAGTAATAAGTGTGACCTACTTTATTGATATCAAGCTTCAGAATGCCGTTAACCAATGGCTCCCTCTCGCTCCCACATGAAAGTTCCAACCAATGCGTGAGGACCCACGTACACAGAAACACTTGGTGGGACGGAAGCGGAGAAGGGACAGAAGCAGAGGGTGTGCATTAACGAGAAGACAGCATATTACATCTTCTCCTGTTTTTTTTATTACGAATTAACAAGTTACATAGTTTTCAAACTAGGAAGAGGAAAACATTTCTCTTACAGTTTTTCTATAAGGTGAACTAGCACATTGCATAGTCTTTAAATTTTATGAGGGGAGCAATTGTTCTCTTGTTCTGGACATTATCAGCAGGACAAGTTGCAAGCCCAGGAGGAGACACATCAGGGAGATCACCAACAATTGCAGAATCGGTGCTGGCACCGCCCACTTTACCTTTGCTTGTCTTAGCTGAGGACGCCAACGCATCATTCTGCAACTCATAATGCTTATTCACAGGTTCAGGAAACTTGCTACTAGCAACATTTGAACCATTCCACCACTGACCATTGTCTAGGAGGACAGCAGTGCCCTTGGTTTGACTGGGCACCTAGGCTCACTGTACTTGCTCATGTTTGTTTTTTTCCTAGGATATTTCACTCTCACAACATCACCTGCTTTCACAGACATCTCTTTCACCACAGTCCTTGTGTTGTGATTAAAGTGCATGCTCTTCTGGAGTTTGTTCACCAGGCGTCTCATCCTGCTCTCCTTATCTTCAATGTGGCTGCAATTGTGTGATAGCTGCTCTACCCCTGATTAGTTCAAAAGATGTTCTACCAGTAGTATTGTGCGGGGTGGTGCGGTAGGACCACAACCCCCTACATAGTGCTGCCTCAACAGGAATGTGGGATTGTAAAGCCATTTGGATAGTTTCTTTGATCAAGCAATTGGCCCGTTCTACCTGGCCCTTGCTTAGTGGGTGGTATAAAGAGGGCCTCACATGTTCTATGCCATTTTTTTTAATGAATGAGACTAACTAGGAAAATACAAACTGCACACCATTGTCGGGTAGGAGCTAATGTAGGAAATCTTCTTTGCAAAACAATTCTTTCAAGAAGTTCACTACCTCACGCATGGTGGGTTGTGACACAAATTTGACTTCCACCCACTTGCTGAAGTAATCTATTGTTACTATGGCGTAGCGCATCTCTAAGTTCAAGGCATTCATTGGTCCAATGAAGTTGATGCCAACTTTGATCCATGGACCCTTGGGTAGTTCCACAGAGGTCATGGGCAATGGTGTGTCGTCATTATTTTGTCCGCTTAAGGGCAAACTGAACAATGAGTGACAAATACATCAACGTCACGCTCCATGGAGGGCCACCAGTATCTCTCCCTTAACCTTTGTTTGGTGCCTGTCCTTCCCACATGTCCTTTGTGGGCTAATGCTACCAACCTACTCCTCATGGACATAGGTGCTATCAAAGTTTCACCCCACAGAATGATATCATTGACAACACTGATGTCTTCCTTAATTTTCCAGTATGGTCTGAGTGCCTCGTCTAATACCCTTTCACGTGGCCAACCTTTAACCACATATCTCTTAATTCCATCAAACACAGTGTCATTCTTTATCTCCTCTAACCATTCTGACTTAGAAAGGGTACCATTGGACTGCTCACCATCAAGCAAGCATGCAACAAGCAAGTCATCGTCCTCATCCTCATCACACTTAGTTACATCCTCACATGGGGCAAGTGACAAGTAATCTGCCCACACATTCCTTGGCCTGGAATGTATTCCATCCAAACTTGATACTCCTGCAATTTATACGCCAACTTCGCTATTCTTGGTGAGGGTCGACTAGAACCTTTCCCTTCAAGTATGCTTACCAACAGCTTGTGATCAGTGCGTATGGTGAATTCCTAGCCCCAGAAAAAATCTTTAAACTTTTTAACAGCCCACACACAAGCCAACAATTAATGCTCAATTACTGAGTACTTTTTCTCTGGCCCCCTTAGCTTTCATGATGAGAATGCAATGATTTTCCCCTCTCTTTCAGTCCCCCAGCCCGATATGGCTGGCGTCTGTGGTCACAGTGCTTTGCAACTTTTCATCAATTGACTGAAGTGACGGTGCTTGCTCGAGTTCCTTCTTTATGATCTTTATGCTCTGCTCGCATTTTCCGTCCCAAATGAATTCTGCATCACTCTCTATCAGTTTCTGAAGTGGTTCGATCTTGGCTGCGTAATGTTGTATGAACTTAGAGTGGAATTCAACCATGCCTAAGAAGGATGCAAGTTCTTCCTTATTCGTTGGGTATGGTGAACAGAAAATAGCAGTTATCAAGGATGGCTTGGGTCGAACTCCATTTTCATCGATGAGATGACCTAGGTACTCCATAGTTCCTTTGAGGAATTTGCATTTGTCCTTTTGCAAGGTGAGTTCACTGTCCTGAATCCTTTGAATGACTTTCCTTAACATGGATAGGTGTTGTTCTTCTGTCTTGCTGTAACTCAGTACATCATCTTGGAATGACCTAACTCCTTCCATGCTGCTGAACATTTGATTTATTGTATGCTGGAATAGCTGATGCAGAACGTTGTATTTGATGGTATGCTGCACTGAAGTCTAATGTAGTAAAGATCTTTGCCTGACCCAACGTCATCACCATCTTGTTTATCAGAGGTAGGGGTTGGTAATCTGCTACCACCTGGCGGTTTAGTTCACGAAGGTCTATGCATAAGCAGATCTTTCCATTCCTTTTCTTCGCGTTAACCGTTCAAACGCATTGATTGGTTCGATTATGCCATCCTTGCGCCAATTCTCTAGAATTGTCTTAACTTCAGCGCAGGCAGATAATGGTATGTTCCTGACCCTTTGTTTAACCGGGGTTGCATTACTCCTCAGAACAATCTGGTGTTCGAAGTTCCTTAAGCATCCAAACTGCTCACTGAACACCCACTTAAATTCCTTGAGAATGGTTTTTAAGTCGTCCTCTTGAATGCGGAATGCATACAGTGGTTGGCAAAGGTTGATCATCTTCTTCAGTTTTTGTTGTTTCAACCAACCAAGAAGGTTCACATTGTAATCTTCTATGAAGATTCTTGTGAAGGTGTTTTTCTCTTTGAATGACAAATCCGCCCTAAATACCCCTTTCAATTTTATCTTGTGTCCGCCATATGCACCTGGAACAATTCTGCTGGATTCCAACGGTGCCTTGCTGTTTAAACCACTGTAGTTGTCCTTTGAAAAGATTGTAATTCTTGATCCAGTATCCACCAACATCTCAACATTTTCTCAGTTCACGCCGACATTACACCTGGGTTGGTTTTGCACATCTCCTCTGTTAATGATGGCAACCAGCAATACCAAGTTCTCCAATAGTTCCTCTGATTTGGACTCATTCACTGTATAAATCTTCTTCAAACGTGAAGTTCTGCAAACATTAAGGAAATGTCCCATTTTTCCGCATCCCTTTCAGACCTGGACCCATGCAGGACATTCTTTGTTTGATGCCACATGCGCACTGGACCCACAACGATAACAGCTAGGCTTTGTGCTGTATGTGCCGGAGGTCTTCCTTGTAACATTCTTATGTGGTTGATTGGATGCAGATTCTACTTCTTTACGGACTAGATGGACGCTCACTTGCTGGGTGTCAGGTTTGCGAAGCAACTTCACTCCTTTAGCTGATCTTTCCATGCTCTTGATGGTGGAAATTCCCTTTTCCATGTTTGGGTTCCTATGACAAAAGAGCTTCTCTCTTCAACCTTCACACATATGGTGTGCATCACCACCTGATCGTGTATCATCTCGTCTATATCTCTGAATGCACATGTTGTGGCCAACATCCTTAGTGTAGCAATGTAAGATTCAATTGCCTCTCCCGGTGCTTGGTACTTGTAGTAGAATTTGTATCTCTCCATTATCACACTCATAGTGGTATCAAAGTAATTCTTCATTCTCATTTTGGCTTCAACGAACACATTCCACACTTCGTCCTCCTCTTCTTTTTCAATTAGAGTAATGTGATCAAACAACCTCCTTCCTTCTGCCGTCAGACAGTTGTACATCATGGCTCATTTCCTGGCTGGATTGTATTCATTCCCATCAATAGTAGGCGCACACGTGACATTCACTCTTCCCATTTGCCCAATGACTCTCAGAAACTGAGCGTGGTGTTCATGGCGTAGCCTTTTATTCACGAAAACAGGTAATTCACCAATGACCAACACGAGAGTAACAGTATCCCTTTTGGATATAAAATTAGCAAAGCATCACTCTTTAGCGGTATTAACTTGGCGAAGGCTGCCGGGCAACTAGGCCCCCACATTACACTTGAACTTGGCCGTACACTTTAGTGGCCTTGGCCTGTCAAAGGCAGTAAAGAAGATATGCACCACATTACATTTGAACTCTTGAACTTGGCCATACACTTGAACTTGGCCCAAGCCCCCACTCTGCTGTGCACATTGTGCCAGCAGGCCCCAACGCGCTACAGAGAACAGTTGCACTACTTGTAAACCAGGGCCCCGCATGGCACTCTGGCATGCCCACCGGGTACCTGCACTCAGGCAGCCTCCCCAGGGTTCACCTCAGTCCATACGTTGTGGGTTAGGGCAGAAGAGTCAAGGACCACCAGCAGGCCAATCCCCCCTTCCGCCTACCCTCTGCACACGTGGCTCCTACCCCTTTCTGGGGCCATCCAGTTGTTTAACCGCCACAGGGCGAGGAGCTCCCTGGCACGCTCGCCCTCCCCCCGCGCTACTGTGCTCCCCAAATGGCCCCTAGCATTGTTTGTATGAGCCACTGTCCGTCTACCGAAATTATGACCTCCCTCCGGATTACACATCTCTCATTTGTTATCTAGGCGGTCCTGTGATACATTACCTGCCCCCTTTCAGTAACCATCAAGTTGTGAAGAGCCTAGTTTACACCATCTCCTGTTTCCCTTGAATTAATCCCTAACACCCTGCTAGGGACCTGTCACCCGCTGAATTTCCACCACCGTTATCCTAAAAGGAACAACTACCCAGGCCCTCCATAAAATTTCCGCCCGTACGGGTGCCTAGATGCTAGCACAGCCTAATTAGACTCCCCTGGTCTCCTGGGACCGCGGTGGAAGTGTTGGACCCACTGCCCTCCTCTTACTGGTCACCCGTATCACTTTCTTCCCCCGTTTGTCCTTGGCCTTAACCAGAACCCCCTTAATTTATACTGCCTGCGTTATCCTACCGACCACATATCGAGATTTCCCTTCGGACCATCGGGCATTGAGCAGTGGCGTAATAACGCGCCCTCTTACCGCCTTGTGATAATTTACCAGGCCCGATACTGTGTTAGCTAAAATATCTTGACAACTAACCTCAGTAGCAGGCACATTGTCCAGAAGCCTCTCTTAATACCCACCGTGTTGGGAGGGCCAAACACTAACTCCCGTTTTTAATTTAAAACATCCACCTCTTTCCCTAATGATACTAGTCCCTTAGGGCCTCCAATAGCCAAATCAGCCCCCCAGGATGCTTGCAACCTTGGAGCAACCCTAAGTGTACTCTCCCGAGCCTCTCAGTTATCCTCTTTGATATGCCCATGAAGTCCAGGACCCCCAAGGGTCCACACTCTATCACCAGCCAGGTGACGTCCGGGACCACCTGCAGGTCAGTCCCGTTTGCCGCCAGCCAGACAAAGAAGCACTACTGCACCATACCGTTACCTGCTGACATCAGTCATGGTCAACTTACCCACCAGGCACCTCCATGTGTCTAGTAACCACTCCGCTATGCTACCTATTTTTTGTCCCTCAACTGACCTTCTTGAGCCGTTCTTGTCTTGGGCTGGACTCCTGTATTGCCACCCTCTGAGCTATTGCTCCAGCCACTGACAAGGCTGCTCCCTTTGTGATTGGTGTTGATTTTCCCTATCCTGGTTAGGATCTGTGTTTATAGGCCGCCACATGGGTGTAAAAGGCTGGTTGTGTTTCGCCGCGTACTGTTAAAAACTTGTGGTTGCAGGCTGCCACAGGGGTATAAGTGGCTGGTTACCATGACAATGTAGTGCCTGCCGGGTAATTACCCTGTGCCCGAGGTGAAATTTGTAACTTGTACTCCATAACCACCTTTACCAGGGAGCCTCCGGGTACCGTATCCTCTGCTATGTGCCTCTTTATTATAAATCCTCTCACCCCGCATGGACAACGCTATGTGAAGATGGCATTACCCTTGGTCGAGGGAAGCAGCGGCTGGATGATTTAATTTATTGTCTGGTAACTAGCCAGACCCGGTAGCCCACGCCACAATACTCACCGTTCAGCCCCAAACTGACTACTACCTTAACAGTTAATATGTCCCTCGCCAAAGACCCCTACGTGCAAGTCATAAATACTGTTCCCTATCGGCACTAACTGGTGATTGTAAACGGGAGTTTTGTAAGGGTCCTCCTGCAACCAGGCCTTGAGAATGTTTTTTTTTTTTTTACTGTCTCCTAACACTTATTGGCATCACCGTGAAAACATAACAAGAAACTACATCCATGCCAGAATTGGTTCCCCCGCACTAGCGGCTCAGGGGTATTTTAAGCGGACAAAATTTCATCTGTTTCCTGACTTCTTAGCAGCCCCATGAGCACTTGATGAAACGTTCCCCTTCAGGCCAAGGCTGATTCCCCCTATACTGTGGTTCCCCCTATACTATCACACCAGCCAAGTGATTATGTTGGCAAGACAGAGCTTATGTCCCTTAAGCTGAACTGACTAACGTTTCACAGTTAACTGGAAGAAGGTAAAAGTTTTGCACTGTTAAACCCATTTTTTATTTTATATATATGGTCTGGTACGCCCCTATGGCTACAGCCATTTTTGTCCTTCATTTATTGAGAATTGTTGATCTTTAAATGTTTACCTGGCTCTAATCTCGTCAAGTGATTAGTAGAGTATATTTAGCAATAAATACATATATATTTGACCGAAATACCTGTGTAGTGTCTTTTCATTTTGGTAATTCAGAGATTATAAGGTAAACAAGCTGGTTTACATTCCTCAACTTGATTATTGCCCCTGACGGGAGTATTGGGACCAAACGTACTAAAAGTGACTGAGACCAATGGCTGATTCCCTTAATGCTGGTAACATAAAACGGAAATTAGTATGTGCTGCCTTCACAATACCAGCATTGTCCGGTTTTAGATCTACAGAGTTCCTACTGGACTACATAACCTTACTGGAGTCGGTGTAATGGGAGCTACCCGAGTACGCAAAGTTCTGCTCAGCTGTGCCTGCAAAAGCCTATTCTAACGTGTACCTTATCAATGAAGGAAAGCCAGTCCGCAAATCCTGCTGTTTAGAGAGCTTGTATATGCATTGTACCAGGTGACCTATAGCGTGTGGATTCAGGTACCATCCGGCGCCTATTGAAACTGTGTTGGATCAGCTCTCAGTATTTCCACGTGCAGCCCCTATCCCACTGTCTCATTGCAATGTACCGAGAGTGGTAATAAGCGTACGCCCACCCGGAAGCAATGCCCACTACTAGCGTGCAGTTGCTGTGCGCAGCGGCGTGCTACCGCGCCAGTTGGCATGAATTGTACACCCACACAGTAAGAATACCCGCTATTAGCATGCGGCCTTTGTATGCATTGGTGTACCCGCCGGGAATGGCACCTGGGACCTTAAACAATGCAAGTGTACAGTTTCCATGGCAGGCCAATAATTCAGGTGCAGATAAAATGAAACAGTAACTCCCTGTCTCAATTTGAAATGTACATAAGAACAGCATGACTCCTTAACCGTGGGAACTGACTGGAGACACAGACCCAGTGTGTTTAAACACACTTTGCAGCAATGAGATGTACTTCAACATGCAGTGCATGTCAACTTGGTGTGCCTGAGTGACCCCTATGGACTACCCCGTCAGCCCAGACGGGTTTTGCTGGCCAATAATAACCGCGCAGCACAATTAAAGGGCTTTCCTAAAGATCGATGAAGTCGTTAATTCCCGACGGTGTACAAGTGTGCTGAAACCCCCAGTTGCAGCAATGGGATGAACTTTGAAGTGCAGCGCATGCCAACTAAAAGCGAATGCATGACCAGTGTTATCACGAATGGCCCCTTAGAATACCCAATCATCTAAGACTGGTTTAGCGGGCCTAATTACAGGCGAAACAGTTAATTCATGAACTTGGACTGCGCAAAATGATGGTATATTAGGTACTTCTACCAATCCACCCCCTAACCTGACTGCATATGTTTAATACCTCTGCCTCATCCGACTCTCCCGTTCCACCTCGGCCTCGTCTGTAACCCCAGCGACATTAATCGACCTCGCCTGCACCCGAAGCCTTGTATCGACACTCTTGACACTGCGCCGTATTTACATTACCCGTGGAGGCACGGGGCGAATAAATGGTCTGTTCCGCATCACCGTACAAGCCCTCATCCCAGGATGTGTACGCACCCCCGGGCCTCGAACATATTTACAATGCGCGACTCGACTCGATGGTACTGGGGTTGCTTCACAAATACACATTTACATTACGCATTCCGGCACGGGGAGATGAAATGACTTTTTAATGGCACCCAGATTTCCTCCCTCGCGCTGCACCCACAACGTCCGCCTTACGGCCCGCTACCCATCATATACTTCTTATTTATTTAATTATTTTTTTTTTTTTTTAAACCGATTGCTGATGACCGCAGCCAGCCGTACTACTACCCACCTTGACACGCAGATCCAGCGAGAATCCACTACGCGAGTGAGGCCCTCTCACCTCGCAGATCACACCGGCACCGTCCACACGGCTCCGTAACTTAGCGATGCCCGATGCGGTCATCCACGCGGTGAGAGGACAGTACAAAGAGGCCCCGTTCACACAGACAACAAATTAACCCCAAACACAAAAAACACATAAGCCTGCTCTTACTCGTTCAGCTCAGCCATTCAATTAAATACAAAGATGTGTATGCTTTGCCGTCATTGGCCTACCCCCGCAGCGATGCCACCATTGCAGCGCATCCCATAATAAAATGGTATGTGCGAGCCTCACCAACCAGGCCTACCCAAGGGCCCTGAAAGGCCTAAAATCAGCATAGAACTACTCCAGTGACTGTAACAACTGCCGCTGACATCCGAACTCTATGCGTCGAAATGCGAGATCCAACGGCATATGTGCAGCGCCTCAATCAACCCGCGTTGTACTCGCAACCTTTTAATTTACAAGCGAACCATTGCAATGAGCGGATCGCACAGGACCTGCACACACAGCAACCTCACCAAACTCACCGGGGTAGGCCAAGTGGCCCCCTCCGAAAAGGGGGAGATCGCCCGCGGCTTCAATTGACTACTGGCACTAACTAGCTCAGCAGAACAAGCACCCGCCACCTATATATGTCCACAGTGCTAGTCAACAGGCGTCACTACAAACAGGAATTCCTGCCCCAAACAACTCCAAATCCTGCGCACCATCCGAAACCATGGACATCGAAGGGTATCGGGCAGAGGCCCTGTGCACCGGACCCAACACCCCATGCTCACCTCCTAATCGCGACCCACGTGGCCCGTGACTGTGCCTCTCCACCCCCGAAGTCCGCTGCACAGTCGGCGCAAGGGGAAATACTATGAAATAACGGCGCGTCCCCCGCATATGGCAGCGGGACGAACTACCAGGAAATATCGTGAACTAAAGGCGCGTCCCCCGCATATGGCAGCGGGACGAACTACAAAGGAAATATCGTGAAATAAAGGTGCGTCCCCCGCATATGGCAGCGGGACGAACTACAAAGGAAATAACTTTAAATAAAGGCGCGTCCCCCGCATATGGCAGCGGAACGCGGTTACCATGGAATACACGATCGTAATGCAACCAAAACTGAACAACCCCCTAACGAGCTACGCCTAGGCCCCCTCAAACCTCCTGTGCCACACTCAGCACACCGCCGACTCGAACTCTCTCCTCATCGACGATGTACCCATGCAGCTTGCTGGAGGTTCGAAGGGACAAAGAGGCTGAGGATCGCTGGGAGCAGATTTAAATAGCCTTCGGCGCGCCCCGAAGACGTCACTTCATTCAGCCCCCTTTTCCGGTCCCGGGGAAGATCTCGTCCCGTGGCGCTACTAAGGGCGCCCCTCCTCTAGGCGCGGTGGGCGCCGGTCATTGCCTCCAGCTGTTTTTCAAAACATTTAACCCACTGTGTCCAACTTTCGGTAGGTGGCCCTGGGACTTCCAAAAAGGTGCATTCATTATACGAGCCATGCTGATGCAGTACCACCGGTTTTAATGTGGAGTGAGCCAATAAGTCTTAATTCTTGGTACAGAGTTATAAGTAAGGCTTTGGCTCCTTCCGGTGTCTGTTGAAGGTACCACCCCATAGACAATATCAAAATAACAGTTCACTCACCCTCAGGGGCTGGCAGAGGGGAAGAGAGGCGAATAGGATGAGGCAGAGGAATGTACAGTAGGAGTGGGCGTGAAGCAGTGGTGATCGGAAGGAGTCAGATGACACCCCTCCCACCACGTAACGTCAAGGAGCTCATCCAGAGGAGGACCGGGTAGCGACAGCCTTAAACCCACTGCTGCGCTGTAAAAGTTAAGTAATTCAAAGGCATTCAGCCTTTAGATCCCGCAATCGTCGCAAAAAGGATGCTTGTAGTAACATGGAGGCAAGTAGTAAGTGCAACCTACTTTATTGATATCAAGCTTCAGAATGCCGTTAACCAACAGCTCCCTCCCGCTCTCACATGAACGTTCCAACCCACGTGCCAGGACCCATGCGCACAGAAACACTAGGTGGAACAGAAGCGGGGAAGGGACAGAAGCAGAGGGTGTGCATTAACAGTAAGACAGCATATTACAAGCTCTGACAATTAATTAGCAAATCTTCCAAAATATAGTTGTGGTTTAAGAATTCCCTGGAACAAATGTTTATGGCTAAAAGTCCTGTTTACCATTATTCATATTTCTGCACACTGGGACAATAGTATAAATAGTCACAGTTTCAATTAAAGTGACACTTATTTTCAATGATGTACTTATTAATGTGGCTATCCCAGGACTGGCTCTACCTTTTATGTTGGCCTGAGGCAGTTAAAACATGGTAATAAATTAAAATAATTTATGTACCATGTTTCTTTGAGACAGCTAATATGATGGATCCTAATAAATAATCTAAATCAAGGATTTTATAATGTTTGCTGTGTTCCATAATATACAATATGTCATGGGTGATTCATGTAAGGTAGTGGGAACAGCTACCAAAAATAGCTAGCTACTCACCACAGGTGTTCAATATAGGCCACAGCCTATCCACGTGTAGTCTTTCCACGGTAATGGGCTCCCTATCATGATTAGTTTTTAATATAATACAAAAAAATGAATGTGCCAGTCTGTAACATAAGTGGTGCTCACATAAAGGGCTCCGATACCTTCGGGTCGAGTTTGCGCGACATAAAACTCTAAAAATAAAAATTAATCAACTAAATTCAACTTATTTTCTTCCTTAGTGTATCACTTGAAAGGTATTCATTCATCCTGTTAAAAACGCTTCTGTTGCTCTTTAAAAAGCACACATAATTAAAGCCTCTTCTCTTTTACATCGCATGATAGATTCTAGATGGAGGGAAGCACGATAGGCTATAGACTTTGGCTATTCAAGCTCTATTCCTCACTATAGTTGCATTGTCTGAAAATTAGTTACATAGTTGTGATCCTGTCAAGCAATAGTCTGGTCTCCCATCATTGCACAGATTGACTAAGACAGACCAATCGCATGGTTGAGATCGCCAGCAACCAGATTTGCCATTGGTGATCTCAAAGCATAAGTTGGGTTACCTTTATATACTGGACATAAAAAATACTTCTTATTGTGCAACCATGGGTGGACTTCGCTCATCCAATGGTCCCTTCAAATCATCTCTTTACTGAACTGCCATTTTCCTGGGTTGTGTCTCTTTGTGAAAAGGTGATCAAGTACTTCCCTGCAAATATTTTAATATTGCCCCAGGAAGGTGGTGGACCGGAGGGCTTCAATCAGCCCCAGGAGAAGGAACCACACGTCCCAACTTAAATTAAAAAAAAAGCTATGGGAGGTGATGGTCCTAGGGGCTCAAATGAGCCCATTGAGACCACGCATGTGTGTTTTTTTTGCAGCAGCAGATTTGTGACTGTTTTGATTTCAGTCAACATTTATTCATTTTTTTAAATGTTTATTTGCCCTTGTGGGGTCCCAGGGAGACCCCAGGACCAGAGTTAGGGGGTCCGGGTATTCCTACCCTACCCCTTTTCTTTTTTATAAACTTTTTGGGGGGACTTGGCTGAAGCCAAGTCCCAAGATTGCTGCCAACACTTCCTGGTTGAAGTGTTGGCAGCCAATCAGATTTCAGCATGGGGACAGTCAGATCTGTGGAGGAGACGCGTCCCTGTATATACAAATGTGGTTTTCTTTTAATATCTCGGAAACAACTGAATGGATTTACAGCAGATAACAAAATGATTGTTTTCTGGACTAAGAGCTACCTTTCTGCTAAAGTTAGTGCAATTCCATTCAGCATTTCGGGCTGTAGTCGTGTTTAAAATCTCTATGGGAATTATCATAGGAAATACACTTTTTGACCTCCAACTTTTTCTCAGCCCCCCTCCTGACGGATCACCCTTAAACTTTCCATGGATAACTAGAATCACCGGGGCACTTCTTTTGGCATCACAATTTTTGGGGGGGGAATTGATACTGCAGCTTTTTTGACTGTGTTCTGGAAACCAGCTAACTAGGCCCCAGTGCACATGATCTTACCCCTAAAAACATGTTGAATTGTCTATAACCCTGATTGCCATATTTAACTTACCTATTAATCCTTTGCATATGGTGCCAAGTGTACCCAGGACCAATAGGTTTCTAACGTGAGTAAAGGCTGCGCTTTCCTGAGTTTGATGGTGGTGACACTGGGGCCACCACAAGAGGAGAAACAGCCACAATTAACCCAAAAAAACAAGCAGGCTCCGCTGGGCATTATGGAATGCTCCTTTGGGAATAGTGAATATTAGAGTATCTGTGAAGCTTTTTTCTTTTGTTTTTCTTTTTTTAGTGTTTTTAGGGGTACCCAGACCCACTCGGGCACCCTGTACTTAGTGCATGTTGGAGGGCACCCCCAGAGAGCCCACCCCTGGTTGCCCCCACTTGCTGCCCCTGCTGGCTCCCTGCACGGCAGGCTGCAACAGGAGCTGGCAAGGTCTGTCTGCCTGGCAGGTGCTGGAGTCGGTGGCAGCCTCCTGCTCCCCCCAGACACAGGCACAGTGAGCAGAGCAGACTGTCCATGGTTGGGAGATGCAACGATTCTCCCCCATCGTTTTGACATGCAGGGGTCGGAAATAGGGTTTCAGCCTCCTCTAAATGAAGCACCCCCATGGGGATGTGGTCCCCTGGTGCTTAAAAGGATAAAGGGAGAGGGCCCCATGCACGCCCTCTCCTGAGGGCAAAGATAACTATTATCCTTGCACCCACCACTGGGCCCTGGCCCACCCAAGGGAAATTTCCCAGACATGCAGTGGAAACCCACGCGCTCTGTGGCAGAAATGGTCAAAGGTGGCCAAACTTTAAAATGCAATTACTCACGCCCGAGAGGCCGTTCTGCAAGATCTTGGACTATATTTTCCAGGTTGAAAGCTCTAGCCATTAGGGGCAGTTGCAGCAACAGTCCTCACCTTCAAACGGTGCAGCCACAAAAGAGATGGTCCTACTGGTTCCCTGTGCCAGCTCTCCGTTTGATCTTGGCTTCTGGGTGCATGAACGTCCAGACCTTTCTCACAACTGGTTCTCAGGGGGTGTAAGGGGGCTTGTTTCACTGGCCCTTGGGGAAACCCACTGGTCCTGGGGTCAGCTGGGCAGAGTCCTGGGTCCTGAGTGGGGGTCATGGTGTTCCTCCTTCCAGTTCTCAATGGTAGTCCAAGATGCAGCAATGAAGTGTCGAAAAATCCACATGCAAAAGAGAGTCTTCCCCTTGTGCAAGAGTTTTAAAAAGGGGAAAGTAAGGTACCAGAATAAAGGCACCCCTGGCCAATTCTAGGGTGCCACATCACCTCTCCACTCCTCTCTCAACCATCCTGCACAGCATGCTGGGGTAGTTCAAAATGGCGTCCTCCAGGAGCCGCCGGTAATGCCAGCTTGTGGGGTCTCAGCTCCACCCTTCGCTGACATCACCCACATGGGCTTAAACACTAGAATTTCAAAGGGAGCCCCCCAGTGGGATGGCTGCAGTTGTCTGGGTACTCTCCTTTGTTCTGTGAGCTTTGACAGGCCCACCCCTGGTACATTGTGACAGCTGAGTGATTGATGTAGATCATTCTGCCCCACTCCTTTCCTCCTCAGGAACTGGGAGAGGTACTGCCAATTGCTCTTTTTGTGAGGGGCGAACTTTGTTCCTGCTGCTGGAGAAAATGTAATTAACTGGGCACAGCAGGGTGTCACAAGCCTGGGCTCTGATCCTGAGCTGAGCCAGGAAAATATGAAAACTCTGGATGACCCTTAAGGTGTACAAATGTCATTTTGGGAGTTACATATTTGGTGTTCTCGCACAGGTTACACTCCAAATCAAGATGTCAATGGTCTTGGTAAGCCAAGGGGGAATTAAACTATACTCTAAGGCAATTCTCTCCCTATGTGTATGATGGGGTGCCACTACAGGCAAAACAGAGGAACACACTGACTGACCCTACTAGTGTACACTATCCTTATAAGGCCTATCCCAGATGAACATCCAATTCTGCAGAGATCCCATTGCACCGGCCACCTGTGCGTTGTTACCGGGCTGTGCATTACAGTAGTCTCCCATGTACAGCCCTCAAACGTGTGCACATGTTTGTATGTGTAACCAGCCAAGTGAACCTTACTCTTGCTGCCTCGCAGAGGCCTTATTTTAAACACTGTCGGTAAGCACGCACACAGTCCGTATCCCTTTTGATTGCAGTGAGTGAGACACTAGTAGTGAGACTCACAGTAAAACGTCCAAAACCAGGTGATCAGAAAAGCAAAAATCTTGATCAACTGAAGGGGCACGACTCAATTTGCAACAATTTTGATATGACTAAATATTTATATTATAAACTACAGGGCTCACCCCAACCAAGGGAAACTTGGCTCTTTAAAATAGAAAGGACACCAGGCTGGACTATGAAACAGCAATGTGAACCAGTTATGCAAGCAAGATTTAAAAAATAAAAAATAACTACAAGTAAAATAAGCAAGAGAACAGGAAGGTCTTCAGCACCTTCCTAAAAGCCATGTGACTTTGAATAAAACTAATATGCACCAGAAGGCTATTCCAAAGTTAGGGGACAAAGAAAGACATGCAAGAGACATCTGCTCTGAAATCTTTATGTGCAGAATGCACAGGAGAGAGAGAAAACCTGAATACAGTGACCTAGAAGATTGTGTAGTGAGAAAAACATTCTCTGAGGCAAGACAGGTCATGATCAAAAAGTGCAGTGTGCATTAGACAAAGGCCCTTAAGACAGAACATTAACCACTGAGAGCCACTGAAGAGCTTCAGTGGCATCAAGGACCAGATTGAATGACCTCAAACATGCAATTTTCTGGACCGTAACATTTTGCATCATCTTGAAGGCTATAGGAGAGACTAGTACAATAGCCAATGCAAGACTGTACACATGATGCAACAAGCTTTCAGTGGAGTTTCTGTGAAAGAGAAAGAAAACGCTTTCCCAAAAATCAAAGAGGGGAAAATCAGGAAGAGGACGCCGAGTTAAGGACACCCCGTTTTTGTTTTAAAGCACAGACGCCTCAATCAAATTTGGATGCCACATTAGAAGGGACACGTTGCAGTATGCCAAATAGTATCCTGCAACATAATTTTCTGGTTGACAACAAATAATAGTTCAGTAGCGTTAGCATTTAATTGACGGAGTACAGCCACAATTTTTCAGGTCTGAAAGGGAACCAGGGCCATGCAAGTCCAGATACCTATGATATCTGCTTAAGATAGACCGAAGCAGGCAAAAGATCTAATCAGCTGAGCTTGTGGAGGTATACACTTATCAGAGTGTGTGGGGGAGGGAAATTCCCTGAGATGACACACACTTTACAAGAAAACTTTGAGAGGAAAGGGGTAAGTGTGATGAAATCGGCTATTGCACAACGTAGCCCAAATTCTCCATTCTATAATTCCATCATTCTACCTAGAATGGTTCACAGTAACAAATATAGTTAATGGTTTTAAAAAGATCACACCCACTGCATTCCCGCCATCAAAGGTGGTTCTCAATCTCAATTGCAATTCTATATGCAATTACCGTGACTGCCTGCGTAAAAATTGCCAAGGGTCTAAAGAACTTTCCAAGTAAGCTGTTCTGTAAAAACCCTGTGAGCAGCCTTGCCCCTAGGTGAAAGCAATGCGGTAGGAGGATATTTTTTTTAAATACTACTGCTGAGGTTGTACTCTTTTTAGGTCTCACCTGCAGGCAGTGCGCATGGGCTGTTGGTTGGTGATGGGACACAACCATTACAACGCGGTCATTACATTGCATGCCATTACAATGCTACCATTACATTGCATGCCTTTACAACAAATTTTGTTGTGAAGGCATGAATGGTAAAAGCATATGCATTTTAGATTTAAGTATTAGGCAAGTATTATGTGTTTATATATAAGGGGGTGTATAGGTTGTTAGGGTTTAGGGTGGGCATGGGTTTTTGGGTGGCAAGGGTATTATGAGGGTTTAAGGTGTGTCTGGTTTTTGGATGGCAAGGTTGGGTGGTAAGGGTAATTTTAGGGTTTATGGTGGGTATGGTTTGTGGGTGACAAGGATATTTTTAAGGTTCAGGGTGGGTATGGGTTTTTGGGTGGCAAGGGTGGTTTTAGAGTTTAGGGTGGGTATGGGGTTTTGGCTGCCAAGAATAGTTTTTGAGTGTAGGGTGGACACGGGTTTTTGATTAGCAGGAATATTTTTAGGGTTAGGAGTGGGAATGGGTATTTGAGTGTCAACGGTATTTTTAGGGTGGGTATGGGTTTTGGTGTGACAAGAGTAATTTTAGGTTTCAGCATAGGTATGGATTTTTGAGAGGCAAGGGTATTTTTAGGCTTCAGGTTGGCTATGGGTTTTTGGGTGGCAAGGGTAATTTAGGGTTTAGGGTGGGTATGGATTTTTGGGTGGCAAGGGTAATTTTAGGGTTTATGGTGGGTATGGGTTTTGGGTGGCATGGGAAATTTGAGGGTACAGGGTCAGTGTGGATTTTTGGGTGGCAAGATACATTTTAGGGTTTAGGGTGGGTATAGGTTTTTGGATGGCGAGTAATTTTTTAGTTTAGTGTGGACATGAGTTTGTGGGTGGGTTGGGTATTTTTAGGGTTTAGAGTGGGCATTGATATTTGGGTGGCAAAGTTATTTTTAGGGTGGGTATGGGTTTTTGGGTAACAAGGTAAATTAAGGGTTTAGGTGGGTATGGATTTTGGGGTGGCAAGGGCAATTTTAGGGTGTTTATAGGTTTTTGATTGGCAAAGGTAACTTTAGGGTTTAGGCTCAGTATAGGTTTTTGGGTGGCAAGGGTGTTTTTAGTGTTTAGGTTAAGTATGGATTTTGGGTGGCATGGTTAATTTTAGTGTTTATAGTGGGGATGGGTTTTTGGGTGGCAAGGGTAATTTTAGGGTTTAGGGTGGGTATGGGTTTTTGGGTGGCAAGGTTAATTTTTGAGTCTATAGTGGGTATGGGTTTTTGGGAAGCATGGGTAATTTTAGGGTTTGGGGTGGGTATGGGTTTTTGGGTGGCAGGGAACTTTAGGGTTTAGGTTCAGTATGAGTTTTTGAGTGGCAAGGGTAATTTTAGGTTTTAGGGTGGGTATGGGTTTTTGGGTGGCAAGGATAATTTTAGTGTTTATAGTGGGATGGTTTTTTGGGTGGCAATGGTAATTTTAGGGTTTAGGGTGGGTATGGATTTTTAGGTGGCAAGGGTAACTTTAGGGTTTAGTGTCAGTATCAGTTTTTGGGTGGTATGGGTAACTAGGGTTTAGAGTGAGTATGGGTTTTTGGGTGGCAAGGGTGTTTTTAGGGGTTAGGTTGGGTATGGGTGATGGGGTGGCAAGGTAAATTTCAGGGATTAGGATTGGTATGGGTATTCGGGTGGCAAGGGTAATTTAGGGTTTAGGGTGGGTATGGGTTTTTGGCTGGCAAGGTTAATTTGGGGGTTTAGGTGGGTATGGTTTTTGGTGGCAAGGGTATTTCTAAGGGTTTAGGGTGGGTATGGGTTTCGAGTGGCAAGGGTAATTTTAGGGTTTATGGTGGGTATTGTTTTTTTGGATGGCAAGGTTAATTTTAAGGTTTAGGGCAGGGATGGGTTTTGGGGTGACAAAGGTAATTTTAGGGTTCAGGGTGGGTATGGGTTTTTGGGTGGCAAGAATAATTTTACGGTTTAGGGTGGGTAATGGTTTGTGGGTGGCAAGGATAATCTTTGGATTTGGGGTGGGTATGGGTTTTTGGGTGGCAAGGTCAATTTTAGGGTTTAGGGTGGGTATGGGTTTTGGGGTGGCAGGGGTAATTTTAGTTTTTAGCATAGGCATGGGTTTTTAGTTGGCAAGGGTATTTTTGGGGTTTAGGCCGGGTATGGGTTTTTGGGTGAGAAGGGTAACTTTAGGGTTTAGAGTCAGTTTGGGATTTTGGGTGGCAAGGTCAATTTTAGGGTTCAGAATGGGTATGGGTTTTGGGGTGGCAAGAGAAATTTTAGTTTTAGGGTTGGTATGGGATTTTGGGTTGCAAGGTTATTTTTAGGGTTTAGGGTGGGTATGGGTTTTGGGTGGCAAGGGTAACTAGGGTTTAGGGTCAGTATGGGTTTTTGGGTGGCAAGGGTAACTTTAGGGTTTAGAGTCAGTTTGGGATTTTGGGTGGCAAGGTCAATTTTAGGGTTCAGGATGGGTATGGGTTTTGGGGTGGCAAGAGAAATTTTAGGTTTTAGGGTTGGTATTGGATTTTGGGTTGCAAGGGTATTTTTAGGGTTTAGGGTGGGTATGGGTTTTGGGTGGCAAGGGTAACTAGGGTTTAGGGTCAGTATGGGTTTTTGGGTGGCAAGGGTGTTATTAGGGTTTAGATTGGGTATGTTTTTTTGGTGGCAAGTTTAGTGTTTTTGGTGGGAATGGCTTTTTGGGTGGCAAGGGTAATTTGAGGGTATAGGGTCGGTGTGGATTTTTGGGTGGCAAGGTACATTTTAGGTTTTAGGGTGAATGTGGGTTTTTGGGTGGCAAGGCTGATTTCAGAGTTTAGGGTGGGTATGGGTTTTTGGACGGCAAGAGTAATTTTTAGTTAAGTGTGGACATGGGTTTTTGGTTGGCTTGGGTATTTTTACGGTTTAGAGTGGGCATTGATATTTTGGTGGCAAAGGTATTTTTAGGGTTTAGAGTGGGTATCGGTTTTTGGCTGGCAAGGGTAACTAGGGTCAGTGTGGGTTTTTGGGTGGCAAGGGTATTTTTAGTGTTTAGGTTAATTATGGATTTTGGGTGGCAAGGATAATTTTAGTGTTTATAGTGGAGATGGGTTTTTGGGTGGGAAGGGTAATTTTAGGGTGGGTATGAGTTTTTGGATGGGAACGGTAATTTTAGGGTTTAAGGTGGGTATGGATTTTTGGGTGGCAAGGGTAACTTTAGGGTTTAGGGTCAGTATCGGTTTTTGCGTGGCAAGGGTAACTTCAGGGTTTAGGGTGAGTATGGGTTTTTGGGTGGCAAGAGTGTTTTTAGGGTTTAGGTTGGATATGTTTTTTTGGGTGGCAAGGTTTATTTTCGTGTTGATGGTGGTTATGGGTTTTTGAGTGGCAAGGTTAATTTGAGGGTTTAGGGTCGGTATGGATTTTTGGGTGGCAGGTACATTTTAGGGTTTAGAGTGGGTGTGGGTTTTTGGGTGGCAAGGTTAATTTGAGGGTTTAGAGTGAGTATGGATTTTTGGGTGGCAAGGTACATTTTAGGGTTTAGGGTGGGTGTGGGTTTTTGGGTGGCAAGGGTGATTTCAGGGTATATGGTGTGAATGGGTTTTGGGTGGCAAGGTCAAGTTTTGGGTTTTGGGTGGGTATAGGTTTTGTGGTGGCAAGGGTAATTTTAGGTTTTAGGTTTGGCATGGCTTTTTGGGTGGCAATGGTAACTTTAAGGTTTAGGGTCAGTATGGGTTTTTGGGTGCCACAGGTGTTTTTAGGTTATAGGTTGGGAATGGATTTTGGGTGGCAAGGTTTATTTTAGTGTTTATAGTGTTATGGGTTTTTGGTGGCAAGGGTCATTTTAGAGTTTAGGGGGGTATGGGCTTTTGGGTGGCACGGGTAACTTTAGGGTCAGTAAGGGTTTTTGGGTGGCAAAGGTGTTTTTAGGGTTTAGGTTGGGTATGGATTTTGGATGGCAAGGTTAATTATGGTGTTTAGAGTGGGTATGGGTTTTTGGGTGGCAAGGGTCATTTTAGGGTTTAGGGTGGGTATGGGTATTTGGGTGGCAAAAAATGCTGAAGAAAATTCTTGCAATGGGGGCACCATGGCAAAATGCCGGTGCAGTCATTTTAGGGGTATTTTTATAACAGTGGGCAAATGACAAGTCATGGGCCCAGACACATTTAAGATAATTTTTAACATAAGGGCTGTCTATGCTAGATGGATGCACTAATGACAACATTTCTGGCACTGGAATTATTTTATGTAATTTCTGGCCTCAAGGGCACCCATTACAAGCTGGCAGCCCTGAGGATAATCTTGACCTAGTTGGCACATTCAGCACATTTTGAAAAATATATAGTCAACTCATGGAAAGCATCTCATGTAATTGGCCTGGTTCAACATGAAGAATCTGAATATTTAATGAGTGCACTTTCAGGGTCTATTTTTACTGTACATTTGTTATGTTTCATATAGGCTTGGGTAACATCATACCCTTTCACCTATATCACCTCACCTCCCCTACACTACACTACACAGTAACAAGCCTTTTAGGATTGAACCTTTACCTAGTTCTAGTCCTGGGCGCAGAAGGAGGGTTTCCCTGAACAATGGTGTTCTATGACTTCATTTTTAGACTGACACAGTATGAATGAATATTCATAAGGGTTCTTGGAAACCAGGCTGGGGCTACACCACCTTCCTCCCCATATCTACGTACACAGTTCATCCCATACGTCATCCTCAAATCCAACAATGGCTAATATAAGAAACAAGGGACAAAGGAACCCTAGGTACTTTTCTGCATAAATACAACACCTCTTGCTAGTGTTACAGAGAGGGAACCGAGACTTCCAGGCCGACACACTGACCAGAGATGCTATGGCTCCTGCATGCAGGCGCTTCAGCTGACTGTGGTCTGAACATCCCTTGCGGGGTGTCAAACTCGAGACCAAGAAGGGCTCCTACATTCTCATACTTCAGGTAATGGGGTTCAACTAAATCCTAGAGGGATTCTTGGCTTTACACCTACTCACATGCTAGGTACACTTAGGTACATTTAGATAGGCATCGTAGGAGTACATGCGCACTTCTATCCTGCATTTTATATTCATGTATTTTTACATGCTTATTGCAAGATGGTAGAACTGTACTATCCTGTTATATTCACTGTACTGCTAATCATATAGCTCTGCTACTGTCTAATGGTTTTTGCAGCTCATATATTTTACACGAGAATAACTGTTCAATAAATCCTTATTGAAAAGCCCAGACTGTTTATTCTGTATATCTGTGAGATAAACTAAGTGAGCACGAGTGACTGAGCGAAAACTAGTACATTGTTTCCACGATCTTGAGGGATCAGGGTTGTCATGTTCTAAGGTTGCCTGAAACGCTTTTCTCCCCAATAAGAGGAGGCACTAGTGGCACTGTGAGCTAGCTAATGCAAACAAGCTAACATTTCTCGGTGGGGGTGCATGGAAACAGTCTGCCACAAATCCCACAGTTTATGTTATCCAAACGTGCAGGTCCTGCAGGGGTACTATAAGAACTACACGACATGGTGCCACCAACATTGGTTGGGTACTTATTTAACAGTAGAATCTCAGTAGTTCAGTCGTGCTGTTCTCAGAGAACACCAGAGACATCTAGAGTGGGTGGGCACAGACTCCACCACAGCTGAGTAGGCGAAATATCCTATTTATTGGCTGTTGGTTATTCAAGCTTGAAGGAAAGAGTGTTCCTAAATTGTGCATAACACCTTATCTTAGTTCCCTTAAAGAAACTCCTTCTCGGTGACAAAATGAATGAGAGCGAAAATAACACAGTATTGGAGCGACGCCTCTCAGCAGAAGATGAAGAGGTGGATGGAATTCTCATTCCACCTAAATTCAGATGTACTATCACCCTGAAACTACTAGAACATGGTTTATCAGCAAGGGGTGGCTTAGTAGATTTTGTGATTGAGGCACACAAATAAAGCAAAACAGAGGTATTTTATTCATGGGTTACATTGCCATAAGCAGATGCTAGAACACACACATTTCAGTCTTACACAGAGGGAGATGCACCAGCGGAATATGGGCCATGTGAGGACATAGAAGTTCCACTCATGTGCCAGGAACATGTTTACTGGTTTAAAGGTGTCCTACCCCATATAAGACACAGAGTAAGTTTAGGCCCGCTCGGAGGAGACGGGGCAACATGGCCAATATTAGCGGCCTACACACCACATCCTGACATTGATACAATGCCACAGCCAGACTTACTCATACAACACAAAGATTTAATTAGAATCTACAGAAACCTGACACAATTCGTCATGAGGACTTTCACAGTCCAACCAACAAAAGTTGCAACAAATGGAACTCAATCACAGGGTACAGCAACTAAAATAACTCCACAAACATTACACACGGTAATGGGCAAAATGCCCACAAAACATGAACAAATACTATTCTGGGTAGCTCGGAAAATAACTCAGCTCAAGGCAGTATTCCCAAATACTACCACGTTTGAAAAATACAGAATGCTAACAATCTGTTTGCCCATGGGGATAACAGCACAGTTAGAGGATGCACCTCTTGGGGTACAGTCTTTGCTGCCATATATACCAGGACACATGGTATTCCTTCATTAGCAGTGATACCAGATGTATTAAGGCAAATACAGAACGAGTACAGAGCAGAGCCTGCTCTGAACTTAGGGATTAAGTTATTAAATAACTATGACCAGGTATCAGCCATAATATTAGCTAATATTAAAGGGGAACCAGCTTCATTGTCAATCCGCCAACGCCTAAGGGAGTTCGGTCCATTAGATCAACAACACGAACTGCCCAAAATAATACAAAACTGCATATGCAGAATTAGGCAGAGACAGTTTGGGTGAGAAAACTTTAAAACCACAAGTCCTGGAAAGGACACTTCAAAGCAGACACCTGCCTCTTCTAAAAAGAAGTGGGATAATAAAAAACAACAAAACTTTACAGAAAAGAGATCTCAATCCAGAGGTAGAGTTGAAGATTGCATTAATCTCTTAGCATGAGCTAAAAGCCATTTTGTACCTGGCAGCCATTTTAGTTAGCTATGTGCTGGACATTTGCTGTTTCCCTCTCCCAGAGTCTTGCACATGCGCAGATGTGCTTAGCTAGTAGAGTGCACCTGTTCCTAGTATAGAACTGTCAGGCTGTTCTAACTGATGTCAGCAACTTATTACTCCTCCTACTTGTTGACTGTGCAGTTTCTTTATGACCATCTATGTGCATAACTCTTCACATGTGTACTTGTACCGCCTTATTCAGCCCCTGTGTGGGTATAAAAGGACCAAGCTTCTTCTGTTCAGTGTGCTACTTCACTCAACACCGAAGGGTGCTGTGTGAATGTAGTTCCACCTCATGAGGTTTATTAAACTTTGTATTTTCTATTCCAGTTTCTGTGCCAACTTCTTCCTATTGGTCTGAGGACTCTGTGCAGAGAAGGGCGAACCCCTTGCACTGGTAGGCCTAGCTGATGTCACCATCAACAAATTGGCGCCCAACTACTGGGGCTCATTGGTCGTGAAGAAGGATTGGAATCTCGCTCTGGACGTGATCGCTGCCCGATGAGACCAGAGTCTTGGCAACCATGGCGTTTTTCCTTTCTTTATGTTCTGACCATCTAGGTGGTGCCGGTCCTCGACTGAGATCTCTTCTGTTGATTCGCCGTGCAGTGACCATTTGGTCGATTTTAGAACTTGGCAGTTGGAACCTGGACACCAAGTGATTGGTAAGTGTCCTTCTGTGGCGCTTGCTGTTAGTTTTGATGCCTGGGATTGGTAAGGTAGTTTAGTAACACTTACTGTGGCTTTTGGATTTTGGAATTGGTGTTGGTGTTGGCCAACTTGGTTTGTTATGAGAATTATATCTGGATTGCAATCTATATAGGCAGGTAATGAGGAGAATTTTCTCTATTTGAATTGATTTGAACAGCACATCGTACTAAAGGTACCTTAAGTGCTACTTTGATTATAATACTGCATATTCTGCACTATTTTTGGCATGCCTGTTTTTAGCACACTTCATAGGATGTGTCGCTTTTGTAGTGGTAGCAATTTGAGACTAGATGAAGCACAACCGGCCCCCCGGAGGGGACGCCTAATAGGTATATGTATATTAAGTATGGTCTTTCTTCTATAATGTACAGCGCATTATGGAATAAATACACTCGTAAGGATCCTGAGTTGCGTTGGCCTATGTATGGGTCATTTGATGTACGAAAGATTGAGTATGTGGAACAATGTATATTTAAGCGAAAGACTAGGCAAAAGATGTTTGATTGTGTACGAATGTGGGAGAAAGAAGTGCGTGAACGAATGAAGCGTGAGCAAGCCTTGATTGAAAAAGA
This sequence comes from Triturus cristatus, assembly GCF_964204655.1. Lineage (NCBI taxonomy): Eukaryota > Metazoa > Chordata > Amphibia > Caudata > Salamandridae > Triturus > Triturus cristatus. The sequence goes on along the minus strand of NC_140586.1, from coordinate 688,369,538 downwards.
ACAGCAAAAGAACATTTATGTGAAAGCATTAGAGCTGAAGAACAAAGCACTTAATTGCAAGCAAATGCGTGACGGTCTTTTTGTTTTCCCCCAGGTGAATTTATGAATGTGTTACTTTCTTGGATGTACCATTTTTAAACTTGTATATAATTAGCCGGCTCTCCTAGAGGGGATATTTAACTAGGTTTAGGTATAAAAAAGTATTTCTTCTTTGGTGACTAGTACCCCAAGGAACTAAATATGTACATAGAAAGGATCCTGGTCTGTGCACTTAGTAACATTCACAAGTGGTGATATGCAGAGCATTTTTTTTTCTTGGTGTTCTGCCAGCCAAATCTAGTTAATATGACTTACAACTAGTATTTACAAATGGTTTGGTTTAAGTACAGTCTGTGGGCTGTCTTTTGTTTCTGTCCTAAGTGTTGATCTGTGGGTTAAATGTGTGTTTAAATGTCTGTGGTTTGTCATTAGTGGTACTTGTAAGTAGCGATTGCGCTCTTGGTGCAAGAATGGCTAGCCTTAAGTGCCCTGTATTATGTGTATGACACCGTTTTGAAAATGTCTGGAATGAGCTCAATGTTTTTTTTTTTCATCATTCTGTTATGCCAAATATCATTAAAATAAAATACATTTTAAAAGAATCCAGCAATGAATTATATAATATATGCTAAATAGCTGCACGCTATCATTAAATTGACAGAGTAAGACACTATACATGTGTGCAAATTGCCACAATGTTAAAGATAAAATTAGAATCCACATTTAATAGGAGTAAAAAAAGCTTCAAAAAACGAAATTGTGTGTTTTGCAATAGATAAATTAAGATACAAAATGTCACAGCATGCATCCTTCTGTATTAGGTATTAACAGGCATTCACATTATCTGAGTGAGTTGGTTGTTGCAGACCTGAATACATTACAGAACGGCAGATTTGTGGAAAGGCTGACTTGAAAGGCGTGTGTATTCGACGCCTTTACGGGTCAAGCAGCTGTGTCAGCACATGGGTTTTTCTGACTCCGGCCACAGAGAACAGCTGAAGTCAAACACGGTGTAAAATCCTGCATTTCAGGCTGCTGTTTCAAAAGTTAGAAATATAGTTTCATTATTTTTGATAAACAGAGGACAGATTGACAGTAGGGATTTATTTTCTTAATGCTTTTTTAAATAAGGATAAGAGTGGTTTTTGATGTTAAATAATAATGACTGTCCTTCATTTAAAAGTGGCGCAGACTTTCAAGTTCGGTTTCTGTTCTTAGGGCTATGATGAATGCGTTTAAATATGATACGCAAGGGATGCAGCTTGCTTTTCATATGTGGACTCATCAAAATGATTGGATTTATTAAAAAAAAAAAAAAATGTGGTTATATAAAAAAAGTTATTTAAAATAGGTGCATTAAATTAGTTTTTTAATATTTATAGTGCCTAATAATGAAGCTGTGACCTCCTAGCATCCAAATTGAATTTAAGCCATGCTATACAGCAATAGGGGGTCACTTACATGTGAAATGTCACTTTACCCAGGCGTACAAAACTCATTTTAAAAGGGTATACATTATACATTTCTGATGCCACATCTCTGGGATATGTATGGGACATTCTGCGGATGACTATTATGCAAAAACATTGTAGGATATTCATTTTTAAGTGCCCCAAACATCAAAGTCGAAATTGAGTAAAATTTACTATATAAATAAGGTTATTCCAATCAGAGCAGCTTTTAAACTGCCTCAGGCTACAGTAAATGCACATATGTAAGCATAGAATGAATAGCTAACATCTATACTGCTAGACAAGCACTCGGCACACTGCTTACAAATATAAATATGTACAAAAAAACTGGCAGAAGTTATTAAGCTTACCTCTGAATTGCTGGTAGACCGGAATGGAGTGGGTTTTGCTGTTGAGCTCTCAGTCTCCAGGGTCACTTTGAATTTGTAAAACTGCATGAAAACCTTGCACTCCATATGGAACAGCTGCGAATAGGTTAAAGGTCGTAGTTCTACATTTAGAAGCAGGGCTCAGCGCAACATTTGCTTTGACATTTCAACATTTGAAAGACAAAATGGCAGGGACAGAAAGAGGTTTTGCTTGCTTTTTTTTGCTAAAGCAAGTTTTTGTTCACTCATATGAACAGATTGAATAATAATGGTATATGTCAGCTTTTATTAAGACAATGGCTCTGTCATATGTATAGCACTAATGCTTTCAGGGCTGAATTAAGGAAGCAATGGGATTTAGTTTGAATTCATGTGCCCTCGTGTCACACTTGTACATTTGCTAAATGAATATGTTCTTTAGCTAGCTCAATGTGCTATTAAGCTCCTCAGAGTTTGTTTATGCCCAGTTGCTACAAATTGGGGTTGATAGTGTTGACAGAATGAAACCTGTTACAGGTTTCCTACTGTCAAAAATGGGAGGAGGAGGCTAGCTCCTCTACAAATTAAGGGTAGGCAAATTTATGTTTTCTCTCTCTTTTTCCCAATTTCTTTTGAGCCTGTCTAAACTGTCTGTGAAATAGCCATGTGACATTTAATTGGCTATTCAGTAATACTGTTTTAAACATTATTAGCAATAATAAAATGAATAAATAAATTTGCTATGTTACTGCCCATCCTGTATGATGAAATTATGAAAGGATAAGTAGTCTAGATTGTAGTTTCCTTATTTGATCTTTAAGGGGAACTAGCTGTGGGTAGTTTTTGTTCTAAAATTCTCAGGTGATAACACCACTATTGTTTGTTATTCTCATGCTACGTACTGTTTTTCAATGGCATTGCTAGTTTTTATTAGCTAGTCTGTGTAAATAAACTGACAGTCCTTACTAGAGCTGATGTTGCATAGTTTGGATTGTGAAAAATAGAATGCAGAGAAGATGCCCATGTGATCCTTAGCAAACATTTTTGAGGAAAATATTGTTTTATATGAGTCTGTTTGTCACAAGATGTTCTGCTGGAGAAAATGTACCCATTATGTTGAAGTATTTAGTTCTTTATGTAATAGGAATCCCTGTTAAAGTAGCAGTTTTAGATTTTCCTGTTGCTCCTATAACATGAGAGCATGGTCCTAAGCATACAATAATAGGTGCTTTTATTAAGAGAAATCATTTTAGAAGTATCTGCAGTCCTGTACAAGTAATGCAAAGTCTATGAGTAAAAGTGTAGAACATTTCCTTTTTTCTTGAGGGTCTTTAGATGATTAAGATAGGAATATACAGATGTAAGGATTTGGAGTATGTCTGTATTGTTTTTCTCTTTTCCTCAATTTAGTAAATGAACACAGACTTCCATGGCTGCTTGGGATTGGGGGACGTATTACTCTTGTCAGTTCACCAAAGAGTTCCTTTTATACTTGCCAATAGGTCGAGGCTGTTGTTTTTTTACTCTCACATAGATTAAAGTGGTTCTTGGGTGCCTTGCTAATATATGGAGCGTCCCTAGACTAGGAAGTATTCTGAGACTATCCTCTCTGTTGATAGATTATTTCTGTGCCTTGTCTAAAGACCTTTTGTTCTGTCCACCAATAGATATTTGCTGCCTTACAACCATTTCCAGAGTGGCGCGGACATCAGATCCAGCTTGGAGAGTCAGCACTAGTCCAGCTTGAAGTCAAAGTGAAGGTAACCAGCACAGGCATTGCTGGCAACCAGGACCTCAGTGAAGGTAGAAGACCGGAAGCACTGGGATGTGAAGTGTGTACCCCTGCCACTGTCTTGGGCGAAAGACGGGGTCACAAATCAGAAAGGAGAAATCGTGGATCAAGTTTTTGATGCCCAGCCGAGAGTCACAGACCGACCAGGAAGGCGAGAAAGTTTTTGCTTGAGGTAACCCCCTTTGAAACAAGGGTTGCTTCAGAGATCCTAGCATCAGGCCTCTGAATCCTGGTCCCAAAGTGGCTGTAAAGTTTTCACCTTTGTTGGTCAAGAGATACCTGGGCACACTGAATGCAATCTATGGCCCCAACGAAAGAGCAGTGTGCCAGCAGAGCAATACAGGAGTTAGGGAAGGACTTGAGTTCAGCGTACAAGTGCTGTGTCTCTGGTGCCTGTTAGATTGAAATGAAGAAAACTGGTGCACTGCCTGAGACACTGGACAGGATCGCTGAGAGAATTTGCCCTGGTGGGTGATTGCCCTATCCTGAAAGAAGAAACTTTTCCCTTGAAACTGGGCCGTGATTCCTGAGTTGCGAGTTGTGCAGTTCCACCGTGGGAACAACAAGAGCCTGCCTGTGAGGCTCAAACGGACACAGGGAGAAGACTCCCCTCTGGTTGGTTGTACAGCGGCCTTAATTTCCCAAGGACTTCTTTTTCTTTTTTGTTGAAAATGTACCCCATTGGTGGTCCCATTTTTGAGGAGGAGCAACCCTTTGCAGCTCTTCGTCCTAATTCTCATGGTCCTGTGTGGTCCTCCTGGTCCTCTGGATCCAGGATCATTTTTGTAATAATATGTCTGACTGCTTTCATAATTGTATTAGGAATAATGTTTATTCTGCGAGAGAAAAGTTCATCTGAGCAATTGACAAATGTTACTTTACCCTTTCCTTGATGGATACTCTAGCCCTCATAAAGGAAACACTGGAAAAGTCTAGTGAAAATGTTTTTATTAGATATGTGCTGTTGGCTATTTTGAAGTTGAAATTGATGGTCACTGAAATGCATAGGAGTCTTGAAAATGTTTTTACTGGATGGTTCTAGGATTTGCTTAGGACTAGAAAGCTAATAGTTCTATTTCTGATAATAGTAATTACTCTCTCCTGCTATCTGTATGACCCAATGCTCTGTTCCCTTTGTACTCCTGCTTATACCTTATACATACCAGCTTAACAATATTTAGAATGAGAAATGCCCACCAAGCAATGAATTAGGATAATATGAAAAAAAATTAATATGCATATTTCCTACTGGATTATGGGAATGTCTTTAGCTCATGCTAAAAGGACCATCTGTTGAAGATTGCATTAATCTCTTAGCATGAGCTGAAAGCCATTTTGTACTTGGCAGCCATTTTTGTTAGCTATGTGCTGGACATTTGCTGTTTCCCTCTCCCAGAGTCTTGCACATGCGCAGATGTGCTTAGCTAGTAGAATGCACCTGTTCCTAGTATAGAACGGTCAGGCTGTTCTAACTGATGTCAGCAACTTATTACTCCTCCTACTTGTTGACTGTGCAGTTTCTGTATGACCATCTGTGTGCATAACTCTTCTTATGTGTACTTGTACCGCCTTTTTCAGCCCCTGTGTGGGTATAAAAGGACCATGCTTCTTCTGTTCAGTGTGCTACTTCACTCAACACCGAAGGGTGCTGTGTGAATGTAGTTCCATCTCATGAGGTTTATTAAACTTTGCATTTTCTATTCCAGTTTCTGTGCCAACTTCTTCCTATTGGTCTGAGGACTCTGTGCAGAGAAGGGCGAACCTCTTGCACTGGTAGGCCTAGCTGAGGTCACCATCAACAGTAGATCTCCTCCACAGGAACACTCTGAAAAGAGGTACAACCTTAGGAATAGGGATAATATTAGGAAACCTGACAGGTATCAGGATACTGATACACATTCCTCTCGTTTCTTTCAGGGCTCGACGAAAACCTCAGAGAGAGCAGGACTGTCAGAACACAAAGAAGAGCGTACAAAGTCCAGAGACAAGCAGCACGCTTAAGACAATACTTCCAAAAAAGAAGAAAAGCCAAAATCAAAGATAACACTCCAAATGGAGGGGGACAATCCCAGGAAAGTTAAGGGTCTCTTTTGGGAAAATCTGTCATCTGGGTATGATATCCTGTTAGCAGAACAAGATTGGCCGCCAGAATTCGTTATGGAGTACCCTGGGGGGGGAAATATATAATTTTTCCAGCATTTTCTGACCTCGTTCCCATACACATCAAACATGCATATGCACGGGAGTGGGCAGGAGCCCTAGCTCCAGCATTGTATAAAAATCATGCAGGGTGGGATGAGGAGTCAACCCACCATGTGATCCCGTCAAAAGTTTCACCAAATGCACAAAGGCAATATCCTATTAAGCAAGAAGCTAAAAAACAGGTCAGGGAGATCTTAGATCAACTTGAATACCAAGGGGTGATCGAAAATTGCACCTCACCAATGAACAATCCTTTGTTTCCCATATTAAAACCGGATAATTCATATCGTCTAATTTTAGATTACAGACATTTAAACACATGCACAAGGACATTCGCTGTCCAAAACGCACACAGTGCCGCATTAATGAATAACATTGTACGAAAAAATACAAGACAACACTTATCTCAAATGGACTCTTTTGCCAAAATATAGCGCCTGAAACCAGGTATTTGACCGCATACTCAGTGTTGGGGTCCCAGCGCCAATTTTGTTGTCTCCCCCTGGGGGTATAAGAACATCCCCGTGGTATTTTCAGCAAGGATAACTGAGTTACTACAAAATTTTGATGAGGAAGCATTGTCCTATGTGGATGATATTTATCTGACGGACGATGACTTAAAGAGGCACTTGACCAGAGTGAGAACTTTAAAAAATCAAACATAGCCCATCTCAGTATCCTATTTTTAGGATATGAGTTTTCAAGTGAAGGAAAAAGCATGGTAGCTAACTTTTTAGAAAAGTGTGCACTGCTACAAACTCCAAAAACATGAAAAAATCTACAATCAATACTGGGATTCCTACATTTCAGCAGAACATACATTTTGGATTACGGAGAAAGAGTAAAACCTTTCTATGACCTAATAAAACTTGACTTTTCAGTTAGACATTGGACACAGGATCACTCAAACATCCTACTTTCATTACAAAAAGACAGGATTGCTTCCAAACACTTACAGACACGCGTAAATGTACGCAACTTGGTGATCCGTGTAATAGAGGGTCAAAGCGGGTACATTTACTTAACCTTCAATGAAGGCGAAGCAGTACCAATCACATACAAATCACACCTGTATATAAATGCAGAAGTGCGTTTCACTTCAACAGAAAAAATCCTGACAGCAGAGAAAGAGCACTGGCTCAGGGGAATAGAATAATTGTCGTCACCCCAGTTCCAGCCTTAGAGGTTGTTACGAAGGCAAGCATTCCAAATGCAAAGGCCTTACATCCGAAATGGATACAATGGGCTAATTCTCTTACTGTAACGGACGTTGAATACAGATTTGATCTAAGTCTAAAAACACAAGCATTCCTGCAATATGAACAAGAATATCTTCTAACAATGAACTCTTGCCTCTAGATCAGTATGAATATATTATTTATATTGACAGATCTGCTCAACTGGCCATAGGGAGTAAGCAACAATACAGTGCAGCCTGTGCCATTGTTAAAGGTCGCATGCAGGATGGAAAGTTCCATCCAAGTTGCACTAAAACGCAATCTCTAGGAGACTGCACGGCTCAGTTGGCACAACTGAAAGCAATGATACTGGCACTTGTAAATACGGATCCCAAATTTCCCACACTAATTGTGTGTGATACCTTTAACAGTGTACAGTCGTACAATTAGTACTTACATGATTGGGAACTAAACGGGTTTAAAGATGCAAAAGTCGGCACATATAAGCATAAAATGCTATGGGAACAGGTAGTTGAGTTGAAAAACGAACTACTGTGGGCTCACATGATACACACACAGTCATCAGCGTGATGGCTTTCACGTTGAAGGGAATTCATTGGCTGATGAAGCTGCAAAGGGGACTGTACGCACGGCTACGTAGCTGCAATCACTCGTTCTAAGCCGAGAATAGACGGCGAGATAATGGTGGCTGACATTGCTTCACACATGAGCAGCTCAGCAGTACCTAAAAAATGTCTACTCAAGTACTCCTACAAGTTAGATGCAAACAACATTCCATACACTCAGATTCCTGGAGTGGGGCGATAGAGTAATACCAAATGTGGATCGTAGGCAGGGTTAATACTAAAGGCATACGAGGGTTTGGGTTCTGCACACACAGACATCACAGTAACTATTTCTCTATTGAAACAGCGGTATTGGTAGCCAGGACTTACAAAACAAACTAAAGACTACATCTTGAAATGTGACATCTGCCAACAGATTAAAGGCTCCACCATAACACACCTGGCACAGACACCATTATTGAAATCAGACAAACCTCTCGTTTGTGTATATTTGGATCACTGTGATCCCTTACAATCTGATGGGGCCTACAAGTATATCGTGGTGGCAGTGGATTCATGCTCAAGATTCCTATGGGTATGGCCTCGGCGATCGGCTGTCGCTCGAACTGTTATCAAAGATTTGTGAGTCTTTATAGGGACATACGCAATTGGCAGATTACATTCTGACCATGGCCCGGCGTTTAGCTCTCTGGCTTACAAAGAAGCCATGGAAAGTATGGGCGTAGCATTGCGGTACTCCTCTCTGTACCATCCTGAGGGAAATTCGGTTGTGTAGAGGAAAAACCAGGACTTAAAGCAATCTTTAACAGCTAGGGTATTAGAGAAGGGCGGTAGTTGGGTCAATCACTTATATGGGGTACAGAGAGCCCTCAACAACCAGCCAAGAACTTCGCTAGGGGGTGGCACTCCATATGAGGTCCTATTTGGGATGAGAATGTGGGTACCTGATCTTGATTGTGAAGGTGCAGTGGCGGATGAGAAACCATTTGATATCCATGATCGTTTGGATGTTTTACAGGATCTAAATGAATCCAAGACAAAGTAATGCCCACATACAACAGACCACCACTAGGGAAGTCAAGGCAGTCACGGCAAGACCTGTCTGGATCCCAAAAGTTGGGTATGTGGTCAGAGAGAAAATAGAGGACACGATTGAATTTGGGCCATCCTACAGAAAGCCTGTATTGGTCCTAGCAGTACAAGGAACAAGAACTGTACTTTTGCCACCTCTTGCCGGGGCAAAAGGAGAAAAGATTTGTCTCAACTGACTTAATCAAACCACACTATGTGGCCGATACTGAACAGTAGGCTCTGTGGACTCCACAGCAGCAGACGCCCTCCTCTAGCTACAATCCAAGAAGTTCAACGAGAAAGACTCATCACGTTTGAAGAGCCTCCTGTATAGAATTAAGGACTATGCAACAATGCTACAGAACTCGTTCCCCTTGAACCTGAAGTTCATCATCATAATGAAACTCAAAACAACACTCAGGTTGCAATTAGACCTACTACAGATGTCCACATCAACATGCCTCGACGAGAGCAAAATGCGATTTCAACAAATCCCGATGCAATTCCAACAATTGATCGAACTGCTTCTGGCTATTTCATGAACTTTGATATGTTTTCTTTGGATCCAAGTGAACCAGAAAGGAAGCCTGCCCAAAAATCACTCAAACAGCAAGTTAAAGACTTTCTGAACTTTCTCAAGAAGACTTACCTGGTATCGCCTTGGTTAGAACTATGGGTAATTACTGGGATACAATTTTTTCTTTTCTTGCTAGGTTTAGTTATAACTTTTAGCATGCTTATTCATGGATGGCCAAATCTCCAACGAGATGGCAAAAGCGCTCCTGGAGCGGAGATACCGTGAACGCATGGTACAGCATCTGGGCACACCTCGCCTATGGGAACTGAGCGTCTCTTGGTTCCTATCATTTAGGCCAGTCTGGATGTACTGCAACTTACCTGTTCTTCGATGCCTATTTTACGGTGAAGAATGCGTGCTGGACCTCTGTCTGACACTTGCAATGGACACGTCTGCAGACTTGAATACCAGGCAGGTCTCATGCTCTATAATGTCCCCAGCGTATTCCTATATTGATGGCTGCATTCCACGAGAATCCGCAGGTGCGTTTTACAACTGGGGTGACCTTCAGCTCCACCATTAGCACCCAGGTATCGGCTACAGCACAGGCTGCCTCCACACCAGCTATTGGCAGGACTGAATATCATCTGTGCTCCACTGATGTACTCTGCGAGGTGTTACAATGACCGTCCCCTGTAGCAGCAAGCAACAACGATGTTGCGTCTCCCAGCCAGGACATTTAATCTATAATTGGCTCATCGTGTGCTTGGAAAGAATTCAGATTTTCCTTTCTTCTAAACTTAACTAAATTTGGAACATTTCCTAAAAATTGACACTTTTTTGCTGAAAAGCATGGCCTTTTTTCGCTTTTACAAATTCAACTTATATAAACAAACTCAATTAGGACTGTGGCTTAAGAGACAATTCCAAACAACTGATTTTTGTAGTAATTTTTTTCGTTTTAAACTGTTTTTAAAATGTTTTTAAAACAAAGTTTTTACAAATCTCATTGATAAATGTTTTATGCACTACTATCTAGTAAAGAGAATAATTCACTAGCATTTTTATCATTGTTGACTGTTCAGAAGAGGAGTGGGTGTTATGTTTCAATAGGTACCCTAATATAGGCCTGGGTAACATCATACCCTTTCACCTACATCACCTCCTCTACACTATCAAGTAACAAGCCTTTTAGTATTGAACCTTTACCTAGTTATATTCCTGGGTGCAGAGGGAGTGTTTCCCTGAACAATGGCGTTCTATGACTTCATCTTTAGACTGACACAGTATGAATGAATACTCAAAGGTTCTTGGAAACCAGACTGGGGCTACACCACCTTCCTCCCCATATCTACGTACATGGTTCATCCCATAAGTCGGTTGTACTTTCCGGGTCGGAATGGGGTTCTTGGGTGTCACACAGAAGTTTCCATAAAAGAAGGCTAGGCAATTGGTGATTTAAGTGACAAGGCAGTTCACGCCAAAAGGGGTTTTATTAGCCAAATAAAGACGTCCAAGGTCAAAGGACAAAGTAACAAATCAAAATAGTTCTGGTAAGCAGTCTTGCATGGGATGGGAGAATATCTCTAATTCCCGTGGAAAGCCTTCGTCTTGGGTTCCCTTTCTCCAGACTCTCGTGGTTGTAGGGGTGGTCCCGCCATCCGAGGGGAGATAAGGAAAAAAAGAACAGAACAAAACTAATATCAGTTTATAGGAATTTGCCAGTCTTTGTAAGTGCTACAGTCACCAGCCTGAGAGACGTCACCAGGGTGAGGAAAAGGGTATGAGGGAACGACAGATAGTGGTGGTGGTCTTCCCACCCCTTTCTCTATTCAGGCTCCTTCTTTACTCCCCGCCATGTCAGTCTTCTTAACATTTGTACACAGTGCACTTGCCTGGAGCCATGGTCCTCCTGGACCGCAGCAATGGGTGTCGGGGCGTCCTCTCCTCCTCTAGGACGTCCGCCTTTGTGTGCTCTGGAAGCGAGCCTCCACCACAGTCGTCTCCTCCTAAAGCTGACGCACTCCTCCGTTGTCCTACATCCGGTCCCTCCTGTTGCTGTGTCCGCATCCGGGTCTCCTTCCCCGATGGTCCGCGCTCCTTCTGCTGCTCCCAATCCTGTGTTCTCTGCGCCTTTTCCTTTGGCATCTGACGTCATCGGAGGGCGCCACTTCTCCGCTGGACCGCCGACCGCTGCTCCGCGGAGAGAACCGCTGAGATCCAAGTTGGAGTTTCCGGCTAGCGGGGACTTCATATTACAGTCATCTTCAAATCCAACAATGGCTAATATAAGAAACAAGGGACAAAGGAACCCTAGATACTTTTCTGTATAAATACAACACCTCTTGCTAGTGTTACACCGAGGGAACCGAGACTTCCAGGCCGACACACTGACCAGACACGCTGAGGCTCCTGCATGCAGACGCTCCAGCTGACAGTGGCCTGAACATCCCTCGCGGGGTGTCCAACTCGAGACCAAGAAGGGCTCCTGCATTCTCATACTTCAGGTAATGGGGTTCAACTAAATCCTAGAGGGAGTCTTGGCTTTACAACTACTCACATGCTAGGTACACTTAGGTACATCTAGATAGGCATTGTAGGAGTACGCATGCACTTCTATCCTGCATTTTATATTCATGTACTTATTCATGCTTATTGCAAGATGGTAGAACTGTACTATCCTTTTATATTCACTGTACTGCTAATCATATATCTCTGCTACTAGTGGTTGTTGCAGATCATGAATTTCACATGAGAATAACAACTGTTCAATACATTTTTATTGAAACGTCCAGACAGTTTATTCTGTGTATCTCTGAGATAAACTAAGTGAGCATGAGTGACTGAGCGAAAAGTAGTACATTGTTTCTACGATCTTGAGGGACCAGGGTTGTCATGTTCTAAGGCTGTCAGAAACTATTCTCTCCCCGATAAGAGGAGACACTAGTGGCACTGTGAGCTAGCTAATGCAAACAGGCTAATATTTCTCGGTGGGTGTGCACGGAACCAGTCTGCCACCAATCCCACAGTTTATGTTATCCAAACATGCAGGTCTTGCAGGGGTACCATAGGAACTACAAGACACACTTATGTGGAAAATTGTGCTTTAAAATGCACTATTTTTCTCTGTTTCTTTCATCATTTTCTTGGGAGGGGCGACCCTGCCCCATCCCCTCTGGTCAAATCCTTCTTGGAGGAAGTATAGCTCACTGGCTCCACTTCCTACAACTCAGGGCAATTGCCAACATGGTTAAAGTCACGAGACATCACTTCATGAGTCAAAGGTCATATTATTCAGGGTCAGAGGTCATATGATGTCACTTCCGGTGAAGTAATTAAGGCTAAAAGGCGTGTGATGTCACTTCAGCTACCCCTTATAGTTTGGTGATCATTATCAGTCTTCTTTGCGCCTTCTAGTTCTGCAGCGCGTCTCAGACGTCAGTTCCAGAGTCACTTCCTTTTCTTTTTGCTGCTTAAACAGTGTCGCTCGTGCTGTAATTGAGGAACCATTTCTTTTGTTTGAATTTTATATAGTACAACTCTGCCCTCTAGTGGTCGAATCTGATTTAAACCACAACTCAACTAACGCCAACTGGAAGACCACTCACTACTGCTACTACTACCATTACCCACCTACTTCAGTTGCTGCCTTTCTCCATCGCTGCTTGACTCCTCCCGCGCCCCTCTTTGCTTATTTAATGAAGTGATAATAACTACTTCCTGCGTAGTGATAAGCACCTGTGTAAGTAGCTGGGTGAATATGCAATGTGCGCCAGACACAATGGCAAAGCTATGTACTGTTAAACATTTATTTTGCTACAATAGTGCTTTTAATGTGTATTGAACCCCTGGATAAATAGCACAGCTTCACTTCCAAACTCTCCCCTTCGAGTGAATCACTGCACCTTTTTTATGAATAAACCGCAATTCCTTTTTTCTTCAATGTACCTTTGTTAAAAGACCTGCCCAATCGGTTTTCATTGCATCCATTCACTGGTCTAGCAGGATATCCCCTGACAGATGGGACTATTTAATTCCGAATGTGAACGTTTTCACCCCTAACGTCTGATAAGTTTAGGCTCGCATTTATGTTGAATAGAGGTCTAGAGGAAGTAAAATTAATGTCCATAATTGTACAGAAAAATGTAGAGTCAGATGAACAACTCAAACCCACCATAGTACATTTCCGGCTTTGTGTGCACATGGTAACCTGCTGGTGCAAGTTAATCTTTGTACTAAAATATTGTCGACCTTCTCCTGTTAAATCTACTAATTGGAGGTGATTTTTCATACGTACATGACCCGAAATAACGTGGGCTGACATTCAAATACAAAGCAGCACGGACACAAGCCATCTAAAACACGTTTATTGGTGCTATTTTTTGCAGCTCCAGTTTATTTATGTAGGGAGGGAGGGTAGTTGTGAATGGTTGATTTTTGCTGACATTTACTCGAATTTGGCTTTAGTGGAGCTACCGGCCTCTTAAAACACTGGTATTCCTTCAGCATTCATAACATAACGTGTATCTCTCGCTGAATAACATATGTTTATTGTTACTCAACTCAATGGTACTAATTTGTATCAACCTCAGAAGGATAAAAGGTTGGGTGGACCCGCTTGGGATGTGAACCTGTGACCATGAGGTCGAACACAGGCGTCTACACTGGGGCACATTAGTCCACCAAGCCACCAGACCCATTCCACACATCCCTTCACTTCACTTTCTTTACCACTTCCTCTTTGCACGGGGTAGCCTGGAATGTTATCCAAGTCCTCTTTAGTTCCTCATAAATGTATGAATGGAAAGCGAGTGTCTGTTTTAGTATATATTTCTCCCACAGAATCTCACGATTGTCCAAATGTCTGTTTTAGTGACACAGGACCATCACACACATGGCAACATTTTAGAAGAGTAAAATGGAAGATTTAAAAATACTAATGGGGAAAATGTATTTCTCCCATTGACTTCTATTGAGGCCTGAACTGGGTCTATTGGCATGCAAGGGACTTTCAAGTGTGCTGCTGTAGGATTGAATAACTGAGATGCAGATATACGTGTTTCCTCACCTGGCAGAAGCAGCAGGGAGAAAGCGCTATGACAGGCAGCGAGAGCGTGACGTGCACTCGCCTGCAGGAGCAGGTTACTGGCAGTGCTTACTCCGAGTCTCACAAAACCAGTCCCGGTCAGCTGTAGCGGGCCAAAACATTGGGTCTTCTTGTGCAGGAATCGGGAGGCAGGAGAGAAAGCTTGTACTTGGGAGGGTTGGCATGTATGCAATCCATGCATGAACTTGTGACTTTGATGTGCCCTGTTTTCTACCCTGTTCGGTTCTTTGCTACACCACGAAAGGACTCGCAATGTGACCTTTTACCACTGCTTTGATGCTGTAGTACTTTGCTTCTGAGGTGAAGGGCAGGAACCTTGGGCAGTCCTGCCCACACATCCTCTCTGGTTGCACTTGGATTGCTGCCAGGCTCGCTTTCCACCCTGGCTGTATTTCTGACATGACTGTCACTGTGCTGCTTGTCAGATGCAGTCCAACTGCTGAGATTTCACCACCGTCAATGGGCAGCAAGATACCTTTTCCACAGTGCCCTTGTGAGGCATCGCTTCATCATTCAGCACCTTATTTGTGGTTTCATATCTCAAGCCTAAGCACAGATGCACATTGGTCTAAGGGGGAATGCTATATGCCAGTGTCTGGGAGGGTCTCAAAAAGAGACTGTTTGACACCTATTGTCTCTTAGCCCTACAGGCATTTCAACGGGTGTTGAGAAGTCTCCCCACATGCTAGTCTGCGCCTCTCTAAAGTCTGTGTGCTTTGGGTTTTCATCTGTGCAGATCATCCTAATCTGATACTTTAGTCCCAATGCGTTTATTAAAGTGATCCAAGATGCTGACTTCCGGAATAGATTAGTTGCCAAAAAGGAAAACCCACCGTGGTACCCCAGTAAGGAGGTAGTGCAATTTAACAAGTCTGTGACAAGGGAACTTGTGAACCTGCTCTGTTCTACCGAATTTTTCGCAGACGTTTGGCTCGGTTCTGTGAGCCGTGCCTTGTAAGTCCTGGAATGCAAGAAACATTTCCTTTCACGTCATTTCTCTTTTACCTTTTTGATTTTTCCAGCACGTTACTTTTCTTATTTTCTTTTTCGATTCTTCCAGGGCCACTCTTGGGTATATGGGCAGAAACCAAACGTATCTGGCCTACCTCTTGCTCACTTCTTCATGGGCCTTTTCATAGTGTACTGCAGGTGATGGTGCCGTCTATTACTGCCTCTGTAAAGCCACCGTGTATCTTCTTTTCTTCGCTATTCACTCTTCTGGCTTTGGTACTGGATCTATTTATCCACTATTTATTATGCTAATTTGTTCTCTTGCTTGCCCGTATAGGAAGCAATATGTGTCAAAGTATATTTGTTTGTGTTATAGAATTGAGCGGTGGACCCCACCTTACATCCGATGTATATATATTCTGTTCTCTTTCCCGGAACTGCACAGCCTACTGTTTGCATTGCTTAAATATTTGTGCCCTGAAAAAGGTGACAGCTAGACCTTAGCTCACACTGAAATGAGCGTCGGCACTGCGCTGGACAGAAACCATACTGTATCTGTTATGTATCTGCGGCATTTTATCTAGAGGGATTCCTTGTTCAACACCGCTGCCTATTTAAGGACTATTCCCTTCAGTTTGCCGCTGACCACTCAGATTATGCGCATTCACACTGGTGCACATGCGCCCTGTATTTCTATCTACGCGCATGTGCGCCTCTGGTGAACTTGCGAGGACAACCCGGAAAGGGTTTCCGCCCACTCCTCCCCTTACTTCATAAGAACCGCGTCTTGCAATCACATTCGTAACTTCCTGGCAGACGCACGGAGGGGGTAGGTGTAGAGGAGGTAGCACCCCGGCGAATCCTGTTAGTAGATTTGGATGGCAGAACCTGGAACATAGCGAGCTATTGGCACGTTATAGTCTGTGCCGCGTTTCCTTCTCCCTCAATAATTTTTTTACTTTATGTGCATTATTCTTGCTCTTCCAGTCCGGTAATGTGCGGGCGTCTCTGGCTTCTGCCAGTGGAGGTTCCTTCACGAGACAGCGGGGTAAGCGCATTTGAGAATTCACCACCTTTTGATACCGATACAGGGCTGTGCAATATCTGTAGTAATTCATTAGTTGCTGTGACACCTTTTTGCACATTTGATATCTAGGACAAATGGAGGGTCACGAGTGCTAACAATAATACCACAACTAACTGACACGGTATGTCTATAAGTATCGCACTGTGTCAGGCCCAACCAGATGTATATGGGTCTCCTGAGCCTGTGTTTGCCTATTGTCTGATATAATTGATGCGCACACAGATGTGGCACATTATAAGGCATCAAGTTGTTACTGATGTTCTTATTTGTCGTTTATGTTTTTCCTGTTTCCTAGGTTTTCATCAGGAGCGTTGTTTCATCATGCAGCTGTAGCCACATTTTAGGTATACAGGTTACTGCCCTGCCCTGTTTGATCTTAAGGGTTTAGTAATAACTTTTTTCACGTGCACTTCATTTTAGTTCTGGTCCTGAAGAAGCGCCAACGACCCTTATGGCGACACAGGCGCGAAACATGTTGACCTATGACCTTTTGACACCTGGGCATAGTGTGCCTCTTGGACAAGATTTTATGTAGCAGTTGATCTGCAAAGGGTATACAATTTATACATTCGATTCAAGTTTACCCTTTATTTAATATATTTTCATATCACCTTGCACGCACCCTTTTTTACCCTTTTTTAGACCCATACCCCACACACCCACATGCACCATCCGGCAGTTCTTTAAAAGATCTCCGACAAAGAGACCCTTCGGGGGACCCGTGGGGAATTGCAGCGCCGGCCCCACGAGGAGCAACTGCCCGATGATGAAGCATGACACCTCTTGGGGTGTGTGAGGGCAACAGAGGAAACACAAATGGTTGTTCCACTTCACTATTGGGTCACTTTTACCTAGGATGTCTTTTGTTCCTTTTCTTCTTCTTTTTTACTTCTTCACCCCTTTTTTTCTTGTTGCACGGGTGACTATTTGCACCCTTGAGCATGGGTGACATTTTTGCATCCTGCTATAGGAACAGTGTCCCTTTGTGAAATTGAATATAAGAACAGCAGAAAACCCATTGTACAAACTATGTCATTCTATGTATCATCCATTGCCATCAATGCACTGTTGAATAACATCGTTTGTAAGCTTCTCTTGAGTTCATGGTTGTACCAGAGATGTTTTCTTGTTTAATTTAATGTATTAATCATCATCATACCACTGTATTTCTGATGTTTTGGTATCTGTCCTCGCGTTTATGCAATTCTTTTTATTGTATGTTTGCAATGGTAAGACAGCAGAATGAATGGGACTTGGACATGAATGATTGTATAGATGGTTAGGATGCTACTGCTTTGATTTCTCCTATTTGCCGTGATTTAAGCATTGGGGGAATCTTATTTTCATTTGTTCCTGTTGGGACTTTAAGAATATCACATAGCATTGCTTTGATATTATTTGTGTTGTTTTGAAATCTATGTATACATATCTAAAACTATTAAATAAAAAATCATCTAGGTTTGTCGAAAATCTTATATGTTGAATAAATTCAATAAATATTTTTCTTTACTATTCTCGTTAGTCTATCATTTGTCATCCACTGACTTTGTCTGACACACCTTTGACCTTTCTTCCCGGGCTAAGAACTTACCTCCAGCCCACCAGAGATGCTAAGCGCTCAGATTTGTCTCTAGGCAAGTTATTCTCTTTCCCTTATGGGGAAAGTTTCTTTATTCAGTGTGTATATTCCTGAAACCATCTGCCTGCATCTGTTTTTTTAGGATTCCCTTCAATTTGTTTGTAATTTACTACCCCAGCACTTTTGCTGTTCGGCATTGCTTGTGTTTATTCGATCCACTACTTTTTGTTGACATTATCCCCAGTACACTATAGCCTTGCTGGTTTCTCCAGAACTTTTGTTTCTTATTTCTTCCTTTCACATCTTCTCTTTTGTGTCACTATTTTTCTGTTTATTTATTTACTATCTTTTGGCCTCATTCACACATTACGACGTGCCAGTTTAACAGTTGTTCCTCTTCAGGCACCTATTTACATCCCATCAGTGTGGAGCAGCCTATGCCTATACCTCTAGAGTCTTCACTTACCGTTACTATTTGTTTCACATCTAGCTATTACCCTAGAGTGGTTGTCTTATGGATAGCATCAAGACATTTGGCTTCTCTGATGTAGATTTCGCCAAATTGCTAGGGAAAACATCTACAAGTAATAAAACCTTTACTCTTTCTAGGGGACTCAATATCGACTGGATTCAATTACTTAATTTAAAGAAAAAAGCCAAACAAACCGGATCACATGCCAACTTTATGTTGGAATATCTCAAGGCAGGTACCATACCTATTGGCCTCCGAGTGCGCAATATACCTGTACTGTTTATTGAGATTCGCAATTTCTTGGAGAAGTGGGCCCTCATCTCCAATCGTTCACAAGACTGGATGATACTTATCATTGAAACTGCCAGGGAACTCGTGACAACACATTTCAAAGAAATAGAAGAACTAGAACAGCAACTCAAGCAAAATAACTCTCTAGACGAAGCAAAAAAGAGAATAGAGGAGCTAAACCTCGAACTAGACTCATTTTCTGACTATCTACTCAAATGGAAAACAGAAAAGCTCCGTAAAGACATTAGGCTCTTTTCACAAGAACGAGTATACCCGTTCCTGACAGGGGACTACTATTCTACCACTGTAGGAGGGGCACCTAATACTGAGCGACCGGCTTGGACAAATAGAAGAGTACTGACCTTCTCAGACACCACAGACTCTGAAGGAGAGGATCCGTCCTCTCATATTGATCCCTACAGTTACAGACGAGGGCAATACGACAGACCAAACATTAGTGGCTGATTTTTAGGGAATCAAAGAGGGAATTTTCATCTCAGATACCGAAACCAACAGAGGGAACAATTTGTAGCGCAGGAACCTCCTCAACAATTCATCCAAATGAGGAAACAGCAGTACTGGCACAATTGAATAGTATTACCTTTTTCAATCTCAGTAGTGAAACTCTTGACAACTGTATTGAAAAACTACTCACTAAAGGTCTCTCATTTGTGCCCGCCACTAAACTTTCAAGATTTGAACTTCAGAGGGACTTTTTTGCCTTCTTCCAGAGAGTGAGACTGAAAAAGTTCTTTCAGAATAGGGACACACTGGAGGAAGACAATTTATCAGGATTGAAACCCCAATCTTCTTTTATCCCAGGACTAGACCTTTTGGACCCAGAGATTGAAATATTTGAGAAGACGGTCCTATCCAAGATAGTATCACTAAATTCATTCCCTCTCCTATTCCCAACCTCACCAAACCTGAGAATATGACCTTAAGTCATCTCGGAAACAAACCTCAAGTGACGATCAAACCCTGTGACAAGGGTGGCGGGATCGTGTTACTCAACACGTCTACTTACAATAGCAAAATGAAAGCCATGCTATCGGTCCAAGAACACTATTGTAAATTGAGAGGAGATCCTGAGACCAAAGTGAAAAGTAAGATCTTTGACATCAGTAGGAAAGCGGAACAGGAAGGTGTCATTTGCAAAAAAGAGTTCAACTTTGTTACACCGGAGGTGACTCGCATTCCTGTGATCTATGGGGTCCCAAAAACACATAAGAAACCATAAGGCCCGCCACTCCAACCGATTGTTTCCTCGATCGGTGCAGCCACTGAACCCTTATCTAAGTATATAGATATTTTCCTCAAACCCAAAGTGAGCAGTCTGCCCTCCTACATGGGAGATACTGGTCATCTTATCTCTAAAATTGAAGGGATTCCCTTTAACAACAACAATGAAATACTGGTTACGATGGACATAGAAGCCCTATACACTAACGTGCCTCAACAACAGGCACTTGAGGTGGCTTATAATTATCTTATAAATTTGATAAATGAGTTACAGTTGCACACTTTTTTATAAAAAAAGGTATTCTTAAGGTATATCTTTACACCTTTCTTGCGTGCTAGTGAGTATCACCTCCTGATCCTGAGAGGTAATAATACAAATTATGAAAAGCGTCCTACAACAAGGAAAGAACGAACTCAAGTAGCACTCCTTTCGATGAACGTCGCTTCAAAAAACTGTAATCCACGTGAGGATTTTCAAATACAGTTATTCATCATGTATTCTGAATTTTGTGTTTGATCCACTTCATTGTTCATATGATTCTTCTCATATATACATAACTGTAGCAATAATCATCTTGCTTTACAGGAACCCCAATGCATTTCGGGCTCTGCCCTTCATTAGGGGGTAATTCCTACAAGGAATGTAAAAATTTTTTATTCCAAGAACTGACAAATGCCTGAATAATGCTATTCATGCTGTTTGGAAACCAAAGCATGTAGAATCAAAGTGTGAAAAGAGTGATACTAACGGTGTCCCATATCAAAACGGTGTGAAAATCGGGTCCAAGCACACAAAAAATCAGATCTAAAATTAGTGAACACCAAAGTTCGCGAGTGTATGCCGTTCATGTCACTAAATACCGCAAGGTGTACGTAAAACAATACTCCTGATAACTGAAAAAAATACCCACAACCTCAAATGAGTGCCGAAGATCAGCGTGACACAAAATCTACGTGAAAACATGCCCTCAGACGCGGTAAAAGTTACCAATAGAAAATAACAAGCATACAATCATTCTCATCCCTTAAATACCCTTATAGCGTGTACCTGTACCAACACGGTGAAACCGCCGTAGTCACTTTCAAAGAAACTTCCATATTACACGTGCCAGTGCCCCGGAAGTAAATACTCTATTCACAGGAAGTGAACCGTGAGGGACGATAGTCAGCAACAACAGACTACCCTGTTAATATGGCGACAGTAAAGATGTTGTTCACCGTTAGTTAGAAAAAGTGGGCCAACTCCTAATAACTCCTAGTACCAATATTTGGAGCGTGTCAAAGGTCAAAAAATGTATTACCATGACTAATGCATGAAATTAATGTGAATCCGTGAAGACAACTATGTGAATCAAGCTAAAAAAGGGGCATAACTCGACACGGGTCGTTTCATAATCTATGAAAAACAAAGCCCTATGAAAAAAAAAACGTGTGTACTAGGTGTGTAAGGAAAGGTAAAAAAACAATTACAGTAAATATTCAAGTAGTAATCACAAAATGGCATTCAGTCGTTTTGCAATCTATGTAAAACAGAGCCCTATAGTAAAAAAAAACCTTGTGCACCTGGTGAATCCAAAATAGAAGAAAGGGGAAAACCAATTATAGTAACATTCAAATAATAATCACAAGCTGGCATCCTACTATTCAATACAGTCTTCAATGTTATAAAAAACAACAAAAGTCTAAGCGTTCATTTAACGCCTTCGGGTGCATGGAATTCAATTTTTTTATCTAATAAATTTCACGCTGTAGAAGATGTTCCTTATTGTCTCTTCCTTCCTTCCTTCTTTTTTATCTGTTCTAGCACCATATATCTAAGCTGGCTGATATTATGATTCATGTTGGAAAAATGCACTGCAACTGTCGATTTGTGGTCTGTTTATTACTTTCTTGTTCTGTGAGACGTGTCTTAATTTTGTGCTCATTCTTTCCTACATATGGTAATCTGTATGGACACTTCAACAGGTAAACAACATTGTTCGTGTCACAGGTGGCTGTGACTCTCAATTTGATAGGCGTGCATGATAGTTTGAGCCTCTTATATTATTACAATTTCCACAATTATGGCACGGAACGATACCTCTGTATTTCTGCTCAGAATTACTATTTTTCTTGTTAAGTAATTGCTTCAAGTTGTTGGTCCGTTGATATGCAAAAATGGAAGGTTGTTGAAATATTCCCCTAAAGTCAGTTTCAGCTTGAAGTAAGGGCCAATACTTCCGAATAACTGGTTTAATTTTAGTACTTTTTTTGGAAAATTTTGACACAAACACCATTCTCTCCTCCATTGCAGCGCTTTGAACTTTAGGGTTTAACAACTGTGCCCTGTCCTTCAGCTTCACTCTATCAACTGCTTCCTGTAAGATAGGTGCTTGATATGCTCTTTGTTTGAATTTTTGTAGAATTTTAGTACTATCGTCTCTGTATGATTCCTCAGAAGAACAAATGTGTTTCAACTGAAGCAATTGCGAATAGGGAAGATGTTTGTTGAGAATCTTTTGGTGAAAACTTGAAAAATGCAAAAATGTTTTACGATCTGTAGGCTTAATGAACACTGAGGTTGAAATTCTTTTTCAGAAACATCACTGAAGCAAAACCAAATGAAGACAAAGGAACTCTGCTTGACCTTCAACCGAAAAGTACGTTCATGGCACCATTAAGCAATGAAGTAATGGACTAATTTGAGACAGTTGTACAAAGAGAGCTACATGACCTATTCAGAGAAAAGGAACGGAGAAGATCAAATTTGACCACAAAGGAACGGAACACTATTTCTAATTTGGCTTCTAACGAAAAAATCATTTGCTGTAAGGCAGACAAAGGAGGCGCCTTAGTTATTCTAGATACAGATTTCTACCTCTAAAACGTGGAAGCACAGGTGACGGACAACAATATCTATATGAAATTAATTTCCAATCCAACTATTTCCAATTTCCATTCTTAGATGTCGACATCATACTACAGGATAAGCAATTGATTACTGCAGTGTTCACTAAGCCTACAGACTGTAATCATTTTTTGCAATTTTCAAGTTTTCACCAAAAGACCCTCAAGTAACATCTTCCCCCTATTCGCAATTGATTCGAGTGAAATACATTTGTTCTTCTGAGGAATCATACAGAGACAATAGTACTAAAATTCTACAAAAATTCAAACAAAGAGCATATCCAGCACCTACCTTACAGGAAGCGGTTGATAGAGAGAAGCTGCAGGACAGGGCACAGTTGTTAAAACCTACAGTTCAAAGCGCTGCAATGGAGGAGAGAATGGTGTTTGTGTCAAAATTTTCCACAAAAAGTACTACAATTAAACAAGTTATTCAGAACTACTGGCCCTTACTTCAAGCGGAAACTGACTTCAGGGGAATATTTCAACAATCTCCCATTTTTGCATCTCAACGGACCTACAACTTGAAGCAATTACTTAACAAGAAAACCAGTAATTTTGAGCAGAAATACAGAGGTACCGTTCCGTGCCATAATTGTAGAAACTGTAATAATATCATAAGAGGCACTACTATCATGGATCCGACTCAAGGCACCCCTATCAAATTGAGAGTCACAGCCACCTGTGACACCAACAATGTTGTTTACCTTTTGAAGTGTCTGTGCGGATTACCATATGTAGGAAAAACTGAGCGCAAAATTAAGAGACGTCTCACAGAAAACAAAAGTAATATACGGACCAAAAATCGACAGTTGCAGTGTATTTTTCCAACATGAATCATAATATTATCCAGCTTAGATATATGGTGCTAGAACAGATACAAGAGAAGTAACGAAGAGACAATAAGAAACATCTTCTACTGTGTGAAATTTATTGGATAAACAAATTGAATTCCATGCACCCGAAAGGGTTAAATGAATGCTTAGAATTTAGTTGTTTTTTATAACATTGAAGATTGCATTAATAGTAGGATGCCAGGTTGTGATTATTATTTGAATGTTACAGTAAATGGTTTTTCCCATTCTTCTATTTTGGATTCACCAGGTGCCCGAGGTTTTTTACTATAGGGCTCTGCTTTACTTAGATTGCAAAATGACTGAATGCCATTTTGTGATTACTACTTGAATATTTACTGTAATTGTTTTTTTTACCTTTCCTTACACACCTAGTACACAAGGTTTTTTTCATAGGGCTTTGTTTTTCATAGATCATAAAACAGGCGTCGGTTTATGGCCCTTTTTTGGCTTGATTCACATAGTTGTCTTCGCGGATTCAAATTAATTTTATGCATTAGTCATGGTAAATTGGTAATACGTTTTTTGACCTTTTGACACGCTCCAAATATTGGTACTAGGAGTTATTAGGAGTTGGCCCATTATTTCTAACTAATGGTGAACAACGTGTTTACTAATCGCCATAACAACAGGGTAGTCTGTTGTTGCTATCGTCCCTCACGGTTTACTTGCTGTGAATAGAGTATTTACTTCCGGGGCACTAGCTCGTGTAATATGGAAGTTTCTTTGAAAGTGACTGCGGCGGTTTCACCGTGTTGGTACAGGTACGTGCTATAAGGGTGTTTGTTAAGGGACGAGAATGATTGTATGCTCGTTATTTTCTATTTCTAACTTTTACCCCGTCCGAGCGCATGTTTTCATGTAGATTTATTTTGTGTCACGCTGATCTTCGGCATGCATTTGAGGTTGTGGGTATTTTTGTCAGTCATCAGGAGTATTTTTTTACGTACACTTTGCGGTATTTAGTGACATGAATGGCATACACTCGCGGACTTTGGTGTTCACTAATTTTAGATGGATTGTTTTTTGTGCTTTGGCCCGATTTTCACACAGTTTTGATATGGGACACCGTTAGTATCACTCTTTTCACACTTTGATTCTACATGCTTTGTTTCCAAACAGCATGAATAGCATTATTCAGGCATTCGTCAGTTCTTGGACTAAAAAAGAATATGTTACATTCCTTGTAGGAATTACCCCCTGATGAAGAGCAGAGCCCGAAATGCATTTGAGTTCCTGTAAAGCAAGATGATTATTGCTACAGTTATGTATATATGAGAAAAATCATATGAACAATGGAGTGGATAAAACACAAAATTCCGTATACATGATGAATATATGTATTTGAAAATCATCAAGTGGATTAGAATTTTTTGAAGCGACGTTCGTCGAAAGGAGTGCTACTTGAGTTCGTTCTTTCCTTGTTGGAGGATGCTTTTCAGAATTTATAACTACCTATGTCAGCCGGACTGGAACAGAAACAAAATTTTAATATCCAGTGTATGAACATAGTCCTGAATGAATTGTTTTTTTAATTTGACGGGGAACTATACAAGCAAATCAAGGGAGTCAGTATGGGGACCTCTTGTCCCCCCCAGTATTGCCAACCTGTATATGGGCAACTTTGAGAAGCAATTCATACATAATAAGAATGCTCCCTTCTATGAAAATATACCAGTATGGCATTGATACATCGATGACATCATCTTCGTATGGCATGGTGAAGAAGATGATCTTGACCAATTTCTAGAATGGGTCAATCTCTGTGATGGCAACCTCAAATTTACCCCTAACAAAAGAAGAGACAGGGTAAAATTCCTTGACATTTGGATTGAGCACAAGAATCAAGAGCTGGCTGTGTCTCTTTATACCAAACCTACGGCAAGGAATATGTTACTCCACTACAGCAGCTTCCATTCGTGCTCTCAGAAAGATGGTATGCCCTTCAGCCAATTTCTACGTTCACGTAGGAATTGTACCAAAATTCCAGAGTTCATCCACCATGTGGATATCCTTAAGAACAAACTGTTAGATCGTGGTTACCCCCAAAGACTGGTGCGTGACTCATTTAAGAGAGTCAAACACTACGATAGGGACACTATGTTTACCCCCAAAAAATAAAACCACCGAAGACAAACTGGTGTGCGTTACCCGCCATTCAAAACTCAATCAGAAAATTAAACCGGTCATCTATTCAGAACGGTACCTGCTTAACATCAGAGTGGATATTCCTAAGCTACCTAGACCTACTTTCGCCTTCAGATGCAACAAAAACCTACGGAACCTTTTAGTGAGGGCTAAACCTACCATAAAAGACACTTTCCTGCAGAAATCTATCACTGGCTGCAACCGCATCAAGGGTAATCACAGATGCGACACTTGCCACGCATGTGTGAATGCCATTGTGGCAGACGGTATCATGATTGGATGTAAGATTATCGAACTCAAGCACATGACCAACTGCAGGCCTTCCAATGCCATATACTATGTTCTCTGCTCGTGTAACCTTTGTTATGTGGGCGAAACGGGGAGAGAAGTTAGAACACGCATCGGAGAACACAAGTCCAACATCCGCAATACCAAAAATCCTGCTCCTCTGGCCCAACACTGGTTAGAAATGGGACAAACTGAAAAGTAGATAAGATGGATCATCCTAGAAAAGATCATTGCCACCAGAGGACATCACGACTACAAATTTCAAAAGAGGAGAGAAGTATTTTGGATATTCTATCTCAACTCTGAATGGCAGGGACTCAATGAAATTACACCCTGGGAACAAGTTCAGTAAGTGTTCCTCTTGTTGACTCACCACACTGCACTTCTATCTGGACCACAGCATACTTGGTACCCTTAAACACCATTCCTTTCTCCCCGGTTGTTCCACGCCATTGTGGAGCTTTTCCATATCTTCTTTGACTCAGCCCCTTTTCTCCATCTGGGTCTATTGCTTGCGCTTTATACCTCTGGCTTCTATTGATGAATCTGCTGCTTGTTTGGGTTTTTGTACATCCTGCACCTGTCTTGATGCACTGCCAGATTCTAATTGGCTCCGATTGGCATCTGTCTTTTTTCAGTCAGTGACTCAGTACAGACTTACAGATAGGAGTGGAGCTTTCTGCTGCCTACCTCACCCTGTTCTAGTACTAGAAGGTGTTTGGTGTAGGATTTCTTTTTAAGACCTTCATATTAGTTTCATTAGAAACATTCAGCGGCATCGGACCATATCCCTATTTTTTCTTCTTTTTCAAATATACAAGCCCGGCGTGGTTTGCGCTGTATTGCTTTAGAATATTCCGATGCAACATTATACTCCCTTTATGGCTGCCGGACAATTCCTTTGTTGCGGGATAACACTCTAGCTCGTTTCTCTGAGCGGGTCACCTGACCTGGGCCTGAACTTAAAGTCCACATTCCAGACCCCACTCATGTGACCTTTCTAATCCATCATACCAGCTGACCTCGCCATTGAGATGCCGAGTTCGGAAATGCTGTATCCTTCAAAGGTTCCAGTTCCTTCTTGTCCGACGACCTTTCAAGATCCTGAGGTCCGGTTATACCAGAGGTGAAGGAATGGGGGGCCCTGCCCCAGACACGCTCTGGAGGACGCGGAACTGCACCGTACTAGGTAAGCTTATTGGCTACCCGGGGCACGTATTTGGATCTCTTTGGCTCGATTTGGGTATAGCTTCCTGCCTGCACACTTAGGAATATCGCTGAGATTCCCAGATACTTTCGTTTTTTTCACTTTATCTATACGGAGTCTCTATGGGTCCCACGTGAACTCTCTGACCTTACTACTTCGGACAAATTTTTAGCTAACAGTAACCGAATCTTGGAGATACCCTACTCACTGTTTTCCTTTGTTTTTTAAGGCTCTGATCGCAGCATCTACCTTTGACCATTGCTCTTAACAAACGCTGGGTTTTTCTGGACCTTGAAAGCTCCGGACTTATTGTTTTTTTTAGTTAAATAGTTTTTTATTTAAGTTATAAATGCACAGGATTACAAACATGTATTTAGCCACTTAGGAACAAGAGAAAACAAAAAATGTAAGCATATAAGCATATAAAAATAGTGACAAGAAGGGAAGTGAAATCTATAGAAAAAAGGTTATAAACAATGTAAGAAATATTACTAAAATTGTTTTAAACAAAAACAGGGAGGAAAAAACAGGGCATAATATACTATAATACATACAAAAATCCTAAATAGGAATTAAAACCTAACATAACGTTAAAATAAGGGGATAATATTTTTTATCAAAAAGGAAAAAGGAAAGAAGGAGAAGATAAGAGGAGAAAGAAAGAAAAGAGAAAGAAAAGAAGAGAGAGGATAGAAAGAAAGAGAAGAAGATCAAGATAGAAAAAGAAGGTAGAGATTATGATGATGATGAAAGGAAAGATGTAAAGAAGGTCAGATTTAATTTGCAGGTGAATGAAGGATTGAGGAATAGAAGCGATTCTATGCTCATCACATATATAGTTCCACCAATGGAAAAAGGATAATTTCGAATTGTCTTTCCAGCAAGTGAGGATAACTTTAAATGCCACAGCAAGAAATAAATCCAGTAATGGAGAAACAGGGGCAACAAGATTAAAATCTGGCGAAACAGTGCCTAAAAATACATTTTGAATACTAAGTTGTACATTATGAGAGAATATCAATGAACATTTTGACCATATATCATTCCAAAAATCATAAACCTTAGGACAATAAAATAATAGGTGTATTAAAGAACCTTCAGCATTAAGACAAGACCAACAAGACAGAATGGTTGATTTTTTATAACCTAAGGGGAGTAATAACGACTCTATTAAAAATTAAAAATAGGGACTGTGTGAGATTAGCAGCTTTGGAAGTCTTGAATAGTTTCTGCCAAAATGTATCCCAGTGTGGTAACGATAGAGTAACGGAGAGGTCATGTTCCCAATCCAGTTCCACCTTATTTTTGACCCGTGTACAGATAGGAATAGATAAAGATTTATATATAAAGGAGGCACTGGGAATAGTATCAGGAGAAATTTGAAATAGTGGAGAATCAGAAAGACAGGAAGTAGGAGTTGGTAAAGAGAGGAATTTCTGTAGACACCCCTGTAAAATAGGAAGTAAAGTATCATATTGCTGAATACAGGCGTCAGGAAGTTGAAAAGATTCTTGCAACTGATGGAAAGAAAGAATCTCATTGTTAACAATCAGTTGATGTACATAAAAAAGGCCCTTTTCTTTCCATTGTTTGTAGTAGAATGATTTGTGGCGAAATTTAATGAACTTATTAAACCAAAGTGATGACGCCAGAAGGGATTGATAACTAGTCAAATTTTTTTTAAAAAGTGTGCGTAACAAAATTTGTGAATGTTTCAAAATAGGGTATTTTGAAATAAAAGTACAGTTAGTCATATGAACAACATCACGTATTGAAAAGTCATTTAACAATGAGCATTCAACATTAACCCAAGAAGGTTTAGTTAAGTCCTGATAATCCTTAGATAAAGCAAACAATTGACGAACCAAAAATGCATTATGATATAAATTAAAATGAGGGAATCTTACCCCCCCCTTCATTTTTAGGACGAATCAATTTAGATAAAGCAATACGTGCATGTTTATTATTCCATAGAAATTTGGTGCATAATGAATGAATCTGAGAGAAATAATAATTAGGAATCTTAAACGGCAACATAGATAATATAAACAGAATCTGAGGGACAATCATCATTTTAAATTGTATCAAGTCTGCCCCACCAAGAGAGAAACAGGGGAGACCAGAGATTTAACAAGTTAGTAATTTTAAGTTTTAAGGCAGAAAAATTCTGAGCTAATGTGTCACGGATGTTGGGGGCGAACCATGTGCCAAGATATTTTATTTTTTGAGGACACCATGTGAAATTAGACGATTCAAACATATACCTGTAACAGGAAGGATTTAAAGGTAGACACTCAGTTTTAGAGAAGTTCAGATTGTAACCAGAAACCTTAGCAAATGATGCAATTTCCTGTAAAAACGGGGGTAGGGAAGATGTAGGATTAGACATATAAATAAGAACATCATCAGCATATGCAGATAACTTAATGTGGTGAGTTTTAAGATTAAAACCAGTAATTAACGGATTGTTTCTGATACGTTCCAGAAATGGCTCTAAACATAACAGGAAGAGGAGGGGTGAAAGGGGGCAGCCCTGACGTGTACCCCTTTGAAGGGAGAAATAAGGGGAAAAGAGACCATTAACAAAAATACAGGCTTTAGGGTTGGTGTATAACAATTTAACATATGACATAAATTTTGGACCAAAATCAAACCATCGTAACGTATGATGCAAGAATTCCCAATTTACACGGTCAAAGGCTTTTTCAGCATCCAAGGATAAAGCAGCTAATGGGGAGGGGTATTTTTTACTGAGAGCAATGATATTGGAAAACATTCTGGCATTATCAGAGGCCAAACGACCTTTAACAAAACCAACTTGGTCTGGGTTAATGAGTAAAGGGATAATTTTCTCTAAACGAGAAGCCAATATTTTTGCAAAAATCTTACAATCATAATTAATTAGTGAAATGGGCCGATAATTTTTACAATAGGAGGAATCTTTATCAGGTTTGGGGATTACAATGATAAGGGCTTCTAAAAAAGAACCACAGGCTTGGGAGTTAGAGATAAAGGAATTAAAAAGGTCTAATAATTTGGGTGCAAAAATTGAGGAGAAAGCAGAAAGTAGTTCAATTGAAAAGCCATCTGGGCCAGGCGCTTTTGCTTTCTTCATAGATTTAAGAGCATCAGATATTTCTTGTAGGGAAATGTCGTTTTCAAGGGTTTGGAACAGATCTTGGGGAGTTTTGGGCTTAGGAATATCACGAAAAAAAGAAGCAAAGTCATCTTCAGAGGGCTTGGTAGTTTCGGTATAAAGGAGCTTATAATATGATTGAAATGTGGCAATAATGTCAGAGTCAGATGAAAGGAGTGTATCTCCTGATTCTGAATGAATGGGGCCAATAGCTTTACGTTCTGATTTAATTTTTAGATAATTTGCTAACATTTTTCCGGCTTTGTTTTGGCCTCCGTGATTCTTCGACTTAATCTTGAGGAGAATATTACAGGCATCCCTTGTAACAATCTTATTCAGATTAGATTTAGCTTTGATTAAGTCTTGTAATGAAGAGGGAGATTTGGAAGAGTAATACTGGTGTTCTAACGATTTTATAGCAGTTAAAGTTTCATTATATTTAGTATGCATCAGTTTTTTCTGCTTAGAGGAATAGGCAATAGTGAAAGCTCTGAAATATGCTTTGAAGGCATCCCAAATGTTATGTAAGGAGGTGTCTAAAAGATTATTGAAAGCAAAGAACTCTTTAATAAAAAGAGGTCGCTTCTAAAACAAAAGTACGGTCTGATAAAAGGAAATTATTGAAACGCCATCTACCTTGTTTGCACGTAGTAAGAGATAAATCAACATTGGTGGAGACAGGAGCATGGTCAGATATAAAAATGGAACCAATATCAGAAGACTGGAGACAAGGTAACAGTGACTTGGAGACAAGAATATAATCAATACGAGATCTAGTATGGTGTACAGGAGAAAAGAAAGTAAATTCTGAGGTATCAGGGTTACATGTTTTCCAGGTATCGAATAGAGGGCGAGAAGAAATGGCTGCCTGAAATGATTTGTGGGATTTGTCAGGATTGAACTTGCATTTAGATTGTCTATCAGTGAACGGGTCCAACCAATTATTAAAATCACCACCAATCACAATATCAGAATTGGAAATAGACAATAGTTTCAGTTTTATAGATTGCCAAAATTCAATGTCAGGTTTAACAGGCCCATAAATATTAAAAGAAGTCACTTGTCTTTTATTTATGCTAACCTCAGTCAATACCCAACGACCATTCGGATCACACTCAGATGATATAATTTGTGCATTAACAGATTTGTGAAACAGAATAGCAACACCACCATGACGATCAATAGCAGGAGAGAAAACAATCTGATTGACCCATTGACGTTTAAGTTTAAGTGATTCTTTATCATTACAGTGGGTTTCCTGTAAAAAAGCAACCTGGGTGTTAAGTTTAGCTAGATGAGACAATTCCTTCTGACGTTTGACGGGGTGACCCAGACCACGAACATTCCACGAAACGACATTAACCATACTTCTGGATGCAGGGGAACGTACAGACATAGGACCATAAAACTGCGGGGAAGACAAGAAAAAATAAGGAAAGACAATTTTCAGTAAGTAATACGAAAGAACAAATTATAGGATAGGCATCAGAACAAGAACACCAAAGTAAGAACAAGTAATAATGATGAAAAGAAAAGTAGAAATAAAGAAGAAGGAGAGAAAATAGAGATAAAAGAGAAGGAAGGAGAAAAGTAAACAGATCAAGGAAAAACATCCAGATCTGTAAAGAAATAGAAGATCTAAGAGCGGGGGACATGGTAACACCAAAGGACGCGGACCACAAAGAACGCAGATGCAGAAACCAGGGAATGAATTAGAGCCTCACAAAAGTAAGGAGGGAATGAAAAACAACATGAGAGAACATGCAAATCGATATAACAAAGAAAGAAGAAATAATCCAGCAATAAGATTGGAATCAAGAACCAGTATCCATGCCATGAGAGGAGAAGTTATGAATAAACAGCTTGAGTTTATCCGGATCCTCAAAGGAACGTGTGCGACCCTCATGTGTGATTTTGCAAAGTCAGGGATGGAGAATTCCATATTGAATATTGAGTTGACGCAACTGAGGTCGAAGTGCAAGGAATTCTTTTCGTCTGGCGTTTGTGGCATTGGAAACATCTTGGGATATGAAAATGTTATGACCAGACCAATTAAGCCGACGTTTGAGTCTAACAGCCTTCAAAACTTGCATGAGTTCGGTGAATTCCAGGAACAACATTATAATACCACGAGGTTTATTAGCAGATGGATGAAGAAGACCCAACCGGTGTGCTCTTTGTATGTTAAGAGATGTGGACGAAGCCTGAAGGTCTAGAAGCTCTGGAAGGAGTTTCTGTAGAAATGATATTAAGTCAGACCCTTCAACATTTTCCGGCAGGCCAAAAAGGCGTAGATTATTTCTACGATTTTCAAGATTTTCAGTGTGGAGTTTTAGTTTAAGGATTTCTTGTTCAAGGAGAGGAATCTTTGTTGAAACGTCTTGTATGTCGCTGAATCGTTGCTCAAGATCCAGAACCTTACTTTCCATGACAATCCATCTTTCCTCTATTTGTTTAAGTTTGTCGTTGGTCGCGGACATGAAGGGCTGAAGACCTCTGACCTCATCTAAGATGGAATCCAGGACTGGATTTGGTGATGATAAAATTGGCGAAGGCGGATCATTTTTGTGCCTTTTCGGTTTTGTGCCAGAAACCGATGGCCTGGACGTGTGAGGATCGCAAGCCATCATCAGAAACAACAAAAAGTCAAACAGTGAAGGAAACTCAAAGCAGCAAAAATTTGACGGCACTGCAATGTAGGAAAGTAGGTACGCCACTCAAACAGGTGCACTGCAACAACTTAGTAAGAGATGGCTGGATATGGATGTAAACTTAGGCTAGTACAAGGCAGAGGCACCCCAAGGCCAATTCACCGATGAACAGATTAATAAAGACCAATGGGTCCAAGCCTTGAGTGAAAGCAGTCCAGCAGTATCAGTTAGAAAGCACCTGGCAAGAGCAGCAAAAATTGAAGAAACCAATAACGGTATGGGCACCTCATATACTACAGAACATGCGAGGTCAAGCAATGTAAATTGAGACAGGAGGCGGGCCAGGGCATTTGCAGAACCAGGAAGTGGTGGAAAACGGTTGATAACAACACTAATAGTGCCAGTGGTGGGCTTCAGACATCACAAAAACACGTTGGAGGCAGCAGAGCCTCAATTCAGAAGTCACCATTAGGAGACGAAATCAGGAGAGGGAGATGCGAGCGCCGCGGAAAAACGCAACAAAATGGCAGCCGCTCGCATCTCTGAGGGAAAAAAAACTGCCGTCATGGAGAAAGACCGTCAAAGGTGAAGAAATTCGAAGGTGAGGCGGCCAAAAGACTCACCGCGATGTCAACATTGTAAGGCAGGTCTTCTCAACAGCGAAACTGCAAAATTGAAGTTACGGAGGAGGTTCCGAGTCCCGCGGTGAAGCGGAGCTCAAGCGGGATCCGCCATGTCGCTTCGGTGCTCAAGCCACGCCCCCCCGGACTTATTGTTGATCCTTTTTATCCCGCTGCCAGATAGAGAGACTCTAGGCATACGAGGTATCCATTTACAGCATTCCTGTTTGACCCATCTTACGTTTTTGGGACCGAGATCATTCTAAACTTAGGGAAAAGGGAGGGTCTTACTAATTTACTATTTGGTCTTCTGTTTTTTTACTTCTGTTCCACACCAGCCGTGACCAAAACCTGCTCTTTTCTACCGGATTTTTCTCAGATGTTCAGCTCTCTGAGCCGTGCCTTTTAAGTCCTTGAATGCAAGAAATATTTATTTTCATTAGCACGTCATTTCTCTTGTACCCTTTTGATTTTTCCAGCCCGTTACTTTTCTCATTTTCTTTTTCGATTCTTCCAGGACCACTCTTGGGTATATGGGCAGAAACCAAACATATCTGGCTCACCTCTTGCTCACTTCTTCATGGGCCTTTTCATAGTGTACTGCAGGTGATGGTTTCGTTTATCACTGCTTCTGTAAAGCCACCAGTGTATCTTTTTTTTCTTCACTATTCACTCTTCTGGCTTTGGTACTGGATCTATTTATCCACTATTTATTATGCTGGTTTGTTCTCTTGCTTGCCCGTATAGGGAGCAATATGTGTCAAAGTATATTTTTTTGTGTTATAGAATGGAGTGGTGGACCCCACCTTACATCTGATGTATATATATTCTGTTCTCTTTCCCTGAACTGCACGGCCTACTGTTTGGATTTCTTATATATTGGGCCCTGAAGAAGGTGGCGGCTAGACCTTTTCCCACACTGAAACGCACGTTGGCACTGTGCTGGACAGAAACCATACTGTGGAATGAATATAATAACAGCCGAATACTTATTGTACAAACTATATGTCATTCTATGCATCATCCATTGCCATCAATGCACTGTTGAATAACATTGTTTGTAAGCTTTTCTTGAGTTCATGGTTTTACCAGAGATGTTTTCTTGTTTAATTTAATGTATTCATCATCATACCACTGCATTTCTGATGTTTTGGTACCTGTTCTCACGTTTATGCAATTTTTTATTTCCATTCAACAAATTTTATTTCGGTCATAAAAAGCCATAAAAAGTAGAAGTTCATACACAATGTAACATTAATAAACAGATTTTGACAGGTCATTATTTAGATATTACAATACATCCCAAAAAGACATTTTAATATGTCCAAGGTCTTTATGCCAATTTAAAGCAAGAACAATTAAAACCAGCTAAAAACTATTAAAATTTGAAGGCTAGAAAGAACAAAAATGCGGAAAAAGTTTTTTTACAATTGTTGAAATAAATTGAAAAAGGCCCTGCGCCTGTGCCACATGGAATTAAGGAAGCGAGACATGGCAAAAACTATGTGGGGGGGGGGATCAGATCTTAACATTCTATACGCCTCCAGACACTGTACACACCCCAGGTTTCTGCATAATGGAATAAGCCAATGCCGTCTGGCAGATTTATAGCCTGGGCAAAAGAAAAGAACGTGGGTAACCGTCTCATCTGGGCAGTTGCAGATGGGACAACCTGCAGAGGGATCATTTGACCATTTGTTCACAATAGCATTGACCGGGGGGGTCCCTGTTCTGAACTGGACATACAGCCTCCTAGCCATGGGAGGCTGTATGTCATTCAGAAAAGACTCAAAGAGGTACTCGGTTTTTATGTTGAGAAATTCAGCTGTTAGGTGCCCGAGTTTGGTGTTCACTTGCAGATCGGCTAATTTATGTGCCCTATAGGCTCTGACAAGTTGTAGTCGTGATGGTGTTAGGGGCACTACCTCCAGATTGGTCCACAGGTTGGGCAACCCTATTCTGACACAGGTTTCTTTGATGTACTTAAACCAGGACAGTTTTCCCACCCCCGGTAAACCCAAGACTCCCTTAAGTTCATTTTGGTAAAAGGCTAGTTCAGGAGTTGCCCAGAGTCTGCGACAGAAGGTCAGTGATCTTAGGCTTATCTCTTCTGCAATCGATCAGACTCATAGGTCCAGACGCAGAGTGATGAGGGGATTGCTAGGCAGTAAGCCCAGGAGCTTTCTCATAAATTATTTTTCTGTTTTGGCCAAACTGCCAGACGGGCGGTGGCCCCACAGTTCAGCCCCATACATTGCAGCACTTCCCACTTGCACTTTGTAAATTTCAACTACAGGACCTGGCTGTTTGTATGAGGAGTTCCTATAGGATTTGGTGATTCCCCCCGCCAGCTGCGCTAGCTTCAAGCCTGCCTTGGCTAGTTGTGGGCCGCAATCAAATGTTTCAGACAGTATAACGTCAAGGTATTCGAAGACAGTCACCCGCTCTAAGGGAGTACCATTTAGGGAGGGATTTGGGCAAGATGTTTTGGCTGGATAAAAACCATACATTTAGTCTTCGCAGTATTGATCTCTAGCCATCGGTTGTTACAGTATAGAAAAAAACTATCTAGGATCCTTTGGATGCCCATGGGAGATTTAGACAAGAGCAGGGTATCATCTGCAAACATCATTGCTGGCACCCTGCCTTGCTCCAGCTACGGGCATCGTTGTCCGCCACCTCGTTTAATTGGGCTACCAAGGCGTTGATAAAAAGACAAAACAAAGTGGGAGCCAGCACACACCCCTGTCTCACTCCTCTGTTCACTGGGAAATGGGGGGTGAGTTCTCCAGATTTCCCATGACTGACTTGGGTAAAATTTCCTGAGTGTAAACGCATGAACAATGACAGCAAGTAAGGCGGGATACCCAGCTGCTCCAAAACCTCCCACAATTTAGGTCGGGGGACCAGATCGAAAGCCGATTTAAGGTTGATGAATATTAAATAGCGACTGCCACCCTCAATTGACACAGTCTTCCAATATAAAAGTTGGAGCCTGAAGAGCTGATCGATGGTGGAGGTATTCTTCCTAAAGCCAGCCTGATATGGACTCAAGACTTCATGGCCTTCCATTCAAAAATGGAGTCGCTCAAGGAGGATCATGCGAACAGTTTCTGGGTGACGTCTATGAGGCTTATTGGCCTGTAGTTGGAGGGCAAGAGTGGTGAGCCTTTCTTGCACACTGGGAAGATTTCGGCCCCTAGCCACGTGTCCGAGATCCTCATGCCTAGCATTATAGCGTTAAATATTGCCCAGAGATAGGGTCCCCAGATGTTAGGTTCCCCCCCTGAATCGTCAACGGGGATCTTATCTAAACAGGGGGCCATACCTAGAGGAGGCTTCCTAATTGCATTAGACTTCTTTTAAGGTGATCCACTGAGGTTCTTCGCTAGGGTTCCCTGGGATTGCTGGAACCGATACACCTTTGGGCTATGTGGGTTCCTCAGTTGTGTAGAGGGCTTGGAAATGCTGTTTCCATGCTGCTGCATGGATGTTTGGCTCTATCGCTGGGTGCTCTGTGCAACCATCTGCGCTGACTAAAGACCAGAACCTCTTCACGTCCCTGCTATGAAGAGCTGCCTTAATGTCTTCCCACCTTTAAAGCTCCCAGTTCTTCTTGGCTAGCTTGGTACAGTTTCTATATTGAGCCCTGCTTTGTTTGATGAAGGATCTATCCTTTAGATTTACAGCAACTATGAGGGCACCCTTTGCCTTACGGCAGGAGTTGTTATACCAGGTTTGCTTAACACCCTTAGTGGGCTTGGGACATGTCATGGGGTTGAAGATGTTGGTCAGGCCAGTTGTCAGTTCTTCATGGAGTACCTCTAGTCTACTGATGGCGAGTGGAGTGGCAAGTGTTACAGCAGCCAACTCCATTTCCATTAAGGGCGAGATGATTTTAGAGTACAATTCGGCCTCCTTGTCTGTAGACTGCTTGAACTTTCCCCACCTGATTTTCCTTCTGTTATTGGCGACTATTAGGCTGGTACTAGCAGAGGTGGCAGTAGACCTAGGATTATAGATTTCTTTAGGCTCAAGATCCAGTGTCACAGCATTATGGTCGCTGTCAAATTTTGGTATGACCGTGAAGTCGACCACCCACCGCCACATGCTTATCTCCACTAAAATATAGTCCAACAGGGAGGATTGTCCTATTCTGTTAAAAGTTAGCTTCCCAGGCTGATCAGACTTTACCGGTGGAACTTGCGGGACAGGGATTGACCAGAGGCTATCCTCTTCACTAGAGGGGGCATCCGTAGGGGCAGCCAGGGGCTCAAATTGGCAGTTAAAGCCCCCCCAAAGAATCAGTCTGGCATTCGGGGGGACTGTGTCAATAAAAGAGTTGAGTAGTTCTATGGTCGGAGATTCCTGGGTAAGGTTTACGGGTCGAGAATAAATGTTGATGAGTGCGAATTTCAGATTGGAGGGGAAAGTGAGTACGATACACTGCAAATCATTAGATGCGGTATTCAGCTGGACTGCCGTGCAATCCAGATGGGTAGCAACCCAAGTGCATAGGCCTCCCGAGAGTCTGCCCCTTCCCCTTGAGGTGGCCTGCACGTTAAAGGTTGCAAACCCTCCTCTCTCGCCCAGGTCTCCTGGAATATACAGACCTCGTGAGAGCCCACAAACTTTCCCCAATCAGGGCAGTGGCGCTTGTTTTTAATTCCAGCAACGTTCCAGGATAAAATCCTTAGCTTATGGCAAGAGGAGGTAATACCGCCATATGCATCCTGTCTTATGTAGGTACAACTACTAGTGACGGCTGGGCGTGCCAACGAGTTAACTTTGGGTTCCTCTGTTAAAATAACTGGGCAGGGAATTAAATTATCCATATGAGTTGCAGCTGGATGATTGGGCAAGGCTGGGCCTGACTCAGGAGGATCAAGGTCTCCTCCAGGATATAAGGGTAACTGTGCCTGGGTCAAGGTCTTCACTACTGAGGGTGTACTGTATCCGTGGCCCACTAGGATTCACCCCTGCTGCCTTCATTAGACCACCCGTCCCTATTATGGGGTTGAGGCCCCCTTGCAGCCCCAGTCAATCCACTTCAAGGGGCTCGTATTTATTTGCTAATGGAATTCTAAAAAGAGGTCTAAGGGGTTGGCCTACGTTTTTAAATGTCTGGAATCTATGGATTGGGGCCATAGAGTGTAAAGTCCAGGGCATAGTATGATTGCCTGGGTAGAAAAAGTCCAAGGCGTGGGCGCAGACCCTAGTAAGCGGTACATGAGTACTAACAAACAGCAATATTTTGTACGGTTAGGGAATTGCTGAAATTAATAACTATACAATCTCCCTGAATAGTTTTGGGATTGTTACCCACCCATCCCACTCTTCGGACCATTAGAATTTCCCCAGCCCTGTCGTAGAAGAACTGCTTGTGCCTGGTTAACCAAAAAAGACACTTGTTCCTGAGCTCTAACTGCGATTCTTTCTGCCCATGGTTGATCTCAGGAACCCCGGTTAGAATGATGACATATGGAAGTGTGTCAGGGGGTAGATTTATGGTCGGTGTCATCGGTGTTGCTGGACCTAGGTCCTCAGCCTCTGCTGGGTATAACCTTTCCCTGCCCCCGCTCTGCACTGTGTGGGTAGGCCCTCTTCTGTGTAAGTCCTCTCCCGGTGGAGCGGTGCAGGAGATTGCCCTAGGCTCGCGTGGGGGGTAAATGCCAGATGTTTCAGGGTGCGTCGGGGGATTGGCAGTCGGCAAGGCAGTAGGGGCCTCTGCCCTTCCATTACTTGTTAGTGCAGCAGAGATTGGAACCAACGTAGACCCCTTTTTGGAAGTGGAAGAATTGGGTATACTATCGGTCTGTGAGCTACAATCTTGCCTCTTCCCCAAGACAATGGTAGTTGTGCCAGGGGGATTGCCCTTGCCACTCAATCCAGTCTGTTGCCCTACATCTAGATGCTTGAGTAAGAAAGCAAGTTCTTTCTTAACAATGGCTCTCATCTGGTTCTCTAGCTCCACTATAAAGTTCCTTGCCCACGGAGGACAGTCAAAGGCTTTCAGCGGGTTGGTGGGGGATCCAATCATGCTTGCGCTACAAGCGATTCCCTCAGCACTGTTAGTTGGGACTGGGTTTTTCCTTCTCTTATTTCCTGCTGCATTTCCGATTTTGCGTTTAGTAGTCTTAAGGGTAGAAGTAATGGTGCCACCTTTGCGGGTGGTTGGCTTCACTGGGAGTTGTTGCGGTGATGGTAAAGATGACTATTGTTCTAGACAGGGATTCTGCTGGTCTCAATGAGGAACCAGGGCTGCTTAGTTGGAGATTAAGTGGTTCCAGCCCTGGTCTAAATAAATCTGGTGTTAGAGACAGACACCTCTCTGTCAATTCTATTTCGGTTGAGACCACCCCAATAGCCCTCTGAAGCATCCTATCTATTGAGGTTTGGGGCAGTGAGGGCGGGATAGGGGCCTGGGGCCCTTTTTTTGCTACACATATGCGCCTACCTATGTTTGATTAGATAAAAACAAAAAAGGAAAATAAAAAGGAAACACAATGTGTTAGGCACCCTAAAGCGCGGAACCAATGTGTGTCAATTAAAACACGTTTTGAGTACAAGTACACACCCTATATGCCAAGGTAAAAGACATTAAGACGCGGGATAAATATAATTAAGGGTCAGACTATGCATGTGAGTTGTGTCACAGTTAAAAACGTCCTGAAGTGGAACAGTTCGAATGGGTTGTGCGAAGGGGCACTAGGTTGCATGCGCTCTTAGTTCGCCACCAAGTCTTGCTAAAAATACGGGGAGGGGCCAACACAGCTACAATAAGAGTTCTATGCGCCGGGTAAAAATCGCTGAATTCAAAGAAGTCCCAAGACAGTCTTACCAGAGTCACTAGGCGAGGATTCGTAGGCCAAGGGAGGTGGCCCTGCCCTGCCTCTTTCTGACGCCGACGGGCGCAGGCAGCGCCTTGAGTAGGTCTGCATTGGTAAGATAGCAGTATGAATGTGATTTGGATATGAATGTATAGATGGTTAGGATGCTACTGGTTTGATTTCTTGTCTTTGCTGTGATTTATTGTGTTGGGGAATCTTAATTTCATTTGTTCCTGTTGAAACTTTAAGAATATCACATATCATTGCTTTGATATTATTAGTGTTGTTTTGAAATCTATGTATACATATCTAAAACTATTATTTAAAAATAATCTGTTTGTTGAAATTCTTATATGTTGAATAAATTGAATATATATTTTTCTTTACTATTCTCGTTAATCTATCATTTGTCATCCACTGTCTCTGTCTCAACACCTTTGACCTTGCCCCCCCCCTGGGCTAAGAACTTACCTCCAGCCCACTAGAGATGCTAAGCGCTCAGATTTATCTCTAGGCAGGTTATTCTCTTTTCCTTCTGGGGAAGGTTCCTTTATACAAGGGAAATTGATGGCTAATCAGTGGAAATACAATGTCTTACATTAGTCGCAAAATGGTAGCTGGAAACTTTATACGTATATATTTTACATTGTAATCCTTTTTAGACATGTCTTCATACTAAGCAAGAATACTCCTGATATTACTATTCCGGAACATGTTGTGCATGGAATGTATGTTGTGATGCAGCATAACCCAATGACTCACAACAAAATGCCACTGTCCACGAGAGTGAGTTTGAGGACTTTAAGATACTTCTGCAGAATATCCCTCTTGTGGCCCACTATAAGCATTTGAAGAAAGTGCTGTATGACCATATCGACCTGGGCATACCTATCCTGAGGCATTAAACAAGTGGTTTTGCATTAGGACTTCTGGTTTGCACACAATTAAGATAAATCTGATCGTCTTATAACCTTGAGTGTCTTTTGGGAGTAATAATAATAATTGGATTTATAAGCACCAGGTTAAGCCACAGGCATGTCCCTGCACTCCGAAAAAGAACCCTGCGGAGCCAACAACCTAACAGCCATTCTCAAGGATCAAAAAACTCACTGCGACCCATTACAACTCAACATAATCATGTACCATAGCTGATTGGAATAACAAAGTCTTAGGCTTATTGCATAGCCCCAATTCCGATGGTT
The DNA here is from genome assembly GCF_964204655.1 of Triturus cristatus. Classification (NCBI taxonomy): domain Eukaryota; kingdom Metazoa; phylum Chordata; class Amphibia; order Caudata; family Salamandridae; genus Triturus; species Triturus cristatus. Next base: position 688,327,782 of record NC_140586.1, on the reverse strand, counting down.
CCATCCTAAGGTGAAGAGGCAGAGAGTTCCAAGACTGCTGCTAAAAAACCAAAAGCGCGACCACCCGTCCTGGCTTTCCTCACCACGGAACCACTGCCAAATTGGTGCCAGATGACTTGAGCAAGGCAGATATCCTGGACCTCTGTCTGTGGCAGAAGCCCAAAGGGTAACTCAAGATGTTCAATTTTCTTTTATCTTTCGGATCAGAAAATCTACATTCATCTCCTTCCAGGATTTCGAAGCAACGCAGTCACACACTGGTAAACAAGCATTTGCAATGCAATTGGTCTCGCCCTTGGGGCCTCATAAGTATTTAACCATGCAGCACATTGTCTGCAGCTGGGGGCCAGTGGTGGTTCTACTGGGATGTAAGTAAGTAAGAAATGCAAATAAAAATGTTATTCCAAGAGCAACATAAAAGAAACGTATGCACTCTGTAGCCTCGTTTCTTTATCAGAAGAGCTATTACTTTTGTAAGCTATATTTAAACTATTATTTTAATAAGTTATTAAAAAGAATGATATTGCTGCAGAGGGTACGCTGTGTGTTCTCGTTATCTGTAGTGAGTACTGCTAATAACATGGGGTCTGACAGAATGTCATGTGGTCTTGCTTACAGATAGGTTTGTTTTGAGCCTGACTGTGTGTGAGCTGGACCTCCTGAGGGAGACGATGTGTGTTGTACATTATGTTTGTTTTAACTGTTCGTGTTCACTCCCCACCGGCAAGCAGATTTTTGAAATGCAGCCCACATATTACATGTCTCTTGCAGCTCCAGGTGCACTACTTACAAGGAAGAGGCAGGGTACGTTTCACAGGGTGTATAAGCATTTGGTGCAGAAGACATGCTTGTGCCTTAACACAAAGCGCATAGAAATGCCGCATTCATTTTTTTTTTTTTTTAACAACATTTTATTGGCATTTTGTCATGTAACATTCAAGACAGTAATGGGTAATTCCACAGTGCATACAGTGAATAACATATATATCACTGAATAATGCCACGTTCATGTTTCATGTACAGTTCATGAACAATTATCCTGCTGTAGAAGATACCTGGCTCTGATTGGCTGGGGCATTTGATTAATGATCACTTTCAGGCTAATGAGTGGCAGTCTGATAATGAGATCATCTTCTCTTTGTGTGATAGGCTCAGGCCTTGCATGGTACCCTTTAAGGAACTGCATGAGCTGGAATCAGCTAATGGCCTGCATTACTGCATACCACAAACACCAACTGTAAGAAACAACTGGGAGCAGGAGGGGCTACAATGGCTCATGCGCTTTGCAGCGCTCCACTCGACCTAAAAAAAGTAACTTGGCCACTCCCACCAAAAACACACTGACCTATGCCCAGCAACTTGTGCAGTGATGACGTGGCATAATATCCAGAGCTGCCAACATAGGCACTGTGCAACCAGGTTTGAGTCTAGGCGTTTGTTCTCCCCATGCCTAGTAAAAAAAATGAAATATATGATAAGAAAATAAAACAATGGTGAAATGGATGACAAATGTAGAATGTGGCACAGTACCTGACATGGGAGCTGCTGGAATGAATTTATGGCATTTCTGATCCTCTCGCGTGACCTAACCCCTCCTCACTGGGCCAGCAGGGGTCCGTAATCAAGTGCGTAGTGCTTAGTCCAGGGCCCGTAGGCAAAGTGAGAATACTTGATCTCCCGCGCTGCAAGACTGCCGGAAATAATTTATAGCGTTCCTGCTCCTCTATCGTGACGCAGCCCCTCCTCACAGGGCCGGCATGGGTCTGTAATCCGGCAGGGGTCCGTAATAAAGTGCGTAATGCTAAACCCAGGGCCCATAGGCAAAGTGCAGAATACTCAATCTCCCGGGCTGTGGGACTGCCGGACTTAATTTATGGCGTTCCTGCTCCTCTAGCGTGACGTAGCCCCTCCTCACAGGGCCGGCAGGGGTCCGTAATAAAGTGTGTAGTGCTCAGTCCAGGGCCTGTAGGCAAAGTGCAGAATACTCGATCTACATGATGTCACATTATGAGAATTCCATTTGGGGAATAATTCCAACGCAAAAGCATATAAACAATGCAATCAGCACAAACAGTATTTCCTGAACATGAACAGCAGTTCTATTTAATTAGAGAGGCTATATATATTGAGACCAATTATAACACTAGACGATACATTTCACAATAGTTAAGGACTTAAATAGCAACCAAAGTAACAATTATAATCGGGTGATCACTGCACAAAAGAATAACGGTGTGGACGTTTCGCTTCTTTAGAAATGAAAGTTTTTTTGGAACCTTTCGTACACGACGACAATATCCAGACACATTTGCCAATCTATTCGCTAAAAGCGACGTGCCACAGTAAAAAATACCAAAATGGAAGCTGTATAAAATTAAACAGGCGGACGTCTGAATGTCAAAACATTACTTAATTTGAGCCGGTGACGGACAACGACACTAATTTTTGAGACCGGCACTTATTTGTCGTGATCAAACATTTCCTGAGAGCAAGGCTGAGACAAACTCGCAAACGGGAAAGGGGGGAAACTAATGGAAAACATGCAAAACAACAAGTCTAGTTACTAGGATGAGGCATCTCCCCGCCGGTCCCGCGTCGCATCACGTCTCCGAGTCCTCGCATGGCAAGTGGCAAATCATAAGACTGGATGCGAGCGGTCAGGAACAATCTTCTCATACATGAGTTTGAGCTATTGTTATTGTAAATAACAATGCCTTTTATTTTTGTTTTGGATTTTAAAACATGAATAATAGACATTGCCGTTTACAATGCCAATAGCTTAAACTCGCGTAAATCCCAGACCTATTGCATTGTAAACGCTTGTTTAGGCATGCTGAAGTGGATGCCTGCTTGTGCCCCGGGGGGACCGCAAAGTGCATTCTGCTAGAGAAGCACTCTAGTAGGTCCCTCGTTTTGCCCCAGGGGCACTATAGTGCACGCAATGGACACAAAGATAAACCCCTTTAAGGGGGCTTGTTTTGAAGCGACGAGCGGTGGCGTAACATGTAAAGCTGCCGACGTTGGAGTTGGAGAGCAGAGTTCGATCCTTGGCTTGGGCTGTATAATGATAAATCATTGAAAGAAGGTCCGCGGCGTGGGCTGTATTAATCCTAAATAGCTAAATAATTAAACAGAGATCTCATATAAAACAAGCTTTGTGGGGAGAGACAAATAAAACAAGCATTGGCAGAGACAGAGACACATAAAACAAGCCTTGGCAGAGACACATAAAACAAGCCTTGGCAGAGACACATAAAACAAGCATTGGCAGAGACAAATAAAACAAGCATTGGCAGAGACAAATAAAACAAGCATTGGCAGAGACAAATAAAACAAGCCTTGGCAGAGACACATAAAACAAGCATTGGCAGATACAAATAAAACAAGCATTGGTAATGCAATAGTATGGGTGTGTGAGAAGGCACTGGAAGAAAGTAGTCTGTGCAGTAAAGGGGCCAATCGCCGTGGAAGGACACAAATGAAGAAATGTCAATCATAAGGAGGGACTAACAAGCCTACAACCAATCGGAAGGCACCATCTAGGACACCAGCCAATGAAAATGATGGGTAGAGAGTAGGTGGAGCTTATATACACTATAGTGTATACTGCATGTCTCAACGAGATAGCGCAAGCGCTGCCTAGGCGAGACCTAAAAATGTGAAACTATCTTTTTTGGTGAAGGCAGAGAATAATCCTAATGTATACTAAAGTGATGGATGGATTGCATTAATTAATCTCAACCACTGCTAATTTAATTACTCGGGACACATTACATTCAATCTTTACTGTGCACACCATGCCACCTCAGTTTGGACCCAGCTATATGCAAATCAGTCTTGAACCTGCTCTGTTGTTTTTTCATGCCCAGAAAGTAATGCCATACAAAGAAAAACAGATCCCTGCCCCTCATGGTCAGAGCTTACCGCCTCATAGCATTTCTCTTCCTAACCTTCCGCATGCTGCACTGTTGTTCAGCGCGGATAGAAGAAACTGACAAATAGGCGAGACCTATTGGCTTTGCCAATGCCTGTCTGGAGATGGTGAGCTACTACGTCCCTGTAGCAGGAACTGAGCCGACAGTATTAGATTAATCAGATCAGAAAGCCTATCAGCAATGGTTTAGGAAAAGCCTGGACATCTGTGGAGTAAACTTGGTTCAAAAAACCAAAGCTAGGCACCTCCTCTTCACAGACAGAGGAAAAGGAGAATCGAGTGTTCTCCAAAGGGTGGAGCAGGGTGAAATGGGCAGTGGATGAATTAACTGAGAATTAAGTATTTTTTTTCATCCCTAATAGACTGTTCTGCAACTTTGAGATAAACAAGGTTACAAAGTTCATCACAGAAAGCCTGGACTTAATTAGCTGAACAAATCGGTTCCAAAAGTGCGTTGTACGTTTTAAACACGGATGGGAGGACTGTGCTTCGTGAATGCCAGTCCTAAATAAACCCAGTGGATTGACGTTTGTCAGAGTACAATTCGGACTGAAAAGGAGTCTAGACTCTCCAAGGCGGAGGAAAGATTTAATTTCTCCCATGACCGAGGGGCTTTCATGCTGGGCTTAGATTCCAAGTGTTTCTTTCGGAGGACATAAAAAGCAGTGGAAGTGTTAAAATTCTGCCTTGATGCGGAATTCATAAACAAGGGCCGAATACGTCACTAGCAGGCAACAGAATGTCATGTACCTTGGGGAGGATGTTACCTGATAACACAGTATGCAATAAATCGAACGCTTCCCATTAAACAAAGAGAAAAGTGTTCTGATTGCGCAACTCACAGCAGCACAAACTAAATGTTGGGTAAGTCAACTATCTCTTCTTTTCTAAAACATTTCAAAACTCACTGTTGCTAGTAACATTTGAGAGCAGAACGTCCTCAAAAGTTGCAACGGTAAACAAGAGGCTCTCTGCCATAGAAGACATGCTAAAAGCCACTCTACATGGGGCTTCCCAAGGCTCGTCAGTGCAGTGTGGTGAGCTGCAGGGGCACCAGGGGTGATGGGCAGCCTGGAATCACGTGATGTGCACTAGAGGAGGCTTGGTTGCTGCGCTTTTGGTGTGGAGGAGAAATGGTAGGCACTTGTGACATTGGCACTCATGATCATCCCACTTTGTAGTGATTTATTCTTTGCATTCCAGTTCTTGTGTAGGCCGGTCTGAAGTGTTTGCCGAATCTGGGCCAAAAAACATGAGGGGTGCACTGAAAAGTCTTCTTCCGTTGTTTGCAGATGTCATAAGCTACTGATTTATTGTATAAAACAAAACATTCTCCAAGAAAAGAAAGCAGCCTCCATGGCATTTGGCATCTTGTAGGGGTACAGCCATGAAAACTGATTCATTATTAATCAATACATGCAAGATCTGTATATAAGGGATAAAGTATACCCGCTGTACATTATAAGGGTGTTGCAAGACACTGAGGAGTTGCAGTTCCTTTACAATGTTATGGAACTCCTTGGTGACATGTAAATATCCTTATCATGTATGCCAGGGTGTACTTTATTCCATATAATACATGGTCACACCATTACCTTTCCCACAAACCACTTAAAACCTTGGCGCATAGCTGTTTCATATGAAAGAGCGAGCATGTTTGCAAACATGAAGACTGAAAATAAAACCTTTGGTGCAAAATTAAACACATCAAAAACCTGTTAGATAGATGTTACAAACAGAAGCAGTTCAATAAAAGTAATCATTTAATAAAAAAAAAATGCTGCAGCAGCTCGGAAAGTGTAAAAACACACAGAAAGACTAGCTTTTCTCGAACCGTCTAATAAGTGCCAAAAATAAACATGTTCTATCGGCTTACCATTGTAAGCAGCTGTTTAAGCTTTGAATTAAACAGCTGCATTAATTATGCAGCATGACTTTACTTGCCTTTCCCCTTGGCTGCTGGCTCTGGCAGCAGGAAATGTGAGGTCAGAACTCGACTGTAAAAACTGATCCTGATCAGCAGCAGCTCACCTCTAGCAGACTGATGGATGCAGTAGAGTATCAAAGATCTATCTCGACTAATATGTTACCACTTGATAGAACATGATCTCCTTTCTGACAGAAATGACTTGCATTTATGATTAATGTAAGAATGGCCACTTTAGTATTGTAACTCAAATCTATACAGGCAATCACTGTGTAGTTTGCCTATATGAGAGCTATTGGCTTTGTCAATATATTTTAGACCTGTTGTGCAACAGTGTCATTGCTGTGTAGCATGGCTAAATGTTAGAAAAAATAGCTAGGAAACGGCCATAACTTTTTTTCTGGTAGGAGGGGGGAGGGGGGGATGAAAAAGCAACAACACAGAAGGAGGTCCGGAGGTGGGAAAGCAACAATGGAGAGCGATGGGGGAAGGAAGGGGGCAAGCAACACCTGGGGGAGGGGTGTTGGGAATGGGGAAAAACAACATGGGTGAGGTGAATTGGGTGTTGGGGACTGGGAAGCAATGACAAATAGGAATGGACAAGTCAAGCAAAAAAAAACAGGAAGCGGTAGAAATAGAGAGTAAGCAACAGGGCTAAGCAGAATTGGAGGAAGGAGGAACAGCCTGAAAAACACACTCTTACAGAATGCTGCAAGTAAAACAAAAGAAAATACCTCCGACTTAGGGGTCGATTCCAATTCAGGTCGGACAGCTCTCCGAGAGCTGTTCGTAGGCTTACCTTGCGACCGACCCGTACCCGGAGCCGGTCCGTCCAGTTGATGAAGTACGATGCGCATAACTGCCAAATATCCGACCGACAGGTAGGCTGTGATTCAAGCTTTATTCTCCGTCCGAGCCGTAACTCCTAACGCCCAACCGAGTCGCCCGGATGCAGTATCCATAGCAGTTTCCGCCCGGACAAGTACGATGCCTACTTCCTACGCATCGGACAGGTCACCACGTCACAGCATCCGGAAAAGAAGCAGATCAGATATGATTCACGCCATAACTCAATCCACTGCTACAAGACGGACCAGCTTGCAACGGGTACGAGATGGAGCAACAAGCAGCGTGTAGAGACAAACACATCATGAATCCCATCGCGCAGGTCAAACCAGTACTCTACATCTCTGACCGGATCAGGAACAGACGCAGACGGTAAATCAGACACCCACAACACAAACAAACGACACGTACCTGCAAACTGTCACACACACACAGGGGATCCATATCCTGGCCACTAACAGGCCACCATAGGGGTTGTATGGCAAGCACCACTACCACCCCCACCCATAGGGCTCATGTTGACCATCACTACTGCCACCCCCACCCATAGGGGACCTGTTGCCCAGCACTCCTGCCACCCCCACCCATAGGGACTATGTTGCCCATCACTACTGCCACCCCCTACCATAGGGGACCTGTTGCCCATCACTACTGCCACCCCCACCCATAGGGGACGTGTTGCCCAACACTACTGCCACCCCCACCCATAGGGCTTATGATGCCCATCACTACTGCCACCCCCACCCATAGGGGACCTGTTGCCCATCACTACTGCCACCCCCAGCCATAGGGGACGTGTTGCCCATCACTACTGCCACACCCACCTATAGGGACTATGTTGCCCATCACTACTGCCACCCCCACCCATAGGGGACATGTTGCCCATCACTACTGCCACCCCCCACCCCCCACCCATAGGGCTAATGTTGCCCATCACTACTGCCACCCCCAGCCATAGGGGACGTGTTGCCCATCACTACTGCCACACCCACCTATAGGGACTATGTTGCCCATCACTACTGCCACCCCCACCCATAGGGGACATGTTGCCCATCACTACTGCCACCCCCCACCCATAGGGCTAATGTTGCCCATCACTACTGCCACCCCCACCCGTAGGGGACCTGTTGCCCATCACTACTGCCACCCCCACCCATAGGGGACGTGTTGCCCAACACTACTGCCACCCCCACCCATAGGGCTTATGATGCCCATCACTACTGCCACCCCCACACATAGGGGACCTGTTGCCCATCACTACTGCCACCCCCAGCCATAGGGGACGTGTTGCCCATCACTACTGCCACACCCACCCATAGGGCTTATGTTGCCCATCACTACTGCCACCCCCACCCATAGGGGACATGTTGCCCATCACTACTGCCACCCCCACCCATAGGGCTAATGTTGCCCATCACTACTGCCACCCCCACCCGTAGGGGACCTGTTCCCCATCACTACTGCCACCCCCACCCATAGGGGACCTGTTGCCCAGTACTCCTGCCACCCGCACTCATAGGATGGGTGATGCACCACACATCCATCATACACCAACATAAGGTAAGTCAGCAAAATACATCCCCCTAACATCATGACAACAGTGTGTAGTTTGTGACAAATGCCCACAACAGTGATCATGACTTCGAACATACAATGTAACTACCATCACATGTGTGACAAAAACTGAGTGTGGCCTACACAAGGCAAGTATCACTAGCAATGTGGCAATGTGAAAATAACACCCTCTCACTGTGTAGAACAAAAGTTAAGTGAGTGCTTCCAAACTGCAGCAGATGTAGAGCATTGTGGTGATGGGGTCCAAAACCCCCTCATCACAGTGAACAGGCAAGTGTCATCATGGACAAAGCTGCAAATGCCAAACAGCATGTTTGATTTCTGGTCCCAACACATGAAACACTTTTGGGCCAAAGTAGTGGTTGTGTCCCATACCCACAGAGATGTGGTGAGGCTAACAGTGCTGTGATAACCTAACATACTCTCGTCCATGTGCAGACAAGTACCACCCATGGGGGCTGACAATGCATAGTGTACAATGACACAAAAGCAGAAGTGACCATCACAAAGCATACATACATCTCGAAAATAGACACACTAATCAAAACAACCTGTGTAGGCTGTAGGTGTCAAGTCACAAACTCCCATTCCATGCCAGCAATGGCACCTGACAACCAGGATGAATGTGCACAATGATGTGATATGACTCACAGGGACAGCAGGGTAAATCACAAAAACAACATCCAGACAATGGCCCACAACATCAATACCAATGCACTGATGCAGATGCATAAACACAAACAGGCAACCTCACACTGCACATCTAACACAACGTGTGTGGGTGTGTCTCCGTAGCCGCAGGCAACTACACAACACATGAGGGGGGCTGAACCACAGTGAGACAGATGTGGACACAGTGCCATACAAAAGTAACCCATCCTTGGTTCCCCCTTAGTCAGCAATCAGGCATTGTGAGATGAGAGGCAGCACAACAGACACATGACACAAGCTGGAATGAACAGCAAATAACACAGTAAGAGACTGACACACAACAGCACTAACCCCAGGGACCAGACATTGGGTGACACAAGCATGCATGACACCTCCACTGTGCTGACAAATGTAGATGTCGTACAAACTGTGAAACCCAGACATCTGTCCTGTGCCACAAACGTACATCACACCTACACAAACACAGATCACTCAGCATGGCCCGTCATCCATGGACAAACAGGAGCTAGGGGCCCATCCATGCAAACATTTACATCAGTCCACCCTCAACACCATACACCCTGAACTGCACCAATGTGCATCTGTGAAGCCCACATGGACAGGTGACATTCACCGATGACACAGTAATGTTGGGAGGAACTCAGGTGCACAGACTCATCACACAAGGACACTTTACAACCCTGGTGCATGACATAATGTGGTACATGGCCATGACGTCAAAGCTCACGTAAGCTGCAGAATACCTGCCACAGTCCCAGGACAATGCAGAAGCCAAGGAGAACCAAAAGGCACACATGCTGACACCTGCAAACATTGCAGCCCTGAACCGGACAAGTGCTTGCAGTCACTCACACATACACGTCTCAATCACTGAAAGGTACCACCAAGGGACAACTACAAGATATTGCGAACAAACAAGTGCCTTGGGGACCCCTAAATGTGTCCCATCTGCATCTGACATCACCACTCAGAACTGACAAATCCCAATGATGAAACACACCCACACATCTGGTAGGCCATGGCAAAGTTGTGGGATGAACACAGTACCACTCAGCAAGCATCAACAACAGGAACATATCAAGGGAACACTGCCTGTGTATGAAAAGGGATGTGGAGACACACACATACACACACACACACACACACACATGCCCACACAACATTGGCCCTGGCAATGTCACGGAACAACACACTTACTTGAGGGGACTCAACTCCTGTGGAAGCTCAGTTGTGCCAAACATAGCCCCAGCAGGTCTCAGTCATGTCAGCAGAACACTTGGTCAGTCAGCCATCTTTTACCACACAATGAAGGCTCTGGTCACAACAGCCTGGGTACGGCAGGGTCCCTTAAGTCATCTGCACATACTCAATACATATGTCTGGCAAGTTGCACAGAGGACCCAGTTGCTCCTACAACAATGGTGCCCACACTTACATGTCCAGTGGAGATGCACCCACAGTCAGGGAAATAGACACATTGGACAATGGGAAGCACATCATATGTGCAAGCCACAGATGTGATCATGCAAATGAAAGGTTTACAGAGTGTCCACTAATTGCTAATCATGACACACCCATTTAGCTGCAAAGGATGATATGGATAATGATCAGAATAGGATACACATTTCATGGACCACATGGAGTACCTCACATCAACACCTCAGTATTCAACATTTGAAATACAGCATTACAACTGCCAGTTCATGCTAAATGTCATCAACATAATGTACAGAGAAATCAAATTCACAAGGATAAAGAAAAAAGCTTTATTCAGCAGATGAAAAATTAAAAGTCAGTTCAAAACAAAGGCCAATGGCCAGTCCATTATCAAATGACTAGAAGTGAACTTGAATGACAACTATCACACGTTGCTTGCCTGCACTGGTAAGGACAGGGCACATACCCTTGGAGGGGCATACATGGGGGCAGTCCAGGCACCGCAGGGACAGGATCAGGGCGCAGCAGAAGGAGGCAGTGAAGGGGTGGTGGATGCAGGAGAGTCACTAGCAACTGCAGTGGAGCTGACTGAAGTAGTGGGTGCAGTCACAACTGTGGGGCACAAGTCAGATGGGGTGGGTGCCGACACAAATGCAGTGGGCAGGTCAGATGGAGTGGATTGGATCCCCACTGCAGTGCCGAAGTCAGACGGGGTGGTCGTGGACTCCACTGCAGTGTTAACTCAATGGGAGCGGAATGGGGTTCAGGTGAGGTCGGCAGGACAGAGGGGGGGGGACACACGGTCTCCACATCAGTGGCACTAACTGTCTGATCTGGGGTGGAAGAGCAAGTGGTGGGGGGGGCCTCAGCATTTTGGGGATGGTGTATCTGTGGGGGGGGGGGGAACCTGGGGCAGGGTGTGGAGTGGTGGCCTGGGGGATGGAGGACGGAGACTTCGCTTTGGAGCTGCGTGGCAGGGTCTTGCTCCTCCAGCTCCGGGGGTACTTGTGGGTGGGGGCCTCAGTCTGACTGCACCTGGGGGACGGTGTCCGGGTGTGAGGGGCACTCCGCTCTGTGTGTGGGGACTTCCTCTTCCCCTTGTAAGATGGATCTGCTGAGTCGGTGGGGAAGAGGCCAAGGTCAAGGAAAAGCTTCTGTGGAGATGGGGTTGCAGGGGAGGCAAGGGAAGGGGGCTGGGAGGGAGAGGTATCGGAGGTAGGCCTGGGCCAAAATTCCGTTCCGTTAGTGTAAATTGCGATAATTTGCCATTTTCGCGTTCCACGGAAAGCGCGAAAATGTCAAAATTTCCGCATTCCGCAGCTTAGGGATAATTTGTTTCTTGCTCGCGCTGTAAAATAATACATTCTCGCGTGCGCGCGATCACCTTACCTGAATCCCCGCGTTCGCCGACAAGTTTTCCCGATCTGGTCGTGTTCTCCACGAGATGTTGGATTGCTGGTAGCCATTTGCGCTGTCCCGCGACAGTTCGCACCCGCAGTAACATCATGCGTCGCGCGATCACGTCTGTCCTCTCGCGATCATGCACCGCGAGACAAGTGAAAACCAGATGGCCGCGCCCGCGAGCAACCGCATGGGTAAGTTGGCGAGCCGCGACCTCGCAGAAAATACCGTGAACGGGCGGGAAAAAAACTTCCGCATCTTCGCAATATTTCCGCGTGTTTGCGGAGATTAACATTTTCGTGATAATTTGCGAAAGTGAATTTCGCAAATTCCGCCCACCCCTAATCGGAGGACAGCCGAGTGGTTGTGGATGACTGTGTGTGTCTGCAAACCATCCTCTGAGTGTTGTATCAGTCCCCTGCGCTTGCTTGTGTGCACGTCTAGACCTTGGTATGGGTGTTTGTGTGCTGCCCGTGTCTGTGGCTTTGTGAGAATGTGCAGGTGTGTGTGTGCTTGGGACAGGTAGGGTGCTAGGAATCGTGGGTGGTGCAGGGGTAGGAGGGGTGCGGGACTGTTGGAGGAGGGACACTGCTGCCGTTAGGGAGGCGGCCACGGACTGATTGGTCCTCTGTAGGGCAGACATGCCAGATGAAATGCCCTCCATGAACGACACCAGTTGTGTCAACAGACTGGTGAGTGCATGGAGGACACTCCGCATTGATGTCTTCCCTAAATGGATCTGTCTAAGTAAGTCCACAGACTCCTCACTCAGGGCAGCAGGGGACATAGAGGCAGAGGGTGTGGTGCCTGGCACAAAGGAGACATGCTCCCTAACACAGGAGCCTCCACGGACCTCTGGGATGGGAGGGTAGTGATGGTGGTGGTTCAGGCAGTGGCGGGGACAGCCTCACTAGCTGGGGTTTGGTGGCTGCTGACACCCACCTCCACAAGGGAGTCATCCTCTGAGCTGCTGTGGCCCTCAGCTGGGGTGGATGGTGCTGAGGACTCCTCGGTGTGGCTCCACTCGCCTTCCGTGCCACTGGGTCCCCCCAACTCCTCGCATTCTGTCCCAGTCAGGCTCTGTGGCTCCTCCTGGTCCATGGAGCTGTCCCCTCCTGTAGCCGTGGATGTATCTGGATAGAAATAAGACAAAAGAGAACAACATCAGTCACCAGTACTGACTGCACACACCACAGTGAGTACATCACATCACAAGGCAAGCCCTGGCATCATCAGCTGAACACTGCTCAAAGTGCTCACACTGTTTAGAATAAGCCAATTGTCATTCTCACCATCAACCATGGCACTCATATCCCTCCTGGACTTTCACCCATATGTCTGTTGCATGTTGGATGCTAATACCCCAATGTGCCGGCATGCACCACCCACACATTTATTGGACATGCAAGTGAACATGTAGGAGTATCTCACAATACACACAGCACATCTCTTGCCACTGACTCAGTACAGGTGTCCGGATGAAGGGATGGGCAGAGACTCATTTCACATGCTTGTGATGCATGCCAGCAACACACACTATGATGTTTTCATGTCCTGATAGTCAATGCCACAAAGTGGTGCATGGAGCACACTTGAACACAATGCTGGATCACTCATAGCAAGTTAAATGCCATGGCACTGGCATGCCTGGAAAGTCAGTCAACACTGTCTTCTGTCACAGGGGCAGGGCATCCAGACAACCACAGTAAGCACTGTGTCACGATCATAGCTCAGGGGTAAAGCAAACTCTGCAGCTGACAAGTGCACTTGCCCATTCCTTGCAAACAACATATCCCGGACCCAGAAGACCCCACATCATACAAATCAGACATACGAGTCTCTGCGGACACAACTCCCTGTACAATAGCACATCACAGTCTGCTGTGCATGTAACACAGCTGCCTGAAGTGCACAGTTACATACACCATTGTGCCTGTCAAATGATCACACACCTATATGTCACACAGGTCTTGTCTCTCATAGTCACATCTCAGATGTCCTGCTGACCCTCAAACTCATGAACACCACAGTTGTACGTAACAAGAAGCCACACCACAATGACACAGAGGCAGACACCTGAAGGCACATGTCACTAAACACAACCTGTAAGTTGATACACAGGAGCGGGATTACAGTGTGTTTCTAAATGCCCTTGAGTAGGCATGACTGCCCAGGTCTAAGTGAAACAGTGTTTTGCCCTGGACAGTAGTCAGGTGGCTAAGCAAGTGTGACACACTTGATATACATAATCCTGAGGCTCACAAATTGGAGTCCCCTGCTGCATGGGTTTGTTGGAAATACCCCAGCCACATGGGGCGAGTCAGACCAGCAATTGGAACACATATCAAGGGGACATACAGATCACATGTCCGATCTCAGGCATTGGGTAAACAATTGACCCACCCATGAACCACTGTACTGCTCGATTTTCCCGGCCCTATTGTGTTGATGGGTGATTAGGGTGACTTCAGTCTCTCTACCATTCAAGCCTAAGGGTTAGAGTAGTGAATGAAGTCTATTTTCTAGGCACTTCGACATGATCCTGTGTTCTTCCCCATAGATCAGGGCTTGCACACATATCCTAGGGGATAGATTCGTTAGTCTTAGGGATAGCCTGCCCTGTAGTGAGGGTATTTCATGGAGCCGTGCTGAATTCAGGCCTGGTAGGCCTCAAACGGGGGAGACTCCATCTTTCTTTCTGCTCCAGCAGCTTGAGATGCTTCTAGGTTAAAGGGGATGTTTTAGTTATGAGGTGTTATTCGCTTGGAGAGAACCGGTTCAGACCGGCCCTTATCGAAGGATTGTATTTTTCTTCATGCCGAAGACGCTACATCAGGCCGGCCGGCTGGGAAAGTGTCCTTGGCACGGGGAGGTACAAGAATTTGGTGGGCGGCAGGTTACGGGCTGGAATTTTCCATGAGAAAATGCACCTCTATATTAGTGAGAGTCTGAGGCAGATACTGGCACTTATTCTTTCAATCCATAGGCGGCACCTAGCCGTTAGCAGAAAAGCTACTACTTATTCCAGGGAAGACAGATGACAAACTTGAGGGCGGAGAAAGACCAAGAGACAGATACTCTTCTAGCAGAATTGCCAGAGAGGAGAGAGTAGCCGATGAGGAAGAGGTCCCAGTGACTCGGAGAAGGGAGCTACGGAGGTGTGATCTCCAGGCGAGCCGAGGCACAGACGAGAAGGGAACCTAGATGACCATTGAGTGCAGGCTACACACGACTAAGGTGATGTCGACCCCTTTCTTATTAGAGTGTACAACCTAATCTTTCACTTTTCTTTACAGGTTATGTGTTACACAGTAACGTTATGTGCTTGCGTATATGATATATAATAAAGTCAGTTTGTAGTGAATCAACATGTGCTGCGTGTTCTTGTATAAGAGGGTAGCCTATTCTTCTAGTCAGCTGTGACTTGACATGAACAGATGTTAACCCTGATCAGGTAAGTGGTAACTGAATAAGGGAGAGAGGAGCCCCTCGAACCAGAGAACAGGTTGTGCTCAAACTGGCGGTTCTTGTGTGATCTGATAAATAGTAACACTGATTCCCTTGTTGTATGTTAGGGTGATCATAGGATGAACTCGTGCTAAGGCTGCCGTCTGGGTAGGAAGTCCTGGGTCCGTTTGAGACCGCGAGGCTAAGGCGGCCATCTAGGCAGGAAGTCCTGGGTCCGTTTGGGACCGCGAGGCTAAGGCTGCCGTCTGGGTAGGAAGTCCTGGGTCCGTTTGGGACCGCGAGGCTAAGGCTGCCGTCTGGGCAGGAAGTCCTGGGTCCGTTTGGGACCGCGAGGCTAAGGCTGCCGTCTGGGCAGGAAGTCCTGGGTCCGTTTGGGACCGCGAGGCTAAGGCTGCCGTCTGGGCAGGAAGTCCTGGGTCCGTTTGGGACCGCAAGGCTAAGGCTGCCGTCTGGGTAGGAAGTCCTGGGTCCGTTTGGGACCGCGAGGCTAAGGCTGCCGTCTGGGCAGGAAGTCCTGGGTCCGTTTGGGACCGCGAGGCTAAGGCTGCCGTCTGGGTAGGAAGCCCTGGGTCCGTCTGGGACCGCGAGGCTAAGGCTGCCGTCTGGGTAGGAAGTCCTGGGTCCGTCTGGGATCGCGAGGCCGCCACTTGTATTATAAGAGGTCTTGATATATATATATAGTAGGAATTCCCTGTCCTTAGGTGGTATATATATATGTGGTTACTTATTGTGAATAGGCCCTAGGGAGGGGGTAACGTTCTGGCTGGGTTAGAAAGGCTCTGTTGAGCGGGTTCTATCTGATCCGACAACCCAAGCAGAACATTTGGCGTCACGAACCGTTTTCGAAACCTGTGTGCGTCGTGTTGTCTCGTGTTTGCTTTCGGCGTGTGCGTGGTTTTGTTTGTATATTATTTGTGGTATACTTGTGTGTCTAGCTTTTCTTCTTCTTTCTTTTCTTTTTCTTTCTTTTCTTCTTTCTTTTTCACGATGTTTTCTAGAAAATCTAAATCTACTTTTAAGTTGCCCGTTGATATTCCCGGATGGGATTCAACGCCTTATGAAGCCTTAGCCCGTGAGTGGGCTGATTCTACTGGTTTGAGTGAGAATTGGAATTCTTCTTTGGAGCTGGCGGAGCCGGCTAATGTGATTACTTGTTTACAGAAGGCACCCGTATCGAAGGGTGAGGAGATTCCCGTTTTGGGGCGCAGAGGTTGGATTGTTCTGTCTGCGTACAGGATTCTGCATGAGAGGTTGTTGAAGCTACAGATCTCTCTTAAGGATGTTGAAGCGCACTTTGTTGAGATTCAGAATTCTCATACTTTGTTGCGGTGTCAAAATAAGTTGCTTGCTGACAAACTTGAGACTTACCAGACTATTGCCGAGAGGGCGGCTGTGCGAATTGCCCGTTATAAATACAAAAATCGGCGCGGCCGGGTTTCGACGCGAAAGGTGCGTCTGGTCGTGGCGAAAGCCGGACTGGATTGGAATCCTGATGAATGGGATGGTAATATCTGGAATTCGAGTGATTCTTGTTCCTCGGGTGAGGAATCTGTTAAGTGCGAGTCCTCCCGCTCCCGCCATGATTGTAAGCCTGCTTCTCGCACCCCTGATGGTGCACCCCGTGATTGCGCTCGTCCTTCGAGTGGGGTTGATGCTTCTTCCACTGGTTGTTCCTCTACGTGTACTGGTCGAGCTCCTTGTGATGCTCACCCCGCGGTCTCGGTGCATCCAGTTTTTCGTCGGAAATTGCAGCAGTCTCCTGCTGCTCCGCAGGGTATTTCTTTAGACTCTTTAGAGGACTTTACTCAACAGGAAATTAGTGATATTTTGCAGCGATTTCGGCAGCGAGCTGGTGAGACATTGCTCACATGGATGGTGCGCCTTTATGAACTGGGCGCTGCTGGCATTATGTTGGATAATGGTGATTGTTTGAAGTTTTGTTCCTTGAGCTCGGATTCTACTGTACAGGATCATTTTCGTAACTATAATGGTGGTGGTCAAATTTCTTTACTTCAATTGGCGACTGAGGGTTGTAATATAAAGTACCCTACTGAGTCTGATTGGCCTGTGAATGACAAACAGTGGTATACTTTGCGCGACGCTGCACAACGTCTCAAAGAAGAGGTGATGAAAACGGCGATTTTTCTAGGTACTGCTGACAGGTTGCTTGATGGTTCGTTGACATCTTCTGTGCGGAATCGTATTATTCGTTCTTCCCCTGTTGCTTATAAGCAGGTCATGATGACTTTATTGATTAATCAAACTGGTAACGTGTTATCTACAGTACTGGAATCGGTACGCCAACTAGGTGAGTTAGGCGAGTGGTTTAAACCTGAACGTCAGTCCCGGCCTGACACTCGTACTCCTGGTGACAATAAACTTACTAGACGTGATATCTTTTCTGGTCTTCTGGCCGATGGTGTGCGGAGGGAGGACATTGACGGTGAGACAACTGCTCGTTTGCGGGAGTTGTTTCGCAAACGTGGCTTGGATCGGAAGGAGGGTGCCTGGCGTGTTCGGATGTCTGAGTGTGATCGCGGTGGTTCTGACGGTAGCGGTGATGACGACCGCCGTGGGCGCTCTGTTCGTCGTGATGACCGACGTTATGTACGTGATATGTCCCCCCGTCGAGAGAGAGACAGAGAGAGAGAAGAGGAAAGAGAGAGGGGAAAAAATGATTATATTTACAGCAGACGTAGAGATGATAGGGATCAATCCCCTGAGTTGAGGAGGAGAGAGGATCGTCATAATCTGGCCGATCGAAACCAGCACTGTACTGCAGAAGACACGAATCCATTTCGTACTGGGAATGGATTTGAACAGGAGGTACCGATACCTAAGAAGCGTGAGAGTCTTTATCCTGATTTATCCTGGTACACAGAATGCAGTAAACATGACTAGGAAATAGGTCAAGCTCCAGTACACAGATGGGCTCACAGAGATAATAGACCCTATGTAGATATTGAAATTTATTGGAGACATCGTAATATCCAAAGGGCCCGAGCATTGGTAGATACAGGAGCGGAGGCCACTCTTATTCATGGTAAATCAAAGAAGTTTAAAGGTCAGCCTTTTACAATTACCGGATTAGGTGGAAAGGAAACTCCCGCAATTCAAACATTACTTGAAATGAGAATAGGTAGAATTCCTAGAAAAGAATACTCTGTACTAGTGGTGCCTCTCTTGGAATTCATAATTGGAATAGATATTTTGAAAGGAATGACTTTGCATTTAGATGATGGATGTTACCAATTTGGAACTACGCATTATATATCGTCCAGGCCTATACGGGTTGGTCGTTTACGAATGCCCCCCATAACAGTTCCTCAGGCGACAAAAGTGGTTTGTCAGAAGCAGTATCATATTCCGGGTGGTCATGAGGAGATTAGTACCACTATTCAGGAGTTGGTGGATGCAGGTGTTATAGCCCCAGTTACTTCTGCTTGGAATAATCCTGTTTGGCCTGTACGTAAAAGTGATAATTCTTGGCGTATGACTGTTGATTATCGAGAATTGAACAAACACACACCCTCTTTGACCGTTGCAGTACCGGATGTTATTACCCTAATTGAAAGAATCCAAAAACATCCGGGTACATGGTATGCGTCAATTGATATTGCTAATGCTTTCTTTTCGATTCCGATTGCCCCGGAGTGTCAGGAACAGTTCAGTTTTACGTGGAATGGGCGTCAAATGACGTTTAGGAGTCTTCCTCAGGGCTATGTGCATAGCCCTACTATATGTCACCGGCTGGTGGCAGAGCATTTGGCTGAGGTACCGGTTCATCCACAGGTTCATATGTGTCATTATATTGATGATGTTTTGATCCAAGGCGAAACACAAGAGGAAGTTCAGACCCAATTGGACAGAGTCATTGGGTGCCTGCGTGAGAAAGGTTGGGAAATCAATCCGGATAAACTACAAGGCCCGTCCCAGGCTGTGAAATTTTTGGGTATTAATTGGCATGAAGGGCACCGTGAAGTGATCCCTCAGGTTAAACAGAAAATTCTTGATTTTGCAGTTCCAAGGAATAGGAAAGAAGCCCAAAGCTTCATTGGTTTATTTGGTTTTTGGCGTCAGCATATTCCTCATTTGAGTCAAATATTGGCCCCCTTGTACCGTGTCACCCGTAAAAAGAATGCGTTTGATTGGGATACACCACAGCAAGATGCGTTCGACCTAGCAAAAGAGGCAATTCAACATGCTTTGGATTTATGGCCCGTACGTGATGGGGAGGTAGATTTAAATGTGTCTGTACAGGGCCTTTTTGCGAATTGGAGTTTGTGGCAGAAGCAAGCCAGGAGTAGAGTGCGTTGGGTTTCTGGACCAAAAAGTTACCTGATGCTAGTGAGCGTTATACACCCTTTGAGAAACAGTTACTTGCATGTTATTGGGCTCTGGTGGATACCGAGCAATTGACTTTGGGACATGATATAGTTTTGCGACCTGAGATTCCTATTATGCAGTGGGTTATGAGTTCGCCGAAAACTCACCGCATTGGACACGCTCAAGAGGCGAGTGTGATTAAATGGAAATGGTATATACAAGACATGGCACGTGTGGGACAGAAAGGAGTTGCATCTTTACATGAGCAGGTGGCGCGAGCGCCATCGACTGAGACTGAGAGTGTATGTTCCGTACCTTTAGTACAGGAGTCTCCTGTCAAGTGGGGTAGACCCTTTGATGAGTTGTCCGCGGAGGACAGGAACCATGTCTGGTTTACGGATGGTTCAGCAAGGTTCATAGGGCCGAAACGGCACTGGAAAGCGGTGTCCTATAATCCGATCACACAGAAACTGCTGAGCACAACTGGTGAAGGTAAGAGCAGCCAATTTGCTGAATTGTATGCTGTTTATCAAGTCCTGAAACAAGAATTACCCGGCACATGTCATATTTTCACCGACTCTTGGTCTACTGCCAATGGACTGGCAGTTTGGTTACCGACTTGGCATTCCCATAATTGGGAATTGCATTCAAAACAGTTGTGGGGAAAAGAGTTATGGCAAGAGATTTGGGAGATGCTCCCACAGAGTACTGTTACAATCTTCCATGTGGATGCTCATACCCCTATAAATTCTCTTGACAAATTTTTTCATAACATTGCAGATGAGAAATCTAAAATTGCTGAGGCAGTGGTGGACAGGCAAGATTCTGATATGGCGGGATTGGCGAAATGGGCCCACCAGAAGGCAGGACATTTTGGAGAGAAAGCCACTAGCAGGTGGGCTGCTGATCGAGGAATTTATATTCCCTTAGATTTGATCAAGAATGTTATTTTACATTGTCCCATTTGTCAGCATATCAGACAGCGCAAAGTGCCCCAAATTGTTAAAGGTCATATACATCGCGGGAAACTGCCCGCTCAAATTTGACAAATTGATTACATTGGTCCACTTCCCATGAGCAGGAATTGTCAATATGTTTGCACTATTGTTGATACATACAGTGGCTTGTTGGTTGCCCTTCCCTGTAAGCAAGCTACCCAATTGAATACCATTAAAACATTGGAATTGATTATCATGTATTATGGTGTGCCATTCCAAATTCAATCTGATAATGCATCCCATTTTCGTGGAAGATTGGTCCAGGAATTCTGTGTGGAAAACAATATTGAATGGATATTCCATATACCCTATTATCCACAGGCCTCGGGTCTTGTGGAAAGGTTGAATGGCCTGCTAAAGGATCAGCTGCGTAAATTAACAGATGACAAGTATAAAAATTGGCGAGACTTTTTGCCCCAAGCAATATTGATTTTGAATAATCGTCCTTTTCTAAATGCTGAATCTCCACTTATGCGTTTGTTTCCCCCGAATGTTAAGGCTCAGCCTAATGAAATCAGAGAGACTGTGATGTACTGGGAAGTTACTCCCGGAGCTTTGGCTCCATGTAGAGCGACCCCAGGGTCGGCAGGTTTAGACTTGCATGCCATGGATGACACCGTTATAAAAAGTAAGGATCGGGTCATCATTGCTACCGGTGTTGGTGTTCATATACCACCTGGGAATTTCGGATTGATCGCCCCTAGATCGGGGCTGGCAGTAAAAGGCATTCAGGTGCTTGGAGGAATCATTGACAGTGATTATCAGGGAGAGATTAAGGTGCTCCTGCTGAATAGCAGTGAGGTTGACTTACTGATACACCGCACTGACTTAGTGGCTCAATTACTCATTATGCCTGTTTTCAGTGGTTCATTAATGAAAGGCGCTGCCCCAACTTTGCTAACTGTACGAGGCCAGAAAGGTTTTGGCTCTACGGATAACCCTGGGGCTAGGGTTTGGGTGCAGTCGCCTAAGAATCCCCCTGAACAAGCAGAGGTCATTGCCACCGGTCAGGACAATACCATTTTGGTTATGAGACCAGGGAAAGATAGCTGGGAAGCGGTCCCGGCTGACAAATGTTATTTACGAGAATGATTAATGCCTGTATTTGATTCTCTTTCAGATCATTCTTTGGACTGTTGCTGCAGGATGTGTCGGCGCTGGACTCCTTTTGGGATGGTTCGACGAGAGAGAAGGGATCCCGTCAACCCGGGATGAACTGAGAACCCGAGTGTTACGTTCCTTCGCTGCGTGGGATTCATCATCGAACTTTGACATCACTAGCTAAGAGGGTGACTGATGCCCCTCACTTCTGTTTGACACCGATGAGATCTGTACATGACATCTTGGCGACCTGCCTGGTTGCTGTCCCTGCCTCACTGGAAACTCTAATTCACATTTTCAATGTTTCAAAGGCTCGCCCCAATGTTCTCCTGGGTGATTGCTACCCATGTGTATTGCCCCTTATGTACTGAAATGCCAGACGAGCAACCCCCCATCCAGTCCCAAATAGTTACTTATAATATCACACAAGGTGACTTATGTTTCTTCCTTACGTGTAATCCTAGTGCGATCTCTGAATGTCTACGCCTAAAATTGAAAGGTGCCACTTCATTTACACCTCATGAACGGACTTTGTGCTTTCAAAGGACACCGACCACATGTGTTTCAGTTCAGAACAATATGACTTGCAATAGTTTGGTAGTTACCCCCAGTCATTATCGCACGATGTTACTACCTGCCGGATGGCTTTTCTCATGTGGTAATACTTCCTGGCCATATGTCCCTGCAAACATTTCCGGAGGCCCTTGTGCCATTACGAGACTAAGTTTACTGATGTTCTCGTCACATCCGAATGCCAACTCTCGTGTGATTCGAGATACTGTGATGTTACAGGAGGATTGTGACTCATCTTTACATTTATATTCCAAGTCTGAATACCTTAACTTAGCTATTTCAATTATTGGTGTTCCTGCTTTGGCAGTTTATAATGCCAAATCTATTGGGAAAATGGCCTGCTGGATGGTGAAATCCATTAATCATACTTCTACAGTCCTATCTGACATGCTGTTAGACGCCCAGGGTGAACGTAGAGCCATCTTGCAAAATAGAGCGGCCATTGATTATCTTTTGCTTAAACATGGACATGACTGCTCTGATTTTGAGGGTCTTTGTTGTTTTAACTTGTCTGATCATACACAATCTATTCGCGCCCACATTGACAGGTTACATGATTTGACGGAGGAAGTTAGAAAACACATTGACCAGGGCTGGTTTGACTGGCTCTTTAATTGGTTACCTGACCTGTATCTGTTACGTCGAATATTAGGAGGTATTCTAATTACCATCGCTGTTTTGATTTCTATTTGTTGCTTTATTCAGTGTATTCCTTCATTACTTCAATTTTGCACATTTGGTACTAGACATAGATCAGTTAGCTTTGTTTCATATTATTCCTCCACAGATGTTAGTTCTGTTTAATGAATGTATAATAGACTGAAGTCAAGGGTGAAATGTACTGCTCGATTTTCCCGGCCCTATTGTGTTGATGGGTGATTAGGGTGACTTCAGTCTCTCTACCATTCAAGCCTAAGGGTTAGAGTAGTGAATGAAGTCTATTTTCTAGGCACTTCGACATGATCCTGTGTTCTTCCCCATAGATCAGGGCTTGCACACATATCCTAGGGGATAGATTCGTTAGTCTTAGAGATAGCCTGCCCTGTAGTGAGGGTATTTCATGGAGCCGTGCTGAATTCAGGCCTGGTAGGCCTCAAACGGGGGAGACTCCATCTTTCTTTCTGCTCCAGCAGCTTGAGATGCTTCTAGGTTAAAGGGGATGTTTTAGTTATGAGGTGTTATTCGCTTGGAGAGAACCGGTTCAGACCGGCCCTTATCGAAGGATTGTATTTTTCTTCATGCCGAAGACGCTACATCAGGCCGGCCGGCTGGGAAAGTGTCCTTGGCACGGGGAGGTACAAGAATTTGGTGGGCGGCAGGTTACGGGCTGGAATTTTCCATGAGAAAATGCACCTCTATATTAGTGAGAGTCTGAGGCAGATACTGGCACTTATTCTTTCAATCCATAGGCGGCACCTAGCCGTTAGCAGAAAAGCTACTACTTATTCCAGGGAAGACAGATGACAAACTTGAGGGCGGAGAAAGACCAAGAGACAGATACTCTTCTAGCAGAATTGCCAGAGAGGAGAGAGTAGCCGATGAGGAAGAGGTCCCAGTGACTCGGAGAAGGGAGCTACGGAGGTGTGATCTCCAGGCGAGCCGAGGCACAGACGAGAAGGGAACCTAGATGACCATTGAGTGCAGGCTACACACGACTAAGGTGATGTCGACCCCTTTCTTATTAGAGTGTACAACCTAATCTTTCACTTTTCTTTACAGGTTATGTGTTACACAGTAATGTTATGTGCTTGCGTATATGATATATAATAAAGTCAGTTTGTAGTGAATCAACATGTGCTGCGTGTTCTTGTATAAGAGGGTAGCCTATTCTTCTAGTCAGCTGTGACTTGACATGAACAGATGTTAACCCTGATCAGGTAAGTGGTAACTGAATAAGGGAGAGAGGAGCCCCTCGAACCAGAGAACAGGTTGTGCTCAAACTGGCGGTTCTTGTGTGATCTGATAAATAGTAACACTGATTCCCTTGTTGTATGTTAGGGTGATGATAGGATGAACTCGTGCTAAGGCTGCCGTCTGGGTAGGAAGTCCTGGGTCCGTTTGAGACCGTGAGGCTAAGGCTGCCATCTAGGCAGGAAGTCCTGGGTCCGTTTGGGACCGCGAGGCTAAGGCTGCCGTCTGGGTAGGAAGTCCTGGGTCCGTTTGGGACCGCGAGGCTAAGGCTGCCGTCTGGGCAGGAAGTCCTGGGTCCGTTTGGGACCGCGAGGCTAAGGCTGCCGTCTGGGCAGGAAGTCCTGGGTCCGTTTGGGACCGCGAGGCTAAGGCTGCCGTCTGGGCAGGAAGTCCTGGGTCCGTTTGGGACCGCGAGGCTAAGGCTGCCGTCTGGGTAGGAAGTCCTGGGTCCGTTTGGGACCGCGAGGCTAAGGCTGCCATCTGGGCAGGAAGTCCTGGGTCCGTTTGGGACCGCGAGGCTAAGGCTGCCGTCTGGGTAGGAAGCCCTGGGTCCGTCTGGGACCGCGAGGCTAAGGCTGCCGTCTGGGTAGGAAGTCCTGGGTCCGTCTGGGATCGCGAGGCCGCCACTTGTATTATAAGAGGTCTTGATATATATATATATATAGTAGGAATTCCCTGTCCTTAGGTGGTATATATATATGTGGTTACTTATTGTGAATAGGCCCTAGGGAGGGGGTAACGTTCCTGCTGGGTTAGAAAGGCTCTGTTGAGCGGGTTCTATCTGATCCGACAACCCAAGCAGAACAACCACACAACAGGTCACGGGAACAGATGCTGTCCGGAAGCTGAAGCATAGCTGACTGCAGGGACACAGTGCCCTAGTGACACAAGCAACAGACTGTAAGAGCCACACCTGTGGATCAGACAAGGAGGGTGCATCACACAATTGAGGAACATGAGTATTGGGTCTACAAGACCTATGTAATGTGGAAGTGTGACCAGGCCAAAAGACATAGTACATAGATTAGTCATGGAGTCAGCCCCTCCTTGCTTCTGTACGGCCTTCAGCTGCCTATCCAGGTCCGGGAAGACCACCGCCAGTATCCGGAGCATGTGGGGGGTCAGGGTCTGGTGTCCGCCCCTCCTGCGAGGAGGCAAAAGCTTCAGCTGGACCCTTGCGATCCTCCGGGTCCAGCCCCGTAGGTCCTGCCACCTCTTCTGGCATTTGCGGATCTGGCGCTTGTAGACCCCCACCGAACGAACTGCCCGGGCGATGGTCAACCATATCTCCTGCTTCTGGTGGGCATCAACCTGTGAGGATGACAAAGTTAAAAGTCCATTAACACACATGGCCCATATTTGTGCTGCACACAGTTGGATATACACATCATCACAAAGGTAAATGAGTGACACAGGTAGTGCAACCATGGAAAAGGACAAATGCCCTGCAAGTCTGACATGTTAACAATGCCTGGGAAGTTGAAGCCTGCACAAATGCACTTTAGCTGCAGAACACCTGTTCATTACGTGTACCTACACACTTTGGGGGATGAAAGTACTCAGTGAGTATGCTTGCCACCGGTGTACACACTGCTAGTACTGCTAGACAGACAACATGCATAATTAGGAAGACAATGGACTGCACACTCACCTGCTCCCCTGGTTTCCCATACAGCTTACTGTACTGTGGAAGGAATCCGTCCAGCAGGGCCTGGTTCTCCTCCTCAGTGAAGGCTGAGGCCCTCTCCAGAGTACGTGCCATAGCAGTAGCCAGAGACAGCAGCAGTGGTAGCAGGGATGTGGTCCAGTAGCATGTAGTGCAGGCAAGTGAGCTCCCTGGGGGCCAGCCAGCCTTAAATCTGTGCTGCAGAGGCAGACTCTGTGCCATGTGTCCCCAGTGATAGGTCCAACACGGTTGCATTCTATGAATCTGGCCAATCCATGGAAATGTACGACTCGTACACGTCTTCCGCATCATTCAAATCTTCACCTTCATAAAACCCCTAGGAATTGCACAATTGTTGTAGGCATCCAACTGAATTTCCAGCGCAAAACTCGTACAAATTTTGAATCTGCATCCGTCTCCATGACAGTCCAGAGCCAATGGTTGCGCCTGGCTCAGTCAACTGACTGTACAACGCGTATTTTGAAAATACGCATGCACCCGTCTCCATACGATTCAATGGCCAAGGTGTACGCCTGTCTCGGACCATGCCTGCCCGATGCGCATGCTTGATAGTCACCCGCGTCGGACCTCATTGCAGTCAATAGCAAAGCGTATGCACGGCTCTGTCATGAACCGTGCAATGCGTGCTCATTGTCACCCGCGTCGGACCTCATTGCAGTCAATGGCAAAGTGTACGCACAGCTCGGTCAAGAACCGTGCAATGCGTACGCATTGTCACCCGCGTCGGACCTCATTTTTGTGACTATTTGACGGCATCAACACACAATTACTTGCCAGGGACACATGTGAACACCTACCACACTACAGCATTGGCCACACAGTGTCCCATGGCATGTAAGGCTGCATTCCATGTGTGTTGGGGGGCAACATTTGGTTTGTTGGGTGGCACTTTTGTTCAGCCACTCCCAGGCTGTGCATGTGTTCATGGGGACAGAATCCTTTGTGTGTTTAGCACATTACCACTGTGATGTGCAACTGTACAGTTATGGGCATGAGTCATGGACACAGTTCCATGTTGGATATGTTTCGGACATGTCACATACATCCTGAGTCCTGGGGGTGACGGCATGTACGTCACAGTGAGACCTGTAGCCACAATTCTGATGTACACCCACAGTCTATGTGCATGTTGTGTCTCAGATGTGGCTGATCAGTTGTGCCCAATGGGAGACAGTCTCCACATCCATGTGGTTTGTGCAGCAACATTGATGTTGTGTGTGTGTCTAAGAGACGTACATGTAGGGCCTGCAGAGACAACAGTAGCCACTACCTGTGGGACTCACGCTTGCCTTGTGGCGTGTACGTGATACGCCAGGTCATGCCAGTGTCAATGTGGCAATACAGGGACCCTGGGTATCTGCATGGCAAAGATCTGTGATGCCTGGGAGACATCAGGCCTCACTTGTCACTGTGGTGTGTGTTTGTAACGTCACAGCAGTACATAGGTAGGGTGACACAGCCCAATGATTGGCCATTGCACTACATGGGACTTATGTGGACATGTGGACCTGGGATGTGAGGTGATGTCCATGTAGGTGACATATGTGTCCATGACCAACAGCACACACCTCAGTACATTGTGTATGGTCATGATGTATCATGTGATATTTTGCTTGGTCATGGCCACATGGGTAGATGAACCGACAATCTTCCTTTGTGCATCTCTGTTCTGCAGGGCACCAGCTGTCCATAGACCGTTCCCAGACCTTGAAACCATGCGGGAACGCGACTACATCCAACGGTACCACTTCACCAGGCCACCGATTGAGGAGTTGGTGCCACATTTGCAACCTGCCGGACATACCCTACAGCACTCACCCCAGAGGTGAAGGTGATGGCAGCCCTGCACTTCTTTGCTACTGGTACCTTCCAGTACACTGTGGCTACTGCTGGTGATATGTCGCAAACTATGTTTAGTCGTGTGCTACACAATGTCTTGGAGGGGATGTTGCATTTCCTTGACCTGTACATCAAGTTCCCTAGCCCAGCTCAACTCCCTGAAATAAAGGATGCCTTTTATAGACAGGGGAGGATGCCGAACGTCATCGGATCTATTGATGGTACACATGTGGCCCTGATACCACCATAGGCACATGAGCAGGCATACCGGAACAGGAAACATTTCCACTCCATCAATGCTCTGGTGGTGTGTCTTGCAGACGTGTATCACACGTGTGTGCACGTAACCCCAGTTCTGCGCATGATGCCTACATCTTAAAGAGTAGTCGCATTGCAACGCTGATGTCACAGATGCAAGACCAGCGTGCCTGGCTTGTCGGTGTGTACTGACTGTTTACCATTGTGTGTGTTTGGCAATGTTGTATTCCGCACTCCTACAAAACTCTGCTAATTGTTCAATTGTTTGTGTGTAGGTGACTCCAGATACCCCAACATGCCGTGGTTGCTGACACCCCTCAGGAACCCTGTGACACCAGCCGAGATGCGCTACAATGAGGTACATGGTCGGAGCAGGAGGGTGATTGAGCGGACATTTGGTCTCCTGAAAAGCCGCTTCTGCTGCCTGGACAAGACCGGAGGGGCCCTCCCATATGACCCTGCAAAGGTGTGCAAAATTATCCTTGTATGCTGCATGCTACACAACATGGCATTGCGGAAGAAGGTGCCTCTCATCCAGGATGACGATGACCAACCTCCGCCACCAGTGGAGGATACCGGCCAGGGGCCACGATGCCAGTGATGATGAGGGTGACGTCCGCACACAGCTCATCAACAACTTCTTCACCTGAATGGGAGTTTACAGGGTTATGTCAATGTATGGAGTTAGCCAGAAATGTGTTGTGGCTGCTCTGTTGCTGTCTAAGTGTGTCTGTATGCCACTTGGCTGGATGCATGCAGTGATGTGTCCATTCAGGTGGTCTCTACTCCACAATAGTGTAGTACTGCTAACTTGTTTGTGTAGGTTTCTTGTGACATGTTTTGTGTATGTGTATTGCATTTCTCTCCTGTTCTGCTGTGCTTTTGACTGTCTTGTGTCTGTCCTTCCCAGGGTAGGTGCATTGTCAGTCTTCCTACATCTGAGTGACATTTGCTTACCTCACGTGTGGACTTGTTACCACTGACTGTGGATAGGTGTTGTGTCTGTGCATACCAATGTGTTTCAGGTCAACATCATTGTGTGGCATAAGTAACATGGCCATGGTGAGTATGTGTTAAGGTGCCATAGGGGTGTGTCTCCCTCATATGTGTCACATCACCATGACTCACATAACGGTGGTCATATTGTTGTAGTATTTGGCATGCACTGTGTTTAGCAGATCAACATCTCCATGACACATGACAAGTTGGAATCACAACAGAGGCAAGTATGGTGTACTGGTGAGTTTATTTTTGAACATGTGTGAGGAAAGTACACAGGATGGTGGGTGCTGTACATTGGGTTTTGAATCCAGAGTTCACAGTAGAGTTGGAAGTGTTGGTAGATGAAATGTCCAGAGTAAAGTCCACAGTCATCTGCTACATTGGACCAACATGAACTCTCCATGTCATGTGGGCGAGTTGTGTCAGATCGGACAAGGTGAATGGGTTGCCCACAAAGAACATTGTCCAGAACAGGTTTAGAGGCCCTGGGGGCTGTGCAGGGACATCTGCCTCTCACATGTCCTTCTTCGGACGACCCATCTTCTTCTGGGGGGGGGGGGGGGGGGGGAGATCCTCAGGTGCAGGCCTCTGCGGTGCAGGGAACTCTCCGCCAGAGTCCTCCTCCCTCCCTGTGGCACTGGCAGATGGTGTGGCAACAGATGTTGTGGCCACACAGGGAGTTGTGGACATGTTTGTGCTGATCTGGCGGAGGCATTGGAGTATGTCCCGATGCACCGCATTAAGTGCATCCCACTTTGCCTCCATGCGGGAATGGTGGGCAGCCTGCTCCTGTTTGTCCTTGAGGATCCCCACTACCTGGCCAAATCCCGCGGTGCTATCCTGGTACGCATCTATGATGCGTGCCAGTTGGGGGTCATCATGCAGTCCAGACCCCCCTGCAAGGTGCGCCCTCTGCCTCCCACCCCTCCCAGCACCCCTATCCACACGGGCAGGACCAGCGGCAGCACGCACAGGTGACACTGGGACCCCTTGGGTGGTGTTGCTCGTGGTGTTGGCTATAGCTTCCGGGGGGGGGGGGGGGGGGGTCATGTGTCCCTGTGCTGTCGGTGTTCTGTGGCCTTGGTCTGTCCGTGTTGGCGGGGTTGACCTGTGTTTCCAGATGCTGGAGGCGTGGGTACAGGGGGTGCAGATGTTGGTGCTGCTGGTGCTGCATGATGACTCACACCGGAGGTGCCAGACTGTTCGTCGTCGTCCAAAGAGAACAGAGACAGAGTCAAACCAGAGAGCTCAGTGTCCACTAGAGTCTGGGACTGGGAATCCTCTTCATTTGGGGATGTGTCCCAGCACCACCTGTGTTTGGAAGAGACACACAATATAAGTTATGTTTCTACAGGCATCAATGGTTCATAAACATGACATTTTCTACTGTACCAACAGATGCCTGCCTGTGCACTGCTTTGTTCCGGGTTGTCACGGACAGAAATTGATAGTTGTTGCACATTGCCCAGCCAAAATGAAACATTTCAATGTGCATGTCGAAGTGTGTGCATGCCCAGCTTATGGATAGATTTGTCTGTACATGACCATTACTACTCAAGGGCCATCACATTACTGACACAGGTGTGTCATCCCTGTACACGTGAGATTTAACAGGGACATACGTGCTATTCCACTGGGGATATGTTGTACTATTGGGGCATGTGTGGTAGCAGAGTTTGCTAGTCTTTGTGTGCCACATTGGTGTATTGGTACGACATGGTCACAGTCCGGTATGCCTGTGATCTCTTGGGAGAAAGTGTTTTTTTACAGTGTTCCTAGTACCCATCTCATTTCATAAAAGTGATGATGTCACCATCGTTAATGAGTCTGGTGCTGAGTTTTGTACGTGCATATGTGATTTGACTGGTCAATGTTCTCCATGGTGACATGGATTGGACAAGTTTGCACTCTGGCTTTTCAATGCTTATGACAGTGAGGGCCGGTGGTGTGTGTGTTGCAGTTTGGCTGTTGTGAGTAGCATGTCTCCTCCAATGCTGTCCAGGTTTGACCTTGTGTCTACAGTGTCTATGTCAGTGAGTGGTGTGTTATGTGAAGGATGCATATGTTTCAGCACGATGTAGGAGTGGAATGCAGCTCACAACAGCACCGAGTGTGAACGCGAACATGCTATGGTGTTGGCTATATTGGTGTGTTCATTCCTTTCACTGTCAGATGTCCCCTGTCAATGATGTATATGTGAGTTCCTGTGTGTTTTGTGCAATGTACCATATATGGCTCTCCCCATTTGTCATCTGCAAGACACACCTCCCCTGCCCAGCCCGGGGGCACTCCTGGACACTGCATCCACAGTCAATGATTTCGAACATATGGTTGTAATGGCTGTGTGTGCAGCAGGGTTTTGTTTGGCCAGTGCATATGTGTGATTGTCAGCCACATCATTTCTTAGGCCCATTGTCAGACATCTTGTCAGTCCCTTCCCACTCCCTGTGATGCAAGCATGGTTCAGTGTGAGCTTGCTGGGCCATGTGGGTGGCTGGGGATTGTCTGACTGCAACTCCCATCATGCTCTTGGCTGCGCCCCCTTCTCAGCATGCCCATACTTCCTTCCTCTTGACTCTGCTTCCCTGTGAGGGGGTGTGACAGCAATGGTAAGATGGCTGATAGTGAAATCCCAGTGTTTGTTTGGCTACAAGTCCAAAGAGAGCCCCTGTGCTTCACACAGCAGCACCCAGTACGGTGTATCTTTTACTGATATTTCACTGAGGTGTGGGTCAATGCATTCTACCTGGTGAGTTGTGTGGAGTTTGTGTTGAGGGGTGTGTGTGTCTCCACATGCTGGTAAGTATGGTCAGAGCTGTCAATCCTCCTTCCCAACAGGCCAGACATCCCACCATGAAACGTGCTTCCTTTGGAGGGCGTGCAAGTTGTCTTTCAGGATGTCAGTCAGTGGTGTCCTGCTTCTGATTTGCGCACAAACCCTACCAGGGCATTGTGCTCCCTACAGCAGGACACAGTGTCAGACATCTTGTCAGCCATTTTCCACTCCCTGTGATGTGGGCATGTTTCAGAGCGGTCTTGATGAGCCAATTTGGAGGGGGAGCATTGCCTGTGACTACAAACCCCATCATGCTTTTGGATACACTCACTTCACCTGCATACCCACTATTCCTTCTTGTCAGTCAGCTGCACTGTGAGGTAGTGGGTTTGTGTTGGCAAACTGTCTGACAGTGTTTATTTGGCTTTGTGCCACTGCCTTGCTCTATTTGTTGGTAGGTTTGTACATGTCATGATACAGTTCCAAGTCACTATGATATAGCAGATATTGTGTTTGTCTGACTAGCATACACATCTTGGGATGATTAGCTATTGGTTACTGTGGCTTTGCTAACGGTGCATGGTTTCACTGTCCCCTTGCCACACAATATTGAGTATGTTGTTTGTGTACTCACCAGGCTCTGGTATGTCTGCTAGACCATGGACGCTGTCTGGTGGTAGGATGTCCCGCACCTTCTCCTCCCAGGTCCTGAAGTAGACTGGTTTGGCAGGAGAGCGACCACCAGTGCGCTGACTCAAGGCGTGATCTTTCTCGATGAGTTTCTTGACCCTCCTGCGCACGTCATACCACCTGCTCTGGATATCGTCCTTTGTGCGCAACGTTGGTGCTTGTGCGTTCACCTTGTCCACAATCCTCACCCACATCTTGGTTTTCTGTGACATGGAAGTCCTTTGGACCAATGTACCAAACAAATGTGGCTCTATTCTGATGATCTTGACAGTAAACAGTCATAATATCGAAAAAAAAATATCGACTGGACAGAATATCGAGTTTTAAATATAGAATGGACAGAATATCAAATTGCCAAAATATAATGGTGAAGAATATCGGAAATCAGGTAAGAAATTTCGATTTACATAATATAGAAGTAAGTAATATCGACAGTCATAATATAGTTGTTAAAAATATCGATTTTTTTTATAGTGTTTTAAGTGTTAGTATATGTGTTAAAAGTATGTATTAATTTTGGAATGTATGTTTGAATATTTTTAAAGTAATGAATTTTATGTTATTTAATTTTTGTGTAATTTAATTCCGTAGCGGGTTATGGGTTTATAGGGGATTAGGGTGGGAGGTAATTTAATTATAGTACATTAAATAATAATTTTTAGGAATTATTAATTATTTTTAATTTCATTTTGCGTTTTACTTCTCTAGCGGGTTGTGGGTTTATAGGGGAATAGGGTGGGAAGTAACTTAATTGTTATTAAGTAATTATTGATTGGTATTGAAAATTAATTGGTTGTTGATCAATTATTAATTGGTAAATAATTTGTATTAATTGGTAATTAATTTGTATTAATTGTTTAATTGATAATTATGTTAATTGTATTAATTCATTTGTAGTGGGTTGTGGGTTTATAGGGGAATATGGTGGGAAGTAATTTAATTGTAATTAATTATTGAAATAATTTTTGCATATTGATAATTAATTATTATTAGGTATTTTTATTTATTAATTTTTGGTATTGAAAATTAATTGGTTAATTATTAATAGGTAATTAATAAAAAAATATTGGTATTTTTAATTTATTATTAAATATTCTGTGATTGGTAATTAATTAATACTTTTTTGGTATTAATAATTAATTTTTAATAAAATATTAAATTTTTATTTTCCTTACTATTGCACTCTTTGGAGTGGGAATGGTAATTTTTACCCCTATGCTATCCAACGCTTTCCCTACTGTTGCACTTACTGGAGTGGAAATAGTAATTTTTACCCTCCCGCTATCCAATGCTTTCCCTACTGTTGCACTCTCTGGAGTGGGAATAGCAATTTTTAC
The DNA here is from genome assembly GCF_964204655.1 of Triturus cristatus. Taxonomy (NCBI): domain Eukaryota; kingdom Metazoa; phylum Chordata; class Amphibia; order Caudata; family Salamandridae; genus Triturus; species Triturus cristatus. The sequence goes on along the minus strand of NC_140586.1, from coordinate 688,294,024 downwards.
CCCTACGCTATCCAATGCTTTCCCTATTATTGCACTCTCTGGAGTGGGAATAGTAATTTTTACCCTCCCGCTATCCAACACTTTCCCTACTGTTGCACTCTCTGGAGTGGGAATAGTAATTTTTACCCCTACGCCATCTGACGTTTTCCCTACTGTTGCACTCACTGGAGTGGGAATAGTAAATTTTGCCCTCCCGCTATCCAACGCTTTCCCTACTGTTGCACTCTCTGGAGTGGGAATAGTAATTTTTACCCCTACGCTATCCAATGCTTTCCCTACTGTTGCACACACTGGAGTGGGAATAGTAAATTTTACCCTCCCGCTATCCAATGCTTTCCCTACTGTTGCACTCTCTGGAGTGGGAATAGCAATTTTTACCCCTACGCTATCCAATGCTTTCCCTATTATTGCACTCTCTGGAGTGGGAATAGTAATTTTTACCCTCCCGCTATCCAACACTTTCCCTACTGTTGCACTCTCTGGAGTGGGAATAGTAATTTTACCCTCCCGCTATCCTATGCAAAAAATATTGAATATTTTTAATTAATATTACGTTAATATATATGTATTAATTTTTTTTACACTTACATTAATTATTTATTAATTTTAAAGTTTAAGTATGTTTTAGTTAATTATATATATTTCATGAATTTTACAATCCTTTTAAGACATTTAAAAAATTCGATATTTTGACCAACTATATTTTTTACAACGATATTTTGAATTCTATATTTTTGTACTTACCTGTTTGTAGATAGGGATTCGATATTTTGGCATTCTATATTTTTTCCTCGATATTTTGGCAAGTCGATATTCTCCTTCTCGATATTTCGTCAGTGATCCGATCTGATCTACCAGCACTTCTAACTCCTCATCTGTGAACTTTGGAATCCTCTTTGGGGGCATGGCGATGGTTGTTGGTGGTAAGTGATGTGTGTGTAAGGGTGCAAATGAGGGTGGGTTACTGTTGGTTTTGCTTGCTGTATGTGTGTGCGCTTTTGGTGAAGTGCTAATGGTGTGTGAGTTGTATGATGGGTGAGTTGCGAGTGTGTCTGTGGTTGCTGTGTGATGGTGTTTGCTGCTGGCTGTTGTCTCCTATTTGCAAAGGATCATGGTAGTGATTGATGTCCTTTATATAGGTGGAGTTGTGGGCGTGTCTTTGTCCCACGTTCATTCCGGATACGTGTCGGTCGGTGCAACTCGTGTCGGTTTTCCAGCCGAATCACTATTTTCCCTACGCTTGGTAGTACGGCTTGTATTCCGTACGTGTTGGTTGTAATTCACACGCGTTGCATCGTACTGCACGGGTCGTACGGCACCGGTCCGTGTCGGTCGGTCTCCGGTCCGGGTACGTGTCGGTCGGTACGTTTTGCGGCCGGAATCGGAATTGGCCCCTAAGTGAGCAGTGAAAGAATACTGCACTGGACAAGCAAACAGTACTAGGGCCATGCTCCAAGGAAGGGACACGCACACAAAGTAGCAGTGAAGCTAGAATGCACTTACAAAAGAGAAGTGCGGAAAGAGAGTGTCAATGAAGCCAAGTCTTGCAACAGTGCATGCACTGTCACAGGAGAGACCTAGCAAAGGAGTCCCAACAATATGGAAATTATATAAGTTTCTTAGTAAAAGAAAATTAGACACATTCAACGGATACATTTCTAAATGGAATTCAAAAGCATTTAAAGATGCTGTCTTGTATAATAGCAGATGAACTGCATTTTATGAACAAGTGCTTCCAACCTCACTGAGTAAAATAGTATGCATAAAACATATGTAATAATTCACTCTACAGAAAACATTTCTTGTAATAAAAAGTGTCTGTTTGTGCGTCCAAAACAGGTTGTAAAATTTGCTTTTAGTTTCAGGCTTCTAGACATGGCAAGTCATATATTGAAAACATCCCAGCAGAACCATACTGTAATGTCGTATGTATCTGACGTGCCACATGAGAACTTGCACTGTCCAGAAACAACTCCTGCTCTTAGAACAGTGTTGGACTTGGCCCTTTTTGCAGTGTCATACCTGAACTTTTTGCCTTCCTCCTAGCCTTTTTTTAGGTCTCGCCTAGCGACACAGCACATGCGCTACTCGCTTTGGCGAGATCTATTGTCGTCGCTTTTCTTTTTGAAGTGGTGTTGGTGACTTCCCTGTCTCCCTTGGGCCACGTCCACCCGAACTGGAGATTTAGCTCACACGCGCATTTATTTTTGCATCGTGCTTTCACTTAATGTGAAAGTGCGATGCAAATATAAACAAGCAACTTTCGTTGGCGTAATGGCGACAGCCTGTTTAAAATACAATTGCATTTTGACAAGGCATGCGCACATGTAGTATGCACGCTGTCGTTCTACAAAAACTAAAAACTCATCGTACAGGTTGCTCATGGAGGTGTTCTCCCAAAAATCTGTCGGAGTCGTTAAGGTACAGGATTTCGCTTGTGTGGTCATGGTCGGTAGTCTGAAATCTCACCGTAGCGCACAGACGCTGCTTACCAGCAGAGCTCTTCAGTAGGGTGCCCCCAGGGAGTGCGAGAGGTTTGAGTGTGTTGATAAAGGCAGATCTTTGAACACAAAAGCAGCACACAGCTGTCTTTCTGTGCACGCTTCGAAGATGTAGATTTCTCTTATACTTTTTGCCATTCGGTAGTAGCGTGACGCAGGTTTTTACCAGGGCAGCAAGAAAGTCGTATGCACTAGCATGCGAGGAACAAATGCGCCCGGTTGGCATACAACGAAGTAGAATGCTACCTTTCATCTTTGTCTGATTTAGAGCCCTGGAATTAGAATATTGGCAAAAAGCAGCTCGTAGTCTGCCTAATCTATAACCTGTTGTATTTGAGGGTTCACTTCAGTGCGAGGGTTAAACCATTTTTTTCTGTTCAGCGCCGGTAGTCTGAAGTCTCATCGTAGTGCACAGAAGCTGCTTGCCAGCAGAGCTCTTCAGTAGGGTACCCCCAGGGAGTGTGAGAGGTTTGAGTTTGTTGATAAGGCAGATCTTTGAACACAAGAGCAGTGCACAGCTGTCTTTCTGTGCACGTTTCATCCAAGATGTGGATTTCTCTCATACTTTTTGTCATTCAGGATAAACGCACGAACATGGAGTAATTGAATTAAAGCGGACGACGCAGGCCCCCAGGCCATAAAACATCAATACTTTAAAAGCAACTGCAAACTATCTCTGTAGTAATAAGGCAGAGCTACCGTCAAGAGCAGCTGACGCACACAAATAATAACCCGTGTGTGTGTACACACTAATAATCTGTGTATGCACCCTTAGACACGGGCAAGGTTAGCTTATGACACAAATAATAACGTGTGTATGGAAAAACCCGATGTATTGCCAGACCTCCTTTTCAAAATCACAAAACTTTACATTGGTTTCTCCGAAGTGCCCGGTGCAGTCTACAGTGCAGTGCGCATAACTCATGCTGTCACCAGAGAGTAGGTTACATGACGAGTTGCAGTGTGATCCCCACTGTAGCGTGACCATCTCATGCAAGTGATCTGGCATCTAAATATGTAGTGCCATGTGCAGTTTGCACATTGGTTCTCGTGACCAAGCAGCATAGGACGCGATGCCTCTTCAGAAGTATGCTGTAAGTTTACATTGTAAGATGCAGTGCCTGTGTCCAAGGGATTGCACAGCTTTCCAGTGATGAGCATGCACAGCAAGATACAGTGCCTACAGTGCAATTTGCTCCTCTCATGCGCTAAGCATGCAGTGTAAGATGCTGCGTTTGTATCCCTGACTGTGGGCAGGGCAGGCAGTGCAAGATGCAGCTGCACACCCCTCAATGTGGGCAGGAAGTGATGGAGGCAGTGCCTATTACCTATTCTATGAGAAGGCAGCGTGAAAAAGCAATACTGCATTGCAATGTATAGGCCTGCAGGGCAATGAGTAATATTTTTCGAGTTTCTATGCGCTTTGCTATTGATGTGTGCAGTTCTGAGTAGAATGCAGAGACAGCTGTCTGGTTGCTCTGAGCTCCATTTACTGGACACCTCCGCCACCCTCAATGCAATGCTGCTGATGTGGTCTGGAGCGCCCTCTACGGGAGACAGGACATGTGGACAGCAGCTGCCAGTCTTGCTATAACGCACGAACATGGAGTAATTGAATTAAAGCTGATGAAGGAACGGCTCCGAGGCCATAAAAACAACAATACTTTAAAAGCAACTGCCAACTATCTCCGTAGTAATAGGGCAGTGCTACCGCCGAGAGCAGCTGACTAACACAAATAATAACCTGTGTGTGTGTGTGTGTGTACACACTAATAATCTGTGTGTGCACCCTTAGATACGGGCGAAGCTAGTTTATGACACAAATAACCCGTGTACGGAAAACGCGCTATATTGCTGGACCTCCTTTTCAAAATCACAAAAACAATACATTGGTTTCTCCGAGTTTTAAACTGCGCGGCCTTGGGTCTATTGCTCTTTAAGTGTCCTCTGTTTTTTCCCCTCTTCCAATATAGAAAGGAAGGCTGCAATGTGCTTTTAATACGCAATGTTCCTGTTAACACATGAGTAGGCTTTCCTGTTTTCAGTTTCTATTTTTGGTAAATTCTGGTGGGGTTTTTTCAGTGTTTTCAAGTGATTTCAATACTTTTAAAAAAACAGTGGTTTTCAGTGGTTATCCCTTTTCGCGCCATTAAAAACTACAAAAAGTGTTTTTCCGGTGTTTATGGAACGTTTTGCTTTTATTATTGCTTGCTTTCTGCACTGTTATCGCATGGTATATAGACAGTGTAAGTATAGTGTATACGAGGTCCACATAGAATTTTGGCCACAAACTATTGTAGTACACCATGTAGGAAGGTGAATATCTGACTATGGTTACCCCCAACTTTTTGCCTAGACTTAGTTGGCCTGAGATCCTGCCATTCAGGGTCTCAGGCTGTATGCTCTCTCTTGAAAATGGACTCCATGTACCCTAGGTACATACCCAATTGGTAAGGATCACCTTATTGGACCCTGTACAGTGTACCCTAGGTACCCAGGGTATAGGTGTACCCTAGGCCTACCAGGGGCTGCAGCATGTATTATGCCACCCCTGGCCTGGCCTTCCATTATGACACAACTGGCTGATCACTCAGCTGGGGCAAGGTCGTGTAATCACCCCTTGCTTAGGTGTAGTATTCCTATACCTACCTTATATATAGACACGTGTACCTATCAGCCACTCCTATGGCAGGCCTTAACAATCCTGGAGGCAGAGTGCTTGGTAACATGTGAGATGGTGCTCTAGCATGAGCTGAGCCTGTCTGCAGCTTTCGGAACTATGTCCTTATAGCTGTTCTTTGATATAGCCTACCATATACTCTTAAAGTACCTTATAATCTTAAACGGTTATGGTAACTATGGTTTGGCTTTATCAAAACATGTCGTGTAAGGTGTCTAACACTTTGGAATAATACCCCCATACCATTTCTGGTGATGAGGATATTATTCCTCCCTTCTAGAGGGAGAGACATGTTAAAATCCTACTTAGCTGTTTAACTCTCACCAAAGCCTCAGCATCACAAAACGGATGCTGCTGCCACAGACACAAGTCTGACCTCCTGCAGCTGGGAGCCCTCCCAGCCAGGGAGGCCTGGACAATAGGTTTCCTGCTTGGGGAGGTGCTACCACCTCCCCAGACAGACTTTAGTGTATTGGGGCAGGGAGGGCTGAAAGGAATGAGACATGCCTGGGGCACACAAGGTGCTCCATGCATAGTCCAGCTCAAACCGGTGCTGGGGCACTCCAGCCCCAGCTCTGGCGCGAAACTGGACAAAGGAAAGGGGGGTGTAGCCACTCCCCTTCCTGGTCCCACCCATAGGAGGGACCTTGCAGGTAGCCCAGCCCACTACCCCAGTATATCAGTAGGTAGCTTGGCCCTGAAAATTAGATTAATCTGCAACTTAAACAGAAACTCTGGACCTTCGACATTCGACCTCAGGAAGAAGACTGAAGAAATCTCCCTTGTGGCCAAGGAGTGACCGCCCTGGGCAACCAGGCACCATCCAGCGGCTGCTGCTTGCTTTGCGACTGATCATACGAGGGACGACCGCAGAGACTGACCAGCGCCGAGACTTCCAGACACCTCTGAACCAGATCCACATCTCCAGTGAAGCTGAGACCCGTTGAGGCGACGAGGGACGTGGGACCGGCGACTTGGGAAAAGTGGCTAGTAACTGACTAGCGCGACTTCCGAGGCTCCCTCGAGGCTGTGCTTGGGGAATTGAGAAGCCCCAATCCCGAGCACCATCTGCAAAGAAGATCAGCTCCCCACACTTCACGTGTTCTGCGTGGGGCCCTTCTGCACCTGAGTTGCTCGACGTGTTGTCCGGTTGCTGGCCCGTTGGCTAGTAGCCTCTGCGATGACGAACCTTTGTTTTCATCTTGCTGGTCCAGCTCCTCCAGACTGGCACCCGCTCCTCTGTGAAAGAGAAGCACCCCAGACCTTCCTGGTCTGCACCAGAAGCAAGTCCTCCATCCTGCGTGGGTTCCGCTTGCCAAGGCTTGTTGGGTCCTAGCTCGACATCGACGCCGCCAGCAAGAGTCTTCGTGGGACAGCTCACCTCCTGGTCCTGGTTGTCCTCGACGTCTATTGGTAGCCGTGGCTGCTGCGACAAGCTTGACCTCTTCACCTGCATCGGCACAACATCGCCTGGTTCCTTCCTGGTTCCTTCCCGGCTCCTGGCTGGTGACCTAGACTCTGTCCCTTCTGCTTGCAGGTTCCTTCCTTCTTGATCCCATCCTTGGGATCCACCGGACACTCTTCACTGACTGCCTGTCAGCAACTTTCCTTCAGGCATCCATAGACGTCAACGACGAAACCCGACGCAAGTTCACACCTATGCACCCGCAGCCCATGGGCTAGGTAACTTGAGTACTTCAGTGCTCACAAGGGTATTGACTATCCTAGGGTCTAGTTTCCGAGTCTCGACTTTCTAGCTATTCCAGAAGTGTCCTAAAACTGTTAATTTCTAATAACTACTATTTCTGTAGACTTTTACGCATTACGCGTGAGTGTTTCCACTCTGCACCTGAATCCCGTGGGCCTCCCACTTCCTAACCTTTGGTAGTATAGTGTAGCCCCAGCGATTCCCTAGGCCTATCCTGTGTTCGTGACAGTGGTTCTTATACCACTTACTTAGTATATGGTTTGTGTGGCCCCTAGGGCCTAACTGTATTACTTACCTGTGTGACTTAATGTATGCTTAAATTAGACTGTGTTGTACTTACCTCGAATCTCATAAAGAGTGCTGAGGGTTTGACTAGAATAAATACATTCTATTTTTATATATATCTGTTGTGGTGTCCTTTCATTTGGTATTCAAGGGATTACAAATGGGATAACAGCTGGCTTCACATGCCATACAGAGTTTAGCCTAAGACTGCTCTTGTCTATGCTACCACTAGGATAGCTGGTCTATAAGGTTGACTTTACAACCAATCACCATAAGGGTTGTTTGGACTGATACAAGGTGTACACTAGAATTAGTGACATCATATATCAGGCCAACTTCTCACACACCATACAATACTTCTTCAGTGAGTCTTTGGTCATGTGTGCTCGCTCTTTCCTTCCCATGTAAACTTCTGTGAAAAGGCCCTCTCAACATTGGCACTTGAGATGGGCAACGCCAAAACATCCAGTACACAATTTGTTAACTCCGGCCACTGACATAGCTTTCCATCCCAATACTGGTTCGCTTGAAGATTGCCATTCTCAGGGCAGGTTCTGCAGCATTTGCTTTGATCTGGGCGCTTATGCCCTCAGAGTTGTTGTAGCGGTCAAAAATGAAGAAGCACTTTTGAAATTACTGTGGAAATTCCCCTTAACGGAAGGGATCGATAACAGAGTACCACAGTGAGGTTTCATTGACTTCAAATGCCATTGGTGGTGAAGGGACATTTCTATGCATCATTGCAAGCCATTTCTCATATATTGTAAAATAAAAGTTCCTGATTTGCTCTTTATCATTGCTTTGCTTACCAAGTGGCAAGCGCTCTAACACGGAACTTGTTGCAGTTTCAAAGTCACTAAAGGTGTCGCCCGGCCTACTCTCAAGGAGATGTTTCACATCTACACCAATTATGCTGAACACTTGGCAGACAAGGTTTTTTTCAGACTCTAGTTTTTTATTATGTCCACTACAGCAGTTAGGTTTTCCTGTAAAAACCTAAGAATGCAGTAGAGTGTACTTTTTTCACATCACTATCAATATGTGACCAAAGATCCTCACATTTCTTGCCTTTGGCATCATCACTCTGCAAAAATTCTGAAAACAGTTGCCACATGGATAATATACCATTCATAGCCCCTTGGACTGAGAACCATCAGCTAAGGGACACAGTTGTGAGGACTCTTTCTTTAATGCCACACAAAGCACGAAATGATAAATATTTGCGTTTTAGTTCCTGTGCATAAGAAAACAGTGCACTAGAATGGACTAAAAAATCAATAGCATTCTTCATTAACTCTGAAGATTGTAAAGATGCTTTCAGCATACCATCTAACAAGTGGCAAGGATCTCTTATAGGGAAGCACTTCAGCTCAGGTATCAATTTTGCCAGGTCATCACACAACTTTTCATATACGTAGCTGAATCACTGCAAATACAAACAATATCACTCCAATCTTTGTTGAACTTGGAAATAACTTTTTTTGCAGAGCATTCCAAGTGAAATTGCATTCCATGTTTTCCAAAAGTCTAGTGTCATGTTTTAACCACTATCCCAGATGCTTGGTGATAGCGCTCTTTTCACATATACTTGTCACTATACCTTGCATTGAATGTTTAAAGCCTGAGGTGTTGGCAATTCGCCTACTATCACTACTGACTCACTAGAAACTGGGGGCTGATGTATTAAGGGTTTTTACCCATTCTCTGTGGGTAAATGTGATGACACATTAGGAAAGATTCTTATGAAACCAGCCATTTTACATATCAGTGAAAAAATCAAATATGATTTTGATATTTCCTGATTCTCTACAGTTTATAAAATAATTAAACAAGACCTAAAACATGCTTCTAAACTCTGCATCTTTAGACCACAGAACTGAAAAAACCAAAAGGAAGAAAATGAAATATTTTAGTGGCATCACTGAACAACAAAACTGAAGCAGAATAATGTTAGCGCAGCCTTTCTTACTGCTAGCTTGATAACAAAGTTACATTGTATTGGCCCCTTCAGGAAGGAAAAAAATGACTCTTTCACTCCCTTTTTCCTTTCTTTGAATGGCATTTAGTTTGTGGCGGTGTAGGTGTTTTTTCAGTGTTTATATGTTTTCACTTGTGAGGGCTATTTCTCTTTCAGTGGGGTTTTATCAGTTATTATAGGTTTAAACCTAAAACCGGACAGCCTACACATGAGTAAAAGACATTGCCATTTACAACGCTAATAGCTCTAACTCTTGCAAATGTGAGACCTATTGCATTGCAAATGCTTGTCTGACATGGTGTTGGTGGTTCTAGGACTCTGGGCACTTTGGCACTGCTGTCCAGTGTAAAGTGCGGGTGCTCTCTGTGGTAAACATGGTAAAATTGGTCTACACCTGTTTGACATATTTAATTTACCGGTCAGTCTCTTGTAAATTGGTATCTCTGAGACCCAGGGCCCGTAAATTAAATGCTGCTGGTGGGCCTGTAGTGCTGATTGCGCCACCCACCAAAGTAGCCTTTCAAACCTGTCTCAGGCCTCTGCTATTGCAGGGCCTGTGCCCAGTGTTACTGCCGCTGTGACGTGACACCTAAAGTGTGTGCCACGCCTGTGACCCCCCCTTTTACTGCATGTCAGTCACCCCTAAGGTAGGCCCTAGCTAGCCCTATGGGCAGGGTGCATTGTAGGTAAAAGGCAGGACATGTACCTTAAGTGTGGGGCATGTCCTGGTAGTGACAAACAGCCATTTTGGTTTCTCACTGCTGTGAGGCTGCCCTCGCATAGGAATGAATTGGGGATTCCCTGATAAGTGTTTCAGTAGTAATTCCTGATAGCGAGGTCACGTTTGGTATGGTTGGAATAGTAATAATAAATGCTGTGCAATGATGTGCACAGATTTATTATCACTATTTTAGAAATGCCACTTTTAGAAGTTGGCATTTCTGTGCTGGGCCCCAGGAAGAACCGCCACGAGGGACTGCCCCCCTGCTGGAGGGCCCTGGGAGCTGGCCTGCCTGGTCCCAGCCTTGTGCCCCTGGGACTGTGGGCTTAGCGCCTTAACAGCGCTATATTTTTAATCCAATAGGAGTGCTGGTGGACTGCAGAACGAGGCTGCGACGTGAGGCGATTCCCCGCCGCATTGCCAGAAAAAGCGGGAGCCCACCCCGTGTTTATGACTGCTGAGCAGGAGCCCAAACCGCGTTTGTCCTCCTGTTAGCGGGAGCCCACCCCGCATTTGTGTATTTACCAGCGGGAGCCCACCCCACATTTGCTTGCTGATGGGATCCAAGCGGGAGCCTACCCTCTTGTTTTATGCTGATTTAAAAAGCAGGAGCCTACCCCGCATTGTGGGGTCTCCTGAAGAGCGAGCCACAGCAGAGATGAGCAGCGACCCAGAAGCCAGGCGGTGTTTGCCTGACTGAGGGCAGGGCTCCCCGTAAGGAGGAGTAGAGCTCCGCGTGTCTTACCAGCATTGCTGGAGGCATAGATGAAGTCCCGACGCACAGAGGGGGCCGTCGGAGGTGACAGGAGGGCCTCCTAAGTCCCAAGAGGAACGGAGAAGGAAGCTTCCCTTATCGAGGCCGTGGGAGTCTCCGGACGTGCTGCGTAGCATCGGGGAAGACCGGAAGAGTCCGGCGAAGCCCCGGTGAGTGGGGCTGGGACCGCAATTGGCTGGTGCCCGCCATGTGCTTAGTTCCTCTTCCCCAAAGAGAAGTCACAGTAAGGGGGCGGAGGAGGCCCTGTGGGCCAGTGCTGAAGCGGATGGGCATTGATTAGATGACGATACAGGAGGAGCCCCCAAGGCACTGTGAGTGCCAGTGCTGTTTTGCCCAGCTGCACCACAAGAGCGCGGGCAGCTGCAACGTGGGGGCGATTCTGTTTTGAGGGTCCCAGTGGGGGCTCAGGAGGCATAGCAGTGCCAAGGTGATTCCTCAGCTGCACCGCGAGAGCGCGGGCAGCTGCAACAGGGCATTTCCTCTGGCATCTTGATGAGGAAGGGATGAGACCCCCATGCCCACAGCGCATTTTGCAGTATATTCGCTGCATTGGCAGCCAGAGGGCTACTTGAGAGGCCCTACATTTACGCCCGGACATATTGGGAAAGAGCATTTGAGCCCCGGTGAAAGGCCGGTTGGCCTTGGGTCATTTTTGGGAATAACTGGTAGAGCGAAAGGCTCTACAAAGCTGCATGTGTTTATGCTTGTGATTTATGCACAATGTGTTTTATGCCTAATGCTAAGGTGATGTAACGCTGAGGTCAATATTGTGCCAGTAATTACTGGTAATGTCTTTCGTTTGCTACTTGTTCTGAGTGATGGTTTTGACAGTGGCCCGATTGGCACTGTCATGTATATAATCCCCTGTGAATATTGCCTAGTGCCAGTTGGCACAGTGTATATTGTGTGATTATGATTCTAATGTGTTTTGGATAATACAAAGGCTATCTTTTATATAACCTTGTGTGGAGTTTCTTTTGTGGTGTGCCTAGTGTTGCTGCTGTGTGTGTGTGTTGCGCAAACGATTTACACATAGCCTCTGGGATAAGCCTGACTGCTCGTGCCAAGCTACCTAGGGGGTGAGCAAGGGTTATCTTCAGCGTGTAACTCCCTTGCCCTGACTAGAGTGGTGGTTTTTGCCGGACTTATGCGCAAGCCCTAGCCAACCAGAATTCCCATTTCTAACAAACAGTGTCTGCGATCAAGGGCGTAAGAGACATTTCTTGTGGGAGAAAAGGACAGCCAAGCTAGGAGTCTTGCTTGGCTCTAAGACCCAACGCATCAGAATAAATAAAGCAGGCAACAAATACCATGAAGAATTATGATAAACACTTAAAATAAAAAAATGCATTCCAACATTTCTCAGTGTCTCAAGTGCGTCTAATTTGGGTAAAGGAATTGAGTGACACTCATTGAAAGGATTTTATTTTTAAAACCCGAAACATTCAATAACAACCCCATGCCCTGACGATGTTGCCACAAGTTATCCAAAAGGAGTCTCTCGGTCATGTTTTCCATTTATATTGACTACATTGTTATTAACTGTGAAGTAATAGTTCATATTAGCCATATTCAAGCCAGGTTTTGTAGAGAGCAGATCCTGTACTTAATTCCTTCCTTCAATCTGGTGAGCAAATTAATACATAGTGACTTTTTACAGCGGAACTCTCAGCACCCCAATCAAGGATACCAGACTTAATTAATTTGTATTTTCTACCATTTATTGCTTGAGTGTCCTAACTATATAAAAATGTTTACTTTCACTCTTTTTGTTGCATCCCCTCCTATCGCTGGACATACTTCCTCATGTGTCACTTGGGCTGTCACTACCGCTCACGAGCACTTGTGCACTGTGTCACACAGGTTATGTCATTCAGTGTAACACAGTGCCTCCCATACGTTTGATTATATGAAACTTAATATGTCAATTATGTAAATTCACTAATACAATTTATGTTACAAAAACAGTTTGTCTCCCTGGTTTTCTTCCCTTTTGATTCTATTCTCAGCGACTAGTTGTGCTATGTGTAACTGACCTTCAATTTATACCCTTTTGAGACACTGTTTTATGATATAGATTGCCCTAGTCTCTTCAAGGTATATGGGCTACCTCCTGAAGTCTGATACTATCAAAATAAAGCAGGCAACAAATACCATGAAACATTATGATAAACACTTTAAAATAAAAAAAATGCATTCCAACATTTCTCAGTGTCTCAAGTGCATCTAATTTGGGTAAAGGAATTGAGTGACACTCATTGAAAGGATTTTATTTTTAAAACCCGAAACATTCAATAACAACCCCATGCCCTGACGATGTTGAAACAAGTTACCTAAAAGGAGTCTCTCGGTCATGTTTTCCATTTATATTGACTAAATCGTTATTAACTGTGAAGTAATAGTTCATATTCAAGCCAGGTTTTTTAGAGAGCAGATCCTGTACTGAATTCCATCAATCTGGATGAGAAAATTAATACATAGTGAAGTAAAGCAACAATTGTGGATCACTCAAGTTGATCAAGTGGGGAAATCAGGATTTGAGCCCAGGACTTTATATTGTGCAGTTCAGAGACTCAAGGGCTATAACCTTCTCTCTTCTGTTGAACACCAAACGTCAGTGCTTTGTGTTTAGTTGTTCAATTATTGTTAATGAATTAGTGTTAGTATAAGGTGGTCAATGAATACACTTATCACACCTAACATCAAACTGACACCATACACACACAGCATTTCCTTCCTTACTTTACTCTGCTAGCTCACATGTCTTGGCAAATCGATAGAGTTTAGAAATCGGCTCAATGCGACAAGGACTGCAATTAAATACTTAACATGGTATGACATACCTGGCCAGGTGAAATCGTTGTTGGCCCTCCTTTTTATGAAGATGGCAACCCTGGGATGCAAGGGTCATCAGCAGGTCATTTCTAATTGTAAGGTCAGTGAAGGATCCGCTTTCACAACAATTTACCACCCCGTCTATAAATGTTCATGGGAATCACAAGAGTTGTGAAGCAGAACATCCAGTGGTTTTTATCCCAAACCCATCACACTCTAAATGAAGCCTTACATCCACTACATGGTCCTATCAGGGGCCTGAATGGGAGAACAAACATGATGTAGAAACAGCTCAATTTCCAGATATTAGGAGTTGAAGGTTGATAGTGTGGTGTTCATTTCCTGACCTATGTTGAACTAAGGGATTGATCTGGGGGCCACTGTTGATCATGGATACATAACAGAAAACCTCTGCTGGCTTTGGGGAACTTTATATTTAATTCAGTTTAAAATTCCAAAGTTGAAAAAGATTTGAAAAAGACTGTGGACTTGCAGTTTAGGTTTGAGTTGAGTACATGCATTGAGGAAGTGTTGAGCAGAGAAGCAATTTCACTGTGCAAATCTGAGTGAGATTAGTGGACGAAATATATGCATTTTGAAGTACTCCCACAATGTGGAATATGAATCAGGGAATGTCTTGCATCATATTTCTCATCTCTCTAATAATAAGGCACGTGTGCCCTGGAAAGTATTGCATTGCTAATTTTTATCCAAAGGGTTGGATGTATGCCATGTGAAGATGTGAATGCTTTAAAACAAGATTAATCTCTCTCTGTAATCCCCGGGTAGAGAGGCACAATTACCTATAAATTAGAGTTTCGTTAGAATGGTGGATGCTTAACCCACCCCCAGATAGATCTGGTCTCTTATCATATATTTTCTAGAATACCTATTCAACTAGTTTCCACAAATTGTGGTATATTACCTCAGAGTCACAGTCCTGATGAAAGCCAACTGACCTGTTTAGGGGCAACATTTAGGGCAGAGATGTCTCAAGCTCATCTCGGACAAGACCATAGTACTCATCATGGGACCTACCCTTTCAGCCTGTGACGACTCCTGGTGGTCAGCTGCTCTGAGATCTCTCCCACCCAGACGGACCATGCACACAACCTCGGCATCATACTGGACTCATCACTCACTATGAACTGCCAAATCAATGCAGTTTCCTCAGCCTGCTTCCACATGCTCTGTCTGCTACAAAAGACATTCAGATGGATCCTACAGAATCCAGAAAGATGGTCACCCACACACTCGTTACCAGCAGACTCGAATACGGCAACGCACTGTACACTGGCTTCACTCAGAAACAGCTCAAGAAACCACAGAAAGTCCAAAATGCCGCAGCCAGACTGGTCCTCGACATCCCATGATGCAACATCTGACTACTCCACTGGCTCCCTGTCAACAAGAGAGTCACTTTTAAGCTCCTCACTCACACCTATAAAGCTCTACAAGACGAAGGACAAGCATACCTAAAACATGGCCTCACCTTCTACATACCTGCCAGACAACTCCGATCCTCCCAGCTCACCCTCACCTACAACCCCAGGATCCACCAGGCTAGAACCAGAGGAAGGTTGCTTTCCTAATACACCACCAAAATCTGGAACACCCAGTTGCCCCTCCACCTCACACAATCCACTTTGCTGACCCAATTCAGAAAGGACCTCAAGACCCGACTCTTCCGAATGATCCTCCACCCAGTCTGACCAGCAGCCCCTCCCTCCACCCCTCCCAGTGCCTTGAGACCCTCACGGGTGAGTAGTCACATTTTACAAGTCCCCAACTGATTGATTGAGATAGGTTTCCCTCATAACAGCGTCAAAGTGTTCCTGTGCTATTTTTAATCCTACACGGTGTAGTCAGTAATAACGATGTATGTCTATCAGTAGGCAGTTATAATAACTTACTTCTCTCCAATAAGACACCACAACACAAATACACTTGGGACATTAAAAGCGGCCTTGTGACCAAGGTAGTAGCTCACACTGATACACACTTTGACTAATAAGCCCTATGATGAACATCCCAACCTCTGGGTGGGTGAGGGTTGTCATCCTATTAAAGATTTTCTTCATACTAAACCTAATCAGGGATAGAACAGGCAGACTTAGTTTGTTACACAACTTCATGTCAAGAGTGCCTTTCATGTATGGCACTGCTAATTTAGGTATTCTGAGGACACAATGATCATAAAAGACGGCTGTATGAAGAGACTAACTTCACATGCACCATTTAGTCTTGAACACTCTGAATATTCACTGATAGCTGTGAGTTAAACAGCCCACAAATTAAACCAATGATGTTTAAATGCAGCTCCCTGAACATCTTTGGACCTATGTGGGATTTATTCATTTTAGATTTACCTTGTGCACACTTATTAATTTGCATGCTTGTTTTCATAGAGTGGGTATCAAGTTCAAGCTTCAGTAAAATAAACTTCAGACAGTGTACATTAAAACGTCTAGGTTGTATATTACCTCAAGATCATCTTTATAAATATTTTAATTTGTGAACGAATAAGTGCAACTCCTTTTAAATTATTAATTCAAATGGTTTGTCCCAAATGAAAAGACTCTGAAGGCATTAAATAAATTCTCTGGCAGTTCTTTATTTGATAATTAATTGGTTTGATGTTGTAGCTTCAGCTATCATGGACTAATAGCAGTGGTGACATAAAAAAAGAAGTCTTATTTACAAGGTTTATGAAAATAAAATTAGATCAGAGACTCAAAAACATGTACACTCACAATTACGTCTGTGGTAAGCCATACTGGTATTAACTATTTTAGCACAAACCAGCATTCTAATTTATCTGCTCACATATTGGGATAGAATAGTAAACATATTATAATCAAACTTTGTATGCAACTCATGACGATTAAGCTCAGGTAGCACTTTTATGCCTTGCTCACTCTGTGCCATGATAGTATACATCTGCTCAAAAACTTGTCTTCAAGAAACACTTATAGCACAAACAAGGAGTTTCATGGTCTGGGTGTGTATGCACATTTTCCACAGTTTTCCTGAATGCGATTACTTGAGTATATATTTTATGTAATTGTGATGACAAACAAAAAAACGTAATTCAAAGCTTCAGTGCTTATGGAGGAAGAAGGGTAACATTTCTGATATAGTGAATTGAGTTGGTCATGACCTGAACAATCATGAGGCTAACTACTAAGACTACAATAGCACTTGAAACCTCAACTTAATATTCTTCTGTGACAGTGGTGCTGTAACACAGTTTTACACCCACTTACCTCACATCAGGAAGCCATAATGCAAATAGAAGTCTACTAATTATATGAATTTAACTGTTAGGGTTTCTAAATATTTTATATATATTGTTAATGTCAGTTAGTGCAGTAACATTAAAAACACACATTTTATGTACAACTTTATCAAACGCTGATGTGGTGTAATGATAGAAATATGGCTTAACACAAGAATGCACACATTTAATGAATTATTTCATTGAACTCCAGTGAGGTACAGGTACATAAGTAAAACCGGATTATGGGATAGACTAGGTAGAATTAAAGATCTAGAGGGCAATAAAAGAGAAGATTACATGACTGTGTCCAACTGGTATATCTAGATCAACCATATAGTAGACTCCTTTTTCAAGCAGGCAATTTAAATGGGATTACTAGAGGCACCTACAAAGGAAACTGCAGGATGGACATCAGGTATGTTAGAGAAAAATTTAAAATAGAAAGGCATTAAGTGGCACCTCCTACCAAATTAGAGATGATTTCAGAGAAATGTATTTGTACTAATGCAAAACAAGCATTACATGTATCCACTCAGTCCACAACTAAAGTGCATGGATGAGCTGAAATTAGGTTTGTTTCTTAACATTTTTATTTTAGGTGCATTTTGCCACCATCACATATATTGCTTGGGCTCAAGATAGGTTGGTTTCTTAACATTTTTATTTTAGGTAATATTACCACCATCACATATACTGCTTAGGATGAAGTAATAATTGCAGTAAACATCCAAGCTGTACGAAGACAACATGTGCCACTTAATACTTTTGGTTAGTATGTGCAGCTACTTTAACTGTATGGAAATGTACTGCAATACCCTGTTTAAAGAATCCCTCTTTAAATAATGACCGCAATCTTACACATAAATGCACAGTAAAGAAGAGCTTGTCAAATTTATTGTAAAATTAAACACTGGCTTACAACTGTGGACTACCAAAATGAATGAAACGTCCTTTCAGAAATGAGACAATTAATAATTCAATAAGGAAAGCCCTTATCATGTTATTAAAATTACAAGTATAGAAACAAGACAATCAGTACGTTTCAAAAGTTATATTTTAGACAACCATGCAAGTTTTATTAACATTTATGTAATATACAACGAAAAAGTAGATTTCTTAAAATCTTTATACACAAAAAAAACTATTTGACAAAATATTTTAGTGTTTTAACATTACAACTGAGTGGACTAAACATGGGCCATCCAAACACAAGTTTACAGAACTAGATGATTCAATAACATTACAAATATAAAGTGCTTATGATGAACACATCTTTACCAGTTGCACCAAACCATAGGCATTCAAACATTGTACAAATCTCTACTGATGCACCACAAAATATTTAAAATTGTAGGTTGTGGCAAATAAATCTACGCATTCCAAACATATTTTGCAAAGCATTCATTGTTATAATATAATTGGCATGAATATTGGTGGGCTTTTCACAAGAATTTAATCAAATTATGTTAACTGGCTTCACCTGTATTTAGAACCTTCAGAAACAGCTTGAAATATGCAAGATCATTTCAAGAAAATGTTAATAAAAAAGTAATTGAATTAACTTGATGATTAAGAACATGGTTTAGCTAGCTTGAGTATTTGTATTGTTCTACAATACACCTCTATCTATTAATGAATACAAGAAATGCCATGCACTCTAAATCCCTATCAAATAGTGATTCAAATAATTGATCTTCCTAATATAATTAGGAGTAAATTACAAGATAATCTCCATTTCCACATTTTAGCAACGACTATTTAATATTGTAGTAACAGGTTATTTTTGGCATTGATTTTTATCAGCCTTAACATATGATTTTTTTACTTTTGATACACTTACAGCCATTTTTTTCAACCACTAAAAGAACACAAACATCCTTATAAACAAAAAAAGTGTTGTCAATTTCACTAGTAGTTTAACTTAAGCCAATTAATAATGCAGGCAAATACTAATTTCTTTTGGTTTCTCCAGACATCCAAGCCTATGTCCTTTTAGTTATTTTTTTCCACAAGGTTATCATTCTTTACAACACACGTTTGAAATTCACTAGTTCCAGATTGGTGCTGGATTAAACAGCTTCGGACAGGAAAGTTGTGACGGTCGATCAAAGCTTTACACACAATTAACAATTTTTCATTACTTTAAAGTGTCCTATAGTAAACATCTGGACCCTGCCAGTTACATTACTGAAATAGGGACAAATTAACAAAGCCATTTAGAAGTGCAAATTACACTGTCTACCAGCATCGAAATGTTGTCACAAAGAGTGCAGAACTTAAAAATTCCAATGAAATGATGTCTAGCAACACTACAAAAAAAAGAGAACATTGGGTGCAGATAAGACCGGATTTAAAAATGCCATTGCCTATGTAGATGCAGAAATAAGGGTTTGTGTTAGCCCTTTAATGCTCTTACTTCCAATAGTTCGGATAAACACAAAACTCTTCCTTACAAAGTTCCTCTTTCTGACAATGCTCTGTTCATCCATTAATCACAGTGTATTTTTTTTCTTAATACCACACTTGCCCTCTTGGTTAGCTAGTGTGCTCTGCAGTAATGTTTTGCGGAATCTCTTTATTCGGCAAATATGGAAGAAAGAGGAGCCCATCTGTTTTTTGAGCATGTGGGTTGAGAGGTTATATTAAACTTTGTCATAATTTGCAAGCATGTGCAAGTTTTAGATCCTGCACACATTGTGAGAGATATACACCTTTGCACCTGCTCTTCACTCACTTGTAAACCCAACTATTCATAGACTGTTTGCGTGACTCCAGCTCATGGTTTCAGTATTAGCAAAGCCAAACAAACCTGCAGGAGTTTGAGATTCCTTTGGCTTGGAAATGGCCATGTAGTCTGGCACTAACTAGACATCCCAAGATTATCTGCACTCTGTTTAACATTTTAAAAAGTCATTTAACACTACATTCCTCAAACTTGGGAACATGTGTGCAACATTAGTTCTAACTATGATGGAATGTCACCATATCAGTTCTTACAGGCAATCTGTTCAGTGTTGGTTTAATGACAGATTTGACAGGACAAGCAGCCTGCAAAGAGCTTACTAAAATAGCGCTTTCCTTAGCAGTAGCGCTCCAGGGCATTCGAGGCGTTTACCTTCCTGGTTCTGTACGGGAGCAGATGAAGCAAGCATGTTTTAAGTATAAATAAAATCGCCAACAGGAACAAAGTGTGGTGTCAGATGACGTTTTAACAATGGACAAAGCGCTGGGAGTGATTCAAACTCGAGCCATCAGGCCCTGAGAAAAATGCTGCTCTTCTTGACATTAGAAAAGCAAATTGTTGTTACATTTGGAATTGCAGTGCATAATTGACCACCCGTGCTCAATTATTAATAGATAGGCTATCTGCGCCCTTCATTTAAATAGATCTGCATAGTGTTTAAAACAAAATAGTCTATAGAGACCTACTTGGCTGCAATCTGTTATGCAGACCTTGGGGAAATATGTGTATGGACTTTATCTTTATTTTTTGGGGGGATGGTTTGGGGTTTTCTAGCCTCGCTAAAGATGGCTTCAACCAGGCAATAGATCGGGGCAATAGCGATGTTTTCATAGAGATGATGAGCAGACAAGGAGGTTTGCACAGTGCACATCATAAAAACAGATACATTTAAGTCAATATCCATATGATGCCAAAATAATAGACATGCGGCAGCCCGTAGACCTCACAGGAAAAACATGATAAATATATATTAAGTGTCATGGAGTGCATCAAAGTAGCTTGCATATTGCCCCTTTTTGTAAAAAAAACCAAGAAAAAAAACAATGTTATTATGGAATCAAGAAGTTTAAAGATACTGCTATCTTTTCTTTCAATGCAAACTCCCATTTTCATGTTTCCATTCACATCCATTGTTGTTTAAAAACATTTGAGAGTATAAACCACCTTTTTGAGTCTCACTGTCGTAGAGTCTTGTACGATGTCTTCATAAACAGAGTTTTAACTTCTGGCAAAAAAAGAGCAAAAGTTAAAAGTTTGCCACATACTTTGTTTAAACTCTTGCCAACTACACAATATTCAAGAGCTATGTACTTGGTCAACTCGCCATTGTCTAATGCTATACCCATAGACCAAAAGTCATCCTGCAATACCATATGTAATTCTTTTCCATACAGTACCCCCCCCCCCCGCAACTCTGTTTTTCAGTAACACTGAACATTCAGACCGACACATAGCAAACACAAGTAGCATAATGGTGATCAGCCAACTAAAAACTACCTCAAACTTACTGATCTCACCACCCAACAGTAATGCAGCCACACATGTCAAATGCAGGCATTAAAATATTAATAAACTCTGACAAATATCCTATTAAACCTTTCTCGAAAGCTATCACTGACAAAGCACTGAAACGCCTACTATGGATCAACAAAAATCAACATAAAAGTATTGCTAGTTCACACCAGTATCCAAATTGATTAGCCCGTAGTCCCACCATGCATTATAATAAGTGCAGATCAGTCATTGCATTAAACTTCATTAAGAGAAAATATGGCAGCCCACTAAATGTGTACACCTTTTCGACTTGATAAAAACGTTCAAACCTTTAAGTCTATTTTAGAACTTACCTGCAAAATATTGCATGGAAACTTTGAGCCTTTGAAAACCACCTAGTGTCTTTTTGCATCATCTCCTGTCTCTATCAAACTCAATCAGTTCGGATGAGAGACGGGCGTACTTAACCAGCAGGACTTGGACTTCTGCCTAGCTGGAGAAGGAAAACCACCCCATATCTCTCACCCTCCTTCCCCACAAAGACTTGAGATCCTAGATAGAATTCCTTTCAATTTTGAGCACACTCCTCAGCCTTCATAACGTCATTGTTATGTATTATGAGTCACAGAGCCATGCTTCATTTTTTTAAGCTTTTCAGTGGCGGCTGGTGACTTTTGAAAGTGGTTGGGGTGTAAAGGTTCGGGATTAGTGCCCTGTGGTAAACAAGCATAGCGAGTGAGCCTATCGTAAGTGGGGTTCAGGGGGATTCTCCCTCTGGGAACAAATGGTGCATTTTCATGCAAATTTGAGTAATCCAGTAACTGACATACGTTTTAAACCAGGCAGAACATTTGGCTTTGACAATGGTGATTGTTAGCGGCGTTAGATCTGGCCCTCTGACCTCTCTGTATAGATTGTGACAATGATTGGTTATCCATGATTGGCATATTTGATTTACTGGTAAGCCCGTAGTAAAGTGCACTGAGTGTGCCACCCACACAAGTAGCCCTGTAATTGTGTCTTAGACCTACCACTGTAGTGTCTATGTGCACAGTTGTAGACTGCAATGATGCCCAGGCAAGTGCACCTACTTGCCTGGCCCAAACTTTCCCTTTCCTTAAATGTAAGGCACCCCAAAGGTAGGTCCTAGGTACCCCCAAGGGCAGGGTGCAGCGTATGTGAAAGGTAGAGCATGTACTGGTGTGTGTGACAAGTCCTGATAGTGAAAGGCTGCCACTTTCGTTTTTCAATATTGAAAGGCTATCTGTCCCATCGGCTTACATGGGAGTTGCTTTGTAACATCTTACAAGATTAATGTTCCATAGGGACAAGAGAGAGAAATAGAGTTAAGGCTCTCTGAACTCAGAATTTATTAATGCACCTTTTGGTAAAGGTGGTTTTAAATTCTGAGTTTGACTATGCCACTTTTAGAAAGTGGATATGTTCTTGCTTTACCATCCTGTGTGCCTCCGACTGTGTGTATTCAGCGTCTGGTGTTAGAGTGACAGGAGCTAGGGATGTGCATTCACTCTAAACCGTCACTTTGTGGGGCGGGGGTTGAAGAGTGCCCTGATTTGCCTGGGTGACTCATCGCTGGGCTGAATAGACCTGGTCTGCACTTAGTGACCGAGTGGTGGCAAGAGTTTCACTTGCACCTGAAATGGCTGTGTCTCATTTTCACAATGCTGTATGCCCCCTGTGGTCATGCTGCACCAGGGAGGACATGACTGATTTAGACTGGGTTCAGGGACCCTTACCACAAAGAGAACACTGAGAATATGGGGTATTAGTATCAGACCTAAATCCCCAGGACTTTAGATTACTTCAAGGAACAAGAGTACCCTACCAAAAAGAGCAGAAGGACCCTGTAAAGAGCACTGCCTTGTGAGGGGTGGGTTGGCCTGCTATGGCTGCTTCTGTGTGTGGTAGAGAAAAGGACTAACACTTTTTGTCCTGCTGTGGTATCCTGTTTGTGGAGAATCTCCAAGGACTTGTGTGTGCTTACCTCTTGTTGGAAGTGTTAGGGATACAAAATACTAAAGGAGAAAGATCATATAATATCTTAAAAGAATAACCTGTCTGGGAGAAGAGCTGGAGAAGCTTTGTGAGGAGTGCTGCCACTAACTTGTATGGGGTTGGAGGGCCTGCAGTGGTTGCTCCTGCCCGGAGCAGAGAATGAACTGGCCTGTCAGTATATCCTTCTTTTTCCCTAAAGAAGTAAAGGCATGTTGAGAGCTCCATTTGGGACCCAAGGGTATGAAGAGTGTGCCACCTTTGCCAAAAGGAGCACTCCAAACGAGAGCGTGGTGAGCGCTTTATTTACTGGAAATTCATAGGCTTTATTGCATGGATACCCTGCCTGTATTTTCATCACTAGGGAGTCTCTCTTGCACTTTCTCGACAGTACTTGCCCGTGGGCATGAGTTCTGGGCTGAGCACCCACCCTCTTTGTAATGAGCCCGAGAGGTTTGCTGAGCTCGAGGGTGACTGCTTGTCAGCAGAGCGAACCCCACAGAAGCATTAGGTGTTGCCTGCCACCAGTCCCGGAGCACCCAGGAAAGGAATTACCACAGGTGGTGGCCCAGTCCCAAGCGATACGCCGTGCTGAGTGCCTCAGCAGCACTGCAGTGGAAACCGACTGCCAGGTAGAGCAGGGACACTACCCTGTGGGAGAGATAGTGCAAGCCTCGCAGCTGGATCGGTGTGCTGCAACCCAGCGGAAGGGAGAACCCTAATGCCTCCTGCCTCAGGTAGCCAGTGAGGCTGCCTTGCAAGTTCCTGATTGGTCTCCACCAGGGACCGAGTCCATTCCCTCCCCTCAGCTTGAATCCACTCATCGCTGCACCGCACGAGCAGCTGCAATACTACCTACTGTGAGGGCATTTCTTGAAATTGACAGCATTAGCGGTAGTAGGGACACAGGCGTTCCTGTGGCCTACATTCAGGGCCTCGGCTAGGCTAAGCGATTGATGTGCCTGAGCTATGCATTTCAGTGTCTGCATAGCTCTTACATCCAGATGCCTATGTTACTAGTTGCTTTACTAAGATAGAGTAACAACTCTCCTTTTAGGACCTGCATGATAGGCACATGGAAGAGGTTTTATGACGTATGCTTTATTGATAACTTAACTGCTGCGTTCCATGCCTTGGAATACTAATGTATGTAATTTTGATGCCTTAAATAGTCAGGACAGCGAGTATCCTAATGTGATGGCGGAAGATGCGCAGTAATATTGTTTTCATGATGTCAATTTGTTTGCCTTATGGCACTCCCTATGTTATGACAATTGCCTAGTTGGCAAAGTGAGAAGTGATTTATGTGATTGTGGTCTAATGTGGTTTATGTATAATGTATGTTATGTTATGATATACAGGATTTTATAGCGCGCTCAATTACTCAAGAGTATCCTGGCGCGAGCAGTTATCAGAGAACCTGAGAGAGCGAGATGTTTGGATCAGCTAATTAAAGAGAATGGTTTTGAGTCGTTTCTTGAAGGGACCGAGCTCCTGAATACTCCGAATTTCTAAAGGGAGAGAATTCCAGGCCAGCGCAGTTTTGACAGAAATAGACTGACCTCCCAACCGGGACCTACGAAAGCGGGGGATGGCCATCAAATTTTGGGTGGCAGATTGTAAAGCTCTATTAGGGACATGAAAGCAGAACCGTTTCCTTATGTATACAGGGCCCAAACCATGCAGGGCTCTGTGAGCCACCGTAAGAGCTTTAAATTGCACTCTTTGGGCCACTGGAAGCCAGTGCAGGTCACGCAAAAGCTTTCTCACATTAGATCTTCTAGAGATGTTAAATAGAAGTCTAACAGTGGCATTTTGAATTGTTTGTAATTTACTCAGCAAATAGCCGGGAATGCCACAGTAAAGGGCGTTGGCGTAGTCCAAGCGGGGGAGAATGAGTGCCCGAGCGACCGTTTCCTTCGCTTGGCTGGGAAGAAGAGGAAAAAAAAATTCTGAGAGATTTAAGTATGCCAGTGAGTTTCTTAACTTGCACCGCAACGCGGAAATAGTCCCTAAACCATATTCCAAGGTTCTTAGCAGGCGCACCCACTGACTTCGGACAAGGGAAGTCGTTCGGCCACATATTTTCATGGAAGGCAGGTGGAAAAGAGCCATATAGCAGCACCTCTGACTTATCCTCATTGCACTTCAGTTGGGCACGTGCCAACCATTGAAACACAGAGGAAAGGCAATTCTGCGCTCGAGAAGTCGACAGGTCACCACCGTTCCAAGTAGATAGGAGCTGGGTATCATCGGCGTAAGCAATTATTTTTGCCCCCAGCTCCTCTGCCAGTTAGATAAGAGGTGTCAAATTGATGTTAAAGAGTAATGGGCTCAAGGTAGAACCTTGAGGGACTCCCGTAGCCACTTTCCTAACAGTTGAGGAGAAAGGAGGTGACCAGACCTGCTGGAAGGGTTCTTCCAAAAAAATTTCAGCCAGTCCAAGGCAGAGCCTGCGATGCCGATGTTAGCCAGGCGAGTGAGTAGAAGATGGTGGGGTACCGTATCGAAGGCAGCAGAGAGATCCAGTAAAACCAGAGCCGCCCTGCCGCCTAATTCCTGGCACTCCCCGATTGATTTAGCCATTTCCACTAGAGCAGTCTCAGTGCTGTAACATTTCCTGAATCCGGATTGAGCCGGATGGAGGGCACCGGAGTTTTCAACAAAAGTGTCCAGCTGACGGAAGACTACTTTTTCGCAGACCTTGGACAGGGCTGGAAGAAGAGAGATGGGACGATAACTAGCCGCTAATAGCGGATCCAGTGAACGCTTCTTTAGGAGTGACAGTAGTTTGGCCTGCTTCCAGTGCAGAGGAACCTGCGCCGTGCACACAGATTAATGATTGATGTCACTTCCTGATAAATTACCTCAGCTACACCAGCCAGTACTCTGGCAGGACATGGGTCAGAAGGGGAGCCTGACTTAAGAGTATTAAGAATGGCCAGTATATCTGAGCCAGTAGCAGGAGAAAAGGCAGAACATGAGGGCGACCCAGACAGCGGGGGGGAATGAGGCAGATGGTGGGATACCTCAGATCCCTGAAGGTTCTTCATCACGCTATCTTGGATGGCTTGTATTTTCCCAATGAAAAAGAGGAGAGCTCCTCACACCATTGAAATGAAGTGGGGGAGGCTGATAGTTCGGCGCAAGGTGTCAGAAAGCTTCTTACAGTGGAGAAGATCTCTCTACCATTATTTTTTGCTTTGGCAATACGTTCAGCATAAAAGCTACTCTTAGCCAGTTTGATGGCTGAGTAATATGTAATAGATGTTTTGGGCTTTCCGCAGAGCAGATTTCGCTGATGGATAATACTCCAAATGCCAAAGGCGGTCCAGTTCTTTGCAGCCTAATTTGAGCTCTCTTAATGCACCGGAATACCAAGGGCAAGAGGGAGAAAGGTGTGACTGCTTTTTACAATTAGGGTGAGAGACAGAGCTGACACCCTGCTTGATCCAGGTGGCAAAGTCGTTGACCGCCAAATCCAAGTCGCTAGAAAGCACCGGGCGAGAGAATGAGAGAGCCGTGTAGAGGGCGGGAATTTCAATTTTTGGGGGAGGTTTACAAAAAGTAAAGGCACTGGGGGGCATCGATGATCCCAGTGGCCAAGAAAAATGGACCAAGAAATGGTCAGACCAAGAGACCTGGATAGGATTCTCAATAGATAGTCCAAAGTTGGAGCACACCAGGTCAATCGTATGGCCGCCAGAGTGAGAAGGCATTTTCAGCCACTGGGTTAAATGCGCCAGATCGAGCAAATCATTCAGTTCGTTAGAGCCTGAGACCCGGGACAGTCCAAATGAATGTTAAAATCACCCAGCAAGAGAAAGTGTTTGAAACGGAGAGCAAGAGGCACAATGATGTCGTCCAAACTCTTCAAAAAGGCGCTCGAAGGGCCGGGGGGACGATACACCAATGTGCCGCCTAGTGTAACGTGCGGAGACAAGACAACGGAGAAATCGAGACCCTCCCCGTCAACCAGCCCAGCTGTCACCTCACTGGTGAAAACCCAGGTGTCTCTTAGCACTACGGCAACCCCTCCCCCTCTGCCAGTCAAACAGTCGGCTCTGACAATGTTATATCCCATAGGAATAAGCTTCCTCAATGACTGGTGCACAAGAGTCATTGAGCCAGGATTCGGTGACAAACAGATCCAGGATGTGGTCAGAAAGGAGTTCATATATGTCTGGGGCATGCTTGACTAAGGAGCGGGCATTAATAAGCACAGCCCGCAACTGGGGGGGATCTAGCAGAATGAGAGTGAGGAACAGGGGTTGGAAAATTATCTTGCAAGCAAAACTGGCAGAGAGGACATTTCCTCCCTATGCTATGTATGCCGGTTGATTCACTGTCACCACAACAGATAGACGTCTTTAATGCTAGAAGTTCCGAATGAGTATATGATTGGCTTTTAATCTGATCTCCTAGCCTCATGGCGCTGGACGCTCCCGAGGCATGGACGAGCGCAGACAGGCTTCCCTTAGGCGCGCCCGCTGCACGCGTCCGCTGCGCGTTCGCGCCAGCGTTCAAATTTATAGAGGCAGGCAACAAGGAATCAGGTGAAGGAGCCTAGGGGACTAGACCGTCAACCCAGCCTCACCCAAAATGGCGGCGCGAGAACACAAAACGCAGAGAAACGAGGAACTGGCTTCCTCTTAGTATGGATAGGCGGAGGAACCTCACCAGAACAGGTATTATGAGCAGCAACTATTAAAAAATACTATGTCACAATTTATTAAATCAAATTAAAAGAATCTAGGTGCGCAGAGTAAATAAGTGAATGGGTTAAAAAAACACAGAGGTTACATCAATGACATCGATAGCAGCGCGCTGGACAGGTCAGCAGATCCAAAAGCAAAAACTCCCGGCTCAAGCCTCAGGAGCAATAACGCTCAAAGGATATTGTTATATAATCTTGTGTGG
Organism: Triturus cristatus; assembly: GCF_964204655.1. Classification (NCBI taxonomy): domain Eukaryota; kingdom Metazoa; phylum Chordata; class Amphibia; order Caudata; family Salamandridae; genus Triturus; species Triturus cristatus. The sequence continues at coordinate 688,266,091 of NC_140586.1, read as the reverse complement.
TGTCTCTTTTGTGGTGCACCTAGTGTGCTCCTGGTGTGTGTGTGTACTGCGTGTGTGTACTGTGCATGCGTGTGTTGTGCAAACGCTGTACAGGCTGCCTCTGGGATAAGCCGGACTGCTCTGCCAAGCTACCAAGGGTGTCTGAAGGGGTTATCTTGGGTGTATAACTCCATTAACCTGACTAGAGTGGTGGGTTCTGCCTGGCTTAGGTGCATAACCTAGCCAACCAGAACCCCCATTTGTAACAAGTGGTTTAAGATAAAAGAGTAACGATGATTTTATTGTAATTAATATTGAAAATGTTCCAATACTGAAATTGTGAATTAAAAATGACTGATGCCTTTCCAAGAGGTAGTGGTCTTCAGAGTGTCTCAATCATGCCGGTTATGCTCATTCTGCGTTAAACACATGCCCCCTTTTCTCTCCACATCTGGTCCATATGCATATCTTATCTCCAGCAGCCTCCTTTCACTCTCAACCCACAAACACACAATGAACCGACTCACCTGTAAGCACGCATTTTCATTTACTTTGCCTTCTCAATATTTTGGCAACTGTGAACCTCTTTCACACACAATTGCACAGAATCACAATTACAACTGGAATAAGTGACCACTGCTCTGTTCAGCAGAGAGGCCAAGGATTGGATGACCAAGTATTCCAACAACTTTTTGACCCACGCACTGAGAAAGTCGCACTTCCTTCAAACTTTGCTCCAGAGCTCTCATTAGTGGCACTTCAAGTGATCTACGCATCTGATAAAAACATACATATCGCCATCGCTCTTTCCCCCCATGTTTTTTTTTTTACCAATCAGAAGGTAATACAAAATTAAGCAGTAAATTCTGTTGTGCCCTACTGTAACATTTGGCAGCGAAGGGCCGTGCTCTACGCCACAGCTCCATTGTGCAAACTGCAAAGACTCGTCTCACAACAAATCGGGCCTGATTAATATGTTTATTATCACTGAGGAAGAGCGTCTGAAAGGCCGCTGCGCTCATCGCCTTGCTGTCGATGTGCGTCAGAAGCAGGCTGTCCTGCACAGTCACACCTTCTGCAGGGCAGTGCATGTTCCAGAATAATTCACACACACTGCCCAATGGCCAGCAGTAATAGCCAGCAGTAACAGCCAGAGACATGCAAATGTGTAACAGCAATTCAAACTGTTTTCTGTTTCCAGGCAAAACAGTACCGGTATTGGTCCCCCTGTTTACATTTAGTTTTCAATTTCACACACAGGATTTATTAAAAGACAGAAGTAGGACAGAGCACACTCTCCTCAAATGTTTGGCTTGCTTTGTTTTACCCTTCATTTATCTAGTGTGTGAAGTTGTAAAGCCCCACTGCATCTATATTTGTTGGGACGTTTGCACTCAAGCGCTATACAATTCTTTATCTTCCTTGCGGTTTCAGATTTTATAGAATAACTGTAAATGTGTTGTTTTTTGGGGGGGAGGTGGCATTGTGAAATTACTTTACAAAAAAGGGGCAGAGCCACAGTAAAAAGTTTGAAGATCATTGGCCTGCACAGTTCACTGTATATAGTCTTACATAAATGGTTTAAATATCATAACCCTTAACAGGGGGCACTACCAGCTAGTGTGCTGTTCTACTTCAGAAGGATGAATGGACGAGTCAGACTTGCCGATTGCACACACATATGCGTGCACCCATCCTAACAGCAAGAGAATATCTCAATGAGCTATCTTCTCTCAGGAAGGGTCTCCATCACAGTCCAGTTGTGTGGCATATACGGTATCACACCATGACACACATTCTCTGAATGTGAGGCTTAAGGAAAGGCTAGGCTGAAGAGAAGTATGCTTAGAACGAGAAGGAGCACTCTTGGAGGGAAGTGTATGGACAAAAGCAGTTTTTAACAAAAAGTTAAAGTGTGAAAAGGAAATATTTAAAGTGATAGGGTAGGTAGTGCCAAAAGATAGAGCGTTTCCGTATAAATGACAGGAGAACGGGAGCAAAGGAGTGTTTGACTGGATAAATGAAGGGGAGGGAGAAAAGGATACAAGTACAAGAGGGATAGATGGCTTGCCTATAAAATGAGCACTCCACTGCTCCTGGTCAACAAGAGAGTCACTTTCAAGCTCCTGACTCATGCCTACAAAGCTCTACATGACAAAGGACAAGCATACCTTAAACACTGCTTCATATTCTACGTACCCGCCAGCCAACTCGGATCCTCCCAACTCAGCTTTGCCTCTGTCCCCAGGATCCACAAAACTAGAACTGGAGGAAGGTCGCTCTCGGACCTCGACGCCAAGACCTGGAACACCCTGACCCTCCACCTCAGACAATCTACGTCGCTGACCAAATTTAGGAAGGACCTCAAGACCCAACTCTTCGAATGATCCTCCACCCAGTCTGATAAGCCCCCCCGTGCCTTGAGACACTCACAGGTCAGTAGCCACGTATTTAAAAGTCCCTGATTGATTGAGATGTGTTGCCCTCACCACAGGGTCAAAGTGTTCATCTGCTACTTTAAATCCTACCAGTGTAGTCAGGAATAAAGATGTGTGTCTATCATCAGGTAGTTATGATAACTTTCTTCTCTCCAATAAGACACCACAACACAACTACACTTAGCCAAGGTAGTATCTCACATTGGTACACACTTTGACTAACAAGAGAAGAAGTCCTATGATGAACATGCCAACCTCTGGGTGGGTGAGGGCTATCATCCTATTAAAGATTTTCTTCATACTAAAACTAATCAGGGATAGAACAGGCAGGCTGATGTGTATTGGGGCTGGGTGGGAGCATTCTCTGAGTGCTTTGAAGTCCTGCACTGGGGGCACCATGCAGGTTTTATTAACATTTATGTAAAATACAATAAAAAAATACATTTCATAAACGTTTTATTCACAAAAAAAACTATTTGACAAAATATTTTAGTGTTTTAACATTACAATTGAGTGGACGAACATGGGCCATCTAAACACAAATATACAGAACGAGATGAGTCAATAACATCACAAATATAAAGTGCTTATGCTGAACACACTAGTTGCACCAAACCATAGGCATTCAAACATTGTACAAATCTCTATTGATGCACCACAAAATAATTAAAATCGTAGGTCGTGGCAAATACATGTACGCATTCCAAACATTTTGCAAAGCATTCATTGTTATACTATAATTAGCATTCATATTGGTGGGCTTTTCACAAGAATTTAAGCAAATTATGTTAACTGGCTTCCACCTGTATTTAAAAACTTGAAATATTTAAGCTTATTTCAAGAACAGTTTAACAAAAAAGAAATTTAATTAACTCGATGACAAGAACATTGTTTATCTAGCCTGGTATTTATATTGTTCTAGAATATGTCTCTATCTATTAATGGATACAAGTATTGCCATGCACTCTCTAAATCCCTATCAAATAGTGATGTAAACAATTGATCTTCCTAGTAGAAATAGGAGTAAATTACAAGCGAACCTTCATTTCCACATTTTAGCAAGCACAGTTTAATCTTGGAGCAACAGGTTATTTTTGGCATTGATTTTCATCCGCCTTAACACGTGATTTTTTACTTTTCATAAACTTAAACATTTTTTCCATCCACTAAAAGAACACAAACATCATTATATGCATAAAAGTTTTGTCATTTTCAATGGTATTTTAACTTAAGCCAATTAATAATGTAGGCAAATACTAATTTATTGTTGCTGCTCCAGACATCTAAGCGTATGTCCTTTTAGTTTTTTTTTTTCCACATGGTTATAATTTTTTAAATCACAAGTTTGAGCTTCACTAGTTCCAGGTTGATGCTTGGCTTAAACACCTACAGACAGGAAAGTTGTTTTGCATTGCGATGTTTGTACCAGGACTGGCTGAACTTAACATGGCCGATCAAAGCATTATACAGAATTAAAAAAAAGGTAATCTACTTTAAAGTGTCCTTTAGTGTACATTTGGACCCTGCCACTTACATTACTGAAATAGAGACAAATTAACAAAGCCTTTTAGAAGTGCAAATTAATAACTGTCTGCCAGCATCGAAATCTTGGCCCAAAGAGTATAGAACTTAAAATTTCCTGGGAAATTATCTCTAGCAACACCACAAAAAAATAGAAAAGAACATTGAGTGCTGACAACAAGACCGGATTTAAAAATGCCAGTGCCTTTGTTATTTGTAGATGCAGAAATTGGGTTTGTATTAGCCCTCTAATGCTATTACTTCCAATAGTTCAGGTAGATACAAAACTCTTCCTTACACAGTTCGGCCTTCTGAAAATGCTCTTTTCATCCATTAATCACAGTATTTTTCATCTCTTAATACCACACTTGCCCTCTTGGTTAGCTAGTGTGCTCTGCAGTAATGTTTTGCCGGAATCTCTTTATTCGGCAAGCATGGAAGACAGAGGAGCCCATCTGTTTTTTGAGCATGTGGGTTGAGAGGTTATATTAAACTTTGGCATAATTGACAAGCATGTGCAAGTTTTAGATCCTGCCCACATTGTGAGAGATATACACCTTTGCACCTGCTCTTCACTCCCTTGTAAACCCAACTTTCCATAGACTGTTTACATGTCCCCAGCCCATGGTTCAGGGTTAGTAAAGCCACGCAAAGCTGCAGGGGTTTGATATTCCTTTGGCTTAGAAAAGGGCAAATAGCTCAGCACCTACCAGACATCCCACGATTAGCTACATTCTCTATCATTTTAAAAATAAATTTAACACTGCCTTCCTCAAACTTGAGAATATTTGTGCAACATAAATTCTAACAATGATAGAATGTCGCCATATCAGTTCTTACAGGCAATCTGTTCAGTGCGGGTTTAATGACCGGTTTGGCAGGACAAGCAGCCTGCAAAGAGTTTACTAAAATAGCGCTTTCCTCAGCAGTAGCGCTCCAGGGAGTTTGCCTTCTTGGGTCTGTATGGGGGCAGACGAAGCAAGCATGCTTTAACTATAAACAAAACCGCCAACAGGAACAAAGCATGGTGTCAGGTGTAGTTTTAACAATGGCCAAGGCGCATGGAGTGATTGAAACTCGAGCCATGAGGCTCTGAGAAAAATGCTGCTCTTCTTGACATTAGAAAAGCAAGTAACATTCAATTAGTCTACCGTAATAATTACCGTTCCAAAGATATGACACTTTTTCGGTACGTATAGGACACACGTCATTAATCAAACTGCCCAATGTATAGAACCCTATTTTGACATTAGATAAGTATTTTTATGGTTTATTTTTAAGTTGTTGCATGTATAAGTGCAGTGCATAATTGACCACCCGTGCCCAATTATTAATAGATAGGCTGTCGGCGCCCTTCATTTAAATAGATTTGTATAGTGCTTACAACAAAATAGTCTGGAGAGACCTACTCGGCTGCACTTTCCTTTGCAGACCTTGGGGAAATGTGTATATGGACCTCATTTCATGTTTTGGGGGGGATGGTTTGGGGTTTTCTAGGCTCGCTAACAGATGCGTTCAACCAGGCAATAGATTGGGGCAATAGCGATGTTTTCAGAGATGATGAGCAGACACGGAGGTTTGCACAGTGCACATCATAAAAAAAGATACAAGGAAGTCAATATCCAGATGATGCTAAAATAATAAATAGACATGTGGCAGCCTGCAGACCTCACAGGAAAAACATGATAAATATACATTAAGTGTCATGGAGTGCGTTAAAGTAGCTTGCTATTGCCCCTTTTTGTAAAAAAAAAAACAATAAAAAAATTCTATTAAGGAATCAAGAATTTGAAAGATACTGCTATCTTTTCTTTCAATGCGAACTCCCATTTTCATGTTTCCATTCACATCCATTGTTGTTTAATAACATTTAAGAGTATAAACCCCTTTTTTGAGTCACACCGTCGTAGAGTCTTCATGAACATATTTTTAACTTCTGCCAAAAAAGAGCAAAAGTGTGAGAGTTTGGCACATTCTTTGTTTAAACTCTCTCCAACATCACAATATGCAAGAGCTATATACTTGGTAAACTCGCTATTGTATAATGCTATACCCATAGACTAAATGTCATCCTGCAATACCATATGTAATTCTTTTCCATACAGTACCCCCCCCCCCCCGCAACTCTGTTTCCAAGTAACACTGAACATTCAGACCGACATATAGCAAACACAAGTAGCATAATAGTGATCAGCCAACTAAAACTACCTCAAACCTACTCATCTCACGGCCCAACAGTAATGCAGCCACACATGTCAAATGCAGGCATTAAAATATTAATAAACTCTGACAAATATCCTATTATGCCTTTCTCAAAAGCTATTACTGACAAAGCACTGAAACGCCTACTAGGGATCAACACAAATTAGCATAAAAGTTTTGCTAATTCACACCAATATCTAAAATGATTAGCCCCGAATCCCACATTGCATCTTCATGAGTGCAGATCAATCATTGTATTAAAGTTTGTGTAGAGAAAATATTGCAGCACACAAAATTTGTACAGCTTTTAGGCTTGATAAAACTTGTAAAACAATACGTCTATTTTAGAACTTAACCTGCAAAATATTGTGTGGAAACTTTGAGCCTTTGAAAACCACCTAGTGTCTTTTTGCATCATCTCCTATCTATATCAAACTCATTCACGTCGAAAGAGAGACGGTTGTACTCAACCAGCAGGACCTGGACTTCTGCCTAGCTGGAGAAGGAAAACCACCCCTAATCTCTCACCCTCTTACCCCAAAAAGACTTGAGATCCTCAATAGAGTTCCTTTCAATTTCGAGCACACTCCTCAGCCTTCATAAAGTCATTGTTATGTATTATGAGTCACGGAGCCCATGCTTTTTTTAAGCTTTTCAGGGGCAGCTGGTGACCTTTGAAAGTGGGGAGGTGAAAAAGTTTGCGATGAGTGCCCTGTGGCAAGCTGGCATAGCGAGCGTGCCCAACTGTAATTAGTGGGGTTCAGGGGGGAATTCTCCCTCCGGGAACATTTTGAAAAAAGAGTGGGCAAATGGTGCATTTTCATTCAAATTTGAGAAACCCAGCTACTGACATACATTTGAAACTAGACAAGACCTTTGGCTTTGTCAATGGTGGTTGTTAGCGGTGTTAGACCTGGCCTTTTTTACAGGTTTATCCCCAAACTTTTTGCCTTCTATTTTTCTGACCCTGTTTTTTGACTATAGGATTCTGGGCACTTTACCACTGCCGGTCAGTGCTAAAGTGCATATGCTCTCTGTATAAATTGCGACAATGATTGGTTATCCATGATTGGGATATTTAGTGAGTCCCTAGTAAAGTGCACTGAGTGTGCCAGGGTCTGTAAATCAAATGCTACTAGTGGGCCTGTCACCTACAGGAGTAGCCCTGTAAATGTGTCTCAGACCTACCACTGTAGTGTCTGCGTGTGCAGTCGTAAACTGCCATGTTGCCAGGCTCAAACCTTCCCTTTCATCTAAGGCACCCCTTATGTAGGCCCTATGTACCTCCATGGGCAGGGTGCAGCAAATGCGAAAGGACATGTACTGGTGTGTGTGACTTGTCCTAATAGTGAAATACTGCCAATTTGTTTTTCACTATTGAAAGGCTATCTGTACCATAGGCTAAGATGGTAGTTGCTTTGTAACATCTTGAAAGCATAATGTTTCATTAGGACAAGATAGAGAAATGTAGCTTAGGCTCTTTTAACTCAATTATCAATACACCTTTTGGTAAAGGTGTTTTTTAAATTCTGTTTGAAAATGCCACTTTTAGAAAGTGGATATTTTTTTGCTTCACCATCCTGGGTACTACTGACTGTTAGTGCATCCAGCATCTGGTGTTGGAGTGACCGGATCTAGATATGTGCATTCACTCTAGACAGTCACTGGGGGGGAGTTGAGGTGTGCCCTTCCTTGCCTGGGTGACTCATCGCTGGGCTGAATACACCTGGTCTGCATTTAGAGTGGTGGGAGGAGTTTCGCTTGCACCTGAATAGGCTGTGTCTCCTTTTTGCAAAGGTGTCTCTGCCCCCTGTGGTCATGCCGCACCAGGGAGGACAGGACTGGTTTAGACTGGGTTCAGAGACCCTTGCCACAAAGAGAATGTCAATTTTGGGTATAACTATCAGACCTAAAACCCCAGGACTTTAGATGACTTCAAGTTACAAGAGGACACTTCCAAGAAGAAGAGCAGGACTGAGTGAGGAGCGCTGCCCGTTCTTAGTGAGGGGTGGGTTGGCCTGCAGTGGCTGCTTCTGTCTGTGGTAGAGGAAAAGGACTAACTTTTATTGCCCTCCTGTGGTGTTCTGCTGTGGAGAATCTGCAAGGGCTTGTGTGTGCTTGTCTCCTGTTGGAAGTCTCAGGAATACAAAAGACTTAAGGAGAAAGATGTATGCAATATCTAAAAAGAATAACCTGTTTTGGAGAAGAGCTGGAGAAGCTGTTTGTGTGGGGTAGGACGGCCTGCAGTGGTTGCTCCTGCCGGGAGAAGAGAAAGACTGGATTGTCCTTATACCCTTTTTTTTCAAAGAAGTAAGGGCGTGTTGTGCGCTTCATGTGGGGCCCAAGCATGTGAAGTGCGCACCCCTTTGCCAAAAAGAGCACTCCAAATGAGCGCGTGGCGAGAGCTTTATTTACTGGAAAGACGTGGGCTTTATTGTATGGATAGCCTGCCTGTGTTTTCATCAATAGAGAGGCTCTCTTGCATTTTCTGGATTGCACTTGCCATGGGCATTGCCTGCAAAACCACCTGTGTTCCTGAGTTCTGAGCTGGGCCCCACCCATCTCTGTAACAAGCTCGAGTGGTTTGCTGAGCTCGAGGGGGACTGCTCATCAGGAGAGCGAGCGCCGCAGAAGTATCAGGCATTGTCTGGCAACCAGCCCAAAGCACCCAGAAAAGGAATCACCGCAGGTGGCGGTCCCTTCCCAAGAGGGATACCGCGCTGAGTGCCCCAGCACCTCTGCGGTGAAAACGAACTGCTAGGTAGAGCAGGGACACTGCCCAGAGTGAGATAGTGCAAGCCTCTCAGCCGCACCGGATCAGCATGCTGCAACCCAGCAGAGGGGAGAACCCTCATGCCTCCTGCCTCAGGTAGCCAGAGAGCCCGCCTTGCAAGTTTCTGATTGGTTCTGACCAGGGACCGGAGGGGGACCGAATTGGTACCCTCCCCTCACCTCTGGTTGAAACCACTTGTCGCTGCGCCACACGAGAAGCTGCAATACTACATACCGTGGGGACATTTCTAGAAATTGACTGCACTGCTATAGTAGGGGCGCAGGCGTTTGTGGCCTAAGTTCAGGGCCTTGGCTAGGCTAAGCGATGGAGGAAGATGCCAGTAATTTTATTTTCCTGATGTCTGATGAGATGTGCAACTTGTAAGTGTTTAACGCCCTATGCTTATGGCAATTGCCTAGCTGGCAAAGTGTGAAGTGATTTATGTGATTGTAGTCTAATGTGGTTTATGTGAAATACAAAGGATACTTTTATATAACTTTGCGTGGAGTGTCTTTGGTGGTGCGTCTAGAGTGTCACTGGTGTGCGTCTGTTGTGTAAAAATGGTACACGCTGCCTCTGGGATAAGTCTGGCTGTTCTGCCAAGCTACGAAGCTTACCCTGACTAGAGGGATGGGTTCTGCCTGGTTTAGGTGCCTACCCTAGAGTGAGAAGTTGGCCTGATATATGCTGTCCACTAATTAAAGTGGGTAATTTGCACCAGTCCAAACAACCCTTATGGTGATTTAAGAGGTCAAAAGATAACCTTAGAAAGATATCCAAGTGGTAGCTGTGGAGAGCAGCCTTCAGGCTTAGTCTTGAAGGAATGTTAAGCAGCTTGTTTTACCAGAATTCAACCTTGTAGTATTGATTAAATGAAAGGAGAACCAGACAGTAGTTATAAAAAATATGTATTTAGTAATATAACACTCTCTAGTACAACACAGAATCTCCTACACAAAGATTTTCTCAAAGCACACAATACTGTAGCACAGAAACAATAGTAAATAGCATGAGTACACAGTGGGCCCCAGGGGGGACCAAGCCATATACTAAAATAGTGGTATAAGAACCACGACTCGAGTCAAGACAGTGTCTGAGGACGTAGAATCACTGGGAACCCAAGTAACCACCCAAGGTGAGCAAGTAGGGACCCCACAGAGGACCGATGCAGTGTGGAAACACGACCATGTGCTCCGTACAATTCCATGGGAAAGTTGCAGTTGAAGTTTTAGAGTGTAAGGACCCTTCCCAGTGGACTTTGAAGAAACTCCGTGGAAGTTAGGCGGTTGGAGAGCCACCCCACCCATGGATACCGTAGCACCAGAGTTACCTATCCCAGGGGAGCAGAGTGCATAGGTCTGAAGTGGTGTCGGAAACCGCCGTCAATCTCAATGGAGGACTTCGAAGAAGAGCCATTGCTGGAAGGAAGAAAAGTGTCACTAGGGAGTGACCAGGGGCACAGTAGACTAATGCCCACCGATGTAGGGTGCTTCTGGTGCGTTGAGGGGGTTATTGAATCTGCACCTCTGCAACTATGGGGACCAGGAAATGTCGCGGATTACCAGGAGCCGGATACAAGCTGTCCCACAAAGGCTGTCGAATGCTGAGGGGTCCATGCCCCGGCGGGAGTACCAACAGGCCTTGGCAGCGGTAACCCATGCAGAAGGTCAAAAAGGGTTACGGTTTGGACCAGCAAGGTCCAGGAGACTCACCAAGCACAGGGTAGTCTGGGCACGCCTGGAGCAACCAGGGGAGCCCAAGTAAAGCAAAGTTGACCCTCAAGTGGACTCGCAGGCTGAAGGCATAGGAGTCACGAGAGGACCTTGAGCAATTTACCAAACAGCAGCCCACGTAGCACTCGGTGCAAGGAGGACAGAGTTCTTGGTAGAAAATGGTGCCAGAGGTTGGGGCTACTCTGAGCTGAATGCACTTGCTCGGGAAATGCCAACAAGCATATGCATTTGCAAATGAACGCGGTGCACAGGGGTACAGGTATTGCAACCTCCACAAGCGATTCTAACTTCAAACTTGGTCAGAGGGCAGCTTGTACCTCGAGGAACATAAGGACCTACCTCTTGTGTTGCTGGATCCTTCAGAGTCTGTAGGAGCTCAAGAGTAGTAGATCAGTCAGTTGTGATGTGGTGCCTGCAGCTGCAGGGGAGTGACTCCACCTCAAGGGAGATATCTTTGGCTGTCCTTGATGCCCCACATGTCCTGCACAAAGCCTGTAGGGTGTATGGGTACAGACGATGCTTTGGACAGAGAGGGAGACGAAGTCGGGCCCAAACAAAGAGTGTCCAGATGGTCGAAGGTCAGTGGTTTCTGGTTCAGAATTTTGTCCATGTCGAATCTAGGGTCCTACAGCCAAGTAAGCCCATTTGTACCCACAGGAGAAGATTGGACAGATTCAGGGGACCCTCCCAGGGGAGGGTCTGGACAGTGGGGAGGTTACTCTCATGTCCTTTGTCCAGTTTCGCGCCAGAGTGGGAGCCAACGGCTCCTAGGACAGGTTTCAACTTAACTATGCACAGGTACACCAAATGTGGCCCTCATGGAGACTTTCAGCTGCTGGCAAGCGCAACCACCCAGGCCTAATACACTAAATCATATCTGGGAGGTAGTCACACCTCCCTGTAACAGGATGTCTATTGTTCTGCCTTCCCCTGCTCGAGCATGGCTCAGCAGCAGGAGGGCAGAAATATGTCTCTGGTCGGCAGAAACCATTTTGTGCTGTCCGGGGCTAGAAGGCTGGTACCGGGAACACCAGGGACCCCACGAAGCTCGCTTCTGAGGGGTGGAATCATACCTCCCACACCGGTTACCAGTGTGGGGGGAATGATTCCAACATGTTTGATACCAAACATGATAGGGTTTGATTCAGTCACTTTAGAGTTAGTCAGCACGCAGTTGCATAATGCCACTCTATATATCGTATATGGCTGCATCACTGACAACCTGGGAGAATGGACTCCATAGGCTGCAGGGGTGTCCAGTTCGTGATAGGACACCCTCTCACTTAGAACCAAGCACCTTGCCATCAGGATTGGTAAGGCCTGCTATAGGGGTGACTTATAGGTTTTAAATGCAGTGACCCTTTAGATATAGGAACCCTATATCTAAAAGTAAGTGGTGCAGGCACCATTTTACACAGGCTGCAATGGCATGCTTGTAGTTCCATTTTGCATGACCTCTCATGGGTGGCATAATACATGCTTCAGCCCATGGGAGGCCTCTGCGTACCTATGCCCTGGGTACATGTGTACCATATACTAGGGACTGACAAGGGTACCCCAGTATCCAATCTGCAGTGTACCGAAGTACATAGCATAACAGTTTAAGGACCAAGCAGATGGACTGCAGTCCTGATTAGCGGGATCCCAGTCGGACTAGTCAAAAAAAGTGGGGGTAACCATAAGAAGCAGAACCTACTTTCCTACACCTGGCCAACCAGAAACCCCATTTCTAACAAGCGGTTCAAGATAAACGAGTAACAATGATTTTGTTGTAAATAATATTGAAAATGTTCCAATACTGAAATTGTGAGACTGTGAATTAAACATTACTGATGCCTTTCAAAGGGTTAGTGGTCATCAGAGTGTCTCAATAATGCAGGTTATGTTCATTCTGCGTTAGACACATGCTCCATTTTCTCTTCGCATCTAGTCCATATGCACATCTTTTCAGCAGCCTCCTTTTACTTACAACCTCCAAACACAACACAAGGACTGTATTTTCATTTACTTTGCCTTTTCAATATTTTGTCAACTGTGTATCTTCCTCACACACAGTTGCACATATCAAAATTGCAACTTGAATTAGTGACCATCGTTCTGTTTGTTCTTCAGAGAGGCCAAGGATTGGATGACCAAGTATCCCGAAAACCTTTTTGACCCACGCACTAAAAGATTCGCACTGCCTTCAACTTTTACTCCAGAGCTCTCAATGGTAGCACTTCAAGTTATCTACGAATCTTATAAAAAAACATACATATCGCCATCATTTGTTCCCCAAAAGCTTTTATTTCCCAATCAGAAGGTAATACAAAATTAAGCAGTACATTCTGTTTTGGCCTACTGTAACATTTGGCAGCGAAGGGGCGTGTTCTACGCCACAACTGCCAGGTGCAAACTGCAAAGACTCGCCTCACAACAAATCAGGCCTGATTAATATGCGTATTTTCACTGAGGAAGCGAGTCTGAATGAATCATTCATTCACCTTCGAGAGGCTGTGTCGCTCATCACCTTGATGTCGGTGTGCCTCCGAATCAGGCTGTCCTGCCCTGTCACACCTCTTGTAGGGCAGCGCATGCTCAAGAATAATTCACACACACTGCCCAATGGCCAGCAGCAACAGCCAGCAGTAACAGCCAGAGACATGCAAATGTGTAACCCAAGGTTGGCAGCAATTCAAACGGTACAGGAATTGATTCACTTGTTTACAATTAGTTTTAGATTTCACTCACGGGATTTATTATAAGAAAGACGTAGGACACAACACACGTCTGGAAAACACTATGCTCAAATATTTGACTTCATTTATCTAGTGTGTGAAGTTGTAAAGCCCCACTGTATCTGTATTTGTTAGGATGTGTGCACTTAAGCCCTATATATACAGCTCTTTACCTTCCTTTCATTGTTTCACGTTTTATAGAATAACTGTCAATTTGTTGTTTTTTGGATGGAGGTGGCATTGTAAAATGACTTTACAAAAAGGGACGGAGCCACAGTAAAAAGTTTGAAGATCATTAGCCTGCACAATTCACTGTATATAGTCTTACAGACATGGTTTAAATATCATAATCCTTAACAGGAGGCTCTGCTAGTTTGTGTGCTGTTCTACTTCAGAAGGATGAATGACTGAGTCTGAGACTTGTTGATTGCACACACATGCATACACCCATCTTAACAGCAAGAGTAGATCTCACTGAGCTATCTTCTCTCAGGAAGGGTCTTCGTCAAAGTCCAGTTGTGTAGGATACCCTTCTTAACCAGTAGCAGCTCCTCGGGGAGTGCTGCGGTGAGGCGGGGGAGGTGTAGGGTGGGGGGTAGTAAACTCTGGCTTACGGCTGAACGGAGTTAAGTAAATAAATAAATAAAACAAATTACATTGCGTGTGCTGCATCGCCAATTGATTTCCTACGTTTAAACACTTATTTAAAAGGCTTTATAATTTTTTTTAACAGATTTCTTAGCAAAATGCATAACCGTCCTTTTCACAATACAATTGTGTGAGCAAATCTCCTTTCAGTTAACTCCATTGCAAAGGCGACCAACGCTGTACACTATTTATGTTTATAGTGGTGTGGGCAATCTCATAACATGAATGTGCCCATAGCACATGTTTCTCGTGTGGTCTAACGATATTAGAATAAGTCTTGCACTAGACATTATTTCTAAAGTGCATTTACTGTAGGCTTAGGGAGCTTACTCATACTATCTGTTTTAACACATCAAATAAGATATAAATAATCCATGCTTACTTAGCAGCTATGTACGCACTATAAAGATGGATTTGACTTACATGTGTTCCTTAATACATTACATTATATTTACTGTTAAGATGACTGAATAGAAACCCTCCTCACTTATGTAGAATGTGATTACTTTAGAAACAGCAAAACTGTATGTATTGTGTGCACTAACGTTTCATATATAGCATTAAAATGTAGTTCTTAGACACACTTAAATGTATTCCTTTAAGATTTTCCTGTATTCCACACACAATGTGAACTTAACGTACTGACATTTTACATGTACTTGTGTTTGGAAGTGCACAGGCATGTTAAATGTGCACTCTTGCTTTGACAGTTTTAGGCCTACGTTTTCATGCTGCATAAAATAAGGTTTCCTATTTCTTGCTAACATGACTTTTCTTGCAGACATATTCACATGCATTGTTAGTTGGGAATAGATACATTACTGTACTATTGCTAGAGAGAGAGAGAGCCTGAGAAGAAGAGCTTGGCAAAGGAACATGGAGAGCCAGAGGGATAAGTGAAAGATCTATCCAGCAATGTTACAATCTAACCTGAGTGTGAGAAGACTATGTTGTTCCCATGTCCAGTGTGGGATTGTTAGACTTGGCCCTTTTTGCAGAGTTATCCCTGAAATTTTTGCCTTCCTCCTGTATTTTTTTCCTACCTGGTGTTGGTGGTTTTAGGGCTCCGAGCACTTTATCACTGCTGTGTAGTGTTAAAGTGTGTGTGCTCTCTATAGTAAACGTGGCAAGATTGGTCTACACCTGTTTGCGGTATTTAATTTATCTATCAGTCCCTTGTAAAGTGGTATCTCATATACCCTGGGCCAGTAAATTAAATGCTACTGGTGGGCTTGCAGCGATGCTTGCGCCACCCATTAAAGTAGCCTTTCAAACCTGTCTCAGGCCTCTGCCATTGCAGGGCCTGCACGTGCAGTTTACTGCCTCTGTGACATGGCACAAAGTGGGTGCCACATCTGTGACTCCCCTTATTCTATATATATGTCACCCCTAAGTTAAGCCTTAGCTAGCCCAATGGGTAGGGTACGCTGTAGGTGAAAGGTAGGACATGTGCCTTAACTGTGTGGCATGTCCTGGTAGTGACAAACAGTCATTTTGGTTTCCCACTACTGTGAGGCTGCCTTCTCATAGGAATGCATTGGGGGTTCCCTGATTTGTGGTAATTCCGGACATGTGAGGAGTAGCTTGATCAAGTTTGGTATGTTTGGAATAGTGGTAATAAATGCTGCGTAATGGTGTTTGCAGATTTATTTTCACTATTTTAGAAATGCCACTTTTAGAAGTGGGCATTTCTGTGTGCTACATGTCTTTGTGCCTGCCTGTTGTGTATTGCATGTCTGGCTCTGGATGACAGAAGCTGGGTTACTCGGCGCTCGGCTGAATAGGCCAATCTGCATTTGGAGTAGTGGGAGGAGTAGCACCTGGACCTGAATAGGACTGTCCCTGCCTTACACAATGCTAGCTCCGCGTCCCCTGTGGTGTGTCTGGGGCCAGAGTCTACACTGACAAAGGAGGGTGTTTGTACACAAGAAAAGGTGAATGCAAGTACCCCCCAGAACTGATTTGGACCGGGCACAGAGCCCTGTGCCAGGGTGTAGAACAAAGACATGTGCCATATAAATATTGGGGCTGTGACCCCACGTAAAGTGCTTTTTGTGTTTACTGGGAACTTGCGGCCAGCAAGCTGCTGGACTGCCAGGAGGAACCGCCGCTGGGGGACTGACGAGGAGACTCAGTGTGCTTGCCTGCCTGTGACAGCTCTACTGTTGGCAAATCCCTGGAGTAAAGTGCCACCTGCTCCAAGGGTGTGCCTTAGAGAGGGAGGCAGGCAGAGCGCTTCATTTTTGTCTTATGCCCTGAAGTGCAACAGTATGTGCAGCCACATCCTGCCTGCGGGATTCTCCCTTTTAAAATAGGCAGCACAAGTGGAGCACTGTTGTGGTGAAGCCCCGATGGGTGCTCCGGTCAGTGTGGGAAGGGTGCTCCGGGGTGTCGACAGTGCGGTCAGCAATAACCTGTCTTCAGTGTCCTGTGGGGTGCCCAAGGAGATCGCACTGAGAAGAGGACCAAGACCCGACGGAGACTTCGCTCCATATTCTTGGGCCACAAGAAGCTGCCGGAAGTCAGGCAGTGTCGGAGCCTGACGATGGGCGGGGCCTACGACCGTGGGCAGGAACGAGCCAGCTACTCAAGAGAGAACTCGCTTTGTATCTCGCAGCCAGAAGGGAAGCACATGGTGGGACCTTGTCAGTTCTGGGTTTCTGCACCCGAGAGGCGGCCGGAGGACCAGGGTGTTGCCGGAGCCGTCGGAGAAGCCGTGATGGGGCAGAGGCACTCTGAGCCTCTCTTGATCGGAAGCCAGGTGGCGGTTTCTTTATTGGGGGCGGAGCCCACAACCTTGAGCTGGCTGGGAGAGAGAGAGAAGCCAAGTCAGTTAAGGCTTCCCTCCATGTGAAGTACAGGCCCAACGCTCCCCGGGCCTGGGCGATCCAACCGTGATAACGGCACTGTGGTGGCACTTCGCTTGGATTGTGAAGGTGAGGCCGCCCACGTGCACATTTTTCACAGCGGTCTGAGCAGCCCCGAAGGGCTCCAGACAGGCTGCTCCGCTTGTCTTTGGGCCCATGTCTGAGGGCCGAGGTCCCAATGCAGACCTGTGGGAGGCATTGTTTCTGCTTTTTCTGCCTTTAGGGGCCAGTTGGAAGTCTTGTGTTGGTTAGGGGGCCAAAAGGATCCCACCACCCCTATGGAAGGGGGAGAGGGAGTACCCACACGGTCAGGACGGTTCCTGGTACTATGGAGAGACTACCGGATTGTGGCATCCCCTTTTCCCTGATGTTCTCATGTATGGCGGGCTAATTGCCAAGATTGGCACCGAGTGATGATCTGTATGTGCCTAATGTGTTTGGGCTAGGAGTACTATGAACAGTGTTTACTGTGATGCACTATGGTACGGGTTTATGCCTAATGTGGTGTGCTAGATGCACCTTACCAGTAGTTACTGGTTGTCTTTACTAATTGTGAGATATGATGGTAATAACAGTGGCTGGATTGGCCCTGTAGTTTACATAATCCCTCTAAAGTCAGACCTAGTGCCAGGGTGCATAGTGTGTATATGTTATTGTGTTCTAATGTGTTTTATGAGTAATACAAAGGCTATTTTTGATATAACCTTGCATGGAGTTTCTTTTGTGGTGTGCCTAGTGTGTCGCTGCTGTGTGTGTGTTGCGCAAATGCTTTACACATTTCCTATGGAATAAGCCTGACTGCTCTGCCAAGCTATCAAGGGGGTGAGCAGGGGTTATCTTCGGTGTGTAAGTCCCTTGCCCTGACTAGAGTGGTGGTTTCTGCATGGCTTAGGCGCTTGCCCTAGCCAACCAGAAATCCTATTTCTAACAGAGATAATTTGTAAATGTCGCAGTCTGCATTGTGAGGAGAAAGACAATGGAACCCTGATGTGAACAGAGGAGTGTTGCCTGAACGATTTTAGAGCGAGTAATTAGAGTGTACACTGTCTGAGGTTACGGCATTTTTCCTTTGGACTTTGAAAGGTTTAGACCTCTATGCTTCCCTTCATTGTTTGCTGAGTTTGGCTTAGGCTAACACTAGAAGACTCTTGACCGAGCTTCTGCAAAGCTGACAATTTCCTGCTTAATTTCCCGACCATCTTCTCTTCCTTTATGGAATTTCTTGAGTTTTGGAATCCATTAGGCTCTAGAACCATCCGTTTAGCTTAGTCTTTACTTTAGATAATTTAGACTCACTTGTGTATAGATAAGAAAAGCTGAGACAATGAGCATCAGCTACTTTTTTTAATCTTTTGAATTGCTGTGACTGAACTCCTTGTTTGCTCCATTCCGGTTTGCCCAAACCTCTTTAGGAGGTTAGGCTTTCCTGTAGTTATTCTGTATCTTTATAGTATGGTGCTAACAGTTGTGTACCTAAACTTGATTGCTAATTTGTAAGATACTTTCTTAATCATAACTACTGATTCCTAGTCCTTATTTTGTAGCCAAATGGGTTACACTGTTAATTGAAATTAATTGATGTAATATTAACTCTCCTCATCTCTCATCTCAGGACAACGGTCCAATGGGGGACCAATGAAAAGTAAGTGGGCCAAGAGTGCTGGATCATTTTGGAAGCACGTTGGAAGGTTCTCCACTGATGTGAGGGAGTTAGCTCATTCTACACTGATACTGCCCAAACCCAGTCCAAACCCCAAAAGCCCATGGTTCAAACAAAGGAATGATTGAGTTCCAAAGGTTCTGAATTGAACTGTAGCAGCAGAGAGATGTGAGAATTAATAGGGCTTCACGTTGCAAATGCTTATATTGCAGTATTTTGCCGTAGCGGTCTGGTGTCCTGCGGAGATGATTTAAGTTGATGTGTGAATACGGCGCCTAATGCAGAGAAGTTGCAGTGGTTGTAATAAACTTTCACAACAATAACCTCCTATCCCTGGTCCCTACTGTGTAGCCAAATGGGTTATACTGTTAATTCAAATTGACTGATGCAATATTAACTCTCTTCACCTTTCAGTCAGGGAAAACGGTCCATTGGAGGACCAATGATAAGAAAGTGGTCCCAGAGTGCTTGATCAATAGTTATGCTGTGGAGTTTAAATTTTTAGTTTTTACACGGATAAATATAGACTATTTTACTAAAACTGGTGAAGTGTCCTTTTGTAATGTTTTCACTGTATTGATGCTGGTTATGTGCAAATGCTTTACACACTGCCTCTGAGATAAGCCTGACTGCTCGTGCCAAGATACCAAGGGGGTGAGCAGGGGTTATTTCAAAAGTGACTTATTCTGACTAAGAAGAAGGGTCCCTACTTGGACAGGGTAACAACCTGACAACTAGAGAGCCCAATTTCTAACATTGATTGTCAGTGGTGAGGATAGGACTTGGGTGTACACTTGACCTACAGTGATTGGTGTACACAACTACCATATCGCAGACCACTACGCACCACATACGGTTTTCTTTTTGGTCTATTTTTGATCTTGCCATGTTTTTTGAGCTGACCTTTCTACTGCATCATGTCTGAGTCATTATTGTTATAAGTTGCATCCCTAGAAGTGCCCTTTGAGGAGGAAAGGTGGGAAACCTACAATGTGAAGGAGTCGAAAGCTATTTGCAAAAACCTAAAAGTCCAAATCAGAGGCCTCATCTCGAAAGAGGAGCTACAAAAGGCACTGAGGGCCTGGGTAGCAGCCAGACATGCCAGAGGGAAGGCTGGAGACCTTAGTGGGGAGGCGGAAGAGCCTACTCCTAGGGTGGATATGCTTTTGGGAGAGGGAGAAACCCTCCAGGCCAGGCAGTTTTTCCCCAGAGGAGCCGGAGAACAGGAGGGAAACTAGGAGGCATCACAGAAGATGGTTTTAGACCATGAGCGTGGTCTCAAGGAGCTGGAGCTATAGAGTAAATCTGGCTCAGATGGTTGCAGTAATTCTTCAATGCACTCAGAGAGGATAGTGCACATAACTAAGATTGTAGGTAAGAAGGATGATGACATACAAAGGTGGTTTCAGGGCTCTGAGAAATCTATCCACACGAAAGGGGTCCCTAAAAAGAATTGGGGAGCAGGATTGTGGGCTAATTTCTCAGAAGACGGGAGGGACACCTTGTTGGCTTTGGGCAAGCAGTACAACCTCACCTACACGGACATGAAGGAGGCCCTTCTCACTAAGTATTGTCTCACTCCTTAGAAGTACCGGGATCCATTTAGAACCAATAGGAAAACTGATTACCAGACATGGTTAGACTCTGTAGATTCTTTCTGCATGTCACTGGATGGTTGGGTGAGGGGTAGCAATGTGACTTTCAGGGGCTGTACAATTTGATGGTATGGGAGCACTTGTCTAGTCTGTGTTTTTCAGAGCTGCACCACCACTTTTTTTCCCCAGAGTTTTATATAGCTCAAACTTGACCTGAAGGTATCAGAACACTTTACACGAGCACCAGTTGCGTTACACAAGGACACATTATTTTTTTTGTTAGGCACAGGGAGATTAAGTGATTTGTCTTGAGTCACAGGATGTTGGGAGTCCCTGCCGAGACTCAAACCTGGTTCCCCAGATTTGAGATAGACCGCCTTAGATGTTAGGCCACATCCTCTCCCCACTTGACAGATCATAAGCTGACTTACCTCAGGAACCTTGCTATGGAGGTGGACTGCAGGGTGAGTGCCAGGGTCCACAAGAAGGTGAATGGGGGAGACTCCGTTATAGGTAGGTAGGGTCCCCAAATGAAGAGTGGGGTGGACAAGGGTAAAGCCAAGGAGTTCTCAAAAGGGCCCCAAGCTAGTACCCAAGGAAAAGATTCCCGCCCCCCGGGAGATAGGAAGCAATGGGTCTCTTCAGGACAGCCAGCCAAAACAGGACCCATAAGTGCTATACATGTGACCAGGTGGTCACCTGAAGGGAGATCCCCAATGCCCCAAGGGGGCACAGCCACCCACCGATGGGCAATCCAAGGTGATGGTGAGTGTAGCGATTGGGGAGGAGTTGTACCCAGAGGAGGGTGGGGATCCCACAGAAATTAACCTTGTCTCACTAGGGGACAGTGAGATGTTCCCAGGAAGCCAGGTGCCTGCAAACGCTAAGAGGTACAACCTCCGAATTACCATCAATGGGAGAAGAGTAGAGGTTTTCAGAGATACTGGAACCAGTGTGACCCAAGTCCTGTGTCACCTGGTCTCTGAGGCGCAAGTTGTCCCTGGTGCATTCTACCAAGTAATTACAATCGACAATTCAGAGCACCAGTGTAAGGTGGCACATGTTCCCCTTGAGGGTGGTTGTGAGCTCTACCATGCCTGTAGATTGTCTGCTAGTAAATGACCTGAAGCAGTCCTTGTGGGAGGATGTGGAGCTTAGGTCTCATTTGGAGATGCTTGGGTTGCCAGAGTGGGCATGGTGAACACTTGGGCCATGGCAGCCAGCAAAGGTGATCAGAAGGACCTGCAGCCTGAAATAGTGGCCCCAGTGCCTGCCAAGAGAAAGGGCAAGGGGTGCGGGAAACCCACCCCTGAAGTTTCCACGGTCCGGAAGGAGGCTGGCCTCGAGGGAATGCCCTGGAACCTACAGGGGAACAAGTGGCTGAACTGGGAGACTTATCTGAGCTGACCCATTGGCAGCAAGAAGGAGGTCCCACCAGGGAAGAGTTCTGCAGGGAGCAGAAAGAATGCCGTTCTCTAGAGGGTTTGTGGCAACAAGCTGCAAACCAGGCAGCTGGTAATCAGTCTGGATCACACTGGATCTACTGGGAGAATGGTCTCCTCTACAGCGAGTCTAAGGACACTGAGCCTTTGTCAGCCCATGTGCTGGTGGCACCCCAAGGCTTCAGGACCTTCCTACTGGGTCTGGCTCACGATATACCTTTGGCAGGACATTTGGGGCAGGACAAAACCTTTGACAGGATTGTCACCCACTTCTTTTGACCCCAAATGGGAAGGCAGTTTGATGCTCATTGTAGGTCTTGCTAAACTTGCCATGCAAGTGTTAAGAGTGTGAGGAAGTGTAAGGCTCCTTTCCATCCTTTTCCAGTTGTAGGCACCCCTTTTGAGAGGGTGGGGATGGACATTGTGGGGCCTCTGGACCCCAAGACAGCCATGGGCAACAGGTACATCCATGGTAGGCTGGGCGTTGATGGGGATCTTTTTCCACATGAGTTTCCCCAGAGAGGTGGTATTTGACCGTGGTACCAATTTCAAATCCAAGTGTATGACATCCCTGCTGTAGGAGTGTGGTGTGACCTACAAGTTCACCACTCCTTACCACCCCCAAGGTAATGGTTAGGTGGAGAGAGTCAAACAAACGCTGAAGGGCATGATCAAGGGTGTAGGAAGGTGGAATCTGACTGCATGGTTGCCCCCACTTTTTTCCTGGTGTTTTTGACTTAGTTGGCTGGGAACCTGCTATTCGGGTCCCCAGCCTAGCTGCTTCCTCTCTAAATTGATTGCATGTACTTTAGGTACACCACAGATTGGATCCTGAGGTACCATTGTGAGCCCCTAGTATATGGTATACTATGTACCCAGGGCATAGGTACCCCAGAGGCCTACCAGGGGCTGAAGCATGTATTATGCCACCCCTGGAAAGCCACCCAAAATGACACAACAGGTCTGCTACTTCATCCTGGGTAAGGTGGTGCATGCACCCCTTACTGAGGTATAGGTTCACTATACCTCACCTAACGCTGCACATACAAACCTATCAGTTACCCCTATGGCAGGCCTTATCAATCCTGAAGCCAGGGTGCTTGGTTATATGTCAGAGGGTGCCTAGGCATGAGCTGAGTGACTCTGCAGCCTTCGGAATCTCTTCTCTGGGGTTGTCAGTGGTGCAGCCTGACCATATACTCTTAAGTGCATTATAACCAAACGGTAAATGCTAACTTTGGACTGGCAGCACGGAAACATGTCATGTTTGTTGTCAAACACCTTTGAATCATACCCCCACACCAGTAACTGGTGTGGGAGTATGATCCCACCCTTCTAGAGGGAGAGACATGGCAGTACTGGGTTACCCGGTAGAAACTTAACAGAGCCCTGGCATCACAAAATGGATGCTGCAGCCACAGTCACGTGTCTGGCCTCCTGTTGCTGACCGAAACTCCGGCAGGGGAGGCCTGGACAATAGGTTTCCTTTCACAGGGAGGTGTAACCACCTCCCAGGCAGGCTTATGTGTATTGGGGCTGGGTGGGAGCACTCGGAGTGCTTTGAAGTCCTGAACTGGGGCACATTTGGTGTCCCTGTGCATTGTCCAGCTCAAACCAGTTCAGGGGCTTCCAGCCCCTGCTCTGGCGTGAAACTGGACAAAGGAAATGGGTGTAGCCACCCCTCTTTCTAAACCCTCCCATAGGTGGGTCCCCAGAGCTAGTACAACCCCCTTCCTTAGGTATAAGTAAGGAACCTCTGTAACCAGAACTTTAGATATCCCTGGATGAAACTCTGAAGCTGAATCCTGGAACTCTGATGCTCTACTCAAGACTAGAGGACTGAAGAAATCTCCCTTGGGGTCAAGGAGTGACTCCCCTGCTTGGCAGGCACCAACAAAGCAATTTGCCCGTCTGCATTTCTGAAGCTCCCGCCGGACTCCTAAGTTTTTGCAGCCCAGGAAGAGGATTTCCAGACATCTCAGAGGCCGACCCAAGTCCCCAGCAAAGCTGAGACCTGCAGCCCTCGTGAGTAGCGTGGAACCGGAACTCCTGGTCACCGTGTACTTTTGCAAGTGCATTGACTTCTCCACGTCTCCTGAAGTTGTGCTTGGGCTGACTTGTAGCCCCTACCCTGAGCACAGAATCCACTGAAGATTGTTGGCCTAGTCACCCCGAGTGACCCGTGGTCCACCATTTTGTGTTTCGCCTTGAG
Source organism: Triturus cristatus (assembly GCF_964204655.1). Taxonomy (NCBI): domain Eukaryota; kingdom Metazoa; phylum Chordata; class Amphibia; order Caudata; family Salamandridae; genus Triturus; species Triturus cristatus. The sequence continues at coordinate 688,242,304 of NC_140586.1, read as the reverse complement.
GTCCCTTCGCGATCCCTGGTCCGTCGACTGGAGGGTCCCTGAGGGGGTAACTTTGAATTTCCTTGGGCTTCCCTGGTTGCTCCAGATGTGCCTTGACTCCCCACCAAGTGGTGAATCCCACAGACCTTGCTGGTCTGCACCAAAGCATCTTTCTCATTTCTGCGTGGGTTGCTGTTGCCAAGGCTTGTGTCCAATCCGGGCACCGAGGCTGCAGCACTCAACATCCTTCGTGGGACAGCTCAAATCCAGCTCCTGGTTGCCCTCGACGCCTCCTGGTCCTCGTGGCTGAAGTGTCAAGCTTAACCTTCTTCACCTGAAATCATCCGACATCGGTGGGCATCTGCCTTTCGCCTTCCTGGTCACTGGCTAGTAAACCAGATTCTGTCCTATCTGCTTTCAGGTTCTTCTCATCTTCGATCCAGGCTTGGATCTCTTTGGACACTTCGCATCTTCCCTGGCAGCAGTACTTCTTTGCCAGCTTCCTTTGAAATCGACGATGCAACCCGACACCATTTGACACCTATGCACCCGGCTTTCCTGGGTAAGGTAACACGAGTACTCCGGTGCTCCCGAGGGTGTTGGCCCTAGTACTTCCCAAGTCTAAAAGGGTTTGGTCCTGACTCATTTTTAAGTGTCCCTAATCTTTAAAAATCTAACCGCAACTTTCCCCATAGAAGCTAACGGGAACTTGCGGCTGTGTTCACACACTGGACACAGCCCCCGTGGATCCCCTGTGTCACTGCCTTGGGTGGTTCCTTGGGGTCCCAGCAATTCTACAGGCTCTAGGCCTTGTGTCTAGTTAAGTCGTGGTTCTTATACCACTATTTTAGTATATGGTTTGGCTCTCCCCTAGGGCCTGACGTGTATTTGTGCTATTTTACTGTAATATTTGAAGTGTAACTTATGTGTTTTGAGGGTGTATTTAGTAAAAATACATATATTTCATAATATACCTGGTGTGGATGTCTTTCATTTAGGCACTCAAGAGATTATAGACTGGTAAAACAAGCCGATTTACATTCCTTCAAGACTTAGCCTGAAGGATGCTCTCCATAGCTACCGCTAGGATAGCTTTCAATAAAGGTTGTCTTTAACCTATTACCAATAAGGGGTTGTTTGGACTGGTACAGGGTGCCCACTATAACTAGGGGACAGCATATACCAGGCCAACTTCTCACAAAGGGCCTGACTGAACCTATGAAGTGTAAGTGGGATGTCCTCTTACCATGCCTTCTCTTTGCTTACAAGGAGGTACCATAGAAGTCATTAGGGTTCAGTCCCTTTGAGTTTCTGTATGGGCACCCTGTGAGAGGACATCTCAGTCTTGTAAAAGAAGGCTGGGAGACAGCTCCCAAGAAAACTCCCCATGATGTATTCAGCTACATGCTGACTATTAGAAACCAGATGGGTTCTTCAGGAGGCTGCCCAGGCGAACCTAGAAGCCAGTCAGGAGGGGATGAAATGCTGGTACGACCAGAATGGCACTCTGGTAGAGTTTCAACCGGGCAAGAAATTATGGCTCATGGCCTCAGTAGAGCCTTGTGCTCTTCAGGATAACTGGACTGGGCTTTTTGAGGAGGTGGAGCGCAAGAGTAATGTCATCTACCTGGTGAACGTGCAGACTCGCAGGAACCCTTAGAGGGTCCTACATGTGAACCGACCGCCTCAAACCACACTGAGTCATCTGAAGTAAGCATGTTCTTGGCGACAGATGATGGGGTGGAAGAGGAGAGCGAACTTCTCCCTGACCACCTGTCTGCCAATAAGCACGATGGGTCAGTAGAAGGTGTGAACCACTCCCCCACACTGACCCCAGAGCAGGAGGGTAACTAATGCCAGCTGTTCGGGCAGTTTACACACTGTTCTCTCTAACCCCAGGTGTCACCCACTGGTATACCCACGACATGGACACTCGGGTTAGTCCTCCTATGAAGCACAAAATTTACAAGTTGACTGACCGGGTCATAGCCTGCATCAAAGAAGAGGTTTCAAAGATGTTGGCATTAGGGGTGATAGAGCCTTCCAACAGTCCTTGGGCCAGCCCAGTGGTCTTGATCCCAAAGGCTGCTGCACCCGGTAGCACTCCTGAACTTCTGTTCCACGTGGATTACCGTGTGCTCAATGAGGTCACCAGGACTGACGCGCACCCAATCCCCAGAGCTGGTGAGCTCATACATCGGTTAGTAGCTGCAAAGTTCCTTGGTACGTTTGATTTAACATCTGGGTACTGGAATATTGCCTTGACTGATCGGGGCCACCAAGAGGTCTGCATTCTCAACAACTGAGGGGCACTACCAGTTCTGGGTGATGCTCTTCGAGTTGAAGAATGCCACTGCCACCTTCAGTGGTTGGTCAGCCAGGTGTTGGCTGGGCTGGATGACATTACTGTGTTCAATTCAAGGTGGGAAGATCACCACCTCTGGTAAGTGTTGAAAGCCCTGCAGAAAGCAGGCCTCACGATCAAGGTCAGTAGGTGCCAGATCAGGCATGGGTCTGTGGTATACTTAGGGCACCAAATATGAAGCAGCCAGGTGGTGCCCCTACAAAGATTAGCACCATCATGCATTGCCCCCCCCAAAACCCAGACAGAGGTGAAAGCCTTTTTAGGTTTGACTAGTTACTATAGCAGATTGATCAAGGGCTATGGCACCATTGTTACCCACCTTGACTGAGCTGACTTGCAGGAAGCTGCCAAGGAAAGTGATCTGGACTGATGCCTCTCAGACCACTTTTGATGCCCTGAAAGCAGCCATGTGCAAGGTGCTTGTGCTTAAGGTACCCGACTTCTCCAAGGAATTTGTTGTGCAGATGCTTCAGAGCATGACATGGGAGTGTAGTGTAGTTCCTATATTCCCGATAGGCTCTGCGCATTGTAATAATATACACTATAGTTTTGACATAGGACTGAGGTCAGTATGTCTCTATCGAATACATTAAACTTAATTACTTGTGTGTGCCAGCTAACTCAGAGATCACTAGAAACTGCTCAAATAAACAAGAAGGGATTAGTTTCTGACAACCGCATAAACATGACAACTTTGTTTCCCTTAGAGTCTGAACAATCTCAGAACCGTGGAAACAATAGATATCAGTTTCACTCAGTCAATCGTGCATGCTTCGTTTCTACAGAGTTGCATAGAAATAGAGAGACGGGCATTTCAATAAAAAGGGTCAATTGAACAGTTATTTCTCGTGCAAGAGATATGAACTGCTACAATCGTAAGGCAGGCTGCGAAGTACAATATGTACAGAGTTAGCAGTAAGATAAAATAATAATGCAATAGCATGGTTTGTAGCTATGACATATATTAATTAAAATACATACATAAATAACAGGCTAAAATGTGAATACTCATCTGATGCTTCTAAATTGTTCTACCCCAGTGTACCTCACCTAAGTGTAGTATGAGGTATGAACTAGGTGCGGTTTTCTAAAGTATAGCTAGCTATAGTTTTAGTTTTGCCAAGAGTTGCCAAAAGTTTCTCTAAGTTCTAGTCTGCTCCATACCTTAGAATGTGCGAGGTTGGAATCTTTTTCCGGGAATTGACATCTAACACCCCGCAAGGGAAGTCAGAAACACTGGAGCTGGATTCTCTGCGAGGAGGATGACAGCGTCTGGTCAGTGCATCAGGCTGGAACTCGATCTCCTTCCGAACTTGCCGTGGCGAACCGCAAGTAGGCAGTCGAACTGGACCGTACTGGAACCGTGCATTGCCAGGGCAAGTGCAGGTATATTTATACCTTGAAGGTGTTTAGGAATGCCTGTATTGACGTAAAAGTCTGGCATCGGAAAGTCATGAATGAACCCCTAAGGAATAGATGTTCATGCATAATAATGAGTTTTTGGAGAAATCAATATCCAAGCAAGGGAAATTACTAAAGGCTTAAGAGTCTGGTTTTCCAAGAACTCGTGACGTGGATTGACTGATGTAGGAGACCATGCCTGTATTTAGTTTGCATGGACAATGCCTAAATAAGGGCTGGATTTTCTATGCCTAAATAAGGGCAATATGAATTGTACCTATATAAGGGCATAAATCGGGAAACCTATATACGGAATCTATTTTTTTTTTTTTTTTACTTTTATTGAACAGGCTGGTGAGTGAAAACATACATTAATACATGTGTTTGTTTACAAAAAAGGGAGAAGAAAGAAGAGAAAAAAAAAACAACAAAAAAACCAACACAGTAGACTAAATTAAACACGGAGGGGGAGCAACACTATTCCATAAATGATCCCCAGTTCTTTACGTGTTTCATCAAAGACCGAGTCCCCCAAAGATTGGCTAGTGCCGCCTCCATGGAGTAGATCTCAGTTACCAGTGTCCACCAATCCCACACTGATGGCACACTGATGGCGGATCAGAGAGAGTCCAGGCTCTGGCGAGAGTTAATTTGGCACAAGACATAAGAATTGAAGCCAGAGCAGCCTGGGGAAAAAGAGTGGGATGGATATCTAGTAAAACCAAGGAAGCAGTAAATGGAGGGAGCTGAATTGACCTGATTTCGAGAACCTTGCGGATGTCAGACCAGTAATCCTTAAGGGTGGGACAAGAAAACAGCATGTGAACCAAGTCAGCTGCATGGGCAAAGCATTTGGGGCATTTAGTGTGATCATTGACAGAGTTGTTAAGAGACCATCTAGAGATGATTTCCGGTGTATAATATAGCATGCAAGTCGTTCTAAATTGCTGTAACCTCAGGCTAGAAGAGTGAACGCTGTTATTAATATTCGATGTGGAGCGTTCTATATCTTTTGATGTAACGTTTGTGCCTAATAGCCTACACCATTTGACAGCTAATTTAGAGCAATCGTTTGGTTTAAAGTTGATTAAAAGACTATAAGTGTTACTTATTGCAGATTTAGTTGTTGAAGAATAAAAGTGTGCCCAGATATCGCAATCAGTAATCTCGAATAGTTTTTTTTTTATTCACTAAATAATCATGTATCTGTCGATATTTAAATCTCATAGCTTCGGGGAGGTCATAAAGAAGTTTAAGTGTGTTAAAATCTAAAAAGCCTTGCGTGCCATATAGCTGCCTAATACCCCATCTTGTCCAACTTTGAGAATTATGTTCGTTAAAGATTCCGGGAAGACCCGGGTTGCCCCACAGCGGTAGTTTAGGGTGAAAAAAAGTAGTTTTACAAAAGGTGAGTATGTTATCCCAAATCTTTACTATGTCTCTTGCGGTCTTGAATTTTACTCTTTTAAAGTAGTTGGGGTCGTTGACTCATAGTAAGAACATATTGGAATCATGTTTCAACATAAAAGAATGAAAGAAAAATGCTCCACCCTGGTTTAATAGAGAGCGAATACGAAAAACAAAAGCAGACCAAAAGTATAATTTAAAATCAGGAAAGTTAAACCCCCCAAATTGGTATTATTTTTCAAAGAGTTCAATGACCTCCTCGCTTTTTTGTAGCCCCAAATAAAACTACTAAATGCACCGTCTAGCCGTTTGAAAAACAAATTATTTAAAGCCAACGGAATGGAACGGAATAGGTAGACGAATTTGGGTAATACCTTCATCTTGATTAAGTTGATTCTGCCGATAATATTTAATGGTAGTCTGTGCCATTTTTTTAATAGTAAGATAGTAGATTTAACTAATGCACTATAATTTATGTTATTGATTTCTTGGATTTTAGCCGTTAGCTTAACTCCTAAATAGGTGGCACTTTTGCATATCTCAGGGACTGTGACGGCAGGAGTATGATTGGCTATGATTTGGGTCTTCTGTAGATTGAGTTTGTAACCGGAAACGATCCCAAATTTTTCGGCCTCAGAGGCTATGCCTTGAAGTGCCGCCACAATATCCTGTGAATAAACCGCAATGTCGTCGGCATATGCAGTTATTTTTAGCGTTTGAGTGCCTGATCTAAAAGGAACAATTTGAGTTTGTAACTGGAGGGCATGCAGAAATGGTTCCAATGATATGGCAAATAAGAGAGGCGAGAGAGGGCAACCCTGACGGGTACCCCGTAAAATTGAAAACTCTTGAGAGGTGAAGCCCCCGTAAGATGTATAAGCTGTTGGATTATCGTACAAGGCCTGTATAGCTCGTAGAAATTGTCCCCCGAAGCCCAGCTTAGAGAGGACACACCAAAGGTAATCCCAACCCACTCGGTCAAAAGCCTTCTCGGCATCTAATAAGATCATGCCGAGTGGGGTGGATTCTATTTCTGCTACATCAAATGCCGTAATAGCCATGTTTACATGTGCTGTTGTGTCCCTCCCTATTATAAACCCGTGTTGTTGAGGGTTAACAATTAGAGGAAGGAAGGGGGATAGTCTTATAGCTAATATTTTAGCAAATATTTTAGCATCAGTATTGATCAACGATATAGGTCGGTATGATCCTCTCTCCTCCTTTGGTTTATTATTTTTCAGAAAAAATATTATTTTAGCCCTATTCCAAGATTTAGGGGCCTTTCCATTACGACCGATAACTTGCATTACCTCCAGTAACAAAGGTCCTAATTCAGCTATGCAGATTTTGTAAATCTCCAAAGGAATTGTGTCCTCCCCTGCAGCTTTCCCTACTGGTAGTAGTTCTATTGCCCGATGTAGTTCGGCTCCTGTGATAATATCTGACATCGATTCTTGCATTGTGTTAGACTGTGGTTTGGTTAAGAACTTCTCAACATAGTCTTGGATTGCTTCTAAGTTGGAAATGCTTTCTGGGGTGTATAATGTGCTGTAATAATCCGCAAATTGTTCTACTATTTCTTTCTGCTGATTAAACATTTTACCGTCACTACCCCGGATGCTTGTGATCAGTGTATGGGTTCTGTCCTCGGCAACCCTATAGGCGAGGATTTTGCTGATTTTATCTCCACTATCATATTGTGAGATCTTATACTTATGAATATTTGCGCTGCTCTTTTGGATAAATTTATTTTTAGCCTCGTTCTTAAGTGAACAGAGTTTAAGGCCAATCTCTGTGATCCCAGGTAAATTTAATCGGAGTGCAGAAGCCAAAATTTCTTCTTGGGTTGCAATTTCAGAGATAATCTGTGCCTTATGCTTTCTGTGTTCAATATTTTTCCTGATCACGTATGCTTGAGTGAAGCCCCCGATGCTCGCTTTGCAGGTGTCCCAGACCGTAAGACAAGCAGATTGGACGTTAATATACAGAAATTCAGTCAAATGTGATTTGAGTTGTTTCACAAATTGTGCGTCTGAGAGTAAGTGTCTGGAAAAAGAAAATGGTCTGGGAGGGGTCCTAATATATGATGTAGTAATTACTAGAATTATAGCATTGTGATCAGATGAAATTCGAGGGCATAGGATCATCGTGATATGTTTTAATAGGTTGTCGCTAATTAATGCCATATCCAGCCTAGAGCAAGACCTGTGTGGTGCCGAATAATACGTATATCCTGGAGTGTTCGGATGTAGGTATCGCCAAGCATCCTTGATGTTGTGAATACGACAAATGTCGGATATGGATGACCTGGTTTTACGCATCCTGTAAGAATTTCCTGGGTGAGTTGAGTCTATTTTGTCGTCCATTATACAGTTGAAGTCCCCCATAATGATGGGTTCTCCATCCCAATCCAAGAGTTTTATATTCAGTTGATCAAAAATGCTTGGATCATCTATATTGGAGCCGTATACTACACACAGGACATATGTATGATTTTCGAAGCGGAGTTGTACCAACGCCCATCTTCCGTCTTGACTATGAAAGGTCTGCAATATTTCAGATTTAAATCTTTTGTCTGTAAGGATAGCCACCCCTCTTATAGAGAGCCCCAGAGTAGAACAAACCAGAATATGGTAGCCCAGTTGTTTAAGTAGTTTTTTATCCTTGCCGGCAATGTGCGTTTCTGAAAGAAGGTCGAAATGTGGATTATGTAGTTTCAGTTCTTCTGAGATCAGCATTCTCTTGTTCTTACTGTTGAGCCCTGCTACGTTCCAACCCAAGATCTTTATTTCATGCATTTATAAATATTTAAATTTTTTAGCCTAAAGACGGGTATCTTAAAGTATTCGTTGTTGCTCAAAAATGAGGTCGTACATAGAGGCCGAAAGGCCAGAGCTGGTTTGTCCTCAAAACATTCTTCCTCATCAGCCTGAAACACATTTTTATTGATTTTTCCCCACCCAAAACGCCCCACTCCTTCCCCCCACCCTGATTCTTGCCCCAAATGAGGAAGAACCACCCCTGAGTAACAGCTGCCGCTGGAAGGGCAGCGCACAAAGCAGGGCACCTAGGAATACCCCCCCCCCCGAACCCTCTCCAAAGAAAAGAAGAAGAAGAAAAAAAGATAGCATAATCAGAGTTTCCTAATACCAAGCCGTGTGGCCTGTAACATTTCTATACAGAGCGAGGCACAACTGGTGCCGACAAACTTGCTAGGGCAATATAAGATCTAGGCCGTGCCAAGTCTAGAGATATATGCTTCAGCTTCTTTGGCATCGTTAAAAAAATGAGTATGGCCGTTTTTGATAATCTTGAGGCGAGCTGGCTCCTGTAGGAATGCCTGGCCCTCGCAAGATTTAATGGGGTCTATCAATTTACGTAACATCCAGCGCCTGTCCATTGTTTCTTTGCATAGATCTGATCGAACAAAGAATGAGAACTCCCCTACAGTTACAGGGGCATTAGGACGGGCTCTCTGCCAGACAGCTTGGCGCAGTAGGAAGTTACCAAAAAAGATTATCAGGGGCCGAGGGAACTGGTTTTCTCTATTTCTATTTCTCATCGCCAGAGGGAGACGATGAGCGCGTTGGATTTGTGTATCCCAGTCCCAGTCTGCTAAATCTGGAAAAGCCTTTTGAAACACCCCCACTAAATAAGACCTCGGGTCAGACCCCTCAGAGCCCTCCGGAATTCCAAAAAGTCTCAGATTAGACCGTCTTTGTCGGTTCTCCAAGTCCTCAACTTTTGATTGTAGTGCCAACAGCTGGGTGTCGTGTTTCTCTGTTGCAGCGACTGTGTTTAAATTGGCCTCCTCAATCAAAACCACACGTTGCTGAAGTCCCTCGATGTCTTGGGTGATCCCGCCTAGCTTGGCAGTAAGTTCTTGTAGTGAAGTGTGGATTTTGCTGTTATCCTCCCTCAATTGAATATAATGTTCTTTAGCTTCAGCACGTTGGTCTCTTAGTATCTGTAGTATAGTATCTACTCAAGCGGGGTCCGCTGGCACTTTCCCTGGCCCGGGCCTATTTTTGGGAGAGGCACCGGAATGTTCCGTTTGATGAAGTAGAGGAGGGGCGGAAGTGGTGATAACAGAAGGGCTCTCAGTAGAAGGAGGCAGAGTATGCTGTGTTAACATAAGATTCGGGGTTGGGCTAAATGTTGTATCTGCGCCCACTGAAGAGTCGACCCCGGGTATTTGAGTCAAAATTGATTCTTGATGAATTAGCCCTACTGATGACAGCTTAGGTGGAGCAGTTGGAGCATTGTTCTCAGCTGGGGCGAGAGTATCCGGAGAGGGGTGCGTTGCTGGTACAAGAGAAGAGTCTGGGGGCCCTGAAGTTTCGATTAAGCTGGCCCCTGATAGTCTCTGTGACAAGTTCTTGACCAAGCCTTTTGCTACAATCCAGTTTCTTAAGGGACTCTTGTCCACAGAAGTCTTCTTTTGAACCAAAGTGTTGTTTGTGAGGGGCCGGGTTAATAAAATTGTTTTGCGACCTCTTTTGGCTCGAATCTTATTTTTGAATTTATGGCCTTTCCCTGCTCGAGGTTTTATCTTGGAGTCACAGGGCCCATTTGATGATTTTTCCCCTAGGTCATCTTCGGACCTGGCCTCATCCTCTGTACTGATCTCAACATCAGATTTCTCAAGAAGATCAGTAATTGCAGTAACAGGCAATAAACCCGTAGTGGGTGACGCTGAATCTAAATTACATATGGCTGCCAAAGTTTCTGGTGTAGCCCCGATCTTAGTTTCAGGCGCGGATTGCATAGGCAGCAAAGATAGCTCAGTTAGAGAATTAGTGGATATCATGTTGCGATCCGTGGAAGTATCACAGATTAAAGATTTTCGGTGTATCAGTTGTTCAGCCACCTGCATGTTGTGGATTTGTTTGCTACTGGAGAATACCTCTTTAGGAACGGAAGAGGCGCTCTGAGCGGTGTATTCTAAAGCTGAGGGAAGTAAATGACTATTTTTGCCTATTACAGCTGCTCCGCTTTTGTCCGGGGGCTTGGGCAAACTCGCAGCAGGGTTTCGACTAGACCCCTTGGGGTAAGAATCAACAAACATCGACGATCTCGGTACCTGTTTGCTTGCGTTCTCCCTTTCGGTCATTGCAAACTCCGAGATGGGACAGCCGTTGCTTGTAGATCCATCGACGTCAGCGTTGATCACGGTAGCTTGGCGAAGCTCGGAGAACGTCGCTCCTGCCTCCCGAGCAGCTCTAGCCCCAACTCCGGCTGGAGGAGCTCCTGTCGGTTGCTTGTTATGTCGGGTTGTACGAGGTTGATTTCTCGAGGGCATCTTGCTCATCTGAGAGGTCGGGGAGTAAGGACGAGTGGCAGTCCAAAAATACAGGCTCAACCAGTTGAGCCCCGAGCTCCGAAGCAGTCCTTGTGTGATCCGCCGAAAGAATCGTGTCGTCCCTAGGAGCTCAAACATGAAAGACAGCCTCTGTTTTTTCTCCCGTAGCTGTGTAACAATGTTGCGGTGTCCACGAATACAGTATATGCAGGTTTGAGAGCGCTCTGCGTTTAGTCTTGAGTATGCGTTAAGCCGAGTAGAAACAAATTCGATGAAAGGTTACAGGCATTTCGATAGAAGGAGAGAGAAAGAAGGGGAGAGCCTCCCGGTATACTGCTCGGCACAGATCCTCACTCCGCCATCTTCGAACTTGCAAGTCTGAATGAGAATGTTTGCCTATATACGGAATCTAAATCTACACACAACACCCACTCCAGTTTCGTATGAACGACATTACTAAATCCTAAACATACTAAACATGTCTAAAAGAGAGTATCGCATGATAATCGAAAATATGCTCAAACATATCTAAAAACATATGTCCTAAAAATGCATTACAAACCCATTGCTATGCATAAGGTGCTGTACATATTAAAAGCAATGTTTCATTCTAAGCATGTGTGTGTATTGGAAATGCCAAAAAGAATGAACCAGAAATATATACACATGATGAAATGGCTCGATGATAAAGAAAAAAGGCCGAAACCATTTCATATCAGGTTACACAAATCAATTGTTGATGTGACAAGGTGGCATAATGTCCCTGGAAGATTTTCAAAGAATTCTGTTCTCTATGAATAGTTCTACTACAAGCAGATTACTGTGCCAAAAAATGAGAAAAAAATAAAAGTTTTGAAAAAAAAATTAATCATAGGAAAAAAGTTCCAAAGTTAGTCCCTTGTCGGAAAAGAATGAAGGCCAAATTCAGAGTCCCATCGGAACACTGTGTGCCTGAATCAAAAGTCAGTGTGTGGGCCTGGAGAAAACATGAAATCTAATCCTGTAGACAAAAAGTAATCTACCGTTGTAGGTGAAAGTTGGAATACCTTGTTTAGAAGATTAACTGCACATAGACGTGAACTATCGCCTTCAGCATTGGTTGCATCAGCAATGTTCGAATCGGATGTTACCTGCGTGCCCGATGTTTCATCTCAGTAGCAATTTGCGTCTGTGAGAGCCCAATGAAAGCCATCATCAGGATTGGTAGCCGCTGGGGACAACACAGAGCATGGGCCGTAACCGGGTCCAGCAGAGTATCGATATCTGTAGACATGACTGATGGGAGTGTTAGACAGATGTCTAGCACGCATTCTTCACCACAGAGCAGGCAGCGTAGAACAGGTAAGATGCAATCTTGCCAGATTGGTCTGAATGATAGAAACCATGTGGTATTTAATTCTCGTAGACGAGGTAAACCCATAATTTGGACAATGCGCTCACGACATTTCATCTCCAATAGAGCTCTCTCCATGGTGAATTGGGTGTCGATGGTGAGTTGGCTGGCCATATCGTAGCAGTAGGAGCAAAAATAGGATCCCTGCAACGACTGCTAAAAGGAGTGGCAGTCTGCCAAACACAGAGTGCACGAAGTTTGGAAAAATTCCAAGGACTGCTTGAAAACGTGCTAACAGTCCTGCACACACGTTCTTAAATACATGTATAATACCGCTTGTATCAGACATGTTTAAGACACGACCTAACATTTCTGAGAAATGTAATGTTTTCTGAGTTTATATAGCGCACAGCTGCCTGAGCAAAGAGGCGTCCCGGCACTGTACATGGCAGTTTGTATACAAAAGGGTATGTATCTCTGCAGAAGTCCTTGGAGATCATAGGTTTCTCTGGTCGAGGTCAGTAGCACTGTTTTTTGTAAAACAATGGCTTTCATTCTGCTTAGAGTATCAATTTGTATAGAAGAGATGTTCGGTGAAGGCCACAAAGGCGACTCCCTGACTGTCTATTTAAGGAAACAAGACTTGTATACAGGAAATGACCCTGGATGTAACCGTAACTAGATATGGAATACCTGGCAACATGCCACAGCAGCTGTGATCACTCAACATAATGTAACTCCCGTTAGAAAGTTGGCCAAAAGTTGGATTAATCACTGCAGCTGGTGAACCTTGCAGGTGACAGGATAAGTTTGTAGTGGAACCATCACAGGTCCTGTGTAAGTTAATACCCTGAAAGAAGAGAACCGCTTAGTGTGTGTTCACAGTTTTAACCGCTAAGAACAACTTCACATTCCCCACTCCAACATCTATGTGTGTAATGTTATCCCAGGATGTTGTGATGTATCCTTTACCCAACCTTTCATATTTGCCAGCTTGTATAGGTTTTAGGCAATACTGAAAATGGAAAGTTGTAACAGGCAGAGTAAATTTACCATGTATGAGAGATTCAGTAGCTGGTTTTTCTGCCACTGTGAATGGTAATTTCTCCAGTTTTTCAATGCTCAGCAGAGTGTAGTCTGCTCCCCTTTGTGCCAGTTTGATCGGTTTATCAGTGAATTCTGAAAACAGTGACGTAGTGTTGATTAAACGCCATGGCACATAGCCTGCACGCAAGTTTTGTAGCCCAATAGCATGATAGAACGTAGATGAGACTGACCATGTTGCAACATGACCAAGTCTTGTTCCATGATGTCTATATGACAGAAGACACAATGCTGTTCAATGGATATATCCTAGACGACAGTCGCTAACCCATTGTCTACTACAGAGAGAGTTTTCTCAAAATTAATATGATCAATTTCTCGTATTCGTTCTGCAGTCTCTGCTTGGGTGACCTTCCATGCTTCATTATAAGCAGCGTAGATAACAGCATATATGAAACGTTTTTGACGCGGTTTTCTTGGTCCCAGCAAGAATTCCCTAAGGTCCGCGCCTTCTTGAAGTAAAGTTAAGTGTTGTTTTTCATCCTTCAGTGTAGCTTTCTGTAGCCAATCAAGGCAAAGTTTCCCTACACTGTATGTTGTTACTACCCCTGGATGCTGTCTTTGAACATAGCGTGGGTCTGGCCTATTGATAGTGAAACCCTGTGTTTTGTTCAGGAATCGATCTGGACAGTTATTCATGTCTGTGGGCCAGAGCAACCATTTTTTCCATTCTGGATCTGATCTGTTGTGATGCAAAATATTATGTACGTTGACCTCCTCCATGTAGTGCTATTACTTGCAGGTATAGGTATGGTCGGTGTGTTAATGTCTTTGATCTTGGCTAACCCAAGGCAAGACGTTTGCTGGACAGTGTCATTCAAAAAACATAATTTGCTCAGGGATGATACAGGCTCTAAACAGAGCGTCTACCCCCTGCACTTGCCAATCTTTTGTACCCCAGACAGACTTCGTCTCAATGTTTCCAAAAGTCTAAACCCTGTCTAGACAGTTGGGCAATAAAGGCTGCAGAATAAATCTGTTTCGTATTGGTTAACACATTTTTCGTTCCTGTCTTGTTCACATTTTTAAAGTAAAACGATTCTGGATTACACAAATTGTAGCCTGAAAAATATGGAAATTTAATTGCAATGTTTTTGAGCTAACCTTTGGTGGCGTAGGACAATGTTCCCATTGGTTATACATAAATACATTTCTAGGTGTTGCAGATTTATGTAAGAAATGATGACCATAGTGGTTATAACAATACATTTGTTCATAGTCTGTTGAACCTTCTAAATATTCATGATTTGTGAATACTGTAGACATCTCTAGATCAGACATGTTATTAACACTCTCGAAGTCCCAATCATCAGAAAAGGTACTAGAGGTAATAAAGTCACTTAACGAAATCTTAAATAAATGTGGAATCTTCAAAAGCTCCGACGGGCCAAAAATGTCATACTGAGTTTGGTCCCAATCTACACCATCATGTATAGGAACGGATGTGATGTTCACTGCTGACAAGTCTCTTGCTTCACGATGGGATGATTTGTGTGGCTGGAGAAGTAAGTTCACTCTTTTACTTGCTGTGTCCATTTGAATATATCTTCCATTTATCAGCATACCCAGAGTTAATACCAGAGCTAAGTAGAAAGAAGAATATTCCCAAAACAATCCATAGTTCAATCCATGGTGAAACCAGATAAGTCTTTTTCAGGAGATGAAAAAAGTCGGTTGCTTGACCTTTGAAAGTTCTTTGTGCTGGCGTCGTTTCAGGTTCGCTGGGATCCTCAGAAAACGTATCAAAGTTCATGAAATAGCCAGAGGCAGTTCTGTCAATCGTTGAAATTGCATCAGAATTTGTTGAATTCGCTGGAACCAGTTGATCACTTGTTACTTTGTTGTAGACATGTGTATCAGGACGAACTGTTATTTGGGTCTCAAGAGGTACAAGTTCCATGGCATTGTTGCTTAGTCCTTTATTTCTCACTGTAGAATCTTCAAAGGTGATGAGTCTTTCAGTTTGAACCTGTTGGATTGTAGCCAGAGGAGTGCGTCCACTTGGCCTACTGCTTAGTATCAGACACACAGCGATGGACACACATCTTTTCTCCTTTTTACCAGCAAGGGGCAGCAAATGTACTGGTTGTCTGTAAGCAGGCCCAAATTCCTTCTTGTCCACGATCTTTTCTCTGACTAGATCAGCAAGCTTTGGGATCCAGACAGGCCTTGCTGGGACGGCCGGTTTTTTCTCAGTGATGGTTGGCTTCAGGAGCACGTTGCTTCGTTTCGTGCTTAGTTTATTTAGAACAGCCAAACGATCTTTGATGTCAAATTTCTTATTTTCCGTCACTGTGCCTTGCATATCAAGGTCCGGTACCAACATTCTAGTTCCAAATAGAACTTCATATGGAGCGACTCCCCCTAGAGAACTCCTTGGCAAGTTATGTGCGCGCTGGACCCCATAAAGGTGTTTGACCCACCCATCACCCGAAGCTAATACCCTAGCTGTTATAGACTGCTTTATGTCCCGGTTTTTTCTTTCCACAACAGAATTTCCCTCAGGATGGAATGGAGAAGAATACTGCAAAGCTACGCCCAAACTGGCCATGGCTTCTTTGTAAGCTCGAGAGCTAAAACGCAGGACCCTCATCAGAATGTAGTGTGCCAATTGCGTATGTGCCGATAAAGACTCGCAAATCTTTTATAACAGTTCGAGCATCACCCAAGCGCTAAGGCCACATCCATAGGAACCTAGAACACGAATCCACTGCGACCATGATATATTTATAGTTACCATCCCTTTGTAAGGGACCGCAGTGGTCCAAGTAAACACATGCTAATGGTTTATCTGAAATTAACAGGGGCATCTGCGCAGGACGTTTCACAGTAGAGACTTTCAACTTCTGGCATATTTCACATTCCAAAACATAATTCCTGGTCTGTTTCCTAATTCCTGGCCACCAGTATCTCCGTTTTAATAACGATACTGTGGCCGAAACACCTGCATGGGCAGAGGCAATTCCTTCATGTTCTGCTAGGATTAGTCCTAATCTATGTTCCATGTTTGGTATTACCCTATCCCCCACTGCAGGGATTCGAGCAAACGGAACATTGTTTGCATCAATTATATATGAGTATTTGAGTGGAAACTTGTTAGGTAACGCTGCACCACTGCCTTTGCTTGAAGCATTGACAACCAGCATTATTTCCCTGTCTATTTTCGTTTTTGAACGAGTGATTGCAGCTACGGTAGCCGTTTGCACAGCCCCTTTCGCGGCTTCATCAGCCAATGAATTCCCTTCAATGTGAACGCCATCACGTTGATGACTCAGCGTGTGTATCACGTGAGTGTTTTGTAGTCCGTTTCGCAACTGAACTACTTGTTCCCAAAGAGTTTAATGCTGGACCTTTTGCATCCTTAAAACCATTTTGAAGCCAATTCTGTAAATATTCATTGTAAGATTGAACACAGTAAAAAGAATTGCACACTATGAGTGTGGGGAATTTGCGATCCGTGTTTACAAGTGCCATCTTGAATGCTTGTAGTTCAGCTCACTGAGCTGTACAATCTCCTAGAGATTACGTTTTTGTGACCATTGGTCTGAATTTGCCATCGTGCATACGACCTTTAACGATCACGCATGCTGCACTGTAAACTTGTTTACTCCCCGTAGCGGGTTGTGCAGATCCGTCAGTATAAATTATAAATTCGTACTGATCAAGAGGGAAAATTTCAGTATGCAGAGGAAATTCGTGTTCGTATTGCAGGAATTCTTGTGTTTTCAAATAAGGATCAAAAACGTATTCAACATCAGATGCAGCAAGAGAAATAACCCATTATATCCATCTTTGATGTAAAGCTTCTGCATTCGGAATGCTAGCTTTAGTAACTACCTCGAAGGCTGGTACAGGAGTCACGCCCATAATGCGTTTCCCCTGTGCTAGGGCTCTTTCTTTTGCTACAGCAGTTTGAATGCAGGTTCTTCCAAAATTCAGAAAACCTAGAATCAACTAAGTTTTTCAGCGTTTTTGGAGGTTGGAGCAGCGCACACTTTTCTAAAAAGTTGGCTGCCAGGCTTTTGCCTTCACTTGAAAGTTCATATCCTAGGAAAAGGACATTGAGATGGGCAATTATGGACTTTTTAAAGTTGAATTTGTAACCCTCAGAGGCGAAGCCCAATATAATGGTGTTCACCCTGTTTAAGTGCCTCTCCAGGTTGTCTGTCAGATATATATCATCGACATATGACAATGCCTCGTCATCATAAATTTGTAGTAACTCTGTTACCCTTGCTGAGAATAACCCCGGGCTGTTTTTGAACCCCTGTGGGAGTCGACAAAATTGACGCTGGGTCCCAGTTATTGAGAAAACGGTCAAATAACAGGTGCAATGTTTTGACAAAAGAAACCATTTGAAATGTCTAATGTGGTTTTGTACTTTTTACGCACAATGTTATTCATTAATGTTGTACTGTGTGCATTTTGCACTGCAAATGCTTTACAACAAGAGTTTAGGTGTCTGTAATCCAAAACTAGACAATATGTAGTGTCTGGTTTGGAGACCGGAAACAAAGGATTGTTCATTGATGAGGTGCATGTTTCAATCACCCCCTGGTATTCAAGTTGATCTAAGATCTCCCTGACTTGTTTTTTTAGCTTCTTGCTTAACTGGGTACTGCCTTTGTGCAGTTGGTTGATTTTTTTTTTAACTGGATATTGTGGTGAGGTGAGTCCTCACCCCATCCTACATGATTCTTGTATAATGCTGGGGATTGGGCCACTGCCCATTTCCTGGCATAAGTATATTTTAAGTGTACTGGAACATCGTTGGAGAAGGCTGGCATAATGAGGTCTTCGCCATGTCGGCACACCCTGACAAATTCTGGTGCCCAGTCTCATTCTGCTAGAAGTATATCATAACCCTTTCAAAGTCGCTCCCAAAAGAGTGCTTTCACTTTTCTTGGTATGTCTCCCTCCATCTGGGGTGTTATTTCATATAACCTATGCGGAGAACTAACCCTTGTGTCTGCAGGTTGGAGAATTGAGGTTTTTGTTTTATTTTTTTGAACGTGTTGATCGTCTTTGGACTTCAGGCATTCTTCTTTGTTCTCTGACCGTCCTCTTCTTTCGGATGTCTGTGGTGATATCTGAAAGGTACGAGAGGAACGTGCATCAGTATCTTGATACCGGTCAGGTTTTCTCAAATTATCCCTATTCCTGAGGTTGTACCTCCTTTCAGAGGGCTCCTTTTACGGAGACCTACTTCGGGATTGAGAACTCTTCTCTTTGAAATGCTGTTTGCTATCTTCCCACTTCTTTTTAGAAGAGGTAGGAGTGTTTTTAGGAAAGACCTTATCAGGACTTTCAGACAGTTGTCGTTTAACTGTATATTTCTATTAGCTTTTGTATGTTATTAAGTAATTCCTCGTCCGACATTGATTCAATGTCAGGGTCAGGTGTGTAGCCGGCTAAAATCAGCCATGTTGGTCCTGGTCTACCTAGTGGACCGAGCCTGGTAATGTGATTGTAATGTTTTAGGGCGCCTTTAAACCAGAGATCATGCTCCTGGTATGTGAGTGGAATTTCAATATCCTCAAAGGAATAGATTCCTCAGGTGGTTCATCTTCTTTGTAGAAGTGAAACGGTTTAGTTACTCGTTTTGATTCTGGGAATACTATCCATGAATAGAATACCTCTGTCTGGTGAGATTCATGTGCCTCTATCACAAAAACTGCTCTACCACCTCTTGGTGTTAGGCCATGTTTTATAAATTTTAGAGTGATGGCTCTCCTTAAATTTGGAGCGATGATTTTCGCATTTTCATCGGTATCATTAAAACCTGTATAATGAAAAAGTACCGCGACATCGTTGGGTACAGCTCCACCAGTATC
Organism: Triturus cristatus; assembly: GCF_964204655.1. NCBI lineage: Eukaryota > Metazoa > Chordata > Amphibia > Caudata > Salamandridae > Triturus > Triturus cristatus. Next base: position 688,223,579 of record NC_140586.1, on the reverse strand, counting down.
GGTGTGTGTGCTGTTTTCGGTCATTGTTTAATGAAAGTTTCAGAGTAAGTTTCAAGGGAACAAAGATAAGGTGCACAATATTTTGGAACACTGTATCCTTCAACGTTGAACAAACCAAACAGCTAATACATAGGATTTTTGTCCTACTGAGCTATGGCGGATATTATCCCTAACCACTCCACATGTCTTATGGAGTATTATGAGTAGAGGGTCTCTGAGAAAAGCACGACTGAGTTACTTCAGTATCTAGCATTAAATTAGTGCCTTACCAAAGCGTTGGGCGCCATGTAGTGTAGTTCCTGTATCCCTGATAGGCTCTGTGCATTGGAATAATATACACTATAGTTTTGACATAGGACTGAGGTCAGTATTTCTCTATCGAGTACATTAAACTTAATTACTTGTGTGTGCCAGCTAACTCAGAGGTTACTAGAAACTTCTCGAATATACAAGAAGGGATTAGTTTCTGACAACCGCATAAACATGACAACTTTGTTTCCCTTAGAGTCTGAACAATCTCAGAACCGTGGAAACAATAGATAACAGTTTCACTCAGTCAATCGTGCATGCTTCGTTTCTACAGAGTTGCATAGAAATAGAGAAATGGGCGTTTCAATAAAAATGGTTAGTTGAACAATCTTATTTCTCGTGCAAGAGATATGAACTGCTACAATCGTAAGACAGGCTGCGAAGTACAATATGTACAGAGTTAGAGGTAAGATAAAATAATACTGCAATAGCATGGTTTGTAGCTATGACTATATTAATTAAAATACATACATAAATAACACAGGCTAAAATGTGAATACTCATCTGATGCTTCTAAATTGTTCTACCCCCGTGTACCTAATCTAAGTGTAGTACGAGGTAAGAAGTAGGTGCTGTTTTCTAAAGTATAGCTAGCTATAGTTTTAGTTTTGCCAAGAGTTGCCAAAAGTTTCTCTAAGTTCTAGTCTGCTCCATACCTTAGAATGTGGGAGGTTGGAATATCTTTCCGGGACTCGATATCTAACACCCTGCAAGAGGAGTCAAACACTGGAGCTGGATTCTCTGCAAGGAGGATGACAGCGTCTGGTCAGTGCATCAGGCTGGAACTCGATCTCCTTCTGAACTTGCCGTGGCAAACCACAAGTAGGCAGGAACCGTGGTTTGCCAGGGCAACCGTGGTTTGCCAGGGCAAGTGCAGGTATATTTATACCTTGAAGGTGTTTAGGAATGCCTGTATTGACATAAAAGTCGGGCATCGGAACATCATGAATGAACCCCTAAGGAATAGATGTTCATGCATAATAATGAGTTCTTGGAGAAATCAATATCCAAGCAAGGGAAATTCCTAAAGGCTTAAGAGTCTGGTTTTCCAAGAACTCGTTATGACGTGGATTGACGGATGTAGGAGACCATGCTGTATTTGGTTAGCATGGACAATGCCTAAATAAGGGCTGGATTTTCTATGCCTAAATAAGGGCAATATGTATTGTACCTATATAAGGGCATAAATCGGGAAACCTATATCGGAATCTAAATCTACACACAACAGGAGCAGTGCTCTCACAAATGAACGAAGAGGGCCTATACCTGTTTGTAGTCTTCCTTAGCAGGAGACTAATCCCAAGGAAAAAAAGGTGAAGTTCCATAGAGCAAGAAGCTTTTGCGTGGTCTGGGCACTGGAAAAGCAAAGAACCTACCTGCTTGGGATTCACTTCCTAGTTCAGACAGACCACAGGCCCCTCAGGTGGTTAATGCAAACGAGGGGTGAGAATCTAAAACTGTTAATGTAGTCCATCTCCCTACAGGGCATGGACTTTACGGTAGAACAATGCCCTGGCACAGAACAGGCCAACATTGATGGTCTGTCCAGGTTCTTTCGCCTTAGTGAAGAGAACTCGCAGGAGGGAGGGTAGTTCTCCCTACTTTCAGCTGGAGGGGACATTTGTTAGGCATGGCATCTTTTAGCGTGTTTCCTCAGTCATTTTGCTTTTAATATCATTTTATCTTTCTGTGACTGACTCTGACCAGTGGGGCGACACTCCTCCGTCATTACAGAGGAGCCATCCCTGCTCAGACCCAAAGAGATCGGCACCACTTTCTTCCTGATCCTTGCCGGTGCAACATCATGCAACTGTACACATGGATCGACAGCCTTTCTGTTTGCACAAGGATAGGGTGCTTGCAACATAAGGAATAAAGTGCACAGTGGATTGCACAGGGAAAGACCAGCATTAACCACTTTACAGTGACTTAGACTATTACATTACTGCCTTTAGCTAAACTTACTCACAATGTTCAGTTTGAAATGATACATGCAGGAACCATTTTGATCCCTTTAGCATTTAAATAATTTAAATTAAACTAGTGCAATAGGTGTTTAAAACAATATCGTATTTCCCACCCTCTTTTATAATAATAGTTAACTTGGTTTGGCAAAGCTTTAAAACCAATAAACGTTGTACAGTAGATGAATTACAGAATTTACATCTATTTCACAAATGACATAATAGTACCTTTTAGCCGTATTTACATTAATATCTGCTTGGTCAAGCATGAAATATTTGTTAATTCACATTCACGAGACTTATTTGCATGCTACATAATAAGAGTACCAAATCTATCCCTTAGTGGCATTAGAGTATTACAATTTTTCAGCTAGAAATCAGTGATGTCATACTCCCACTCAAATAATCTGCGTCTAATTCCAAAATGGAAATATTTGACGTGAAAGAGGAGTATAGATTTTGGACATGTCCACTTACTTGAAGTTCAAATTCTCCACCAACACATAACCATCTGAAGAGAAGAACAAAAAAAAAAAATTAGGTCTACCTTTAGCCAGGCGTGCAGCTTGCATTTAATTATCCCGGATAAAGAAGCATATCATTTTAGATATGCATCACACCACTTACATTTGCCTTCGGAATTCCGACAGATGACCACATTTTCATCTGTTATATCAATAATATCCACCTCTTCTCCGGGTGTGATGGGCAAGTCACGCTTCCCTGATTTCCCAATATTGGCAGAAGGATCTACAACAGCGGTGTTGATGACTTCGATCACTTTAGTATACTAAAATAAAACACAGTTCGTCATTGGCTACTGCTCTCTCGATTTAAAAATCCCTAACCAGGAAATCAATAATATGATCTAAATCGACTCCCGTGAGTTTGAGGCATCCAACATTCCTGAAAGGTGAAATGGATGGACAAACTATTCTATGTAAAACCAAACCTCAGGGTTACTGGCTTCTTCTTTTAATCCAGAAGGCATGCACACACTACCAAGAGCATTCCTAAACATTTATCACTGCTGAAAATAAAATGCACACTTTTTGTTTTATAACATACATTAAGATCAATCCAATATTTAATTCTGCTGCTTTATATTCTTGTACTTTAAACGTTTCATACATTATACTCACACATTTTACAACAATAAATTAAATAAATAATAGCTAAAGTGATGCCCAGCCACAACAGGGATATAATATACAAACTAGGGTAGCTGAACGACCTTAGCTTTCCCACCAGTTACCACACACATAAAATCACTGGACATCCTCACAAATGACTTAATACAAAACAATAACTATTCGTTTGTTTCCCTGCAATGTCTTCCTGGTTGCAAGCAATATCTTTGAGATAAAAATAAGGAGCCACGCTTTGAGTAAGTATGAGTACAAATGAGAGAAAGCAAGTAGTTTGATAATTGAATGTATTTTGAGTGAATGAGTGCGCAAGAATACAGGAGTGGAATTGAGTGGCCTGGCTCTAGGGGACGAACGATGGGTCACTGGCTGAGAAGCCCGTAAGTGCCATGACATGGCTTGAAGAGCCACCCCCAGAGCCACCAATTTACAATCACAGCCCCCCCAAAGTTAAATTATATCCTATTCAGCTGCTGTTGCTTGCCTACAGTACCAACACAGACGCGAAACGACCTAAAACGTGAAGTGTCTTCCCAGACAGCCTTTTCAGGTCTGGCTAGAGACAGCAGAGCCTTTGGGAACACAACAAAATAAACATAATAAAAAACAACGTAGAATATGTACAGAAACTGATTTTGCATAACCCCTCTTCAACCAATGATTGATTGACAATGACAATCATATTTTGGCACAATCACACTTTTACCTGTTTAGCAGGTGAGATCTGTCTGGGTCTGTAGTTCAGAAGGGCCGCCAGGCAAACTCTTTTTCATTTTAATGGACATTTTAGATAAGCTCAAGAGTTACCAAGCAAAGAGGAGTTGCAGAACCAGCTGTTGATGCACGAGCTATGGCAGGCAAGTAATAACATGCAATGCAGCCTTGAAACTGAAATCAGAAAACAGCACCAACACCACCAAACAGTTAACTAGGAGCAGAGCTGGCCTTATTTCAGAGCGCGTCCTCAGTGAAACTAAATTTCGGGCTCCATCCCACCAGTGTCTTAACAAAGGCCCCCACAGCGCAGGGGCCTGAATTCCATGGGGGCTCCCCTCAGCACAGCGTGAGTGCTCCGGAGTATGTCCGTAGCGGGGCCCATCCATGTTCTTTGCAGGGCGGCTCCCTCAAGTTTTTTTACACCACTGCCTCCCACTCGCCCTTTTTAATTGTCTATGTATTGATAATTTAAGAGAAGTGGGATGAATGGGAGAGGTTAAGATTAAGGAGAGCCATGACAAGAAAAACAAACATCAAGTTGAAGTTGAAAGAGTTTTGTAAAGCGCTCTAATACCAAGCGGTTTCTTGGCGCTGCAGAAGGGAACTGAGAAACTGAGGAAGGAAGGGGGGGGGGGGGAGGGATTAAGAGGGATAAGCAGAGGAAAAAAGATAAGTTTTCAGCATTGGCAAAGCCAAATGGTCTGTCCTTGCCCCAGAATTTTTGTCCAATAAGTGTTTCCTGGGCTATAATTTATTATTAGTTTACCACTCCAAGAAAATAAAACCTCGACAAACTGTGAATGGTAAACTAATGATAACATGCAACAAACACCATTCTAGGGTGGACTTTGTATGTGTGCATGTATACACATACAGTCATCTCGGAACTCTAAGATGCATGCTGATGCATGCACACACGTGCAGGTGTCTATCTGAAAATCTTCTTTGTCAAAGCATAAAAAGAATTGCAAGATGGTTTTGCATGCATATGTATGTACAGATGTATGCAACCATCATTGAGTGGCTTTGTTAATACTTTAATACAAGAAACACCATTCAAAAATGGCTACTCACATCAGCGCTCATACGGGATGCAGCTTACTGCTAGGGTTAACATGTGGTCTGGCAGCAGTGTGGAAGGAGGTGCCAGTCCCATGTAAAAGTAACAATAAAGAAAGAAAAGAAAAAACACAATCATTGCACCACCATGCCAGGCTCTAAAGGGGACTTTTGCTGGAAAGAAGTGCATAGGAAAAATTTCATCATTCACAGTGAGGGGACTCAGTGGCTGAAATGAACTGAACCACTGCACTATGCTCTACATTGTGGTGGGTGGTAGCAAAATATGAATGACAATTTGAAAGACCAATGGAAGATGTCCGCTGAACAGCAGGCCCCATAAGTTTGTTTATTATATAAAATGTTTTTTGGTTTTTTTTAAGTGAATAGTCTGGTAAGACATCTAAAGCTTTCTCAAAGGCCAGAGCTGAAACTGCTCAGAACCTGAACATATTCACATCCTTTTAGTGGGTGGTGAGTGCGCCCAGAGATATGTACACCAGAGGTTACTTTATTCAGTGTAATTAAAAATCTCATAGAAATTATGTAACAAGGAGGCATGAAAACCGCAGGAAATTCTAAGAGATATACAGCCTATGGCTGACTGGCTTTCAGAAAAAAGAAATGTAATTGGTGTAAAGAAATTGCATGGCCAGTGTTAGAAATGGGGGTCTCTAGTTGGCAGAGGTAGGTACCTTTTTCCAAATAAGGACCCTTGCTTCTAGTCAGGGAAAGGGGGATACACACGTTAGATAACCGCTGGACACCCCCTTGGTAGCTAGGCACGAACAGACAGGCTTATCCCAAAGGCAATGTGTAAAGTATTTGTACCAATACTCACAGTAACACACTGAAAACACCACAAATGGACATCACACCATTTTAGAAAAATAAAATATCTTTATCTAAACTAAACAAGACCAAAACGACAAAAATTCAACATACAGATACTCAGTAAATGTCTTTAAATGGATGGATATCACGACGTCCGGACAGCACAAATCCAAAGTACGGCAACATCCGCGAGGATCGCGGCGTCAGGTGTAGAGTCACACAGACCCCCAAACAACAGTAACTTGGAAAATGAAGTCGGTGACATTGCACGGCGTCGAAGATGGCCGATGTCAGTTCCGGTGATGATGGGCAGTCAGCAAGTTTCACGAGTCACCCTCAGCGGTTATCGGCGCCGTAATAACAAGATGCAGGCGCTGGCGAAGACGGAGTCGATGCGAGCACTGGCATCAGTCACGGCCGATCACTGCCGGCATCGGCAGGTGTCGTAGGGCATCAGAGCTGTGGAGCAGGCCAGGTGCTGCGTCGTTCACTTCATGAGCGGCTCCTCGGGCCAGGTCGCGGCGTCACAGCGGCAGCGTAGACTGCTTCATAAAAAGGATTTCTTTCTTCTCTTGAGTTTCTTCCAGCTCCCAACATTAGTAGCAACCTCCAGAGGCCCACACACAGTTACAGGCACCTCCTGGCAGGTCAGAACTCCCAGCTAGGAAGTTCAGGGGAGCTTGGGGTGAAGTCCTTTTGTTCCTGGGACTTCAAAACAGGAGTCCAGCTCTTCTTGAGACCCTGGAGAGTTCATTTAAGCAGGGGACACAGCAAAGTCCTTTATGAAGTGGGGGACACAGGAAAGGCCTTCTCCTTTCTTTGGCAGAAACAGCAACTACACGCCAACCCCAGACACACAGCAAGGGCAGTACTTCTCCTCAGTTTCTCCAGCTCTTCTCCTCAGCAAAGGTTCCTCTTGATTCCTGCAATATTCGAAAGTTCAGGGGTTTTCGGTCTAGTAATTATACCCCAAAATGTCTTTGATCCCTTTGTGCAAGGGGCTCTGAGCCCAGTCCAAACCAGTTCTGGGGGCACACTGCCAGAGCACAATAAAATCCTTTGTCAGTGTGAGCCTTGGTTTCAGACGCACCAAACGGGGGCAGAACCAGCATTGTGGATGGCAGGTACAGCCCTATTCAGGTACAGGTGCTACTCCTCCCACCACTTCAAATGCAGATTGGACCCATTCAGCCTAGTGCTGACTCGCCCAGACTCCTGGAGACACGCCAGCCTCTGTAACTCCAAAGCCAGACAGTCAATCCACAAACAGGCAGAGGCACACAAAAAGGTTGAACAAGAAAATAGCCACTTAATAAAAGTGCCATTTTCAAAGGCAGAATTTAAAAGCCATCCTTACTGAAAGATGTGTTATTAAATTCTGAGTTCAGGGATACCAGACTCCAATTTTCCATCTTACTCCTATGGGAAGATATGCTTGTAAAATGTTACAGAGCATTCCCGATTCTGTCCTATTGGCTAGATAGCCTTTCAATAGTGAAAAACTAAATTGGCAGTCTTTCACTATCAGGACATGTAACACACCTACCTTTCACATACACTGCACCCTGCCCAGGGGGGTACCTTGGGCCTACTATAGGGGTGTCCTATGTGGAAGGAAAGGGAAGGGAAGGGTAAGGCCTGGCAAGTGGGTGCAGCACTTGCCAGGTCGACATTAACGAACTGCACGCAGGCACTGCGGTGGCAGGCCTGAGATCTTTTCAGGGCTACTCATGTGGGTGGCCCAATCAGCGCTGCAAGTCTATGAGTAGCATTTGATTCAACAGCCCTGGCACACTTAGTGCACTTTACTAGGGACCTTCTGGTAAAACAAATATGTCTATCAGGGAGAACCAATTACAATATCAATTTACGCAGGGAGCACTTGCACTTTGACAATGATCAGCAGTGGCAAAGTGCCAAAAGCATATAAAACACAGGAGGTAAAGGCAAAAAGTCAGGGAAAACCACGTCAAGGATGCCAAGCCTAACACGTGTCCTCTCCAGCTGACCAGTGGGGAGAACTACCCACCGTCTTGGGAGTTCTCATCACTAAGGCGGGAGAATCTGGACAGACCATCAGCATTGGCATGTTCTGAACCAGGGCGGTGTTCCACCGTAAAGACCATTCCCTGTAAGGAGACTGACCACCTCAACAGTTTTGGGTTCTCACTCCTCATCTGCATCAACCATCTGAGGGGCCTGTGGTCTGTCTGAACCCAGAAGTGAGTCCCAAACAAGTAGGGCCTTAGCTTCTTCAGTGCCCAGACCACAGCAAAATCTTCCCTTTCAATTGCAGTCCACCTCTGTTCCCTGGGAAGTAGCCTCCTACTTATGAAAGCTACAGGTTGGTCCAAGCCCTCATTGTTCAATTGTGAGAGTACTGCTCCCACACCATGCTCTGAAGCATCTGTCTGCACAACAAATTATTTGGAGAAATCAGGCGCCTTGAACTCGGATGCCGTGCACATGGCAGATTTCAGGGCATCAAACGCAGCATGTCAGGTGCCAGTCCATATCACCTTCCTGGACTGCTTCCTTGAAGTCAGCACCGTCAAGAGGGGGCAACAATGGTGCCATATCCCTTGAAAAACCGTCTAATACCCAGTGAGATCTAAAAAGGCTCTCACCTTTGTCTGGATCTTGGGGGGCTCCCAAGCCAGAATGGTATCAATCTTCGCCTGTAGTGGTGCCACCTGGCCGCTCCCTACCTGGTGTCCAAAGTACATCACAGATCCCTGCCTTATCTGGCTCTTACTTGCCTTGATAGTGAGGCCTGCCCTTTGCAGAGCCTTCAACACTTTGCAGAGGTGTTGCAAATGTTTCTCCCAACTGGAGCTGAACACAGCAATGTCATCCAGATAAGCAGCGCTGAATTCCTCCAGCCAGGATGGTACTTGGTTGACCAGTCTCTGGAAGGTGGCTGGGGTGTTTTTCAACCCAAAGGGCATAACACAGAACTGGTAGTGTCCCTCAGGTGTAGAAAACGCTGACCTCTCTTTGGCCCCATCAGTTAAGGCAATCTGCCAGTACCAAGATGTTCAATCAAACGTACTGATGTACCGGGCAGCGCCTAACCGATCCACAAGCTCATCAGCTCTGGGGATGGGGTGTGCATCAGTCTTGGTGACTGCATTGAGCCCACGGTAGTCCACGCAAAACCGGAGTTCTGGAGTGGCACCGGGAGCAGCAGCTTTTGGCACCAAGACCACTGGGCCAGCCCAGGGGCTGATGGAGGGCTCTACGACCCCGAACGCCAACATCTTGGAAACTTCTTCCTTGATGCTGGCCCTGACCTTGTCAGCTACCCTGTAAAATTTCTGCTTCACAGGTAGACTGTCCCCAGTGTCCATATCATGGACACACCAATTGGTGACTCCTGGTGTCAGGGAGAACAGGGAGGCGAACTGTCGCAGCACCTGGCGACAGTCCCTTTGCTGTTCTGGAGTCAGGGTAGGAGAGAGGTTTACCCCATCCACTGACCCATCTTGTTCCTTCGCTGACAGGAGGTCAGGAAGAGGCTCACTCTCCTCCTCCATTCCATCATCTGTAGCAAGATGCATAGTTACGTCAGACCTTTCAAAGTGTGGCTTTAGGCGGTTCACATGAAGGACCCTTAAAGGGTTCCTGGGAGTCTGCAAGTCAACCAGATAGGTTACCTCACTCTTGCACCCCACCACCTCATATGGACCAGTCCACTTGTCTTGGAGCACACAAGGCTCCACTGGTGCCATCACCCACACTTTCTGCCCAGGTTAAAATTCTACTAGAGTGGAATTCTGGTCGTACCAGCTTTTCATTTCTTCCTGGCTAGCTTCTAGGTTCACCTGAGCGAGCTTCCTGAAGCATTGAGTCTGGTTCCTGAAGGCCAGCACATAGCTGAACACATCTTGTGGGGTCTTACCAGGAGTTCTCTCCCAACCCTCCTTCACCAGACTCAGAGGTCTTCTCACAGGGTGACTGTACAGTAGTTCAAAGGAACTGAAACCTAAGGACTTCTGGGGTGACTCCATGTAGGCAAACAGCAGGCATGGCAAAAAGACACCCCACTTCAGTCTCATGGGTTCTGCAAGACCCTTGATCATGCCCTTCAGGGATCGGTTGAATCTCTCATCCAACCCATTCCCTTGAGGATGGTAAGCAGTGGTGAACTTGTAAGTTACACCGCTCTCCTCCCACAAAGACATCATGTACTTCGAAATGAAGTTTGTATCACGGTCAGAGACCACCTCTCTGGGGAACCCCATACAGGTAAAGATCCCCATCAATGCATGGCCCACCACAAGGGCTGTGATTGTCCGGAGAGGGACAGCTTCCGGGTACTGGGTGGCATGGTCCACCAAGACAAACTTGTTGCCTAAGGCTGTCTTGGGTTCCAGTGCCCCCACAATATCCATGCCCACCCGCTTGAAAGGGGTGCTCACCACAGGAAAGGGTTGGAGGGGAGCCTTACACTTCCCTCAACTCTTGCCACTTGCCTGAGAAGTTGGACAAGATCTGCAATGGGTACCAACGTTCCTTCTCATTTGGGGCCAGTAGAAGTAGTTGACAAGCCTCTGATAGGCCTTGTCGCACCCCAAATGTCCTGCTAGAGGAACATCATAAGTCAGGCTCAGTAGGAAGGTCATGAAACGCTTGGGTACCACTAGCATACGGGCTGCACTGGGCTCAGCGACCTTAGGCTCACTATATAGTAATCCATCTTCCCAGTAAATCAGATGTGATCTGGACTGATCACCTGCTGCCTGGTCTGCAGCCTGTTGCCGCATACCAACAAGAGAAGGGCACTCCATCTGCTCTTTGCAGAACTCCTCCCTGGAGGGACTCCCTTCCTGCTGCCAATGGGTCAGCTCGGGCAGGTCTCCCAGTTCGGCTACTTGTTCCGCTGTACGTTCCAGGGCATCCCTCTCAGGTTCTGCCTCCTCGTGGACCATGGGAACTTTGGGGGCTGGTTTCCAATGCCCCATGCCACTGTTTCAGGCTCCAGGTCCTCTTGATTACCCCTACTGGCTGCCATTGACCGAGTGGTCACACAGACCCACTCAGGAAGACTCAACATCTCTAAATGAGCCTGGCGTTCCACCAGGTCATTTTCAAGCAGACAGTCTACAGGCATGGATCGACTAACAACGACTTCAAGGAACCGGAGACCCCCCCCACTCAAATGGGAACTAGCGCCAACTTACATATGCACTCAGAGTTGTCCACTGCAACTACAGGGTGAAGTACATTGGGAATAACCTGCTCTTCAGACACCCATTGACACCTGACAGATGTCACACTGGCTCCTGTGTCTCTCAGAGACTCCACCCTCCTCCCATTGATGGTTACCCACTGCCTTAGTGTTCTCAGGCAGATAGGATTCCTGGACCATCTCTCGGTCTCCTAATGAGACAAGGGTCATAACTGCTTGCTCCCCCCCTTCACTAGGAACCAATTCCTCCCCCAGCGCTACACTCACTAATCCCAGTGACGGAGCACCAGTGGGTGCTGGGGGTGCGTTGGGGCACTTGAGATCTTTAGCAATATGGCCCACCTGACCACAAGAGTAACACTTGAAGGGACCCCGGTTGTCGGGCTTGCCCCTCGGGGGCCAGGACATCTTAGGCTTGGGGGGCTGGGTCTCCTTACCCTGGGAACTTTTTTGGGGCCCTTTACATAACTCCTTTTGGTTACCCTTGTCCCCCCCCCACTCTTCTGCTGGGGACCCTGCCCACCTTTGGCTGTTGTACATACAATCCCCTTTTGGACCCTGGTGCTAGTCCAGCGGTCCGCCTCCTTAGCAAGCTCACTGGGATCAGTTAGCTTACTGTCCAATAGATGCTGGCGCAGCTCTGGAACACACAGACTACTCGAGTGCTCCCAACTAATTAAGTGGCACAGTCCCTTGTAATCAGTTACCTTGATGCCCTTCATCCAACCTTCCAGTGCACGCGTATACATGTTCACACATTCAACCCAAGTACTTGAATCAAGTTTCTTGAAGTACCTGAACTTCTTTCTGTACTGCTTGGTGATGAGCCCATACCTGAGGCATAAGGCCTCCTTCATGTTAGGATAGGTCAGGGTATCCGCCTGTTCTAAAGGGGACAGGATGGCCCTCCCTGCGGCCTCAAAGTGCTTCCACAGGCCCACCCCCCAGTTCTTCTCAGGAACCTCATTCATTCTTAAGGCTATCTCATACGCCATAAACCATGCATAAATATCACCACCCTTCTGGTAATTGTGCATTAAGTCCTTGTGAACGTATACCTTACCCCCTTGCACTGGCTGTACGCTGCCACCGTTTGAACTGGCCTCCACTTGCTTGGTCTTAATGTCCAGTTCTCTCATGCTCAACTCATGAGCCAAAAGCAATTTCTTCTCTTCCAAGGGACGAGCATTCGTGCTCTCCTCTGCCATCTTATCTTTCACCATTTCCAATTGCTTCATTGGGAGCCTCATGACTTCTAGCTCATGATCTCTGACCCTCTGGTTTTCCTCCAGCTCCTCTGGGGAAAAGCTCTTAGCGGAATGGTGACTGCCAGCCCTGGAGGCTGCTCGGGACACAGGCAGATCCTGTTACCTGAAACCGTCTCCTTGTTCATCCTCGTCCACTTCTGCATTCTCTGTCTCCTCAGCCTCGTTGGTTTCCCACCAGGCCTTTAAGGCCTTCTGCAGCTCATCCTTCTTAGCGCTGCTCCTATTGAGACATCCAAAACATTTGCAAGATTGCTTAAGTTGATCTACTTTGTAGGAATACAAATCCTCAATGTGAAACTCCAATTGTACCTTCTCACTTGCTGCTTTACCATTTGAGACATGATGCGTGGATGACTCAAGGGTCAGATCAAAAATAGAACCAAAACAAAACTAGTATGTGGTTGCGTAGAGGTCTGCACTAATCTAGTGATGTACACCAATTACTGTGGATCAAGTACAAATACAGGTTCAAATCCTCACCGCTGACCACCAATGTTAGAAATGGGGGTCTCTAGTTGGCAGAGGTAGGTAGCTTTGTCCAAATAGGGACCCTTGCTTCTAGTCAGGGAAATGAGGATACACGCTTTAGATGACCCCTGCTCTACCCCTTGGTAGCTTGGCACGAGCATACAGGCTTATCCCAAAGGCAATCTGTAAAGTATTTGTACCAACACTCACAGTAACAGTGAAAACCCCACAAATGGACACCACACCAGTTTAGAAAAATAAAGTACCTTTATCTAAACTAAACAAGACCAAAATGACAAAAATCCAACATACAGATACTCAGTAAATGTCTTCAAAAAGGATATAGCAAAAATAAGCTTGTAGAAATCAAATAGCACCAACTGGGGCTATCACGATGTCAGGACAGCACAAAATCGTGGAGTCACACAGACCCCCAAACAGTACCTCGGAAAATGAAGTCGGTGACGTTGCACGTCGTCGAAGATGGCCGATGTTGGCTCCGGTGATGATGAAACATCGGCAAGTTTCACGAGTAAACCTCTGCAGTTATCAGCGCCCTGATAACAAGATGCAGGCGCTGGCGTCGGTCACAGCCGATCACTTCTGGCGTGAGAGCTGCGGAGCAGGCCGGGCGCTGCATCGTTCACTTCACGAACGGCTCCTTGGGCCACGGTGCAGGTCACGGCGTCACAGCGGCAGTGGCAGATACAGAATGTCTTCCTTCTCTTGAGTTTCTACCAGCTCCCAACAGCAGTAACAACCTCCGGAGGCCCACACAGTTACAGGCACCTCCTGGCAGGTCAGAACTCCCAGCCAGGAAGTTCAGGGGAGCTGGGGGGAAGCCCTTATGTTCCTGTGACTTCAAAACAGGAGGCCAGCTCTTCTTCAGGCCCTTGGAGACTTCCTTTAAACAGGGGACACAAAAAAGTCCTTCTTCAAGTAGGGGACACAGCACACAGCAAAGTCCTTCTCTTTTCTTTGGCAGAAACAGCAACTGCACGCCAACCCCAGACACACTGCAAGGGCAGTACTTCTCCTCAGTTTCTTCAGCTCATCTCCTCACCAAAGGTTCCTCTTGATTCCAGCAATACTCTAAAGTTCAGGGATTTTAGGTCTAGTACTTATACCCCAAAATGTCTTTGATCCCTTTGTGCAAGGGGCTCTGAGCCCAGTCCAAACCAGTTCTCTGGGCACTCTGCCAGTGCACAACAAAATCCTTTGTCAGTGTGCGCCTTGGTTGCAGACGCACCACAGGGGGGCGGAGCCAGCATTGTGGATGGCAGGTACAGCCCAATTCAAGTACAGGTGCAACTCCTCCCACCACGCCAAATGCAGATCGGACCCATTCAGCCTAGTTCTGACCTCACCCAGACTCCTGGAGCCATCCCAGCCTCTGTAACTCCACAACCAGACAATCAATCCACAAACAGGCACACAAAAAGGTTGAACAAGAAAATAGCCACTTTCTAAAAGGGCTATTTTAAAAGGCAGAATTTAAAAAAACATCCTTACTGAAAGATGTGTTATTAAATTCTGAGTTCAGGGATACCAGACTCCATATTTCTGTCTTACTCCTATGGGAAGATATGCTTGTAAAATGTTACAGAGACTTCCCCATTCTGTCCTATGGGCACAATAGCTTTTCAATAGTGAAAAACGAAATTGGCAGTATTTCACTATCAGGACATGTTACACACACCAGTACATGTCCTACCTTTCACATACACTGCACCCTGCCCAGGGGCTACCTTGGGCCTACTATAGGGGTGTCCTATGTGCAAGGAAAGGGAAGGGTAGTGCCTGGCAAGTGGGTGCACTTGCCAGGTCAACATTGCAGAAAACAAACTGCGCGCATGCACTTCAGTGGCAGGCCCATGACCTCTTTTTAGGGCTACTCATGTGGGTGGCACAATCAGCGCTGCACACCCACTAGTAGCATTTGATTCACCAGCCCTGACACACTCAGTGCACTTTACTAGGGACTTACTGGTAAAACAAATATGCCGATCAGGGAGAACCAATTTACGCAGGGAGCACTTGCACTTTGACACTGATCAGCAGTGGCAAAGTGCCAAAAGTATATAAACCAGCAAAAACGAAATCCAGCACAGCATCAAAAACCCAGGAGGTAGAGGCAAAAAGTCAGGGAAAACCACGCCAAGGATGACAGATCTAACAGCTAGTCACTATAGGGACACTTTAATTTGATATATAGGGAATATGCTCCCAAAACTGTGCAAACGGTGAGAATAATTTGGGCATTCACAGGTGTCATACGTTCTGTGAATGGAACAAATAAAGACGTTAGGGAAGCCTTAGTTATTGTGGCTGTTTTTTTAAAAATAAACACCCAGTATCAAAGCGCTCGTAGGCCACCTCAACAGGCTCCTTAAGCCCCACCTGCAAAGTGTATGTACAGTAGCAGCTTTGAGGGGGTAACGCTCACACCCTCGCAGGACCACCCGAGAGCTGGTTTGGACAGTCAGTCAAACAGGAAACCGTCACCAGGAATCTCCTCTTTGTGTCCCGTGCTGATTGCATTAATGTTAGATCTTAAAAGAACGCAGCACAACATGCCGAAACATGTATGTACACAGTCAGTCTGCGGACGATCCTCACGATAAGCGAGCAAGCTAATCATTGTTAAACTGTATACAGCATATTCCAGAATGAAGATGTGATCAATAGAAATCGAGCAATAGGACGGTCATGTTTAATATTGCAGTGGATAAGGGCTGGTAAATAGAATTGGTGGTGCTTTGCAAAGTCAGCACAGGAAAGGATCTTTCATACCGGATAGGCTTAGGTGAGAACAGTTCCCGAGTGAGTAAAAGAACGGGTGCTTCAAAATTTAAAGGTGCACCGACCCGGAGTAAAAAAAAAAATAGGAGTGGGATTGGTTTCCTAAAACACGGTGTCGGTGGGTACAATTGACAGAGCTCTGTGTAGCAACACAACATGGAGCACTAGCTTCTTGTACTAGGAAAACCGGAAGTAAAGCAAAACGATTAAGATTATAGAGGAGGCGGGGCGACGCTAGTTTGCTCATCTGATCTCGAGAACCAGGCTCCACTCCCGGCCTCGGCTCGCAGCAAATCACTCAATTGCCTTTATTCCTTAAAAACATGTGTAACTCGTCTGATTGTCCTCTGAAACACAATACTTCCCTCTGGGCAAGCTTGCCCTATTCCAAATTGCAAGAACACACTGCTGACATACACACGATGAGCAGTATAACAAACAAGTCAGTTGAGCGGTCATAGACGGCTATTTATGAGTGGGGTGTGGCGTTTGACCTGCATCTGATTTAGCCCCTGGCTAAAAAAGTAAACGCTGTGAATGGCAAAAAATATTAAACATATCTGAAAAAAACATATAGTCCCAGTTATAATGGCACGGGATTGCACAACTTTTTAGTGATTAATGAGTAATGTGCACAAGCAAAATGCCCTCACTCAGAGAGAGCAGAACCAGTGGCTAAAGTGGGCGGAGCTGGTATCTCAGCTGTATGCTGTTGTGGGTGGAACCTAAAAGTAAATGACAATTTAACAAAGGGCTGAAGAGGGCTGATAAAAAGACCATGTATGTAGAATATATTATATTTTTATTTGAAACAATACTCTGGCAAGACAATTAAAGCGGTCTCAAAGTCCAGACCTAAAAAGCAGAAAAGGAACCAGCAGCCTACAGGAAGTGATTAAACGCACTTATCTTGGGCCCAAGGCGGCGTAGGGAGACTGCTGCACATGGGTGTCCTGAGCATAGGCCCAGCTCGCACATGCTAAAGGCCACAACTGCCTGCAGGTACCGGAAATATTAGAGGAACGCTAGCGCTAGAACCAGTCAGTAATATGTCGACAGAGAATATGCAAAGAAGGGCTTGCAACCAGGTGCATGCCTCTCTCTAATCAGAGACCACACATAGGCGCACCAATACACTCTTCCCCAAGATCTCAATGTAACATTCAAGGGGCCATCAGCAGTCAGGGAGGCGGGGACTGGAGGACTTCGATCTGACCTGTGAGAAAGGACCGCCACACGGAGATTCCGGACACCCTTCGTCCTCCACTTGAGAAGAGCTTTCCCACTGAAACTGCATAACAATCTTTTGCTATCCTGTGCCCTTCAAACAATACAAAATGTCAGGAGGTTTCTCTCGTTTTAGTTGTTGCTTTTTGAAATACATTATTTTCGCCCAAATTGCTTTTATAGTAGTCATTGAACAACAATGATTACACCATTATGCGCTAGAATAATAAACGTTAGCTTCCTGGCCTTTCAAAAACATTTCTTTGAAAAGACACCTCAGCAACGTCATAAAGAAGCACCGAGTAGGCTAATGGCTCTAGGTTTAAGGGACACACACACACCCACACACACCTTGTACTGTGTAGCCTGCAGCAAGCCACCGCAACACTAGGGACTAACAATAATTTGCAATGCAATAGGTCTCACATTTACGAGAGTTTGAGCTATTGAGATTGCAAATAATGCCTTTTATGTTTGTTTTCGTTTTTAAAACATAAATAAAAGGCATTGTCATTTACAATGACAATAGCTTACACTCGCATAAATGTGAGACCTACTGCATTTTATAGCTCACACTCGGCCTAAGGACATTAGAGATCTTAACAGAAACTGACATACCGAGACACAACATACACATTTTCAAACCTTTTTGGGCACAGGAAGATTAAGTGATTTGCCTAGAATCCCACGACTTTGAGCAGAAGCCAGGATGTTGTCTCAGTTCAAAGTCAGCAGCGCTTACCACTAAGCCACATCCTTTTCGCAGTGACTGCATGCTTACTGATACACAAAACGAACATGTGGCATGCAAAACGTGGCTATATCGCGTGTGCAGTCTACCCACATAACTGCATACTGACCGGTACAAGGGGCTTTGTGAAGAGCAGAATGGCGCGTATTGCCTGGTTACTGCAGGTCGAGTAGTACACCAACATCACAGACCTACATTGCAGACATGTGCACCTAGGCATTGTTCTGTTATTACTGCATGCTGATTGGCGGCGAAAAATCAAAAAATTAAGCGCAGAACCTGTTCACATGTTTACTTTACTTTTATTAAAGCATTCTGTCTGGCACACTGCAATTTCTTTCGAATGGTAGAGTGCTGTGCATTTTAAGGTTTTTTTCAGCATGCCCAGTGACATGAAAGCAAACGTCCAGCATTGGAACAGTAGGATTACCATGATGTCCGACTGAGATGCGTGGTGGACTAGCCTGTGGTTGTCAGTAGCGGGGCAGCAGAGAATACTGCATGGCAAGCCTGAGATGCGCTGGCAGGGATGTGTGAAAGTCTAATCATTACAGCTGGGAATTGTGTGGATTTATGGCATGGTTGATGGTTTACTTTCAAGCCGGGAGCCAGTTTTTAATGCAGTTGGCAAACCTATTGTGCATTTTGTCAATTACACAAATTGAGCTCATGAAGGGTGCTGCTGCACCATGGGTATGCTCACAGAGCAGACAAATGCAATACTAAGATAGCTCGGTGGGTTCGTGTATCTTTGGCAGCAGTTAACTAATACAGTTGAGCTCGCCTGGCACCCGAAGGAAGAAAATCAAGACCTGTCATGGAGGTAACTGGCCAATACAAGACTAAGTCACTCTTTTGGCAGCCATGCTGCAGAAACCCTCATTCCTTTGTAATTCAAATTCTTATATTTGCACAAAATGGTGTCTGTTAAAACCCTGGCCTAATATTATGGATATTGGCTAGGCCTATTCAGCAAAATCGCAAAATTAATCCACCACCAAGGGCAGGTAGGTGTGATGGTGCATGCGGATGAAGGAGGGGCCACAGACACCCACAAAGCCAATAAACTGCAGGCATGGTTTTCTATCCAAAGTTGTGAAATGTAGTTAAAAAGCTTACAATACTTTCCGGCATGGTCCCACATGAGGTGGGAATTAAGGCGATTGAGGAGTGCACACTTTACAGGGGCACTAGAACATGAAGAGTTAATTGAGGTTTTTGCCATCTTGCAAAAAACATACAATTCTCCCCATTTCCTAAAATACCTAATCCCGGTCAGTCCTCGCATTCAGGCACACAGGCCGAGAAAGATAAAAGACAAATTAACTCCAAGTGCAGGAAGCCTAACATGACAACCATAAAAGCCACATGGGAAACATTTGGGTCTTGCTGCCCGACCCTCCCCCTCGACTACTGTTGTCGATCAGGTTTCAGGCTGAGAGAAGGAGACAGGGGGAGGATTGGAAGAAGCTGCAGTTTGAGGGGTGCGTGCATGCTGCAGGGCACGTTTCCACCACTGACTAGTGTAAGAACACAAAACCATAAAACACCACCGCCCTGACCTGCAATAAAATAACCCCCATAAAGCCTATGTGATTAGTTTCTTGGATGTGTAGCCAACAGTGACTTGGCCGATGCCGCCCACAACAAACTGGACACAAATTTCTTCAATCACTTTTTTGGGTGTTTTGCAACGGTGATTAGTTGCAGTCTGTCGCAGCCTTTTAGTTTATTTACACTAACTTAGAAGTCTGCTTTCCCCTAACAACCAACGATGCCAGCTTCTGTATACGCATTCTGTATGCTTGGCTGGCTCGCACCCTGCATAATTTACAGAGGGGGCCTCCATGCTCCGGACTCAGTCAGGAGCTGTAAGGCCCCATCAGGGGCCCCACTGCAAGTGCAGTGTTGGAGGGGGCCCCTGGACCCCCCTCCCCTCAGGCTATTGTTCCACCACTGGCCCGTGGGGCCCACCGAACTCTGATTATTGCTGTTGTCACAAGTGAAACAGCAGCCAAGAAGCCAATTGCCTTCCACACACTATGGCCCATGACTTACTGGCTAAGACGCTGCTACCGAGGGGCCATCCCTCCAATAGCACGAAAGGGAAACCTACCCCACACAAACAACCCTGCCGTGGCACCCTCAGAAGAGATGGTTGTGACAGAGAAGGCATGGGATGTGACCTATGGCCTCACCCACTCCACGAGTGATTACAACAGATGAACTGGCTTTATCCGGCTCAGGAGCCGGCAACCTTTATCTGCTCCCGGGGACTGCCCTTGATTAACTCGGGCCACACGCGCTGTGTCAGGGACAGCTCAGCAGCCTGCGATAAAGGTGGGAACCGCTCTCCATAATGAGATGTCAGCAGGGCTGGGTGTTTTGGAATAAATTCGTCACTGTATGGATTGCCTCATTGTACTGGCACTGATGAAGGCCGTCCCGGCCAGAAACGCGTCTGCCTTGGCGTTTCACGAACCTGAGAGTCCAACCGCGCTTTTAATTGAATTAAACCACTTGAAATACCGGAGCTGTGTCCTGCTTGCTTTTATCCAAAGTGAGTTTTGGTTTCTATGTTTGGCCGGTTGCTGACACCGGCGAGGAGCACGCCCTCTCGATCTGGAGCACCGTGTGTTGATCAGCAAATCTTTGGTTGTGCACGAAAATGCAACACGGAGCCACCCCGAGCGGAACAATTGACATAGTGCAGCTAGCTTCAGCATGGGGAGAGAGGAGGCGGTATTTTACTGCCTGAGAAGGTGATATTTGTGGAATGAACCGGAACATCGTATCCCTGACAAACTGCGGTGGTGCGTGAGTCATTGCCACGTCGTGGGACACCACTGGGTGTTTTGGAATAAATTCGTCACTGTATGGATTGCCTCATTGTACTACACGACCCATGATGCAGCATGCTTAGGGATGCAGCGCGAAGAGGTACATACCTCGTTCAGGAGGAGGGGCTTAGAAACGACATAATGGGACACCAGGTGAAATCCCTTACCTGTGAGACTGGCACTGATGAAGGCCGTCCCGGCCAGAAACGCGTCTGCCTTGGCGTTTCACGAACCTGAGAGTCCAACCGCGCTTTTAATTGAATTAAACCACTTGAAATACCGGAGCTGTGTCCTGCTTACTTTTATCCAAAGTGAGTTTTGGTTTCTATGTTTGGCCGGTTGCGGACACCGGCGAGGAGCACGCCCTCTCGATCTGGAGCACCGTGTGTTGATCAGCAAATCTTTGGTTGTGCACGAAAATGCAACACGGAGCCCCCCCGAGCGGAACAATTGCCATAGTGCAGCTAGCTTCAGCATGGGGAGAGAGGAGGCGGTATTTTACTGCCTGAGAAGGTGATATTTGTGGAATGAACCGGAACATCGTATCCCTGACAAACTGCGGTGGTGCGTGAGTCATTGCCACGTCGTGGGACACCACTGGGTGTTTTGGAATAAATTCGTCACTGTATGGATTGCCTCATTGTACTACACGACCCATGATGCAGCATGCTTGGGGATGCAGCGCGAGGAGGTACATACCTCGTTCAGGAGGAGGGGCTTAGAAACTACAAATGGGACACCAGGTGAAATCTCTTACCTGTGAGACTGGCACTGATGAAGCCCGTCCCGGCCAGAAACGCGTCTGCCTTGGCGTTTCACGAACCTGAGAGTCCAACCGCGCTTTTAATTGAATTAAACCACTTGAAATACCGGAGCTGTGTCCTGCTTGCTTTTATCCAAAGTGAGTTTTGGTATATATTATATATATATATATATATATATATATATATATATATATATATATATATATATCACCATACTCTCCTTCAGTGCGAAGAAGAAGAGGCCACACGAGGATTCCTTAGGGAGGCACTTTATTGACAAGCAACATGGCATGATGCATTTCGGCGTAGTATCGCCTTCTTCAGATGCCGATGCTATCCATGTCTCGCTTTGACACCGCCTTAAAAATTACCCTCTGCACATCCCATTGGTGGGATTGCTCCGCTCCCAAAGTCTTGTATCCGCCCACTAGATGCAGTGTGGTAGAAAACTACATCTCCCAGAGTTCATCTTTACCGGGTTAGTGTTGCGTGGAGGATTTCTTTTCAAAATTGTGCCCGTGTCGGCTGGCGCAGTGCAGGGTAAGGCTCGGTGAAAGCGAGACCCGGTAAATAATGTCTCAGTGTCTCATCCGGTCCCCGCATACGTTCAAACCCCCAGGATAAGTGTCCGCCGGGCCGTAGGTTCCAATACAGTGATTTTCGCCTCACGTGCAGTCACGAGCTGCCACTGGCAGCGGCCCTTTGCTTTACCTTCGCTGGATGGTGGGCTGGAGCTATCCCAATACCTTGGGCAAAAGAAGGCTGAAACAGCAGGAGCCAGTGAAAGCCCCAGCCAACTTGCTGAACGGGGCCTCTTTCGCGTCTCTGGCTGACGCGCATATATCACCATACTCCCCTTCAGTGCGAAGAAGAGGCCACACGAGGATTCCTTAGGGAGGCACTTTATTGACAAGCAACATGGCATGATGCATTTCGGCGTAGTATCGCCTCCTTCAGATGCCGATGCTATCCATGTCTCGCTTTGACACCGCCTTAAAAATTACCCTCTGCACATCCCATTGGTGGGATTGCTCCGCTCCCAAAGTCTTGTATCCGCCCACTAGATGCAGTGTGGTAGAAAACTACATCTCCCAGAGTTCATCTTTACCGGGTTAGTGTTGCGTGGAGGATTTCTTTTCAAAATTGTGCCCGCGTCGGCTGGCGCAGTGCAGGGTAAGGCTCGGTGAAAGCGAGACCCGGTAAATAATGTCTCAGTGTCTCATCCGGTCCCCGCATACGTTCAAACCCCCAGGATATATATATAAAATGGGAGCGAGGCACGCCGCTCAGCGGCAGGGAATCTGCTGTCCCTGTGGAGAGGCATGGCTGAGATAACAAACCATAAATCTGGGCAAACACAAAAGCAGAATGAAAAAACATAGTGCTTACTGACTAAATGAAGGAGACAGTATAACGTCGCAAGTAAAAGATCCAGTCCTCATGGGTGGCCCCAAAAGGAAACAGGGCGGTAACAAGGAGGGACTAAGAAGCCTCATTTTCAATCAGAAGCCAGCGTTTACCATGGACTATGACGCCAGCCGATGAAAAAGAAGGACGGGGCTTCCACTCCACTTCTAAAAGATATCCTACTACAATATGCCTCGCAGAGCGAGCAGCGCATGAGCGCTGCAACGCTAGGTGAGACCTAAAAAGGACAGGACACAGATCGAAAGTGTCAGATTGCACAGAGACACAGCACAACTATTATGAACCCCTTAACCAGGGTGCACAGAATAGGATTCAGAATTTTCAGCTCAAGGCGACAGGCTCTCTCACTTTTCGAAGCACCATTTGAGAAATCAAATTTGCCAAGTATGGAATATATTTTTTCACTTATCAATTTAGGATTGTGTATTGCAGGAGTTTTTTTCTTATTATAATTATATATGTCTATTATTAAGAGACATTTGCAATTGAAACAAAAAAAACTGTAATGTGCAGAACTATGTTGTACACTAGCTAGGCCTCAACTCCATTTTGAAATAACATGGTTGCCGCTTGATAATATTTATCGTGTTTATACTTCTCATTGACACCGCACACAGCAAGATGTGGGCCGTTTGATTCTTAATGATGTTATTCTCGAAGAACTCAGGAGGAAGCCTTCACTTACGAAACATTTAGTTGTTCATGTATCTATTTTTCTTCTGACACCTCTAATGAGATTACGTTAGAAGTGGCAAATTTTTCAGGTAGATGAATAGTGCTAGAATGGTGATATTACATGGCGTTTTAATATGCTGAAATGTGATTTGTTGTTTCATTGATACATTTGCTCACCTCATGCTTACCATGAAATTTTGATCGCTTTCTATCGTGAAATTTGCTATGAAAACCCTTGAATTTGGGTGTGAGACAGATCTTTTTGGGTGTGAGACCGCTCTTATTGGGTCTTTACAAGGTAAGCCTGTCTATTTGTCGATTGATTTGCGGCACATTTTGGACTATGGTTAATTTAGAAAAAAAATCTGAAAAATACTCAATCTCGAACTTTCTTTTTGAGGTAATCTTACTTATTGATTTTATTTTGAAATGCTGCTACGAATCTCATCATTAGGGGCACATTGCCGCATCCATTCTGGAGGACAACACGTCCCGACCCCAGCGATGTTTACTACGACTATTTAGAAGATTACCTAAGAGATAGTGCCCATAGTATCAAAATTGCTAAAAAACAAACAAAAAAAAATAAAAAATACTGTTTGCCTAAATTATGGTCACTCATATTACAGAGCTCTTAGATGAATTGCCACCTTAAGGTTTGTTAAAAATATTGCAATAAGTGGCGAAATAATAACATTAATAAGAAAAATAACATCAATGGGAGGAAAAGCATAACAATGTAAAAATAATGATAATGTGAAAAAAATCAAAATTGTATTAGGATTCCATGGGAAGAAAACGGCAAATTTGGAGCCCATCTTCAGTACAGCAGCACAGGCAGGTCAAAAAAGCAGACAATAAAAAAATATATTCACCTGGAATCTTTCTCGGAACAGTTTTTCTTCTTTTTCGCTTTTCTTGTTCTTGTATTTCAAGACAGTCCTTAAAAAAAAAAAAAATACCTTTAGTATGTTTATGTGATATTATGTATATAATAGGAAACCAGTAGAGAGAACATGCAAGTCTTGAAAGCAGCGTGGATCTATAGGATGAGTTTTTAATCAAAGGATAGATCTAATTTATAAAACAGTATGTCCGACTACAGACAATATGGCCTGTTATTTCCCGAGTCCCCTATTTACCTTTTGTACCCGCAGCCCTTGTACGGATGGAGTTTTCCTCCCTCCTTCAATGCAATTAATAAGACCACACCAACTTTTGGATTAGGGGGTGTAACCCCCTGGCCGTATTTATTACAAAAAATTAAAAAAACATTATTTATTTACATTATGTACAATTACGCAGAAAGCCCGGATACATGGTTAGACAGATGATGTAACGTGGCTAACCTTATACTCTAATACACACAACATTCCTACCGTAAATCCAACAATGCATATATTCACTTTCTGCGTGTCCCCTCTAGAGCCTACGGCAAGGTCAATGACTGGCAGCCTCTAGATCCCAGCAAACTACAAATTACTCCGCTGGAGTAGGCTTGCGCAGGGGGTACAGCTTATCGGACAGATATTCTCCGACAGGCCCCCCCTGTGCCCTAAACTCCATAAACAGGGGCTGCAAAGTTCTGCATACTTGCACCCTGATGCGCGTGCGAGGGTGGCCACAGGCCCACTGGGAAGAGTGTCTCCCCTGGCCCCCGCACCCAGACAGCCTACCTACTGGCCGTCACTGCCCCTGGAGTTTCATGTACTGAGATTTTAATAAATGCTACACATTTCAACTACATAATTCTGCATTAAAAATCCTGTACTGACACTATTCAAATAGACACTTTTATTACAAATTCAACAAATCATCATCATATTTACATTCAATCTGATCTCCTGAGATACCTGCAATGAAAGTTAAAAGAACAAAGCAAATACATTACTGAGAAACATATTTAAAATGCCTGCCTTAGGGGATGGTGGGTGCGGAAAACAAATTACGAGCCGCTGGTGGCCCGGGTGCTGTGCCTGTGGTGAGCAAAGGAACAAGAGACTGTTCTGCTCCCCATGCCACCTTTTAAGGGGAGGCATGGGCCAGGCCGGTCTAAACCAGTTAGACCCCAAAGTTGGGCACCCGCGTGAACCGGAAGCACTTAAGTGCTTCCGGTTCACACCCCTCCGTATGCCGCCTATTGGACCCTCAGGGGAGGTGGGAGTGCACTCCTCCTTGCCCCCGGGGACTCGTGCGATCACCATAATGGCGGCGCGCGCGCTATTTTAGCGCTCGGCTTTGCCCAGTGTAGCTGTCTGGAAAAATCTATTGTCATCAAACAACATGCAAATATATGACGGTCTCATGTACAAAAGGGGGCTTTTGGTGAGCTCTGTTCACCTATTGGTTTATTTGGCCAAGCCCTCTTTAGGCACTGGCTCTTTCAGATCTCCAAGGAACTGTGGGAACATCTGATGACATATCACACATGCGCAGTAATGTAATTTGTGTTGCTTCGAAGACCAGCGACAGTGCCCTCACCAACAGCTGCTCCATCCCGCTGCAGTCATCCTCCCCCCTCAGTTTGTGTGTGGTGAGGCACAGTGATGCCCTACCACATACGTAGGGAAACCTGCAAGCAGCATTTGTGGTGCTCGGCGCCAGAGCATCATTCCATCAGCTCTCCGGCAGCATCTGTGGTTATACATGGCCTCCACTCTATAAAAGTAGAGGCAGCCTGAATTCTAATTTCTGTCTGCGCTTCGGTATAGCACAGCAGTGACAGGCAGGGACCACAGATACTTCAGATGCTTCTGCAGACACTTCAGTGTCGGCTGATGGTCTGCACCAACACTTACCTTTTGCCTCCGACACTTCGGGTCAGATGTATCAAACAGTTTTACCCATTCTGTGCCTATGGAAAAATGTCTTCGTACATCTGGCCCTTAGTTACAGCTGAGTTGGATTCACTGACAATATTCATTCAACCCATCACAAAGTGGCACAGTCGGAACTGCTGTGATCTAATTTTTCTGCACTTTAAGGAGAACTTCACCATGGAAACGTTCAGTGCAGAGGCAAACAAATAGGACTTGTTACACGCAGGAGAAGGCTTGCCCTAAAAGCAAGCATTGGCAATGCAGACAGGTCTGGCTTATAACTTCAACTACCTGTGACTGGTGAGCTTAGATATTCAGTTCACAATCACACATACACTCTGTCAATTATTCTCGCAGTCATGCATCCATTCATCCACCAACTGATCCATCCACACACATAAGAAAGATGAAAGAATAAAAGTTAAAAAAATATAATCTAAACGTAGTGGGCAGATGCATGCAACAAAATAGAACAAACTATAGCAGCAGGCGGCCACCTTGGAATGGTATTTTTTACAGTGCATCATTGCTTTAAAGTTCCAACGTGGCCACAACCTGTACAGACCAATCTGTTTTAACATATAGTCTTCACATAATTACTACCTTTGTCATGACTTTCCATAATAAACAGATCCAACCTATGGCATTTGACAGCTTTTCAGAATGAACCAAAGATGCTATAACCTAGGTCACTCACTTGCCATCATGAAACAAGCATTGGCATAGCCAATAGGTCTCGCTTTTGGGACCTTATAAGTATTTAGTTATGCAGCACAATATCCTTGGCGCAACAACATCAACTGTTGCATGGCTAAACACTTATAAGGTCCCAAAAGCAAAACCTATTGGCTATGCCAATGCTTATTTTTCAGTGGCAGATAAGACAAAGGCCAATGATAATTGGGTAAGGTGCCAGCATAGACGTCATCGTTCAGCTGAATGTTCTCAGAAAGGCCAGAAAACATTTGCAATTCGAAGACACGCGCGCACCAGCGTCAGTGCGAGAAAGTATACCAAAATACTGTCAACGTCAAAAGTGCTGGCGTCGGGAGTGAGAGCATTAGAAAGAATATTTGCCGTATTTAAATTGTCCAGAGGAAGAATTTAAGAGGACTGTGAATTCCCCAATCCCCCCCGCATTTCATGTTTCAGCGACGCGCTCAAGGCAATTACCTTTCGGTGTTTTGTAGTGGACTAATTTAAATAAAGCATAAACATGTCCTATGGACTTTTGTAAGAACAATAGTGGGAAAGCCCACTCTGTGCCTCGCACTGTTCACTGGTTTGGAAAATATCCAAAAAGTAATTTAACAAATAAGTAAACTCAAGTTTCAACGAACATTTTGGTAAGTAGCATAATTCAGTGGTATATTTAGTAACTCAAATGCAAATACAATTGTCAATTATTCATTTTAACATCACTGTTAGGACAATTGTGAGGTACATCATATTAATCATTCTTAATAGAGTGTACAATGATCATGGAAACAGTAAAACCAATAATGACAGTTTTCTTCATGTCATTGATAGAAGTGGCCAATGCATTTCCGGATCTTAAATCCCTTCGTCAGGGGAAAACCTAAAGTAAATATGGAGATAATAAATAATTTTTGTAATATATATTAGTACTGCAGCGATGCTGTGGTGGTGAACATTAGCCTGTGAACATAGTGTACATGCGTTACTCGTGACGGTAACTGATACATCTCTGTTTTGACATGATGGTAAAACAAATAAAGGATAAAATGGAGAAGGAGAAAAAAGGGGAAACCCAATATCCTGGTGACTGTTAATATCAGTGATAAAAGGATTAATGATAGAGAAGAATGAGAGATAATAGTGAAGCGAGAAAGACTACAATTCTCTGGTGCTGTGACTGGGATACTGGAGAAATAAATGAAGACAAAAGTGAAGATGTGGGCTGAAAACTACGTGAAAGTGACCAGAGGTGGAGAAAAATTATAATGCCGCTCACCTTGGTGGCGTAGTTCAAAGAATGATGGGAGAGACCAGAAGGGTCATGAAGATAATTACTAGGTAAACCTGTTTAAAATTGAAACATGGAATTAACTGGAAGTATAGAATAGCATCTGAATGGCGTAATGCGTCTCTCGTTGGTAAGCGCTTACCTCAGAAAAATAGTATGTGGAGTTATCGTAGCACTTGCGGCGTATGTGTGTTGGAACACCAAGGTTAGTGAACGTTTGAAAATATGCCGGTCGCCATGGGACAGGTATATAAGCCTATAAACAATGGGCATATGGTTAGCACTGTTAACAATGTGTGTCTGGACACGCGTACGTGGCCTAAATTTGTAAGGCTTACCTAATTCAGTGATACGGAAGTCCTCGTAGACGAGATGGATGCCGTCAGAAAATAAAGCATTCCAGTAAGAAACGCGGTGACTGGATAAGAAGCCGCGCGCAGATTAAATCCCGCACGCAGATTAAATCCCGGAAGAGACGGGTGTGTCATGTGACTCGCATTACGAAAATGGTAAAAATACTTTGAACTAAGATAATTTGCAATGAGGAAATAATACTGTCGTCAAAAAACTTGACGAATAGTGAAGTATGAAATAAAACATACTGGAAGTGGAGGAAATAATGAAAGTAAAAACTTGGTGTGCGAAACGCGAGCTAGATGAAAATATCATGTGTTCGAAGGTTGAAAAAAGAGAAGAAGAAAAAGCGTGATGATGTGAATAGGGCAGAAAAAGAACTGTAGCTGCGACGTGGAGACTAACATCAGATATTAAAGAGTCACAAAAGATGGGCTGATTAAAGATGGAAAGTAAAAAATTAAAAGGTGACCGGGTTAGATGTGGTGATGAAAGTGGTGCTGAAGTTAAAAAAGAGTGAACGGAAAAAAACACAACATTAACAATGAAAACAGACATGTTTACAGTAGAATTAGGTAATACCATCTTAAATAAACAGTACATTGAATTAAATTGTGTGTCAAACGAATTTGAAGCAGAAGATGGGTGAATAAACCTGAAGACCAATAAATGAGTCTATGCTGTTGAGAAATCAATGCGAACCTGGTTGTATTTTGTGGGTTCATAAGTAAGGTCAACTGGCTAAGAGAAGTAATAAGGTTTACAGAAAACAGCTCATATCAATGCGGTCATTGAGACCAGATGGAATCATGGTGTTGAGGAATTTTATAAATTTCTCTTTGAAGAAGTGTTTTTGTGATGTCTACACCAGGCGTGGGTGTAACAGATTCAACAATCTGGAACCTTAGTTGTGATATAATGTGGCGAGATTCATTCCAATGTGTAGCTAACGGAGAGGTGGAGCTCCGATTCCTAATTTTACTTTTGTGTTCAGTAATTCTGACCTTGATTTTTCTTTCGGTTTTTCCTATTCAAGCTTTGCCGCAGGGGCATTTAATGCAGTAGATGACATTCATCGAATTGCAATCACATGAGTGTTTGAGAATTATTGGTTTTCCAGATAATGGATGAGATAACACATCGCCTCTGATGACATTATTCAGTGGATTCAATTATTGCATTTCATAGTGCCTTTAAACTTGAAGGTAGACTGAATTGGGGAAGGAGAAGATAGTAATGTTTTCAAGGTTTTTCCCAGTGTGTATGCAAACAATGGTTTAGTAGCAAATAGGCTGTTAAAGTCATCTTCAGATGCTAGCATCTCCCATCTAGAGTTGATAATGAGACGAATGGATTTGGATGCTGTAGAGAATTTGGACACAAACACCATGCGGTCTGATGATTGTTTGATGGATTGTTGCAGTAACTCTTGTCGGCCAAGTTGTTGTGCTCGTGTGAAACAATCTTGAAGGACATTATCAGGATATCCCCGTTCCTTAAAGCGTTTTATGTATTCTTGTTCTTTAACCTTGGTGGTGTCAGGGTTAGAACAAATACGTCTAACTCAGTAATTGGGAGTATGGAAGGTTCCTTAACAGGCTGTTGGGGTGAAAATGGTTATAAATCAGTGTACTGTTGCGATCTGTCGGTTTCTGGAAAACGGAAGTTTCAAAATTATTTTTGTCTGGAGACTTAGTGATGAGAACGTCCAAAAAATGAATCTTTTGTTGTTGAATATTATGAGTAAATTGAATCCTGGGGTTGATTGTATTGAGCTCAGTGATCATGGTTTCTTAATGGGTACTGGTGTCTGTCCATAGTATGAAGATGTCGTCAATGTACCTGCAATACATTAGTGCATGGTTCCACCATTTAGGGTTTGACATAATGTTTTCTGATTCAAATAGGGCCATGAAGGTATTCGCGTATGCAGGTGCTCCCGAAAAACCCATTGAAGTACCAGTCAGTTGAGCATAGAAGTTTCCCTCCCATTCAAAGTAACTATGATTGAGACAGAAATTTAAGATTTTCAAGATGAACAGTCTTTCAACATCAATGTCAGGTGTTTGCAGTAGTGCCCACTCTACCGCTTCGAGGCCAGCTTGGTGTGGTATGGATGTGTATAGAGCCGTGACGTCAATGGTGCACAAGATGATGTCTGTGAGGTCCCTGTTGTTGATGGAGGTCAATTTCTGTTGGAAATGAGTGGTGCCTTTCACATATGAAGACCAATTTTGAACAAATAGTTGCAAGTAATGATCCACGAATTTGCCTAGAGGTTCAAAAATTGATCCACAGCCTGAGACTATGGGATGAAAGGGTGGGTCCTGTAGATTTTTGTGAATTTTAGGAATCATATAGAGTTTGGGTCGTCTGGCATTTTTTGTGGTTAAAAAAATTCTAGTTTGGTCAGTGATCCAGCCTTGATCAATTGCTTCTTGAAGTATACCAGAAAGGATATTTTCCAGTTGGATAGTAGGGTCCTGGGGCAATTGCATATAGGTATTAGTGTCTGAAACATGATTATTGACTTTAGTTGTGTAGTACTGGGTCCCATGTAAAAGGAGCCAGTCCTAATTACCCAATTTGAGCCAACTCGTGCCATACCTTGAAGATGCCCCTGCCCCTCTAAACGACACCCTCATGGCAGAGTAGCGAAAGGCGCTGCAGTACCTAAAATTAGCAAATTGTGCGCTATGCAAATTACAATTAAAATCAGCAACTTCAGGGAAAGCTTGACTCAGAGTAATGAAGTCTACGGGCAATCGAAACACTTTATTAAATAACAATGTTTGTTTTGCATGGTCAAACTTGTAACAGTAGCCAGGTCAGGTGCAAAGACGCTTTATTGCTAGATGCTACGGTGAGACGTTATTCTGCACACTTCATCTTTGGAGGCTAAAAGAAAGATTGCCTATGGCACTAAACTCTCATGAAACTATTCAAGGCCTTAATTTGTCTGTGTTCTAAAATGTGTATTCAAGCAAGCCCTCTAAGGTGGACGGTAATGATTCCAGAGCATCAAATCTGTATATCGTGGTGGCTCAGGAGCAACATTATGGAATATTTCATGTCCTCTTGAAAGCATAGGACGGCACGGAATAAAATTAAACTGACGCGGCCGCAGAAAGAAAATAAATTGAGTGGACGTGCGTCTGCGAAAGTCATCTCATGGACGTGCTCTGTGGTGGGGGAGGGGCAGAGCGAGGCGCTTGGGAGAGCGCTGTAAGGCTTTATGAGCCATGACGGCCAGACGGAGGAAAGACAGATGGCGGCTGCGCACGTGCATACGCTCGTGAACGCAAGCTTGAGGCCAGTAAAAGCCTCTGATAGCACTTTAAAAATCCACTAACTAAATGTCTTGCAGCGCATTTCCTGGCTCAGGCGAGACCTAAAAATGACACATTCAGGCCTACAGTATTGCACCTAAACATTTCCACAAGGCAACTACAAAACAGTGGCGGCTCCTCTGCTAAGGCGGAGAAGCATCTTTCCACTGCTCTCAGAGCACTGTGAAAGGAAAAATAAAATGATAATAGAAGTTAATATAATTTTTCTGTTAGTATCATCCAGGTGAGGGCGGGCTGGGGCTGGGCTCCTGTGACAGCCGGGAGAAGGAGTGGTTGCTGCACTGTAAAGTGCGCATGACTGTTTGGCTGGCCCTCTTGGCCCGGGCCAAACAGTCATGTGCATTTTGCATGTTCCTCACCAGGCTGCAATGCACAGCTTGGTGGGGAACATGCACAGGCTCCCTATGCCCGTTTGTCACCAAACTGCAGCGCTAAGACCAATCACAATGCGGGACAGACAGCATGTTGAGGTAACTGAATTTGAGTTATATTTTATTCCAACCCCCCCCCCCCCCTCCCCATCACCCTCATCCCGTATTGGCCTTCACTGACAACACAGTCATAAAATAATAAATGTACAATATTTAAAGTTAGCTAAATATTACCCCTTTTGAGTGGGCCTAACAAGGATGACCCCACCGCAAATTCTCTATCCCACAATTAGTCAGAAGGGTGACAAACCCTTGGCTACTATGGTAACACGCGATAGTCCATGCCACAATATATTAATAGTAAATGTCATTGCACATAAAAACATTACTTGAAAGTCAATTTAACAAGACTCCATGTATGTAAAACTTTAAACTGAATGCATCTAGTTCCATATCATCCAGACTTCTTAGTTTGAACTTCTGGATATACATATTGTCCAACAGTCAATTAAAATACAACATCTTTCTTGTCTATGGTATAGAAACTGTGAGAAAATGCGGTTAATGGTCCAGGGGGGTGAAAACCCTACCCGAGCAGCAGCCACGATCCTCATCAGGGTGAACCACAAAGGTCACTGTTGGACATGGCCCTTTTGGCAGGTTTATCCCCAGACTTTTTGCCTTTTGTCCCCTATTTTTCTGACCCTCTTTTTGTTGGCTGTAGGACTCTGGGCACTTTACTACTGCTAATCAGTGCTAAAGTGCATATGCTCTCTGTGTAAATTGTACAGGTGATTGGCTTATCTATGATTGGCATATTTGATTTACTGGTAAGGCCCTAATAAAGTGCGGAGTGTGTGCCCAGGGCCTGTAAATCAAAAATCACTAGAGGGCCTGCGGTACTGGTTGTGCCACTCACATATGTAGCCCTGTAAACCTGTCTCAGGCCTGCCACTGCAGTGTCTGAGTGCAGTTCTAAAGTGCCATCTCGAACCTGGCAAGTGCACCCACTTGCCAGGCCCTAACCTTCCCTTTTTCTACATGTACAGAACCCCTAAGGTAGGCCTAAGATACCCCCATGGGCAGGTTGCAGTGTTTGTTAAAGTTAGGGCATGTACTGGTGTGTTTTACATGTCCAGATAGTGAAATACAGCCTATTTCATTTTTCACTATAGCAAGGCCTGCCTCTCCCATGGGTTATCATTGGGGCTGACTTGTAACTTTTTACAAGTGCAACTTTCAATTGGGTAGTTTGGCCTCCCTGAGTTCAGAATTAAAAAATACATCTTTTAGTGAAGTTGTTTTTTTAAATTGTGTGCTTGAAAATGCCACTTTTATAAAGTGTGCCTTTTCTTGTTTAACCATCCTGTGCCTCTGCCTGCCTGTGGAATCAACTTCTGGTTTAGACTGACAGGGGCGAGTTTGTGAATTCACTCTAGACAGTCACACAAAGGGTGTGGAGATGTGCCCTGCTTAGCCTGATGGACCATCACAAGACTGATGGGTTTCCTGAGCTTGAGTTGTGGGAGAATTGGTCACTGACACCAAAAAAGGGTCGGGCCTTTCCTCTTACAATGCGGTCTCCACACCCCTGGAGTGTGTCTGGAGCCAAGGCTGGGCAAGGTAGGAACTTGTGAACTACAAAGACTTTTCTTTGAAGTATGCCTAATTCAAAGGCCAAAAGGGGCATAGGTATTGGACCTAAAACCCAAGACTTTTAGAACACTTTTAGATCAAGAGGAGACTCGGCCAAGGAGAAGAGCTTATAAGGAGGAGTACTGCCCCTTTGCTGTGTGTTGCTTGGCTAGGTTGGCCTGCAGTTGCTTCTTCTGCTTTGGAGAGGAAAAGGACTGGATTTTGCTGTGTATCCTGTTGAGGTGTTAAGTGCTTGTGTGTGCTTGCACCGTGTTAAGAAGTCTCAGGGCCATCAAAGACTCCATGTGCAACATCAATGAACTCCACTGTTGGGAGTTCTGACCTGCCTTGTGGTGCCATTTCCAGTTCTGGGCCCTTGGAGGTTGTTTTGCTGCTTGAAACCATCAAAATTGCCAGATCGCGCTTCCAACGCCTGTTTTTCCGATGCAGCACCACCATGCGGGAAAAGTTTCCACGCACCGCCACCATGTGGCCTCAGAAATTGATGCAGCACTTGCCCGCAACTGAAGGAACCGCCGCAGTGCATGTTCAGTGCGCCATGTCTGACTCAGACGCAGGCCCTGCTGTGCGACTGAAAGAATCGATGAATCGTTGGATCGCGGTGCCTATTTTGCCACCACTGCATTGACCATCAGCACGTCCAGATTTCCATGCAATGCACCTGTGCGTCACGTTTTCTAACATCACCTGCAGACCAGAACCGTCTGGGATTTTGATGCATGGCTTCCCCTTGCAGTGCAGATCCGAAACAGCACTTCTCCTGCGTGCAGCAGAACTGACGCATCACCTCCCCAGGGACTCAGAACCGACCCATCGCTATGTTTTCTGACGTTTCCCTCCTCTGTGGCGGTTTTTCTTTGTGGATTTTGACGCATCTAAAGGTACATTGTGTAAAATCACCGCATCCATAGAGTTCTAATAACAGACTTGCTAAAACCTGGTGTATGCTGGATGTTTTTCGTTTTGGTCTTGTTTGGTTTAGATAAAGATACTTTACTTGTCTAAACTGGTGTGGTGTCCATTTGTAGTGTTTTCACTGTGTTACTGTGTGTGATATGTACAAATGCTTTACACATTGTCTCAGAGATAGGCCTGACTGCTCATGCCAAGCTACCAAGGGGGTTAGCAGGGGTTATCTTGAGGGTGTAATCCCCTTAACCTGACTAGACGGAAGGGTCCCTATTTGGACAGGGTGCATACCATTTCCAACTAGAGACCCCCATTTCTATCAGTCAATAAATGAGTTCTTGCTTAAGCCTCTGGTAGCTTGGCAGAACAGCAGTAAGGCGTAACTTAGAGGCAAAGTGTAAAGTATTTACGCAGCACACAAACAGCAATAAAGTGAAAACAGAAGAACAATTTTACACCAATCTAGAAAAACAAAATAAATTAAACAAAAAATGTATCGGAACACCACAAAATCCAATCAGTAGGGCTGGAAATATGCAATATCAAAACCTAGGTAAAAGTAGTCAAAAAGCGCACAGCGCAACTGTGGTTATACGGCCGTGCTGGACCGTGACAAAGTCTCAAGTTTAAACCAGGTAGAGGATCCAGTTTCCAGGTTGTACTTGGGCTGAGATGCGAGGTCCTGCGTTGAGTCAAGATAGTTCCGATGGGGCCACGGATTGGAAGCTGTGAGATGCTGTGTCTAGTTACATTGCGTCTGCTCTGATGAGGCCACAGATCGGGAGCTGCAAGGTGCTGTGATGCAAGTTCCTGCATCATGTTGTGTTGCACTGTGTCAGTTCTGAGAGAACCCTCAGTTGGGAGAGGAGGAGTACACTTGCATGCCAGCCAAGGGTCCAGGACCTAGGGGTAGTCTTGGGGATCAGGCCTCACTCCAGCATAGGCCATCAGCTGGGCACAGACAGGTCCAATTGGGTCTAGACAGGTTTCTGAAGCTTGGTGTATTCCTGTAATTCACACAGGAGTCCACCAGCTTATCCCTTTGAGTCACTCTGGTAGGTTTTCATCCCCAGGCAGCAGGGCAATCCTTTTTGAAGCAGCACAGCAGTGCAGTCTTTCTTCTGACTCTTCCACAGGTTCAGAAGTGGTTCCTGACATCCAATATTTATACCTAGTGCCAGTCTTTGAAGTGAGGGAATGCCCTGTGGTACCCCCACCTCTGGTTCTGGCAAGTTTTTGCCTTCCCCTGTCAAGGATCCATGTAGTCTAGGGAGACTAAAGATTGATGCCTAGTTTCCTTGTGTGTGCTAGTGGCTAGTCAACTCTAGCTCCCATTTGTCTCACTGTCTGGAAGGAATAAACAATTAAGCTAATCCCAGTTATGTGGCTGAGGATACTCACAGAAGGCACAAATGGTTAAGACAAGAAAATGCCATTTTCTAAAAGTGGCATTTTCAGAATTTCGACTTAAAAGCCCACTTTACCATTAAGGAGGGTTTTAGATAGCAGTTGACTTGAGTGTAAACATAATATTTATATCAATCAATCAGCATTTGTAGAGCATGGCACTGTCACCCCTGGGTGAATTTGGGCGCTGGGGTACGAGGTCTCAGTCGAAAAGCCAGGTCATGAGGAACTGGTGGGAAGAGGGAAGAACAAGAAGAAAAAGAAAACAAAGGGCAGAAAAACGAGCAGAAAAGGCAAAACAGAGGAAAGAAAAGGCAAAATAGGGTAGCAAGTAGACCGGAGCAAATGATAGTGGACTGCGGGAAAGCTGGATTGGAGAACTGTCGCAGGGGACAGCTGGCATGAGGACCTGCTAAATGAGATCACCATGCGGCTTCCATTAAATAGGTCGTGGGGGGAGGGCGGAGCACCTGATGGCGGAAGGACGGAAATGGCAGGAAGTGGGAAGAAATTAACAGAAAATGCAAAACAGGGGTCTGAAAAATTAGCTGAAAGGCAAAAAAGAAGGCAGAAAAAGGCACAACAGAGCAAGAAACTAGCAGAGGTGGCACAAACAGAGCAAGAAAAACTAGCAAGCAGAAATAACAAAACAGAGGGTAGGAAAGGAGCAGGAAAGGCAAAACAGAGAGCAGAAAAGTGAGCAGACAAGGCAAAACAGAGCAGAAAGGGGCACAACAGAGGACAGAAAAACAATCAAATAAAGCCAAAAAAGAGGGCAGAAGAATGAGTAGAAAAGGCAAATAGGGCAAGAAACTAACAGAGAAGGCACAAACAGAGGGCAGCAGGTAGACAGGCAGCAGAGGGTAGCGGACTGCAGACAAGCTGGACAGGAGAACTGTCACAAGGGGAGCCTGCACAAGAACCTGCTCCTATCTGCTTCCACGCTTAAGTGAAGACTTAGGTTATCACTTGTTAAGTCCAGTAAGCCATTGTTATCCTTTGTGAGAGATCTGCCTTGCAATAGTGAAAAACTATTTCACTACCAGGACAGGTAAAACTTCAATCCAACTTGTCCTACATTTTAAATAAAAATGCCCCTTGCCCCCTGTGAGCCTTTAGGGCCTACCTTAGGAATTACCTATATGTATTAAAAAGGAAGGTTTAGGCCTGGCAAAAGATTTACATAGGCATTTCAAATTGCCAGTTTTAAACTACACTACAAGCTACAATGGTGGGCATGAGACCTGTTTTAAAGGATACTTTGGTTAGTGGCACAATGAATGCTGCATGCCCAATAGTAACATTTAAATTACAGGCCTTGGGTATGTGGAGTACCATTTACTAGGGACTTAAAACTAAATTAAATATGCCTATTAGGTGTAGGCCAACTGTACCATGTTTTAAGGAGAGCACCCACGCTCCTTAGCACTGGTCAGTATTGGTAAAGTGAACAGAGTCCTACAGCGAGCAAAAAGATTCAGCAAAACGGGAAGGGTGGAGACAAGACGTTTGCGGGGACGACCATCCAAAGGTGTCAGGTCCAACGTAGACATATTTATAATCAACAATTAGATGAAATATTAACAGCCAACAAGTTTTTTGGGAACAACCGGCTTCTTCAATGCTGAAATAGAGTTTAAATATTCTTAAAACTATAAATATCATGATCTCCAAGGTGGTCCAACCAAACTTCTATGTCCCCCAGTATTAGATATTCAACAAAACTGCAACTGTACTTAAGGTGTATAAGGCGAACATCCTCGTAGGAAAAAATCCTTCTGAGAAAACACATACCATTCATACAGTTCTTATAGTCATTTCAACGTTTTCATGATAAAAAATGTTTTTGATTGCACCCATGTAAAGGTCTACTTGAAACTTTTAAATGCAGCTCTTACCACCAGATCATAGCATCTATTCACCTTACAATCATCAGAACACAAGATAGGATTCCCCATCTTCAATGTAAAAAGTTGAAACTAACTTGAGAGCAATGAGTGGTTCTGTTAGACTTGGCTGCCCTAAAAAGAGTGGGCTGAACAATGGAGGAGAACAATCCAGATTTCAAGAGAGATTTGCAAATTTCACATGAGGTCATAAATGCAAAGAATCTAATGAGGTGGCCCAAATTAACCAAGTCTCAACATAAAATAGTCACAATACTCAAGGAAGTTAAAAATCCAGATGTTAACTAATTACCTTATCATGGCACATCTAAACTGTGAAAACCTCCAGTACTTTATGACAATGTAATGCTAAAGATGAGGGACGGGATTTCTAAAATGTTGACTAGTTCAACTTGTGCTCTGACTGACCCCACCTAAAATCCCATCCCACGGTTTAAAACACCTCAGCGAATGGATGAAGCAATACTTACTTTTAATCAACATAACACATTCATGGTTAAAAAAAATCAACCTCACCCTTATTTTGCATTGTACGGACCATGGTCTTGTAGAGATTTGTTAACTGCTTCATTGTTTCTGCTGGAGCTCAATAAACACTCACATTCTGAAATCCAGAGACTGCAAAATCAAGCTCTACCAGACTCACTAAAACTATATACCAAATAGACTATATTGCTCAGTCACTGGAAGCTTTGCAGTGGCTCCCAGTTTGCAGAGAATAGATATTAAACTTCTCTGCACATTCTGCAAAGCTGTGGCAGACCAGTCTAGTCCTAAACAACTTTATGACTTATTCACCAACTATGCTCACAGCTGAAGTCAGAGGTCTAGTATTCCAATTCAAATGGTATTATATACTTAGTTGGTAATAAACCATTGCACAAAAATACTCTGTCTAAAAACATGTTAAAAACCACAAAGCCCCGATCTACGATAAACCATATACTCCGCATATTCCAGCTGTTCGGCAGTTACTTTTGTTACCAGATAAACTGGGATAAATCTCTCGCATTTGTATTGGCCGGGGACACCCCGACCATACCGACCAGCGGGAATGCCATGTCAATTAGAGATAAACTTAAATATCTTGCCATTTTGATCTCCCGAGCTGAGACAGAATTGTTAGACAGCAATTTGTTCCGCCAACTACGTAGATTACAGAGGCACATTTTACACTGGAGAATGCTACCACTCTCGCTAATGTGAAGAGGAGCCATCTTTAAAACGATGGTGCTACCGTGCCTATTAGACGTCCTTCAGAACACCCCATAGGACACTCAGTTTTTTTGCAGGATAGATTCGAAAGTGAGGTAACTAATGTGGGATGGTGTAAACTCCAGGATTGCACTCCACAAATTACAATGGGGAGTGTATGAGGGAGGTTAGGCTGTCCCTGATATCCGAAGATATTATTGGGAAGCACAACTGGTCACACTCAATGACTGGGGCTTTGCCGGATGAGAGGAGCCAGCATGCCGAGAAGACCACCAATTGATGGGACAGGGAGGATACCTGGACGCACTGTATTGTAGGAAAACAGTGAACGGACTAAAGAAACATACACTAACGATGAAACGAATATGGAGGGAGGCAACTAAATTCCTTGCGAGAGGCATGGGAAGGAGGAGTTGGGAGCATGATGACCGGGCAAAAGAAGTACAGAGCCCCAGAGAAGTGACCATCAGAGCATGGTTCCACTTCATACAACTGAATCGTACACAGATCCTACACAACTAGGACAAGATTTAACCGAATGGGTAGCTGTGACTTGAATAAATGCATGAAGGGATGTGGGGACGTTGGCACCGTTTTCCAAACATTTTGGAATTGCCCACTGCTGCAGAGATAATGGAGTAAGGTCACACAGGTGTTGATTGCTGTATTGGGGCAGCTGGTCCCACTAGCTGCCCGATGGCACATATCATGCGTTACAGGGGAGACCGTATGGCTGAAGTATATTAAATTGTGGCCTATGATAGCAGCTATAATAGCAAAAAGGAATATAGCTAGGGCTTGGGGTGGAAACAAAACCCCCTAAAGTAATGTAATGGGAGAAGGACCTTGATTTGTGCTGTGCAGCTGAGAAAGTGGTCTATCAAAGCTGAGGATGCCTTGGGAAGTGGGGCAAAGTCTGGGGTAAGAGGGCAGAATACACAGATTCGAAACATTACAAAGAGGTAATTGATGTAAGATGTGGGGAATAGACATTGTAGTGTACGAGGTAATTGTCAATGGACCTGTCACCCGAACAACCCTAATGCTTGGATAAGAACCCAATGGTAAATAAGAGATGACTTTGCTATTATTAATGTACATGAGACAATGGGTGTGAAATATTTTCGATGTTCTGATATGCATCTGTATGTTTAATAAAAAGAATTTAAAAAATGTAAAATGTTGATAAACCATAAAATTGAATCGATCATATAAATATACATTTGCAACTTAATAGGTATAAAGTGCATGACTGC
Organism: Triturus cristatus; assembly: GCF_964204655.1. NCBI lineage: Eukaryota > Metazoa > Chordata > Amphibia > Caudata > Salamandridae > Triturus > Triturus cristatus. Next base: position 688,182,903 of record NC_140586.1, on the reverse strand, counting down.
TTATAGAATTTGCTCAAAGAGAAGTCTGTTCAGTACTGTGTGTTTTGCACAGTTTGTTTGCAATCAGAGGTCTAGTACAACTAAGTTGATTACACAGGCTGGTTTCTATTGCAAGTCCCAAGAAAGTAGGACGATCAGAGTAGAAGATCACTTATGGAGCGCTATGTGCCCATACTGAGAAACCAATCAAATCGGGAAATATATCTAAAAAAAAAAAATACAACCTTAAGATTCTTTGAAGCGGGTTTTTCCATCCCATCACAAAACCAATTGTATTGCCTCTTGCGGCTCAAATGTACTGGGCTCCTTGGAACACCATCTTGATCAGACCTGAAATCTTAGACGTGTAGCTATGAATCTGAGGTTTTGATTTCCATCAACTCAGCTTGGTTTAAACACAACCTGCTATAAACAGCCAATTTAGCACTACTAAGTGGTTCTTTTATAACATACCAATGCAATACAAAATAATCATATGAAACCAGCGAGAAAAACATTGGATCAACATCATATAATTGGCTAATGATGCCGCTGAACAAAACAGCCTACATGGGTTAAGCAATAGACAATCCTGTTCCAAGTGTACTGAAAGCAATGGTGGTAAAGACCTTCGGCATATATTGATGTAGGCATAATAAACTACAGTGATCCCAGAGTGTCTCAGATGCATCTATTGCTCCCATTCTCCAATGAGATCCATTGCTAAATAGTACAGTTGACAAAAAGTCATCAAAAGTCAAAAAGAATGACTACAGGTCACTTTGCCTGTGGTCCACAAGAATCACAATACTATAAAGGATGCACAAACAGTAGAGCACTGCATGATCACAAAATGGTTGAAATAAAATATGAAAATGCAAGCAACAACTGATATGAAAAGAGGAAACCACCTCTGAAGTGTTTTCCACCATAGTATGTCCATGGTGGAGGAAATAAGGTCAGAGGATTATCCCCCAAACTTTGCACTTCCAGAAATCAAAGGGTTTCACAATCCAATCCAATTCGAAATCAGGCCCTACAGATCTACCTGATTACAGATGCCTTACTTCTGAGCAGAACTAGTGTTCATGCAGCATGTGGCAAACCTACATTCTGTTCAGAAGGAGCTCATTTCAGAGGAGAAAAATGGAGATACTCGGATGGCTTCAATAACAACTATACTTTAGTTGGGCGTACCTACAGGAGGAAGGGGTTTGAGGTTGCCCAACCCTAACATTCGGATTACTGCTTGGAATGTTAGAGTCCAGCAAGCGTCTCAGTCACTGATAAGAAGGGTACCTCTGTTAGCCCAAGCAACAGCATGTGTGCGACATGCTAACAGGGCTCATGGTGGCTGGGCCCTTGGTCTTGTGATCTAAAAGTTCATCCTACCCACCGCCAGGAACCTTCACAATGAGTGCTTATAGCAGATCCAGTATGCAGTGCATTTCCCCAGAAAAAGCAGCATTGGAGCTACCTTTAGTGCTGTGCTCAGGTATGGGACACATACTGAAGGTTGGGTCTTTGTTGGTCTCCGCTGGCTGCCGTAGCACTGCCTTTCCTTTTGCACTGGCCGCTAAACTCTGGGCCTACACTGACAGATGTTACTTCCAGCCTGAGATCCTGCAGCATTGCAGGTCTTGGCCTGAAGCATGTCATCTATCCCTGCAAAGATTCAACAGCCATCAGGACAACGAACTGCCTGTGGGTATCTATCAGATACACTCCATAAAACGCTATTTTCATACTAACTGGATGTATGTGGGAGCTGTGGCGAAGGGTTTGCATGACTTCTCATGTTTTTAAAGTCTGCAACCCTGAATTTGGAATTACTAATTTAGAACTCTTTGTTCTTCAAATGATTGGCACTTGTGCCACAGTGTTGCATCCATAAAGCCCTGCGAGGGAGAGGTGGAGGGAGAATCATTTTATTTTACCATTGGAGGAAGTGATCTTTATAATTTTCTTTTCCAAGCATGTTCAAGCATTTCTTTACATTATTTTTACGGAGAAAGCTCTCATTGGATGAGTGTGTTGAGGATGTAGCCTTGTTCTGGAGGTTTAAAGGGAAGGTGTTTTTCTCTGGGTATCCTTTCCCCATTGGTTAGTATGAATGCCTTGTATTTGCAGAATACAGAAATGGCAGAAATACAGTATGAAGATATATAAGTATATATATTACCTACTGGCGGTCACCAGTAGGTAGTTATAGTTAGGATCAAGTTTCCATAGGAAGAGCATGTTTTGTTTATAACTTTGGCGTCGTTTGATGAATCTTCATGCAATTTTCCAAACTAATTCTTTGTTTATATCAGCTCCTATGTTGAATGTTTGGGGGTGATTCGTCAAGGGGGGGGTCCCAAAACGTGTTTTCTCCATGCAATTTCCATAGGAAACTTTAGACAAGGCTACACGTCGAACGGGTGAACGGAATTACCCCAAATGTGGCAGGGAGAAGGGTCTTGGTCTATAAAGCATGCTTTTGTTTATTTGGTGTAAATCTTTTCAGTAGTTTTTGATAAATATCGAAATTTACAGATATCGATATTTGGGAATTCTGCCATCTGATTGGCTGTGGCTTTACGAGCAAGAGCTTGCTGCTTATTGGCTGCGAGCCGTGCGAGCGGTTGCAACTAGGAAGTGTTGGCAGCCATTTTGTGATTCCGTTGAAGCGAGTAAGGGGAATAAAGGGCAAAAAGAGTAGGAAAGAGGGGGGTAGGAGCACTGTGCGGTCTGTGGGGTGGTTAGGGTGTGCTACACAGGGAGTGTGAAGCGATTTATTCACCCCTACCGGTGTGAAAGTGCTGTTTTGCCCAGAGTGAGATGGTGCTGAGGTGAGGTGCCGGTACACTGGGGGATGAAACCGTGAGCTGATTGCTGTAAACTGATGTGCTCTGGGCGCTGTAGCATACTGGCCGCTGTAGCATAGCTGTGCAAGTGGTGTTAATATGGGTTTAGACTATAGTGCTGTGAGCTCTGTGGGGTGGTTAGGGTGTGCTATACAGGGAGTGTGAAGCGAAGTATTCACTAGGGGTGGGCGGAATTTGCATAATCGCGTTACGCAAATCTCCACGAAACGGTAAAACATCTCCGCGAACACGCGGAAATTCTGCGAACACGCGGAATTGCTTGTTCGCGATACTTTTTTCCTGTTTTGCGATCACTGTTTGCGTGCTCAGGGAGAAATATTTTGCGAACACGCATATTGAGAACGCGAACAAGCCAAAAATTTTGCGAAGTCGCGGAATGCAGATTTTTGGTCAATTTCGCGTTCTCCGCGGAACGCGAAATTACCCAAATTCCGCGAGCGGAACGGATTTTACCGCCCAGGCCTAGTATTCACCCTTAGCGGTGTGAAAGTGCTGTTTTGCCCAGAGTGAGATGGTGCTGAGGTGAGGTGCAGGTACACTCGGGGATGAAACCGTGAGCTGATTGCTGTAAACTGATGTGCTCTGGGTGCTGTAGCATAGCTGTGCAAGTGGTGTTAGTATGGGTTTAGATTATAGCGGGAAGCAAACTACTCACCCCTACCGGTCTGAAGACTCGAATTGATTGTTTTAGCAAGCAGGAATAAAGAAATAATCGTGAAGAATATAATGCAGAATGTTGCAATGCCACAGAAGACAAATGGTGACATCAGGTGTGTTTAAGTGGCTGTGTAGGATAAAGCGATGGAGTCTGCAAGTTATATAAAAAAGTGTCTTTATTTAAGTGCCATAAATGGACCCACTGGTGCAAGAGCTAAGGCATCCAGCTGAGGCAAACTCCAACCGCTTCTGCTGTATTCAAACCTAATCTCCTGCATCAGTCAATTCCACATTACATGTTACAGTTCCATGTGACAACCAATACCTATTAGACATGAATGACTGTAAATTGTAGAATGAAAATAAAGGTAGGATACAATTACCACACTGTGCCAACCAGTTCCTAAGCAATGCCGTGTTTTTTATCTTGATCGCCAGCTCGTGAGCAGAGGCTGAGGATGAGCTAATTTGTGTGAAAGGGCTTCATGGATAACAGGCAGGCAGAGAGACGTGTGTGGAAAGAATAGACATGGTTTCAAAATGGATGTCGGGTTTAGGCTAATTTAGCAAGTAAATAATAGGGGTGGGCGGAAGCGGTAAAAAATATCCGCGAACACACAGAAATTCCGCAAAGATGCTGAATTGCTTGTTTGCGATGCTTTTTTCCTGTTTGCGATCGCTGTTTGCATGCTCGGGGGAAATATCTCATGAACAAGCATATTGAGAACGTGAACAAGCGAAAAACTCCGTGACGCCGCGGAACGCAGAATTTTGGGCAATTCCGCGTTCTCTGCGGAAAGCGAAATTACCCAAATTCCGCGAGCGGAACGGAATTTACCACCCAGGCCTAGTAAATAGCGTATTTGCATAGGCCATATATCATCCATCCCTGGTTAGTCTGGAGACATAAGGGCCAACTTAAAAAAATTATTATATGAAAATAGTTCAATTGAAGAGTATTAAAAAAATTTATAGGAAAAAGTAAAAAAAAGTTGGAAAAAATAAATCCAAGAATAAAGTGAATTTCTTACAAGTCTTGGAGATTGCAGTCCAGAAGTTCTTCAGCGGCTTGAGATGCATAATGTTCCAAGAGGCGATTGTTGCCATCATGTGAGAAAAGCGAAGCGATCCAATTCATATCCTCGAAGGGACAGTAATGTTCTTCGAATGTTGGAGTGGCAATTTGAATTTGCAGGCAATCTGCGATGTTGTCAAAGGTCGCACGTTGCAGGAGAACTTTCACGGCTGTGCAGAAATCCCATTCTGCCAGGATACCTTTTTACGTTACATCCGCTATTGCTCCACTGCCCGAACAATCAAGTTCATGGTTTTCAAGATACTCCATTACCTGCTGGATATCGGGAGCGTTTGCTGGGATGTTGGCAAGGCATAGATCCATTCGCCAGTCGATTGGGCAAGTTTAGCAATAAAAAGATGGTTACACACAGATTGTATATGTGTAAATAAATATCATGTTGTAGCTGGCTCCGATAATAGATAGAGGCAGGCAGCCAAAAAGTTGTTCCATTTTTTTACGGTATTGATGTAGCTTCGCGTAGAGGCGTATTCTGTTGGACATGCTTGTTACCACATGGAGCGCAGCCATTTTTAACAAGCTAAAATAGTGGTAGGATGGCCGCAAACAGAGTGAGACTTATGGGCACTGCTCCCATTATTCCAGAGATGATCGAATGAATGAAGTGTGGTATTATTCCAAAAACAGTTTGAAAGCCTGTGACAAGGCCGGTGGAGACAGTGTTAAAAAAGCGTGCCAGACCTTAAATGTCAGATGTGTTGAAAATTGTGTAACAATTCACAAAGTGTAATGGGAGGTTCATATTTAAAAGGGAGTGTATTTTACTTGAAGTTCGTGCTATCTGCAGTCGATAAATTACTTTTAGAGAAGTGAGGGACACTTCTGTTTGAAACAAAAGCGCTTTCAGTTTGCTCAGTTTAATAATATTTGTTTTCAAAGTAGGTATTGAAGGCCAAGTTGAACTTTGGGAGTTACTTTGTGTGGGTGGGAACAGAGATTGCCAGAGGAAATTATCTGGTTTGAAATAGGAAGGACATACGGTATGCCAGCTCACATTGCGTAGCAGTCCATGTTATTAAGAAGCAGATAACTGCCATTAGAAAGCTGTGTGAATGTTGGTCTGATTGTGGGAGTTGGCGTGCTTTTAAGAAAGCACGCAAGATTGGGGGCTGTAAGATTAGAAGCGTTGTGCAGTTGGACATTCTTGCATAGTGATGAATGACTGTCATTGTGATCCCACTTTTCACCTGTGAGAAAAACTTCTGTATCCTGTTTAAGACAGCGATATGTAAATGGGAGAAACCACTGCTCATAAATAAACGCGCTACCTTATATAATCACACACAACATGACAAACAACATGTACACCTAGCAGACACAACAACACTATGTACTGTGGGAACCCTGGCTATCTATTTACACAAACCAAACATAGCACCTCTGCCACACAATGCAGAATGCGGGGAGAGATGGGAGCAAAGTATGTGCGAAGGTGGCAAGTGATTCTCGATTATAAAAGTATACAATGCAAAGTGTTGAGATGATGTGCCGGACAGACTGGAGTATGAAGAGCACAGACATGTACATGTCAACATACACTGATGGTCTACTGAGTGAAGTGGACAGTGTCCGCAACCATGATAGTACAGTCAGTAGGGAAGATTACGAAAACATAGCACGTACATGGCCCCTCCACCCCCCAAATCATTAGCGTAGTTGGCTGGCTCGGCGTACGAAGGGCTAGCATAGGGGTATGAATAAAAGGCACGTTTCTCTGGGTGTGGTTCTCTTCCGGAATGGCGAACATGTCTGTCAGGTCTGCGCAGCTTACACCACCACGAGTCTGACGCCGTGAGCGAAGGTGGCTGTGGGAATAATGCTCTCAGCCTGCTGGTACCCAGAAACCGTCATGGCCGCTGCGACGCACATATGCCCCACAGTTCACCTTTCGACACCGCCGTATGTGAAAGAGGGCTCACCACGTGCTGGTGGAAGCTTTTGGGCCGAGGTCTGCGAGCTGGGAAGGCTCCTGAGATCAACACTGGCTACCGCGACACAGGCAGACAGCACCCAGCCTGAGGCCCAGCACCGTGGAGTGCTCTGTATACTACTAACACAGCAGTCCAACAGGTAGCAACAGTGGGACGGTGTCTTGATCCCACAATGGACGATGTTAGAACTGCATCTGAGAGTGCAGATGAAGGTAATCCCTTCGACCAGGTATAACCAACTCTAGGTCCCAACAGTGGAACGGTGTCTTGATCCCACAATGGACGATGTTAGAAATACACATGAGTGTGGAGAGTTGCTTGCACCTGGTCAAGCCTTTGACCAGGTGCAAGCAACTCTAGGTGTCAACAGTGGAACGGTGTCTTGATCCCAGAATGGACGATTTTAGAACTACAACTGAGAGTGGAGATGAAGGTACTCCCTTCGACCAGGTGCAAGCAACTCTAGGTCCCAACAGTGGAACGGTGTCTTGATCCCAGAATGGATGATGTCCGATATTGCCTGCTGCTTGGTTTTCACAGAACTCCCTCCGTTGAGGTTTACCGGACTCTGTGCTTCCGTAGCCAACTGCTGCACATGATTATTGGGCTTAGCTGACTGCATTTGGTGGAGTACATCGTGGTAAAGCAGGTTGGAACAGTGAAACGGGGTCTTGATTCTGTGATTGAGGATGTCAGAAGATAAAGTCTGTGATGATTTGTGTGTACCCCCTCCGATCAGGTGCAACAAACTCCATGCTTTCGAATCCAACGGCACGTGGCTGTGAGGCGTTAATGACCACTGCCTCTGGCCTACACTGCGGTCAGCAGGGCTCACAATTCAGATCGAGTGGTGATTGTTTAATTACAGAATCCAGTAGGCAACTAACTACAATGTCTATTGAAATATACACAATAGCCTTTTAGTATACTTACTTTTTTAAGACGACTTATAGGTCTAGTACAATGACCAAATTCTTCTTGGTAGTGGTAAAGAACACTGAATAACAGCGGACAGCAGAGATCGCAATTCGAATTGTTTTGATTTATTTATGGCAGAGTTTTGTGTAATTTATGTTGTATTTTGTGAAGAGGAAGTGAGGAAAAAGTATTCATGGAAGACTGTGCTAACTACTGCCTTCAATTTACACTGCAGACAGCAGTGTTCACAATTCAGATCGAGTCGCTATTGTAGATGACGTAGTCCTGTAGGCAAAATACATTGCTCCAGTGTGCTCTGTCCGCACGACACATACACATCACAGGGTCCGCACACGGTTTTTGTTGCTTCGCGTATGGCAAACAGGACAGCTCAAGTCAACGCCACATGGCTGTGGGCCCATGCTGACCGCTCTCTGGCCTACACTGCAGAGAGCAGTGTTAACAATTCAGATCGAGTCGCTATTGCAGATGAGGCAGTCCTGTAGGCAACAGACATTGTTCCTAGTACAGCCCGCCCGCAGCACACATCACTGGCTGTGCACATGCTGAATGCTTTTGATGTTGCTATCTGAGTGCACTAGACCTGAAGGATCCTTTATGATACAATCTTTTTGTGTATTATTTCAGATCTACTGCATGTATCTCAGTATACCACAAGTTATGACTATTTTACGATAGAATCTTTTGTGTATTATTTCACATCTAGTGTCCCTATCTTACTGCAGCAGAAACTATTTACCCTTCTATTATTGAATCTCTGTGTGTGATCCAATGATTACTGCTGTAGTTGATGCTAGCAGCAACCATTCCCTGAGGGCTGGTTTACACTCACCCCACACGCATTCAGCACAGACGTCACTGGATATGTGACCCTGGTAATAAAAAGGAGTCGAGCGCAGGTGCCCGTACCCACTTCCACTATCTATCTGTGTCCGTGTGTTCATTATCCTTGCATGATACTGCCCCTGGGCCGTACCACATTACATTGTGCTGTGGACAGTGTATGCAACCATGCTACCTCTGGCAGTGGGGAAAAGTTCTGTTATGTAGCTTTTAGATGCATGGCTATCACAGGTGGAAAGCTACTTTACAGAGCATGAATATTGATGAAGATGATGGTTGCATGTTGTGTGTAGTGTCAGATATGTGTACATAGCAAAAAGTTTTCAAAAAAAGCTCTCTAAGCAGAAGAGGAGTCTCTCATCAAAAGCTGTAGAGAGAATGACTAAAATGGGTGGGGTCCTCCACCTGTTACATTGGGAGATGTTATGAACCAATCAAATGCTTTTCTTTAAGGTCACATGGCAATCGCGCACCGAGCGCGCAAGAAGTTCGCACCCGATGCGGTTTTGAGAAAATATATTTACCATAATACAAGTTTATTACAATTAGAAATATATAAATGTTTAAAATATTTTAATTATCGCTTGTTCTCATATACACTTTAAACTTATTTAGATATAGTTTTCAGGCAAAAAAAAAAATGAGGGAATGGCGTACCTGGCATGACCCCATACGTACATGACGTAAGGTGCGGCTTGGTACTGCGTACTCGTCACATACCAAAGTAGCAGCTGGCGCGACAACATACGTATGTGATGCTACGCAGGATGCGGTGCCATGAACCAGTCGGATACAAAATGCGCATCCTTTACGAGTTTAGCAATATTGCGGATAGGATTCACGTGCTGATGGAGTTTGGTACACTACCGGTAAGGGACTTCAGTTTTCTAAAAAAAAATTATATATGGTAATGTGATCAAGGCTCCACGGAGCCGAAACGTTATGACGACAGCCTCACGAATTAATTAAATTGAGCACTTTACCAAAGGTCCGTGTCAGCGAGTGTTTTTGGAGTTACGGATCTCTACTACGTCTTCCATGCACCAGCGATTTCTGGATATATATATATATATATATATATATATATATATATACACATATACACTTGTTTTTTGAAGATATAAAACACTACATATTTTTTTAATTAATTAAAAAAGGTTTATAGAGTTCCAAACTATTACAAAAAAAAAAAGAAAAAATATAGGTTTTATAAATATTCAAATATGAAATTAACATTTAAAAAACTTTCAAAATTCACTGAAAAAACCATAGGATTTACAGACGTTATAGTTCGGAATTAGCATTTAAAAAGCCTTTGAAATTCACTGAAAAACATAGGTTTCAGGGACGTTATAGTTAGTTGGGACATTTGACTCATATAAAACCAGAGAAATTCACCCATTATAGTTAGTTGAGCTAACTATAACTCGCGCGCCCGCAATACACTGATAATGACGTCACATATTACATCACTCATGACCTGGTCAGTGACATCAAATAACTTACTCTCACGTATAGTCATTTATATACTCCAACTCTCACATATGCTGCCTTAAAACATATGTAGTTACTCACACATACCAGTGAGACATTCATTCACTCACCAACACACCCATACACACACTAACTCACCCATACAGCCCTTCCCAGATGCACTTTTTAATCCATACAACCAGTGAATCACCCACTCAGACATGTATGCAGTCACACACACCCACCCACCCATACAGACACTGAAGCACCCATACAGATACTCAGAAAACAAATTAATAACCCATATAGACACTCATGTAGCTACTCACCAACCCATGCAGCCGCTTATACACAAACTGAGACACTAATACAGACTTTCACACAGTTTAGTCACTAACCCATACATTCAGTAACACATGTTCAATCACTCACTTATACAGTCAATCACGCACCTACTAAATAATCTATTCAGGCACTTGTAAATCCACTTTTTCTTCAATACACCTTGGCATAGATATACATGAAAAATATTTAAACTTTACAGAAACACACATTCACTGGATGATGTCATCAGTGATGTCACTGATCATGTCATGAGTGATGTAATATGTGACGTCCTCATCAGTGCATTGCGGGCGCTTGAGTTATAGTTAGCTCAACTAACTATAACGAGCAAATTTTTCTGGTTTTATATGAGTCAAATGCCCAACTAACTATAATGTCCCTGAAGCCTATAGTTTTTTCAGTGAATTTCAAAGGTTTTTTTAAATGCTAATTCCTAACTATAACGTCTGTAAAACCTATGGTTTTTTCAGTGAAAATATATATATATATTTTTTTTGAGTTACCACTCACTGGTGCTATCTGGCATCGAGACGAGAAACGGACAACTCCAATGCGCTGATTCTGCTTGTCAACAATTGTTTTATTTTCCAAGTTTTTAAAGGTGCAATGCGGTCATGTTGCGTTTCGGCCAACAGCCTTGAAATATATATTGTTACTTTCACTAATAAGGACTGCTGCTTAAGTTACTTCAAGAGTTGCTTGACTCACTTTCAGGTCTGGTGCCAACTGGCTACCTCCACTTGCTGTACAGCAACACCAACAGGCATTGCCAGTAGGTGCCATAGGAAAGACCTGTTTTCTTTGCCAATGCTTGCTTGTTTGCTTAACATACAAAAAACTACCCAGAGAGCACACTCTGAAGAGTGGCTTTCATTCTCCTGGGTCAAAACATTTTGGACCACATATACAACACGTTTTAGCGGCTGCAAATGGAGAATCATGCCATTTGAGACCGCTAAAGAATTGTTTGGCTTGTACTAACCCTATTTTGCAAGCCGGTAACCTATTACCGACTCGCAAAACAGGGTTTGTGAGTCAGTATTTGGAAGGGGCATGTCAAGAGCATACCTTCCTAACAGGGAGTCTCAGGGGGATGTACGAATGTTTTGCGACCGGAATGTGGTCGCATAGCATTGAGATTTTACTGACTCCGTGAAGGATGCGGTAGCTCATTCGCAAATGACCCCTTCCCCCTTGTGAATGTGGGCGCCAACATTTTTTAAGAGAAAGCAGCGGTCTCCTGGACCACTGCCTGCTCCCAAAAAATGAAAATGAAATTTTTCTTATTTTTTACATAGATTCTATTTTCCTTTAAGTAAAACAGGCTGCATTTAAAAAAAGAAAATATTTGCTTTATTTCAAAAGCGATCACATACATGATGGTCTGCAGACCCCATCCGGCCACAATCCTTGTGATTACAGGCCATTCCCAAATGGTCGCAAATTGCGACCACTCTCATGAATATTGATGAGGCAGGTCAATTGCGACCCCATTGGGAATCGCTAAATGTGTCTGAGGCACCTTGGTACATCGCATTTTGCACAGTCTTAATTGTGAGTCGCAAAAAGTTGCAATTAGGAACCCAGAAAATGTTTCCATCGTGCATGTGTCCCTTATTCTCCATACACTCCGGCCTCGAGCATACACATACCATTGACTACACCACCTAATTGCACATGTGTGATGCTATAACACTGTCTCCATCTCTCCACTCTTCATACTATCCTTTTTCCCCACAGTGGAAGCTGGTGGGGAATGTTGGACTCGCATCCTCAAATCTCACTAAGCTATGGTCCTGACTTTAGTAACAAGTATATTTAAACCAAAAGCCAAACCATATATACATAGCACAATAAATACACATTTCTAAATAGAAAAATAATCCAGGCAATTTTTTCTAAAATCATCATGTTCTAAAAAGCAGCATGCGGTTAGGATGCAAAGCAAGATTCGCTAGTTGAGAATTTTGTTTCCACTTTCCCGATTTTCCCAATATGATTTCATAGATTATGGTTAGGCACTCGAGAACTGCAATACCTCTGTTCCTGCGTTTGGACATCGTCATACATGCCCTCTAGTGAAAAAAATGAGCAGAGTCTAACAATGCACGGAAGTAAGGTTAATATATTCAACATTTCAGCATGCATGAATGTATTTATCTTGTTAAAACTTACCTGCACTGTATCCAGTAAAACATAAAAAACAAAAATAATTGAAATTAGGATTTTTAGTTATATACTAGAAAGGTTTTTCATGTTTAATGTGTATGTTTCTTCTATACAAGTTACATTTCAAGAGTCCCTTAATTTTCTTAATCAGTACGTTCTATACTGGGTCCCACCTTACCTTAACTTACCTGTGATGCATGCAAAGCACCAACAAAACCTTAAACAGGCTTTACGGACCTTTATATGCAATACACGGTTCAAACGTGTGCATCTCTCACCAAGTGGTAGCGAAAGAGAGCGGTGTGCAGGAATATCTCGTTCAACTACTGGGTAGGATGTACATAGGGTATTTTGCATAACGTGCAATGACGTCTTAACCCCTTCTGTGCCCATGACGAGCTGGACTCGTCATGGAGCACAGTCGCGCTGTGCCCATGACGAGTCCAGCTCGCCATGAGGCATTCCCTGGGGAATCCCTCTGGTGCGGGCACCAGAGGGATTCCCTTTCACTAAAAATAGCCTCGGGAGCTGGGGAAGAGCTTCCCCAGCTCCCGAGGCCCCCCCCCCCCCCTGCTTTCAGTGTAATGACGATCGGCACGCACGTCGCACCGACGTCATTACACTGAAAGTGAAACTGAAATGAGCATAGAGGCTCATTTCTGTTTCTCTTTCTACGTGCTCAGGGGGCTATCTCAGCCCCCTGAGCACGTAGAAAGACGGTAGAGGTATCGTTGGAAAGGGGAGAATTTCTCCTTTCCAATGGTACCCCTCCCCAGTGGATCCCTGCTTGGGGATCGCCACAGGAGGGCGATCCCCAAGCAGGGATCCACCCACTAGACAGCAGGGAGGGGGGAGCGGCCCCCTGGGCAAGGTCCTTTGCTCCCCCTTGGTTATTTTGGCACGATGTAGTCTTTTTGCCCCCCCTGGGGGGCAGATGGGGGCAGTAGCCCCCAATCTGCCCCCGGGGGGGGGAAAAAGCCCACTAGACACGAGGGAATTTTGAAAAAAATAAAAATAGGGGTGGGGGCTGCCCAAAACGGGCAGGCCTATGAACCCACCCGCCAATTATCAGTCTTTCTGCCCCCCCCCCCGGGGGGGAAGATGGGGCATTGGGCCCTAATCTGCCCCTTCGGGGGGGCAGAAAGTCCACTATACACCAGGGATTTCATTTCATTTTTTTTTTTAGGGTGGGGGCTGCCCGAAACGAGCACGCCAATGCCCCCACCCACCCGCCACCATTACAGCCTTTCTGCCCCCCCTGGGGGGCAGATGTGGGATTGGCCCCCAATCTGCCCCCCCGGGGGGGGGGGCAAAAAGACCACTAGACACCAGGGAATTGTAAAAAAAATAAAAATAGGGGTGGGGCTGCACAAAACGGGCAGGCCCATGCCCCCACCCCCCAATTTTCAGTTTTTCTGCCCCCCCGGGGGGCAGATGGGGCATTGGCCCCTAATCTGCCCCTTCGGGGGGGCAGAAAGCCCACTATACACCAGGGATTTCATTTCATTTTTTTTTTTAGGGTGGGGGCTGCCCAGAATGGGCAGGCCCATGCCCCCACACCACCCCCCAATTAATACAGTCTTTCTACCCCCATGGGGCAGATGGAGCATTGGCCCCTAATCTGCCCCTTCGGGGGGACAGAAAGCCCACTAAACACCAGGGATTTGTTTTGCGCAATTGTTTTTAGGGTGTGGGCTGCCCGAAACGGGCACGCCAATGCCCCCACCCTCCCCCCCCATAAAAATGACAGTCTCTCTGCCCCCCAGGAGGCAGATGGGAGCTATAGCCCCCAATCTGGCCCCCCTGGGGGCGCAGAATGCCCACTAGAAACCATGGATTTTTTTGTTTTATTAGTGTAGGGGCTCCCCAAAATGGGCATAACAATACCCCACCCCCAGAGAAATTCCAGTCTTTCTGCCCCCCCTGGGAGGGCAGATGGTGGCAGTGGCCCCTGATCTGCCCCCTGGGGGGGGGGGGGGGCAGAAAGCCCACTAGGCGCCAGCGAGTACGCAGGCTTTTTTTATGCGTGGGGATGGGGGCTGCCCAAAATGGTCATACCAATGCCCCCACCCCCACAAAAATAGCCACAGTCTTTCTGCCCCTTTAGGGGCATTTCAGGATGAAAACCCCTTCCCAGATTCCCCCCCCAGGGCGGCAGAAAGCCCACTGGGCTCCGAATTTTTTTTAGCAATGTGCATACCTGTGGATTTTGGGCCCTAGCGCAGTTGGCACGTAGACAAACCTAGCAAACCTGTACATTTTTTAAAACTAGACACCGAGGGGAATCCTGGATGGGGTGTCTTTACTGGCTCTCACCAGGTTCTGTTACCCAGAATCCATTGCAAACCTAAAAATGTGTCCAAAATAACATTTTCCTCACATTTCTGTGGTGGAAAGTTCTGGAATTTGCGTGGGTCCACAAAATTCCACCCATCCTGCGTTCCCCAAAGTCTTCAGAGAAAAATGGTACCTCACTTGCGTGGGTAGGCCTAGGGTCCGCGTCAGGCAAGGGCCCAAAACCTATTGAGGAGACATCAAAATTACCTATCACAAAACAACCTGGTTTTGCAAAGGGGGTCCCATGAGTTTTTGGCCCCGGGCTTGGCGGCCATCTAGGGAAACCTACCAAACCCACACATTTCTGAAAATTAGACACCCAGGGGATTCCAGGTAGGTATGGCTTGTGTGGATCCCCCAACGTTTCCTTACCCAGAATGCCCTGCAAACCTCAAATTTAGCTGAAAAAAATTACCTTTTTCACACATTTTTGTGGGGGAAAGTTGTGGCATCACCGGGTTGATACAAATTTCCTACCACCCAGGGGGGAGAGATTCTTCATTTCGGAATAAGTGCCTTCACACACCCAGCCAGCTAGGTGTCATGCTGCATCATAGGGCGTGCTCCTAGTCAGGTCGGCGCTGCAATAACCGACGGGCACCCTATGAGGAGCTCTTAAACGTAGATATTCTATTTCATGCCGTATTGGTGCAGTGGGTGTGAGGGGGCCTAAAAAAGAAGTGTAGATGTGGTGAAGTGGGTCACTAGACTATGTGAAGATTAAAACAGGAATTAGGAGTCCACTCAAAACAATTCTAATGAACCTGGCTCCTATTCTGATTAAAAAGGAGAATGTAGCGCACCCCTGCCTCAATGTCACACGGTATTGCGCATTATATGGTGGTCAACATGTTTCTAGCCCTCATGTCAAGGTGGACGGCATTTCTTCAGGACCAAATCTAACAGTGTGATCCACACTATTTGTGGCTGTCTAAGTAGGTAGAACAGAAAAACCACAGATAGTACCCTATGTGTAGAACCTGTAAATCTGTCAGCCAACCCTACTCTGGTAGCTAGCTCGTATAATCTACTCCCGGCATAGGAAGACACTCAGAAATGCAGTGTTGTGCATTCACCGCAAACCGTCGTTGGAGCTACCCCAAACACTGTCGTTGAAGGCTGTCCTTATTTTTAGGTACCAACTCCAGTTCTCAAACACATTCATACTAGTGGCCAAACCTTGCAGCATTTTATCATAATTGGAAAATAGAGATTGATCTTTTTTTTTTACTTCACGCACTAGATTGTTCTGAAAATCAATCCTATTTATCATCATACCTTCAAGTTTCAATTAATTGTGAATGGTCAATTTTAGAAAATGACATACCACAAGAACTGGAAAAATACTAAGATATATTATTATGTTGCAAAGAAGATCAAACACAGATGTTGGGAAACCCTTTTATCTGTTGGGACTATCGTATCTGGGAGTGATGTGTGATTTTCAGCACACCCCAAGAAATTGTGTTCATGTCAGTCTGTAACGCAACTGGCGCACAAGTAAATGCTTTGATACATTCAGGTCAAGTTCATGCTATATAAAACTCCCCCCCCCCCCCCAAAAAAAAAAAACTAGGGTGTGCCCTACTCATTATGCAAAAAAACCCATAATGATTCAAAGGCTTCAAAGGCTTTTCTGAACAATTTTAGACATAAAATACTGGACTAAAAGAGTGGCATCACCAGGGTATGGCTAGATGCGGCTGATTTTCCATGTGCAGTCTTCCTGCCCACACCCTTGTGCCAAATCACCTCCCTCTACTGAGAATCTTTTTAATTGACGTATCAAACAATTAAAAAAAACATCTCTCAAGTTGTACAGGTGAGCCTGCAGAAGGAGACAGGGAGGGGTGCTTTCAATGCTTGGTATGGTTGTCCATGGGGAGTTATAAGCCTCTTATGTGGTAGCAGTCCACAGTAGCACACACACCAAGAGAATGGATATGGAAACATGCACCTGCAACAGAGTTAGATCCACTTCTATTCTGCTTTTATTTATGTGCTTCAGAGCTTCTGACTTGAAGACTGGAGAACAGGGATATGGAGAAGGTACAGAATGTTCCTCGGCATGTGAGGTGCCTCAGTCTTGAAGCGTAATGTCCTTCAGGCCCCCAGCTGGCCTTTCTTCCATTACGACCTTGAGACCTTATGATGACTTCAGGGTTTCTCTCCGCAAAATTGACATATTTCGATCACAAAGAAAACATAGCGGAGTGTAAAACATGAATTTGAAAGTTCATAACCAAATCACTTAGCTCGGTTCTGATAGTAACTGTGCTCCTTGTTGCTATTCACCCATTTTATTGTAATACTCAATTATCTGTGAACCTACTGATTACTAGATCATTTCTTTTTGAAATTGTGCAGACACCATTTGGCCCTACTGCTTTCAGTAAACAACCGGCTCCCACTGGCTCATATTATGGGGTGGAATTTATACCTCACTCGCCATGAACGCAAACAGAACCCCTGCTACACGCTTCTGATCTTGTCAGACGAGGAAACCGTGGCATACAAAGATACACTGACAAGCACAGGATCACAAAGTTTGGGGAAGAGAGGGCTGGGATTTGGAGCCCATGGTTGGCTCCACACCACTTGTGAGGTTTTGAAATTAAAAGTAAAATACAGAGAATAGAAACGGAGCATGAAGGAAAGCGATAGCCTGGCACACAAAGAAGTGTGTAAATCGTACGCTTATGTTCAGGATACATGCATGTTTTTTGTTTTTTTAAATTGACGAGATATTTCCAGACTACCCTTAAGAAATTTCAACACTTACAGTTTCCCAGCCACATATCTGGATTTGAATTTTTTTTTTTATCTGTGCCCCCGCCCCCATTTTCCATAACCTTTAACACACCCATTTAGTAACGCCACTGGAATAAAATCAAGAAATTATTTTAAGACAATCTAATTTTTGGTATTTTATGGCTTCAAAACGATGAACAATAGTAGATATTAATCACTCACCAATGTACTTTCTTATGATCAACTCGTTCTCGCCTAATTCTTTCCACGCTCATATACGTGTAGACTTGAGCCTTACTTTTAATGAGTCTATGTACATGTACTCGTTGACCAGAACACGTATGTTTAACAGGGCTATGCTACTTAATGCTGCATTTTAATTGAATTCAATAGTGGGCATGTTGCAAAGTCTTCACTTTAAATTAACCTGGATTACTTTACTTGACTTATATGGAGGAAGGATTGCATAAGTGGTGGATAGTTAACAGCTATAAATTACTCCTTTTGTGCACTGTAAAAGCCTAAGGCTTGTGGCTATATTAATACCATTCAGACGCAGATTAATTTCAACGTGACAATTTTCCCTTTTTATAACTTTCTACGCCTATATGCAAGAAATATGTGACCCTAAAACAACAAAGAAATCTGTACATAAACTTCAAGTACAAACCAGGCCATTAGAGCCTCCAGGAACAAACAAAAAATGTTTGTAAAAATAGAATGGCAAAGAAATAGGGTTGGAATAGATATTGTGGTTTCTCTTGCATGTAATGAAAAATATGATGTGCCATTCTCACACGTCGTACTTAAAATCTAGACGATACACCGCTTTTAGTAGTTAAACTTCACAAATTCAAAAGGAAAATCAAAAATTACACAAGCCATAAAATTCATAAATTACCTTTCAATCAAGTCCCAGCTTCTCCTCTTTTCCTTTCCTTCTTTACTTAAGAGAAATTTTGGTATTCGTGGTTTTTGTTTATCATCTCCCTTTCTGCTAGAAACAAAGGTTGTATTACATAAAAAGACAGTAGATATACAAAAATAGGTACTTCTAACCACAAAATTTAGTAACAAAGTGGGCAAACTTGGGGAGGTGCAGCGGATGTGGACGTGGCGATAGGCAGTTTAGTTAAATGTAGTCATGGCTTGATCACAAAATTCAAGTACTGCATTGGAGCTTTGAGTATGGGATTTACTTAATTGAGCTTTGCACATCCATTTGTTGAGATATCACAATTATAATTTCTTGGACACAAGTGCTATTAATGATATTATATTGGCTAATTGAGGAATCTATGGTCTTCAAAAAGAAGAATAAATAAGTGCATATACCTGTGACCATAAACGAAGAAAAAGCAATCAGGCAGCTTAAGGCGAATACTCCTTTGTGATGGTGGCATCGAGAACAACCGTTTCCAGCACAGAAACCATACTTCTAGAATGGAAATTGTTGACCACTATATATATTAACTTTAAAATATAAATTAAGGACAACTGCTCTTTATGTTAATTGTACACAATTTTCTGCACCTATAACTACATGAAAAAAAACAAAGGTTAAAGTGAAGTGTGAGGCAACCGCCAAAAAGACTGAAGATGGCAGCACCTCTTATACCATAAGTGGGGGTATCGACTAGGCCGTCCACCAAGATCTTGAATTGAGTATGCATTGCTGTTGAGCACATTAGAACGTTTGGAATTCCTTGAACAGCAACGATGAAGCATGGATACAGTTCATCTATATCTCTTCAGGCACTGAAGTCAACAAATTCTCCAGCATAATGGCAGAATTACCAAGTTTTCCAGGCTTCTCAAGAAAAGCCCGCCTGGGCTGGGATCGGCAGTGCATTCAGAGCCCAGTAAAAGAGAAGAAGCAACCCAAAAGTTGCAACAATGATTGGCAGCAGCAACGGAGGAGGATAAAGCAGCATACAACCCACAAACAGTTATCAAGGCATAGGCCTCTAATTTGTCGTCTTCTATGTCTTGTGCCTAAAAGTAGAATTGTGGTACGAAACAAAAAATGGAGAAGGGAAGGCTGCAGGAAAGCTCGGCCAGGCGCAAGAAGCAATCAATGGCTGTCATTGGAGCAGTGTAGGGTGATAGGGCGGTTTATAGGAGCACCAGATCAATGATCCTGGAAGCCTCTCCTTCCTGCCACCTCTTTCTTCAAGTTTACTATGACAAATGCCCTAAACAGCACACACATGGCACACTGCCGGTCTTTTGCAATTTTAACTTATACGCATGATTTTTGATATTCGCTTATCAATGGAAACTCAATTTGCCTCTATTACATTGTGCTTATCGCTTGATGTTAAAAAAACTTTTGCAAGTGCTGTACTTTTTTTGTCTTGCAAAGTTTATACTTTGCTTTCATTCTGAAGAGTTATTTTCAAAAGCTCATCAGCTTTAGAATTTTGATACTGAAATTATAAATAACAGTGTGCTTTGCAGTTATTTATGGTCCCCATCGAAGGTTCAAATTAGATTCAGCTGTCCAATAGGAATCATTGCAAATCATAAATCTTCATTAATATGCCCACATTGTCTAGTAGTTCTCACAGAGAGCATTGTCACAACTATAATATTACACAATGGATACAAAAAGACATGTCACTGGATGAAGGCTTGATATCAGATGGAGGCCAGGGTGAAGATGCTGCCCCCTCTTTTCTTAAACAGATTGTAAGACACCCAAACGTCTTGAATGCAGCGCCTCCATCTTACATGATAACGGAGCAGTGACACCTATGGTGGGCAGGACCAACTTACCTCAATATGACTGGTGTTACACCATAAGGCTTCTGAAGCAAACTTAGCTCTCCATTGCCAACTGCAGGAGCACTGGCCAGTCACGAAAGACCACGCTACCACTACAGAAATAGTGATAAATATGTGCTAGCTTGCTGGGTGTTCCCTCTTTGGAGATCATTGGAGATGTTCTTGTCAGCTGTTGTGGTGCTTGAATTAAATGACCTCAAACCCTTCCCTTAATTATTTTGGAATCTGATAACTCAATTTACTGTCATCCTTGAACAGCCCACACTATTAACCAGAAGGCATGCCGCTTTCATGATTTTCATTACATTCAACATTAAATGTTTCATTTAATTGTGGTTCACAATCAGACTGAGCAGATTACACAAAAACTATGTATTTCTGTGCCTGACTTCTGGGTCTCTGTTCTGTTCTGCTGTTCCTCTGGACAACTGGTATTTTAAATTGTATCTTAGTTGTATATGGTCCCTAAATAGGAAGAATTTTCACACTGTACAGGAAAGAACAGTTTATATTTAAGTCATGAATGGTAAGGGATGGTCCATTAACCTAGTTTACCACCTACTATGCTATGGTCTTCTAAATGCCTGGTGAATGCTGGTCACTCTTCTCCAACTTCATCTCCCTACAGTCTGAACCAGTTATCAGATGTCCCTAGACACCACCAAGAATGAGGTAAGCCACCTTTTCTTAAATTTATTGTTGAGCATCAAATTGTTATTACCTTAAAGTTTATTATTGTCCTACTAGACCTCCTTCCTGTAAGCACGTTTTTAATATACTTTATATATCAGCCTGTTTGAAAAGATCCTGCACTGAAAGCAATCAAGGAAACATGCTGTACAAATGTAAGTCCGGGCATAGGCACAGCAAAAAAGGCTTATCCAGATGCTTTGATTCATGCATAATTCAATTCTTCACTTACAAAAGCATAGGAAATTAGGAGAAAGTTGGACAATCTGAGAAGACAACAAAATCCCTCTTTACTCCCACCACTTCTCGAACAAGGGGCGAAGCAAGCCATCTTGAGAGGAAAGTTAGAATCATGAAACCACTACATACTCACCCTACAAGGTAGGACTATCCTAGTCCAGGATGATGGACATATCCACATCTATACCTTTGAGTCCATTATAGCAACATTACCCACCCTATAAATCCAGGTGATGTCTTCACCAACACAAATGAAAGAATGTAGGCACCCTATACACAGGGACCTTTAGGGTCTGTAATCCAACCAGACAGATAAAATATAATGTTTGGAGAAGGAGGCGGCACTTTGTAGTGCAGCCCAGCATACAGTTCTGGTGGCCAAACCTTCAAAGGAACAGATCTAGTTAATCAACAGTACAATGGGAAGCAACCAATGTCGAGAAGACCTTGTCTGCTTTCAGTAAACTGTTGGTAGGCATATGTATGGTTTCACCAGGAATAGGATGGTTCTGTGGGTCTTCTGATTCCAGTGTCTCCTTGAGTTGTCCTAAAAACGACCACTAGGTACACCTATTTCATAAAATCGAACAACTATTTTTTATTTTATTTAAACAGGGGTTGGAGAAAGTAATAGGAATTCCGAGAAGCAAAAATGACAATCAAGCAGGGTTTCCATTTAGTGTACAAATATAGTTAGTTGGTGTGTAGGGGAGATGGGCAATGTTTATGGGAGCTAGGCTGAGCATTGCCATTGAGTGATGATGGGACACTGTAGGGGCAAAGGACACCAGCTATAGCAAGGCCACACCACCGCAGCGAGACGCATAGTCCCATCAGGATTAGTGCAACACTTGTCCACCGCCCTTCATTCCTACCTTCCATCATTGGAAGCTGCCTGTGCATCACCGTCATGCTCTTGACCAATAATATTTCCAATTTATTCATTTAAGCAGATATTGATACCCTTTGTTCCTAACTTTGAGTGAGAGCAGCTTTAGTAATGGAGCTGCAAAACACTCAAGAAGATAGCAGGAGTCTTGAACCACCCAAATTAGTGGGGTACAGAAACTTGCATTATATGCAAACTCCTTTTCTTTCCTTTGCTCCACCCTGTGTGGGCACAGGCACTGGAGCAATATGCATAAACTCCGAAGGCAAACACTACATAGGAGCGTTTCCTTCTTATATGGAGTGCTACGGAAGCAGACTGACTCAGACATGCATAGCTTCACCCTCTCCTTCCTTTCGATGCCTGCTGCTATGCCTGCTGCTGTACCTGCGCTCACACAGTTACCCCATCTCGTCTTCCTTCCATGTCAGAAGATGCCCGCCTCAGCTCTCTATTTAGTTCTTCCTTCTCATTCATTGCGAAATAAATTACGATTCTTAATGTATGTCTTTATTTTTTGTTTATTTCATTTACAGAGTTTTGGCCTTTGTTTTTTGGGAGCTGCCACCAGGAGTTTAAACTCCACTCTAGTGGTTCGTTCATAGTGGCGGCGCATCGAATAGTCATCACCGAGAACTTCACCCAACCCGGGACATAAACAGACACCCAACAATCATGATTGCTCTTTGTATATTAGACTAGAAGCCATCATTGACACCACAGAATGTGGAGGACACGGTCATGCATTCCATTAGACTTTTTTTATTTCAAATTTGAAGTCTTAGGGTGTTCAAATTAGTAGAATTAATATTGTGTGGTGGTTTTTAATACATATTTACTGCAAAGTCAGGTACAAGGCTGGTTAAGGATAGAAAAGATTGTGTGTCGGGTAAACATGATATCTAGCACAACGTAAGCGATATCTTTTGCATGCATCTTTATAAATCTTGTAAAGAATGAAGGCACGCTTACTTTACAACACTTTGTGGTATTCCATTCTCAACGTCGTTATACACGGGGTCAAAGTCCAGATCTGCATCCGCTGCTTCAACGAGAACATATCGGGATAGGGGAGGGGGGTGGGGGGAGTGAGCAATCAAAAATTAGAGAACGTGCCATTCATGATTTTACACATTAAATATATCAACACTACTAAAAAAAGGCCCAGTATGTACCTAGCAAAAACGTGAAAGCAAATCATTTAAAGAAGGAAATAGCGACCACTGGAAGATGATTTTATTTTAAACTTAACAAAATAGCTGTCAGATGTTTGTGGTATACAGGTATACTGAATTGAGAACACAACGGTCGGAGGTTACAAGCCACATCACAGGAGGAAGCCAGATGACGACTGGATGCCAAGCACATGAGACCACTAGAATATCTGGGACCCATGAGGTCAAAACTACATCATGCTAAGTCTAGTCATGCAACATTTAACAGTCGCTTTTTCTAGGCCTCACTGATGTATTCATTGAAGCCCCCGCATCTCAGCAAGAGAGGGCCTGCATCTGGCATGCAAGACATGACATTCCAAGAGCTGCTGTGCGGGCAGGATGATGGAGAGCCAGGCTTCATCGTTTCACAGTTTCTCATGATCGCATTCCAACACCTGATTCCTGGAATGTCAATACATATAGTCACGTGACTCTGCTGTAGAGGTGTGCACTGTTTTGTCTCGATGAGTTTGTTAACTTGGTCGTTGCTGAGGAAGACCTGCCCAATTAACTGTGATCACAGTTCTTTAGGAAAAACATTTTGAACACTCATTCCAAATGCTACGCACTGAATATTTTTTCAATATTGAGCACTGACACTGTTGTGGTCACAGTGCTGGACGATCTGGGGATGAAAGCGAATACAAGTGGCATCAATGCTCTGCTCAAAATTGATCCTTCAGCAGTACTCACCTCCATTTACTTCTACTCTCTAAATATTGGCTGTCAAAACTAGGGTTATTCATTGCCAAGGGGGTCCCTCTGCCAACTCAATTAATTGACTCTAGTTAGATCAAACCCAGTTGTTAGAGAATCACTACTCAATGCCTGGCAGCTATGGCACAAGCAGTGGATGCTAGGTTCAAGCAGTACCAAAAATTCAAAGTAAAGAACACAACACAAAATTATGAAATCAACTTAAAAAATATAGACAAATGCAATGAGTAAAAAAAGACAGCCAGATCATCAAAACAGAGAGGAACGAGAAATATACATTTCTAAAAGGTTTTACGTCAAAAAACACCTAGAAAACGTATGGGAAAAACAAAAAAATTCATGGCGAATGGAGACCTATGACAAGAATAGAGTGCAGGTTGCATACACCAAGAGGTTTGTCCCAGTCAAATGCTTTACCTTCAGACTTAATCTCTATCTAATGGAAAAACTTTTTTTGGCCAGTCCTGGTCCTCAGGACAGGCTTCTGGGCACTAGGGCTGTCTATTGCCAGGTCTCTTGCAAGGTCTAATAGTCTTTAGTCAGCTGGGCCCTCTGAGTCAGGAGTCTTAGTTCTATTTATGTCCCTGAAGCAGATACAATGGAGGCCAACCACGTTACCCTGAAACAGCAGTTCTAGCAGAATTTAGGAGTCCTTTACTCCTTGTTTTCTTATGCAAGGCACTTTTTCAGCAGAAGTCCGGATTCTTCTTCCAGCAAGGGCCTTCTTCAGATGGAGTCTTCTCAGGTCCAAGAAAGTTCTGAAGAGGTAGTGATTGAGGTGAAGTTCTCTTGCACACTAGTGGATTGGAGAAAATCTACCACCTAATTCTAACTATTTTCTCACAGTGGCCCCCCACAACCTTTTGCAGTACTTCTATTTACCTTATTGTAAAATTATCCAGGATCCCCAGATTCAGCACGGAGGGACACAGCTACCACCAGGCAAGTCTCTCTTCAGGTTTGTGGCCAGTCCCCTGCCTGAAGGGTCAAAACTGGCTTACCCTCTTACTCTGACTGGACCCTGACTGTCTAGCAGGGTCCAGGGAGGGCCCTGGGAAAGAATAGGAGATGCCCTCCTTGGCTTCTCCAGGTCAAAAAAGGTAGTGCAGTGCTGCCATTTGTTCTGCCAACTGTTCCTGTTCACTCTCAGATAGCTAATCCCTGCAGTTAATAACTGTAAGGAAATGCCTCTTTTTGTAGGAGCGAACCCCCCCCCACCCCACTCCCCCCAATCATTTGGATTAATGCGGCTGGCTTTTCAGTGGAGTACACGGAGCCCTGCCAACCAGGCCGGATTGCATGCGCTCTGACCTGTCGAATGTGTGTTAAATTGGATAAAAAATGGTTGGCATATTACATTTACTTCTAAGTCCCTAGTACAAGGAACCCAGGAATAGTACGTTTTCCGGTCATTACTGGACTGCAGAACTGATTGTGCCACCACTGCAGTGAAAACACGACTCTAGGTCTGTCACTGAAGCCTAGTCACGCAGCTTTTAAACTTCCAACTCAACATGGCAAAATAGTCCTTTTGAAAAGTTCAAACCTTCCTTAAGTATTTATAAGCTGCCCGAAGGTAAACCCTAAACGCCCATAAGGTAGGATGCAAAATGTTAAAAAGGACAGTTTCTTGAATGCTTTACATGACCGGACAGTCAAAACTCACCATTGTTGTTTTCACTGTAGCAAGACTGGTAGTTCCATTGGCTGACATGGGTTACACTGGCACCATTAAGTTTTAATCTCCATTTGGAACCACAAAAATAGTACTTCCAGGTAAAAAATTCATTGTTACATTAAATTCTAAATATATCAATAGTTAGATTTAAAGTAGCTTTTAATATAAAATTTACTTTAGAAAGTCACCACTTCCTGCTTTAAGTTCTAGCAACCATTTCTACTTAACTTCAGCAGTTGTCATCTGAGAAAGCCTACTGCCCTCCTACAAGGAGGTGCGAATTGCTCCCAGGTATGAGGAACAAAAAGACTGTTGGTGGGAGGAAGTGTGACCTCCTCCTGACAGGAAGACCAGTGGGCTGTGGCCACAGATGACCAAGCTTCAAAGTGCCAGTTGCCCGTCACAGGCAAATGCAAGTCACTCTTTAGCCTGCCCTCTCGTTTGTCTAGGTAGACGGGCAGGCATCTCTTGCAAAGGGGGAAAGCCTGTTGCAGAAACGTTTTTTCAGGAGGAGCAGCTTATTATTATATTGGACTCACTTCAAGGGTGTGCCCACAGCTCTAACCGGGTAAAAGGTAGGACATCTTGGATTCGGACTGAGATGCACTGTGGGATTGTTTAGTTGCAATCACAGAGGAAGTGACGAAAGAGGGGGGTAAGGTTGCCTGTGGGAATTTTGCCCTTTGTTGCTAGAAAGTCCACCCAATATACAAAATTGAAACTGGCATAAAAGCGGTACCCCCTGCATACAAGCCTCAGAACACTACTAAAATTTGTAAGAACAAAATAAGTACTGCACCTGCTGAATATCAGAAGGAAAAGCTGCACCAAGGAGGTCTGCACCTGTTGAACCAAGGACAGGACTTCAGAAAGGGATAACTGCTCCTGCTGTCAACATCATGGAGAGAAACCCCCAAGGGCTGGACCTGCTCCCACTTGTGCAAAGGACCAGTGAGTGGACTACAAATGCTGTATGGATAGCCTTCTGTTAAGCTACAGGAACACAAAAGCTAAATAAGTCCTGCATTTGCAAGTGTCGAGCTGAGCAATTAAAACTGAATTTGCCTTGGACCACACTGGTGCATCCATGGTGAACCCCCAAGAGGTGCCCCTCAGGTTCTTGACACTTGGCTGATGCTAGTGTGTACTCTTTCTCCTGGATAGAACAGAACCAGTGGCTAGTACACACCACCACTGTTCAGTCTCCGTGGCCCACTGACTTCAGATTGCACCAGATGAAGAGTTTTTCCGGTGTGTGCATAGCCTCAAATTACATTAAGAGCAGAGGCTCATACTGAACGGCTGGACTTCATCTGTTTGCTGACGTCAAGCCCAGTGCTGGATCCAAACTGCAGAGGACCTAAACAATGAGGAAAACGAACCCAAAAACTTTGTAAGTGTGAAGATAAAAGTTTGACCAGAGCCTACTTGGCCCCTGCATCTGTCAAGCAGTCTATCACGGTTGGTCTGAAACTTTGACTTTGGCACAAACCTAAACGTTTGAGGCGCACAAACTACCGATAAGTGTGAACAGTGATTTCTGAAACGCTTTGCGTCAAGAACAGTGATTTACGAACACCTTTGAAAAAATCCTAACTCCGGTTCCCATCATTAGATTTTTGTCAGGTTGATCTTTGTTTTACTGTTTACTACATTTGTTTACTTTTATAAATTGGAGTGGGATTTTTATTGTGTTTTGTTGTCTACTTATTGACTGTTCTGGTTAAAGCTTTACATTTGTCTGGACTGAGTTTGGGTCTGGCTTCTCTGTGCCAAAGCTACCCAGGACTGAGCTAGGGTTTAAACTAAAAGTAACTAAACTGATTCTGATAAAGAATAGAGACATTATTACTTACTGAGGTCTACAACTAGTAATCCACTTTTTCACAACACCTATTGGCCTTTCATGGGCCAACAGGCAAGGCACTGTCCTCTCACCGACACTCATTAACTCAAGGTTAAAATAGTGCCAAGCGCAATAAAACAGTTAAAACAGTTAAGAAAACTATGGTTTTGAGAGAGATGCAGGTGGAATTGGTTATGGGTTTCAAGTATTATGACACGCCAGTTTCAAGACTAAGTGCAGCGCGCAGCCAGCAGCATTGCCAGCATTGCGCTTGGTGCTACTTTAACCTTGCACTTTAATCCTCTACCTCAATCCCTCAACTTACCGGTTTGTTTGCACTGCTCACTGTTGTTGGTCCTCCGCTGCCTTTCCTTGCCCTGGTCCACAGCGGCTGAGTGCCGTTTGAGTGGAGGGCATTCCAGGAAGCAGCGGGCCCAATCACAGGGCACTTTCGGTCTTGGAGAGGGCGGAGCAACGTTCCTGCGCACTCCCCTATATCAGACCGATGTGCCAGCGTACGAGCAGCGTACGTGCCGCTGGCGCACCAAAGGTGCGCCTAAGGCAAGCCCGTCTACGCCCGTCTGGGACCAGGGGCCAGGACCCCGGCTTCCCGTGAACCAGCCCGAGCACTGTTCATCGCTACACAAGAAACACACTCCTAGATATCGCTCAATATGAAGCGATTGGCAATACATTCTGCACAAAAGCCCACCCAGGGCACACTGAGGGCCCGTTTTCCTGTCTAAGCTGCGGATGGAGCAGCATAACACAATCAGACTGGTCCTCTAAAGAAGTTGACTTGTGTAAACTGACATGCATTTACTTCAATGCCAGGTCGGTACCAAAACATTCCCTCGAAATTTGGGACACTCAATGAGAGGAACCCCAACCTGGCCTTCATAACTGAAACCTGGATGGATGAAAACAACTCCCCTGACATCTCTAATGCCCTACCAGCAACTACAAGATACTAAAACAAGACAGACATGGATGGAAGGGAGGAGGGATAGCCATCGTGTTTAAAGATTGTCTGACCTGCCTGCATCTCAATGTGGCACAATTGGAAGAGCATGAAATACTACTATTTCAGCTATTCAAAGATGGCCACACAATACTTGCTGGAGCAGTGATCTATAATCCCCCAGGACACCAAGCCGAACTCAGCACTAGATTACTCACCCAACTTCTAACTGTCTGTCTGAAATATAAGAACTACCTAGTTATAGGGAACTTTAATGTCCACTTTGAGAAGGCGAACAACCCTGCAGCAATACACTTAGAAAGTGATATGCAAATTCTCCAACTTAAGCAGTGTATCAACGGCCCCACATATATTGCTGGGCATACATTAGATCTATTATTCTCTAATATTGAATCCACACTTATCCAGGAGAAAACACCTCTATCCTGGACAGATCATTCACTCATACCCTTCTCACTCAGTCTGCCAGCAAAATCAGTAAAATCCGGCAAACCCTCGCAGGTGGCCAATGGAGCCTGGAGGCTAGTTACCCAGGACTCCTTTCAGGCCCACTTCACCCCGATAACATGAAGTCTGAGTGCTCTCCCTCGAAACTGAAATCACAGAAGTGTTAGACCTATGTGCCCCCAATTTAAAACCTAAGTCAACAAAAAGATCCCACTATGAGAAGTGGTACACATCCGGCCTGAGGGCCAGAAAGAGTAAAATGACAGAACACCAATGGAGACTGTCCAATCAGGAATCTGACAGGTTAAGGTACAAGTCCGAGCTTAGGACCTATAACAACGCCATTAGAAAGGCTAAGAAGACCTACTATGCTCAATGATTTAACGAGAACTATAACTCAGCAAAAGAGCTGTATAAAATAGTAAGGGAACTTAGTAAACCTGTGAGTATGTCCCAAACACTGCCCCCTCAGAAGAAGCCTGCGGAAAAAAAAAATCTGTAGATTTTTCTCTGATAAAATCAGCAAAATATATTCTTCCTTCAGCCCTACCACCACGGCAGATTCAATTAATTGAGAACACCTGACTGGTGATTCATCTAGCATGGGTAACTTCTCCGCTCTTACAGAAGACGAGGTCCTAAAAGCGATGGGGGAATGAAATCAGGATCTCCCTTAGACCACTGCCCTCACTTTATCTTTGCTCGGATCACAGCAGTATTATGTCCTTATGTTACTAAGCTACTCAACCACTCTCTTAACTCTGCTGCCTTTCCTGAGGCCTGGACGCAGGCGGTAGTGACACCCTGTTGAAGAAAGCAGGAACAGATATACACAATCCTGAAAACTATCGCCGATTTCTCAGCTCCCATACCTCTCCAAAGTCTTGGAGAGGTTGGTAAACAGACAACTATCCAACTATTTAGAGTCCAATGATCTATTAGACCCCTCACGGACCGGCTTCAGGGCTACCAATAGCATGGAGGCAACGCTTCTGGCTGTCCTAGATAACATCAGATCTCTGACCGATCAGGGGGGAGCTGTAGCCCTGATATCATTGGACCGGTTGGCAGCGTTCGACACAGTTTTGCACAATCGAATGCTGGAAATCCTATATGAAAAAGCAATCCATGCCAAAGCGCTACAGTGGCTCCGCTCGTTTCTGAGTAGCAGAACACAAACAGTACAACTGGGCCAGTTCGTTTCTAAACCCAGGGCCATCAGCTGTGGCGTGCCGCAGCGAGCATCCTTGAGCCCTACACTTTTTAACGCATACATGTCCTCTTTAGCAGATATTTGTAAACAATGGGGCCTCTGCTTCGGCTCCTATGCGGACGATACTCAGTTGATGGTAGTACTCGAAGAAAGGCATGATGATACCAAAGCAAACTTGAAAAACTGCCTCGCAGAGATGGCACGATGGATGTCTGAACATTGCCTGAAATTAAACGCAGGGAAATCAGAAATCCTGCTCTTCGGAGGAGCCAACTTGATTTGGGATGGCTCCTGGTGGCCACATACCCTGGGAGATGCCTAAGGGTGGGCAAAATTTGCGAAAGTGCCTTTGGCAAAATATCGAGAAACGGCAAAAAATCTCAGCGATCACGCGAAATTTCGTGCTGATTAATCGGTTACTGAATTTGACATTCAACTCGGGCACCTGCTTTATTTATATCTAAGTGCTTCCTGTTGAGGTTTAATTTTTGTGACAGGAGCATCGTGCCAGAATGAATCCTGCCCTGCATATTTATCCAAGAAGATGCCACTGTTTTGTGCAATACCTCTACTCAACCGGAGTAGTAAGTGGGCATGCCATCATGGTGAGCCCGGGCCACAAGAGGGGCTCACCAGCCCAAGGAAGGGGCACACCAATGGCATTTGCCCCTCACTGTTTGTTTTTAAAACGTGCATTGCTAGGACTTGCTCAGGAAGCTTGGCGTGCATTGGCTGCCAAGGGACAGGGGGGGTCGCCTGACGGCTATAGCGCGCACAGCTACTCCATGGAGTGTTCTGGAGTGAAAAGCATAGGTCGGAAAGTGAACGACAAAAGTGAGTCCTGCACAAAACAAAAAGCCACGTTTTTAAGCGTTGTCTTGAACAGTGCAGCACCACTCGCTGCCTGCGTCAGACAAGGAAGGGGCATTTAAGCCACGGGCTGCTTTGAGCACCCCCTTCACTGCGCCCTGCCAACCATTAACGCGACCCACTGCCCTGGATACAAGCTTCCAACTTCTGTGACTCTTTTTCCATTTTATGTAAAAGACGTACATTGTGTGAGAGCAATCAAAAATGTTTTTAATGCTACCTTGTGGTGTAATAAATGCGGCCTGAACACTCTTTTCTCAAACACAATAGCCAGTCGCCTTAGGTCAATTCATTTTCTTCCTCTGCTGGGCGAGGCCGATAATTCGGGCTGGCACATAAGATATGCCAGGGCACCAAAATAAAAGTGGCCCATATACATTAGTGGCTCAGAGAGATGAAAAAGGTGGCCATGTGTGCAGAACATCGGGCAGTTCTGACATTGCAAAGTTATGAGAGAGTGCATGAGTGTGTACTTGCAGCAGCCAATGTTTGTTGTAATATCAAGAAATCAATTGTAAAATAAAGCGGTGTACCCCAGCCCCTGAAAGCAGCCTCACACACTGGCCTGTCAAACCAACCCTCCTGGCACTGCCAGAATGCCCCAGAGGTCAGTCCGAGCGTGGTGCCTCACGTGAGCTGTGTGATCCTGCACACTTCCCATGCATCAACACCTGGGCACTAGTTTCTACTGGCTAATCAGTAAGTGATACCTCGTTCGGTAAATGTATATACAAATCTTTTGTGCTGATTAATGCGTTACTGAAAGTGTCCTTCAACTCGGGCACCTGCTTTAAATCTGTTTGTGCTCCTGATAGGGGAGGTAGTCCCTTAAAGTTATATACAGGCAGTGGTTGACACTGGTATTTTGACTAAGGGTGTGCGACAATTTCTGTTCCTTCGCGAATCGCGGAAGTTTCGACATTTTCGCGTTCCGCATGGAAAGCGAAAATGTTGAAATTTCGCAATTTCCGCAAGCGGAACGGAAATTGTCGCCCACCCTTACGCAGCACCCAAGCAATGTGCTATAAACTTATGCATCCTCATTGACAATACCCTTTCCATGAAAGACCACGTGTGGGTTCTGTGTGGAAGGGGCATTGCAACTCTGAACTTGCTAAGAAGACTCTTTCCCTGGATCCCACTGGAATGTAGAACAGTAATACAGGCCCTGCTCATCAGCAAGCTACATTATGGCAATGCTCTGTTGGTAGGCATGTGCAAAAACAGTTGGACAGAATGCAGAACAATGTCATACATTCACCCCAATACAGAGACCTGGGCCTAAATCCATTGTGTTTTTGCTCACCATGCCATTCCTGTTTGAACCCAGCCATATGCAAATCAGTCTTGACCCTGTGCCTCATGGGAACAGTCCAGCCCGAACTGCCAAGCCAGGTCCTCCCTAGACTGGAACCAAGCATCGTAAATTTTAAAGATTATTGTAAAGTGCACGTAGATTCAAAAGGGGCCCCTCAGCATTATTTGGAATGCTGATAACATTACTACCACCATCCAGTTTGATTAAATAAAAAAATAAATCTGAACGGACGACCTGGGAGGCAAGGGGCAACCAGAGGGAGGTGGTGGCCCGGTGGACCTTGTCCGGGAGCCCGCCCCCGCGGCCAGATGAGTTGGGAAAATATTTCCACTGGATATCTCCTGTCTACACTGGCAGCTGGTGGCATAGCCCGCCGGGCCCGAGAAGTGGAAATCAGTGGCCTTGTGGGTTCTGCCTTGGGGACCCCCTCAGCCCTTTCCTCTTCGCTGGTGAGGAGAGAGAAAAGTATACAATAGGGGGCTAGTAAACTCAACTAAAGGCTCTGCACCTGCCCCACCTAGATGGGATGAAAAACCATAACCAGCAGTTACAGCACAGTAAACTAAAATCAACAAATACATGAAGACCACAGCAAAAATGCAAGAATGTGCAGCAGCACCTGGGGAAGCTACAGATCTCACAGGCCATATGTGATTTGAGCACCAATCTGGAACAATAGATTGGGGGTGGAGGGGAGTGTAGTGGAAGTTGTACTACTTCACCAAGACCTGAGGGCAATTGCATAAAGAGTTGTCGATATGGAATAATGAATATTTAATGTGGAAGACACCAAACAGACATTGTGCACGGATGTAATGTGCCTAAAGAAAAAATTGGGCTACCTATAAAACAGGTTGCAGGACGCAGAAGGGCAGAACCAGTAGAAACAATCTCCGATTTGTCGTGGTCCTGAGAAGGCTGAGATCAAGAATGCCCACAGAGGCCTTGTCCTCATGCTTTGTCATTGAAAAGGGCCCACAAGTTGTTGACATTGCTCCCATCCCCGGAGTACCCTAGAAATCAAGGATAACCCACTTCCTAAATTACGCAGACAGGGATAGTATACTACTCTAGACCTAACTTCATGCACACCTGTTTCTGGACCCAACACGAATCAATATCTATCCTGACTATAGCCTACAGATACCACAGAGCAGGCGGCCGATCTACAAGTCAAATGCAATATAAAAGCGGTGCAACTGACCTACAAGCGAATGTTCCCTGCAAAAATGAAAGTCATACATGAGGGTAGTACACACTTTTTTAAACCACCCTCCCCCAAACTGGTATGGGACTGGCTAGAAACTAAGTCCCGGACAGTGGGGATCGCTCCCAAAAGTCCGGGACAGCGGGGGTTGCTCCCAAAACACTGAGAGAAACACAGGAGCAACCTAAATGCTGCAGAGAGGACTGGAAAAGGGGGGCTTCTCTACGATGATTTTGGTCCACGAGAAATGCAGAGAAGGGACTGACCGACCAGCAAGCCAGCTCTGACAAAGGGACCAGCATCGCCGAGAGTGGCCCCATGAAGGACATGGACCTTCATGGTAAACCCCCAAATACCCAAGACCTGACTGCTAACTGAACTCAATATCTTTTCCCCAATGGTACCATTTATGGTTATGTTTATGCTGGAGTGGGTAGGCGGAATCTGGTTCCTCCAGATGTACAGTTACAGCAAGGGCCTAAAATGTCAGCTGGGTTGACTGTGCAGAGAAATCTGCTAATACCAGAGTAGTAGCTTGGACAGATGCACACCCTGATAAGAGGTTGCCCCCTTGTCACCCTTCCTCTTTGCCCCGACCGTGGAGCCACTAGCAGATGGGTTGGGCGAGATGTCCAACCCTGTAGATTTCGTTGGCACGGAACACAGAATATCATTATACAAGGACAATGTCTTGATCTATGTCAGCAACCCGAAGACCTCCCTGTGTCGTCTGAAGCAAATGCTCCAGATATATGCTGAACCTCAGACTTAAAAGTAAACTGGTCCAAATCTACATACTTCCCACTGAATGGGACACACAATGACATATGCACAACTACCACTCTACGATGGGCCAACTAACACTTCCAATATCTAGTTACGTGCATACAACAACCAGCAGTCGGGACTGGGAATTAAATGTGGCACCCCTACTATCATGGGTACGATGAAATATGTGGGAGGGCCTCCCACTGAATGTGGCAGGCAGAAGAGCCCTGTTCAAAATGGTACTGGGATTGTACAATGGAGGACTAGAGATGACCGACATTGAACTTTACTATCAGGCCACCACATAGCACCGATCAATTATTGGCTGGTCGGGGATTGCTCAGATCTGGCAAAAGAGATGTAACTCCGGGCCCTTGAAAAATACAGCAAACTAAACTTACTCTGTGGCTTATATAAATAAACTGCTTCCTCCGGTGACCCCAATGTCACTATTGTGTTGGCATCAGGCTCTAAAGGCGATTAACTAGCATAGGGTTCAGAATAAAGAAACACAACTGTAGACGAGTAATTGGCTCAAACACACGTATCAATTAGAAGGGTTTCAGGCATAGGGCATCCTCATTTAGAAACTGAGTGATATCGGAGGGGGCCACAATATGCACATTCCAATATCTGAAAGAGATATATGAAATGCACACAACACAATTCTATCACTATATACAACTGCGAAACACACTAGAGACGCATCCAGGAAACCTCCAGGCCCTGCTGGAACATAACCCAGTTGAGGCATACATTACAATTACACTAACTCGAATAGGGAATTTCAAAGATAAATCATACATTAGTGTACAACTCCCCGGACTCCATGGCAGCATTGAGGGAGCTGTGGGAACAGGATCTGGGCACCCTGGATGATGAAGACAGGGTGGAAGCAAAAATGGCCCATTCAGTGCTAGCAGTTGCTATGGGACTGATCCACCACCAATACCTGCACAGAGTGTATACAGTCCCACACTATTAAGCAAAATGCAACACAGCTTAGATCCACACTTCTTGCGATGTAGGGTGAATATGGGAACCTTCTTCACACTGTAAAGGAATGTCGAAGAATACTAGTGGCGGTTCCCCCTTTAGGGCGCAGGAGCATCGGCCTGCCTGCTTCGAGCGCAACAGTAAATGTAATACGATGGTTAATGGACATGACCATTTGAAGTGTACTGTCTCTCGCAACTTGGGGGCAGGGCCACTCCTGCTACCGATTGGCAGCAGTAATGATTTTCCTAAAGTGTCCATGTAAAATTGGCTGGCTGTCTTGCGACAGCCAGTCCGACATGCACACTTCAGACCACACCTATATCAGCTGTGTAACAGCCATGTGGGCTGAAGGGCACAGGCAAAGGAGCACTGTGTTGGCTCTTCACTTCCTACTTAGTCAGGCTCCATGGTTTTCTCTGAAGGCACCAACACCGTTACGCGTCCCTGCAGTCTTCCCTGCACAGTTGAAACAGACATTGTTTAAATAAATGAAAACAAAAGCACTTACCAAAGTACACTTTTCCGACTGTTTGAAAGGGCTCCACACACCTCACTGCTTTGTATTGGTAGGTTAGGACTGTGGACACAGTGTGCAATGCTATAATTTAAACCCTAGGGCACATGTCGGCTGATTTCCCCTGATGTGATCCCCCCCACCCCCCCCATTCCTTGCAGCAGTAAAACCGGCAACATCACTGAAAGCTTTGAAGCTAGAAAAATGTTTAGCATTGCCTTTGTCCACATTACACTTTGTTGAAAGTCATGTTCACTTAAGGTGGTCTGCTACAGAGATCTTTTCAAGAGTCCCGAAATAGCAAGAACATGGCATAAAATTGCTTTGCTGAAGCTTGACGGCAACTCGCCAATCCTCATCAATGCTTCTTGTTTGCGTATTGCTGAATAACCCATGTTGTAGGCAACATGACATGTGGCTGGTACTGGAAGGCCTCAAATACAAAATCACAGCAGACTTCGTGCTGCACCCAGAAATCATGTGATTCGCTGTTTTACGAACCACGGTAGTTAATAAACATTCAAATGGAAATAGCCAGCTTTATTAATTGCTGTATAAAGGTTGCATGTCGGAACCACAAATTCCCTAACCATGCATGCCTATACAGCGCGGTCTTAAAAATGACTGCATCTTAACCACGCATTCCTTTACCACGCATGCCTTTACCAAGTAATTTCGTGGTAACGGCATGAATGGTAAAGGGGTATGCATGTCTAAGGTCGCAACTCCCCATCCCACCGCCCAAAAGGTACAAACTCCCCCCCACCCTCATCCTCACACTGAGCTCCAGATATCACTACCCCCTCCCAATTACCACACTGTCCCCTCTCATTGCCCCGAGGCCTAAAACCCTGACCCTTAACCTGACCCAGCTCAGCCCTGTAACAGCCCTAAAAACTGCCCGTACTCCCCTAGGCCCTAAAAACTAACCAGACTGCCCATTCCTCTCCCCCTGCCCCAAGGCCTAATATCCTAACTACCCCCTCCCGTCAGCCCTGAAAATGTGCCCGAAACCCCCAGCCCTGAAAACTAACTCCAATCCCCAGCACTGAAGACTTGCCCCAAAGCCCCAGCCCAGAAAACTACTCCGACCCACCCACAGCCCACAAACCTACCCCCTGCCCAGAAAACAACCCCAGACCCCCAGCCTACAAAACTACCCCTGACCCACCCACAGCCCACACAATTTCTATCCCCGACACACCCCAGCCCACAAAACTATCTCTGACCCCCCCAGCCCAAAATGTACCCCCAACCCACACCCAGCCCGCAAAACTACCCCCAGACCCACTTACCTCACCGTGGATCTCTCACTGTGAAATCTTCCTGCATCCGTTCAATGCAGCCAGCAGCAGTCGATGCATTGCCTTAACCACCCACATGCGTGGTTAAGGCATGTGTATGTTTAAGGCAAGTGTGTTTTAGCTTGCAGAGTTGGAACCCTCATGGTTTAGATCGCAGTGTTCCGACTGTTTCCCCTGGATTATTTAATTATGGTATTTGGAGGTTACACGTTTTCACACGTGTTTTACAATGTTGTACACGTCAAGCAGTTTTGACCATGTGCCAAACTTTAGGTGATGATTGATCATTGAATTTGCATCCAAAGCATGTTCACATCCCCGCCTGAGAAAACTGGATGAAGTAGAGGCCACTGCTGCTTATGCTCATTTTACTCACACATGAAAGGGTTAAAAGACACATCTGGGCTTGTGGCTCCATCATGTTCTAAAGCGTAAAGCCATCAATAAGTCATCAAATTAGCATCAGTTATATTAAGAACAGGGGCTTTCCAGTGTGTGAACCTGTTAACATTATTTTAGTGCGGCAAATACTTTTTCGATTTACACCACCAAAGTATTTTTTCAGTCAGAGTATCAATGTTCTATTTTTCCAAATAAAATAGTTTTCTCTCCTGGCTTTCCAGTCCTTCAACCTGACGTTCAGAAGCAACAGTGGCATGTAAAGACCATGCCTGCAGACAGTCTGTTCCACAGAGTCACTATTCTCACTGGAAATATAAATGTGCTCTACCTATGTCAGCACACATAAAGCAAGGGTGTGTTTAGCGGATTAAAAAACATGGCGTTTCAGTCGCCAAAATCGTCGGTTGCAAACCTCGGCTTCCCATGCAATCTCTTTTCTCTTGTACAGCGCATGCTTTGAACTGAGGCGCTTTCAGGAGTTATTAACGGGACACCATTGAGAGCTCTGGAGCAAAGGCTGAAGGTAGTGCAAATTTCTCACAGTGCCTGTCAGTGGGTTAATAGGTGTTCAGAATACTTGCTCATCCAATCTGTGGCCTCTCTGCTGAACAAACAGAGCAATGGTCAATGATTCCAGTTGCAATTGTGATTCTGTGCAATTGTGTATTAAGGATATACACAGTTGCCAACACATTGAGAAGACAAAGGTATATGGAAATACAGTGGCTACAGGTGAGTCGGTGAAGTGAAGGAGATGTGAGGAAGTGCATTCAGGAGTCAGTGAAAGGAGGCTGCTGAAGATATTATATGCAGATAGACGAGATGTGGAGAAAAGGGTGCACCTGTAACGTAGAATGAGCATAGCGGGCATGATTGAGACACTCTGAAGACCACTACTCCATCACCAGGCCTCAGTAATGTTTCATTCACAGACTCGCTGCATTGTCATCTCAAAGTCTGTTATGATGTTCTCTTGTTAGACTGGATAAGCAGATACCTACATCATCATCATATGAAATCTCTTTATTAATGTCAAAACTACACTTTCAGAATTGATTTATTAACCTTCTTGCTTTCTCAAATTTGCTTGTAAATGCACCATTTGCCTACTCATTTTTCAAACTTTTACCAGAGGGAGAACCCCCATGAGCCCCACTTATGATGCTGGCTTGCCAGAGGGTACTCATCCCCAACTTTTACGCCTCACCACTTTCAAATGTCACTGGCTGCCACTGAGTAATACAAAGGTAGTGCCATAATATATGCTGTATTTTAACCACAGTGGTTGGGAAACCAGTTGTACCAGAACCCAAAATGATGCTACTAGCTATAATGGATGAGTCGGGTGGCAGCAGAAACACCAGACGGCTGATAACTGTGGGCCTTTTCATAGCCAAGGGAGACATTGCCCGAAACTAGAGCTTGCAATCGATGCCTTCAATGACTGAATGGTCCAATAGAATGGACTATTGTGCT
Source organism: Triturus cristatus (assembly GCF_964204655.1). NCBI lineage: Eukaryota > Metazoa > Chordata > Amphibia > Caudata > Salamandridae > Triturus > Triturus cristatus. The sequence goes on along the minus strand of NC_140586.1, from coordinate 688,143,949 downwards.
AGGGCTGATCAATAAGTCTATAAATAAAAAAGCTGCTCTGAAAAGCACCAACAAGTGTGGGGTGTGTGGAACTCCTATTTCACAAGTCAAACTATATAACAACCTGGGGGTAAATGTAAGCTGTGTTACTTTGAACCGATGCCATACAATATACATCCTATATGTGAAACATAAGAAACCTGACGATACATATTAGGCTACAAAAATCAATAGATTTTGGGGGAAAAAAAAATTCAATAACCTGCAACGCAAGTAAAATCAATGGTTGCTTTTATGAGGACAAACCTAACCAGGCAAAAGCATGTTTTGAGTAGTCGAAATTACTGATCATTGCACTGGATAGAGAGAGCCGGGATGGGACATGCCAATGCAGGTGGTCCTTAACAAGAAGGGCAAACAATTGCATGGTTGTAGAGACAAAGTGACAAGCTTTAAAATGAGGATTCGCTGTGAAGGAGACACAGGACAGTCCCTCAAGGTATGCTGTGGTAACAAAATGGGTCTGTGGTCTAAGATCACACAATGTACAAAGCAATCAAGTAGTTCTAATCCTGGGCAAATCACATAAGCTTGCAGATGCTTTTCACCATTTGCAACATTTCTTCGTTCCATAGTTTAGACTTAACAAGACTTTCCATTTTGGGGAGAGTCCTCAGTACATGATGCATGTGGGGATCACCAGACCTCTAGTTAGCTGCACCAAGTTAAAAAGAAACAAACCAGGTGTTAACAATGCAAATATTTCACTGTACTAGAATTTGTTCTTCAAGGAGGGGAAGCTATCTGGTTTATTACACACTTGCTAGTTAAAGAGAATGGGAGGGTTACAGTAACAATGTTCTTCACATTCAGGGGGGATAAAAAGCACTAAGTTCAGGGAAGAAATAATTAGTCAGTTAATAGTTCTGGAAAATAAAATCAATAGAAGATGTACAAGGGAGCCTAGTGGTGTTTGTAGAGAAAGTTAAACATTTTTTTACAAATTCTATTAAAGTATATAAAAAAAAGAATTTGCGTATTGTCATAGCCCAAAAGTGAATTTAATTATGAAAATCAGTAGTTATTATACTAGTCTTACTTATAATAAACTCAGTCTTCAGAGTAATGTTGTGAAAACAGTTCACAGAGAGGTGAAACCCGCATGAGACAACAAAGGATTCTGTCACAGTATTTGTTTTGAGTACTGAAGGAGGCCTTGGCTCTGTTTTAGTGGCAGGTTGACCAAACATCACGACAAGCAGAACATTCTTTCAGAGTCAGCCTGCTGCTCTATTGAATAGCCTGGTTTGTTTAATGTCACACAATTCACAAACACCTAGCAAAATACGCTTTCTCCGATACCTACCTATCAGAAAGAGCTCTGGGGTGGCATCAATAAGTTTAATTTATTGTTCCCCTGAGCTTGTGAATGTATATTTTTTTAAGGCTGAGATCATTCCTCATTTGTAAAAATAAGATTAAAAGGAACCCAAGTGCCAATTGTAAAGTGTGCCTATTCGCAGCTCCATGCATCTGCAATACCGATACACAAAGCCATCATTAAGAACCAGTGGAGGAGGATGTAATATTAAACACGAGAACATCTGACACCTGCAAGGGGCAGAATTTATCTTGTGAGATAAATCAAATCCAATACACATTTTCACTGAAAATGGGTACTTTACTACTTACAGCATCAAAATCTGCATGTTTCAGTAACTACTGCAGTACGGTCTGGACTGTTCCCATGAGGCACAGGGTCAAGACTGATTTGCATATGGCTGGGTCTGAACTTGAGTGGCGAAGTGAGCTAAAAAATGATGATGGATTCAACCCAGATCTGTGACTGGGGGTGAGCGTCTGAAAAGTTTCTGCGATCCGTCCATCATATCCTTGGGTTTGCGTTGTTCGCCCTAAGTTGCCAGGGTATGCCCAGACGTGGGTCCCTTGCTCACTTTGCCACTGGAGTCAAGCTAGGAGTCAAGCTAGTCTGGTTGATGAGGGGTGTTACCCCGAGACTGGTCCCAGGATGCTTGTTTCCGGTCCAGGGAAGACCCGGCTTGGCAGTGTGGTCAGGACCGTTCCCATGAGGCACAAGGTCAAGACTAATTTACATATGACTGGGTCTAAACTGGGGTGGCAAAGTGAACTAAAGAACGATGATGGATTCAACCCAGATCTCTGACTGGGGGTGAGTGTCTGAAAAGTTTCAGCGCTCCATCCATCATCTCCTTGTGTGTGGCAGTAACTACTAGGCCCTTTCCCCTCTAAATTCCAGGGGATGTGACCCGCTACAAATTAACAAAGGCTGGGCACTTTATTACTCCAGGAGTGATAAACCACGCACCAATTCAAACCCAGTGCAAGCATGTGTTTGCGCAGAGGTGAGAAGTAAACATCCCACATAGAATGACAGCCATAGAGAATCTTTGGTTCTGCGTCCTAGAGCCAACGGATGCTTTGCGTAGACCCTTCAGCCGCTGCTTTGAAGCAGTACAAATCAAACTTTGAACCGTCTCACAGGAGTATTTCTGTTTCACCGTCAGCCTATAATTCTACTGGCCATTAAGTGGGTCAACCTGTTCCATATTGCAGTGCACGCAGATTGCGAAGGGTCCAACTGTAGCAATGGAGGTACATTGTTTTCCCGAGCAGCCAGCCGATCGTCCCCTCCTCTGTGGAAGCATGCTCTGCACTACCATCTGAAAATAGGTGACACTGGAGCTCATGCCAGCAGCATGCTCACTTAAAATAGGCATTTGCAATGCAATAGGTCTCGCATTTGTAAGAGTTACCATTATTGGCTTTGTAAATTACATTATTTTTTACCTAAGTGTTTTGTTTTGTAGTGTAGTGGATGCATGTGGTGTGTAGTGGATTTATGTCTTGCATTGGAATTGTTAGTATTTTTGTGTTATGGAATTGTGTTTTTGTTTAGATAATGTTTATTACTTATGTGTTTTGTTTTGTAGTGTAGTGGACGCATGTGGTGTGAAGTGGTTATATGTGTGCTGTATTTGAATTGTTAGCTTTATGTGTGGTGTGGAATTGTGTGTTTAGTGTATTAGTGTAGTAGAATTTATGTGACATGGTGAATAGATAGGGGCCCTGAACAGTGTTACTGTTCAAAGGAATGAAGCTGCAAAAATAGGGTTGACTAAAAGGTAAAAATGTTGGGGTGATGAAGGAGAAAAGGCAGATTTCCTAAACTTAAATATGAAACCTTGCACGAAATAACAACCTGTCTATCGGGACTGTGAGACATGTGGTATTTAAATTTCTTCTAGGTATTCTTGCTGTACACACACAAAGTAGAGCCAAAACATAGCAAGAAAGGTATTTTTGTCAATTTTTCATTATTCTGTAGTACCTTCATGCCTCCAAAAACAGTGTGTGTTCGTGAGACCACAAAAACCAACCCCAATAATGGGAAACTCCGAGATATTCATCCTTATTAGAATTTTGTCCAAGATTTCTTTTATTTATCTGAATGACTACTTAAGCAAACTAAAAAGTCCGCTAGCTGTGATCGGAAGATATTGGAAATTGGACGCGGCACTGAAAGGTGAGCCACACATTTGACTTGACCATTTCCTTCAAGAAAGAGCTCATTGGTTTTTGGCTCAGTAGGAGCCACCACAAGGGTCTCAAATGCCCTGCGCACAGCAAGAAATCCTGTGGTTTTTTTTGCACTGAAGCAGGTCATGTTGGGTTGATTTTTTGTGCGCATAGAAGCAGGTCATTTTGTCAGTAAGCGCTGCCCTGTATGACATTTCACAGACATGCGTGGATATTTTGCCTTGCCATCTAAAAAGAGAATTCCCAATAGTATTCAATAAACTGAACGGGAAACGGCACAAAGAAAGGGTAACATTTATAATCAATCACTCTGCACATTCAAAGAACGTGCACCTATTCACTTGTAATAATGTATTACAGTGGGCGAGTGGCATCAGTATGTTTCCGTCCTGGGCGATAGAATCTAATAACAAATTTGATGTGAAAATAAAGAAACCCATACAATGAAATCCATCAGTTTGTTCATACATCTATTGCCATTATTCATTGTTTGGGGCCGATCCCAACCATTTTTGTGCAAATGTGTTTCTTGGTTAGGGATCTGAGATTTTCATAAAATGCCTGACAGTAGCCACTAGGCTGAGGTCTTGAGAATAGGCGCTCGATGGGTCTCAAATACTAAAGACGTTTGTCAGCACCCGTTACTGCTTCTGGGCCCCAAAGGGAGCGTCTGGAAACCGAAATGAATGTGCGCCTATAATGCAGCGGGTGCTCATGTAAAGTGCTCTCATACCTGCGGATCGAGTTGCTTACTTTTGTAAATGCAAGACCTATTTCATTTCAAAGAAGGGTCCGCCATTGTCCCGGGCTGCTTGGAAAGAGAAAGCACGCATGCCGCGCTGAATGTTGCAGGAAAGCATGTCGTGCCTGCAGTAGGAGAAACTCATTTAAGAAAATAGTGCTTACTGACTAAATAAGCCATACCGTGTAACAATAGAAGTAAAAGGGCCAGTCCTCATTGGAGGTTACAAATGAAGACAAGCCGGTACTAAGGAGGGACTAACAAGCCTATTAATGAATCAGAAGGCAGCACTTACAAAGGACAATGACACAAGCCAATGACAAATATAGGTGGAGAGTGTGCGGAGCTTTAAGTTCATACTCTAATACAGCAAGCCTCGCAGAGCAGCACATACACTGCCCAGGCTCGACCTAAAAAGACAAGTCGTTAAGATTTGGGGACATCAATCCCAGAGAGGGCAGTTAAAAGGCAATAATGTGTTATGGGATACATTGCCAACTAACCAACATGAACACTTCAGTCACCAGTTTTGGTGACAATACCGGTCACAGTGAAGCGCACCTGCAGAGCACCTCGAAATGTCCATAACACCCAGTAACTTTTTAACAGTTGTTCAATTATGATTTGACCAGCCATGCATGGTCATGTGGCTCTATATAAGATATGGGGTGATATCCCGAAACCAGTCCCAGGATGCTTGTTTCCGGTCCAAGGAGGACCTGAGCTGACAGTTCAGGCTGAACTCTTCTCATGGGGGGCAGGGTCTAGACTGATTTGCATATGGCTGGATCCAAAGTGGGGTGGCGAAGTGAGCTGAAGAACAATGGATTTAACCCAGATCTCTTGACTATGGGTGAGTGTTTGAAAAGGTTCAGCACTCCATCCATCATCTTGTGGTGTTTGCTGGATATGTTCAGGACAATAAACATGAAACAACATGTACAACAATGGTCAAAATGAATGCAAACTCAAAAAGGAATATGCTACTTACCAGTATGCATCTGTCTTGGCATGTAGAGCTGCAGATCTATACACTGTGCAGATTATACACTGTGCATAGATCGCCATCTGGTGTTGGGCCCGGATGTTTGCAGTTTGTTTTTCCTCTTGGAAAGTCTTTGGAAGTCACGAGTTCGGTGACTCCTCCTCTGGTTCGTATTGCGCATGGGCTTCGGCTCCATCCTCAGATTGTTTTTCGCCAGCAGGGAAAGATGGAGCGTAGTAGTAACAGTAAAGAAACCCATGTGTATTGTATCTAAATAAGATAAGACTGGAACGGATTCAGGTAGCCGGGGAGGCGGGTGGGCGTGTATAGATCTGCAGCTCTACATGCCAAGAACAGATGCATACTGGTAAGTAGCATATTCCGTTCGAGGCATAGGAGCTGCATATTATACACTGTGCATAGATTACATAGCAGTACCCAACCCTAGCGGCGACCACCGGCATCCGTTGCAGTTGTTTGAAATAGTGTTTTTAGTACAGCTTGGCCCACACTAGCCTGTTGCTTGGTTTGCACATCTACACAGTAATGTTTTGTGAAGGTGTGCGTTGTTGACCATGTCGCTGCTTTGCAGATGTCATCTAGTGGTATGTTCCCTAGGAAAGCCATAGAAGCCCCTATCTTTCTTGTAGAGTGGGCTTTAGGGGTAACCGATAGTGTACGTTTTGCTTTTTGGTAGCAAATCTGTATGCATTTTACAATCCACCTAGCTATCCCTGATTTGGAAATAGGGTTGCCTTTGTGTGGTGGGGAGAAGGAAACAAATAACTGTTTGGTTTTTCTGAAAGGTTGTGTTCTCTGGATGTAATAAAGTAAAGCCCTTTTAACATCCAGTGTGTGTAATGCTCTTTCTGCAACTGTTTGGGGTTGCGAGAAAAAGACTGGCAATTCTACCGACTGGTTTAAATGGAATTGACAAATGACTTTGGGTAGAAATTTGGGATTGGTGCGGAGTACAACCTTGTTGTGATGCATCTGAAGGAAAGGTTCCTGTATAGTGAAAGCCTGTATTTCACTAACTCTTCTGAGGGAAGTGATGGCCACTAGAAAAGCTGTTTTCCATGTGAGAAATTGCAGCTCGCACTTATGTAATGGTTCGAAAGGGGGTCCCATTAACCGTGTGAGGACTATATTCAAGTTCCAAACAGGTGAGGGTGGCACTCTGGGTGGAATTACTCTTTTGAGGCCTTCCATAAAGGCCTTGATGGCAGGCACTTTGAAAAGTGAGAGGTGCTGCCTATTTTGTAAATAGGCAGCGATTGCAGCGAGGTGGAAGCGAATGGAAGTATATGCTAGGTTACACCTTTGTAAATGGAGTAGATAACATATAATGTGCTGTATGGATACATTTAAAGGATTGATTGTATTGTTGTGGCAGTAAACAACAAATCGTTTCCACTTTGCTGCATAGCACGCTCTAGTAGTAGGGCGTCTTGCTTCCCTGATAATGTTCATGCAATCTGGGGGAAGGTTAAGGTATCCAAATTCTAGGACCTCAGGAGCCAGATCGCAAGGTTGAGTTGAGCTGGGTCCGGGTGCCTGATCTCTCCATGGTTCTGGGTTAGGAGGCATGGCGAGAGGCGTAGCTTTTGATGTGGTACTACTGAGAGTTCCAGCAATGTGGTGTACCACGGTTGTCTGGCCCATGTTGGAGCTACCAGGATCAGTGTTAGGGAATGCTGATGTAGCTTTCGCACCACTAATGGAATTGGTGGGAGAGGTGGAAAAGCGTATGCAAATTTGTTTGACCAGTTCATCCATATCGCATTGCCTTTGGACAATGGGTGTGGATATCTGGTGGCGAAGCTTGGGCATTTTTTGTTTTCGTGGGTGGCGAATAGGTCTATGTGTGGATGCCCCCACTTCTGAAAGAACGGGTGAAGAACTTGTGGGTGAAGTTCCCACTTGTGGATCTGCTGTGTCTGCCTGCTCAGCAGTTCTGCCACGGTGTTTTGTAGTCCTGGGACGTGTTGGGCTAGGAGAAAAACCTTTTGTGGAATTGCCCATCTCCATATGCTCTGTGCTAACTGAGAGAGCTGTGGAGAGTGTGTGCCCCCCTGCTTTTGAATGTAGTACATGGCAGTCATGTTGTTTGTGCGAATGAGGACTGCCTTGCCTGAAATCTGCGCTTGGAAGGATTTTAGGGCGAGGAAGATCTCCAGTAACTCCAGATGGTTGATGTGGAGTAACTTCTGTTGCGGCGTCCACGTGCCCTGTGCTGTTAGATGTAACAGATGAGCTCCCCAGCCGGAGAGCGATGCATCTGCCGTTAGGATTATTTGTGGGACCGGGTCAAGGAACGGTCGACCTTTGGAAAGATTTGTGGTGTTCCACCACTGCAGAGAGCGATGGGTGCGACCGTCTACCAACACCAGATCTGTCAGTTGTCCCTGGGCCTGGTTCCACTGGCGCGCCAAGCACTCTTGGAGTGGACGCATTTGGAGTCTTGCATGCGGCACTATAAAGATGCAAGAGGCCATCATCCCTATGAGCTGCATAAACACTCTTGCTGGGAGTGAGTGTTGACATAGGAATTTTTGACGCAGCGCTTGTATCTTTGCAATCCTGGCAGGATTGGGATAGGCTACGGCTTTTGAGGTGTCTATGGTGGCGCCGAGATACTGTTTTGTGTGTGATGGTACCAGGTGGGATTTTTGATGGTTCACCGTGAAACCTAGCTGGTGAAGTAGTTGGACTGTAGCGGCGGTATGTCGCACACATTGTTGGTAGGACGTGGCTTTTATCAGCCAATCGTCCAGATAAGGGAAGACGTGAATGTGCTGTCTTCTGAGGTGTGCAGCCACTACTGCCAGGCACTTGGTGAAAACCCTTGGTGCTGTTGTTACCCCGAATGGGAGCACCTTGAACTGGTAGTGTTGTCCGTCTACCACAAACCTGAGGTACTTTCTGTGAGACTGGTGTACTGGGATGTGAAAGTACGCGTCTTTTAAGTCCAGAGTGGTGAGAAAATCGTTCTGGGAGAGAAGTGGAAGAACCTGTTGAAGGGTTACCATGTGAAAATGGTCTGAGTGAATGTAGGTGTTGAGAGGTCTGAGATCTAAGATAGGTCGTAGGGTCTCGTCTGTCTTTGGAATTAGAAAGTACAGGGAGTAGACCCCTAAATTTTGTTGATTTATGGGGACCTGCTCTATTGCAGGAGGGAGATCACCTCTTGTGTTAGTAGCGCAGTATGTTCTTGCGACATAGGGCGGTGCTTGGGTGGAATGTTGGGGGGTGTTGATGTTAATTCTAAGCAATAACCTGACTGAATAATTTGTGTCACCCATCTGTCTGAGGTGATTGTCTCCCAGACATGAAGGAAAGATTGTAGTCTGCCTCCGACGGGAGTGGAATGGTCTGGAGGGAGCGTGGGAAAGTCATTGGGCAGGAGGTGTGGCAGAGCGGGCGGTATTTGTTTTGCCTCTGCCCTTATTATTATTGCCTCTGTATCCGCCTCTTTGATAACCTTTCGTGAAGGTAGATTGAGGGGGGGATTTATAGGACTTGGACGCACTGTCCGAGGAGTAGCCTCTGCCCGTGCCCCGAAAGGAATAACGGCGAAAGGATCGCCTGGGAGTCTGTGTCTGTAGGGCTCCCATAGATTTCGCCGTGTCTGCATCTTTCTTCATTTTTTCGGGGGCTTCGTCTACCTTAGGGCCAAAGAGATGGTCTTGGTCGAAGGGGTGATTTAATATGGAGGCTTGTACCTCCGGTTTAAACCCTGAAACCCTGAGCCAGGCATGGCGACGGAGAAGGACACTGGTGTTTATGGCCCTGGAGGCTGTATCTGCTGCATCTAGGGCACATCTTATCGAGTTGTTGGTTATTGTTTTCCCCTCTTGAATAAGTTCATTAGCCCTAGTTTTGTACTTTTCAGGGAGATGGTGCATGATGGTCTCTAGCTCATCATAATGCGCCCTGTCGTAACGTGCCAACAATGCTTGCGTATTGGCAATACGCCAGATATTGGCCGCTTGTGATGCAGTGCGCTTCCCTGACGCATCTAGGAGCTTGGATTCTTTGTCAGGTGGGGGCGCCTCGCCTGACACCTGAGAATTTGAGCGCTTCCTAGCTGTAGACACCACTAGTGAGTCCAATGGTGCAGGGCCTTTAATGTAAGAAGGGTCTGTGGGTGCGGCTTTGTATTTTTTCTCTATCCGAGGGTTTAGGACCCTGGCCCTGACTGGGTCTTTAAAAACCTCAGGGGCATGTTTAATTACGCCCTTTAACATAGGTAGAATGGCAGTGGACCTATGTGTATCGTCAAAGGTGTCTAAGAGAAAATCTTCCTCCACTGGGTCTGTGTGTAACTCCACCCCGTGGTAGTGTGCCGCCCGTTGTAACAAGTGGTGAAAACCCAAGAAATCTTCAGGAGGGGATGGCCTAGATGGATAAAGGTCATCCTGTGGGACATCTGGGATGTCCGGATTGTTATAATCATCCCATGGGTCTGGAGATCCAGTAGGGGTGGGATCTTGTGGCCCATCTGCTGGATCATAGTAAGGGTCCCCCCCCCAAATCGTCTGGGACAGGAGACAAGGTGGGGGAACGATGAGGTGGAGGTGGAGAGGGTGGGGGTGGAGGTGGAGAGGATGGAGGAGGTGGTGAAGGCACCCTGAAAGGAGAGGTAGCAATGTCCTTTCTCTTTGGAGGTGGAGGTGGAGCTGGCTTGTCCAAGTGTCTCTTTTTGGAAGATAATGTCAAGTGTCCAGTCTTTGGATCTTTGGTGAGAGTTTTTTGCAAAGGATCCGGTGTGAAAAGCTCCTGTGACACTGGTTGTTCGGCCGGCGCCGAAGGTTTCGGTGCCGACGGCTTTTTAGGTTTATCGAAGCTGTGCTTCCTTGGAACCTCCGTTTTTTTGGTCGGTGCCGAAGAGGTTCTCGGCACGGGAGTGTCGGTGCCGAGGGTCTTGTGATGTTTTGTCGGCACCGGAGTGGGAGGTTTCGACCCCGAAGGCTTCGGTGTGGAGGTGGAGGCCGATGTTTTCTTCGGTGCCGAACGGTATTTCTCGGCACCGGTGGTCGGCTGGCTCGAGCCCGAGCTGCCGGAAGGCTTACTAGGCTTCTTTACCGGGCCCGAAGGTGGGGTGTGAGAAGCAGTGTCCTTGGTCTTGCCTAGGCCCGGAGGCGAAGGTGTGACCGAAGCCTTTTTCGGTATCGGCGTGGGCTTGGGAGGGGGAATTGTACTCACGACCCGCTGCGCCGGAGTGATGTCCTCCACATCTGAGTCGTCAGCCTCGGAAGCGCTGATGAGGTCGTCGTCCTCCTGTTCGATGTCCTGCTGTCCCGGAGCTTCGACGTCATCCCCGACGATGTCGACTGGAGCGGAGGTCGAGGAGTGCGCCATGTTGCGTCTAGCCCGTCGATCTCGAATGGTCTTCTTTGAGCGAAAAGACTTGCAGGCGGGACAGTCTCGGGCCTCGTGTTCTGGGGAGAGGCAGAGGTTGCACACCTCATGGAGATCGGTGTGGGGAAATTTGGACCCACATCGAGGGCACTTCTTGAAGGGAGTTCTTTCCATCAGCCGAGCCCGGAGCCGGAATAGGCCCGAAGGCCGCCGTCGACCACCGGAATCGAAGAAGTGCCGAAGAGAAGATGAGTAAGATGATTTATATCATTGAAGAAGCTCGATGAGCGAGGATTTATGCGTCGATCGGTGAACTGGAAAGTTCGGAACCGGAGCACGAAGTATTACATCCAAGCCCGATGGCAGAAAAAAACAATCTGAGGATGGAGCCGAAGCCCATGCGCAATACGAACCAGAGGAGGAGTCACCGAACTCGTGACTTCCAAAGACTTTCCAAGAGGAAAAACAAACTGCAAACATCCGGGCCCAACACCAGATGGCGATCTATGCACAGTGTATAATCTGCACAGTGTATAATCTGCAGCTCATATGCCTCGAACATACAGTTTGCACAGCAATGGTCAAAATCAAGGCACAATGAAAGACTATAATGCTGTTCTTATTTAAGCCTTAATGCAATTGATCAGATTCTCAACAATGGTTAAGATCCTCTTCAAAGTGCATTAGCCATCACTAACTGCCCATCCGCAATTATGGCCTGAGCAGCAAGTCTGAGTGCATAATGAAAAGGAAGGATAATTAGCTGCTGTTAACATCAACAGCATGTGGGCAGGAAGGCTAATAGCACCAGTCCCAAATACACGGGCAAACAGACCAGCCCTCCCTGCCTTCCACCTGACCCTGCTTCATGCTCCCACTGAATTCAAATAGAGGAAAATTAGAGATGCCAGTGCCATCATTTCAAGCTTGCTAACCGAATGAGCTAATCTCAAAAATCCATACAAGGTTTAAATATATAAATGCATACTAAAGATGTACAATGATGGTGAAGATTGTTGGAAACTAGCAATATACCGTCTTCATGCTATTACACAAATACATTCATAAACGTCTCGAGGAGCATGCTGCTTACATGCTAAATGTATAGGCATTGGTTCACTCTCTTGCAGCATACACAGGTAAGGTACACAAAGTATCTTCTCAACTTTAGGGGTGGCATTGGAGGAGGGGATACTAAGTATTATGCACACGCTGTGTTGCTGTGTTGCTAGGTTCATGCCATACCAGTACAGGTCACATGTCCCAATCATACCAATAACAATTTACACTTATTTATTTCATGTGCAGGTTTTGCTGCTTAAGTACATGGCATGCATATATATATATATATAGTCACCTTACAGCAGCCTCTTACCCGGTAGTGGAAAAAGTGACGTCCTGGCAAAGTTGCTAAATCATGAGGGACGGATTCTGCCGGCTTGGGATTCCGTGGCAGGTAAGCACATGGAGTTTGTGGTAGAAGTCTGCCATGGGAATAGCGTAGGTGGGCAGCGGGGTAACTACAGCTTAGCAGTCTGTAAGTGTAACTACCCCAGTGGCAGGTTGTTACAGGCGCGGTGCATCCATTGGGGCGTTGCCCCCCCCCCCCGCCTGCGCCCGCAGCTCCCTCCTCGGTGTCTTTGAACCTAGTTTACTTAAGTTCAGAGACGCCGAGGGTGGGGAGAACTGACAATGCATGTCAGTCAGCATGACGTCGGACCGTGGGCGGTCCGGCGTCATGTTGACTGACAGGCATTGTCAGACAAGCCATGGAAAGTCAGCACAAGTGCGCATGAGTGGGCATGGAGAGTAATTTTTAGCCCGTGCCCAGTCATGCGTACTTGTGTTTTTACTGCCTTGCGCATGCCCATTAGGAGCCCCTCGGTCTCCTAATGGGCAGGCGGCGGGCGTAGCGTAAGCTGTGCCCTCAGCCAATCCTGGTGCTGCAGCAGCGCCAGGATTGGGTGAGGGGTTGCCACACCAGTGCGGACGTCGTGACGTGGTGTACCAGTTTGAAGGTGGCAGAGGCGCCAACGTGGACGGTGGACCAGGAGCATAGGCAGTCAGGTAAGTTTTTCTTTTCATTTTATTCACTTCTCCCGCTGCTGGTGGTAGGTTTGGGGTGGTGTTTAGGGTTAGGTGCTAAGGTTGGGGTGGTCTTTAGGGTTGAAGTTTGCTAGGGTTCCCGGAGTCTAGGGCTCAGGGCCCGATTCAGGTTTGTGCATAATGGTGGTGTTTTTGTGGGTTTGCGGGGGGCTTGTGTTTGGGTGAAAAGTCATACCCCTTCCAGTGGATGGATTTGTGTAATTCTTGCTGAGATTCTTTGGAATGGCTGGAACTAGTGTCCCAGTGAGTTTGAAGATGATCGAAGTAGTGGAAGTGCGATGTTATCCAATGGGCAGTGTTGGGGTGGTGGAGAAGTAGTTTTTAGGGGGTTCCAGTTGAAGTTTGGGAGGAATCGATCGATGGGAAGGGTGTTTTTTGGCAAAGTCGAGGAAGGGAAAGAGCTGCCATACAAGCCCATGTTAAACGTGAGTTTTGCATGTTTTTGGGGATCGATTGTAGGGTGTTGCAGGTGGTTCCGAGTGGATTTGCTTAGCTGGGATCAGAGTTGGGAAGGTCTAATTTTGATTGCAAGTGTTTTGAAGAAAATACATGGAGGAAAAGGTGTGTTTTGGGCCTAGTTTCAGAGTGCGTTTTGACGCGACTTTAGGCCTTTGGGAGCTGGCAGTAATGCACGTTTGGGATGTTAATTTAGGGTGTTCTGGCTTGGCAGCTTTATCTCCCACCTTTGCACCGAAGTGGTAAGCTAGCGTCCAGGTTATGTTACGGGGCACTCCTCCAGCACTTTTACGCCTCGCCATTTTCAAATGTCACCAGCCGCCCCTGGGTTGTTATATAGCCTCAGCGGCAAAGTTCTCTTGTTTATAACTAAATGATGAAAGCACCTCCCATTCGCTGACAACCTACGTAAGAAGGAAGCTGTTTTTGGCACTTTTTTATAGTGCAAACTCGATATGAAGGTATTGAGGCGCTTTACATGATATCAAAATGCCTGAGACTGAAGAAGTGGCATAAAAACCCTTTACTGCTGATGTCATTACAGGATTTATCCCTTTGTCTCACACTATAAGCACCTTAGTAAACATCAATTGGCTGCTAATGGGTTAGGGGAAAGACAAGGAAGGAGTGGACATTACTGAAAAGAACCAGGGACACTAAAGAGCGAGTCGGAGTAGCAGCCTTCTTCAGTGCAATATTACATTGGTCTGCATGAACAGAAGCCAAAGCAGCCATTGCTACGTAAAACTGCAGACTGGAAGCTATCGATATAAGGAGCGGAATGGAGCGTAGAAATCACTTGAAATGCTAGGTTTACCACTTGTGAGGTGCTGGGGCACTGGAGGAGGGCAGAGGTAGTTGACTGTCATACTATGCATTTAGCAGTGTGTGTACTATAATGCATTTGTGAAAGTCAATGCCTGATTCTAAGCAATTGCAAGATACCCTTGAAGCCAAACTGTCTCTCTCAGGGCCACAGCTTGTGCGGCATCTCCCGGTACGCGCCTCATCTCTGAGCGAAGGCATGAGGTGTCCTCGCACGCGCACATTACTCCAGTCAGGCGCTTGTTGTCCTGCCGCCGAGATGAGAATTCATCGTATCAAACTTGTGTCCGCAAATGAAAGTAATGGCCGCAAATGAAAGTAATGGCCGCAAATGAAAGTAATGGCATTGGTTGCCAATTTGCGCCATGAGCAATACTGGCCTGATAAACAGAGCATGGATTCAAACTGACTGACGGCAGCAGCCTGTCATTTAGTCTTCAAGCCTCGCGCTGCAGTCGGTGTTGGGGAAAAGGCAGCAGGGATGTTGTACATAAGAGTAGTCCCCAAAGAGAATGATAATGGACTACAGAGTAAGGAAACAGTAGTTGGCCAGTGCTTCCGACTTAAAACGGAAGTGATGTATCGGGAGCACCCGCCAATAAGGAGCGAGGTAATAAGAGGGATAGGATTGTGAACCAATGGGAAGCACCAGGTGCAATTACACTCCATAGAGTGTTTACACCAGGTCTTGCAGACAGCGCATGCGCGCTGATGCTCGACCTAAAAAGCAGAGTTAGGAGAGGGGTGGCAGCCCCAGCGAATGCAAAAGTAAACCAAGTGTGCTGGAGAAATGGAAGAGAAACCAAACGGGATTTGTAGAGTACCGAAGCGAGTGCATATCATGTACGCAACCAACGAGGCAGATGATAGAAACAGGAGTGATCCACGATTTTGACTGTAATGAAGATGATAACTTATGAAATCCACAGTCCCTATTATTTTCAGATGAACTGTTAACGGGGACGCTCTGCCAACAAAGTGTTTGGTGACAGGGACTGCCTAGCCTCCTCCAGCGATCATCATGCT
The DNA here is from genome assembly GCF_964204655.1 of Triturus cristatus. NCBI lineage: Eukaryota > Metazoa > Chordata > Amphibia > Caudata > Salamandridae > Triturus > Triturus cristatus. The sequence goes on along the minus strand of NC_140586.1, from coordinate 688,128,887 downwards.
CCACCCTTACTCAAAGATGTTGTTAAAAGATGCCGCCCCCAAACACAGAGGCTCCCAAATACATGGCAGCAATGTGGGGAGCAACTTGAGTTCAGAGCAAGCCACACTTCCTCCCACTCAGGAGGGTGGGAAGCAAGAGAGAATTCACACAACACCTCGGAGCCTTGGGCAACAAAAAATGCGTTTGACCTAAAAAACACGTATGTTACACAACACCAATGAACATGTTCAACGAGAAGCATGACCCTAATGAACGACAGAAAGTAACACCCTCTGACATAATAAAAAACATAGCATGTCACTAACATGGATAAGATACACACCAAATACAAATACGACCCCACTATGCACTTTTCTTCACAGCAAAAACAAACACAAAAAAATAAACTCTACCTGACTGAAAAGATGAACAAGGGCAGATCCGCTTTTGAGAACTTTTAGCCGGAAGAATGCAATAACCAGGGACGGAAGATGAATGTGTCTACTGACACTTCGACAAGGGGGGCTAAATGCATCAGCTCAAGGACTTCAAATTTTTAAATAGAAATCGTAACGTAGGGTTTTTTTTGGCAGTTTCATATAGCGTGAACTCAACCCAAAGGTTTTACAGCGCTTTACGTGAGCACCGGTTACATTATACAAGGCCACGTTCATTTTTGGTAGGCATCGAGAGATTGAGTGATTTGTCCACAACCACAGGATGTTGAGATGAGACTCTAACCCGGTTCACCAGTTCCAACGTTAACAGCTCAGGCCATTATGCCCTTTTTTATTTAAAAAAAATAAATAAATAAAAAAATAAAAAAAATAAGAACACAAAGCTTTTGAAACAAGTATCCCCCCGCCACACTTTTCATGCAAGTGGCACAGGAAGAACAGCAATGACAGATCACACACCATGTCAGTTGTATACTTCCTAACTTGGTTGGCCCTCCACTTTCTTTTTTTTTAGGAATGGGAATACAAAATTATGTAAAGTGTTGCTCATTAGAAAGCAAGGACTGAATACATGTGACATTTTACCCTTGACTGCTTTTATGTGTATTACCTCACTCACTGACCCATGAAAACTGTTATACTGATAGTCTCATGCAGTCCGTTTTGATCCTGCCAACTCCCATGCACAATTTGTGCCCTACAATGCAGCGTCAACTATTCACCGAAGTCATAGTTCCTGACTTGCAAAAAAAAATTGCACTTTCCCCAAAAAATACAAAACGTAAAGTGTCATAGAAATTTCAATAGCGAAATCCCAACATACTTAATTTTTTTCAACCTAAATCTACCTAATCTATCTGGTGGCTGCCCTGTAAAATAGAAATATGTGCCAATTGAGGCAATGCTCAGTAATCAAGCAGAACTATGTAATAGTTCCTCTTGCAGTGCATACTTTTTCTTCAGGTAAGTATTTTCCTTATCTACTGATCTGAAAAGCAAAGCTTCCAAGTACTGCTTCAGGTCTAAATGAGCCCCATAATCTGTGCATCCACTGGGCTGCTAGTCATAGAGGCAAACAGAAGGAGAGAAAGAACAAGCATTTGCAATGCAGTAAGTCTCGCTTCTGTGAGAGTTTGACCAATTGGCATTGTAAATAATAATGCTTTTTATTCATCTGCTTTAAAAGCCAACAAATACATAAAAGGCATTGTCATTTACAATGCAAATAGCTCAAACTCTCATAAATGCGAGAATTGATTGCAAATGCTTGCCTTCCTATTTATGTGAAGCGATCTGACACTCTAGCTGAAGGTCATGATGACAAACATTAATAAATGTATAACAGCGAATATTTAAAAAACAATCAGTACACAGCTTCGATAATATGCAAAGTACCCTCACACAAACCCTCACACAAATCTTTTAAACACAGCATAAGCAGAACCAGTAATGCATCACTGAAATAAGCTAGCACACCATTTTGGAAGAAATTTTACACAATTATAACTTACACACATGCACACAACAAAAGAAAATGCATACAGAGATATTCACATATACAACACGTCAAGCCCAAACATACAAACTGTGTCAGCAAACCTCCATAATGCCTGTTGCAGACAAAAACAGAATGCACAGTCTGACCAGAAATTCACACACCTTCTCCAAGTACAGAAAAGACCCATACATATACACTCCAGAAACATTCACTGTAAAAGAAACGCACGCACACAAAGGACACACAGCACTATCACAAGAACTTCCAGTCAGCTCTTTTTCAGCTTTGTCTGCATGTGTTCTGTGAAAATAGGGGCTTGTGGGTATGGCAGACGCCCGTCCCCAACAGTGTGCGCCATTACTTGTGCCATTCACTTCCGTCCTGCAGGAGATGGCAGTGGATAGCACAGCAGCGGGTTAAGTTTCCATTTAAAACATTTTGGTTCCCGGAAAGACAAGCAATTGTGTAAGGCGGAGATCCATTATAAAACAAATGCTGCGTGTTATTTTTAAACCTGAAATTTAAGAGAATCACTTTAAAATAAATGTACCTTTTGGAGTCTTGGTATGCTGAACTGGGGCGGGAGGCCAGGCCAACGCCGCTACTGTAGGCTACATGTTAGTACATGGACAGCACGGAAGATGTGTAGTGGCAGGCAGGAAACGGATCGTCTGCGCCGCTAAAGAATGTGTGTGGTTGCGAATGAAGCGGGAGCCACGGGAATAAATAAGTAGTTGGCAAGCGTGTAGTGAAACTGCGTGTGCATGACCTCAGTGATTTTCAGGTAGAATTAGCCAAGACCTCTCCTGTCAACTGTCCATCTATTCCACATGCACGATGGACTTAGGAATCTCTAAATGAAGAGTTGCAGAAAACAATGGGCACAAGTGGTGGTGAGAGCTGATGCAATTAGCTCCTTTCCTACGCCTTCAAACACACAAAACCATCGCAGAGTGCAAAGCGCAGCACCCGTTTCAGGAGCACCGTGCTGAGAGTAAAAGCACTCAGAGTTTAACATAAGCCCCGGGGGAGACATACACCACAGCGGGTAGGGACACAGAACCATCGCCGAGTGCAGAGCGCAGCGCCCATTTCAAGAGCACAAAGCTGAGAGTGAAAGTGTTTGAAGGCAAGCCACGATGTCCATGCCATGTTGCAAATATAAAAGCGGACGCAATGTACATAAAAGTTAGGCGCATGGCGCATTGAAGTGGCTTGTATGTTTTGAAATCTGAATACGGCGAGCCGAGAAAAAAGAAAGGGTTGCGGATGCTATGGTTTACTTTAACTAAAAGTGCGGCATGGCCCGCTTTAAAAACAAAGACTTTCTGTCTCTAAATTGTATAATAAACAAGCTGTCCCTAAATTAATATATAACCCGCGCATTTCAAACATATGTGCATGGCGTCGGTGGAACATGGCACTTAAAAACAAAAAGAATTAGTCCTTACATTAACCCCTTCGCCGCGGCAGGAATTCCGCCGCGGCGCTGGGGGGGGGGGGGGGTTTAGGGGCAGCGCGGTGGCGCTGTGCTCGTGACGGAACCGCTCCGTCACGAGCCACGGTTGAGCTGTGCTCATGACGGAGTGGTTCCGTCACGTCTCCGCCCACTGCGCTAATCGCCCGCACAGGCGGGGAATTAGCGCCGCGTGGGCGGAGCGGCCGCCAACGGCCACAGCATGACGGAACCACTCCGTCATGAGCACAGCGCAACCGTGGCTCATGACGGAGTGGTTCCGTCATGAGCGGGGAAGGGGTTAAAAGATACAGCCCCTCGGAGACACGAACAACGAAAGCGGATGAAAACAGTAGTTAGGCGGTGCTGCTTCCGGAATAAATGGAAGTGACGCATCGGAAGCACAGCCAATAAAAAGCAATGCCAGAGTTTACTAATGGCAAGCGGCAGGAGAAATTACCCGGCAATAGGCGGAATGTCACCCATGATATAGATTAGTTCATGTCTCGGAGAGACAGCGCATGTGCGCTGCCTAGGTGAGACCTAAAAAGGGCCCTACCACATACCCTAATAATGCAGCCATCTTGAAATTGCCTCGTTTTCTATAAGAATGTTTTTAGAAACGTTTTGAATAAAAAACTAGTTTTTTTTTTATTGAAAGACAGGAGACTTTTTCTTAAAAACAAATAAAAACGTCTCCAAACTATCGAAAATAATGATCGATTTAAATTGTTAAAGCAAATACAAATTATTTTCTGACACTTACAAAGTGAAAAACAAAAAGCACAGTTCAGATAGTAAATTTAAAAAAAGTTATTAATAAAAAGTTTTGATAGTATTGACACAGGGAGAACTTGTCATTTTAAAGATGTTGCCATCGCACCATAAATTGATATTCAGCACGGGCAACATTTAACTCCTTAATATAATGCTCTAGTCTCTCACAATATCATGCGTTTGACTGGCAAAGCTGCAGGGCATAGGGCAAGGATGTGTGTTTTTTTGTGTTTACATTGGCACACATACATGCCTCTGTGTCTGGAAAACGTTGATGAGAGACCCAAGCGCTCACATTACAGAGTGAGGAATGCAGCATCCTGATTACAAACAATTCACAAGCTCATTACCTGCTCCAGGATTCCTCCTGAATGGAAATGCATAAAGGTTTATCACACAATCCTGGAGCACGTAATAAGCTTGTGAATTGTTTGCGATCAGGATGCTGCATTCCTCACTCTAACTTGAGCTCTTTGGCCTCTCGGCCCCCTCTTGAGTTTATGCCCAGGGCGCGAGTTTACTTCAAAACATTTACTGCTAACACTACAAAAGGATGGAAAAAAACAAGTCCCTGAAAATGAGCGGATCAAGACAAAAGCGGGAGGATAGCCGAAGGTAGGCCCTGTGGCTGGGAGGAAACAAATGACAATAAGGAGGGATGAAGAAGGGACAGTAACCAATTGCAGTCAAGCCTTTTGAAATGACAATCATAGTAACCAATCAAAAGCCAATGAGTGTGCTGTTAGCCCAGAAGTGCATGCAACAGATCGAGAGAGAGTGCATACACTGTCTAGGCTCGACCTAAAAAGCATGTGCATCGCAGCAGTAAATCATTTTCAAGTGACAATCTTCAGATAGCTTGGCAGAAGGGGAAAGATCAGTACGCATCTTTTCATCCCATCCGGCAGGAGCAATTCCCAGGCAGCCTCGCTGAAAGCAAGCCAGTACTCCTACACATGAGAGTGAACAGCCACCACTGATTCACTCCCCACAGTGAGCATGATCAAGCGACAAATCTCATCAGGCAGGAAGGTACCACTGCACTGTTCTATTCCCAGGAAAGGCCCATGTAGCAAAGAGGCTAATTTCTTACATTGTCCTATTTTTCAGCTGTGAACGTTTGCACATATGTGCATGCACAACAATGGATCTTCAATCTACCTTGTTTACACATCTAGCTTCGGACAACATTATCACGATGCCTCGAACATCATGTACTAGGCCTCTTTACGCACTATGTGTAAATGTCGTCCTATCTTCATCCACGGGGCGACAGGGCAATCAACATATCAATAACATTGCTAATGTACACGTACATCGCAAGGCTGCTTTTTATTATAAATAATGAGCATCCAGATAGATTAGTAGAGGAGGCACTTCAGCTGACACAGAGGATCTCTGCATGCTGAGACTTCACCATGCAGCAGTCTAACATTTCCGTGAGGGGTCCAAGTTTGTGACCAAAACGGGCTTCTACATTCTCTGTAGCCAGGTAATTGGGTTGGCTCGTCCCTTGGGGGGGGGGGGGATTCTTAGCTACACACCTACACACACGCAGAGTAGGGTTTGCATAATAGGTGTATGCCCGATTACTGCCTTGTTTATATGCCTACATATATACTCTGTTTTAGCACCGTGGTAGAACAGTATCTACTATTTACGCTTTAGGTGCTTGAAATCACTTTCTTCCGCTTCCGTCTACTGATTATCGCAGCACATGTATTCTATACAAGAATAACATTTGTTCAATAAATTTATTGAAAACATCCCACTGTGTATTATATATATTTCTCTGAGCATGGATAAGCACGAGTGACTCGGAAAAAGCTTCTAGCCTGTTTCCATGATTCCTGAGGGGGTCAGGGTTGCCATGTTTAGTGGTTGCTATAAACCATTTGCTCCCTGATAAGGTTAGGGGGCTTACGGTTGCACTGTGAGCTTGTTGGTCAATAGGCCAATATATCCTTCAGGGGTGTGCGGAATCAGTCTAGGCACCAAGCATCTAGTTTATTTTGTCCAAACAAACACGAGATCCTACGGATTAGTAGAAACTACACAACAGCACCTTGCATTTCTGTTGGTCCAGCCTCCATGCTGTTAAGCTTGGGAGGAATTAAAAGAAGAATTTCTGCTGCTGTTGCTCTTCATCCTCATAGTGGGATCACTGCCCAATGATCATAATGGTAAATCGGGGTTACTTGCAATACAGAACAAAAAGTACCCAAAACCCAAGTCTATTGAGGGTTAGGACCGCATCAAACCCAAATGCATGCACTTAAACCTGCTGCCTGTCTCCACAATGGCTTCGCAGGACAGTGGGCTAGCACCATTATAGAGTCAGACAGCAATGGTTACCAATCCTTGAATGTAGTATTTCTAACATTATACTACTTAATGCCATATTTTTATCTGCTTTTGCAGTGTGGCTCTGTTTGGGGCCTCCTGATATAGCGAGGGAAAGAATACTTGAAACACAGCAGTCCTCAGTGTACTGGAACTCCCATTAGGAGGGCTTGTCGAATATTCACATAAAAGCTGTGGTTTACTGTTTGGGAACCAATGATGGGAGCTGAAGAACACAAGAGTTATCAGTTTATACACCTTGCAACTGCTGCTGCCCATATCATACGCATGGCAACTAATGGATTGAGAGTGTGGCTGCCTGGGTATTTCTTGCAACAGATTAAGTAATGCAAATGTATGCCAGTCAGTAATATGCAGTTGAACAGTGTGTGCATGGGGGAGGGGGTGGGGTGGCACAGATTTATAAATAAAATAACTAACACATCCACTTAAGTAACCAGACCTGGAAGTGCCAGGGCTGGGCTGCCAATGGAGCTAGTGCAATAGCGTCTTTGCTCGTGGAGTTCAAGCAATGCACTGCCATGAGCAGGTCAGGCAGGAGACACTTTTTCTATCAGTTACATGCTGGTGCCTGTCATTTGCAGGCTGGCCTGGCCAGCTCTATACACCCTGCATCAGGAGGATCAAAGCATCCATGGGGAGTTAGTTGGACCCGCAAGAAGTACAGGGAAACGTACTCACCTGCATAGATAATTTAAGTGGGTGTGTTAGAAATGACCATCTTTTATGTGGTAATATTTCCCCTGATATTTCACCTTTCTTTGCTTAACAAGTTTTTGCTAGCCATGGGACTCTGCACATTTTACCCCTGCTAACCAGTGGAAAAGTGCTTGTGCTGTCCTCTCTAAACATTTTAGAATTGGCATACCCCAAATTGGCATATTTAGTTTACTTGACAGTCCCTAGTAAATGGTACCACATGTACCCAGAGCCTGCAAATTATAAGCTACTGGTGGCTGTCCGCACTCACTGTGCCACCCCCAAAAGTAGCACATTAAAACAGGTCTCCAGGCATGCCAGTGCAGCCTGAGTGTGCAGTTTTAAACTGTCATTTTGACCTGGCAAAACAAACAGCTTAATAATTATAAGTCACCTCTAAGGGAGGCCCTAAATGCCCATAAGGCAGGGTTCATGGTATTTAAAAAGTAGGACATGTATATTTAATGTTTTACCGTCCTGCCAGTGAAAACCCTCAAATGTCATTTTTCACTGTGGCAAGACCTGCTCTACAATAGGTTAACACTGGCTGACACTATAACCTTTAAAAAAGTACTTTATTCAGTTTGGTAGTAGCCATAAAAATGGTTCAATGACTAATTTTAATAAGAATTTAAAATCTAGGTAAATAGTCAATCCCGATTTTATATTACTATTTTGGAAATGACACTTTAAGAAAGTTTTCATTTTCCTGCCTAAAAACAAAATGCGTTCTTGCCAATGTCCAGCTGTCAACTGACCCCCGTGGCTCCCCTATGTTGAGGTGTACATTACTCCCAGAAAGGGGACAAAGTTGTGTCTGTGGGATGGGAGGACGCCTCCCTTGGCAGGATGTTTGGGGCTCTTGCCTCCCTTGTAACTGGCAGATGAAGTTCACACCAAGGCCCCCCCCCCCCAACCCTTTGTCTAGTCAGGGTGTCACCAAGGTGTAGAGTACCTGAACAGGAGTGCTTTAGGCAATGGAAAAAGCCTTGCCCTCCACCAACAGGCTGGCACTAAGCATAAGAGTGGACCCCATAGACATCTTCTCATAACACTCCTGGAAATCTCAAGATCAGAAGGAGGACTGCCAAGCTGTCTGAAACCTCAGGAGTGACTAGTCCCGCTTATTTTGAACCCAGAAAGTGACCCATAGGACAGTCGATGACCTCCTGTATGAGCTAAAGGGACAAAACAAGTTTCTAGAGGAACTGCGCTGGACTCTACTACTACACACACATATATACATACATATACCCTGGGAGACCCCAAGGATCCATGAATTCCCGAACAAACCGCAGTCAGGCTTACAGTCACTCTTGCAAACATACCAAACCATTCCCACTATACAATCATTGAGACATTTATTACACACATCAATAAAATGAGAAAGAAGTTACTTTCAAATCACCAGGAAAGGTTAGATGGTAACAAATACTTGCTTTGAATATACATCAATATACTTCAAAGCTTCAACTACTAATTAGCCCTAGAATACTCCATTTATAAGGGGTTTAGTTTGGAAAAGTGTCCTGGTCTTTGAGATTCTAGAGTAGGCACCGACGCATATTTCGGTGTAGAACTCACTCCAAGGTCAAAACTTTTTTCAAGGCGCAAAAAAAGGAAGAATAAAATAAGACTAATGGGGAAGGAGACATGGAAAGGTCTCCAGGGAAATCTGCAGTTGAAAAACTCAAAAAATCTGGCAGCGACCAGGGATAACTCGAGAGGAGAGTACACCGAACAGATCTGGTACAAAAGGAACAAAGAATATCACAGGTGTTGACAATAAGCCAGCACGTAGGGAACCTCAATAGAGCAGTTTGAATAAAGAAAGAGGTCTACAAGTACAACGGGGTGGCGAAGGTAGAGTACAACTCCACTTGGATTCTCAGTATATACCAGTGGATGCGCTAATCCATCAGCAAACTATTGTGTGCATCCGTATTCTCAGCTTTGATCAAAATGATGTTTGATCAAACAGAAGCTTCTTGAAATATAAAGGAGCCAAAAGCAAACACAGAACTAGTAAAACATGAGCCAGAAAAAAAGGCAATATAGAATTTGCTTTTGGAGGTTAATAGGTGACAAGCTGTAGGTTTAATTATGGTGACCATGCATTACATTATAGTACAATCCAAATTAGGCCTGTATTTATGTTACCTAGATCACATTCGTTTCCCCTTGAGCATTTTTCAATTTGCTCTCCTTTCCGAAAATAAAAAAAATAATGATATCACCAGAAATTCCACCTAATTACTGCCTATTTGTATTATGCAAATTAGCAACAAGCATTTTTGAAGGGCTTACTTTGTGAATTACAACGAACCCTGGGCGGACAAATACTCTACGCTCGCGAAGTTTGCGTAGTTTGTGTTACTTCGCGCTACGCAAATTGAATGTAGCACAGTGCAAAATTGCATAGCGTAGCTGGCATTTTTTGCTCGCTTGCGGTCCTCAACGTCAAGTTGCCGATCGCAAGCGTGGAAAATAAACCTCCCGGCGAGATTCTCAACGCGGGGAGGTCAGGTTTCTCATTGCAAGTGGTCGCGTATGCTCGCGACCGCTCGCGATGAGAAACTACCAGTCCGCGTTGAGTAAAAATCTACTCGAGCGGCATAAAACGACATCTCGCACTGTGCAAGATGCCGTTTTCAATGATTGCACAGTGCGGACAAGCATCCGGCACTGTGCAATCATTGCGAACAGCGCACTACACAGTTCGCGTAGTGCTATGCATATCTCGCGTAGTGCAAAGTGCACTCCGCGTGGCTACACGTAGCACTACTACACCCAGGGTTAATTACAACACTGGACAGTGGCAAAGAAAATAGATTTCACCAATTGATTTTAGGTAAAGCGCTATGACCATACCAATGCCTTGTATTGGCCACGCCGAGCCTCAATCTAAGCTGTTCCCCGTCAATAAAACCCTATAGCCTTGGTCCTAAACTGTGCATTCAATAATAAAATAACATGTTTATTTGTTACATAGAAATATCATTTTTGATGCACGTATTTATCTTTTGTATATCCAAACAAACCATGCTCTCTCTAATGTATTGTAATGAATAAGGAGTAGCCAACGCTGGCCTATAGACGTGTAATTCACATCACATTCTCACCCACTGCATGTCTTACAAACATCTTGCTCCACACTTTTAGCTCCTCAGATACACTACAAAAGGGCATGGCATTCTGATGGAGGGCAGAGGATCGTCGTGGGACCTCGCCTAATAGTCTAAACACTACTAGGTAAGCTGTTGTGACGTTATTAAACCAGATGTCATAGAGCAACCCTCGATAGGTATATTTTAGGACATCAATGTATGAAACATTCTGGGGGGGAAAAACACAATACGTGCTATTCATTTTACAGATTTGTTGTGCCAATGCCTAGAAAAAACGCTTCACAGTTATTTCATCAGATTAGAATTGTGTCTAGGAAAAATACACTAAACTTCTTATTCAAGGGGGAGTAATAAGGTTAGTACTTCTGCTTGCTTGTTTTCAGACATATCCACGAAGCTTGTGATAAACTGGCTGTGTAAACTATTTTTCAGTAGCAATGCATTTGAAATGCTAAACTGGTATTTTCTATAAAATAATAATGTGATGTTTTAAAAAAAAAAAATTATGCACACGGATTGCTACATTGTGAAGACTGATGGGTGTATGCTAGTCATCTGATTATACACGTTTATGTCTTTTGCAAAGCAATGAAACCGAGAGAAACAGGAAATAAATTAAACATTGAGAAAGAGAAAGAATAAGAAAGAGCAAGAAAAAGAAATAATGAAAAACAAAGAAAAAGAAAGTAGATAGAGAAAGAAAGTAAGAGAGAAAGTGAAAGAAAGAGAAAGAACGAGAAAGAGAAAGAAAATATCTGATCAAGCAGGAGAAAGAAAACACTAGAGGAAGAAAAGAGGGAGACAGAGTGAATGAAATAAACAAAGACCAAGAAACCATAGAGAATGAAAAAAAGAGAAAGGATGAAATGAGAACAAGAGTAGAGCAGCCATAGAGAGATTAAGGTAGCCATGCAGATCGAGTGCGCAGCCACTCAGAAAGAGGAAGGCAGCGGTCATGTACAGAGGGTGAAGGGTTGATCACAGCGAGGAAAAGATCGGGAGGGTGTCCAGACAAAGAAGATGGCAAGCCATAGAGAGAATTGTGGGTATTATGGTCAGACAGAGCAAGTTGGAAGAGGGTGGCCTGGCAGAGAAGGGGGGCAGGGTGGTTTGACAGGAAAAGGTGGTGTGGGGTTCCAAAAGAGAAAGAGGTGTGATAATGCAAGAAAGAGAAAAAAGCCGTGGCAAGATAGATAAGAGAGAGGAAATAAGCAGTAAGACAGAAGGGATGGGTTGTAAAACAGGGATGGCAGCAAACCGGAGAGGGGAAGTGCGGCAAGACGGGGAAGGGCGACAAGACAGAGAAAAGCAGGGCAACAAGACAGAGAAAGGAAGGGTGATGAGAGAGAGGGGAGGGGTAGCAAAACAAAGGTGAGGCACATTAATTTGTCATTAAAAATAAGTACTGCTTTTTTATTCATAGTATAGAAGTTTACTTACTTAAGTTTGGGACAGAAATTGCCTTAAAGCTGGTAATGGAAAAAAAAAATAAAGAATAAGGATAAAAGCAGAATTAAATACATTTTTAAGGCAACTGAGAGAGAACATGTCAGATGCACGAGTTACATCAAAAGAGGAAGTGAAGTTCACTCAATTATAGGGGCTATATACCCTATTGCTCCTCTAAGTTCCAGTAATCATCAAAGTACATGGTACCAGCAGGATCTTAATGGCTTTTCATTCTACTTCTCTACCCTTCAACTCATGTCAATTTACCTTCAGACTTCAGAGCTTGGCTCCTGTGCATACCTCTACCAACTAGAGACCCCCATTTCTAACATTGGTGGTCAGTGGTGAGGATCTGAACTTGTATTTGTACTTGACCCACAGTAATTGGTGTACACTACTGCTATAGTGCACACCATTACTGAACCACATACTGTTTTACGAATTTCCTTTTGTGATAATACACAGTCATGTCTCAGCTGGGTGACCCAGCAGTTGCTAGTGCAGAAATTGTGTTTGGGAAGTTGTATATTACTCACTAGTTCAACTAAAGCAATGTTCTTGGTAGTCTGGTGAAGAGCTCCTGGAGGAAGAGCGAGCAGAGAAAAGCACTGATGGACTTGTGGGCTATAAGAAAATTGGGATGGGATGAGAATGCCCTTGGGGAAAGGTATGTACCTTATGATCTAAGCTTTGCTGAGTCGAAAGTGACAGCCGTGAGGGCAGAGTCCAGCTCGGATTATGGCAGCAAAAATGTGGTGCTTAGTGCAGAGGGAGAAGTACCCAGAGACATGGTGACCAGCTTCAAGGAGAGGGTTGACATACTCCAGGGAGTTCAGGTTTATGAGGTAGCTCCAGTTGTGCGCAGGGTCCCTAAGGTGGTTTGGGGAACATGGCACAGGGGATCAGATTCCTAGCGGTGGGAGGGAACACTACTGACTAGAGATGAGAGGTACAGGGAGAGGGGTTCCCCCATGGTAGAAGCCCTGGTGTGCAGATATGGAGACCGTCCAGAAGAGTTTGGGTAAAATGACAGAAATAGACACTGTTTCACCAGTCTCCCGAGGGGTATGTGGGGTACTTCTTCAAGGGACTGGATGGCGGGTTGAAGGGTAGCATGGTTAACACTTGTGAGAGGCTGTATGAATCAATTGTTGAAGAGTATATGTTAAGTCCCTGATTTCTCTCATCCCAAGGAGCTTGAACTTGAAGTGGACCTTTTGGTGGATGCAAGGGGTTCTGAAGAAGCTTTTTGGGTGATCCTGAAGGAGGTGGCTCAGGTGTTCCTCAACCAAGTGAGGTAGAGGAGGTGTGCAGTGACCCAGATAGTTCCCAGCATTGTGGGATGGGTGAGGGGACCCATGTCTTGTCTCTGAGTAGAGGGGGGTGGGCTGAGTTACAGGATGCCCAAAACCCAGTCCCAGAGCCTGGTTGGTTCCATGAGTGAGCACCAGGAGGGAGACCTAGTCTGTACCAGGATGCCATGCCATGAGGGGGGTTCCCAGAGTGTCTATTGAGCTGAGGGCTGGAGCCTGTCACAAGAATCCCACCAGTTCTGGTGTCTGGCCACACCACTCCAAGTGGGAGGGTGCATGAGGCCAAAGAGAGGGGTGAGTCAGTCCCAGTGGGAGGACAAGTGGGTCAGGGGTTGCCAGCTCTGACCCTAGTGAGACCACCTCTGCTGGTGGGCCAATGTCAGGATGGCATCCCTGACCTGGCAGGAGGGAGTGGAGAAAGGGTGCCAGGCACCTGTGGCTACCACCCCACACTCTGATGCCACAGGGTAAGAGACCTGAGAGGAATGAGGACTGGCTCTCATCAATGACAGCTGTCAGCAGCAACTTTGGCTTGCTGTGCTGGTGGACAGAGGCACCCTTGGGAGGGGGGTGGGGACAGGAGTCGCAGCTCGGGGTGGACTGGGCCACATCACTGTTGGCCATGTGGGTACGGTCTGCCCCATGGGATACATCTGCAAGCAAATTAAGTTTAGGCGCTGCACAGATTGGGTCTGCAGGTGAGGAGAAGGGTTCGAACTGGGTTCAGACAAGCGTAGAACTGGAATATACCGCTGCTGTAACCGGCTAGGGTCCATGTTCTATCACTCCAATCAGGGAAGTCTATCAAGTTATTAATTGGTCTCCACTGACTTTAGGCTGGTGGGGCTTGTGTTAGACCTGGCCTTTCTGCAAGTTTATCCTTAAACATTTTGTCTTTTGCTCCTATTATTCTAACCCATTTTTGCTGGCTTTAGGACTCTGGGCATTTTACAACTGCTGATCAGTGCAAAAGTGTATATGCTCTCTGTGTAAATTGTGATTATGCTTGGTTATCCATGATTGGAATGTTTTATTTAGTGGTAAGTCCATAGTAAAGTGTGCTGTGTTTGCACAGGGACTGTAGATCAAATGCTACTCGTGGGATGACACCACTGATTGTGCCACGCACATGAGTAGCCCTGTAAATGTGTCTCAGACCTGCCACTGCAGTGTCTGCATGCATTGTATTAAACTGTCCTGTCGACCTGGCAAGTGCACCCGGTTGCCAGTCCCCATCCTTAGCTTTAACTACATGTAAGTCACCCCTAAGATAGGCCTGTTTGTGTATGCAAAGTCTGGTTTTGGAGTGACAGGAGCTGGGGATTCTCTTAAGACAATCACAAGGGGGGGGGGGGGGGTGAAGAATGTCCTGTCTTTCCTGGGTGACTCCTAGCCCAGCTGAATGGACCTTGCTGCATTTAGAGTGGTGGGAGGAGTTTTCACTAGCACCTGAATAGGCGGTCTCTCCTCTCCACAATGCTGCCTCCTGTTGGGTGTCTCAGGGAAATTGAAGATTTCAAAAGATCCTTTCTGGATCAAAAAGGAACCTGCATGGGAGAAGAGCTGGGGGGGCTGTGTGAGGAATGCTGCCACTTTATTTGTGAGGGGTGGGGTTAGCTTGCTGTTGCTGCCTCAGTCTGGTGCAGGAGGACTGGGCTGTTCTTCACCTGTACAAAATGAAGCGCGTGGTAAGGGCTTTGTGCTACTACTCTTGGGAGATCGTTCTTGGTTCTCACTGCCAGGTAAGCGCATTGGTTTTACTGGTTGTTGTGCCACCAAGTCTGCACCTTTGGATAGCTCTTGAATAGCTGTGCAGAGCACTGTCTCTCTAATCCATGTGGAGTTTCTTGCGGGGAGAACCTGGTGGGAAGTTAGCATGATGAGTGCACTCCCCCCTGCCCCACGAGAGGCACAAACCAGATTGATTGCACCCAGGCCAAACCTCCAGGATTCGTCTTAAGCCGTGTGCGCCTGAGACTGGAGCTGGTTGCAGCATGGCCTGCCCAACCAGGCTTATTGCCACCAAAGAGTATTTCTTCAGAGGGCGAGCGGAGTGATGTCAGCGCCATCTCCCTGCAACTACGCAATGCTTGGTAACCAAGCACGTCGGCCTGCCCCGCCTCGAGGAGTCAAGTGTAGGCCGAGGGAGACGGCATGGGCTCTGGACCCGAGGATGCCAATCCGATTGAAACAGCATGCCCCGATCTGCAGGAAGACTCTAGGGTGGGTCGGGCCCCTGGGAGTTGGCCATCAGCCTGCGCCAACACGTGTCCGAGCGTGCCGAGAGGCTGTGTGACCAGAAGCTGCACTGCATGGACGACGTCAGCTGCCAGTGGCTATTCCACCTGAAGGGGATTGAGTGAGGTCTTTCCCTCCTCTTGTGGCATACCTATGGGGGGGGGGGGGGGAACACTTGTTCTTTGGTGACACTTGTTCCCTGGTGGCATTGCAGGTGGAGCCCAGGAAGGGCCCTCGATTTGGAGTTTGCCACATTGTCTCATTACCATAATATAGGAAGGAGCACTGAGGCTTCTGGACCAATTAAGAGAATCCCTGGAGGTGAATGTGAATTTTCATGCCTGCACTGTAAGGATAATGGTGTGTTGATGACGGGTGCAGATAAAAGTCCTTTTTTTTTGCATACAGTGCAATGTTCGACAATTACCTAGTTGCGATATATGTGGCGTTTTCACTGTGTGCTTGGGCTACAAATACTTCACACATTACCTTTGGGATAATCCGGTCTGCTTCTGCCAAGCTACCAAGGGGTTATATAAAGTGGGTAATCCCCTTACCTGGACTAGAAGCAAAGGTCCCTACTTGAACAAGGTGCACACACCTCTACCAACTAGAGGCCCCCATTTCTAACACCCACAGGTTTTGCTCTGGGAATTTTATTTTCGTATGCTATCAGCAAAATGGTGTACTGAGCATGAAGAGTGACAGGAGCTGTGGCGCCCTGCATAGCATAGTGGGTCAACTGAAGGCATTTGTTGGTGTGTGTTCACTGAACCATACCTAACATTTAACTATGTTTTTCAGTGAATTTCCAGGCTTTTTTATGCTGTACCTGTACGGTGAACAACATTGGGACATGTCCAGCAGGGATTTGCTGCGGGGCATGGGCTTCAGTCCTTGCCCTCGATTAATGCAGTGTTGGGCCTCCATAAATCGAGGGCAAGGCATTTTATCATTATGATGTTTTTTTTGGGGGGGGGAGAGGGAGTTTGAGGGGGGGGGAGATTTCCAACCTTAGTGTTTTTTTTTGTTGTTTTTTTTAAGGAAACCCCAGTGTAAGTAGCTGAAACTGATTCTTGTTTTCAGGTGGAAGCAGGCCACTACAGAATTTTGTGAGAGTGCACAGGACAGGAACCAGGAAGGGGCGAGGAGGAAATGCTTTAATAACTGACTCACCCTTCCAGACCCCAGTTCTTAAAGCACTCCGTCTTTCCTGGTGATAGTTTACTCCCAGTCCCTGAGTACTTGATATGGATATAGAATTGCATGGAGTAGGCTCTTCTAATGAGGCTTCCATGGGTTGTGGAACAAGGGAAGGTGACACTGGAGAAGGGGGATGTGGAAAAGGGGACCGTGTCAGCTACAGAATAGTTGGACGCTGTATTCCAACTCGGTGTAAAATACAGTCAAGTAAAGGTGAATAACCATTGCCAGATGCTTTTAATAGCATATATGGCACATTTTAACATTGTGCATGCGAGTATAATGTGGTGTACCTTTCACTCACAAGGGTCTGATGACCTAAGGAAAAAACATGTGGCGATGATGTGCTCGGATACTAAATGCCCATCTCCAAGTTCATCTGTAAATGGTTTGTGTGCATGAGGTAAGAGGCAGGTGAGTTATTGTGGGCACGTTTCATTGCCTCAAATAACAAAACTATGGTAAAACACGCTTAGGTTAAGAGGTAAGGAATCGAGGAAATTCTGCAAACTACATAGGCACAAACAATTGGGAATTTCTTGAATATGCACTGGTGTAATAAAACCATTACACACCCCATCTGAGAACACCCTAAAAGCAGGCCCCCAGTGAAGAAATGTAAGTGTCACAGCCCTCAAGGCGTGCCAAGGCTGCATACCCTGTACTCAACATCTTGGATTTGGAAGGTTGCTGCCCCCTTAAAGGAGCACTCTGAGAATCTTGTATGTGCTCCTGCCGTCTCCTTTATTTTCTCTGTGGGATCGAGCTACAATATTGGCACGCCATCAATGCCTTATTGTCCCAGTGCATGTTCTATAGCATGGAAATGTGCAGGGTTAGAAAGGGGTTTCATACACCATTAAACACCTTACCCTGAGGCTCCTTATTTTAACCTTCTTAAGCATCGAGGGCCCACATCTCAGAAAGGTACAGGTCATTCTTCTAGGGACAATGCAATGCAGAATCCTGGTCAAGATAGATCGTGCCCACACCCCTCGGATGTGAACATTCCAAGGCAAATGTTGTGGAATAAGGACTTGGTCAGCGAGAGTAACACCACGTTTACTACTGCCCCAGGACCCTGAACCTGTACCATGACGGGCTGATCTTTAGAAGTATTGTAAAAGAAACACCATCTGAATTGACCAGGGATTCTATTACCTTAAATACAGTACACACGGGATAGTAGGTAAGTGGTACCAATTGAATGATGTAATGTGATCATATAAGCTTTAAGCATTTTATGTATTCTCATTAGTTGAAAGGTAATCCCGCTTAAAAAAATGCGCCAAGCAGGAAAAAAGCGCGGTTGTTTTAAAATGGTTTGTTTTAAATGTAGGCAGTCAGCATGCTCGCTTGCGTTTAGAAAGATCCACCTAGGAGTTGTACGAGCTGGCAGCCACTGCGAACAAACTAGCCATTAGAAAATTAAAAACACTTACAGTCCATTTTCCTTTGATTTGGCATTTTTCTGCATCATTTTGTCCATATTCTTTTTAAATATCCGTCCAAGTCCTTTTAATTTTACCTCCTTTCTAGAAGAGAAGTACAACATTTGTTTATTGCTTCAACCAAACCCGCCTTTTATCATTCAGATCAAACCTTTACATATTGCTCACAAGATTGGAAAAATATGCAGGTCTTTCACATATGCATTAACTATCTTTGTTGAGGGCTTAAGCGCACACACAGCGCGCTGGATCAAGTCCCTTTTGTGGTTGGTTTGCATATGTTCCCTTCTGCGTTAAAGTGAATTAAGTGTTAACATTTTGGGTTAGGCCAGAGGAGTATCACGCTCACCATTAGCTATGGGTGAATAGTTGTGTTTGCCCACGTGACCATGTGCGACCTCTGCTTGCAGTCAATGGACAGTATAGTAAAGCATCTATGCTCTGCATCGGCGGTGAATTTGTGTTACTGTATGTGCTTACTCACTCCTGTTGATGCTGTGCCAATAGTAACATTTTGCACCTACGTTTGGCTTCGCTTCTAAATTAGATTTGTTCCCATAAAGGTGTTTGCATACTCCTGCTGAAGGTGCACCTAGAGTGATTTTGCACGTAAATGTGGCTTTGCTGCTACATTTGGTATCATAACACTCCTAACATTGTACAAAGTGTGAGTTTGCACCCAAAGTGATTTTAAAAGTTTACACCAGTTTTCTTGGGTCTTAAAAGCTTCTATTCTCTTGCTGACGTTTCACCAAGAGTGTTTTTGCATCTCAATGTGCCGTCGTCATCCAAGTGTTACGTCATCCTGGTGCACCCTCGTTACTCTAGACTCAATTCATCACCGACATACTCCTCAGGGAATGCAGCCACACAGCATAATGTCAGAATAAATCAAACCGTCTGGACCACCATCTGGAACAAAGTAACTTCAACACTAATACATGCCAAAATACTGCCAAAGACCAGCCCCATTGTCCTCCCGCAAGCTACCACTGTGCCTCAAAACAACCTTCATCTGTTAACCAATCTCCTGGTCTGCACACAAACAGACTGTCCACAGAACGTGTCGACCCATAAGCATGATTCAGATGAGGTGTGATTACTCACCCCATACTTGATTACAGACACTTACCACTGAGAAGCACACACATCTCATATCTGTTGCACAAAACTAACTGCTTGAAATCGCACTCACGCTGGATGACCTGCATGATTTGATATAAAGTCAACTAACGCATTCTTCCCAGGACAGGTGATGTGAGATTAGGGGTGGAGCTACAGACGACTATTGCTTGTCGGCTGAGGTGCCTTGACTGGAGCCAACCCTGCCATGTCCATCACCTGAAGGTTGTGGTCAGCTGCTGGTCTTGAAAAGGCTACAGCTGGTCTCTAACACAGGGCTACAACCTTAGCACAATATCTGTTCTGCTGTCTGCAAAGGGCCGATCTGGCACAAGGGGAAGGTAGGGCACACATAGATTTGGTAAAATCCTTGAATTGTATATTTTTCAAGCATCTGATTGACCTGGGGACTGAATAGATGCTCATCATCTAAAGGGAAATTATGGAGGTGCTGGTGCACCTTTGGCCGAACCCCAGATCCAAACCAGGCAAGCCTACAAAGGAGGATGCCTACAAAGGAGGATGTAGTGTTAATTCCCTGAGTAGCAGTGTCTGCTGCATTAAGGGTGTCTCTGATGTAGACATTAAGGCTGATTTTGCCCTCAGGAAAATTACCTTTTTACCTCCCTTCCTGTGGGCCTTTGGGTGGTGCTTTACGTGCTCTTCCATCTCATCCCACTGGTGGTGGCCCATTGAATAGGCGATACATCACTGGATGGCGACTCACAGCACTATACACTTATCTTCAGAGATGTGCTATGACTCCTTTTTTGTGGGGGGGCGGCGGAGGGGTTAGCATGAAGACCTGAAATTCAGTTAATAATTCCTGTCTAATTTATGCCCAACATGGTTAAGAATTAGTGGCTTTACTCAGGATTCTTGGAAGTCCTGAGACACACTTCCTGCTAAAATGTTTGTTTGTTTACAGTAAAGTCACAGTGCTAATTCAACTCAGGAAGGAACCACTTAATACATTATACAAGTGGAGAACTTAGAGCATTGGGGTGGCAGGTAAGCAACCAAACTGCTCTATACTAGAACAGGACCACTCTCTAAACTTAACCTCTTGTCCCAACTGCAAGCTATCACTCACGCAGTTACCAATCATGCGGTTCATGGACATAGAATACAAGACAAAAGTAGGCATGCAAAAAGGCAAGCTTTTTGAATGCTCCCTAATAAACGCAAGACAGACATAATATTAATCACAGAAACGTGTAGATGAAGCTTCTGGCCCAGACTTGATTGAAGCCACACCTTTGGGCTACAAAACGGTGCACCTTGACAGAAAGTTGAAAAGAGGTGGGGGTTTAGCTATCATCATTAGAGACTCAATGACGATAAAGTATACCACAGGCCTGAATGCCATTAACAGCGAAAACATATCCTTCCAAATTAAATTAACAAAAGATTATTCATTAAATGGCACATTACTGTATCGCCCCGCCTCCCCCCCACCCCCGGGGCCAAGGGAGCCATTTCTTACCAACCTAAGCACTATAATAGAGCACAGTGTTACTAGCTCGGATTACCTGGTACGGTGCAATTTTAATTTCCACTTAGAAAATAGAATGGGCAACGATACCATCCAACTGTTAGAGCTCATGAATACTTTGGGACTGGACCAGAAAATTGAAGGCCCTACTCACAGCGGGTCACACATTGGATGGGATTTTCACAAACAATACATATCGGGCAGTAACAAATACTCTTCCTCTTGTATGGTCAGACCATAAGGCTCTATTTCTCTCCATCAGTCCTTCACAACCACAAAAAGCAGCATGGCAACACCCTCAGGGACTCAAGTCCAAACGTGGGGTAAAATAAATTCAGACAAACTTGAAAAGACCCTGCAAGACACTTTGTTGTAATGGCTTTCTTCTTCTCACTCGGAGATGCTTGTGTTCTGGAATGTCAGGGCCAAGCTGGATCTAGAATGTTGTAAGAGGTAGGGAGGATTAACCTGGTGGCAGTTGGGTGGATGAGCTGATATAACCTACAACTGAGAATAAACCAATAACCTCCCTCATCAAGCTTCAATCTCATTCTTCTCATCAAGGGAATATCTTTTTAACACACTTCCCATAAAAAATGGAGCAGATGATGATGTTGAATTAGCCACACAAAGATACACAACTTGGGTAAAACAAGCCATTGATATTTTAGCACCTGAAAAAGTGCAGAGAAATTATTGTAGTACCCGGTCTTGACCCTGGTACTCTGAGTGCCTGAGAGCTCAGAAACGAGTATGCAGGAAACTGGACCAAATATGGAGAGTCAATTAAGATCCTTCAGATAGAGAAACCTACAATAGAGCTATTGCTAAATACAAGATCCTTATATAAAAAAATACTTCACTGAAAAAATTCACCTAGCAGAAAACTCAGCTAAAGAACTGTTTAGTACCATAACAAAATTAACAAAAATGGTCACAAAAACTGATGGTACAACAAATTCTTTTGCCATACCCTCGCTTGTTTTCTTTCAAAACAAAGTATTTGAGGTCTTCGATTCCTTCATATTAAATCACAGCAAAGAATCCGTGCCAAGAACTAACAACTTCCCAACAATTTAAGATACATGTGCATCTCTTACCAAAGAACAGGTTCTGAAACTTATAATGACATGCGAATCAGGGTCCCCTTCAGACTCTTGCCCCAAAAATTGTACACCTGGCCCCTCAGATTTTTGAAGAACAACTCACAAAAATCCTGGATAAAGTGATCATCATAGGACATATGCCTTCCGAATGGAAGGCAGCATCTATCCTGTCTCTATTGAAAAAAAGCAATCTTGACCCCAAGGAACCAAGTAATCATAGGCCTATCTTCAGACTCCCTTCCCAGCCAAACTACTGGAAAAAGCTTGATGGCCTGTATTGTTAACAATAATCTGCTGGACCCTTTCCAATACATTTTTAGAAAGGCTCACAGTACAGAAACAGCTTTGCTTACAGCCTCAGAAGAACTTGAGTGGATCATGGACGGTGGCGGTCAGGCTGTCCTGATCCTACTCGATCTCTCGGTGGCTTTTGTTTTGATACGGTCAATCACACGTCTGACCAACTGACTAAAGGGGGTTGAGAGTAATAAGAGGCGTAACTTTGACTCTACTAAAATATTTTCTAACTGATAGAACAAACCATGATACCTTGGGCAATTTCATGTCAAAACAATGCAGCTTGCCATGCAGGGTTCCGCAGGGCTCTTCATTGAGCCCCACGCATTTCAACCTGTATGTCACCCCCCCTGATCAAACTGATAAAATCCCTAGGTTTCTCAGTAGTGTTATATACCAATGACACCCAAATTGTGGTGTCAACCTCCAAAGATCAGGAAGAAGTGGGGCAGAAATTCAGTTCCTGCATTCTTCAAATAGATCATTGGATGAAAACCAACTGCCTAAAATTAAATGCTGGTAACACAGAGGTCCTATTGTTCGGAAATAGTAGATCCCTTTGGTCGCCAATCTGGTGGCCTCAGAATATAGGTCCATTACCAACTCCAGTACAGTAAGGAAGTAATTTGGGAGCTATTTTCTATGATACACTCCACTTTGACCATCAAGTTAAAGCACTCTCTTCATCTGTTTTTCATACACTAAAATTAATCACAAAGATCTGTCCTTACATTCCGAATGATCTACAAAAACAGTTGTTACATCAATGATCTTGGCCAAGTTAAACTATGGGAATGCCCTCCTTAGCGGCATCCGGAAAAAGTAGTTACAAAAACTTCAAACACTGCAAAATGCTGCAGCGCGACTTCTTTCCGGAATTCCAAAACATGAGCTGGTGGCGCAAGCACTGGTAAAACTGCATTGGTTACCTATAGCAAAATGTATGGAGTTTAAGACCTTATGCATAACCTTTAAAGCAGTGAATAATTCAGGTCCTAGCTACTTTCATGCAAAACTTGCCTGGTATTCCCCAGGAAGAAAGCTCAGATCCTCAGACGCAATGCTGTTATCCTCTCCAAAAGCAAAATATGCTACATGGGGCAGGAGGAGCTGACAAATGGCATAATAAACTTACTTCTCACAGCAGTATCTTTTTTAATTCACTTGCATTATCACACAACATTTTAATCTCAGCTAAACTACAGGCGCAACACTTTAAGACTATCTTTTTCCTGTACTTCACTCCTAGAAAGATTGCTAAGTGGGGAACTGGCCAAGGCACCTTTTGTCCTAGATGCTCTGAGTATGCGGCTCAATTCATGTGTTTGCCACATGCCTAAAGCTTTCCCATACAATAAACCGCATACAGGAATTTCTAAGGGAAGTTACACTTCAGCCTATAATCTTAAATCCTACTATTATAATGCTAGGCACACAGAATGAAACCTTACGGCTGAAAAGAGATGGTCTAACATTCATTGCAATGACAGTCTGGAGGATGTGTGTGGCATCTGCCTGGCTTGATCCAGAGCCCCCTTCTTTCTCACAATGGCTAGCCAGATTTATTGCAACCTACTATCTAGAAATCACTGTCTACGCCAGAAAGGGCAGTAAAGGACGGAAAAAGGGGGTCGAGATTTGGGATAATCTCACCTCTTGGCTGGCGTAGACAGGATAATCACTACGTTTCTTCTTCTCCTGTCCCTTTTTTTTTTTTTTTTCTTCTTTTCTCTCTCTCTTTTTTGTTTTGTTTTCACTTTAACCATTTGACTCTCAATAACCGTTAGTTTATTTTTTATTTTTTGATGTCTTTATAATATGTGTTTTTTCTTTTCTGTGTCTCCTACCCTTAATCTACACGTTGTTTTTGCTCTCTCACTGAGAGGGTGGGGGGTGGCAGGAGGGGGGAAGGGTGCTCTAATGAACCGCTCTCTGTATTTTTTCTCTGTTAAAAAAAAATAAAAAAAAATAAAAAACAATAATGAAGTTGAAAATAAACTGCTGCAGAGATAGCGCACCACAAAAAAAAAACAAAAAAAAAAAAAACTTCAAACACTGCAAAATGCTGCAGCGCGACTTCTTTCCGGAATTCCAAAACATGAGCTGGTGGCGCAAGCACTGGTAAAACTGCATTGGTTACCTATAGCAAAATGTATGGAGTTTAAGACCTTATGCATAACCTTTAAAGCAGTGAATAATTCAGGTCCTAGCTACTTTCATGCAAAACTTGCCTGGTATTCCCCAGGAAGAAAGCTCAGATCCTCAGACGCAATGCTGTTATCCTCTCCAAAAGCAAAATATGCTACATGGGGCAGGAGGAGCTTTCTTTGGAAGGCAGCTACACTTTGGACATTAGGAGATGCTCTAACTTCCTGGTCTTCAGGAAATTAATAAAAACCTGGATGTTCTCACGTTAGTTTTCTTTTCAGTACCAACTTGGTCCCCTTCAGTATCACCCCAGACAGCAGCAGCACCAAGATGCCTCTGGGCATTCGAGCGCTAAACAAAACCAGAAATCAAATCAAATCTAATGTTTCCTGATTTTTTAACAGCTTTTGACACCCTCAATGATTATCTCTTGTTTCACCTCTGAGGCTATTGGAGTGTTGAGTTTGCAAAGTAAATTATTTAAATCATTCATAAACAGAACCACACAAGATTGCTTGTGCAATATAGCTTTTGTAGAAGTTCTAATTACAAATCAGATCACCAACAGTTGCTGCTTCTCTTCATTGTAATTAAGCATCCCTTTCCCACTTTATGTTCTGCCCATATATTCAAATGATGTGTTTAATTCTCTTTGCCAGTTCATATCAGTAGGGAGCACTCGGATTGCACTTGCAAAAAAAGCCTAAAATGTTGAACATCATATTTCCCATAAATTTGAATGTGGAGGAAAAAGTCAATGATGCTGTAGCTCACACAGATGTGCCATATCTGAGGATTGTAGTGCCACCATTGCAAGGACAGGCGTTCGCTACCCTTACATTTACTATTGCAAATCACCTTCACTAGGGTGTCTGAAAAAGAATGTAATTAAATTAAGTTATTGCATTGGTTACTCATTGTTGCGGCAATCAAATTTAGGGATTTTACTATTGTCCAGAAAACTTTTCATAATGGATCCCTGCATATGTGAAACAAAGAGCATTCAATTGTACTTTGCAGTGGCATACAGTGCAGTTGAGTGAAGTGGTGTAAGGTAGAGTGGCATGAAGTACAATGGTGTAGAGTAGAGTGGTGTAGAGTAGAGTGATGTGGAGTGGCCTAGAGTAGAGTGACTTTAAGTGCAATGACGTTGAGTGGTACCCCATAGAATGCAGCAGCATAGAGTGCAGTAGTGCAGAGTAGAGCATCACAGACAAGAGCGTGGCAGGGAAGAGCGTGGCAGGGAAGAGCGTGGCAGGGAAGAGCGTGGCAGGGAAGAGCGTGGCAGGGAAGAGCGTGGCAGGGAAGAGCGTGGCAGGGAAGAGCGTGGCAGGGAAGAGCGTGGCAGGGAAGAGCGTGGCAGGGAAGAGCGTGGCAGGGAAGAGCGTGGCAGGGAAGAGCGGGGCTGGGAAGAGCGGGGCTGGGAAGAGCGGGGCTGGGAAGAGCGGGGCTGGGAAGAGCGGGGCTGGGAAGAGCGGGGCTGGGAAGAGCGGGGCTGGGAAGAGCGGGGCTGGGAAGAGCGGGGCTGGGAAGAGCGGGGCTGGGAAGAGTGGCATTAGTGTGTAGCCGCCTAGAAAGAAGTGGTGCAGAGTACAGTGGCAGACAGTGCAGTGGTGCAAAGTAAAGTGAAGTGGCATATTGACCAGTGCCATACAGTGCAGTGGTGTAATTAAAAATAAAATGTTAACAGTACTGCAGTACTTTCAAGGCAGTATTGCAGTACTTTCAAGGTAGTACCGCAGTACTATCAAGGAAGTACCACAGTAAACATTTTTTTATATATATGTATATGTAAAAATATTGTTCCTTAACTGTACCCAGTTTGGTAAAGTCCCTTATGTCTTCCTAGACATGAAAAACCTTAGTGAGGTCTATCTTAGTTTAAAACAGAGAACACACACAAAGTGTATTCAACAAACTTTTAATTTTGTAAGGGCTATCGGCAATCGATGATATTGTGTTTTGTCATTGCCAACTACTGTGGTATAAAATGAAAATACAGCGGTATACTGCAGCCCAATATATCAGTAGTTTTTTGTCCCTTATTACGACAAAGCTACTTAACATTTTCATGGAATATCAATGCTTTTATCCACAGCATAATATATATTCCCACCAAATTTCATGAAAATCTGTTCAGACATTTTGCAGCTACATCTGTGTAAATAGTCTATGGAAAATGAATCGATGGAAAGACATTTTTGGACCCTCCTTCTTTCTTTGCACCCACTTAACTAATCGCCACAAAACACTGCATCATCAGCCAAGGTAGAAAAAGGAATAGGTGTACAAAGGTTCATCGTGGGGATTTGTTAAATGGTGGCAAAGTTATTAACAAGCAAAAATACAAGGAATTCCTATCTCTGGGAAACCTAACTATAACTACAGAGTGGATATCCCCATTCTGCAATGTTATATATATATATATATATATATATATGAATATATACACACACACACACGTGTGACAGTGTAATGCATTCAGATTTGGAATATATATATGCACAGTATTAAGCAACAGAAGCCACTTGCCATGTTTATCAGTTCCAGCAAAGGCAAAATGCTCACAAGGGCAATGAATCCACCATGCAACTACTTGTACTTTTAACATGTAATAGAGAAACATATGACACGTGTGTAAATATTTGCATGGATGGCAACTGAAATTCATGGTAATATACATTATACAATAACAACGTTAGATCTGAAATCAGCAAAAACATCGATATTCACCCTGATTTGACCGAACAACTGTCCTCCTTTCTCACATATTGGATGTCATCATATACGTCACTTGAATTTTCTGAAACTAAAAAAAGACAATTAAAATTTTGTAAAATCAAATGTTTATCAGGCAAATGTTAGCACAACAATCCAGCCCTTATGGACTCCTTCACTAGCAACTACTAGACAGCCCAGAAGGTGCTGCTTTTAACACCCCAAACTCTTGTGTCCCAATGGCAGCACTTTATTCTTCCTTTCATA
Source organism: Triturus cristatus (assembly GCF_964204655.1). Taxonomy (NCBI): domain Eukaryota; kingdom Metazoa; phylum Chordata; class Amphibia; order Caudata; family Salamandridae; genus Triturus; species Triturus cristatus. The sequence goes on along the minus strand of NC_140586.1, from coordinate 688,101,720 downwards.
CAGGAATACACAATAGCAACGTGAAGTATAGTAAGGATAAAGGGCAAAACAATCTAACAAAACACTGAAACATGTTTTCAAATTCACACGAAAAACACCCTAGAAGTTTAATTCCTCTGCCACATTGTAATTGGTCTTTACTGAAATGCAAAAAAAAAAAAAGAAAATGTAATCCATAGTTTGAAAGTACTGTTAGAAACCAAAATCTGGCAAGTTTTTTTTCAGGATGTCTGAGGATGTTCAACTCACCAGCAAGTTACAGCTGGTGTGCAACACAATTATTGCAGTAGCTCTGCTGCTGCCACTTCACGGCCTCTCCTGTTAGTACTTTATAGTCAAAGCTTGCCAATTTAGTAACTTACCTTTAGATATCTGCTCTAAATACGATCTTAATACCTACTTATGTACAATAGTCTCATAGGAATGAACTTTAAAATTAATACTGCCATATTTGGTACTCTAGGTTTGCTAACTTAGATCATATTCTCAGTAGACTCATCAGTTGCGATATTTGTTATTTAAACCACAAATAACCTAAAGTGTTATTTGAAACCACGGAGATGAGAGTTCTAAAAATACCTTTAAATGAAATCTGGAAAGAAAGCATACCATGTTGAAAATGAGGAAATGGAATACACCAGGAAATAACTGGAAGGCGAGAGGTAAATTCACTGTGCTTTTATGTCTGCAATGGAGTGACGTGTCTGTAATTATGTAAATTCTCAGTTGAGTGTACATATGCAAGTCTTTTTTCCCCCAGAAAATGAAAAAAAACATACACCAATCAGAAATTCAAATCAGTCCTCTGATAAAACACCATAACTGAAAAATATGACCAGTAAGAGAAAGTTCAAATTCAATAGGCAGATGTTATCTTGTCCAATATGATCAATTATGCATGGTTGACCTAACTGACTCTGTAGGCCAAAATGGGGAAATAATGTAATCAATATATCTGGAAGTACAACTGAATGAAACAAGAGAAATCACTCCAAAAAACTTTACTCCAAGTAGGATTGCAGATTACCTTTATTTAAACCTTCTGTTCCTCTTAACGTTCTTAACATTATTCGTCATTACAAAGGCTGATTTAATCCCAAGCTTCAAAACTCAATATTCATCAATCATCTAAATAATAACAATCACTGCAAGTATTTACGATTGTGAAATGGGACATTTGATAAGTAACACTGGATAAGAGAAGTGATGTTTGAACTTCTATTAACATGGTTTGCGAGGTTCAGAATTTAGAACAGAATATTTTCTGATAACTATTTAAGGAAAAATGAACATATATTTGTATATTTCCTCAAGAAAAGAAAGAAGGACTAAAGAATGTAGTAACCTAAATGGGCAGGACTGTGGGTTGATGACATGGTCTGGAGGAAGGAGTAAGCCTTAATTCGTCGGCCATGGGTATGCACTTGTGTATTTTCACTTGACTCTAAAATAAAGAAACTGTGCCTTGGCATACGTGGTGTGCCACTGTTTGTTCCTGCACTGATCGTGGTTGGGGGGCTTTGAGATGTATATATATTCATATATAGGGTGAAAAAAATCACTGGAAAAAAATAAAGTTTAAAGTGATGTTATAGTTGGAAATGGTAAGAATATCTTACTTGACAAAAAAACCCTCAGAAATTCACGAAAAAAACAAATGTTAATAAGACTTTATAGTTAGGTGAAAATAGGAGTTAAAACATAATATTTAAAACTAAAAGAGCCACTGAAATTCACCAGTTGTAGTTGTCTCAAGTAACTAAATCTCTTGCCCTAAAGTAATTATAACTTCCGTCCTCTCCATGCACAAGGTTGTCATCAATGATGTCATTAGGGATGTTATAAATGTAGTCATTGAACATGTTATGAGTGACGTAATCTGTGAGGGTACAAGCAGTGCATGACAAGGGTGTGAGTTTTAGTTATTTTAGAGCATGAGTTATAATTACTTGAGGTAACTATAGCTGGTGGATTTTAGGGGTCCAGTTTTCTTTTAGTTTGTGTGTCCCAAGGACCGAGTTCCTCCATCCTAATATAGTGTCCTCAACTTTTCCTTCAGGCTGCGGCCAGTCAATCAAATCGCAGTGGAACCGCGGTGTTGGACCCGGCCCTTTTTGTAGGGTCATCCCAGATCTTTTTGACTTCCTCCTGTCTTTTTCCTTGCTTGTTTTTGGTGGTTTTAAAACGCTGAGCATTTTACTACTGCTGATTAGTGCTAAAGTGCATGTGCGCTCTCTTGTAAACTTGGTAAGTTTGACCTACACCTGTTTGGAATATTTTATTTACATGTAAATCCCTTCTACAGCGGTATGCCATATACCAAAGTCCTTTAAATTAAATACTACTAGTGGGCCTGCAGCTCTGCTCGTGCCACCCTCCAAAGTAGCTTTTTTAACTTTTCTCAGGCATTTGCCGCTGCAGGGCCTGCTCGCACAGTTATCTGCCGCAGTGACATGGCACTTTACTATTTTTAAGTCACCCCTAAGGTAGACCTTAGCTCGCACTATGGGCAGGGTGCAGTGCAGGTAAAAGATAGGACATGTGCCTTTACTGTGTGGCATGTCCTGGTAGTGACAAACAGCCTATTTGTTTGATCACTGCTGTGAAGCAGCTCCTCTCATAGGTCTGTATTGGGAATTCCCTGATATGTGGTTCAGTGGTAATTTCTGATATGAAAGGAGTAGCGTGGCCATGTTTGAAATAGTCATAATAAATCCTGCTTATTGATGAAAGCGGATTTGTTATTGCTATTTTAGAAATGACACTTTTAACAGTGGGCTTTTCTATGTGCTTATGTGCCCTGCCTGGTTTTGTGTTTACTGTCTGGTTTAGACTGACAGGAGAAGAGGATATGCATTCTCTCTAGACAGTCACAAGGTGGCGTTGAGGTGCGTCCTGCCTTTCCTGAGTGCCTCAGTGCTGGGATGAATAGACCTTGGCTGCATTTAGAGTAGTGGGAGGAGATTCCCATGCACCTGAATAAGCCAGGTCTGCATTTAGAGTGGTGGGAGTTGTTGAACCGGAACCTGAATAGGGTTGTACCGGACTTACACAATGCTGTATCGGCACCCCTGTAGTGTGTCTGGGGCCAGAGCTTGGGATGAGAATAGTGGTTTGTGCACTTCTAAAAAGTGTTTGAAGTGCCCTGAGAACAAAGACTTGTGGAGTACAAGTACAGGGCCTGTAACCCCATATTTCTTTTAGACACTGCCTGGACTTGTACCAAGACGCTGCTGGCTCTATAACCTTCACCTGTGCTTTGCAGGTCTCCAGTGCTCTCACAGGAGCTCAGCGTGCGGTGGACTGCTCCTGTTGGTTCCCGGCTTGTGCCTCCCTCCTTTGCTTAGGAAGAGCCCATGGTGAGCCCTTTTTCCCTTCTTAGCATGTGTGGAGCGCTTGGGCTGCTGAAACCGGCAACCAACGAAGCACAGATAAAGCTCTGAATTGAGCCTGTAGCTGGAGGGCTGGCACGGATTTCCCCGCCACTGCCAGCCAGTGCCCTGTGCACTTACTGAAGAAATGGGCCCCCGATCAGTGACGAGAGAGAGTGTGGGGCTACTCTCCGCTGATAGCTGACTTCCTGTGGGTGGCTGAGGTATTGTTCCGAGTTGCGGCGCTGCGTCTCTCGCAGCTGAACGCAGGGTCACGGGCAGCTACCGTTACACTCTGGCACACGGCGGAGATCCAGCGAGGTCTCCCCATTGGGAATTACAGCCAGTACGGCCTGCCACCTGCCTCGGGCACAAACTAAAAGTGGGACCGAGAACTCCACTGATGTCGTGGAGTGGGCAGAGCCAACCCACTCAAGGAAGATGTGCAGGTCAGTGGGCAGTTTGCGGGTTGCCATGGTACAAAACTTCAGTAAACGGTGGTCCGGGAGGCCCTGGAGTGCACTGGACATGCCACAATGCAGGCGAGGGCCGGAGCAAACCGCAGGAGGAGAAGAGGCCTCAGCAGTAGCACTGCCCGACTTTATCCCTTCCCACTGACGATTGAAGCCTCACTGGCTCGGTGAGCTGTGGAAGCAAAGGAAGGACTGCAGGAGCGTTTTTCAGCCCCTAGGCCAGGCCGATGCAGACCACTTTTGTTTGGATCCTAAGGCCCTCGCACCTGCTGGATTGGAGATCCGAGGAGGACTGGTTGTGCTCCACCCTGCCACACTACAGAGCTGCACCAAGGGGGCATTGAGCTCCATTTCCATCCGGCCGCATTGTTGGGAACAGTGCAGGCCTGCGGCCCCATTACACTGGTTAGCGCAAGCTCCCAGGGACGTGTGCTTTTGCCAACGTGTTGATCTCCAAATGGGGGACCTTTCTGCAGTGTCTTTGCCCCATGGGGCGCCTCAGTAATTCCTTCCCTTTCCCTGCTCCCACAGAAACCGGTGGAGCATTTCCTTACCGAAAGAGCAAGAGCTGGTCCGCAGGGGTAATGGTTTGGTGACAACTAAACTGGAAGGGTATATTATAAATGGTTAGTTTCACAGCCATTCTTATGACAATGGCTCAAGAGGCAACTCCAATGTGATTTATGTGCACAGTGATGGTGTTATGCCAAATGTTGGCATGATGTTTTGTAACATGTGCACTCTATAAGTGTTTGCTTGAGTGCACTAACTGTTAGGTGTATGACAATTGCCTAATAGCAAAGTGTTTTTATCCTCCAAGTGACATCATTACAATTGCGTAGTTGGTAAAGTGATTTATGTGATTATGGTCTAAAGTTTTCTATGTACAATACAAACAATATTTTTGTATAACCTTGTGTGGAATCTTTTTGTGGGGTGCTAGTGTGTCGCAGGTGTGTGTGTGTCGCAGGTGTGTGTGTGTCGCAGGTGTGTGTGTGTCGCAGGTGTGTGTGTGTCGCAGGTGTGTGTGTGTCGCAGGTGTGTGTGTGTCGCAGGTGTGTGTGTGTAGGTGTGTGTGTGTGTAGGTGTGTGTGTGTGTAGGTGTGTGTGTGTGTAGGTGTGTGTGTGTGTGTAGGTGTGTGTGTGTAGGTGTGTGTGTGTGTAGGTGTGTGTGTGTGTAGGTGTGTGTGTCGCTGTGTGTGTGTGTCGCTGTGTGTGTGTGTCGCTGTGTGTGTGTGTCGCTGTGTGTGTGTGTCGCTGTGTGTGTGTGTGTGTAGGTGTGTGTGTGTGTAGGTGTGTGTGTCGCTGTGTGTGTGTGTCGCTGTGTGTGTGTAGGTGTGTGTGTGTGTAGGTGTGTGTGTGTGTCGCTGTGTGTGTGTGTCGCTGTGTGTGTGTGTCGCTGTGTGTTTGTGTCGCTGTGTCTGTGTAGGTGTGTGTGTGTCGCTGTGTCTGTGTAGGTGTGTGTGTGTCGCTGTGTCTGTGTAGGTGTGTGTGTGTCGCTGTGTCTGTGTAGGTGTGTCTGTGTCGCTGTGTCTGTGTAGGTGTGTCTGTGTCGCTGTGTCTGTGTCGCTGTGTCTGTGTCGCTGTGTCTGTGTCTGTGTCGCTGTGTCTGTGTCGCTGTGTCTGTGTCGCTGTGTCTGTGTCGCTGTGTCTGTGTCGCTGTGTCTGTGTAGGTGTGTCTGTGTCGCTGTGTCTGTGTCGCTGTGTCTGTGTCGCTGTGTCTGTGTCGCTGTGTCTGTGTCGCTGTGTCTGTGTCGCTGTGTCTGTGTCGCTGTGTCTGTGTCGCTGTGTCTGTGTCGCTGTGTCTGTGTCGCTGTGTCTGTGTCGCTGTGTCTGTGTCGCTGTGTCTGTGTCGCTGTGTCTGTGTCGCTGTGTGTCTGTGTCGCTGTGTGTCTGTGTGTCTGTGTGTCTGTGTGTCTGTGTGTCTGTGTGTCTGTGTGTCTGTGTCGCTGTGTGTCTGTGTCGCTGTGTGTCTGTGTCGCTGTGTGTCTGTGTGTCTGTGTGTCTGTGTGTCTGTGTGTCTGTGTGTCTGTGTGTCTGTGTGTCTGTGTGTCTGTGTGTCTGTGTGTCTGTGTGTCTGTGTGTCTGTGTGTCTGTGTGTCTGTGTGTCTGTGTGTGTGTGTGTGTGTGTGTGTGTGTGTGTGTTGCACAGATGCTTTACACATTGCATTTGTGATCAGCCTGACTGCTCTGTCAAGCTACCAGGGGGGTGAGCAGGGGTAATCTTAGGTGTGTAAATCCCTTACCCGGACTAGAATGGTGGGTTCTGCCTGGCTTAAGTGCCTACCCTAGCCACCCAGAAACCCCATTTCTAACTCGTGGCATGAAATATACATACATTTTGAGGAGTATCTTCTCAAAGATGACAACAAATTTACACCAAATCACAAAGCAACCTTTCTGGATCATGTTCTAATTTTATGCCAAATTTGGTGTAATTCTGTTCAGCTGTTTTGGCTGTAGTTGTATCTAAATTTCATAGGGAAACGTAGATGGGTAAAACATGTTTTAGGACCCCTCTTTGTTCTCAGTCCCCACTAGACTGATCACCTAAAACATTCCAAGAAGAAGCTGAGGTTGATGAGATTTGTTTTGGAAAGTTTTGTGAAGATACGTCAAAGGACGCCAAAGTTATTAGTAAACAAAACAATCTACTTCCTATGGAAACTTGTGTTTGTGAAAATTTGGACCAACTTTTCCCATAGATGAGCGGTTTTTTGTTTTGCTAATAAACCAGTTTGTTCAACTGCTGCCTGGAAAGGTTCAGGATGATTTGTCAAGCAGGTGCTGAGAAAAGGGGGGTTAGAGGGGTGGCAGAAAAAGGAGTGGTTCCAAAATGCCTTTTCCCAATGCAATGTCTATTGGGATTTTGCATTTTTTAACACGACTATAGCCCGAACAGCTAAACAGATGTCTTTTTGTTATTTGGTGAAAATCTGTTCAGTAGTTTGAAAGAAATCAAAATGTGTATATCTAGGGACATGGATCCTTCACATATTCACTCACGGGGGATTCGCAGATCCAGAGCCAAAAGCAAGGCACTGATTGGCCACCGCAACATGAAAGGAAAGTTGCAGCCACTGTTTTGTTTCTTGACTGGGTACAGGGGAGAAAACAAATAAAAACACACAGAAGAGGTCAGGATAGAGGGATTCTGACTCCAAACGACAAATGGAGGGTTCTCTGAGGGATCCCTCATGGGCAAAAAATTGTCCAAATGTATTTTGTTTGCCAATTTGTGGATCCACCATTGCGCTCAGTGCGAAACCCAGTGTAACTTTGTGATTGATCTGTGAAACAGAAACCCAATGAAAAAACAAAATACACCAACGCACACCAAACCCCTGCCGTGGTCAGCCAAAGGCTGTGCTTACTGTGGGGTTAGGTGCACACGGGATGTTGGTCGCACAAAACCATAGAAATTTAGCTGTTTTAGTTACACTTCTAGCCATACTTATCTGAAGAAACTATAACTCGTGCCATTGATTAACTTCAGGCAACGAGTTCTAGTTTCTTAACATAAGTATAACTAGATGTGTAACTATAACTGCTGAATTTCTATGGTTTTGTGTGGGTAAAACGTGAACCTAACTATAACGTCCCTGTAACCTTTGGTATTTTCAGTGAATATACATATATAGATTTAATAGATAGGTATGTGCGCGTGTATATATATATATACACATATATATACATATATATATATATTCACTGAAAAAAACAGATTTCAGGGGTGTTATAGTTAGTTGGACATTTCACTCGTACAAAACCATAGAAAATCCCCTGTTATAGTTAGTTCAGCTAACTACAGCTCGCGCATCCGGAATGCACCGCTGATGACGTCACATATTACATCACTCATGACATGGTCAGTGACATCACTCATGACATCACTGATGACGTCTCATCCCTTGCTCACTTTGCCACTGGATTCAAGCAAGCCTGGCTGAAGACGGCTGAAATGCCAGAAACCGGTCTAGGAAGCTTGTTTCCGGTCCAGGGAGGACATGGCTTGGCAGTTCGGGCTGGACTGTTCCCATGAGGCACAGGGTCAGACTGATTTGCATATGTCCATGTCTGAACTGGGGTGGCAGAGTGGGCTAAAGAACGGTGATGGATTAAACCCAGATCAGTTGACTGGGGGTGAGTGCTTGCAATGTTCAACACTCCGTCCATCATTTCCTTTGGTTTTGACATCTCAAATGACATCACTGATGACATCATCCTTGTTATAGAGTGTCAGACCTCCTCTCACCCTAATATAACCTTTGATACACACACTGAAAAATACAAACTAACATTTTCAAAACAATGGACATACCAATACCAGTTACAACATACCTATTCAGTAATTCCAAGACCTACACACACATCCACCAACAGTCCCTATACAGTCACTCATACATGTACTCACTCATCATATGTATTCATACACCTATACATCCTGTTACACACTGCCACTCATCCATAGTTACTCACACACATGCAAACAAAGTATCAAACATTCATTTATTGCTTATACAGTTATACACACACTACCACACTTACTTCTACAGAAACTTACACATACTTACTCTCTTAAACAATCTATCATAGAAACACCTACTTATTTGTACAGGAACTCTTCCAATCTCCTGAGCTCAACATGGAGATTATCTGTTGAGCTGAGCTCAGGATTCATGTTTCGTTTAAATGAGGCGGGGTAGGCTGCGTATCAGCACACGGAATGTCTGCGGTCTAAATGATGGCAAAAAGCGAGCGCTTCTATCCAAAGTTCTACAAACTATGCAAGTGGATGTTCTGTGTTTACAAGAAACACATATTCCATGGGGAAAGCGGGAGTGTTTGAAAGGGCTAGGCTTTGATTTAGTAGCCTGTACAAGACAATCATCTATGATCAGAGGTGTGGCCATATTGCGAAGGCGGGGAGTCGGGATTTGCAAAAGAGTTAAAGAGGATAGAGTAGGTAGATGGGCAGCAGCCGAAAATCATGATCAATAATAGACCTATCTCTATCTGTACGATATATGGCTCAAATCTAGATGATCCAGAGGTTATGAAATTTTTAAACGTTGAATTAGCATTATGGGCGCATCCACGGATTGTCTTCGGCGACTTAATTATTCATTTGGTAGGCAACTTTAACCTGTCAAGTAATCAAGAATATCTGGGGAGGAAACAGAGTCTTTAAGGCTCTCCAGACTCTAGTATGTGAGCACAGATTGGTTGAGGTCTGATTCAGGCATAAAAAAAGAGGACGATGGCTTTACGTATTACTCCGCTCCTCATAATAAAATGGTCCGTCTGGACTACCTTTTTATGTCCGACCAGCTGGTAGAGGAATCCTCTGTTGAAGTTCCACGAAGAATGTTATCTGACCACAACTCGCTGATAGTAGAATGTCCTTGGGGGGTATTTGGATAGAGCTCCTAGGCCATGGACATTCGAAAGAAAATTGTTTGATCAATCCGATCTGGATCATATGACCAAATAGATAACGGAATTTTTAAGTATTAATAGAAAGACCGCTTCTGATTGTATAGTGTGGGACACACTCAAAGCTGCAGTGCGGGGTGAGACTAAGCTTCGCGGCTTATCGCTGGAAGATGGTTCAGGAGCAGACTAATGGGCGTGTTGAGCAGTTGCGGGTAGCAGAGATGGAGCTAACGCAGAATATTAAGGATGGCCATTATACCAATCAAAGTCAACAAGCGGTGGCTATTATCAAATTTAAATTACTAGAATTTCTTGGGGAAGACCTGGCTGCAAAATATATTCAATATCGTACAATGATGTATGAATTTGGGGAAAATGCAGGTAGAGTCCTTGGTAAACGGCTACAGCAGAGAAATATAGCAAACAGAATTCTTAGAGTCCAATATCAGCAGGGTCAGATTCAGGATACACAGGAGGGGGTTATGGAGGTCTTTGGAAAGTTTTACACTGTTATATTAGGAAGAGAGGACCGGGTTATCTAATGAGTCTTCGGCGGAGGGGTTCTTGCAGGATATTGATACTCCTAAAATCACAACAGAACAGAATGAGGCTCTCTCAGCACCAATTACATGGGAGGAGGTCGAAATGGCCATAAAATCTCTGGCCAATGGAAAGGTTGCTGGCCCTGACGCTATCCCGCTAAAATTTTACAGGGCTTTTTCTCAAGAAATCCGACAGGATATTCTATCCACTTTTTGGGAGGCGCAAAGGGGTGTCATACCCGAATCCTGAAGGCGAACAACCATTGTTCTCTTTAAGAAAAAAGACAAGCCTAAGTTAAATCCCTCATCCTATTGGCCTATATCGCTTATCAATACAGAAAGCAAGGTTTATTCAAAAATAGTATCTAGACCCGCTGAAGTTATTACTCCATTAGTTTCAATACAGCAACATGGGTTCATTCCTGGAAGGGATACGGCTGACCATGTTAGGCGGGTCATCGCTTTGCTGGATTGGGCGCAGGCCACAAAGTCGCCCCTCAGGGTGATCCTGTTGGACGCCGAGAAGACGTTCGACAGGGTCTCCTGGGGTTTTTTGTGGGCAGTGCTTCACTGGAAAGGATTCAGTACCGAATTTATACAGGCATTACAAGCATTATATATTTCTCCAGTTGCAACAATTCGTATCTCAGGGCAGGAAACAGGGATATTTAACATTAGCAGGGGCACCAGAAAAGGCTGTCCGTGTTTGCCGTTGCTTTTTGCTTTGTACCTTGACCCTTTCCTTAGCAAAATCGAAGGGAGTCAATATATTTTGCCGATTAGGGTCAATGGTACAGATAAGACGCTAGCCTATGCGGACAACATTGTGGTCCTAACCAGGGATGTTGCTCTGGCTTTTGCGACTTTAAAGACGCTCGCAGATCAATTTGGCGTAACATCAGGCTATAAATTGAATGTTGAGAAGACGCAGATTTTACATTCAGCTTTTATGTGTCCTGATGTTCCGGTCATCACTGAAGCAATATATTTGGGGGTTAAAATTACTGCCTCAGTTGCTAGCATCCCCGACCTGAATATCCTGCCAGTGGTTGAATCTATAAACACCAAACTAGAAAGATTAGACCATTTGCATCTTTCGCTGTTTGGCCGCTGTAATATACTTAAAATGCTGGTCCTTCCAAAATGTATGTATTTATTTAGAACCATCCCCTTAGAGTTTTCTCAAGTATATGCCTGGTTAGGGCTGAGAGGATTTGTTCTAGATTCCTTTGGGGCTATCATCGATCACGTAGGGCTGCTAAATGGATGCGTCTCCCCAGAGACCGTGGGGGTTGGGCGGTTCCCAATATGCTATTGTATTACTGGTCATCCATATTGCAACATTTTGGAGTACTTTTAGTAGGTGACAGGGCTGAGGTTCCATTATCTAATAGACTGACTATTTCTGAAATAGGTCTGGGAGAGGTGGCAATGGGTATTCTAGTTAGGATACTGGAACAGAGTTATTTTAAAAAAAAAAAACGAGGTTCAAAGTAATTGGCGCTGTGTACTCGATCTGGCGGAAAATTCGCCGTAAATGGAAAATCCCAAATATCAATGCCTACACGCCCTTTAAGGCTGCTGGAATTCTGCCACCGATCTTTCAGGACCAGGTTATTTTTAGATGGCAGCTGCTGGGTTTGAAGGTTATTGGTGATTTGTGTTCGGAGGGGCAAATGGCATCCTTCTCTTTTTTAAGGGAGAAGTTCCAGTTAAATAACCACGATTTCTTTAAATATCTTCAGATTAGAAGCTTTTTTGATAAGCATCGAAATGAGACTGTCGCGGTATTTGAAAAGATCACTCTAGTCGAATTAGGTTGAAAGAAAGCAAGAATAGGTACAGTGTATCATCATCTCCTATCTGGTTTTCCGGATGATATCGATGTTCAGAATATTAAGTGGGAGGGAAAATTTGGCAAGATGGGGGCCGATATCGGGAATACTTTAGAATTGGCCAGTCAGATCTTAGTCTCCGGCAGCTTACAGACTCAATGTTATATGGCGGGGTTTGATTTGTCCTACACACCTGCGAAGATTACAAAGTGTGTGGGGGGGGGCGGAAGGGCGATAGTTGTGGCAGGGGTGGGCTTCAAGCGGCTGATGCAATTCACATGTTTTATCTGTGTCCAAGTCTGGGGGAATTCCTTCACAAAATTGAGTACTTTATAAATTCAGTGTTAAAAATCCTGGTTGCAATCTCCCCAGAGCTGGTCATAATAGGATGTGAAGATACCGGGACGGTCGGAAGATCTAGGCATACTGCTGCTTTCCTGTTTGTAGCAATGGCAATGGTTTGGTTGTGCAACACGTCTCAATGGATAAGCCTGGAAGCCCCTACATTTTTTAATTGGAGATCTAGGATGCTCGCATTGTATAATTTGGAGTCCTCTGTCTACCTTTTAAAGGGGGAAAAGGAGGCGGGGGATGGGTACTAGAATATGGGCCCCTATCAAGGAATGGTGCAAGGGATAATTGATACAGATGAGCTGGGTTAATTGCTGCCGGCATGGGTATATAGGTATCTGTCCTATCATGCTGGTCTTCTTTTTTTCCTTTATGCTTACCTTTGGCTTTTTCTTTTTTAGGCTCCACAATTGATTTCTAAGTTTGTCATATCTTTTCTGGATAAGTTTCTGTATCATTGCCCTTTTCCTTTTTGCATTTCTGCATACTGTGTTTGCCATGACATGTTCGAACAATCAAATAAAGAAAAAGTTTTTAAAAAAAGGTACTCTTCCAATCTCTCACATATACTCACTTATATACACCAATACTCACAAATACTACTTTAAAACATATGTAGTTACTCATAAAGACACTATTGAGACAGTCATTCACTCACTAACACACCCATACACACTCATCCACCTATACAGTCCTGCACACATGCTGTCTTCAACACATAGTGAGTCACTCATTCATGCATCTATGCACAAAGTAATACCCCCTACCGAACCATACAGACACTCAGACACTCATACTGATACTCAAAAAACCAAATAATAACCCATATAGACACTCATGTAGCTACTCACCAACCCATGCAGCCACTTATACACAAAGTGAGAGACTGATACAGATATTTACATATTTAAACATTACTCACTAACCCATGTATTCACTAAGATACACTTAATCAGTTCGTTATACAATCAATTTTACAAAAAAAACATCCATTTAGACACTTATATACCCATTTATTCTTCAATCGACCTTGAGATATACATATATAAAACATATTTAATTTTCAGAAAAACACACATTCACTGGATGATGTCATCAGTGATGTCATTTGAGATGTCATCAGTGATGTCATAAGTGATGTCACTGACCATGTCATGAGTGATGTAATATGTGACGTCATCAGCAGTGCATTGCGGGCGCGCGAGTTATAGTTAGCTGAACTAACTATAACAGGGGAATTTCTATGATTTTGTACGAGTGAAATGTCCAACTAACTATAACGCTCCTGAAATCTATGTTTTTTTCAGTGAATTTCCAAGGTTTTTTAAATGCTAATTTCTAACTATAACGTGCCTGAAACCTATGGTTTTTTCAGTGAATATATATATATTTATTATACTATGTATACATGTGAAAATGTCTTGGTCCGCCTGTTTGCCTCGGTGGCACAGAAAAAATGGGTGGCACTGACATCAGCCCACCAACTAGGTCCTTTTATGGCTCTGATGATGTCATACGGTGTCACCCTGCTATTATGACGTCCTAGTCGACGTGGGAGAGCTAGGAAAGAATTTCCGTGGAATGCTGGTGCAGGGGATATTCACCTAAGTGTTCAGGCTAGTCCTTTGGGAGAAACTGTATGTTGCCACTCCAGAAACCGAAACCAGTGATCCAAGGGCAGAGGCCCTGCAGATGGCACACGAGGTGGGGTGCCCAGTCGTGTGCACCGGCGGGTAGCGAAGTGACAAGTACCACAACCCACAAAAAGGGTAACGAGGGCACTGAAAAACACAGGCTCTTCTCTTTGTATCGGGCAGGAAAGGTCTTCAAGGAGGACCCATGATGCCGCTTCTGCCTCCTGTACCCTGGAGGCGGCACAGGGGTCACGCGGTACAGTCATACTGCGGTGGGACACACACTCGTTGACCTCTCATGGCACTGCTCCACACTTCAGGGAGGACGCTTTCCATTAGCTATGTCTTCTGATGACATGTCGCACCAGCCCCGTCCAACAACAGAACTCTTTTAGATCCAATCAGACTCTTCCACTTTCTCGCCAGAAGTGAAACCAGGCCACGTGGACACTTTCAGAATACAACAGCTGGGAATGCACTTTTCGGTTAAAAAAAACACATTCTTCCTCCTAATAAATCAAATAAAAGTCTCACTGAAGAACAGGGGCAAGCTTCGATTGGTAAACAGCCGTTACAACAACTTTTTTACTTTGCGATACCATTACAACGCATGCATTACCACGCATGCGTTTTACATCGCGAAGTCATTACTACACATTTTTTTTAGAACGCATGGTCCTTACCATGCATGCCTTTACAACAAATTTTGTTTTAAAGGTATGTATGGTAAATGACCATGCGTTCTAAAAAACATGTGGACGATCCACGTTGTTGTAAGGAAACAGAGGCTGTTGCGTTTCCTCACAACAACGTGCACCTCCCCTCAGAGACAACGTGAAGCAGGAACCACAAGGAGAGAGGAACCATGAGGAGTGAGAGGTAAGGGGGAGTGGGAATGGGGTGTTTTTTTTCTTTGTGTGCTTCAACACACGAAGGGGGGCCACACTCTTGACGGTTTGTTCTCGAACTACCCAGACATTGAGTACGTCAGGGCTGAGTCGCTCCCTTGGACTGACCATAAAGCAGTCTTCTTTGAGGTCAAGGCCTGGTATGCCGGCACAAGTGCCTCTCATAAACCAGTTAAGGTGGCGTTCCGGCGGTGGTCTAAAATCAGTAACACTGACTTAGTTGCCGCCCGTGATCTCTTCCCCCCCCCCCCTGTTTTAGATGCAGATAATGTAGTGGCTGTGGCACAGTTCAACGACTGGGTCAGGGCAGCAATTAATTTAGTTGCCCCCATACAGACAGCCATGCTCAATAGGCGTCCGGCGGGGGCACCATGATATAGCCCTGATCTCAAGCTCCTAAAAGTACAATGCAGACGGTTTGAACGCCGGTGGAGACAGGACTACACCAGGGCCAGTAAAGATCTTTACAATACTGCCCTTTATAAATATAAAGAGGCAATCAAGGCAGCAAAGACTTCTTACTTTACGAGGAAAATTCTGGTTGCTGGCAACTCCACAAAAGAGCTTTTTAAATCGGTATCTTATCTGGCCAAACCTCAGCAGGGCTGTGTATTTAGCCCTGACCAGGGTTTCTGTGACCAGCTGGCTTCCTTTTTCTATGTTAAAGTCCAAACCATATATGATGAGCTGTAGAATCTTGCAATTCCAGCCCTTGGGCAAGACATCTCTCACCAGGCTTGCTCGTCCCGTGCGATTAGGCACGGGGGGGTTTTCTAGCTTTGGTTCCCTGGCGGTAGAGGCTGTGACAGATTTGTTAAAGTCCACTAAGTCAGGATCTGTCTCAGACCCCTGTCCCCCGTCTATTTTGCATCCGGTTGCAGATAAGATCAGTTTCATCCTCACACCTTTAATTAATCAAGTTCTGCTGTCAGGGAATTATCCCATTGTGTGGAAGACGGCTAGTGTCAGACCAATTCTGAAGAAGGCCTCGCTTGATCCGGCTGAGCTAAAAAATTATCTTTCAATCTCTGGCTTGCCTTTTGCTGCTAAGATTTTGGAAAAGCATATGAACACCATGCTTGCTGATTTCTTAGACCGTAACTGTCTACTTGATCCAGCTCATCACGGATTTCATCACAACCATTCTACTGAATCTGCTCTCATTGTGGCTGCGAAGGGAATCCGTATGGCGATCGACGGAGGTGGTAGAGCTATTTTAGTTCTCCTCGATCTGTCGGCCGCCTTCGATACGGTCAACCATGCGGTTTTAGTGCAGCGACTAAAGGAGGCAGGCATCAGCCACCGCGCCCTGGCCCTTCTTTCCTCCTTTTTGCAGGACAGACAGCAATCTCTTAGCTGGGAGGGCTTGAAATCAGGTAACTTTAATCTGACCTGTGGCGTTCCGCAGGGTTCGGCTTTATCCCCTACTTTGTTTAATCTCTATGTGAGACCCCTGGCGGATGTTGTGAGGAAGCATGGTTTTTCCTTTGTCTCATATGCGGATGACCCGCAACTGGTCATCTCGCTGGTAGACTCTCCGGAGCTAACTGCACGGCAGTTCCATTCGTGTCTTAAAGATATTATGGCCTGGATGTCGTTGAGTTTCTTGAAAATCAACACCGAGAAAACCAAAGTCATGGAATCCGGGGCTGGGCCTCCTATTTGAAACAATCTTTGGTGGCCACCGGAGGCAGGACTTTGCCCTCTCCCTGTGCTAAAGGTTAGAAATCTGGGTGTCATATTTGACACCAAGATGAACATGTCAGCACAGGTTAATAGCATAACTTCAGCTTGCTTTCTCCTGCTCAAGTCTCTTCACAAGACCTTTCCTTTTATTCCGGCGGCTCTTCAGAAGACGGTTATGGACGCTCTTTTTATGTCAAGACTTGACTACTGTAACGCTTTGTTTCTGGGCATGGACAAGTTTCAGCTCAGTACACTTCAATCTCTTCAGAATGCCGCTGTCTGTGTCCTGTTGCAAATTTCGAAGGGCCATTCCATCTCCTCTGCTAGGCGATCTTTGCACTGGCTCCCGATCCAACAGAGTTGAGTTTAAGGCACTATGCCTGGTCCATAAGGCACATTATGGGGGTGGCTCCACTATCTGCCATAACCTGTTTAAGCCCTATTTTCCGCGTCGTGATCTACGTTCGGCCAATCTTGGCCTTATGTGCATCACCAGACAGACGCGCCAGATGGGGTGGTCGCACATTTTCCATCTGTGCCGCGCAATTATGGAACAGGCTTCCAGTCTCTCTTCGCCTGGAGCCGGATCTTCTTTCCTTTAGGAAAGCATTGAAGTCCAGGCTGTTTAATGTCCTTTAGGTGTCTCAGTCCATTTGGCCTCCTTCTCCTTCTCACACCTCAGCGCCAAGACACCGCTGGCATTAGAGCGCTATACAAGCCTTTTTATACTTTATACTTTTCTAGGGTTTAGGGTAGTGCAGTGGTGTATGGGTAGTGCAGGGGGTCGTGCTGGGGTAGTGGTTTAGGGCAGTGCAGTAGTGTAGGGGGTAGTGCTGGGGTAGTGGTTTAGGGCAGTGCAGTAGTGTAGGGGGTAGTGCTGGGGTAGTGTTTTAGGGTAGTACAGTGGTGTTTGTGTAGTGTAGGGGGTTGTGCTGGGGGTAGTGTTTTAGGGTTTAGGGTAGTGCAGTGGTGTTTGTGTATGTAGGGGGTTGTGCTGGGGGTAGTGTTTTAGGGTTTATGGTAGTGAAGTGGTGTTTGGGTAGTGAAGGGGATCGTGCTGGGGGTAGTGTTTTAGGGTTTAAGGTAGTGCCGTTGTGTTTAGGTGGTGAAGGGCGTCGTGCTGGGGGTAGTGTTTTAGGAAAGTACAGTGGTGTTTGGTTAGTGTAGGGAGTCGTGCTGGTGGTAGTGTTGTAGGGTTTCGGGTAGTGCAGTGATGTTTGGGTAGTGGAGGGTGTAGTGTTTTAAGGCTTAGGGTAGTGCGCCCAACCAGCCACAATATCCGTGGACAAAGGGGATCCTGACTCTTTTGAACGCTCTGCCAATTGAATAATTTGGGTCAAAGGCCCTGCCACGTCCAAGACCTATCAATTTCTATCTTGGGATCCCTCATATACTTGGAGAAAAAGGTACATAGTTTCTCATAAATTTCAGGTGTGTGTGTGTGCCACCTTCCCCTTCAGTGAGGGCCTGGGGCATTCTCCCCTCATCCTATTCCTGACCTTTTCGTGGGGTTGATGGATTTTCCCCACCACATACTCTGCCACTTTGGTGCCAGGGGTCCACTCCGCCGACCTAGGACAGTAAATGTGGGTAGGCTCGAACATGTCCGAGTGGACCCCGTCCCCAACCCGGGACTAAGGAGTGGGACTCAGGATGCCAGGGACGCCCGAGTCCCTATCCTCATCGGAGGAGAAATCGTCCTCCGATACACCCTCTCCCTCTAAGGGAAACCCGCCGTCGGGGTCTACAATAGTGGTGACAGCGACGCAATTTTCTCTGGACCCCTCCTCCTCCCGGCAGGTTGCATGTTTTAGCGTTCGAGCACTCTTGAGAAAGGTCTCCGTAAGTTTATCAAATCCTTCCAAGTGCCCCGCGTTATGCTTAACGGCCCTTTTAGTCCCCATCTGGGAGCTACTGGGACCCGCCACCACCAGATCTGGGTCACTGAACAACCCAGGGATGCTTTTCGCCTGCTTATCAACATGATCCCTAAGAGGAGCTAGCACCCTAGAAATAGCCAGAGAGAGGGCTTGGTCCACTGCTGAAGGGAGAAGTTAGGGGGCCATTCCTCCTCCACTTCCTGGTAGGAGGAGTAAAAATGGTCTTCTGGAGAAGACACGATAGCAGAGGGTGTGAGCACAGAACAAATGCCCTTAAAAGCCTTAAGGCAGCCCCCTCGCCGGTGCTCCAACGGCTGGGCTTTCCCTGAAGTAGTAAATCCTCTTTCCTAATACAATACAGTGAGAATTAATTAAAACCAGTAGCTTAAAACGGGTGTTGCAAAGCCCGGTTCAGAGCAACTTCAGGTTAACAGAATCGTAAAGTTCAATGTTTCGCAAGATAAATCTCATGTACTTTGTGCAAAATACGCAATATGGGGTCCAAGTAAGATGTGAAGCTCCAATACCTGACCAGTCTGCACTATATAAAACTGCAGAAAAAATAAAAATAAAAAGTGTTTTGCACACTTCTGTCATTAGGCTATATGTGGGCTGCATCTGGGTGATATTGGTGCTACATTTGGGCTCTTTTGTCTCTGGTGGCCATCTTGGGAGATTTATTTGTTATGAAGTTTCCTAATTTCCTCATTTACTGCAGTCTCCTCAGTAGGAAATGCTTTCAGTTTTTTACTTTGATTCCATCAAGAAGGCATTCAGATGTGTCACACATTTGCCATAAATTCAGAATGTTAGCACTCTAGTTGTTCATTAGATCACTGCAGTAAAGCTACTGCTCACCAGGGAGTTAACTGGAAGTCTTCTGCTGGTATTGAAAGTGATTGTTTCAGTCCGCATGTCTGAATTTTCTAATGAAATTAAAGAGGATTTGAGATGAACATGCCCTAAATTTTCTTTCTGCAGCACTAACCATAATTTCTATGGCAAAATGAACCCCCTCAGTTTGTTCCTTTTTAAATTAAATGTTTTAAGTGTTACCAGTCTAATCCAATCAAGATGGCTTCAGGCGTGCCATACCTTTGTCATAAGTAAGTCTGTTAGCGCTCTAGTTGTTCATAGAAGCCCTCACAGTTATTTCACCTTTCAATACCATTGGCAATGAAATAGTTCTAGCTTTTTTCCTGAAAGTTGGT
This sequence comes from Triturus cristatus, assembly GCF_964204655.1. Lineage (NCBI taxonomy): Eukaryota > Metazoa > Chordata > Amphibia > Caudata > Salamandridae > Triturus > Triturus cristatus. The sequence continues at coordinate 688,082,393 of NC_140586.1, read as the reverse complement.
GCTTCACTGATTGGCAAGTTTTTGTGTGATTCTGTGAAAGGAAGAATGGGCAAGCTCATTAATTAATTGTTAGATGGCTGAGCAAGCGTGTAAGAAGGATGATGAATGAATAGGATACTGAGCAAATAGATTGTACATTGGGTGAATACATTGGTGGACAAATGAATGGGATGTGTTCACAAGGTTTGCACAGCTTGGGGACATGGCTTGTCATCAATGGAGTAGAATGCTTTTGTTTTTCAGCCCTTCACATAATCTTACACTCTGCTACCCACAAAATTCACTTGCATATAGTTGGTAGTGCATGCAAATAGATGTCAAGATTATGCCTCCCCGACACACTGTTTGCTTTACTCTAGGTTTCATTTGTACAGCACATTTCTACCCCTTAGCCTTTTCAAGTCAATACATAAGTGAACAATACTTCCATTTAGTATTTTTTGGGTTAAAGACAAAACTAGTTGCTCTGACCAGGACTGATACTTACAACTATCTGAAGTAAAAGTGGAGGACTCCATTTGGTTTCTAGATAATAAGGGAACATACAAAAGATTATTAACAACTTTATACTCTGCAGTGATGTATTACCAGCAAGTATATTGGGAATCTGTTACTCACAGTTCACGGTTTATGCCTTCCACGTCGTAATACAAGTCTTCCAGTGGCTCATGTTGCCAGTTTCTATTATTTACAGACCCTTCTTTCTCTGGTATTAAAGATACATAGTTACCTGAAAAACAGGAACAAACCAACAAATATAGTACTCCAACTATTCAGAGGATTTTACATTCCTTAAATTGCTTAGTATAAACCTCTCTTGCCACAAGTACAGTAGTTACCACTGCCATTTGTTATCTCTGCCAACTGATGAGTTTCTGTTTTTGTTATGTGGGCCTATGTCTTCCACTCCTCAAGAGTGTGGGCACGCATGTGGGTGTCCAGGAGTGCGAGAGAGACATGTGAAAGAGCCTGAACATCTCCTACAGAGTCAAGCACTGCAAATGACAAAGCTGCCTTGGGCTTCCAAAATAAAAATGCATTTTAGAAGGCCACAGTAGACATTTGGCGCTAGTAAATGAAAGCATGAGGCCTTTAAACAGATGCTTTATACTTAATAAATCATGTAAAACATGCAAGTTTGATTTTAATGCAACAGGTTTAGATAGTTTCCTCTCTGTAGAATGTGGTTTTAACTTCATATAGTTGTCCTGAAATAACACATTTTAAAATGTAGAAACAGCTCATGATTTAGCTTTATCTGAGAGCTCCAGCTTGACCTCCACAATAACACGAGTGGACATAGTATTTAGGAGCTGGAAAATATTTCAAAGTCTCATTTATTTCTTTGCTTTAGAGGGAATAGAAGATCACACACATTTTAAATGTATTACCATGATATCTTTTAATGATTCTTCCTTAAATAAGAAGTTATTTTTGCAGCTAATGTTATGTGTTTAGTTAAAATAAAATGTTTCTTTAAAAGAAGGATAGGAGATGAAGCTATTGTGTGTCATGGGAGGATTTTACCTGCCTGATGGATGACATGTGCAGGCAGCAGAAAGGTGGAGATGTACTTTTGGAGACTGCTGTAATCTAATTGGAGGAAGAACGAGGATCATGCAACATGCTTTGCAATATTTAATTTTTATATAAAAGTGTTCCAAGTTTAGGAGTTGCAGACAGACTTAGGGTAGGAGACCTTTGCAGACTTTTTCAGACACATATTTAGAGACCTGCAGAGGAGGTGAGGACAGACTTTGATGGAGAGCAGAACAGATGCAGAAGAAGGCAGATTAGATGCAGGTTTTGTTTCTTTCTGACTTTTATTAAAAACCCAAGATTTATGCTTTTACTAACTGGCTTATTTGCTCTATCCTTTATTTCTATTTATGGAAGATTATTATTGATTTAGCATGCTAATCTTACTCTTGCTTTATTTTGAATTCCTCATGCGTTCTGATTGACATCATTTGCACCACAGGATAGGGATTCTTTCCTTCATAGAACACGCTATATGCAAACTAGGATATGCTCTGCAATAACTATTTTTCTATTGTCAATTTTGTAACCTTATTGATACCGGACGAATAAATGAAGAGTCAGAGAATCTTCAACTTTAATTAGAAAATAAATTCCTTTAAAACTACTCACAACCTCATCATTGGCTAAAATATTTCTTTGCATTTGATTACTCGCCTGAGTAATGAAGGAGCTCTTTTAGTCAACATATGGTGGCAGAGATTCATCACAAATCGAATAGATAATGGCATGGAAAAAGGGTAATGATAGTTAAAGGTTAATTGTGCCACGTTTACTAAATTTTCCGAAGAGAGATTACCACAAGATTTCCGCGCGATAACATGTGTGAGTAGGCCGTATAAAGAAGTCGTGGTTTAGAGTGGGAGGTTAAGTCAAAGGCGGTGCATATTTGTTTTGATCATCAAGTGTTTATTAAGTTTGTGTAATACAGCTGCTTATGGACAGTGATATTTTTAAATGCTTGGAGGTTTACAAATGAATGTGATTTGGTCAAAACCTACACAATGATTAAACATTGTGATGATGCTCTTTGCTTATTGGCCGAATAATGGTATATTTACAAATTGCTGAGGGTGGTTAAACTTGATAAAGGGCGGGGAGTTTGCAGACCACCAAATGCCTGGTGCTTCAAACTGAATTTTCTAAGCACACTAATATAGTTAGTTTTCTTGATTCAAGAGGTGGTCTAAACGCTATTTCCTTGTGAAACAAACCCTTCAGGTAGTTCTGTGTAAATGAAACTGTGTAGTGAGATGCAGTAGTAGAATTTGCAATGTATCTTCTCCAGGGCAACATGAATGAGCGCTAAAGTCGTAGATGAACATTTGTGGCCAAGAATCACACAGTGGAGCTTAACCACATGGGTCCGTTTTATAAAGCACGTGCATATACTCATGCAATAGTCATCTGAACTCTACAGAATGTGAAACTTTGCTGCTACCCACTTTAAAAATGTGTGTTTTTATGTTCCTATTACATGGCATAACATTCCAGAAAAAAGACGATTTGAATTTCAGAATCGGATTCAGAAGGTCGATTTATTCATGCGGTAGTAAAGTGGTGAATCCTTCTCGGTATGACTGCCAGTAAGAAGCTAGAGTCAACCTGACATAAAAGTGTTTCTCAAATAGTTATGTATGCCTTCGAAAAATGGCTTGGGTATTGAGAACGCCAGGGTGGGGTAAATCCGGGCCTTTACATGTTGGACTCCGAAAGTTCAATTAGAAACAACTGGTAATTCCTCATTTTTCCCTGGATTGTCACAAGGAGATTCAGCTGCTTTCAATAGCTGGAGTCTCCATGTGAAAATAAGCAGATCTACAGAAACAAAACAGATTTCATAATTTTAATCTGACCCTACTACCCACCCCAACAAAATTAAGAGACCACTCATAACAAGAGCCTTACATATGTAACTGCTCTCAGAATAGCCACTTAGTGAGACCTAAATCTTGAAACAACCATGAAGCCTGTGTTTTAAGAGAGAAGAGCATTATATTCAGAGTCTTTTCATCACCAAATCCCTGTGGAAAGGATTGTTAAAGACTCCAATTTATTATTCTCCTTAGAAAGTCGGATTGGTGGATTGTAGTCGGAGATCCCATCACCATGTTCCTCCAGTGTTTCAGGGTTGCAACAGGCTGCGTGGGATATGGACCTGATGTTAATCCTTTTCAAAAATTGTCTAAGCTACTGCAAACATTCAGCGTGACCGTGGACTCCGCACAAAAGAATACTTTTTATTAATTGACCAAAATAACAGAATAAGTAGCACAATGTCACTCGCTGTCAGTGTTTCCTAATGTTAACACCAAAGCAAGACACTAGTCTTCAATTTTCATTGTTGGGCATTACAATCCTGTGGATACAAGTGCTCCTGCTACAGCTATGGTTAGGATTGCTGCGAAGAGGTATACCAGAGATACACCAATGCATGTATGCCTTGATGGCAGTTCCTCCTTTTCAAAAGAACCTCAGCCCTTTCCCACTGACAGTTCAAAAGTGCCCGTCATTCATTCTTATTTGACCAAGAGAGCCTTGACCTGGGCTATTTCTTAGATTAACAGTAATAACCTTAAAGAAAATCTTTGACCATAAGCAGACTACACAGGCTGCCCATATCCACCTGTTGTCCTTACATAAGGGCAATAGAGAACTTATAAGTTACACAAGTTATTTACTGTATCAAAAAGGGTCCCCTGTAAATATTTAGGTACTTCTAGATCAGGGAAATTAACTCATGAAAAAACAACATACCTAGGCAGCAATGGATATAAATACATAAGTCTAAATAAACATAACACCTAAGGATTGAATCAGTGTACTCATGCAAAGATAAAAATGTCAATCATTTTAATAATTTTAAATAAAAATGTAGCTTTGTGTACAGTAATGTACTACATACAGATCACATATAACAAACACAATGACATAATTTCATCATCTTGACAAATACTAATACACAAAAGATCAATACATAACGTTCTTCTGAAAACCACTCTTCAATTACTTCTCAAGCCAATTTTTGTTGTATTATGCACGTTATGTATTGATCTTGCATGAAATTACTCTGAAGCCAAAGTGAAGCTGTTATTAGTTAGCAATTCTCATATTTGATTTCTTGTCAACAGTGTTTAGCAGTGGTTTGAATAGTTCCTTTGTTACAGCTATGATAGATATGCCCAAACACCTGAACCTACCTAAACGGAAACTATGGATACCTAATTTGCCAGAATGCGATGCTGGCTTATATCTTTTGTTAACAATATATGTGCATCAATATTTAGCCAATCACTCAACACGTCTTTACTGAATTGATTTCTATTGACTGTGTGTGAGTGAAGTAGAACACAAAGGAGCTGTCTCCATATAAATCTTTCAGCACAAACTGAAAAACAAGAGATCGTGTATTTATGTATTATAAACAAGATACTGTATATTCATGGTTGGTTAATTGCATTGTCCCAATACAAACTGAAAGAAAAGAATAGAACTGCACTCAAATATTTTGCAGGAGTGACCAACCTTTGAAACCATTCTTTATAAATTTGGAGTTTTTAGGAGGTTTATTTACTAAAGCTGCAGTCTTGTAAGAAATTACTTTATGTTAAGCAAAGCAAGGGGACAACAAAGCGAGAAATGTTAAAGCATCTGTTTTCTAACAATAATCAACCTCTGGGTCTACATTCACCAATTTAATAATTGAAGATTACGAAATTGGTATTTGTGAGGTCACCCGCTAGTTTTTGCTCACCTTTATTGCTGGTGTATGTATTCTGAACACTGGGGGGCTGCCGTCCAGCTTCCAGTGGGTGTGTGGCTCTGATCTCTAAAAACATGTAGAATTGGCTAATCCCCAATTGGGATATTTTACTTGTATATTAATCCCTAGTATGGTACTCTGTGCGTCATATTCTAGGGCCTGCAAGTTAAATGTTACTACTGGACTGCAGCACTTATTGCATCACCACTGAAGTGACAAGTGAAAACAGGACTCTAAGCCAGCTACTTATCCCTAGAAGGACAGTTTTCAAACTGCAACTTTGACCTGGCAAAATAAACACTCATCAGGCTCAAGCATTCCCTTTTAATACTTATAAATCACCCCTAAGGAAGGCCCTAACTACCACTAAGGCAGGATGCTAGGTATTAAAAAAGTGTCAGGGTTCCAGCGTAGCGGCGCCTACGCAACACGGAACCACAATTCCCAGAAGCCCGAAGGCGCGGGCAGTACTTTAGACGCCGACGCGAGGACGTCAGCGTGCGTAATTCAGTTTTCCGTTCATGATCGCTCTCGCTCAGCTGAGCAGAGAGAGTTTCCCGAGGTATTCCAGGAAGCCGTTGCTTCCACCGTGCTAGGCTCCGAGCTGCGGGGGGGGGGGGGGGGGGGGGGAGATTACGGTCCTCCTTCCCGAGGCGTTCCTGGAGCCATTGCGTCACCCGTGTCTTCCTTTGAACTGCGGAGGGATAGGACCGCCACGCTGGACTACGCTTCCTGGCGGTAGGAAAGCGGGCGTGGGGAGTGAGGAAGGGCCTTACTCTTTGAGCGGAAGGTAGCGGCGTATTTGTGGGAGCTGCACCTTACCGTTTCCGGGGTACACAGCTTCTCTCACACTCAAACTTGTATGCACCAGAAGCTATGTGGTGATTTGAACCACGTTTTCGTACACTGGGGATTACCTGCTTCTTCGGGACCTAAACTATTGCCTGTGCTCTAAGACTTCCTTACGTGCAGGGGGTGTGCTGTGAACATCCTTCTACACTTCACTGGTGGGGGAACAGTGTCTTTACTGCTTATGATTTGAACCGGTGCTTATTATTTGCACGAGGGATTAAGTGCTTTGCATGTAGGACGAGCCCTGAGGACTAGCAGTTCTTGGCGACTAGCCTGAAGAATAGAAGGCTGTGGCCATTGTGAGTGTGTATGTTGTAGAGAGGGGAGAAGTGCCTCTTGCTCGTGTGGTACAAGTAGTTACCGGTGTTGTGTTTCCTAGGTGACGACCTGGAAGAGTTAAGGTCGTGTATTGCTGGAGAAGGTCCCAGTCCTCTGTACAGGTATTCACCACCCCTAGCGAGAATTTGCGAGCGTAGTCCATTTATTGTTGTGTTGTTCATGCTTTGTTCTTTATTGTTACAGATCCTTACAAATCCCTCGCTGTTCCTTCCCATTTCCCTTCCCTCACCTGATCCCTCGAACACCCCATGCCTGTCGGTACTTTCGGGGTGTTGGTGTTATCAGGAGGTGGACCATTGCTCATCACATCCGGACCCTGCGAGGCAGTACCCTGACAAAAAGTAGGACATGTGTACTTGAGTTTTACATGTTATTTTTCATGGTGGCAAGGCTGGTTCTCCCATAGGAAAGCACTGGGCTACATTAGAACACCTTATACTGTACAAGTCTGGCAATAGCTAAAACCAAGGTTCAAGCACTCTAATTAATAGTAATTTAAAACCCACTCTAATGGTAATGTTTAAAAATATATATATATATTTTGAAAACAGCGCTCTTAGAAAGGTGGCATTTTTTTGTACCAAGTAGCCTTTACAGAGTTAATTCCAAACTGTCACCTGGCAGCTTGCTGGCCCCCACTAGGAGTTATAAAATGGCTAACAGGAAAAGGAACAATAGGGCCTTGGCAGGAAGAAGGTGTGACCTTTTCCTGACAGGATAGGCTGGGAAATGTGCCCACCAACTGCACAAGCTTCAAAGAGATTTACTTTATCACAGGCAGACAATTCTGAAATAGGTCCGTCCCTGCCATTGTCCAAGTAGCCAGACTGGCATCTAATCCCAGGTGGGGAAATGGGTTTCAGAATTGGTTTGAAAGGGGGGGTGCTCCTCATTTACCTAGACACAGCTCAGGGAAGTGTCCAGTGCTCTGCCTAGGGGATGATAGATTGTGTCATGATGGATTTTGCAGAACAGTGCACTGTGGCATTTTGAGGGCCAAACACCTAGGGCGTGAAGTTAAAGTGTGTAGGGCTGCCCCTGGGAAAAGAGTATCCCCTACTCACAAGCTAGTCCCAGGCATAAAAGTGGCACCCCTGGATACCTTTTACAATAGAAAACAAGGTACCCCCTATGTAATTTTGGGTCCAAAAGGAGGGGTGAACACTAAATACTGAAACAAAACCTCTTATCCGACCTATATTAGTTTAGCACAGAAAATTATTTCAAAAATGTACATTTTATTATTTTTCTTTTTTTATATATACAAAATATATACCAACGTTCACTGTAATTACTTATTCATAAAACACACTATTTACAATTGGATAATATTATTGCACAGGTACAAGGATGATTGTCAATTTGTGAACGACCTTGTCCACAATATGATAAATTTCAATTTTTAAGTACAGATAACAGACATCAAATGCAAAGGTAACCCCACACTAAAACTACACACCCACATTCTCTCCTATCATACCATCACACTCATACTATCATTCATACTCAAGACAAACCCGTCCTGTAGGGGATCCTCAAAGAACTTTTCTGAAGAGCCTGTTGATTGCATACTAATGTACCATTAAAAATAACCTGATTAGTCTTGGACAACAGGTTCTTCAGAAAAGTTCTTTGAGGATCTCCTATAGGACGGTTTTGTCTTGTGTATGAATGATAGTATGAGTTTATGCAATGAGGCATAGAAGGCCACAGCTAAAGTAATAAAGGTCCGATAAGATGTTTTGTTTCAGTACCCCTCAGTACCTTTTTCAGAACACCTCTGGACCTGTGGACAACAGAAGCACTGCACCTGCTGTTTATCCTGTGGAGGGAAACTCCAAGGGCTGGAAATGCTCCCCACTTATACCCAAGAACGATGAGCTGGCTACAAGGCCTAGATGGCTAGCCCCCTGTTCAGCTCCAGAAACACAAAAGCCATAAGAAGCCCAAATTTCTGCTGAGCGCCCAGCTGACTAGCTCCAGCTGTATACGCCCTGGTCCCTGCTGGTGGCTTCTGAGAGATTGAGTACATAAACCGCCCCCCCCCCCCCTCCTCTAGTAGTGGCCAAAGGGTCCTGGACCCTTGGCTGGTGTTTAAATTTACTCTTTCTCCCCTCCAAAAACGAAAGACTGGACACATTGAATGTTTTCCAGATTTATTTGAAAAGGATCCAAAGGCTACCACTGGACAGCTGCAGAAACGCAGCCGCCGTCAAACTACTGGTCGGACTCAACACCTGTTGTTTTGCCCCGCTGAAAGGATCCTAACTTCCAGTAAAGTTTCTATGTTAAAACGTGGAGGATTTCATTGTACTAACGCTGATCAGAACCATGCCAACTGTAAAACACTCCTAGACTTCGGACTTCCCCCACTTGGAATTTTTTTGCCATCATGAGCCTCAAACTTTCCACATCAGCCAGTGCTCCCACTGTGCCATACTTCACCTGGCCAACGTCAACAGACTCCTCTTTGGATCCAGCTGCCACCTCGACCTACGCCTTCCTCGTCAACTAGGAGTTTTTGCCATAAAAACGACTAAGTCAGAAGGTAAACCTTCCACAAGAACGAACATGGTCCCTGTATTCGATGTGTGATCTATCGCGGTCAGCCTTAACTTTTGACTTTGACAGATACCTACATTTGGCACGTTGCACTGTCTGGCACTAGAAACATCTAAAACTTTGAAAGCATCCTATCTCTGGTTCTCCACTTCCGATGTTTTGTCGTTTTGGTGTCTATTTGTTCACTATAATGTTCTCTCCTTTTATAAATTGAAGTGGGATTAGTATTTGGTTAGGTTTTCTGCTTTTTTACTGTTTTGGTATTGATAAATGCGGTCCCCAATTCTCCTAAATTAAGCCTGTCTGCTCTGTGCTACAGCTATTGACCCCTATCTGGCCAGGTGCATAACCGGGACATTCTTTTTTGAGGATCCACATCCACTCCAACTAATGATCCACTTTCTCAGAAGGACTATTAACATGCTTTCCATATTTTAATATTAGATGAACTCTACAAGAGCTGGACGTTTTTGTTTTTTTTAATTCAAAAAATGTTTCAGCAATGAACAGAAATTTCCAGAATTTCTAACCAGGTACGTTGAGTATATTTCACATTAAATAATTTTTTTGTAAGATAAGACCAAGAGTTAAACAACTTATATCTGCATGTCTCCAGCAGATCACCAGGTAGAATCCTTGTGTGTTGATAAAGGTGCAGACTTAGAACCTGCAGCAATGGTAATCGGAAAAGATGTGCACTGTCTCATAGTTCCCCAATCTCACCTCTGATCTGCCCTACATTTCGTGTGCCAGGAAGACTGCATCAAAATAAGTCAGTCTATGTCCCTTGCAGTGCAGGCCTAATATTCTGGGTTTTACACAAGGTCAGCTGATAATCTAAACTGGGTTCTCAGCTTCCATTCACCCCTTGCCGATGACAGGAGCAACACTGGGTTAACAAATAGTATACCATTATTTATGCAGCCCTGCACCATGCCCCTAGACATTTTAGACACACCATTCTTTGAACATAGCTAGATGCATTCACATTGTTATCGAAAGGCAACCCTGTTGCATTAGAACTAGTGGCAAATATGAAGCAAGAAATGGTAAACCAAAATGTCTGCGTTCAATTACTAGAATATACAACGTTATTAGAGCAAAACACGTGAGGGAGCCAGCAGGAGTGGATAGTGAGGTATGTAGTTGTAAAAATAATCCCATATGCAGGTAAAACCAAGCACTGGAGTGGAGGTGGAAGGATACACTCCAATGGCTAATAGCATTAGGTGAGAAATGAATACTCCACTGGGTTGAGTCAATATGGGATTAGTGATGATGTCTCAAGCCAAACTAGGCTGTTTGAAGAAACACAATAGTTGAAAGGAGCACACCAAAACTCCATTCTAAGTATTTTGTTATCAATAGGTCTCTGTGACAACTGCATGGACAAACGAAAGACCTAAAATGCCTAGTGTCTTTTAGAGGTCCGTTTAGGACATAGGCCAGTTTGGAATTAGGCAACTGTATAAGTAGGCCCTGCAGCCTTGAAAGTTTTCTTTGAAATCCATGCTTCCATTTATTCATACTTGATAACGATTCAGTCACAATCTTAAACGTAATCAGTTTAACATTATTAGTTGCAAAAGCATGTGTATTTTGGAGATTTACAAATGCTCGACATATATTGGTGCTCTGCAAGCCTATTACTTCACCATTAATTTCAAAAAAATATCTTTCAAATCAAAATAGTTTTATCATCTTTCACATGTACAAATTTCTAGATATAGATTCTGGTTTTTAAAATTCAATCCTTCATGAAAAACACCCATAAATAGTTTTTTCTGAAATCCAAACTCGTTGTTGTCTCTCAAATTAGACACTAAATACTCCGGTATTAGAGGAAGCAAACAAGGTCCCAATTGCTTACACTGGTAAAGACATACGTCAGCCTAAACGCCGCTTCAATCTACTTTCAGAATGCTTCAGGTAGTGGATTAATCTAGCATGTATAAATATATTCACTGCTTGCAGCCCTTTGACGTGGACTGTTGATTTATACAGCTCTTTAATATCCAATATTTTCATCATGTATTCCTCTTCACAGGGTATGCTGGATAATGTACTTTAACAACTTCAGTGTATTTCACAGAAAGAAACTAGTAATCTGCTTCCATTTGGGTGAGAGCACCATATCCGTCTATTCCATGATATTCCTATCAATGAAGGATTCCAGGTGGAAACGCAGGTCATTTATGTATTTTGGGCCCATATTGAATTTTTTTTTTTTTTTTAACGAGCGCCATAATTTTATGAATACTGGGGAAGCTGTATTCTTCTTTTAACAGTCCAGCGTCAGGTCCAGATTATGTTTCTAATTTTTCTTTTAAGGACTTCCACATTGTTTTTTATCATCCCTTTTTTAGCCCTGTTATGCCACACCATCTATTTTGCCTCCATTTTTATTTATCATGTGAAACAAAACCATTTTAGGCTCATGGTGGATTGTCTTTAATCCAGGCCAAAGCCTCATATCTAAGACTAGATTTATTTGATAGAAGCATGCCTTCTAAATATTAAAGTCTCTTTTAAAAAGCATTGCAAAATCATTTATACAAGTTGCAGTCAACAGATTGGGAATGGAGTGCTGAGCTACTCTACTCACTTTTCAAAGTTTCAAATTCCATTTGTTTGCACAAAGACGTAAATCCCTCTTGTACATATCAGTCTGTTCATGCCATGTATTTCTTAAATCTTTATTTTAACCAAGATGTAACGATCTCATTTACTCATTATTTTTGCGACAGGCAGAATTTCTCAAGATTGTGTCTCTTTTAGAACCTCACTGATGTTGGCTCAAGTACCCTACATAAAACTGCCTTCGCTTCCTTTCCAAGCCTGTGAACTCTTCTTTACTAGGAAGGGCACCACCCACCGGGAAAGAGGTCATTTTCACTCCTCTCCAATAGAACATTTGAACAAATTTCAGCACATTCTTACTTCAGAGGATTAGGGCAATTGCCAAGACATATCAAACTTGTATGTTCTACCCAGCTGCCCACCCTCCATTGTACTAGCTCTCAAGATCTATGCTTCCAGCATGAATTAGATTTTCTCACACATGATGGCACAATTGTTGACAAAATCTAACTTGTAAAACCAAACATATTCAAAGACACCGCTGACAGTACCCATAGTATTTTTTTCAAGCACTTTACTGACCTGCAAACTCTGCAGAAAACATAATTTGCAATGAAACATTCGATAATTCTTTGAAGGAGATATAGTCCTCAGAAAATATTCACCATCATCAATAAATATAGTAGTCTATCTGTAGACAGGATTAGGAAGAAAATGAACAAACTACTGAAAATCTAAGCCATTTTGAGTGCATTGTTTACAAAGAGATAAGAAAAATACTCTGTTTTGAGGTTGTGCTCACTGAACACAGTTAACTAAATGAACATATTTGGAGCAAATAGTTAATCCAAAAATGTGTCTTTTTGCAATAAAAGTACACATCAGATGATTGTACTATTTACCTTTCGAGAGGACTTGAAGGAAAAATATGCTTGAATGCATGACTTAACACAAAAAACAGAAATCAGCGCAAAAAGTAGAAGGTGTTATTTATTTGATAATGATATAGCACAGACTTATCCTCAGGGCAGTGTAGCGCTTCACATGTAACAGCAGGATAAATGTACATAGAATATCTAAGCAACAAAAGTGGAGTGGAAATGGAGATATTCTACGATCTTGAAGTGTAGGTTGAATAGGTGGGATTTTAGACCCTTAAACGAAATTTAAGCTTAGCACCAGATCCTGAGAGTTTCCTTATCCCTTAATAGTTTTGATGTTGGGAATTCTAGTAAGAGGCAGGAGCTTTCTCTAGTCTGTCTTTCCTCTTGTGGTGTATATATATTTGGTACAGCGTAGATGAAGGTGAAACACAGGATATTTTCAAGTTAGTTCTAGCATGTAGGGGGAAATGGTGGAAGTCTCTTAGAACAACATTATATGGTCTGATGTTCTGGCCTCTTCATCAACGTGTTCTAAAGCATGGGGGTTAGACTCAACAAGTGCAAGGGTGGCTTTCAGAGGCCAACCAATACAGCATAGCCTAAATCAAGGTGTGACATATCCAATTCTTACTTTACTGGTCTATGTACCACAGAAGGATAGTGGACTTGAAGTTACTGAGGAATTAGAGCTGGAAGGAGTCTCTTTGGGCAGTATGGATGTTCGGTGTGCCACAGTTATCTTCTAGTCAATAATGAAGCTGAGCGATTTCGCGGAGGGGACTAATGTGGGAGATGCGTTTAGAGGGAAGCGTTGTTCAAGGGAAACTGGTGTTTGTGAAGGAGGTCCTCTGGAGCGGAGGAGAAAAAACTTTGTTTTTGTTTGGTTTATTTTAATAGAGGAGTTCATTCTAATTATTTGTTTGCCCAAAAGACTTTCAAATTTAATACATCTATAGAGTTGGAGACTTGCAGGTATGTTTGAGTGATGTATGTCGATTAATTTTTCCTGGAATCATTGTTCATTGAGGTTCCATGCTGTACTTAGAGAGATGGTTTAGATCCACCAGGAACCTCTAATTTTAGCAGTAATGAAGGTGATTTGAAAGAATCAATTTATGATTTGGGATTTTGAGGATATGAAGGATGAAAACCGTTTTAGTGTTTGACCTTCCATTCTCATCCTCAAGATCAGGTTGATATTTCATGATCAGTAACGTCAAATGAAGCTGACTGATAGGCATGCATTTTTATCAACCATAACATGGGAAATATTGTCAAACTCTTGTAAAGTCACTGTTTTGCTGCTGTATATGGGTCTGACTCCAAGCTGAAAACAGTTCAGGACCTCATTTGTGGATATGTGTGCAATGAATTCTCATGAGATTTATATAATAACGAAATGCGAGAGGGGAAGTTTGAGTCTGTGTGTGATGTCAATTGTCAAAACGATAATGAGAATGTGAATTAGTGCATGCAGATATAGCCAACTGTTGGTTGATTTTCGGATAATGGTTGTGCACATACTGGATTGTGTAGATTTGTGAATATTGGTGGATTTTTCAATAAGAGGAGGCAGGAAATTACCATGTTGTGGGTGGTGTACCCCCAGATTTTTGCCGTAACTGCTTTGTTGATTGTAGAATTCTGTGTGCTTTATGCCTGCTAACCAGCGATAAATTACCTGCGCTCCCCCTTTCAACATTATGAAACTGTCTAACATGATTGGCTAGTTTAGTATTCCTAGAAGTTCCCAATATATGGCACAAAAAGAGTGGCCAGGGCCTGTAAGCCTAATGTCATATTTGGACTGTAGCACCAATCGTGCCATCCACTACAGTGACAGTGTAAACAGGACTGTAGCCCTTTCCCTGTGTAGCTTGGCTGTGCAGGTTTAAACAACAAATCCTACCTGTCAACATAACCGGTTTTAAGAGGCCTAAACCTTCCTTTTAAATAATAATGTTACCTCGAAGTAGGTCATATCACTCATAAGGCAAAGTGTGTGGTATTTAAAAGCAGGACACGTAAACATTGAATGTTCAGCATCTTCTCACAATGAAGAAGCCCTAAAAGCTATTTTGACTTTAGCAGAACTGGCTGCTTCATATGAAAGCACTGTGATACAATATTACATTTTATTATGCTATCTCCAGCTAGGAGGCAGATAAAATGTAATTCTTGGCCTTGTTGAAATATTTATTACATACCCAAATAACTTGTAGGGTTGGATTTGTAATACATATTTTGGAAAATGTACATTTTTTGGAGAGTTATACTTCTGAACAAAGCCTCTGAAGGCTCATTTGCATGAGTCCAAATTGCCACCTGTCAGTTGAAAAGTCCCCTCAATGAGGTGTGAACATGTTCCCAGAGGTGAGACACAGACTTTAGGTGTGGGAAAGAGGGCTGTTCCTCTGGCTGAATGACCATTTGCCGTGTGCCAAAAGGGACTTGATTAACTTCAAAGAGGTCTACCGTGACCAAGTAAATGTAAGCTGATCCCTGTGCAGGGCCGTTCTTTGTTCTCTCAGACCAGCAGGCACCAATTCCAGTGAGAGAGGAGCTACCCCTATAGCTGGTTTAATGTGTTCACAGGGAGGGGTTCCTCATTTCTGACCACACCTCTGGAATGGGAATACAGGCTCTGCACAAGAGGAGGAAGGTTTCACCATCATGAATTTAGGCAAAGGGGCAATGTGGGATTGTTTGCAATAGGGCATACAGGAGGTGCTGCAAAGGTGGGTATATGCCAGGGTCAGCCCTGCCACTCTTTGTAAATTCCTATTTTGTGCCCCTACAAGCTCTTCAGGCCCAAAATCACATTTGGGATTTGGTGAATTTCAGGGGAATTAGATATAGGCTCTGTATCAATAAACACAGTGCCTTAAACTTCCAGATGGGTCCAAACCTTGTTATTCAATAAAGAGCTGATAATCTGTTATAGAGAAGAATAAAAAAAAATCCAAGACTTTTGTGCTGTCATATTCTTTTCAGGTACTTTGGCAACAAACTCCAAAAATCAGGAATAAGCCTCATTCCCAAAAGAGAACAAAAACAGACAACCAGATCTCGAGAGATCCACAAATCCCTGTCCGCCATCTTGAAAATCGCATACTACTTAAGGGTGACTCACCCAAGACTCTTTCTTAGCTATTGTTGGTGTTTCCTGCTCAAAGGTTGGTGAGCCAAGCTCAAGGATATTGGGCAGCGACTGCTCTAGGATGGTTCAACTGGTGCCAATGCACCAACAACAAGCTTGGGGAGGCGCCATTTATGCTCAAATATCTGCACCATTTGCATCACCCAAAAGACTGCAGTGATCACTGCTGTCCCCCTTTCTTTTCCAGGATGTAGGCCCTCGTGAAAATAAAGTAGGGACACCAGTATTCACACCCATCATATATTAAATAATTTTATTGCCAGCCCGCAGCCACATTTCCTTGAATTCTCAGAACATAAGTTTAATTGGAACATCTGGGACACATAGAAACCTATGCTCCTTTCCATGACTCCACTACCAGTAGCAGACAAAGCAAGCTTTGTTCACTCGCCGATGGATTAAGAGTCTGTTTGGTCACGTTACTTGTCTCAGTGTTTTGATATCAGCCGGTTAATTTTTAACTGCATTAAAAAAATTAGCAATTGAAAATCAGCTCAAAAAAAGTAAGGTTTATTTTACTTGGATTATTATATCAGATTTGCTGCATGCTGTAAAATGTTAAACTAGAGCACTAAATCCACATTAAAAAGGAATGTTTCAATAGCATAATTTAACAAAAAACATTAACTTTTTTCTGTCTTGATGAATGGAGTGCAAGGGTGACATCAAGTTTTACCTCCTTTACTGTATATAGCATTTCAATAAATGTGACCTGCCAAGCGCCAATAAAAGGTTGCAGCCTGAAATTAATTTTTGTAAGTCTCAAGACGGAAGAATACAATATAGCCATCAGAAAAATTGACAAACCACAGATGTTACTAATGAATTTCAGGTGCCAGTGTCACACAAAGGTGGAAAAGCACTCAATATTTGATGATGTTATATTAAAGTACATGCTGGAAAGGTCAAAGTTTTGTCTAGTTTTATTTCTGACTCATCACGTAACGCAGAGGGTTACTATACCTGCTGCAAAAAAAGTGGACAATGTAGACCACAGAACTGTATTTTATGTTGATAGCTTAGTGGGTTAATGCCTTTATCACATAGATACTTTTGTTACTTTCAGTTCATAAGTTACAATCCTAATATAGCACGGTGATCTGTGACCTGTCAAAGAGCTGCATGCAAACTGCATGGTATAGGCAGGGCCACTAGAATTATGTGGGAGGGTAGGTCCAAATTATGCGACAGGGTTAACAAAATTACGCTTCAAGAAAATTCAAAATATGCCTTGTGATAAGGCACTCTTTACGACAGTATTACGTTATTATATTGCCATTTGTTTTTACTTGTTAAGACTGTCTGGGCATAGGTTGCAAATCATTAGTACCAGTTTAATACACAAATATAGCAATAAGAAACAGAAAAGTGACCAGACAGCCCATGCGAAGGGTCCTCCACTGCGCAGCAACACACATCGCTGTATTTTTAGTAACTTTTGCACCGTTTGAGCTAAAACACAATCTTTTTGTTAAAATCTACAGATTAGGTGGAAGATGATGAGTTATGTAGCCAAAGCGGTGATGGAGCAAGGACTCGTAGAAAAGAGACTTGATCGGAAGCAATCCTCTCATTTAACTTTCTAACATGAAATTAATTATGTATTGTGTAAAACTAATGCGCACCACATCAAAAAGAGGGTTAGAGAAGCTTGTCTATGTGTTTACTAATGTAAGTAACTCAAACGAAATTCTAAAATGGCTGCAGACGGGAAATCTTTATTGCGCATGCGTCAACTGCATCTACGCAGTATGACGAGCTGTCGCTGGGAGGGAAATTCTTGTGCATGAGCAGAACATACTAATATGGAGTCTTGAAGACTCGCATGCATAGCACCTGCTTAGCTGAATCTAAATCACGCTATTTCACTAATGCTAATGCGGGGAAAGTATTAATAGGTAAAGGGGGTTAGAGTAGAGATGGGTTGTATACAGTGAAACCATTTATTTCTGAAAATAACATTTCTCTTTTTGACTTTATTAGTGCGCATTTGGGCCTCTCGTTTGTGTCCAGAGTTTGAAAGTTAAGCCTGTGTTGACTAGAGAGGAAATTCCTATTCCGCCACCAAAAACGCCTGCTTCATTTATGATGGAAAGAGGATATCATACTTGAGTATGGATGAAGAATTGGATAGAATACACGAAGGGTGATGGTGATTTAGCTTTCCCTGAAAATGGTATGTTTAATGGGAGAATTCTCCAGAATTTGAAGATGAGGAGGAATGATTTAGATCCAAGACCTAGGCTAACGCAATATGAGGCATTAGAAGAATGGGAGACCGAGTCAAATGAAGAAGAGAAAAACAGAAGTGGGAGATATTTAGGATGTTTTCCTCGATATTTACATGAGTCACGCGAGGGTCAGATGAAACAGTGGAGAAGAGCAATGCTATCGGAAGTTTTATACCCAGTGTTAATGGCTGAAGAACAGTTAGGGAGTAAATGGAAGGAAAAAACAAAACATGTGAATGTGACAGGATGTGGTGAATCAGATTATGAATTGTTGGAGGACATTTTAACTAAAAACCCTCCACAGTTTCAAAAAGGACCCAGTAGAGCCACCCCAAGTGCACAAGTAATGGGAACACCCTTAATTCCTCAAATTTTACACGATGCATCAATTAAAAGGGTGCTTCAAGACAGGGAAAAAGAAGCATTAAACAAAAATAGAGAGGAATTAATACAGAAAATAGGTCGATTGAATTTAAACCCTGAAGCATTGACAAGATCAGTGACTTTAGGTCCTGTTCCATTGTATGGAGACAAAATAAGTTGCCCAAAACCACAAGCTGAAACAACTCTATTGAGTAATCCTAGAAAGGAGATTGTAATATCTGATGATCAAGCCAGTGAGTGCGATTCAGTAATTTCAATAATGGATCTACCGATAAGAGAATCGGTAAGTGAAACCCTAAAAAGAGTTACACCCAGTAGTTCGAAAGAAAGAAGGTCTGTGGTACCATCAGGAACAAGAAGTTCAACAGCGGTAACTCCAGAAGATTTGGAGAGATGGGCACAGGGAATAGAAAAACAAAGCTCACCCCCAAAGATTTTAGATATTTACAAACTTAAGGTAGAATTGGAAGAGAGGATAGCTGGAAATGTGGGAATAGAAATATTGATTCATTACAATGAGGAAGAGTTGTTGTTTATATGTAGAAGTATAACAAGAAATGCAAAATTGTTTCATGAGAAATTGACAGAGCTTGCCTCAGAGATGGGAATAGATATAGGGAGATTGAAAGTGCTACAGAAACCTTATTGAGTGGAGCTTACGGAAAAAGACTTAGAAAATATGAATGTGTCTGGTAAGAAACTACAAGTAAAGGAGTTGATTAATATTTTACAAAAGTGGGGAGACATTGACAAGTGGAGAACAAGGTGGACAAGAAAGAAGGAGAAAGCATTGGCGAAGGAAGAGTCTTCTGCATATTTGTTAAAAGAATCAGAAAAGGTAGAAAGATTGTGTCCCAGGAGAGAGGTACCCGGTGGTGGATATGTTCATGTCCCATGGAGTCGACAAGATATTTTGTCATTTACAATCGATTTCCCTAGATTAAGAGAAAAACCAGTTGAATGGTACAAACAAGTTGAAAGATTTGTGAAACTTGCAAAGGTTTTGCTGAAGGATTTAGATGGTTTGTTTGACATAGTGGTACCTACCGATTTATATTATTTTAAAAGTTTTATATAGCGCTAGCTTGACCCGTAGGTATCCCAGCGCTTTACATACATACTGTAAAGAAAAAGAGACGGAAATTGCATTACATAGTAGGCAGGCAGTAAGGAAGCAAAACCAGGGATAAAAAAAAACAAAAACATACAGCATGGAAGATAAGGTGGTTAACACAGTCCGGTCACCTACTATCCTTGAATGTCAAGAGAGAGGAGTAAACTCGGATATTGAAGACTAGGTTAGTTGACGTTGGTCAGGAAAGTATTTGTTAAGGAGATGGATTTTCAGGTCCCTTTTGAAACAGGAGAAGGAGGGGTTGCATCTGAGGACTCTAGGGAGAGCGTTCCACATCCTGGGAGTGTTGCCAGAGAACGATCGGTATTGTGTGGTTTTCTTTTTCAGTTTCAGAGGAATAAGAAGGAGTGAGTTGGAGCTTCTCAGCGATCTGGATTGACCTGCTCTTACCAGTTTGTTGTTCAGGTAGTTAGGGGCCGGAGAGTGAAGGGTTGTGTGTGATGCAGGCCAGTTTGTAAATACACCTCCCTTCCATGGGAAGCCAGTTGAGGGAGTTGAGAGCTGGAGTGATGTGATCAAATCTTTTTACTCCATATACGAGTAGAGCTGCCATGTTCAACACTGCCCTTAGAGGGGCTAGGTGAGCTTTTGGAGTCCCTGTTAGGATGGCGTTCCCGTAGTCTATTTTAGAGAGAACTAGGGATTGGACTACTGTCTGGAGGTCATCATGGGGAAGAAAAGGTTTCAATTTCTTAGAGAGAAAAGAGCACTTTTTGCAGAGTTTTTGATGTGGGCCTCCAAAGATAAGTTCTTGTCTAGGGTGATGCCTAGAGACTTAACTGAGTCGGATAGGATGATTGGCAGTTTAGGGCAACCAGATTCTTGAGACACTCTTGGATTGGACGATGGTTGCTTTTTGGAGAGAATAGGATTAGTTCTGTTTTATCTGGATTGAGTTTTAAGTGGTTAGCGTTGAACCAAGTTTGGATCTCGGTTAGAGTGGCATTGAGGTGTCGGATGTCGCTGGGAGACTTGATTTTGAAATAGATTTGGGTGTCATCAGTGTAAAGGTGGTAATTCACTAAAGCTTTTTTCAAGATGATTGTGAGGGGCTCTATGAAAAGATTGAAGAGGGCCGGGGAGAGGATCGAGCCTTGCGGGACCCCAAGTGTAACTTTTGTTGGCTTTGAGAGACAGGAGTTGATTTTAATTTGTTGCGAGCGGTGTTGAAGGAAGGAGGTGAACCATTTTAGTACTGTGCCATTGATGTCGACAAGGTCTCCAGAAGCGCTGGATGATTTACTGTGTCAAATGCTGCAGATAGGTCAATAAGGATGAGTAGGCAGGCATCACCTTCAACTAAAGCCTTGTGAATATCGTCAGACGTTGAGCATAGTCGTTTCCATGCTACAGCCTTTCCTGAATCCTGATTGAAAGGTGTTGAGGAGGTTGAACTCATCAATGTGTTTGTTGAGTTGGTGGAGAACGTATTTCTCCAATGTTTTTGCAAGGAATGGGAGGTTGGAGATCGGTCTCAGGTTGTTGAGATCATTAGGGTCGGCCCCTGGTTTTTGAGAATGGGTGTGATTTGTCCAAGTTGAAGGGAGTCTGGGACATAGCCTAAGGTGAGAGAGGCGTTGATGATTTTTGTTCATAAAGGGGAAATTGAAATGATTGTGGATGGGGCCCATAGTGTGGGAGGAAGGTTTTAGGTTAGAAATTATACTGAAAACCTCATTTTCCGACATTAGCTCAAAGTCGGACCAATGCGCATTGTTTTTTAGCTGGAAGCAGACCCGATTGTCCTTGGTAAGAACACTTTCTGAAAGATCAGGGGTGGTTGGAGTGGGGCAGGTTAAGAGGGAAGGAGGGTTAGAGGTTTGGATGAAGGATTGATCAATTAGACTTTATTAGTGAAGAAGGTGGCAATTTCTTCACAATGCTCATTGGTGGCTTTGATTTCTTGAGAGGGAGTGCAGTTAGTTTGGCTTTTGACAACGTTGAAGAGTTCTCTCGGTCTGTTTTTTGCCACATCTAGTTGGCTGCGGAAGAAAGACACCTTTTCACTGAAAATGTGTTTTTGTATGCTTGCCGAGCAGATCTAAGTTGTGCTAGGTGTAAGGTCGAGGGGTTTAGTCTCCAAGACCTTACCGTTTGTCGGAGTTGACGCCTTTCCTCATTCAGATCCACGTTAAACCAGGGTTTAGAT
Organism: Triturus cristatus; assembly: GCF_964204655.1. Lineage (NCBI taxonomy): Eukaryota > Metazoa > Chordata > Amphibia > Caudata > Salamandridae > Triturus > Triturus cristatus. The sequence continues at coordinate 688,060,815 of NC_140586.1, read as the reverse complement.
TTGTTTTGCCTCCATTGTTTGAGTTTGAGAGGAGCTACTTGGTCTAGAACCTCTGTCATTTTTTAGTTAAAGTGTGTAGTGAGGTCATCGGCCATCAATGATGAGGGTTGGAGTTGAAGATGGGCATGAATTCTGGATTCAAGTTCGGATAAAGGCATTGCTTTGATATTTCTGGTCCAGTTTTTAGGTTTCTCATCACGAATAGGTTGGTGGAAGACAAGTGCATCAATCTTGAACAGAATGAGGTGGTGGTCGGACCAGTCAATGTGAGAAATCGCGCTCAGAGAGACCAGATCCTTGTTGGTAATGATCGCATCCAGTGTTGCACCTTTGATGTGAGTTGGTTTATTGCAGAGTTGTTTGAGGTTATATATATTTCAAGTAGGTTGGATAGGTTCTGGGCAGTGGAGTCTTCTGGGTCATTCCAGTGGATTTTGAGGTCACCCAGGAACACGTCTTTAGTGTCTGTCATGGAGAACCGTGATATTAGGTCTGTGAGTTCTTCAGGGAAAAGGGTACGCTCTACTGTAGGATGGTAGATGGTGTGGAATTTGATGGGTGAGGTGCCCTTGGCAGCGAGTTCGATACCCAGGTATTCAAACGATAGGTATTCTGCAGTTTTAAGTTTAGTAATCTGTATTCCTGCCTTGTGGATGATGGCTAGTCCTCCCCCCGTTTTGATCGGTCTGTCTTGTCTGATGATAGTGTACCCTGGAGGGGTGAGAATGTCAAGAATGGGGGTGGAGTGGACATTGAGCCAGGATTCAGTGAGGAAAGTGATGTCAATTTCTTCAGCGAGTAGAGCTTCAGCAATGTCTGTGGCGTGTTGTACTGCTGATCTGCAGTTGAGGAGCATGCAAGAGAGAGGACGGGGAGCCTCAATGATGGGGGAAGTAAGGTGGATAGAGGAGTATTGAGCAGGTGGTCTAGGCGAGTGGACATTTTTAGGGATTCTGTTAGTGCCGATAATAACAGGGATGGGGAAAGGGGCTAACTTCTGGCTCAAAGCGAGGTAAGTGTCGTTGATCTCATCAGGTTTCGGTATCGAAAAGGGTGATCCCGGTTGGGTCGAAGTGCCTGACTCGCTGACGGACTGGAGGGACGAGGGGTGCACTGTGGGGCCAATGGAGCGGTATTGAGTGGGGTGGGAGGAAATCTACCCGGGGAGAGGGAGCACGGCGGCTTGGTCCTGTTGAGTAGATCTTGTTGTAAGTATAGGAAACCAGCAGCAAGGGAGTTAATTTTCAGCTCCATTCTGTTCAGTTGCTGTGCTAATGAACTGAAAAAGTTTAAGGTTTTAGGCAGGGGCCGAGAAAGACTTGGGTCTTTGTCGGGAGAGTGAACAGGGGTCGGGGATTGGACGGAATCAGTGGGGTTAGGAGAGGGGAGAGGTTGGATGCGGGGAACCGGATTAGTAATGCTCCCATTCAAGGGGTTCAAAGGAGGAGTAGAGGGTCTACTGTCCAAGTGAGGAGGGAGAGAAATTCTAGGTAAGAAGTCAGAGTTCCGGGGAATGTCAATGAGATTAGCGGTGGAGGCAGGTTGTGTATGTGGGTGTGTGACAGCGGAGGGGGAGCGTGTAGTGATAATAGGGGGGGGAACGAGTTTATAGGATTGGTGACGACGTTGGCCATGGGGTTGTCAGTGAGTTAATCAGTGGAGACCGGTCGAGTCTGTGGGTGTGGGACATCGGAGGGGAGTGTGCAGGGGTTGTAGTGGGGAGAGTGACCACTGGATTGGAGATGACGTTGAACATGGGGGAAGTAAGGGTCGGGGGAAAAGGGTCTGTGTTGGAGGAAGAGGTAGTTTGTGAGGGAGGGTTCAGAGTATCAGGGGTCGAGCGGCCTGTGGGGATTTCGGTTGCGGGAGGGCAGAGGTTAGAGTCCGAGCTGTCAAGATCTAGATCGGTCTTGTGGTGTTTGTTAATTGTGAGTTTGTTGTTCCTGGTGAGCTCAGTAGATGTAATAGTTGTGGGTGTTTGGCAGTGGAGAGTAATGATAGGGGTAGTGTGATTATAGTGAGTGATGGTGGATGTCCATGAGATGAAGAGATGGGATCGGTTCCACGTTATTAGTAAGGGTGATGGTGGGTTGGAGAGATATGGTTTGATGGCTCAGTTGAGTTAACGAGGAAAGAAGTGTGGGGAAGTGGCAGTCAAAAGTGGCGAGGTGCGGGTCAGTGGCCTGTATGAGAATTGTTCCAGTTCTGTAGATGGAGATGGTGAGTTCCCCTTTGAAGGTCGGGGAGATGGTAGTGGAGATTTTTTCACCATAGGGAATGATTACTGACTTGGCGACTTGAAGGTGAAGAGAGAAGGTGGTTTTCCATTTAGCCGGGTGATTTGTATAGAAAATAAAGTTAGTTTTCGTGTTGACGTTGGTTGCTGTGTGGTAGTTCTCTACAATGATCGTTTCCGGGTGTTGTTTTACAGTACTATGCTTGAAGATCTTTTTTGCATTACTGGTCATTTTGTCTGGGTAGTTGATGGACCAGGAGTTGGGTCCGTAGCGCACAAGATTCGAATTCCGGGTGGGGTACGGTGGGCGCATGGTTGAACGGTAGAAATTCCGAGATACAATCAGGACTCAGGCCGAAGAAGAAATGCCGAGGCACAGTCCGGAATCAAGCATAAGGCAGGGTGGTAGTTATCATACAATTATATGCAGTATATACACTAAACTTTAAAGTGCCATATGAACTACAGTGTAAAACATTTATAGCAGTGTATCTCCTAAATCACAAGAGGTCAGGGGCCCACCAACCATGTTTTTACAGTATCTGCTGTGCCTTCAGGTAGGGGTGAGGGTGCAGTGCAGGCCCCAGCCTCTCAAGCCTGGGCGAGAACCTCAAGCGAACTCAAGGTCCACACCTGGACCAAGTCTCAGCGGGCACTCCAGCCAGCCGAGCCCTCACCCATCGGCAGTGCCACCTGAGCCACACCCTAAAACAAAGGCCCAGTCTCACCTTGATCCGCAGTCACCACCATCGATCCAGGGATGCGGCAAAAACAAACGACCTGCCGGGGCACCTCTCCTGTCCCTTCTTGAAGCATCCCGGCCACTGGCAGTGAGTCCTCATTCAGATAGGTTTCCCAGCATGGGTCGAATGTTCCGATATCGGCTCGGGGATCCGATGTACGGGATGCGAGGTCAAACAAGGATTACAGCTCGCTTGAGCAATCCTCAGCCTCGGAGTGCTCTCCTTAAGAAAGCATTGGATCCTGTGAGATCAGGAGTTAACTCCATTTTAAAATTGTGTCTATTGTCCGGTGGTAGTGACTTGTCAGAGGAACATGGGTGGTGTTAAGAGGATATTTTCAGAGCCATATGTGTGGAATAATGACAGATGGTGTTAAGAGGATAATTTCTGAGCCAGATGTGTGGGATAATGTCAACATGCCCACTCCAAGATGACCACTAAAAGCAGTGGGTGGAACCAGGGGAAAAACCAGCAACAAGCAGTGAGTGGAACCAGCCCAATTTTCATTCTATGCCCAGCCCCGTTGTGTTGGATAAAGTCAACATGCCCATTCCAAGATGGCCACCAAAAGCAGAGTGTGGGATCAGCCCATTTTTTCTTTCAATGCCCAGCCAAGTATAGAGACCGGGGAGGGGGAATCAGGGTCAGATTCCGTGACCAGAGGACAAAATGGATGCCAGAGAGCCACAGAGAAGGTAAACGAAATGGGTGTTCCACAAAGAAGACATCAGAGCCAGGGGAAAAACACCCTACCATCCAAAACAAGTCCTGCACGAACTAAAGTCTAGATCGGACTCGCAAGTCAAGCGCAGTCCAATATGCAAATCAGCAGAAACAGGCGACTCCATTCTGGCAATACGTGTCGTGCAAGCTATTTCAAGCGTGGGCGTCGGCTTCAAAAACAAGCGCGGCAACCCGGTGATGGGGCACTGAGTATGAGTAGGTCATCTAAGTGAGCATATGCTCCAGCATTCAGTCACAGTAAGAGTCATTGAGAATCATTGAGGGGGCAGCCAGTCTTTCCAAGAACACACAAAAAATAAGCAACTGATCGTGCCGGTCACAACCACCAGTTACCGGCGAGCATCATGCAGAGGGCATACATAATCCCTCTTCATTCCTCATGCCTGTGAGAAGGGTCGCCAACGATCGCAGGTCTTTTCTTGATCGGTGGCAGTACCGCCTGCTCAAAATTATGAATTTGCATGAGTTCTGCATACACAGGGCAGGTGGGAGGACGAGTGGAGGCCACACAAGAGTAGGAAGCGCAACCAGAAATCTGCTCCGAGACTGATAGTCGTCACCGGTGATGAGGGCATTCAGCAGCCAGCCTGCTGCGAATCCTGGAGTCTTTGTGTAGACGGCTTCGATATCAGAAGAACTGAAAACAACCGTGAACCCAGAAGTAGGGGATTTCACTGGAAAAGAAATAGGGAGTAATGTCGAATGTAGACCCAGTGAAGGTGACAGTGAAAGAAGGTGCAGTCTATCCCAACACCAGACAATACAAAATGAGTCCAGAGGTGAAAGCAGGAGTAGCTTCAGAAATTGACGAATGATTAATGAGTAGTCCTTGTAATTCGCCTATAATAGGACTTAAAAAGCCTAGTGGAAAATACAGGATAGTGCAGGATTTGAGAAAAATCAATAGAATGGTGGTGCCCTGTTGTCCTGAGTGCCAAATCCAGCAGTGATTCTTTATCAGATACCCTGAATGCAGGTTGGTTTACAGTAATTGATTTGTGCCAAGCCTCCTTCTTTATTCCTTTGCATCCAGACAGCCAGTATCTTTTTTCTTTTAAATTTGAAGACTGTATCTTGGCATGGTGCCGAGTTCCTCAAGGGCATACAGAAAGTCCCTCAATTTTTAATCAAATACTGAAAAAGTGTCTAGAGAAATTAGTTATACCCAGAAGTTCAGTCCTAGTACAATATATCGATGATTTACTAGTGGCATCAAAATCACGGGAAGATTGTGTTACTGATTCAATTGCGTTGCTGAACCATTTGGCTGACGGAGGATACAAAGTGTCTCCAGAGAAATTACAATTTTGTCGGACAGCAGTCAAATATTTGGGCAACAAAATAGAAAGGGGAGTGAGAAAAGTGACCCCTGAGGGAAAATAAAATAATCAAGCAAATGCATTTACCGCAGACGCAAAGAGAGATAAGAATGTTTCTCGGAGTGGTTAGGTACTGTCGACAGTGGATTGTAGGATTTTCTTTGCTAGCAAAGCCATTGATTCAGATGACACGAAAAAGAGCGAAGGATCCGATTGTATGGAACGATGAATGTGTGGAAGCATATGCAAAATTGCGAAATTGTCTGTGCGAGGCCCCTGCTTTAGGTATGCCTGATTATACAAAGGAATTTGCACTATTCTATTGCGAGAGAGAGAGAGTTGTGCGCTTTCAGTTTTGACTCAGAGGCATGGATTAAGCAGACGTCCAGTAGCATATTTTTCTGCTACTTTGGATCCTGTGGCTTCAGCTTTACCTGGCTGCTTTAAAGCAGTAGCTGCTACCGGTATGGGTCTGGAGCAAAGTGAGCCAATCGTGATGGGACATCCAGTTAAGGTTTATGTTCCACATTCAGGTGAGATTCTTTTGAGAGGTGTACTAAGCACCGCCCTGATATAAAAGGGGAGCCCCTGAAAGAGCCAGTTCATGAGCTATTTGTAGAAGGCTCCTGCCTGAGAATAGAGGGAGGAGGACTCAGTGCAGGGTATCTAGGGTTGTTGAAGCACCTTGTTTACCGGGAGTCAAGTCTGCACAAGTAGCCAAATTGGTGGCCTTAACAAAGGCATGCTAAATTGGGAAAAACTAGAGAAAACCATATTTACGGACAGTCAATATGGTTTCAGGGTTGTGCATGACTTCAGCCAGTTATGGATGCAGAGGGGATTTCTGACCTCTTCAGGATCCCTAATTAGCAATGGCAAAAATGTGAAAGAATTGTTGGAAGCAACACAATTGCCTAAGGAAATAGCAGTGGTCAAGTGTGTTGCTCACCAGTCAGGAAATGACTGACAGCAGGCAACCCATATGCTGACCAGATTGCTCAATATTGTGCGAGAAATAATGTGTCATTGAACAGAAAAATTGAAACGAGTGAAACCAGCTGCCAACTTATGTTATTCTCAGCTTTAGAAACATGGGATGAGGTGAAACAGTTGCAGAATGAGGTGGAGGTAAGCGCAAAGGAAATTTGGATAAAATCAGGTTGTGAAAGGAGGGCAGAGGATGATGTATGGGTGTACCCTGATGGCAGACCAGTCATGCCAGAGTTCTTACTCTCTCAAATAGCAAGAATGTATCATGGAGACACCCATGTAGGTAGGGATGCAAGCCACACAAAAAGAGTTCCAGGCCCCATTGTGAAAAGACCGCAACTGACTGAAAAGTTGAGACAAAAAAGTTACATACCCTGGGAACAAGCACTGAAGACCTCTGGATTATTATTACATCAAGCTGCAGTTCCACTAGTCATTACTAGATGTCCCTCATGAGTCAAATGCAAAAGCATGGAAACCCTTTCATGAAGCTTTTGCATTTTACTCGTGAGGGACATCTAGTAACGACTAGTTGAACTACAGCTCTTTGTAGAATTATTTTGATATTGGATACTATAATATTCACTGCCCACTGCTAATCTCGTTCCATAATGCTTTGCAGGACCTTTGGTTGGGATTGTATATTTGCCAATAAATAACTGTGCTTGGGGTGGTCTTAAGAGGATGAGACCACCACTGAATCGTTCAACAAGATGTGCTTTTTCTTTTCAAGGCATCTACTTGGTTCTCTCCCTAGGTAAGGGAGGATCCCAAAATCATCAACTCTCTCACCGCTTGCTAAATTATCATTTTCACTTTTGTGAAATGACTATATGCATTTTAGCATATAAAGACAGATACTTATTTTATCATAACTTGCACTGTGCAAGATGCGGTTTGCAATTATTGCACACAGCAGACAAGTACATAGTGCCAACAGCTACGCCCTGCGCTTTGTATTTGCGTAGTTGTACGTAGTTCAAAGTGTACTTTGTGTAGCTACGCGTAGTGCTACTACTCAAACTACGCCCAGGGTTAGTTTTCCCCCCAGTATTTCATTATACTAATGGTCCAAAAAATAGTTTGTTTGGGCAGAAATACATTCTTATTAGAAAGGCCAACCCCCAACCACTGTAGTACATTTTAAATCCTGAGTTTATGCTTTTCCAGGCCAAAAACTTAAAATATACAGCCTACTAGTATAGATGACGTGATTCCTACACCTTGTAATCCTCATTGTGTTATGTAACCTTTCCTATAGGCTTAATTACATATGTAGGATTCATTGCCTCTGTATAAAGTGTGTGTGATGTAAAGTGCTCTGACACCCTACACTAGTATGAGTAGTGCTATAAAGCAAATTAAATGTATGTGAGAAAGGGGGTTTTAAGGTGATTAGGGAGAACTGGTGAAGGTAGAGTGGAGGAATTCGTCGAGCACGGGGCCATTGGGGGGGAGGGGGGGTGAGGGGGGGGGGTCACACCAAAAAAGACTGTTGAACAGGGAACTACCAGCGATAAAGCTGGCCCTGACATTGGGCAAGTACATCTGCAACGCATATGTGAAAAGATGAGACATTGTGGTCAAAGCATTCCAATACCAAAAAGCAGAAAGCCTTCATTGATATTGCGCTCTAGTTGAGGAAACACTGATTCAGCAGCGGCCACCACATACAAAAAGTGTTGGGGTGGCGGGAGTGCATGAGAGGCGAATGACTGTCTAAAATAATAATAAAAAAATAAAAACATTTAAGTTTCCTGCGGCCAGACACCGCCCACGTCTCGACTCGGTGTTGAGACTTCCTTGTCCCAGCAGGCACTGTGACTACATCACAGATTCCCTGTCGAATTCCCATGCACCTGGGCAGGCTGCAAAGATGCTCCACTCAGATCATGGAGTCTGGGGTTTCTCCTATCCAGCTGTTCAATACAGCCGGGTTAGAGAAACCCAAGTTCTGATGTGTGTTTTGGTCAGCCTAAGAAGGCCGGCCAAAAACACATTGGCTCTTAGGGAGTGCACGTCGCACTCCATAAGTGCAAGTGTGATTTGGCCGCCCTGGTTGAGCCAGCGTCTTAAAAATAAAACAATAAAGAAAAATCATTGTATTTTTTACTGCTGGCTCTGAGCCATAGGGGCAACGCTCCTCCACCCCTGCTTGGAGGTCATCCTGCTCTGTGTCTTTCATCCTTGTTAAAAGAAAAGGATAATTTGTGGACTTGTTCAGTACATTTAGAATTATTGAGAGAGAAAAAAAGCATTTCATGGATAAGTTATTTGACTACATCTTGGAAAATTGTGATCTTTGTCAGTCTTTGGCTCAGGGCTCTGAACCTTAAAATAAATAAGCAAAATCAGGACAAGACCACAAAGTCCTAACTAGAAACAGTATGAGAATTTAATTCTGTGAGAGATACATATGGGTCTGTTAAAAGCTTTAAGGATGACATTTCTTCAGATTTATAATAGTTGATGAAAACCTAAAGACCCCATGATATAACTGGATATAAATGGTGCGTGCATATCAGGTAATCACAAACGCATGTCATGCTTGCATGGGGAGTCTCGCATTTACAAGACTAATTTGATTCCCATGTCTCACCTGCTCATGTAGTGTACTGATCCTGTCTTGAGGACACAGAATGGACTGTCTGTGACATAACTCAATCCGAGGCTTTGCCTGATGGAGGATTCTCTTGCCTATCCGGCTCTAAATTTCATTAATAACCATCATGATACCAGACTTCTATCTCGGAATACTCGCTTATCTTCTGCTTTTGTTATTCCCTCTTCACTGGATGAGAGTATTGTATTCCACAGTGTATTAAAAATACCTAACTCAGATATAAATGTAAACTTATGTCAATTCTTGCAGAAAATCTACACTGTTTGGCCAACCTGATATGCCCACACATATATGCCCATTTTCATATCTAATGGAGCCCTTGCCATGCTGGCAACAAAGCATTTCCCCACACAGAATTCCAGAAAGGTCTGAGGGCTGCAAATGGAAAACAACTCCCAATACCTATCTAAGTAAGTTACTCTTATAGTCTTTTTTATAAAAATGTGCAAACTGTGTTGCTAGTTCACCAGTGGTTTACTTTCATGTTCCTTTCCCTGATTTAAATATCCAAGTCAAATGGAGATATGCCCTCCAAAAAGAAAACGAAACGTTTTTTTAACCATTTTTAAAACTGATCTATTTCAGCACATCAACATTAAACACAACATTTATATCGCCATTGGCTTTATAGAGGACGTGCATACACATATTGCCACTTTTTAGCCCTGGTTGAACCTCCAGATTTATCAAAATGTATACACGGTAGCAGTCGATAGTTTTCAGTGCATTGTATGAACGAAGAATCAAAGGACGACTAGAAAAATCAGTTTCATAGTAAGGCTGTCATTTTTATTCGGTGACTTCCGAGTGTGCACTATTTTTGTGAAGCGGCCGTCCTAAATTTCAAATGATACCACTTCTTTTTTCAAGATGAACTTATAATTTGAGTAAAGTGCACTAGTGACATTATCATATTCCACCTTTATAAGACAGCACTTACTGTGATGGTCTTCTGTTGTTGACCTTCCATCCACGGTGTTTAAGGCCGCCTTTACCTGTAAGATGTCATCATACATTTCTGGTTCCTCTGGGTCAATGCTACGAAATCAAAGAAATGCAAGCATTACAAAAAGCATTGTTGCTGGAATATTCACAGCTTTGGTTCTACTGTATCAAAATCAATCAAAGGTAATGCAACCACTTTATCTAAATTTAGGGGTTTCTGCCAGCACAGTATGTTGTGGAAGCTGGATGTAAATGTAAGAGCAATGTCAGAGCGCATATTGCGCAATCAGAGGACACAAGACTATAAATACAATTCACAGATAGAAATTAGCAGCACAAAGCTGAACTGGTTAATGAGAAAATTAAGTTGTGAGCCCCTGAAGCTTAAAATGAGCACATGAGATAAATATTGGAAACTGAACCTCTGCATTGTGAACTCAGTTTCTTTTTTTAGCCTTCTACCGGGCATTAAAGGCCCACTTGAGCGTTAAAGGCCCGAGCCGAAGGTGAGGGCCTATAACAAGGGAGCGGGCTTTTAAAGGCCAGTAGAACCCCTACAGAGGAATATATGATGTTACAACACGGTTTCTACATCGCAACCACCATTAAATCTCATGACTTTGCAACACATGCCATTACAATGCATTTTTAAAAACTACCATTACAACACATACCATTACAACTCGTAATACTTTTAGGGCAACAGTAGGGTAAGTGTTGGATAGTGTAGGGGTAAAAATTACTATTCCCCATCTACCCCAAAACCCATACCCACCCTAAAACAAAAAAAAATCTCCATTACTTACCTTATAATGCGTTGCAATGGCATGCATTGTAATGGCATGCATTGTAATGGGAGTTGCGTTGTAAAAGCAGTGCGATGTAATGACTGCGTTGTAATGGATGTTGCCCCTACAGAGGTCTCTAAGGCTATTAGAACGTTCTGCCCCCATGTTCTAAATTGTAAAAACAAAGCTATCTCAGAGCCAGAGTTGATATAAATCCCCTCAGGCTTCGAGAGGCCTTTGTGCACAGCAACAGCTGTGAAATGACAAACAATGTAATGTTGCTCTCCGGGCTTCTACAAACCATTAGAAGCAAGGAGCACTCTATTGTCTTCACTGGAGTGTGCAACATTCCAATGCACTAATACACCGGAAGGACCTAAAAAGCAATGGACAAAAAGAACCCCATACCTCCAAAAATAAGTGTTATTTATTTAAACGCCAACAGTTTCACTCATGTAGGCTTTCTCAAGGAAAATAACAAAAGGCAAGCAAGGCCATCTGACATTTATTGAAATAAAACAGATTCTGAAACTAACCCAGTCCTGAACAGAGCAGCTTAAAAAGTAATTTAAATATCACAAAAACGGAGAGTTTTGTTTGCGTCCTAACAACAGTTTTTACTTAGTTTTAGAATCCAATTCAATGATTTTCTGGGGGGGGTTTCCGGAGTTTTATATCACGTGAACTTGACCTGAAGGTATCGGGTATCAGAGCGCTTTACAGGAGCACCAGCTGTGTTACATAAGGACACTTTCATTTTTGTTAGGCATGGGGAGATTAGGAGATATGCCCAGAATCACAAGATGTTGAGCGTCATTGCTGAGACTCTAACCCGGTTACCCAGATTGGAGGTCGATTGCCCCATCTCTTAGGCCACATACTCTCTCTGCTGCCCTGCAGGTCTCTTCATCAAGGGCATTTCCAGTTCAAGTCCCAGTGTTGCTTATCAGATTTCTCACTATAATTTTTTTGTCATTGTATTAAACATGGAGTACCCTTATTTCAGAGAAATGAGACACTGTGGAAACAATGCAGACTGCAATGGTTGTCAAACAGAGTGAATTGCGACTACAAAGATTCATATGTATTTGAGTTAAATATAGAAAGTACCAGCCAACAGAAAATCTTTAAATCAGAGAGAGAAGTGTTAGAAATGTGGCTTCTGGTTGGCTAGGGTATGCACCCAATCCAGGTAGAACCCACCACCCAAGTCAGGGCAAGGGTAGGGAGATAACCCCTGACCACCACCTTGATAGCTTTGCAGAGCAGTCAGGCTTATCCCAGAGGCAATGTTTAAAGTGTTAGGGCAATACATTCACACAACAGTGACACATTAGGCACACCAATTAAGAGACTCCACATAAGGTTACATAAAAATATGCTATGTATTATTCATAAGAATCCATTAGATCACAATCGCATAGATCACTGTGCCACCATGTCACATAGGGCACACAAATCACTTTGTCAAACGGGCAATTTGTCACAACGCATGTAGTGCACTGAAGCAATGCTGCTAGGGTGCACGTTTCAAAAACATCATAACAACCTTATGTATAAACACCATCAGTGAACCCATAGGTGCGCCTTCCTGACAATTGCAAAATATGCACAACAACATCACATCATAATATCAGGGCACAAACATGAGGTAATTAGAGTCAGGCATCACATAAAATAGCCACAGATCCCTCTATGAACCTTAGTGTAGACACTCCCAGCAGGGAAGGGCCTGTTTGTAAACACAGGCCACCTAACAGTCACCATGTATCCCCCTTAGTGTGGGGATCAAGAAGTCAGGTCAGGCAATCACGAGGAGTAGCACCGGCACTCCTACTACGTGGTGTATGGTGCTCCTAGTCTCATAGGCCTTTGGGCCATCGGCCCAGCTACGACAGAAAATGAGGTAGTAATTCCGGTGCTACAAATGCACCGGGGTGGGTCTTAAAATTGTCCCTTGGAACGGGAAAACAACAGTGGGGCCCGTTCACAAACCACGCGAAGGGTAGGCCTCACTGGGTGTCCCGCTTACCACTCAATGGCTTGTGCTGTTACTTTTGGTACCACCCCCCTGGGCTCATTAGCCCACATCTGCGGGGCATGGCAGAAAGGAGGCCTGTGGCCGGCCACCAGCAGAATCCTAGTCAAGCCCTCAGGGCCCGGCTAACACAGAGATAAGTCTCCATCCTTACCCTCACCCTTGGGCTCGCTGCAGCAGGGGGACGAGATGCGTTCTGCTTCCCGCGGTGCTCCTCTTGCAGCACAATGCCCCTGGCAGATGGGTCATGGAGCAATGTCTCCCTTGACCCTTTCCCGCCTTGCAAACTCCTATTTTGGCTGGGTTGCTGCGAGCACGCTAGGCTCAAGCTTCCCTTTGCGGTTGGTCCCCACCTCCTGTTGGGCATGAGCGTTGCCCCCAACAATGCTGAGGAGCAGCCGGGCATTCTCGCAGCTTGTGGGCTGGTGGGCAGCATGGGGCCACAGATCAGAGCCCCGGCTGCCGGTACCAATAAAAACACAGCAAGAAGGCGAGAGGGAGAGTGCCTCCTTCCTCAGCTCTTCCCTCCCTTCACAGGAACACATGAGGCAAGAGCAGCGCTGTGAGCGCTAGCTCAGAGACTTCCTGAACAGTGCTCCTCGCATGCTTCTCTGTTGTACAAGTTCAAGTGAAAAGTACAGCGCTTAGCCTGTCTCCACCATGGAGACCAATAAAGGCAACTTGAAATGCTCCCCAAGGCTCTACTTACATAGACCAGGGGCCTAAGCAGCCCTCCTAGCAGATCACTGGGGCACAACAGCAAGGTGCACAAAGGTAGGCCAGGACAAGAGTTCCCTAGGCAAAGTGGTAGTCCTTCCCATAGCCCAACAGGCAGCAGGTCAGCACTTCCAGCAGTCCAGTCCAAAGGTGGTTCCTCCTGGCAGTCCTCTGGACAGGTGCCATCCATGCAGTGTCTTCTCCCTTTCATGGGGTCACAGCCCGTGTACTTATAGTGCTAATGTCTTTGTTCTGGGGGAACTTCAAAACACTATATTTAAGTGCACAACACCCCCATTCACATTTCCAGTCTAGGCCCCAGACACACTACAGGGGGGGTGCCTTGGAGACACCCAGGAAAGGCAGGACACACCTCAACCCCCCTTGTGACTATCTAGAGTGAATGCACATCCCCTCTCTTCAGTCAGTCAGAACCAGACAGTCAATACTCATCCAGGCAGGGCACAAAGGCCCATAAGCACACAGAAATGCCCACTTCTAAAAGTGTCATTTCTAAAACAGTAATAATAAATCTGCTTTCACCAAATAGCAGGATTTACTACTGCTATTCCAAACATACCAAACATGGTCACGCTACCCCTCTCAGATCAGAAATTACTACTGAAGCACATATCAGGGAATCCCCAATGCAAACCTATGAGAGGGCAGCCTTACAACAGTGAGAAACCAAATCGGCGGTTTCTCACTACCAGGACCTGCCACACAGTTAAGGCACATGTCCTACCTTTTACCTACACCTCACCCTGCCCATAGGGCTAGCTAGAGCGTACCTTGGTGGTGACTTACATGTAGTAAAAGGGAACCTGCAGACATGGCAACCACTTTGTGCCACATCACGGCGGCAGTAAACTGCATGTGCAGGCCTTGCAGTGGCAGATGCCTGAGATAGGTTTGAAAGGCTACTTCGATGGGTGGCACAAGCAGCGCTGCAAGTCCACGAGTAGCATTTAATTTACAGGCCCTGGGTATATGAGATACCACTGTACAAGGGACTTACAGGTAAATTAAATATGCTAGATAGGTGTAGACCAATCTTACTAAGTTTACAAGAGACAGCACATGCACTTTAGCACTGATCAGCAGTGGTGAAGTGCCCAGAGTCATAAAACCACCAACAACAGGTCAGAAAAATTTAAGTAGGAAGGCAAATGTTCTGGGATGACCCGGCAAAAAGGACCAAGTTCAACAAAAGGCAATAAAGAAACATCAAAACTTATCAGAAACCTTGTGGATATGCTCTGTAAATCATGCTTAGTAATACATGAACTAGAGCCCTGACAAGCAGTGTAGGCTATTTGGTTCAAAGCTAGACATAATAATCAGAGCTGCACTTTGATCATCCATCACAGATGAAGGAAATGCCACTGAACCAACTCTCAGCATTGCTGTTAAATGTCCTACAATAGGTCACAATAGCAGACATCAAAAAGTGCAAGTGGAGAAACTTTCATTGTTAGCAGCAAGGGAGTCCAGAATAAAAATAAAATAAATGTAGTACGGCTCTGGGTAAAACTTAATCAGGACACCCTTCTCACAGTGCTGGATATACACTGACTGTAAAGGCTTTGCAGGAGGCCTTGCTGGTGAGTGACCTGGTGCCTAGAAACATGCTTGGAGGACATGAAGAATGCAGAAATGACAAGGAATATTTTCCCAACACCAGCAATTGATTGGCAGTGAAGGACTGGGACAAGCAGCAGGGGCTTCCCCACGGAGGGTGCAGTCTCAGCAATCAAGACATGCAAGCGTGTTTGACTTGGAGATTATGCTATGAAGAAAAAAGCTGAAGTGGGCCCTTGCAGAAAATGTACCTACTCTTGTGGAGCTGTACAGCTTCCATGGTCACCCAGAATAAGGTTTTTGTGATTCAAAAACTGATTAAGTCCAAAGGTAAAACATTGGACCCAGGCAAGGAAGCACCTATACTCAGAGATGAACTCACCTTAGTGACCATGAAATCCTGCTTTGCCCTGATCAGACCTTTTAGCACTACAACTGATATAATCAATGGAGGCTTGACGGTGGCATACCAGACTGTGAGGGACCACAGCTTCTTGCCTTCTCCACTAGAGGACTTGGATCCCCAGAAACATACTTTTAAGAAACAAGGTAAACACTTTGACCGTTGTTATCTAGTGTCTTTAAAATTAAGGCCAGATAGCGGTGAACTGAGACCTGTGACTCGATTGCTGCTTTTTGTTTTCTTGGTGCTTTTGCCCTAAAAGTTTAACACTCTTATCTAACGCTCTGCTTATGAACTTTTACTGTGTATTTGCTGGTTACATTTTTTGTTGGATTTCTTTTAACTGGTTTGGGAATTGTATTCTCTTTCGTTTGTCAATGTCAGAACCCTTTTTAGATGGCCATGATGCAAGCAGGAGCTATTTGACTCCACCGCAGGAGTGGAGACATTTTACTCATGATGTCTCGGGCCCGATCTACTGTTGGCCCTGAGCAACTGGGTTGATCCTAAGACAAAAGTGTACCGGAGACAATAGGGCTATGAGGCCAAACCAGTTAGCCCTTCTTGTTGGGAGTTGCTCTACTGGAGTGTGCAGGAGCATTCCACACTTGTACATTGCGAAGGTCAGTAGTGGCTTCCGGTAGTGAGTCGCACTCTACTTTGCAGGAGCAGCAGTTGGTCGCCTATGGTGCTCCCTTCGGTGTCACTGTAATTTCCTCTGATCCTTCTCACAGGTAAGGGGCTATTGCTTGGTTTCCGATGCTTTAGTTAGGGCTCAGCCACTTTCAGGTCACCACAGAAGCCTTTCCTCTTGGCATCAGCTAAACCAGATCATGAACCTTGCTCTTTATGATGGCCCCCTCTGTCATATGGGGTCCTCCCAACTTTCAAATGCCCACAGGCTATGGCCTGATTAACACAGCAGTAAAATTCTCTTCATGGCACCCCCCCTGACATATGGGGTTACAGACTTTACTCCACCCACGGGATACACCTCAATCTGCATGGAAGTAATGGTCCCTTCACAGCAGCCCTCTCTGGCATACTGGGTCACTGACTTGAGTCTGTACACATATGCCTGCCTGATCGGTGCAGCAGCTGTTTCCTCACATATCTGATGAGATCCACCTGCTAGGATCCATCACTGGATATCACTCCCTCCAAGGGCTGAACTTTTCTTCATAGGGAACATTGATCTTGACAAGTGTTGTGTTGGCTCGTGCATTCCTGGGCTCGAGTGTTCCTCTGAGCTCATAGAATGTCAGGAGGTCACACAGGGATTGCGAGGTCTTGGGAGCTGGACAGCGGAGGAAAAAGACCTCTGTTTCAGAGGTGCTGATGCCATGGTTTCGAGTCCTATATAGAGCTTTTTTGAAGATCAATATGGTTTTGCGCTATACTTAATACATTTGGCGATGAGCGACTCACCTTGAAGAACCCAGAGTTGGAGCCTATTAGTATGACATTTTTAGTTGCAAAAGCATGTGTATTTTGGGGATTTTCGAATGCTCAACATATATTGGTGCTCGGCAAGCTTATTCCATTAATTTCAATAAATTATTTTTCACATGTACAGATTTAAACAGCGTCTCATTTATATAGATTCTGGCTTTTAACATCCAATTCTTTACGAAAAACACCCCATGAATAGTTTTTTTCTGATAATCCAAACGCGTTGTTGTTGGGGTCTCTCAAGTCAGACACTAAATACTCCAGCATTAGAGGAAGCAAACAAGGTCCTAATTGCTTGCACTGGTGAAGACATACGTCAGCCTAAACGCCGCTTCAATCTACTATCAGAATGCTTCAGGTAGTTGATTAATCCACCATGTATAAATATACTCACTGCTTGCAGCCCTTTGACATGGACTGTTGATTTATACAGCTCTTTAATATCCAATATTTTCATCATGTATTCCTCTGTACAAGGTATGCTGGATAATATATTTTAACAAGTTCAGTGTATTTCACACAAAAAACTAGTAATCTACTTCCATTCTGGTTAGAGCAACATATCCGTTTAATCCATGATATTCTTATTAATAAAGGATTCCAGGTGGAAACGCCAGTCATTTAGGTATTTTGGGCCCATATTGATTTTTTTCTAAATCGAGCACCATCATTTTATGAATACTGGGGTATTTGTATACTTCTTTTAAGAGTCCATCGTCATATCCAGGTTATGTTTCTAATTTTTCTTTTAATGACTTCCATATTGTTTTTGTCATCCCTTATTTAGCCCTATTATGTACGTCACACCATCTATATTGCCTCCATTTACTTTTAGCATGTGAAACAAAACCGTTTTAGGCTCATGGTGGGTTGTCTTTAATCCAGGCCAAAGCATTATATCTAGAACTAGATTTATTTGATAGAAGCCTGCCTTCTAGATATTAAAGTCCATTGCTTAATTTGTGGCTGTGCTTTCAGCTTCTCAGCAACGGCACTTTGTCAGGGCCGAAGCTATAATTTATTTTCAGGAGGCAGTGGTGGTGAATTTAATTTTTCAAAAATACATGCACAAAGTGAGACAGCTTTACTTTTCCCACTCGTTGGTGCTGCGCTGCCTCACCCATTCGCCAACCCATACACTCCTGGCTGGCTGGCGATTCAATTTCAACTTTTAATCTTTCACTAATAAAAAAAAAGCAAACAGGCTCTCCAAGAGCAGTCTTTATTTCTGCAGTTAGCACGGCTTGGCCTTCCCCCTGCAGCAAGTTAGAGAGCCCCTTGAGGAGCAGAAGAAGGCTGGACTCTTAATGTCCTTTAACTGTCACGTAAGCTCAGCAGCTCCCTATTGGTTAGGTCTAGGGAGTTCCTCAACAGAATGCTTCTAGTAATAATGATTCTCTAATCGAACACGTTTTCCCTCCACAGAGTTTCCTGTAGCCAAAATGAATTCATTTTTCCACGCAAGCTGCAACTACAGGCGGAGGTGAGTCATGGGGGTTGCCCCCATTCCGTACAGTGCATCGGAACCTGAGGACATAGTCAACTACTAGGTAGCTTGAAATTAGTGGGGAAGCCTTTAACTGCGAATAATACAACTGCCGGGTACTGGAGACTGACACACAGCAGCTGCTGCTTGTTTGATTTTAAAGAAACGGCATCAATTGAGCTTAGGTATTGTCTCTTCACCCTGGATTTTCACCTAAGAGCTTGTCTGTGAATGTCTATAATGTCATATATCTTACTGTCTTTTAGTAATAGACTGGTCCGGGGCAGTTTAGGGTCAAGCCTGGGGAGACACAAAATCCAACATAAGTAGATAGTCATATCAGAATTAGTTTGGAGTCAGGACTTTAATGGTCAGAAAAAGTTCATTATCTTTGGTTCCAAAAGTCATGACAGCCCGTCTTTTGCAGTTTTGCCTTGATTTTATAAAGATATCCTTTCCAAGGAGCTTGGAAAACCACACGTATCGCGTCAACCATGAAATTCCCAAGGTAGGAATTCAGATTGGGTATTAAATGTGGCTTTCAGCCATGCCAGTTGAGGATGTGGGTGGAGCCATTAAAGGATGTGGGTGGAGCCAGGGGGCATGGGTGTGGCCTACTACAAAAAAATTAGCACCTGGACTTCATATTTTACAAATTAAGCACTGGAGCCACTCATCTCGTTTGTGGCCACACTGCCTTTACGACAGAGAAATCAGTTACAGAACCTACAATTCCACAAGTACTTTCATTTTTACGGCAGGTTAATTGTTTTAAGGGCAAACACTGCCGCGGCCACTAATGGGGCATTTTGCAGGCATTAGCAGCACCTCACTTGAGGAAAACCATTACAGCCCTGGGTGCAGCCATGAGGGAACTGCTCGTGGGAACCAATCCGCAGCCTGCATCTCACGCTCAGCATCGCGCAATAAACAGACCACACCGTGTCTTTAGCGTAAAAGGCCATTTATTAGGACCAGGCTGCACAACATAAACAATAACCAAACATTATCTGAATAAACTTTACCACAAAACTCTACCATCCTTCACTCCTTTCACCCACTCCCCTTTTGTACCACTCCATGCACCTTCTGTTCCTCACCATTCCACAAACCTCCTTGCATCCTCCCGGCTCTCCTCGGCCATTTCACTCACGCCTCCAATACCCCCACCTCGTTCACTCTCCCCCCCCACCCCCCCCCCGAGGGATGGGTGTGCCCGCTAATGACTCCCCCCACCCCTCCAAAGTACCACCACCCCCGCAGCCTGTCCTAAACTGGCACGCTGTAGCCAACCCCGAAACCCAACCCTCAACTGCAGGGCGGGTGGGTGGCATTTGCTAAACCCTCCCGATGGTGCCGAGCGCAGGAAGAGGAAGTCCCCTTCCTCCCCTGCGCTCATATACCCACCCCCTAACTCCACCCCTTGACCCTACCCTCGCGCAAATGACCCCGGGGGAAGACTAGTCTGTGACTCTGCTGGGCCCGGCATTCTCCTGCTGCAGTCACAGTGCATATCGGCAAAACGTTTGTCATGGCTTCGGTGTTAGCATGAGCACGTGCCGTCACATTGTGTTGGCCATCTAGAATTGGGGCAGACACAGCAATTAGTGCTCAATTTCACGTTGTTGCCGTTTGCATGCCGACACGCACACCTAAAGGGAAGAACGTCGAGCAGGAATTAGTGGTGCACACTACTTTTATTCCGGTGATACGCACATCGCAAATTGCATAATACTGTGGGGAGACAAATTCTGTTATTTTTCCATCTTTTCAGGTGACGGTTTTAAATATATAGGTTGCATTAATTCTAGTTGAATCTTCACATACCACAACCCTTCATGGTGAAGGATGATGAAGATGAATGGTTTGAAGTGGGAATAATGGAAAGATTTCCTTAATTACATTGACACATTTAAAAGTAAGAAAATTACACCGGACAGGAAGAAAAAAAAATACTTCTGCATTGCCTTGGCCCTCTTTGTCTCATAGAGTGCAATCGTATGGAGAGAAAAAAACACTCTGAGACTAAGTGAATGTTTTCACACATGCCTTGGTGGATTTGCATGCATATCTTGCCCCTACAGTGTGTAAGGCCATGGAGAGTCTAGTTTGCAAGACGTCACATCCATTATTAGCATGTCTGAGCTTACCTCTAGGTGCGCCAAAGCTGTAGTGTCAGCTAGCAAAAAACATGTGGCGAGGAAATGGTTAAAATTGTCAAAAAGAAAGTTTACCAGAAAAATAACCAAGA
The DNA here is from genome assembly GCF_964204655.1 of Triturus cristatus. NCBI lineage: Eukaryota > Metazoa > Chordata > Amphibia > Caudata > Salamandridae > Triturus > Triturus cristatus. Next base: position 688,040,499 of record NC_140586.1, on the reverse strand, counting down.
AGGTTTTAAGAAAGAGGAGAAGAATGTAAGGAAACAGAATTCTAGGTCAAGAAGGTCTGATTTGAAGGGGACTTGTTACTGATGTGGGAGTACTTCTCATCTAGACCATGATAAGAGGTGTCCTGCCCAGAGTCAGAAATGTTCTAAATGCAGAATAACAGGGCATTCTGCTTGTGTGTGTGATACAAATCTAAATCTGTTTAGTGTATTGTAGAGGAATGCGATCAGGAGGATGAGCCTTCTAGTTCTGATACAGAGAATCCTCGTATTCTATGAATACATGAGGTTGCAGAGGGTGTAGATGAGTAACACTAGTAGTGGATTCTGGATCTCCTTACACCATCATCAACAAGGACAGCTGGGTGAATGTGTTCTGTGTGAAAATATTCACAGAGTTGGAGGAGCCAGACATTCACCCACAGAGCTTTAAGGGGGAACCGGATAATTATTTGGGTTACCGTAAACAATTCCTTGAATTGAAAGGAAGAGAAGCAGGATGTAAACTTTATGTATCTATTTCTGGTCCATGCATTCTGAGATGGTGGGGCCAGTGGGGAACCTGGCATTCTGCTTGACCCCAATAGTTCATATCCAGTTTTAAGTGTGAATAGTAAGTGGAAGGAGTGTAGAGAATTTTCAAATAAATTTCCTAGGGTTTTTCTAGGAAGGTGTTTATTTTCTGCACTTAAAATGTTGGTCATGTTCTGTCTTTTCATACGGTTAAGAACAAAGCAATCACAATCAATTGTATGCATGATATTATGCTTCTAAATTAGTTGACAGTTCTTTACTTTATTCCTTCTGTAATGTTAACGTTTATATTGCATTTCAATGCTGTTTTTCATGCTGCACTTGACTGTATATGACAAAAACGATAAATAAATAAAACAACTTTTTTCAAAGAAACATTCTGGAATGTCTATGGCTAGTTAGTGATGTTCTGCTATGTTACTTATATTTGTAGCGCACACGGATACTTATGAGTGTCCCGGCGCGGAGCAATGAGGGGTGGAAATGTGGTCTTTAAACAAAGAGGTGTGTTTTCAGGTTTTTCTTGAAAACCACTGGGTCCTGAATATTTCAGCAGCCTTCTGAGCAAAGGAGCTGCCCCCTAGCCTCTGGTATTTGAAGTGAGGGACCTGGGCGAATCGTAGAGACAGATTGCAGCTGTCTTGAGGGAGCATAGAAGGAGAAACGTGTTTGTAAGTAGGCAGGGCCGAGGCCATGAAGAGCACGATGGGCCAAAACTAACCATTTAATTTTGACCCGTTCGGCCACAGGAAGCCAGTGAAGCGAACGCAAGTGATGTCTCATGCTATTCCTGACGGACATGCCCAGAAGTCCGGGTGCCGCACTTTGGACCACTTTGAGCTTTTTCAACAGGTAGCCCGGATGCCAATGTAAAGAGCATTGGCATAGTCTAGCCAAGACAGAATAAGTGCGCAAGTAACTGTTTCCTTCGCCGCCTGGGGTAGGAGAGGAAAGAACTTCCTTAGAGTTTTGAGAAGACCAAAGCAGTTGCCGGCCAGCTTCTTGATGTCAGTCGAGGAGGAAAGGCTCTCACTGAACCACACCCCCAGATTCTTGGCTGGCTTTCCTGTAGATGTGGGCAGGGGGAACTCAGGTGGCCAGAGAGATTCTCAGAAATTGGGAAGAAATTTTCCAAAAGGAGAATCTCAGACTTCTCTTCATTGAACTTTAACTGCGCGGCTGCCAGCCATTTGAAAATGGAAGAAAGACAATGTTGAACAGAGGACACCGAGTCCGCATTTTTTTCCCAGGTGAAGAGCAGCTAGGTGTAATCAGTGTAAGCCATCACATTAGCCCCCAAGCCCTCGGCAAGGTATACTAGAGGTGTAACAAATGTTAAAGAGAAGGGGGCTAAAGGAGGACCCCTGGGGGACTCCCGTTGTCACTGACTGGGGAGAGGAAGAGGACGGTGGAAGCCAGATTTGCTGGACCTGTCCTTCCAAAAAGGACATAATCCAGCCGCAAACAGTGTCTGACACACCGATCCTATCAAGTTGCTTGAGGAGTAGCGAATGTGGGACCATGTCGAACGCTGCAGAGAGGTCAAGCAGAATTAATGCTGCCCTCCCGCCAGCATCCAAACACTCCCGGATGGCCTCAGAGACCTCAAACAGGGCTGGTTCGGTACTATGAGAAGCCAGAAACCCTGACTGGGCCGGATACAAAATGCCCTCCTTCTCAACGAACTCAGTGAGTTATTTATTCAACACCTTCTCACACACCTTGGCCAGATAATGGGGACGATAATTCCCTGGGCTAAGTGGATCTAGCGACTGCTTTTTTAGAAGAGGCAGAATCTTGGCCTGTTTCCAGGCCTCTGGGACCCCAGCTTCCTGAAGGGACAAGTTGATAATGCCGTTCACTTCTGATGCTGGACAATGGTAAAGAGAACTATTTTCTTTTCTGCACCGATTTCCTTTAAATAAAGGAAATGCTGGGTAAAAAGTGGATAGACACAGGCACCACGAAAATGTCACTGGGTGATGCACTATCCCACAATTACAGCTTGTACCATTAAGGGAGAGAGCCTGATCTCATGGACATGCACAGGGTCTACTGGGGTGAGGGGGTGAAAGTCAAAACTACAGGAGTTTCCACCACAAACACAAAACTATACATCGACAGTGAGGGCAGGCTACACCTACTTTTTTAAAGTGATTGTTGTGCATAAATACTGTTGCCTGGATATGTTGAACAATAATAAATTCAGTATCCTCAATAAACAGCACACATTGATGTGAATGACAGTATATTACCTATAGCTCACTCTTCCTCTTCGACCACTGATTTGTTTGTTTAAAATAAGATCGGGAAGTGAGAAGTGGGTACTATGAATCTAATTACCGGCAACTTCAGATGGAAGTACCAGGCCAAAGCTGAGGGGCCCTAATAAATATGAAAGACAATTATTTTAATTATAGTGCCAGTTTCTCATGTAACTAACACTACAAAGACATGCAACTATAGTCATGTAGGACCTATACAAGCATGCTGTGAATTTTTCAGTCCCTCCTGCAGTGCCATTTATTGCATACTGACAGTCCCTGCAGAAGCTGTGCACAGGGCAGGGCTGGGAAATCAAAAGCAGCCCTGGCAAAAAAGATCAAACCAGCCCTTCTCTCTTAGTCTTTGTGCAAGTTCTCTCTTTCCACCCACCTAAATATTCTCTCTCCCTCTCCCCATCTGTCTTCTCTCTCTCCTCCATCTCTGATCGCCTTCTCTCTGCCTCTCCTCTCTATAGAAGCCTTTCCATGGCTTCAACAACTAACCTCAGGGACCTGGGAAATGACAGAGGCACCATGAGGGTCCCTGGATTTTCAAAACCAGCCTCCAAAGGCTCCAGCCCATCAGGGAAACGCCCAGGAAATAAAAGCCCATTCCGGTCGAGACTGTGCATACACTTCTAAACTGTCTTTAACAGCAGAGACTCTGGAAGGGAAGATGGAGCCGCTCCGGGAATCCCTGCCAGAGCCATCTTTCAAGCAGTGCTTAATTTGAGCCAGTGATTTCTGGTGTTTGGCACCAGCATTTAATTGTCGACACCGTAGCTTGTGACAGTCTGTCACAAGGTGGCGCTGTCTGGCTAATTTACTGATGACCACAACAATAGTTAATTATTATTTTAATATACATTAAAAAGGACTATTACCTGCCACCCAAGCCATTGGTACCGCTAGTCTCAATTGTCACACTTATAGGAGTGTCATGGTTAGTAGTTGTGTTGTTGCTGTCATAGCAGCATGGCAGGGGCAAAGCGTGGTGGAAGCGGACGAGAGCAACTGCTCTTTATTTTGTTTTTTAACAAATCAAGCACTGCCTCCAAGGAGTAGATTAGGTCAGGATCTCCCCTCTCACCCACAGCTCCCCTACTTGTTGCTGTGGCTGATGCACAGTATCAGGCATTGCTTGTTTAGGGGCACCATGAGGACTCTCCTGAGAAGGGCTGAGCAGCAGTAGCAGAGAGCACTGTTGACGAATTAAGCCCAGCCACCCTTTAATATCCGATGTAGCACTCACTGTAAGCATTCCTCTCCGCCAGTTCGTGGTCTGCATGCTCTGATCTGCAGTGATGTCATTTCAGTATCATCATAATGATGGTTGATGTTAATCAAAGTACTTCACAACCCTCGCTTGCGGATCAGGTTAAGTGAAAGCAATGCAACCTTTGTCTCAGATAAAGAGCTTTTGTCCTCGTTTTTAAAGTATTCTTAATGTAACCAAAGCCTTTCCACTATTAATAAAGTGCATGATAATAGGCACACACGCCAGAGACAAAACTCCTTTATGTAAATTAAATAACAGGTTACGTACAAGACTACAAGTCTTACAAAAGCAATACATTACCTAATTATTCTGTTCTAGTGACCATAATCCACAGTCAAGTAATGATATGGTCTGAGATTGGCAAAATGTTTATTTTGAAAAGGTGGAAATGGCAGTGTAAAACTACACACACGAGCTGCAATGGTTAGTCTGAGGCGGGTTTAAAGGGCTACTTAAGTTGATCGCACAATAAGTGCTGCAGGCCCACTTGCAGCATTTAATTTACAGGCCCTGGGTACATGAAGTTCCACTTTAGGCACTTAAAAGTAAATTAAATGTGCCAATTGGGTGAAAGACAATTCTACCATATTTAAAGGAGATAGCACAAGCACTTTAGCACTAGTTATTAGTGGTGAAGGGCACAGAGTCCTAAGGCAAACAAAAACAAATTCAGGAGACTTGGAGGGTAAAGGCAAACGTTTGAGATTAACCCTGCAAAAAAAGCCCAGTCCAACAGTCGCATTTTCCAAAAATCATAATAAAGTACCAAACTCTCTCATCTCTAAATTAAACTTGCACATTAAGATCAGGCATTTAATTTAACCACGGGTGGTCAGGTTAGTAATTATCATGAGAGGCTAGGTCATCTGATGCAAGATCTTCTAGATGCTGAAATCTACAATATCGACAGTGACTCGGGCTCTGGAGCAGCTCCCTCCAAGGAAATAGCCATCTTTTAAGTGGTACTGCCTTCTGGCATGCAATCCTTCCCATGTAATATTTTAATTATTTTCCTCTTCAAAGTTCTCCAAATATTCCTTCTATCCCTGGGCCAACGAATGGCCTTATTTGTTCTTCATTGTCTCCATATGTAAAGTCATATTCTGAATTTTGGCCCGGTTTTTGGCATCTTTCACCCAGTTATTTTGTGCAGGAGTGTTAGTCAATTTCCTAGCAATAGCAATGCTTCTTTTTCCTAAAACCAGTGCCAAGCCCAGGAATTTCATTAACAAATTTCCATTTTTAGAGGAAAGGCGTCAAGGTGAATAGGCATAGCTCCAGCCTGAGAAGTCCTTCCTGGCTGTCATTTCCATTAAATAATCAGGCACCACTGCCCTAAAGTGTGGTACTATGCTACAGGAACATGCATTGTGCTAGAATCGAATGTTACAGGAGTTACATCTGCTGCAGGAGGGCATGGCGCTGTATACACCTTGCTAATCTCCAGGGGTCTCAAGATCTCAGGGGCACAGCTTTGTATCAGTTTCAATCCTTCAATACAGCCAATCCAAACGAAGTTGGTCTTCCATTTATCCTTCAAATACATTAGAGTAATTTCCATCAATTTAGTGAGGGTTTAAAATAATATTGTTATTTTCTTAAAATACCTAGTCTAGGTAAGTGACGCACAACTGCATGTCCAAGAAGTTCGTGAGCTTCTACACTCTATATAGAGCAGATCTCATTTACTATTCTTCTGCATAACACAAGCTGTCCCGCGGGTAGTCTTTGCGCTTCATAGCAAGAAAAGGACTCTGCCCAAGTCTTTAAAAAAAGTGTGCCACAGTTAAAAATCCAGTGTGCTGTCTGTGGTTAGTTGTTTTGTCCATGATGAAAAAGCATCCCAGAGAGTTCTTCTATCAGTATATTGAGTGACTAGGAGGTTCTCTTTCCAGTCCAGTTACAGCATCTACGCGAACAACATTTTGCAATTCTCAGTAACGTTGGTAACTTATTTTGCTTAGCACTGGGACCAATAAATGCTCTGGTTAGGTCACTCAGTGGGAAAGAAGATAAAATATTCAGAGACTTGAGGGTGAGGGACTATTTGAGAACCATTTATGCACCCATAGAAGCTGAGAAGCACAACAAAACAGTTCATAGTCAGGCACACTTAATCTAACTTCACCCATAGCTTGCAAAGAGAGCAATCTAAACCAGGATATCAGTAGGTGCTGGAGAGTATATCTTTTATGGTAGTAGCAAACGTGGATGTGTATGAAGTATTTAGAAGAAAGCGAGACGTCCTGTGTCAACGCAGGTAATAATCTTATAAAGTGTATTGCTTGGGAAGAAACAAGTATGTGGCTGGCCTTCATAAGCCTTATACACATGGCATATGCCCCGTGTGAGAGTGTATCCAATGTTGACATTGGATACACTCGCACACGGGGCACAAGCTGTGCATGTAAGGCTTATCAAGGCCAGACACATACTTGTTTACTCATGTGCAACACATGTAGTACCTCACAACATTGCATCCTATGATATTGAGAACACAAGGACTCAGTATCAAAACCAGTGTATGTGCTGAAAAGAGCAAATCATTTATGGTAGTAGCAAATGCAGATGTGTATGAAGTACTTAGAAGAAAGCAAGACGTCCTGTTTCAATGCAGATATTATAACGCATATTGCTTGTGAAGAAACAAGTATGTGGCTGGTCCTGATAAGCCTTAAATGCATGCATGTGCCCAGTGTGTGAGAGTAGCCAACGTCATGCATATTAGTAAGTTGCTCGGCAATAAATAATGGCATAACTACAAGGTGATGGACATAGTGTTGCATAACAAAAAATCACAATGATGCAACACACCTTGTTTTGTGCATACAGCATCCCAAGCACTGTGTTCTTATCACCTGCATGCAATTAGACAGAGTGGTATATAGTGAACACATGTGCCTGCCATGGTGTCTATTCTTCTCTCGATTGGGCTACTTCCTTGACTTGTCTACTCTTGTTCCAAAAGCTCGCCCTCAATTTTTCATCTAAATGCTGTCAGTTTGTTTTACTTAAAGCTGACCACATCTGCAACAGGATACTAGGACACCCTTTATAGTTAGTAAAGCAAGCGCTCCTCTTCCTTTGTGCTCCCCGCCAAAATGTCTTCTGGTGTAGCCACACCTCATACCTCTTTCCACATATACATTAATCAATTTGCTATGATTAACACCATGTCTTTATTGAAAAATTTGTGGGAAATTAAACACTCGGTGGACAATACATTTTTAGATATTCGGTTTTTCACTGATTTGAGACTCACGATGCTTCAACCCATGGTTTGGGCACCTACAACTATTCCACACTACTACTCCACCCATTTCTCATGCCTAAAAAACAGCAGAGGTTTTGCCATTATCTTTAAATGTTCTATAGTTTTGTCCTAACCTCATTTTTATCTATTTCCTGACACAGAAATGTTCAGCCTTAAGGGTATTTTTTAAGCTACTAGCACGCTTAAGCCTTTAGTCTATAGCCCACCAGGCTCAGGCACCAGCTTTTTTACCTTCTTTTGCAGACTTTCTAACTCCACTTCTTCAGAGTTTCTTCTGAGGAGTAATAGTCAGAGACGTCAACAATCAAGCTTGATCTGTGGTCCACACCAGAGGCCCATAATGTTCTCAATTCTTGCTCTCTCTCAGGTATTTCTCAACTAGCAATCAGACGGCATGCCACCAGGCAAATTATCAACATATTTCTTGCTCCATGTGACCAGATTCTATTTCACCATGCTCTTCTATTGGTATGGATAAATCATTAAGTGCTAGTTTTTAACCAGTATCTATCCCTCTGCCACTGTTTCACATTCTCCTACAGCACAAAAGGCACTAGTATACACTTACTCCATCAAATTTTAAAGTTTCACTTCTTAAGGACAGACACTCCCTTTGTCTTCCTTTAAGATCAGAAAGCAGGTAAGTGCTTTGATCATCAATTCATTAGACTTACCTGGTGTACTCTGACCTTAAAGAATCGAAACACCTCTCTAAAGAGAAAAAAGCCTAAGACTAGCTTGTTCCTTAGCCAAGCACAATCGTCATCTCATCCTTAAGGAACACAAGAGGCTCACTATCTTAGTTAGATGTTCTCATTATGCCTAGAAGATTTCCACTGCTTCCCACAATACTAAAGATATCCTAAAATTAGTCATTTTGCTTCCCAATATCACTTGCTGTAATATATCCATTGACCCATTTCAATCACAACACAGTGCACTCTTGGCTTAGTTTTATGACAACGTTGTCAATTTCTGCTGTTCTTTAGGCACTCAGGATGCTTTCCACTCACACAGGACTTGTTGCATCACCCAGCCAACCACCGCCTTTTGCAGCTCACCTTCCTTTCCCCTCAGTCTTTGGACCCACACTGCATCACTTTATATCAATCAATCAATCAATCAATTCTGGCTCTCCTCTGGACCATTGTGCTATGAACATCCTGCATTCTGTTCCAAACACATTTTGACTAATTTAATAAGAGCAATAGGACACCCTTCCCTCTACTCCACAGTAACAGCAGAAAAGAAGCATACATTAAGTTTCCTCTCTAAAAAGTATCCTCTACAGTGCAGTCCTTGTCCGGCATTTACCCCAAATAGACCCATTTCCTCTCTATATCAAGATTCTTGAAAGAAAACAAATAACCAGTTGTTAAAATTTCTGATAGCCAATATCCTCAATTCCTATCAATCAGGGTATCACCCTCTTCCCACAATACGGAATAGGCCCTGGGGCCACTCTAGATGATCCAAGGATAAAGGCTGACCAGGGATGTATTGCCACCATTGTACTCGAAGATTTGCCAGCTGCCTGTGGCACAGTATCTCATGAGATCATACTATCTTGTTTCATGGATATTGGCTGTGCAGATATCCCTCTAGCCTGTATTTGCTTGTATTTGAATCACTGCACTCAAGCCATTCAGCTTCCTCCCAACAGATCCTTCTTTAGCTCGTTATGCATGGTTCATCCCCGGAGGCCAATCCGGTCTAATCAATACATTACCTTTTCGGTCAATTTTATTTGCTCCTTTGGCCTCGCAATCATGGCGTATGGTGACAGCAATCGGATCCTGCTCGGATGAGATTTATCAGCAGTTATCTCTCCAGTAAACGTTTGTTCTTGCTTGCTAGAGGTTGCCAAGTTGTAATCCCCAACAAATACAGAGCTTCTTATAGTGGGCAAGAAACCTTCCATCTGGTCCTCCAACTGATGGCCTGTGAGTGCAACATTTGTCCCTATTCTGGTACCATAAGTCAGATATTTAAGCTTCTACTTTGACCATTTACTCAATTTCTCCTCTCAGATTAGCACAATCTCATCCTCCTATTTTCACCATTCAACTTCTATAAATCCCACTCCTGCCCTTTGCTGTGCCTCAAACTATGGCCAACATAGCTATTTTCTCCCACACAGATTACTGTAATGCTCTATTTGGTTCCACCTTCCTCTTCTATAGCTAGACTGTCCAAATTGAAAACTCAACTATTTGAGTCCCATTTCAATTTTTTCACTTCCCTTACATGATCTCGGTTCATTGGTTCCCTATCGTCAGCCACATTAAGTTTAAAGACGTGCATCAGCCTGTTGCTGGTAAGGACTGAGTGACAGAAGGCATTGCACTAGGAAATGGCCAGAGGAGAAGGGGTCCACTTCCTGCTACAGCTCTATATAGCACCATCATTTATCCAGCGGTGCAGGAGCCTCACTTCTGCCTGTCAGGGATAAGGACTTCAACTCACAGACCCCCCCTGGACCAGGAATGATCAAGACTAGGGTTACACTTCCTTTCATAGCGATATATAGTGCCATCATGTATCCCGTGGCATGCAAAGACAGATTCAGGCGCTTTCTGAAAAACTATGCACACCAATAAGAGTAGGCGTGTTCATTCAAATGGACATGGCATCATCATTAGCACTGACAGCTGGGTGAAGCATTTTATCAATATCCTTTTAATTTGGATGGCACTGATGATGTGTAGGAGGACGATGTAGATGCCATTAATGAGAATTGTCCAATAAGATCCTGGGTCCGGATGGTGTTCCTATGGATTTGTATAAACTTAACATCGAATTTTGGGGGTGTATTATAACCAGCTGAAAGCTGCCATGAACACTAGTATTCCAACCTCTTGGCAGACGTCCATTATTGTTCCAATACAGAAGAAAGGCTATAACCAAGACCCCAAGCGATATAGGCCAACCTACTTAATTGACTCAAAGTTACAGTAGTAGGGTGTATTCAGTGACAGGTGTCTTCAAGCTTCCAATCAGACATGCGCCCCGGAAGCACACCAAATGCCTCTGGGGTCACAGCCCCGCCAGCAGCCAATTGCTGCATTTGTTATTGAGGGGTGGCAGCTAAATACGCTGCTGATACCCGCCCCCCAACGCAATGCAGGCGACTTCCCCGAGGTGGGGAGCCTTGGCCACTTTATCAAAACTGCCCAATTTCAGACTATTGAGTTCCCCTGGTCCTGGAAGTTCCCACAACATGAGGGTTTTGGTCCACATCAGGTGGTGGATTGTGAGGTGCCAATTCCACCCCTGCACTGCTGTAGCACCCTGAAATGTACTGTTCAGTTTTGGCAGCCATTTGTATCACTGTTTAGTAGAGTACCCATGGACTGCTACCTAGAGCATGAAGGTTACAGGGAAGCTCAAACTGTGTACTGTCTCAAAAAGGTCCCAGTTTCCGAACCTAAAGTACCCACTGTTTTCTTTTTTCTCTTTGAAAACTGTTTGTGTGGGTGTTAGTATAATTACAGTATCTTTGGCAGCCCTCCTGCTATCCTTGATGATTACTCCAAGCCACTGCTCTGCGAAGAACCAAGCCTATAAAGACATTTTGATGAGCTAGTGTGATTGAGTTGCTTAGGACAACCTATACTACGGGTTTTCAGATGCATCTACTTTATGGGTGTTTTTCCCTAGCCCAGCTTACTTCAACTGCAAGCAGGGCACTTGCCTGTTTGGCCTTTCACCGCCAGGAAACAAAGACGTGAAATATGCTTGGAGCGGGACAGTGCCTTGGCCTTGCAAAAGCGGCTGTTCAAATCCTTTACCTCATCCCTACTGATCACACTGCATCCTAATAGATGCTGAGCTTAGTCGGACATAGGGTCTTGGCTGCGGTGCACAGCAGCAGCAGTTGAATTGACTCAATGACTCAGCATGCAAGATTACATTTGGAGAACTGCACAGGCTATCCTTGGTGTCATGCCATTTGGTTTTCAGCTACAGGAAAAAACTGGAAAACATTCCAGTGCCGCCACAGCACAGAATAATGTACCTAGTACTTGAATGATAAAGCTGCCCTTAAGCTGAGATTCGCTTCTTTGGCTGAGATGAGCAGCCTGGACAAGGACTGCACCTCACCTCACCTCACGAAGCCCATTGCAGGGAAAATCTACCCTTCAGCATTACCTAGCTCACATGAAGAAAAGTCACCTTTATGAAAATGTGTGTGTTGGTTATAAAAGGGCATGCTTGCAGTGTAATATTACACTAGAAGTATTTTGTTTGGTTCATTTAACTCACTATTGGCCACTGTTGCCCACTCATCACCTTACATTGACCTTATCTCTCCCCCAGGCTTCTCAATCATTCGCAGCAACCACAAAGGTGACAGGGGTGGTGGAGTAACCATTATGCATAAAATAAAAGTGATCTCAGTTTAACTCTTCAGCTCAACCGACCACCCCACCTTTGAATATATAGGAGCTTAGCTCTCCACAAATGGACTAAACCCCACCAAATTCTACCTCATCAATCTCCCTCCTGGCAAAAACTCACATCTCCTTGAAGACCTAGCAGGCCTAACTTTGCAAACCTCAACTAAAGACAGCACCAACATTATATTAGGAGACCTAAACTTGCACTTAAAGAACACTAAAGGCCCCACACAACTGCGGCCGCTGTAGGTAAGAGCAGTGGGGCTGTTAGGGGGGATTTCGAGAGACTACCATGAGGGAAAATTAAATAAGTAATTAATTTTGCCTCGTGGTCCCCTCTTGAAATCCCCCCTCACTTGGCCCCATCAGCCCACCGCTCTTACCTGCAGTGGCCACAGCTGCCCCCACAGTACAAGCCCTCTCCACCCTCTTGGAAGCGACATGCAAATGCACAACAAGGGCTCCACCATTGGTGCAATCATCTCCAAGCACAACACACTATCTCTGCTCTCTCTCCTACCATCCAACTAGTCAAATCACTATCAAATTATCTTCGATCTAAATTCCATCAATCATCGTTCACTTCAATGCAGCTGTCCCAAGCGCTGGGTAAGAAACATCTAACAAATCCCCTGAGAGGAGTGGCCACTTGTCAGTGCCCAAACCCTAACTCCGCCCGACCTATCATCCGCCGATGACCTCTCCGCCCACTACAACACAAAAATTATAGAACTCATGGAAAACAATTGCCCCCCTGGAACTCAAGAAATCAAGAAAGATCCCCCACAGAGTCTAATTCAACAAAGACCTGAACAATGAAAGCTGACAACTCCGTTTAGTGGAAAGAAATTGGATAAAACTATCCGAATCCAATCTCTCGTTTCTCTGGGCTGAACACCAAAAATACTAAAAACACATCTTCAAAGAAAAATCCACCTTTTCAGATTAACTTTGACCAGTGTAGGAACAGACCAAAAGACCTATTCACCATTATCAAACAGCAAACCTACTCCTTCTCCAAGTATTCCCAAGCAACAACTCTCCAGAGGGCTGTGTAGCATTCACCACATTTTTAGTTGAAAGAATATTGAACACTAAACTATTTCTTGAGCCACCCACCTTCCCATCCTGCACTAAAGATGCCCCAGGCGAAATGTTTTCACCCATAGCCCTGCCGTAAATGATTGGATGCCTCCACTCTCTCCAACTAAGCTCACCAACCTCCTCCCCCTGCAAATGAAAAACAATACAACCTGGTCTAAATGTAACTATACCCTTGAAGTGCTCAAGTCACTTTCCAACATGAAGCCAGCATCCCACATCTCTGGCCCCCTCCCTGCTGCGATGGTGAAAGATCTCAGGCACATCAACTCACCGATATGGACCAAAATCATCAACTCCTCTCTATCAAGCGGCTCCATGCCAGCTCCCCTCAAACTCTGGCAAATCATCCCCCGCCCATAAAAAAAACAGACACTGACCAGAATGACCTTAACTTCAGACCTATAACCGACCTCCCCCTCCTTGCCAAAAGAATGGAAAACTGTGTGCTTGTTCAACTCAACCATATCTGAAAACACAACCTGCTTGACACCTTCCAATCTGGGGTCAGGAAAGGCTGCAGTACAGGGACTGCTATACTAAACACCATGGACGACCTACACAGATCTTTAGATGATTGCCAGGCCTGCTTCCTAGTATTCCTAGACCTCTCAGCCGCCTTCAACCCTGTCATCAACAGCATCTTCTTAACCCACTTACACAACATGCAGGCATCAACAAGACTGTCCTCCAGTGGTTCTCCCCTTCTTTGAGCAAACACTCGCAGATAATCAAGCTCAACAATTCAACATTATAAACACCAGTCTCCCAAGGAGTCTCCTACACTATAAAGCCTCTATATGGAACCCCTTGCGATGACCCTGAGGCAAGCTAGAATAGACTACAATCCATATGCAGAAGACAACCAACTTTACATGAAATTTTGTCAGTCAAAAACATCCAGCACTTACATAACACTCTCCAAAAAGTTCAAGCCTGGTTCACCAACCACCTCAAACTCAACCCCAGCAAAAATTGAACTCCATCTCATTCATCCGAATGAAAAATCCTGTCCCGTAGACTGCTGTCTCAACAACCTCACAGCTTTAAAATGCAAACTGTCCATCTCCAACATTGTTAACTCCCTGGGGATTACACTCTACTACTCCCACCTAAGCATGAAAGACCACATCTATGTCTCTTCAAAAAGTGCTTTCTACATGCTGAAAACGTCAAAAAAAAGTCATACCCTTCTTCCCCAGTGAAGACTTAAAGATGGTGGTGCAATCCCTAGTCTTACCCAAGTTAGACTACAGCAACGCAATGGTTACGGGGACCCCAAAATCTTACCTAGTCCCACTGAACACCACTCTCCATGCCATGGCTAGACTTACATCAGGGGAAATGCCCTTTGAACATATCACTCCTACCGTTAAACAACTAACTTGGCTACCAATCGAGGCAAGGGCCATACTAAAATCTGCATGCATAACTCACAAAGTGCTCTGTTAGAAAATAAAAATTCATGTTTGCACATTGTTCTATGTATGTTAGCATTCGCGGTGCCATTTTCTATGTAGACACCATTTTGGAGGTATAATCGAAACTTTTTCTTCGCTATTTCCGAGAAAAGGCCTCTGTTGAGTTGCGTTTCTCCAAGGCTACGTTTTGCTTCACTACACTGTTCTTATTAACACAGCCCTTTTCCTCTAGATAGAGGCCTTCGCCCACTAGTCTAGTGGCGGGCATGGGAAGAGCGACCTTGAGTAATAGATAGTGTGTGCTTGGCCTTTGAATCTAAACTTCTTTTCTGTACTTCACTGTTTTGCTGCATCTGCTTGGAAAATCCCACAGTGGGCATGCCTTCATTGGTTCTGAAATGTACATAATGTACCTTTATGCTTGATGAAGTTAGTCCCTGTGCAGCACTCCTAAGCGACTGGGCAGGTTGGGCTCCACTTTGAGTGTATCTGAATAAACAGATAGGGGTTTGTATGCTCTACTGTCTGACCGACTATTTGGTATGGAAGGCTGAGAGATGGTCGTGAGTGACCTGGGTGACCCTAATCGGGCCATTTCCTTCAACCGCTACAGTAAAAAACCAATCAACCTCACGAATAAACTATCGAAATCTGGCCAAAAGAGAACACTACAAAGTTTAAACAAACTCCTGATTCCTCCAAGATTTCCCCCTGGACCATCGGGAAAATCAACTCGTCTCTCACTTCAAGAAGAAATTGAAGCTTCTCCTCTTCAACAAATACCTAAACCTGCCTCCTTAAAGCTCCTGACTAGCCTGAGGGATCCCTCCCAAAATCTTCTGCATAAATCTGTACACCACTACCTCAGGGAAATCTCTGCCTCTAATTTTCCCCCTCCGCAAGACGCCTTTCCCCAGCTATCTCAAACCTACAATGCCTGTTACTTCTTTTCATCCTGCTGTGTCATATTTATTGCTACTGTGCGTTTGTGTTTTTATTTTAATCAACCGGTAAGCTTGTACAATTGCAGCTGTGCTCTGCAAAGCGACCTTAACAACCTCAAAATTTTAACGACAACTTCCCACAATGTCCTTGTACACCTCGTCACATAATGTCACCATGTTTCTATAAGTACCCCAAAAGTTTATGTATTTTGATTTATGCAATTTCATAACTCGTATACATTGTCACTTTCGGTCACTATGTATCTGTATTTACTGCAGATCTATCTTAAATACATGCTGCTAACTCTGTGAAGCACTCCGATGCCCTCGGGTCAAGTTTGTGCTATATAAAACTCAATAAATAAAAATAAATAAGGAAGTGTAAGACAGCATATAGTGCAAAAACTGTTCCAAGACCATCTAAAAAGCCCAAGAAAGAAAACAAAGACTGCACCTGCAGTGCTTCAGTCCAGAGGTGGAATTCACCTAACCAAGAAGAAACAAGAAATGGCAAGACAGTAATACGGCTGCCCTTGGCAAACTGATGCAATTGATATATATTTTCTTGAAAGCAAATGCCTTTTGCGGTCACATTTATAAAGAACAGTAAGAAAACATGCTGCCACCTAAAGTGTGACAGATATATGTCTGCAACAGAGTTTGAATAAAAAGTCAAATTCATCACATTAATTTTAATAGAACAGTGTGGGTGCTCTCTGCCAGGTTAGTGTACTTGAACAGGTACAGAACCATCTTTTTACTTTAATGCACCTCGCAAAAAAAATATGTTTGTCACTGTCAAAAGGAAAGATACTATTGACTTTGAATTACTGTGAGCTGATCCTATATTTTAAACACACAAAAAAGACAAAAAACAATAACAAGCACAGTCAAACACACTAGCATAGGTCTAGCCTTGGTAAACTGGTGGGATGGTCATTTTGTATTGAAAGCATATGCACAAAAAGA
Source organism: Triturus cristatus (assembly GCF_964204655.1). NCBI lineage: Eukaryota > Metazoa > Chordata > Amphibia > Caudata > Salamandridae > Triturus > Triturus cristatus. The sequence continues at coordinate 688,024,316 of NC_140586.1, read as the reverse complement.
AAAAAGAACACTCGCCGGTACCTAAAGGTGCAATACATTTTTTTTTAATTAAAAACATAAAAATACTTACTCAAGCGGTCCTTTTACTTGTGATTTTTTTTAAAAGAAGCCTTTCATTTGTGCCATTCATATTATTATTTTTACTATTTGTCAAGAAGACCAGAATAAACCACCCTCTAACTAAGCACTCAAGCGTCTGTCAGATAAAAAGTAACAATTTCGCTTCAGCACAGACAGCACATTTAAAAAGAAAAAGGAAACTAAATCACCACAAAACTTAACACGGATCCGCATCAGATACATTTAAAAAGCTTGCTATAGGTTATTAGGCACCAGTATTCGGACCTTGACAGTAACCACTCTCAACTTTTAGATCAATTATTTCCAATATTCAGATCTCGAACATTACAAATTTTAAATTACCCAAGCCTTGAAAAAGCCCTAGGCCTGAGACACCTCAGAGGGTTAAACGTGATGACTGAACACGTTGAACCTGTTTATCAAGGTTAAACGCCCAGCAAACATTAAACAAAGACACCATTAAGGTTTGGTTTGAATTATCTGTTCTTCTAACAACTTTCATTTAAGATTGTATTAGATTTTGAGCATTAGCCATCAATAAAGTGCATTATCTTGGGATATACTGCCCTGTGTTTCTGGTATTTTCATTAACTAAGTGAAAAGGCTCTTACCTAGATCGGATGCATAACTGAGTTTCAACTATTGGGTAGTAAGTGCAATTTAGCTCTTTGGCAAAACAGCACTTTTTAATTCTTTGCAGAAGCAAAGAGAACAGAACAATAAATGATGCCCACTTACCAAAAGTGCCTCTATGTTGTATGTGTTATGTGCTAAGTTCTTGGGAAAAGAATAGTTTGACGAAATAATTAAAAGTAATGTCAAAGGCCAGATATACAAAGGATAAAGAAGAATGAATAGGCAAAGTACATTTTCGGCCCAGTTCTTTTTAGGTGGATTGTACATATGAAAACAGCAAGGGAGGCAAAGCCAGAAGTGGGACGATCCATTGCCACATACAGTATGCTGTGAATGGCCGAAACAAAACATTCATTACAGTTGAACAGACGAATGGATGAGGTGTTGGCCCAAAGCCACCTATGAATGTATAAATCTACATATTTTTTGTTTCTACTTTTGTTCCTCTATGCGAGAAGGGTAAACCTGCCACTAGGGTCAGACTTAAAAACTTAGCAAAGCGAACCAGGGGCCATATGTAGAAAGCAAAATTGCGATCGCAAACGCCGAAATTCACCGAATTTCGGCGTTTGCGATCGCAATTTTGCTAAGTGGAATGTAGGAAGGCAAATCTGCGTGCAAAATAAGGAATCGCTAAATTTGCGATTCCTTATTTTGCAATTGCATTTAAGGAATCGCAAATTTTGCGATTCCTTAAATGCAATGTAGGAAGCACCAAAAAAGTGCAATTTGGCCTTAAGGAATCGCAAATTACCACCAACTACAGGTTGGTGGTAATTTGCGATTTCTTTCAAAAATGCATATTTTTGCATTTTTCAAAGTGGAATGTGGTGCACACACATGTCCTTAGGGCATGTATGTGTGCCACATGGGGTGCAACAGGGTGTCCTTTTGACACCCTGGCACACTTGAAATTGCATTCTCAATTTGCGATTCTCTAATTGAGAATCGCAAATTGAGAATGTCTTCCCATTCATTCCTAAGGGCCTCTAGGCCCATAGGAATGAATGGGGAGGTATTCCTTAATTGCGAATTGCAATTTGCATTTCACAATTAAGGAATATGTAGGATTCGCAAAATTATTTGCTAATCCTACCTACATTCCGTTTTGCAATTCTCTAATTGCGATTCCCTAAAAATTGCAATTAGAGAATCGCAAAACACGTTCTACCTACATATGGCCCCATGTTACAAACCAGAACCTTTGCTCATCACTGGACTATAGTAGGCTTTTAAGTTCCTTCTGTCATGCCAAAGAATCAAAAAACAAAATAAGAAGGGCATTAACCGTCCTTTACTATTATCGTGGAGATGGGACACGATTTGAAACTTTCGACGTATATCAGAGCAGGCTACAGAGGGTTTCCACCAGCAGTGAGAATATTTAACCACAGACACTGACTGTTGCCACCAGTGGCGTGATGAAACTTGAGGCCCCATTGAGAGGCCCCCTCGGGCCTCACTCAGGAGCTTTCAAGCCAAGGTACTGTTCTGAGGGCCCCCCCTTCCCCCGCACTGTTCAGGCCTTTGTTACGACACTGGTTGCCACACCCTACCTATGCGTATTCTTCACTACTGGAAGTTTCTATAGAGGAAAACGTAAATTTACAGAAAGTCTATGAAACAAATGCTCTGTCCAAAATCGCAAACGATGTGTTTATGGCTGTCCCAGCCCGGAATAAAATCCTTCGGATTAAACACCCCTACACCCTCACATACTTCACCAGTCATTTAAAATAGACAAGTGTAAAACAAGTCAATATCTTATTTGAATCAAGGTTTATTGGAGAATACATCTGAACACTTCACCACAGTTGGCCGAAAGCCAGCAGCAAGGCAAACTGCATCGAGAATTTGCACACCAAGCACGCACTAGGTTTAGAGTAAAAAAAAATGTGCTTCTGACAAATTAGGCAAAGGTAATTTAACTAGCAAACTACTGACTGCCGAATTGCATGCAGTCATATATCTCTTCGTTTTTCCACCTGCTCACTTCTTGTCCATTTAAAAAAAAAGAAAAAAAGAAACATTCAACGTCAAGCAGTAGGAGCACCGTGACCTTGCAGCTATACGTGCCAACGTACAGGCAGCGAAAGCACAATCAGAAAACAAATATTAACACAAAGAACAGGAGAGCGCAACACTGCTGACTAGAGCTCAGAGTTACGCATTTCTACGCAGGCCAAAGTCTTAACCGGAAGCGGATTAGGATATCGAGGTGAGATAAGTAACTGTCAACTCATTAAACTGGAAAAAGTTACTGTTATCATACTTAATCTAAAACAATAAACGACCTAGACTGTAAAGGTAAAGATAAAAAGGAAAAACAAACAGCCGCAGTATTTGGGGTTGTTTTACTCTACAAACTTAATGTGTCCTTGCTGTTATCCTGTTGTGTTCTCAGCCAGGCACTGCTTCTCTGCAGAGACGTCAAGCGTCAGTTTCCAGAAGGGAAGCTTTAAGGTCAGGCTTGGATCCCAACAAAACGGGCTTCACAATCGACCTGCTCTTCTATCTTCAGTGACGCGACGAAGCGTAAACCCACCCGAGACTCGGGACTTTTGTCTTCAAGCAACCGTTACAGACTGCCACCAAAGTCAAACTAAAATAAAACCTGATTTTTCACATGTTTCTATTTAATAAACACTTGGCACATTGCCCAGGCGTGCACCAGAGCAAGACATAAGCAGATCCTTCCACTCACGGGTTTTCTGTGAGTGCAAAAGGTAAACGATATTTAATCCAAACTGAAGTGGCATTTAATGAAGTAACATCTTTCACCACGAAAAAGGAAGCAGTTTAGTCGTACGTTAATTTGGGAAACACAAATGTCCATTTCCATTGTATGTAATTTCCATTTGGATCTCTTATGTAACTCATGTAATCCAAAGTCCTTATGTAACACAACCGGTTCTTTTGTAAAGCGCTCCGACACCTTCGGGTAATGTTCGCGCTACATAAAATCGCAATAAATAAAAATAAAATAAACAAAAAAGGTGAACCTTTTGTGATAACCCCGGTGTTTTTCTGTTCTTCAGAGCCTTTTCTTGGTTCGGTGATTGCTCAGAGTCCAGGGGCAGCTACCAGCTTGCATCTCTCCGCCGTGCACAATTCTGCAGGCCACGGTGGAATGGGGGAACTTAAAGCTGCCTTAAAAAAAGCAAACATTCCCCTCGCATTTGGGCACGTTAAGGGTAGAGTGAAAACCCCCGACGTTAAACGAGGCACGAGGAATACATTAACCATATCCTTAAGCAGAGTGTTCGGAGGGAATGGACATGGACCCCCGCTCTAGGCAAGAAATGTTCACTACTGGCCACAACAATGGTAAAAGTGGTGAGCACATGTACACTACAAGGGGAGGTTCCAAGTGACATTTAAAAAAAATCTCTATGTTCGTGAACAGCCAGGGCGATTACTAACAAATATCAGGAAGAAAACAAAAAAAAAATCTCATCCTCTGTCAAGGTAAAGCAGCGGTAAACTTTGGTATGACATTCACTTGGGAGAGCAATGAAGGGCAGTCTGGTGGGCCATTTTCAATGTCATTTCAAATACAGTTGAAACAGTCTGTTCTCATGACAAAATTAGAATTTTACTGAAAACAGCTTCTTGTTTTTACTCGAGATCATGCAATGTTAACAAAACTTTGGAAAATCAGGCAATATAGACTCCACAGTTATTCAATGTGGAGGGTAAAATACTCCTGAATTTTGCAAGGTAGCAAGGGAGGAACATACCCCCAACCCTTCCTTCAGTGAGATAGGGGGGTAGAGGACACCCCATTCCCACATTGGGCAAGGGGAGACTGAAAAAAATTACCACCTGCAAGGTCTCCTATTCAGCCTGCCCAGAGTCCGCGCCTACCTTCTGCAGCCGGTCTACCTGCTGCCCTCAGTTTGTGCCTCCTCTGCTAATTTCTTGCTCTGTGTTCTCTTTTCTCCTTGTTTTTTTGCCCTCAATTGTTGCCTTTTTCCAATCGCTTCTTTAATCTTCCTGCAGTTTCCCTTCTCCTGCCATTTCCCTCCTCCTCCCGCCCATGGCCCCGCCCTCCCCAGGACCAACTTAATGGAGGCCACAGTGAGACCCCATTGAGCAGTCTCCCCCTGTGACAGTTCTTTTGTCCACCTTCCCCACAGTCCACTACCTTCTGATGCTTGGCTATCTGCTACCCTTTGTTCCTCTACTGCCCATTTTGTGCTGTTATGCCTGTCCTGATAATTTTTCTGCCCTCTTTTTTGCCTTTTTCTGCTTGTTTTTCAGTTTTGCCTTTTCTGCTTGTTTTTTTGCCTTTCATTTTTGTCTTTTCTGCTCGTGTTTCTGCCCTCTGTTTAGCCTTTTCTGCTGGTTTGTTCTTCTGCCTTTTGTTTTGATTTTTCTGCTGGTTTCTTCCCTCTTCCCGTCATTTCCTCAAGACCTGACTTTTAGACTGAGACCTTGCACCCCTGTGCCCAGATACCCAGAGGGGTGACAGTGCCGTGCTCTACAAATGTTGACTGAGTGATTAATTGGCCCTTCAGCATCTTTGCGGGTGACAGCGCGCTTTACAAATTCACAGAACATAACCCTCGTAGACAGGGGAGGCACCACACTAAAACCACACTTTGCCAAGGTGCTGTAGCTCAAAAAAAATATCCTTCACCCGTGGAAAGGGCAAGTGGAGACACCAAGAAGAACTATACCTCCATTTGCATTGGCAAAGGTGAGAGGAGGGATGTACACACACCCACTTTAACTTTGCACAAAGAGCGGGTACCTACCAGCTCCATCTATGGGCATAGTGAGTGTGTCAAACATCACACCCCCCAAACACGAGCAAGGAATGTGATAGGAAGTACATTTCCTTCACACCTGGGCAAGGCATGGAAACATCACTACTTCTCTGAGAAAAGGCGGACTGAAAAAAATGTACCCGCCTCCCAGCTCTTCTGCAAATTAGGAAGGCATATACAGTACTCTCCACCTCTAAATGAGGCGTAAAAAATAACTACCCTCTCTTGGCCAAGGTGGGTAGCAGGAAATATAGCCACTCCCTTGCTCAAGGCAGGGGCAGGTGAATTATAATTAGGGCTCCCGGTTTAAAGTTTAAACCAATTTTTACATATAAATACAGACGAGAATCTGTTTTATCTTGGTCTGTATTTATATGTAAAAACGGCAAAATACTAGCAAATTATGCCGCGTGTAACTACAAAGGTACGTGTATTTACCCTGTGTGTCTGCCCTCAGGGGACAGATACATGGTGGCTTCACAGTGTCCCTACAAACAGAAGAGAGATAAAAACCTGGACACCACCCTGAGAAAGCCGCGTCTGACACAGTCTGTCCTGCTGCAGCCTTGGGCTCCCCTCCGGTTTGAACTGGCAGTACCAAGTCCGAAATTGGATCCTCTGTCCTCCTTCCTCCTTCCTCATGTGGGTGGGGGTCTTGTGGTGTTCTTTTCACTTTGTGATGGGTGTTTAACAAGCAAATGGTCTTTAAGACCTGTGAACCTGTGAAGTACTTGGGTGCGGCTGTGTGTGTGCCCGGGAAGCTGTCTCAACCCGGGCTGCCACACACCAATGAAATCAGCCTTACCACCCCGTTCTCCAACTAATCTCTGTGATTGAAGAGCGTTTCTCCATTTACCAATGTACTATTTATTGATTCATACAAAAAAAAAATCTAGGCTGTAAATTGGGATGCCTCAAACACAGTGGTGTTATACAGGACCCCCCACAATGCGGGGGGGGGGGCCTCCAAGCTCCAGGGGGCCCCCTCAGCACCAGACTTTTGCCGAATGCATTCACTGCTGCATGCGAGTGTGTAGCATCTTTGACGGCTTGGAAGTTGTACTCACTGTACGTGTTCTCTGCTGTCGCCGGGAGGTGGGAAGCACATCTGTCTGTTGGGGAGTTTTAGTCACTGAATGTGCCTTTTGCTGTTTGGGAAGGGATGGGAAGCACACCTTTCTGCTGGGGGGTGTACTCACTGAATGTGCCTTTTGCTGCCTACGTTGCTGTCACACTGTTTTCTATATAACTATTGACTATTATTATGAAAAAGTGTTTGATTTAGTTTACGTGAAGGAACTATTGATTATACCACTTCCTTCCAATATTTGTATAACTGTCTACTTTCAGTACCCTTGACATTATTGACTGATATAAATTTGCTGTTTTTTACACACCCGTTGCTTCTTCTGGATTGATTTTCTGTGTATTTTGTTTTCTTTATTTATGCTGATTTGATTCGCATTTATATGACTAATGCATAAGATATAATCTGTAATACATGAATGCTGAATGAATTCAATTCTATAGGTATATAATTATCCTAGATCGAACAATTGAGAACTATACAATTGAGTATCTAAACTAATCCCTTGAAGGCATCCTTTTACCAGTTCATCTAATTTTACCCAAGCCCTCAAGGGTATATTGGGTTGTCCATTTTCTGTATCACGTTGGTGGGAAGCACACCCCTCTGCTGGTTACGTGCACTCACTGAATGTGCTCTCTGCTGCATGCGGGTGAGTGAGTAGCATCTATGGCTGCTTAGGAGTTGTAGTCACTGTACGTGTTCTCTGCTGTCTCCGGGCGGTGGGAAGCACATCTGTCTGTTGAGGAGTTGTAGTCACTGAATGTGCCTTTTGCTATCTGGGAAGGGATGGGAAGCACACCTTTTCTGCTGAGGGGTTACTCACTGAATGTGGGGCTTTCAAAGAAAAAGCTTACACGGAGAAATTGCTGATTTTATCTCTGTAAGCCCCAGTCGTCAACAACGTGAGCAAGTCATTTTCCACATATGTATTCAGTGACTCTACTTAAACTGGTATAAAATGTTTCTAAGCTTGCAAAATTAAGAAGAAATGTTGCATACCTACAATTTGTCAGCAGTAATACTGATGTTACCAGAAACATGATTGATGGATACCTTTCACTCTCTTCTTTTAAAAACACGCTTCAATGATAAACTTGAGGAAACTCTTTTGGAAAACTGACCACTTTAATATATGCTGAATTTATTAAATTTTGTATTATGTGGAGTAATATTGTGAATGTGGACTGGCATTCATGATATACCTCTATGCAGTACAGTAATTAAAGTTAATTTATATAGTAACCCAGCTATGCATGATAGGACACTGCACCTTCACAGATTCCAGATCATTTTGACACAAAGTGAACCGAAATTCTGTTTTTAAATCAAAATGTTATGTTTAACAGGGTATTAAGGTTCAGACAGTTGTGCATCCGCACCACCCTGGACTGTCCTCGGTCTGTTTTTCATAAAAATCTATGGTTGGTTGGTATCCTTGGGTGAACCCAGCCCAAATAAGATAGGCACCACAACCTGAAAATTCCATCACTTCAAAATAATTTCCTCACCTTATACCAGAATGTTTTTGGATCAGTAGAGTACCATGTGATATGCCTATGTACACATCGGGGGTACTGTGTAAATTTAACAAAGGAAGGAAACACAAGAGAAGCCATTTGGAATTATCAGTTGAAATGCTATATATTATACTTCCGATTGTAAGTCTGTTTATTAAAGACACGTTTTAAAAAATGCTCTCAGAATCACTCGGGATTACAGATATTGAAACATTCAGTGATACAAATAACACCCTATACATAAATTCTCTCCCCAAAGGCACTGCCCGACCGGCTATACCCGCATGAGTGGGCAAACCTGAATTAAGGGCCGGCTCCCACGGCAGCACTCGAGGGTGCTGGCCGATCGGGAAGCCAGCGAGAGCACCCAGGGGTGGGCTCCCCAAGCTACTGTCCAACCTACCTACACGTGGGGTGCCTGGGTGGGACAGGGCACCCCAAAGAAGAGCAGATGCGGCGTGAGGCCGCCAGTGAGGGCAGCGCTGTTCTCTCCGGAGCAGCGGGAGAGCGGCTGCTACAATATTCACATGATGGGGTAGAAAGGGCCCCATAATGCCTAGCAGGGCATAGTGAAGCTCTTTAGTGAAACCTGCCTGTTTTCAGTGCTTGATGGCCCCAGGAAGATGGGGTCACCAACAACTGTCTGCCAAAGGTGCAGGAGGAGCTGCAGGAGCAAAGCAGACTCCCCCAGAACCAAAGAGGAAATTCCACCCCCTAAGTCTCTGGGTACTTTAAGGAAACAACCCCTCAAGTGTTCAGCCATGTTTCAAAGACAACCTATTGCTGGAAGTTTTGTTCTGCAGCCAGGTGCTGATGTTTAAAACAGCACCGAGGTGTGAAAGGCTGAACTTGGAATGTATTTGGAGAAACATCCCCTAGAGGTGAAGAGGTGCAATTGCACAAGTGGTGCATTTACATGATGTTGTTCGTAAGGGGGACTGGAAGTCACATTTAATATGTGAAATGATGAGTAAATTGGAAATATGTTGCTCAGCATTCCAGCCAGGGTGCCTAGTTGTAATTGCATAATTATGGGATTATAAATGTAATGCCTTTTATAGATATGATAAGGACCTGCATTCTGAGGGATGATTAGACATGCATTCTTGCTACTGCATTAGTTGAACAACCCGACTCTCGGCCACTGGGATTTAAGTGTGTATAGTGTATGGTCGTATGAAATGCTCAGTCAGGGTTATGTGTCACTATGGCAGGTGTCCCCATTATAAATGCTTGTTGAGATAATGGGGAGGACCGCCACTGGAATGGTGCCAGTGGGAAGGCCCTCGCTCCAGGTTATGGTCAACCCACTGCATTTGGGGGCAAGATGATATGCATACATGTGAGTGGTGGTATTAGAACCCCCCCGCGGTAGGGGTGGGAATGTGTACACAATGTCAAGAGGCATTTCCAACAGCTTATGTATATTTGTAATCAGATGCATAGTATTAAATAGTATCTGTGTAATAAATGTACTCTTCCTTTTTATAAAGCATAGTACAGAGAAGACAATCAATTATTGAGTGTTATTTTTGCGTACCGGTAAACGGCGATTACTAGCCCACACCACCTCCCTTGAGAAAGCCTTAGACCGTCCTGCAATGCTGCCCTCTGAGATTCGAGCTCTACAATTGGGGGTTTGGTTCCCAGTGAAGGACAAATGTAGACATATCGTTTGTGCAGGCCTCACAAATGATGCCTCATTTTCCAACAGTAACATTGACACATTTGTGGCTAATTTCTCAGGCCACCTCTTCAGTCCTAGACATGTGTGGGGAAAAGGACAACAATTGGCTCAGGATACCATTTGTAGAAAACAATCATGACGGTTGAAGTGTGAACTGCTCCAAATATCTAAGAAAGGGCAAAGAGTTCAAGAGTGAAAAGACTTAGTAAGGAAGTGGTTAACTACGCATGTGTGATTTTAGATTTTTGACGGTTGACATTTTTCAACTGCAGTGATGTTTTTGCTTTACCCATCTTAATACTGCATCTTGAATTGCAAATGTTTTAAAATGACAAAACCACCTTGAGAACATGTTCTGCTCTTGTTCTGGCCCCCTGAAACTTCCTCTCTCGAATGCATGGTACCTTGGAAAGAGGCCCGGCCACACTGTTTGTGCACCTGATGAGTTTTTAGTGATGTCATTCTCATGGCCTTAGTCTGTTCACAAAAGAATGTGCAAACAATATTAAAAGATTAAATAACTGCCAAAATATTACAGTATTTGCCATGCTCATCGTTTACACAATAAACATCTCTTGCCTTGATTTTGAAAAGGAACCTCTCAGGCTTGAACAGCTGGAACACACCTGCTTTTCTAACACGAGGCAGCAGAATGGTGAGCACATTAGCCCTCACCAAGACCTTAAGAACCAAGTGTGTCAGCTCTGCCCTTGCAGCCCTGGCAGGTTTTAGCGTAAGGCACTCTTATACAAAGGCAGAGATAAATATGCAGAAAAACAAAATGCAGAGAAAAGTGAAAGCCTTGGGGAAATATCTAATATTTCTGGAGGAGAAAATGTAAAATATGCAGAATCCCTCAATGGGAAGTGAAGCATGGTACCATCCATTACTGTTTTATAAAAAATTAAAAAATTAGACATTTTAAAGCTTCTGTTTTTAAGCAGTTGTCCAATATAAACAAACACAACTAGGTTTATTGATAACTAAAAAATCCCTTTAGGTAAAATCATATTTTGCACGAGAAATGCTTCTACACTGGAGATGAGCAAAACTCTTTTCCGATTTTGGAAGCAGATTTTGCCAAATCATTTTTTTCAATGCAACTGATTGTACTCCCTCTTTCCACCCTTTCCTTCCACCAGACAGTCCTATACTAACCATAAATGCATAGTTCAAGGTCCATCTTGTAGGCAGTTAAAAAGTATTTGATTACAGTTAATCTTTGAAAAACAGTTCTGAGACTCAGCATCTGCTTGTTAACAATAATTCCAAAATCCATTTTCAATCAGTTCTTTGAAGACAGGCAATGTAACCCAATTTAGGTTGGGTTGAAATATAAAGAGGTTTCAGCTTTCGGCTCATATAAAGGTGTATCTGTTTCCCTCATGCACATCCCTCCTCAGGTATAGTTTAGGAGTCCCAATGTCAAGGTCACCCTCCTCCTCACACATTTCCCTCCACACTCACCTCTCAGCTCCCTCTGTTTTCTGATGAAATGGTACTAGTCCATCTTATTCCCTTTCTTGTTCAAATCTTTCAATCCATATTACAAGGATGCAACACAGCAAGTTATTGTGCTGTATGCAGCTGTCCCAAATTTAAAAAAACAAAAGGAATGCAGGTGAAATGCCCTGCAAAACAACAATTCCTTGTTCCATGCAGTAGGTAAATGTACATTTGTAAAGCACATTAAACCGTAGGCATCGAAGCGCCATAACCAGCAAGACCATATGGGGGAAAACAACAAGACAATTATGTCTCAGAGGAAAGCCAAGTTTCCACATTCTTGCGAAATGCAGAGTATGAAGACATACTAGCAATATGTACCAGGAGAGAGTTCCAAAACCTAGCAGCTGCCTCTGAAAATGCACGCTCACCCCATCTCCCCTTCCTAAAGTGGGGGACCGTCACTTTCCTCTGACCGGCAAGGAAAGCACTGAATGAGGAATTCTAGAGCCGCTCAGCAGTGTGAAGGGCTGGACAGTGTACTTATCCGAATGATAACTTGCTATATCTGGATTATGGTATAATCCATCTTTCCTGTTTCTCTGCCCCTGCTGTTCAGCCAGTGTGAATATGCTGTGTGGAATGTTGGTGAGCATGGTGATGCAATGGAATGGGAGGATGCCTGTGATGTGGAGTGTGGGCTAAGCAGCAGGGACGTAGCTCCTAGTGGGGCTTACTACAGGCTAAGTACAGAACTTACTAGAAGACCATCCTAAGAACTAAGATCAATAAACCATCACATCTACATCTTGGCTACTGGATTTATTCATCATAACATAACTACATTATGTAAGTTACAATGACCAGCCCCTGACAGTATTCTTCAAAACAACCTTCCTTGCAGGGTAACTTTTGTTTGTGCCACCTGCTTGCTAGCGCGTCAGGAGGAGTCTGCCAGTTAATGAGGAAGTTCCTTTGAAGTGCACCGTCAGTGGTCCAAACAACGCATTTACATAATTTTTAGCTGCCCCTCACAGAGCTTCTAAAAGCTATTTATTCCATTTGCGAATAAGTGGGTCGCCTAAATTCCATTCTGCGAGCTAGAAAAAAGGCCCAAACTCCTGTGTTTTGCTTATCGTGTAGGAATTAGACCCACCTCTACTTATTACGGCAACCAGTGAGGTGTAACTGAGGCACCACGGCCACAAGGGGGCCTCAGACTACAACAACGCAGCTGAAACAATGAGTATGGGCCACAAATGGTCACTGCTCAGCCCACCTGCATCTCACCCGAGCTCCTATTAAAACTAAGAGCACCCTAGCTAGGGGCTGAAGTATTGTTGATCTATGCTAAAAGCTACCACTAGGGCTGGGCCTTCTCCATCCCAGCTTTTACTTCCTTCATTTCTATTATTTCAGCAAACTTTCTTTCTGACTGGAAATACCAGCCAAAGAGAATATCTGCAGGTAATATACTGAATGTAAAACACGTGCGCAAAAGCAGCAGAATGCCCAAAATATGTGAAGTAGTAAATAACATGAAATCTAAATTATCTGGAAAAATACGCACTACACCTAGGTATGGACTGTCCTTAATAATAAGGAACTGTCTAGAATGCCAAGTGCGGGCCCATTACTAGGGAGTCACAACGTCACTAGGAAAAAGAAACAAACAAATCTGATATAGTGTCTAGCATGTCCCAAACAGTTTTCAATACAACGAAAACATAATGCATATTTGAGTCAGTGTTCTATTGTAATAAGAATGGCTATTTAAGAAATTGAAATATTTTAACACTATGCTCTATTAAAAAACATTTACATCAAGGGTTGTAATAGATTATAGAAGATTATAGAAGCCTGTTAATTTATTTAAAAAAAAAAAAAAGAAATCAGACCCAGAGTAAGGTTGAATTCTAGATATTGGTTTGTTAAATCTGCTGAGACACATGTCACGTTTGGTTTAAACTACGTAACAAATCAGATTTGTAGCAGGGCTATAGCCGTAGCACAATTCTGAAACAATAATAAAATGGTTATATGAGCAACTCCTGGGATCATACCAATCAATCTGTGAAATAATATAAAAGACATTTAACAAAAAAGGGTGCTAATAAATTGAAGCACAGACTTCTAAAAACCCATCCAGAAATCCTCATCTCAGACCCATACTTCTGCATAAAGAAAGGCACCACTTTTATAACCTCTTACTTTTTACTAGAAGAGCACACTGGAGGAAAGCCTTGCTCTCAATGCTCCAGATCTCCGTGTAGTCCAAGACTCCTGGTTGCCCCACGGTCGTTCAATAAAGCAGAAGCAACCATCTCCATCTAAATGGGACAATCCTCATCCAATCCTCGGATAGTAACCCGAGAGCTATTTGAGGAAATATTCCCTCTTATCAAAAAAGCTGCAAACACGAACTTGCCCTTCACCTCCCAAGTCCTTTTTAACCAGATGTGCAATAGGTATTCTCCTACATCTCCAAGAGGATTCAAGCCCACCTCCACAAATCGAAGTAGCACTTCTCATCCACAACTCACACCTAGAGCAACAACCGCAGAGCGGCATAGACCTGAAAATCCCGTACTTACCATGAGCATTCAGATGACCCCTTCCATGCTACAACCAATAGTATCTCCAATGCCTAAAATGAATATCTCACTCACCAACTTCTACTCTTCCTCACACAATGTACCCATTCCCCTCCCCACCCAATCAGGAGTGCACAATCACCTCAGAATCCACGCCCCTACTTTCACTTTCCTCAATACAATACTGGACTACATTAAACCTCAACCCCCCCATTGCCTACTCTCCCCACACTACAAGAGTCTGCTACATCCTTGCACATTCTACAATCAGGTAGGCTGGATTGAGATTTCACAAACCTTACTTCATCTTTAAACAGATTTGCAATGTTTTATACAGATCGCCACTAAATCGACTACCAACCACAGGCCAATCAGAAATCCTAATCGGACTACACATTAACCTAAATAAACTATTATCAATACTAGCATGTCAACAATTCACCCCACAGCCAATACGATCTCATCCCTTTCGAAGTGCCCGCAGTTGAGCTGGAGAACCCTCCCCTGTTCCAATTCATCGTCTAAACCCACTAAATTTGACAAAGACTCATTATCAGGGGATGATATCCACTCTCTCCTACTATCATACAATTCAGTTCACCATAAGAGAATTGACAATCCGAGTCCAATCCAATCCACCTCTGCAAACCCACACAGAGAATCTAAACCCAACCATAGAGCTATAAACGAAGACAACCCAGACTGACACAGGTATCCCAAAAACCTATCTGAAATGTATTCTTCTCAACTGTAGATAGGCTGCAAGATATGCTGTGGATATTGCTGATCTCATCCTAGCGCATGATCCTGACCTACTTATCCTGACAGAAACTGGACTAAATGATTCCTCATCCCTATCCTTGACATACTAGTCCCTCCTAGTTATGACATCACCAGTGTTTACTTACCCATCAGACCAGGGGGAGTCATTGCATGTATTCACTGCAACAGCCTTTCAGTTACACAGTCATAGACCCCTGCCTCATCGTCATGTGAATATCTATGTACGGACATTGCCTGCAACCACAAACCATTTTGAAAACTACACATGTTCCATCATCCACCTTGAGATAACTTTTCCTTCGTAGAGCAAATTATGGATATCATCACAACAAACACTTGTTAACATGGCCCTCAAATCATCCTCTGTGATTTCAACCTCCACGGAAATTATCTGAACGACCCTATACAAATATGTGACAGCGCCACACATAACAAGGGTGTGATCTTAGATCTTATCATTGCAAATGATAACTCTATCCAAGTCGAATCTATCCTCCCCTGTGCCTGGTCTGACCATCCCTGTATCACATTCCTCATCACTATATCCCTGAGAACTACTACCATACAAGCAGTCAAACCAAAAATTTGGAAGAGATATACGAGAAATATCAACCTTTCCAAACTGGCATCCCTGAGCGACAATACCCTCATACCTCCAGATGATATGCTAGATGTACAATATCTCAATAATCACTATACTGGCTCTATGCAGAATATTCTTGACCCAACTGCACCCCTACAACTAAAAAGACTATCCACCAAGGATTTGCAACCTTGGTATAATTAGGTCTTAACCGGAGACTGGCTGGACGAACATGAAGATACTCTCAATCTCTTGAACACCTCAAACATCTAAGATCTCATAGCAATACTTACTATAAATGGCATTAGAAATGCCAAAGCAAATTCATTCAGAAACTGACTGGAACAAGCAAAAATCAACCAACATTTTTTGGGGGAGTTGGTCAAGAGTCAATCTAGTGGTCTACCCAACCGCTCCATGAGTTGATCCAGCCCACTACCCAACTGTGAAGACTTTGCTGCTTTCTTCCTTGAAAAGACAAACATGAAAACTCACTTTCAGAAAGTAAGGGAGTGTTGTCCTCGCTCACTACACACTAGAGTCCCCCCACCACTGATATATGGGCCCACATACTTTCCAGAGCACATCCTAAAAAACAATTGCTTCTTGGAGCTCTTTGAAAGAAATGTATCAAAGCGCAATCTTCAAAATTCTAACAAACTTGAAACCCTCAAACCACATAATCAATCTACATCTCCCCGTCCCCTTAAGATCATAATGTCCATACTCTCACTCTGGACTCAGATTGTAAATGCATCACTTCTACAGGGCAAAATTCCAGACTGCCTAAAATCGGAACAGGTCACTCTATCCTAAAAAAAAAACTAAAAAAACCATGGCCCATCCAACCAACTTCAACAACCTTTGCCCCATTCCCATCATTCTAACTCTGGCGAAGCTTCTTGAAATAGGTGTTCACATTCAACTCTGTAACCACATTGAGCAATTCCATCTTTTCAACCGATTCCAATCTGGCTTCCGCTCTGGGCATAGCACAGAATCGGCCCTGACACACAGAATGGACAATGCTTTAAAAATGTTGGATCAGAATTAATCATGCCTTATAATACTCTGTGACCTTTCCTTAGCATTTGTTACGGTTAAGCATGGCTATCTACTTGGATGGGTATCTCAAGGTCCGTCCTAATCTGGTTCACCTCTTTTTTTCAAAATAGAACACAAAAAGTCAAGGTAAATCAGACCCTCTCTTAGATTGCTCCTGTCACACTTACGATCCCACAAGGCTCCTCCCTCTCACCTGCCATCTTTAACCTATTAAATCATTTGTATGCTGATCATATCCAACTTTATCTGAAAGTCTCCTACCCCGAAGACATCCAATCCCTTCATCCTATTCTTCAAAATACCCAAAATTGGCTTTCATACAACCACGTCAAAACTGAATACTAAAAAAACTGAAATCCTAATAATCGCTCCACCGAATCAGTTGCACACTGCCAAACAATGGATGAAGCAACTAACATCATTCAACTGCACACTACAAATGATTGATTCAGCAAGATCACTAAGAATTACTCTTGACAAAAACCTCAAATGCAGAAACCACATTAGTGCCACTACTAAAGGAGCAAACCTGCAAATGAACATATTTAGAAAACTAAAACTCTTCCTCCTCCAAAAAGACATCAAGTCTGCCGTGCAAGCCTTCATGATTCCCAGATTGGAGTATAGAAGTGCAAACTTCTCCGGTCTGCCCAGATCCACAACAGTCCCATTAAGGGCCTCCCTTAATTCTGCTGCAAGACTCATTATGGGATCAAAAAGGAACAATCACATTTCTCCTGACCTAAAATCCCTCAAATGGCTGCCCTATGAAACAAGAATTCAATTGAAAATTGCATGCATGACTCGCAAAGCTCTTCACTTCATTACCTCAAGCTATGTAGCTAAGAAGCTTGAACTTTTGGGTGGCTCAAGATCCACTAGAAGCTCTAGCACCTTACTACTAAAACCACAAAGAAAGCCTACAATAGAGCCTTCTCTGGCATCGCCCCTTGTAAGTGGAACTCTCTCCCGCTGAAATAGGAATGATCCCTTTTACTACATTTTCAAGAATAAGTCAAACTCCTATTTATGAGATGCAGACACTCTTTCCTGCATTCAGACCGTGCTAGGTCTTTACTCCCCTTTTTTCTCTGAAGAAGTGCTGGGGACACTGGGCATGCGTGAAGTAGATGGCAGAATGCTCCTTACTTTTAAGCTTCTCAGTCTCTCATGGGTGCGGTTGGCTGGCTCCCTGTACGTCTGCTCCTCACAGATCTGCAGACTGTGGTTCAGTGAGTTATGCTGATGTATCCCTTCTTCCTCTAGGGCATAGGGCGAGCATCCATATCCTTCTTAGACACTTGGCGTTATTACCTTGGCTGTGCTTTGCTTGTCTGTAGCGGCTTTGGGCTTCCTAGGGCTCTTTGCTGAGTGGGTATTTGCAGAGTCTTGGATACAACCTAAGTGGCCACAGTTCCCATTTGCTCTGTTAGGAAGCAAGTACAGACAACCTCCCTCACGGCATCTGAACTTCAGCAGGGAGGGGGGGAGGGCGAGGTCTTGGTGGCATTGCTGACTCTCACTCCGGCACACGCAGGGTCTCTCGGTGACAGCAGGGGTGCTTTAGGCAAATGCTACCCTTTCCCCCACACTGAACTTCAGAGCTGCTGCACACCTACATGCGGGTCAGACCCGCTCATGCCAAAATTATGTTGTGGGCCTTAGACCCACATTCTAAGTAAATAAGTGACAAGAACACCATTAGTATGGTACTAGCAACTGGCCACGAGCAAGTACTCTCAGGCCTTTTTATTGGCATTGTCACCCGACCAGTGATGCCGGTATTGGATGGGTGTTGGGGTGGTTGTAAAAGCTAGCCCTCTGGTAATGGCTGGTATAAACACTAGAATGTGCCCAGCAGGACACCACAACATTCATATTAGCCTCACTCTTATTGACCAGAGGAACATAACCTGGAGGATCTCATTTTAAAAAAGGTGTTCCTGAAGTGCTGTAAAACAGCAGTGGTGTTACAGGGACCGAATGGCATCACCTGTAACTTGTAATGCCAAAGGGTGTTATAAATGCGGTCTTCCACTCATCATCTGATCGAATCCAGATCAAATGATGCCCCTCCAAGATGCAATTGCGTAAAGCATTTGAGCCCCTTTGATAGCCTCCAGAATGTCAGTAAAGGGGGCCAAGGAAAGCGATCTTTTAATGGTTATCAAATTTAGACCCCTGTATTCAATGCACAAAAAATTTAAAGGCTCAGAAGTTGACTTAGCTGGAACAAGCAGACCATCTGCTAGAATTACATCCAGATATGCTTTCAACACTTGTGTTCCACAGGAGATAAAGAAAATACTCCAATATTTTAGGCAGTTGTTATTTTACGTATTGATTCTTAGCATACTGGATAACTGTAATGAATAGTATGTTGGTCTACTTGCCTATCTTATGCAAAGATTGCAACTAATTCAAAATGCGGCGACCAGATTGATCAGCAATATGTCCATCTTAAGCAATTGCACTTGCTATCAGTTCAAAAGCGATGTTGGTTTAAGGCTCTCTCTATGTGTCACAAGTCTTTCTATCCAACAGCCCAAGTTGCACTACTTCTATTTACATTATGTTCAGAAAGCAAACTCCTTTCAGGCTCCTTCATTCCTCCTCTTCCTGCTCACTGTACCCAATAACCGTAGAGTAAGATCAGGAGGAAATGCCTTTTCGGTGATTACAGCACAGGCTTGGAACAATCTGCCCATCATTTTAAGTTCAGAAACAAATTAGTAAAATGATTTGCAAATTGTTAAAGACTCATGCTTCGCCAAAAAGCAAAGTTAGACACCTTGACCTAGTGCCAGGTCACCTTCAGGTAATCGCATGTTCTATAAAACTAATAAAAGAAGTAACAATAGTAATAATAATAATAATAATGATGATGATAATAATAATAATAACAGGAACTAAGTGATGATGTGACTGAATCTTAGGCTCCCTGTGCAGGACGATAAACCCAGAGTAATTTAGAGAATAAAGCAAGGGTTTCTGATTAACACTCATCACTCTTCCCTGCACAAGGGAGAGTGCTTGTAGGATGTTCAGGAGATGGTCTTTCTGACCACAGAATGAGCATTTCCCTAATTTCAGATGTCATATCCCTTCATCCTCAGTTAAATGACCTTTAGCAAAAACCACTTGCATGGGCTCATTTTCAGGATCAAAGATCTTAACAGCCATCTTAAATACAGGCCTTTGACGGGGTCTCGACCGAGACAGTTTTCAATGTCGCATTTGTCTTTCCTGTAGAGCACTATCCATCTGGAAAGTTAGGTGAATGAGATATTAAATGGCTGCTGGTCTAGCTACTCCAGTGACTTTCTTAACTCATCTTTTTGGACTTTGTGGAATAACGTAATGAGGGTGTAGTCTGGCCTATCAGTCTTTCTAGCCTAGAAATTGTTTATACACATATGCAAGTCCTCAGTTTATTTCTAAAATCCCCTCTTCTGCCAAAAACTTCAAATCTTGACCATCAAATATTTGAATTTTGTATGAAAGACCATAAAGTTATCCAGAAGAGGACTAGCATCTGAATTTAATGGCATGGCCCAGACCTAGGCATTTCCAGCTATATTACTTACAAAATTACATCTTGGATCTATCGCTGGCTTAAACATGGGGTTTACAGGTGAAATGAACCAGACAAGTTTCCAGGGATGTCTTTCACTTCTTAGGGTTTCTGCCAAATTCCTACAAGCGAGCCAGAGGAGTGCCCAGAGAGCTTTGTTGTAAGATTGCATTGTAACTGCATTTATCTAGTGCTTACTACCACTGACAAGGCGTTGAATCGCTTTTTCGGAGAGTAGCACACTACTCCAGAACCCATGAAGCATTAGTGGTGAATTAGTATAGTAAAATATGAAAGTAATTTGAGTGGTGGGTATGTTAGTCAAATATTTGGATTGAGAAGGATAGTGGAGGGATACAAGAGGAAAAAGATTTGCATTTATATAGTGCTTGCTACCTCTGATGATGAGTTGAAGCGCTCTTTCAATGAGTAGCACCCTACTCAGGAACTCAGAAAGGATTAGTGGTGAATTAGTGTAGTGAAATTTGAAATTAATTTGAGTGGTGGACAGGTTAGTCTGTTATTTGGATTGAAAAGGATAGTGGAGGGATAGAAGAGGGAAGGATTTAGATTTTTTTTTTTGGAGGTCATAGCAGTTGGAGGAGACTTGGGATGAGTAAAAGGGAGGAGGAAGGGGGAGGGTCAGAAGGAAGGGTTTAGAAAGGCTTGTTTGGGAGATCTGAATATTAAAAGAGGTGTGAGATGATGCCAGGAGGGATAGAGTAGGGAAGAGTCTATAAAGGGTTCTTTTGGAGATCATAGTAGTGGTATGGTGTTTGAAATGAAAGATCGTGGAAGTAGAGGATATATTGATAGAGGTATAGGGTAGTGCATTGGAAAGAGTAGTAGAATGAGATTTGAGATGAGCCAGAGAGTTGAGGTAGAGGATATATTGATAGCCGTATAGGGTGAGAAATAGGGTAGTGCATTGGATATGCTGAATTACAAGAAAAGTAATAAATATATATATATATATATATATATATATATATATATATATACACACACACACACACACACACACACGGAAGGTATATATATGTATAAGGATGGTAGTATATGCAGATTAAAGATGCATTTAATAAACTTGTGCTTTCAAGTGTTGTTGTACTTTAATTTTATTTTTGTAAATAAATAATGAAGCAATTCTAGATAAATGGTTATAATAAAAGATGTACTTATTTATGCAGCCACATATGCATGTTAAAAACAGAATAATGGAACTATCCATAATATGTACATTTGTTAAGCAGAACTAATGAATATCTATTTCTTTTAAAAAAATTGTTATATATGTTTATACAAAGCTATAAACATATATAGGTACATATCTATAGTGCTAATAAATGCTTATATACAGAGGTATATGCTGTATATTTCTGTTTGCATGTGGTCGGTTAGGTGGGGAAGAGCCAATTCATAAGCAGTTTTTTGAAGATAAGGGGGTTATCTGTGGATCTTATGTTGGGGGTTAGGAGTTCCACAGTTTGGCTGCTTGAACAGAGAAGGCCAGCCATGTTTTTCTTTTCCTTTTGAGGTGAGGTGCCACTCTAGAGTGGAGGTTTTTTGTTGCATGCGTTTGGTGATTTTATTCCACATGAAGAGTGGTCCCGTTCCATATATCGCTTTGTGGGTGATACAAAGCAGCTTGAACATGGATCTCTTGGAAAACGGTAATTAATGCAGGGCTTTCAAGGCAGGGGAGATTTGGTCTTGTGGCTTTACCTGTAAGAGTAGTCTGGCAACCAAGCTCTGAATTCATTGTAGTCTTTTCATAGTAGTTAAATGTGATCCGTGGTAGAGGCTGTTGGCCAAGCCAAAGCAGTGGCCTCAGCCATCATGTTTTCATCTATCCTCGTAAGTGAACAAGTAATCACAGCTACAGCCACCTTGGCAGTTTCCGGTGCTAATTAATTCACTGCAGTGTACACACCAACAAGCTGATGACTCAATGTGTGAATTACAAGAGGTCATGGCAATGCATCCTTTAATGTTGCCACCTTTCCACAAAGCAATTTATGCTTGATGGCCTTTCCTCTGGAATCAGTGAACCCATTCATGCACCAATAAGGTTAATTATCATTAAAGGCCTGGATGCAGTAATAGGAAATACACACTAGAAGTGTGGGGAAATCTGAATCCGTACTCTGCAGAGCCAGAACCAAAGCTTTTAATTCGGCCAGCTGAGCGGTACAGTCACCTAAAGTTCCTCTAAATGTTTTTTGTGCCCAAAATACACCATCTTTCATGACACCTCTCACTGCAGCACATGCTGCCAAGTATTTGTTCTTTGTACCAACCACGGGCTGGGCTTAACCATCAGTATACATTATGAAAGCATACTTATCTAGAGGCAAAATTTCACAAGACAAGGGGTATTATTGCACATTTTGGAGGTATTCCTGTGTTTGAGAGAAGGTGGCACAGCTCCTATAAAGAGGAGGACAAAAAAGGTCATAATGAACTCTTTAAATGAATACAAGATGGAGACTGGCAGGGGAAAACCTACTATGCAAATTACATTTTTGCTGCTCCAAATAATGTCAAATTGGTTTTCAACATTATGCGAGAAATCTAAAATCCTGAGTGCATGAACCAGGATTTTATACCCTCAGGCACTCATTTCCTCCTCGAGTTTTTTGAGGAAAAGATCAGCAGGATTTTGGAGGATATTAGGGACTCTCACCAGCTGAGGGATCTCATTTTAGCTGCCACCTGCTCTGAAGGCATTGTGGCTATAGAGATGTCTAGTCTTACCGAGATTGAAACATCTATGTGGGGAAACTCACCCAACAGCCATCGGAACAAGTTTGAACACTTTAAACCCCTAGTGGAGAACTGCTTTTGTACTATTTCCATGTCTACTTCATCAGGATGACCACTTGACCCTCTACCTCGTAGGGGTTGGAAAGACATAGGAGATTAACTATTCCAGCTGCTACTGCAAATATGCAATCAGTCGCTTGAATGAAAAAGGCCACAGTTACTCTTATTTTGAAAACATCCTCCCTGGTATCATTGGTCCTTAGTAACTATAGGCCAATGTCTCTCCTGCCCTACCCAGTTAAAGTATTGGGGCATTTTGTTAGTAAAAAAAACACTCAAATATGTTGAAGACTACATCCTCCTAGAGGAGCAACAGTTCAGTATCAGACCTGGACACGGGGCTCCATCTGTCCTGCTCCTGGCCATGGCCATGGACGAACTTAGGATGCTGGTAGATGTTGGCCAGTGAGAGGTCCTGATCTTATAAGAGCTTTCAGCCACATTTGATACAGTTAACAACAATATGCTCTTGGATCAACTTGCCTCAAATCAGAGTATGTGGCAC
This sequence comes from Triturus cristatus, assembly GCF_964204655.1. Classification (NCBI taxonomy): domain Eukaryota; kingdom Metazoa; phylum Chordata; class Amphibia; order Caudata; family Salamandridae; genus Triturus; species Triturus cristatus. Next base: position 688,001,157 of record NC_140586.1, on the reverse strand, counting down.
CCTATTTAAGTGGATGCCCTCCTTTTTGCGGTAACGGTGTCTCAAGTTGCACTTCCACCATATCGCTCTGACTTCAAGATTATGAAACATGAAGTTTGGCAAGGACCGGAATTAGCCCAATTTTTTCAATAGTTACTCTCATCAAAACCTGTAATATTAGTCAACCATGCTGATGACACTCAACTAATCTGGTAATGCGAACACAGGCTGCTGTCAACACCTTTTATAATTGCATTAATTACATCATCAGCCAGCTGAACCTTAACTCCCTCAAATTTAATGGGGACAAAACCGAGCTTTTGAGCTGGTCAGAAAATAAAGTCCCTGTTGTACGTCTGTTGAAGTCCTTGCCAATGCCAACTGATCAAGAGCAGACACAATCCGATTCAGTCCGCAACTTGGGGGTCCCTTTTAACAGCATGCTGTCCATGGAACGCCATGTGAACAAAGATGCTGGCACATGCGTCTTGCTATTCATGTGCCTCCGGAAGGTCCTTCCTTGGTTGCCTTCCACTACCAAACTTTAATTGTAGGCAGGGTTATCTTGAGCAGGTTAGATTATTGCAATGCCCTCTTGCCGAAGCACTTGTTAAGTAGACTACATAGAGTCCAAGTCTCCGCTACCAAATTGGCATTGAACATACCCAGGAGATAGTCAGCTTCAAATGCATTGAAGGAATTTCAATGGTACCACTGACAGAGTATTTTTGAAATCACTATGTATTGTTTTTAAAGAACTCCAGACTCATGGCCCAGTGACCCTTCAAAACAGAATAAAGAGATACTCACCAGGGAGATGCCTCCACTCCACAACAGCCAATGTTGTCTCTATTTCTAAGCTCAGGAAGACAGGACAAGATGGGCAGGTTTTTATGGCCAGAGCAGTCCAGCTTTGGAATCGGCTACCCGACTTCCTTAGATCCCGGTCTGATCTTTTGCACTTCAGAAAAGCCTTGAAAACTTCGCTATTCCACAATTAATCCCCTCTCACATTCTAGCACTTCTTAGCTGCAGTGATTTTCTTTGTAAGTCCTGGTAAACCTTTAAGCTTCAGGATACCAGTACGGTGACAGTGCACTCTATTTAAGTTTTTAATAAATAAAAATAAACAGTAATACTTTACCAACAGTGTAACACTGGAGTAACCCATTCACAAGGGCCTTCCCCTTTGGGAATGCAAATAATAGACCACTGCTTACCGTTAAAAAAATGAAACTTTAAGGTTTCATTTTTTTGCTTTTTGAACATACCCTCTTCCCTTTAAGGAAAAAGAGTTGGATTAAAATTTAAAAAAAGAATGCTTATTCAAAAAGCAATCACAGACATGGTGGTTTGCTGACCTCAGCAGGCCACCATCCTAGTGATGGTTGCGATTCCTAATGGTTTGCAAACTGCGACCTACCTTATTAGCATTCATGAGGTAGGTCGATTTGTGACCCACAAGACATTCTTAAATGAAACAATGAGTTTCGAACATTTGGAATACCGATTTCTTCATGTTTGCACATCTCGGCCCTTCACCCCTTGTGTTGTGCACTTAATGCAAGCACACATGTATTCAGCACAGGTTCCAGCATGCACACCCTTCCACATCTACCAGGTGTAGTCTAAGGGAGAGTTAAGTACGCAACAGCTCAACATTTTAATAGGGGGAGTGAGCCAGTAGGCCTCACACCAGTGACAGGGTAAAAAGATCCTTTCCTCCACTACTGATCACAAGACGGTATGCTGCCACACCCGTGCTTGTGCTGCTTAACTCCTAATGAAGGCGGTAGCGCTTTGGGTGCCCCTTCTAGGCCAACAAGACAACAATCCATGAGACAGGCCTATGTCATGCTGCACACGCATGGTCCGTGTTCGCTATGATAAAATATTAACATTAGGGATCCAAAAAAACAGCACGGTTGGGCACTTAGGATAGGGCACACGGGTATTCCCAGCAGTGGACTTTTCTGTCCCAACAGCGATGTACAGGAGTGTCTAAAAAAAAAAAAGAGTAGATTCACATTCAGCACATCCAACTAAAACACTACCCACCAACAAATATTGGTTTTGCCTTTAATGGAAGCACAGGAAAACCATTTTATCAGCACTGTCCCTTTTAATACAGAGTAAATAAAATTGTGTAATACGTATGTTACACTATATATACACAATTCTTATTAAGAAAATAAAAGTTGCTTCTTTTATTCGGAATATCTCAAGTATATTATGAAACTGGTGTTTAATATTGATTTTATTGGGTTTACTCTGCTCAGACTATGGGCCTCGAGGCGCACATTTTCCCATGCATAAGACTTACAGAATAGTACTTTGCATTACACATAATTGAGGAAATAGATTAATAAAGGCCTTAAAAATGGAAGGAAGCTATTTTCGTTGACTAATATCCTCAGATGAAAATGCCTGGAGGGAGTTTGGCTTCTTTAACATAGGGTCTAGAATATCTTTTTTCAATAAATAGCAATCAAAAACCTGACTAGAGTGGGGCTGAAGGCAGCTATTGTTTCAATAGCAAAACATTTTCACACTTCAAAGCACTAATAAAACAATCTTCATTGTTTAGGTCTATAGATGTATGGCTTCACAAAATTAACAATCGCATTAGTTAATCTTCATGTGCCAAAATCCTATTTCTGATTGATCCCTTTCCTTTTCCCTTAATTTAATAAATGCCAGTAAACCTCACAAACCATCTTATTCAATTTTGTACTCTGAATAAAGTACTGCATAAAACACAAAGGAAATGTTTATTTGTCTTAAAAGGCCCACCTGGCCATCTTTGTTGTAGCTCACACATTCACCATGAAGGCTATCTTGAAGTTGAAATGTTTATTGTCAATCAATTGTACTCATTTTTTCTACCACAGAACCATGAAAGGGTGAGTGGACCCGCTTTGCTATTCTCTTCTGTGTGATTAACTTCTTCCGTACCTTCCTATATTTTTCTTTACCCTTGCTCTTGATCAGTGTTGTAACTTGATTATCGCCTCTCCTTTCTCTTGTGCATTTCTTCCCTACTGCTAGGCTAGGATGAGTGTTGGAATGTGTGGTAATGTCATGGAATGCTTGGATGCCTGGGTTATGATCGAGTGTCAGTTGGTGAATGCAGGTTGAGCAGCAGGGAGGCTGCTCCTGGTGGGGCTATTTACCATCTTACGTACCAACTACATCTTCTGTAATTGGATTAATTAACTACCTTCTTGGAACCCACTACCTGGCTACATCTGGACTTCTTTTATTTACGACAATCAGCCTAACCAAACTGAGATACAAGCATGAATTAAAATGTTCCGGAAAAATCTCATCTTGAATCGCCTGTGAGACATAAGAGAACTTTTACTAACTCTATTCTGATTAGCTTTCAATATTTTTTTGGGGGGGGGTTTCTCACTATCTCCACAAAAATGTGGAGCACTTTTTTCGGTTGATAGATTTACCATCATGCCCAAATATTGTACCCCCATAATCTGCTTGAATGTTTAAGAAACTGTCAGGCGCTATGGTGGCAGGTAGATTCAGCACATAACCTGAATCTCTGTCAAAGTTCCTCCTATCACAACCAGGAACGTACTGAGCGGGTTTGCAAGACCTAATTTCTCTTTATGTAAATTTCAATGTGCTACTTTTTGAATCCCAATCCATTTAACCCAACTGATCCACATTCAACATTGGTATCCTCTACATCTCAGAGGCTGCCTAATTCCTGCCAGTGTTTGGTGAGCACTGGCACATATGTTTTGGGACCAGGACGTATTTCCATCAGACTTTCATTTAGACTCAGGAAGAGAAAGGCATAAAGGAGAAACAAGTGGATGAGAACGATAGGAAAACTGTAACAAACGGAAAACCCAGGGAAGTAAAATACTTTTTTAGATTGAGATAAAGAGGCAGGAAGTGTAAGGCTGTGAACCAAAGGTTCAAGAGATGTCATTGACATCAGAGAAGTCTGTGAGTAGGACAACCCCTGCAAAAGCCAGCACTGTACTGGACTTGTGAGAAAAAAAATTAGGCATGCGCATTTAAATAATAAAATAAAAAAATAAAGAAAAGCTGCTGCAGAGCATAGGAAAGTATTGGAATAGATGGAGCAAATATGTTTGATACTTACAATTCAGGAGAAGGGCAACGGTCATCGGGGTCTACAAAAATGAGAAGAGAAGGATTTAAAACCAAATTATAAACCGCAATTAAGAAAATGCATAAACCTTGAACGTTATGAGGGACTACTGTATGGGTCATGAGCAATTCAAAGTGGTAAAAGTGTGACTTGTGTTCATACTCAGGGAATTTCACTTACTTAAAATCAGGTAATATTCTTCACAGTGAAGAAACCTCAAGGATAAAATGATAAATGCTATAATTTTATACAAATCTACTACATTAAATAATCTGGTAAAAACGTTTGACCAGCTTTAGATTTGATAAAGACGCCTTTCACACCATTTATGATCACTAGCTAGAACACCGCCATTTTTTTAATTTAGAGACATGCATCACTATTACACCCATGTGTTTTACTGAGTGCAGTGATACAAGCTTGCAATGCCCAGAACTTCATGGTATGCACATTTTATTATTCATACAATCTTGTGTGAAAAATAACTCCTTTTTCCCAAACTCTGAACTCCAACAATCTTATTTACTGCCGGGCACACAGTGCTGGAACCAGCGCTTCTCCCGCAACTAAATCTGTGGGAACTTGACTGTTAAGTACCGAATACCTTTTCCTACCAGTGACATCGGGAATTGAAAGGGGTAATAGTGGATGCTTCCAAAGACTCAAGGTAATTTCTCTTACTAGAAGAATGTGTTTTTATGCACCCTTCAAATACTGGACTGTGGGAACACGGTTTCCTATTTACAATTGAAATTGCATCCTTCCTTATTCTCCAAATGTGGGTACTTGGGCCACAAACACAAACTAAACCAACTCCATCTTGTTCGAGTCACATGAGCTCATTGCTATAGCACTAATGCATGCCCAAGCGTCATTGACCAATAATAAAGGCCGTTTTTAAGAGCACAGCTCCGGGTGGCATGGCAAGTCTGGGAAGTGAGATGTGATGTTCTCATTCTGGCTTGTGCCAGAGCTTCGCAATGTTGCATCAGCGGTGGGAAAAGTACACCGTTTTAACTAGGTTATCAATGTACCAGGAAGGAGTGGTTAAACGTATAATGGTTTGTCGGAGAACTGAACTGTTGGGCACATTGTCATTGCTGGACAAGGACATGTGTCAAACATCTTGCTGGAACTCCAGGAGTTGCCATGGCATTAAGCTGAATAAACATCACTCTCAAAGAACGATTGTGCTTATGAATTTTATTTAAAGTTTGAGTGTTGACCGTTCTCATGGAGAAATGCGGGCGGGCATGTAGTCAACATTGTGCGCGAGCCTGACTTGGCATCATTGGTAAGTGGCACAAGTGTAACCCTAGTGGTTCTTTGTGAAAGACTGCAGGCGTAGGGCAGGGGTGAGGAGTAAAAGGCTATCTAAGGAGTGATGGACAGACTGCATTGTGAGATCGCCTGTGAGAGATCAAAGTCGTGCCAGGTTTCCAGACTGGGGGTGGAAAAGTGTGCATGTTTTCTTTCAAGGGAGGGGCATTTCCCTCCAGGTACACGAGTCTGCAGAACGGAAGGCCCTTCGGAGTACGAAAGTCCGATAGAGGTCGCTGGTGTCTGTATTTGTAACCCTTACCCTTGCCATGGTAATCTCACAGGCAGAGACATGGATTTACTGTGACCGATTTCTCCTTTAGAGACTGAGTGCAAAAGTGAATTAGGAGGAGAGGTTTTCTTTGGGTTTGAATGCAGAAATATGTTAGGAGCGGCAGGTCTCCTCCAGGTGTAGAGTGGTAGGTTTCCCACCCAAAGTCATGGGTAAATCCAACAGTAAAGGAAGGTTAGACACAGCTCAGACCCCTCACCCCCAACCCCAAGGCATCACCACTGCATGAAAGATAGATAAAGGGAGGCATGCATGCCTGTTTGTGGTTGAAAGAATGTTTCAGTCTCACTAAGAAAGATAAGAAATTGCAATTTCCTGAGAACCTGCAAAACTTATGAAGGTGTATTAATTAAAGTAAGAAGCCACATCAATTAGCAGAGAAGGAGGTGAGAAAGAATGGGAACAGTAAGCAACCGGATCCCAAAGAGAGCACAGCAAACTGAAAGTTGTGCAAATTGTTGAAAAAAATGAGGTATTGCCGAAGAAGGAAGATTGTTGGTGCAAGGATGTAATGGAAGAGACCGCTCTGTATGCCTCTTTGTTGGTGCCTTTGGCTCCTGAGGGATCAGGGGAAGAGGAATATTGCTGTTTTGAAGCTCTGTTAAATGTTTGGCCACCACCACTTTTTGTACCCAACATGTCTGCCACAATGCTCGAGGATAGACCGAATTGTGCACTGGGGAGGCCCTGATAGACCCGTTCATCTGCGGCGAGGAGCCGCTAGGTAGGAGACGCTTGCTCAGCTGTAGTGACTGTTAGTCGTGATAATGACAGCGCAGCTATTACATAAACTGGACTACTACATCTATAAATTACAATCCGGAACAAGACTGGTAACAGCAGCGTGGGCGGTGCCGCTTGGAGGACCCACAGGGACCAGCGCAGAGCACTGCTCAGCCACGGGGGGAACGCCCCCATCTGCATACCTGGTAGCGCTTCGGAGTCCTGTGGCCCAGTACGAACTCCGCAATGGGGTGAACCGAGAAGTCCCAATCCAAGCTCCAATTTGACCCGCGCAAGACCACCAGGCAACTGGATGCAGAAAAAAACGATGGGACACACATCTGCAGAATCTGACTTTAAACAGATTCTGGCGACAATGCAATGCAGTCTCCCCAATATTGATGGGAAAATTGATGCCCTCACATTTCATATGGACAGAATATCTGAATGCCTGGACACAGTCGAGAAAAGGGTATCAGACACAGAAGACGCACTCAAAACCAATTTGTTCATGACAACGAAAATGGACAAAATTCTGCACAATGTACAGACTAAGGTGGAAGATTTGGAAGCGCGTTCAAGAAGAAATAACATTCGCATAGTTTGTATCGCAGAGTCCACTAACATTCTGAATATGGAACTCCATGTTGAGCAATTGCTGGTAACTCTACTGGGCAGCGATATTTTCTCTAATATTTTCGTTGTAGAGCAAGCACATTGCTCCTTGGCCCCCAGACCGGTGCCGGGTGCCCCCCGCACCCAATCATTGTGATGGTGCTCAACTATAGGGACAGAGACACGGCCCTCCGGAAGTCCAGAGCACTGCAATCCCTCCGGTATGAGAGCATGGACATTTCTCTCTATCCAGATTTCTTGCAGCAGGTACAGGAAGCAAGACGTCAAATCCAGCTGACAAAACGTAAGCTTTGTGACCTTAATCTAGAATATAACATGATGTATCCCCCAAAGCTGAAGATACACGCTGATGGAAAAGTGCACATTTTCACTGTACCCAAGCAAGTGCTGCAATTCTTGAAAAAGAGAGAAAGCGACAAGTATCGAAAAGGATCCCCAAGGTCCCAACTTATGCAGGACAATGATGCCCCAGAGTCAGAGGAACAGTGAACAATGTCTTCGACTATACTCCCAGAGGGGCAGGAGGAAGAGCCCCATAACCGACTTACTGCTCGAGCTGCAGAGAAACAGTTTTTACGATGTAAGGTGGGGCTGTATGGCCTATATAGGAGGTAACTGTTGGGTGCGAAGAAAGCAAGATGACTCTTTGCTATATTATTCCTCACTTCTCTTCTCAGGTTATAACTGCCCTTATTCTGGCATCTCCAGAGACATTGACAAATTAAACTCAGTAATGTATAGGTATTTGGGGAACGAATTAGAATGGACAAATCCCTAGTCTCTTACTATTGAATGTGTAACAAAAATATATAGTATGCTTGAGGTTTGTAGGGGGTGGGAGGACGGTCCAGCAAGGAGGAGGTATGCAAGGTACAGTATATTTGAGGAGGGAAGCACTCCTACTGCCTCGTGATAAGGACTTTGCGACCTTAGCTGGCTATAAGTAAGGCTTAATGCCGGCAACATCTACCCCCATGTGTTACTCACACTGTGTTTCGATTTTTGATTGAATTGCGGCCCCAAGGGTGCATTTGTTGTGCAAGTGTGAATGGTCTGCTAGTTGGGAAAGGCATAGCGTGGGCGTTGGGTTGTTAGAGGGAAATTTAATTATCATACTCTGTAGAGTACATATTCACAACATCACCATGGGAGTACACAATATACACAGGACTAGTATCATGAATCTGCAAATAGTAGGACCATAGCTGGAACTTCACAAAAAATCTACATCAGAGTTAGGCTCTTGATGAGGAGTGCCCAGGGCCTGAATGACCATAGTAAACTTAGTAAGCTGGTGGCATACTTAAAAAGACATCAGGTTGATGTGGCAATGATTCAGGAAACCCACTTAGCCCCTAACAATCACATGTTAACCCCAAGATATCTACAAGAGCAATCTGTTCCACAGGTTTCATCTCATACGCTAGAGGTGTCCTCACTTGGGTGAACCCTAAATCGGGCATCAAGTTGCAGGAAATGGAGATTGACCCTAACGGCAGGTACACTGTCACCAGTTGTTATAAAAAAGCGTTTAATGCGAGACTAGTGAATATTTAAGGCCCTAATCAGGACGACCCTCTGTTTTATCATGCACTGGCATCATGTTTACTTAAAGTAACAGACCTCCCGCAAATCTGGGATGGAGACTTTAATTGCATACTAGATCCTACTTGTGACCGATCCAAAGGTCCAGCCAGACGTCCTGCTGCAGCAGCAGGGGCTAGAACACACATAATGGATCAGTTGGAATTGCTGGATATATGGCGACAACACAAAGATAACACCTCAGGTTTCACCCCCTATTCCGCACCACACAAGAACCCATACCAGGATTGATTACTGGTTGATACCTAGACGTCTCTTCCCTCAGGTCACCACTTGTGAGCCGCTCCCAAGGATATACTCCGCCAATTACCCGGTTATCTTAGAGTTAGAATTATGCACAGACCGCGTCACCCATTTCACACAGAGGTTTACCCCCCTATTCCCTACTGGAACCAGTATTTCGTGCAGAAATTTCCAATTAATTGAAAATTACTTTGTTAACAACATAGGGTCAGTCTCGACATTCTCAACAATTTGGGAAGCGTTTAATGTGTACATACGGGGTGGTCATTTCGAAGCATGCAGGGGTTCTATGCTCCATACGAGACAGGCTCTCTAGATTAGAGAATGAAATAGCACAGCTGGAACAAGCACACCTATTGTCCAGAGAAAACAAGTAGTTGGGTGACATCAAACAAGCCCTAGAGGAGTATCATGACACTGCAGCCAGCACACAAGATGGGAGGCTAGCACGGTTATAGAAATTAAAGATGGGCATGGCAATCTGGTTCACGTCACGGTTGGGATACCTAAAAGATTTGGTGAGTACTATGCGGACCTGTATAGTTCTCGGATAATACACGACGACAAAGCAACTGAAGTTTATTTGGCACATATTCAGATGACATGGCTAACTGACTTGCACAGAGAACATCTCCTAGCCCCACTTGACCCCATGGAAATTAGAGTAGCATTAAAGACTGAGTGCGGGGACCGCACCTGGCATTGATGGCTTAACAGTCGCTTTCTACAAAGCTTATCAAGAGCTACTTATTTCTCACTTAGTTACTCTGTTAAAGGATATGGCTGCAAACAAAATAATGCCCCCATCGATGAGGGAGGGCCATGATTGTCACTCTTCTCAAGCTGGGGAAACCTCCAAATGATTGCTCATCCTACCGACCCCTATCTCTATTGAATGTGGACACAAAACTCTTTGCCAAAATTCTTGCCAATCGGTTTGCACCCCTAGTCCTGATACTGGTAGGGGCAAAGCAGGCAGGCTTCGTCTCCGGCCGCAACCTAACTTATGACCTCAGAACCATTTTTGGCACTATTCAAAATATAAATTCAGAAGTCAAAGCCGCAGCAGTCTTTCTAGACACTGAAAAGGTGTTTTATTCTGTAGAATGGCCATTCATAGAGGCAGTATGACGACACCTTGGTGTGGGAGAGATTTTTATCCATCTAGTACAGATACTGAACAGGGACACGGTAGCTAGAATTAGATCGGGGATTAAAGTTACATAAGCAATCTCTATCTCTTGAGGCACCCGTCAGAGTTGCCATCTGTCCCCACTTCTGTATGCCTTGGTAGCGGATCCCCTCTTGTACGCCTTGAGGGAGTATCACGCACATATAGCAGGGTGCGATTCCCTGGCTATCAATTGATTGCTTAGGTATACTCCGACAACATGCTCCTACATGTCCGGTATCCTGAGAAACACCTCACTCCTGTACTCACGGAAGTGGCCCGCTTTGGACAGTTGTCTGGCCTTAAGATTAACTGGGCCAAATCATTCATTTTTCCATTAACTCCAGTTACAGTCCCAGTGAATTTAGAATTCCCACTACAGTGGACCACGGATTTGGGCCGATATTTAGGAATTTAAGTTCATACAGACCCCACAATAGTACTCACAGGTAATTTTGGTAACGCACTAGGTAGACTCTAAGAAGACATAGCCAGATGGATCAGGCTCCCGCTTTTATTGATTGGTAGAATTTCATTAATGAAAATGATAGTCCTTCTAAGATTACTATTCCTAATTCAAAATATTCCCATGTGTCTCCAGACACATATGTTTGCCACCATCAGGTCGCTTTTGATTAAGTTAGCTCGGGCTGGTAAACAACCAAGGGTCAAGTGGGAACCACTCATTTTGCTATACTCCATGGGGGGTCTAAATTCCCCAGATCTTGCTCATGCATGGATACATGGCCCGCAGTTCCTCCCACATCTATATACAGAGAAAGTCATAGCAGCCCCTAACATATTGCCGCAGATATTATTTAAAACTTCATAAGAAAACACAGGTTTCCCTCAACTCTACTGTACATGCCCGGCGAATCCTACTGGACAGACAAGCAGGCACACTACTGTATTCACCGTTAACCCCCTTGGACTGGTGTACCTGGCTAACGACGGGTAGAGACAGGGAAGACTCCAGAGCTTTACAGAAGATAGGCCTTACCGTAGTTGGGGATTTGTTCGAAGACAGGGTACTTCGCAGCTGGGAAGATATCCATGCAGAGGGGCATGCTCATTTGGCACTCGACCAGTATCAGTATTTCAGAGTTAGACACGCACTACTAGAGTTATTGAGTGAAGATTTACAAGAGCCAGCAGAGGTATTAGCACTTACATCATTTGAACTCCCACCCCATCCAAATTGGTCTTTAGTGTCTATAGCCTTACACATGAAAAAAGACTATCGTCACTACTCAAAGTGGAACAAGATTGGCAAAAGGATTTAGATTGCACAATAGACAGTTGGCGCTACTGCTGCAGGATGACAAGTCTCACTGAATGGCAGATACCGCCTTCATCCACTTTAAATACATAAATATTGTGTACTACATGCCAGACAGACTATATAGGTATGGCATTAGAGATTAGAGACCTGCTACTGATTTACAGAGCCAGAAGCTCACCATCATCACTGACCTCTCACTCGCTCCCAACCCGTTCCTTGCATTGCTGGGATACGCTACTTGTACAAAACCATTGAAATTCCTCCGTTATAGTTAGTTCAGCTAACTATAACTCGCGTGCCCGCAATCCACTGCTGATGATGTCACATTTTACATCTACTAGATGATGTCATCAGTGATGTCATCAGTGATGACATCAGTGATGACATCAGTGATGACACTGACCATGTCATGAATGATATAATATGTGACATCAGCAGTGGATTACGGGCGCGCGAGTTATAGTTAGCTGAACTAACTATAACAGAGAAATTTCAATGGTTTTGTACAAGTGAAATGTCCAGCTAACTATAACACCCCTAAAACCTAACGTTTTTTCTGTGAATTTCAAAGGTTTTTAAAATGCTAATTCCTTACTATAACATGTCTGAAACCTATGTTTTTTTCAGTGAACTTCCAAGGTTTTTTAAATGATATTTTTAAAATGTATTTCTTGCTCCAATTTTTTTTGTATTCTTCAACTACATTTTTTTAATCTACATATATATATATATATATATATATATATATATATATATATATATATATATATATATATATTTTTTTAATTACACTACACATTTAAAAAAAACATTTAAAAAATGAATATTTTTTTAATTTTATATTCTTTTAAATATACTTCTATTTTTTATTTTGCATGGAGTCGCGCACCCAACGCGTTAGAATCGTGCATCCGACGTGTAGAAGTCGTGCACCAAATGCACTGGAGTCACGCACCCTACAGGTTAGTAGTCGTGCATCCAACGCATGCACACCAGGGGGCCACGCTGGATGCGCGACTCCTAATTTTACCGTAAAAAAAAAAAGGAAATAGCCCCTATCACTAATTTTTACTATCCCTGTGGGACCCCATCCCCCGGGGCTTATAAAAAACATTGGGGACCATGGGGGATGCCCCAACGCCCCCAGGCGGCTCCCAACGTCCTTCGGGAGCCGGCATTGCTTTTCCACATGGGGAGCTGCTGACATGCAGCTCCCCGTGTGGAAAAGCAATTTGGTTTGGATTTTGAAAGAGAGAACAGGTTTCCCTGCTCTCTCTTTCAAAATCCAAACCAAGTTTGCTATGGGAGGGTGGGAGACTCCTGCCCTCTCATAGCAAACAGTGTCCTGGGGGTGGGCACCCCAGTACACTGCAGGAGCCAGCCTTGGGGGGTGACGGTCCCCAGGGCCCTCGAGGGCTCCAGGAGGGGGGCATGCAGCCTCCTCCCTCAATACATAAAGCCCTGGGAGGTGGTGGTCCCCGGGGCTTGGGGGGCTGTTACGCCCCCCCACAAATTATACTGGGAGGGGCTTTCGAGCCCCTCCCAATTTATTTTGTAGCCCCAGGGGGGGTGGCGGTCCCCAGGGCTGGGGGGCCCCTCTGTACCCCCTTAAAATGTAATAATTTTGCCCCCAGGATTTGGCCCCCTCGGGGCCAATTATAAAAAAAGCTCAGTTTTTTGTTACGGCAGGATCCGCGCACCCTGCGCGCACTTTGCAGTTTAAAAAAAAAACAAAAATAAGAATTGGGGGGCCCTGGGAGTCCTTCAGGGATCCCCTAAGCAGGTCTAGAGGGTCAGGGTATTTCTACCCTGCCCCATTTATACGTTTTGCACACTTATTCCACAGACTTCTTCAGCCTTGCTTCTACCGAGGCACAAAATGGCTGCCAACAGTTCCTGGTTTCGAATGTTGACAACCACTTGACAGCCAATTAGCATTCAGCGTGTGATCGGGAGGGTGCGCTCAGGGTGCGCAGATCCACCGCTCCCATAGATATATATGTACATTTAACTGTCATTTTCTCTGGAACTTCTGAACAGATTGACACCATTTAAGCAAAAGGCATGAGTCTGAACCGAGGACTACCTCTTTGCCAAATTTCGTCTAATTCCATTCAGCAGTTCGGGCTGTAGCTGCGGCTAAAGGTCCTATGGGAAATTGCATGGGGAAAACACGTTTTGGGACCCCCCTTTTTTCTCGGCCCCCACTACACAAATCATCCCGAGACTTTAAGGATAGGAGCAGACCGGAGCTGGCCAAAAGTTTTGAATATTTCGCAAAGATTCGTCAATCGGCGCCAAAGTTCTTGGGAATAGAATGTTGCGGATTTCCTATGGAAAATAGGTTATAACTATAACTACCTACTGGCAACTGCCAGGAGAGAGACAGAGAGACAGAGACAGAGAGTGTGTGTGTGCGTGTATATATATATATATATTTTTTTTTTTGATAGAGATATCTATATCTCATTTCTATCATATATATCTATATATATCTATATCTATATCCATATCCACACATATATATAGATGTATATACAGACACATATACATACATCCTACTGGCGGTCACCAGTAGGTAGTTGCAGTTAGGGCCTTGTTTATATTAAAAAAGCATTTTTTCTTTTGCCAATATCTTTGCTGCTGTTTGACGAATATTCGCGAAACTTTCAAAACTAATTGCCCACTCACTTCAGCTGCTATGTTGAAAGTGTCTGGGTGATTGCTCATGCAGGGGCTGAGAAAAAGAGGGGATCCCAAAACGCTTTTTCTCTATGTTAATTTTCATAGGAAACTTTAGACATGGCTACAGCCTGAACTGTTCAACGGAATTTCACCAAATTTGGCAAAAAGGTAGCACTTGCTTCAGAAAGCACTCTTTTTGTTAAATGGTGTAAGTCCATTCAGTAGTTCTGGAGAAATTTGAACATTTCTCAGATATACAAATATGGCCATGGAGGATCAACAAACCCTTGAACTCACAAGCCTGCTAGCTGATTGGCTGCAAACAGTTCCAACCAGGAAGTGTTGGCAGCCATTTTTTGACTCGATTAAACCGAGTCACAACGTAAAAGGCTAAAAAACATTAAAAATGAAGAAAAGGGGTAGGGTAGAAACACCCTGACCCCCTAGGCCTGCTCAGGGGGTCCCACAGGGACCCCCCGGGCCAAAGAAAGCTTTTAAAAAAAAAAAAAAAATTGTGGGATTCGCATTGGATCCGCGAAGCCAGACTATTATCTTGTTTTTTAATCAAAGTGCTGGCTCCCACGCTTTGTTGATTTAGGCTGCCGGGGTTAGCCAGCTCCTAAGAGCAATGATCTAAATACATGCGGGGGCCTGCACAGGCCCCGCAGCCCTGGGGACTGCAACCTTCCCGCAGCTTAATCTTTTTAAAATGATTGCATGGGGAGGGCTCCCCCCACGCAGCTCAGGGGACCGCCACACCCCCAGAACTGATTATGTTAAATGCGGGGGCCACGCATCCACCTCCCCGGGGCTACATTGAAAAGTTGCATGCCACGGAGTTCAGGGGACCGGCACCTTCCCGGGGCTATATTACAAAATAAAGTGTGGTGGGGGCTTGAGCCCCCTCCCCACACAGCCCCGGGGACCGCAACCCCCCCAGGGCCAGCTCCAACAATGTCTCAGGGTGCCCACCCCCAGGACATTGCAGTTTGTTATGGGATGGTGGGAGCACTGCTCCCCCCATCCCATAGCAAACAAGTACTCCACTTTGAACAAGTGAGAGCATTTTGCTCTCACTGTTCAAAGTGGAGCACTTTGCTTTTTACTCCCAGGGAGCTGCATATCAGTGCTCCCTGGGGGTAAAAAGCCATGCCGGCTCCCGAAGGAGGCGGGAGCCAGACAGGACTGTGAGGCCTTCAGTATACCCCAGAATTCCCCCTCCCTTTAAAAAAAAAAAAGAAAAGGAATGGGTGGGCCCCAGGGCCGAAATTGGTCTGGGGATGGGGGCCGCTTGGCTCCCCCACCCTTGAGAAAAAAAAAAAAAAAAAATGAAAAGAGAAGAAAAGGCTAGGCCTGGGGGATGGGGTCCACAGGGCTGAAATCTGCCTGGGGGAGGGGGTCCACAGGGCTGAAATCTGCCTGGGGAGGGGGACCACATGCCCCCTCCCTTTTTTTTTTTTTTTTTTTTTTTTTTTTTAAATGGCTCAGGTCCCAGGGATGGGGTCCCCGGCGCCCTAAATGGTCAAGGGAAGGGGGAACCACACAGCCCCCCTTCCTAAAATAAAAAAAGGAAGCCGGCAACTCGCCAGAGGCTCTGCCCTCATTGTCAACTACTCTGCAAACACACCTCCTGGCGAGCTCTTTGTTGGGGGATAAAGCTCCCTTCAATGCAGAGGGTCCTTAGTGGTCAACTAGCCCACCTGTTACCTCCAGTAAGCCCCACTCAGTGGGATTCCTGGGAGGTGGTCAGAGGCCACCCTCCTTTTTATACCACTCTGCAAACGGGCCTCTTGGTGCACTGCTGGTGGGGCGAAGAGGTCCCCTTGTGTCCTGAGGACCTCAGGACTAAAGTGGACTTCATTCCCCAAGCAGCAGTGCACCAGGAGGCGCATTTGCAGCGTGATGGAGAAAGGGGGCGATGCCTCTGACCACCTCTCAGCAATCCAGCTGTGCGGGGCTAACTAGAGGTAACAGAGGTAGTTGGCCCCGAGGAAGCCTCAAGAGGCAAGGGGACTCTATCCCCCAATGAAGAGCACACCAGGTGGTACGTTTACAGAGTGGTGGACAAAGGGGGCATGGCCTGGTACCAGAATAGGAGGGGTAGTTGCCACCCAAGGACATTCTTGAGGGCCAAGTACCCCTCCATTTAACTCCAGTAAGTCCCACACATTGGGATTACTAAGAGGTCTTCGAATGCCACGCCCCTTTCTCCACCACTCTGCAAATGCGCCTTCTGGTGCACTACTAGTGATGAAGTCCACTTTACTCCTGAGGACCTTGGGGGCCCAAAAAGCCCTCCAGGTACCTCCAGTAAGTCCTACGCAGCAGACCACAGGTTTCAGGGATGGTATAGTTAAAATTTTGTAATTAAAAAACATTAGAAATTCACTGAAAAAAACCACAGGTTTCAGGGACGTTAGTCAGAAATTAGCATTTAAAAACCTTTGAAATTCAAGGAAAAAACCAAAGGTTACAGAGAGGTTATAGTTAGGCTGACATTTCACTTTTAAAAAAAACAGAGAAATCCAGCCGTTCTACTAAGCTGAGCTAACCTTTGTTTTTTTCCATGAATTTCTTAGATTTTTAAAATGCTAATTTCCAACTATAATGTCCCTGAAACCTGTGTGTTTTTCAGTGAATTGCTAAGGTTTTTTAAATGCTAATTTCTGCAGCAAACAGAGCATATGCATATTTTATTTATATTTCCAAAACATGAGACTGTCTGCAAGAGCAACCATAAGCTGAAACTGGAGATTAAAAATTAGAGTAAATAAACACGTACTTTTTTTTCTAACTTGAGCATAGTTCTTTGCTTTGTAAAGGTCAGGGAGACATGGTGTTACAAAGGTTAGATATTTCTTACGAACAAGTGCAACTCCCATGTTGCCTTTTGATCTGGGCATCAAAGAAGATGATGTGATGAAGAGCAAAGAGCTTGAGCAAGAATATACCATGTAGGAAGCGGTCGTGTAAAGGAAGGGATTGATTCAGGGCAGGCAAACTCCATGAAACCACAGGGAGGTGATGTCTGCGTCTCAGGGCACACCGTTTGCTGCTTATTCGGTCTCAGGGCCAAGAAATCCATAAATGTTTGCCAACAAACAAAAAGGCACAGGAGCTCAGAGGAAAACATGCGGGGACTGTAAAGATACATTAGCGGTCAGAGCTTCCATTTTATACATAGATAAACCATGAGATGAATGGCAAAACCACAAATAATTGCCATGCAAATCTCAGCAGCCCCTCTTTCACACTTCACTAGAATTATGTGCAGTTCGAATACTGCTCGGAAAGGGTTTTCATGGAACAGCATTATCTGCTATGGAAACCCACTGATGGAGCGTAAAAGATAAATAACGATTGCCTCGATCAATTCTCACTGTTAAGAGTTTTAGGATAATAAACTCTTGATGAATTCCTGCAAAATAGCTTAAAGTAAAAACGTGAGGTTTCCTGCTGCATCGTAAAAGCCTGCGGAGTGTTTTGAAACGTGGAAATGCAAAAACGTAACTAAAGAAAGAGGAAATGTTTATTTACCTATGCATGTAATCACGTGGTTTGAGAATGTAAACTAACATAGAAAAAGTGGTGATAACCTTAAAAAAGTGTCGAAAAATGAATCAATGTCTATGTATTGAAGCAATGAAAAGATTAAAATAGTTTAATTCTGAAAGAATCGTTAGTATGATAATTTACAGCTTATTCTAATGTTGTGAGAATAAAATGTGCAATACAGAATGACACGTAGAAATTTTGTTTTGAAAAGGATAAACATGTAAATAATTATAGTAGTGCCGAATATTAAAATGTAACTTATAAAAGAATAATAATAAGTGGATTAACCAAGAAAATTGAAATACTTTTATTAATTTGTGTTTTATATTAATCATAATGTGGTAATGATCCAGCAAATTTTCTTGTAGGCCTCAGATGCTTTTTTCCCCTATTTGGAAGGCAGAATCTAGCTAAAGTAGTCACATTAAACGCTGTGAGAACTTTTCATAAAGTTTATTTCCTGTGCTCTTGATTCAGCAACACTTTTGCCAGAAATGTACTGATAAAATTACAAACCCAGAGAGAGCGACAGTGAACAAAGTGAATTTTCTTACTTCCGAAGAAAGGTTGGAACTATAAACTAATTGAATTTGATGACATTACAAAATGATTAATTAAGGCTTCTGGATTATTAGTGAGTTATTGATCACACCTGGACTAGCCCACTGTGGATGACCAATGGAAATCATATGGGATGACAAAAAGGATCATTTGTGGGCGTAAACTAACTTTTGGAAGTATAATTGTCCTTTGGAGGAGGAGTCGGGCTGGCTGTCATTTTCTGTTTTCCTGCCTGGCATGCTGTTGCACAGAAATCTAATTTCCCTCAGATGCCAAACTTTTTAACTGAACGTTCCTGAACTACCCTGAACCTGCATTTTGCCAGCTGGTAAAGTGTGCAGGTGGTAATCTTTCGTCTGAAGGGTTTATCGACTAATTCCTGGGGCACGTTGTGCTTCGACTCTGCATAATTGGTTTGTATGATCTAAACGCTAAATCTCAATTTTTCCAATGTATCTCTCTCATTCTCTCCCTAAGCAGCCATCAAATGTTTTCTTTTGTTGAATCTGTATGGCATTCTGTGGCTAATTGAACAAATTGACTGCTATTAAATCGGATTATGAAATGTGATTTCATGTTTCCTGACCATTTAAATTGAGGCTCTAGATAACTTACATGAAAACATTTTATAGAGTAATTTTTGGAGTGAACTTTCTTTTTGTAAGTCTTATGAATACTGGTAATAATTGTGAATTGGTTGACGGTCAATAGCATGTATTTTTGCATTTTTGTTATTCCTGGTCCTCATAAGGAATTGCCTCATGTTCTCTAAATAATCAAGTCCTGTTAGCTCACATAAAAGATCCATTAGAGGACCAATGGCTGTTTAGGTTATGTTATGGGCCCAGAGATTGAAATGATCAGATTTGTAAATTAGTATTGATAAGAAATTTTGCCCAGTCTTCCGCTGCATCACCACCTATAACAAACTTCATTCCTCACGCGAAGAGAGATACGGGAATTGCATTCATATCAAAGACTGGAATGACTAATAAACTGCTCTCCACTCTGACAAGTTTTGATTTTTGTTACCATTGGTGACTTACATCTCCTCATTTTCACAAATGTTCATAGGGGTCATCTCCAGCACATTGGATAAAACACTACGACAATCTATACATTTTTAAAGAAAATCACGAATGGCATTGGACAAGGAAGGCGTATGAGGAAGGACTTGGGGAATATGTAAAATGTTAGTGTGGGCCTACCTGGATTGGAAACGCACACTTGCAACATTCAAGAAAGTTTTGGAAGAAACAAACAAGATTACACAAAACCGGGATTTATTGCAAAGGCATTTCTAAATGTGAACCCCTTCAACATTTCTCTCATGCGAGCCAAACACGAATGGAGGAAACACCCAAAGTAGCCTAAAACAAATGGATGATTTGTAGATTGGCTGTGGATAAAGTACAATTGGTATTCATTTTTATGGCCAGTTTATTTATGCTCATCATTAAATGGACACTTAACTAACAAGTTTGCATATAAATTGGCAACAGCTCATTGTATAGTTCTGGGGAAGAGAATTTAAAGGAGACAGATGGAGAATGAACCTTACTGGTAATGCCACTCAGCTCTCGTTCTCAGCGTTTTTCTTTTAGTTTTAAGGTAATTTTGGTTGTACTATTTAAATATAGTGTAATGTTATGTTTTCAAGAGCAACTGGGTTAAAAAAGGTTGATAATCTGCTTAAATGCGATCTCGTCTCAGAAGTATTTTTTATGTATAAAACCAATCATATGATAGAAGCATTTATGAGTAAAGAGTTTAAAATAAATAGATCATTGTTAAGAGTATTTATGTTCCTGGGATATTTGTGAAGAAAATAGGTTATTATTGCTTATTAATATATGAGCAATTAGATTAGCAGTCATTATGTGAATTGGTGTACATTTGTAAAGTGAACGATTTAAAAAAAGAAATATTTACTGATAGTTCTTAAAGAAATAAAACCGTCATAAAACACAAATGTTAACTTCGAAATGCTGAAGGTTGATCTGGGGCAATTTGGCAGCTATGTTGCATTTTGCAACTTATTTCACACCTTGGAAAACTAGAACACAACTCATATAAAAGAGAGGAGTAAGTGCTTTTCACTGGCAGAAAAAGCTAGCTCACAATATATCTAAAATAGATTGTCCCGGTAAAGAAAAATATTGAAAGAAAAAAAAAATTGCTTTTTCAATATTTTCACCAATTGTACTCCAGTATGTTTTCTGTTGCACAAAAAATCCACTGGAATAGGCATAAAAGGACTAACACGAATTGTTGATCCAGGAAGACCAATCGGTTTTGCCATGGAAAGTCGCTGCGCTTAAACATTTATATTAAAAAGAAAATTCAACTGGCCTAAGAAGTGTTATTGCAAAAGCCTGTCACTCCACATAGTTCCATCACGCTCACCTCTGTAGTAGTCAACCTGAGATAATGAGGACAGAAAGGCTCTCAAATCCACCACTGGTGGCCGCTCAGGTTTCCTTGGCGGAGGGCCAAGCAGCTCAACCTGCGGAAGAGGTCTTATTCGTGGGAACATTTTTTCAAGGTCTTCAGAGACGCTTTTGTGTTCTAGAAAATGAAAAACATTAAGTTTAGCTGCATTAGTGAGCAATCAAGTTCATGGTAGCTAGCCAACAGATTTCCCACAACTTCATAGCAATACAGGTCAAGACGTCATTTCCGAGAAGGTACACATTAAATGAAACCAAGCAGAAAAGCAAATGTACAAAGCAGTTGATAATAAACTGGTAATGCTGTGATGAATAGCCGGAATGCTGCTCTTGCTATTAAGTTTCAAAACATTTGCATACACTCAACTGGTAACAAAATAGATAACTTGTTTACTTTGCACCGCAGTAGAGCCCAGTCGAAAATATATTTAAAAAAAGGATGTAAATGTACAGTTGATTTTTTTTTATTTTTTTTTTTTTTATTTTTTAAACAAAAAAGTCTAGTTCGAAGATTGCAGTGGACTAGAACACTATTGTGCAAGGCCATAATAAAACCTGGTTGACCTCTCCATCCAGTCTATAGAAATAAAACAACTGGATAAAAACACTGCACTACAATCTCCGGCCTTAGGAACTGGACAGGAATTCTTACCAGAGCTATCTTCTGACTTGTGGGAATTGGACAATAACAAAAGTAAACGCCCCAGTCTAGTCATAAGCAGCTAGTGAGAGACTTGTGACCAGGAGGGCCACTCAAAAAGCGGCCTCGCTCCCTTCGTCTCCTTGCACAGTCTCTCTTTCCATTCATCCATTTTCTGTCTTTTTCTCTCCTCCGTCTCTGACCGCTTTCTCTCTACCCAGGCTATGCTCCCTCTCTTTCCCCCTCGAAGCCTTCCCATACCTGCTGCAATTAACCTGGGAGAGCTGAAGAAAGTACACCCGGGGTGATCTGCAGGTTTCAAAACTAGCTGCAAAGGGCTCGAGCCCACCAGAGAAATACCGAACGGAATAAAATACCTGCCCGGCCCAGTCTGACTGAACAAGGAGCCACCCCTTTCTAACACCTCGGGCTCTTGTTAACTCCAGAGTTTGTACATCTTGGCGTTTTTGCAAGCAGTCCATATTGATTCTGCTATAAAACTCACCTGTTCCTTAATAACAATTCAAGTAATTTACTAACTAACCTCCAAATGAGCTTCTTAAACTAGAAGCCTGGAGGTTCATTAAATATGCCCAACTGTATGTCCACATAGACAGATAATTAGCCAACTGGCTCAGATGCACATGCTCCCCATAACAATAGAGGCACACATTCACACTGTAAACAGCCTTTACAACGCAGGCATTACCACGCAATGCCTTTACCACACAAGGCAAGTATATTTAAGGTAAGTGTCTATGTAAGTATGAATATACATTACCTAGCAGCAAACACCACTGGGTAGTTATAGCTAGGTCAGCGTCACAAAACTTTCCAAAAACTGGCTACTTTTTACCTAGTTTGTGAATGGAAAGTTTTGAGGTGAGCCATCAAGCAGGAATCCAAGAAAACAGTGGGGTCCAAAAACACAAAATCTCCATTCATTTTCCATAGACGTTTTTTGAACAGCGCTAGCGCAACAGCTGCAGAACGGATTTTCATCAATATTTGGCAGGAAACCAGAGCTTGGCCCATAAAATGTGCTTTTTGTGATTTGGTGTAAATGGGCTGAGTAGTTTGAGAAAGTAAGTTGCAAAAATGATTGTATATCTGGACAGTTGGGTCGGAGGGACTCTTGTGAGAGTCCCACAAACCCAATTAAAAAAAATAGAGCTTTTTGATTGGCCTGTGGAGCTCTGTTTGCTGGCTGCAGTTACAGGACCAAGTCTTGTCTCCTAAAAAGGCTTTAAAAAAAAATATATAATAAGGGGCAGAGTAGGAATACCCTGCCCCCCTAGCCTATCGGGGTTGGGGGGGAAGGGGTAAAACTGTTCCCTGAAGGCTGTGCGTGCATCCTTGCTCCTTTCTCAGCACTCCCAGAACCAAAAGAGATAACAATAAGCATTTGCAATGCAATAGGTCTCGCATTTACGCAAGTTTATACTATTGGCATTGTAAATGACATTGCCTTTTATTTATGTTGTAAAAACCAAAACGTAAATAAAAGGCATTGTCATTTACAATGCCAATAGCTCAAACTTGCGTAAATGCGAGACCTATTGCATTGCAAATGCTTGTTCTTCATTATCACATCTGAGAGCACTGACAGATATGTATGTCCAGGGTAGGGGGTAAGCTGCACAAAAACCCTTCTGTTTTATTTAATAGCCCACAATTCTGCACCACCTACAATAGGAACATAGGTTACATTTAGGGTGTATATGACAACTGACTTGCCTATTGGTTAACTAAGGGCATTGTCATCGATTCAGTGCTGGTGAAGATATTTTGAAATTCATATTTAAAAACTATCACTTTCAATAAGTACTCTTCAATGCGCTTTTATGATCTGTTGAAAAAAATGTGTTAAATACATTTTTGAGTGTTGAAGAGACTTTGGAATTTTTTTAGATTACTTTTTTGCACGCTGTACATGGCAAATATTTTCACGAACTCGGCTCGTGCACAGCTCTTGGGCTGGAGCTGCCCTTGGCTTGGCTCGGGCTTGGCTCTCTCAGTTAATTTGCTGACTCTGGCACATCTAGTTTTAGCCTTATCCAAGATACAGGCTCCTACTCACAAACTGAGTGCAACAAAACTATGAATAAATTATAAAAACAACAAAAGCCACCCCACTGCCTCACCCCTTACCGGACACTACACTGAAGAAAGATTGCCACAGTGGTGACACGTGTACTCACTGCGACGCTGCAAAGTTCGGCTGCTTTGAAGACTTTCGTCCTGTGTGAATGTCTTTAATAGTTTCACAGCCGTAAAGAAGACTAGGGCTGGGTCTGCTGAATGCTGGCGGTACTGACCCAGCCTGAATCGCCCGGGGACGCGTGTAGGTTTCCAAGGAATTTTTGTTCCATTTACTGCTGCGCTGTGAAAGGCGTTAAGGGAGGGGTTATGTGGTGCCTGAGGCAGATTCTTAGATCTTAATCAGAAAAGCCTCACGCACGCACACCCAGACAGACTTAGATAGAGTGGCACAGACATCCATGCCCATGCACTTTCAAAGAAATACACAAACCCGCACACTCAGCTAGAAGGGAATTCACACACAAAGGCGGCCAAAAAGATCACATTCTGGACTTGGCCCATTTAGAGGGTGCTGGCAATGGTAAAATCGACCAAAAATTATGTTCTCACTAAATGTAAACGCAGGTACGTAGCTTCAGATGGGCTGTAGGGGGCGGGACACCCCCTTATGATTTCTCAGTCGGGTCATGCTGCTGAAAATAAAGATACACAATACCATCACAAAACAGCAGGGGATGGGGAGGCGGTCAGGCCGGGGGCACCCACCTTCCTGTGCAGCTGGCCGGTAAGGATCGCCAGCAGGGGAGGGTCAGGCTCGTTACACTCACATACACATGCCAGCACGGGGTGTCAGGCCGAGCAGGCGCACATGCCAGCAGGGGGTGTCAGGCTCGTTCACACTCACGCACATGCCACAGGGGGGTGTCAGGCTCGTTCATACTCACGCACACATGCCAGCTGGGGGTCGTGTCAGGCTCGTTCACACTCACTCACACAAGCCAGCAGGGGTCTGCCAGGCTCATTCACACTCACTCACACATGCCAGCAGGCGGGTGCCAGGCTCATTCACACTCACCCACACATGCCAGCAGGGGGGTGCCAGGCTCGTTCACACTCACTCACACAAGCCAGCAGGGGTGCCCCAGGCTCGTTCACACTCACTCAAACATGCCAGCAGGGGGGTGTCAGGCTTGTTCACACTCACTCCCACATGCCAGCAGGGGGGTGCCAGGCTCGTTCACACTCACACATGCCAGCACGGGGGAGTCAGGTTGATCACACACACATGCCAGCAGGGGGTGTGAGGCCGATCACTCTCAATGCCAGCAGGGGTTGGGGAGGGTGTCTGCCGGGGGCACCCACCTTCCTGCGCAGCCGCAGCTGGCCGGCAAGGATCGCCAGCAGGAGCATCTTGAGCAGCAGGGCCGTGTGTTCTCCATCCTTGTGGCCATGCGAGGGCTGCTCTCTGCCAAGGTTCACCAAGCAGTGCGGGGCTACGTGGGGAAGATGCACAAGGTAGTCAAAGGGGGGATGAAGGTGACTGAAAGGGCAGGGAGGAAGACAAGAGGGGGTCAAAGAGGAGGCAAGGAGAGGAGGGGAGAGAGCTGTGAGGGAGGAAGAGAGGGGGCCACAGCGGGTGGGAGAACCTGAGCGTGGGCTGAAACGTCGGAGGGAGGGAAAGTGAATGTACGCCATGCGCGCGTTGAGGGAGACGAGTACGCGTGCACTGGCTGGGGGCGGCTGGTGCGTGTGTGTTTGTTGGCGCAGGACGCGTAGAACTCAGCGAGGCAGGTGGTGCTGGAGTTCAGCAGGTGAGAGCAGGCCGAGTCGGAGTCCAAGATGACCAGCGGGTCTTCCCGGGAGTACATGCCGGCCCAGCGACTGCGAAATGTTAGTCGTTGCTTTGAATTGCGCTTGCGTTAGTGGTTTGCCTACCAGGCACTAGGACCGGGGGCTCATGCCGATGTGTTTAGCTGCCCGGGGGCTGCCCCCAGGGTAGCCAGCGATGGGGGTGGCTGGCCCACTTTGGATTACACTCGGGCAAGACTGCCCGTGGGTTTTCTCTCCTTGCTTTCCCCTTCAGCCAGACCGGGTTTCCCGATGGCAGGGATCACAGATCCTTTATCCTGTCCCTCGGGGGGGGGGGGGGATGATAGTGCGACGGCCTAGGGGTACAAGGCACACTGCACGCGATGTGTAGAGCAACACAGCAGAATGGCTAGAGCATGGGACTTTGAAGCTGGGGAACCCAGTTCGAGTCTCGGCACCGACCCTCAAACATCTGGTGATTCTGGGCAAATCGCCTAGCTGCCTGCGCCTAAAAAGGAATTACACTTAAATGAAGAAGGCAGTATAGGGCGCCCCAAGCACCAACCCTCCCGTTCACGAGGCACTATTAGCGGATGTAGCGCGGCATATAGTATGGCGGAGCGCGCATAAGGCTCGCACCTGTTTAAATGTACACATTGAAATGGCGCGAGGGGCGCAAGCGCTGCAGTTCGAGTACTAGGTAATTACCGCAGCATGTTGGTACCAAGGTACGGGTCCATCGTACCTCTCTGGTTTGGTTCTCGTATTTTTGCCGCTGCGCCATAGCCATAGTTCAGCAATTGAGAGCGGGCCGAGTCGGAGTTCAAGATGACCAGCAAGACTTCCCGGGAGTACATGCCGGCCCAGCCGGGGGCCCACAGGAGCCACAGAACGCGCATCCTGGCCATCATTCTACCAGGACCAGCGCTGCAGGGCCGGTCGAAGAGTTCACACAGAGAAGGCTGAGCATGAGCTGAAACGCCGGAGGGAGGGAAAGCGAAAGCGCGCCATGCGCGCGTTTAGAGACATGAGGCTGGTGAGGATGGAAGGGGGACAGGAGATGTGCACATCATGCGTGTTCACGTGCGCGTACACAGGCTCCAATCTGCCAATCGCCCTGCGCGTGCCCATCTCCTGTCCCACTTCCGAGGCAATTCAGTAACAATAGATCTCGCTGGCGACAGCGGTTTCGCGCTGCGTTCGCCAGGCGAGACCTAAAAAGGTGGCATGAAAACTCCACTTTCTCTGTGTGTGGCAGGTGGAGCTCCAAGAGACCAGGACATCCAAAAATAAAAGGGCTCTTACTTTTATTTTGAGTGTTTCAAGAGGCAAAGCCCAGGTAGTGTGAAATAAACACATAAGAGTGATTGCATTTCACAGTGCAATGAGAGGGTGAGGGTGTGGCATTAAGCCAAGGCTGTGACTGGAGCTGGGAAAACAGGTTCCAGGCTCGGAGCTCCAATACTTTTCGGTTGAATTTGTGCCACATAAAACTACAAAAAAGAAATTAAACGATCAGCTGGATTGTACTGCTTATGGACTTAACGAAATCTTTTAATTGATCCTCCTTTTTCTTCATTATTACAAATGAGGGTACCTTCAAATACATAAGTTAAGGTTGTGCATTGTACAAAACATCTCTTGTTTGATTTGATAGTATATAAAGTTGTTCCATCTATAATTATAACCTAGGTCCCATATAGGGTGCACAAGACCCATGACTTGCCTTTCAATTCACAAATAGCATTGTCATCAGAGCTGGGGCAGGAACATTTCTCAGCTCATGTTTAAAAACTATGACTTATTAAATACTTGCGAGTGTTAATTGTTTTTAATTTGAAGACTCCTTACTATATTTTCACATGAACTGTGCCACATGATTGACATTCCACATATTTTTAGGGCTCAGCTTGTGCATGGGCTCTTAAGAGATAGAGTCAACCCTTGGCTCAGTTGTTCCCATTAATTTGCTTGCTCACCCACCTCTACCTTGTGCCATAGTCAGGGCCATTGGAATGATACAGCAGGAGAGTACCTGATCATGTGTCAGAGTTGACTTAAGCAGCAAGAAACAACAAATTATGCAGCGTAATGTGCATATTTTATGGTATTATTACTTGAAATTTTGTTCATTTTCACACAAGCTAGCACAGTCTGGACAAATGTCTCACTTCATTAGTACCAATTCAACACCAAATACTGCAACAGAAAGGTGTACAGTCAACCTTTCTGTAGGGACTTCCACTTCGCAGCAATACACGTTGTTGCGGTTTTAGTAACCTTTGATCCATTCAAGGTAGAAACTATGTTTTTTGGGATATAATCTGTAGATATATATCAGATAATGGAGTATGTGGAACAAGCAAAAATTCGTGGGTATGTGGAAAATGCCATAGCCTGAAAATCACAGAATTCAAGTGGCCTTGACTATAGTACAAAGGTGTGAGTATTCTTTCAAGCAAAGGTTTTTGTACTGAAAGATGACGTTTCCAGTAAAAAAACTATCCTTTAAGACATTTCCCATTGTATGTTTGCTGTACAGTGCAACACACATATAAAGTTTAAAAAATATGGAGACTTTTAAAAGTTGCTTCACTGTCGCACCTGCCTTGAGGCTACATAATATTTTGACTCAAATCCCTGCCTATAAATGTTATTAGTTAGGGAATTGGCTACAACCCCAAGGGTGGTTGTATGGAAGGATGGAATGAAAATACAGTTGGATAGAAAGAAGGTTAGGAGAAGAAGGGCAGCTATGGAGGTGAGATATTAAGGAGGGAAAGAAAGGAGGGGCAAGAATGGGACATGAAGTAGACCGAATAAAGGAAGAGGGGAGACCACATTGGAAAATGGACAAATGAAATAAGAGAAACAGAAAGGAAACAAAGATGGTAGAGTAGAGAAAAGGAGAAAACAAAAATATTTGGAAAGAAAGAAAATATACGAGAAGAGAATGGAGAAAAGTAGTAAGGACAGGAATTATAGATGAGAGTAAAGCTTTGGGAAAGCAAAGGAGAGGGAGGGATTTGAGTGTAGAGAGAAAAGGGAGCATGCATGGAGAGGTTGAGCTATGGAAGTAAGATAGAAAAAGTAAAAAAGCACTAACTGATGAGCAAACTAAAGAAAGGGTAGGTAAACATAGAAAGAGGAAAAAGGGAGGAAAAGAAGGAAGAACAGAATTTGGGCAAAAAGAAAAGAAAATTGCAGCCCGCCATTTTGTTTAAATAATATTTAAGTAGGGCATCTTGATTGGGGGTGGTTACCCTCCCGAGCCCAAATGGGCTCCATCGCCCAGGGTCACACACTATTTTAGGGGAGTCGCCAAGCCCAAATGGGCCCCGGGGGCATCATCTCCTGAGACCATAGAATAAGTAGAGGGAAGAGGGCACAAGGCTCGCCATTACAGACCCTTATAAGGTCCTGGGAACCCCATCCATGGCCAGTTGACAGACTGTGTTCCAAGGAGCCAGACCTGGGATACAGTAGTTTCCTTGCCCGCATCAGTGTGGGCAGGGAAATGTGTTTACTCCCACCTGGGAGCATTTTTAAATCTCACACCAGGTGGGAGCATGCATGCCTTCCCTGCACGTGTTATGGAGGCAGGGAAGGCAAGTCATATCTGCTCTCACCCAGTGGAAGCTGTGTAAATGTTCCTGCCGGGTGCAGACAGGGAAACATATTGCTACCTCCTGGAGGAAGCATACGAAAAGAGCTGCTACCTCCGGGTGGGCCAATGCCGGCTCCTCCAGCATGCAGAGAGCCATCTGGGGCCCCAGGGGCCCTGGGACTGCCCCCACAGCCCAAACAATATGTTTTGTGGGAGCCTGGGGTGGAAAACGGGGAAACCACTTAGATTGGAAAAGGCTCCAGGGGGGAGGGGTCCTCAGGGCCCATTTGGGCTTGGGGAGGTAGACCACACGCCATCCCCTTCCTCTAATATGTTTGGTCCCAGAGCCTCTTGCGGTTTGAAGCAGTGAGTCGAGCACCCCCCTTCCCCAATGCATTTTTTGCCCCAGGTGATGAGGTACCCTGGGCCAAAAGCTGGGGAAAGGGTAAGAGGTGTGGCGCAGTGGCCAGGGCGACTGACGCCAGACGCTGGGGATCACGGTTCGATCCCCGGCACCGGCGGCAGGGGTTTGCTCAGCACCATGTGACTTTGGGCAATAGCTTGCTTAATCTTCCCAACGGCCCCCAGCGCCGGGAAACCTGCGGGTAGCTGTGCGCTTTACAAATACAGGATTATTATTATTATATTATGACACCCTTATCTATTTGCCTGCAAGGGGGGGGTAGTATGCAGGGCCTGGTCCCATGCTATGCACAGCCTTCGGCATGGGACCACTTTAATTGTATGTACATATCTTTTGAATGTATTCACATTTATCTTTTGCACTCTGGAAAAAAGAAGTTGCACCTAGTATAGTTCTACATATATTAAAATAATAATTATACTGACACCTTGAGGCCTAATGGGTTTTAGTGCTCAAAATGCAATGGGGAGAGGATGTAGCCTTACCACTAGAGCAGCCGACCTCGAAGAGGGGGAACCGGGTTCGAGTCTCGCCAACAACGCTCAACATCCTGTGATTCTGGGCAAATCACTTAATCTCCCCATGCCTAACAAAAAATAATGTGTCGTTATGTAAAGCGCTCTGAGACCTAATATCTTCGGGTCTTAGTTTGCGCTATATAAATCACCTTTAAAAAAATATATGCTTCCTAAAGGCTAACTCTCAGCTAGTGTCAAAGATCACAAAATTAATATTGCACATGCTCAAATGGCAAAGAAAATACAGTTTACACGTGGCTGTATTCAGGAAGCACATTAAACATTTTGCCCATAAGCAGTTAAGAAATGTGTAAGGCGTGCAGTGTGGGGCAACCTCATGAGTTGTGGCAGACTTGGAGACATTCTAAGGAGTGCACCTATTTCTCCAAACACAGGCTTTAAAATCTCCCGAGCCTGGTAGCACTAGACAGCTGACTGGCAAAGGGGCAAAGTACAACATGCCCATCACTTCCTTGGTGGGCATTGAACATGCCACACACCACCGTTCACGTAGAGCATGAGCAGTACTGTACTTTGTTTATTTCTGCTCGTTAACTATGGGCTGAAAAACGCTCCCGCCCCAACCCACGTGAAGAACAATCTGGGGAACTGAAGTCCCAGGCCCGCCCCTTCATTCAAAAGGCTCATGGGAGGAAATGCATATTAATTAACAGTGAGAATGGAGAACTGTGCTGCAGTTAAACTCTGTGAATCAGCATCTGCAGTCTGGGAACAGGGTCGCAGCTATCATTGCTGCACCAGGTCAGGAGCCCAGAAGTGCCCAATGAACCCCGACAATTGCTGACCTTTACTTCCCCAACAGAAGTCAAAGGGCTTTGCTTGCACCATCATCCTCTTGCCACACTACTGGTCGGGAAACGATAACCTCCAAACCCGCCATAAACACACTGCTCACTGTGTGTGTGTCACTGCAGATTTAGTGAGTCTGTTCTTTAAATTCAATGGAAAAGGGCAAAAGAACAAAACATATCATGCACCACCTTTGTAGGTATGTTTTGCCATTTGGATTGGTTTCCGGGGTT
The DNA here is from genome assembly GCF_964204655.1 of Triturus cristatus. Lineage (NCBI taxonomy): Eukaryota > Metazoa > Chordata > Amphibia > Caudata > Salamandridae > Triturus > Triturus cristatus. The sequence goes on along the minus strand of NC_140586.1, from coordinate 687,970,430 downwards.
TCTGTTGGTGGTAGTAGGGAGCTGCTCGCAGATCTGATTTTCTGTTTACAAGAAATATAGTGGCATTTTCAGATTGATAGTAAATATTGCATTCTCCCTACTTTCCACAGAATTCCAAGAGCAGATCTGAAATATATGGTTTTTCAGAATTTCTTTTGTATTATTCTTTGCATTTTAAGTACGCGTGTAAACAAAATTATGACAACTATTAGACATATTTTTCTCCAGTTTGCCCACCACAGTTGTATGTTTTCAGACAAATGGCTGCCTAGACCCAGAAAACAAACTACATCCTCTAAAGTACTCCTCTACATGCATACAAAGTAAGCAACTACTTTTTGTATAATCGACAGCTCCATTTGAAAAAGCTGCAGGTGAGCCCTCAGGATTGATCGCAAAGCATTGCACTTAGCTAACAGTAATCATCGTCATGTTGGCATCAAGCATCCTTCCATTCTCGGGTCCAGGTATGCAACATCTATCACACCCCATTCCAGGGACTTTTAGGCACAGGATTCTATTGAGGATAAAGTACCCCTGCTGTATATTATAAGGATATTGAAAGTCACTGAGGAGTTCCATAACTATAGAGAGAAGGAGGCCGAAGTCCAAATTCCTCATCAAGTTATGGAACTTTAAGGTGACTTGCAATATCCTTAATATGTACGCCAGGGTGTACTTTGTCCCACATAATACATGGTCACCATAACCTTTACCACAAACCACTTAAGAAGTTGGTGCATAGCTCTTTCACATTACAGAATATAAATAAAACCTCTAGGGCAAAATTAAATACAAAGAACCTGCTAGTTATTTGTTGGAAACAGATTTTAGACACATTTCAAAACAACTCATTAAAAAGTTGCACTGTGTGTTGAAACATGCAGAAAGATTGGAGCTTTTCTCTATCTAAGCAGTGCAAAACAAACATGCTCTCTCGGCTGGTCATTGTCAGCTAATAAATAACGCAGCGGTAAGAAAAGCAATGCTAGTTTTCGTTGCTTTAAACAGCTGCCTCGTGTATGCTCCGACCAGCCTTTGACCTTGGCTCCTAGTTCTGCCAGCAAGTATTGTGTTGTCAGAACTTGTCTGTAATATATTATAATAAATGAGTCCTGGTGTCTTTTCCTTGTAAATCGGCAACTGGGTGCGTCACAAGTCGCTAAGTATATAGAAATTAAACTCTGGTATTTATACAGTCATTACAGAATCCTATACATAATACATAAAAAATATACATAGGTACCAGTGAATTACGGAGATGTTTTTCACCGAGGAGATCTGAATGATGCAAAATAGAAAACGAGACTGAAGCTGGAGCGGTCTATGATGTCACTCAGAACCCAGAGATGAAAAACCTCACCGTAATTCACTTTTTACACATCTATAATTTTCTGTTATGTATAGCCCCCCAAAACATCTGCCCCTGCCTTTAGGTACAGTGCAGGGGCAGAGGATAACAGGAGCTCTTTGCATAACATGCCCTCTCCTCCCTGATGCAAATGTGATAAATATCTTACCTGCTATCCTTAACCAAAACCCACCACCTTCCGGTCTTCCTTCCCCCTCCTGCAGCTGTGTTTTCTGCTTTCAGTCAAAGCAGACAAGCAGAGCTGTGCTGACAGGCTGTCAGAGAGCCCCGTCACCTGGTTTAGAAGACCTTTATGACCTCACAACAGTTAATAACCAGTTTTGCTATCCACTGCTGTGATGTCATAGCAAGGAGTTATAACTTTTAGAAATTGAAATAAACAATAGAGGCTCTCTATGTGAGCCATATAATACAAGTTCACTGCATAGCTTTTACTGTGGCCAAAACTGAGATTTGAACTGATATTTTTAGCAACATATTCCACTTTTACAAACTCACAGTCATAGAAATAAATAAAATATTGTAATATCAAAGTGTTCAGATGGCAAGCCTTACTTACCTTCATGATATTGCAAGGGCACCTTTTCCTGATCAACTTCTGCTGATCTAGAGGATTGATTAACCCATTCAGGGTGTGAGTCCTTTTTCCTTTCTATTGTGTGCGATGACGAGTTCTCCCAAATTAGCAAGGTATGTCTAAATTGTTGATCAATCGTAGTTTCTGGCTTGATATTGTCTTTTACTTGATGCTCCACAGTTGTGTCAATTCGGTGACAAGTCTGTGGCTCAACCACAGGAGAAGCACTTTCATCCTTCAATAACAGTAGTTTGTTGACTCTTGGTTCATCTATTTTGTTCTCCGTGTCTGCTTCACCTAATTTCACACGGGGCAATGCAAAAGATTTTGGAAGCAATGCTGGTTTTGCTAAATAGTTCTGTTCATTAGCATTTATCTTTCCATTTCCAAGGTTTTTTTGGTTAAGTGCTCCCGCTGGAAGATACCTCTGTCCTTTTGTGCTGGCCATCTGATGATTCGGTGCAGGTTGTGTGGTGTTGGCAGCCTTGGACATCTGTTGAAACATTGCTCGGCGCGCTCTGAAGTCTAGCACTTCTTCCTGGAAAAAATAAAAATTGTAATTATAATTCTGGAAGTATGTACAGTCATGGAGGACTAAAAAGGTATGAACAAAGCAATACAGCCTGGGTGTAGAACATGCCAAGGCTTCCATTACCCACCTGAGCGCCAAACCACAGCGCGCAGTCCAATCACAAGGCTGCATTGCATCACTGTGATTGGCTCAGGGGAGCCTGGGTGCTTGATTACAACGATGCATTGTAGCATTGTGATTAGTTTGGGGGAGCCTATACCACTTCCTTCTCCAACAGAAGCCAGGAAGAGGAAGGAAGAGAGGCTCTGGCAGGCCACCCAGCCAGACGAACGGCAAGTAAGTGTGTTTTTCTTTGTTCCCCATCCCACTACCAATTTGCGGGAGCAGCCACAACTGTAGCTTCTGGGTATCAGCCCTGTAACTCTGGCTTTGTTGACAAATCCAATCAATAAAACTAAGTTGCCAAGCAGAATACTTTAAATGTTTCAAATATGCTACGTATGCCTGCCCTTCACCCGCCTTCTTCAGCAAACCTGGGCACCAGGGGAAACAACTGAGCTGGTTTGAGTCCAAGCAGTGTAGAATCTGTGAATAATATCGAATACACTCATTTGGAACACCCCCAAGTACCATCCACACTGGATTTCTATTAAGAAAAACTGAGGCTTTTTAGATGCCAAACAGGGGTTTGTGTCCACATCAAATTTAAATTGTACTTAACCATTAAGTGTACATCAAGACAAGAAAAGTTCAAGGTATCAGTGATACAGGTTACAATAACAAAGTTAAAAAAGCATACTATTTTAACAGTGAACAATACATTTTAAGGAAGATACTGGTGCAACACACATAGTTGGTTCTCGGAGTGCCCGAGGAAAAATAAGGGCCGGTCCACATAATCCGATATTGTAGGCTCAGAATCAAATAAAATGTAATAATGTTTGGGAGGGGGGAGGCGTCATCGCAAGGACACACAGTGAGACAAGAACCTCCCCTCCCCCCCCCCCCAGTCCCGAGCTGTCCCAGGAAAGCAAGCTGCAAACTGTGTCTATTCTGAACCTTCGCAATAATGACCTTTGCCATTGATGGTCTATATGCAGCAAATAGGGCACATCACCAGAGCTAGTTTGCAGTAGGATAAACAGTCTGATGGTGGTTTCCAGAGTTCGGCCACGTCACTCTTCAGCCTCTGATCCTCAAGAAAAGCACCTTCAGCCAGATCTTATCAAGAAAAACATCTTCAACTATATCCTATCAGACTTGGTCGCCCTTGTAGGAGGGGTCAAGCGGGTAGGCCTGTCCAGGGTTGTGAAGCAAGCCTTGGCATACGACAACAATAGTATGCTCATACCCTGATCACATTTGAGACCACCCATAATTACCTGCTGATTAAACATTGCATTGGGGTTATACCATATCGACAGCCATGGTCACTTGAGGGCAAGTTTTATATAGTTCTTGATATATGTGAGGACCAGTACATTGCGGCACGCAAAAAGTGGACAACCGGGGGCTGAGAAAAATAGTCTGTGACAAAAAATGGTTTTCTTTGATTTGCAGGCCAGACGCGGATGCATAACCCTAAACACCGGCACCGTAAATTGCAGCGGGAACTCAATGTGTATTATAAATTTCAAGAAACACCGCTTTAGGTTTGCCTTCCATCACGGAAACCAAATTAAAAAGAGCACCCACCGACTGTATGAGATTAAAATGCCTTGTGGCAATACTGGTAGGCGAAGAGCTCATACCATCAAAGCAAACCCCCATACTGGAAACTGGATACTGTGGACAACATATTAGCATTAACATAAATAGGTCTCAGATTGCCTTACTCTTTGTGTCGCACACCACAACATGGGAATAGTTAATGCTCATGTCCAAAGGCATCATAAAAGAAGAAAAGGAGGTTATTAGACTCAATAGATTCCTAGGTGTGCGAGCTAAAAAGACAGTCAGAAGCATGGAGAAATGCTGCAATCTCCAGTTTACCAACCTGCCCTACCTTCTGCACCCTTTCCAACAAATGGCGGTTCAGGAAATGGATAGGCACTTGCATACATTCTTGTCGGACCCCTCTGTGGCAACCAAAGGGCACAGTGCATTCCCCATTCTGGCCAAATCGGAACCTACCAGATACATTCAACTGCAAAAAGTGCTTTATGGGTGTTTATTTGGTGCCTAAGGGTTTTGGGTACAGTTGCACTGTTGATAGGAGCCTTGTATTCCAATGTAGGTCTTGACTTTACAAAGCATGGTGTGATTTATGAGTCAAGGATTAATCTGGGGAATAATGGGGGATTGGAAATAAGATTCACTATGACATAAAAACTAAGCTAGCACAAGCTGAATTCTTCGCTGAGACTATTAGGAAAGCAGAGAACTCTTCCCATGGAATGTTTAAAATTGTAAAACAGCTTATTCATCCCAATGCCTGTCATGCTAGGATTCCCGACTCCAAGGAACTCTGTGATAAATTGCCTGTTTTTTTGTAGAGAATCCTGAAAACATTCAGGGCTCAGTTCTCACTTTTTTTGTTTTGTTTTATATAGCGCTAACTAGACCCAGAGATATCGGAGCGCTTTACATGAGCACCAGTTACGTTACATACGGACACACATTCATTTTTGTTAGGCACAGGGAAAATAAGTGATTTACCCAGAATCACAGGATGTTCAGCGTCCCAGCCAAGACTCTAACCTGGTTCCCCAGGTCCGAGGTCCACCGCCCTACCCATTTGGCCACATTCTGTCAGGATGTTTATAAACCTAATATAAAATGCACTCTTTCCAGTTTTGATGCAATCTCATTAGATGAGTCTTGGATGGCGATCCTTCGGTGCATAGCTGGCTCTCAATTAGCCACCTGCCCTTCAGGTCTCCTAGCTCATACTATCGATCAAATTAATCCTGCACTCAAGCATGTTTTTAACTTTACTCTTACTCATGGATTGGTTACTAGTTATTGGAAACAGGAAGTGGTTATCATTCTATTGAAATTAAAACCTGCTGCTGATCCAACTATATTGGAAACATTCACTCTTTTGTTACTTCCGGCAGCAGCAAAGGTCCTTGAAAATGTGGTTAATTGCCAACTAAGTGCTTATTTGGAAAGAAACCATTTACTCCATCCCTCACAATCTGGTTTCTGTTCTAATCATAGCACAGAAACAGCTCTTTTGGAGGTAGCTGAGGAAATTAATTCTGTCTTGGTGAAGGTCAACACCCCCCCCCCCCCCCCAATCCTGCTGGATTTGTCAGGAGCTTTTGATACCACCTCCCATCAGCCTCTATTATCTAGATTAGCAGAGCTGGAGCTAGGTGGGGCAGCCCTGAATTGGATTCAATTGCTCTTAACCAACAGAGAACATGCAGTGTCCCTCATGGTTCTTCATTGAGCCCTACATTATTTAATGTGTACATGACACCTCTAGTGTATATCATGGAAAAATATTGGATCAAAGTAATTTTTATGCCGATTATACCGAACCCGTCTCCTCTTTTGGGAAATAAGCTCTAGCCGAGCTAGTTCATTTCAAACAATCCTTGTTAGATGTTTTCATCTGGATGAACAGGAATTGAATAAAGTGAAGCACCGCCAAAACGGAGATCTTAGTACCCGGTGGCTCAGTTTCTACTTGGCCCAATGACTGGTGGCTCTGGAAACTAGGATCCCTCCACCTCCCAAGTCGGTGGCAAGAAATGTAGGAGTTACATTTGATAACACTCTTTCCTTCAGCCACCAGATCTCTACTGTTGCAGGGTTCGGTTATTCCACATTGCGAGCATTAAAAAAAAGACACTGGAATCTTCCCCTTAGATGCTCAGAAATCCATAGCATATGCTGCCATAACTGCAAGACTAGACTACTTGAATGTTCTATATCTGTGCCTCTTTGCGTATCATCTTGGAGAAGTGTGGCTCAATGGTTAGAGCGGCAGAGGTCTGGCTCGGACCAGGGTTCAATTCCCGACTCGGCGGGTCTTGGCCTCAATTTCCCCGGACCCGATAATTCTCGCCTCGGTGCCTATTCTAATCATGGGTCCCACTCTGCAACTCTGGGCAACAGCTTGCTTAATCTCCACAACAGCCACAACAGCTCTAGGATGCCTGGTTTCACCTTGGGGGTGCCCAGGAGTGGGCACTTCACAGGGAAATGCCAGGAAGGGTTCCACAGCGGTATGTGCACAGCGCCTGAGAGACCCTTTCGGGGGTGTGCGGAGCACTATATAAATGCACTACATTTACATTTACACATTTACATCTTAATCAGTGTACAGGTGCAGCAGCTAGGCTGATTTGGGGGGTGGGGGGGCGGTTGCCCAAATCTCATTTGGTCCAACTATGTCTGACAGGACTTCACTGGCTCCCCATCGAAAAACATTGTTAAAGCATTGATTATTGCATTTCGGGCCTTTTCATCAGTTACCTCAAGATACTTTTGAATCAGACTCCTAAATGGTAAAGGTCACAAGCAGCCTCCGGGTATCAGCCCTGCAACTTTGGCTTTGTTGAAAAAGCTAATCATTAGAACTAAGTTGCTAAACAGAATATTTTAAATCTTTCAAATAGTTGACATTTGCATCTCCTTTATTTTTCAGCAACCCTGGGAGCCAAGGGAAACAATTAAGATGGTTTGAACCAAAGCATCTGAATCTGTAAAAATATATCCTAAACACAAACAGTTTGAACACCGCAAAGCACCAACCAAACATGAACAGGGATTTCAATTTAGAGAAAAACTTAGGTTTTTAGGTGCTAAACTGTGGTTTGTGTCCCCCTAATGAGAACAGTGATGATGGAAACAGTTTTTCTTCTACCTAGCCTCCAGCTTTCCATTAATTAGTTCTTTTTACTTCACAAAGTTTGCAAAGTTTTTAGGAACACAGCAGAAACTATGAACCACAAAAGGGTTTTCCAGAGAAAAACCATGTACAAAACTCAAATTCCAGTAGGAGAATTTGTAAAAAAAAAATCTGACAGTTCATCTACATAAACCTATTCTGTCTGACTTTCACCTGAAGGGAAGTCAAAATAAGCGGAGAAACATTCCGGGCCACATGTATGACCATTTTTCGTGTCCCTAAATGGGAAATCAGGCCATTTGTGATGCTAAAAAGGTTTGCAACATGTATCAAACTGATTTTGCGAGTCGGTAATTTGTTACAGATTCGCAAAATAGGTTTTGCGAGTCGGTATTAGGAAGGGGCATGCCAAGGACATCCCTTCCTAATAGCGAGTCACAGGGGGATGTAAGATTGTTTTGTGACCGCAGTTGCAACACAATTCCAGTTACCACCAATTTCAAACTGATAAGGCAGTGGCAGTACCGTTTGTGATTGGCAGCAAACATATTTAAGAGCAGGCAGTGGTCCCATGGACCACTGCCTGCTCTCAAAAAATGTAACTGAAATGTTTCATTTTTATTTTTTCAATGTATCCCATATTCATTTAAGGAAAATGGGCTGCATTTCAAAACAAAAAAGTTGCTTTATTGAAAAAGCAAACAAAGACATGGGTATCTGCTGTCCCCAGCAGCCCACCATCCCAGTGTTATTACCCATTCCCAATGGGTCGCAAATTGAAACCTGCCTCATTAATATTGATGAGGCAGGTCATTTGCGACCCAATTGGAAATCGCTAAATGTGTCTGAGACACAATAGTACATTTCTTTTTGCGAATAGTCATTTAAAAGTCACGAAAAATCGCAAACTGAAAGTCACAAAACCCTCTTAAAACTTGGTGTGGGAAGGAGAAAATTAAGAACTTCTGATCTATGCAGCGATCAAAGACTCATCGTATACAGAGTATATAAAGTGATTTATGATTGGTCAATATATACAAATACGTGGATCACTAGTCCTAAAGGAGATTTAGGAGGTTGAAGGCACAAGCCCCAAGTGTAGCATTTGCTGTGATAAACAGCAATGTATTTAATTCCAAAGTGTGTTTCTGACAGAGACTTCATACATGGAAAACACTCTTCTGTCCAAAGTTTCATATATAACTGAGTAAGGAAGTAGATGTACGATAGTTAAAACCTGCATACTTAAGTATCTTTTCTGCATCCACTAAAATGGCCCACATTCTGTCATTTAGGTTCAAGACAACAGCAATCAAGCGGCACACAGATCTGTTATTGTCAATAAATAGTGTACCCCTCCATGAAACACAGAATAACCATAAAGTACTCTTTCAATAGCTTGGGCAGCTAAAGGTCTACACCTAGATTTTTACACTGCAGGTTAATTAGTTGAAAAAATGAAACAGCATTAAGTGAGTGTTGATAAAAGGAACTCAGGTGATCTAAATTCAATACTGATGACATTTCTATTACAAAAATAAAGACATGGGGCATGTACATCTGGGGTACAGAGTAGTTGCATCATACCAACTCTTGGCTCAATCTAAATTTAAAAAGCTGATATTTTCACCACCCCAGATCCACCTCAATGTTGCATACAGGGAGATATTTGAGAGGTGATTACACGTAGTTCATGATGAAGCTGCCAGACACAGACTTATGTGCAACTTTAGACGTGGATGCCCTATGCATGAGCATACCACAAGAGGTCTCACTTCAGGTAGTAGTGGCCCTACATGGAGAAACAGAATGGAACTCAATAACATTAAGGAGCTTTGTCCTGGACTGCGTGCATATGGAGCTAACGAGATACCACTTCCAGTTTGAAGAGGGCTTCTACCTACAGACACACGGATCATCGATGGGCAGTACATTCTCCCCCGTCTGTACGTCCATGATTTTGAACAGAACAACATATATAGCATAAACCCATTCATCAATATCATCAAACTATGGAAAAGATAAATCAACGATGTTCTAGTCATCTTGGGCGGGGAAGAGATGGAACCTCGAAACTTTGTGAGATGGCTGAACTCAAGAGATACGTTCCTGAGATTCACTATGACCACCAGTGCAGAATCAATCACTTTCCTAGACCTGAGGATCCAGTCAGAACATAATGACCTTAAAACTGAGATTTTCTACAAACTGGTAGATGCCACCAATCTGCTCAGGTATGACAGCTTCCACCTATAGGCCCTAAGAAATCATTTGCGGATTGGCCAGTTTCTCAGGCTCTGAAGAAACTGTACAGAAAGGTCTACCTAGGACGGCCATGCAGCTCTACTGAAATGAAATGAAAGATTTATAAAGCGCGAGCAGCTGCCCTGAGGCGTCCAGGCGCTAAAGAATAGGATGAACCTTCTGCTGAGGATGGTCAGAGGAGTGAGTTGTTATTAGTTAAAAAGAAAGGTTTTTAACGGTTTACGGAAAGTTTGTAAATTTGAGTTGGACCTTAGATATAAAGGAAGAGAGTTCCATAGTTTGGACGCATTCTAGGAAAAAGATCGACCTCCTACTCTAGATCTTCGTATCTGGGGACAACGGTTAGGGAGGCTTGAGAAGAGCGAAGCTCTTTCTTGGGATGGTAAGAGGTGACCAGTGAGTGGTTAATTACAGGTCCAGATTTCCAGAAAGCTTGGTGAGTAATGCACATGGCCTTAAACCTAATTCTTTCTCTGACAGGGAGCCAGTGCAGAGTTTTTAGACCCGGCCCTATCGGAGTTCTGCGGGGAATTCCAAGAAGTGTGCGGGCTGCACAGTTTTGGATCCGCTGTAGTTTATTCAGGCAGTATTCAGGAGCCCCTAGATACAAAGCGTTGCTGAAGTCTATACGGGACTTAATCAAGCCCTGAATAACTACATGTTTGGCCTCAAAAGGAAGAAGTGGGAGGATTTTTGTCATCATCCTGATGAGCCCAAAACATGTTTGGTGACTTGTGTATTAAATGTTAGGGATTTATCTAGCCATATTCCGAGACTTTTTATATTATCTCTGGGAATAGGAGGGGCACCTAGGCTGGGGGGCCATAGTAGTTTTAAGGTGGAGGGGGCCGATGGCCCGAGAAGCATGAGCTCGGTTTTATCCCCATTGAGCTTTAAGCATGACTTCGTCATCCAACTCTTTATCTGCTCCAGGCAGGAAAACAAGCTGGTCTGTGCTTGCTGACTATTCTTGTGCGCAAGAGAGACCACTAGTTGGGTGTCGTCCGCATAAGTGACGATCTTAATTCCATGCGGGCGAACAATCCCTGCCAGTGGTCTCATATATGCGTTGAATAATGTGGGGCTTAATGAAGAGCCCTGCGGTACCCCGCAATCCAGAGGCTTGCTTGAAGAGACTAGAGCTCCTTCAAAGACTCGGAAGGTACGATCTTTTAAAAAGGAGGTAAGCCATGCTAGTGCTTCTCCTGATATCCCTAGACTCAGGAGGCGGCGAAGGAGGATTTTATGGTTCACCGTATCAAAGGCGGCGCTCAGGTCCAGGAGGATCACTGCCACTGATCCCCCCTGATCTAGGATCCGCCTTGCTTCCTCTGTGACTGCCACCAAAGCTGTCTCCATACTGTGTTTAGGGCGAAAGCCCGTCTGGGTGGAGTCCAGCAGATGATTACTCTCGAAAAACCTGGTTAGAGAAGTGTTGATGTGTTTTTCGAGGACTTTACTTGCCCAAGGGAGCAGTGAGATAGGGCGGTAGTTGTTGAGGTTGCCAGGATCGAGGTTGGATTTCTTCAAGAGTGCTCGAACTCTGGCATGTTTCCAGGTTGATGGGACTGTGCTGGTCACTATTGAAGTGTTCAATAAATCCAGTAATGTGGGAAGGATTACCTGGCTGACCGAGGCCAGCATATTCGGTGGTGCAGGGTCGCATGGAGAGCCAGATTTTATTTGGTGCATCAAAGACTCGAGTGTTACTGAGTCTAATTGTGGGAAGTGGGCTAAGGTCTTATGAGGCAATTCCTCTATTTCAGCTACTGGATCATGTCCTTGGAGGAGTAGATCAGAGTCCATGTCCGGGAAAGATGTATAGATTTTATTTACTTTAAGAAAAAAGAAATCAGCCAGATCGTTACATCGGGAGGATATATTGGAGTTGGCAATTAGTGGGGGTGGGAGCGTAGTTCGACTTTTTACCACTTGGAAGATTTCTTTAGATTTACATTTGGCTGACATTATTTTGTTATTATAATAGATTGGGTCAGTTTTAATGCTGATTTGTAGGCTCCAATAGCCTCCCTGTAGGTGGCTTTGTCCGTAGCAGTGTAACTTAGACGCCACTTCCTTTCTAGCCTCTTACAAATGCGCTTTTTGTCTCAGAGTTCTTCTGAATACCAGGGTGCTGTTTTCTGAGGACTTTTGGAGTTAGTGGTGCAGGGCGGTGATATGGTATCTAGTGAGTTCATGATCCAATTGTCGTATTCACTGTTACCTTTAGAGGGATTGCCGTTAAGCACAGGCCTGGTTTTGATGAGAAGGTTGGTCCAGTCATCCAGACATAATTTGGACCAATTCCTCATTCTGCGGGGAGCATGGGAGGGTGATACGCATTTGTACGAAGTCCAAGTGGGAGGGATCAAAAAGTGGTCAGTCCATGGGAGACGACTAATAGTGCCACATGTTAGCTGTGGGCAATTGCTAAAAACAGGATCTAATAAATGGCCTTTTATGTGCGTAGGGGTGGGGACAAGCTGCACTAGTTCAACTGCCTCTAAACTGGCCATCATCTCTGTGGCGACACTATCCTGTGTGTTATCAAAATGTATATTAAGGTCGCCCAATAATGTGAAGTTTGCGGGTGAAATAGTTAGTTCGGCCACAGCAGAAAGTAACGCTGTCTGGAACTGTTTGAGTGCTGCAGGGGGGGGGGCGATAGATGAGAATGCCAGTGAAGCTTTTGTTAGGGGAGAGTTCCATGACAAAGTACATTCTCTCACTGTCTGCGATGGACTCCCTCCGGTAGCGACAGTAGTAAATGTCTTTATAAATAATAGCAAGACAAGAAAACTAGAGAGAACTCTATATACAGGACAAGTAATCAAAAAAACTAACAAACAACCATAGGGACTCCTTGCTACAAACGTACAAGGAACCGGACAACGACTGACTGTCACCACATTTGGAACTTATTCCAATCCAATGAAAAAATGGATTTTACGTCACTTGAAAACCTTGACCTCTGCTTCGATGGATTTTGAAAGACCTATGTTGGCCCTTAAGAGAGGAAGTTCGTTAAATGACCAACAGGTCCACACAAGGCCCAAACAAAAGTAGATCGCTGGCCACACACTCCATACCGTGTGGACCTTGCTTGAAGTAACTGGCCACTACCCCTGTGGACAATGTAACATCTGCCCTCTCACCAAAGCAACTGAAGACATAGATCTAGGCTTACAGACCCCATGGGTTCTCAAGACACACACAAACTGCAATAGTACCAATGTGGTATATGTATCAATGTGCAAGTGTGGATTAAAATATGTGGGCATGATGACTAGAAAGGCCAGAACATGCATCAACGAACACAGAAGCAACTTTCAGTGCAAAAAGACAGTCATGAAACTGACGCGTCACTTCCTGACCACAGGCCACTCAGAAAACAAATTTATTTGGTTCATTATAGAGAAACTGCCTCCATCTGCAACTGAACAACACCTAGTGCGAAACGGATTTACAGACTAACTAGCACATCACAGGGGTTAAGTGAAGAAATCCCATGGACACAACTATCATGGATAAATAATACCCATATAACTATATTGTATAGGATACAGGATTTTGGGGTATAACTACATTGCAACCGGAAAATCACCCATAAGAAATTAATCAACACAAAGAAACAACATGTACCGAGATTCAATACTGTGACAAACATCCTAGTATTGCCGAACACATGAAATGACATGGACAAAAGGAAAAGCCACCAAATATCTTTGTTTGAAAAAGATCATAAAAATGTACAAATACAGAGCCAGACACTACATACATATATTATAAAAACATGGAGGCCATCAAGAAGGAAATACAAATTATTCTTTGATGATATCCTTTTCAAGAAAACCAAGCCACAGCAGAAACGAAGGAGTGAAAACCATGAATAATTCTACTGCCCCCCTCCCTCCCCCCCCACCCCCCATCCACCCTTAAGTACAAGATGCTCAGGGGCTATATCAAACTAGAACTCCCAGCATCCAAAGGGCAGGGTGGAGCACAGGGGAAGGAAAAAACCAAGAACAAACTCCATTCCCCCACCCTCCCCTAACTATAACAAGATGCTTAGGAGCTATTCTAAACCACAACTCCCAGCATCCCAAAGGCAACGCTGAACAAGCACGTCATTGGAAGGGCTCTCCACGATCAGCACTGATTCCTTAAGAACCAGACGCCAAGCTCATACCAGAGCTTGAGAGCAGTCTGAGAGGCAGCAACACATAGGATTGCAGGTAATGTTTTATCCTTGATGACGTTGAGAGCAAGCACATGGGCTATTCATAACGGAATGTAAGGAGGGACACGGAATGCAGTATGAGCATTGCTGGAGTTTTATTGTTAACACTTCTGTCATCCGCAGTGTTGGTCGTATGACGGAAGGTCAAAAAATGATATACTCCTGGGCATCTTAACGCACAAATATAGCACAGGGGCAGCAACAGATATAACTGTGCAAGGTGCGAGTCTCAGAATCAGGGGCTGCGGTCTAATAAGAACCATTATTACAGTAGTAAATAAACAAAGAGGGCTGGGCAGGGGGAGGGCGATGCTATTCCACAGGCACTATTCATTGTTGGGAGGGGTGAGACAGGCACTCTGCCTTGTTGGGGAGGTGGATAGTTCGAAATCCACTGGCAGGGAAACAGGGTGGGTGGGTGAGTGAGTTGTGGGTGAGGAGGGAGTTGTTTTTTTTGTTACAGGTCATGTTACAGTGCTCCCCGGATCAATTAGAATCACGCACAGGTATGGACTCAGAATACACACACGCATTCCTATCGTGGGTCACGCCAGGCACACATCAATCAACATTAAGGAAGATCGTGAATATGGTTCAACGTGGCATCAGGCCAATTTAGGTCATATTTTATAACATGCATACACCACATCTGACTACACTATGGCTCCAAATCTTATCGTACCATCTTTAAAAATCCTCACATGAAACGTGAATGGCCGTGGAGAGAAACTGAAAAGAAGCATAGTGTTACAATATCTTAATAGACAAGCCCCAGATATATTCTTACTGCAGGAGACACATTTTGTGGGTAATAACTGTAAAGCATTGAATAGATGGGGATATAGACCGGCAGTGCATGCGGGATTCACTTCCGGTTCTAGAGGTTTGGGCATCCTAATTCGTAAATGCTTGGCACTAACTGTACATCGAACATGGGCTGACCCCCAGGGGAAATTTGCAGTTATGAAGGCCAGCTGGGAAGGGAAACCATTAAGTGTAGTCTCAGTATATGCTCCACCCTCACTCGGGAGATCAGTACTAGCAGACTTGGGGAAGATCGTTCTTGATTTGCCAATTGGGTCTCTTATCCTTGGGGGTGATCCATCGTGACATTTAGTGTCATTTTGAGATCGCCTACCCACCCGACACCGAATAGGATAGGATCACTTCACCCTTACCATAATTCGTCAATGTCATGGGCCTGGTGGATATCTGGAGACACTATAATCCACGCACGCAGAGCTTCACATTGTTCTCAAATGCCCAAATGGTCTCTCTGGCGTTGACTATCACTTAACCCACTCTGCAGATATAGGCCAGTTTAGGGAACCGCGTTATCTCCCGTGAGGCATTTCAGACCATTCTCCAGTTTGGGCCGTATTCACTCTCAATGAACATCGCCATAAAAACATAACATTGAATCCCTGGCTTCTTAAAGTTCCAGACTTGAAAGAAAATCTCATACAACAGTCAGACAACTTTTTCAAAGAAAATGAGGGCTCAGTAGAATCCGCGCAAGTACTCTGGGAGGCCTATAAGACAGTAGTGAGAGGACAGGCTCTGTTGCTCAAGGTAGGCCATATCAGGAACCAAAGAGAACAAAATAGAACAGCTTGAGGCGGAGCTTCGTAATAGTGAAACAGAGAATACACAGACCCAAAACGCAGCCACCAAACAAATGTTACATATTAAACAACTTGAATATAAGGCCTCGGTTAAAGACATGGCCAGGGATAAACATATGGCCATCCACCAAAAAATATATGAATTCTGGGACAGGGTGTGTAGACTGCTGGCTTGAGAAAAGGGAACAGGCCAAACGCTGGGTCCTTCAAATCCGTATCAGTGATACCCATAGTCTCACAGACTCGCAAGAGATTGCAGAGGCATTTGCCGATTACTTTAAACAAATCTATATCTCGCAAGTGACCACTACAGTGGAGGATTCTCACCAATTTCTGGCAGATATACCACTGCCCACCCTGTCCCCCAACGACAGAGAAGCGCTGGAGGGAGACATTACCGAATATTAAATCTGCTCAGCAATTAGTTGCATACAATCGGGGAAAGCAATGGGGACCAACGGTGTCCCCATCGAGTTCATGAAGCTGGTGGCATTTCGGGATGTGCCCTTTCGAAAGCATGGAAAAGGGGTCCCTACCGGAAGATGTAAGACTGAGCTCAATTGTAGTCATATACAAACAAGTAAGGCCCGCAGATTCCCGCAGGTCCTACCGACCAATTTCACGAATAAATGTATAGGCCAAAATCCTGGCGTAATTGCTAGCCTCCCGATTCGCCCCTATTATTGCTTCGTTGGTACACGCTGATCAGTCTGGCTTCATGTCTGGCCGCAATACAGCCTTAAATATCCGCCAACTGCAAAATGTGCTGGGACGTAAACATGTGATCGCATAAGACGCCGCAATACTTTTTTAGACGCCAAAATGGCATTTGATACTATTGAGTGGGCATACCTCTTAGAGGTGCTGCGGCAACTAGGGTTTGGCCCGAAATGTATCAGATTCGTTAGGCTGCCTTATACAGACCTACGAGGCCAAGTCAAAGTAAATGAACGCACTTCACAAATATTTCCAATTGGGAAGGGGCACCAGATAGGGGTGCCCCCTGTCACCATTGATTTTTTCACATATGCTTGAGCTCTAGCGACATGGATTAGAGGGGACAGATTGCTTAGGGGACTGAAATGGGCTGAGGGACAGGTAGACAGGATATCTCTCTATGCTGATGATATCTTGCTCTATCTGGCAGCACCCATACGGTCCATATACAAAATTCTTAATATTATCACAAATTTCTGAAATTTTTGGGATACGTCATTAACTGGTCCAAATCAGTGATCTTTATACTTCATGGTCTGGTCAGGAAACTCCCGCAAGGCTGTGAAGTAACGGAGGCGGAGGAAGGTTTTCGATACCTAGGCATCTCCCTAACTCCAGAACCCACTCGCTTGTACGACAGTCATCTTTGGCCTCCCCACTAAATAGGTTGCGCACAGACGTGAAACACTGGAGGACACAACCTCTGTCGCTGCTGGGTCCTTTTAAAAATGTTGGCTCTCCCCAGATTCTTATATGCCCTCCAGAATTGGCCATTTAAAATCCCAGAGTCCTACTTCCGACATATAGACAGTGAAATCAGGACATTGCTGTGGGACGGAAAAACTACATGTATAGCCATGCATAAACTGAGCAGAAGCTGGTATGACAGGGGAATTGCGCTCACTGATGTGCGCCTTTACAACTGGTGGTTATTAACCACTGGGTATACCATCCCCAGACAAAACCCGCTTATCAACTAGATCACTACCAGCGGGGCTCTATATTCACAAACAAAGCAAGGTCGATTCTTCGGCCCAACATCCCTACCTATTGACCTAGGGGCCAGGCTAATAATAAACTTGCAACTATCCGGACCCGGCAGCAAGAGGCTGTGTAGGCATTTCACGGGTGAAGAGCAGCAAGGGCGGTGTGCCATTTTGCTCCCACCCCCCTCCCGGGATCCATGAGGCTTCTAACGGACTGGCCTCTCTAGTAAACTCGTTCCTCTCCCCATAATTAATTAATTTATCTGGCGGAGTTTACACTATTCAGTGTTTTTTTGATTTTCACACAAACAGCCCACGGTAGGGTGGACCTTAGTGTGTTCACACCACCGGGGCTACGCACATCCCCCTCTGGTCCTGAAGAATGCCCGATTAACACTCCTAGAGGCAGAAACCTGTTGACCGCCACGGAGTGAACCAGGTCTTTTATTTTTTTGACCCTCACTCCTTTTTACTCCTTTCCAATTAAGCAAAATTATTAAAGTTTCTTTTTGACTTGATTGGATATTTTAAATTCACTTTCCCCACACAACAAACCCCGCTCCGCAGTAACCTGGCGTCGCAGCACACTGGGATGACATTCGGTCGTCCCAGTGGAAGCCCAATGATGAAGCATGTCACCAACCAGGTTGGCGAGTGAGGGCTTTTTTATACCCACTGGGTATTGTTCCATAGTGGCCAAACTTGCTTTCCCTGAACATAACGGTTCACAAGGAATCAGTGGCTCTGTGCTCTTGTGATTAATGTATTGCATTAACTAGAGTGCCCTTTGTTTTGAATTATTGTACACTGGCTTTGTTGATTCTGGATAATAATAAACTTGGCCAGCATAATAAACTGACTCTTGCCACGCCTCTATGGTTCACCCAGAAACTCCGGAGGCTCTGCACTCAACCGGGATTTGATCGGTGTGATATCATTGGTATATCCAATATTGGAGACCTCTGGAAAAGGGGAAAAAATCTAAAATTCTCTGAACTCCAAATAGAATATGAGCTGGACCAGAGGGAGGTATTTTGTTACCTGCAAATCAGTCATGCCCTAACTGTGGCACTTCCTGTGTCAGGGGAGTAACCCTTGACATCCCCTCTGGAAGACAGTGTGCTATTGGAACCCCTGGGGGAAAAAAGTCATATCACTACTATACAGGAAGTTGAACAACAATATGCCCGACCCACTCCAACATTTACGAGAAAAGTGGCAGGCCGATATGGGGCCTCTTGATGACGTAGAATGGCAGGCCGCAACAATGTCCCCACGTGAAACGGCTATTCCATTGAACTTCCACCTTATTCAGCTCAAGATCCTTCATAGAACCTACCTAACTGGGCTTGTCCTACATAGAATAGGACGCAGGGACGACACGCTTTGTCTCCAGCGCTGTGAGGAAGAGGCCACTTTCTACCATATATTGTGGGAATGCCCAAGAATTGCCCCATTCTGGGGGAAAGTTACACGACAACCACATAAGGTGATAGGCAAAGCTATCCAATTAACACCTCAACATATGGGATGCCACAGATCTCACTGCAACAGAGCAACAATGGCCACACGGATACACACCGGCCAAACCATGCAGAGCCAAGCACCGGGTAAATGCGAAAGGGCCGACACTGACACTATAGACTTAATAAATGGATAAATGTATGCTGGCAGAGAAAGCAGTGTTCAAAAACAGAGAATGTCCCCAGAAGTGGGATAAAAAAATGGGGGAAATTGAATACTTACTGGGGTGAACTTTGTATCTCTCCAACCGCTGAAGTGGCTCTGAAAGAGAGAAATGGTACTGGACATATATAATGATAACTGTTTTGATGGAATATCCTACAAGGGACACTGACTCAGAAATTGGAATAACAGGTGTTATATGTATGAACATTAATAAGACCTGTACTGTTTTCTGGTGAATCAATAAAAAAAGAATAAAAAAAAAAAAAAAAAAAGTGTGACTATAGGACGACATCACGCCCCAGACAAGCATGACTCTTGAGAGAACCAGAACAATGGTAAGCAGAGTGTGTGCATGATCAGTCTATTCTAAAACTTGATCTAAGCATATATTTCGTATGCGAAAGTGCATTTTTATTAAATGTAAAATAGTTTAAATCCTTCCTGACCATCCATGTATAGAGCTAGGAATAGAAGCCATAGTTACTATTATGGGACAACACCGTCACTTAGCACCTAGTAATTATTTTGCACAATTTTAAACTTGGGGAGTTTTTCCCGAATTGGGAGTGGCATTGCTTTGTTTCCGATATGAGTATATAGAAAGGGATCGCAACATGGCCGCACGGAATTCAGACTGGGAAAATAGATCATACCAAAGTATGACATTTGGTGCTTTTTTGAACCATTTTTACTTCACCGACACACTTTGTCTCTTACGTATCCCCCAAGGACAGAAGACAAACAGGTGAGAGCCTTAGACCTTACGTATGTGCATGGTATGCATGACAAGCAAGGCAGGTATACTTTAGATAGCCCAGATGAAGGCTCCAGACCCAGTTGGGCTCTCAGTGCAGGCCAAAACGTTGACATACTAAGTTCAATTGAACAAACTAAATTCAATACAGTCCCTGAAATAACTTTTTATTCATACCCCAGGTACCCTACAAATAAAGGAATTCTTTGGGTACACCTGTAGGCATTTTTAATCATCATGTACTTCATTTTGATCACTATGGATCATAAAAGTATAGCCATCAAGACAACCACAATACACAAACATAAAAATACACATATAAATATCAGTAGATAAAAGTTAGCTATTAAAAACACAATATAAGAACCACAAAAATCATGTCAGAACCATTGTATTAAAATAGCAGGAGACTAAAACCACGGATAAAATTTACAGCATAAAACATCCCAGCATATAACTTCATCAACATCAAACAATTAATTTCATAGATCAGTGGCAGACTGTAAGGGATTAGCTCACTTAATCCAAAATGCCTTTAAAAACGTAACTACAATCTGGCTAGTGTCACTCTGCAGTATTCTAAATGTTTCCTTATGCTCCCTAAAACCTAGATTTTTAAATTAGAGAACAATATATTTTGCACGTATAGATTAAGGGACAAAATAACAAAACATGGATAAGCGAGTCAGAACACCCTTCACAGACAACACACAGGTCATCAAAAGAGCCTTTTTCCTGTTGCCATCTACACGTAAATTATTTTATAGGTAGAGTACGATACCCGAGTTGGAGATAAAGTTTCCTCGCCAATAGGGGGACAATTTTGTCAATAGTGCTTTCATAGGTTGTAGTGTAGTTCCTATATCCCGGATAGGCTCTGCGCATTGGAATAACATACACTATAGATTTGACATAGGACTAAGGTCAGTATGTCTCTATCGAGTATATTAAACTTAATTACTTGTGTGCGCCAGCTAACTCGGAGGTCACTAGAAACTTCTCGAATATACAAGAAGGGATTAGTCTCTGACTACCGCATGAACATGACAACTTTGTTTCCTTTTATAATCGGAACAGTCTCAGAATCGTGGAAACAATGGGTAACAGTTTCACTCAGTCAATCGTGCACGTTTCGTTTCTACAGAGTTGCACAGAAATAGAGAGATGGGCGTTTTCAATAAAAGGGTTTATTGAACAGTCTTATTTCTCATGCAAGAGATATGAATTGCTACAATCATAAGACAGACTGCGAAGTACAATATGTACGAGGTTAGCAGTAAGATAAAATAATACTGCAATAGCATGGTTTGTAGCTATGACAAATATTAATCAAAATACATACATAAATAATATAAGCTAAAATGTGATACTCATCTGATGTTTCTAAATTGTTCTACCACAGTGTACCTAACCTAAGTGCAGTACAATGTTTAAAGTAGGTGCCATTTCTAAAATATAGCTTGCTATATTTTAGTTTAGCGAAGAGTTGCCAAAAGTTTCTCTAAGTTCTAGTCAGCTCCATAACTTAGAATGAGAGAGGTTGGAATCTCTTTTCTGGACTTGATAGTCTAACCCCCCCGCAAGGGAAGTCAGAGAGCACTGGAGCTGGATTCTCTGCGAGGAGGATGGCAGCGTCAGGTCAGTGCATCCGGCTGGAACTCGATCTCCTTCCGAACTTGCCGTGGCGAACCGTGTAGTCTGGGTTGCATCGAATCCTCCGGGAACCGCAATTTGCCAGGGCAAGTGCTGGTATATTTATACCTTGAAGGTGTCTAGGAATGCCAGTACTGACGTCAATGTCGGGCAGAGGAACGTCATGAATGAACCCCTAAGGAATAGATGTTCATGCATACTTAATGAGTTCTTGGAGAAATCAATATTCAAGCTGAAGAAATTCCTAAAGGCTTAAGGGTCCGGTTTTCCAAGAACTCGTGACGTGGATGGACGGATGTAGGTGGCCATGCCTGTATTTGGTTTGTACGGACAATGTCTAAATAAGGGCCGGATTTCTATGTCCAAATAAGGGCAATGTGAATTGTACCTATATAAGGGCATACATCGGGAAACCTATATACGGAATCTAAATAAGCACACAACAAGGAGGCTATTGGTTTCCGGTCAATAAAAGACACTGACAGGGAGCCCATACACTCTCTGATACTATCAATTGCCACACTTTCGCAAGATAGTGCCTTTAGGCTAACCTTACCAATCCGACACATACTCTCTGGTACGGTCCAATGTTCATCGAATTTCAATCTTAAAAGTAAGGCTTTGATCGCACAGGGCCATGGTATTTTCAATGCATGCTGTGAGACCAATGCCAATAAATCATCATTCTGCATTCAATCTTATGGCCAATTTTCTTTAGGGCCATATCTAGATATAGGGGCGTCAACAGTATACTGACGGGGAGATTTAATAGGGTTCTAAGAAACCTTTGTTCTACCACAAAAATAGACTCAATATGTGATTAGCCCCATAACTCCCCACCATATAAAACTACCCCAAGGGCCTTCACAATATAATTTTCCATGTCTGGAGCCACCCTTCTTGATGTTGCTTTTCTGTGGATTTTCCAGATATGAGCAGTATACTCGATCAAAGATAGGTAAGCTTTTTTAAATCTGAGGTGCCCAACATAGATTCTTGGTCAGTTTAGTGCCCAAATACTCAAAGCTGGACACTACATCTAGAATTGTATCACCCACTAGCATCCTCCTCTTACAGGGGATCGACTTCGGACTGGTGAAAATCATACATTTGGTCTTAGAGCTGTTAAGCTCCAAGCACTGCTCCACACAGAATGACTGGAAGGAGTTCAGGAGATGTTGCAATACCTGCGGTGATTTAAAAATTAACAAGGTGTCCGACTTCCTATCTTGGGTGCATCACACCCATCTCGCAAGTGTGTCAGTGTGTAGTCTCATAAGAATATTCAACAGGGGAGTTCTCCTCAAGAACCCTCCATAGTTTGGGACAGAACTAAATCAAATGCTGCACGGAGGTCGACAGAGGCAACAAAGTATGCCCTTTCGTATAATCACTTCTTTCCAGTATATACATGCAAAACGGAAGATCTGATCCACAGTGCTCACATTTTGTCTAAACCCGGCCTGCCAATTGGAGAGTATGTTTTCATCCCCAATTCACTCCTGTATACGAGCCACCACCTGTTTGAATTTTTTCTCCGTAGGGAGTCAATCAGGCGTATGGGCCTATAATTGGCCAGATTTGCCCTAGCCCCCTTTTTGTAGATTGAAATAATTTGCGCAAGCTTCCAGCTTGGCGGAATCTCCATACCAGCTGGAATTTGTTTTAGTGAGCAAATTGATGTATGGACACCAGATTTCTGGATTTTCTCTATATAAATCATAGGGCAGTCTATCTGGTCCCGGAGTGTGATCAGAAATACAAGAATTGATAGAGGTTAATGTTTCACTGAGCAAAAAAGTCAGATTGATACCCTTACTGGTAGAACTGATATGAATTTAACTTCTACGCTACTCACAGCATTATCGCATGAGTGGGAATAAAGCTGTTCGTAAATGAGCCACCCAGTCTGACATACAGAAATGGAGGGTTTGCTTACGACCTTTGAGACAGCCAGAAGCTGTCTTCCAAAATGATTTATTGTCTTTGTTACAAATTGCTACGTGCAGGTTGGTCCATAGGGAACTCTCCCATTCTCTTTTGGCTTTCATCATCGCTTGCCAATACAGCTTCCTTTTCTGAGCTATATCTGGCTGAGTTTTTGTCTTAACAGCCACAATGAGTTCAGGCTTGGCTTCCCAACATTCACCGTTGTTTCAATTGTCAAAGTTAGAGATAATATTCCCCCTGTGCCTATGTGTCCCAATGCATCTCTGGCATTGGCTTTTACCTTTTCATGGAGGATGGCAAAATTGTCAATTCTAGAGGTAGCCGGGAGCTTGGATAGGGACTCATGGGTGGCAATAACATTATTCTTGATCACTTTCAATACTTCAGGGTTTTTCATCACCCAGTCCCACCTGATTGTTTTAGAACTGTTGGCATACGAGAGGGAGCCCATATCTCTGTAGTCATAGGATGCCTGCGCTCGGGGTACTTTGTCCCGTTGCAACAAACATAGGGCATTGTAGTCACTATCCAAGCGCTCAAATATAGCCATATCCACAATTGCCGGACAGAGCTTTACGTCAGCCAGGAAGTGATCAATTTTACTACTACAGCCTACCCTATTAAAGGTCAATTTGCCTTGGTGATCCGATTGGCATCTACCATTAGTAGCCCTCAGATCACAATTTAATGTCATGGCCAGTAACTGACGTGCCTTTGCTGTCCACCTAACTATGTAGATCTAGCGAAGGAATACCACATTGTTTTTTCTGTGCTTCCATTAGGTCAAGAAAAGAAAAAGCAACGGTTCAAAGGTGGCATTTAGATCCCCAGCCACCAAGAGCCTAACCTTATCCAGGGTCTCCAAAATTGCTTGTTCCAAAACACTAATTACCTTGGTTTCCTTGCAGCTGTTCTCCACTCTATTATAAACATTGTAGATTCTTAATATCAACCCAGAGTGAAACACCAATCTAACTGCTAATAGGTCACTAGAAGCTATAGGCATTGGGGATATTCTACATTGGAGTGATGTTTTAATCCAAATGCACAATCCCCCTGATGGTCTACCACTTGCGGACTGACGTGCATTCACACAGAAAGATAAATACCCACTTTTGTGGGTGGGGGCTAAGCACCATGTCTCTTGGAAGAGACCGATGTCAAATGTGTCCGTGAAATGACCCCACTCCTCATCCTCCAGTAATGTAAACAATAACCCAATAATGTCCACAAAACACAATCGTGGACTCGTGGTCCTCTTATCACAGACCATGATAGCGACTTGGGGAGTATTTCACAACAAAATTGCAATCCTTATAGCAAGTCAGCTGATTGAAGGAAGGCCGTCTTAAGCACCGTTGCTTGTGCAAAGCATGTGCGCAATGGAAATATGGCAGAGTACAAACCAGCTCCAAAGGAGGTTTTCAAGATTACAGTATAGTACCTTGACGATGACTATCTCAGCCGGGTAGGACATGGATAATACGAAGCCAAGGGGGGTGGCCCTGCCCTGGCTCTTCCTGGTGCTGACGGTCGTAGGACGGGCCCACCCTTGGCCTGGGTGCGTCCTGTACCTGAGGAAATATGAATTTTGTGATCAGTTATGTCCCCTATCGTAGACCCCAACGGCTCCATGTACATGCTATAAGTACATGTATGTTCCCTCCTGCTCCAGTTTTGAAGACGC
Source organism: Triturus cristatus (assembly GCF_964204655.1). Classification (NCBI taxonomy): domain Eukaryota; kingdom Metazoa; phylum Chordata; class Amphibia; order Caudata; family Salamandridae; genus Triturus; species Triturus cristatus. The sequence continues at coordinate 687,945,579 of NC_140586.1, read as the reverse complement.
AAATATATGTGCGTCCACCGTCAACATGTCCTCTTTCAGATCCACCATGAATGGGTCAGATATTCCATTCCTAAGTATGAAAGGCCACCGACTTTATGTGGTTCACTTTCCACATTTTACAGATTCAGGCGAGTAGGCCCGAATTCTGTCATCAAGCCTTTTCCTGCCTTCTGCTTCTGAAAGCTCCAGTCTGAGCCTGCATCTGTATCCATGAACTTTGTCCTACTCCCTGCGCGGCTAACGGTGCCTGATCCAGCCTGTCGCCTGCCAAAAACTGTATTTCACCTTCAAGATTATCTACTCCGCTCCTCATCCGATGCATTCCTGTCTAGTAGTTTAGGTAAACATTCCTCCAGCTACCGTGCAAAGGGCCAGGCCTCGCTGTCCTCATGCAAGTAATTCATAGCCCCGTTACCATGGAATATTCCTACCCCCTCGCATCTAGTGTAGACACTTAGACGCTTGTACACGCACTAACAGTCAGTATAGAATAGATTCTATCCTAGAGACCTCTCCTTTTGGATAACACAGTTCTTTAAACATAGGATATTAGATATGATTTGGGATTAGGTTGACATGACCCTCAGACTTCTGTCTCCACATGTAGAGCTAAATGTCAAGTCCCCTTCACCCTCTAGTTGCACGTCAATCACACGTCATGCGGCTGCGCGCGCATCTCTGCCAAATATTTCTGCTGACATTGCAGGATTCTCTTATGGATCCACCCACTTGTGACATCATGTATAATGACGTTTATTAAATTACGCCCATAAGACCGCCTCTATTAGTTACGTATGCACAGTTTATCTGTATTATCAGCTGTTACGCCTCTTGCATCTGTTTCACTGTAATGTATTTTCTATAAAACTGCCAATCTGTCAATAATGTATGCCCTTCCTTCCTGAACTTTCGTGGTGATGGAATAGAAAGCCTACAATTCGAATTGTATTCCTTTGTATAGGAATAAAGCCTTTTAAAACCTCTAATACCACGGATTCTGCCTCTTATATTTACTGAGTTATTCTTAATAGACTTTACCGCATAAAAAATAGTACCGGTAATGAAATATTTACCACATAAATTGGCGCCCGAATAGGGACACTTTCTCATCTCACGCGCCGGCGGTGCGTTGCAGGCCCGGTCTCCTGCCACAGCTGAACGGACAAAAACGCGTACCTGCAGGATTTCCTGTATCTCCCTCCGGCCAAACGGGGACGACTGAGGCTGCGATCAACACCCAGACGAGGCGGTGAGAAGTGCGAAGTATCTCGACCAGAGCCTAGCTGAGAGAGCAAGATCCGAGGTATACAGAGGCCCACCAGGTTCCGAGGTTCCGAAGTTCAGAGTCCAGTCGAGTCCAGTCCGGTCCAGTTTCAGTTCCGTTCCGAGGCCTTCCGTTCCGAGCTACCCGGTGAGTACCATTACCGGGGAGGCATTTAACGTGCACATAGTCTGTGCCGGTCAAGACGGGTTTGGGTACACAAATCGGGTCTGCACTGTTTTAGCAGTGTATCTGTACTGTTTAGCAGTATATATAGTATGTCTTGCATATAAATAAGTACTATCTAGTGTCAGTATTATGTCAGTAACTAGTTTTCTATTAGTTATCATCGTTCGTAAAACTGTGAAGTGTTAAATGTTTTAATACGTTCTATATATTGTGGTGTGAATGACTGTTCATTATTGTGTTTATTGTATAAAGTGTGTTCTAGCAACCATCTAAAAATGCCGCTCTTTTCGAAACTAAGACAGATCAAAACTAGAAAAGGTGTACTCGAAGAAGCTGTTCCCATCCCACCTAGGGACACTCCAGGGTACTTTATGTATCATAAGCATGGCCTAGACGCCGTATTATTTCTTGATTTATGGGTGGACTACACCAAAGAATTACCAGAGAGTCAGAGATGGCCCGCAGCGGGGACCTGGGATGCAGATTGCATCATGAGAGTAGAAGAAGAATTATGGAAAAAGAAAGCCAGACAGTCACAGAAAGATGCCATTGAATTATGGCGTAAAGAATCATATAGACGTACAGAAAAAGCACTCAGGAAGAGAAAGGTAGAGAGAATTCAAATAAAACCCGAGAAAATCTATTACTTGAGGAAGGTACCCGAGTAAAATCAGAACAAGTAGATAGACAAAGAAACACTCTTATGAATGGTATGTATCCTCTTCTGGCCGAAGGGTTACCTAAGGCTACCCCGGAAATACCAAAAGACTTAACTCCTCCATTGCTCCCGATAAAAGCACATCCCAAAACACATCCCAAAACAGCAAAGGACGTTTTCCTTTCCTCCTATTTAGATGACGCAGCTCCCGAGTATGCTAATGCCATACCACCCACACCGCTTGCCGATGGTGTTCTACACCAAGAGCATTCGTCTGTATCCCCGCAACTACAAACTCCTACACAAGTTCCAACAGGCCCGTCCGTTTCTACAGTTTTTCCCGCATCTACAATCTCTATCCTACGCCCAACAAATCCTTTCGTGCCTAGCACCTCAGATGGTGCCACAGGAGGTACGACAGACATGTTTGCCACACCGCCGCGAAATAAACAGACCCTTAGAGATTTAGCACTCCAACGTACACCCCAACTAGCGACATCCGACATGTTTAAAGAACAGCTTGTGGATTGTAGATACGACCCAGTACCAGGTAGACAGGATAAATTGCTCATATCATCACTACGTATAAGACGAGCTACATTATATTTAATGACGATACCAGGAATGGGTGAACACCTAGACGAAATATATCGCTTTGTCCAAACAGGGCGAGGTCCAGAAAGTATTAACGAAGCTATGGAATACCAGAAAGTGGATGTCCAAAGACAACTACTACGTTTTTTCATAAATTGTGTAATTAGGAATCAAGACAGGCCTGGGGCAGATCACGATACCATGCAAAGACTTGCCAAATGGGGTCAGAACATATCAGAAGAGAAACATGACAGACAGGCGTGTATAATCGCCATGTGTCGAAAGATCCGCAAGGAAGTAGAACGAATACATAAAGAAAGACGAGAAACAGACAGAGTAGAATCAGAAGAAGAGGAGGAGCAAGAATCAGAGCAATTAGAAACGATAGCTTATGTAGGTAGAGGAAGACCCCATAATAATACCAGAGGCTTTAATGATCCGATACGTGCGATACGTCCAGAATATAATAGACATTTTCCAAACCCTATGTTAAATACAAAATCCCCTGAACACCTATTCCAAGCCGCTGATAAATTACTCCGAGATCGAAGGGGGTACCATATGCTCGATTCCATGGACGAACAAGAATTAGCCAGGTCAGCAGTACAATGGGCTGACAGTCCCGGCGAATACAATGATGATGTACTTGCACACACGTTTCTGAATCTTGACCCATACGAACAGCGTTTAGCTAGTATATATATGATTCAACACCTCCTTATATTATATAAAAGCCAACACTCCGATCCAGGACCTTTACCTGACATATTGACAGAACTACTCACGAACATATGGAGAGGGTCAGGTACTGATTTGATTAAGGAAATTCTAGAATCCCAAAACCAATATTTAAATTTCGTATGCCCAGAACATGTTCCAGTTCCCATCATGGGAAGAAAAATGTATCACATAGATAGACAGAACCCGTTACGCGAAGTACACCCAATAAGAGGTGACGGTGATAATTTTACACGCGTATTTGTGTACACGCCTATAACTAAATTGGAATTATTAGAAATGAAGAAAGTAGTAACCAGCCATGACAAGGACCCAGCAGGTTTCCACCGTGAAATAAAAGACATGTTACTCATGGGAGAGTATACCTACCCCGATATTATGAAAATATTAAAAGTCCTATTACCCGCCGGTGTTTATGAGAAACTCAAAGAAAAAGAATGGGAGGTGGGAGACCAAAAGATAGATTGGACAGCATTAGAAAACGAAGAAAAGGCCAGAGCTGCAGGAGCAGGGCTTGGGGAAAAGACTACAGCACTAGCAGGATTACTAATACAGGTATTGCCACGTTTATTAACTACGAAAAAGGAAGACTGGGGTGCAATCTCAGCCTGTAAACAAAAGCCAGATGAAGACACTAGTGATTTCTATTCCAGATTTGAAAAATGTTTTAGTATAAATAGTGGCATAAAAGCCAGTAGTGAGTCATATCCACATCTGTTTGTGACAAAATTAGTTGAAAATTCTCTGCTGCAAGTCAAGAATAGAGTATTGAAGTTCGAAAGTACCTGGCAAGGTAATACCCCATCACAGATGCTACAGATGTTACAATATCACCACAATAGAATTAGAGAAGAACAAGAACACGAACAAAGACGTATGAAAGATACAAAAATGAAAATGCTTGTTGCACAGTCAGTTCCAGCCGATGGTCATCAAAAGGGTGATTCCGCAGGTCCTGCGAAAGGGACATGCAACTATTGTAAACAACCAGGTCATTATATACACGATTGTCCAGTCCTGAAACATAATATTGCCACAGGTAGAACCCAGGAGAGACCACGTTTACCTAGACAGGATCAGATTCAACAACAAATCCCTCAGCATGCACAACCTAGGTTAACTCCGCAACAACTAGCTCCACAACAGGCAGCTCCGCAACAGATCGTAGCACCACCACAAGCGCAGCCTATTGCTGCAACACAAGCAACGACACAACAGATGTATCAGTATGCACAAACAGATTATCCCGATTATCAGCGATACTCATGAGATAGCCTAGAGAGGGAAGTTGGCTTACCCCTTATAGAGGTTCCTGTAGACCAAGAGGGACCTTATGTACATAGTGAACTATTAGGGGAAGACAGAAAGTTTTTACTTGATACAGGGGCAAGCAGAACAACTATAAAACGCAGTGAAGTTCCAGGGGCACCCCTCTCAGGCTCACAGAATATTTCCCTTGGATTCTCAGGAAAACCTATAATAAATGACGTAACACAACCTCTTCCACTTACAGTTGGTCCATTGACACGTACTACAGATTTATTGCTTACTAAATCATGTCCAGAAAACTTGTTAGGTATAAAAACATTGAAAGCTCTAGGAGCCATTATATGTTGTTCTCCGGAAGGAGTACGACTATTTTTACGTGACTTTAAAGGTCACTACGTGTCCAGAGACATAGATCACCGACTGCAGAATTTACCTACACATTTACGGGCACAAGGCCCCACTGATGTTGGTTGCATGAACATTACACCATATCGAGTCACACTGAAAACAGGAATAGTACTACCACGAATGCGACAATACAAGTTGCCACCAGATGCTGTAGTGGCTTTACTGCAAATCATTGACGAGCTCATTGCACAAGGAGTGGTTGTCGAAACCGACTCCAATGTATGTAATTCCCCGATAATTCCGATTCTTAAAAGAACGGATCCAAAAGCACCACCAGTATATCGATTAGTTATTGATCTGCGCGAATTAAATAAATGTATTGTACCACAATACCCTGTGGTCCCAGATATCTCTTCATTACTAACAGCTATTGACTCAGAAGCAACGTTCTTCACTGTAATTGATCTCAAGAATGCTTTCTTTAGTGTCCCAATCGATCCGGAAAGTCAATATCTGTTCGGATTCAGTTTAAATGGACGAAGTTTTAAATTCACACGCGCACCTCAAGGGTTTACAGAAAGCCCCAGCATCTATAGCCAAGCACTGAAACGAGAACTTGACAGTATCCACATGCCAACTAACACAGCCTTGCTTCAATATGTCGATGATCTGCTGATCACCGCCCGAAGCGAACATGAATGTGAGACAGCGTCACTGACGGTTTTGAAATTTCTGGCCGACAAGGGGCACAAGGTGTCCCCTTCTAAGCTGCAATTCTGTGTCCAGCGAGTTGTTTACCTTGGGCACTCGCTGTCCAAGGAGGGAAGGCAGCTTACACCCGACCGCATCCAGTTAATTGCTAACATGCCACCACCCAAGACACAAAAGGAGGTGCGGGCTTTTATAGGCCTCACTTCATACTGTAGGCAGTGGATCCCTCAATATGCATTTCTAGCAAAACCACTCATCCAGTTGACAACACAGGAGGCAGCCACATCGACTGTCCTCCCTTGGACTCAAGAACATACACACGCCTTTGAAAGCTTAAAGAAAGCTTTATGCCAAGCACCTGTTTTAGCAACACCATGTTACAGTAAACAGTTTACACTCTTTGTTACAGAACGCGAAGGTACTGCCTTGTCAGTACTCACTCAGGAACAAGCAGGATCACACAAACCATGTGCTTATTTCTCTAGTACGTTAGATCCAGTAGCTCAGGCACTTCCTGCGTGCCTGAAATCGGTGGCAGCAACAGCTTTAGCAATCAGACAAAGCGATGCCATAGTGTTAGGACATCAATTGACAGTACAAGTACCACACGCAGTAGAGGTTCTCTTGAACCGCACACAAACACAACACTTGACTATAGCGAGACTCACCGGTTACGAATTGACATTGTTTCAGCCACACATAGAAATCAGACGTTGTAATACGTTAAATCCTGCCACACTGTTACCAGTAGGCGGAACAGATCCATTGGCACATGATTGTGTCGAAGTCATTACTATCACGACGAAACCCAGACAAGACTTGACAGACATCCCTTTGTCAGATCCAGACTTGACATTGTATGTAGATGGGTCATGTATGAGAACAAGTACAGGAGAGTTAGTGGCCGCTTACGCAGTCACAACAGACACTGAAGTCATTGAAACAAACTGTATTAACACTTTGTCAGCTCAAGCAGCAGAGCTCACCGCTCTGACACAAGCCTGTATTCAAGCCACAAATAAGAAAGTCAATATATACACAGATTCCCGTTATGCATTCGGAGTCGTCCATGACTTCGGCGTACTGTGGAGAGAGAGAGGTTATTTAACTTCTCACGGTGCCCACATCCAACACGGACCCCTCATTCAAGCCCTATTAGACGCGATTCATCTACCTACTGCAATATCGATTATGAAATGCAAAGCCCACACAAAATCACTGATGTTGACTGTAATATGCTGACAGATTACCTGGCTTCCTTGATGTCTGCACTACAATCTTGTCGTTCACAGGTAACCGCAGCTTTTCCCGATAATACTGAGGTGAAGCCCCATGACGTGGTCCCTGGTGACCTGGTTCTGGTCAGGAATTTTGACCGGAAGACCCAACTGGATCCTAGGTGGAAGTCACCGAAGTTGGTTCTACTGACTACAAGGACAGCCGTGAAGATCGAGGGACGGAAAGGGTGGTTGCACTCGAGTCATATCAAGAAATTTTATGGACTACCATCCAGTGTGAATACTCAACCCTGTATTCCCTCACAGACAGACTCAAAGCTCCCCTTGGTTGAGCAGTCAAAACCAGAACTTTACAAACTAAAATTAAGGTCTAGTAAGTCAGACAATTTGATTGTTTAAGTCCTCTCCAAGGTGAATCGGTTGAATTTGTCTCTGACATGTATCCTCTAGACCGGAATAGAGAAAGAAATCATCAGATGCAGCTTAAGAAGCATGCGTATTGTAAATCACTTCGCAGTCACTGTACAGTAACATTATTAATTTTGTTTTTTCTAAGTCTTCTGATCATCATTGTCAGCATACTATTGCTCATGTATTACCCTATTCTTAAGCGTGCTTACAATATAACTGCAGAACATTCTTTTAGCGAATTACCTCCGCATGAGTTGTCCTATAGATTTGCGCTGCGCAACAACACATTCATTAGTATGCTACATCATTCCCATCAGACCAGCAATGCCACAAATTGTTGGATATGTGGCCGACTCCCTCCCTATCAGAACTAAGGGAGTTTTGCCCCTCTTTCCCTATCCGTTCACACACAATGGCTCCTGTGGAGCATGGTTTAGTTTGATTAATTCCCTAGATTCAAATTCCGCAGTTTATCAAGACAACTGGGTATGGGGAAACCTGAACTTGGTTTTGCTTAAAGTCTGCTACCCTAACAAGGAGGGACTTCCCAGAAGAACAGGAACTGATCTAGAAAATGAAGTATATGGATTAGGTAATTTTACACTTAACCTCATGATCCTGAACGTTGAATCTGAAGCTACACCAATCTTGCCCGCCATGTCAGTATTCCCAGTAAAAGGGGAATTATGTGTAAGAAAGAATGGTTCCATACACATGGGCCATAGTAAATGCACCACTGTAATAAAATTCAGTGATCAAGGCAAGTCTACATTCAGAGCTTCTCGCCATTCCTACTTTAAATGTGGCCAGACCGCATATATACGTCTACCTCTAGATTGGGATGGTACCTGTTACATAGCATTCCTTCTACCACCTGTTTTCCTAGCTCCTCCTGATTATCATAGAAATACCCATTTAGTACACAATAGACAGCAGAGAGATCTCCCAATTGTCGATTACACTGAAACAGCATGGGAAAAATACACAGATTTCAATAAAGGTTTCTTTCCCTATATAGGTACAGTCACTAATAGTAAGCTGATACGTAGATTAACCAGAACCCTTGAAGCAGTAGTGAACGAAACTATTTCCGCCTTAGGCAATTTAACAGAAGAGCAGTCTGCTATGCGGATTGTTGTGCTTCAAAATCGTCTTGTCCTTGACGTCATCCTGGCCGATAGGGGCGGAGCTTGTAGGGTCATCGGATCAAGTTGCTGCATTTTCATACCAGAAAATTCGCCGTCAGTATATAAAGCTATAACTCGCCTTCATAAGATTGTAAGCCAGATACACCAGAGTCCAGGCACCTGGACTTGGTCCGGTTGGTTCTGGGGCGTGTTGTCAGCCTGGGGATGGAGAATCCTATCCTTCCTAGGTATTGGCTTTCTCATACTATTCAGTTGCTGCTTATGTCTACAATGTGGGCCAGCGATTTGTGGTCTGTGTGCCACATCGTGTATCCCGCATCCAAGTTTTCGTTCGAGATCCCGGAAGAAGAAAGAAGAACAAATGATGCTATATGAACAGATCGATGGATTGATGAAGATCGATATCTCCTGAGGGTCCGTAGGGGACAAGGAGGGAATTAGGAAATATGAATTTTGTGATCAGTTATGTCCCCTATCGTAGACCCCAACGGCTCCATGTACATGCTATAAGTACATGTATGTTCCCTCCTGCTCCAGTTTTGAAGACGCAAATATATGTGCGTCCACCGTCAACATGTCCTCTTCCAGATCCACCATGAATGGGTCAGATATTCCATTCCTAAGTATGAAAGGCCACCGACTTTATGTGGTTCACTTTCCACATTTTACAGATTCAGGCGAGTAGGCCCGAATTCTGTCATCAAGCCTTTTCCTGCCTTCTGCTTCTGAAAGCTCCAGTCTGAGCCTGCATCTGTATCCATGAACTTTGTCCTACTCCCTGCGCGGCTAACGGTGCCTGATCCAGCCTGTCGCCTGCCAAAAACTGTATTTCACCTTCAAGATTATCTACTCCGCTCCTCATCCGATGCATTCCTGTCTAGTAGTTTAGGTAAACATTCCTCCAGCTACCGTGCAAAGGGCCAGGCCTCGCTGTCCTCATGCAAGTAATTCATAGCCCCGTTACCATGGAATATTCCTACCCCCTCGCATCTAGTGTAGACACTTAGACGCTTGTACACGCACTAACAGTCAGTATAGAATAGATTCTATCCTAGAGACCTCTCCTTTTGGATAACACAGTTCTTTAAACATAGGATATTAGATATGATTTGGGATTAGGTTGACATGACCCTCAGACTTCTGTCTCCACATGTAGAGCTAAATGTCAAGTCCCCTTCACCCTCTAGTTGCACGTCAATCACACGTCATGCGGCTGCGCGCGCATCTCTGCCAAATATTTCTGCTGACATTGCAGGATTCTCTTATGGATCCACCCACTTGTGACATCATGTATAATGACGTTTATTAAATTACGCCCATAAGACCGCCTCTATTAGTTACGTATGCACAGTTTATCTGTATTATCAGCTGTTACGCCTCTTGCATCTGTTTCACTGTAATGTATTTTCTATAAAACTGCCTATCTGTCAATAATGTATGCCCTTCCTTCCTGAACTTTCGTGGTGATGGAATAGAAAGCCTACAATTCGAATTGTATTCCTTTGTATAGGAATAAAGCCTTTTAAAACCTCTAATACCACGGATTCTGCCTCTTATATTTACTGAGTTATTCTTAATAGACTTTACCGCATAAAAAATAGTACCGGTAATGAAATATTTACCACATACCGCAAGACCCGCAACGTAGATTTGAGCATCTCTGGGCCCGGTTGTGGTGCATCGTGGAACCGGGGAGTCTGGGAGGTGAAGTCCTCTCTATATCCCTCTGCTGGGTCCTGCAAGTGGACTTACCAAGGAGTGGGACCTGCGACGTAGATTTGTGCATCTCCGGGCGCAGTTGTGGCACATTGTGGTACTGGGGAGTCTGGGAGGTGGAGTCCTCTCCCTCTGAAGGGTCCTGTAAGCGAGCATTAACTCTTTACTTATCTTCTGGATCCCCGCTTATCCAGACAGATTTCATCTAAGAACTCCCATTCCTTTGGATGAGTTTGCACTGCTGGTATTTCCGTACCAGGGTGTGATTAGGCTCCAATGATGAAGCATGTCACGATAAAGTAAGAGAGGCATCTACTCCAATATCTTTGGATACCCAAGAAGAACTAGGAAGTGGAATCTTTCTAGAACAGGATCTGTATTTTTTTTCTTCAAAAAAGTTCAGTTGCTCTTGTGTGTGAATATTGACTTTGGGAGAATGCAACTGGTCTCATAGTGTCTTGCTCTCCAGTCTTGTGAGAATATCCTGCCTTGTCCTGGCTCCTGACTGCCTACAGGTGGTATGCAGCCCTTTGTGTGGAGGCAGGACTCGGCCTACTCCAGTTTAAGTAGGGCTCCGCCCTCCCATCCTCTGTGATGGCTCATCCAGGCACACCTAAGCTCTCTATTGTGTGTGGCTGTCTAGGAGGAATTCACAAAGCCCAGCTGTCAGATACACCCAGTCATGTGACCAGCGACAGGCTAAAGGCATAAAAAGGCAGAAAAATTGCAACTTTCAAAAAAAGGTTAAAAAAAACAATGAACTAATAAAACAACTCACTAAAGAAGAGGAACAAATTCTGCAGCTACAACATAAGTTTGTTACAAATACATGTACAGATTTTGCTAGATTAAAAACAGAAGCAATTGAATTCTCTCACAAAATCAGACTTCACGTCGTCTTTTCCACTAAGGAGATTTCAATGCCCCAAGAACCATCTGGATTGGCTAATAAATCTACTTGCAACCACTTGGCCTACACCATTCCGAAAAAGATCTTAGCCTTTGAGCAAGTGGTACTTTCATCTATCCAACAACGGGAGCATAAAGAACTTAGTGCAAAAACTAACATTAGGACAACAGAAATCGATAAAAGATTTGAAAAAGGATTACTCAATACTCAAAGGGGTGGATGAAGGGGTGCTGTAGTCATTTGACAAATGGAAATGTATCTAAACGAAGGCAGAAAGCAAGTTCACAACCTTACATGATACAGATCGATCAAGGAAGACCCTTCTCGAGAACTCCAAGAATTGATTAATCAAATTGTGAAGACTGGGCATAAACAGGGGATTTTAGGGACTAAGGAGTCGTAATTTGTCAATAAGAAATATCCCAGGATTCTAGTCATTTTTTTTTTTAATCTAAAATCAATAAGCAATTACCGGAACCACCAAGCAGACCCATAGTATTGGGCTGTGATTCAATTATGGAACCAATCTCCAAATACGTAGGAAAGTTTCTGAAACCATTTCTACTTGAGGTCCCATCATACTTAAGAGACACCACTGATTTCACTAACAAAATAAAGGGCCTCCTTCGACACGGTCTCATTATACACTCAAATTCCGCAGGACGAAGCATTTGAAGCAATTGAAATCTATTTCGAACTGAGAACGTCCCCATCGGGTACCCACAGAATTCATTTTGCACCTAGCAGCAATAGTGCTGTAGAAGAATTTTTTCAATTTTTGTTCAAATTTGAAGAGGTCTTTTATTGACAGACGAAGGGGACCGCAATGGGTTGTCCCTTCGCTCCAGAAATGCCCATATAGTATATGGCAAGATTTGAAGATAAGTTCATTTACAATAACAATTCTTTTGTGGAGCACTTAATCCAATGGTATCATTATATTAATGATATCTCGGGTCTTTGGAACGGTTCAGACACAGAGTTGGAGAATTTTCACGTTTGGTTAAATTGTCGACATCCAGATACACAATTTACCCTCACAAACAGTAAAACAAGCTTAACTTTCCAGGATGTGGAAGTGAAACCGAACTTCCATTCATTAATAACTACGCTCCATAAAAAACCGACAGACAAGAACACGATTTTGCATTATAGCACTTCACACCAAGGAACCTTCAGCACATCAGAAAAGCAGTTTCTCCAGGGCAACAGTCCAGCGGAGTGGCAGTCCTTGTAGCAGCTCAGCAGTTCTTCTGACAGAGTCGGTTTACAAGTGTCTGATTTGTTGGGGTCAGAGACCCAGTACTCAACCCCCACTTCAAAGGCACAACTGGGTATAAGTTCACGGAGGTCCTGTCTTCCTAGCCCTGGCTCCAGACTCATTACAGGGGTGGTAATCAACCCTTTGTGTGGGGACAGGACACTGCCTATTCAGGTGTGTCAGCTCCTTCCTCCCATCCTGCCCAGGATGAAACATCAGGACTACCTTTGTGTGTGACTGTCTAGAGGGACCTCAGAGTACCTTTGCCCAGGTTAACGTTCCCCACTCTGAGAACGGCCAAAGTTAGAGTCTGGTTCCCCACACCCTCATAGGAACTGCTACAGGGGATAGTAAAGGGGATGACTTCCCAGGTGCAGACAGCACTATTTCTAATCTTCCAGGTACTTCCACCACAAAACAAGGTTATCCAGCATCACGTGTGTCAAACACAGAGCACGGGGGTTATTTGTTGTCTAAAGAAAAAACTGCTGCAGAGATTCAAAAGGCTTGGACTCCCTCCACTAATACCCTGCATCTCACACCTGCTTGTACCCCTTATGTCCCACCTGTTAAGAGTCCTGACCCCATGAAGATTACCAGCACGTCAAGAACAAAGCTGTTAATTGGCTTGCTGGAGGGGCTTCCACTTATGCAAGACAGATGTTATTTCACAACATAGTTATGGTACACAGAGCAGACTGGTTAGGCAGCGTCCCCAAATCCCTTTGTGGTCACTGAATTTTTTTAATACCCACAGAGCAAGGTGTATTGAAGTAAGTTCACTTGTGTCACCTGTGGGTGTGAAAGCAAACCTTGTAGAACTAAGTCAGAGACTCAATTTATGCAATAATTTTCAAGCCAGGTCTTTTTAAAATGAAAACACTTTTATACATACACTACTAAACACATTAAATTACAAATGTATACATTCAAGTAGATGAAAGTGCCTTTGGTGAAATCCTCATGTCAAGTTACTGCTCTAGTGGGCCCTGAACCCTATAACCACAATACAGCCCACCTACACTAGGTGCAACATCACATCACAATATAATGGGGTGTCATTAGAAATAAGGCAGGACTACTGGCTTTGTCAAGGTGTCACCACATCAGTAAAAACAGCCACTTGTTGTAATCAACATTTGACCACCATTAAAAGTAATTGGAACAGTACCAATGTTCAAAAGAAGTCATTATAATTGAAAATGTTGCATTGTCAGCTTCAACATTTCCAATAAAGCACTGAAATTCAAAACATGTCTGAGTCTTTCTTTCACATTTATTAAACTGCTACTGCAATCACAGGCCCAAACACAAGGAGTCCTTGCATGCCAGAGTCTAAGAGAAAAAGCTTCACCTCCAGGAGTGCTTGAAATAAAGGCCAATCTCTCCATGGGTCAGAGATTCAATCCCCTGGGAGAGGTAGGCGAAGTGTTTAAAAATACATTGTGGGGGACTACAGCACTCCTTACATCAAACCACATTCTCATTAAAGCATATTGGCAGTACCCCTCCACGTTTTGGCACACCTCAAAGCACAAAATGTAAAATTATTGCCCTGTCTTAGAGGCTTATGGGGCGCTCCTTCTTTGGAGTGGTAAATATTTAATTGGCAGCCTGTTCGCCATAGGCTCTTGCCATTGCCTTGCACAGTGGTCTTTCTGGTGTCAGGTGCTCGAGCCTAATCAGCCACCTGGATGGTGGGGTTATATGGGGGCTGCAGGAAGAGCCTCAAGGCACACTCAGAGACTGCGTGCCCACCACATACTAGCACTGCCTGTGCAAAGCGCAGGGGCTGTCACATATCTTATTCTGCTCCCATCAGGTGGGAGCAATTTCTCTTCTGTTACTGCCCCGGATTGGGAGCAGTGCAATACTTAGACCGGTGAGGAATGCAGGTAGGGAGACAAGAGGCAGTGTGCCACATTCCCCCCCCCCCCCCCCCTTCCCCACAACACTGACACAATGCACCAGGCCTTTGGATCTCCCTCTGTACCAGGGGAACAGGTTTCCAGGAAATCCCTCAGGTCAGGCCCTGGGGGGATGGGAAATTTGGCTCAGGGTGGGGCCCCAAGCATACTCTAACATGAACATTTATAAATTCTTAACCCCCCCTCTCCATACCTCCCCCCCCAGGCCTGGATCTCCCTGAGGGTGGTTTGTAAAAATGCAGCATGAAGCACCATGAGCACTTCCCACTTCCATTCTCCAGGGGACCAGGTTGAATCTTGGGCCTTTCAGAGACCCATTTACACAGTTCTGGTCACAGTTTGCTCCTGATGGCCAGCCCTAGTCACTAGGAGCATTTTCTTCAGGCAAGCTGGCCTATAAAGGGTGCTTTGTGTAGGGATCTGGATTCCAGGGCTCCCAGCATGCTCTGTCTGGGCTCCTGGTGCTTCTTCCTCCTCGGCAGGTGTCTCCCACAGCCCCTAAACGCCAGCAAGCAGAACACCTTCCCTGACACACTCCCTAGGCCCCAGAGACTCCTAGCTTCTTGAGGGGCACATGTGGATCAATAGAGTGAAGGGACAGTCCACAGAAGTTCCAGGGGAACCATCCAGGGATCCCTTAGCAGGTGTATTCCTCCAACTGTTCCTCGGTGCGGAAATAGAGCCAGTGCCACAGGACCTAGGGGGTTCCATCGGAGTCTTGAGGGTCAGCTGGAGACTACGTTCACCCTTACAGGGCATCAGGTGGCTTCTCCTTCCAGCTGGGTATTCTTTTGCTATCGTAGCTTAAAGGTCCAGTGTCTACTAATCTGTTTATCTCTTGATGAAGGGTTTTTAAGTGGGGGAGAAAAGGTCTAGAAGACAAGTATCTCTACCCAATCCTAGGGTAGCACATCCCTCCACCCCTGTGACAAACCTGCTGCACAGCATTCTGGGACAATCCAACATGGCACATTCAAGTTGTCTGTGGAAAGAACTTTTCACAGAGCTTCAGTTCCACCCCCTATACAACACAGTTGTCTGATCTCATCCCACCAAACTTTCAAAGGCAAGATCCTCCTGTTTTGGCTCCAGTGATCGGACCCTCCTCCTGTATTCCACTGGGCGGTGTAGTGTGACAAGCTAATTAACAGATACAGATTTCTTCCTCCAACCCCTTCCTTTCCTAGGAACTTGATCGAGCACTGTTAATTGCACTATTATGTGGGGAGGTCTTTGATCCCTCTACTGGGCAATTAACTTGGCCCAGAAGAGGGGCCAAAGGAGTGGAATCTGATACTGAGCTGTGACAGGAAAATATTACCTGCATATATACTGTTGGAGACTGTAAATCTATACTCCTTGCATGTTTACCCCTAGATTGGTACCTGGACCCTGTAAGCCTAAGTGAAGTGAAACGTATCTTTAGGGCAGATTTTGCCAATAATGCATAATAATTTGTAAACACCACAGATCGGGAGTAAGTCCACAAACATACACTATGAACGCCCACTTACAGTAGAAGGACTGCCCTGGTCGGTACGAATCCCTAAAGAGTACCTTCTGCTACAGGCTACCTGTGTGCAAATAGCGTATTGCACAAGATGGTAATCTCACACATTAAACTTGCAATTGTGTTTGCTCAAGTGTTTGCTCGTAATAAGCCCATTGACTCTTGCCCTTACTGTGCAGCCGTGCATTGCACACACTGATGGGTAACACGTTTAACCCAACTACCATGAGTTTTCTGTGAGTGAGATTCAAATGGTGAGGCTCGCTCACAGTAAGTCTGAAAACTTGGGTAGGCAAACGCAAAAAGTCTAAGGGGACTAAATAGAAAGAACCCCTTTTTCTACACTATCCACTTAAAAAGCAGCTCAAAACAAATCTTAAAGTTACAGTACCAACAGGCATGAATATCATGCACCTCTACCAGACTATTGGAGAATGGGGTTGGAGCAAAAATCACAGACGTCAGGTAACAGCAGATGTTCAAAAAGGGTGTACTCAAGAAAAATTAGCCCTGATGGCTAAGAAAATACCTTTTGTTTATGAGGTACAGCATTGGCAAAAATGTGGATGCTGTGCAGCAGGAACAAGAGGGGAAAAAAAGGCGCAAATGATGCGCAGCATCATTTTAATCGAGCACGCATGGGCCCTGACGTACGTATGCGCAGGACTCATGATTTATGCCCTTTTTAGGTAGAGCCTACAGCAGCGCAAGCGCTGCTTGCTCGACTTTAGTAAGGGATTTTTCAAAGTGCTACCCACCAGCCACCAGCTTGTGGTTACGTACACAAGCACGCGCACCTCGCTCCGCCTCTCCAATCATTGCTGCGTGCGCATCCCTCGCGTGCTTGGCACGTCATCGCAATCACTTTTGTTTTCACTGCAATCGCGATGACATGCTAAGCACGCGAGGGATGCGCGTGCAGCAATGTCCCCTGAAAAGTAACATTTTCACAGAAATTGAACTACCAGTTAACGTATGGTTGACTTTCAGTCGGATGTTCCTCCTTTCTGCTTCTGTACAGTACTACGAAACATGTTTGGGTGAAGTTTGTGCTTTATATATTAATCAAATAAATAAATATATAAATACAAAGGATTCTGTCAATTTAACCAGTGCTCTACCTCCAGCACCACTGGAATTATGTAAGTGTACGATCGCTGTGTTTTACGCAGAAGGAATTTATCATACAATCTATCATCTGCAGATATTAACAAAAAATATTATTTGTTGCTCGAACGGATCAAAAGTTGCTAAAATCATCGCTGCTCATTGGAAGGCTCTATTCAGAAGCTCACTGCTCACCTTTTAGTTGCCAATTACTGTATTTCATGTTAAATTAGTAGTAATAGGTGAAGTGTTTTCCCAGACAGTGGTAACATCTGTAAAAAGTACAAAATTGCGAAGTAGTACTATCACAAAATGTGCCGCAGTATTTCACATACTGTTCCTGCCACATAATTAAGTCAACACTATCATAATTTGGACTTGCCCTTCCGCACAATCCCAGAGGCCCTGACTACATCTCCACACTATGGCCCTCATTCCCCGTGCCCCATTTAAACCCAATGGGGCCGGAATCGGGAGTTTCCAGGCCATTGCAATTACAAATTGTGGCATTCCAAAGGGCGAATTTGGCAGCTGTGAGCAGTTAAAACTGTGAGACACTGGAGGAAAACATGAGGAAATGGGCATAAATACACCGATTTCTGTATGTTGTTCCCCAAAACTTGAAATTCCCATTACTTTGCATCCCGCAGAATTACCGGGACCACCAGTGATGGAAATTCTGAGTGGAGAAAATACCTTGGAACATAAGTTATAATGGTCTATGAAAAGTTTCCAAAACTACATAGAGAAATGGAAGCGGAGTTGTGGAAAGTAGTAGTGCCTGCTGGGTTCCTCCTGTTCACAGGTAACCACCGTAGCATTCATCTGGGCATGTTGAATAACTCTCCTGTCAAACTATTTATATATCATTTACGGATATAAAAGACCTGAGGGATTTCTCATCTCTACATTTTCCGATTAGGCAGCATTTTGTTGACTTTTAGGTTGTGCTAATCGGATTGCGCGTTTTACATTCCAAGAATGCTGCTTTAATCTCTTCTGATTAATCCATATCACAGCTGAAGCTACTGTCTGGCAAACTAAACCCCCAGCTGTTGACTGTTGTAAACTGCTAGCATGCCACCTGAAAAGAAGTGGAGTCCTCGTACGGTAAGATACTTCTTTATTAGGCAGCAGGACACACGGAAATACACAATGCCAGCTCCCTCCTTCTCTCTCCTTCTCAACCGTCTAACTCCCCGCTTCTGGAACTCCCGTCGAACCTCCATTCGAAGGTTCCACGTGGAACTCCTGATCTAGAACCTAACACCACCCAACCTCTCTCTGCACAGGAAACAGACAGGGTAGCACCAGGCCAGACACCATGAAAATAGCCAAGGGGTCCCAAGGGTGGCCAGTGAAAGTCCTTATGTTGTAACACGCTGTGTTCAGGGCCAGTTATTTTAAACCTTGTAAACACGGGGACTTTTCCTTGTGTTTTTTCGAAGGAGCCTCTTTCCTGGATCGTGACGCTGGCGGTCACGTTGAGCAGGTCTTCCTTAAATAACAGAAGGACCGCCGATGTTGCCCATGCATGTATGCCAGCAAGTTGGCTCGGCAGTTTAAGCACTAGCGGTTACTTTGCGGGTCACGATATTGAACCCTTAGAAAAACAAATGGAGACAGGTGGAATGTTTGAATTAATCTCAGCCATTGGCACATTCCGATCTAACTTTTTTTTTTAACTAACTATGCCACTTTAGACAGAGACCAGCCACATGCAAATCAGAATTGGTCCTGCCCCATTGGAAACGGTCGGAACCTAGAGGGGCAAAGAGTGTATTCGGCATTTATACATTATTAAAAAGATTTTCAAAAATGTGGACTTCATTGTTATTAGTATTTGTTTGGGACATTCACTATTCAGGACCAAACGCGTTTTTCAATGTTGACGATTAAATCATTCTGCGACTGCTGGCTGTTTTTCTGCCAGGTTAAACGTGTTACATTTGGCGAGTTTGGGCTTTCAGAACATGAGCGAAATGGCGGCAGGAGTCTGCCCGAGTTGCCTAGGATAGAGTTAAGGAAAGGTGTGGTGGGTTTTGCGGCGGAGTCAAAAACCAGTTATTTAGTAGCCAGTTTTAGTACATGTGCATGCCATTTATCATATGATGGAAATGTAAATAAACAATCTATGCAATCATATACCCACAAGTTGGGAGCTGGGGCACTGCAGAGATCCTGCAAAGAAAACACTAAACCTGCTTCGCTCCATTTTGTTTTCAGTTATAACTTTCCAAGACATTACATGGCAGACGAGTGTCACTTATGAAATTGAATACAAATAAATGAATATGAAAACAATGCATTCAACGTGCTTACACACAGAGGGAAAGAAAACTAACTGACTTTCTCAGTCAGAGTGAATTCGTGTGTTGTGGTGAAATTGGACACGAGTTTTGGTTGCAGAGAGACAGACATGACAAAAGTATGGGTTAACTGTGTAATATTTCAAGTGTTAATAATTTATCTCACAATATACACTTAACTACTTAGTCTTGGATTTTGCCAACCTTTTACTCTTCTCGCTCACTTCATGTTGCAAATCTATTTCATGCTCCTTTTTAGGTCTCGGCTGCGCACATGCGCAGTCTTGCTGGCGAGATTTAATGTTTTTAGGTCTTTTCTGTAAAGGGCTTTAAGCCCCGCCCCTCTTTTCCATTGGCCGGCGTCACCGTTTATGCAAAACAGTGGCCAGCCATTGGAAAAGAGCTGGTAGTGACGTTTTCGTTCGGCTTTTTCTGCAACTGTGTAGTTTCACGTCCTTTCACGTGACCAGCAGAGGTAAGAGCAGCTCATTTCAATCGTTGAGGGAGATGGGTAGAAAATTGCATGGTGAAATGCTGACCGGAGTTGGAAGCAATTAGTGAGACAGGGGGCTTTGGTGGTATGGTCGTGGTAGTAGAGCGCCTCGAGGATTTTGAGTCAACATTTGTTGCTAAATGGGCAGTTAGGTCTGTGAAGGATGGGGTCTCCTGTATCAAAAGGGAAGAGGGTAACTGGAGAGCCTCAGTGCACAGTGGGTGGTTCAATAGCGTAACATTTATGCAGCCCTTCAGATGCTTATGTGCAACACCCCCCTCACCCAGTTGCGCAAGCAACGCCGTGGGTCCTCCGTCCGTTCTCCTACCCATCAGCTAAAAGATACCAAGAGACAAGATCGGTTATAGTGGTAGAACACACTGCTCCAGGGCAGAGACAAACACAAGAAGAGGAAGGAAAGACATCAAATTAGAAACAAGCATTTGCAATGCAATAGGTCTCGCAGTTACGCGAGTTTGAGCTATTGACATTGTAAATGACAATTCCTTTTATTTTTTTGTTTTCATTTTTAAAACGTAAATAAAAGGCATTGTTATTTACAATGCCAATAGCTTAAACTCGCGTACACGCGAGACCTATTGCATTGCAACTGCTTATTTTATTATCAATTGCATATTGAAATCACTGAAGACCTGGTTATTTTCTATCTAAGTGCTCCTTGGGTACCTTTCTGTTTGGTCATCTGCAGTTGGTATTTTGAGACTAGAGCTGGGACACCCAGTTGTTGGGGCAGACATGCGCTTTACAAAGCCTATAACCTAACATATCCTTTTTAGGTCTCGCCTACGCAGCGCGCATGCGCCGTTTTGGCAAAAAGACCTTTAGCAATCGCTTCGGCTTTTCAGCCAAAAACGTGCACGCGTTCCATTGCCTTCAATGGCAATGCGTGCACGTTTGGCAATTCACATATGGGAGCGCACAGTGCCATATGGTAGCAATTAATCGCTCCTGGCGGCGCTCGCTCTCGCAAATGAAATGCTTTCACTTTTCCTGACTTTTTTAAAATTTACTTTTAGCGCATGCACGCTTGTTCAACTAGACAGGAGTCAATGTTTACCCATGTCTGACAGTGGTTCTGAGCAGTAGTTTATTTTACAAGAATTCGGATACTCTGATAATTACATCTTCATTTCTCAAGCTGAGTTCTAAAATCGTGTGACAGTTACTGGCTCGTCGAGAGGCGGAGTTAATAATTTTTTAAAAGGCCAGGTCACTTTCTTCTTGCAGCTGTGATAGGAAACAGTACACCGTAGAAAGAGATCAAGTTACATGCACCTGGACACTCAGAGTGCTTTTAAAAGGTCTTGGAAATTAACCCTTAATTTTCAGCTCCCAAAGGTAAACGGAGCCTTACCACTGTTGTGTGGATTCGCCGACTGCTACAGAGGTTTGTGTGTAACCACAAGTGGAAATCTCAGCAAAGACAACGGATTTCTCTGCTAGTGCTTTCAATCACAGGCTATGTGTGCGTGTTTATATATATTTCTTTTTGCATTTATTTTGGTGCTCTGTTAGCACCGCACAGCCCTCGGGTGCTTCATGCTGCTATAGTGGTGAAGTTGCCTCCTTTAAGGAGATTGTGGATCTTAACCCTTCTCAGAAAGTTCAGAGGTCGAGCAATCAGCTATGCAGTACGTGTTTGTTATAAGGCTGTGTTTGGAAGTAGTCAGTCAGGTAGGCGGGTGTGAGTAAGGCTTACCCAAGTACTGGGGACACTTGTAATCTATTAAGACAAGCATTGGCATAGCCATTAGGTCTTGCCTTTGGGACCTTATAAGTGCTTAGCCATGCAACAGT